>NC_090940.1:521142220-523974896 GCF_040938575.1 Ambystoma mexicanum
CTGTTCCACTTGACACTGGCGCAGGCCTATTGACTTTTATCTTCTTGTTAGAAAGTGCCCTCTGATTCTCTCTGCCTTGACAAAAGTATTGCCTATGATTTTTATCCCCAACTCTCTTGTTTTAATTCATGTGTTAAATGTGTTTGTCTACGGTTACATTTCTTCCCGCAGGTACGCGTATCTTTAGTAAGACCGAAATGTCATTACTGTCAAAAAGTGATTGCATATGTACTCCCGGTAACGTCTTTGTTTCATAACACTGGTCTATCAAATCCTAAGGTACTTACCTTGAATTGTTCTGCACAAGGGGAATTGGTTGTGTGTAGTGTATTTGAAGTGTGGTTTTATTTTACAAAAAGTGAAGTGTTTTGTGAACAGCTGGTTTAAAAACAAATGTACTTATATTTTTTAACCAGAAACATTGAGTCAGTGTTTGCTTGAGTCACAGTAATTGCAGTCCTTCGTGTAATCTCTACTACTGCTCATTTGCTCTAGAGCTAAGTCTGGCTGCTCAGGCACTGCTAACACTCTTTCTGTGTATTACAGGCTTGTACCAAAGGTGAACTTGTATTACCACTTGTAGTCTTAGCTCTGTGCAGTGGTCCCTAAGGGCACTGCATAGGATTCTGCCTAACAATGTCTGGCAGAGGGACTCCCAGGACCCCCCTTGTTAATTTGCATAATTTAAGTAACTTTGGGTCACATCCCAAGTTACTAGGGGAATCCAGACGTGGACCCCTTGCTCACTATTCTTAGAGAGGCACAGCTCCACCCTACTGATGAGGTCCAACCAGACTGAAACACGTGTCTGCGGTTGCTATTGGTACTCTTGTTCAGAGGAGAATTGCCTAGTATTTCGGTGTTGGACTGCCCCAGGGCAGGACAAAGACTGATATGTTTTGGATATTTCTCCTCTGTAAAAGATAGTGAGCTAAAGACTCTGGTTAAGTCTATCGTAACCAGGACTATTGTCTGGCAGAGGGACTCCCGGGACCCCCCCCCTTGTTTTTTTACAGATATTAAAAGCCCAGGTACTTGCACCATTTTGCACCTGCTACTATCAATGGCCAGTTAATACCACTGCGCAAGTGCCTTTCCTATGCCTACACAAAGGACCATACTGTTGGTATTGCCAATGCTTTTTTTTTTGGTGGGGCTTAATGAGATACCTTCGGAGCCCTGAGGGAACAAGTCTTGCCACGTCCCAATAAATACATATTTTAAAAGGAAGTTTACAGTACTTAAAAGGGATAAAGCAGAGGGCCGCTTCTAGGGCAGTGCAACGCTAAACTGGTGCAAATGGCTCCACCAGGCCTTGGCATCAAGGTGCTCCTTCAAGCATCAAATGTGTCCACATTGCAAGGCCGGGGGTGGGGGGCCAAGGAGGAGGAGGAGGAAATGGGTGGGGCTGTGAATACAGGAAAAATGTCCCTTCCTGTATTCTGGGACAAAGTGCTGGGTCAAAGAGATGGGATATATGAGCTGCCTGATTGGAAGCGAATTAATATTTATAACAATGTAGAAAACCATACACGGCAAAATATGGCGCCATGGTAATAACCACGCACTAGTTGAATACAGTCTAAATGTATAAAACCATAGAAAGGCAACCGCAAAAACGTAAAATATCAAATGTGAAATGCAAACACATTACACGAGAATGAATCCATGTGGCATGAGAAGGCAGTAAAGCAAACATGTTGAAATTATAATTCACCATGCACTAAATATTAATTCTTGAGCACAAGATCAGGATTGATCCTTTCAATTAAAAAGTCTCTCGCTGTGACACCCCGTGGTGCAGCAATGTCCCCCGTGGCGCAGCAGTGTCTCTAAAGTACCGTGTGCAACATGTGTTGTATGACCTTCGCAGCCACCATTGCTCGTTACGATACACGCGAGAAATCCTAAACCGCTCTTATGTTTAGATAACCTGCATCACACTTCGGTTAAATAACACATACGAACATAATTTAAATTAGACTATACAAGAGGCGGGGAAAAAACAACACTTCCCATTGGAAATGGAACATTTGCCTAGGTGTAAAACATATTCTTCACACTGGGCGCCAACTGAAAAAGTGTGCTTTCAGTGTTTAAAATAATGGGGTCAAACAAATAGGGGAGGCTGCAGTCTAAACCAACAGACCCCCCCCCCCCCCCCACCCCGCCCCCTTCACACGTATATTTACGATTGGTCTCCGTAGGTGACACTTGCGTCTTTCGGGATATATAAAATGCAGACCAATCAAGGGGCGGGTAGGGAGAGGTACACTTGCCTGTACTGCTTCCGGTCATCTGGGTAACTGTGCTTGGAATGGACCTTTGTCCAAACAAATCCAATTTGGAATGGAATGCCGCAGTGCCACTCTCGGCCAACAGAACCCCATGGCTATGGGCACAAACCCGAGAAAAGCTCAAGCAGAGCTCGCAAAGTTCGCGTAGCCAAACGTAAGAAGCCCATCCAGTAGTGTGGCTTGGAATTCTGGTACTTGTAGTTTCCCTAAATTCAAAGGGGGGGGGGACACAGAACTGTAGGGTCTTCTTCCCACGCATGGCCAATGTGCAACGTGAAAGCGGTGCTTTGCTTCATGCAGGCTCGGGTGACACCTAGCCAAGTTGCTGCCTACAAGTTAGGCGGATGCCCACCCCAGGCCCTCTGCCATGCACCTCGGCTTTCATCATGCATGGCACTGTCCATGTCGTTCCGGTGATACCTGGCTTTTTCTTTGCATATCCTAAATGCAAGATTGCAAGTCTGAGAATGTAAACAAACAAAAAAAATGCAGGACTGCATGTGCATCTCCCGAACGTTAAGGGACATGTCAGTATAGATCATGGTCTCGGATCGAATTCAAGCAATCAGAAAGGAAGCTATTATTATCCTCACCTTTTCAGAGTCAACACCTTAAACGGGGCCGACGTTAGACGCACATTTCAATTCATCCACTGCAATCACACACGAGGAAGACTGGAATAAATAATGGGGAGGCTCGCGATATCCAGTTCGATAACAAGGCCGGATTGACAAGCGTGGCTTCTTCCGCATCACATTAGCGAGGCCAGGACAGAAAGGACACACACCCGCGGCATCTGGAAACGATCTGGATAGAGATGTTGTTCTTCAGAGCCCAGAACCATTGTTGCATTGCTTCTTGTATAGTGTAAGGACCCCAGCACCACCTCTTTTGTTGAGGAAGTGCATGGCCACTGTGTTGTCCCTAAGGATCAGCATACATTTGCCTTTCACAGAGGGGAGGAAGGTGACCAGGGCCAGCCGTACTGTACTCGGCTCCAGCAAACTGATGTGCTCCAGGGACTCTGAGGGAAACCACAGTAAGATCAGATGGCTGAATTCCCAAGTCTGTCAAGGATGCATCCGTGACTACCGTCACCTGAGGCCATGGTTGGCAGAACAAAGCGCCTTTAAGCAGGTTGTCCCTCAGGGATCACCATGCAAGATCTCAAGATACTGAACTCGATAACTGCAGAAGATCCGACATGTGTGCCTGAAACTGTGACCGCAGACAACAGAGTAGCCATTTAAGCTACCTCATGTGTTGCAGAGTATCTGGGGCCACCAAAATGCAGGAGGCCAGGAGACCCAGCAGATGCAGGAAGGCTGCGGTTGCAACTCGTCCCTGGTATTGGACGACATGAACCACCTGAGAGCTGTTCACCACTCAGTCCTCAGGCTGAAAGGTTCTGCCTAGGTGAGACTTTTTGAAGTTTAGGGAAACGCCCAAGCTGTGCAACAGACTGCACATGCGAAACAAATGTGCCGACGTCTGGTCAGGGAAGCCAGCATGGACAATCATGTCGCCCAGGTAGAGAAAGATGGGAATGCTTTCACTCCCGAGGCAATATGCTACCAATGCCAGCAGCTTGGTGAAATCCCTGGGTGCTGAAGAAAGGCAGGACAGTGAACTGGTAGTGATGCTGTCCAACAACGAACTTCAGGTACCTCCTGTGCATTCAATGAATGGGAATGTGGTAGTAGAAATCTTGAAGGTTCTGGGACACAAACCAGTCATGCAGCTGAAGGGCTTGGAGGATCTGGGCTAGCATTACCATCTTGAATTTGTCCTTTCGCATTTACAAATTCAGAAGCCTCAGCTCTAGCATTGATCTTCAGCTCCTGCCTTTCTTCCTAACCAGAAAATAAGCTAATTACCACCTCTTCCCTAATTTTGAACGAGGAAACTGTTCTTTTGCGCTCTTCGAGGAAATCCGACAAACCTCCTCCAAGACGAAGAGGTCCAGAGGCAAGGTGGTGGTGAAGGTAAAGTGGTCTAGAGGACACTGAATGAAAGGGAGACAGTAACCCTGCTGAACGGCTCAAGCAAGGAACATAGTTTGAGACCATTCCTTGCCAATCAGGGACATTCTCCCTCCCACAGGGAACTTGTGGCAGAATTCCCCACAGAGGCTTTGCACCCTGGGTGGCAGAGGGGACAGTGGTCGCTACTATTTCAACTCTACCACTTTGACTTGGGAAGTGTCTGCCCTCCAGTCTCTGAGGGGCCACCTAAACTCTTTCACAGGGCGTGTAGGAGGCTGAGGGACAAAAGCCCTGACCACTTGTGGAAGGTGCATAGGTTTGCTGCACCGCTAAACCCAAAGACTGCGCAACCGCCTTGGAGGTCTGGAACCGTGTAGGGTGTCGTCAGTCTTAGCTTGAAACGGGTTCTGCCCATCGAAGGGTATGTCCAGCGGCATTGCCTGTATATTCTGCGCAAAGCTTGATGTCCTCATTTAAGAGTGCAATATAACACAAGGAAACTGATTCCACCTCTCTCCAACCTGAACGTCACACTGGTGACACTAATATAAAACTTAATTCAAAACACAGTTGAATTACACAGCACAGATATCTCAGGCACAAGACATACGACAAACAAACAAAATGTAACTCAATCGGGACATTCAGTCTGGATGTGCCAGATCACCCCAGGACATCAACAATCTTGGTCATCAGTCTCTGGGAGGATATTGGAGGTCTGCCTGGAGTAGTAGCTGGGAGGATATCCAGTTTAGGCGAGGTGTCAAGACATGACGGTCCAATGCAAGTCGTTGGATGACATCACCATCCCAGCAAAATTCCTAAGTGAAGTCCCTTTCCTCTCTGCAGCCCATAGGTTCCATGCCCCTATGGGACACGAATCAGTTTCCATATGATTTAAAGTGTTAGGTGCACTTCTAGAGAGCAGAAGTAATTTCTTCCCCCAGAAATTGTCTAAAGCAGCCAGACCAGAGACGTAAGTGTATCCCCATAGTTCAGCCCCATAAAGAGCCAAAATAATGGCTTGTTTTCTATACAATTCAATTGCTAGGCTGACGGCCCCCCCTAGGTTACCAGTCAATTGGTCGAAAACATTTGGTCGACAAAACACATATATAAAAAAAAAATAAAAAAATTCGACCATTTGGCATTCGACCAAATGGTGTCGACCAAATTGCAGTCGACCAGTTTGCTGTCGACCAATTGACTGGAGACCCCCCCCTACCATGACGATTATAAAAAAGATGTATACCACTTAACTTTTCCAACAAAGTACAGGCTTTACTCAAATGGGCAGTACAAGACCCATTCTCATGAAAGCAATGCCCAAATAATCATAAGAAGGGACCTGCTCCAATTTAAGGCTCTCTACTCTGATAACAATATCTTGATGCTTTGCATATATAGGTTTAAAAACCATGGTCTTAGTTTTGCCATCATTCATGAACAGCTGTAAATCCTCACATTTCTTTAAAGGGAATGCTAGGGTAACTCTGAGCCCCTGTGGCAAAGTAGAAAATAACCCAGCCTCATCTGCAAAAAAGAGTGGGGGATGATAACCCATTTTGGAAGGATCCAGACATTCCAAAGTAAGTGCAGAAATAACTTCTTCAATAAATATACAAAATAAAAAGATAGGCAAGAACGCACCCCTGTCTTACACCTTTTATCACAACAAATTTGGAACTAATATCACCTGCCAGTCCAAATCACACAACCACCTTGTTAAACCATAGACCGACTGAATAGCCAGAATTAGGCTATGAGGCATATTTTTACTGTCGGAACTCTCCAGAGTATATCTCGGGGGCACCACAAAGTCGTCTTAAGGTCTACAAAGACATCATAAAGTTGAATTCTCTTTAAGACTTTGTACTTCTGTACGAGCATGAACAAATGAAAACTTTGGTCAATTGTTCCCTTTCCATTTTAGAAACCTGCCTGCAGTGTACTAATAACCTTAACCTTATTCTCATCAACCCATTACTGGACCATATTAAGGATCAGCTTGGCAAAAATCGTCTGCGTGCTGTCTAAGTGGGAAATTGGCCTGTAATTGGCCGGTTGGTCTCTCCCCCCTTTCTTATAAATTGCCACAATTTCTGAATGGCGCCATGACTCCAGGACTATATTCAAATAGTGCATGCGGTAAAAAGCTTCCAAAGTACAGACGCATGGAGAAAGTGTAACCCTGAAAAATATAAAAAGAAAGAGGAGATAAGACTCACAATTGAAAAAGACAAATGAACAGCGAGCCTCAGAGTATCACTGACAAAGAAAGCTCGAGATGAAATACAAGTAAATATAATTTGGAAAAGGCTAAACAAATAGACTGTGAAGAGCATACATGTGGTGACAGGAGTGTGAGTAAGTATTGTAAGGAAAAGAACTACAGAGAGAGGACCACAGAAAGCACAAGATCCAAGAGTTATCTTGAGGATCTACAAAAGTTGATAAGAAAGACTATCAGAGGAGATTAGATCTACAAGTATATCATCCAAAAGGACCCCTGTATATAAAAGGACTATCCAAAGCCAAGAGAAGAACTCGGGAAGAAGAGACATTCTCTTGGCCTATTTTCTTTAGTTATATTTAATGGTAGGGTTAGTTTGGACAGAGGACATATTTACTTTGGACACCCCAACATCTGATGAGCACCTTTAGTTTGTTTAGATATGTAGGACATTCTCTTTAGCCATAGGGAGAGATTGGCCTTATTCTTTAATTTAATGTCCTAAAATTGTCTGACTCCTTCTTCCGACCCACCACAGAACCCTACCGGTCTGTGGCAATGTGCTGGGTCCCATTGAAGACGGTGGCTCAGAGACCGAAGCCCCCGGCACCGGGATCGTGGCAAGATGTTAAGCATCATCAATCAGAAGTTCTACCATTCCTGTGTGGTGGAGGATTTGATGGGAAAAAGTACCTGCTGCACCACTTCTGGAGAGTCTCTGGAGTGGAAGCGACACTTCCTCGAAAACGAAGAATGATGAGAAGAACTGCCTGCAGAGTGAGACCTCTTGCGCTGCTTCTTCCTCTTCTTGTCTTTCTTTATGGGAGTCCTGTCCTCAGATAGGTACTCTGCGCAGTGTGACCTCAACCGAGATTGCGCCCATACCAGCCTTGTTGTGGAGGTAGGTGAGGAGTTTAGGAGCCCTTATCCTGGAAGGCCATGGGATGCCTGGATTGGCACAACCTGCAATAGTTGATGTTGTGCTTCTTTCAAAGAGCAAACGGATGCGATGGGGATCCGACAGAGATCTGCCAGCCGCAATCCACACAAGGTTTAAAACCAGAGGCCATAGCGGAGGTGGAGATTTTTTAATCGAACAAAGTAGCATGTTCTCAAAGTGTGCAAAGTTTGCTGCGAAAATGAACAGAGGTCACAGGTTGTGGTGACTCGATGTATACTGGCCGCCTCTGGCACGGGGGAACATAGATGCCTCTGCCAGAGCCGACACGTGGGTGTGGGTTTTAGAGCTCATTCTACCAGAAGCATGGCTGACATCTCTGCCCTGCAGAGAGGGGTCCCCATTCTTGACATTTGCCACTCGGCTACGTGGGCTTCACTGCACTGGTTTGCCAAACATTGCTGCCTGGATTCCCAGTCAGGGTAGGGTGTCAGTTTTGGTAGGGCAGTCCTCCAGAGCTTTTTGGTATATATTGGTGTTCTTGGTTTCCTCTCCCCTCCAGATTCACATACTGCTAAGGGAGTCGATCATATAAAAGGAATTTGTGGGAGGAAGGCTTCCATTAAGAGAACAAATGACTGACCTCTCAATAATTTTCTTTCTGATGGATGTTCCTCATCACCCTCCCTACCTGCCCACCTTTGATTTTGTAGTCCCTCAGTGTCAATGTGCTATGGAAAAAGAGGTTATCCATGCAACACAACATATTTTTGTAGTGGCATATTACTTTTATTTCAAATATTTATAGATTTCCTGTCACAGGTCTGCTTTTCAGACGGTTTGGTCAGGATTTGCGAGGGAGGGTGAGGTGGATACTCTGTAGAAAACATTTAGTTGCATTTCCTGGCCAAGTGCATACCTCGGTTTAGTGACGTTTAAATCTTGCTTGATCACACTCAATGTTAATGTTCTGGGGTTCCTGTTAAAAGACAAGGAATACCTAAAACACTGCCCAGTGATGCAGCACCCCCTGCAGTGTATAAAGGTTCTTGAGGATATGGAAGGTCGATATTTCATGGTTTAAGGCTATGGGAGTTTCTTTACCAAAGGGGTAAAGCACAGTCCCAGAACCAACAGCCTTTTATGCCAAACTCATAGAATAAATGTCTCTCTATTCTCAATGTTTTACTTTGACTGGAGGGGATTTTAATGTCATTGTAGACTCCATTGATAGGGCCCCTTAGACCCTCCAAACAAACCCTACACCAGCTGCACATGTTGATTGGCATCTTAGATAGGCTACAGTTGCTGGATGTACGGAGGGTACAGCATGGCACTATAAGGGATTTTACCTTTTATTCATGCTCACACAGGATGTATACCCATTCAAACCTAAGGTTTGCGCCCAAGAGCTTTCTACCACAGGTACTGACTTGTGGTATTTTACAATCCACCTTAACTGTTCATGTTCCTATAGAGGTTATGATCACAACGCCCTAGATCAAAATTGAATCTTGTAATGCTGATATACACAGGCATAAACTCGGGGAAGACAATGTATCAATTCTAATAAATTAAACATTCTCTAGAGGTTTTCTTCTTGGAACCAGCATACGTCTTTACCACTCAATAAATGTAATATCCTAGCTCGAACCATGCATAGCAAAAGATATATTTTTAACAAATTTTTCTGAACAACAGCAAAACACTGCCTGTGAATACAGCGGTGTATTATTCATTAAGGCGGCATCGTTCACATGTTTCCGTTCTGTCAGAGCATGACATATGCAAGGCAGCATTGTGGTAACCTGCAAGTATTTACAGTCAAGGAGCATGGGGGCTACTGAGTCTTGCTCAATAATCACCCAGGCTGGTGCAATAGTCAAGCTTGTAATACCCAATGGTGAAGGCCGAGTAGAAAGAATTCTCCATGATGCTTCTTTACAATGGGGAAGCAAAAACCAGTATTCTTTACATGGCACACCAAGATCGGCACTGGACATGCACTGGACATGCAGGCTCATTTCAAATTTCCTTGAATAAGCCGCAATACCTAGGGATCTGGGTAGTGTGACGAATCAAAGGAATGCATTCCTTCAACCCAAGGGTGAGCCTCCCCCTTTGAGGCTAAGGAGGTGAGCCGGCACTGCAAGACCCTCTGTCAGGGTCTGGACAAGTGGGACCTCACTGTGAGAGACTCCCCCTTTGGGGACAAGGACTCCCATTCCACGGAGGAACTCCCTAAGCCATTCCCTGTAATGGCATACATGGGACGCAGCGATGTGCAAAACATAACCACCTTTGAAAGATTGACTGAACATAAAGTAAGCCCATTATCCTCGAGAAAAATAATCTGCAGTTAAAAAAAACTCCAATTTACTCCAGCAAGGAGGTAGAAAATAGAGGCCATGCAGAATAAGGAGGGATGAGAAAGGCATGTACGCCAGCAGGGGAGGGCAGCTGGAAACAACATGTGAAAGAGGTAGAACTGCTTTGCGCTAGAGAGACGCTGAAGCAGCAGCATATGCAGGCGAAGAGAAACTGAGGGAAAGAGACCAATTCCGGTGGTGGTGCAACCCCGGACCCTTCGTTGTGGGCAGTGTGAGAAACCATACAGTGTTCTCCCACCTACTCCCCTGCGATCCTCTCTTCAGGCAGCCAGGGAAGGGCCATCGCTTTTGGATCCCGACCCTGGAGGGGCGGGGGGGGACAAGCGAGGGATTGGAAGGAGAATAACCAAGGGTGAGACATGGTATTCCCCCTCTCACCATTTACCATCAGAAACCCCTTCCTCAGCCTTCCCATTCCCAATAATACCCCAACTCACTCTTCCTCAGCCTTCATGGGGTATTTTCTTTTTTACAATTGTTTTTATTATGTCACACATAAAATAAAAAGAATAACAAAGGTATGCATTGGATTACTGGACAGAGTTGGGAATTTTGCGATCAAAGATCTACTTTCAACATCAACCTCTTAAACTTTTCCAACGCCAGTCTGTAGGCCGTTGAAATGACAGTTCCTGTTCCCAATTCCACTACCCCTTCCCACCCTCCCTCCCTCCCTCCCGCCACCCCCCAAGGCTAGGCTTTCAGCTTACAAGGATCGTGTGGTATTCCATTTAAGTAGTTATGTTACAGGCTCTGAGGGAGCTCCTATTGGGGAACACCTCTTTATATTTCTACATCTTATTTTGGGTTACACATTAGACTTTGACATACGTTAGTATAATGCTATGCGACAAGCTTCCAACAAATTCAGCTTCAAAACATATTTTTAGACTTTAATGTATTGACTCTTCTCCATTCATCCTCATACTTTTCAAATCTGAACAAATTCAGCAAAGGGTCTGCCGTTATTTGGATTCCATCTAAGTTTCTGATCCACCCCAAGATGACCTGCTAATACACCTTGATTCGAGGGCATCCCCACCACATGTGCCAGTAGTCGGCCACGCATCCACATTCTCGCCAACATAGTGGACTGGTTGACCGATACATTTTGGAGAGTCTATGTGGATTGTTTTGCCACTGATGTAATAGTTTAATAACGTGCAGCTTGTATTGACATGATGATGTTGTTCTAGGCACCGCTCTGCAGATTTTCTCCCATGTGTCTGGATCAATACTATCCTTCATATCTCTTTCCCATTTCAGTCTGAGAGGCTCCATAGTTCCTTTCCCCACTTCTATCAGTGTTTTATACGTAGTCAATATCAATCCGTTCATCTCTGTTCTGGAGTTCAATATTGTTTCAAAGGGGATAAGTTCTCTCTTCAATTTGTTTTTCCACTCGGGTCTCGTTAAGACACCCTTGATCTGCAGGAATTGAAATGTGGACAAAACACCTATCCCCAAGGCCTCCTCTAGCTCTGGGAGCATAATAAAGGAGCCATTCTTCAAGAGCTGTCCTACTCTTTGCAGTCTTGCCTCGTACCAAGTTTGAAATCTGTCAACATTGGGGATATGGTCATTGATACCTGGGGACCACAAGTGGCTCAGCGGTGATGGCCATGTGGACATTTCCTCATCTCTTTACCCTCCTTGGGGCCCACAGCCATTCAGAGACCGTGGCTGGGGATAGATAGTGGTTGTCCATTGAAATCCATTGTGGCTCTTTTTGATTACGGAGGTGGGGAATGAGCACTCATAATTGGGCCGCTTTATAGTATTTTTTGAGGTCTGGAAGACCCACTCCACCTTTGTCTTTAGGTAATGTCAGGGTATCATATGTGATTCTGGTTCTTTTCCCTTGCCATAGGAATCTTACTATCGCCTTCTTGACTTCCAAAAAGAAGTGGTCTGGCATCTTAATAGGGAGCATTTGAAAAGGATGCAAGAACCGTGGGAGACAGATAATTTTTATCGCATTGAGACGTCCTAGCTAGGATATAGTCAGTTTGTCCCATCTGCCAAGGTCGGCGTGAACATTTTCCTTGTAATTTGTATCCCTAGATATTATAATTTACTTTGCTCAATCGTGAGACCTAGTGGGGAGTATTTATCGTCGTTTGTCTCTGCGGACCCCTGTAGGGGGAACAAAATGGACTTGGTTTTGTTAACTTTAAAACCGGATATTCAGCCATATTCCTCAAGGAGGTGCAGGGCTCTGGGGATGGACGTTCTCGGTAAGTCACATGAAGGAGTATGTCGTCAGCATACAGTGCCACTTTATACTCGGTCTGACCCAGGTGCATTCCATCGACCCGGATATCTTATCTCATCTTTTGAGCCAGTGGTTCCAACGAGAGAGCGAAGAGGATAGCCGAGAGGGGGCATCCTTTCCTGGTGCCTTGCTTTAATTCAAACCATCTTGAGTATTCTCCATTTACAAATACAGAGGCTTTGGGTGCTGTATAGATTGCCCGAATCCCCCTTCTAAGTTTATGCCCTATGCCCACCATGCGCAGGACTGCTGTGAGGAAGTCCCATTCGACCCTATCAAAGGCCTTTTCCGCGTCTGTGGAGAGCAGGGCAGGCTCATTGTTCATACTCTGGGAGGCATTAACCAGGTGCAGGGTTTTACGCACTGTATCAGCTCCTTGTCTCCCGATCATGAATCCTACCTGGTCGGGATGTATGAGATGTGGCATGAGTGTCACTAATCTAGCAGCTAATACCTGTGTGTAAATGTTCGCGTCTACATTTAGCAGGGATATGGGGCGGTATGATCCACAGGTTTTGGGGTCCCTTCCCTCCTTGGGGATTACCGTTATGAGCGCTCTAACAAAGGAGTCTGGAGCCTTTCCTGATTCCAGAATCTCGTTGAATAGTTCAACCAAGAATGGTACAAGGTGGGTACTAAAGGATTTGTAGAAGCCGGCTGTATATCCGTCTTCACCCAGGGATTCGCCTATTGACAACCTTTTTATTGCGTTCTGTATTTCTTCTTCTGTTATGGGAGATTCTAAGTGTGCCAAGTCAACTTCTGCTATCTTGGGAATGTTGATTTCGGCAAGGTAATCTTCTATGCCATTCGAGTCTGGGTCCGCATCCGGGGTATACAATGTTTCGTAAAATGAGGCAAAGGCTTCGGAGATGGTGGGTTTGCTCGTCATTGGGTGGGGCCTTTCATCGTCTATCTCTAGTACCCCACGCTCTGCCCGTTGTTCCCTGAGTCTGGCTGCTAGCAGTGCGTCAGCTTGGTCTCCTTTTTCATAAAAATGTTTGTTTCAGCAGGTGCAATTTGCGCACTGTCTGGTTGAGTTCTATTAGGCAAAGTTCTTCCTTTTTCCATTTCGCCTCACTAATTTTGTCGGGGTCTATCGTATCACCTTCCTTAGCCTCTTTATATAGTTGGCATATCTCCCCCGTGAGTCTGTTTTCAATCAGGGATCTCTCCCTTTTCTTGCGGGCCGCTTCCCTCATGAGGACACCTCTCCAAGTCGCTTTCCCCACTTCCCACACCTCTTGTTTAGAGACCTCCCTGGTGTTGTTTGTTTTAAAGTATTCTACAATCTCCGTTTCCAATTCGGTCCTAAATACAGGGTCCTTCCACAGAGCCTCATTGAATCTCAATTTCCCCCCCTAACTGGTAACTTTTCCCACTGTGTGTCCGCGATGACCATATCGTGATCCGACCATTGAATCAGGCAGACAGGACTCCTTAAGAGTGGGAACACTTAACGTTAAGGGCCTCAACTCACCGCCCAAGAGATCTCTGGTACTCGGAGAGTTTCGTAGAGCCAAAATGTATAAAACCATAGAAAGGCAACCGCAAAAACGTAAAATATCAAATGTGAAATGCAAACACATTACACGAGAATGAATCCATGTGGCATGAGAAGGCAGTAAAGCAAACATGTTGAAATTATAATTCACCATGCACTAAATATTAATTCTTGAGCACAAGATCAGGATTGATCCTTTCAATTAAAAAGTCTCTCGCTGTGACACCCCGTGGTGCAGCAATGTCCCCCCGTGGCGCAGCAGTGTCTCTAAAGTACCGTGTGCAACATGTGTTGTATGACCTTCGCAGCCACCATTGCTCGTTACGATACACGCGAGAAATCCTAAACCGCTCTTATGTTTAGATAACCTGCATCACACTTCGGGTAAATAACACATACAAACATAATTTAAATTAGACTATACAAGAGGCGGGGAAAAAACAACACTTCCCATTGGAAATGGAACATTTGCCTAGGTGTAAAACATATTCTTCACACTGGGCGCCAACTGAAAAAGTGTGCTTTCAGTGTTTAAAATAATGGGGTCAAACAAATAGGGGAGGCTGCAGTCTAAACCAACAGACCCCCCCCCACCCCGCCCCCTTCACACGTATATTTACGATTGGTCTCCGTAGGTGACACTTGCGTCTTTCGGGATATATAAAATGCAGACCAATCAAGGGGCGGGTAGGGAGAGGTACACTTGCCTGTACTGCTTCCGGTCATCTGGGTAACTGTGCTTGGAATGGACCTTTGTCCAAACAAATCCAATTTGGAATGGAATGCCGCAGTGCCACTCTCGGCCAACAGAACCCCATGGCTATGGGCACAAACCCGAGAAAAGCTCAAGCAGAGCTCGCAAAGTTCGCGTAGCCAAACGTAAGAAGCCCATCCAGTAGTGTGGCTTGGAATTCTGGTACTTGTAGTTTCCCTAAATTCAAAGGGGGGGGGGACACAGAACTGTAGGGTCTTCTTCCCACGCATGGCCAATGGGCAACGTGAAAGCGGTGCTTTGCTTCATGCAGGCTCGGGTGACACCTAGCCAAGTTGCTGCCTACAAGTTAGGCGGATGCCCACCCCAGGCCCTCTGCCATGCACCTCGGCTTTCATCATGCATGGCACTGTCCATGTCGTTCCGGTGATACCTGGCTTTTTCTTTGCATATCCTAAATGCAAGATTGCAAGTCTGAGAATGTAAACAAACAAAAATAATGCAGGACTGCATGTGCATCTCCCGAACGTTAAGGGACATGTCAGTATAGATCATGGTCTCGGATCGAATTCAAGCAATCAGAAAGGAAGCTATTATTATCCTCACCTTTTCAGAGTCAACACCTTAAACGGGGCCGACGTTAGACGCACATTTCAATTCATCCACTGCAATCACACACGAGGAAGACTGGAATAAATAATGGGGAGGCTCGCGATATCCAGTTCGATGATAAGGCCGGATTGACAAGCGTGGCTTCTTCCGCATCACATTAGCGAGGCCAGGACAGAAAGGACACACACCGGCGGCATCTGGAAACGATCTGGATAGAGATGTTGTTCTTCAGAGCCCAGAACCATTGTTGCATTGCTTCTTGTATAGTGTAAGGACCCCAGCACCACCTCTTTTGTTGAGGAAGTGCATGGCCACTGTGTTGTCCCTAAGGATCAGCATACATTTGCCTTTCACAGAGGGGAGGAAGGTGACCAGGGCCAGCCGTACTGTACTCGGCTCCAGCAAACTGATGTGCTCCAGGGACTCTGAGGGAAACCACAGTAAGATCAGATGGCTGAATTCCCAAGTCTGTCAAGGATGCATCCGTGACTACCGTCACCTGAGGCCATGGTTGGCAGAACAAAGCGCCTTTAAGCAGGTTGTCCCTCAGGGATCACCATGCAAGATCTCAAGATACTGAACTCGATAACTGCAGAAGATCCGACATGTGTGCCTGAAACTGTGACCGCAGACAACAGAGTAGCCATTTAAGCTACCTCATGTGTTGCAGAGTATCTGGGGCCACCAAAATGCAGGAGGCCAGGAGACCCAGCAGATGCAGGAAGGCTGCGGTTGCAACTCGTCCCTGGTATTGGACGACATGAACCACCTGAGAGCTGTTCACCACTCAGTCCTCAGGCTGAAAGGTTCTGCCTAGGTGAGACTTTTTGAAGTTTAGGGAAACGCCCAAGCTGTGCAACAGACTGCACATGCGAAACAAATGTGCCGACGTCTGGTCAGGGAAGCCAGCATGGACAATCATGTCGCCCAGGTAGAGAAAGATGGGAATGCTTTCACTCCCGAGGCAATATGCTACCAATGCCAGCAGCTTGGTGAAATCCCTGGGTGCTGAAGAAAGGCAGGACAGTGAACTGGTAGTGATGCTGTCCAACAACGAACTTCAGGTACCTCCTGTGCATTCAATGAATGGGAATGTGGTAGTAGAAATCTTGAAGGTTCTGGGACACAAACCAGTCATGCAGCTGAAGGGCTTGGAGGATCTGGGCTAGCATTACCATCTTGAATTTGTCCTTTCGCATTTACAAATTCAGAAGCCTCAGCTCTAGCATTGATCTTCAGCTCCTGCCTTTCTTCCTAACCAGAAAATAAGCTAATTACCACCTCTTCCCTAATTTTGAACGAGGAAACTGTTCTTTTGCGCTCTTCGAGGAAAGCCGACAAACCTCCTCCAAGACGAAGAGGTCCAGAGGCAAGGTGGTGGTGAAGGTAAAGTGGTCTAGAGGACACTGAATGAAAGGGAGACAGTAACCCTGCTGAACGGCTCAAGCAAGGAACATAGTTTGAGACCATTCCTTGCCAATCAGGGACATTCTCCCTCCCACAGGGAACTTGTGGCAGAATTCCCCACAGAGGCTTTGCACCCTGGGTGGCAGAGGGGACAGTGGTCGCTACTATTTCAACTCTACCACTTTGACTTGGGAAGTGTCTGCCCTCCAGTCTCTGAGGGGCCACCTAAACTCTTTCACAGGGCGTGTAGGAGGCTGAGGGACAAAAGCCCTGACCACTTGTGGAAGGTGCATAGGTTTGCTGCACCGCTAAACCCAAAGACTGCGCAACCGCCTTGGAGGTCTGGAACCGTGTAGGGTGTCGTCAGTCTTAGCTTGAAACGGGTTCTGCCCATCGAAGGGTATGTCCAGCGGCATTGCCTGTATATTCTGCGCAAAGCTTGATGTCCTCATTTAAGAGTGCAATATAACACAAGGAAACTGATTCCACCTCTCTCCAACCTGAACGTCACACTGGTGACACTAATATAAAACTTAATTCAAAACACAGTTGAATTACACAGCACAGATATCTCAGGCACAAGACATACGACAAACAAACAAAATGTAACTCAATCGGGACATTCAGTCTGGATGTGCCAGATCACCCCAGGACATCAACAATCTTGGTCATCAGTCTCTGGGAGGATATTGGAGGTCTGCCTGGAGTAGTAGCTGGGAGGATATCCAGTTTAGGCGAGGTGTCAAGACATGACGGTCCAATGCAAGTCGTTGGATGACATCACCATCCCAGCAAAATTCCTAAGTGAAGTCCCTTTCCTCTCTGCAGCCCATAGGTTCCATGCCCCTATGGGACACGAATCAGTTTCCATATGATTTAAAGTGTTAGGTGCACTTCTAGAGAGCAGAAGTAATTTCTTCCCCCAGAAATTGTCTAAAGCAGCCAGACCAGAGACGTAAGTGTATCCCCATAGTTCAGCCCCATAAAGAGCCAAAATAATGGCTTGTTTTCTATACAATTCAATTGCTAGGCTGACGGCCCCCCCTAGGTTACCAGTCAATTGGTCGAAAACATTTGGTCGACAAAACACATATATAAAAAAAAAATAAAAAAATTTGACCATTTGGCATTCGACCAAATGGTGTCGACCAAATTGCAGTCGACCAGTTTGCTGTCGACCAATTGACTGGAGACCCCCCCCTACCATGACGATTATAAAAAAGATGTATACCACTTAACTTTTCCAACAAAGTACAGGCTTTACTCAAATGGGCAGTACAAGACCCATTCTCATGAAAGCAATGCCCAAATAATCATAAGAAGGGACCTGCTCCAATTTAAGGCTCTCTACTCTGATAACAATATCTTGATGCTTTGCATATATAGGTTTAAAAACCATGGTCTTAGTTTTGCCATCATTCATGAACAGCTGTAAATCCTCACATTTCTTTAAAGGGAATGCTAGGGTAACTCTGAGCCCCTGTGGCAAAGTAGAAAATAACCCAGCCTCATCTGCAAAAAAGAGTGGGGGATGATAACCCATTTTGGAAGGATCCAGACATTCCAAAGTAAGTGCAGAAATAACTTCTTCAATAAATATACAAAATAAAAAGATAGGCAAGAACGCACCCCTGTCTTACACCTTTTATCACAACAAATTTGGAACTAATATCACCTGCCAGTCCAAATCACACAACCACCTTGTTAAACCATAGACCGACTGAATAGCCAGAATTAGGCTATGAGGCATATTTTTACTGTCGGAACTCTCCAGAGTATATCTCGGGGGCACCACAAAGTCGTCTTAAGGTCTACAAAGACATCATAAAGTTGAATTCTCTTTAAGACTTTGTACTTCTGTACGAGCATGAACAAATGAAAACTTTGGTCAATTGTTCCCTTTCCATTTTAGAAACCTGCCTGCAGTGTACTAATAACCTTAACCTTATTCTCATCAACCCATTACTGGACCATATTAAGGATCAGCTTGGCAAAAATCGTCTGCGTGCTGTCTAAGTGGGAAATTGGCCTTTAATTGGCCGGTTGGTCTCTCCCCCCTTTCTTATAAATTGCCACAATTTCTGAATGGCGCCATGACTCCAGGACTATATTCAAATAGTGCATGCGGTAAAAAGCTTCCAAAGTACAGACGCATGGAGAAAGTGTAACCCTGAAAAATATAAAAAGAAAGAGGAGATAAGACTCACAATTGAAAAAGACAAATGAACAGCGAGCCTCAGAGTATCACTGACAAAGAAAGCTCGAGATGAAATACAAGTAAATATAATTTGGAAAAGGCTAAACAAATAGACTGTGAAGAGCATACATGTGGTGACAGGAGTGTGAGTAAGTATTGTAAGGAAAAGAACTACAGAGAGAGGACCACAGAAAGCACAAGATCCAAGAGTTATCTTGAGGATCTACAAAAGTTGATAAGAAAGACTATCAGAGGAGATTAGATCTACAAGTATATCATCCAAAAGGACCCCTGTATATAAAAGGACTATCCAAAGCCAAGAGAAGAACTCGGGAAGAAGAGACATTCTCTTGGCCTATTTTCTTTAGTTATATTTAATGGTAGGGTTAGTTTGGACAGAGGACATATTTACTTTGGACACCCCAACATCTGATGAGCACCTTTAGTTTGTTTAGATATGTAGGACATTCTCTTTAGCCATAGGGAGAGATTGGCCTTATTCTTTAATTTAATGTCCTAAAATTGTCTGACTCCTTCTTCCGACCCACCACAGAACCCTACCGGTCTGTGGCAATGTGCTGGGTCCCATTGAAGACGGTGGCTCAGAGACCGAAGCCCCCGGCACCGGGATCGTGGCAAGATGTTAAGCATCATCAATCAGAAGTTCTACCATTCCTGTGTGGTGGAGGATTTGATGGGAAAAAGTACCTGCTGCACCACTTCTGGAGAGTCTCTGGAGTGGAAGCGACACTTCCTCGAAAACGAAGAATGATGAGAAGAACTGCCTGCAGAGTGAGACCTCTTGCGCTGCTTCTTCCTCTTCTTGTCTTTCTTTATGGGAGTCCTGTCCTCAGATAGGTACTCTGCGCAGTGTGACCTCAACCGAGATTGCGCCCATACCAGCCTTGTTGTGGAGGTAGGTGAGGAGTTTAGGAGCCCTTATCCTGGAAGGCCATGGGATGCCTGGATTGGCACAACCTGCAATAGTTGATGTTGTGCTTCTTTCAAAGAGCAAACGGATGCGATGGGGATCCGACAGAGATCTGCCAGCCGCAATCCACACAAGGTTTAAAACCAGAGGCCATAGCGGAGGTGGAGATTTTTTAATCGAACAAAGTAGCATGTTCTCAAAGTGTGCAAAGTTTGCTGCGAAAATGAACAGAGGTCACAGGTTGTGGTGACTCGATGTATACTGGCCGCCTCTGGCACGGGGGAACATAGATGCCTCTGCCAGAGCCGACACGTGGGTGTGGGTTTTAGAGCTCATTCTACCAGAAGCATGGCTGACATCTCTGCCCTGCAGAGAGGGGTCCCCATTCTTGACATTTGCCACTCGGCTACGTGGGCTTCACTGCACTGGTTTGCCAAACATTGCTGCCTGGATTCCCAGTCAGGGTAGGGTGTCAGTTTTGGTAGGGCAGTCCTCCAGAGCTGTTTGGTATATATTGGTGTTCTTGGTTTCCTCTCCCCTCCAGATTCACATACTGCTAAGGGAGTCGATCATATAAAAGGAATTTGTGGGAGGAAGGCTTCCATTAAGAGAACAAATGACTGACCTCTCAATAATTTTCTTTCTGATGGATGTTCCTCATCACCCTCCCTACCTGCCCACCTTTGATTTTGTAGTCCCTCAGTGTCAATGTGCTATGGAAAAAGAGGTTATCCATGCAACACAACATATTTTTGTAGTGGCATATTACTTTTATTTCAAATATTTATAGATTTCCTGTCACAGGTCTGCTTTTCAGACGGTTTGGTCAGGATTTGCGAGGGAGGGTGAGGTGGATACTCTGTAGAAAACATTTAGTTGCATTTCCTGGCCAAGTGCATACCTCGGTTTAGTGACGTTTAAATCTTGCTTGATCACACTCAATGTTAATGTTCTGGGGTTCCTGTTAAAAGACAAGGAATACCTAAAACACTGCCCAGTGATGCAGCACCCCCTGCAGTGTATAAAGGTTCTTGAGGATATGGAAGGTCGATATTTCATGGTTTAAGGCTATGGGAGTTTCTTTACCAAAGGGGTAAAGCACAGTCCCAGAACCAACAGCCTTTTATGCCAAACTCATAGAATAAATGTCTCTCTATTCTCAATGTTTTACTTTGACTGGAGGGGATTTTAATGTCATTGTAGACTCCATTGATAGGGCCCCTTAGACCCTCCAAACAAACCCTACACCAGCTGCACATGTTGATTGGCATCTTAGATAGGCTACAGTTGCTGGATGTACGG
Source organism: Ambystoma mexicanum (assembly GCF_040938575.1). Lineage (NCBI taxonomy): Eukaryota > Metazoa > Chordata > Amphibia > Caudata > Ambystomatidae > Ambystoma > Ambystoma mexicanum. Next base: position 521,162,964 of record NC_090940.1, read on the forward strand.
AGGGTACAGCATGGCACTATAAGGGATTTTACCTTTTATTCATGCTCACACAGGATGTATACCCATTCAAACCTAAGGTTTGCGCCCAAGAGCTTTCTACCACAGGTACTGACTTTTGGTATTTTACAATCCACCTTAACTGTTCATGTTCCTATAGAGGTTATGATCACAACGCCCTAGATCAAAATTGAATCTTGTAATGCTGATATACACAGGCATAAACTCGGGGAAGACAATGTATCAATTCTAATAAATTAAACATTCTCTAGAGGTTTTCTTCTTGGAACCAGCATACGTCTTTACCACTCAATAAATGTAATTTCCTAGCTCGAACCATGCATAGCAAAAGATATATTTTTAACAAATTTTTCTGAACAACAGCAAAACACTGCCTGTGAATACAGCGGTGTATTATTCATTAAGGCGGCATCGTTCACATGTTTCCGTTCTGTCAGAGCATGACATATGCAAGGCAGCATTGTGGTAACCTGCAAGTATTTACAGTCAAGGAGCATGGGGGCTACTGAGTCTTGCTCAATAATCACCCAGGCTGGTGCAATAGTCAAGCTTGTAATACCCAATGGTGAAGGCCGAGTAGAAAGAATTCTCCATGATGCTTCTTTACAATGGGGAAGCAAAAACCAGTATTCTTTACATGGCACACCAAGATCGGCACTGGACATGCACTGGACATGCAGGCTCATTTCAAATTTCCTTGAATAAGCCGCAATACCTAGGGATCTGGGTAGTGTGACGAATCAAAGGAATGCATTCCTTCAACCCAAGGGTGAGCCTCCCCCTTTGAGGCTAAGGAGGTGAGCCGGCACTGCAAGACCCTCTGTCAGGGTCTGGACAAGTGGGACCTCACTGTGAGAGACTCCCCCTTTGGGGACAAGGACTCCCATTCCACGGAGGAACTCCCTAAGCCATTCCCTGTAATGGCATACATGGGACGCAGCGATGTGCAAAACATAACCACCTTTGAAAGATTGACTGAACATAAAGTAAGCCCATTATCCTCGAGAAAAATAATCTGCAGTTAAAAAAAACTCCAATTTACTCCAGCAAGGAGGTAGAAAATAGAGGCCATGCAGAATAAGGAGGGATGAGAAAGGCATGTACGCCAGCAGGGGAGGGCAGCTGGAAACAACATGTGAAAGAGGTAGAACTGCTTTGCGCTAGAGAGACGCTGAAGCAGCAGCATATGCAGGCGAAGAGAAACTGAGGGAAAGAGACCAATTCCGGTGGTGGTGCAACCCCGGACCCTTCGTTGTGGGCAGTGTGAGAAACCATACAGTGTTCTCCCACCTACTCCCCTGCGATCCTCTCTTCAGGCAGCCAGGGAAGGGCCATCGCTTTTGGATCCCGACCCTGGAGGGGCGGGGGGGGACAAGCGAGGGATTGGAAGGAGAATAACCAAGGGTGAGACATGGTATTCCCCCTCTCACCATTTACCATCAGAAACCCCTTCCTCAGCCTTCCCATTCCCAATAATACCCCAACTCACTCTTCCTCAGCCTTCATGGGGTATTTTCTTTTTTACAATTGTTTTTATTATGTCACACATAAAATAAAAAGAATAACAAAGGTATGCATTGGATTACTGGACAGAGTTGGGAATTTTGCGATCAAAGATCTACTTTCAACATCAACCTCTTAAACTTTTCCAACGCCAGTCTGTAGGCCGTTGAAATGACAGTTCCTGTTCCCAATTCCACTACCCCTTCCCACCCTCCCTCCCTCCCTCCCGCCACCCCCCAAGGCTAGGCTTTCAGCTTACAAGGATCGTGTGGTATTCCATTTAAGTAGTCATGTTACAGGCTCTGAGGGAGCTCCTATTGGGGAACACCTCTTTATATTTCTACATCTTATTTTGGGTTACACATTAGACTTTGACATACGTTAGTATAATGCTATGCGACAAGCTTCCAACAAATTCAGCTTCAAAACATATTTTTAGACTTTAATGTATTGACTCTTCTCCATTCATCCTCATACTTTTCAAATCTGAAAAAATTCAGCAAAGGGTCTGCCGTTATTTGGATTCCATCTAAGTTTCTGATCCACCCCAAGATGACCTGCTAATACACCTTGATTCGAGGGCATCCCCACCACATGTGCCAGTAGTCGGCCACGCATCCACATTCTCGCCAACATAGTGGACTGGTTGACCGATACATTTTGGAGAGTCTATGTGGATTGTTTTGCCACTGATGTAATAGTTTAATAACGTGCAGCTTGTATTGACATGATGATGTTGTTCTAGGCACCGCTCTGCAGATTTTCTCCCATGTGTCTGGATCAATACTATCCTTCATATCTCTTTCCCATTTCAGTCTGAGAGGCTCCATAGTTCCTTTCCCCACTTCTATCAGTGTTTTATACGTAGTCAATATCAATCCGTTCATCTCTGTTCTGGAGTTCAATATTGTTTCAAAGGGGATAAGTTCTCTCTTCAATTTGTTTTTCCACTCGGGTCTCGTTAAGACACCCTTGATCTGCAGGAATTGAAATGTGGACAAAACACCTATCCCCAAGGCCTCCTCTAGCTCTGGGAGCATAATAAAGGAGCCATTCTTCAAGAGCTGTCCTACTCTTTGCAGTCTTGCCTCGTACCAAGTTTGAAATCTGTCAACATTGGGGATATGGTCATTGATACCTGGGGACCACAAGTGGCTCAGCGGTGATGGCCATGTGGACATTTCCTCATCTCTTTACCCTCCTTGGGGCCCACAGCCATTCAGAGACCGTGGCTGGGGATAGATAGTGGTTGTCCATTGAAATCCATTGTGGCTCTTTTTGATTACGGAGGTGGGGAATGAGCACTCATAATTGGGCCGCTTTATAGTATTTTTTGAGGTCTGGAAGACCCACTCCACCTTTGTCTTTAGGTAATGTCAGGGTATCATATGTGATTCTGGTTCTTTTCCCTTGCCATAGGAATCTTACTATCGCCTTCTTGACTTCCAAAAAGAAGTGGTCTGGCATCTTAATAGGGAGCATTTGAAAAGGATGCAAGAACCGTGGGAGACAGATAATTTTTATCGCATTGAGACGTCCTAGCTAGGATATAGTCAGTTTGTCCCATCTGCCAAGGTCGGCGTGAACATTTTCCTTGTAATTTGTATCCCTAGATATTATAATTTACTTTGCTCAATCGTGAGACCTAGTGGGGAGTATTTATCGTCGTTTGTCTCTGCGGACCCCTGTAGGGGGAACAAAATGGACTTGGTTTTGTTAACTTTAAAACCGGATATTCAGCCATATTCCTCAAGGAGGTGCAGGGCTCTGGGGATGGACGTTCTCGGTAAGTCACATGAAGGAGTATGTCGTCAGCATACAGTGCCACTTTATACTCGGTCTGACCCAGGTGCATTCCATCGACCCGGATATCTTATCTCATCTTTTGAGCCAGTGGTTCCAACGAGAGAGCGAAGAGGATAGCCGAGAGGGGGCATCCTTTCCTGGTGCCTTGCTTTAATTCAAACCATCTTGAGTATTCTCCATTTACAAATACAGAGGCTTTGGGTGCTGTATAGATTGCCCGAATCCCCCTTCTAAGTTTATGCCCTATGCCCACCATGCGCAGGACTGCTGTGAGGAAGTCCCATTCGACCCTATCAAAGGCCTTTTCCGCGTCTGTGGAGAGCAGGGCAGGCTCATTGTTCATACTCTGGGAGGCATTAACCAGGTGCAGGGTTTTACGCACTGTATCAGCTCCTTGTCTCCCGATCATGAATCCTACCTGGTCGGGATGTATGAGATGTGGCATGAGTGTCACTAATCTAGCAGCTAATACCTGTGTGTAAATGTTCGCGTCTACATTTAGCAGGGATATGGGGCGGTATGATCCACAGGTTTTGGGGTCCCTTCCCTCCTTGGGGATTACCGTTATGAGCGCTCTAACAAAGGAGTCTGGAGCCTTTCCTGATTCCAGAATCTCGTTGAATAGTTCAACCAAGAATGGTACAAGGTGGGTACTAAAGGATTTGTAGAAGCCGGCTGTATATCCGTCTTCACCCAGGGATTCGCCTAGTGACAACCTTTTTATTGCGTTCTGTATTTCTTCTTCTGTTATGGGAGATTCTAAGTGTGCCAAGTCAACTTCTGCTATCTTGGGAATGTTGATTTCGGCAAGGTAATCTTCTATGCCATTCGAGTCTGGGTCCGCATCCGGGGTATACAATGTTTCGTAAAATGAGGCAAAGGCTTCGGAGATGGTGGGTTTGCTTGTCATTGGGTGGGGCCTTTCATCGTCTATCTCTAGTACCCCACGCTCTGCCCGTTGTTCCCTGAGTCTGGCTGCTAGCAGTGCGTCAGCTTGGTCTCCTTTTTCATAAAAATGTTTGTTTCAGCAGGTGCAATTTGCGCACTGTCTGGTTGTGTTCTATTAGGCAAAGTTCTTCCTTTTTCCATTTCGCCTCACTAATTTTGTCGGGGTCTATCGTATCACCTTCCTTAGCCTCTTTATATAGTTGGCATATCTCCCCCGTGAGTCTGTTTTCAATCAGGGATCTCTCCCTTTTCTTGCGGGCCGCTTCCCTCATGAGGACACCTCTCCAAGTCGCTTTCCCCACTTCCCACACCTCTTGTTTAGAGACCTCCCTGGTGTTGTTTGTTTTAAAGTATTCTACAATCTCCGTTTCCAATTCGGTCCTAAATACAGGGTCCTTCCACAGAGCCTCATTGAATCTCAATTTCCCCCCCTAACTGGTAACTTTTCCCACTGTGTGTCCGCGATGACCATATCGTGATCCGACCATGTAATCAGAGTGATCTCGGTGTGTTTCGTGATCTTATATAGCTCTCTTGAAAAGTAGATATAGTCAATTCGGGTGAAGGTGTTGTGCGGAGCTGAGTAAAAGGTGTAACCTTGTTCATCTGGGTGCATCTCTCTCCGCACGTGATTCATCGCATACACCTGCACCATGTCTGCAAACTCATTACGTTCTCCCTGAATTCTTTCATCTGTGGTAGGTTTACCAGCCTTCCGGTCTACGCTAGGATCTGCCCAAAAATTGAAATCCCTGCCCAAAATGATGTGCCCTGTGGCTTCGAGCATTATTTTGGGGACTGTTTTAGACAGGAATCGAACTTTGCTTACATTAGGAGAGTATATCGTGGTGATTGTCACCTTTACATTTCCAATGGAACCCGTTACCAATAGGGCTCAACCTTCTATATCAGGCCAGGTTTTGGTGAGTTTCAAGTCTATTTCCTTCCTGATGAGAATTCACACCCCCCTTTCTCAGCGGCCCAGAGACCCAGAATTCTATACCAATGCGTTTCCCAAGGACCAGTCTCTTGTCTCCCTTCATGTATTTGATCTCTTGTAGAAGGATGACATACATTTTGGCTCTACGAAACTCTCCGAGTACCAGAGATCTCTTGGGCGGTGAGTTGAGGCCCTTAACGTTAAGTGTTCCCACTCTTAAGGAGTCCTGTCTGCCTGATTCAATGGTGGTCATCATTGTGCAATATCAGAGTGTGCAAGGTCTTAAGCCGTAAACACCAGCATGCCATCTGTTAAACCACACTTCATTTCCCTTGTGTTCTATCTCTCGAGACTTTGCTTTTGCCTTTCCCTTTGCCTTGCCATGAGTCCCCTACCCCTAATAGCACTGGCCCGACAATCGAACCACCAGTTGAGACCGTTAACTCACGGTCCTTTGCAAACATAGCACCAAGATAGAAATGAGCCCCCACTGCCTCCCTCCCATTTCAAACTTATAAATAGAAACAAAACATGGGTCACAATGCCAGTCTTGTGACCAGTAGTCAAAACTTGGGCTTCACAGCCAGTTTAGCATGAGTGTGCTGAGTCTGCTCGGGTCTAGTCACCCCCTTCTGGAGAGATGTTACCTCTATGGTATTTTCTCAAGCCTTTCACCCACTGTCTCCTTGGACCTTGTATGCGCCATTCTCTTCCGTCTCTTGTTGAGTTGTCATGATCAACCTTTTGGCCATGTGGTTCTACAAGCTCTGATATGCATGCGTTTATCTTCCTCTCGGACCTTAGCTTGATCTTCGAGCCGGCGTGTTCAAAGGAGAGGAAGAAGGGGTATCCCCATCTGTAGCGAGTGTCCCGTTCCTTCAGCCATTTCGTGAGGGGTCCACACATTCTCCTGAGAACTAGCGTCAGGGAGGATAGGTCTTGATATATTGTTATCTGTGCTCCACCGAGAGTGATCACACCTCCACGTCTCGGTTTCTCCAGCACCCTGGCCTCGTCCTGGTAACGGTGGAAGCGGGCAAGGACCGATCCTGGACCTCCGGGGGGGCCTCCAGCTCTGTGGATACGTTCTGTTTTTGGTTCATCGATTGCATCATCAGCAACTAGGTGCTTAATGATGTTGTGTAATATTTTCTTAAGGTCTTCCTCCGTTTCGCCCTCTTGTTCCGGTAGGCCGGAGAAGCGAAGGTTGTTGCGCCTTTCTCGATTTTCCAAATCGTCCATCTTCAGCTTGAAGTCCTCCTCTCTCCGCTACAGATCTGTTATTCTATGTTCCAGCTGCGTTTCCAGGGTGTCTATCAAGACTTGGTTGTTCTCCACTCGTCTAACCTGTCTTCGATCTTGTCTAGACGTTGTGTAATCTTGTCAATTTTCCCACCTATATTGGCCCCCATGTTCTTTATTTTACTTAGAAAGGCAGCAATGTCCCCCTTTGTAGCAGCTGTTTCACCCTCTTCAGTCGCCGTGGTTGCCATTTTGGGGTTGCTGGTGCGATGAGGAAGCGGGGCGTAAGCAAAGATGGCCAACTTTTGTTGTGCGTTCATATGCCGTGTGTATTGCTCTATGACGTCTCTTAGCAATTCAGAGATTGTCAGGATTAGAAGCTAGAGTACCGGGCCCCTTCACCTGGGTCAACTTGCGATCTCAGAGGTTCTTAGACTCAGGCGGCTCTTTCCTTCTACACGTGACGGTCTTCCTATGGTGTAGTCTTGAGGAGTAGTGTCTAGTAAGCCTGTGTTTGCTGGGTTAGTGGCGAAGTGGTTGATATCTCTGTAGGTTTAGCTCTGGTAACTAGCTTCTGCACACTCCCTGTATGTACTTTAGTATCTTTCTTGATTCTTCTACCCCTTGCGCACCAGTATCAAGCGAGTTGGTGCTCCACCAGTGTTACCACAATTCCGAGTGTCTTCAGTATGATCCCAGGAGATAAGGCGTATTCTTTAGGGGCTTCCGGCCAAGTGCAGTGACTCAGCCCGTCTAGGGTATGCGGTGCCGTGCATAACAGCGCTGTGCTGTGTTGGGCATCGGCTTTTGGATTCTTTGTGTGCGCGATTCGTGTGGAGAGGGGAGTCATGTTCAGTACTCTTCAGAGCATGGGCTCTAAGGCATTTGATTCGGTTGACTGGGGTGCTGGAGACCTGGTATGTGAGGATTATTTTGGCGGGTATGGGCACCAATTTGTGTTGACTCCCCCTGCCCCCACCGTTGAGGTTATGCCTTGTGTTCACCTGGCACGGGCTGTTAGGTGTGGGCAGTTGCATATGCTCATTGAGGTCACGCGGGAGCCTGTGGGTTGATGGTGGGTGTCACCGTTTGTTTCTGCTAACAGTGAGAGTCCTTGTTACGCACTGTTGGGCTCTCAATGGACATTACTTTCTGTCCGCGCCCAGTGCCCGCTCCATTTGTTTTCACCCTCCCTGGGCCAGCTGAGTGCGACTTCCACCTCGGCGGGGGCCCGTTGGGGTGTGCTGGTGTGGGGACCGCTCCAGGTGCAGCAGCGCCAGAGGCTGGCAGGGCGCGCGGGACACAGGACTGTTGTGTCTGGTCCTCCACCCCGTTCTCAGTCTTTTAGGGGCGATGCACTCACCCCGTAGCAGCTGGGTGTGGCGCGCTCCTCACCTCTGTCACTTGTCATGCAGGTTACGGTATGGGGGCTATCAGATCAACCGCAGAGCTCAGTGCTCCGCGGGATGGGGCAGCAGTCAGCTATCCCGCAGAGGACATGAGTTTCACGTGGGGTGGCCACAGGACTGTTCTTATCACACAGTTTTCTCCATGAAATCTGGTCCGATTTCCTTCCAGATTTCACCTTGATGGATGGGGCCCTTTCTGATGTTTCATGCGTTTTTTGGCTTTGGGTGGGGGTCGGGGGGTTAGACAGTGGGGGCTCTCACTGTTTTTCAGGACCCAAGGCGCAGAGCTCACAAGAAAGAGGAGGGCATCCGTGCGTCCCCTGGTGGCCAGCCCATGGGGTATTTTCAATCACACCCCCATCTCCCGCTCACCATTTCCAACCAACACCGAGATGAGGAAGATGTAATTAATATCAATGAGGATTACACATAGGAAAAGCATTGGGAAGCAAGACCGGGCCTACTACTTCTCCTACCACTAGGCTGTCCCACTAATAGAGTCAGGCAAGGTCAGGCACTGTGCACACGTGGCTCTACTTGACTCTTCCCTACACAATAAAAGGTAGGGTTCTGCCAGAAGCAGTGAGCGAGCTGGGGATGCCTTCTGGACCAGAGAAGCCAAGGAGCAGAGAGGGGCACGAGCTGAAGGCTGGAGGAGAACGGCATGCAGATACGCTGGCCCGGTGTCTATGAGGGGCTGCAGTGTGGAGAGGGAGCCATGTCTGCTAGGAGCTGGAGTGAGGCTGCCTGCATCCTGATGGCCATGTTCAGTGGATTGCTTGCGCTCTTGGGACCTATGCTGGCTCCAAGAGTGTCTGAGGGGCATGTGGTGAGACACTGACTTCAACCATGCGTATCCTGAACGGACCGCCTTGTCAACGAAACGCTGCCCGTTGAGCTTTGTGAATGTTAATGAGAGAGAAACTCAGGAGCTTGCGTGTGACTGCAGCAGAGCGGGAGGAAGGCACCGAAGTATAGCGGCACGGAGCGAAAGGCAAGTGACAGTTTGTGAAAAGGTATAAAGCAAGAAAGCAAGCAGAAAGAGTGTAAAGCGGAAAGAAAGAAAGCTGATAGCAAGAGAGAGACAGAGAAAACAAGCGGAAGGTCAGAAAGAAAGCTTGAAGCATAATGCGCTAGGGGCGCTTAAATAAGAAGAAAGTGAACTGTAAAAAATATAAGAGAAAGAAGGGTGCAAGTGACCTGAAGCAGGAAAGAGGGTGCGAGTGGCCAGATAGATTTGAAAAGGGAAAGTAAAAGCGAGAGGAATTGAAAAGAGGGTAGAAGCGACCCAAAAGTGAAAACAAGAAAGTGAAAGCAGCATGATCAAGTGACTAGAAGGTGAAAGAGTACACAACCAAAGGAATAGAGGGTGCCAGGGGCACGATAAAGGCAAGAGAAGTGTTCAAGAGGCACGCCAAGATAAAAAGAGGATGCAAGTGTGCACAATAGAAAAGAAGGCATGCAGAAGGCACAGTGAAGTGGAAAAGAACAGACTGAAAGAGGCACAGAAGAGAAAAGTTGCCAGAAGAAAGGTACAGAGAGTGAGGAGATGGGTTGTAGGTCAGAGTGGGTGCACTTGGGAGGAGCAAAGAGCCCAACGTTCTCAAAAGTCTCTGATACTACCCCCTGTAAGAAATGTACAGTGAAAGGTACATCCCGCCTAGGAGAACTTTATTTAAAGATGAAAGGGGCCCAAGCTTGGGGGAAGGGAACCCTGAAAGGCCTAAGAAGAATTGTCTAAGAAGCAAAAGGTACATCCTGACCAGAGGAACTTTGTTTGTTTGTTAAAAGACGGAAGGGGCCTAAGCTTTGGCAAGGGAACCCTGAGAGGCCTAACAAGAATTGTACAAGAGACATTATTGAACTGTGTAAAGAGCGGCCTACACTTGGGGAAGGGAACCCTGAGAGGCCTGACCAGAAATGTGTATTCTTTTTTGTTTGGAACTGGAAGAGTCCAGGCTCGGGGAAGGGAACCCCAAGAGACCCAAGGATATTGTGAACTTTGTTGATTTGCTGCAAGAGCACTGTGTGGAAGGTTCTAAGAGATCCCCCTTTGAATTGAACTATCTTGCACAGGCAGAACTAGCTCGGGAGGATAGCTCAGGGGCAACATGCTCGCCTTGGAAACAAGACGACACAGAGCACCACTGGGTCAATCCTGGGGTCTGCACTTAGAAATCTCTGGGTATTAGGCGCGTTATAAATTACCCATCATATCATACCATATCATAACTAGACCCATTGGTAAGACCATCTGAAACCAGCTGTGGTTTACATTTCCTTTCCTTTGAATCACTATTTTTACTTTTTAAAAACTTCCTAACCCATTTTTGTAAAGAGTGAGGGCAAGCATAGGTTTAGGCACATACTGATTATTGTTTTGGACTGTTAGAGATCGACGGCCCTTAGAAAGGTAAAGAAAGCATCCCATTAGGGTTAGGGCGAGTTAGCCATTACACCAACCCAGGAACCTAGGTTAATAAAGGTCTTGAAACTAACATCTTTGAGTCTGTGTCTTGTTTGATATCATGCCTGTCAACACAGCAGGCTGCCCAATCAACAGTGCAGGCATCACCCAGAGTGTGAAACAACCTGTCTGGGTATCAGAAGCGATACCGGGATGCTGAGCGGAGCGAGAGAAGAACGCCGCCGAGAACAAGCCGGCAAAGAAGTAGGAGGAAAGAAATGATGCCGAGCCACTGCAGGCCCTGGAGACGTTCCACTGTAAGGACAGGGGTAACAGGGGTAACGGGAGATCTGGGAGGTCGCAGGGGATTTGATATAATTCAAAAGGAACTCATCCCAGTGAAATTGACAAAGGTTTCAATATAACATGGAAAGAAACTCCTCCCATTGAAATTGATGAAACACTAAATATAAAATTGATGAACTTGAACTATAATAGGCTGATAAAGAGAATTGTGAATGGTCCTGAGAAAGAGGTCATTGTAACTGGTATAAAGTTACCATAGGAGGAGGGAATGAGACCCTGTTATGCAAGAAAGTATAGAACTATGTAAGAGAAAATACTACAAAGGGAAGGCAACAGAAGACTATGAGATGAAAGAAACCGAAAATGTATATCACCTAGGAGATTATATCTCACCAAAATACAGAAGGCCAAATAGCCTTAAACCAAGAACAGACCAAAGTCTAGGAAAGGACTTATGGAGACTATCTGATAGAGGAAGAAACACATATATTGTGAGGGAATTACAAGACCTGGTATGCAAGGTTAGCAGAGACTTTTTAAAGATTGTATAGTGCCATCAGGCAAAGGGAGACATTCTCTTGACCTTAGTTTATTAGATTAGTGGTAGGGTCAATTAGGGTTAGCGTTTGGATGGCAGACTTCATTATTTTGGATATTTCCTGATGACTGAAGACCAACTTAGTCATTCATTTAGGTAGGAAACACCCACTAGTGTTAGGGACAGATAGGCCTTATTCGTATTATTTACTAAGCATGTATTGGAAATGTCATCACAGTGTCCACATTCTTCTTCTGATCCACCACATATGGTGTCAAAAGTGGAATGCTAAGTCCCAAGACAGTTGCACACTCTAGAGTATATGGCTACACCTATAGACAACCTCCCACCCATTGGTCTCCACGGCATGTAATGTAAAGCAATTTGATAAAACACAGATAAGACAGGTGAGGGCATCAAGACGCTGGGGGAGAAGCAAGAAGATGACTTACACATAGTACTCCGAATAGAAAAGTTTTCAGCTGCTTGCGAAAGGATAAAAAATGCGGGATAGACCTGATCTCAGCCGGGAGGCTATTTCATAAGGTCGATGCAAGCACAGAAAAAGAGCGCCTCCCCCAGCCTGGGCTTGACGGACTTGTGGAATTCAGAGCAAAGACAGGTTAGCCGACCTAAGAGCTCTACAGGGTTGATAAGGAATCAGTTTGGATTGTAGAAAGAGTTGCTCGCTAGGCAAGGCATAGAACCTTAAATTTAGTACAGCTTCGTACAGGGAGCCAATGAAGTTGATACAGAAGTGTCTGAGAATGAGCCAGTCTAAGCACCTTCAAGGCAAGACGGGCTGCCGAATTCTGTAGAGTCTGTAGCCGCTGAATGAGAAATTCGGGCTGGCCAAGATAGATCCCATTGCAGTAGTCAATACACCCCATAATGGAGGCCGTAACAATTTTGGATCGTGATTCAGGCTGGTGAAAGTGGAGAACCTTTTTCAATGTTTTAAGTTCGGCAAACCCAGTTTGACAGATAGCGAAACTTGGGCAGATCTAGACCCTGAGGACATGATTTTTATGCTCAGACTTTTGACTGTCATAATAGGTTCAGGGCAGGGTCCCAGGCAGGAGGGCCAGTAATCAGAAAACCGAGAGGAGATGGCGCAGGCATAGCCGACCAATAGTACCTCGATCTTATCGCCTTAAGCTTAAGCCAGTCGGTTGATATTCATTCAGAAACTGCCGAAAGATAATTCTAAAGCTTATGTGGAGGCTCAGTGGAAGAGGCGTTAAGACTAAACAAAATGTGGGTATCATCTACATATGAAAAAAATGGATGCCGTGACTAGCAATTAGTTTTGCTAGAGTCAACATATATAAATTGAACAAAAGAGGCGAAAGAGCCAAACCCTGGGGAACTCCACAGTCCAAAAAACCCTCCTCCCCAGTGAACCCAGACATCAATAGGCGTACACTAAAATCACTCTCGGAGTGCTTAATAAAGCATCAGGTCCAAGTGGATCAGAGACTCCTGGAGGGACTGGAACAAGTTAGAATTAGTCCCTCAGACTGCATAGTTCCCCATGGCATACTCCAACCATATCAGGATGGGGAGGATTTAGGGGCGTTTTATTTTTGTATTTTGAGTGCCTTGCCACCCAATTTAATTGGGACGAGGGGTTAAAAACCTGTTATCTGGGACCCTTATTAAAAGGAGACTTGCAATCAAAATATAAATCTGCTGGGGACTACTGCTTTTCCGGAAATCAAACATGCCTTATTAGACAAGGTGGGACAGACAGAGGCGTTTGACCGCTTCAAATTTCGGGACCTTCATTTGTTGCTCAGTCAAAGTCCCCTCGAGTTAACAGGCAGGATCCGGAATACCCTTACACAATGATTGGTGAAGAAAACCCTACCAGTGGTCCTGGAGACTCTGGCATTAGAACAATGTATTAGTGCCCTTCCCCCACCTTCACAAAGAGGGTCATTGCAACAACATCACCCTCCTTGGAGAAAGCCATCCAGGTAGCACAAGCTCACTCGGAAGCGGCAAAATATCCAAGGCACCCAGGGAAACCAATAGAAATAAAAAGGGACAAAGTTCTACCACAAGATAGTACCATCTGCGAAATGTCAAAGATCTGAGAAAGGTGCTCCCCAAGAGAGTATGAATAAAGAGGAAAACCACCAAAATGTCCTTCCTGTACCCTTAAATAAAACCTGAATAGTCCCTATAGAGACAGGGAAAATGAGAACCACCTTTCCTGCTCTACCCGTATGTTTCTCATGTGGAGAAAAAGGCCATATCGCCAAGTATCACAGAAGAACCTATGGAAATAGGCTGGCTAGGTATAGGGCCAGGTGAGAAGGAGGAGGCAGAGAATGAGTTTGATCCCGACACGACAGAAGAACAAGTTACTTCTTACCTTGTAACGTTCTTTCGATGGGATGTTCCTGCAACGTATTCCTTATCTTTGATAATTCGTCTCCAGCTTGCTGGCCTCAGAAATTTTTTCTCTGCAGAGGGCGCTGTGCGTCGACGTCCGCCGAGTCGATGTCGCTCGACAGCCACCGTATCGGCGCCGACATCACCCTGCCCATAAATAGCCACGCGCGGGTCCGTTGCTTAGTTCCGTTTTGTGGAATAAGATAAGTCATGCCTGAATTGGTTATTGACCTTGAAGGAGCGTAAGCTGTAACCACATGGGAAGTATTACTGCAGGGATGGATGGGAGGGGCGATAAGGAATACGTCGGAGGAACATCCCATCGAAAGAACGTTACAAGGTAAGAAGTAACTTGTTCTTCGAAGGGATTGTGTCCTCCGACGTATTCCTTATCTTTGATAGACTCCCATAGCAGTGGCATGTAATTGGAGGTGGGAGTAATAATGTCATGTATCCCTTTTAGGAATGACCCGAATGTAATACGGCTTTGCCAAATCTGGCCTCTTGACTAGTGGAGGAATCCAGGTTGTAAAATTTTGTGAATGTATGTGCGGACGACCATGTGGCAGCCGCACATATGTCTCGGACCGGTACCCCTCTTTGGAGGGCCTAAGAGGCTGCGATACCCCTGGTTGAATGAGCCCTAAGACTTTGGGGTGGCTCTTTACCTGCCAGTTCGTAACATTCCAGAATGGCCAAAATAATCCACCTGGAAATGGTCTGTTTTGTTATGGGTAGTCCCAACTTGTGACCTGAGTATCCTACAAACAGTTCGTCTGCTTGCCTAATCCTAGCCAGTCTGCTGATGTAAAAGCTCAGAGCTCGCCTTGGGTCCAGCCTATGTAGCCTTTCTTCCTCTTTCCCCGGATGGGGAGGAGGGTAGAACGAAGGTAAGGTAATTTTTTGAGTGATATGAAATTCAGAAACCACCTTTGGGAGGAAATTAGGCTTCACCTGTAGGACAACTTTGTCCTTATGAATAATTGTATGGGGGGGGGTTACAAGAGAGAGCTTGTAATTCGCTCACCCTCCTAGCAGATGTTAGTGCTACCAACAGGACAGTTTTAAGAGTGAGAAATCTCAGCGAACAAGAGTGGAGCGGTTCGAATGGAGTGCCCATTAGGAAATTTAAGACTAAATTTAAGTCCCATAAGGGAACTTGGAATGGTCTTGGAGGATAAACATTAGTTAATACCTTGAGAAATTGCATTACTAGAGGTAGTTTGAACTACGATGGTTCCTCCGCAGTGCGCTTGAAGATTGAAAGCGCTGCGAGATAGCCTTTTACAGTGCCAACTTGAAGGCCTGAGTTTGCCAAGTAGAGTAGAAACGATAACACCGCTGGTGTACCACATGAAAAAGGGTCGATATTCCCTTCTCTACACCAGCTGCAAAATTTGTTCCAACGGCAGCGGTATAAAGACTTTGTTGCTGGCCTTCTGGCCGAAAGCAACACCTCCATGACATCATCAGGGAAGTCCCAATCCTTGTACCTCACCCTTTCAGAAGCCAAACGTGAAGGTTGAGGGTTCTGATGTCTGGATGGAGAACCTGACCTCCCTTCTTTGAGAGAAGATTCTCTTTGAGTGGAAGACGGATTGGAGGACAGATGGACATATTTAGAAGGTACGGGTACCACGTTCTCCTGGCCCAGTCCGGCGCAATTAGGATCATGGTTTTCCAGAATCTTCTCAAGTTCCTGATCATTTGAGGAATAACAGGGACTGGTGGAAACGCGTAAAGGAGTGGGAACTCCCAGTCCACTACGAACGCGTCCCCTAGAGCTCCTCTCGGGGGAAAATTCCCTTGAACAGAACAGATCGCACTTCCTGTTGGTGCTGGTGGCGAACAGATCCACCTGAGGGTTTCCCCAAAGGGCGAAGATCTCTTGAAGGACTTCCTGAGCTAGCTCCCACTCGTCGGAGACTGTGCTCAGCCTGCTCAGAGCGTCCGCTGTCAAGTTCTTCTCTCCGGCTAGGTGGACTGCCGATAGAGAGATTCCTTCCTGAATTGCCCAAAACCAGAGCTGCATTGCCTCTCTGCACAGTGGCAGTGACCCTACGCCTCCTCTTTTGTTGAGGTAGTGCATGGCCGCCGTGTTGTCCGTCATTATCAGGACATTTCTCCCTTGTACTGATGGCAGGAAAGCTTTCAGCGCTAGTCTGATCGTTCTCAGCTCTAATAGGTTGATGTGTAGTCTGGACTCCGATGGAGACCAACGACCGCTGATGGTCAAGTCGTTGGCATGGGCTCCCCACCCCGTGAGTGAGGCGTCTGTGACTACTGTTATCTCCGGCCATGGTTGCCAAAACAGTTCTCCTTTCAAGATGTTCTCTGGATAGGCCCACCATTGAAGGTCGCGGGCTACCTTGTCCGGAATCCGGAGGAGATCTGTCATTCTCCCTGAGAATTGCGACCACTGAGTTCTCAATGCCCACTGAAGAGATATCATTCTCAGGCGAGCCTCTGGCACAAGGAAGATGCAGGATGCCATGAGGCCTAGCAACAAACAGTAGAAGGCTGGGAGACGTTGGGCATTTTGAAACTTGTTGACCATCTGCAGAATATCGTGAGCCCTCACCTCTGGTGGCGAGGCTTTTCCCAGGGAAGTGTCCAGGACCGCTCCAATGAACCGGAGCCTCTGTGATGGTATCATCTGTGACTTCTTTAAATTGAGGGAGAAGCCCAGTTTGTGAAGGAAGTGGCAGACATAATCTAGCTGGATCTGAGCTTGTTCCGAAGATACAGCTCTGATCAGCCAATCGTCCAGGTAGGGGTAGACATGGATCCCTTCCCTCCTTAGACTCGCAGCCACTACTGACATTAGCTTGGTGAAGATCCTCGGGGCGGAGGTCAGCCCAAATGGCAGCACTCGAAATTGATAATGAGAGTCGCCAATTGCGAACCTCAGGTATTTCCTGTGTTTGAGATGGATTGGCACATGGAAATAAGCATCCTGAAGGTCCAGAGATACCAGCCAGTCCTGGAGCTGGAGGACCTGAAGGATCTGAGAGAGAGTTACCATCTTGAACTTGTCCTTCCTGAGGAACTTGTTCAATTCTCGTAAGTCCAGGATGGGTCTCAGTCCTCCGTCCTTCTTTGTTATGAGAAAGTAGGGGGGAGTACCAGCCCTTGTTCCTGTCAGCTACAGGTACCGGTTCTATGGCACCTTTCTCTAGCAGGTCTATAATTTCCTGCAAGAGGAGCGGATCTGGAACTTTTAGAGAGCTATGCCCCGGTGGATGACTCTGAGGGATGTGTAGAAATGGTAGGCAGTAACCCTGGGCAACTGTCTCCAATGCCCAAGCATCTGACGTAATAGCCTGCCATTCTGTCAGATGGTGAGTTAACCTGCCCCCTACAGGTGTATTGTGTGGAAAGACCACAGAGTGGTCTGGGGGCGGCTGATGCAGATGCCGAGGGTAAAGAGGCACCTGCTGCGGCTTTAGTACTTTTGACCCGTCCACCTCGGGTGGATCTCCTTTGGCCTCTTTGAACCGGCTGTCCTCTGCCTTTCCCGAATGCGGAATAATAGCGAAAGGACTTTCCTCTCTCAGAGGTTCCTGAGGGGTGAAAAGGAGTTTGGCGGATTGCAGCTCCTAAAGATTTTGCCGCTGCTTTAGATGTCTGCAACTTTTCCAGACTGTCATCAGCCTTTTTACCGAATAAAGAAGAGCCGTCAAAGGGTATATTCAAAAGTCTGGCCTGTACATCTGGAGCAAAGCCAGACTTTCGCAACCACGCATGCCTGCGGATTGTCGTACTTGCAGCCATGGCCCTGCTGATACTCTCAGCGGAATCGATGCCAGTTTGAAGTGACTAGCACATGGCATTTTTGCCATCTTTAATGATGTTAAGGAAGGCTTCCCTTTCCTCTCCTTCCGGTATGCAGTCAGCCGCTGATGAAGCACACTCCCACAGTGTGTGACTGAACCTGGCGAGCGTACAGGTGGCGTTGATGGACTTCAATGCCATACTACAAGTAGAAAAGACTTTTTTTGCCATAGAATCGTACCTTTTGTCATCTCTATCCTGTGGGACAGTCGGGTAAGCAGATCTTCTGCTTGATGAAGTTGCCGTTTGAACCACCAGGCTCTCTCGAGTCGGGTGTTTTGATAAGTATTCAGGGTCAGCCGCAGCTACCGTATACTTGGCTGACAATCTTTTATTGACTGCAGGGATAACCTCAGGAGTTTCCCAATTAGATGAAATCTTCCTTTGCAAGGCTGCATGGAAGGGGACCACAGGATCCTCCTTTGGACTTTTGTCTACTATGTCTGTCAGGTCATCCTGTTGAAAAACAGGTGAAGGCGCAGACCAACCCATAAATTCAATAATCCTTGCCATCAGGGTTCTATAGGGTGTTTCGGCATGTTCCCCAGGGTCTGGTTTGACAAATTCCACTTCTGGGGAAGTGTCCAGCCCACTTGCCTCATCTAATGATTCCTGTAGGTCTTTCAACCTTCTTTCCTCAGAGGTAAAATCCTCTGAAACAGGTAGTGTGCTCCTCTGCAACCCGAAGGTTTCCTGGTTAGAATCCTCCCCTTCTTCATAGATTGAAAATAATCCAGGGTACTCTGACCTCGGAAATGGTGTAAAACCCATTTCTAAGGCAGAAGGAGCCAAACTCGTCATTATTGGGTGAGAAAACGTCGATGTCGTCGATGCTGATGTGACAGGCTTCGAAGGCGCTCGAAGATGTCGACGACGGCCTCGGCGTCGTGCCAGAGGCTCTTGGTATCACCGTCGGCTGTGAAGTAGCCGTGGTTTTCTCTTTCATCGGCGTCGATGTCGTTGTCGACGATGGCGTCAATTCGATCGACCGATGCGTCGAAGAACCCTTCGACAACGGCATCAATGGCGCCGATCCATGTGTCGAAGGGATCTTCGACGACGGCTTCGAAGATGGTGCCTTCTTACCCGATGGCCCGTGGCGCTCTCGGGTGGACTCTTTCACCTGGTGCAGCGACTCGCGGCATTTTGACTTTTTTTATTTTTCACCCGGGGTATCACCCTCAGCTGTCTTCGAGGGGGTCGAGGCTGCTTTCTCGAAGACGCTTAGCATTTTCTTCCTGAATTCCTCCCACTCAGCCTGAGAGCTGTGTTTTGTGGGGCAGGAGACCCTTTCTGGGGAAACAGAAGATGACGAGGAAGGGGATCTTCGACGTCTCTTCTTTGAGTGTCTAGATCTCGACGAATGGTGGGAGCTACTTCGAGACCTAGAATGGGAATGCTTTCGACGGCGAGGAGACGAATGCCTCGACTCGGCCGAAGAAACTTTCGAGGAGGTTTTGACTGACTTACCTCTCTCGAGCTTCCCCTTGCGCTCCTTCAAGGCTTTCGCCGTCATTGACATGCAGTCCTCACACTCCGAACAATGGTGCTCGACTCCCAAGCACCACAAGCAGATCCTGTGTGGATCTGTTATCGACATTTTCTTACCGCAGTCTCGACATTTTTTGAAGCCGGAACGCGGCGTCGTCCGTTCCAATGAAGAAGCCATCGAGAACGAGTTGGTATTTCGAGTAAATATAAGAGGTTTTATCGGACTGAACTGAGCAACGATATTCCGAGGCCCCACGAAGCGTGGAAAACAGAACTGAGCAACAGACACCGCGTGGCTATTTATGGGCATGGTGGCATCGGCGCCGATACGGTGGCTGTCGAGGGACGTCGACACGCAGCGCCCTCTACAGAGAAAAAATTTCCGAGGCCAGCAAGCTGGAGACGAATTATCAAAGATGAGGAATACGTCAGAGGACACAATCCCTTCGAAGTATATTACTGTGCATCACAACCTTTTCAAACCCACGAGAAAGCACTGATCAATGGAACACGGGCTAATGCCGTTGTAGATTCAGGTACCTGACAAACTGTCACCAGGGCTGACATCCTGTATCCGGAAATTCTATAGGGTAACCAAGCAGTGAAAATAACCTGTGTTGGAATCAACAGATGGAGCCCCAACACATGCATTTATAATTGACAGTTCAGTTCACTACCCACAGTTCTACACATATTTGTAGTCGTTAACCTACCTCGTAAAAAGTGGTCCCGCGCTGTAGTAATACCACAGTAGATAAGACAAAACACAATACGATTAACAGAAAAACAAAGACAAAAAAGAAAACAGAACCCTGTAGTTGATGCATGGTCTAGGAATAGTCAGACCATTCCATATTGTCAGCATAATAGGAGTCCTGTCAACCATGCAGTATCACACAGCAAGCCAACATTCAACAAACTTGACATAGAACCAGACTGCTTATCCATGGAAACGAATCATTAATATCTCACTAACTAAGCAACACTAAGAGAAACAAGCAGTTACAAAGCTCATAGTTTGGGTGTTTGCACTTTTTTACTGTATTTTACTTCTATAGGCAAGAATTTTTGTCAAACCCATTAAGAACTGGCACAGCTCCAAGAATATGAAAACCGAAGGGCTGGATTATCATAAGACTATTATTTGAATTGTTAGCCAATGCTAACAGATTAAATACTAATAACATTTTATATCAGCGGCTAAGGCATGACCAATGGGGCTTATACAATCTGGTATGAAGGCCAAAAAACTGCTCCAGATCTTTGTATCATTTGGCATGCACCATCAATGTGCGTTATAAATGCCATATCATATCATATCATAATGTTAAAACACTCCTTCAAGTCCCAATTACATACAAATGTAAATAATGTTCAACAACATTACCGAACAATCGCTTTATTACAGATACATAATATAGGACCACACCACTCCAAAATACAATACAGACATGCATGAAGTACAAGACCATGTGTAGGGAGGCATGCATAGTTTGATAACTCAACCGCATCAAGGCGAGATTGTTTGTCCTGAACCAAGAATGAGCACCAGTTTACCAGCCGTACCCATGCAAAGAGGGCATCAACATTATTGCAAAAATGCTAGGTAAAACTGTTGTAAGGAAGACCTGATAGTGTAAAAGCCTAATGCCACTTCTGGCCGGGCAATATTTTAGCAGCCTTACTGTTTACCTCCAGTACATCTGAAGAATTTGCTCTACCCAATGCTTTCCTGTTAGTTCCATGCTTACTAAGAGAGTTTAAGAACCATGCACACCTCAAATACTCCAAACCAGCAAGTCCCCCAGTTGCAAAATGTAGAAATATTTATGTTATGTTTATGTTTATTAGGTTTATATAGCGCTTTAATCCAAAGCGCTTTACAATATAACAACAAGGTACAATAACGAAAGAAGCATATTTACAATCATGAAACAAACCAGCGAAACAATATGTAGAATGATTTACTTAGATGGAGGAGGTGAGGGAAGGGTGAGGAAGAAGGGAGAGGAGGTAGTCAAGGGAAGGAGGAACAATATTTCAATAATCTGGTTCAAATTCAAGTGGGTGTGAGAAGGAAGGGGAAGAGGAGGGTAGGAAGGGGATAGGAGGGGGACAGGGAAGTTGGAGAGGAGAGATGGTAGGGAAGGAAAGTCAAGGGGGAGAGTGGAGAAGAAGGGCTTTCAAGGAGGTGAAATCAGCTTGATTTCTGGTGATGCCCTCTGCCTCACTCTCAAAATGTAGAAATATCACACACAGATGCTCAGTGGCACTTGTTTCAGCATAGCAGAGCTAAATTCTTATAGATTTCTCATATCTTTAGGCATTCAGCATCCAGACTTCTTCCAAACTCAACCTGCAGCATTCCCTTGTTCAATTTTCACCCTGACTGAAAAAACTCACCAGTGAGCGGAAAGAGAAGGGAGAGAAAGAGAGCAAGCAAGAGAGAAAGTGATGGTAACTGAGACAGAGAATCAGATATAGAGGGAAAAGAAGAAGAGATAATATGAAGTGACAGAGGTGGCATGCAAGAGACATTGCGAGACAGCGTGCAAGAAACAGAGCCTCAGACTCAGAGGGAAAGAGCGCCAGACAGACTGACTGACTGAGGAGCTCACTGTGACATTAAGAGTCAGTGACTAGGAGACAGCCAGATGCTTAGAGAGACAAAGGTGCAGACTAAAACGCATACTGAGATTGAGGCACACAGAATGAATGGGTCACAGACTAAGAGTCAGATAGAGACTAGTAAATGTAGACTGAAAGGGAGACAGACTGAACAACATACTGGGACATAGACAGACTAGGGGGCTGCGGTAGGGAGACTTAAACTATGTGGCTTAGACAGAGACAGACTGAGAAACTGCCTGAGACTTAAAGACTTCGATTGAGAGACTAAGAGAAACATATACAGATACAGGCACTGAGGCGGAGACACTGCAACTCTGCTGAGACCAAGACACAGACTAAGACTGTTAGGCAGAAACCTGTGCAGTTCCCTCTGGGACCACTGCAAAAGATTTAGGACTACAGGTGTTTGGCAGTAAACCCATTTGGTAGCAGTCTGTAACACACAGATTCACTTGGTAGCTGTGGTTGAGTATTCACAATAGGTCAAGAGCACACAATAGAACAAGTAAACACTGACCAGGGCTTGGTGTAAAAGAGATATAATTATTTATTTAAAACCACATCTAGAAAAACACACAGGCACTAATATTAAGCAATTCAAAAAAGACGTTCACTAAAGGATATACACTCCCTTAAAAGAATATTAGACAAGTCTTAAGTAAAGCCCCACTTATTTTCAGACAGCGGTGAGCGCTCAACGTAGATGGCACTCTAATAGTTCGTTTTAAAAAGGGAGAGAAAAGCAGAGAACAAATTGAAACATATCCCAACACTTTTTCAAGAACACAAGGGAGGAAGGTAAAGTAAAACCGTGAAGTTAGAGTTCAAGAGGCCGGATCCACTATCAGAGGATCCAAACGAAATGTGTCCAAGGTCACATGGTTGCAGTGCACAAAGTTCTTGTAAAGGTTCAAAAAAGGAGTTGGACCACAGAAAGGGACCAGTTAGAGGGTCAAGGCGGCCAGCCCAGTCCAGAAGGTTAAGGAGTTATTATTACCTTGTAGCAATCTTTAGAAAGGGAGGCCTAGCATTAGAGGGCGCTAGAGAGCCATCCAAGATGGCTGCTCACTAGAGAGCTCCGCACCGATCCCGAGAAAGATCCTGATAAAATAGCTTTATTCTCCCCCGAATCCCCCCCCATCCGCCTCGATAACATACCCCAAGTCTCTAACGGCTGGCAGATACCAACTTCATCGCCGTCCGCCATTATCCTGGTCAACACAACGGCGACAGAGGCGAGGCCGCGGCGGTGCAGCGCCTCAGCGTTGCCTCAGCGGCAGGGTGTCCGACCCTCCAGCATCATCCTCACCCGAGCGACCGTCCCCAGATTCAATCAAGGAGCGGGCTGCCAGGCGGGGTGAGCGGCGCCCGGGCCCCTTGGAGGTGGCGCCCGCGACAGGCCCGAAAGCCACGGCCCGAGAACAGCAGGGGCGGCTGAGAACCCGCCCGGCCCACCTGTGCCATCGGCCTTCCGGCCGGTCGGGGCGCTGACGCTTGCATCCAGCCTACAGAGCCCTCCAGACCCAGCCGGAGAGTGAGGGAACGCATCTGAACACACCATCGGCACCAGGTAGGAGAGACGCCCCCCGGCTGCCCCGCCCCGGGTCTCTTGCCCGACCCCGTGGGAGAGGCATTCCGCAGGCCTCCGACTCCTTGAACTGCCAACGGCCCCAACCACAGGCCCATCTCTAGCAAACGATCAGGCGGGAGGCCCACGCGGCTGCCCCACCCAGGCCGTCCGGGCCCGGCCGTGAAAGTGCTTTAAAACTCACTAACTCTCCGGCCTTCTAGATCTACACGGCCCGGGCCCCACCATCTCCAAAACGCCCTGCCGGCGGAGGCCCCGACCGCGGTCAAGCGACCAAAGGACATAGCGGGAAAACTCTTCACTGGGGCCCTTGCCGTGCTGCGACAACTCCTCGGCAGCGGCGACCTCGTGGAGGGCCTCTGCTGTTATTCTATAACCCGATATCGGGACACGTCGACCACAGCACCACACAACTGTCACCCAAGCCAGACGAGTGGGCCCTTTCCCGCTACACCCAACAAAGTCGGGAATCCATACCAGCATGGGCAAAACGGACAAATCGCAGCGAAAATTGTTGTTTGAAACCGGGGCCATAGCTAAAACTCCCAAGCAGTCGAATCGAGAGATAGCGCCATCACCAAGCATGGAAGAAGAAATTGAGCCAATGTCCCCCCAATCTCTCGACATACGAGAAATACTGCTCGATCTCAAAACTGGCATAGGCAACCTCGATGCCAAAATTGACACCTTCTCATCCAAAGTCGACTTAATACAACACCGCCTTGATAAACACGGCGAGAAGCTCGACACCGTTGAACAGAGGGTCTCCGATCTGGAAGACAACTCCACATCCCTGTCCTCCAAAGTGTCATCATTAGAACGCCAAGTAAAAGAAATTGTCACCGAAAACAAAGACTTAGAAGGGTGAAGTCGCCGCAACAACATTAGACTGGTGGGGATCAGAGAGCAACAAAATCCTGCAAAAATGGAAGACTTCGTGGAACGATTATGCAAAGTTATCTTTTGAACAACCACCTTCTCGCCACTGTTTGTGGTTGAAAGAGCTCACAGGATCCCAACCATCTGCCCAATTCCAGGATCGGCACCACGCCCCATAATTGCCAAACTGCTGAATTTCAGAGGCCGCGATCTAATACTCAGGTAGGCCAGGGACAAAGGCGACATTCAATTCGATGGTGACAAAATCCAAATATTCCCCGATTTTTCACCAGCGGTGCAAGCGTCCCGAAGAGCCTTTGGTGGAGTTAAACGCCGCCTCCGAGAGGAGCAAATTCAATATTCAATGCTTTTCCCAGCTAAATTACGCATCCTCCATGCTGAAAAAACGCAATTCTTCTCGTCACCAGAAGAAGCCAACATCTTTCTCGATAATATCGGATGTCGCCCATTACTTGAAATGCCTAGACCATGAGGGAGAGTGAGGAATGGGGGCGATCCGCCCTGAAAGGCACCCCACATTCAGCTCGACTTAGGAGATCGGGAAATGAGCAAAAGCCAGTTATACACACCTCGGGATAGGTGTTCTTGGAGGGCACCGGCGCCCCGTGCACAGCACTGTTCACAATGTTACTTGGGGGGGTCACATTCGGGCGGGTTGGGGGTTGCCCGACGGGGAGGGAAAAAGGGGAAATGGGACACAAGTTGCGGAAAGTGTCCCCAGAAGAAACAAGCGAAGAGTTTTAGATGTGCACCGACCGGGGCCAAAACCAGCCCCACCCGAACCCGACCGAGAACAATGTCTCCACCCTGGACTTACGAATATCCTTGTCGGATCAACATACACTCTAAAACAGCAGCCTTAAGCACTCAAAACCACCAAACAGTGACAAGGCAGCAGAAACAATGCAGCAACTCTAAGCAAAGTTCAAACTAGCTACATGGAACATTAAAGGAGGCAACCAGCCCTCTAAAACCAGGAAGCTACTACACTACTACACATCACAACGTTGATGTGGCTCTCATACAAGAGACGCATCTACGACCAAACTCAGAAAACCACTGGGCGAAAACGTGGGGATGCCACAGATACTTTGCCTCGTTTTCATCATACGCAAGGGGAGTCGCCATACTCATCAGCAAATCAACAAACTTCAGACTAATTCGGACCCAGAGCGACTCCGAAGGAAGAACACTGCTCGTTCAAGGAACCATAGACGGGGAAGAAATAATCATGATCAACTCCTACGGCCCCAACATCGACGGTTCCAACAATTTCGACTGGGTCCTGACCCACATCGCATCAAACAGGGAAGCCACAATAATATGGGGTGGCGATCTGAACACCCCGCTCGATCCTCGTATAGATAAAACACACAAAACAACCGCTCTTCGCTCCAAGGCGAGTATGCAAATAACCGAAATATGCAAAGCACACAATCTCATCGATATATGGAGAAGCAAACACAGTGACTCTCAAAAGTTCACCTTTTATTCCTGGGTACACAAATCCAGCTCGAGACTTGATTACATCTTAGTGTCGGCACATAGCAGACTCCAATGGGGTGAATGCCAAATCCTACCCAGGTCCATCTCAGACCATTCAGCGGTCACCTTAGTGTGCACGACATCTCGGAGCGACTTCACCAGGGCCCAATGGAGATTTAAGCCCAGAGCCCTCCAAGATCAACTTTTTGCTGAAGAACTGCGTTCCGAACTGAGCGCATTTCTCAAGACAAACCAAGGCACGGTAGCTTCGCCGGGAACACTCTGGGAGACACAATTGTTTTATCAGAGGAGTGTGCCTAGCAAAAGAAAATTGAATCCTAAAGAGGCTGAGGGAAGAGCTAAACACATGCGAAAATCGCCTCAAAATACTTGAGCAATCAGCTACAGTTACAAATACTCCCGGCTCGCTAGCCGCTCTCAAGGCAGAATTGGAATCCTTCAGATCACTAGCAGACAGAGAAGCCAAATTCCAAGCAAGCCACCACAAAATCCGCCAGTATGGCGAGGGGCAACGACCCGGTGCGCTACTTGCAAGACTAATCACCGCGGAACGAAAACCCACGACAGTCGAGGCAGTGCGGGACACGTCGGGAACCCTCGTATACTCTGAAGACGACATACTGGTAACATTCCGCAAGTTTTACCAAAACTTATATAACTCCAATTATTCCAGGGAGCCCGCCGAAATAACAGAATACCTCAATACAACCGAACTATATTGGACGAGCGCCGAGCTACGCGAGCCACTGAACGCACCCATCACCTCAGCAGAGATCCTAGAAGTCATTAAAGAATTACCGAGCACTAAAGCCCCAGGACCAGACGGCCTAACAGGTGAATTTTACAAATTCTTCGAAGACATTCTTGCCCCGCTCCTGCTCCAAGTCTTCGAAGAAGCCATAGCCAAGGACCAACTTCCACCAACTCTTTACACGGCGAATATCATTCTCCTACAGAAAACAGGTAAACCCAAGGACGTTTGCGCCTCCTACAGGCCCATATCACTAATTAATCTGGATAACAACATTTTTGCAAAGATCCTGACCAGGAGGTTGATGCCACTCATGCCCGCAATGGTTCTGGCGGATCAAGCAGGATTCGTTCCAGGTAGAAATACATCATTCGGCCTCAGAAAAATGTTTGGAGCGATGGAGGCCCTCAACCCAGAAAACCAAGCGGTGGCAGTACTTCTCGACGCCGAGAAGGCGTTTCATTCTGTGGAATGGCCCTTCCTATTTGCAATATTAGAACGAATGGGCCTCGGCAAACGATTCATACAAATGATAGGCCTTCTCTACAAATACCCGACATCTAAAATCAAACTCGGCAACAAATCTTCCTCCGAAATCCTTTTACGCAGAGGGACCAGACAGGGCTGCCCACTGTCAGCATTGCTCTTCGCCCTGGTCATGGAACCCCTTGCGTCCGACCTAAGGCTTTATCATCTGCATAGAGGTCTCGCCTTCGGTCCACACAAAATGGTGGTTTCACTCTACACCGACGACATAGCACTCTTCCTTCGCGACCCGTATGACAACCTGAATCCGGTGATGCAAGCAGTCCTTAATTTTGGCAACTTTTCAGGACTAAAAATCAATAACGCAAAATAGATAATTTTCCCCTCTCACAGAATCAACCAAAGAATTTCAGGATGACTTCGGCTTCCAATGGCAACACTCGAAGGTCTGATATCTGGGGATCCTCATGTCCAGAGCCAGCACTGACATCAAGCAAGACAACTATGAGAAGACACTTGACACTATCCAAACGAAAGTGAACAGATGGAAAACGCTTCCCCTCACACTTTGGGGCAGAGTGTCCCTAGCGAAAATGTTGATCCTCCCTAAACTACTTTATCTCTTTACAAACATCCCCCTACTACTCACGCAAAAATTCTTACGCCGAATCAAATCCATCCTCCTCGACCTTATCTGGGCTGGCAAGGTTGCCCGAATAGCACACAGTACTATGATCCTGCCCATAACGCAAGGCGGACTGGCTTCACCCGATCTAGAAAGTTACTACTGGGCAGCGCAAGCACAGTTCCTGAGCCATTGGCATGCAACACACTTCATCCGGCCACATGTGCAAATCGAAAGAGCTCTAGCAACACCCTATCTTCTCCGCGCAGTCATACTTAACGAACCACCGACGCCCTCAAAGGAACGGAATCCAAACCAGATACTCCCCCTCCTTCCGGTGAGAAGTATTCCAGGGATACCCATAACATCTGAAAAGGTGTTCCAGCGCTGGACCAAGAAACTGCAAATCCACTCACTATGCAACCTGTTTCCGAACGGTTCGTTCCTCTCAATTCAGGAAGCTCGAGACAAAGGTGGAAACAACACCCTAGACGTTTTCATGTACTACCGAACCCGACACGCCATGCAGTCTAGCTTTGCCACGTTCCCGCTCCAACCACCGACCTGGCCACTGCTCCACAGAGTAATTCAAGCCCAAGGCGATGGCCGCCTGGTGTCAAATATCTACAGGGCCTTGCTAACAGAAAAACTCACTCGCTGCTTAAAAGCCTGAACAAGATGGGAAAGAGCTCTGAACACTACGATACTCGACGAAGACTGGGCATACATACTACGACTCACAAAAAAAGTGGCAATAAACACAAGGTACAAACAAATTCACTTCAACTTTGTCCATCAGGTCTACCACACTCGAGCAAGGTTTCACGCCCAGAGGACGACAATATCCGCCTCCTGCTCTCGCTGTGGGCACCCGGAAGCCGACTTTGTCCACCTGGCATGGTCGTGCCCCGAAATAGGAGCGTTCTGGACAGCAGTCCTAGAGAAAATCTCAGCTATAATTGGAGTGCAACTAGAACCTGATCCAACACGGACCATGCTAGGTCTAACCAACCAACTACCGGAACATACCAGAAAACTAGCGAACCTACTTTTGGTCCTGGCACGCAGACGAATAGCTTGCAACTGGGGCAGAGGACCGCCACCAACTCTAAAGCAATGGCTCCAAGATGTCACCTACTGTCAAGACACCGAAACGAACTGTTAAACGCAGATGACGACTCGAGCTCGCAGTCTTCACCTCCAACACAAAACTGTTGCGAGCAACCGGACACTACAATAGCAGCCATGAGTGCCAAACAACAACAACACTAGAACTGATATGAAACTGAACCCGACATTAAGCGGAGATCGTTCCGAGTGGGGCGAGGGGGAGTAAAGGGTCTCATGACCGGTGCACGGTCTTGTAATGTCTCACTATTTCATTGTTGTAAAATCAATAAAGAAAGTTCCAAAAAAAAAAAAAAGAAAGGGAGGCTTAGCAGACACGGTACCTTAAAGTGGGAGAACGCTCCAGCGGGGGCAGTTGTTCCTGGCAGCGGGTGCAAGTCGGTGCTTCGTCCGGGGGAAGAGAGGATCTGGTCGTGGAGGAAGACAGGAGTCCGTTGCACTGCCAGGGAAGAAACCAGCCGCAGAGTTTCTCAGGTACAAGGGGCGGTCCGGTGATTCGCGGTTCAGTGGTGAGTGGCTATCCGACTGCCGGGGTGCTTGGCACGGGCAGTTCGACCACAAACCGGGCTGGGGTGCGAAGAAAGGAAGGTAAACTGGTTGTGCCCACCAGTCAGGGGAAGAAGCCTCTCCAGCTGGGAGCTCTTCTCTGTCGTCGGGAAGTGGTGAGTCGGTTCTGCAGGGCTCCACCGGTGGTGTCGTCGTGGTAGGTCGGCTCAGCTTCTCCCTTGTCGGATTCTCAGGTCCTGTGGCGAATTCTGAAGTTCCAGTCCCCAAAGCCCTGCTTTTATGCAGAAAACCCTCATTCACTCAGCCTAGCTGTTACTCAAACATGCTAAGTGGTGAGCCGGCTGGCTCACCACTTGGGCCAATCACACAAGAGTGCGACCTGAGCTACCACGGTAACTCGGTCCAGGGTGCCTAAACCCCCTCCCACACCCCCTGTGGTACCCAGATAGAGTGGCACCACTTTTGGAGGCTTCTGTGGAGAAGCCCGCCAAAAAAGTGGAACAAAGAGCTCGACTTGGGTTGGAGTCACAGAAGAGAACATAAACGCCATTTTAGAATCGAGTCTTGGCAAAAAATACCAACTGGAGAATTAATATTAATTAAATAAACCGGCGGTATGTTAGAGGCTATGAGAATTAAATAATTAAAGTTGGTAGCCTCGCACAATGGGAAAATCCCATAGGAAAATATCCGCGGTTGAATATAAAAAATAGTTTCCACTGCCACCAGCCAAAACTCGATCAGGGGGGACGGAGACGTGCCCCCTCGACTAACAGACCCCGGGGCAATCGAATTGCCCCGACCAGTACGTCCACAATATGATGGTTTGTACTGGTTTCTGTTCATAATTTGGGACTAGTAAAGCCAATGGTGACTTTACATGCCCTGTGAGACAGTAGTCAGTCCCAGGGTATGGAGTCTATGGTGGGGTGTCACTATGACACCCCTGTGTCACTGCACGGAGGGTGCTGTGTAACAAACATAGTAAAAAACACATGAGACCCTATGGAGTAAAGGACCCCATAGCCCATAAAACACATTAACAGTCAAAGGAACACCAAAGCTGCTGGGGGACTCACTAGGTTAGGAAATTCAGCCTAAAAAGAGAATTCTCCCTAACAAAGACTGACTGGGTCACAGAACTGAGACACAGACGGAGCCTAAGAGAGACAGAGTTAAAAATAGTGAGACACAGACTCTGGTTGAGACACTGAGAATGAGAGAACGAGGGACTCAGATTGACATTCAGACAGAGAGACTCAGACTGAGAGACAGACTTCTCATATTACCCCTTATAGCACATGCATGTTGAACCTTTCTTTGGCTGATTTTCTGGTGGATTCTTCTCCAGGGTAAAATCGCAGACACCTAATACACTGCTGGACTCTCACTTTTCTCGCGACCCATATTTACACTTGAGTCACGTGAGGTTTCTTCCCTGTCCTGGGAAGTTGCAGCACACTTAAAGAACCCTTGGAATGAAAGGGGACCCCCCTATATACAGCTCAAAGGGTTTTATTACAACGTGGGAGGCTTGCCCGTGGAGCCCACCGTTCTTCCCTCTTTGGAGGCGTCTTCATCATAGAGTGCCTGGCCCTGCAGATGATCAGTCTCTTGATAGTCGGGTGGTAACGGCAGTGTATGAGCAATGCCACCGTTCGCTCCCTGATTAGGTACAAGCGAGTATGGCAGATCAGAAGAAGAGACGGATACACGTTGGACATTGTAAAACTGTTTTATTTTAAATTATAAGAAATAACTTCCCAACTGGTCCTATCGCTATGGGAATAGTCTATATCTAACAGAATTAAATAAGAGTGCTCATCTACTGTCAGAAATCCAAAGGATATGTCCACAGTCCAAAAGAATCTAGTCCTATCTGGCCCTACCACTAAAAGTACTAGCTAAAGATTGCCAGTCTATATAACCTCTGGTACAATCCCTTTGGCCTATTATCTTGGCCTTTACTTCAGGGATCTCTCCGCAGAACAAATCTTGGTTGTCTCAGTATTTGGAAACAAGTCAATGGGTAACATTGATGCAGCCACACAGAATGTCTCATGAGCTCATGTAGCCACCGGTTTCCCCCCTTTTATTGATTTTTAGAATTCTGTGGTTGGTGCTTGAACTTAATTCACAGTGATTTGCAACGTCTTTTCCTAATGCGTTCCAATGTTCGGCCCATATGATACTTGGCAACTTCCCATGTTCATGTTTTCTCGCTGCCTCACATTCAATATTGCTATTATTTTCACATATGATTTGTAGTCCTGGTCGCCACCCCCTTTCTAACTCTACCCTGGTACCTTTATTCTACAGGATTAGGTTAGGGGACCTGGAGTCGGGATTGTGTGGCTTCCTCGTGGCTCTGCCTCCGCTTGATCGACTCCACCCCGGAGTGGCTCCAGACATCTCACTCAGTCTGCTTGTTCAGCGTCACACTGCCGAAGAGGGGGTTTAGTTCCTCCAGTGTCGCTGGGATTCAGCGTTGTTGGTCGGGCTCCGGGCCCACCATGACTTCCTGTGGTCATGCCACCACGAAGGACGGTCTTCTGGATTTCGTCCTGACAGTAAGTTCACCTGCACTTGTAACACCGGGCTTTCAGCATTCTCTGCTGGCATTTCCTTCCTTGCTGAGAGCCGCGGGCTCTGCGGCTCCACACTGCTCCACCCTTCCAAGGCATAGCTACGTTAGAGGGCTTCCCCCGCATACATCTCTTTCTCTCTTTTTCGATCACTTTGTCCCAGTTACATACATATCTGAGTTTTAAACGGCGTTTCAGTTTCTTTCATGTTTCGTATTTGATTCTGCATTGCCTGAAGCCAATAGAAAAGAACGCACATTACAATGCGTTAAAGGAAATTGCATAAGCAGATATTATTGCTTGTCTACAGCGTTCCATATGCGATTGACAGTCCTTGTCTGCTAGAGGGGCGTCACTCGCAGTGAGGACCCATTTGCCTTAACCCCAAGGGAGGATCTTGCTGAGGGGACTCGCCACCCTAGCCTCACAAGGGGGTGGCTCCACACTGGGGAGAGGGTATAAATACTCGATTATTCACAGGTGGTATACAGAGAATCCTCCCAGTAACCTAGGTCTCAACTCCTGTAACACAGACCCTACTGTCATAACTCCTAACTAGCCCTGCAGATGGAGGGAGTGGCAAGAAAAGGGACACCAGGATACCCCAGAAACTTCAAGTCCCCTAGTGAAAACTTTGGGGCTCCCTGGGATGGTAAGAGGTGTGAGGGGTCAGCAATGCAAGGCAGACACGTGTTTGTTATTTACCAACATTTGCCATTTTATTAAATAAATTATGTTAAAAAAATGCCTCACTATCCCTACTTTGCTGAGGATTACCCTGCCTAACCAAAGCTAAGGGAACACACTCTAAAATAGGATCACTGGCCCTCACACAAAGCAACAAACACAAAGAAAATATATGGCAATATAACATCACATGTACAACATTCACAGTCTATGAATAACCTAATGTTCTGGGTGATTTCCCGTCCCCAGGATTCAAAGTCGGGTCCATTAGTGTTCAACCAAAGAAAGAAATATCTCAAAGCAGTTCTTTATATGTCAAAGTCAATGACAAAGTTTGTGAACCAAAGTTCCACTAGCAAATCTCTTCTTCTGGGTTAAATATCCACTTTCCACTAACTCCAAATAGCAACAATGGTAATACCAGCCACAATGTTTTGTCACCTTCCTCAAGAAGCCCTGCCACAGATCAAAAGAAATGCAATATCCACAACCGCCAGTGATACACAATTCTTATATAACAGTTAGTATTCCCTTGGTTACAGTTTTGAGCTTCACAATGGTATATTTCTCTGGATGACTTATTACTGCTGCTGCTTCAACTTTAACAACTTCACTTCTACTTCAATGACTACGAGAACATTCACATTTTGTCTCATAGTACTCTTCATTTTTTGGGCTACTAAAATATTGCATCCACTGACAACCAGCTACACCACCACAGCTTTTGTATTTTTGAACTATTACCACACCTTCATTACTTTGGACTTTTAAACAGGCTTCAACAAGATATACTGCAAAGTGCTTCAACAACCTTAAGTACACAAGGCACTCTTCTTCTGAATAACTCTTCAAAATGGCAGCCTCTTTGCCTCGCTTGTCTGTCTGCCACAATAATAACCTGGTTTTGCCCTTGAGACTCATTTCTCCGTCTTCCACAGTCTCTGGCACTACAGGTTGTGGCAACTTCAAAATAGTCTTTACAAGCAGCCAGTCGCACTTTTACTTTACTGTAATCAATTTATAATGCGCATCAAGCAACCTGAGGTTTACGGGCGCACACAAACTGAAACAGAACACACGAAACAGAAGACAAGGCAAATAAATTCCTGGAGAAAGATAAGACTCAGTCAAAATACCATGGTCAGGGGAGTGTTAGGCAGGCAGCTATCATCAGGAGAATAACAATGTTTTCAGCCTTTTTCTAAAAACTGCTGTAGAGCCCATTTCTCTAAGATCGAGTCAGTTATAGCAAACGCACAGTTCATGGCCTTGCTTGATTTGCAGGCTGGCGTCTTCAGATGATTTGTATTGTTTGACCTAAGGAGCCTTACGCTGGATTTCTCAAACACCTCACTCAGATAAGATGGCATGAATCCAGCAAGTCATTTATGGGTGCTCAATAGTAGATGATACTGTATCCTTACCTCCACTGGGAGCCAATGCCAACCACGTCTAGCGTCTGAGATGTGATCTTTCCGTTTTGAGTCCGGTGACAACTCCCACCGCACTGTTTTGAATGACTTGAAGACCAGTGAGCCATCTGAAGCCATCTGAAAATGTATCTGCAACTTTCTACCAGTTATTAGCCTTATTAATTACCCAGAAGCCTTGGTGCCACTCTCTTAGCTTCAGGTAATACTGCACACTTGTACCTTAGGCCAAATAACTTATCAAATTCACAGTACAAGTAGATTGCTTCTGAACTCTGGGAAAGGTTGGTTTCAGTGTGAATATGGGGAGACTCTTGGCTTGGGCAATGCTTGTCCTCTTTAATTGTTATACACATTAACTTCTTTGAATGAAAGGTATGTCATGTAAGAATAAAATTCAGTCTTTCTTTGAAATTCAGAATTATGCGCACACAACCAATTTCTGATATAATGTTCAGAGTTTAAAAATGATCATTCAATTATATTCCCATGTAAAAGAAAAGGGTATAGTTCAGGCCTCCTTTGGGAACCACAATTAGGCACATAGGACCATCTCTGATGTAGTTTACGCAAGTTATAGATTGTAACTCTTGTATTGACAAGGTTAGGTAATCAGCAATGGCCCTTGCAGCATTCTGTGAGAAGCCTGAGGGGTTTCTCCCAGGTTATTCCCGAGGATCCTTTGTTCAGGTGGCCAATGGAGGGCCAGCGCTCTTGATTCCCAACCCTGGGAGCGGAAGAGCGAGGGAGGAACACCGGGGCGGGGGGTCCTTGGAGACTGCGATAGGAGCGCCCTTGGGCGAGACGCGGTTTTCCAATTTTTCCAATGCACCCCTACCCGATATCCCAGCAGTCTTTATGGGATGTCGTCACTAAAATACCTTCCTCCCCAGCACTTTCCCTTAGGGAAAAGACAGAAAAAACAACAGGGGAACACCAAATCACCTCTAAAACCCAAAACAAGTTTTACCTCTACACAACACTACAACTCCCATAATCCCATTTCCCCATTGAAATCCACAAGGACTGGGACAAGGCAGAGAGACAGATGGGAGTCATGAGGATTACTGTAGGAATCAATGGCCAATGGGTTCCTATGGGCAGTCTCCACGTTGTCCCGATAACTAGGTCAGGCAGAGTCAGGCATGGAAGGACAATTATTCACACTGGACTCCAATTAAGTCTAGCTGGGAGTATAAAAGCAGCAGCCAGGAACAGCATTGTGAGCGCGTCAGAGATGCTGGAAGGTACCAGAGAGCAGGACAAAGCCTGGGAGACCTGGAGGAGAAGGAGAAAAACGCCCAAACACTGGCCCTGCTACCAGAGAGAGATTGCAGTGAGGAGGACGAAACCATCCCTCCAGAAGGCAAGACCACAACAGCTGGGGTTGCCTGGAGCTACCAACAGTTAAACTCCTGCCCTGGGCTAGGCAGACAAACACAGCTCTCTGAGGGGCAGAGGGAGAGGCTAATATATTTGCACATGTAGCTCCAAAAGGAACAAACTGTCTTTGTTAAAATCCTGTATGCAGATTCACCATCCAACAAAAGACAAGAGAAGGTAATCGATTTATTTCTTCCAGCATAAAAAGAAAACGTGCATCTTTAATCTATGGGGCCTCAGTTACAGTGGGAAAAAAGAGTAACATTGTGGGGCATTTTGCAATAATTAACAGTTTATGAAAATAATGTTCACAAAGGAATCTGTCTGTGTTCCTAAAAAGTAGATAAGCTAAACGCTGCAATGCAAATGCTGTTACAGTGGCATCCTTCAAAGTTGCTAATTATTTTATGAAAAACAAACCTAAAGCCCACCTCAACTCCTGGTACACCCTCCACCTGAAAACACTTTGAACCAAAAAAAGACAATCTGAGGAGGTCGCATAGAAACTACAACCTTCTGAAGAAAATAAAATCACTCTGAGGGATATATCTACCCTCTACAAAAAGGAAACATTGTCGGGAAAACGAGAAACCTATAACACTAGAATAGCCCAAGCCAACTCTAGCATGAAGGAACTCTATCATCTTAAAGGAAATAGAATCTCCTATCCCAGTGCCAGACAATTGTGTCAAAGACAAACTATGGTGCACCAATATTCAGCTACCCCTAGCTAACAAAGTGTCAACTCTCCAATCTAAAATTGACAAGAAAAAAGCCTCACTCAGCTTGGATACGAATCCTAAAATGTCTATCACGCCCCCTAAAAATAACACTGACACTCCTCGCTTCAAGTTCTCCAAAGTTTCTATTATTGAGACTGAAAAAATCATTCTGTCACTCAAACCATCAAACTGTCAGGGGGACCAATGTCCAGCCCAACTGATAAAGGATGCAGCCAGAGTCCTGGCTCCCTTTATCTCAAAACTCATTAACGCTTCATTCACAACAGGATCTATACCGAGCAATTTAAAAGAATCTTGGGTTCTCCCACTGCTTAAAAAACAGACGCTAGACCCAGCCATACCCATGAATTACCGCCCAATCACCACAGTGCCATTCCTCCTAAAAATTATAGATAAAGTGGCGTACTCACAAATTCAGAAACACCTTGAAACCAACAACCTGCTAGGAGCACGGCAATCTGGCTTCCGTCCCCAGCACGGGACGGAAGAACTAGTTACTCTTACCTTGTAACGTTCTTTCGATGGGATGTTCCTCCGACGTATTCCTTATCTTAGATAGAAATCCTTCAGCTTTGCTGGCCTCGGAAAATTTTTTCGCCAGAGGGCGCTGCGCGTCGATGATCGCCGAGTCGATGACCCTCGACGGCCTCCGTGCCGACGTCGACGTCATCCTGCCTATAAAGGCCGCGCGCAGCGTCCGTTGCTCAGTTCCGTTTTGTAGTCCCCAGTAATGTTTTTGGATTAGACTAATCACCTTGAAGGAGCATAGGCTGCAAACCCACAGGAAGTCATACTGCGGGGATGGATGGGAGGGTCGATAAGGAATACGTCGGAGGAACATCCCATCGAAAGAACGTTACAAGGTAAGAGTAACTAGTTCTTCGAAGGGATTGTGTCCTCCGACGTATTCCTTATCTTAGATAGACTCCCATAGCAGTGGTATTGTGACTGGAGGCGGGAGTAATAAAAGTTATGTTACCCTTCCAGAATGGACAGAGTGTAACACAGCCTTGCCGAATCTAGTTTCTTGACTAGAGGAGGAATCCAGGCTATAGAATTTGGTAAATGTATGTGCGGACGACCATGTGGCAGCCGCACATATATCTCGAATTGGCACCCCTCTTTGAAGGGCTGAGGATGTTGCGATACCCCTGGTAGAATGAGCCCTTAGATTTTGAGGAGGCTCCTTTCCTGCCAATTTGTAGCACTCCAGAATGGCTAAAATAATCCATCTGGAGATGGTTTGTTTTGTTATTGGAAGGCCCAACTTATGTCCTGCATAACCTACAAAGAGTTGGTCTGCTTGTCTGATCTTAGCCAATCTGCTGATATAGAAGCTCAAGGCTCGCTTAGGGTCCAGCCTGTGCAGTCTCTCTTCCTCCTTCCCCGGATGAGGAGGAGGGTAGAAAGAAGGTAATATAATCTTCTGAGTGATGTGAAACTCCGAGACTACCTTCGGGAGGAAGTTAGGCTTCACCTGAAGAACAACTTTGTCCTTGTAAAAGATTGTATGTGGAGGTTTACACGATAAGGCTTGCAACTCGCTAACCCTTCTAGCAGATGTCAATGCTATTAGCAAAACAGTTTTGAGGGTGAGAAGCTTCAATGAACAAGAGTGTAGTGGTTCAAAAGGGGCACCCTTTAGGAAGTTTAAAATTAGGTTTAAATCCCATAAGGGAACTTGAAAAGGTTTCGGGGGATAAACATTAGTTAATCCTTTTAGGTATTGTATTACCAATGGAATTTTGAAGTATGAAGGCTCCTCTGCAGTGCGCTTAAAGATTGATAGCGCTGCGAGATAGCCCTTAATTGTGCCAACCTGTAGGCCTGAATTAGCCAGGTAAAGTAAGAATGACAACACCATAGGTGTACCACAAGAAAAGGGTTCAATATTCTTTTCTCTGCACCAGCTGCAAAATTTGTTCCAACGGCAGCGGTATAGAGTTTTAGTTGCCGGCCTTCTGGCCGAAAGCAACACCTCCATAACATCATCCGGAAGGTCCCAATCCTTGTACCTCAACCTTTCAGACACCAAGCGTGAAGGTTGAGGGTCTTGATGGCTGGATGGAGAACCTGACCTTCCTTCTGCGAGAGAAGATCCTCTCTGTATGGCAGTCGAATTGGAGGGCAGATGGACATGTCTAGAAGGTCCGGGTACCACGTTCTCCTGGCCCAATCCGGGGCAATTAGGATCATGGTCTTCCGAAACCTTCTCAACCTCCTGATCATTTGAGGAATGACAGGGACCGGAGGGAACGCGTACAGAAGTGGGAACTCCCAGTCCACTACGAACGCATCTCCTAGAGCTCCTCTCGGGGGAAATTCCCTTGAGCAAAATCTGTCGCACTTCCTGTTGATACTGGTGGCGAACAGATCCACTTGAGGGGTTCCCCAAAGGGCGAAGATCTCTTGAAGGACTTCCTGAGCTATCTCCCACTCGTGAGAGACTGTGCTCTGCCTGCTCAGAGCGTCCGCTGTCAAGTTCTTCTCTCCGGCTAGGTGAATTGCCGATAGAGAGATTCCTTCCTGAATTGCCCAAAACCAGAGCTGCATCG
Organism: Ambystoma mexicanum; assembly: GCF_040938575.1. NCBI lineage: Eukaryota > Metazoa > Chordata > Amphibia > Caudata > Ambystomatidae > Ambystoma > Ambystoma mexicanum. The sequence goes on from NC_090940.1 coordinate 521,201,311, forward strand.
CCTCTCTGCACAGTGGTAGTGAGCCTACGCCTCCTCTTTTGTTGAGGTAGTGCATGGCCACTGTATTGTCCGTCATTATTAGGACGTTTCTTCCCCGTACAGACGGCAGAAAAGCCTTCAGCGCTAGTCTGATGGCTCTCAGCTCCAACAGGTTGATATGTAGTTTGGACTCCGATGGAGACCAACGACCGCTGATGGTCAAGTCGTTGGCGTGAGCTCCCCACCCCGTGAGTGAGGCATCCGTGACTACTGTTATCTCCGGCCATGGTTGCCAAAACATTTCTCCTTTCAGGATGTTCTCCCGACAGGCCCACCACTGAAGGTCTCGGGCTACTTTGACCGGGATCCGAAGGAGATCTGTCATCCTTCCTGAGAACTGTGACCACTGAGTTCTCAGTGCCCACTGGAGGGATCTCATTCTCAGGCGAGCCTCCGGCACGAGGAATATGCAGGATGCCATGAGGCCTAGCAACCTCAGAAAGTCGTAGGCTGGGAGATATTGGGCATTCTGAAATCTGATGACCATCTGCAGAATATCTCGAGCCCTCACCTCTGGTGGCAAGGCTTTTCCCAGGGAAGTGTCCAGGACTGCTCCAATGAATTGGAGTCTCTGTGATGGTATCATCTGTGACTTCTTTAAATTGAGGGAGAAGCCCAGCTTGTGAAGGAAGTGGCAAACATAATCTAGTTGTCTCTGAGCCTGTTCCGAAGATACAGCTCTGATCAACCAATCGTCTAGGTAAGGGTAGACATGAATCCCTTCCCTCCTTAGACTTGCAGCCACAACCGACATTAGCTTGGTAAAGACCCTCGGGGCGGAGGTTAGCCCAAATGGCAGAACTCGAAATTGATAATGAGAGCTGCCAATTGCGAACCTCAGGTATCTCCTGTGCCTGGGATGGATCGGCACATGGAAATAAGCGTCCTGGAGGTCTAGAGATACCAACCAGTCCTGAAGCTGGAGGGCCTGAAGGATCTGAGAGAGAGTCACCATCTTGAACTTGTCCTTTCGGAGGAATTTGTTCAATTCCCGTAAGTCTAAGATGGGTCTCAGTCCTCCGTCCTTCTTCGGTATTATGAAGTAGGGGGAGTACCAACCCTTGTTCCTTTCCGCTACAGGTACCAGTTCTATGGCACCTTTCTCTAGCAGGTCTAAAACCTCCTGCAAGAGGAGCGGATCTGGAAGCTTCAAAGGGTTGTTCCCCGGTGGATGACTCTGAGGGATATGTAGGAAGGGCAGGCAGTAACCTTGGGACACTGTCTCCAGAGCCCAAGCATCTGACGTAATAGCCTGCCATTCCGTCAGATGGTGAGTTAACCTGCCCCCTACTGGTGTTCTGTGAGGGGAGACCTCAGAGTGGTTTTGAAGCGGCTGATGCAGTTGCCGAAGGTAAAGTGGCTCCTGCTCCTGCGGGTGCGGCTTTCTTTCCCCTACCCCGTCCACCACGGGTAAATCTTCCTTGGCCTCTTTGAGCCGGTCGTCCCCTGCCCCTTCCATATGAGGAATAGTAACGAAAGGACCGTCCTCTCCACGATGATCCCGAAGGACGAAAGGTATTCTGACGGATAGCAGCTCCCAATGACTTGGCTGCTGCCTTGGACGTTTGCAGTTTCTCCAAACTGTCATCCGCCTTCTTTCCAAAGAGGGTAGAACCGTCAAAGGGCATATTCAAAAGCCTGGTCTGCACGTCAGAGGCAAAACCAGACTTCCTCAACCACGCATGCCTGCGGATTGTGGTACTTGCCGCCATGGCCCTGCTGATACTGTCAGCAGAATCTAGGCCAGTTTGTAGGGTCTCGCACATCGCATCTTTACCATCCCTGATGATGTTTAAAAATGCGTCCCTTTCCTCTCCTTCTTGGAGGCAGTCAGCCGCTGATGAAGCGCACTCCCAAAGGGTGTGGCTGAACCTAGCGAGCGTACAGGTCGCGTTAATAGACTTTAACGCCATGCTACAGGCAGAAAAAACCTTCTTAGCCATGGCATCATACTTTTTGTCATCCCTATCCTGCGGAGCAGTGGGGTATGCAGATGTGCTGCCTGATGAGGTTGCAGCCTGTACAACCAAGCTCTCAGGAGTAGGGTGTTTTGACAAATATTCAGGGTCAGAACTAGCCACCCTGTATTTTGTTGACAGTTTTTTATTTACTGCCGGGATAATTTCTGGCGTTTCCCAGTTTGTCAAAATCCTTCTCTGTAGAGCAGAGTGAAATGGAACCACAGGATCCTCCTGTGGGCCCTTGTCCAGTATGTCAGTGAGGTCATCCTGCTGAAAGGCAGGAGAAGGTGCAGACCAACCCATAAATTCTATGATTCTAGACATCAGAGCTCTATATGGAGTCTCCGCATGTTCTCCTGGGTCTGGTTTGATAAATTCTGCTTCAGGAGAAGTGTCCAAGCCACTAGCTTCCTGAAGTGCATCCTGAAGATTTTTTAATCTTCCTTCCTCAGAGGCGAAAGTCTCTGGCTCTGGTGATGTGGTCCTCTGTAAATCAATATCTTGGTCTGAATCCTCCCTTTCCTCAAAAATCGAGGTTAAAGGGGGATACATTGGTTTTTGGAATGGTATAAACCCCATTTCCAATGCAGAAGGAGCCATCATCACAGGCCTTGAAAACGTCGATGTCGTCGACACCGACGTGAAAGTACTCGAAGGCGCCGTGAAAAGCGTCGAGAAATGTGTACTAGGCCTCGAAGAACTCGAAAGGATCGGAGTCCTGCTCGAGAACGACGTCGACGTTCTCGGCGTCGAGTCGGAGGTCTTTTGTCTAACCGTTGGCTGTGGAGTAGCCGTGGTTATTTCCTTCACCGGCGTCGATATCGGCGTCGACGTCGGCGTCGACTCGATCGACTGATGCGCCGATGAATCCTTCGACAACGGCGTCGATGGCGCCGACCTCTGTTTCGAAGGAGTTTTCGACGATGGCGTCGATGATGCTTTATCTCCCGATGGCTCGAGGCGCTTTCGGGTTGACTTTTCCGCCGGGTACTGCGACTCGCGGCGTTTAGATTTTTTGGGTTTTTTACCCGGGGTATCACCCTCAGCTGTCTTCGAGGGGGACGAGGCCGCTTTCTCGAAGACGCTTAGCATCTTTTTCCTGAATTCCTCCCACTCAGCTTGCGAGCTGCGTTTTGTGGGGCAATGAACTCTCTCAGGAGAACTCGACGAAGATGACGAAGGGGATCTCCTACGTCTCTTCTTCGAGTGTCTCGATGTCGACGAGTGGTGGGAGCCACTTCGTGATCTAGATCGAGAGTGTTTTTTATGGTGAGGAGACGAACGTCTCGACTCTACCGAAGAAGCTTTCGAGGAAGTTAAAGTTGACCTACCTCTCTCGAGCTTCCCCCTACGCTCCTTCAAGGCTTTCGCCGTCATGGAAAGGCATTCCTGACACTCCGAACTCTGGTGCGTGATTCCCAGACACCACAAACAGACCCTGTGAGGGTCCGTCAACGACATTTTCTTCCCGCAGTCTCGGCACTTTTTGAAACCGGACCGAGGGGTCGTCGGGTCGGAGGAGGATGCCATCGATATCGAGGTAAATAGTAGTTATTATATACGTTATCTTGACGAGAACTGAGCAACGGTGTTCCGAGGCACAACGAAGCGCGGAAAAACGGAACTGAGCAACGGACGCTGCGCGCGGCCTTTATAGGCAGGATGACGTCGACGTCGGCACGGAGGCCGTCGAGGGTCATCGACTCGGCGATCATCGACGCGCAGCGCCCTCTGGCGAAAAAATTTTCCGAGGCCAGCAAAGCTGAAGGATTTCTATCTAAGATAAGGAATACGTCGGAGGACACAATCCCTTCGAAACAGCCCTTTTAGATCTAAAAACACAAATTGACGAGCTAAGGGATCAAGGAAAACCGCCTTACTCCTCCTTTTGGACTTATCAGCTGCATTTGACCTTGTTGACCACAAGGTCCTTTGTAGGCATTTGGACATGGCTGCGCACTTCTCTGAAGAAGCCACAGACTGGATCCAATCCTTCCTCAATAATAGGACCATGAGAGTCTTCTCCACCACCGCGGCAGCAGACTCCATCCCCATCACATGCGGCGTGCCCCAGGGATCTTGCGTTTCTCCTACACTCTACAACATCTTCACAAAGCCCCTTTTCGAAGATCTGGACCTTCTTGGTATCACCTACACTAACTATGCAGATGATACTCAGATTCTCCTACCACTTACTGGTGATTATGATAAGGATTTGGCCTTGGTGAACAAGGTGTATCTCATCATCCAGGCAGGATGGCCACTCATGGACTATGCTTGAATGATGACAAAACTGAAATCATTATCCTTGGCACACCCGCTAACCTCAAAAAACTGGGCCCCAACTACACCTCTTTTAACATAGATAATAACCAAATCACAACCGCTCACGCGGTAAAAACTCTGGGTTTCTACCTGGACTCTACCCTCTCTTTCAACAAGCAGGTGAACGCGATTGGTTCTGCCAACGCCTACACCTGCAAATTGATAAGAGCAGGCAAACCCTTCCTGTCCAACAATAGCTGCGTCACACTGGCGAGAACGCTCGTGTTATCAAAGTTGGACTATTGCAATTCGCTCTATATTGGGGCCAGCAAGGAAGTTATCAAAAGAATTCAAATCTTACAGAATAACGCGCTTAGAGCAGCATTAGGCATTCCCAGGAGAACCCACATCACCGAACTCAGAAGGGCCAACAACGGGCTTTCTACTCAGGAGAAAATCCAGCTAAAAGTGGCCTCACTTGTTTACAAATGCCTAAACAATGCCGCACCATGCTACCTCTGCGAGATTCACGAGAACAAAACCAACAAGACTCACCAGATCCGTTAACTCTAACAACATATCAACACCCAGATTTAAATTGTCCATAGTCAGTGGCTGTAGCTTCCAGGTTAAAGCAGCTCAACTTTGGAACTCCCTACCACCCACCCTGCAGACAAACCAACCATACTTCACCTTCCGACACAACCTTACAAGGTGGATTAAAGACGCAGACAAATAACAGACTACCATCCTGCCTGGATTTATCCTGCATCTCTCTCCACTTCTGCATTTTGCACACACCTACTGCCTAGCAGCTACTGCCTGCTTAAGTAGAACTGTAAATACGTGCACCAGCACTCCTGCTGTTGTGTATATTTGTATATTTCTTGTTTCTTTCTGCCATGTGTTTTTCCTGCAGCTAAGCTGTAAATTGTCTTATAAAAATGTGCCCGGTTACCCCTGGGTCTGGTGCGCAATACACATAATAAAAACAAACAAACAAACAAACAAACCTTAACAGATGGTGCAATCATGAAAGGCACAGTGGCTCCTTTACTTTACTTTATTACATTTGTAGAGCGCAACCATAGACCCATAGGTGTGAGGGCTTAGTCTGCTGTAAAAGATTTTTTAAACTTCCCTGAATTTCTGCCTGCCATGTCAGGTGTGCAGTTAGGTGCACGCTCTATGGCAAGGAGGGTTTCTGCACTATCAGACCGTGCAATTGCCCATCTGTCCAAATCTGTATTTTTCAGACATAAGCTTCCTGAAATCCAAACTTTGATCCCGTCTGACAGCATCTGAGTGCTGCTGCTGTTTCAAGATACTCAGCAAATTACTGAGCACTGGTGGATGTCATGCAGTGTCAGCCATCACATTGAATGGCCCAAGTGGTTTCCTACATTCTGCTATGCTTGACAATGTTTAGGAGATAGCTACTAATACAAAATAATTAAATACAAATGTATTTGAAATTATGAATACCATGGTAAATGCATATCTTTTTTGCATAAAGAACAAATACATCGCCCAAAACAATCTTGGTACAAATTCTCCTACTCATGGACATCACCACCCCATTAGCTCTCGTCAGTACTTCCGGCCTATTGGTCATTAACTGCAAGAAGCTCTTGCTAACGTAAAGGTTGGAGACCCCTGCAGTCTAGAGGTACTCATCGGCCTTAGAATGAACCAGATTATTGCCTTTAAAAGGCATGTCCAGTAACTTTGCTTGAACATCCAGGGCAAAACCCAATGTCCTCATCCAGGAGTACCTCTACAACTACTGTATCCATCGCCATAGCTCATGCCACACAGTTCGCTGTGTCGAGGCCCAACCGTACGATTTGGCAGGATGCGTCACTGCCATCTGCGATCAAGGCCTTGAAGCCCTCTCTCACAGCACCATCCAGCAAGTGTTCAGCGGCACCTGAGGATGAACTAGAATTTCACTAGGGCATAAGAGGCATTTATAGCTTTTGGGCCGACACTGCCAAAACCAAAAACCTTTCGAACCCAGGTATCCAGCCTCTTACTCTCTCTGTCAGGAGCTAAAGAGTGGAAGAGGAAATGTTCAGGTTCACTGCAACAGCCTGAACCACAAGTCTCCCTCAGGGCAGGCATGTGAAGAGAGAAACAGCGGATCCGAAGGTGCCAGTCTGTTTCTTCACTAGGGCCCGGTCCACAGTTGGGACTGAAGCAGGCTTTGTCCACAATTCCAGCACCAGGGCCTCCACTACTGGGTTAAAGGGTAGCAATGCCCACCCCCCCTGCAGGCCTTAGGCCAGAATTAGTTCAAACTGGAACTTAGGCCTGGAAGGGGCGACAACTCCAAGGTCTCCACCACCTTTGCCATGGGTCATTGGAATTAGACGCAGGGTTTCCCGGGAGTTGACGTAGGTAACCTGTCCAAATCTGGAGACCTATCTAACCCACTTGACTCGTGCATGTTTGAGGCAAGTTCCATCACATCACCATCTTCGCCACAAAACACTGTGATGGGGTGGCCCGCCTCAAATAACCACTTTGAGTCTGGTAGTAAGTCCAAGGGTGTTTATTTGGAACTTTACAAACACTGAGGGCCCAGGGTTCTCATGTAGTTTTCAGGCCTGATCAGGTTCTTGGGGAATTGGCACTAGGGCCGTCCCTCTCTCTCGCACCTACTCCGGCCATTACCCACCTCTCTAACCTAGATGTCCATAATGGGTGTTAGTACTACTGATCAGCGCCACCTGTGGTCTTCTGACTGGGACAAATGATCTTTTCACTTAAAAAATGGCTACCTGTGTCCCTAGGGATCTTCTAGCTGTCCCTAACCTAGCTTGCTTAGTACTCTACGGGTGTTTTGGGATGGTGCCTCCTTCCACCCAGTCCCACCTGTTCTTGCACAGACGGTCTCACCTGACCCTTCCCTACACAAGTTGCCAAGATGTTCTCCTCCCACAGTACTACTATCCCTGCAATGTCACACTCCGCCTTCCTACCTACGTTCTTAGATGTCACCACTCTCCTTTTTCTTCAATCTCCAACCACCACCCTACCACCATTGCCTCTGCTAATATCTCCTTCCTTCCTCTGCACTACTCTCCACCTTCTACTCCCACTCCATTGTTACCACTACTTCAACACTACCACCTCTACCTCTCTGCTGTTACTACACCTACTACTACTAGTACTACTACTACTCTCACTAAATCTCTCCTGATACTGTCAATTTCAAAACTATCACTAGCACTCACTACTGTCCTGCCAACTACCACTTCTGGCTACTACAACCACTCCTAACTAGTACTACTACCACTTTTTACTATATCGCCATTTCACACACTCATTACTCTCACATCCAAACACCACACAGAACCTCTCTCACCAATGGCTCACGTGCTCCTGTCACGCTTTCCACCTCTGGTCTCTCAAACGTCCTCCTCCATCTCCGGTCCTCACTCAACTAGCCCACGCTAGACCACTAACACACACACTTAGATACCCCAGCCCCTCCCAGGATTGGCCACTTACATTTTCCAATAGCCACACCTGGCTAAAGGGGTGTGACAGGGGAAGACTATGGAGAGGGCTTAAAAGGGCTTTTAAGCCCCGCCCCTTCTTCATGCAGCCTTGTTGCCTTTTTGCAGGCCAAGTGTTTATTCCATTTCCCTGGTGGGCTATTGGAGTTGTTACCACGGCCTCCATAGGGGCCTTTCATTAATAGAAGTCCCTGGGGGCTTAGTGGCAATTCCTTGAGTGCAGGCTCCTGTAGGCCCTGTCTGTTGGAGCCGCACTCTTGTGCGATGGCAGTCCTTCTGGCATGGACTCCCCCTTCCCATCTTTCCCCCTCAGTGCTCTACAGGCTACTGTTGTGCAGGGCCAACTGGAATGGCCTAGCTTCCCTGCATTCCGTTGTAGTGCTGGGGCTGCCCACCTTCCTCCGGCGTCTCAATGTGCCACTGTCATCCCCACTACTGCAAATGAGGGTAAGGAGGGTCTGGGAGGGTGTCCACAGACATTCAAGCGCCTGCTGGGGTGTTGGGAATCAGGCTCCCTCCATCCCCTGACATGCTCTGTTTCTCGGCCCTGTCACAACATCTTTAGGCAAATCCCTGACTGCTAGGGCATAAAGGTTTCAGCCCAAAGGGAATGGGATCTTCTTTCTCATCAAAGATGTCCCTTATCTGTGACATGAATGAACACTCCCATAGGAAGCGGATCTTAATCTCAAGAAGCCCTGATGCCGGCAGCGCCGGTAACGCCATAGCGGAAGAGTCTGACCCCCCAAGGACTGACGTTGGTAGATGGAGAAGTTCGGCACTGTGACAGGTCCCCCAGGAGTTGTGACCAAACCTTCAGCCATACGGAAATGGTCCCTAGCAGATTCTCTGCGGGTCGTCCAAGCATGGTGAATCCCAACATTACACCCTGCCGAGCATGAAGCCATCAACAATGGGGCCTTGGCAAAGATGCTAAGCATCTAAATCTGAAAAGCCTCCCATTTCTCTGGAGTGGATATGGTGTAGGGAACTGTACGAGTGGCTTGGTGTCCAGTAAATCTATCGAGACGCCATGCCCTTAGTTCCATTTTTCTGTGCACTCTGCTCGCTTCAGAAGGGCTGACTTCTCTTCGTTGAGAAAGAAGAAGAATGATGCACAAAGGATCCACCTGGTGAAAGGGACCTCTTGCTGTGTTTCTTCTTCTTTTTATCCTGCCAGACCAGGGAATGGTTCTAAACACAATGCTCCATGCTCCAGCAACCACAAAGGGGTCCATCTAACATCCTTTTCCTTATAGGAAAAGGTAAACCCCTTCGCAGTCCGCTCACAAAGAGCCTTATGGTGCATCGACTGACAACCCACAGTCCAGCATGTCGTTTTCCTCTTCAGGACAGTTGAGACAAATCCTGTGGGCATCAGAAATGAACATCTGGCAATCTAAGTCAGTGCAAGGCTTGAAACCCGAAGCCGTCATGGAATTCGGTATGGCATGAAACAAACAAACCTTCACTTTGCTAGGGGTTTCGGAAGCGAGCAGAGTGCACAGAAAAATGGAATTAAGGGCATGGCGTCTCGATAGATTTGCTGGCCCCGATGTCATGTAGCGTGGGGGGTGCATAGAAGCATCGAGGGGAACCAAACTGCAGCCGTGCAGCTCGCACTGGTGGCAGAAAGGTTTCCAGTGAGCATCTGCACTGGGAGATAGATAGAAGGATAAGGAGTAAGAGGGCACGCTGGGTGGGCCTAGACATTTATATGATGTCAAATTCCATGTTTCTAATGCAGCTAGAAGCATTATCAGCCGCTCATCCATTACTGCATTATCTTTTTTACTGTTGATTTAAAGTGGTGGCAGGTGATAGCCTAACTGTCCTGATAGCTATTCGCATTGGCACAATTTCCAAACCACAACCATTAAATATCAGTCGCAGCAAGACAGGGTGGATTTTTCATTACAGCAAATAAATACTACTAACCTGAGGAGAGACGTTTCTGACCTGGCCATACTACATGCTTGCCTAGAGATTCCTCATGAACCGCCTACAAGGCTGGCAAAATTCATGTACTCTGTCAAAAGCATAATGGAGAGGTGTTGACACTATGAGCTGAGGGGATAAGGTACATCACATTTCCACTATCATTTCAGTCACTCACAGGAAAATGTCAACTTTCAAAAGAAGAAACAGCAACTACCTGATAAAGGCACTCCATCTCTGAATGTTTGACTACACTAGGTCAAGACCCCTGCTTAAATCCAGGCTGGGGGAACCATGTATGCCATGGTATTGTCCATTTGTCTTTTGGGGCTAGCATTCAAATTATTAATTTCCCCCTTTCGCCAATGTTGACGTGACTCTTTCTATTGTCAGCTGCATCACTTGTGATGTGTTCATTCCTGCAGAGAGCAATGCTGGTCACTTCATAATGCAACCTGGGAGAGTATATAATGATTGACAGTTGTTGGCGCCAGTGCAAGGTGATCTATTTGATAATTGGTCTGACATGATTTGGGTTCTGCGTCGATTTTTGAGGTGGAGGCTGAAGGAGCATGGGTTTCTGGAAACTCTCTCAAGTCTCTATCTCTTGATAGTCTTATTCCTCAGCATATGTGCTGGGGCTTTGTTTTATCCACTTTTTGTTCACAAACCTCTTCCCTTCTTCCCAGGGTGATTGTTTCCAGTCCCTCTCTATTCATCTCACAGGGTTATTTGTTATTTGCTTTATGAGCCTTTCACATTGGTGATCCGAAAAGTTTATTCCTTGTGTATCACCTTTATGACTGGCACATATTAGACTCTTCATGTACTCTTGTATTCCTCGTATCTCGTCTCGATGACTGGGACCTGTTGACCACTTCATATACTCTTGCCCCATCGGCCTCCCTCTATTCCCGTTCTCCAAAGTACTTGTATCTGAGTAGGGGAACGTTGCAGGGCTCAGCACACATTTGGGTATTATTCTCCATGGTCGGTTCACTTGTTTTGGCTTTTTGGTGGAGTCTCATTCTTGGCTTCCCCTCAGACTGCAGCCGTCTACAGACACGGGTGCCACATAGCTTCTCGTGCTCCCAGCTCTGATGGGTTCGGTGTCTTTCAGCGGGCGCCTCACACACCACGAGGTGATTGTGGTCATGCCAACACCAGCTACTGGATACTTCTCTTCTCGGGCAGCAGTTTCCCCCTTGCGATTCTCATCAGCCTCGATGCATCTCACTGTGGTGTTCCTTACCGATTCGAAAGTCGTGCCTGCAACTTGGCTCTACTTCATCCCTCAAAGGCGCGATCACTTCAGGGGGTTTCTCCTGCGTACCAAACTCTCTCTCCTTCCTCCATTTGTCTCAGTTAAATATATGTCCATCTTAAAGGGAAGGGGCGAATACTGTTGATTAATCACAGTATACAAAGGAAGAGATTAACATTTTTAATACCTGCAGCTTCAGACTCTCTGGATTTCAAACATTAACATAGTATAGCATCTCCCATCGCCTTAGAGCTCTACCTACTAATTGGTGAGGGACACAGTAGAAATGCAGGTCAGGTCCAGTTTCCAAAAGCCTCTGGTCATATATATGTTGTTAACATCAATAAGAATTAGGGTGATACAAAGTTTGGGGTCCCAAGTCACAGAGTTACTAACCCCACGTGGACCCAGCACCAGAAAAGTGCACCCAACCCCTTCCCCATTGAGATGACTGGGTAATCATTGTCAGATTCTATGAATCAGACTGGCTGGGTAATTCTGCCAGTCCTGCCCTTCCATCCACAAGAGCGTTACCCCTCCATTGTCACCCAGTATGTGAGTGGTGGACACAGGGGTTATTAAATATTTAGTTTCTAGATGCAAAGCTTAGTACACTTTAGAAGTTCTATTGTTTCAAAGCTGTATACTGCGAGGAACTTGAGGGTGTCCTCACTTCTCCCCCCCACCCCAATATCCTCTGGTCAGGTGGCCAGGGAAAGGCCATCGCTTTTGGATCCAGATGCTGGGGGTGGATATGCGAGGGAGTATCACCTGCGTGGAGGAGACTTGGGGAGTGGGGCGAGGACATCCTTCCGAGAGACATGGTATTGCCCATTTCCCTTTCACCACGAACCCTCCATCCCTCAAGTCTTCACAGCCTTTTGTCATCCCTGTCACTGTGATTACCCTACAATATTCCCCAACAAGGAATCAATATGGTACTGGGACAAAGAAGAGGACCACTGGACTAACGCATCCTCATTTTATGATAACAATTTGTATTTTGAATACCGAAAGCAATGGCAGCAGATGAAATGTATTTGGGATGTCGGTCTCAATAAAAGCAATGAAAGCAGCTGAAACATATTTTGAAAACGGAATGAATTGAAAGTCATTTAAAGCACAGTATAGGTATTGTGAATATCGAACAAATTGAGAACAAGTTGAAAACACTCTGGCATCCTGAAAGGATTGAGAGAAACAGAGTGAACATTACTGAAAGGAAAGTTATGTACTGCATGAAAATAATGAACTGCACTAAGTGAAACAAGTGCTAGCAAAGCCAAGAGAGTACAAAAAGTTGTATGCAAGATATGAGAGATATATTACTGGTCACAGCCAAGCAAGCGGGAGGAACTGTACATTGTGAAGAAACAAGCATTGGCTAGAGCCAAGGAAACATAGGGAGATGTAACAAGCACAAGGTGTTTAAACCCGCCATAATACATTGTCAAAAGAGTGCGACACATTTGAAACAGTGGACTGGAGTCCAAGAAGAGCAGTCAAGGAAGGGTACTGGTTGTGTGACCTGTAATGAGTGCACCGTGTGGTCCGACAACTGTGCCTAAACTGGTTATCCCTGAATTGAAAAAACACTAATAACACTATCTAGCAGCTCGGGTTGTGCAAAGACCTTGTTGTGATATTGAAGTCAAGTGTTGTTTTGAAAGCTGGAAGATTTGACCTCTAGGAGAAGGGAACCTCTGTATTTGATGAACTACTTTGAACTTGGATAAGGGGAGTTGATCACAAGCCAAAGAGCTAGAAGAGGCTCTGAACTTACTTTGAACACTGTTCCTTTTTTATGCTAATGTTCCAACACATTGTATGCAGGTATAGGTTTTGGACAGGCTGATGTTTTATTTTGGACTTCCCAACAGACTATCCTTAGTTTTCTTTAGGAAGGGAAATGCCACCTTAGCATGGAGCAAATTAGGCATTCATCCACCCTGCCTTTTTAAGTTAAAATAAAACTTTTTTGAGAAAATGTAACCTGTTGTCTGTGTCTGACTCATGATGTCTTCACAATACCCCGGATGAAAAAGGTTCTGGTTCTTAGTCATTTTGTTGGAATCTTTAAATATGGTATCTATATTACGTAATCTGGAACCTAATTTTGCAATTTGGCACACTAATGATTAATCTCATGGCACCTTACAATGCACCTCTCTTATGCTCACGATTCGTGGACCACATAGGCTTTAGTTTGCCCCGCATGTGCCGCAGGCTAGTGCCTCATGGCCCTTTATGCCAGAGGGATTGTCGTCCTTTGTGCTTAAATAGCAAGAACCAAAAACGGGTGGCCCATAGACCATGTTACCTTTTAAGCAATATCCTTAATGATCTACTGTGTGATGACATCTTTGGGTTAAAACATGCCTTGGCAAACAAATACCATCTACAGTGCAAGATCCTTGGTTATTGATGAAGATCCTTCTGATAGCGCAACCTTGCAAGCAGGCAAACACACTGATGCCCCAATGAAAGAAGCCCATGCAAAATATGCTTCCTGGAGATGCAGTTAAATGAAAAAAAATGAAGTGACTAAAACTTTTAGTTGGCACCCCAGGCACAACTCGTGTTTAACCATATGGTGTCTATCTGAATGCAAGCCGTTAACTAGCAGCTTTATAATTCATGGTATAAGGACCCATGTGAAGTTACAACGCACACTTCCAAACAATAAACCTATGACCTGCCATACCACCAGGAAACCAGATATGCAGGAGCTGGTTCCTCCTTCAGAAAGTACCCACACATCTAACCTGAAACATCCAGCGCATCAATCATTATTTCTTTCAGGTGAAGTAAAGCAACAATATCAGCATCAATGGAGATGCCTGGCCTTCACTCAGCCACGCCCAGCTACGGGTTTCCTTCCTGTGTGCTATGACTTGACAATATGTCGGCTACATCCAAGAAACCCCTTCCAGCGCACCACCAGCTACTTTCCTTTACTGCAGGCGCGACCGATTGTACACCAGCTAGAGACCGCGAAGGATAATACGGGCTCACAGAGAGAAGTTTATTAATTAATTCCACATGAATAATTTAAAGTTTAATCTCTATTTTAAAATGCAGTGCAGGAGGGCGAGTTAATTTTTAACAAGTGTGCTGGGGTTTCAACAAGGTTATTTTAAGAAGTTTAACTTTTTTCAACGAGTTTGCTTAAGTGAAATGGGAGCTTCTTTTGAAGGTAGTTTCACGTTTTGTACACGTGTGTTTAAGATGTTATCTTCAGAGGAACGCCTCTGTGTTTAACTCTATTGTTTTTCACACAAGAAGAAAACAATTCTCAGTCACCATGAAAACAATGCGGACTCTTATGCAATCAACCAAAAAATATAAACGGACAAGGCGAAGCACAGACATTTTAAAATAAAAGTACATCATGTGCAAACTGCGTGGGGATGACGGAGTACAAATGCCGTGATCCACTTCTTAAAGCAAATGAAATAACAATAGGAGTGCCTTTTTATGTTCCAGTGACCTGCGATGCAATCGACTGCAGTCCACAGAGAGCTTGAGGGAAGATCTAGATCAACAATCCGGTGCCATGTGCTTTCCCCTAGAGGAATGGAGAGTCGCACACAGCACCTGGACAGGCGGGAAACTGGTAAGTGCCGATGGGGGGAGGGCAGTGGTCAAAGTGTGCAAAAAGAAGTAGTGGAACTATGTTCTCTGCCCACAAACCCCATTGCCATGCCCCCGCCCACGCACAATCCAAACCCCCAAAGAAACACACCTGCCTTTTAAGGGACTTTAGTGCGCATTTCTTCCTACACTTTTATTTTAAAACAAAACTATTCTGGAATGTTTTTAAAAAACATTAAAGTATAGGAACAGTAAAACGTAAAAAGCACTGCTCCTGGCCACTTCAACCACTGGGGGAGGGACAAGATGGGAGGTGAGCAGGGTGTTCTGGACGGGACCACACAGTGGGACAGAGAGGTGCCGGTGGGAATCTCCGAAAAGTGAGTGGGGCGGAGGGAGACAGAGCAAGCTTCGAGAAGGCTGCTCTCTTCAATGTGGCTCTCTGGTGATGGATTTCCACTCACAGATCGGGTGCAATACCTGGAGAGTTAGCGCTACCGGTAGAGGGTGTTATGAGTGAGAAGGAAGTTTGGGCAGGATATCTGTGGGTTTGCAAGTTGGTGGAAACCGATTACCATTCAATGGGCCTCATTACGAGTTTGGTGAAAGTTCTGTGATTTTTCGGTGGAAGTACATCCAAACTAGTTTAGTTTTGTCTCCCCTTTGTCCAATAGATTTGCTTCTGGATTGCGAGCAATGTGAAGGCGTGTTCATCCCTATTTCTGGAGTCCATAGGCCTCCATGTGGACTTTTGTGCATTTACCACAAGCAAGAGTAGTGCTTCTGGAAATCTGCCCCTTTTTACAGGGTAAAGTGGGGGGTTTGCCTCCAGCTATATGTTAGAGGTAAATCATCCACTTTGTCTCAACACTCAGTGCTCCATTGAGCAGAAAAGTGGTGGTAGAGTATTACTGACATTTTCTCCTGTACCACCAAACTTGTAATGAGGCCCGTTGTCCCTCCCATCACATAGGACTAGGGTCTCCAGACAATTATCACCAAACAAAAACAAAGACCTGCTGCAATGATCTGGACTACAGATGAGATACCAAGAAGGTGCAGTTTTACCACATTAATGACCGAAATATACCCAGCAGAATCGGAGGTCAAAACTGTATAAATGAATTAGCCCATGTATTGTCCACTTGTACCAGCTGTTACAAATGTTTACTGTACCATGTTAGGTGTAGGAAGTAGAATTGCGGATAGAACAATGTTATGTATTATGACGCTACGGTGTAAGAGTGTGTTGTTTTTCAGGTGAATTATAAGATTGGTGCATGTATTTAAAACGAATAAACGTATGTCTAAAGTTAAAGGAAATGTTCCGGGTTGGTCAACAAGCTAAGAGCCAATCTCATTCGAGAAGACAGTCTCCAACATCGAATCCCAATGCAAGTGCACTTTATTAACAGCTTCATCCCTGTTCGTGGGGACCATCTTATTCGTGGTTGTGACGATATCCATATATTTTATAGAGGCCTCATTGCATAATGATTAATGGAGCAATCCTAGATTCCAGAGTCAGTCCTGAAATGTGTTTTATTAAAGGTATGTCAGAGTCTATAGTATAGGGTTATTTCCAAGGCATTGACTTTTCCTCTGGTCTTTAATTGTTCAAGAGGTAGGAAAGTTCTGTTGATGTATGTCACAGAGGTCGGTAATACACAGACTCTTCTAGATGCCAGATTGCAGACAGATCCCACAAAATAGATTCAGACTAACCTAGCTGCCTACTCACCCAAGAGGATAGCTCATGGACAATGCGGTTGTCTTGGAAGCAAGGCAGCACAGAGCAACACAGGTTTGAATCACCGTCCCGCGCTTAAAGACTGGTCTCCAGTATTAAGCTGGTTATACAAGATTAATTAATTACTTGGGGTGGCCACTGAACAACATTGGATAAATAACAACACTAAACAAGTTTTGCTAACTATACACCCAAATGTTTCACATTTCTATCTATTGCCAAAAATACACAAACATCCACACCGCTGGCAGACTGATAGCATCTGCAACTAATGGTATACTGCAACCATTATGAGTCTACATCAATTACTTTCACAGCCACTTATAGAAAAGACAGAGATCTGCTTCAAGTATACTCCACAATTCTTATCCAGCATTAACCGGTCGTCAGGAGCTTCCACTGGGGAATGAGGAGCTAGTAAATAGTGTTCTGCAAATCTAACTTCCACATAAAATGCAAACATCTAATTATATGCATTATTGATGGCTCCTTATGCTTTAAATGCCATATAGATGTGTCCCAATGTTTATTTACAGATTGTCCCAAGTACAGAGTTAAATTCACATTGTTTTATTTGTTCGGCATCTCTTAGCCTGGGAATACAAAAGTAGCTCCTGATAACTCTTGGTTTGAAGCTAGCCAGGCTCTTCTAGGTTATAAGCAGGAGCTAAATAGCTCCCAACAACTCTCAATTTCGAACCCTTAGAATATATTGCACACAATTCCCTATTTTAGTAAGGTAATCAATATTACCTTCAACCAACTGGCACTTGCATGGAGGAGACTATGGCTCCGGCCTACGCAAACTGCTTTGTGTTCAGATTTGAATCTGTTATTTATTTTGAATCATACAGTTTGCCACAACTATTTGAAATATTGGGGGAGATACATTAATGGTATTTTTGTGATCTCAAAATATACCAACGAGACTTTGCAAGGATTTATTTTTAATTAGATCCAAGTCATCAACTCCAGAGGGCAATTTACAGCTGAACCCGGTAGACCAGGTGTACATTTTCCAGATTTGGAACGTACTTCAAATAGAATAGATCTAGTTACTAACCTTTTTATGAAACCCACTGGCAGAATTCTTGTTTTACCTCGATTGTTTTGTCACCCACATAGTCTAGTAAATAATGTAGCATACAGTCAACAGCTAAAGGTCAAAAGAATGGTAAGCAATACTTATCAATGTGTTGAAGAACTTGATTGTATGTTGAAGAGATTTATTGACCATGGTTATTCAAGAGATGATTAAATGAGACTTTGAACAAAGTGTACATTCTTACAAAAGAAGAAATACTTAATACTAAAAAGGCATGTCAAGAACCGTCTTTGGTTTATTTAATCAGAACATTCATATGGAATTACTGGCACATTCGTACATGTGACTCTAGGTTGGAGGGATTTTGTGATATGCCTATTTCTTCGTACAAAAGCAGTACGAATTTTACTGATTGTTCAATTCATACTGACAATTAGTAATTCAAATACTACACAGACTAAAAGAATAGGTACATTTCCCTGTAAGGACTGCACAAATTGCAATCATTTTGCTAAAAGGTAATATAGTGTTTTATCCTTTATCGGGGGAAAGGATACTTTTGAGAAATGTTGCTACCTCTGACACAAGCATATACTCAATTCGAAATCTTTGCGGCATCTACTATGTGGGCCAACCTACTTGAGCAGCAAACTTGATACGGAATGAACATAGATCCAACATATGGATAAATAATCCCAATACTGCGATTGCCAGATATTTTATCTATCAGATATCCAAGATTAGATTTCAAATTTTGGAAGTGGTAAAGGAGCAGAGAAATTAAAGTTACTCAAAGTAGTGACTAGAGTACTCAAAGTCCTTAGTCCCCTTTCTTCCATCTTTGTGGGTGTCCCCCAACATTGGGACGGTACATAACCTTTGGCAGCAAAAAATTGAGCTTCCCCTTTAAATTTAGTATAGCGCATGGGAACACCCTTCCGAGGCCCCACCCACCAAGGCATCACCTCAGTCCCCTTTGGACATATCGGATGCTTAGATACCAGGATATTCCTATTACATATTAGCCACTGGCATACTAGCGGGGAAAGGGGGAGGGACGTATGGAGGAAAGGGGACTAAAGACTGAGTACTCTAGTCACTACGCTGAGTAACTATTTATTCATACGTCCCGTTCCCTTTCCTCCATCCTTGTGGGTGATTCCACCAAACAACAATATAGGGTGGAGCTGCGATAACCTGCCTCATATCTAGGACAAATCAAAAAGGTTCTTCAGAATTGCCTGACCAAACTCAGCATTGTGCCTGGAGCTGGTGTCCAGTGAGTAGTGCTTACAGAAGGCCGAGGGAGTCGCCCAAGTAGCCACCAGGCTGATGACATCCTAAGAAGCATGTCTCCGAAATGCGACGGTCCTGGCCTTGGCTCGGACCGCATGTGCATGAATCCCCTCAGGAACAGGTTTGCCCATGGCCGTGTATGCCTCCAAACTGGCCTGGACCATCCAATGGGTGATGGAAGCCTTGGAAGGCTGAGAGCTGGGAGAAGAGCCCCCAAAACTGCCGCACATCCAGACTGCCTAAGAAGGAGCAGGAGCTCTCGAAAGTGCCTTCCTGCAGTCCTCCCTGAAGCCTAGCACCTCCGAGGTATGCATCGAGTGCTACCTGATTTCAGCATGTCGCCACTTGTGGGTTCACTCTTAGCGCTGTAGGCGCGGCAACCCTTCGTATTCTCCTCAGTAACCATTGCCACTGGTTACCACCATATTTGCATAGCTAGAAAGACATGCTTACTTTTGCCCTGATTCTGCACCCATATCTGTGCAACCCAACGCCATTCAGCAACACGAGTCCCGGGCATTTCTAAGATGGCCGCCCATGAATCCAGAGCTGCTTCTACAGCCCCACTTCCTCATCAGAGCACAGCCGCATCTCGATTGGCTACTCCAGCCAATATCTAAGCCTATCACAAGCCGGGAGGCGCGAGCCGGCCCTTCCTGGGAAGGCCCTGAGTGTAAGGCCAGCAACTGTCCCGAGACTGTCCAGAGCGGACCAGAGACCAGGGCCTGACCCCCTGCCAGTTTTACAACACAGGTAACCTGATTCATGTCTCTGTTACACCACGTTTGCCCGCTCACTCCACTGCCTATCCACAGCCTCATTAGCACTCGAAAATTACCAAACTGCCGCCATCACGTTAGCGCCCAACTACTAACGCAATATCCTCTGCTACCCCACGTAATCCACTCCCTCTCGAAGTGATCTCCCATCATCAACGTGCACATTTGTGTCTCATCGCTGCCAATCAGCCATTCCACCCATACAACCTGCTTATCTGTTTATACAACTCCGCTGTCCTCCCAATACTTATGGTGCCTACTCTTGTACTTTATGGCCTGCCTCGAGGCCCCACAGCACCTAGACTTGTAGCCCATCTACTAGCCATTGTATTTGGCCCGCACGTCATACCATAGTGTCTGAGTGCCTGATACCTGTGTCTGCAACGTCCTGCTCCTGATATATCCACATTGGGCTCCTTGTTACGTCCACAGTGTTATTGTGCCAGCTTTACATCACGCTGGCAACCTGTGTCCACTGCTTAAAGCCTACTTACTTGACCCACTTGCTAATTTTCGAATCTAGCCTACTGCATATTTGTGCACCCCTACTGTTATTATCAGAACTGACCTCCTGCATATAGAATACCATGTCTTCTTTCCATAGAGCCACGTTGGCCCTAGCCTCAATCCTACCACTAGTTCACTCAGTCACACCCATCCACCCGCCTCCATCTATCCTGCCTACACCTAACACAAGTCCAACTAGTACAGCACCTCCAAACACAGCTAATAGTGACCTCCTCAGCCCCCTTGAGTGGCTACACCGTTTCGCCTCATGACCTACACCACTCATCCCACTCTCACTCCATACTCAGAACCAAAGACTAGGTATTTGCTTCCTCTACCATTAAGTCACTGTCAAACCCAAAAACCCTCATCCCAACACCAGCAGTGTCCCAGCTCAACCCATTCTCCATACGATTCTCAAAGACCCTGGGCCTCATTACGTCCCGCGCAGTAAGGGATTACCGGTACTGGTAAGGGCACCGGTACCGGTAATCCCTTACCGCCCTATTACGAGTTCCCTTTGCGGGTCCTCCCTTAACTCCTGGTTTCACCAGGCGTTAAGGACGGGACCCGCAAAGGGACTTTGGTGCTAATAATGGTACCGCAATTTGCGGTACCGTTATTAGCGCCTTCCCCATTCCCATTGCGCCCCATGGGGGCTCAAATGGGAATGGGGAAGGGCCATGGTGAATGGGGGAATTACTGCCCCCGGCAACCTTGGAATGGGGCGGTAATAGCTCCATTCACCAGGGCGGTGTCGGTAAGGATTTGGAGGCAGCCATGCCGCTACTACCGCCATGGTTACCGCCAAACTCCTAATGAGGCCCCCTGTCTCCTTGCCACCATCCACCAATATCAAAGGAGCCCTCATCAATGCACGCTCCCTCGTGGCTCATGCCACAGAGATCTCTGACCTCATTATCTCAAACAGCTTAGACTTCCTGGCTGTTACAGAAACATGGCTTCACCAGGCAGCAGGTCCTGTACTCTCTCTAGCCCTACGGGAAGGCTATACCATCATCAGAGTTGACAGATCCTCAGGCAAAGGTGGTGGAGTGGCCTTCATTGCCAAATCCTAACTAGACCTTAGAGCCATTCCCCACACAAGCCTCTTATCCACCTTCCCACACAATACTCATGCATCTTGTCTACTGGCCCCCTGGCCCCTCGCCCTCCTTTGAGGACCACATCCTGAACCTCATCTCCAATCATACCAAACTTGGATCCAAAACGATCCACCTAGGAGACCTCAATCTGGGCCTCTAGGACCCTAACAATCCTCATGCCTTAGCAGTGGACAACACCATCTCTAACCTAGGCTTTATACATAGAATTACAACACCCACCCACTCCAAAGGCAGAACGCTGGACTGGGTCCCTGACCTTGACTGCTCCATTTCCATCACCCAAAATGAACCTATTGCATGGTCAGACCATCATCTCATCCCGTTCTCCATCCCTGGGCCTTCTTCTGCCAAAACCACTTCAGAACCCCCCTCGCTATCCAGGAACTGTCGGACATCACCATAGACAGTCTCCAACCCCTCATTAGCGACATCCTTAATGAGACTAAATTCTTTAATCTAGACCCACCAAATTTGGTAGACATCTACAACAGCACATTTAAATCTGCTCTAGATAATGTGGACCCTCTTAAACTCAGGAAAGCCAAACCATTGGCTCATCTCAACAAGTGGTTCACCCCCAAATTAAAAAGTCTCAGAAATATAAAAAGATCAGCAGAAGCCACCTGGCGCAAAGTACCCTCCATAGCTAACAAAACTGCTTTCACGTCAGCATGGGCAATCTACAAAACGGCCATCCTTTCTGCTAAAAAAGACACCTACGATTCCAGAAACCAGAATGCCAATTCCAGAAAAAGGAACTATTCACCATATTAAAAGAGCTCGAATAATCGCCTGCACCACCTACACAAGACTGCAACAAAAACGCAGAATGGTGCACTAAAATCCGACAAGCCCTTGCAGATAAAATCACCTTACTCCAAAATAAAATCAAAGCTAAAAAGGCAAGTCTCATCACGGTCTCCCAGCTCCTACACCCCAACCCAGACAGCACCTTCCACCCCTGCACCCCCCTTCTCCTTCTCGCAAGTAACTCCCAAGGAATTTGAAGACATCATAAAAAGCCTAAAACCATCCCACTGCCAAGGCAATGTCTGTCCTGCCACCATCATCAAGGACGGAGCAAAACAATTAGCCCCTTTCATCACCACCTTTATTAACTCCTCATTTGCTTCTAACCAGGTACCTAACAACCTTAAGGAAGCCTGGGTTATGCCATTATAAAAAAAAAAAAAAAACAACCTCGACCCGAATGTCCCCACTAACAATACGCCCATCACCACCGTCCCGTTCCTTCTAAAAATCCTCAATCGCGTGGCTTATCTACAAAATCAGAAACATTTAGAGGAGAACGATTTCTAGGACTTAGACAATCTGGTTTCAGACCCAGACATGGAACTGAGACAGCCCTCCTAGATCTAAAGATACAAATGGACAAGGCGAAGGACAAAGGCAAATTAGCAATCCTCTTACTACTCGACCTATCTGCAGCCTTCCACCTCGTCGACCACCAAATTGCTGATGCTTCCGATTGGGTTAAATCCTTCTTATCAAACCGGACCACCAGAGTCTTCTCACCCTCGGCCGCAGCTGCCCCAACTCTGATATTGTGTGGTGTCCCTCAGGGATCCTGTGTCTCACCCACATTATACAATATCTTTACAAAGCTACTATTCAACCGTCCTTTCTGGTTTCTGTATTTCGTTGTTTCTAAGCTGTATGCCCACCTATGTATGTAACCTTTACGTTTTTTCAAGCACCCAGGTACCTCAGGGTTCGATGCGCGATGCAAATAATAAACAAAAACAAAAAAACAAACAAAAACAAAAATCACAAACAATGCCTCAGACTTTCTGAAGGATTTCATCCGAGAGAGATGCAACTTGCGGACCCTCTTGAGCTCCAACGAATGCAAGACGCTCTCTGCCTTTGACTGTGGGTTCAGAAAGAACACCGGCAGGCACATCTCCTGATTCATATAAAATGGAGAGACCACCTTGGGCAAGAAGTTTGGGTGAGTGCGCAAGATGACTCTGTCGTCGTGAAACGTGGTGAAGGGCTTGCACGAGGACAACGCCTGCAGCTCTCTAACCCTACATGCAAAGGTGAGAGCCACCCGTAAAACTGTCTTTAGTGTCACCAAGCGGTTATCCACAGAGGCCATTGGCTCGAAAGTCTTGCGCTGCAAAGCTGCCAGATCCACATTGAGGTCCCAGACCGGGTGCAGCCTATGCACTGGCAGAAAAAGCCTAGACAACTGTTAAGGCAGAGAGTTCCTCAGGCAGCTCAAGGTAAGGCAGTACTTCATGCTTTATTTAGTAACATTAACAGGTGTACAAGTTGACAGGACAAGTATAGGAGCAGGGAGCAAGCCCACTGGCTCCCACCACCCAGGCTACATGGTTTCCAACTGCCTAGGGTGGAACACTCACACCAAACATTCCACTCATCCAACATTCCACACATGACTTCACTCAGCTACTGACACCACACAAGCACTGCAAACACTCCGGTCCAGTCAACATACTCAGGTTCACTCATAACACTTCCTTCCTTTCACAACCAAACACAACATATCTCACCACCACTCCACCAAACACAGAACCTAACTTGTACCTCGAAACGCAACATCAACACATACCACACATTCTCCAACTAACCAAATTCACACATGGGCAAAATTGAGAGCAGACACCAACCAACAGGGTGTAACTAACTGACCTGTGACTCACCTGGGCCAACCAAACCACATACCAAACACTAGAAACAAAATACTAATCACCTTCATTCATGGCTGCCATGCATGAATCTTGAGGCTGCCATTCCCAAGCACAAACCTGCCCACCGAGGGCCAACCAAAACCTCACTGTGCCTTACACTGTGCTTTCTAAAAAAATTAAACCATCGACCTTTTACCACTCGCTGCCACTGAGTGGTTTTAGGGCTCAACCCTAAGCACAACTGCCCAAACAAGGAGCACTGAGACACAGGTGAGTCCCACAACCAGAGTGTAACTAACAATTCATCAGCTTCCACACTAAGTATTTCCATCACTCTTCAATAACCCAAAACCACAGATAGAACTCACTACACACAATCAAAACTGCAGACAAATGAGACAGAGGCAAACAGACCAACAAAGGATGGCATAACCACACCACCTCATCGCCCCCAGTGAGCCCTAGGGCAACACCTGCTATACCACTTTCCAAAACAAATGCAGATTTGTTGGCCAGCCAAACTTACACCCAGCAAAAACAAATAACTCTCCAGACGGCGGTGAAACAGTGTTGAGCACCACGACTCAACACCTAGATGTACTAACATCCAAAAACATGAACTTGAGAGCCACTCCATGCTGACGAGAATGATGGAAAATAATAACAATATTAACACTAAATGTTTCCTCAAAACAGACCATCATCAAAGGCAAACGTCCGCATAGAGACAACTAGGAACCAATCCTACAGTATGTTGCCAACTACTTACATGGGAGCACAATCTAATCTACACCCACACCGAGAAAACGCAATGCCTAATGCCTACGCCTTTGACTCTTGCCAACTACTCATATGTGAGCACCTCATGCCTCACTCTAGTCCTCACCCAGCACCCAACCAAGGTGGGACAACTTTTACTACAGGGCGGAAAAAACTCCTCGCCCTATACTCTAACCTGCATTTTGATTCAACAGCTTGGTATGGCTGCACAACCACTCAGGACTGCTCACCACACTCTCACCAAAGCACACTGGCACTACTAAACCACTCAGGACTGCAATCATCAACAGGTGTACAAGTTGACAGGACAAGTATAGAAGCAGGGAGGAAGCGCACTGCCTCCCACCACCCATGCTACATGGTTTACAACTGCCTAGGGTGGAACACTCACACCAAACAAAATTCGACTCATCTAACATTACACACATGACATCACTCAGCCACTGACATCACACAAGCACTACAAACACTCAAGTTATTTTTCCTTGTCAATTCCTGGTCTACATATCCAATGATTCTGTTTGTTTGGCTTTCAGATTATTAGTTTCGTTTTTTTGCTTGTGGTTCACCTTGTCTACCATTGACGTCATTTGTGCAACGTATTTCATCCGCGTTACCGCCGACGTCACTTCTGTGACGTACGCGTCAGCCGCGTTAATGCACACGCGACCCAATACCTTTGTTTACCTTAAACGTCACTCGTGCGATGTAATCCACCCACGCTACAGCTCACGTCACTTCCGTGATGTACGCGGCAGCCGCGACAACATATACGCGGCCTCATACACATTTTGCTGGATTCATCCCGTCATATTCAGCACGTCACTCGATTTAACGAGTAAGAATTACCTCCTCTTTTTCCACCACTTATCATTGTGCTCTTTAGTTGTTGGATAGCTACGTAGAATTGTTTGAGCCCTTTACTTTTATTGTCATTCTGCAGGCGATATATTTGGTGGAGCCAATGCGGCGTTCTTTGTTTCCCTTTCGATTCTGAACGCGATTTTTTCCGGGTATGACCCAGTCATTCTCCATACGGTATGTGCTAGCATCTTGTTGACTACTGACAATTTTCATATTTATGAAATCTGACATAAGGTTCATTTCCATCAGGAGTCCCATGCTTATTTGCCATTTACATTCCTCTACGGTAAGCTCTTCTCGGATTATTTCCATAATACCTACTACCATTTGGGTTTTACTGTTTCCCCACATTTGGGTTTCATTTAAATCGTTTCGCTTCTTCATTATGGTACATCCCCTTACCAGATTATGTGCATGGGCTCACTTGCCCTTTTTATCACTCACTTGTTTATATTTCAGTTCATATGTTGGTGCCTCATGACTTATTTGCCTTCACTTTTGTGGCTGGTGCTTAATCTGCATGGGGGTTGACAGTGGTAAAAGAGGCATATACAGCAAACATCATTCATGTTAATCTATAATCATATATAACCACATTCATTAGTATTCATTGTAATAATTTTTTCTTTCCTGCTATTTGCCTTCACTGTTCCGCAACTTCTGTCCTTCCTTCCCTACCTGACATGGTATGCCTTATTATTTTTTTCTTCTTCATAATTTTATTGAATTTCTCACATATTGTTTTCTTGTTAATGTGCCCTCAAGGTTAATCTCAAATCGTACATGTAATGTTGGACAATGTCATTATTTCATTTTTTATTTTGCCAAACAAATGCAATTTTACTATGTTAACATGTACTTGCGACTTATGTCGATGTATTTTCCTTTATTTTCTGTAATGTCCTTCATTATTGTTAACTGATAATTGATTTTGATCCAACTACTCAGCCTTGAAGACGACCCGAGTGTCGAAACACGTGTCGGCTGTTCTTTACTTTATTAAAATACTGAATTTTGATTGTAGTTGTTTAATCCAATGGTGTAAAGCGCAATTCCACCCCTCTTTTCACTTAATCATTGTATTAGCACCAACTTGTGTGGATAGGTTGGCGGGAGTTGGACTGCTGCTTACACCTCTTTATGTACTTCATTTCTCCCAATTTTTGATAAGTGACAAATAGCGCACAGGTACTCAGTTGCGAATCCACAATCCTTGTTTACTGTTTGGTACAGAAGGCCCTGACACTGAGATATGAACTGCATCCTCGTGCTACAGAAGCCAGAGACTTTGATAAGCTTGAGTTTGCGGACTTGTGCCATGCTGAAAACGTGGTGAAGGGAATCAAGGGCTTGAATGTCTGACATATCATTTCTTGAACACTTTTCTTTTGCATAACATGGTTTCCCACACTATTTGTATTTAGAAGTAAGGATTGGGGTTAGAATTTTAGTATAGGGCCTTTAATGTTGACAAGACACCAATTGGACTGCGTTATCATTTGATGGTCGTAGCTTGCTCCCATCTTTAGATTTAGGATTAGATAGGTATTTTTCAAACCAAGTTGAAGATCAATAAACACCCTTGAACTGTGATCACGGTCTGTCTTATTATTTGATACCATACCTTCCTTACAAGGGCTACCGTCTTGGAGGTTGCTCCATGAATCGCTTAGCTCTCCAGAGTAGCCCCCCCTGTTGTCTCCACCAGGGTAGGCTATGGTCGGGTGAAGGGAGCTCCCACTGAAAGATTGACATCTATTAGCCACTAGCAAAGATTGGGCAATAGGAGCAGTTGTATTGTGACCCTGTCCAACTGAGATCCTCTCTCCTGATCCCAATTGGCCGTCAGGTGGAGCTGGAGGCGCCTCATCTTGAGGCGAGTGTGCTGTTCGGGTACCGCAAAAATCATTGAATAGTGCCCGGAGCCCCAGTCTACAAGAGCAACCGGTTCTATCGCCGGGATCTCCAAGAGCGAAAGGACCTGCCATAAAGAGCCGGGGACCCGATCTGACGAAGAGGAGGAGAGGATGGTAGAGGCAAAGGAAGAGGAAGACTGAAGCCCGTGGAGACTACGGATAACATCAGCGGGGTGCTGAAAAGATTCTTCCAGGTGTCCTGGGACAGAGCCAAATGGTCCCCCACAGACGAGTTGTGTTACCTGACCTTGATGTCACTGCTTCTTGGTGTCAGAGGTGGGGGCAGAGGGGCAGCAGTAAAACGCATGCAACCTCCTCTGCTGTTTCCTCCTGTTGTCGCGGGGCAACCCGTCAGGCCTCTGTGTACTGCAGTCTCAGAACCCCTTGAAGCTGGAGAAAGGGTGGGGCTTGAACTTGATCCTGCCCTGGGACAGAGGAAGGATTTCTGTCCATGTTTTGTCAGGATAGCCAAGGACTTGGCGGTTTGAGTGGGGGTTTTCTTCTTTGTGAACTTGTCATCGGTTTACGAATGAAAAAGGTCCACGCCCTCATAGGGAGGATCCAGGATCCGCCGCTGCACGTCATATAAAAACATAATGGGGTGCATCCACGCCGTCCTTCTCATCTCAACACCAAGGCACTGCCATCTTCTGGCTGTGTCGATGTGGGAGACCGAAGACTCCATGAGATCCTGCGCATTGGCCTGGGCATCTGCAAGGCTAGCCTTGAAGGAGACTTGCTTGTCCGAAGGGAAGTCGGGCAGAGATTCCCCAAGCTCCCGCCACAGCTTCTTGTTAGCCGCAGCAAAGAGGGTGTCTGCATTGGCTTGCCACAGATGCATTCCTGCGATAGAATAAAAGCGCTTTCCCAAAGACTCAAGACTTTGTCCTCTTTGGAAAGACAACTGGAGGCGGCTCCCGTGGAGGAAGACAACCAAGACAATGGTTTAGAATATACACAACCACCACTTTAGAATTAGGCTTGCGGGTGGGAGGCCAGGAGGATTGGCTCCCCAACAGTCAGCCTGAAACTGCTGTCCAACTTCTTGTTCATCTGGGCATTGGTCCTGGGCTTCTCCCAGGCCTTTCAGACCACCTGCAGGACATCCTTCTGGAGAGGGATGCCAGACCGGATCGTGGTGCTCTTACCCAAGATCTCTGGTAGCACTCTTCACTACTGGGGTGCTTCCTCTGCCAGGCCCTGAAGGCGGTCATGAAAGGCCTTAAGGGATGCCGAGGGTTCATTGTCCTGGGCATCATCTTTGTAATCGCCCCCCCGCTTTTTTACAGACCGGGGGATTCCGGGCCCTGGGACACCCCCTACCTAAGTCTGGTACCGAAGACAGGTCCAACGGCTGTTGAGGCGGAGGTGTTGGTGGTACAGGAGGCGGGGGAGGGGTCTGAACAACCGGCAGGGCCTTGAGCAGGGTAGGGATCAGCACTGGAACCGGCAGCACCAGACGAATGGAAGGAGTACCCAGAGGAGGTCATCCTCCTTCACTATATCCTTCAGGAGCCCCTCCATCTGAGGGGAACACCTGAGGAAGTGGAAGCAATTGAAGAAGCGTTCCTTGCAAGCCGCTGAGTCCCTAGGGGCCCAGGCTTCCAAGGCGCCGGTACTCCGTTCCTGGTCAAAGTGCTGAGGTGCCTGGGGCGTGTAGCCATAAGGCTTTGATGGGTAGATGTATCCCTGAGGATACCAGATGCCTGTACCATACAATCCTCTGCCGCTTCCAGAGGGAAGGGGACGGGGATCATCTTGCAAAGCCCATTCGATGGGTGAAAGCACGGGGGGCACTGAGCTGGATCGAAGATGGCCACCGGCCTGGCAGGCACTGCCATGTGCCTCTCCTCCCTTTTTAAGCCTTGCGCCACTCCCTGGACGGGAAGGCGCGCAAGGCCTGAGCCACAAGAGGTCTCAGACATGGAAGGATACAGCTTGGGTCTTGCACCTGAAGCAGAAACATCAACCTCAGAGATCATTCTGGCAGGCACTGAGCCCTTAGCCGGCCCATAGTCTTAATGCCCTGACTCACAACCTCAGAGCTAGCTCCGGTAGGCTGGAAACTCTCAGCACCTGTGCCGTTAACCCTGCTGGATCATGCCGAGGACAGACTCTGGTGAGGTGGCATTTGACGATCCCTCACTCCCTGGGGTCGAAAGAAGAGGGCGAACATGATTGCCCTTCTGAGGACAGCCCAGTAGGGCCCCATAGTCCATCAGCTTGGCAGCCTGTAGCCAGGGCAGCCTCGGTCTGTCTCTGGAGTGCCCCCCGGAAGAGCCCCCAGGCCCCTCGGTTTTGGAGCCTTAGAGGCCTCGGGCCTTCCAGAACCTGAATCCGTGGAACCCCAGGGAAGGAGTCGCTGCGCTGTGGAGACATGCTTAACAGAGGGGCTACCTTGTCTTGACGAGAGGTCCTGGAGATGAAGACCGTAAGGTGGGACAGAGGAGAAGTGTGTACGATCTCTGTCCACCGTGACAACCAATTCATCCATGCCCTGTGACCGAGAGCACTGCAAGCCGAACATTGTTATTGTTATTGTTATTTTGCATTTATATAGCGCCTTATATACCATTGGTATGGTCTGAAGGCGCTGCTAGGTTGAACGCCCTTGGGAACCGAGGTTCGGGTCAGTGGAGAGATTAGAGAGGGTCAAAGGTGCGTGTGCGCACCAGGTATGTGTGCAGCTGGTGCGGAATTTCTGTGGTAGCTGCTTCCTAGCGATAGGTGTGGTGGTTGAGGAATCAGGAGTATGTGTTCGGTCTGGCAGGAGTTATCCAGTCCGAGTGAGGCAGTGTTAGGCCTGACGAGAACGCTTGGCTGGGGGTGAGAAACCAGCAATGTTTACTTAGAGTGATGGGGAGTGAGCGGCGGATGTTGATATGAGAACAGTTATACCGAATGGTGTCATAGTATCTCTGTGTTCTACTTGAGTGGTGGTGTAAGGAGAGAGTAAGCGTGGGGTGTGAAATGAAGTATGCTCTTACAACGGTTCCTTGCGTTCCACATCAAAGTCTGCACATTACGCAATTCAGAGGGGTCCTGTCCGGTCCGTGCGATGTGTTTTGTTTCTCATCTGCTCTTATGCACTATTCATCGGGTCAGCGAATTCTTCCGTATAGCGTACTCCTCCATCTAGCATAATCATGCGCTCTGGTCCATTCATTCATTTGTTTCGTGCGTTCACCTGCTCCCCAGGCTCATCTGTTACGCACTCATTCGCATCAGATGCTCATCCGCCACTTGTCAGTTCTGCATTCATCAGCTCCGTTCACTCTTCCGTACAATGTACTTATCTGTTTTGTGAACACTCGTTTTCTCGCTCTTATTTCTCGTTCGTTCGACGCATACCCGTTTTCTCGCCATACTCAGCCGCTTGCTACACTCGGTCGCCCGACATATTCAGCTGCTTGCCATACTCAGCCGCTCGCTACATTCCGTCGCTCGCCAGATTCAGCCGATAGCTGTACTCAGCCGTTCCCTAAGCTCCTCCCCGGTCCATGTTCTTCCCCTCATTACACTCAGCCGTTTTCTACATTCATGTGCTCTCCATATTCATTCAGCCGCATTCTACACTCATGTGTTCTCCACATTCATCTGTCCACCACATTTATTGGCTCTTCATATTCGTTCGCTCTGTACGTTCACCGCCCTCCACAGTCATCCGCCCTCCGCAGTCATCCGCCCTCCGCAGTCATCCGCCCTCCGCAGTCATCCGCCCTCCGCAGTCATCCGCCCTCCGCAGTCATCCGCCTTCCACAGTCATCCGCCTTCCACAGTCATCCGCCTTCCATACTCATCTTCCACAGGCATCCGCCTTCCATACTCATCTTCCACAGGCATCCGCCCTCCACAGTCTTCCGCCATCCACACCCATCTTCCACAGGCATTCGCCCTCCACGGTCGTCCGCCCTCTACCGTCGTCCGCCCTCTACCGTCGTCCGCCCTCTACCGTCGTCCGCCCTCTACCGTCGTCCGCCCTCTACCGTCATCCGCCCTCTACCGCCATCCGCCCTCCACCGCTATCCGCCCTCCACCGCCATCCGCCCTCCACCGCCATCCGCCCTCCACCGCCATCCGCCCTCCACCGTCATCCGCCCTCCACCGTCATCCGCCCTCCACCGACATCCGCCCTCCACAGACATCCGCCCTCCACAGACATCCGCCCTCCACAGTCATCCGCCCTCCACAGGCATCTTCCACAGGCATCCACCTTCCACATTCGTCCGCCCTGCCCAGTCGTCCGCCCTCCACAGTCATCCGCTCTCGACAGTCATCCGCCCTCCACAGTCATCCGCCCTCCACAGTCATCCGCCCTCCACAGTCATCCGCCCTCCACAGTCATCCGCCCTCCACAGTCATCCGCCCTCCACAGTCATACACCCTCCTCAGGCATACACCCTCCACAGGCATACGCCCTCCACAGTCATCCGCCCTGCCCAGTCATCCGCTCTCCACAGTCATCCGCCCTCCACAGTCATCCGCCCTCCACAGTCATCCGCCCCCCACAGTCATCCGCCCCCCACAGTCATCCGCCCCCCACAGTCATCCGCCCCCCACAGTCATCCGCCCCCCACCGCCATCCGCCCCCCACAGTCATCCGCCCCCCACCGCCATCCGCCCTCCACCGCCATCCGCCCTCCACCGCCATCCGCCCTCCACCGCCATCCGCCCTCCACCGTCATCCGCCCTCCACCGTCATCCGCCCTCCACCGTCATCCGCTCTCCACAGACATCCGCCCTCCACAGACATCCGCCCTCCACAGTCATCCGCCCTCCACAGGCATCTTCCACAGGCATCCACCTTCCACATTCGTCCGCCCTGCCCAGTC
This sequence comes from Ambystoma mexicanum, assembly GCF_040938575.1. NCBI lineage: Eukaryota > Metazoa > Chordata > Amphibia > Caudata > Ambystomatidae > Ambystoma > Ambystoma mexicanum. Next base: position 521,233,470 of record NC_090940.1, read on the forward strand.
GTCCGCCCTCGACAGTCATCCGCCCTCCACAGTCATCCGCCCTCCACAGTCATCCGCCCTCCACAGTCATCCGCCCTCCACAGTCATCCGCCCTCCACAGTCATACACCCTCCACAGGCATACACCCTCCACAGTCATCCGCCCTGCCCAGTCATCCGCTCTCCACAGTCATCCGCCCTCCACAGTCATCCGCCCTCCACAGTCATCCGCCCTCCACAGTCATCCGCCCCCCACAGTCATCCGCCCCCCACGGTCATCCGCCCTCCACGGTCATCCGCCCTCCACGATCATCCGCACTCCGCAGTCATCCGCCCTCCGCCGTCATCCGCCCTCCACCGTCATCCGCCCTCCACCGTCATCCGCCCTCCACAGTCATCCGCCTTCCACAGTCATCCGCCTTCCACAGTCATCCGCCCTCCACAGTCATCCGCCTTCCACAGTCATCCGCCCTCCACAATCATCTGTCAGCAGCGTTCATCTTCCACGCGCATTCCACTCGTCGGTACTCAGTCGGTCTCCCACTTCAGGCCTCTCACCCTCCACATTCCTCTGTTTTCCACATTCTTCCGCTCTCCACACCCTGTCGCTCCCCCATTCAGTCGCTGATACTTTTCTCTACTCATTACGCGCATCTGCTCTCCACGTTCTTCTGCTCTGTATGCTCTCTTCGCTCAACAAGCTCCTTCGCTCTGCATGCTCTTCCATTCTCCACCTTCCTCCACTTTCTACACATAGCCGCTCTCCATACTCGGACCGCTTTCTACAGTCAATTGGTTTACACACTCATCCGTCACCCCCATTGATTTTGCTCGTATTATTCATCGGGTCTCCAGACCCAACCGTCTTCCAGACGCACTTGTCAACCGCTTTCATCCTCCACATTCATTTATACTTGTCTAGAATCATCTTTATTCATTCGCCCTTCTCACTCATCCGTTCACCACACTCATCGGCTTTCCAAGCTCGTCCACGCTCTATTTTTCTTTTGTCCAGTGATCAATTCGTGTTATTGACTTCACTGTTTGGATCTACATTACTCGTTTTAATTTCTTTTGTGAACATATGGTACAATCCGTTTTTTTTTTTTTTTGCTTTTGGTATTGCTTTAGGTGCTTCGCTGGGTCAGTGTTATTTTGATGATGCTAGAACGGAACCGGTTGGTTTTAGGGAAAGAGCCAGGTTTTCAGTAGTTTGCGGAAAGCTGTTAGCTCCTCGGTTAGCCTGATGTGGGGTGGGAGAGAGTTCCACAGGGTTGGGGCAAGGGCTGAGAATAATGCTCCGCCTAACCTGACTGAGTTGGTCTTAGGAATTACTAGGAGGCCGGCTATGCTTGATCTGAGGGTGCGAGTGGGGTGATAAGCTATTAGTTTTTCTTGAAGATATTGCGGTCCAGTTTTATGTACTGCTCGATGGGTGAGGCATAAGGTTTTGAAAGCTACCCTACGTGCTACTGGAAGCCAGTGCAGTGTCTTGAGGGCTGGGGATACGTGGTCTCTTGGGCCAAGCGCAAGTAACACTTTGGCCGCTGCGTTTTGTGCTCTTTGAAGTTTGTTCATTTGGTAGGCATGGATTCCGAGGTATAGGGGGTTGCCGTAGTCCAGCCGTGAGATGACGATTGATTGTACCGCAGAGACTCTGTTAGGAAATGATAGATATGGAAAGACGCGCCTAAGGTTTTTGAGGTGGTAGTGGCAGGACTTTGAGACATTGTTGACTTGGCGCGAGAGTGTTAGGTCGGAGTCTAGGGTGCATCCAAGATTTTTCACTGTGTTGGAGGGTATCGGTGAGTTGCCCATGGCGGTTGGCCAGGGTAGAGGGTGCGGGAGAAGATCTGGGTTGCCGCACACCATGATTTCTGTTTTGGAGGGGTTTAACAGGAGGTGGTTTTGGGTCATCCAGCGTTCAATGTTAAGGAGGCAGGATGCCAGGTCAGGTCGTGAGTTAGGATTCGTGTTCAAGAATTTTAGAATTAGTTGTGTGTCATCGGCGTAAGTGTAACATAGGATGTTGTGTGCACGAATTATCGGTGGGAGGGTGGTCAGGTAGAGATTGAAGAGGAGGGCAGATAGACACGCTCCTTGTGGGACTCCTGTGTCGACTGGTCGGGCTTGGGAGGTAAAGTTGGAGAGTGTCGTTATTTGGCGCCTGTCCTTGAGGAATGAGGCTATCCATTTGAGGGCGGTTCCACGTATTCCTAGGGAGTGGAGGCGATCAAGGAGTATTGAGTGATTGATCGTGTCAAAGGCGGCTGATCGGTCGAGAAGGATTAGTGCGGCGCATCCCGCGGAGTCAGCAGTCATTTTAAGGTCGTCCCAGATGGAGGTTAGGGTGGTTTCAGTTCCGTGACAAGTTCTGAAGCCTGATTGGGCGGGGTCTAGGAGTTTGTTGGCTTCAACAAAGGCGTTAAGTTGAGAGTAGGCGGTTCGATCAATGAGTTTGGCGAGGAACCTGGTGTTTGATATGGGGCGGTAGTTTTTGGGCTCAAGCGGATCGAGCGAGGGTTTTTTAATCAGGGGTTTGACGTGCGCCAATTTGAATGCGTCTGGAAAGGTACCGGAAGAGAGGGAAGCATTTATGATAGATCTTGCGTGTTCTCCTGCGCAGGTGGAGGCAAAGATTTCTTTAAGGGTAGTGGCTGGGCATGGATCCAATGGTGATCCGGATGGTTTGCGGGCAGATAGGAGTTTGAGAAACTGTTCTGTTGTTAATGGACTGAAGGAGTCGAACGTTGGTTGCGTGGAGGTTGCAGCTGATGGGTTGGGTGGTACGGGCTGAGGATTGTCTAGTGGCTGTAAGAGTGCTAGTTTGGAGGTTAGAGTATTTGTCCTTTCTACAGCCGTGGAGTAGAAGTGGAGGGAGAGTGAGTCACAGAGTGATTGCGATGCGGTCGGGATGGTTGTGTTACAGGCTGGATTGGTGAATTTGGAGATCATTTTGTGGAGTTCTTTACTTGGGTTTTTGCAGTTTAGGATTCGGGAGTTGTAGTGGGCCTTTTTTGTTTTCCGGATTTCGGCTTTGTACCGATACAGGTGTCGGGCCAAGGTGGTCCTGCTCTCATGGGTTTTCTCTTTATGCCATTTGCGTTCTAGGTGTTTGTATAGTCGTTTAGTGGCCTTCAGCTCAGGGGTGAACCATCTGGGGAAAGGGCCACGGCGGGTTGATGGTTTGCAGGAGGGGGTGAGGCGCATCAGAGGTGCGCTAAGCCATGAATCAAGGGCCTCAGGGGTGAGATGGTTGTTGAGAGGGCAGGATGGTGGTGGAGACTGGAGGAGAACCTCGGCTAAGTCTGGGGTGATTATTAGTTTCTTCCAGCATTTGCCTATATTCAGAGGTTCGGATATGAGTAAGGGGAGGGGTTCGGGTGAGTGGATGGTGAAAGAGAGAATGAAGTGATAGACCAGATGATAGGGGTGGGCGGCATTAGCTGAATCAGGTTGTTGGAGCTAAAGATGGCATCGAGAGTGTGTCCTTTATAGTGGGTCGGTCCGTTTATGTGGGGTTGGAGGTTAATTGCATCTAATCCGTCAACCAGGGAATATGTCATAGGGTTGGTGGGGATGTCGAGCCATATGTTGAAGTCTCCAAGAAGGGTGAGGTTGGGATGGTTTAGTTGGAGGGTGGCAATAGAGTCGCAAAGGTTATTTGCGAAGTGTCTATCGTAGCCTGGGGGCCTGTAGATTATTAGGAAGCTATGTGAGAGTGATGGTGAGAGGGATAGTTTAACAAGGAGAGATTCGCAGGATGGAATGGAGGGTTGGCTATCGATGATTGAGGCGCGGAAGAGAGATTTGAAGACGAGTGCTACCCCTCCTCCCCTGGACGGACGGTTCAGTGGGATGAGGGAGTAGTTGGGGGGAAAGGCTTCGTTGGCGATTGGGCCGAAGTCGTCAGAGAACCAGGTTTCAGTGATGAAAACTAGGTCTGGTTTGTCAGAGGTGAGGAGGTCAAAGATGGAATGTCTGTTTTTTGCTATTGATCGGGCGTTAAATAGGATGCAGTTCACATCGGCAGTCGGGGATGATCTTTGTGGTGGAGGGGGAGGGTGCAGTGGTGGAGAGTTTGGGGGGGGTAGGTTGGGTGATGATAGATGGGAATAGTGGGCGAGCAGAGAGATTGGCAGGCTTCGGGAGGGGTTGGGAGGCTGCGTGTGATAGGATGGTCGGGTTTTGGAAGGGGGATTTGAAAGAGGGATGTTGACGGTTAGGAGTTTCAGTTGCAGCTGATGAGAAATCGAGGGTGAGGGGTTTCAGGCGGGGGGAAGCCGCGGGGGAGAGGGGGGATTGCAGGATAGATGTGATTGGTCGAGATAGGGGGGGTGAGGAGTGCTGTGAGATTGAGGGGGACCAAGAACGTTTCCTCTTTAGTTTCCTTGCTGCGACTGGTGTGTGGGAGAGAGTGGGGGGGTCGGAGGGTGATTGGGAGGCAGCTTCGGTTCTTGCTAGGGCTAGCCGTGCAGTTTTTAGGGAGGGGAAGGGGTGAGGTCGAGTGGGGATGGTGGCAGGGGTATAAGGGGAGGGCGGGAGTTGGGTGATTGCAGGGTGGGGTGTGTCAGGTATGATAGAGAGGGGAGCGGGTATGGGTAATGCTGGTGGGTCGGGGTGGGGTTCAGGGGATGAGTGGTCATGGGGTGGGTGGCTCGCCATCGTGCCCCCCTTGCTTGGTGTTTGGAGAGGGGAAAAGCAGGGGGTGCGAGAGAGGGTGGGGGGGTTTGGGAGAGGCGGGAAGGGACGGAGGACAGATCGTAGATGGTGTTTCTGGCTGATTCTGGTGGAGTGGGTGCACTCATGATTGGTGCAAGTTTTAAGATTGGTTTAGGAGGGTTTTCTGATTGTAGTTCTAAGGTCGGTGATGACACGCTTTTAGGCACACTTCAGGGTTCAACTGGTCAAACCTGAGATCCTTCCTATAACATGAGATGTGATATCCAACTCCTTCCCATTCCAGACCGGAGACCCTTCCTATAGCATGAGATTTTTCAGAGAGGTTATTGGGCGCAGCTTCTAATTGTAATTTTGGGGAACAATTCTAAATGCCAGTTTCTTAGAGAGGCTATTGGGGGCAGCTTCAGAAATACAATTGGGAACACTTCTCAATGCAGTTTTCTTAGAGAGGCTAATTGGCACAACACCTAAATGCAGTTGGGAAGACTACTAAATGCAATTGGGGACACTTTTCTTTGAGAGGCTAATTGGCACAACACCTAAATGCAGCTGAGAAGACTACTAAATGCAATTGGGGACACTTCTAAATGCAGCTTTCTTCAGAGAGGCTATTGGGTGCAACACCTAAATGCAATTGGGAGCACTCTTCAATGCAGTTGCGAATACTATTAACTGGTATTAGGAATACTTCTAAAATGCAACTTTCCACAGAGAGGCTATTGGGCGCAACACCTAAATGCAATTGGGAGCACTATTAAATGCAGTTGCGAAACTACTAAATGGTATTGGGAACACTTCTAAAATGCAACTTTCGTCCCAGCGGTGGTCGGGCCACAAACACTCAAGATAAAGTGCATGGGGGTCCGATGCCAGGAACGAGCAGTCGCATTAGGCACATCTCGTGAATCTTCCTGTGACTGACATGCGCCTGGGGGAGGCGAGGCACCGAAGGGAAGTTAAATAAGATTGAAAAAATAAAACAGGGAGAAAGCAGAAAGCTAAATAAATCTCTGCGTTGATTGCCAGGTCCAACACTGTCCACGCGGAAACAGGGACTGAGTTGAGGTGCCAGAGGGCGGGGCCTCTGTGGGGCATTCCCACACCCGAGGCCATGCCCCAGCGCTATACTAAAGTTAAAGGGGAAGCTCAATTTTTCACTGCCAAATGTTCCAGTACCGTCCCCTTGTTGGGGGACGCCCACAAGGATGGAGGAAAGGGAACGGGCGTATGAGTACATGGGTTATACATAACACAGTTTGGATCGACGAGAAGACTTCTGGATCGGCAGACTAGATGCGGTTTACACAGGTGAAATGAATGAGGACTGTAATTTGGACTTATTTATGTGCACAAGAGTGCTGGTAATTAATATGTAATCTTTATAATGGTTCTACATTTTTTGTACATTATTTTATTCTGATGGTGCCTGCACTGCAGTATAATTCCAATTGCAACCATTTATTTTAATGCAACATACTGTGATATGCCCGGTATTTTCATGGTCTACTTCTTTCTCCTTTATTTTGATCTCTAATTTTTATCCGACCCTTCTCACTACAGGAATATCACCCAGTTCTTCATTTTATATCTATTTTTCATGTTCCTCATTCAAACGCCCCGCTCAGTTTACATTATGCCACTCGCACAGTTAGTTACATGATGACCTCATTACGGAGAAGCATGCTTGTTACCAGTGCAGCACAGAATTATTTTATTGTGGACTTTCACATGGCATCGGCCTCCACTACAGTCCGCTATCTATAGGAAATATACGCACGCTCTGAAATTGAGTTGGATTGGGGACTTTATAGATACAATTTATAATTAATAAAACATTAAGAATATAGTTTATACTTTGGGTGTGACAGTCTTACACTGTTTTATAAGTATTTATATTACCTTCTGCATGTTAACAAGTGTTTCTGGTAAACCCTTTATTGTGTGTGAGGTTTTACTTTTTTATGTGGATGTTTGACTGCTTGGCATTGATCAAAATCTAGATTGCACTCTGTGCGCTGTTTGACCCATTGGTCTCTGCTACCTTAGGTTTTAAACTATGTCCTGAGGATGGACTGCATTGGCTATTTCTTAAGTCGATTTCCTAACATTTCTCACAAGAAGATCACGGTTAGGAAAGATTTCATAATTGTATGTAATTTTCCCTCCATGTGTACACCTCCAAATTTTTTGCTGCTGTTTAGACACCATGACTGACTTTGCCAGAGAAGCACACCCTTCAGCTACACTCCTCTGGGCTTTCGCTCACTTTTTATGGGGAAACTGACATGCCCTTAAGACAGTCCGTACTGGGAGACTTTGTTTCCCTTAGTCCTTTTCCCATGTTGCAACTTTTCTGTAACATGTAACAAATACACGTTGTACTTTCCAGTACAGTGTACTGTGGTTTGTAGTCATTTTGCAAAGGCCCTAGATACTCCCGATGGACTTTTTGTGAGATGTGCAGATGTATCATGGACAGGGCTGGTGGCAGCTATCTATTCGCATTATTTTTAACCCTTTTCTGCAATGTTAACCGTGTTAACCGGGTTTGGCACAAATAGGTGGCCTGGCTCCAAAATGGCTATGCCACGAGGTTCTTTGGCCTGTCCTTTGGCCATCTTGCCCCTTCACCTTCCCAAGGTGGAGTCGACCCGGGGCAGTCCTTATTTGGACATGCAGTTTCCCGCGAAACGCCAAGCTTTCGCAGGCTCCTGCATGCCTTCTGTGTGCCTCCAGGATGTGGGCTGGGGTGTCTGTCCCCAATACACATCCCGGGTGCCAGAGAGTCTGAAGTGCTGTGAATGACTGGGACCACTGTGGTCCATGATTGGTCCACGTATGAAGTGTGTGTTAGTGAGCAGATCTCCCTGTGGGTCCTCTCCGTTTTGGCGCGAAGGGAACTTTGGATAAGAGGAAGCTGAAATCACCCATACCATGTCGATCTTTGGAGTTCTCACTGAACGAAGGATAGGATCCAAGTATCCTGAAACTATGAAGCTGAGTCGAGGAACAGATGGTGATCCACTGGAAGGTTTGGCACCCTGAGCCCACTGTCGTCTCGAGGGACCCCCCTGCATCCGGTCGTCCCAGAAGGTCTGCGAAGACGTTTCGACCCATTGGAATAGTGGGACCAACTATTCTCGGCACCCTCCTCAAAACCTGCAAGTAAGCTTTCTCGGAAGTGTCCCTGGGCCAATCAATGGACTGACCTGCTTACCCAGCTGCTTTGCTTTGCTCTGTCACCGCCGCCGTTTCTTAAGGCCCACGAAACTTGGTATACTGCTAGCTCTGTGGCCACGGCACCCTCACACCAAATTTCGTACACTTGGCGTTCCCAGGTCTGAAGTGAGACTAGTACGCCAGGACCGGAGGATACGCGGTTACCGTGTTGCCCTGCCTGTTGCAAGTGTGCTGCATTTGTGATCCTCCTGTCCCTGAAGCATGCTGCAGTGAAACCAGGACGATTCATCCGCCCAGAGCGGAGAAATTGCCACTGTCCCGTTTGGGAATCCTCACTGTATCTCAGGAAGCCGCAGAGACATCCTTTTTGTCGCTTTCGAACATGCAAGCGAAGTGGACTGAACTGGTGAAGTTTGGGTCCAAGAGCGCCTGGGACCGGTGAGTACTTCCAACACTAATCATTCACCCCTAGCGCCAGGGCCCCTTTTTACGCATGAGTGGACCGTGAGAGTCCCTCTCCTTTCCACTGCTAGTGCGAACTAGCGACTCCATCGCACGCTCTGGAACTGCCTCTACCTTCAAGTGGAAGTCCTACCTGAATAGTGGGAACTTATTCTTCATCGCCTCATCTACCTTCCTGAGCTGCTAGAGACCCCGTTTTGCCTATCTGAACAACCGCGTGCACTTGCATTGCATGTAGTATTGAGCACAAGGCTCCTCTCTTCTTAGGGCTTGGACTGCCTCTTAGGTGTGTTGCTGATGTCGAAGGGGCCTAATGACTACCTGCACTGCCTGTTCCCTTCCCCATCTAGGTTGTCGACATATTTTGTGCATTTAACCCTTTAAACCCCAATGGTCTTGTATGTACATTTTATTGATAGTGTTGTGTTGATGTACTTAGTACTGCTGTGATTCCTTTGCTATGGTCTGAGTTACAAAGGCCTTGTAATAAATGTGTCTATATTTTTGATATAACACCTGTCTGGGAGTAATTTGTAAGTGTCCTTGCTATGTGTGCTCATTGAGGTCTTTCAGTCACCCTCACCCCTCATGAGACTTAGTCTTGACCACCTGTCATAGCTACCTTGAGTGGTCTGACTTGTCCAGAGGTTACCCTGTTCCAAGAAACTAGGCTGGCCTTCTGAACCTCTGCCCACCAGGTCAGAGTTCAGAAATCCATCTTAACAATCACATTAAAAAAATATTTCACCACAAGAAGCTTTATTTCTATACTTTGGAGGGCATCATATATGGGATACATTACTCACCGTAATCGTATTTCTGATGCTTGTATTTGCTTAGATTCACGAACTGTGCATAGGCCGACATCTAGTGGAAGCTGCAGAGTATTACAGTTGTTGTTTTCGTAACTCAAAAAGGGACGTCGACAGGGCGTGCCAGTAATACTATCCCTAGTGTGACGTCCACTGTACCCATGATCCCTCACGCGTCAAGGTCCCTCAGATTGTTATTTTTCTGACATGAGGTAGCATGAGGTGTAGCGTGAGTACAGTTGTATCCAAGCAGATACGTATCAGACAAGCTCATAAGCATCCATGCGCCTTCTCTCTGAGGGGAGGAAGGGTGGGTCGCATGTGAATCTAAGCAGATACAAGCATTAGAAATACGATTACGGTGAGTAATGTATCCCTTCTGAGGCTTGTGGAATCTGCTTAGATCACATGCTGTGCATAGATTAGCGAGCAGTGGAAGAAGGAGGTGGGATGTGAGAAGGTTCATGAGTGAATAAATGTCTTAGAACCGGTTGTCCCACTAGTGTATCTGTCTTGGAATGAGTGTGAATGCAGTAGTGCTGAGTGAAAGTATGCATTGAGCTCCATGTAGCTGCTTTGCAAATACGGTCTAAGAGGACATTTGCAATGAAAGCCAGAGTGGCTTCAGTACCTCTAGCGGAGTGGGCCCTTAGCGTAAAAGGCAGTGTCTTATTTTATAAGGAATAGCACAGTTGGATACATTTGATTATCCACCTAGAGATGGGTATTCTTAGAGATGCAATCTCCTTCTCTGCCTGGCGCTATGGAGACAAACAGTTGATCTGTCTTTCTTAGTGGTCTGGTCTTGTATACGTAATAGAGGACCACTCTCCTCACATCTAGTGTGTGGAGTTTTACCTCAGCAGAGCTTTTGGGTTCCTGGAAGAAAGTCGGTAGCTCCATAGACTGGTTTACATGGAATTATGAGATGAATTTAGGTGAAAACCTAGGGTGGGTCCGTAAAACCAGTTTGTCCTTATGTATAGTAAAGAAAGGATCCTGCACTGACAGAGCTTGGATTTCACTGACCCTTCTTATGGAAGTGATGGCTACTAAGAAGGCAGTTTTATAAGTCAGGTGTTTGAGACTAAACTTGTGCATAGGCTCAAATGGGGGTCCCATGAGCTTAGCGAGTACCACGTTTAAGTCCCAACCCGGCGGTGGGTTAGAGATTGGAGGGTGGAGTCTCTTTACCCCTTCCATAAATGCTTTGATGACAGGTACCTTCCAACATGAGACCTTTTTATGGTCTGACAAGGCCGCCAGGTGGACTTTTACAGAGTTGAAGACTAACCCTGCATCTAATAGGTGGAGCATATAGGTAAGAATGTTAGATGGAGTAAATTCAATGGGATTGATTTGCTTAGTCTGGCACCAAATCACGAATCGTTTCCATTTATCATAGTAGCAGTGCTATGGTTTTCTTGATTCTTTCAAGATATCCATGCACCTCTGTGGTAGATTGAGATGCCGAACTGTATGACTTCAGGAGCCATGCTGCCAAGTTCATAGAGTGTGGCTGTAGGTGCACTGTTAGTCCCTCGTGCTAGGTGAGTAGGTTCTACTGGCACGGGAGTTTGATGGGATCGCACATCACCAGTCTGCGCAGATGTGGATACCACGGTTGTCTTGCCCACATAGGAGCAACAAGGATCAGCGTCATCGGTTCCTTGTGTAACTTGTTCACCACCTTCTTCGTGAGAGGAGTTGGGGGGAAAAGCGTAAGCAACCATCCCTGACCTGTTCATCCATAGAAGAGCGTTCCCCTTGGAGCCTGGCTGTGGAAACCGGGACACGAAGTTGGGCATTGGCGATTTTCACTTGTGGCGAAACCCCATTGAGAGAAGAGGTGTTCTACGACTTCTTTGTGTAGACGCCACTCGTGTTCCTCTGGTAGGGGATCTCTGCTCAATGAGTCTGCTAGAGCATTGAGTTCCCCTGGAACATGTTGTGATGACAGGAACATTTTCCGTCCGAGTGCCCATTTCCAGATTTTCTGTGCAAGTCTGGATAGATTTGGAGAGCGTGTTCCCCCCCTGGATGTTGATATAAAACATTGCTGTGGTGCTGTCTGTCAGGATCTGCACCGATAGGTTTGTTAAATGGGGTTCCAATGCCTGAAGGGCTTTTAATACTGCCAGAAGTTCCAGCACATTGATGTGGTTCTGAGATGCAGTGTGAGACCACAGACCCTGAGCTGTGTGGTGAAGGAAGTGAGCCCCCCACCATGCCAGAGAGGCGTCAGTTGTGACCGCTGCCTGTATCTGTGGGTCGTAGAAGGGTTTCCCCTTCGTCAGATTTTCTCTCATCCACCAGCAAAGATTTTGTACCAGTGTTGGCGAAACGACCACTAGATCGTCCCACTGATAGCTTGTCCGAGACTATTGTTTCGCCAAACAACTCCTGTATGGAACACATGTGCAGGCGCGCGTGAGGAACCAGGTATATGCAAGATGCCATCATGCCAATTAAACGCATCACTTTGTGCACCCTACTGGCAGCTGGCCTAATAATGTGGTATTTGCAGTAATACATTTCTTATTCTTTCCTCTGAGGGAAAGACCAATCCTTCCTCTGTGTTTAGGATAGCTCCTAGGAACTGCTTGGAAGTGCTTGGCACCAGGCTTGATTTTTTCTCGTTGATTGAGAAGCCCAATTGAAAGAGCAGGTTGATAGCTGTTTGGTGTTTTGTCTGCAAATCAGAGGCGATTCCCCTGTTATGAGCCAGTCGTCCGAGTAAGGGTACACTAGGATTGCTTCCCTGCGCAGGTGCGCTGCCACCACCGCCAGTACCTTGGTGAATATACTTGGAGCCGAGGCTATACCGAAGGGCAGCACCTTGAATTTGTAGTGCTGGTTTGCTATCTTGAAACGCAAGAATCTTCTGTGCGCTGGGAACATTGAAATATGAAAATAGGCATCTTTCATATCCAGAGTTGCCATGTAATCCCCCTTTTTTAGAAGCGGGATTACCTCTTGTAGCGTAGTCATGCAGAACGTTGTGGCTTGACATACTTGTTCGCAGGCCGCAAATCTAATACAGGGCGCATAGTTCGATATTTTTTGGCACAAGGAAGTAAGTTCAATAAATACCCGTTTACCTGGTTGGTTGGGACCACTTCTATGGCGTCCTTTAATAGAAGCACTGTTATTTATTCTAGAAGGATCCGGTGATGTTTATTTGAGTGGACCTTTTGTCTCGGGGGGTGGTTGCGAGGACGTTGAAGTAGTTCTATGCAGTAGCACCCATCTGTCCGAGGTGATACCCTCCCATGAGTGGGTGAAGTTGGAAATGTGTCCTCCTACTGGAGATGCATGGGAGGGTACCTGGAGCGGAATGTCACTTGCTCTGAGGTGGGGTGCCCCCTCGAGCTGGGCCCCTGCACAGATTACCACAACCTCTACGTTGTCCCCATGGATAGCCTTGAAAGGCCTGTCCTTGGTTGTTGCCATAGGAAGCTTGGCCTTGGTTGTATCCTGATCCCCTCTGAGAATGTTGCCCCCGAAAGCGGAGAAAATTACTGTTACCTCTTTGCCCTGTGGGCTTCTTTGTGAGCTGACCTAAAGATTTTAGAGTGTCATACTCATCCTTTGCGGTCTTAAGTGCGTCTTCTACAGCTTTGCCGAAGAGCACATCAGGTTCCACTGGCATATTTATTAGGGTGGCCTGTGTTTCTGGACTGAAGCCTGACTGGCGAAGCCATGCGTGCCTCTTTATAATAGTGCCCTCTGCAATGACTCTCCTTGCATTGTCAGCCGCGTCGAAATTTGACTTGAGGAGACAAGTAGATACAGCTCTTCCGTCTGCTGCCACCTGAGCTAGTTGAGATTTAAGTGGCTCAGGTGCAGATGATAGTAACGTGGAAATCTCCTCCCACTTATGGCAGTTGTAACTTGCCAAAAGCAAGTTAGCAATTCTTGTTTGGTAGGCTGCAGAAGAGGCGACTTTTCGGCCCATTGCATATGTCTTCTTGCTCTCCTTATCCGGCGGATCCTCAGAGGAAGCAAGGGGTGTGCCTGCTCTCTTTCTTGTGGTGGTATCAACCAAAGAGTCTGGTTTTAACTGGCCACTTATGTATGAGGGGTCTGAAGATGCAGGCCTGAACAGTTTTTCCACACGCTGGTTAACGGCCCGTGTGAGATTAGGTGCCTCCAAAGAAGGTTGAATTCTACATTGCACCGATTTTAGCAGTGCGATAAACTGCCCTACTGTTTTTTTGTCTCCCAATAATTGTTCAGCGAAGTCTCTGTCTTCCTGTACCTCCTGTGTGTCAATACGGAAGTGTTCCACCGCTTTGACTAAGACTTTGTTGAGGGGGGGTTGATCGTCTACAGGGGAATCTACCACTGGAGGATCCTGATTAATAGGAGAATCTAAGGAATACATGTTCGCCTCTTGGTCTGCATCTGGGTCCTCATCGTCCCCATAATAAAGTTTGTCTGTGTCCTCATCAATAAGTTGAGGGTCAGATGTTTCCACAAATGAAAGATCCTCCTGATCCTCTGGCTCTATTTCAGGGTCATACAGATCAATAATTCTGCCCTGTGCGGGGACATCAGAGCGAGCCCTCTTAGCAGGGGTTGAGAGGCAGAAGGTTGAGAGCCAGAAGGGGTTGTGGTGGGAGGAGTGGATTGAGAACTGTGGAGGAAATCTGGATTTTTTTCAAAGAAATGTGCCATAAAGGTGAGTCTTCGCATAACTCTATCGATATCTTGCGAAGACCATTCCTTTGAACTTGGGATTACAATATTAAAAATACCCTTATCTTCATTAGGTATAAGCTTTGGCCTACAGTCCTAACGTTTCTCTATGGACTTGGACAAAATTCCCTTTTGTGAAGACCAGTAGGACTCTTGTCCTTATGAGGGGTCTTGGAGGGTTTTTTATGGTGTTTTTCCCCACTCTGGTGCCAAGAGGAGTGTATAACAGACTTTTTGGGGCCTGACGTTTTACCAGATGAATAACGTCGAACTTCGAGTGCGGGGCCCGAGGCTTCGCCCGTGGACGAACGGCCTTCGGAAGGTGTTTTTTGTGCGACACCCTTGCCGTCTTTCGGTGTCTGAACCCTGTCGTGTGGCAATCTTGAACAACATTTCCCAGAGGACCGGGACTCTGTGGACCATTCACGGGGTGTCGAACGTTGTCGAGTATCCGACCCATTTGTTGAATGTCGACTGGGGCTTATGTGCTTGGTGGTGTGTGCTTTTGTCACGCTTCCGCCGCCGGGTGTAGTCCCCACAACATGGCTGCTGGCCTGTCCTACGGGGTCAGGGGCTTGAGTAGCCGAAGTTACTCTGGTGCCCTCGCCATCCAAAAGTACGGCGTTGCTGCCATCGCTGAAGTCTCCCTCTACCTCTATGGCTTCGAGTTGCCTGGCGTAGTGGGCCCAGCGCTTAGTGGAACGGTCCTTCAACGTCTTAGGCTTGAAGAGCCTGCGTGCTCGACAAGATGTTTCGACGTGGTCTCTCGGAAGACACAAGTTGCAAACTAAGGGCCAAACTTAAATGATGTGTTTTCCATAATTATAATTCTGGGTTATGGAGATGGCAGCTGGGCGAACAAAGTGTAAGAAGGGGAGAATATGCATTCTAAAATGGCCTCTTAACAATGGCCTCCCCCCACTCTCCCTACTCTCTGGGTCGAGGCCCGGGGCAGCCTTCGAAGGCCGTACTGTCTGTTGTGATGGTCTCCGCTGGGCAGTATTCTTTGTCTTTCTTTTAAAAAAAAAAATGTAATTTAGTTTATAACAAACTTTTGAAAAATTAAACATTTAAACTAAACATTTATGCATGTCTGATACTTAATTTCCACCTCCCTTTCCAACTTTCATGTATTGTATTATCGATAAAACCCTGTATTCTTCGTGTTACGAGATGTTTGCTAGTTGTGTTATTCAATCAATCATTTCATCAGTCTTTTTCAGCCATCTTGCTTTCGATCTGTTGCAAGAATAGTGTGAGTGCAAGTGTCAATTTTTTATGAAATCTGCTGTGCAGACGTAACCACCATTCCTCATCACTGTATGTTGAAACAAGACTCATCTCTAGGCCCAAATATTTAGTTCTTAGGTCTTTAAGCTCTGCACAGAACAATATCCAATGCTTCAATGTTTCGTCTTCTGGTTGGCAAAAGCGATATTTCGAGTCGCCATCTGGTGTGGCCCTTCTGTGTCTTTGAATTTCTCTGGTATCACAAAGGTGTAATCTAAATTTCAGGTAGTTTCTTCTTAGAAATTTGCACGGGAACACTTCCATATATTGCGATATACTACTGAGTCTATTTGCTTCTACTGCGGTGTTTTCCATGCATTTGTGGGACTTTCTTTACTCCAATGTTTCAATCCAATCGTGTTTAAGGAATTTCTTTTTTACTGCATTCGGGTTCGCCGTTAGCGTCTTTTCATCCGTCCCTATGTGGTGTAGGATCTCTCTGCAAGTTTTTCTCCATTGTTGGAGTATAGGCTGATTCTTCGTTGTTTCCTGCTCGGCCAATAGCATATATTGAGATGCGGAAAGTTCAATCTTTTTGCCATATAGAGTTAGCATATTCCACGTGATTCTTGCATTCAAGGTCGACATGCCCACTTCATATAGTACACAAGCAGTTGGATAGCCTAAGGGTATTTGCAGTATTTTTTTCCAGAACATGCCCTCACACCGAGACCAGATCTCATGTGAGCAGCCAAACATGCTTTCTGCCCCGAAGATTAATGATGGTACAACCTTATTCTAATAGAAATTAATCACGGGCTTGTATGAGAATTTCCCATATTTCCTATGGATTACCATCGCTTGTGCTGTCAGTTGTTTGCATTTGCTTAGCATTTTGTTTATCATGGGTTCGTTGCTTATGCTGGAGTTGATGTAAACTCCCAAGTATCTACAGCACTTCACATGCCTTAGATACTCATCGCCTAGAGTCCAACGAAATTTTCGCTTTTTGGCGACTCCTCCTTTTAGATTTTCGAGTACCAGGATCTCCGATTTTGCAGTGTTGATTTCTAATCCAATCTTCTCGATATAGGATTTCAATGCAGTTAGTTTTCGTTGCAGCCCTATCGGTGTCGGATCTAATAACACTATGTCGTCTGCATACAGGATCCAACTGATTTGCGTCCCATTCAACATTGGTGGTGAGGATCTTACTTCTTCTAGGGCTTCTCCAACTTCTGAAATGTAGAAATTGAATAGAGTCGCTCCCAATGGGCAACCTTGTTTTATTCCCTGGGCAGTAGGTATTGCCATAGAGAGATGGCCTTGGTTGTCTAAGCGGATCTTTACCGTGGTTTGCGTGTATAGTTCTTTTATGGCCTGTATAAGGCTAACAGGACATCCCCGCTTTTTTAGATTTGACCATAAGATTTCACAGACCACGCCGTGAAACGCATGAACTAGGTCGATTAGTGCAAGGTACACTTTCCAACCTGCTCGGATGGCTTCCATTTTTAGAAGGTTAAGCAAAAGGAGATTCAGGCTACACCCTACTCCCCTTACAAACCCAGATTGTCTTACATCCATCACTTTGTTTGATTTTAACCAGGCGGATAGTTTCTGTAATAACAAGCTAGCGAAAATCTTCCCCACCACGTCTAAGAGGGCTATAGGCTGATCATTTGTTGGATCCATTTGGCACCCTTTTTTGTAGATGGGTACTATTATACCCTCTTTCCATATTAAGGGTATGCAGGCTTCCTGTATTATGTTTTTGAATAAAGTATCACAGAACTCTGTTCACTCTTCAATGTTTTCTTTCAATGCCCGATTAGAAAGGCCATCCGGGCCTGCCGCCCGCGACACACTGCATTTTTTAATGCATTCCTTGATGTCTTCTCGTTCTAATTTTAAATCCCATGGTTGTTGAATTGGGAATTGTGGGCACCTAGAGTTCATTTTTTTCTCAAACAAGTAGCTGTAATGGTCCTCCCATTGGGTTTCATTAACCATATTCTTAATCAATGCCTTCTGTGGGTTTTCAGCTTCGTTGATCAGCGACCAGAACCCTCTGGAATTTCTTTGCGCTAGTGTCTTGAGCATTACTTCAGCATCATTTTGCTCCAACAATGCACGATGTATTTTGACCCAATTCCTGTATTTGTTCTTTAGCAACCTTATTCTTTGATTCTGATTTTCGTTGTTTTCGCTTCGTATTTTGCGACAATTTTTTCCTTAGGTCTCTTTTCATTTGAGCAAGTTGTTCATCAAATTTATGTTTCCTATATTGGAGTTTCCACGGACCTTTGGATTTCACTCTATAGATTTCCATGAATTTGCGATATTCAGTCAAATGTTTGTAGTACAAACCTGGTTGAGGTCTTATCGCTTCTGCTAAAGTTGTTATGTCTTTGGTCATCATTCGCAGGCGATTCCGCCCGGGCTCAAGAGCATGTTCTTGCCACCACTTTTCTTTTGCAGCAGATTTGTTTGTTTCCAAGTTAGAGTCACCAAGTTATGATCGCTTTGAGGGGTCTTTATCACTTTTAGTGTTGTGATCTCTGCTGACATTTCTTCAGATAAAAAGAAGTAGTCCAATATCGACCTTTGATTCCCTCTCTCCCACATTTCTGCAGGGGGGATATCTCCGCTTGTATTCCAATTCATCATGTTCAGTGATCGATCGTTCATTTCTTCTAACCACGTGGTTTTCAAAATTAACTCTTTCGTTGGTACTTCCCCTTCACTAGTTTCTGTGCATCTATGTCGATCAATCTCATATTAAGATCACCACATATCACAATGTTCTGGTATGAAGTGTCCGCCATGACGCCATCAACTGCATCAAGTAGATCATCCATTAGATTTCTTTGTTTAGGGTCTTGGTAGTTCCAGTAAATGTTAAAGACATGGACCACTTTTTTCCCTGTACTCATCATGTGATCATACACCAATTTTGCATATTGAATATAGGATGAAAGGTTCCTGGTTGTTTGAATACTGAATCCGCATTTGCGGTTTACTAAGATGAGCTGGCCAGACATTGGTTGCCATGTACCACGGCAAGGTACATGGCAACTTCGAATCCTTCTATACACAGACATTTAGCCAGCCAAGTCTCTTGGAAACATATTATATCACATGTTCCAAGTACTTTGGCTTGACTAGCTGCTAAATGTGCGAATCCTCTGGTGCTCCATGTTGCCAATATAACCTGGTTTATTTTGCGTAACATTAGCTTTGGGCGCAATCGTTTAGGGCTTTCGCTAGCCATGCCCAATTTCTGACATCTTCTATGTTACCCTTCATGTTTTTTAACAGGCTATTTTCTGTGAGAGACGCCTGTGGATTAACCACCGTGATTTCAATTTTTTTTGTTTTAAGTTCTTCGCACGGTGCAGGCCCCCCCCCCCCTAGTATATTCCTTCTCAACTTCATCTCTCTGAGTCTCAATCATTTGCGTGTTGAGAAGCTTTGATTTAAATTTTGTAGTTTGCTTGCTCGAGGTGGCTACCGTCCGGTGTGGTAAGGCGTTATCCACTTCATATATATGAAATCCGGCTTCCATTAACAGTCTTTCACACAACATCACTTGTTGCGTTATTTTTCTCTTTCTCCTCGGCATGGTTTGTTAGGGCAGTCGATTAAAGGATAGAAAGAAAAGCTATCATAATTATAAAAAGTCAATGGCTTATCGCTGAAAGGAACTCCGCTATACGCGTCCTTCTAGCATGGCGGAAAAAAACAATCTGAGGGATCATGGGTACAGTGGACGTCACACTAGGGATAGTATTACTGGCACGCCCTGCCGACGTCCCTTTTCGAGTTTCGAAAACAAGAACTGTAATACTCTGCAGCTTCCACTAGATGTTGGCCTATGTGATCTAAGCAGATTCCACAAGCCTCAGAAATATTTTTACACCACGTTGTGAGCACACAGCACCAATGACGTGGACCTTGGTTTCTTTGAGTAGGGCCAAGGCACATAAAAGTAGCTCACCGTTGTCAGTTTATAGAGATACCTTTGGAGCAGAGAAGTAAACCTACATAAAGGTGGAATCCACGCAAGTAGGAAGCAATCAGCTCTCTGTCAAGGGTTAAAAAATGAGGGACCAATGGGCAGCCCCGTCTTGTACAATGGCTGGGAGAAAACCTTGCAAAGCCCCCCAATTGTGACAATAGCTTCTGTGGGGTTAGGGTAAAGCAAAACAGAAAGGTAATGGCTGGAAGGTTTTGAATTAATCATAACCACAGGCAAAGCTCTGGGCAACCCTCCAGACCATCGTTTTTTAGCCTGCCAAGCCATTGCAGAAGGGGAAAAACCATATGCAAATCAGGCTTGGTCCTACCCCAAAAGGGGCAGTCCAGCCCGAACTGCTAGGTCGCATCCCTTCTGCATGAGACCACAAGCATCTCCAGACATGTTTCAGCCTTGTTAGGCGTCATCAGTGAGGAGTAGCTTGGGTCTCTAGGCCCGGCAGACTTGGGACCCACTTCTGGGCATACCCGTCCCACTCGGAGTGACTTTAGCAAAACAGAAAGGTGATGGCTGGAAGGTTTTGAATCTATTGCTATCTGCCACTACGGGTGCCAGGTTTTGCCTTGGATGCTTCACATACAAAAGCATGTTGTCAGCTTATAGAGATAC
Organism: Ambystoma mexicanum; assembly: GCF_040938575.1. Classification (NCBI taxonomy): domain Eukaryota; kingdom Metazoa; phylum Chordata; class Amphibia; order Caudata; family Ambystomatidae; genus Ambystoma; species Ambystoma mexicanum. The sequence continues at coordinate 521,253,164 of NC_090940.1, forward strand.
CTTTGGAGCAGAGAAGTAAACCTACATAAAGGTGGAATCCACGCAAGTAGGAAGCAATCAGCTCTCTGTCAAGGGTTAAAAAATGAGGGACCAACGGGCAGCCCCGTCTTGTACAATGGCTGGGAGAAAACTTTGCAAAGCCACCCAATTGTGACCATAGCTTCTGTGGGGTTAGTGTAAACACGAAATGATATAGAGCATCCACACGCACTTTCTACTCAGCATCTGAAACAGAAAAGGCCACTAGACAGAGCTGCATGCCTTCTTTGCATTGCATGTAGTGACCACTACTGGAAGGCAGGGCAAGATACTGGGAATCAAAGGCCATAAGATCAGCCTCTTTGAGGATGTTATTACATTGTTTATCACCGATCCGTGAGTCTCTTTTGGAGCCCTTGAAAAGAAACTCAAGCAGTTTGGTAAGGTCTCAGGTTTAAAGTAAATTATTTTGAATCTGAGGTTCTAAACATTAACTTAACATGTGAAGAAAAAGCCAGGCTGGAATCCCACTTACCCTACTCGTGGGCAAGTAAAGGGACAACACATTTGGGAATTGTATGGATGGATAAGCTGAATAACATCTAGAAAGCGAACTATCCACCTCTTCCAGCTAACATCAGAAGTGACTTAGCAAGATGGAAACCCCTGTGTCTTCCATGGTTCGGAATAATTGCAATAATAAAAATGAACGTCCTACCGAGGGTGCTCTATTTATTCCAATAGGTACAAATCCATAACACTAGCAGAAAGATTCAAGAATGGAAAAATATGATTACTACATTTATTTGGGCAAGGGAGGCACCTATTGTCAACAAACATACCTTATTTGCACCCAGAGATAAAGGAGGTCACGCATTTCCGAAGTTATTAAATTATGAATGGGCAGCACAGGTTAGACCAGCAATAGAGTGGGTGCAGATGGATTCAGGAAAAAAATGGCTCTTCATGGAACAGGCTGTAGCCGGGCAACACGTATGGCCACAACTCTGCCTCCCAAGACACATGAGGGCCCTTGAGCTCCAACCCTATAAAAAGGATGACCATGGAAGCCTGGGGCAAGGTAATTAGACTACAAGGTTCCACAAACTTTCCATCAACCTACACACCCATCACACATAATGGTGACTTAACACCAGGCATCAAATTTACTGGATTAAATAAGTTGTTAATGAAGGGCATCAGGAAAGTCGAGTCACAAGTTTGTAAATGGGGTAATCTGTTTTTTGAAAGATGCTAATCAGATTTTGAAAACGACAGATTCAGAAACCTACAAATGTGAAACGGGGTTCTTAATCTGACACTTAGGCAATCAATGTCAAGACTTCCTACAACTTTGCAATGCATTTAACAGCAAGATAAAGGCACTGAAGGTTTGATCTTCAACATCTATGAGACTAGTAGTAAGTTGGGCTTACCAGAACATCGCTCATCTTTAGAGGGTGGAAGGAGCTGGAAAGAAAATGAGACTTAGTCGAGTGAGAGGGAATATATAAAACAACAAATTTGTATCTTTGCTCCTGGCTTGCGGAAGCTGAAGCAAAGATAAAAACGAAATGGTACCAAACACCTGCCAGATTCCACAAAATCAATCTAAACATTCCGGACCAATGCTGGAGGGGCTGCAGACAGAGAGGTACACTGCTTCATATCCTATGGGGCTGTTCATGCATACAGAGTTTCTGGTTGGGACTTGGATCCAGGATCAAGTGAACATTAGAAGTAGAAATCCCACTAAACACCACCTACTGTATACTCCGTGAACAGAGGGAACGCAGGGAATGTCAAACTTTAATAAACGTTATCATGCATCTACTTTCAGCTGCAAAATTAGTGATCCTAGGGAAATGGAAACAAAAAAACACCACTCTCCAAGGATCGCTGGATTGACACATCTTGGCATTTCCTGGCTTTGGCAAAAGTGACCTTATCTGTCAGAGACTCCAATCAGACTTATGTATATATGGTCTCCCTTCTTAGAATATATGAAGAAAGACTTCCATAGCCTTAGGTGTCCTCAGAGATTGAGTGCCCTAAACCTTCTAGATTTTCCATCTACTTAACAGACCAAAATACTTTCAACTTTATGAATTTTTAATTAATGCTGATACTGCTGAAACTGGCATGAGAATAGCCATGTTTAAGGATAGACACAGGGGGACGGGGAGGGAGGGCATACTTGTACGTTTATGTTGGTTGAAATGTTTGTTCACATTGATCGATATTGTAAAGCTTCATTGTTTAAGCAAATGAAAACAACAGTCTTTTGAGATCCATATGTCCATAATAAATAGGCCCATAATAAATATCATGAATGTTTCTCACAATATGTGAATATCCGTCACAAATGAGGAACTGTCCTTTAAATCCCTAAGGCTATTGTTGCTTCAAAGAAGCCATGAGCTGTGCCCTCAGTAGTAAGAGGGAACATTCAGACAGTGATTAAGTAAGAGTCCTACCTAAGCTGACCACATTAAGTAGGACATAGGTCATCAAAATATATCCTATTCTTGAGAAAGCATTGTGAATGCATGAATGCATTGTGTGCTCCTGGTTCTAGGATAGAGTAAATGCTGGGTCTTGTGTAAAGCCTGGAACTAAATCATCTCATTCCACCCAGTGGTAGACTTAGAGAGCAAGCAAACGTGATCTTTCTAGGTCTAATGTTAATGCACAATTAAAACCACCTGCCAATATTTTATCTTCTGTGTATTTGTCCAAATATGCCAATGTGGGTTGTGTGCTTAGTGTAATGGGAAGAGTGAGTGCCTGAGCCGCCGGGAGTAGTCTCCGTCATAGGCCGCTGGCCAACTTATTGGAGCCAGGGGCCCACACAAGGGATTATGATGAACTCCGGTCGCCTTCGGCATCCCTAAGGACGTCGATGCCGCCCTCGCTGGATTCTCCCGTCACGTCAACAGAGGCTTTGGCCTGCATGGCGTGGGCGGCCCATCGTTTAGTTCGGTGGTCCTTTAGTGTTTTAGGGCGGAAACGTTTGCATTACCTCGGGGTGGTCCCTGGGAAGACAGTAGCTGCACTCTCTGTGCATATCTCTCCAAGGGAACTTCCTATAGCAGGAAGGACATTTAAAAGGGGTAATTCCCATTTCTAATGGAAAGGGCAGCAAAGTGACAAAATGGGATATGGGGGTCAGTTGAGGCATTCTCTAAAAGGGTCCAACTATATGAACCACCCCCCACTCGTCCTACTGTGAAAGGCTGAGCCCCGATGAGGCCCATGAAGGCGGCAGTCTTCAGTCGTTGAGAGTCAAGCGCCATCGATGACGGAGCCATCAATTGAGGTCCGCCGAGGCAGTTGATGATGCCGCAGTAGATGGGTGGATGGTAAAGGATAGAGAGGATGTCTACAGATACATCAGTCTAATCAAAGGCGTTAGCCAGAAAAGAACTCTGTAATTAGCAACCAACCACAATGGTGGAAAAAAACAATCTGAGGGATCTCAACGTGTGAAGGACTATGGGTAAGCAGACGTCAAACTAGGGATAGTATTACTGACATGCCCAGTTGACGACCCTTTTCAAATTTCGAAAACAAATCATGTAATACTCTGCGACTACCACTAGATGTTGGCCTATGCATAGCATGTGATCTAAGCAGATCCACAAGCCTCCGAAATTATATATATATATTATAGGGCCTGCAGTAGCGATCCTGTAGTTAAGTTGCTCAACATATAGGAAGAGCACTTTTTGGGCGGCTTATAACTTCGCCCCCCCTGGACGAATCCTCACGAAACCTTGCAAAAGAAGTATATGGCCCCGTCAGATTGATTCTGCAATGTTTGGTGAGGTTTCGTTAAGGGGGAGGACAAAGTTATAGGGGGGCCCCAAAATATGTGTTTTTTCCCATAGACACAATTGAATAAAAAGCTTGCTCACGCCTACAGCCCAAACCGCTGGAGGGACTTTCACCAAATTTGCAGCAGGAGCGGGAGCTTGGTCCCGAAAGCGTACTTTTGTAAATTTGTGTAAATCCGTCCAATCATTTTTTTTAAATGACAAAAAAGTAGGTAAACAAATTTTGTGATATCTGGGTTCGGACCGCAGACTCACTTCCCTGTTCGGCCTGCGGACGGGCATCTGATTGGCCCAGAGGGCGATGTGATGTCCGCGGACATCGGACGCATCCACTGATTGGATGGTGAAAAGAGTGAGGTGTGTCAGATTTTTGGAAACACCTGCCATGTTGGATTCGTGGACTGCCGCCGTTGTCCGTGGACATCGCAGTAAAAACATATTAAAAAACACAATATTGCACTTGTCAAACTAATGAAACAATCTCTGAGGAGGTGAGGGGTGATGAGGATGGGACGGGATAAAGCCATAAAAAGCCTAAAAAAGGGCGTGTTTCTTCTCCGATATACGCAAACAGTCCGGGGCAGTCCTGTGATGTTCGTGAACATCGGAGATGTTCGAGGGCGTCTATGCTTATTTGTGCATGACTGGGTTGGTGAAAATCAGTTTGTTTTTGGATGGTTTATAACTTTGGTGCCACTCAGTGAAACTGCATGACATTTTAAAATGTAATTCTAGACCTCATTCTGAATGGTTATGCAAAGTGTGGGGCTGTTTTGTCAAGAGGGAACAAATTTAGAGGGGGTGCCAAATTATTTTAAAGGCTTGTACATGTGGTGCCATTTGACAGATCTGCACATCAGTTTGCCAAATGATTGTAGACCTAGATGTGAATGCTTTTGTAAAGTTTGGTGGGATTTTGTCAAGAGGGGGCAAAATTAGGGGGGGTTCTCAACATTTTTGTTGGCATTTGACGAATGTGGACAAATGTTCTCAGAAAGATTACATATCCAATGTTGTATGTCTGTGCAAAGTCTGAATGTATTTCGTCACGTGGGGGCTAATTTATATGACCAGTGTATGTAAGTACATTTTGACACTTTTGAAAAAATAAAACATGGGCAGATTTGCAGCAAACCCATGTAAGGACCCGAAAGCATGGTTTTGCAAATGTGTCTGTTTTTTTTTAAAGTATCAAATGTAGACCCGGATAATCTGGCTACTGGCCATGACCATGATGGACCAGCAATGGAGTTAAAGGGGGCATGGCCACCAGGGACCGGCTATGTGGTAAAGTTTTTCGAAAATGGGTTAGGTTTGAATGGGAAAAAAAAATCTGCTTGTGGGTACGGGTTGAAGTGCTGGATGGGATTGCAGCAATATGCATGAGAAGGGTCAGCAAGAACTTGAAAGCATGGTTTTGCAAATATGTGCTCAGTTTTATTTTTTCAAAAGTGTAAAATGTAAGTACACAACACAGTGATATAACATTGGTGTCTGGGCAAAGGGTCCGGCTGTCAGCATGGAGAAATGTGTACTGTAATTTGCTTACTGGGGCATGCAACATGGCCGAAGCACTAGGTTTGAATGGGAAAACATATTCTGCTTGCGGTTACAGCCCGAAGTGGTGAACTAGATTACAACAAACTTGCGCCCATTGGTTCATTATTAGGGTATACTGGACGCTGAGCTAGGATGCAGGGTAGGAGCAGGGAATAATAGGGGTGGTTTGGTTTGGCTTGTGTCATGGTGGAGCCTTATGCCGTAGGAAAATTGAACGATGGCTTCCATCCCCAGCATGCGTTGCTGATAACGACAGACATAAGTATGTAGAGCAAAAAATATGCTTCTTAAAGGAGGTTTATAGTTCTTTCATGTATATAAAAGAGAAATGAATAACTTTTATACAGTGATGTAACACCATCAAACATTTTGACTTATAAAAACCTTTTAAATTGACAGAAAACACTTTATTAAAAGGATGTTACGGTTAAGATGCATCCCACCATTGGGACTCCTCTGCTCCAGTAGTTAGCCAAGGGTGTCCCACCTCGGCATTCCTGGGCATTTCCCTCCTGGGTTCTCATGAGCACTTGCCCATTCATACTGCCCCTTCTATTTACGCACTTCTGTTACTGCACAATGCATATGTGCATTTATTAGAACATTGTGTACAATTTTTTTGTAGCAGTAACGGAAATGCAGATGCAAATGTTTTGTAGGAGATTTTTAAGTGGCAGTTGGTGTGTGGAAGCTTAGTATGGTCATAGGGTTATATTTGCAGCTTTTTAAAGTCATTGGTGGATGGATGTGTGACTGTTTGAAAGCAGGCATTGAGGGAGTGTAACAAATATAAAATTAAAAAAGGTAGAAGGGCTGCCATGTGCGATGGTGTGCACGTGCCATCCGGGTCTTTTAATGATCCATGGCCTGGAAAGGGGACTGTGGAGACCGTGGATAGTTCTAAAGGTTCATCAATTATGGTCCTCATGTATGCTAGAGAAATGTGTTTGGGACAAAAATTGTTTCTGTCCTTTTATATTGTTCTCTAGTATGCAATTGTCCATTAGCGCTCGGGTGGGGGAGCCAGCCAATCAGGAGGCTAGGAACGCAGGCTTGAACCGCCAGTACAAGCCCACGTTCGAAGCCACCTTATGGCCGGTTCTCCCGTGCCATCTTCCTCCACAACTCCGTCACATTTTGTTCCCACCCCTACTTACCTTATTTCGGCAGAGGCACCTGCCACTGCCACATTCGCTCCTTCTCTTTGCCTCGTGCAGGCCGCCATGGAAAGAGAACAGACGCTCCATATGGAGCCCCGCCTTCCCTTTCCATGGCCGTCATCTTGGAAAACGATTTTCCTTCCTATAGCGGGACGCCGTACGCGCCCTGCTGTAGGGAGAAACATCCTTTTTTTTAAATCACCCTGGATTACTGTTTTGGCAACCCGGGGTGTTAATGGCCTTCATCCCACATTGCAGGGGCTAGACCAGGGGATAACCGCCCGGAGCCCCTGTTATCCGCCCTTGCTTTGTTTGGTCTGAAAAATTGGGCTGCCGGGAAGTTATCCCCCTTTTCAGCCCCGCCCCTGGGGGATGAATGCCACATTAGTCCCATTAGCACAACACAAAAATCTAATGGAAATGTTTGAGAATCTTATTGACTCCATATACTTTATTGAGATATGTAAAGTAGATGGAGTCTATTAGATTTTATTTTTAGCTCTATTTTTTAACTGTGAAATGTGGTTCCCTAAAGGAATCTTTTTTTCTTTCTTTTTTGCAGGAGAGGTCAAAAAATAGGGTGGGGAGGGAAATGAGTGAAGATGCACCAACTACTAATATGGAGAGGCAGGTGGTGTGTTACATCTAAGGTAGGGGGCAGTGTTTCTCATGCTCCTCGATTACAGCTTCAAAAGAACTTTGAAATTGCTCCCCCTGCATAGTGGTGTGTTGCAGTATATACAGAGTACTGTTGTCTTTGAAAGATATGGTCAACAGCCTCTTTTATTGCTTGCCAGGTAGCTGGTGGGATTCTGTGTGCCACAGAAGTGCCACAGAAGTAGGCTGAGTGGTTACAGTCTTGGTTGAGGAAGATGAGGTGGAGGACAACAGCCTACTAATTGCTAAGAAAGGAACAACCTTTCTGAGAGCATTGCAGTGGTTGGATTTGGTGTGGCGGCACATGGAGGTGGTCCCGTAGGAATATTGTCCAGGTAGTCAGCGACTGAGTAAGTGCATTTTACTTTGGTAGCTTTAGCCTTTGGTACATTCCCAACAGTGGTAAAGAACTGCCACACCAATGATTCTCGCTGGGTGCTAGAGGTAGGAACTTACTCTACCTCATCTTCTTGGAACTCTTCATTGTGTGTGGAAGTACTGTGCTTTTTTTTATTGTGTAGGTCCTCCTGCTGGTGGTGGTGGTGGCGGCTCTTGGGTAGGAGGGATGGTAATCGCTTATGCCATTTTTAAGATAAATAGCAGTTTTGCTAATATTCTTCCAAGTATGTGCTCTGTGCTAGATCGTTAATGGATAATGAGTAATAATATGCCTAGGAGCTGTGCAAGGGTACATTTCATAGATCAGCAGAAAATGCATTTCCGAACTGTCAGCGAAGCACAAACCCGACCACAAAATGCAGATGCGTTCCGGGATACATCATGCCGTGCATGCAAGGTCACGTAACACTGTCTGAAAAGTCTGCGATGATGTCAGATGTTCACGGACGTCGGCGAACACAAAACAGTGGAAAAAGTTGCAAAAAGTGTATAGAAGTGTTATAAATGATGTTAGAAGGTGGGGAACGGCAGAGTTTTAAGGTGACACTTTGTAAATTGTATAAAAATGTTGCTATATTGGGTCAAGGATGATATTAGGGTTGTATACGAATTGTTCGTTTTACAACTGTTCGAATTACAATTGACCTTTTCACAATTGACCGAATTTTGAAGGTCAATTGTAACATATATGTGGGGGGAAACCCCCACCCAACGACAAACCCCCCAAAACCCATATATATATATGGTCAATTGTGAAAAGGTCAATTGTGACCCTTTAAATTAAGTCAATTGTTCATTCGAACAACTGTAAACGAACAATTTGGGTAATACCTGATATTAGTACATTGTAGGAAATTAGCGTGCACTGGAAAAAAAAACATGAAATTCACTGCAAAAACTGTATTAAATGGACATCATGGTTAAGTTGCAATAATAAACACCTATGACATTCAATGAAAAACGTTGGTATAAGGATATTATGGTTACAAGTAAAACCAAAAAACCTCTGAAATTCACTGGTTATGGTAAGCTAAGCAACTCGCGTCACAACTGTGCACTGCTAACACTAACACCCAGGACATGAAAGATGACGTTACAAATGGGCCACTTGTTTTTGTTTACTGACATGATTAGGCTAGTTTTTCTTTTTACTTACAATGAGAGTTTCAAACATTTTAAAGGGGCTATACATCCACACATTAACCTTTTTATGTTCTTAAAGTACTTTCCTTAGTTTATTCTGATTTCGTAGCGCACCTACATGGGGCAATAAGCATGCCTCAAAAATTTCTGAGGTTTTTCGGTTTTACTTGTAACCATAAAGTCCCTTTAACAAAATGTTTTCAGTGAATATATATATGTAATGATGATGTCATCTTTGATGTCCTGGGTGTTAGAGTTAGCAGTGCATGGTAGTGGCGTGAGTTATGATTGCATAATTTACCATAACTGGCAAATTTCTTGGGTTTTTTTCCATTTTACTTGTAACCAGAACTCCTTTTAAAAAAGATTTTCCTCTGAAAATATATAATACATTGTTAGGCAGAAACCTGTGCAGTTCCCTTAGGGAACACTGCAAAAGATTTAAGACTACAGGTGTTGGCAGTAAACCCACTTGGTAGCAGTCTGTACCACCCAGATTTACCTGGTAGCTGTGGCAGGGCAGTCAGACTTCTCTCAAGAAGAGTTAGGCAGTATGCAAAGTATACACAATAGGCACTCAGACACAATAATACAAGCATACACTGACCAGAGCTTTGGTATCAAAGTATATAATTATTTATTTAAAAACACACTGTTTGAAACACTCCAGCACTCTTGTTGTAAAATATTCTAAACACAGTTACTTTTGTAATATATACACCCCTTTTTCCTTATCGGATAAGTCACAGTAAAACACCACTTATTTTCATACAGAGGTGAGCGCTTAACTAGATGGCACTCCAATAAGTCTGTGAGAAAGGGAGGGAAAAAGACAGAATATGGAAAGGTACACCACTCTAAGATTCAGGAACACTGTTAGCAAGGCAGAAGAGCAAAAGTCACTGGTGAGCCAAAGTCCAAAGGCCGGGCCCACTCTTGGAGAGAGGAGAGCACAAATGCGCCCAAGATCACACAGTTACACTAGGCTTAGAAAGTCTTGCAGAGAGTTCAGAAAGAGTTTAGAGAGGCTTAGGAAAGTTTAGCCAGGGTGCCCCAGGCTAACCCAGGTTTGAAAGCCGGGAGCTAAATCTACCCCGTACACTCGGTAGCAAGGGAAGCCAGGCGGGTCACGGTACCTTAAGTGGGAAGGATCCTCCAGCGGTGGCAGTTGTTCCTGGCAGTGGGTGCAAGTCGCGTCGTCGTCCAGGGGAAGAGAAGATCTCGACTTGGAGGAAAGATGAAGGTCGTTGCACTGCCAGGGAAGAAACCAGCCGTGGAGTTTTCCGGTTAAAGGTGGTACCTTTTGTTCGCGGTCGTGTTAAAACGTGGTATCCCGGTTGCCGGGGTGCTTGGCACAGGCAAGGCGGCCACGAGGTACGTCAGGAAGGCGAAAAGACGGTGAAACTGGTTATCCCCACCAGTCAAAGGAAGAAGACTCTCCGGCGGGAGATCTCCTCTGTCGTTGGGAAAAGTGGTGAGACAGTCCAGCAGGGCTCCACCGGTGGTGGCGTCGTGGCAGGTCGGCTCAGCTTCTCCCTCGTCGGATTCTTAGGTCCTGTGGCGACTTCTCAAGTTCCAGTCCCCAAAGCCCTGCTTTTTATGCAGAAAACCCCCATTCACTCAGCCTAGCTGTCACTCAAACATGCTAAGTGGTGAGCCGGCCGGCTCACCACTTGGGCCAATCAGGACGGAGTGCGACTTGAGTTGCCTGGGCAACTCAGTCCAGGGTGCCTAAATCCCCCTCCACCCCTCCTAAGTACCCCAGACAGAGTGGCACCACTTTGGAGGGCTTCTGTGGAGAAGCCCGCCAAAAAGTCGAACAAAGGGCTCGACTTGGGTTGGAGTCACAGAAGAGAACACAAACGCCATTTTAGAATCAAGTTTTGGCAAAAAATACCAACTGGAGAATTAATATTAATTAAAAAAAACGGCGGTATGTTCGAGGCTACCGTAAATAATTAAATAAAGATAGTAGCCTAAAACAATGGGAAATCCCATAGGAAAATATTCGCGGTTGAATATAAAAAGTAGTATCCACTGCCACCAGCCAAAACTCGATCGGGGGGATGGAGACGTGCCCCCTCGACTAACAGACCCCGGGGCAATTGAATTGCCCCAGCCAGTACGTTCACAATATGATGGTTTGTACTGGTTCTGTTCAGAATTTAAGACTAGTAAAGTCAATGGTGACTTTACATGCCCTGGGAGACAGTAGTCAGTCCCAGGGTATGGAGTCTATACTGGGGGGTCACTATGACACCCCTGTGTTACTGCACTGAGGGTGCTGTGTAACATACATCACAAAAACACATGAAGCCCTATGGAGTAAAAGACCCCATAGCCCATTAAAAACATCTAGATTCAAAGAAACACACTCAAATCATGTCCAAGAGTGAGGGTAAAAAGAGTCTCACTCTTGGCAGGAGAAAAAAATAAACCCCACAAATCCAGCAAAGCTGCTGGGGGACTCACTAGGTTAGGAAATTCAGCCTGAACAGAGAATTCTCCCTAACATACATTACTCACCGTAATCGCATTTTGGATGCTTGTATCTGCTTAGATTCACATGCTCTGCATATGCCGTCATCAAATGGAAGCTGCAGAGTATTGCACATGACGTTTTCAAAATTCTAAAAGGGATGTCGCAGGGCTTTACTGTAATACTATCTCTAGTGTGACGTACCCTGTACCCATGATCCCTCACGCGTCGAAGTCCCACAGACCATTTGTTTCTGACAAGAGGGAGTTTAAGTTGTAAGCGTGAAGTGTAGATAGAGACCATGAGGTGTGAAAGATCTATGCTCGTTTCCCGAGCACCTTCTACTCCAAGAGGGGAGTAAGGGGGTGGGGTGGTGCACGTGAATCTAAGCAGATACAAGCATTGAGTGGCTTTTGGATCTGCTTAGAATCACATGCTTGCATAGATTAGCGAGCAGTACTAGTAGAGGGAGTTGGTTATTAGTTGGTTATTAGAAGGGAGCGCTCAAAAGAGATCTTTCAGCACTGCTTGACCCACCTGTGTATCACCCCTAGAATATGTGTCCAGACAGTAATGTTGGGTAAAGGTGTGTACTGAACTCCAAGTGGCAGCCTTGTAAAAGGCATCTAGAGGCACGCCTGCTATGAAGGCTAAAGTTGCCCCATTGCTTCGAGTTGAGTGTGCTATCTGCTTAAAGGGCAATGTTCTCTTGGCAAGAGAGTAACAGAGTTGGATGCAGTTGACAATCCATTTAGAAATTGCGGCTTTCGAGATAGCGTCCACTTCTCTTCCAGCGGCTACAGATACAAAGACACGATCTGAGTTCCTGATCGACTTTGTCTTTTGAAGGTAGAATGATAATGATGTTAATGATAATGATGTGTTATTTATATAGCGCCTTAATTCAAAGTGCTTTACAGAGCACATATTTACATACAATAACACCCAACCGAAATTGGTACTCATTTATCGACCTCGGAAGGATGAAAGGCTGTGTTGGCCTTGCCGGGATTCGAACTTGCGACCTACAGCTCACACTCAGATCGCAGCAGCGAGCGCTCAACCCGCTGAGCTATCTTGCGTACATCCACTGTGTGTAGACTTTTTTCTGCTGCGCTTGGTGGGTTCTGGAAAACACGCAGGAAGCTCTACAGTTTGATTGACATGGAATTTTGATATGAATTTGGGTGAGAAGCGAGGATGTGTGCGTAGCACCACCCTTTCTGTGTATAACGACAAAAGGGTTTTGAACTGACAGAGCTTGTAGTTCGTGAATCCTTCTGATAGAGGTAACGGCTATGAGGAAGGCCATCTTTTATGTCAGATGTTTAAGGCTGGCCTTGTGCATAGGCTTGAAGGGGTCCCCCCCCATGAGCCTTGCAAGTACGACATTGAGGTCCCAGCCAGGAGTATGATTAGAGATGGGAGGGGTCATGAAAGCCTTAACTACGGGCACCTTCCATCACAAAATGTTATTCTGAGACGTGCTGTTAGGGGAGAGAGTCGCTAGGTGTACTTTAAATGTTAAAGACTGCTCCTGAGTGAAGTAGGTAGAGCAGGTATTTGACTATATTGGCCGGTGAACAGTCAGTTGGATTGAGGGACCGTGTCCTGCACCATAACACAAAGCATTTCCATTTGTTAAAATAGCAGTGTCTTGTGGTAAGCTTGCATGCCTCCTTGAGTATTTCCATGCACCTTTCGTTTAGATTTTTGTGACCAAATGCTATGACCTCAGGAGCCAAGCTGCTAAAATCAGCTTCTGAGAGCATGGGTGCAGCGTTGTTCACTTATCCCGGGTCAACAGGTTTTCGGTGCAGGGCAGTTTCATGGGAGGACAGTGGAACATAATTTGTAGGTGTGAGAACCAGGTCTGACAGGCACACATTGGAGATACTAGGATCAGTGTTACTTGTTCCTGGTGTAGCTTGTGGACTTATTTTTTTGATAAGAGGTGTTGGGGGAAAAGTGTATGCTAATTACCCAGACCAGTTCATCAGTGCATTCCCGTTGGATCCTTTCTCAGGAAACCTAGTTGCGTAATCTTGGCATTGCGCATTTTTAAGGGTTGCGAAAAGGTCCCCCCAGTTTGAGAAGACGTTGTTTAGCAAGTCTGTGTTTAGTTGTCATTCGTGCTCTGAGGGTAGCACTGTATTCCTGCTTAGTACGTCTTCCAGATAATTGAGTTCCCCTGGATCCTGTTGTGCCACTAAGAAAATGTTGTGATGCAGCGCTCAATGCCAAATGTTCTGGGCTAGCTTAGACAGCCCAGGAGAATCTGTACCACTCTGTTTGTTAACATAAAACATGGCCATGGTACTGTCCATAAGGACTAGGACTGTTTTGTGCGCTAGCTGAGCCTGGAAGGCTTGAAGTGCTTTGAGAATCGCTTGTCGTTCCAGAAGGCTGATGTGCTTCTTGGTTGGCGCCTGTGTCCACAGGCCATGAGCAGTGTGATGCAGGAAGTGAGCGCCCCACCGAGTCAAAGATGCATCTGTCGTGAGAGTGCCCTTGATCACTGCTGTGTGGAAAGGCTGATCCTTTAGCAGACTGTCTCTGTTCCACCACTGTATCGATTGAACCAGAGGTTGCGAAACCACTACTATATCCTCCCACAGCCTGCTTGCTTGCGATCACTGTTTCACTAGTCACGCTTGCATTGGACGCATGTGCTGCCTGGTGTGGGGCAGTAGGTAGATGCAGAAGTCATCATTCCCAGCAGGCGCATTGCTTTTCGTACCATCTGCCCCGACGACCGGCTACGTACTGAGGTGTTTGGAACAGCATGTTTTGGACCCTCTCTTCGGAGGGGTAGACTAGACCAACGTCTGTTTTGATTAGTGCCCCCAGAAATTGCTTTACTTGGCTGGGAAGCAAAATTGACTTCTTTTGGTTGATGGAGAAACCCAATTGAAACAGCCGATTTATTGTTTACTGCATGTTTTGAAGGCACCCCTGGGGAGAGCCCCCGGTAATTAGCCAGTCATCTAAGTAAGGGTACACTAGAATGGACTGCCTTCGCAGGTGGGTGGGGCTGATGTAATGCCGAATGGTAGCACCTTGAATTGCTAGTGCTCGCTTCCCAATTTGAATCTGAGGTATTTTGTGTGCGCTGGCAACATTGAAATATGAAAGTATGCATTTTTCATGTCCAATGTTGCCATGCAATCCCCCCAATTCAATAGTGGGATGAGTTCCTGCAGCCTTATCATCCTGAAATTTTGGGGTTTGAAATACTTGTTTGCAGGGCGCAGGCGCAGCACTGGGTGCATTGTTAGACTTTTCTTTGGAACAAGGAAGTACATTGAATAAATACATTTATTTTGTTCCATGAAGGGTACCAGCTCAATGGCTCCTTTCTGTAGTAGGTTTTGGATCTCCTCATTGAGGTTGTGGAGCTGTTCAGAGGACATTCATCCAGCACACAGTGGATAGTGGGGCGGTGTTTTGAGGAACTCCACTGAGTATCATTTGGCCACTGTATCGAGGACCCAGCGGTCTGACGTTATTCCCTTCCGTTCCTGGTTGAAGAGTGCTATACAACCCACGACTGGGGGAGCATGGGAGGTAACGTGGATCGGTCCGTCATTTGGAGGCAGACCCAGAGGTTGCAGCTCTGCCTCCTCCTTTCCCGCAGTGAAACCCACACTGCTGCTACTGGAAGGATGTCTGAACATGTGGGCTGTAAAAGGAGGCACCAGACGTGCTTGCTCCGGCTTGGCCTTGATTTCCTGAGCCTTGCGCCCGAAAGTTGTGGCGTGTGTTCAACGCTCCCCTCCGAACAAAGGGCTTGTTGGAAATCTGACCAAGGGGCTTGATTGTTTGATGCTCCTTTTTCGCTATTTCGAGCTGGTCGTCGACAGCTTTAGCAAAGAGGC
The DNA here is from genome assembly GCF_040938575.1 of Ambystoma mexicanum. NCBI lineage: Eukaryota > Metazoa > Chordata > Amphibia > Caudata > Ambystomatidae > Ambystoma > Ambystoma mexicanum. The sequence continues at coordinate 521,268,255 of NC_090940.1, forward strand.
GACCCTCCTCGATGGTCATGTTAATCAAGGCCGCCTGTGTCTCTGGCTTAAATCCTGAGTCTCTAAGCCAGGGATGTCTTTTCAGACGAGAACCCTCTGCAATGACCCTTACTGATGTGTCTGCAGAATTCAAGGAATGTTTTAGGATGTTTAGCGAGACCGGTTTACCGTTGGTGGTGATTTTAAGAAGGTGGGAGCATGCTGGTTCCGGTATTGAGTCATGATACTGTGAGACCTCATCCCACTCTGTGTTGCTGTAGCTGGCAAGCAAGATGGTGTTTGATATTCTGGTCAGGTACGCAGCAGAGGTTGTGATATGCTTACGTAGCGTATAAAGTCTCTTGCACTCCTTGTTGGGAGGTGCCTCAGAGGTTGAGGGTGGAACACCAGCTCTCTTTCTAGTAGTGGTCACCACCAGAGAATCTGGCTAGACGTGACCCCTAATGTAGAGGGGATCTCAAGGAGAGGGCCTGAAAGATTTTTCCACCCATGGATTAGCCACCTTAGTAAGAGAGGGTGTAGACAGGGATGCAGAAACTCTTTTCTTGATGGACTCCAAGTGTGGACTGCCTGGCTATCAGGCTTTTTCTCATTGAGAATATCTTCAGTCGGTCCCTGCGGGACTGGATTCCCCAGTGTTGATGCCAAAATGGTGAGCAGTCTTTTTCAGCAGCTCATTGTAGAGAGGTTGGTCTGCAATAGGAGAAGAGTGACCGCCCTCAACTATGGAGGGGTCAACAGCATCGGCAAAGATGAGGTCTGGGTTGTCCTGGTTGTGAAAGTAGGTGTCCTCACCCTCTTGAATATCCTCACCCACCGTGAACATCCGCCCACATGTCCTGGTCAGCTTGTGTGAACTGCATGTTCCTTGTGAAGGCTTACCGGGTGGCAGAGCGGGGGCAGGGAGAGAGGGTGTTGCCAACACTGGGGAAGGTAGAGTAGGCTGCTCAGTAGGCCTTAAGGTATTGGGCAGCTGACTCATGAAGTCCACAAATAATGGCTTTTTACCCATGGTGTCCTTAAATTGTGATTGGGTGCAGGGGGCAGCAAAGAGGATGGATTTTGGGGGCTCCGGAGTGACCTTTGGGGACACAGGAGGTGTTACTACGGGGCAATCCGCTTCAGGGGTGTTTTCGCGGCTCTCCCGAGGGTGCTTTTTGTTGAGGGTGGAAGACAGAGTTGAGGATTCATCCTCATAGTGACCAGAAGCCTGAAAGCCTCCCACACGGTTTTGGACCTCGGTGTAGGAGGTGTGAGGCGAGGTGTGGCAGGTCGAGTTTGGGCCCAAACCGGCTCCAGTCACGTTCGCTCTGACAAGCGTAGCATCGCCAGACACTCGCTTTCAGTGTGGGTTTGTACTTTCTGTGGGCAGACAGAAAGGAAGGTATGAGGGTAATACACCCCCTTTTTAACGAGTTTTACCCCTTTAAAAAAAATCTCTCTAAGTCTGGGGTCCCCATTCGATTAGGTTAGCCGTCTGGCATTTTGTAAAGTGAGAGTCGAGATCTAAGGGGCAGGGCTCAGGACTCTGCCTCACGTCGGTTCCTGGAAAAATAAAAGAGAAAAAGAAGGATAGAAAACCGGGTTGCCCAACCCGGCTGCTCTCCACGTTTTAGCTCCAGTGGGCATCCACTGTCCTGGGAGTTTCTTGTTTGAAATTGGTGCATTCGTACACCACACTTGATAGAAGAATTTGACAGACGAGGGAAACTCATCCTGGGTTTTGAGTATATCTGTCATTAGAACAGGTTCAGTTGATCTTAGCTTTTGTTTTATGGCCAGGTAGTAGTGGCACTGTTCAGCTCTTGCCTGGTAAAGAGAGCAATTGGGTTTAAATTCAGGATCCTCAGTGGATTTGGGTAAACGGCATTAGGACAGTAGGTGGTGACGTGCCACATGTGTCATTTAAGTGGTTGCTCCCCGCCCGCCGTACCAACCGGGTCCTTTTACGTAGCTGAGCAATAGGAAGGGTTACCATTTGAGACTGGCGTTGATATCTCGCTTTGAGGTTATCTATCTTCCTGCCACTTCCGAGTGGGTCCCTGTTATTGGGTGAGGTATATTCCCCCCCCACCTCCTCAGGGTACTTACCAGTCTGGTCTTCTGGCTGGTGCCAATTTATAATAGTTTCCTCTAGAAAAAGGACTGGACTTGTCAGCATGTACTAAGTGTTATACAGTTAGTGCTAGCCGTGTGTGTAAAACTTGTCCATTGTTATGTAAGTTGTCTGAGTGGTAGGCTGCAGCTACCAATAGAGTTGGGCTGTTTAGTGGGGGTTCAATCAACCCTCATCAAATGTAAACAAATTGATGTTATTTAAGTATTTATTTATTCTAGATCTGAACTTCTAGCGCTCAAACACCCCTCATCAAATGCAAATGAATTGATGTTCTCTAATTATGTAGTTACGCTAAGGTCTGAAATTTAAGCGCTCAAGGCACAGTCATCAAATGACAAAAAATATATGCTTTTTACTTATTTATTTATTCTATGTTTGAAGTCTAAGCTCCCTACCCTCATGGACACAGTAGTGCTCCTATTTGTGTGTATTCATGATGATCCAATATATCTATATGCGTTTATTAAAAAGGGCTGGTCAAGCATTGGCCAAATACACAAGGCTATGTCTTTTATTTCATTTACGTTCATGGATACAAAGGTCATTTATCAGGGCTGATAGACCAAAGGGCATGGCCAAGCCTCACGCAAACCACCCTGCCTAGACTAGTGGTCTGTAATAGGCCTGGTACATTTCTGTTCACATATTATACCCCAGGGTCTCAGTTTGGTTTTGCAGTAAGGCGTAAGGGCCCCAACTCCGGTTTACCAACAGCTGCTGTTCACGCTTTCCCAGCGAATTAAGGGCTGAAACACCTTACACATTGATCCCACACTTTCATATTTCCCCATTACCTCATACACCGACACTACCTTGTTGCTACGTATGAATCACAATGGTGAGGTAACTGGGGATATTCAAACCACTGCAAATTTGAAAAAGGGCTGTGGCGTGGCTCCTTTACTATTAACTTATGGGCTCTTGTATTGAGGCAGCACACAACTTCCCATCCTGCATTGGTACAGTCCCAGTGTCCTGGATGGGATATGCGGACGATGCAGTCATACTTGACCGTGCCGCCATTGGCCTGCAGCGATCTTTGGATGCCTTGGCAGAATATGCCCAGAAAAATAGTCTCAGAGTTAATAGTGCCAAAACAAAGATTTTGCTGTTTGGTAAGAAAAAGAAGCTGAGACACAACTTTAATTGGTGCTATATGGGTAAGTCTTTAGAAGTAGTAGACAGATATCTGTACCTGGGTGTTCCTATTTGAAACAACCCGTCTCCCCATATGCATGGTGATTCTGTATTAACCAAAACTATGAGGAAATGGGCTTGTAATTATGAAATGTATACACAATAAAGGTGGCAACAATGAGGAGGACATGGTGGAAATCTACAGTAAAATTATTATACCCTTGATTCTCTATGGTTCTGCCATCCACTCTAGCCCTGTGGTGAAATGGATGGACAAAATTGAAGCTAAACTATTGAGATCTATACTGGGGGTCCCCTCTTCTGTTCCTGTACAGTTCCTACCCTGTGAACTGAGAGTCCAGTCCATTTACTCCCTCTGGCTGTTTCAGCGGTGCAGATTGTTTTTGGCGATATTTCACTCCCCTGTGGAAGTTGACAATGTGTACAGCTATATGACCAGGCTGTATATAGGGGGGGGGTACAGCTAATACATTTCTTGTCGAGCTCAAAGACACAGCAATGGAGCATTACTCTCTGCAAATATACATAGGGTTATAATATACCTACGCTTTAATATACGTCCCACTCTGGAACATACAGGGAGATGGTACAACCTAGGGACAGAAACTGCAAACTCTGAAATGTGCACATTGAGACTGCGCGCCACCTTTTAACACTATGTCAGACTCTTACTTCCTACTATGGGCGCCAACTATAGTTGTCTAGTACATAATATTACATCTATCCAGGGGGAACAATTTTGGAGTGCTTTGTTTAGTGCGGAGAGCACGGTTGTGACAGTGGCAGCTTTTTATGTTTGGAAAGTAGCTCTTCATCTAATATCAGTATTAAAGGTGTCATTTATTAATTTGCTCTCTAATGAAATGCAAAGAGATTTTAAAACTTCTCTATTATATTGAATATTTGTTTTCTTTTAGATGTATTATATTTAATTGTATGCTGCTAAATTTGCTGCCCGATTGTCCTATTCTAACAAATTGTTATTTTTTTTTATAGTATATTGTCTTATTTGATGTATTATATTGGCAAAAGGTTTGTTTTATAACCATATGCTGTAAAAAAAATAAAAAAAAACATGTATTACAATGTCGGAGAAGGATTACACACAGGATGCCACGCAAAATCACCATAGATGAGGCCGCCTTCGATTACCTAGGGATTAGAGTTAGCCACAAGAATATATGCGAACAGCACCTTGACAAAGTTAAACTGACACTAGAAACCTTGTGCTCAAGCAGTTGTTGGGGCAACTTACGAGGCTGAAATATGGGGCCACAGTAAGACCCATAAATTAGTGGTTGCAGAGAACAAAATACTTACGAACCTACTTTTACTGCCCCTATAACCCCCTAATACTACTCTATACTTGGAATTGGGATGGGACGCAATTGGAGATGGAACCGCCTTACAGTCGCTCCACTATTGTATTTGTATTTGGTTAAACCCCACTCTTACAGAGCTGCTACCCTAGACATTTTAACTTGCAAAGGGAGCGGGAGCCTCCCTTGGATTAAACATGTCAAGGGTTTGCTGAGGCGTCGGGATCTGGAAAACCTTTGTCTTAGTCCGTCTCCAATTACTAAGAACAGAAAAGAGCAAGTGACCACTGCTTATAAGGATTACGTAGTAAAAAATATAGTCAACAAGCTTATGTTGGCAACAGGGCCATTGTATTTGGCGTAAAAAAGAATGACATTGGTATGGAAAATTATATAATGCTTACAGAGAAGCCATTAGCCCCTCTCCTCTTTCTTAAATTGAGATTAGGTATCTTACCTCTTCCAGGTATTACAGCAAGATGCAATGATGCTAACTCAGATAAATGTCCTTTCTGCAATGATGATGTGCAAAATGTCCAAAACTTAATATAATCTGCCCTGGATACTTTCATAATTAGGCAGAGGATTTTGAAAACCTGACTCTGTAACCATTGCATTTGAGATTTGGATAGCGCGGAGACACTGTGCAAAAGTCAGGTTTTCCCTGATGTCATATACAGAGTCTTCGATTTCCTATTCTATGCCTGGAACAGGAGGAAAAGATTCAGAAAATTAGCAGAATAATAGATGTCAAAATAATGCTTTTCTTATGAACACTAGCATTTTATTATTTATTTTCCAAATGGAGGCAGTCATCTGAAGATACAACTGTTCAACTAGTTTAACGTTTTTACAACTTTGCTGTTTTTAACCTGTCCATAATAACCCAAGGAAAACGTCCTCTATGCTTTCAAATAGATTGGTTTTGGCTGCCGATCATAAAAAAATTACATTTGTCATGCCAAGATCAAACAAAAGGAATTCCTCTGCACATAATCATAACTCTCTGAACAAAACCATAGGTACAAGGATGGCTATGAAATGTTGAACTTTAGCACTTTTATTGATTTTATCTTTTATATATGCTTGAATTTTTATAGTTTATACATGTATGTGTTTTGCTGTGTTGTGAAATGTTTTATGAAGGTTTTTCCGAATAAACATGAAATTAAATGTGTTTTGTACCCGCAATGCGTTTCAATTTGCTCGGCGTTCCAGTGGGGTGCGCTGAAATGTTCCTTTATACAGATTTAGCGAGTTTAGCCTTGTAGCCAGGTGAAGTCTCTATACGAGAGCATTATGCTTGCAGTTCAGAGCTGGGGACTGGCCTACCGGAATCCTCAGTTACCCGATCCGAAATCTCTTCAGCTTCAAAACCGGGGTTATCCTAGTCTGGCTAGGATTCCTCCGCCCTGATGGGGTATTCCGTAGATGCCCCGGCTTGCATCGCGAAAGCCGCCAAGCCATTTGACCGCCGATCTTTCAGTGTTTAGACTTATAGTTTACGATACCAGCATTTGTCTTTCCGATGGTCACTTGGAAGACATTAATTGCAGAATATGTGTGTCTTTCCACAGAAAACTTTTATGCACGTGGGGATGAATTTAAAGGGGGGATTCTCCCCCCTCCAAGCTGAAAGCTGGAGGTCAGCGAGATAGATTATATTATTGGGGAAATGTAAGGAGCCATTTTCCTCGACAGTAATAGGTATCTTCCCCCACTCTCCCTACTGTGAAGGCCAAAGGCTGTAGCTGTAGCAGTCGAATGCTGATCTGCACCGTACAACGGTTGATCTTGTAGTCGTTGTGCTCTGTCAAGACATATCAGTAAGTTGGTTAGAATGAAATATCTTTAAATAAATCTCAAATTTATGCTTGATCACGAGCAAAGTTATTACTTCGAGAAACTCTGCAGAGTGCGACCAACCCGATGGCAGAAAAAAACTATCTGAGGACCTTGACGTATGAGGATTCATGTGTACAGTACACGTCACAGTAGTCATAGTATTAAAGGAATGCTCAGTCCGCGCCACTTTTTGAAATCAAAAATAAATCATGTAATACTCTTCACCAACACCTAGATGTCAACCTCTGCAAAGCATGTGATTTTAAGCAGATCCACAAGCCTCAGATATATATATATATATATATATATATATATATTCACTAACAAAAACATTGTTAAAGGGATGTTATGGTTAAGTTGCACTAGCAAAAACCTATGAAATTCGATGGAAAAACTTTGTTACAGAGACATTATGGTTGCAGGTGAAACCGAAAAACCCACGAAATTCGACAGTTATGGTAAGCTAAGCAACCATAACTCGTGCCACCAGTGTGCACTGCAAGGACTAACACTCATGACATCAAAGATGACATCACAAATCTCATTAATGACATCACTCATGAGATCACATTTGTGGCTCCCTCTGTTTTGTTCACTACCTACCCTAAGTAGGGCAGGTGCTTTTCTTCACTAACAGTCAAAAACAAACAATTGAAAAGGTTCTATATTTGTGTACGGCAACTTTCTCATATGTTCTTACACCTCTTTCTTAACGGTTCACTCACATTTTATGATACATATACATATAGGGGAAGAGGAACGCGTAAAACACAGCACTGGTTTCTGTGCATGAAGATAATCAGTTATGTTATGAACGGTTTCTGGTAATACCACTGCTTTTTAGCTTACTTTAAATCCCTTGCATTTGGTCATGTTTGTATGCATTATGCTGTCTTTATGGTTTCTGTGCAGTAGGGCAAATATGTAGTTATAAAGGCAATGGAAGCTACTTCTTATATGTGTCACAGTACCGGACACTCAAAAACGAATGCTTTAATATTGTCACTATGTAACATTGAAAGATTTTGAAGGTTACACTTCCATGAGCCAAGGTGCAGACAATGGCTACGTTTTACGCATGAGTTCCTTCATATACACTGAAAAAGTGTACAATACTATGGTGTGTATAGCAATGCATTCTTCCATGACATACTTCTCTAATGATAGTTCTTCCAATATTCTTTTATAGTTTTCTGCAACCATTACGATAACAATCCCTTGAGGAGGCTTCCTATGAAAAGTAAATGCACACGTGATGTCATGAATGAGATTTGTGATGCCATCTTTGATGTCATGGGTGTTAGTCCTTGCAGTGCACACTGGTGGCAAAAGTTATGGTTGATTAGCTTACCATAACTGTAGAATTTTGTGGGTTTTCGGTTTTACCTGTAACCATAACGTCCCTGTAACAATGTTTTTTCCATCAAATTTCATAGGTTTTTGCTAGTGCAACCTAACCATAACGACTCTGTAACAATGTTTTTGTTAGTTAATTTCATAGGTTTTTAGTAGGTAACTGTAAGCAGAATGTTGCTTTAGCATACCGTTTTCTGTAAAGCGGATAGGTATTTGGTACAGCAACATAACCATAACGTCCCATTAACAACACTTTGTTACTGATTCCTTGCCTGCCCTCATGATAAACGTGTGGAAAGGGCAAATTTTCTGTTGTATGTATCCATTTGCGCTACCCCTTACTTTTCCGAATGGAGTTGGTGTATGGTAAACAATAAACAGCAACCTGCAATGGCACATGGGTGTGGTAAATGTCACATTACTTTGATTCATCTGCTGTTTTTGCATGACCCGTTAAACAGATACATTGTGTGTGCACTCAACAGTGTGACTGAAAGTATCAAGAGGTCGCATGCCAGTCTTGCAGTTGAAGAAAACATGTAACTGCAGGTGGGACAGTTTGTACTAAATCTGCAAAATGGCAAAGCTTGTGCACCTTCCTCATGCACATACTTATGCATGTAAAGGCAAATAAAAAAACAGCAGAATATTCAGAGCGCAAACAACCTTGGTGGTGGTTAGAAAAGCGTGTTAGCTGCATGGGTCGCACACTATCAATGGCTTCCTGCTGCACCTAATGAAGCTGTGTTTCCCGTTGTTGTAAACATTCTTGTATTCCACAATGGATGCATATCCGTGAATGCTACCCCTAACACTAATGGCGTAGGATAAAGTGGTTATACTGTATGTGACGACAACTGAAATTAAAGCACAGGGGACCAGTGGGCAGGCTACCGCCCTTCCAAAAATTACGTATCCTACTTTTATGTACAGCATTGCCCACAACTGCTACGGGCAACAAGAGGGGCACTCCTGTAGGCCAGCAGAGATGTAAAACAACTTTAGCAAACCATGTGCCACACTACAGACCCTTACCCAGCAAAGGGCATTGTATTGTGCATGTACTGGAATGCGCTACTGTACGGAGGGAAGGTACTTCGAAGTGAGTGGGAACGGTCCTTACGAGAGCATTACAATGACTGGCGCCTATGTACGTGAGGGCCACCCAATAATTCATCACCCACAATGAAAACTGTACGTCTTGCCATGTTTGCCAGCCGCAGTACACAACGTAATGGGGAAAGTGAATGCCTCCCTTTCCTGTGATGCACACCCGAAGCGCCTGATTGGCCAAAGGCCATAATCCCATTTCTATTGGCCAGCATGCTCACAAACGCAGAATGTGGCACATGCCTTTCTCCAAATACCGCCAGGGCCACACCCAGGTAAAGCAGGAGGAGTCCTTCTTCCTATTGGCGTGCTTTCCTCCAACGCACACCCTGAGCAGCACATGATAGGACAATCGCTACAGTCCCATTTCCATAGGCCAGCATGGTGAGGAGCGTTGAATGTGGCACGAGTGGGTCCCCAGGTACGTCGAGGGCAGGTCCCCAGTACAGCAGGAGTTCTTCTTCCTATTGCCGCACATCCTAAGCAACTCATTGGACAATCCCCACAGTTCCATTTTCGTGGCCACCACCCACAAAATCCCTGCATGTGACTTTCGTGCTGCGTGCGGTTTTGGGGGAATAACTTGCAACCAGTGCAGGGGGAGTTCTTAGTAAGGGGCGACTCTTAAAAGAGTCTGGTTTTTTGTGTGTAGATTTTTCTACAAAAACACCCTTTTTGTCTGTTTTTAGTAGCTTTTGTATTTTCTTCTACGCACATTAGTTCAGTAAACTCTTCGCCGCATCCGGTAGACGAGCAAACACAACTGCATTGCCGATGGATGACAACAAAATGCAATTCTTTTACAAAAACTCTGCGTTTCCATGAGTAATAAGGTCATTGTTGCAGAAGAACATTCCACGAGTGGACAAAAAAGTGTACATGCTTCAGTTGATGAGACACCTTCCTTCGTCTGGCTCGGAACAACATCCATGAGCAGTAGGCCATACTCTCTGCGGTATTATAGATGAAGAAAGCACCTTAAGGGTGGGAAAAGCGTCCTCAAGACATCCAGCAACCTCCTCAGTCTACGGAACAAATGTAAGCATGGCAGGTAAACCATATGCATGCCGCGGTAATGAATTACGATAACACCCACTACTGGAAACGTGGCGAGGTCTTTGCAAAGTGCATACATATCGATAAAATGGCACTCATACACAGCGTTCACCAAATGCGTCCACTCCTTCCAAACCAAAATTGTTGTCAAAGTTTCTTTTCAGGGCACAGTTGTGCAGATCTATTACAAAGGGATCACCTAAAGTCAACACAATACGTTCCGCCATGTCAGCCACCCTCAGTACACAGAGTATAATGTGCAACCGGTTCACCTCCCCTTCCTGTTAATCACACCCACACTACCTGATTGGGTAATCCCCACACTGACATGGCAATTGGGCAAGTTGGTGTAAAGGGCAGATTTTGGCACGTGCGCCTCCCAAAGTAGTTTGTGGGCCGCACCTGTGTAAAACTGGAACAGTCCTCCTACCCTTTGCATTATCTTCTCTGCAGCTCCACTTCATTAGGTTACTGGTAAATAGGCACACACACATCCACCAATCGCATTAAAGCTGCAATCATCGAACACTGTCATTATTGTAAAACACTTGAAATGTACAGTTACACATTTACAGTACAAATGTCGTGCCATTCCAAAGCATTTCCACTACAAAGTTCAATGAAAGTATGCACGATTTCTCCATCTGCATTCATCCACATAGCCACCCAGGTTGTGGCACATGCCATTCTGAAAGTACTGTGTAATCCACTACCTTTTTGTGATAGTGAAGGTGGGGGTGGAGGAATGGTGGTAAACAATATGAAACTGGGCATGGGATTCAGTCTTCCAGCATATATATATATAAAGTGTGTTTTTTAAAGGGTTTTTTTTACATGCGTGCAAGCAATTTTGTTTTGTATTTTCTCTTTATATGCGTTTCCGTTTGCCTGTCCTCACATTTTACAACATTCTGGTCAATGCTTCTTGCACAGTGTGAAAGAAAACAGCATTACCAATGGCGCTCAAATAAATGCCATTTCTACGGAACAACTGCATATTTTGCAACCTCATGATCTCATAGTGGGTGGAGAACATGCCAGCAGTCTGCATAAATTGCCGCATAATTCTGTTTATAACATACCTTCCGACCGCTGGCTGGGGACAAATTACACCGTCACTGACCCACACTGCTCTTGGTGTTATGCATGAGTGAATGACTGTTTAGGTCGGAATGGTGACAAGTAGTGCATTGTTTTTTTTGTTTTTTTATTTATTTATTTATTTGACTTATATTCAGGAAAAACCTGTAATTTTGTCAAAGGAGTGTGGCACAGTTTTGTCCTGCAATTTGTTCCTCTTGATTTCATTGAAAATGAGTTCCTCGACAATGGTTTTTCACAGATCCGACTTATTAGAGTGCTTGTGGGAGACCTCCGAAGTCATCTGACTGGTGGTTCTCCTAGCCATGCTCTGCTTCAGTAGGTTCAGTGGGCCGGGCCTCGTTTATCTGTTTGAACGCCATTTCGAGTAAATTTGTCATGGCTATTGTCCACCTAGTGGCTTCACCGGCGATGAGTCTGTTCCACAAAGTTTCTTCTTGAATCATCCAATGATTCGTGATCAACGGTGATAGGTAGATGATTCTATTCTGTTTCGTGCAGGGGCAGTTTAGGATTAGGTGTCTGATCGTTTCCACAGTGTCTGCGTTTTTACATAATCGACATACTTGGTTTTCTGCCATATTTCGAATGGCGAGTATTTGTTTAGTTTGTAGTAAATTTAGTCTTGCTTTCATAAACAAATGTCTTTTTTTCTTGTCCGGGAATTTACTCACGTATTTCATTGGATCCTTTGGTTTGTTGAACGTAGGTGGAAGATGTTGTAATAGTTTATTTTCTGTTGCTGCCTCTATTGTTTTGATCCAATCCCTTTCTTCGAGTTTCCGTTTGATTTTGTCTGGATTTTCTTTTAGGTCTGTTTCCATGCACAGTATTTCAGACAACCTTTCCTTTCTAGATTCTGCCCACTTCTTGAATAAGATACAGAGGCCGATTCATGGAATAATTAGCGCGGCGCAAGTGGGCAAAAACGTGCGAATCGCAGTGGAATAGCGAAAATCGCAGTGCAATTGCGAAAATCGCACGAAAAGCAGCGCACGTCGATTCATGGAAGGCCGTGCGCGAGAAAACCAGCGGATGTGCGATAAAAAGTGCGCGGCGCACGTTGGCGCACAGGCCATCTAACAGCGTGCGCCAGGTCACTGCGAAAATCGCACAGGCCACAGCGAAAATCGCACATAGCGCGGCGCACGCAACAAAAGTAGGCGGAACACGGGCGTAACACTCGGAATGGGGAACAACTTGCCAAAACGTGGGCGTCACGGGGGAAGTACAGGGCACAAGTGCGCGGAACGCCCACACGCTCGCCTACAACACGTATTCATGGAAAAGAATAGGGGAAAAAAGCGCACGCTCAAACCAGCGCACAGGCACAAACACGACCGCCACAAGAAAGCAGGCGGTAGCGTCTCTGCGGCTGTAAGAAATGTGCGCCAAAAGGTGCGCCAACAAATCGCACCTATATACTGCCATGATGAATGTCCCATACTGTGGCCCTCCAGGAAAAAAGACGTGCAAAGGGGTACCCACAAACACGGACACCCGCTGACAAAAAATACGTGTGCGTGTATACCGGGGTGCGCGGGAAGTCTAACACGCGATTTCAGCAGGGTACGTGCATCACAGGGGTTCGCGTGAAGTTTCACATCGCGATCGGGTCTGGGGGAGCGGGCTACGTGTATATCAGGGGTTCGCGTGAAGTTCCACACGCGAACAGCCTGGGCGCGTGTATTTCAGGGGTGCGCGGGAAGTACCACACGCGAATAGCCTAGGCGCGTGTATTTCAGGGGTGCGGGGGAAGTTCCACACGCGAACAGCCTGGGCGCGTGTATTTCAGGGGTGCGCGGGAAGTTCCACACGCGAATAGCCTGGGCGCGTGTATTCCAGGGGTGCGCGGGAAGTTCCACACGCGAATAGCCTGGGCGCGTGTATTTCAGGGGTGCGCGGGAAGTTCCACACGCGAATAGCCTGGGCGCGTGTATTTCAGGGGTGCGCGGGAAGTTCCACACGCGAACAGCCTGGGCGCGTGTATTTCAGGGGTGCGCGGGAAGTTCCACACGCGAACAGCCTAGGCGCGTGTATTTCAGGGGTGCGGGGGAAGTTCCACACGCGAACAGCCTGGGCGCGTGTATTTCAGGGGTGCGCGGGAAGTTCCACACGCGAACAGCCTGGGCGCGTGTATTTCAGGGGTGCGGCGGAAGTTCCACACGCGAACAGCCTGGGCGCGTGTATTTCAGGGGTGCGCGGGAAGTTCCACACGCGAATAGCCTAGGCGCGTGTATTTCAGGGGTGCGGGGGAAGTTCCACACGCGAATAGCCTGGCCGCGTGTATTCCAGGGGTGCGCGGGAAGTTCCACACGCGAATAGCCTGGGCGCGTGTATTTCAGGGGTGCGCGGGAAGTTCCACACGCGAATAGCCTGGGCGCGTGTATTTCAGGGGTGCGCGGGAAGTTCCACACGCGAACAGCCTGGGCGCGTGTATTTCAGGGGTGCGCGGGAAGTTCCACACGCGAACAGCCTGGGCGCGTGTATTTCAGGGGTGCGCGTGAAGTTCCACATGTGATTTGACAGTGTGGGTCCTCCCAGGTGTACCCTGTACACCCTCCACGGCCCCTGCAGGCAGCCCACACCACTGGGGACTACCCTGCATCCCTGGTCATGTCCCGCAGGCAGCCCACCCACCATGGGCATGCCCCCCAGCAAAGGCACATGTCTCCTTGAACTAATGAACACCAACTCATGTCCCCTTGCACCCCCACCCCCCAGCACTGTGGGGCACCTGCCAGCAGGCCCCCACCCATGTCCAACTCATGTCCCCCACCCCCCCCACCCCCCAGCCACCAGGGTCACCCTCCACCAGGCCCCCACTCATGTCTACCACCACCCCCACCCCCCCAGCCACCAGGGTCACCCTCCACCAGGCCCCCACTCATGTCTCCCACCACCCCCACCCCCCAGCACTGTGGGGCACCTGCCAGCAGGCCCCCACCCATGTCCAACTCATGTCTCCCACCACCCCCACCCCCCAGCACTGTGGGGCACCTGCCAGCAGGCCCCCACCCATGTCCAACTCATGTATCCCACCACCCCCACACCCCAGCACTGTGGGGCACCTGCCAGCAGGCCCCCACCCATGTCCAACTCATGTCCCCCACCCCCCCCCCACCCCCTAGCACTGTGGGGCACCTGCCAGCAGGCCCCCACCCATGTCCAACTCATGTCTCCCACCACCCCCACCCCCCAGCACTGTGGGGCACCTGCCAGCAGGCCCCCACCCATGTCCAACTCATGTCCCCCACCCCCCCACCCCCCAGCACTGTGGGGCACCTGCCAGCAGGCCCCCACCCATGTCCAACTCATGTCTCCCACCACCCCCACCCCCCAGCACTGTGGGGCACCTGCCAGCAGGCCCCCACCCATGTCCAACTCATGTCTCCCACCACCCCCACCCCCCAGCCACCAGGGTCACCCTCCACCAGGCCCCCACTCATGTCTACCACCACCCCCACCCCCCAGCCACCAGGGTCACCCTCCACCAGGCCCCCACTCATGTCTCCCACCACCCCACCCCCCAGCACTGTGGGGCACCTGCCAGCAGGCCCCCACCCATGTCCAACTCATGTATCCCACCACCCCACACCCCAGCACTGTGGGGCACCTGCCAGCAGGCCCCCACCCATGTCCAACTCATGTCTCCCACCACCCCCACACCCCAGCCACCAGGGTCACCCTCCACCAGGCCCCCACTCATGTCTCCCACCACCCCCAGCCACCAGGGTCACCCTCCACCAGGCCCCCACTCATGTCACCCACCACCCCCACACCCCAGCAGTGCAGGGTCACCCTCCACCAGGCCCCCACTCATGTCACCCACCCCCCCCACCCCCCAGCAGTGCAGGGTCACCCTCCACCAGGCCCCCACTCATGTCTACCACCACCCCCACCCCCCAGCCACCAGGGGCACCCTCCACCAGGCCCCCACTCATGTCACCCACCACCCCCACCCCCCAGCAATGCAGGGTCACCCTCCACCAGGCCCCCACTCATGTCTCCCACCACCCCCACCCCCCAGCCACCAGGGTCACCCTCCACCAGGCCCCCACTCATGTCTCCCACCACCCCCACACCCCAGCACTGTGGGGCACCTGCCAGCAGGCCCCCACCCATGTCCAACTCATGTCTCCCACCACCCCCACCCCCCAGCCACCAGGGTCACCCTCCACCAGCCCCCCACTCATGTCTACCACCACCCCCACCCCCCAGCCACCAGGGTCACCCTCCACCAGGCCCCCACTCATGTCTCCCACCACCCCCACCCCCCAGCACTGTGGGGCACCTGCCAGCAGGCCCCCACCCATGTCCAACTCATGTCTCCCACCACCCCCACCCCCCAGCACTGTGGGGCACCTGCCAGCAGGCCCCCACCCATGTCCAACTCATGTCTCCCACCACCCCCACACCCCAGCACTGTGGGGCACCTGCCAGCAGGCCCCCACCCATGTCCAACTCATGTATCCCACCACCCCCACACCCCAGCACTGTGGGGCACCTGCCAGCAGGCCCCCACCCATGTCCAACTCATGTCCCCCACCCCCCCACCCCCCAGCACTGTGGGGCACCTGCCAGCAGGCCCCCACCCATGTCCAACTCATGTCTCCCACCACCCCCACACCCCAGCCACCAGGGTCACCCTCCACCAGGCCCCCACTCATGTCTCCCACCACCCCCACCCCCCAGCCACCAGGGTCAACCTCCACCAGGCCCCCACTCATGTCACCCACCACCCCCACACCCCAGCAGTGCAGGGTCACCCTCCACCAGGCCCCCACTCATGTCACCCACCACCCCCACACCCCAGCAGTGCAGGGTCACCCTCCACCAGGCCCCCACTCATGTCACCCACCACCCCCACCCCCCAGCAGTGCAGGGTCACCCTCCACCAGGCCCCCACTCATGTCTACCACCACCCCCACCCCCCAGCCACCAGGGGCACCCTCCACCAGGCCCCCACTCATGTCACCCACCACCCCCACCCCCCAGCAGTGCAGGGTCACCCTCCACCAGGCCCCCACTCATGTCTCCCACCACCCCCACCCCCCAGCCACCAGGGTCACCCTCCACCAGGCCCCCACTCATGTCTCCCACCACCCCCACCCCCCAGCACTGTGTGGGACCTGCCAGCAGGCCCCCACCCATGTCCAATCCATGCCCCCCTGCACCTGGGTCCCAACATTCCCCAATCATGTCCGTAATGCCCATCCTCCCCTGCCAAAAGGCCCAACCAACTATCACACCCACCCACATATCAAAGGCAATTACATGTTACACCCCCAATGTAAATAATGCAATTTAACACATGTCTGTCACACACAATGGCTGCAAGTGAATGACAAAACACCCAACATGACATGCCTGAAAGCAATGAGATGATACGACACATTGAAGATTAAAAAAATAATATGTATTGAACAGCAAATAAGAAAAAACACAAAGCAAATCAAACAAAACAAGATGAATGTCCAAGAAAAAATTCTGAAAAATTAAAATAAGCCAATTAAGAAGATCATCCTGGGTCCATGAGCCCTACCAAATTAAACCTAACTGACTACTAACTAAAAAGTGAACTATATACAAAAAAGTGGTGCATTGTCCAATCGCAACCAAAAAAAAATCAAAAAAACAAAGGAAACCTAACCCTAACTATACAACTATATACAAAGGCAGCGGGCTATTCGGACGGCTCACTGGTTGTTGTCATGGGCCAGGGCATCATCGAACTCCTGGTCAATGGCTTGGAGGCGGGCATGTTCCCTGGCCCAGAGGTCCCGCAGGGATAACGCAGTGTCCAGCTCAAACTCCCTGCGAAGACCCTCGAGGCACTCAGCCCGCCTCAGCGCCCTCCGCATGGAGTCCTCCGCCCTGACCATCGTGAGCCGTTCCTCCTCTGCCCGCTGCCGCTCCGCACCTATCCGCTGGCACAACCTCTCCCACACGGAAGCCACTCCCATTCCAGGGTTCTCCTGCCCTCCGGCCGATGCCTGCACCCCTGATGTTGATGGCCCCGAGCCATGATGCCTCCCACGTTGAGCCTGCTGCTGCCTCCGACGCAACTGCCTGTGCCAGCACGACGGCATCCAGGCTGATGGAAACCACCGACGCCGTCGTGCACGTGCCCTGCCCGATGATGCCGTCACATCCTCCATCTGCTGGGGTCCAGTTGCTCTGGTGTCCACCCCTGCTGGATCTCTGACTCCCGACTGTGGCAGGGATGGGATCCCCACCGAGCTGGCTGCATTGGTCGGGGCAGGTCCACAGGGGGCCCTGGTGGCATCTGGGCTGGAAGACGGCAAGGAGAACGACTGGTGGATAGCCTGCACAGAGGAGGAGAGGGCCGCCACATTGGCCAACACATGCAGGAAACCCCCGAACATGGCCGATCCCAATTGGGCCACGTCGGCACGGTGCACTTCGTGATGACGTGCGTGCTCCTCCCGGGAAGCACGCACGGCATCACGAATCACAGCCGTGCGCATCGCGACCCCAATCAGGACCTTCTCCGCACGGCCAGGGGTTCCCACGTCCGCAGGTGGAGGGGAGTCAGGTGACATGGACATCCCCTCTACCTGCGTACAGGCCTGGGATGGGGCATCCCTGCTGGTGCATGGTGGTGCACTCACAGGGTCAGGGACAGCGACATGCACAGGCCCCTCCACGGTGACCTGTGCTGCCTCCTGCCCCTGGCCCTGGACTGCACCACTTGCACCAGCAGGGATGCCCCCACCAGGCCCCATGTGTGCCCCAGTGGCGGCCTCCTCCTCCTCTGTGCAAACCACCAACCTGGATGGCTCCTCACCGTCTCCCACCGTAGCAGGCCCCTGTGGGGGCTCAGCCACCCCTTCCGCTGCAGCCGTGGGGGCATCCCCGCCGCCTTGCTCCACAGCGCCGTCTCCGCCCTCTTCTTCACTAGCCGCTGCGTAGAGGGAGACAAAGAACACAAGCATCAGGGCACTGTACAATGGTCCCCTAGACAGGAAGCAATAGCAGATGAGCACCACTGTCAAAGTACACTTCCATCATGTCCCTCCACAACACATGGGTCAGTCCAGGCAAAACACACACAGTAACAGGCATGGTGCATGCCATGGACATTTCCATGCATGTCCAATGGACTCTTGAAACATTCAATGATATGTAACTCACATGCATCATGCCTCATGCCCATCACATGCACACACTTCACCTCAGTCACATCCATCTGGCCCCAAACACACCAAACACAGCGGTTACAAGGGTAATTTGGCTGCTTTACTGAATCTCTGCATTGTCACACACATGTGTCATGCATCCATGGCATGCACAAGTCACAGACACGCAGGTCAGGCACACAGACATGGCTACCATATATGTACCTGGCATCAGCACCCATCCCTCACCCCCACCCATGTCCAGGTACAGAGACTGGCATGCTCTCATGTTCAAAATCTGAATAGGGCTCCCCATGCGGCATTTCAACACATGCAACAACCATGTGCATCACACATCACTGGTCGCACATGCATTACCATGATGTCCCTGCACACATACATGCATACATGGCCTATGGCACACATACAGGCAAGTATCATAGAACCAGCACACCGCAACATGCCCTGTCTCACACAGTAATGCATGGACACTTACCGCTCAACTCCAGACGGGCCTCCCTCTCAAGGATCTGGGCGTGGAGCGCTGGGCGTACGCGTTCCAGGACCCTCATCTGGATGGAACTCATGCGGGCCCGGCCCCCCTCCACGAGGCGCCGGGCCTTCACAAGGGTCCTGGACCTCAAGTCCTCCCAGCGCTTCTTGATCTTCAGGACGTCGCGGGTTGCCACCCCCTCCGCGTTGATGGCAACCACACAGTCGGCCCAGATCCTCTGCCGTCCTTCCTTGCTGGCGCGGGACGATCCAAAGAGGGCATCATACTGCCCCAGGACATGCTCCACCAGGACACCAACTTCGGTGACAGTGAAGCTGGTGCCCCTCTGCCCCTCTGGCCTGGGGTTGCCACTGGTGCCAGATGTGGAAGTGCCCGACATGGCAACCCCAGAGGCAGGTGTGGGTGGGCAACTGGGTCCTGGGGCTGGGCTGTGGAGCGATGTAATACCAGTCGGGAGTCTTCAGTTCCAGCAGGGGTGGACACAGCAACTGGACCCCTGCAGATGGCTGATGTGCAGGCACCAAATGGCAGGGCACGGTGGCAGCAGGCAGGCAGGCAGGCAGGCAGGCAGCAGCAGATGGCACGTGGGAGGCTGCTCGGGGAACTGGGGGGCAGTAACTCGGCCTTCTGGGCAGGAGCGTGGGCTTCCGTGTGTTTTCGCGTGGCCAGCTTGATACGGAGTGATTTGGCACGTGAAAATCCTGCACGTCAGCGTGAAATCCGAGGAAAGGCCCTTAGCGCGTAAGCGCGTCAGCACGCATACGCGATTCTATTGGACCAGAGTCCCTCAGCGCGTAAGCGCGTCTGTGACGTGACCCGCACGGGTGTTCCCCACTCAGCACGTGATGACGGGGCACACGTGGAGATACTGCACGTCAGAGTGTCATCGCGTGTAATTGGACAAAAGTGCGCGTACACGCGATTGGCCTATGTACGTGTATTTAATGGGTGCGCGGCCACTTACACACGCAAGTACGTCAGCAAACCTGTATCACGTGGTGCGTGTGAATTTCCGCACGCTATTGGACTGGGAACTGGATTCCAGGGGTGCGCGGGTCACACGCTGTATCCCGTGGTGCGTGTGAATTTCCGCACGCTATTGGACTGGGAACTGGATTCCAGGGGTGCGCGGGTCACACGCTGTATCCCGTGGTGCGTGTGAATTTCCACACGCTATTGGACTGGGAACTGGATTCCAGGGGTGCGCGGGTCACACGCTCGCCTAGAACACGCGCTAAGCATAAATTGCGGACTTTAACAATAACAAGCTCAGACGCCAGGATGAACATACCGTTCCTAGCAGCAGTGGCAGTGGGCTACCAAAGGAGGAGGAGGAGGATAGTCAGGGCCAGAATATTCACACCCAGAACCAGCCTTTTCGGGATGCCTGATGACCAGGTGTATGGGAGGTACAGGTTTCCACCACACATCATACTGGACCTGGTGAGTGAGTGGGAGGATGACCTCACATCACCCACCCTGTGCTCCCAAGCACTCAGCCCCCTGGAGAAGGTCCTCAATGTACTGCACTTCTTAGCCACTGGATCATTTCAGCGGACAAGTGCCATAGTGGGTGGGGTGTCACAGGCCACCCAGTCACGCTGCCTACACCAGGTCTTGAACATCATGACTGCACGCCCATCAGTCCGCAGGCACATATACCTGCCCAGAACACCTGCAGAAAGGCATGCTGCCGCCCTGGATTTTTACGCAGTGGCACGATTCCCCAAAGTGCTAGGTGCCATCGACTGCACCCATGTGGCTCTACGTCCCCCCAGGGCATCTGAGCACATCTATAGGAACCGCAAGCACTGGCATTCCATCAACGTGCAGGTAGCATGTAATGCCAAGGGAATCATCACCTCAGTATATGCCAACTATCCCGGCTCCACCCACGACAGCTTCATTTACTGAATGTCCACCCTAAGCCGGGACCTAGAAGCTGGGCGGCATGGCGATACATGGCTGCTTGGTGAGTATGTATGCCACTGCACATGCATGCATGTTGGATACTGAGCAAGGTCACAACCTCACCAATGATACCAATCCCCACCTCCACAGGGGACAGTGCCTACCCTCTCAGCCCCCACATGATGACGCCAATTCGGAACCCCACCACGCCACCCCAGGTAAGATTTAACACAGCCCACATTACAACCAGGGGCATAGTGGAGCGCACATTCGGAGTGCTGAAGTCACGCTTTCGCTCCCTTGACCGTTCTGGCGGGCAGCTGTTATACGCTCCCCCAGTAGTGTGCAGGATCATAGTGGCAGCATGTGTCCTGCACAACGTTGCAACACGCCGGGGCCTGGCCGTGGACATGGTGGTGGCCCCACATCCCCAACCACATGCACAGCCGCTGCGCATGGGAGGGGAAAGGGCACGGGGGGAGGCAGCCCGTGCCCTTTCCCCTCCCATGCGCAGCGGCTGTGCATGTAATTAGCTAGTGGCTAATTACTTCACATAGAAATCACACCCCTGTGGAGTGCACACTGCCCTGGCACATTCCATCTGACAATCAATGATGACTCAACCTGACACTGATCCTGAATGTCTGGAGAATGAACCGGGAATTCCATGTCAGCCTGAGATTGTTCACCTGGAAGTGTCACAATGTGTGCATCCCTACCCACACAGACACCACCAATGCAGTTTTGTGAAGTAACACATTGAAGCAGCTAAAATGAATACCCACTTGCAAAATGCAACAAGAGGACAGTGCCATGTCAGCCAACCCAACCCCAGCACTGCCACACGACACACCGTGCCATGACATGCTAATTGCAGGTAAACAAAGTAATCCCCACAACATGACATCACTCTCACTATGTACAGTGGCACTATTAGAAACCTGCAACACCTGAAATGCTCACAGCAATGCCGGACCAACAACATACTTGAGCACGTAGTACCATTAACATGACATCAAAAATGTTACATATTAGTAGTCTCACCACCTGGAAATGCCTGCACTCCCACCACTACCAACTGTGCAGTGTTGGCGCCATGTAGAGTTGTAGGTGCACTGCTGCCAACATGGTCCCCATCGCCAGACTAGAGGTCCTTGTGTGGACTTGAGGAAGGGACCTGCAAATTGGGAGGTAGACACAGAAGAAGAGTTACACATCAATGCAACATGCAGTGTACAACACAACAGCAATATGCACTATGAATGTATACACAGTATTGACTACAGACTGGCCACACAGCTCATGGGAGTCCAACGTCACTGTGTAATTCACTGTCACTTGGGCACACCCTTTGCAAGCCCATGGAAACGGGAAGCAGGAGGGGTGTGTGTGACTCAAACCCAAGCATCTGAACCAAATACATTACAAGCCTGCATGTGCCCAGCCACAATGCAGCGTATGCCCACAGGAACCACGGAAGCCAACACATCGAAGCCAACACATCGGAGCCAACACATCGGAGCCAACACATCGGAGCCAACACATCGAAGCCAACAGATCGGAGCCAACAGATCGGAGCCAACAGATCGGAGCCAACAGATCGGAGCCAACAGATCGAAGCCAACAGATCGGAGCCAACAGATCGTCCCAAAAAAATTGGGAATAAAAGAAATCAAAATAAAAATAAGAAACCATCAAAAATGGCCATTGATGGGCCCGGGGGGGTTGGGGAGGCCACCCAGGAGGTCCGAGGACAGGATGCACACCAGAACCCACCTGCGTGGATCCTGGGAAGATAAAACACCTCCATGGGCTCATGGCCCACACGGCTACCCTATTGTGGGAGTATCACTGCTGTCGCTATTATCACCCTGTGCAGCTGCATCCAGAGGTGGTTGCACTATGGGAGGCAGCCCACGCAAGGCCCTAGTCTGCTCCTCCATGGCTGCAAGCATGCGGGTGTGGTAGGTCTGGTTCTGGAGGATGAGTGTGCGGAGGTCCCCATGCAACAACTCACGGGATGCCCGGACCTCCGACCTCGTTGCCTGCATCTCAGCTGAGAGCGTACGGGTGAGACGCTCCAGCTGCTGTTCTGTCCTTTGGTGTGTTGAAGCCTCAAGCTCAACAAGAGTCGTCCTGAGGTGTAGGAGCTCCTGCCTCAGGGCTTCCCTGTGGCCCTGGGACTCAATGGAGATGGCCTCCTGCAGAGTCGCCAGTGCCGCCCGCCTGTCCCTGTTGGACCCCAACATGTCCTCCCTGTGTGACTGGCAGATGGAGTCGGTTGCCTGCTCTAGTCGCTCCATCAGCCTTTCTGGGGGGACAATGGAAGTGGCCACCCTATCCATGGCCTGAGCCATCATCTCGGATGATGCAGCCTGTTGGGTAGCCATACCGTAAATGGATTGCTCCCATGCGGTATTGCCGGGTGGCGTACGGCCACCACGTCGGCGGGCACCACACCTGTCTGGGGCAAGGCGAACTGCGCCTTGCTGTGCCGGCACTGCCTGAGGCTGCAGGACTGCATTCCCCCTCTGATCTGCTGGCCCAGGAACAGGATCAGATGTCGCGGAGTGTGACCCTGCATCCGTAACCACCGAAGGCGTAGCTGCCAACACTGACATCCCCATGGAGGGTACTGACCCTGGTGCAGGTGGGTGAGACAGAACAGAATCCCTCCCTGGAACACTCACCTGCGACGGCACGTAGGTCTCATCCGAATCAACACCTGAGTACAGCTCGGGGGAGGTGCAGCCAGAGACACCCCTTGAGAGCACGACCTGCAGCACTTGTGGGTTCTCCCCCACCACCACACCACGTCCCTCACTGGTGGTTGGTCGGCCCTGGGACACCTCCTGGGTCTGCACCATCTCCACAACCCCAGCAGTATCAGGTGCGTCTTCCCCTGCAAAGACATGAAAACAAAGTAATGGAAACAGGCATTAGCACCATGGCACACATTGAGGGCTGAGAAGCAAGAGAACCAGTACTTGATTGACACATGTCCCACATGACTAAAACCCTCCCATGCATGCACCCTCACTGCGTATGAAGTGCAGGCAAATGGCACACACTGATGACACCAAGATGGAAGATGAACACATTTTCTGCATGCTGCCTGGCAGTGGCATCACACATTGGCCTGTGATTGGCAGGTGAAACACACATGCCATCACACAGATGGCATGTACCATTGCTATTGAGTGAAGATGGAGAGGAGGGCAGCACCTATTCATTCAGTCCAGTTCCCGCATGTAATAGCTTTTCTGATTCTAACAGGTCAGATTTTTCACCTGGAGCTGCCAGTCTGAAATGGTCAAATTGCACAGGGACATGTGTGTACAAATGATATCCAGGTAACAAAGTCACTCCACTTTACCATACCCATGTCAGACATGTGACTAGTGGACAGCGACATGCCTAGTGAAAGTGGTGGAATGCAAACAAACTGACTGAATGAACAGTGAAAAATAAGCAAATATGTTGTGTCAAGGTGACACTTCAAGGGCAACTGGCGTGCAGTTGTGCTAGATGTCTACTGTTGGCAGAAGGGATACTGCTATGGCCAAATGCAGCTGCGCAGGAAGTATTGCATGAAGCACATGGCTGACCCATACGACTGAGGCGCACACACTCTCACCTGGCACCCAAATAGAAGCCCTCACACACACACCATGCACATGGATGACACACACATGCATGTGCACTCACCGGACAATGCCTCGTAATCAGCCAGATCTCCCACGCCTTGGATCTGTTCCTCCGTGACGTAGGTCCCAGCGACTGACTCATGTGGAGTGAGTTCCATGTCTACTACTGGAGACCCACCTCCAGTCACTAGAGTTGCGGCATGACTTGAGGCCAGCTTACTCTTTGCCCTGCGCTTTAGGTCATTCCAGCGCTTATAGCAATCATTGGCTGTGCGCCTCACGATTCCAAGGGCACTTACGATGTCCGCAACGGTCTGCCAGTGTGCCTGGCGTTGTGCAGGTGTGGTCTTGGATCCTGCAACAATGACCATCTCGTTGTCATGTCCGGACACATACTCGACAAGTGCATTCAGTTCGTCATCCGTGAAGCTGGGCTTCCTGGACGGGCCGGACTGTGTAGCCGTGTCTGGGGCATCAGCCTGTGCCGGACGAGCACTCTTCCTCTTCCGCTTGGAAGGTGGTGGTGATCCTGAGTGTCCTGCGCCGCTCTGGACACTAGGGGCAGGAGCCCTGGTGGACTCTGTATCAGGAGTGTGGGATTGCACACTCAGCATGGGAGTTGGTGCAGGCATTGGCTCTAGTGTGATGGTGTCAGGGGGAATGTCAGCAGCATGGACTAGGACCGACACTGTCCTGGCTGGGTGTGTGAGGGCTGGGGTGGATGGAGCCGCAGCTGCCCCTGCAGCCACTCCGCCCTGTCTCCTTGGTGCAGCAGATGACCTTGCTGCCCCAGATCCACGTGGCATGATGGCATCAACGTGCACCAGCGCACGTGTCGTAGCCCTGCTGACCTGGAAGTCAGCCATGGAGTCAGCCAGGTCTGGTGCCACAATGGGCTGGTCCAACAAGGGCTGAGCATGGATGGTGTCAGCCACTTCAGCCTCAACGGGAGGGGGGGAGGGGGAGGAGGGGGGGGGGTGATGGGTGCCCTTGACTGGTCCTCCACACATGGGGGGACAGGCTCACCCTGCAAGTTACGACCACGTCCCCTACCGGATCCACCACGGCCACCACTTGTGGCTCTTCCACCTTTGCCACCCTTACGGAATCCTCGCCTCCCAGCCATGGCACTGATATTAATGTGCGTATGGGAGTGGCTGTAGACAATTGTCCTGGGCAATTGGGGGTCAAAGGGGTTGGGTACCAGATGGTAATTGTACCCTAGTGCTCTAGCACGGCTGATTGTAACCCCTGGGGAAAGATGACGGGTCACGCAACGCACAGGAGGCCCAAAAAAGGGAGATGACGTGCACGCAACCCCTCCTAGACCACGTGTGCAGAAAGAAAAACCTGC
Source organism: Ambystoma mexicanum (assembly GCF_040938575.1). Classification (NCBI taxonomy): domain Eukaryota; kingdom Metazoa; phylum Chordata; class Amphibia; order Caudata; family Ambystomatidae; genus Ambystoma; species Ambystoma mexicanum. The sequence goes on from NC_090940.1 coordinate 521,293,887, forward strand.
ACTACGCTGTGGCACCCAGTAACACAAGAATGAACGTATGCGTGTCACACGCAGCCTAGAATGACCTCTGAAGGGGTAGGCTACACACGGGGCAAGCACAGAAGTTGGATACGTGCGTGACTCACCTTCTGCCAGGTAAAAGAGCGTGAAGAATGAGCGCGTTTGGCTGGCTAAACCCCCGCCAAAAGAAGATGTGTACGCTGTCTGAGAAGACAGGACAACAGTAGAAGGGGACACTGTTTGAGGGAACAGGCCCAGGTAAACCAGTAAAAGAGAAAAAAGAGAAAAAGCTGTCAGAGGTAACAGGGAATACGAACTGGAAACGCCGTGAAGTAAATCGCGTGTGAAACGACAAGAAGTACAGAATTCACCCACTCGCTCTCCACGAAAAGCACGTACAAGGAAATGGTGTTCTACATGTACCTTATATACAGGCCCACACGTACAGCGTCACTTACGCGGCGTGTACGTTCACCAATCACACGCTTTGTCACTCCTGCGTGTAGATCCATTTTCACCAATCACACGCTTTGTCACTTCTGCGTGTAGATCCATTTTCACCATTCACACGCTTTGTCACTTCTGCGTGTAGATCCATTTTCACCAATCACACGCTTTGTCACTTCTACGTGTACATCCATTTTCACCAATCACACGCTTTGACACTGGGACGTGTCACGCAACAATTTCCTGCACGTGCAGGTGACTATAGGCGCGCATATGCTGTTGACGGGTTTACGCGCTAAGGGCCTTTGCTGACGTGTGGGATTTCACTCCCTATCAGGCTGTCCACGCGTTCACACACGAGAGACCACGCTCCTGGCCAGGAGGCCAAATTACTGCCCCCCAGAGCCCTGAGCACGCTCCCACCTGCCATCTGCTGCTGCCTGACTGCCTGCTGGCCACGTGCCCCACAGTGCTGGTGGGTGGGGGTGTTGGGAGACATGGGTGGGGGCCTGGTGGAGGGTGCCCCTGCACTGGTGGGGGTGGTGAGAGACATGGGTGGGGGCTTGGTGGAGAGTGCCCCTGGTGGCGGGGGGGTGGGGGTGGTGGGAGACATGGGTGGGGGCCTGGTGGAGGCTGCCCCTGGTGGCGGGAGGGTGGGGGTGGTGGGAGACATGAGTGGGGGCCTGGTGGAGGCTGCCCCTGCACTGCTGGGGGGTGGGGGTGCAGGGGGACATGAGCAGGTGTGCAGGGTAGTCCCCTGTTTTGTAGGCTGCCTGCAGGGGCCGTGGAGGGTGTACAGGGAACACCTGTGAGGACCCACCCAGCCTAATCGCGTGTGATGATTCCCACGCACCCCTGTAATACACGTACCCTGGCCAATCGCGTGTTAAACTTCCCGCGTACCCCTGTAATACACGTACCCTGCCTAATCGCGTGTTAAACTTCCCGCATACCCCTGTAATACACGTACCCTGGCCAATCGCGTGTTAAACTTCCCGCGTACCCCTGTAATACACGTACCCTGGCTAATCGCGTGTATAACTTCACGCGTACCCCTGTAATACACGTACCCTGGCCAATCGCGTGTTAAACTTCCCGCGTACCCCTGTAATACACGTACCCTGGCCAATCGCGTGTTAAACTTCCCGCGTACCCCTGTAATACACGTACCCTGGCTAATCGCGTGTTAAACTTCCCGCGTACCCCTGTAATACACTTACCCTGGCTAATCGCGTGTTAAACTTCCCGCGTACCCCTGTAATACACGTACCCTGGCTAATCGCGTGTATAACTTCACGCGTACCCCTGATATGCATGTTACCCGCTTTGCGTTCCTTGTTTGGCAGCCCTGTAAACTGGTCCAGGGTTAGCGCAGCCCTTTGCGATGATTTAGAGATTTTGATGGCTTTTCCTTGCGCGAGGGCGTTCTTGGGGGCGTTACTGGCGCTGCTGCAGGGTCGCTGCGATACTCTGCGCACGGCTGGTTTGGGAGCATGAAATCCATGAATACGCTGTGCGCGGAAATCGGTTTTAGCGCACGTGCCTGGCGCAGTCAATCGCACGCGGACACTCTGCGCCAGCCGCTTGCGACACTTTTCAGCGAAATTCTATGAATTACCCTGTCAATTTCCAGTGTCAAGTTCTTCTTTAATCAATGCATAGATTGGCAGGGAGTCAGCAAGGATGATTTTTCTGAATAGTCTCATTGCATTAACGTCGACTATCGAGGCCAAGGATATTAATCCAAGCTCCCTTCTGATAGCCGTTATTGCGGTTGATTTGGGAAGCCCCAGAACGGTTCTCCAAACCATGCCTTCTATTTTGTTCCAGATGTTCTCCGGGATGCACAATGATGCTTCCGTTCCACATGTCAGCGCGGGCACCAATTTCATTTTATAGAAATGTATTGCCGGGGTTAGCGTAAATTTACCAAATGTCTTGTCCAACGTTCTCATTTGCGCTGTCAGTCTCTTCGCTTTATCCCAGAGTGTAACTTGCATTGCTTTGTCTGTTGGTGTGTTATCTAGTTCAAATCCCAGGTATCTGATGTTGTTTACTTTTTCGATTTTTGTATCGTCTAAGAACCAGGACTCCGTTGTTGTAGTACTTTTCTGTTGTTTCTCCAGTGTCATAATTTTTGTTTTGTTTTTATCTCCAAATGATTTTCCTCTAGGTATTTTGTCAAATTTGTCAATTTCCGCTGCAGGCCCACTTTTGTCTGGTCAATCAGAATTACATCGTCTGCATATAGGAGACAAGGAATTGTGGTTTTCCCTAGTTTAGGTGGAAACGTTCTGATCTTGTTTTCTGAGTACTGCAGGTCCCCCAGATAGTCGATAAAGAGTGCAGGAGCAAGTGCGCAACCCTGTTTTACACCCCTTTCCACTTGTATTTCTTCTGATAAGGTTCCCTGTTGGTTAAGCTTTACTCTTACTGTTGTGTTTGTGTGGAGCGCTATTAGTGGGTTGAGCAGTGATCTGGGGCATTTCCAGGCTTCCAATTTTTTCCATAGCGTGTTTCTGTCCACTTTATCGAATGCTTTTGACAGGTCTACAAAAGCTAAGTAGATTTTTGGCGCCCCTTCTTTGACTTTTGCTTTAAAGATGTTTATTATCAAGATGTTGATTGCTATTGTTCCATTTTTTTGGAAGCCCGTTTGTAAGATGTCTTTGCACTCTGCCGATTTTTCCCATATCCTCAGATGGTCCAAGATGAGAGAGGAGAAGATCTTTCCTAGGATATCTAGCAGCGCGATCGGTCTGTAATTCACGGGATCCTTCCGGCAGCCCCTTTTATAAATCGGGAAGATGATTGCTTTAGACCAAGACTCCGGAATTTCGTGGGTTTGTTCACAAATGCTAAATATCATTCCAATTAGTTCTGACCATTCCTTCGGGAATTGCTTTAGCATTATGTTTGTGAGACCATCGGGACCTGGTGCTCTGGAAGTTTTGAGGTTTCTTATTTTTGCTTCAATGTCTTCTGCGTTCGATGTCGACACCCATGTTGTGTTTTTTGTTATTTCCAGGAGCTCTACCGATGTCTTGGGTTTCTCGAACTCTCTCGATAGATATTCCATCCATTTTTCTTCTGAGACTGCATTTGTCGGCGCTAGATTGGATGCCCAGTTGCTCTCTTTGATTAGTGACCAGAAGTCACTGGATTTATTGGTTGATAATGTTCTCATCATTTCTTCTGCGTCCAACTGGTGCTGTGTTGCTTTAGATTGTTTTCGCCAGGTTGTGTATCTTTTTTTTTCACGTTTCCAATTTTCCCAGTCTTGTTCTGCTTTTGATTTCCTTGCCTTCCTTTTTAGTTGTCGGCCTAATTTCCTTTGTTCAACCAGCTCTTTGTTGTATACATGGCTAGGTTGAGAGGCCGCTGGGTTTCTAGTTCCTATTGGTTTTTGATAGGGTGCAAGGAGAGGAAGGTAGTTTGGTTTCTCGCTTAATTTATAACGGTGGTTTGCTGTTACTTTTCTTCCCAAGCTGATTTTATTTGTTGGATATTCGCTTCCGTTATTCGTAATCGAGTTTGTTGAACATTAGTTTCAACCCTGGTTTTGTATACGAGTTTCGTTGGTCTCCGACTGCCCCACGTACACGTGAGTAAGTTATGGTCGCTGTTGGTCGTTTTTACCACTTTAAAGCTGACTATGTTTGCTGCCAGGGCTGACGAGGTGAAAATGTAATCTAAGGTTGCTTTTGATGCTCCCCTTTCCCAAGTAGGTAAATTCTGTTGATTTGGAAACAAGTTCGCTATGTTTTGTAGGTTTCTGGAGCTGATAACTTCCAACCAAGCTTTTCCACGTTCAAGTGTTGAGGTCTTCCACGTTCTCTCAGTTGCTTTATTGCAGTTGAAGTCGCCGCATATCATAATCTCAATTTCGTCAAACTCTTCATAAAGTTGATCAATGGTAGCACTCATAGAGGAACAGAAGACTTTCGCTGGCGTACGCTGCGGGTTCTAATAGCAATTTATGATTGCCAAGGCGTTCCTTTTGGCCCTCATGCTTTTCCCCGTGGCTGGGGACCATGTGGACAAGGTCACCAGCATTTCGTATGATTCTCTCCATTTCATTGGTGGGTCTAGACCTAGGCCGTTTTTGATGGCTGTTAACAGGCCCGATGATGGTCTTCCTAAAGGACCCCTAACTGCAGCAGAGATTTCCAAACAAAATCCATCCAGCATTGGTTTCTCCAGTAACCACGTTTCTTGCAGACATAGAATGTCAAAGGCCCCCAGATTCACGTCTCCGGGCGTTGTTAAGTGGTTGTGTCCTCTGGTGTTCCAGGATCCTACAATGTACTGGTCTTTGTCGGACCGTTTCTTAGAGGGCGTCGCTGCATTCTCTCCCTCGAGGCTCGGCCCTTTTTGTTGCTATTTGACAGCTTTCTTTGACCAGGTAGATGTAAACCAGTCCCACGGGCCTCTCATTGGACGAGTGTCCTTTGTTTTGTCAGCAGAATTCCTCTCTGGTGTTTCTGCACTGTCGTACCTGTTTGCTTTTGATGGTTCAGCCCTTTTCCCACTGTTTCTGTTTGGTCTCGTTTCGTACGGTCGCTTGGTATATTCCGAGGCCCTTCGTGGGTGCGAGCTTGGTCTCTCGTACTTCCAGGTTCCTTCCTGGTCAAACGGTGTTGGTCTTCGGCGGTGTTTCTGGTCGTCTCGAGAAATCTCGTCCTCTTTCCTTCTATTCCACCGATTCTGACAATACCGTTTTTATGTTCTGGAATGGTAATGTATTCTATGATTGTTGACTGTTGTTTTTTGGACTTGCTCCTCTTGCTGCGGCTTTGTTAGTTCGGTCAGCCGAAATCCCATCGATGAGAGGTCTTCGAACACCGATTTGTCCATGTGTGTGATACTCTGAGCTTTTACGTGTAAGTAAGATTTCGCAATCTTGCCCTTGTGGTATGGTTCGACCAATACCAGATCTTTTGTTCTCACGCCCTTGAGAGTCTTAGATTTTTTCAAGATCTGTAAGATGGTTGGCCGGTTTAGGATTAAATTGGTTTTTTTGAGGTCTTGTTGCTCCAGCTTGAATAGGCGGATTGCACCCTTTTCTGCTGGTTCGATTTTCTCCGTTGCTCTTGTGGGCATTTGTTTTCTCGGACTGCTTCTGCTTCTTGAAGTTTGGCTCTGCGGCGTGTATTTGTTGTCCTTCTGAGTTTTACTAGTTCGCACGTTGGCTACTCCTTTGTTGGAAGAGTTCTTTTTATCTTTTACTCCTTCCCCTTTAACCTCTTCGTCGCTCATAGCTCTTATTTCTTCTGTGTTGCTTTTTTCTTCCCTCCTTATTTTGGTTGCCGGCAAGGGGGTAGCCACCTGTAATCTACTGGCTGTTTGAGTTTGTTCCTCGTATAATGAGACATTCATCAACGATGAATCCAACAAGAAATCTTCTGCCGTCCTCGGTGACCTCTGAGTGAGAGACTTTGACGGGGACAGACCGTCCCGGGTTAAGCACTCATCTTTCTTCACCTCTGCTTTTTGTTTTAAGGTTGGTACCCGCGGTCCCAGTTGCACGTTGCTAACCCAGGAAAGTGAGCGTGATGCACTCGATATTGCTAATTTGTTTTTGATTGATGGTTGATTTGCCATATTCTTTTCTGTATTGGTCACCTGCATATTTAGTCCTATGCACAGGTTCTGTGGTTTGACTGTCGCGTGCTTGCCTGCTACTAAATCTTGGGTTACTGCGGGGCCGATGTTTTGTTTCTCCAATTGTTCTATTTTTCTTTCCAGGATCTCGATTTTATTTTCCCAAAGCGTTTCCTGAATACCTTTTTGTGCTTCTACAGCTGTTATGTAACTTTCCACATGTGACAATTTTGCTATCATGTTGGTAAGGATTGCTGTGTTGTTCTGCAACTCTTCTTTTAGTGCTTCATATAGTTTGCAGAAGGGCGCGAAGACAATGGACATTGCCGACATAATTGTTACCATATCAGGATTCTTGTTTGGAGAGTCTTTATGAATTGCCATGGCAATGTCGCTTAGCCGACGGTTTTTTGATGGTAATTGGGCTTTTTCCGTCCTTTTTGACGTGCCTGGGGTTTGTAGGCCTGGATAGTCCATTATGGAACTATTGTCCTGGTCTGTTCGCTGTCGACCCATCCTGGTATCACTCGGAGTGCGTGTCGGCTCTTCGTTCCTTTTTGTTAATTCCGCCGTGTTTTGCAGATCCTTAGTCAGGTGCGGTTTCGTCCATATTAACCGCTGATCTTTATCATTCATTGCTTCGAGTGGTCTTTGTGTTGCCTTCGAAAATGGGCTTGAGGTACGGTTTTCTTTTGTCATCACTGCCTCACCCCCCTTGTTGGCTTCCGAAGATGGTTGTAGTTTGTTATTTTGTTCCGAGGTGGCCTTGTCAGGGTCCCATGTAGGTTTCGTGTGCATTGACTCTATGTCTCTGATCTGAAGTTGGTTCACCTCCCAGATCGTAGTCTGCGTTTCGTTAGCTCTCTCGTTGCTGTTTTTTGCATTTTCTAAGGATTTCAGTTGGGGTTCTGGGCTCACGGTCTTTGAGGGGTTTTCATCTTTTTCTCTTAGATTCGACCCTGACGTCGAGTCTTGCATCACTTCCAGCATCTCTGCATCTGATACCTCTGAGTCCACTGTCAGTTTTCGTTTGTGTTGCTGGATGAAGAACGCTTTTAAAGGGCAGGATACTGCAGGTAAGGATAGCTTTGTGATAGAAGAACTAGTTACTCTTACCTTGTAACGTTCTTTCGATGGGATGTTCCTCCGACGTATTCCTTATCTTAGATAGAAATCCTTCAGCTTTGCTGGCCTCGGAAAATTTTTTCGCCAGAGGGCGCTGCGCGTCGATGATCGCCGAGTCGATGACCCTCGACGGCCTCCGTGCCGACGTCGACGTCATCCTGCCTATAAAGGCCGCGCGCAGCGTCCGTTGCTCAGTTCCGTTTTGTAGTCCCCAGTAATGTTTTTGGATTAGACTAATCACCTTGAAGGAGCATAGGCTGCAAACCCACAGGAAGTCATACTGCGGGGATGGATGGGAGGGTCGATAAGGAATACGTCGGAGGAACATCCCATCGAAAGAACGTTACAAGGTAAGAGTAACTAGTTCTTCGAAGGGATTGTGTCCTCCGACGTATTCCTTATCTTAGATAGACTCCCATAGCAGTGGTATTGTGACTGGAGGCGGGAGTAATAAAAGTTATGTTACCCTTCCAGAATGGACAGAGTGTAACACAGCCTTGCCGAATCTAGTTTCTTGACTAGAGGAGGAATCCAGGCTATAGAATTTGGTAAATGTATGTGCGGACGACCATGTGGCAGCCGCACATATATCTCGAATTGGCACCCCTCTTTGAAGGGCTGAGGATGTTGCGATACCCCTGGTAGAATGAGCCCTTAGATTTTGAGGAGGCTCCTTTCCTGCCAATTTGTAGCACTCCAGAATGGCTAAAATAATCCATCTGGAGATGGTTTGTTTTGTTATTGGAAGGCCCAACTTATGTCCTGCATAACCTACAAAGAGTTGGTCTGCTTGTCTGATCTTAGCCAATCTGCTGATATAGAAGCTCAAGGCTCGCTTAGGGTCCAGCCTGTGCAGTCTCTCTTCCTCCTTCCCCGGATGAGGAGGAGGGTAGAAAGAAGGTAATATAATCTTCTGAGTGATGTGAAACTCCGAGACTACCTTCGGGAGGAAGTTAGGCTTCACCTGAAGAACAACTTTGTCCTTGTAAAAGATTGTATGTGGAGGTTTACACGATAAGGCTTGCAACTCGCTAACCCTTCTAGCAGATGTCAATGCTATTAGCAAAACAGTTTTGAGGGTGAGAAGCTTCAATGAACAAGAGTGTAGTGGTTCAAAAGGGGCACCCTTTAGGAAGTTTAAAATTAGGTTTAAATCCCATAAGGGAACTTGAAAAGGTTTCGGGGGATAAACATTAGTTAATCCTTTTAGGTATTGTATTACCAATGGAATTTTGAAGTATGAAGGCTCCTCTGCAGTGCGCTTAAAGATTGATAGCGCTGCGAGATAGCCCTTAATTGTGCCAACCTGTAGGCCTGAATTAGCCAGGTAAAGTAAGAATGACAACACCATAGGTGTACCACAAGAAAAGGGTTCAATATTCTTTTCTCTGCACCAGCTGCAAAATTTGTTCCAACGGCAGCGGTATAGAGTTTTAGTTGCCGGCCTTCTGGCCGAAAGCAACACCTCCATAACATCATCCGGAAGGTCCCAATCCTTGTACCTCAACCTTTCAGACACCAAGCGTGAAGGTTGAGGGTCTTGATGGCTGGATGGAGAACCTGACCTTCCTTCTGCGAGAGAAGATCCTCTCTGTATGGCAGTCGAATTGGAGGGCAGATGGACATGTCTAGAAGGTCCGGGTACCACGTTCTCCTGGCCCAATCCGGGGCAATTAGGATCATGGTCTTCCGAAACCTTCTCAACCTCCTGATCATTTGAGGAATGACAGGGACCGGAGGGAACGCGTACAGAAGTGGGAACTCCCAGTCCACTACGAACGCATCTCCTAGAGCTCCTCTCGGGGGAAATTCCCTTGAGCAAAATCTGTCGCACTTCCTGTTGATACTGGTGGCGAACAGATCCACTTGAGGGGTTCCCCAAAGGGCGAAGATCTCTTGAAGGACTTCCTGAGCTATCTCCCACTCGTGAGAGACTGTGCTCTGCCTGCTCAGAGCGTCCGCTGTCAAGTTCTTCTCTCCGGCTAGGTGAATTGCCGATAGAGAGATTCCTTCCTGAATTGCCCAAAACCAGAGCTGCATCGCCTCTCTGCACAGTGGTAGTGAGCCTACGCCTCCTCTTTTGTTGAGGTAGTGCATGGCCACTGTATTGTCCGTCATTATTAGGACGTTTCTTCCCCGTACAGACGGCAGAAAAGCCTTCAGCGCTAGTCTGATGGCTCTCAGCTCCAACAGGTTGATATGTAGTCTGGACTCCGATGGAGACCAACGACCGCTGATGGTCAAGTCGTTGGCGTGAGCTCCCCACCCCGTGAGTGAGGCATCCGTGACTACTGTTATCTCCGGCCATGGTTGCCAAAACATTTCTCCTTTCAGGATGTTCTCCCGACAGGCCCACCACTGAAGGTCTCGGGCTACTTTGACCGGGATCCGAAGGAGATCTGTCATCCTTCCTGAGAACTGTGACCACTGAGTTCTCAGTGCCCACTGGAGGGATCTCATTCTCAGGCGAGCCTCCGGCACGAGGAATATGCAGGATGCCATGAGGCCTAGCAACCTCAGAAAGTCGTAGGCTGGGAGATATTGGGCATTCTGAAATCTGATGACCATCTGCAGAATATCTCGAGCCCTCACCTCTGGTGGCAAGGCTTTTCCCAGGGAAGTGTCCAGGACTGCTCCAATGAATTGGAGTCTCTGTGATGGTATCATCTGTGACTTCTTTAAATTGAGGGAGAAGCCCAGCTTGTGAAGGAAGTGGCAAACATAATCTAGTTGTCTCTGAGCCTGTTCCGAAGATACAGCTCTGATCAACCAATCGTCTAGGTAAGGGTAGACATGAATCCCTTCCCTCCTTAGACTTGCAGCCACAACCGACATTAGCTTGGTAAAGACCCTCGGGGCGGAGGTTAGCCCAAATGGCAGAACTCGAAATTGATAATGAGAGCTGCCAATTGCGAACCTCAGGTATCTCCTGTGCCTGGGATGGATCGGCACATGGAAATAAGCGTCCTGGAGGTCTAGAGATACCAACCAGTCCTGAAGCTGGAGGGCCTGAAGGATCTGAGAGAGAGTCACCATCTTGAACTTGTCCTTTCGGAGGAATTTGTTCAATTCCCGTAAGTCTAAGATGGGTCTCAGTCCTCCGTCCTTCTTCGGTATTATGAAGTAGGGGGAGTACCAACCCTTGTTCCTTTCCGCTACAGGTACCAGTTCTATGGCACCTTTCTCTAGCAGGTCTAAAACCTCCTGCAAGAGGAGCGGATCTGGAAGCTTCAAAGGGTTGTTCCCCGGTGGATGACTCTGAGGGATATGTAGGAAGGGCAGGCAGTAACCTTGGGCCACTGTCTCCAGAGCCCAAGCATCTGACGTAATAGCCTGCCATTCCGTCAGATGGTGAGTTAACCTGCCCCCTACTGGTGTTCTGTGAGGGGAGACCTCAGAGTGGTTTTGAAGCGGCTGATGCAGTTGCCGAAGGTAAAGTGGCTCCTGCGGGTGCGGCTTTCTTTCCCCTACCCCGTCCACCACGGGTAAATCTTCCTTGGCCTCTTTGAGCCGGTCGTCCCCTGCCCCTTCCATATGAGGAATAGTAACGAAAGGACCGTCCTCTCCACGATGATCCCGAAGGACGAAAGGTATTCTGACGGATAGCAGCTCCCAATGACTTGGCTGCTGCCTTGGACGTTTGCAGTTTCTCCAAACTGTCATCCGCCTTCTTTCCAAAGAGGGTAGAACCGTCAAAGGGCATATTCAAAAGCCTGGTCTGCACGTCAGAGGCAAAACCAGACTTCCTCAACCACGCATGCCTACGGATTGTGGTACTTGCCGCCATGGCCCTGCTGATACTGTCAGCAGAATCTAGGCCAGTTTGTAGGGTCTCGCACATCGCATCTTTACCATCCCTGATGATGTTTAAAAATGCGTCCCTTTCCTCTCCTTCTTGGAGGCAGTCAGCCGCTGATGAAGCGCACTCCCAAAGGGTGTGGCTGAACCTAGCGAGCGTACAGGTCGCGTTAATAGACTTTAACGCCATGCTACAGGCAGAAAAAACCTTCTTAGCCATGGCATCATACTTTTTGTCATCCCTATCCTGCGGAGCAGTGGGGTATGCAGATGTGCTGCCTGATGAGGTTGCAGCCTGTACAACCAAGCTCTCAGGAGTAGGGTGTTTTGACAAATATTCAGGGTCAGAACTAGCCACCCTGTATTTTGTTGACAGTTTTTTATTTACTGCCGGGATAATTTCTGGCGTTTCCCAGTTTGTCAAAATCCTTCTCTGTAGAGCAGAGTGAAATGGAACCACAGGATCCTCCTGTGGGCCCTTGTCCAGTATGTCAGTGAGGTCATCCTGCTGAAAGGCAGGAGAAGGTGCAGACCAACCCATAAATTCTATGATTCTAGACATCAGAGCTCTATATGGAGTCTCCGCATGTTCTCCTGGGTCTGGTTTGATAAATTCTGCTTCAGGAGAAGTGTCCAAGCCACTAGCTTCCTGAAGTGCATCCTGAAGATTTTTTAATCTTCCTTCCTCAGAGGCGAAAGTCTCTGGCTCTGGTGATGTGGTCCTCTGTAAATCAATATCTTGGTCTGAATCCTCCCTTTCCTCAAAAATCGAGGTTAAAGGGGGATACATTGGTTTTTGGAATGGTATAAACCCCATTTCCAATGCAGAAGGAGCCATCATCACAGGCCTTGAAAACGTCGATGTCGTCGACACCGACGTGAAAGTACTCGAAGGCGCCGTGAAAAGCGTCGAGAAATGTGTACTAGGCCTCGAAGAACTCGAAAGGATCGGAGTCCTGCTCGAGAACGACGTCGACGTTCTCGGCGTCGAGTCGGAGGTCTTTTGTCTAACCGTTGGCTGTGGAGTAGCCGTGGTTCTTTCCTTCACCGGCGTCGATATCGGCGTCGACGTCGGCGTCGACTCGATCGACTGATGCGCCGATGAATCCTTCGACAACGGCGTCGATGGCGCCGACCTCTGTTTCGAAGGAGTTTTCGACGATGGCGTCGATGATGCTTTATCTCCCGATGGCTCGAGGCGCTTTCGGGTTGACTTTTCCGCCGGGTACTGCGACTCGCGGCGTTTAGATTTTTTGGGTTTTTTACCCGGGGTATCACCCTCAGCTGTCTTCGAGGGGGACGAGGCCGCTTTCTCGAAGACGCTTAGCATCTTTTTCCTGAATTCCTCCCACTCAGCTTGCGAGCTGCGTTTTGTGGGGCAATGAACTCTCTCAGGAGAACTCGACGAAGATGACGAAGGGGATCTCCTACGTCTCTTCTTCGAGTGTCTCGATGTCGACGAGTGGTGGGAGCCACTTCGTGATCTAGATCGAGAGTGTTTTTTATGGTGAGGAGACGAACGTCTCGACTCTACCGAAGAAGCTTTCGAGGAAGTTAAAGTTGACCTACCTCTCTCGAGCTTCCCCCTACGCTCCTTCAAGGCTTTCGCCGTCATGGAAAGGCATTCCTCACACTCCGAACTCTGGTGCGTGATTCCCAGACACCACAAACAGACCCTGTGAGGGTCCGTCAACGACATTTTCTTCCCGCAGTCTCGGCACTTTTTGAAACCGGACCGAGGGGTCGTCGGGTCGGAGGAGGATGCCATCGATATCGAGGTAAATAGTAGTTATTATATACGTTATCTTGACGAGAACTGAGCAACGGTGTTCCGAGGCACAACGAAGCGCGGAAAAACGGAACTGAGCAACGGACGCTGCGCGCGGCCTTTATAGGCAGGATGACGTCGACGTCGGCACGGAGGCCGTCGAGGGTCATCGACTCGGCGATCATCGACGCGCAGCGCCCTCTGGCGAAAAAATTTTCCGAGGCCAGCAAAGCTGAAGGATTTCTATCTAAGATAAGGAATACGTCGGAGGACACAATCCCTTCGAAAGTCTTTTTTTTTGGATGGTCTTTCTTTCCTCTCTAAATTTGTAATTTCCATCTTTCATATTTTTTTTGTTTATTTGCGGTACTGGTATCTTCCTAGGGGTTTGGTTTTTCTTGGATTTCACTTTTTTCTTTCTTTGTTGAGTTTGACCTCTCTTTGTTTGCTCGTTTTCCGTTTCCTTATTAGAGTCCTCCTGTTCACTTAGACTAGGCGATTCTTCTGATGTATAGCTCTCTACGAAGGCTTCGTCACCGGAATTAATCTCAATGGGTCTCTTATTGATGTTCGTTGGAGAACGGCCCGGTTGTGTCGATTTTGATCCATTGGGCTTGATGTTCTGGTCAGTGTCCTGCACTGTATTTGAGGAATGTATCATTACTTTAATGATAGAGGACGTCTGCATAGAATCCGTTTTGGGTTCTAAGTCCAAAGGTGCTGATGATAGATTTGCTTTTCTTTGCTCCATAGTAGTCTGATTTTGAAAGTTGCTTGCCTGTAGTGGTTCCGCATGTTGGCTGCTGTGGTTATGTAGTCCTTGCAACGCCGGGGGATTGGGACCCAGCGAGATCTTCCTTTTGCTTGTTGAGGTTGGGCCTCTCTCATGTTGGGTGCTGAGACTTTTTACGGCTCCCTTTTGTATCGGGACCCTGAGTTCCACTGGTCTCTTTAACACCTCCAGTTCCTCGAACCCGGGCTCTGCTTGTTTTACGCCACTTTCCCGCGGGACTGTCCCGCACGTGGTTACACCACCTACATCCTCCTCCACCCACTGGCCCCCTTCTCCTGCCCCGCAAACTGGGCCCCGTGAAGGGTCCGCCGCTGGCCGTCCTCCGACAGCTTCAGCGTCTTCCCCGCTCGTCACCAAGACGGTACGCGTGCCCTTTGTTGCGGCGCAGTCGGGCGGGGCGGGCGCGGCTGCTGCTTTCCTCACTCCGCACGTGTCCGTCACCTCGGACTCGCGGAATCGTGGCTCATCCTCCCTCGGTGGCCAGGTTTCCCAGGCTCCACTCTTGCCCACCGTGGCACCAGGTGGATCAGAGGACTTCTGGGTTAGGACCGGGGAAGATGACTTCGTCACCCACGTGATAGGTAAGCCTGTTTGTAAGAGTTTCTGCTGTGTTTTAAGTAGCGGCTTACCTCTGGGGTTTCTTGGCTTTGCTGGATGTACGTCTTCTGATGTTTTACAGGCGGCTGCCAACAGTGCCTTTTCTTTGGTGGTCTGAATTAATGACAACAGTTCCTCCACCTCTGGCATTTCCGGTTGACCCCCTGGTACCCCTGATACCGGGGCTGCTTCGGAGGTTTCTGTAATCACTAAGAGCGGCCGTACTTCTATCTCCATTGCTCGCTTGCTACGCGTCTGCAGCGGACTGCAGCAGACTGGCTCCACCTCGGCTCACACCTCCGCTCACCGCTCCGCGGTGTACTGGCTCTGATAAGGACTTCCTTACACAACGATGTGGTCGGTCTGCACGACTGCAGCAGACTGGCTCCACCTCGGCTCACACCTCCGCTCACCGCTCCGCGGTGTACTGGCTCTGATAAGGACTTCCTTACACAACGATGTGGTCGGTCTGCACGACTGCAGCAGACTGGCTCCACCTCGGCTCACACCTCCGCTCACTGCTCCGCGGTGTACTGGCTCTGATAAGGACTTCCTTACACAACGATGTGGTCGGTCTGCACGACTGCAGCAGACTGGCTCCACCTCGGCTCACACCTCCGCATTGTTTTTTTACTACTGCTGCACATTTAGCTTGTCAGGTCATTTTAAATACAATTTGTAATTGGGGACAACATTAGAACTTCACAGGGGATATTACTTTCTGCGTATACCCCTGCTGTGTTTTGCCCCCCTTCTTTTTTCTTTTTTTGTTTTGGAATAATTTTTCATTACTTTTGACATTGGATTTTGTTTTTGTGCACTATGTTTCTGAATTTTATCTGCATTATGCACTTTATGTCCATCCTACATTATAGGATGCCCATTAGATAAATATGCACTTTAACTGTAGATATCCAACATTGATTGTTTGTTTTTATGCTGTTTTACCATGGACTCAGCACTTTGTATAATGTAATTAGACATGTGTATAATAAAGATTGATTGATTTTATACTATCCTCGACCTGGGCTATCCCCTCATTGAGCTCCTATACTGAGAGCAATTTACTCCGCTTCATCATTTTAGTGGTGTGGTTCACGTGACCCCCCACCTACTTTGTTACTTGTTCTGTTACTCCCCTGGGTCTACGTGGTTGGGGACGCCTTTCCTTGAATATATGAGAAAACCACCTTGGCAGCAGTTAAAATATGCATCACTGTGGTCAGCAACCTCATCAGTAGACGGATTAATGG
Organism: Ambystoma mexicanum; assembly: GCF_040938575.1. Taxonomy (NCBI): domain Eukaryota; kingdom Metazoa; phylum Chordata; class Amphibia; order Caudata; family Ambystomatidae; genus Ambystoma; species Ambystoma mexicanum. The sequence goes on from NC_090940.1 coordinate 521,309,272, forward strand.
TCCACGTGAAATGTAACCCAAATGTGCACTTCCATAGTGCACCACGACACAGTCCACGTTCGTGACGGACACCACATATCTGCAAAGGCAAACCATCCCGCCAAAACTACAGTCACCCTGACAGGCCCAGAAAACGTCCACTCCTTCCAACCTGAAATTACCAGCAACGCCTCTTTGAACGCCACAACTGTGTAGGTGGCGCCCAAAGGTATCACTGACGATAAGCACTGTGCATCTCTCCATGTCGACCACCCTCACAACACAGTATTGTGATGAAATGGTACCGCCCCTTCCCATGAACCACGCCCTAAACTCCTAATTGCCTATTTCCCACAATTCCATTTCCATTTCCACCCTGGGAGGATGTGCATGTGTGCTTTCCCATCTACAGTGAGGTCCACGGCCCAGTAAAGCTCTGCTAATACATCTTCCCTTTGCACTGTCACTTTTTGCAGCACTCCCCAAATTGGGTGCTGTCACATTTCAAAACACACATTCACCAATCACATACAAAACCTCTGCATTGCAGAATGTCATTTCTATACACCACTCCTTATTTACTGTTAAACACTCTCAGTTCACGTTCCATTTGATTGCAAAGCCCCGCCACCAGAAATGTATGCTAAAGAAGGCACTATTGCAGCATCCACATACATCCTAACATGCCCCCAGCACACCTTTAGCTATGCACACAACATTGCAACCCTTTCCACACCCACCACAACACTACACATCCAAGCAAGCGACCATGTGGGCACCAAACATTATGCACAAATGTTGCATACGTAGCAACAGTTCTACCCAACTCCCCCAAACCATAAAACACCCATTCACGAAAACGTGTCACACTTAGCAGAAGCCACAAACATAGCGCAGCCTGCACCACCCCTACGTACTACCATTTACACGCTATTGTGTCACTGCCAACCTATGCACACCACCTTCACAACATTGGGTCTACTTCAGTAAATCTGTACACACAGAGTAACCAACCACATATAAGCTGCCCTCCAACCATACCCACTTCCATACTCACATTACTTACGCTCTGCACCCTATGGCCACACTACCCAACTTCTCACTGGACCATCTCCTGCCACACACCAAATAATATAGCATGTTCCAAACTATCACCACAACCATAGAATGCACAATACACGCTTTGCAACTCACAGAGCTGCTGTAGCACGTCAGCAAAATGCTCCACACGCATTCTCTAAAGATCACCACTGTGTGCCTCATATACTGCCAAACCTGCATTGCTCCAGTGGGTCTGCTCCTTGCACACATTCCCCCCACCGTAATTCAACAATACATGTCAGTATATCACCAACTACCACTATGCACATATGCACCACTGGCACCAGCATTCCTAACCAACCTCGACACTGCAATGGACATACGCATCATTACATACAACTGTTACCATAATGTATAAACATTACACTGTCTCCGGCACCCATACGCCCTTTCATTCACATACTACTGTCTTACCCACTTCCACTCAGAAAGGATCGTTTTACTGACAACATAAACACAACATGTTTACAACATTGTCCATACTGCAAGCATTGTGCACACAGCACACTATCCAAGCACATATAAGCTGCCCTTCAACCATTCCCTGTAACATACTGACAGTATACAAGCATTGCAACCAATGCCCATACAGCGTGACTTTTCACTGCAGCATCTCCAACCACAGGGCACCACCATGGAGCTATGCAGTAACAAATTGCAACAGTTAACAATGTACAAACAAGACACTCTCTCCTGCATCCCTGTGCACTTTCAATCACATACTATGGGCGTACCCACTACCATTCACAAAGTATTGTGCCACTGCCAACCTACCCACAATCTGTTTGCAACAGTGGCCTAGAACGGCTTACATGTGCTCCACAACCATTCCTTACATGTCACCACCCTCTAACTCATGCACATTGAAAATGCATTACTGCCGTGCGTTTCCTCAAGGCCTAGGCTCTTGACTGCGTGGCCTACAGCCTACGACCTTCAGCCATGCATCCAACAGTCTAGGCCTTGAACACACTCACAGCAAAGTAATGCCACCATGCATGTCTCCACATCAGCAACTGCGACAATCCACATAGACACCACTGCCACCAACACTCCTATCCAACCTGTACACCGCCATGGCACTATGCAGCTTCAAATGGCAACAGTTAACATAATGGCCACGTGGTCAGCTACCATTTTTCACATTACCAGAATGCAAATAACATACCACATCCTCCACCACCTATACCCACAGCCATTCACAAAGTATTCACTAACCACAACATTTTCACAACATTCGGCCTACTTCAACAATTCTGCACACAGCATAGGCCTTGAACATACCTACAGCAACGTAATGCCACCATGCATTTCACCAACTACGACCATCGACATACACACTACTGCCACCAGCAGTCCTACCCAACCTGCGCACCACCATGTAGCTAGGCAGCAACAAATTGCAACAGTTAACACAATGTGGAAAGAAAACACTCTCTCCTGCACCCCTATACACTTTCATTCACATACTCTAGGCGTACCCACTCCCATTCACAAAGTACTGTATCACTGCCAACCCACCCACATTCAGTTTGCAGCACTAACACTACTGCAACCAATCTGCACACACTGCACTATGCAAACTTCCTGCGGTGCATATGTTGCAGCCCTATGCTCCTCAGTGCATGCCCAACAGGCTACAGGCTTCGCCATGCACCCAATAGTGTAATCCTTCCACAGAACCACTGCACCTTCATTCACTCATGCATGCCTCCATGTGCCCAACTACCGCATTCCATCCACAGTGCACCGCCACCCATGCTCCCACCCAACCTATGTCATGTGCAATTTACTCCCTATCTGCAAATGACCTGCCACCTCTCACCATGAAAAGAGTTCACCACAAACAGGTTGCGGCAGAAGCTAAGGGACCGTTACAACAGCTGCCTCGAATCATCACAGAAAATACTAGCCTCCATGTCACATATAACCCACTTCTCATTCCCTCCCTTATTGCTGCCGACACAATGCGTATGGTACATTTTACAGACCCTTCCGCCGCCGCACTGTCCTCCGATGTACCATGGGAGCTTTCCCAAAAAATATTTATGCAGAGCACGCTTCCCTCCAGCCAACCACCGGCCGCATCCAAACTTCTCCGATACCACGCTGTACCGCGGTCCAATGACACTTCTGCACGTGGAGTCAATAGTGAAATGGGTCCGCGGACCGGACGCAGATACCACACATTTTTTGGGACGTACATTTCACTGTTTTGCAAAAAGTTTACTAGTCCGATTTCCACCGAACACACAAAAGCATGCTTTCTGGGCCAAGCCCCCGCTCCTGGTGCAAATCTGGTGAAAATCTGTCCAGCCGTTCGACCTGTAGCCGTGCGCAAAGTTTTCCCTATTCAGTCTATTTGCGACCTCCTCTAGAACTCCTCCCCCGCATGAATCCTCGCCCAGCTTGGTGAAATAATTCAGAGCCGCCCATATACTTTTTTTTGCAAAGTTTGGTGAGGATTCGTCCAGGGGGAGCGAAGTTATAAGCCGCCGAAAAAGTGTCTTCCTATGAGTTTAGCAACTTAACCATAACTACACGGCTGCTACCGCAGGCCGTGTAATATATATATATACAGATATATATATAGAGAGAGAGAGAGAGAGAAAGAGAGAGATAGAGAGAGAGAGAGAGAACGAGAGAGAGAGAGAGAGAGAGAGGCAGAGGGAAAGGGATAGGGATAATAATTGTCATAAATAATTATAAATATACACAAAATATAGTGTTGTTAGCAGCGTGGCCATCTCTTTTGTCAATCCAAAATGTTGCCACATCAACAATGGTTGTAGACTTGCAGCCTACCAGACTCTGTTGTGTCAGAGATTTAGATATATACCACAAATCACAGTAATAATGAAAAATGTTCTGCTCTGTGATAAGCCAAGCAATAAAAGTACTAAGTTAGAAGCAGCCTGACACAGTTCTGCGGGGGATGAGTGTCTCCTTCACCCAGAGTTCTTTATTAAAATGTCCATGTAGTCACTGTGATGGGTATTAGTCAAAACTGAGAAATCAGTATGGGTGCAACAGCCATCGCGTGGTTCCCAAAGGGGGGGAAGGCAGCAACTGACAGGGAAAACAGGAGCCACATAAGGCAAAAACAGCTCTTTCAGGGAGACACTGCAAAACAACCACACAAATATAAACAGGATACTGGTTTACTTAACAGTCCCAAGACCACAGCAGTCTGGGCACCGCAATCAGGGACACGCCTCACTGTCAGGCCAGAGCAGCATTAAGCAAAGCGCGGCCCTGCAGCAACCACTAGTCTCTGTACCTCAAATGTAGATGGACAGGGAGGAAACACACCTGGAAGGATGCTTCATTCCCCCTAGAGCACCCGCTGCCAACACCAGCCAACAAGGTAGTGCCGCGGGCATCATCGAACAGGGCCCACTTTACCAGCGCATATAGCAGCCACCAGAGTACCCACAGATCGGTTCTATGTGATTCCATCGACCACATTTACTTTGTGGTTATCGAATTCGACTGCTCTGTGTCAGTTTTTAGGTTTTTCTTTTAAAGGTTGGGGAGACATACCCACCTCCTTGATCGTACACCACTCCCACACAGATAAAAATATGTATATGTCGAAATAGGAGAGTCGAACTAGAAGACCCAAATTAATTGTGGTTGATGGAATCACAGTATACCCCACAGAACATCACTGGGAAAGTGCAGCAAGTGACCCCTGACTGAAATTGGGTGCGCATGCCAAGTGGACACTGTTGAGGAAAAAGTTATACAGAGGTATATTGTATTCAGGATATTCAGCTTAGTCGAGAGCTGCTCTATTTTGAGCCATGTTGTCGGCCACCCATCGGAGGTCATTTATTAAACTTATTTTTCAATATAGATAATGAGCTGGTGTAGTTGTTCGTGTTCAATGTTCTACCTGTTTCACTTTAAGTGCCATATTAGAAAACTGTGGTTGTACCCAAGTACCTGGCAATGTATTATATTTATACCAAAAACATATGTGCCATTTAATTCATACGTAGAAATGGATCATAGTATATTGAAATCTGGACATTTTTGCGAAAAAATATATTTTACCAAGTACTACATGCTTTTGAGAAAATCATAGTACATTTTGAGAAAGTCATATTAGGTAACCCTACCCGCAGGTGGTAAGGGGAACTGGGGGACCACGTTTTGCATTACAACTCCCATCAGCTATAGTCAGTATTGTCAATGGGCAGGAATCAGGGGAATCGTAGTCCAAAACATAGGGAGAGCAACAGGTTGCCGAACCCTGGATTATTTGCTCCCAATAGTTGATATAATGCAAAGCATCCATCAAGCTGGTTATTAATCAAGGCAAAGGCAGTCTTTTTCCTACTCACCCTTACCCACCGTAAGAATTGTTCACCCATTGTATTCAGCAGCACTTGCCCCAATCACTTGTACCTTTTTCCCCACTCTGACTTTCTCACTGATAGCCACCCTTTCCCCGCTTCTCTTTCTCCTGTGACCACTTACACACCAGGTCTATCACAGTCGGCAGCCAAAATGCCCCAGAGCAGAGCACTTCTGAATTTGCTGATTCGTGGACCGCAGACAACCATGTTTACCAGGCATATGCGCCAAGGTGGAATGCACAGAGCACTCAGAGATATGCAGTTTCAAGCTGGGAAGCAGTGGGGCCAATACATAATTTCAACCTGACTTCAAAACGGTAGGGGCCTTCTTAAGGACTCGTCCAGCACCAAACAAGAGCTAATTACTTACAGGTCCTACCATGTAGTTGAAAACCAATCCCCATTAGCAGACAATCAAAGGGTAGCCAAACACCTGAAATACTTAGCCCAAAAAGGGAGAATAACCAACCCCAAGCTAAAGGAAAACTGGAAAGGCAGTGTAACCAAGCTAAGGGCAAATGTACTAATAGGCAATCAATACCCACTCTAAAGGGGGGCAATGCCCTTCAGACATTCATGGAAACAGAGACCGAGTAGTTTGCTGAGATATATATCTCAACAACTGGTCTAGTCTCACTAAGGGAGACTAGATCAGGCGGGACACTGCCACAAGGTCCCAGAAGAGCATCCTTTAGCCAGTGGACTAGGTGGGTTTACAGATTGTACTCTAGATTGAGGAACTCTGGTCAGAATAATATTCTGCTAGTAAGGCTTGGATTAGGCTCCTGCACTATTTGCTTGGATTGTTCTTTGGGAAGAATATCCTCTTTTGTGGTTGGAAGACCAATTTACCTCAAATTAGTTTATCCAAAACACATCCCGACCAAGTTATTATATCTGGTTTCGAATGTAATCGATAATGTGGTTGCGTTTGGTTGATGTTTCATCAGAAAATTCAACAAAGTACACATTCTGTGGGAAGTGGATGTCTGTGGCATACGGTTAGTAGTTACATTGCACCAGGGTACCTCACTCAAAACATTAATACAAATACAACAAATGAACACAGAACACGTATCAATAAACCTTGTAAATTAGGACATAATTCAAGACTGGTAAAACTACACTAATGCAGAAAAGCTTAGGTGGAACAAATATAATTATGCTCTGCTTCAGACTCCGCTACCCATCTTTTATTTGTTTCTTCCAAAGCAGAACATTACAAAAAGACAATCGTATGGGCGGCTATTGACCTGAGTAAACACACCCACATCTCTGAAGCCAGGAGATCCATTCACTGGCTCTCGATCAGAGAGAGAATCAAATTCAACACTCTATGACCAACCGTTGCTTATCCAACCATGTCGCGACATACCTCATTCAGAAGCTTAAAAGACAAAACCCCATGAGGTCTCAGCGATCTGCCTACAAATATCGCCTGACGGTACCAAGATACAACCGCAAAAGGACAGGTAGCTCCGGTTTCCCAGTCTGCGCGTCTCGCCTCTGAAACATCCCACACTCACTTGCGTGCTAAACCATCCTACCCGCTGTTCAGAAAGAAACTTAAAACGGACCCCTTCAACTAACTACTACACTGTTTTTTCTCCCTGCTCTGAACGTCTGTATGTAACTCGTGCCTAGATGGCTGCAGGCTTTGTGCGCTGCTATAAATGTAAAAATAAATATAATACAATACATTTGAATGACAACATTTCATGTTTCCTCCACAAAGTTTCCAGGTAGGTTTGAAATCATCATACGTTTTTATAAAACATGTGTCATTTTTTTCTCAGAACCAAACGCCTCCAAGTTCATGGAACCAGCTCCCAAAATCAAAAGTGGCCTCAGCTGTCCAAACTTGTACGATTTGTATTCGGGCCAACTCTACACCATGAAGGACTTCATTCCGGCCCCACTGATTTCTTAACTTCCTTAATAATCACCCTTTCCCACAAAAGCACAACCGGAGAGCTGCTTGCAGGTGCAGTCTGGCAGCAAACTCTTTTTTCTAGCTGTGTGAAGCTAGTCTTTTTTCCCTATCATTGAAGTAGAAGGAGGGCTTAAAAAACCATTCCAGCCACGGAGCGGCCGTGGAGGTGCAGTCCGGCAGTACGGCAGCCCGGCCCGCCCTGACCAACAGTAAATATAGTCTGATCAAACAGGACAAGAAGAATCCTGCATCCATGCATTCTGCATCCATGAGAGAGAATACGAAGCAGTGCTTTTCACCAGAAGACTTTCTGGTAACTCAGGAAGAAACGGGACACTTATTGCAAAGCGGCCGCTATACAGCAAAAGATCCGCTAGGAAGACCGGATCAGAAAACACCTTTACTTCACTAAAACTCCTGTTCACCCCCTCCCTATTCGTACTCTCAGAAAGCATTAAGTCAAACACACAAAAGATACGACTCTCCAGAATCTTTGGGTACCAATCCAAAACGACCAGCAGACTTGCCAAAAGCTAAGCATTCCCCCCCAATGGTCCCTCTGCGGTCCCCCCCAGAGGGGTCTGGCTCGCGGCCTGCCCAGCCCCTCCGAACGCCAGGCCCCGGCTTGCCCCAATGGCGCGTCATGCCGAGGGACGGCCCCTCCTCTCCAGCTTGGTGCGAACACCAGGAAGCTCAGGAGACCGCGGGAAAGGCGGCCGCGATTGCCGAGGGAGGCGAGCGGGGACGGCCATGTGAACCCGCAAGAGCGCCATCAGTCTCGGCAGTGGCAGAGTTGCGGAGGAGAGAGAGAGCTCTGATTGGCTAGGAGTCCGACCAGCAGATCATTGATCTGCAAGCTCCTCCCACGGGAGGAAGTGCTAAGGACACTTAGGGCGAGGCTTGTGGCTCGTCCTCTGCTTGCCAATTTGACGAACATACAGCGGAACTCTCTTATCCTTTCATGGAGGAGAAGAAGGTAGAAAGCGTACCAAAAAGTGAAGCAAAGGACCACCAATGCCTAGATCCACCAACTTCCCTTGCAAAAGGAAATACCAAAGTCCCTGAAAAAACCTCCACGAACCAACACTTGTCCTCACCCAAATCCAACAAAGTGAAAGTGCCCAAACCCCTCCCGAACCTTACCAAGAAAATGAAGGAAATTTAAAAGGAACACTTCCCACACAGTTCACACTCAACCCCTGACATTGAGGTCCATCCAGTAACAGCAAGGGCAGAACTATCGAGCCAGCACCTAAATTTATCAGACTCTAGAGCAAATAACCTACTCAAGACAACTATAATCAACTCTGGAGATTCTGAAGATCCGGATACAGACAACATCAATATAATGAGAGAACACAATTGGGCAAAGGATTGGACCAATTCAGCATTGGGCAAGCGATTAGGAGAGTCCAACTTGAGTGAGTTGAATACCACTCAGAATCACTCACTCTGTGGGTCAAAAACAGAAAGGAACACCTTCGAATCTAAACTGTATAAAACCCTTGAAATTCAAAGCCCATTAGCCACAGACAGACAAAAACTACCTCAACGACCTCATCAACACCAAACCAAGGAATGGCAATGACGTTTTAATCCAGAAAACCTGGTTTAATTCAGCCTTCAGCCTCTCACAAACAACCCAATTGGCAAGTTTTTAAATAAATTGGTGAGAACTCAATCCACAAGCCAATTCGAACTATCAGATGCTGAAATCTAAGAGGGGATTCCATCATCACCCCGAGAGAAACTCTGAAAACGATCGGAAACAGAAGGGACTTCTACAAATGTTTTACCCTCTACCCAAGCTTGTTGGCACTTCGGCCAACCAAAAACACCTGCCACCAATGGAGAGACCCTTTTCCCTAAAGTTCAGACAGTCCCTGCGCGAGGTGAGGGGACCATTCAAGGAATACAAACAAATGTCCTTAAAGAAAACATGACAAAGAAGGTCTCAGAGAAAGAGAAGACCAACTGGGACAGTTCACCCAAGTCCCAGCACCAAACGTCATAACCTCCCACACAAAGGGTTGCAAAGAGGCTGAACTAGCAGATGCTACCTTAAACCACAATGATTTCACATCCTCAAAACAAAGAGAAATGAATTTCAGGCAGAAATTGACATTACAACATTACAGAGATGACACTCAGGTGGACATATCTCGATCATCTCAGTCCACCCCATCCAAAAGGAAACCTGGACAGAGAATCCTCTAAGTCATCTGAAAAAAAACTCGCCAGGCAAAAAACTAGATATCTTCACCATAATGTCAGCAGTGAACATAGCCCTGGCACCTTTCGGAAAGTTATATGAATTACTTAACGAAACTCTAAAAGATCACACATCCCTGTTAGCATCTGTAAGTTCAAAACTGATTCACTTGGAAGGCTACATAATGGCTGCAGAAGCCTGGAAGGAGAACACAACAGATCAAGGAACAGTGACAGAGAAACAGCAAACACTTAGTAACTTGCCGAACCACCAAAGACAAGAGGTCTTCCAGTTCAACAAAAAGTCCCTTACCATCGGCACCCAAACCTCCCAACACAGCATCTGAGAAACAACGACAGAAATGGACCAATCAGTGATGTCACAGGACCTCCACACGAGAGATGATCCAACAAGATGCCTACAAAAGAATGCAGAGAAAATCCAAGAGAAAAAATCCACTAGTCTGAAGGAAAAACCACCCAAAGAAGAGCCTATCAAACAAAGTCCAAGAAAAAAGGAGTTCAAAGAATCTAACACCCCAGAAGGACGTCAACATAATCTTTGCAATCCTACCCCAAACACAAACAGAAAAAATGACAACAAAGAAAACAGACTTAAGCAGAATAAACAAAACCTCAAGCAGAACTGTGGAGTTACAAGTAAAAACCTTAGTCCACCATCAGAAGCAAAGAAAAAAGGTGCAAAACCTATTGGACAGACGCACTCCAAAAAACAGACGTCAGCTCCAGTAACTAAAAGCTCAAAAATGCAACACACTCAGCTGCAAATGGAGACTACCACAAAGTCAAAAGATACTATGACAAAATGGATAACAATCCTTGAAAAAAAAAAAGCCTGAACGTTGAAAGCTTATTGTCCCAAAGGCGCGAGGAGCTCCACGGAGAACTTGGAGACAAGTCAGTTGATCTATCGAACATCAGCATCTATTCCATAGAAAATTCAGACTCAGAAATTCCACGTCCGATATAAAAAAAAGGAAGGTGTCATTCATGGACGATGAATTAACAATGCAAACCTCTAGGCGGAATGGACCGGAAAATAAACTAACGCCTATAAAAAACCACTAAAAAACTAATGTAAACAGCAACAAGAGACCGTGGATTAGTCAAGAAAGGACTACTCCTTGACTGACTTTCCGGCCTAAAACTAACTAAAGGCCACTTTAACAGGGAAAGCAAACGCAGCGGACATCACCTACTGAGTCCACGAAGCGGGACAACTCGGCCTTCTCTTGACTCAAGGCTCAATGAAAGAACGCCTAATAGCGAAAGAAAACACAGAGAAAACTATGCTACCGCAAAGAAAACTAAAGAAAAACCTGACTGCCCAAATGATCGAAGATATTGCTCTTTTACCAAAAGTGACAACAACCTGGAAGCCAAACCCTTTGACAAAAAAACAGATAGAACTCCCAGCACGCCTTTATCCTCTAATCAAACAAGAGCGTCAGCTCTGTTCAGTCAATCAACAAGAACACTGAAACTGGAAAAACAACCAGGCACAAGAGAGACAATCATACTAAATAGAAGAGCCACGCTGAGGTTGTTCGACAAAATTACGAACGAAGATCGTATTCGAACCACTGACATAAAAGTGGTCGAATTTGCCCACAAACGACGCACTGATAGCATTTTCTTGCACATTACATCACATTCAGTAAAGAACCTTTTGCTCTTGGCGGCTGGAGAACTTCAGAAGAGGGGCTATTTACTTCGAGAAACAACGTCCGAAGAGAGAGGACTTGACTCACTTAACACAAAGAGCCAGGCCCAACGAGAGCAGGGACCACCGGGGGAAAGACTCGACTAACTCATCATCAACTTTAAAGAATCATACAAGAGAAAAACCAAAGAGAAACAAACACCGGGAAAAGAAGACCAAATCAGAGGCATGGAGAGAAATCTGTCTCGAAAACCGGTTAGCCCAATTTAAGCCTTAAAGAGACCTGTCTCCAATTACCTCCTAGTATAGACGGCTTTGAGATTCACCTCTCTTAGGCACACTCCTAACAGCAGTCCGTACAGGAGGGAGCCTGCAAATAAACAGAACTCTGGTGTCATCTTCCCTTATACAAGCAACAATGCTAGAATGGGACAAACACAGTCGGCCATCAACGAGTACAAAGTGTGACCTCATACTACTACTCAACATCTAATGGAATCCTGCGGCGACCTCCACTAAAGACTTTATAAACAAGGTCAAAACTATTCTAACGGAAGCAACAACCAACTTCAGTGTGGACCACACCTTGATTTGTGAAGATTTAAATCCCACCTGTCCAGATCCAGAAGGAAAACACACAGCGACTTCCTTTCAAACTAATAATAGCCTAAAACCGAAGAAAAGAGGCAGCGCAAGGTCAGAACTAATGGACTCTTGTGACCTGCACAACCTTAACTCACTGGACAAAGTTTTCCCGCCTGCCGCGACATGGGAAACCGCAGGACACAAAAGCACTATTGTTACAACTTAGAATATAAGGAACTATACTCACTAATGGAATCATTCAAGGTAATAAAAACTACCAGAATTGACCACAACTTACTTACAGCAACATGGTCCTCATTTAAAGAGACGCCACTATCAATGCCATACCGGCTGGAAACAAATGTTCAAGGAAATCGGCTAAAACTAACAAAAGAAGCTATCAGTTCCATCACGATGGCCTATAATCAAAAGAAGGGACAAGAAACTGAAGAACAAAGTCTACCATACTTGGACTACCGTCCGCTCCTTGTCCCTTACTTACAGCTCAGACCTCTGAGAAAAGCTCAAGATCATCAACACCTCCAGAAATGTAATGAGGAACTAAGGGCGAGGAAAGCTACTCAAAGAAAAGCCTCAAGACGCGCCCAAATGCATCCATCTGGGGAAAACATAGCCCTTGCTCTGGAACAGAAAAAAGGCTACAAATCGTGGTTGAAAAACTTTCGAAGGAAGCTATATCAACACAACACAGAGACTATTCTACGAGCAGTCTGCAGAAGATCCTCCAAAGACTTTTGGTCCTTAGTCAAAAGTTCAACAGTGCTAACAGACCCGTCATCTCAAATAGTGTTAGTGAGGAGAAGTGGCTGCAAGATTACACTAACTTATTCGAACAACCAACCCCTGGAGAATCTGAAGCGGCAAACATCGCCGAGTGTGACTAGACAATCACATTTAACAAATCAATAATTATGAAAAAGATAAAGAACCTGAAAAATTCAAGAGCCCCGGGCCCTGATGGAATCTCGAACGTCTACTTAAAACAGGACAGAATTGATCACGGAGATCTTCAACAGATGCCTCGAAACAAGATCCATCCCGGAAACCTGGAAAACGGCCAATATCGTCCCAATTTTTAAAAAGGGACTGAAGAGTGAACCAAAGTACTACAGACCGATAGTTCCATTGGATGTCATAGGGAAGCTATTTGGTTCACTGATTCTGGACGAATTTCAGGAATGCCAGAAAGATGCAAAAACAGCAGACCCGTTTCAATCTGGTTTTGAAAAGAACCTGGGTACATCTATCAACATCATGATGATCAATATCTTAAAGGCAAGAGCATCGGAAGGCCGTCTAACAACATTCATTGCTTCCATAGATTATGTCCAAGCATTTGACCGCGTAAACAGAAAAAGACTGTGGAACAAACTGGAAAAATCAAAATTTCCACCCTCCATCATAGCACCAATCAGAGCGCTACACAGCGAAACCTATTGCGAATGCGACTAAACGCGTCCGGCCAGCTGTCAAAACCAATAAAGACAGCAAGAGGGGTCAAGCAGGGCTGCCCTTTGGCCTCTGCTCTATACAAAGCTTATATGGCTGACATTGTGGACTCGGAAAACGATACCCGTTCTTTCCCTCCCACAATAGGAGAGTCCAAGATCACAAGGCTCCTCTATGCCAATGATATAATTTTGTTGGACCAAACGGCCATTGGCCTACAGTGCCAATTAGACAGCCTTTCAGCCTACTTAAACAAAGACCACTTTCACATCAACACAAACAAAACGAAGATTATGATCATCGAAAAATCAATAACAACAACAAAAAGGCATCACTGGGTTAGAAATTCAGAAAAATTGGAAACGGTAGAAAGCTTCACATACTTGGGGGTTAAAATCTGCCACAGCAAAATCGAAATTACCATGCAGGAGCCTATTTTTGCAAGGACAAAAAACACTTGCAGCCCAAGCCTTGACTCTGGAATGAAAGTACGGCAAATTCTCACTTCTTTCAGTAATACATTTTTTCAAAACAAAAGCCACGCCGTGAGAACCTATGGAGCAGAGGCCATGCCACAACTTCCACCCGCACTATGGGGTAGACTTGAGGGCTTATTCTGGCATAAAGTACAGAAGCTGCCAAATTCGACTCCTATAGCAGTAATCAGATGCAAACTAAGTCTGTCATCGATGAAGTATGTGGTCGAGAGGAACAGTCTCCTATTTCTGGGGAAAATACTAAAAACGCTTTGCCCAAAAATCTTAGACATCATCTACAAGGAAATGATAAGCGAGAAGACCCAAATGATACCGTCTGGTACAAAAATCAACTCGAATTGGCGGAAAATATCGGCTGTTCACAATGGGACATTGAATCAATCCCAGAAAAAATTAAGGACAGACTGAAAATCCAGGTTTGGATCGAAACACTCGATAAAGCAAGCAAGTTAACATCCTCGTCAGACTTGACATTCAACACTCAAAAAGTGGACAAGGTGAGAATTTATCCAAAGAAATCCCTGAACAAACAACTTCGAACAATCTTGTTCTAAAGACGAACAAAGTCTTACATCTGCCGCTATTGCACAGCCAAACAAAACATCGAGACAGTGCGAAATCTCCTTCTTCTCTGACCCAGAACAGATAAATTAAGAACAATCTACCTCCGACCAGACAGACAAACACTTGACATCAAACGAAGAAGTCTGGTGGAACCAGATGATGAGTGGTTACTCCACATCCTTGACTACTGCAACAGCAAAATTCCTTCACAGGCTGGACTTGGACAGAAAGGCCAAACTTTAAATTTCATATGAAGAGGACAAAGATGTCTAAAAACGGAGAATATGACGTCACATCACAAACATCATACCCAGTTTGTGAAAATCGTTAACCATGATTAAACACAAAAAAAAAGCACAACCCTTTCACAATACATAAGAATATGTCCATTAACATTCTTGGGAAACCAACACCTTAACAAACTGGACTCACCACCAATGAACCACTTACTCAGGTTGGAGCAGTGTAAAGCCTGAACATGATTTGATCATGGTGCAGCCAGTACATACTGTCGAATAAAGCCTCAGTTCCCTTCAGATTATACTTCACAATAGTACATGCATCAACTTCAAGGAAACATGCTTGATATTTACAAATTCTGGCTTCCTTGGATGGAGCTCTACAGTTCAACCCTAATCCATTATATCAGGCTCTTCTGCTGGGCCCCAGAATGAACAGATCGATCATCACTGGACTCAAACTGTCCACCACCGCGGTGAACAAGAAACCCATACTCAAGAGAAATTTTAAAAAGTGTTGGTGACGCAAGCCATATATTTTTTTGCTCAATACTCTGTGATGAATCCTGTGGAGTCATCACTGATCCCCAACCCAAGATCTCCTCCCATGTGGCCTGGTGAAGACAGCCGCTACCTGATCCTGACCCTGGGGGTGGTATTATGAGGGAGAATCACATAGGAGGAGAAGGCTGTCCCGGAGATGTCATCAACCCATTCGGAGAGACAAGATATTCGTCCCTTCACAAAGATGAAGACCTCATAATTCCTGAATTCTCAATGGCTCTCATTTTTCAAGTCCCTCTGATTGTAATATCCAAAAAAACCTTCATTCAAAACAATCTGAACAGAACACCTTTCATACCTCATATACACACAATACTCACTTAACAGCTCCTGACTCTAATGGTTTTGGCTTATACAAAATTCCAAAACAATATAACTTTAAAAGATCCAAAACTCATATGGACTCCAACTCCCCTAAAGCCTCAAGTACTGAGACGAGGAAGAAGGAGTCAATGTGTATTGAAGGAAACACAAAAGCTAAACGTGCAGACTAGTTGTTAAAATGGTAATCAGCTGCGCAGGACATTTAAACATGATGACCACCTGCAATCGAGAAGTGGAGGAGAGAGATGCAGAGCGGGCGAAGTGGGAAAGCAGAACCCAAGTGGGATGCAGACGTAGGGAAACGGAATGTACTGAGAGAGGGGCTTCCAAGCAATCGCTTGGGCGCATAACTTACCTAAGAGGCGTAAGACCGGGAGAGGCACAGCAGATGCCTTGGAGGGACCGTTCGAAGACCGGAAGCAGCAGTCAGGCTGTTGGGGACGTGGTCTTGGTGAGCAACAATAGTTCTACTAACAGAGGATCGCGGAGCCGGTGAGATAACTGAATAAGGGTCTGCAAAGCAGAGGAAACTTTTCCAGAGTAAAAACGATGCCACATAAACTTGTCGTAATTCGGCAACGCCATCAAACACCAGTAAGTCGGCCCATAGGTGTCAAGGACTCTGCGGCGTGCTAAAAGGCATATGAACAATTGAACACTTATTTTGAATAACGACCAAGTAACTTAGAAAGCCAGAATTTACACAAATCCACATATAAGAGAAGTCAATATGGGGAAACTTAGTGTAACTATTACCAGCAATGATCACTAATGAAGAAGTGGAAAGGCAAAATGGTACACGTTTCCATGTATGGGATGTCAATTTGGGGAAAATTAAAACACGCATTGCCACAAGTAAATGAATGCCAGTGAAGAAGTTAGCAGACAGAGCTTGTACAAGTCTCCATATATGAGATGTCAATAGGGGGAAAGTTGGAACAAGTAGTACCTAAAGTCAATGAGGTATGAACAGTGAGTGAGTACAGCTGTGTTATACTGCAAGAGAACATTTTAGGAAGTCCTGTTGAAAGAAGCACATCGGGCAGTGAGCTTTTGGGAGAAAAATACCTGGCAGGGGAGTATACCAGGGGATCTGCAACACCCAGACGTGGATTCCTGGCAGGGAAGTATACCAGGGGATCTGCAAAACCCAGTAGGATCCCTGGCATTGGAGTATACCAGGAAACCATCCGTAAGAAAGTGTTGTGTGGAAAAGACATTTCTTATATTCTTAAGGAGTAATTGTTTGAAAAAGGCACCTTTTGCCATCCTCAAGAAAGTGTTGGGTGAAAGAGACATTTCTACTAATCTTCAGGAATCACTATTTGAAAAGGCACTTTTGCCATTCTTTCCATCCTTGAAAAGTTGTTTTGTAAAAGAGACATTTATTCTTCAAAAGACACTTTTTGGCATCTCTAAGAAAGTGTTGCTTCAAAGAGACATTTCTGCTACTCTTAATGATGCGTTGTTTGAAAATTACACTGTCACTATTCTGCCTGCACCAATTCAGGGGAAGGGAACCACCTCCTGGATTCAAGGACTGTTGGTTACATTTTCCTGTTTGTTGTTTACACACATTTTGCTCAATGAAAACAGAGACACTTATTTTACACCTTTTTAGTGTGAGGGTCAGATACATTTTGGACAGTTTGCATAATTCTGATGGGGAGACACAGACTGATCTTTAGTTTTAGTTTCCTAGGGAGGGAAACTCTCTTTAAGATAGGGACAGAAAGGCTTTTATCCAACACCTCTTCTTTAATCAAGATGTCTGTTGTTGAAAATATTGCAACTTTGTGTCTGCCCCCCATTTCTGACCCCTCAAAACTTTCAAAGGTACAGAGCAATTGGTCATGCTACAACTGTCCCATAGTATGCAATCCTTGTTCAGCCCATAGGCCCAAAACTGGTCAGAGAAGATAGTCTGAAGCCACTCGTTATTCCACAATTTTGTAAAACTATGGATTCAAGTGAATCCAAATTAGTTTCAAGATTTGTGACCACACTTAACTGTTCTGAAAGAAACTGAGGCCTCTACCCCTTACCTCCTTGATTAAATTCCAAATCTTAGTGAAATTTAGTAGGCTCCTATGAATTTCAATAAAGAGTTTAGGTCATTTATATAGCACCTGATACAACATCAACGTTCATATCACTGAGGCCCAATTATACTTCTGAAGGTCCCTCTTCTATTGTAGCCCTGCAGCGCCTTTCTCTACTTCTACACAACTTATAATCCATATTTAGACCTTGGATGATGTGCAACTATTTAGCTGTCAGGGACATCATTATTAAATGCATTTGATCGTCTATTGAACTTAATAGATATTTTCACCAATAAAGGCTGTAGCTTCCCCATTCATTCATCTGATTAATCACTTTCAGTGTTTTCATGGTCACTACCAATTTCACCCCGAAAGGCATGGCATATTTTTATTGAATACATAAACAATGAGAAACTATCCACCTAAACATAACCAGAAACATGAAAATCATCAAAGCAGTATGTAATTTCCCAATAACCAAAATCATGAGAAAACATTAACTGTACCAATCTGCTAAAGAGAAAAAAGAATGGCAACACTATGACCACATCCCACTTGTGAGAGGGGCTTGTGGTGGAAACAGAAAAACCACTGGAACACCACCTTTGACAATAGTAAGCCGCTGTAAATTAATCTATCTCTTTAGAATGAGATGGCTTATACTGACTAAGGCATTCAGAAAGCATCACCCGGCATAGAAACAATGCCAAAAGAACATTAGAGCAGACCGGGCACCCCCCACAGCTATTTCCAAAGAGTCGACTCCAGCCCAATTAGTTACTGAGAAGCTCCAGAAAGGCTTGAATGACCCTTTCCAATCTAAACCTGTGGGGGCAAAATGATCAGCTACAAAAAGAGGAATACCATTTTGTGTCAACTCGCTACTTTATTCCCAGAGTCAGAAGTGGAATAAGTTATTTGAGCCTAGTAACAAATGCCACAGCGCCACGCATTAGCCATCACTGGAAGTTCACGTCCGGTTCAGAGTCACATGAGCAAAGCATTGTTCGCAGCGCTAGAAAGGTTACAGTACAGGTAGCAGAATTACTGTTGGTGTTACAGACAGTAAGATTCTAGAGAGGTCGATATAATACAGGTAGCAGAGTTACAGATCTTTGTTAACAAGCAGGTCAGGGGCATTTGTTAAACAGTGCCAAATTATATTTTTTGCTAGAGATAGGGTAGAAGTGTTCATCTTGGATACAGGATGGTAGGGTGTTCCACAGGGCTGGGGCAATAACCTTGAAGCAGGAACCGCCAGATCTCTTTCTTTTGAATCTGGAGGTGACTAGTGAGGTGGATGAAGAGGAGCACAGGCTGCGTAGGTAATGTTCTTTGTGATGCAGTAGGTGAGGTATGGGGGGCAGTGTTGTGGAGACAGTGATGAGTGATGGACAGGATTCTGAACTCAATGCTTTGATAGGTGGCCAGTGTGCCGCATGTCTCGCAAGAGAGATGTGATTAGATTGTTTCAGGCCCCAAACTGCCCTGCGGGATTAATTATGGATCAGTTGTAGTTTGTTTAGGGTTTTTTGCGAGGTGCCTGAAAGAATGGCATTGCAGTAATCCAATTTACTTCCAATGATGGCCGTGGCTAGGGTGAGGCAGTTGATTGTGTTCAGGAATTGTCTGGAGAGGTTGATGAGTTTGGTGCAATAGGCAGTGGACGAGGTGACTCCGCCTTGACATGTTTACCGGTGCAGTTAAGTCTGGCAGTCTTGTGTTTGGATCATGTGTAGGAAATCCAGCAAATGTATGGCGGGTTTAGAAAGACTTAAAAAACCCTTCAACCTGAAATGTGAAAGTAGACAAAAAGCCATTTAAGCCAAGTCACACCTGCCGCTGTGCTGTCCAACAGGCATCACTGGAAGTTCACCTAGTTCAACGTCACAAAAAATACTAGCACCACCCACATTGGGCACATATACAGTTATCAAAACAAAATCTATATCTTTTATTCCTTTGGCCCATCGTCCCATTAGGATTATGCTGCTTCATTCTCAGATAACATTTTTTCAGGGTTTACAATCCAGATATAAAACCTTTTATAGACACTCTCTTAAATTACGACAGAATCACAACTATGGTGTATGAGCTGATTCACAGCACTGTTTTTTAGATGGGTCCCCTGAAGCAACATGCATCAAACGTATGGACCTTCGAACACCCACAAATTTGTAAATAGATTATTTTCTGCCAATAAAGATAACCGTCATTCAAGTAACACACTTTTAAATTTCTATTCACCTGAATTTACACAATATCATATTAATCACCACATTAAACATTCTACTTTGGCTTTTTACTTTGTTCAACCCACCCCTCTGCAGTCTCCGTAGCCATTCTCCAAACTTTCATCTACATGCCTCCTAGAAGGAATGCAGACAGCGGTCAGGAGTATAAACACTCTCCACCCCCAAGGCCTACCCTGCCACAAAATCCATCGCAGTTTACAGTGTTACTTCTTCAACAAAGAGGAAACAAATGATAAAGGAAAATAAAAAAAAGGGAGGGGTACAGAGGGGGAAAGGAGAAAGGTTGGGTATGTGAATGATCGATACAACTGTTGGCCAAGCACATCATGTCAAAATACATACAGTATAATAAATATAATCAGTGTAGACCTCTACACTCGTACCTGCAACTCCCCCCATCTAATTCCCTCTCTAAGTTAGGATCATACATCATTTCAATCATTGTATCTGACACCCTTTATGCCTCACATTTTGCCTGTGTTATCTGCCGGTAATTACACCAGTTTATTCTCAGGCTTATATTCATTTGGTATTAAACCTGAACCCCGAACCTCAGTAAAATCTCTCTGGCCTATTTCAAGGTGCACTGCCTCCTGATTTCTTTAGGATTTTAATAAGGGGACAAATATATGAGAAACTCTTCAGTCTTGAGGCGTTTGTCAACAGCCCACTGATCTCAATCATCAGAATATTAATAAAAATAATTCTGGGTCTATTTGCATATTGTTAAATCTGAACTCTTCATATTTCCTGGGCTAAGTCGCCTTCAACATTTGAATTCAACATAGTCCTCTTGAAAGGTTACATACAAATTTCCTTTCTTGAAGTCAAAGTATAGAACTGCTTAAGAAAAAGACTGAGATAATACTGGTTAGCCAGTTAGGTGGGGATTAGCACAAGAGAAGATGAATTGCTTTAAGCACATATTTTACATTGCTAGATTATTATTTCTATTAATAGTCTAGTGCATAGTTGCCAACATGATCCTTTGCAATCTGTAGGTGCTTATTCAGTCCTGTTTTTTTCTTTGCATTCTGGGACTTGTAGTTCTGCTTTTCCCATTCTAAAACTCAGACTACATGATTCAAAGAAAAACCCTGTACTGTATACGCACCTACAGATAAGAATGGATCATGTTGGCAACTATGCTAATGTAATTTGTGATCTTTTACACAACTGCTTGTCAATTTCTTTATGGGTCAGTCTTGGGAAGATGGCTCATTATAAGCAAACAAAACTAACCAAATCAAATTGCTTGATGACTTGATAAAACCTGAATTTGTACAGTTGCAAGTTGTTTACACTGTATGTTCTGATTATTCCCCTTCTGAATCCTTCATCAAATTACTATGACATCATGGCAAATGATTATGGAATTCATAAACATCTGCTGTGACAGCAGGCACATACACCATTTATTGTCTCTGACAGGTGTATTATTTGTCCTTTTGGGTTGCTGTGGGGTAGAGGGGAGTAGGAACCTTGCTTTTCATGTTGTGTATAGTTCCATTATAGCTTCCCAGAACCTATGTGTAATGCTGGTGCTTGGGCACAGCAAATGGCTGCAAAAGGGACGTGGGGAGTGAGGGTAAACACACATTTCAATATATATATATATATATTTGTATTTGGTTAGCTTAACCTTTTACAACCATACAAACACTAACAACTATTACGATTTTTTACCATAAAATCAAAATGGGTCAAGAAAGGAAAAACAAAAGAGGGAAGAGGAAAAATAAACAAGAAAGGACAATTCATAAAATCAAACAAGTCTTCCTATTTACAGTTAAATACAATGTATTGGATGGTTAGCAGGTGTTTTCTACCACTGAATTCCGAGTGGCATCACAGACAATGCAAGCGAAGCACATGTTGTCTGTCAGGGGTCACTCAGAAACCCCTGGCAGATTACATCCCTGCAGTTGCTAGCTACCCTTTTACAATTCTATACATAATGAACAGGACACCAAACAACCTAGTGTCAAAAATATTGCACATAGTTTCTAAAGCTGTTAAAAGCTTATCTGGAGTCTGAGCTTGCCTAGTCTATTGTTGTATCCAAGAACGAGGCCCATTTTCTAAAACCAACTATTCTATTGCTGCTGAACATAGGTTCCCATGGAGAAACCAATAACAGCGGTCATTCACATGGACATGTCTTTTTGTAGGTTTCACTTAGATGATATCTCAGCTCAGATTTTTCAATAGACGTCATTTCAAAAAGGAACTAAACATATACAAATACAATTAACATGTGGGAAAAGGAGTTGAGGGATTAGGAAGGAGGGAAAGGTAGGGTACAACCTGTTAAAAGTACAAAAAATATAGCCAAAAATGTATAGAGTAAGACTCTAGATGACATTATCACTGATGAAAAGATATGGATCCCTATCAATAATCCCTATGTTTCAATCAATGTTTTTAAAATATTCACAATACCTTTTAAAGCTTGCAGTTTCTGAAGTTCTCGGTTATTGCTGACATTGTACCTTGAAGAACTTTGTCGTTTTTCTTTCTTTACGACAGCCTGAGGAGTAGGTACTTTGATCTTTGATACCTGTGCTATAGGTGGTACGTTGTTTGTTTTCTTATTTGACACCTGCAGAGAGGAAAAGCAAAATATAACCAAATGAGATTCTTTCACAGTGGGTGACCTTAAAAACTATTTTTCATAGTTCATTAAATTGCATTTATCACGAGCAAAAAGAAGACAGAAAAACGTAACTGCAAAATAAAACTTTAAAAAGCAATATGGAAGAAATTGTCAAAAATGGCTTAAATGTAGATCTTGTTCCATAACTTCTTGGAAGACACAGCCTTAGTAAATAAGATATATCTCCTCATTCAGGCATGGATGGCATCTCACGGCCTCTGCCTGAATGACGACAAGACTGAGTTACTGATCCTCGGCTCAGAGCTGGCCATCAAAAAACTTGACCCAAACTATGCCTCATTCAACATCGACAATAATGTCATCAAAGTGATGCCTGCAGTCAAAACCCTCGGGGTCTATCTCGACTCAGCGCTCACTTTCAAGAAACAAACTAACTCACTAGCATCTTCCACTGCATATACTTGCAAATTAATCCGAGCTTGTAGACCATTTCTAATTGAGACTAGTTGCATTACACTAGCTAATTCACTCATCATATCCAAGTTGGATTACTGTAATGCTCTATACGCAGGATCTAACAAGTATATCCTTGATAAACTCCAAACTCTCCAAAATAACACTATTAGAGTAGCTTTAAATATTCCTAATAGAGCTCATATCTCCACTTCTAGGAAAAATATCCACTGGCTAAAAATCAAAGACAGGATTGCCCTCAAAACACTTTCCCTCACCTCCAAATGTCTTAACAATATAGCTCCCCCTTACCTGGTAAACAGAGTCAACAAGAGAACTTCAAACCGTCCCACTATAATGACTAATGCCTACACCTTAGTGGTGCCTAGATACAAAAAGAGTACAGCTGGCGGATCTAGTTTTCCGGTCATAGCTGCGCAAACTTGGAACAAACTCCCTATGGATCTCAGAATGGACCAACCTTGCCCTAGATTCAGGCGGAAAGTCCTCAACTGGATACGTTCCAATGACACTTAGCTCGACCGTCCCATTGCCACCTGCTCTAGAGACCCCAGATGACTGTAACTAGATGAATTGATTTCTGGTTAACTAGCTTGAACTGTAGTTTCGCACTTTCTTGTACATGCACCTTTGTTACCAATGTGAACTGTATTTTTCCTGTAACCAAGTTCTCAAGTATCCATGTATTGTCTGCGCCCAGCTACCCCTTCGGGTTTGGTTCTGCGCTATACCAAATAAACAAACAAACATAAAGTAAGAATGTTACAGAGCACAAGGGAAAGGTAAAATCTTATACCAAAAAAGTATGTTCTCAGCGATGTGGTTATTGCGTACAAAACCGTATAACATTGTTTTAGCGAAGTGAATTACAATGCGATAATTAACTTTGGCAAATTAACTTTGTGGGAAAGTAAAACTGTATATATTTATTGAGGGGTAAGGGGCATTGGTTGGGGTGGGAATGGTGGGGGGGCAGGGGTGGAAGGGAGAAAAAAGAATTTGGGGGGATTCCCATTCCCCATTAAAAAAACACACACAAAGTTATTTTGCTGACATTAATTAGAACAAAGTAATTCACTTTGATAAAAAAACGTAGAAAACATGCCAAGTTCACCCATCTTTTTATCTCTGCTGCTCGTACTGTACCTATCCTTTCATTGGCATTGATATTCTGTCAGTAACCAATTTTAAGTGTGTTAGATTACAAGAGAACTCAATTTGCAAATTAGTCAAACAAGCGAAGCCCACGGTAATCCTACGTAGTCTCTATAGAGCTAAATAATTCTGTTTATCGAATATGTTTCAAGCCATCGCATGTTGGTTGCTGGTATGTAATTGACTCTTGAGTCACTTCAATGCACAGCCCTCTTTATTTGGCCGTTAGACCATCAAAGCACATCCCAACTAAACATTTCTAACATTATCTTTATATCTTTATAAGTGAGAAAAGAACGGAAAGGTTCCAGAGGGCTAGTGACCTTTTGGTGACAATAATACAAAAGACCAAAACACGACCCTTGTTAAATGGCATGGGACAATTCTCTGATCTCAATTCCACATTCCGAGTTCCGGACTAATTACCGGATCGTGAGTGCCCAAAGGAATGAGATTCGCACCAGATAAAACTTTGTTGGTAATATTATTTTTGAGAGGGCCCCCCAGTACCAGGATCAGGGGACAGGCTGCCAACAATCCCACTATTAATAGTCTGGCCATAACGCTTGAGTCTTTCCAGAACATCACCGGCCATTCGTCCATCCCTGAAAACTAATTTAACAGAATCCTCAGGATTATCCCTGATCAGTCTATGGCAGCCCACCATGGCTTACTGATTCACAAAGGCACAATCCCCAACATAATGGGGCCAATGGAGGCCTTTATTCAAGAGGGCGTCCCCCGGTTCTTGCCTATTAGGGGGCATTTTAGGTACCCCATGAAGAAATACGGTGGGCCCACTTAGCGCCCCTTGGAATTGGCACTTGGGCAAACACCCCCCAGAGCAATGATTACAAGGACCAGTTGCACTCTCCATGAAGCGGTTAATACTCAGAATACTACGGGCCCGGTCCACCAAGGTAAGGGGCTACCGCACAGAGTAGAGGGCCTGGGGGGCTCTCCAGGTGCATTACATTTTGGTGGCTTATCAGCCTGGGGCTTGCTCATCAGAGTAGAAGCATTGTGGACATCAGGAACAATGTTCAGCTAGGGGGGCGAGGGATGCAGCCCAAGAACAGCAATGTCAATACCTAGGGGCTCTTTTAAGAATAGTACCTTCAGGTCCTTTCAAAAGTGCAGGATGGGCACGAAAAGGATAGTATGAAAGGGACAGAGGAAACAAACAAAAGATAGTGGAAAGGCGAATGAAGGAAACAATATTTTGTGGCTTATTGTTACTTTTAAAGTACCACTACCACTCCAAGGCTGCTTCATTTCTCAAAAATGATTCAAAATTGAAGTGCATGCATACGAAGGGAGGGGGGGGCTTCAGTTTTTAGTTGCTTTTGACATGCACAATACAAGATAAATTGTCTTCTAGGTGAAACCGGAGTAGGAGACCCAGAGGGCAGGTAAGAGGATGGAAGAACTATTACGGAGTGTCCAAGTATGATATATAGAGGGGAAGCAAATAAACAATATGTAGAGTATTGGTTAAAGAAGAGGAGGGTCTCTGTTAGAAACAGGAAGAGTTATCTATTATGCCAAGGGGAAAGGGGGACTGTTTTCAAGGCAATCCTCTACTTTGCTGCATACCACTCTGGACAACTGCCCAATTGTCATGACCACTGTGAGGGGGCACGCGTAGTGCCACAAGCAGGCTCTGACCAGAACCCCGAGGGCCTTAAAACCACTGCAAAAGGGCTCCTGGAGCCAGTCCTGGTGCCTTTGGCACCAGGCTCATATGTAGGAAGGAGGAGCTGTTCAAACTAGGTCCCATTTATGTACATGGGCCTTTAAATCCAACATGGAAGCACCCACACAGTCTAGTTCTAAAAACCAAGCCATGCGGTCTAGTGTTTTAGGTGTGGCAGGCCTGGAACTACTTTCCCTGGTACTACTTTACCTGGGGTATATAAACCACACCCGGACTGCAGAACACACTTTGTGTTATTCTTCAACCAGCTGCGTTACGCTCACTGTGTCCAGCTCCTGGTCTTCAGCATCTTCCTGTAATCCTGCAAGAACAAGAACTAGAGTATTCTGTTTTACCTGGGAAAACACCATCCAGCACTCAGGATCTCAACTGGGCTGCAATCTGTGGAAACCGAGAGAAGAAGAAACATCACTCACCTGTGAGTACTAGCTTAAGGACTTCTGGCAAACCGCTACCACAGCTGCTGTTCGAACATTGCGACCTGCAATAACGAGAAAGGGAAAAACAATATTAGAATGCGCGCTTCCAAAACATCGAATTCCATTGCGCTACGCCACTCTTCCATCCGGAGCACCACAGCAACATCTGCAAAGGAAAAGAGACATATTCAAGTTGGCTTTCAATATTAAACAACTGCACAGCGCTGTACTTACCTTAACGGATTCCGGGGGCCTGTTTTTCATCGCGCTCTCATCCACTCGACGCACCACAGTGGCCTGTGAGGAGAAGAAGAAAACACAGGTTTGCTTTAAAAGACAATAAAAGCGCTGCGCTTTGCGCTTTCTCTTACCTAGAAACGTGCCTCTCCATCCGGCACGCCAGCATCAAGACCTTCGCACCTGAAAAGAAGGATATAAAGACATTAACGAATTTGCACTGTAAACAGAACAAAGACTTACAATTAACAAACCTACCTGCCTACCAGCAGATTCAGGGCCATAGCAGGCCTGGGCCCAAGGAAGGCGTACTGCCCAGTGAAGCAACTCAGGCAGCTCGCCAACAAACATCAAGCGCCCCTGCACAAGAAACGCAATACAGATAGCTCACCCTACAAATAACTAAGGTGAGAAAAGAACCCAGTGGGAAGGCAATCGGTCAGAGGGAGGTGGAAGATTCACCCATTATAGAGTGTTATCACAAATCCTCCCTTCTGTAATTGCAGATTCATTATTCAGCATTGGGCAGCTATGCATCCAGGGTTCAAGATGTCAGAGCCTTCCAGACGCCCCCGGGGATATCAGGTGAGCCTAACACCAATCTACTCATTCTGAGCCCAGAGCAGATCATTCTCATTCTCACCTCTGTTCTTTTGTTCACCCTTTCCCCCTCTTGTTTTCTCTTCCTCTACATCTTTAATGTTGCATTTCTACTCGTGCAACAGCATGCTAGCTCCTTTTCCCGCCTCTTGCTTGCCACTCACTCTCTACTCATATCTCAATCTCTCAACTCTCTCATGTTCTCCTCCTCTCCCTGATGTGCCAGGGCCGAGAAACAGGCCCTGTCAAGAGAGGGAGGGAGCCTGATTCCTGACGCCGCAGCAGGTGCCGGAATGTCTGCAAACAGTCCCTTCCCAGCCACACCTTACCTTCGTCTGCAGCAGTGGGGAGGATGGTGCTGCATCGAGATACCAAAAGGGAGGGGGGCAGCCCCAGCACTAACAGAATGCGGGAAAGCCAGGCCGTGCCAGTTGGCCCAGCACAACATGAACCCACAGAGCACCAATACAGAGAGATGGGGAGGCGGAGTCAGCACCAGAAGGACTGCCATCGAGCAAGGGCACGTATCCAGCAGGCAGAGCCTACTGGGGCCTGCCCTCCGGGAACTGCCACTAAGCCACCAGGGACTTCTATTAATGGAAGGCCTCCATGGAGGCTGTGGTAAAAACTCCACTAGCCCACCAGGGAGATTGGGAACAAATTGGGCCTGCAGAAAGGCAGCATGAAGCAGGGTGGGCCCTACAAGCCCTTATAAGCCCTCCCTATAGCCTTCCCCTGCCACACCCCTTCAGCCAGGTAAGCTATTGGAAAAGGTATGTGGTCAATCCTGGGAGGGGGTGGGGCATTTTAGTCTTTGTGTGTGATTGGTTTAGTGTGGGTTAGTTGGGTGAGGACAGGAGGCGGAGGAGCGCGACAGGGATGCAGAAGCTATTGGTGAGAGGGGTCTGTGGAGTGTTTGGGTGTGAGTACGGAGTGTGTGAAATAGCGATAGAGAAAAAGGATGTAGTAGTGGACGGTAGTGAGTGGTAGGGACAGTATTGGAAGTGATAGCGAGAGAGTTAGTGACAGTAGTAGTGGTAGAGTAGTGGTAGTAGTGACATGATTATTATCACCTATACCTCACAAAGCCTTTCCTCCACCCCCAGGGAAGGGTCCAAGACCCCCCAATAGGGGATGTGGTAGGAATGGAGGTAGAGAAAAGCATATACCTTTCAACTGCATCAGTAAAGAGAGTAGGCAATCTGCAGTGGGCGGCTACTCTCAGTTATCAGCACAGGAGTTGTTTGCTAATGTCACATTTATTTTATTAAGGGTCCACTGCTCAAAACATCCAGTAACCCTGTGTGTGTTTATTAAAGACATGCATCATATATAACATATCAATACACAGTACTTTCAAATAGATGCCCAACACATTATGCTCATGTTCAATGCTTCTGACAAGATTCTCAATAGTAAACAATCAATGAATGCCCTTACACTCTTGTGTATAGTGTAAATCTTTTAATTATGAGAATTAAGAAACATAGCAACCATTATGGTCACCACACATAACACACTTAATATGCAAAAGGTGATTAATGAATATTCAGCAATCACTGTCTTTTGTCTCTAGGACTACTGAAGACCAATACATAATTTCAGAAGCAGAAGAGCCATTTCAATAGTAACTGTCTACCATAATAGATCTCGCTAGGCAACTTTATAGAATTAGCTTGCTCTTTCACAATGTGATATTAAAGATGGGTAAAACAGGTTATCATAAAATGAGAGGTGGAGACGAGATATCCGGATGCTCGTAGTTTGTACATTTCAAGAAAATTACAAAAATACTGAATCCAAAAACCACCTTTCAAAATCACTATGGTTAGCAAAAAGCAGCCAAAATAGGAAAAATGCTATAAAAGGTTTCAGTGTCAATTCGAGTTATCCATGGTGTCAGAAATTGACAATTGTGAATAGGTAGAGAGCTGCATGCAGCTCCAGTAATAGTTCATCTAAAAAATGAATAGCAAGTCTCAAAAAGCCCAAAATCCAATTTAGTGGCTTCAAATATAAGACAAGGAAAAAGGAGGAACTTCTCCCTTGCCTCTGTATAGGAAAGAGTGTCTCCAGTGCATCTCTATGGGTGGTCCTCACAGCCTTCGTCTGATCCCTTCTCTTCCAGCCCATCAGAACAGCTGGTGTAGCCCTCCCCAAAGCCAGCCTTTTTATAGTCTCAGAGTGTCCTTTCTCATTATCAGCAAGTGCAAGGTGCTACATTTGCTCGTTCTCGCCCATATCCGGCCTTGCCTGGAAACATTGTAGTTCTTTTAAACACTGTTTTAATAGCTCGAACATTTTGTTTTGTTTACTATAATAAACCAGGACAATTGGAACACTGTTTTTATTTTATTTTTTATTATTTTCATTTGGTTTATTACAAACTTTTGAAAAACTAAAAAACAAAACAAGGCTGCTATCAAGGACATACACTCAGTTTGCATAACCCTTAGAGTCCTCGCCTTAAGATTAGGAATGTTACTTGTCTAGATCCTGTTTCACCATTGTCACTTAATCCGCATTTCATAAAGTTTTTGGGCGGGTCCTCACGCCACGGCCTTCATTCTATTTTCTAGATGTTTCAGGAATAATGTGATAGCCAGTGTCACACTTTACAGACTGTTTGGTATGCATCCCAGAAGTATTGTTTACCCAATATGCTTGTGTGTTCCATAACAAAGATAGGGTTGGCACACAGCCCAGACATCCAAGCTAAATGTAATTATTTGTTCTTAATTGTGAACTCTGCTCATTAACTGAATATATGTTGATGCAATTACATTATGTACATGCCTGCCTACTGACTACAAGGCTTGAAATACCACACATATTTTGAGATACCACACAACCCTTGCATTCAGGCTAAACAACATGTCAGTAGGAGTAGTAGGAACAGCACAGAGATGTAGTTGCGTTTGTGTGGAAGTAGTGGTAACAGTAGAGTGGAAGTAGAAGGCGGAGTAGTAGTGAGGAAGAAGGAAGGAGCTAGTAGCAGAGGTATTGGCAGTAGAGTGGTGGTTAGAGATCGAGAAATAAGGAGAGTGGTGACATTGAAGGGTGGAGGTAAGAAGGCGGAGTGCGAGATTGGAGGGACACTACTATCATGAGAGGAGAACATCTTGGGACCTAGTGTAGGGAAGGATCA
Source organism: Ambystoma mexicanum (assembly GCF_040938575.1). Taxonomy (NCBI): domain Eukaryota; kingdom Metazoa; phylum Chordata; class Amphibia; order Caudata; family Ambystomatidae; genus Ambystoma; species Ambystoma mexicanum. The sequence continues at coordinate 521,339,454 of NC_090940.1, forward strand.
GGCGAGACAGTGTGTGCAAGAAGAACAGGTGGAACTGGGCGGAAGGAGACACCATCCCAAAATGCCTCTAGAGTGGTAGAAAGCTAGGTCAGGGACAGCTAGAAGATCCTGAGGGAGACAGGAAGCCATCGTCTTAGGTAAAAAAACATCATGAGTTCCTGCCAGAAGATCACAGGTGGCACTGATCAAGAGTTCTAACACCCGTTAAGGACACCTGGGTTAGGGATGAGGGTAATGGCCAGGGTAGGTAAGCGAGAGAGGGACAGCCCTAGCGCCAATTCCCCCAGATCCCGATCAAGCCTCAGAATTACCAGAGAACCCTTGGCCCAAGTCCCAAATAAACACCCTTGGAGTTACTACCAGTGTCAGCGTAGTTATTTGTGGCCGGCCACCGATTCACACAGATCTCACCAACTGTTATTCTTCTCCCGCCTTTAAAAAAGGTTCACTTGGCAATGTGCAGCAATATCAGGTAAGACAAAAGATGAATCATCACTTTATGGGCAGGTAGCACAATGGAATTTGGTTGCTATGTGCCCAAGCCCACAGAGCCGCAGGCCTTTCGGCGACAGAGAAAGCACAGGGGAAGATTGCGGTAGGAAAGAGGTGGGAAAACAGCAGGAAAGTTGCTTGTAGCTGTAGACCACAGTGAAGACTGATACAGAATTTCCAGAGGATGAAGCGACACAGAAGTAAGAACTGCAGATGGCAAGTATGCCACCAAAAACCAAGGACCAAGCATACATTGAGGAGCAAGAGTCTAGAGAGAAAACATCAGGAACAATGCCAGACAAAACTGTCAATATGATAAAGTCACATTGAGCAGAAACTGAATAAAATCATAGAGAATAACATCCAGTAGCCCAGTTCCACATGCCACAAGACGGTAACAGTCATTGACAGTGAGAGAATTGATGCAAGCTTGGAGACGCAGTCGTAAAGTAAGGGAACTTGAACATTTGAAATGCTGGGAACTTAGGCCTAAGTGAAGTCTAACAAAACTTCAGTTTGACAGAATTGATGCATGCTGCAATGTACAGTGTTAAAGTAAAGTTTACTCACCATAGTGATACGTTACAAGTCCATTGTTCACTTTCCTCCATACACTTGAGATAACCCATTCACGAGGGATCGGACAGGAGCTATTTTCCAGCAGATAACGTCCTCCAATAAACAGTTTAGCATTTAGCTGTGGGGCATGCGTACATGCATGTGGCCATGCCCCTCTAAGTGTGTCCTCAGCCGTGCTTTTCCTGTCCCTTTCCAATCACCCAGGCCGTAAACTGATATATGTCTGTTTTAGCAGAGAGGGTGGAAGGGTGTATGGAGGAAGAGGACTATGGACTAACGAAAAATGAAGTGACTATGGTTAGTAACTTTTAGTTATATGTCCCGTCCTCCTCCCTCTTGAACGACTACCAAGCAAGATGCATTGTAGGGGAGGAAGACTATACCTAATCTAGCCAAACAATTTCTGAAGAACTGCCTCACCAAACCAGACATTTTGCCTTCAGAACGCAAAGGGCAATGCCCATGTTGCAGCCTTGACAATAACATCCCGAAAAACGTGACTTTGAATACCACAGAAGCAACCTTGGCACTATGCATAGAGGGTTTCTGAAGTTTGTAGCTTCTCCTCAATGTAGGAGACTATACAATGAGTAATAGTCACCTTCAACCTTCAACATGAACTGACAGTGGGATGTGTCGCCATAAAGAATGAAAAGGCACACTAAACAGTCCTGCGCAGATAAAATCTGAGTGCTCGTCTCATGTCCAAGCTATGATGAGCCCTTTCAACTTCCAAACAAGGATTAGGGAAGAACAAACAAAGATTTCCTGATTTAGGTGGAAGTGTGAGGAGTCAGAAATGTGAAGCGGGCAACTTTGTGAAGGTTTTTCAAAAGATAACATCTTATTAACTCAAAAGGTTGGATAAATGCTTCACTATCCCTAACCTCACAAGGTGTCCCCTGTCTAAAATAAACTAAAGGAAACACTAACCTATCAATGGTTCTACTACTTCTTCTTTGTGATTTGTCAACACTACTTCACAGTACTTACTCAATTTCCATATGGTCCACTCCCATGCCAGGCCTACTATTTCAAAGTTCTCTGTTCTGGTGTACTCTCCTGCTAGAACAGAATAAAGTGTCACAGCCACCTCTGACATGGTGTACTCCCCTGCCAGCCCAGAACAAACTAACAACCACAAGTACTTCTGTAGTAAAGACCAGCTTTCAACAACTTTGCAAGGTGTCTTTCTACACAACATCACATTTAAGAATGTTGTCATTGAAAACAAGATTCACATTGGTGCTATTGATTAGAGGCCTGCGATTTCCTTACACTCTGCAAGTTATGCTCCACTCCTTCTGAATATCCTTTACCAGAGGGGCAGCCTTCTTGCCAATCTTGTTTCCCCACTTGTTCATTAATCAAAGTCTGACAATAATTATGTCTCCCGCTGACTCTTCTTTGACTTTGGCAATGTGGGTTTAAACCAGTTCCTTTTATGACCTTCTTCAAATATGGGCTATTGGGCTATAGGTTTTACAAATGTTTGAATTCTTATTTGCCCCCGCTTGACTTTGGCAATGATTGTTAACTTTAAATTGCATTCTTATAACTTTCTTCTGGCTTTGGCAATGGTAGTTCCTCTTAGGTTCTTGAATTATAACCTCATCTTCCGGCTGGCTTTCAAATTGCCCCACATGCAAATAATCACACCCCTTTGGTCTGATAATCAAGCTCTTATTATTCCACTTTCTCCTTTTAAAGTCAGTTTGGTTTATAAAATACTGCTTCATTTGCTTTCTGTCAGTTTGGTATTTAAAGGTACTCTTCTTCTTATATTTCCCTCTACGTGTGTTGTTTTCTGTGTTAAAGCACATGGCCTGAGCAAGCTGCTGTATATGGACACTTCCGGTGTCACAATATCTCAGTGACTCACTGGTTCAGGCATGTGCGTCTGTTCGCCTCGCTGCTTCCAAGTCCTCTGCCTGAGCATGCTTCTCATGGTCCGGCAACCAGCAGCTTTCAGTCTTCTGCAGTCCGTGCCACTCGCACACAGAGCGTCCTCTGCTCCAAAGGCTCTCTGGTGCCCGCCTACCACCGGAGATCACCTTACCATGGGGAAAGCTTTCTAAACTTTCGTTCCCTGCTGCGCAGCCTCTGCAATCCAGGTTTCCCAGGTGAAAGCTTTCACCTCTGACGTTTACCACTGTGCGAGCTCTGCAATGAAGGCTTCTGGAGTCAAAGACCCTCTCGGGACTGGCACCTGCTCAACTCTTGACAGTGGTCCTGGTGCTGTCTTCCTCCTCCAGATTCTGCTACAATGTGGAGAGTTCACAACTCCTCCACCTACAACTACTGCTCTGCTCCTTCGTACTAATGGCCTGCACCTGAGGGGGTCTTCCAAGCCTTCCAGTCCAGGTTATTTTCATTAATTTGCTGCGCTTTGCAGCTTAGTGCGTCTTCGGCCCTCTTTTTACGTCCCAGTACTTTGGGGATTATTGGACTTGGAGTCAATAATGTAAAAATCAGTTTTTCTAGCTTCTTCTATTTTGCAATAAGCCACTAGAAGGATGGGGTCGCGGGTGGGAGGTGGTGTTGAAACAGGGGGTTTCCCATTCCCCCTGGCCTGCTTCGCCGCTCACCAGCCCCAAGGTCAGGATCAGAAAGCGTCTGCTTTTCCGTGGCCACGTGAGAAAGGTCCCAAGCCAGGTTTTCTGGGGAATCAACTCTGATTCATCATAGAAGTCAAAGACAACCTGCGCTAACAATAAGGTTACTTTTAAAGGGATTGTAGAATTATACCTTAGAGACACTTTCCCTCATGCCTTGGTGTTCCTCTCCCTGACACTTACTTTTCTCCCGCTACTCTCCTCCTTCCAACTCCTCCCCACTTTCTCTCCTAGTGCTCCTTTCATTTGTCCCTCTGATGTGTCTCACTTTGCTCCTACATCTACCACCATCCTTCAATGTTACTCCCTTCTCCACACTATTAGTCAAGTCACATTTCTATTTGAACAGCATTACTGTTATTACAACATTAAAACACCAAATATTACAACATTTATAAAAACAAATAACAATCAAATGGTCCAATCAACATTGTAAAATCAACATTCCATAATCACATTTTTGTCATTACTCTTTCCCTCCACCAAACCCCACTGTCTGCTACATAGCCATGCTCTCCATATAAACTGCGCATCTGAAAGCGTTACTGCTTCACTAACCGTGCTACAAGCCCACACAAAGGCATTTTACAGGTGCCTTATTCTGGAATCCTTAATTAGGGGCTCCAACAACTTTTTCCTTAAGATTTGAATAAAGGGGACGCAAAAATAAAAAGTGAATAATTGTTTCAGGTGAAATACTACAAGGACACAAATGATTGCTCTATCAGCTTGAAGCCATATCCCCAAACTACTGTAAAAGGTTGGCAACCTAGACTAAGGGGGTCATAACGACCCTGCCGGTCTGGTAACAACTGTGCTGGTAGGCTTACCAGCACTGCTGTTACCGGACCTCCAGAGTAAAAGTTTGTGGGCCGGATGCCCTCCTGCCTGCCAGGTCTGACCTGGCGGGCAGAACGGCAGCCGCTCGCAGACTTTCAGGGTAGCACCAGCACCGTTATGAACAGTGCCGGTGCTACCGTCCTCCCCATCCCCATTGAGTCCTACGGGACTCAAATGGGAATGGGGAGTTACATTTTCCGGCGCCTGGCTTCACGGACTGCCGTAATGCCCTGGTGATTCCCTAAAGCCAGACGCTGGAAAAAAACAACTCTGGCGGCAGCCTGCCATTTTTACTGGCAGGGCTACCGCCGGGGTTGTAATGAGGCCCTAAATCTTTAGTAGAGATCTCTCATTCCAGGGTTGGTCATTCTTTTGAGCAGTAATTCTCAGCCTGTAAAACTTTCTGACTCTAGATATAAGCTGTCTGGAGTTTCCTTGTGCATATTGTAATAACATGTCATCTTTCATTTTCCAATATCTTGTGTACAAGAGATTTGTGTCGTGTCAACTTTGGTAATTTGTGCTTGAAAGTCACACAAAAAATCGTTTAAGCCCAGTTTGAATAGACCTTTCCTTATAGCTCTAAACCAATCCAGGTTCTCACAGCCTGGCTGTTTTTGAAGTTCTTGCAAATATTCCGTATAAACATGTGGGGAAAATTAGGAATGCAAATTGTTCAACTCCTCAGATACCCCTGTTGCCCTGCTAGTTTTGATAAAGCACTTGCTAACTGCCATGTTTAACACTGTCTTATTGCCTGAACAGGGTTAGTTCAATGCCATAGTGTGCATGTCTTAACCACAGAGAAGCTTAGCCTTCCACCTCATAACGATGCCCGCTTCAATAAGTTCCCCCTTTTGTTGTGTTTCCCTTTTGGCATATCTAAGCGTGTTTTAGGAAGATGCCTCACTAGGCAAGGCAGCTTTAGCAGACAGAAGGAGCCATAGTAATGGAGCCATCTCAACCTGAACGCATGGGAACTGTAAAAGTAGCGTGCACATCAGGAATTGTAATTTATCGTAAAATGTCATAGATTGTGCCTTCCTAGGTGTGAGAATTTAGCCTCTGCCTATGATGTGTATGCTGAGAGACTGAAAAGCCTCTCAAAACATTTCTGCTTGCCCATCTCATGCTATGCCAGAACCACCCATTCCCATTGAAATGCATGTGTGCTCTGCTGTATAAAAACACTTGGCATAGAGGAAGGGGGTTTGCTGCGCTGAGTTTCATTCTGCAGATGGGTTGCTGTTTGTCCTGTGTATGCTGGCTTTGCTGAATGCTATTAAAGACATTCAGCAATCCACCTGAAGAATCTGTGGTTATGTTTTCACTAGTGGACCAGTTTAGAGTAGTTGACTAGTTTATAGTAAGATTCTTTAATCAGAACTATTTGCCAAAACCCCCAATAAGCAGCCTAGAAATGTTTCAGAGACTAGAACTGTTTCATCAGGAAAAAGAATAGGAACAGAAACATTAGCAATTCTTGGTGGACCCCCCTCCCATCTCTCCAGTCAACAGCCTACATTATTGATGACAAGGTTGAATAGTGTTGGTGCAAGCATGGCACTTTGTCTCACACCTCCACTTATATAAAAGTCCTTGGAGTGCACTCCTCTCTGGCCCAACCAAACCCTAATTCTAGACCCTTCATGAAGTTCTGATAATCATAAATTGTGCAATCATAAATTGATCACTGAATCTATACCTTTCCAGCCCAGGGATTCCCACAACAGGTCCCTGTCAGAGTCATAAACTGCCTTGAGATCTACAAAGCCAATATATAGTGAACCTTTCCTCAGAGATGCATACTTCTTGGGTATCAGCATTAGTCGCAGGTCTTATCCAATAGTACCAGCACCTTGACGGAAACCCCCCTGCACTGGGTTTGTCTCCCCTACTCTTCCACTCCGGGCCCCTATCCAAGGCAACTTTAGAGAATATCCTTCCAGATAAGTCTAGGAGGGTGACTGGTCTGTAATTAATTTGATCCCCCTTTCACCTGTTTTAAAGATATGAATTATTTCGGACAGCCTCCGAAAGTGGGAGATTTCACCTGTGGTTAGTACATAATTAAAGAGCAGAGGGTTGTAAATGAACCCATACTGCAAGATCGATTTAAAAAGATCCCCTGGGACTCTGTCCAGGACAAGGCCTTTTTCCGAAGACTGGAACATATTGCCTCAGTGCCCTCCTTTAGGGATCTGGTATGGGCCGTGGTTACATTTATACCCCAAGAATTATTGAACACTAGGGCACTTGTCTATTCCCTTAAATACAAAGTCGTTTTAGCAGGTTTTACCAGGAATGTTATTTTCTACTCCAGGGTAGGAGCCCTTCAGTGCCCATGTTATAAAAGCCTGATGGTCTTCGGAGGAACTCGAAAAAGATTATTAATAGCCTTAAGAGCATTCAACATGGCAGTTGCTTTTAAGTGAGGTTCTCAGTCCTGAGTGAACATGCATTCTAGGTGTTGCAGGACTGCATTATATATAACAGGAGCAAGACTAGAGAAGTCTACTTCTGTCAATCTCATACTGCACCCTTCAAAGGCTGCCCTATCTTAGGCCTCTGATGTTCAGTATACCCGAATGGAGGCACTTACAGTAAGATATGCAAGAGATTATGATCACGTTCAACCCTTGTAGCAACCAAAACATCCTTGAATAGAACGCACGCTTAAACTGCCAAGAAACAATAGTCTATTCTAAAAGACCTTTGATGGGCACAAAAGGTATTAGTTGCTGGGCTATCCATTTGTAATCTCCCATTGAAGGCCTCAACGTCTGCCTCTAATGCCTAGTTTCTTAAAAAACAGCCCATCCCATTGGTTTACCCTTGAAAACAGGTAATTTGGCTGGATACTCCTCATTGCAACTACTCCATCACACTTCTACTCAGTAACTCTTCTGTCACTCTCCCAAACACCTATCTGTCACTGTCCACACACATTCCAACTCTCTCACATTCCGAACTTAGACACACATTCACCATACATTACCACTCACTCTCACCAATACCTTGCCTTTTCTTTCTAACGCCTCGACACTCCAATCCACTGCGCTTCCTCCTATTGGTCTCTTAGTCTGCCACCTTCTCCTCACCTGAACAACCCAAATGCCCTGTTTCCTGTCCTCCTTTTAACTCTCCCCTTGTTCTGCCATTGGAACTCTGACCCTAACCAATCTAATCCGGTCTTCTGTAAGGGAGGCATAGTATCACAAGGAGGACACTGACATAAACGATACAAAGTTGACAATTTTAATTCAATTCTCAGGGTTTGAAAACAACTCCTGTCTGGCCATATAGCTAAATTGGGAGCATGCTCTACCATCAAATACCAGAAAAACAGTCCTAGTCAGTCGTGTCCGATATCATAAGATTTAAACTATAAAACCTAATGCCTGCCCTCACTCTATTACAATAAATGTGCACTGGGAAATCCGTTTTCAAAAAGGAAAGTCGGTGTCTAACAAAAAGGTCTGAATGGCTTTCAGAAAATGGTGTACAACTCCCTTCCCCACGTTTAAAGCACGGGGTACCAAATTTGAGGGGAAAAAGGATAGGTGGATGATACACTGTTCCTTAAGTGACACACTTTGACTTTTGGGTACACGTCCTTCAGGTCTTCCTCGACCGCGATCATACCTATCTTCTCAAGCTCAGTTCAACACAGTTAGTCTTCCTCCAATAGACCCTTAAGGTTTCCCCTCACCCGAGTTCGGGTCTTTTCTCAAACACAGTTCAACACAGTTCAACACAGGCTTCTCTCAGTCAGGCTAGAGCCTGCCTTAGTTCACAATTCACAAATATTCCTGATTGGCTTCCCTCAGTCAGGCTCGAGCCTCTAGACTTTTCCTCAGGGTTCCCTTCCCCAAGTTTTCAATCAATAAAGAAACACAACTCAATCACATTAGTCGAAGGCTTTCGAAAACTGCAGAGGGTTTGACTAATCTCTGCATGACCACTTCGACAATCACAGTTTCTGTCACAGCCACTTCCCACAGTTCCTTCCCCAGGAGTCTCCTCACCTTGGTCTTCACTGTGACTGGCGACTTTCTGTCTTCTCCTCCGGTCTTTCGGGGTTCTCCCCTCTTCAGTATCTTTCTTAAGGAGTCCTTTCCCCTTCTTGCGTTCGAAGAGATAGGGACGGTCTCCTCCGGAGGCCACCTTGACCGTTATTGGAATAAACCGTCAGGTGAACCCTGGGGAGTCCGCCCCTCCCAAAACAGGGAAAAAGCCAGTAAGGCAGAAAAAACCCTGTGAGGCTGCAGGCGAGGATAGATTGGAGGAATTGCGGGTCCAGAGGCTTTAAAAGTCTTGAGGCCAATGTCCAGTTGATACTCCAATGGATGACAGCTACCGGACTGTGATTCCTTGGCATGGATGAAGGAGCCCTGGGAGAGGCGATGGAGTGTGGAGCCACAAAGGAGAACTTCTATGCTTCGGAAGGATCAAACATAGGCACAGAAGACTGCAGGCGGAGGTAAGTTGTTTCGGTAGACAGGTAAAGGTATGGGGAGAGAGAGAGAGAGAAAACTCGTGAGCAATAGAGAGCAGTAGTGAGTCCGTGAGAGTAAGAGAGAGTGAATGCGAGAGAGTATGAATGAGAGAGCGAGTGAATGCTAGAGAGTATGAATGAGAGAGCGAGTGAATGCTAGAGAGTATGAATGAGAGAGCGAGTGAATGCAGGAGTGCGCGAATGAGAGAGGGAGTGAATGCAAGAGAGTATGAATGAGAGAGCGAGTAAATGTGAGAGTGCGCGAAAGAAAGAGGGGGTGAAAGAGAGGGATGGCAAGACCGAGGGAAGACGGAAAAGACCCCGAGCAACAGGGAACCGGAAAACCGGAACCTAGCCGACGGGGAAGACAGGTACCAGCCGAGCGAGGTAGAGGGTACTACGGGGGGCGAAGCTAGGCTGGAACCGAGGACCAGATAAGGGGAAAGGAAAGGCAAGAGAACGGCCGTCGCCTAACGAGAAGGCGAAGGGCCGCGGAGATTAACCGAGAAAACAAAAGAGGAGCTCGGTATGTCAGGAACGGTAGTAGGCACAAAATCGAAAGTCAGCATAGCGAGTTGCAACGCGACTCGCAGGGGGCGTGGCTTCCTTAAATGCAGCAGCAACAAAAAGACTGGACCGCTCACAGACAGACTGTTGCGACCTAATAGCGCCTCCATCTTGCCCATAACTTCCACGGTCTCAGTAGTGTGACAGTATGCCCTCTCCTTATCCCTTCTCCCCCGGGCTTCCCTGGGTGAAGGCGATGGAACAATCTGAGAAGGCGTGGGGCATGGATGTTACGTCTGGGCTCCCAAGATCGTTCTGCTGCTGAGTACCCTTTCCAATGGACCAGGTATTGTATAGTGCCATGTCTGTAACGGGAATCCACCAGCCTCTCCACTTCATACTCGTCAGGGTCCGGGTCCTCGATCCTTAAAGAAGAGGGTCTACGATGACTCGTAGGATCGGGAAAATAAGCCTTTAGGAGAGACGTATGGAAAACAGGGTGAATCCTCTTCATCCTGGGTGGTAATTGTAACCGAAAGGCCACAGGATTTACCTGGGACAAAATAGGGAAAGGACCTATGAAGCGGGCCGAGAATTTTCCTGGGTGAACCCAACGCGGGAGATATTTGGTTGATAACCACACCTTGGTTCCTACAGCCCAGTTAGGGTTAGGGGATCGCTTCTTATCCGCATACTTCTTGTAACGTATCCGGCTTGCCTCCAACTTCTGTACAGCTTCCTTTTGGATGGTACGGAGATCATGAAGATGTTGATCCACCGAGGGCACAGTAGTAGGAGGAATCCCAAAAAGAGGAATATGTCTCGGATGATACCCGTAGGTAAAAAAGAAGGGACTGATGCCTGTAGCAGAATGTTGGGTATTGTTGTAGGTAAACTCTGCCAGTGCTAGATAGGACTGCCACTTATCCTGCTCCTGATTGCAGAAACAACGTAGATATTGTTCGATGGTGGCATTTAAGCGTTCGGTCTGGCCGTTACTCTGGGGATGGTAACCAGAAGACAATGCTTTCTGAATCCCCAGAGAGCTGCATAACGCTGACCAAAAACGGGAGGTAAATTGGGTTCCCCTATCCGACACTATGGTCCGAGGCAAGCCATGTAATCTCACTACGTCTCTCAGGAATACTTCGGCCGTCATGGGGGCGGAAGGCAAGCCATGTAAGGGAGAGAAATGTGCCATCTTGCTCAGGGAGTCAATAGTCACCATAATTGCTGTGTATCCCCCCGAGGGGGGAAGATCTACAATAAAATCGGTAGATACATGTACCCAAGGCTGAGATGGTAGAGGCTCTTGTTGGAGCAGGCCCAATGGTCTGTGAGTGGTATTCTTGTTGGCCGCACATACTGGACAACTCATCACGTATGCCTTAGTGTCCTTTACCATTGTCGGCCACCAGAAATATCTAGAAGCCAGGCGTAGGGTTGCCCTCTGTCCCTTGTGACCCGCAGACGGAAGGTCGCGACACCAATATAGGGCTTGCGTTTGGAACTCCTTAGACGGTAGAAATAGGGCGCCTTGATGAAAGTACAACCCACCCCTCTTCACCAGGAGTGGTTGATACTCTGAAGACACATCGATATGATAAGTGGCAAGCTCTACTTCTTGTAGGAAAGAGCTGACCATTCCCAGGATTCTCTTGCCAGCAAGTATCCCATCCTGGCCCTGTTTCTCTTCCTCTTGGTACTCCAGGCTCCGAGAGAGAGCGTCCGCTAGAGCGTTCTCCTTTCCGGGAAGATATGAGATTTCAAAGTCATATTGGGAAAAGAAATAGGCCCATCGAGCGTGTCTGGAATTGCAACACTCCATTTGCTGCAATATCTTCAGATTCCGGTGGTCAGTACGAACCAGAAAGGGATGGGCAGCTCCCTGTAACAAATGTCTCCATTCAATACAGGCCTGTCGGATAGCCAGTAGCTCTCGTTCCAACACCGAGTAATTCCTTTCACTAGGTGTAAGTGTTCTAGAATAATATGCCACCGGATGTTCCGCTCCATCTTTGCCGACTTGTAGGAGGGCAGCTCCAATGGCCCCTCTAGAGGCATCCGTTTCAACCACAAAGGGGAGAGATTGGTTAGGTTGCACCAGAATGGGAGCAGTAGTAAAGGCTTTCTTGAGTACCAGGAAGGCTTGGTCGGCATCCTTATCCCATTCAAACTTCTGGCCCTTTTTTAGAAGACGAGTGATGGGCAAGACTATGTCAGAGAAGTTAGGGATGAATCGTCTGTAAAAGTTGGAAAGACCCAAAAACCTCTGTATGTCCTTGGGACTCTTCGGAACAGGCCATCTAAGGACTGCCCTTACCTTCTCAGGATCCATCTGTACCCCCTCCTTTGAGACGATAAAACCTAAGTATGACACTGAGGCAGCCTCGAAAATGCACTTCTCTGGCTTGACCAGGAGCTGATTTTCCCTTAACCTTTGGAGGACCAGGGAGACATGCCTTCGGTGTTCCGAGAGAGAGGAGGAAAAGACCAAAATATCGTCTAAATAGACCACCACTGAGGCATACAGCAAGTCGGAAAAAATCTTATCAACAAAGTGCTGGAAGACTGCCGGGGCGTTCACCAGGCCAAAGGGCATGACTCTATATTCGAAATGTCCCAGAGGAGTTCGAAAGGCCGTCTTCCACTCATCCCCTTTCTTTATTCTCAGCAGATGGTAGGCTCCCCGAAGGTCTAATTTGGTGAATATAGAGGCTCCTTCTACTGCTTCAAGTACCTCCTTTATGAGAGGCATAGGATATCTGTCTCGAATAGTCAAGCTGTTCAATCCTCGGTAATCTATACACGGCCTGAGTTCAGCAGAGCCCTTCTTTGGGATGAAGAACATTGAAGCCCCTGCTGGGGAGTGAGATTCCTGGATCAAACCATTCTGTAGATTAGCATCTAGATACTCCTTCAATGCCCTTCTTTCTGGTAGGGACATCGGATACATGCGTCCAAACGGTACCGATGCTTCAGGTTTCAAATTGATGGCACAATCCTCTGCTCGATGTGGGGGTAAAGTACGGGGTAGTATATCCTCAAAGATCTCGGCATACTGCTGGTAATAAGGAGGGATCGTTTGAACCACTGCCGAGGAGGTTGGAACAGCAACCCCCTTCCCCCTGAAAGGAGATGTCTGGGGAAGACTCGAAGTGGAACAATATGAAGACAGAAAACTTACAGTATTAGTAGCCCAGTCTATCCTGGGATTATGCTTGCGCAACCAGGGTATGCCCAGGATGACGGGAAAATGGGCAGCTCTGATGACATCAAAGGTAATTTGTTCCTGGTATTGAAACAAAGACATAGTGGCTGGACAAGTCTCTTGAATGATAGGTCCAGAAGAGAGAGGAGCTCCGTCTACACCCTCTACCGGTAAAGGACAGTCTTTCTGAAGTAGGGGAATAGCCTGTTCTTGAACCCACTGAATATCAATAAAGTTTCCAGCAGCACCGCAATCCAGCATAGCCAAGGTTTCTAGTGAAGCAAGAGATCCGAAAGTCAGATGAACTGTAAATACCATGAGTCTATGGTCCTCTTTCGGCTTATCCTGCTGCCTGAAATTGCAGGGATTAATCAATTCCGCCCGGTTCCTTTCCCTGCTCAAGACCGGGGAGATGCGTTTCCCGACCGTCTCGGGGGTACCTCGGGGCAACTCCGAAGCAGATGCTTAGAGGATCCGCAGTACATGCAAAGACCCTGTTCTCTGCGTCTTTTTCGTTCCTCGGGAGTCAACGGGCCCCTAGTTGATCCTATTTGCATAGGTTCCTCTGTCTGCGATCGAGTAGGAGGATTTGAGGCGGGTATTCCGATAGTCTGATGTGGTCTGAACCTCCTCCTTTCTAATCTTCGCTCCTGCAATCTAAACTCCAACTGCAGAGACATCGTGACCAACTCTGGAAAGGAAGCAGGATGTGCCATCCGGGCTAGTTCGTCCTTGAGTTCATCATGTAATCCTCGTCGGAAGAGGGTCTGTTGGGCTAAATCTGGCCACCCCGCCTCCGTAGCCTACTTCATAAATGCGGAGGCGTATGTCTGTACACCTTGATTTCCCTGACGGAGATCCAGGAGGGCTTCATAAGAAGAATATTGGACCTCTGGTCTTTCAAATCTGTCCCGCAACAATTGAGTGAACTGTGCGTAGTCATTAACCGCAGGATTTGCTTGCGCTATCAGTGGAGTAGCCCAGGCCAAAGCATTGCCCACTAGGTTGGAGACCAAAAACCCAACCTTGGCCCTATCGAGTTCATAGGCCTTAGGTCGAAAGGTAAAGTAAATCATACAGGCATCCAAAAATTCTTTCAGGAGTTGCGGACTGCCATCATACTTCCCGAAGGAGAACGTCAGGGGAGGCAGGTCACCTCGGAAATCCTCTCGAGCCGCCACCTGTTGACGTAAGTTGATGTTCTCTGTTCGAAGGCTCTGAACCTCCGCCTGGAGACCCTGAATCGCTGTTACCATCTCCTGGTATTGTTTCATGGAGGCCATCGTACTTGTTTGGCGTTGCAAACTGTCACAGCCACTTCCCACAGTTCCTTCCCCAGGAGTCTCCTCACCTTGGTCTTCACTGTGACTGGCGACTTTCTGTCTTCTCCTCCGGTCTTTCGGGGTTCTCCCCTCTTCAGTATCCTTCTTAAGGAGTCCTTTCCCCTTCTTGCGTTCGAAGAGATAGGGACGGTCTCCTCCGGAGGCCACCTTGACCGTTATTGGAATAAACCGTCAGGTGAACCCTGGGGAGTCCGCCCCTCCCAAAACAGGGAAAAAGCCAGTAAGGCAGAAAAAACCCTGTGAGGCTGCAGGCGAGGATAGATTGGAGGAATTGCGGATCCAGAGGCTTTAAAAGTCTTGAGGCCAATGTCCAGTTGATACTCCAATGGATGACAGCTACCGGACTGTGATTCCTTGGCATGGATGAAGGAGCCCTGGGAGAGGCGATGGAGTGTGGAGCCACAAAGGAGAACTTCTATGCTTCCGAAGGATCAAACATAGGCACAGAAGACTGCAGACGGAGGTAAGTTGTTTCGGTAGACAGGTAAAGGTATGGGGAGAGAGAGAGAGAGAAAACTCGTGAGCAATAGAGAGCAGTAGTGAGTCCGTGAGAGTAAGAGAGAGTGAATGCGAGAGAGTATGAATGAGAGAGCGAGTGAATGCTAGAGAGTATGAATGAGAGAGCGAGTGAATGCTAGAGAGTATGAATGAGAGAGCGAGTGAATGCAGGAGTGCGCGAATGAGAGAGGGAGTGAATGCAAGAGAGTATGAATGAGAGAGCGAGTGAATGTGAGAGTGCGCGAAAGAAAGAGGGGGTGAAAGAGAGGGATGGCAAGACCGAGGGAAGACGGAAAAGACCCCGAGCAACAGGGAACCGGAAAACCGGAACCTAGCCGACGGGGAAGACAGGTACCAGCCGAGCGAGGTAGAGGGTACTACGGGGGGCGAAGCTAGGCTGGAACCGAGGACCAGATAAGGGGAAAGGAAAGGAAAGGCAAGAGAGAACGGCCGTCGCCTAACGAGAAGGCGAAGGGCCGCGGAGATTAACCGAGAAAACAAAAGAGGAGCTCGGTATGTCAGGAACGGTAGTAGGCACAAAATCGAAAGTCAGCATAGCGAGTTGCAACGCGACTCGCAGGGGGCGTGGCTTCCTTAAATGCAGCAGCAACAAAAAGACTGGACCGCTCACAGACAGACTGTTGGGACCTAATAGCGCCTCCATCTTGCCCATAACTTCCACGGTCTCAGCAGTGTGACAGTTTCTTACATAGGCAAAGCCTATCGCCTGAAATATGTTATCAAGCTGCTTGCTTAACTTCCTCTTTCTTTTTTTCATGTAAATTTGGCATTTACATAAACAAACAAAAATGTGTAACCCCCCCTCCCTGGAACCACCCCTCCAACCCTGTACTCACTTACCCGAACCTTGGTCCAATGCTTACTTCCCATCCCCCAAATAATGCCATGTCAATCCCTCGCAAAAAGCTTTGTCCAAGTCTCTTCGTAAAATATCTCTCCTCATCATCTAAGTTCACTGATACCTACAGATGGTTTGCAGAGTTTTATATCAGTCCCAAAAGTCTCATCTTCCTCGGGCACCAGGCTGCTCTGGATTCTTTCTGTAAGAACGTCATTACTAAGTCCCAGTCCGACAAAAATCCCTGATAACCCCCTTGTATTGAGTAAGATAACCATTCTAATGCAGAAAAATGCCATACCTTTCCTACCCACTCATGTTACATAGGTGGTTCCCTTGTTTTCCACTTCTGTGCGACTACCAGTGTTCCCGCCAACATTAGAATCACATACACCTTGTGTTGTGCTTTCGAGGCTACTTCTTCCAGTATCCCACAATTGCAAAGCCTTTGTTACCCTTCCCCTTGATCCACAGGATCTCCTCTATGGCCTCCTGCATCTTTTCCCAAAATGGCTGGGTTTGTGGACATTCCCACCAGATATGATTCCATGTCCCCTCCACCCTGCATTCCCTCCAACACGTCTTGGGGACAGTATGGAAAAATCCATGGAGCTTTGCCGGAATAAGATGCCATTGACACATCAACTTTACCCATATCTCCTGTAGTTGAATCGACCTAGTGAGTCAAGGGATATTCGCCCATAGTTCTTTCAATCCTTCCTCATTTATCATTTGGCCAACCCATAAATTGACCTCACTATGTGTTTGTCCCCGATTCTGATAGCAAGAATTTCTCAAAGAGTGTTAGGACTCTTGTTGCTGCCTCCTTTATTAACAGGCTCAATTGAGTGTACCGAAACCTCTTCCATTCATCCAGTCCAAAGTCCAATTTACATTGATTAAAGGATTTGATCTTGCCTCCAATAAACATGTCCCGAATCTTGAGGCACCCCCGCTCTTCCCATTTTCTGAAACCCTAACGCCCACGCCCCTGGGGATAATTGAGGATTGTGGATCATTGGTGTAAATGGTGACAGATAGGTGGTAAAGCCTGCTCTGTTTACCAATTCATCCTACGAGTCCGCCACCAGGGAACCTGTTGTCCTGCAATACATACTGAGTGGTCTGTCCCTCTTTGACTTCCAAAGAACCCCCCTCAAGGTGAGCCCCCTACCATCATCTCGTCCATATCTCTCCATAGCGTTTGCCTGTCGTCCTTTAGACAATCCCCGATTACTTTAAACTGTGCCGCCAAATAATATGCCCTAATGTCTGGTTCTCCCAATCCGCCCCTATTTCTTGGCATGGTCATCACCAGTCTCGCAACTCTGGGCTTTTTATTATTCCATATGAATTTCGCTGTGTGTCTTTGAATGGTTTGGAAGAAGGATTTGGGCACCCTTGTTGGAAGCGTCATAAAATAGTACAAACGTTTTGGAAGAATAACCTGTTATGCTCACCTGGCTCCCACAGAGGCGTCAATCCGGACTGGACTGCTGCGATCTCCACCAATGTGACGCGTAGGGCCGAGATGATGGACTGGCCCACCTAGCTTTGTTTGCTTGGCCCGTAGGAATATTCTTCTGCAAGTGGAGAAAGGGAATTACCCACCCATGAAGTTGAGCGTAAATCCCTCCACCCCGTTGTTCTCCCCACTGATCACCTTGGATGTCCCTTCTTATAGTCTCACCTGATGATTTGAAAAGATGAGCTCTCCATCCTGCATTGAGCGCAGGGGCGCGTAGATAACCAGTTGCTTCACTGGCTCGAAGGAATTGGTGAGTTCCAGGACAATATTGACTCCGATATTCCCGGCAAGACGCCATAAGTATGTAGTTCGTAAGAGTTCAAATGTCTGACTTTCACTCTTGTCCGATTCCTTGCAGGTTGCAGCTTGACCTTACTGAAGAGTTCCTCGTGGCAACCAGTAATGTTCAGGTAAGGATTTGTATTATCCAACACAGTTCGATAAAATAATGCCCATATGTAGCCTGTTGCTTTCTCCCTTATTCAGGCGCTGAGAGAAAGTATGAAGTCTCGGGGAATAATGCTTCCCGCGGTAAAATCAGGTAAGTCTTTTGTGGTGAGGAGGGTTCCCCTTGTTAGTCCCTTGTTTCACCTTGCTGTCCTTTTGTTTTCCCCTTAGGGGCAGAGGTTCGGCTAGGATGCAGTGGAAGCTGCGCCGACCCGTGAAGAAGAATAGTACCCCCAGTGGTAAAATCAGGTAAGTCTATGGGGGGTATTCCTCTGTGTATTCCCTTGGCTCACCTTGCTGTTCTGGTCTTCTCCTTAGGTGCCGGAGTGCGACAGGAACATGCAGGAGGATGTGGTGAAAAGTGAAGATGCTGCGAAGGCTGGTGAGTTCAGCGCGGCACTGCAGCAGGCGAGGCGATGCGCATAAAATAACTTCTTTCTTCCAGCTCAAAGGCGCAATGGATCGGGAACTCGGGTAAGGATCAAAGGTATTGCTCTTGTTCTAACCTTTTCTCCATCTTTCTCCATTTTTCTAGGAGCTCCAAACTCGAGGCGGGCGTGGCAGAAGACTGGATGCAGACTTCCAGGCAGGGTGAGCGTTACGCTGCTGGATGCAGAATAACGCGAAGCGTGTGCTGCTCTTCGGGCGTGGTTTAAATAGCCTCCAAAGTAGTCCCAGGTAAGTATTCCTCCCCAGTCCCCCGAGTCAAAAAATAGTCCCTAGGTAAAATAGTCCCTTCCAAGCCTCGTTTGGCTTGGAGCTCTTGCAGCATGGTCTGCATCAGGTAAGTTTGCAGCATGGTCTGCATCAGGTAAGTTTTAATCTATGAGCCTGGCGCCTATGGCGCCAGGACTGACTCTCCATATGAGCCTGGCGCCAGAGACGCCAGGACTGCACCCAAATAGCCACTAGCGGGGGTTGTTGGGGTAACTTGATGCCTGCTTCCGGGGTTGCTGGACTTGGTCTGGGTCCCCGGGGGTAGGCATCATGACATAACCATCTTAACGACATTGATCCTTTCCAGCCATTATATTGCCAGCGGCCCCAGTCAAGTAGCATCTTTTTAATGTCTCTATTATTATTACTAAGATTATTATTATTATTAGGGGGGGATAGTTGGCAAAGAATAAATCTTGCATAGTTTTAGCAGTGTTGAGCCCTAAGTATTTTATCGAATAGCCTACTCACTTATATAAAAAGGATTCCTTAAGTTGCTGTTCCCTATCCACCAGAATCGTTAGGTTCAAGACCTCAGATTTATGTGTGATCATTTTTAGACCTGCAAATACCCCAAAGTGACTAATTTCTCTATGCAATGTTCTTAGGGATTTTTCTGGGTTTGTAAGTGTTAATAACATATTGTCTGCAAATGCGGCTACTTTATGATCCCTTCCTCCGAAGGGGATTCCTGTTATGTCCGGGAATTGTAGCCAAAAGCAGTTCCAAATGAATCGCATAAAGTATGGGGACAGAGGACACCCCTGTTTTGTCTCTCTAAATACACTGACTGTCCCCGATAGGTGTCCGTTGATCAGCAGGCGCCGCGCGGGTTATAATAATTTGCCTTCATCTTCAATATAAATTTGGTCCCAAATCCCAATTTCTCCATCATATGAAACAAAAGCTGCCACTCCACTCTATCAAACACTTTTTTCAGCGTCCAAAGCAATAATGGGGGCCGGGATGTTGTTTTTATTTACTTTTTCTATCCTACTAGTATTATCTCCAGTCTGCCTGCCTCGAATAAAACTCGATTGATCAGTGCCAATAATCTTCAGGAGAAGCCGGTCAAGAGGAGACGCCAGCATTTTTGTACACATCTTTGTGTCTATATTGATCAATGCTAACGGCCTGTATGAGTCGCACCGCCTTCAACTTCTTTCATGTCTGCAATTAACAGTTCATCAACATTCCTCTTTTCTCAGTATTCACTATCTCTCATCAATGTTTCTTGGTATTTGTAGTTTCTCTTTTTTCCACTCCTTTCCACTAATATCATTCTTTTTTTAAAACTCATTTTATTAAGCTTTTTTGCATATAACAAATGCACACAAAAAGTGCCTGCGTAATGTACGTGGCAACACCAATAACATTCATCTCTGTAAACAGAACAAACCCCTAATCCCCTCTGCCCCCACCCTCCTGGAGACTGGATGGATTCCAAATGATCTTCATCCCTCACGGATTTCGGTAAAGTCTATCAATGATCACGTATGGGGCCAAATATAGACTTTGGGGGAGTGCGACCATTCCATTTCCTTACTCTGGCGTGGTCATGTAGGGTTCCTGTGATGTTCTCAATAAGAGATATTTTCTTAGCTTTCTGGGCCCAGGCGGTTTGTGAAGGAAGGGCCTGTGACTTCCACTTTACTGTGATGCACACCCTGGCTGCCAATAGAAGGAAGTGTGGCATGTGGGGAAGCCTTAACCAATGGCCCTCTCATTCTTTGAGGCTAAAGAGGACCAGTTTAGGGTTGCAGTCACAATCTACCCAGCCTAGCTGTTTAATCCATCCCAGCACCTCTTTCCAGTAATTCTGAACTTTTGGGCAGGACCACCACATGGGCCAATAGTCTGCTTGTTCACCACATCTTCTCCAGCATTTTGGGCTGGTTTGTTTGAACATCTTGGACATGCGCTTGGGATCATATTGCCACCTGTGTAGAAGTTTAAGGTCATGAAGTTTGTATTGGGCCGATATTGAAGTCTTATGGGCGTTGATGCACAAGTGGTTCCACTGGTCACTGCCCAATGTGAAGCCCAGATCTCCCTCCCACTTCTTCCTGAGGGCTTCTTTCATGCTTAATTGGTTGCTCAACAGGGCCTTATACATTCTGGATATGAGGCCTCTCGAAATTGCTTCACTGAGAATCTTTTCCAATTGTGTTAAGTCCCTTTGTAGCTTTTCCTTCCACTTCCGGGCTGCCAGTACACCCTTCAATTGCAGGAATTGGTTCGATTAGCATCCCCATTTCTAGGTCCTGACGTGAGATGTAGGAGCCTTTCTTTACCAATTGACCAACTCTTTCCAGGCCCGCCTCATACCATCTTGGAATCACCCTGAGTCTTGGATCTCGTTTCTGATGGAGGGAACCCAGATGCGGCTCTGTGGAGAAGGCCAGGTTGCCTGTCCCTTGATTTCACTTTTATTCCACCACAGTTTCATGAATGGCCCCCAGCATATTGTGATTGGTGACTTTACTTTGGGGTCCACAGCCATTCCTCCAGTGTTACAGGGCGAAGCATATGGTTTTCTATTTCAACGCATTGTCTGTGTTTGTCTCCTCTCAAGTGCGGCACCAGGACCCTAACTTGGGCCATTCGATAGTAAGTGTAGCAGTCCGGCAGGGCCATTCCCCCGTCACCATTGTCTTGTATAAGGGAGCCGTAGGAGACCCGTTGCTTCTTCCCTTGCCATAGGAATCTCATAATCTTGGCTTTGAGGTAAGTGAAGTGGTTTCCAGGAATTTCTATCGAGAGTATTTGGTATTGGTAAAGAACCTTGGGGAGAATGGTCATCTTGATTGCATTGAGGCGTCCTAGCCAAGAAATTGTCAGCTTCGCCCATTTATCTAGGTCACCTGTAGCTCAGTCATAAGGGGAAGGAGGTTGGCCTCGTATAGGTCTTTCGCCTCTTCCGTGATATTGATACCCAGGTTTTTTAGAGATCGTGGTGCAACCGGGACCCCCTGCAGAGTCAGGTTTTCTTCAGTGGTATCTCTTAAGCTATTGTATGGGAAGAGTAGCGATTTATCAGTGTTAACCTTCATGCCCGTCAATTTCCCATATTCTCTAATAACTTGTAGGACTTTCGGTATGGAGAACATTGCCAGCTTGTATTCCGTGTCCCCCACCTTAATCCCTTCAATTGTTGAGTCCATTCTGACTATGTTCCCCAAAGGTTCTATAGACGGGGCATAATGGAGGCGGGGAGGGTGGACATCCCTGCCTAGTTCCCCTGGTTAAGGTGAATTCCCTAGACATTTTTCCATTCACTACCACTCTACCCATGGGGGCATTGTATAGCACTTTTATCCCCTTCACAAACCACTCCCCAAATCCCATGCTTTTCAGTGTGGCCCCGAGGAACTCCCACTCCACTCAACCGAACGCCTTTTCCGAGTCGAGACTGAGCAGCGCTTGTCCCTCCCATTTCCCCCTCGAGTGCTTTATAATATCTAGGGTTTTGCGCATGTCTGCCGCTTGCCTCCGTTTTATGAAAGCCACCTGATCCGGGGGGGATCAGGCGCAGCATGATACCTTCCATGCGAGTCGCCAACGTTCTAGTGTACATTTTCACATCAGGATTCAATAGTGATATTGGGCAGTACGATTTACAGCTAGTGGGGTCTCTCCATGCCTTAGGGATAACTACTCTATGAGCTCTTGTGAAGGAGGGAGGGACTTCACCAGTCTCCTGTATGTGGTTATATAGCTTCGTCATATGGGGTGCCAGGGAGTCAGCAAATTGCTTGTAGAAACCCATTGTATATCCGTCCTCCCCCGGGACCCTCTGGAGGAATTGCGTATTATGTCCCCTATCCCTTGTGCCCCTAGGTCTGCTCTTTTTTGCTTAAGGGTGAGAAGGTGCTCCTCCCGGTATGTGCCCCCAGAATGAAGGGCATCTTCCAAATTTTTAATTTCTTTTCCCAATTTCTCTTCCTGTAATCTCCTTTCCTGTTTCTTCTTGGCTCCTTCCCTCATCATGGTTCCGCCATGTGGCCTTCCCTGCCTCCCATAGTGTCGCTCGCCCTACCTCCCCCATTATCGTTTATTAGGAAGTACTCCTCAATGGCTTGTTTGAGCTGCCCCCGAAGAGCTTATCTAGCCAGAGGTGTCCATTGCAGCACCATTTGTGGTCCTGTACCCCTAAACCCTCCATTTCGAGATCCGTGGGCACCATATCATGGTCTGACCATCCCATTATGCGAAGCGCACTATCCCTTATTCGCGCCCTATGCTCCCTAACGATAAGGAGGTGATCTATTCTAGTAAAGGTTGCGTGTACAATGGACCTGAATGTAAACCCCTTCTCACATGGGTGCTGCGCCCGCCAGACATCTATGAGGCCCCTGTTAGGCTTTTCTTAAATGTAACCCCCCCCCCCACCCCAGCTGAGACTTGCACATGTTCCGGTTTTGTAGCTTGTCTATCGAGTTGGGGTTCTGCCCATGTGTTAAAGTCACCTCCAATTATGGTTAGCCCTCTACGGCATGCCATAATGGTGGCAAGGGCCTCCTCATTGAAGACTGTCTGCCCCTGGTTCAGAGAGTACACTCCTGCTAAGGTGACCCACGTTCCCTCCCAGGCTCCTTGTGCCAACAGGAGCCTACTTTCCATCAGCGAGCGAGCCTCAATGTTTGGCAGCTGACCTCGTTTGTTTTGTATTAACCCCACCACTCCTTTCTTCTAGAGTGGAGGAAGCCCAGAACATTTGGCCCACACCCCTACCCTTGAGTGCTCTCTCCTCCCCTACTTTTAATCTGGTCTCTTGAATGAAAAGCATGTCTACGAAAGCCCTCTCAAACCCGCGGGTTACGAGCAACCTTTTTGTTTGGGAGTTTAGCCCCTTGACGTTCAGGGATCCCACTCTTACGGAGCTACCTCCTAACCCCCGGCTTCGCAGTTCTACCATTGTTGAATAGGGTTGCTTCTCAATGATTCCTCCTCCGCTCGCTCTCCCACTCCCCTTCCATCCCCTTCCATCTAGCACCATGCTCCTTATGGCCGCAGGTCTTGATACCTGTCTCCCCCTCCCTTGTTAAGTGTAAACATTGAAAACGAAACATATCCATGGTCACAAATCCAACCTGTGGCTGTTTGTGGTGAGAGGCTCTCCTTAAACTGAGGGCCACTAGGTTGTTAATTTTCCTCGAAAGTACTGTTAACTGGGGTGACGTGCTGCGGGAAATCTCCAGTGGAACTGCATTGCTATGCCGCTGGGACCCGGAGCTAGCAGCAGCCACTGCTGCGTGTGTGATCGTCCATCAGGAAGACGTCCTTTGGTGTTACACCGGCCTGCCTGACCCTTGAGAAGAAAAAAGGTAACTGACTGAGCACTTTGTGCCCGCCGCATATTTCCAACAGACTTACTCTTGTACTCCCTGTGAACGCCCATTGAAATTTCTTTTTTTTCCTTTTCTTTCAAGGGACTTTGTTTGTAGTTTCCGCCCCTTCGGCGGTCACACCCCCTCTGGCCAAGTCAAAAGCGCGGCACCCAGCGTACCCGCGTGCGCATGCAGAAGTACCCGAAAGTACTGTTAACTGTTCACGGTGCGTGGGTGGGCTGGGCGCACACACTTCAATTGCACACAATTGAAACTGAACACTATCTTGGTTCCAAATAGCTTCCGTACCTCGCGAGTGCTACTTACTCACTCAGGTAATTGTGGAACCCAACGCCAAACGGTGACAGTGGGCATTTCACTTTTGTAGCATTTTTGACTTTTGTAAGCATGATGGCTGTGTTTTCAATACGCTTCTGAGAGCACAATTGGCTTTACAAACCTTTTTGCATCCCAACGGGTGTCTGGTGGCTCCATCCCAGTGCCTTGTCCTCCCCCCTCCTCATGCCCTGGCCCCTCACACCCCCACCTCTCCTCCCCTCCTGCAACTCGGCATATGTCATACATCACATGTTGGAAAAAACAACTCAGACACTTTGTAAAGTTGGAAGATTAAAATGCCTCAGCAGCTTTATTTTGCATAAAGTCTTGGAGTTATCTTACAGGCGATCCGTAATTCACCACCACAGGTATACTACTCTGTGTGCGGCTACCTAGGTATCCCTTGCCCCCCCATCTCCCTTACCGTCCTCGTCCGGTGGACGCCTCAGGTTGAGCCCGGCCCTTGCTAATAACCTCTCTCTACCCCCGGCCGTTTGTAGATTTCCCATGACCGCGGTATTTCATATGCCCCCCCTTTTGCTCTAGGTCTTTGTTGGGAATGCCCTGCCCCCCCCCTCGTACCCTGACACTTAACCCGTGTCCTGGGTCTGGGTCTAGATAAAACCGGCAGCCACGCGGTGCCTCGCTAGTGTTCAGGTTCCTATACCGGCACCACCACAAGTGCCCCAACGTTACACATATCCCACATCCGTTGTTAAGGCCGACACCGCCCTCCGGTGCCGGCCCCCACCTTTCTGCCTGCCTATATGGTCATCGCTTTGCGATGCCCGTCTATTTTGAGTTGTTTCTACTCTACTATGTCCCCCCCTTGGTCCCCCAATTGCCGCTTGTACTGGAAGCCCAATCCTATCTATGCTGCCCCCCATGCCTCCCTTCCGTCTTGCCGAGCCCCTAAGAACTTCCCAGTCCCTCTCCCCCAAGCCCTCCCTGTGAAGTCTGACCCAGTGCCTCCCTACCAGCGTAATATCTCTTCCGGGTACCCTATCCCTTCTCCTTCCTTCCTTTCCCAAGCTTGCTCCTCGACTCACCAGGTCCCCAGTTTTTTGGGTCCCGCCAAACCCCCCCCCTCACTGTCGTTTCTGCCCCTCCATATCCTAGCTCCATTTCCCCCCAGAGGCAGACTTCCCAGCTTTGTTCTTCTGTACCCAGTCTCCTGTCCCCCCAGCTTTTGGTCCTTGCCCCCCCTTTCCTTGGGACTGGCTTCCTCCCCCCTGTTCCCTCTATTCGCCTTGCCGCCCTGTCTCGGATCCCCCACCTCCCTCCCCCTCATGCCCCCCTCCTTCCGTGAAGACTTCCCCTTGCTGTTATTTTGTCACCGTTACCTGACCCCCCCGTAGTCTCCTCTTGTTCCCCCCCCGTCCGACTTCCCTTAATGGCCTTGTTTGTGAGTTTGTTATTCATTCCCCTCCCCACCGGCAATTTTGGGCTTGGAATTGGCTCCCAAGTCCCCTACGTCCCTCCCCTTTTTCCCAGGGCCTCCCCTGAGCTTATTACTCTTGGGGCGCCGTAAATCTAATCTGTTGCCTGATCATTCTCCTATGGGTCTGCCAGTGCTTCGTTAAAGGGATTGACCTGTGACACCTCCAAGACTCTCTGCTGGCTGCCGGCGGCAGAGAGTTCCCCCCAGCCTGCACAGGGCACTCCCCTCCTAGTATTCGTTTTGCTTTAGCATGCCCCCGTGCCTCCACTTCTGCTCATTTGTGTGGATGTTTGGGAGATGGGGGGTGGTAAGAGGAGGAATTGCCTCCCCTTTACTCCCTACCCCCCCACCCACGCCCTTTCGATCTGTACCCCATCACATGCATCATTTGCGCTCTAACCCTTGCATCCCCCAATTCGCGGTGTCCGGTACTGCCTCCCTTGCTCCCCTGTTGCACCGGACCGAGCACCCCACTCCCCAGCAACTCTCTGCTCAGAGTGGGGGGCTCAAAGGGAATGTGTGATGCTTCGTGTTACCATCCGGGGCCTGCTGCCCAGGTCCCTCGTAGGGATGTAACGGTATAACGTTAAAGATACCGTGAACCCCTTCATTGAACAATAATAACCGTCACGTTGATTATACCGTTCATACCGTTAAGTGAGCTTTTAAATCTGATTTGGAAAGGCTGCAGTAAGCAAGTGCTGCCTAGTATTGTCTTCCCCTGTTGGATGGGCCGTCTGCCAAGTAATTTCAGTTGGCGCAGTTTATAATGACATTCCATACACCACCCGTGCCTGACACAAAATCAATATGTTAGCAATAGGAAGAATAAATACCGTGCCAAGAAGGAAAATGGTTTTTCTTTGGGTTGGCGGCTTTGGGGAATATATATTTGTAATGGATGTTTTTTAAACATAGGAATGGGGGATTTCCCTGGTTCTATCATTGAATTTACATGTAATAAGTCACACCGCGAAAATCACTCATCTCTGTGGGTATTCCCTGCTGCCATACCAAAGGGTAACATGTTCGTGATTACTGAACACCTTATGTCCCATAAGTAAACTAAAGCCTGTAACGTAAAGAGAGACTGCATGTGTGTGTATGCACGCAAGCGTGTACCATCATCAGCCTCCATTGATCTGTGGTATATAGGTTACCAAGAGGGCAACATGTTCACCTTCTCCCATAGCCCGTGCCATTTTGGGTTTGTCATGCTTTCTCAATTCAATGAAATGTGCTTATTTCACATTGAGGTGCTAATTAATGGCGATGTCGCATTCCTTGTATTTGTTGCATGGGGGCAGCGCTATGGCCTGCGGGCAAAAGGGTGAATGCTATAACGTGGTTTGGACCAACGCGGTGCCCAACCAGTGCAGGGCATAAAGCAAAACTCCTAATAAAGCCTTAACGTCCCCCTGCACTTCAGTATCTGATTTGCCCATCCAGAGTGACCCCATTAGACATTCCTTAAACTTGTGACATGATACTCCAACTCTCTACGTTGCCACTTGTAAACACCATTTAGCAAGCCCATGCATTTGATATCCACCATACCGTTCCTACTAAACCCGGAGCCGTTTGAAATGTGCCGCTCCAGAGCTGTGGTAATGCACAACCAATCCCCTTGTTGAACGAAACTTGGAAACCCTAACAGTGGTAAGGGAACTGCATGCACTACTATCCCACCTAAACTTATCCCATGCATGCCGATTTCCGCAACTTTATAACTGAACCTGGCAATCGCTGCCCATACAAAGCTTGGCCTCTTTCGTGTGTGCATAATGGTGACCTACTACTTTACGAGCCGTAGAGCTCAGCATTGGTAGCGGTGCTTGATGTACGTAGCAACCCCCTGTTACACCTCCTGCTTGCAGACCTACCACTGTGCACCCACCATGTTTCGTTTTACCAAAAGGCGCGCTGCCACCCATAACACATTCGTGCCTCGGGGAGTGTTGTGAATGCCATAACGCTGCCTAAACCGACCAACCCCAACTCCCTCCTTCACCCCTTTACCCTGAACGTGCAGCCATCGGACACGAGGTTTGTTGCGGGTGGGCTTTGTTGACCCTTGCATACCACGGTCCTCTCCTTTCCTTGCCCAGTTCCCTACCCGTGGCGTGGCGGCCATAAATACACGGAAAAACCTGCTCCATTGCATTTTTACATTTGAGGAAAACCTTCTGCCTATCGTTGAACTTACTAACACGTGGCGCGGCAGCCCTCGAAATAGAACCCACATGCTGTCTTCCTTTCTTACATTAGATACAAACATGCTGCTTTTACTCAAGCCTATGAAAACGTGGCGCAGCAGCCGTAAAACAAAGAAAGGCAGGCCGCCCCTACTCGACATTACTACATGTGGCGCGGTGGCCATCGGTTTTGGGAAACCACCTGCCTTTGCTTAAACAATTCACGTGGCGCGGCGGCCATCGAAATAGAAACCGCATGCTGCATTCCTCCAACACAAACATACTGCCTTTGCTTAAACAACACGTGGCGCGGCGGCCATCGAAATAGAAACAACATGCTGCATTCCTCCACCCACAATTAAAATAACTGCATATAAAGGCCCGCCCGCACGTACAGCCTGTGCAGCGTGTTCCTGACTCTGGGGGGCCGTGTGAGGCCCACACCCGCAACATACTGTTGGCCACTACTTAAATAACTACGGCGGGCGTCCTCGGAACGAAACTGCCTAAACAATTGCTCCCCACTCGTTTTATCACCCACATGCTCCTACAAAACATTATCTGTAATAAAACCTGCCAATGAGGCACAGCGGTCTTCGACAAACACGCAGCGATCTTGGTACTGAGGGCAGCGAATTGCGAATGCATGACCCCTTCACAAAACAGGCGTGCCGCGGGGGCCAACCCCTCCGAACCTTTTGCCTGTATGCATGCGGCCAACACGTCGTGACCTTAAAATTGACAGCTGATAACATAACTGCGGCACAGCGACCGCCCTATGCCCGCTAAGTTGCGCGGTGGTACCTAAACACTTCGCCAAACCGCGTGTGACTTACGCGCCGACCAATCCTAAATTCATCCCCTGTTTCCATCCTATTTACCAACGATGGCCCATCTCGGCCGCATGCAAACTTTGCCTGTATCCATTTGTTTTTTATTTTTTGTGGTTACCTTCCATTTTAACCCCCCATCCCTCCAACCCACCGCCGCCATTACATATGCGGTGCAGAGTTTTACAATGCTGCCCCCTGTTCTCCCCGGTTTCCTTCAATTTGATCCCACCGCCGCCTTTTGCATACTGACCCACTGTTCTACCCAATTCCATTACCACTTGAACATAATGGCCCATCTGGTCCGCTTTTTAACTTCGAATGCTGCAAGTTGAGCGCGCGCGTCTCCCATGCTTTTCCACCGACCAACCGTATGCTCACGCCGAGTCATTCCCTCTGCCTGCTCGGTCCCCACCTTAAGCGACACTGGGTACCCCAACAAACCCCTTCCCCTACTTCGCCGCCCCCTTACTACCTCACCCATTAACCGGGACAACCATGTCTAACAAAGCAACGAGCACGCCATAATGGATTCCCGACACAATATGGTGCATAGTTGAAAAGAACTTAGATTCACCCTGAGACTCTGCCCTTTGTGCATCGCGCCATACTAACCCCTGTAACACAACATGGCCATGCGCCGAAAACCGGCGACGGAACAAACAAAGCATTTCAAATGCGATTCCATCGCTTCACATTTTTCTGTAAAGACAAGCAATTAACTGGCCATCACTTCAAATTCCGGTAACTCCTGGTAATTGTGATGGCTGCCAACTATCTACTTCCCAAATAATGCCTCCTGAAAAACCCCTTCAGTAAATGCGATAGCAGCCCTGTACCGTGTATCCCTGAGCTTATTCAACATCCAGTTTCACCGCCCCTGCAGCCCTGCTGCCACCCCCCGGCAGGACTGCCAAACGGTGGCATACATAAATGAAATAGGCATTCCCCTTTAGGACCAGCCCCTCCCCATCAACACAGCCCCCGATGCACCATGGCCAACCATGAGCTCATCGCTACACCCACTATCTTATGTAAGCGCTTTGAAACGCATTGTGTACAGGCGCTATATAAATAAACTATCCTATTGTCTATGACTCCAATATCCCCCACGGTACGGCGCCCCCCCCCTTTTCCTTACTAAATTTTTTCCAAACAAAACATGCATATTGTACCCCGCAGTGTTCGTTCGACACACCAATAGTACACAATGCCCCCCCTGTCCATCCACACCCTAAGGAAAGTAACGTAACCATCAGCATTGGGCCTTAGCATTTTGATGTTCCCCGCACCTCCTTGCAAAACCTACTCTAACACCCTGGTCCCTGCCGCCCCCCCCCCCCCCTGAGCTGTATTACTCGGCCCACCGTCGTCCACACCATGTTCGTGCTGCTAACTCCTGTCCCCTCACCGAGCCAACCTGTCTCCTTCATGTCCCACCAACTAACCGTATCCGTTATGCTGTCTCTTCAAAACGCGCATCCCTCTTTTGGACGTTATTTCCCCCACGTCTTGGTAACAAGTTTAAATTTACCTTGCATGATGCAGGGCTGCACATTATTTCTCCCTCATTCCTTTACATCGCATTTTTCCTTCCCCCAGTCTTTTCCCTACGTCGTTGGCATGCCTCCATTACCCACGCGGGCGCCCATACCAACTCTTGGCCTCTCTACCGCGACCCTGCCTTTCCCACTTCTGCCGCATTCCCCCTGCCCCTCGCTCGCCACTACTCAGACCCCCCACCTTACACGCATGCCGAGTACCGGCCTCCCCCACACCTATACCGCGCATACGTTCCCTGTAACGCCCGACTACTCGCCACCTTTGAACCCGCTCCCTCCTTTCTCTTCTACCCTTACCAGACTCGCGGGACTGGAACTTGGATTCGCAGGACTGCAGGAACGCTGGACTCTTAGGACCGGAACACTGGACCAAACCCATCTTCATTCTGGGGGCAGGAACGAGGAAATTCCAAAGTAAACAAAACCACGATCCGATGAGGCAGGAAACCGAGGGAGAATGTGATGGTGTCTAGAAAAGACTGTGCCTTTATGGGGCCTGCTTCTCCCTCGGTTCCCTGCCCCGCCCCTCACGTTTCGCGCGCTCCCGTCCGATTCTGGGGACGGGCTAACGTGTTCCTCCCCCCATCCCCGCCCCCTGACCTGTTTGAGTCGTGGGGGGAGGAGGTAGGCTGGGCAACCCCCACTAAGGGGCGGCGCCCTCCATTCTCATTGGGGCTATCGTGGGGGATACTGCTGCCAGTACACCATAAATACGTATGTCTTTATATGTGGGCTGACATGTGCCAAATTCAAACACAAAGGGTGTTTAATGTTGTACTGCAAGCAAGTATGATATTCTGATCACGGCAATTGAACTATTTGTGGTGATGCCTGGCATATGTTTAGAACTCCTAAAAATTCTGGCTCAGATTTGATTAATTTGAATGTGAGGGACACGGAAGTTCTGTATTTAATGCAGCAGTGGTCCTGTGATATTACGTATTGACGGGTGGACGCTTCATCCTCCTAACATTGTTGTGTATACTCATTTAACGTGCTATTTAACACTGTATATTAACAACTGTGACATCAGAAGAGAGGGCCCATAGGGTTGCATAAATTGTTTATTCCCTATGTAGTGGTCGACCTCCACGTAAATCTGCGGATAAACGTCCACTCTACAAAAAAAGCAAACAAAGCCGCTAGTACGATTCTCCCTCCCATAGTAGAAACTGCAAATATGGAGCAATGACAGGGGGTGCGAAGGAATATACCTAACTAACTCAGCATCTGCAAATGATATAATCTGCCACAAAGTGGCCTTTGCAGATGCACGTTCACAAGCTGAACTAGCTTTGCCAATCTTGCCTAGCTTGAATATCGCGGTTCCTATGGGGGGTTCTGCTTGCACGTCCTCATCCTGAAAAAGCTTTATGAGTATGAGGATGGACGAGCCTTTCTCCCCGGGGGGGAGCAAAAGCGACCCACTGAATACTTCCCCCTTTCCTAACTCCATTCTTGCTCCGGCAGTTCTTGCTGCCCCTGAAAAACGGGTACGCTTGTCTGATGGCCCCTCAACCCCGGTAACTGTCCCCAGTTGTAGAAGGGCGGACGTCCACCTGCACTGTAAAGAAAGCGTTACCTTAGATATATCTAACGTCTCTTCTAACTCGATGACTTACAAAAATCCCCCTACCGGAACGGCTATCATCAAAGAAGTGTCTTCTTTTATAAAGACAGATCTGACTCACCCGATCTCAGGCGCTGCATCCTCGCCCACTCCCATTCCCCCCTGTCCCTCCCCTCGGCTTTGACCTCCTGGACCCTTCTGATGACATGCAGACCCTAGAGGCATCCTATCCGGTACTCTCAAGGATCCTAAACCTATTAGACAGGGGCCATGACTACACCCATTATGAACTTAGAGATTGGAAGTCATCCTTGAACCAAATCCTCTAAGTTAAACAAATTAGAGGGTTTCATCTTTGCTGACTCAAGGGTACAGAGTCGTAAGTTGGGAAAAGCGCACCAGCGGTTTCTGGAAAGAGGGAAAAGATGGACTTAGTGAGTATAGCCACCCAAACCGAACAGAGAGAACAGGCGGTCCCCATCGACCTGAAGCGTCCACCTCGGACAAACACCTATTCTTTCTTGCAATCCGTTGCTCAAACAGTTGCTGCCCCCCTGGCTCCCTCTCACCATCAGATGCTCACACATGCGCAATTGTGTCAAATGGTTAATACCAATACCGAAAAGATAGAACAATTACTCTTTTTTGTTCAAGACAATCCCAATGACCGCTTGACGGACTGTGAATAGCTGCAAGAGGATATGGAGGTGGAACAAATATTCCATCCCGACAGTCCGTCAGCCCTTACTAACTTATTCCTGAAGCCTAGGAGTGCAACTACTTCACCTGTAGGAAATGGGGAAGCCAAGAACGACTACTCAACAAACGCTGGGCAATTCTTTGCTTCCCGGAAGGAGAAGCGCCTTTTTCTTAGAGCTCTCAAAAGGAAGGCAAATTGAAAATCTCCCCTGGCAGTTGCAAAAACACAGGGATCCAAATCAAATAAAAACAAAAACAAAAATCTAAATTAAAAAAAACTTTGTCTGATTCATCCGGCACTGCCTATCAGGCTAAAGTATCAGCTGCGGAGCATGAGCCTCGCTCTTCCCCGGAAGCACATCTAATGAAAGCAAAAAAGAACAACGGCCTGCCCCCCAAGACAAAGGCACGGACACGGCACATAAAAATAATAAGGGGAAGAGCAACTCGAGGCTCTTAAAAGATACTCCGGCATCTAGCTCTAGCGCGTGCCCACCTCACACGACAAAACACCTTATACCGCCCAAACCCAGCTCTCAGCTTTTTTTCATAGAACTTTTTATTGGCATTTATAACATACAACTGAACAAAGAAACCATAACCCCCAAACCCCCCAACATGCCCTGACCTCCCACCCCCACGAGTCTTGATGCATCACTATATTTCTCTCAGGTTCTGTCCATTGTAGTGCCCTTACTTTACCCTTCCCCCACCATCACCCACCCATTCTGCACATAGTCCAAGTTCCATCGGTTGGATCCACTCATGCTCCAAAGTCCTCCCATTCCAAGCCACCCCCTCTCCCTGTCCCTTACCCCATATCCAGGTCCTCATGCCAATCCCAGAAGCTTCATGCTACGTGGGCACCAAGCAGCCCTGGAGTCTCGTTTGAGAAATTGAAACACCAAGTCCCAGTCCAGAAGAAACAATTGATACTCTCCTCGCAATGAGTACGTCACCATCTCCAGCGCCGCTAGCCTCCAAATCCTTCCTACCCATTCATGCTCCGTGGGCCCCTCCCTTGCCTTCCATTTCTGTGCTATCACCAGAGCCCCCGCCATCACCAAGATCACATAAAGCTTCCTCTGATCCTTTGTCCGTATCTTGTCTAGGGTACCATCCAGCCCCAACATAAACAACCCCATGTTCGCGCCCCCAGTGGTAGCAGTGCCCGTCATGTCTCGCACCTCTTCACGAATCTTGAGCCAAAACGGAACCACCTTCGGGCAGAGCCACCACACGTGTCCCCAGGAGCCCTCCTCCCCACACCCTCTCCAACATAATGCGGTACCGGTTCCGGGCCGATATATTTTAGCTAACCTGTGTGGGGTGAGGTGCCACTGATACATCAGCTTCACCCAGATTTCTTGGAGTTGTAAAGAATTCATCAGCCTGGGAATCCGCGTCCATAAGGATTG
Organism: Ambystoma mexicanum; assembly: GCF_040938575.1. Classification (NCBI taxonomy): domain Eukaryota; kingdom Metazoa; phylum Chordata; class Amphibia; order Caudata; family Ambystomatidae; genus Ambystoma; species Ambystoma mexicanum. Next base: position 521,372,972 of record NC_090940.1, read on the forward strand.
CCATTGCTCCAATGAAATTGCTTGCCCAGCTTCTTTCTCCCAATTAGTCATGAAACCCCTCTTACCCACCTCCTCCCCCTCCTTGAGCAGCCTATTTAGATCCCCCACAAGATGGTTGTCCCCTGTGTTAGTACAAACATATTTCTCAAATTGGGTAAGCTCCCTAGTGACCGCCCCTTTTATAACAGGCTTTTTTTAAGCCTATAGCTAGCAAAGCCAATCAAGCGGGGAAAGCGGTATGTCAAGTCCCTAGTAGCCATGAAGATTCGCAAATTGCCAAACTACAGCTCCAAGCACAACTAAAAGGCTATCTTCAACCTAATTCTCCCTTGGGAAAGTCCTCTGGAACTGATCAATTGGAATACGAAAGTCTTCAGGAGCCCATGCAACTCCCAATTTCATCGGATGCAGACCCCACACAAGAGTACTCTTTCACACCCAGATCCAAAGATAAACGGACAACACCATCCTCTACTATATTGGGATGGGAGTCCGATCCAGATATCTATGGCAACAGACGGCTGAACCGTTTTGCTCTGCTGAAAGCCTTTAGGCAAATTCCGGCACTCCGAACCCTTCACTCGGATGACATAGAATGGATCACACTAGCCCAAACGCATAACCATCGGATGGTGTGTAAAGTACAAACCAACATCATCACCGATTTGGTATGGCAACATAGGCGGGAACTGCAAATGATTGGGCTCCTCCCCGTTCCTTTCGAAATTCTAGATGATGCAATTGCCTTTAATGCAACTCCTCTATCCCAACCCGCGCAAATTACATCACCAGCTGTCATAACAAATGAACAGGGTGGGCTCAAATTGGATGTAATAACTCAGCTAGTTTCTCTTTCTAATGTTAGTAAGGACTGGTCATGGCTGAATTCGTTGGCTTCCACCCCGAACCCTGCCATGGACAACCTCCGCAACTAGCAACATACATAACTTGACCATTCTCTCATGGAATTCATGTGGATTTAACAACCTGAACACATGGTTCGCCAAAAAATATGAAGCTGTTAAGTGTGACATACTCTTTTGTCAAGAAACCATGGCGCTGCAAAAAAATCACACTACCTAGCTTCACTGTCCATCAAGTACTTGCGGAACGCGGTCCAAGAGGCCGTCCGCACGGTGGGGCCACTATTTGCATAAACACCAATTCGAATATATTCACACACAAAGTTTATGAATCAACCTTGTTTTTAGCTTTTCTAATATCGTTCCATGTGTCCTCCTCGGACATTTACTTATGTGTATCTACTTATCACAATCCTGTTCGCCTAAAAATTGTCAATTCATTTGATTCACTTGACATGCTATTTGACACAGTACTAACAAAGCATCCAGCTTGTCGTATAATAATGGGCGGGGATTTTAATGCTGACTGCTTGGTGTCCTATGACAATAATGTGTCGTACGATCCCGCTCTTGCATCCACTCGTAGAGGCAGTATGTGGAACACACATCTTGCATCTTGGGACATAGCTTTCTTGCCATTCCAACAGTACGGCTTAGGGTATACTTGGAAGAGGGGTCCTCTCACATCTCGTATTGACCACTTCTCAATCTCTGCAAATTTACAAGACCGTTGCAAACATATTGTAATACTAGACCCTGAATTCGGCGACCATATGATAATTCAGTTGATTATCTCCATCACGGTTGCTGTCCTTGATCGTGATCCTAACGAGGGCTTTCTGGAAGGAGACCGCCCTGGGATCTCCATCAGATGGAACAACCGATTATGCGATAAAATCAATGCTCGCATTGATGACTGGTTTGGTGGGCCACAGGACAACTTATACTCGGATTCACAAACTATCTTTGAACCAACTAAATATTTGGAAATGATAGCGACTATTATGGTTACGCTACAAAACGAAACAAACAGCTCACAAGCTATAAACACTCGGATTGGATGTCCTGAACTCCTCCTTGCCAAACGCATAAAAAATGCTGAATTCCGCAAACCTAAAAACAAGTTGTACCCACCAGAGGAACATGCTAAGCAGAAAAGAAAGATGTGTAATGCTTATCGAAACAAATGTAAAAACCTAGAACGTTTCATTTATAATTTAGATAATCAAAAGATAATAACTGCTCTATGCCGCAATGACCGACGATCGACTTGGGCAATTCTTAGGTCAGATGCCGGCAAACTAACAACGAATTAGGCTTCTACTATAGCCGCTGCATCATGGGTCAAGTTTTATGCGAACAAATTTGCGCTCCCATCACGTTTTCTTGACATCAACGCATTGGAACCCTCGATTCCCAAGCTACCAATACCCTTATGGTCACTGCAAGATATCGAATGTGCAATTAATGCGCTAAATTATTCCAAAGCAGCTGGCCCAGATGGTATTCCTCCATGCGTTCTGAAACGAAATCCAACATTCTGGGCCAAATTATTGAAATCACAATTCAACAACGTTTTAACATCCTTAATCATCCCTGCTTCATGGTTGGGCTCTATAATCGTACCCATATACAAAAAAGGGGGACAGGGATAACCCTGCTAACTATCGGCCCATTGCTCTCATAGATGCTACAGCAAAAGTTTTTGCAATTTTACTATTAAGAGAACTGCAAGCCTTAATGAAAAACCACAATATTTATCTTGCTTTCAGATTGGTTTTCGGGCCCAGATGGGGACATCCCTTAATGCAATGCTTATGGCACACTTGCTTGCCAAAACAAAGATTCCCGACTGTGGGCCTTTATACATGGCCTTGTGGATTTAACAGCTGCCTTTGACTGCGTGGTGCGCGGTCTCCTCTGGCAGAAAATGCGGGTGATGGGTATCCCATCGCACATCATCTACCTAATAGCCAAACTGCACACCAACACTGTGTATTATATCAAGGTAAATCAAACTGGAGCCACTACCAGCCTCATTCCGATTTTCAGTCGGAGTAAAACAAGGTTGTAACTTGGCAGCCACCCTGTTCAACTTATACCTTTCTGGCATAAACAATATCAGGGTGAAACAAATCAGTTATCCTGCCCGATTAGGTCTCTTGAAAATCCAGTGGCTTGCATTTGCTGACGACATAGTGATTTTTGATCGCACACCGTCAGGCCTGCAAACTAAATTAACTATATTTGCTGGATATTGCTATTCTCATAATTTAACATTCAATGCAGGTAAATCTTTCTTATTTAAAAACCTAAAGAAACTTTGTCCATGGAAGTGGACCATCGGCAGCACCCCCATTCCTAGGACATCCACAATTCGATATCTGGGTAATTTAATATCGAACTCGAATGCAAATACAATGTGGATGGTATCTTGAACCAAAAGGCCCAAATCCTTTCAACCAAAATGCGTATGATATTTAACAAGTACTGCAAGTTTTCCCTGCTTCCCCTTTTCGAATTCTATACTCTCAAGATCGAGGCGATCATACTGTACGCCCTTGACATGTGCTTGGCTAACATAGACCAATTTCTTGATCAATTGCAAGGAAGATTATGGAAGGGTGTGCTGCGTTTGGCCCACTCCCTCCCAAATGTGATATTAAGGCAGGAATTGGGACTGACTTCCTTATCTGCCCGATACAACTAGCGCCAATTATCAAATCTTGGAAAAATGCTATTTGCTCCCAAAAACTCCCTATATGAAGACTTAGGGATGATGATTAACACATCTAACCCTCCATCCATCAAAAACTACTATAGGAAAATGGTAACTTTATTGGAAGACATTGCACTCACTCCTGCTGATTTGGAATACCTCCAAGCACATGTCAAATTGCATCTTTTTGCGCATGACTGGTGCAAAACAATAAACGCCATGGGAAAATATAAATCATACATTGAAGCGACCAAATTTGCCACGGATCGCTCACCGCACAAAATTTACCTACTGCACTTCCTATGCCCTTAAGCACGAGACCTATATTTAAGGTTTAAACTCAACCAACTTCTAACATTAGAAAGAACAAAAAATTGGGCAAAGTCAACTGAGGTATCATCTGGAGATAATTGCAGATTTTGTAAAGAGCCCAATACGCAGGAGTCGCTTAAGCACCTGACTATTCACTGTACTCACTTTGAAATACAATGTAAAGAAATATTTCAAATTGAATCGGAGAGTATTCGCGTTACCTCTAGGGAATGGCTTTGGCTAGCTTGTATGTGGGGCGCTAGCACCCAGTCCATTTTACAGCGTATTTGTTTTCTGTCTCTTTTGAACGTTGAATTGGAAAAACAAATAGCCTAGAATGTAAGTCCTTTCGACTCCTATAGTAAATGAACAGTATGAGAGAAACAAACCTTTAGTTAGTTTACATATTGGAATGGAAATTGCAGAAACTAAAAGAAAACTCTACTGGCGCTGATGATAAAGTGATACAGCTAAAATGGAAAAAGAAAATGTGTATGTGTATGAATGTACGGGGTTACGACAGGATAATCCATCCAAAATTAAGACACTTGAGAAAATGGAGGAGTAATGACACGGGATTATTTTTTAATTGGTTTGAAACGCCTTTTAGCATTTTTAACCTGTAACTTACATGTAATAAGGATTGCAAAGATACCAATTCATGAAAATATATTTTTTGCAAATTGTTGAAAATGTGAAATTGCAAATTGAAATGAAAAACGATGTTGTAAAAGTTTGTTAATCAAACTATAAACAACGGTTTGAATAAATAAAAATGAAAAATGTAAAAAAATTTCCCCAACCAGGAGATCTTTCCTGGCCATCCCTTTTTTCTTCCCCTTTATTTTTCCGAGTTTATTGAAACTGTCTTCAAGTCTTGTTCTGAGTCAAAGTGGCTTGGATGGCAAGGGAAACTAAGCTTCAAATACTTTCTTCCCACTTTTCTTCTCCTGCGCCTCTGCGGAAGCACTTCTGATTGCGATGCCCTTGGACAGTGCGTTACTTGTGGCGCCGCCGCTGGCCCCCTCGCTTCTCTGTTTTCTGTTAGGTGACGTAAGGCTTGTTTAGCCACTTCCGGCGAGGTCAACCGTTATTCTTCTCCTTTGACCTCAGGGTATCCCCACCTGTATCTTGTACCCTGCTCTGTGAGCCATGTGGTGAGTGGTTTGCACTCCCTCCTGCGTCCCAGCATGAGGCCCAACAAATCTTGGTAGAATTTGACGTTTGAACCTTGGCATTCTATTGTTTCGGCCTGCTTTGCCCGGAGGAGGATTTCCGATTTCTCTTTGTATTGCAGAAATGTCACCACTACATAGCGTGGGCCGCCACTGAATGCTATCCCTCCTCTGTGGGCTCTTTCAATCTGCACTTTCTTGCCTCCTTCTGCCTGAAAGAGAAGGTTCACAATATCCTGCACTTTCTTCTCGACCTGTGCCGGAGTCTCTCCATTAACCTCTTCCAGGCCGATTACTCTTAAGTTCGATCTCCTCTCTCTGTTCTCAAGGTCATCCATTTTCAGTGTGAGCTCTTCCTCTCTTAATTCAATGTCAGGCATTCTTGCGTTTAATTTCATATCCAAAAAGTCAACATTGACCTGGCTGTGCTCCAGGTTTTTGACTTTTCCTTCTATCTTTTCCACGCAGTTCTGATATGGATGTTTGGATATCAGGGCGCAGGGCTCTTATCTCCGCCATTACCCCTGCTATACCCTCTTTGATGGAGGCGTCGTTCATGCCGGGCTCTGCGATGGAAAAGCTTGTGATTTGGTGGGAATCTGCTCTTGTGAATCTTTGGCGGGCCTCCAGATCTCCCAAGGAGGGGGAGGGGCCTGTATTGGACCCTTCCACCCTTTTTGCGACCCTATCTTGATATTTGAAGGAGTGCCTCCCGGACCTTTCAGATCTAGGCCAGACCACGGCTATGGGGTGACCTCTTTCCCGGCATCAAGCCCATCTTCCGGCTTAATGGGGGTCCGTCGGCGCTTTCAGTTGGTACTTTCTGGGCGAGTTCCTTGTGGAGCGACTCCCTGGGAAGCTTGCTGTTATTGTTGCCCCCTCTCTTGTATCATCACACTCTACCCTCTTGAAGGTGCGTGGCTCGGGGGTCCTATTCCCTGACTGCTGGTCATCCGCTTCTCTTCCCCCTGTGGGCCTCGCTTACTGTGCCCAGGGGGGAGATTCAGGAGCACTTTCTGGGGTGAACCGTCTACTACCAGGACTGAGGCTGGCTGCTTTCTGTGCCACTTCTTTCAGGACCTCCTGATCGCTCTCTTCCCGGGGCCCCTCGCAGTGAGGCCTTGAGTCCACTTTGGTCTAAGGGAGACTGTTCACTGTTGCCGTGTTTTGTCTCCTCCCCATGGCTGGAGTTAGCCGCATCGGGGGAGCGGCTAATCGGGGACACGTGACAAACCTCCCTCCTCAGTCTCGGGTCCCCTGTGGGGTTCTGCGCTATCCACTGACTACAGGTGGGGGCTGACTCACTCTCCACCCCAGCATGCTGTTTTTGTGAGTGTCTTCCTCCCCTCTACTCCGGGAGAGAGGGGAGCCATCAGCCCTGGGGCCGACACTTCTCTGCTCCTATCTTGGTGATGTGTGGTCGGGCTGGCTGTGCGGTGCCCCTCTTACCTGCGGGATGGTCTGGACCGCTCGGTCCTCCGTTCGCTTTCTTTTTCACCCTCCGAGGCGGGGCTGTTAGCTAGGGCACTCCGGTTCTCCTCCTCTGTTGCTGCGGCATCTTAGCTGTTGCTTCACCCGCGTCGGAGAGTCTTAGCTGTCAGCGAGTCGATCTGACGCAGGTCTTCATCTGCCGCGGCATACCTTCCCCGCCGCTCTTGCTCACGTTGGGGGGCGGCTCATCCCGCTGCACTGCTGGGGGGAGGCAGATCCTGTGCATCACTCCCCAGCGATCCCTTCCATTTTGGCGGAGACCACAGCTTCTCCGCTATAGGAGGTGCACCTCCCCCACCTTCCTCTTGTTTCGTGCCTGTTGCCGAGCACATTCATCAAACAGGCCTCAGAGCGAGCGGTCTGCTCTCGCTTTTTCACAGAGTAGTACTGGTCCCCGCAGGGTTTTTGTCCCCTTATGTATGTATGCCGCCGTCACTATCCGTGATTTCTTTCAGGACATGCTCTATTTATCTCTTTTTCTCCCCTGGTATGGGGAACGACGCTTCAGGCAGCCATTGCCATCCGCGCCCTCTAGTGATCTCCCCATATGATTCTTAATGAGCTTTTATTCAAAAAGCGTTACTTTCTTACTTTCTTTCCCTTCAATACACATTTTTAAAGGATTTTACAGAGTCTTTCGATGGTGCAACTTCCTATCACAGGACCACTCTGTTACTTTGTAATGCGCGCGATAGACTTCAAACACGCCTCCCACTTGTCAGCGTACGTGCAGTCTTCCAAAATGATACAATTTCACTTGCGGTTGTAATTTCACTTGTTCTGACAGCAACCAGACTTTTGTTCAGTTTGTTAGCTCACCAGACGATGTCTTTCTCGCTTCTGTTTTGTGCCTTGCATATAGCGTCCAAGGCTCCTTGCACAGCATTCCTTTCCTCCCAACTCAGCCGGTATCCGTGAGGGGAACAGGGCAACCTTGGGCTTCCAACAGCAGCTTGCTTCTCTTTCACACATCTTTCTCCTTTGAAATCTTTGCAGCTGTGCAATCATAGGGAACTCCCGTCTGGCCTTCTCTCGAGTTTCTGCATTCTCGAACGGCCCCTTAGCTTCTCCCTTTGTGTTGTCTGGTTCGCCTCAGTCGTGGAAGAAACATTCTCTCTAGTACTCAGCCTTGCTCAGTTTGTGCCTGGGTGTTCAACCTTTTTTTACTGACAGGGAGTGTTAATTGAAGTCAGGTGTGAGCAATTGCCCAGCCCTGCCTGGTCTTATTATTGGAACAAAGTGGCATCTGCTCATAGGAATCCCTGGAGCATTGATTCCCATGTGCAATCTTGTCTTCCTCGTCTCAGTTCATGGGTAACTTAATGGGTAAAGGGAATGTTGGGCGTTGTGGTTTCCTTTTGTGACTGTAGGTAACTTGTTTGCGAACATGTCAGAAAAGGAAGTATATCTTGAAAAATAAGAATTCTGGGGTTTGTATTTCTCTAGGGAGAAAAAAAGGTGAATGCATTAAATGTCCTCTTGGGTTTGAAGAGGTGGGGAGGGATTAGGTTATTTGTAAGGGTTAAAGGATGGTTTGGTTTCCCCTGGTATTTTCTCTTTACCTTTTCTATGGTATCTTTTCACCTGAACAAAGGATCCCTGAGGTCTATAAGTGAGAACACCCTCTGAGTTCTCACACTTCCCCACATGAAAGGGATTACAGCCAGCAACAGTTACAAATAGGAGGCTATGCCCTGCCCCTTTCTTCCACATGAGGCTGCTGTGTTATAACAATGGCAGCCTACATTGTAAAAATCTCTGTTCTTGCTAGAGCACTGGGTTGCTATAAAACTCACATCAGGTGGCAATGTGGGCTCCCAGTTGCTTTGTCCTGCTCCCTCTTTGTGATAGTTTTCATCGCTCACTCAATGTCTGGAGTTGTCTGGTGTAAGGCCATGGTGGTTGATGCCTTCCAGGTGGGTCTGCCCGGTGTGTGGCTGTCGCTTCTATGGATCTTTAAGAAAGTGAAAGAAACTGGCCAGCATGCTCTTTTAGATATAAGGGGCGATCTCAAGTGCTACTACCCAGGCACTTGGGAAGGGTTAGGAACTAACTGCCAACTCCCAATGCCACCTTCCCCATCTGTGGTAGGAATGGCTGCAGCTTCCACTCTGGTAAGCCACCCGTCCCAGGCTGAGAGGGGTCTCTAACCCCTTGACAAGGTTAGATTACTGATCTAGTCACACTGGCCACACACCAGTGACAGAAATGGGCTCAGTTGAATTTTTACTGTGCTCTAGTGCTTTCCTTTCACGCAGCGAATCATAGTCTCACTGGATAGCCCCCGATGTCCAACCTCATCTCCTCATTACCAGGCAGATCTGTATGATCTGTCTGGTATCCCTTCCCGGTGTGTATGTTAGCTGGTAGCTGTGATGTCAGCGTGAGTGCTGGAATGCATGCATTTATAGAAGGTTCCTTTCAATAGGTTCCAGCAGTTACAGTTAGAAGAGCTACTTGGGTGGTGGGGACCGGTGGGTCTTCTCCTTCTCCATTTCTTATAATGTATGTGACCAAGACTTAAATAAAGGTACCTGCTTCTACCCGCCTGAGCCAAGAACTTAATTTACTACACTGGCGAGGAGTAGTCCTTAAGAGGGACGGGATATGGAACTACCATGCAGATAAGGATCTGTGAAAGGGGACAGCCAGAAGTGAAGACCCGTTGCCCCTAAGAGCAAGAAAAAGGAAGACCCACCACCCAGGGATAACATCAGAGCAAAGGTACAGTGCTTCAAGCAGGGTGAGCGATATAAATCAAGATAACATTAAATAAAAAGTCAAGCGCCTTAAGCAGGGCAGAGCGCTATTAATTTAAAAGAACCTGGGACAACATGAATGCGGAAGTACAGCGTCTTAAGCAGGGCAGAGCGCTGGGAATCCAAACACACAGGGATTGACATCAAAGAGAAAAGTCAAGTGCCTAAAGCAATGCAGGGTGTGGTTAAGGAAAAGGAAAGCACTGTAAGCAGAGAAGAGTGCTGTGACCTAAGACACTCAGGTGGGACATCATCGGGAAGACATCAAAGTGCCTATAAAAGGGCGTAGTGCAACATTAGACAAAGTAAAGAACTGTTTGGCGAAGCATGGCATTTTTAAACAATATATTAAATAGCCTGCATAATGGAAGGAAGAGCGCTGTACTTACAGAAACGTCCGCTGGTAGCAGCTGTAAAATGTGAAAACAGAGAAATGCTGAAACCATCTCAGCAGGTAAGGTGGTCATGCAGAGGACCATTTGAAGAAAAAAGTGCTGCCATCATAGCTTCACAGAAGTTCAACCTCGCTACATAGAAAATAAAAAAAAGAGTCAAGAAGGAGGTTATGTAAGCGCGGGTCAACCGCGTGGAAGTGAAATGAATGATCGGCATGCATGAGGAACATTTAAAAGAGTTCCTGGGAGGCGTGCTGCAAGTTTGTCCCCCTGGAGTGTTGCTAGGTCTGGAAAAGAAACAGGGCTACACCAATGTCAGGACTGCCAGGACTCGGGCTAGCTAGCCTTTTGGTTGTAGGCCCTAAGCTTCTATATGGGGCTTCAACTTAAAGACCTGGAGCTATAGTTTGCTAAGGATTGTTTATGATGGGGTGGGGCCTTGGTTCTCCAAAGGGCATCAAAATGGATTGCGGTTCAGCAATTACTAAGCGATGGAGGTATATGATGCTCTGGTTTCTTTAAGGGGTATCCAAAAGGAAGAGTGATGAGCACTATGTCGGTCCTGGTATTCCAAGGGATTTCCACTTAATTATTAGAGTAGATGATGTTTGAAAATGACATAATTCAGTGCATACTGTGATGAATCCTATGGATCCCTCACTAAAACCCTGCCTAAAGTCTCCTCCCAGGTAGCCAGGGAAAGGCAGACGCTTACTGATCCTGACCTCGGGGGTGGTGTACTGCGGGAGGATCATCTGGGAGGAGACAAGGCCCAGAGTGGTGAGGGGATCCCGTGGGAGGAGACACAATATTTATCATTAAAAGGGGAGAAACCTTTAAAAGTTACCAAAGCATGTAATGGCCTATTGTCATTATGATGTATCTGAACCACATATTCAATCTGTGGATATGGGCACAGCTTACAGAATATCTGGTGAAACTCCAAGGAAAGAAAGATCATTTGAGACCCCTAAGGATAAAAATCCTCCTTTCTTTCAAAGGTACAGTGAAAGTTAATCTATAAATGTTGCCTTAAATAAACTGTCCCCCTCTTTACCAGTGAACTCTGATGTTTTATCCTTAAATACCTTTAAGGGAAATAAATATACCCTTAAAAATAGGAAGTTGCCAGTAAGACCTAATTTTGTTGTTGGGAGCTACAAGTCCCATAATCCTGTAGGTACTGGGACGAGGAAGAGGACTTAAGAGCAATGATGCAGTAAGTGGTCTGGCAATTAAGTCTGATAGCCCACACCCAAGGGAAGCTAAGAGGGTTAAAAAGCCCTCTCAGGTGCAGAAGGAGCTGGAACTGTGGCTTAAGTGCGTGCAGCAGTAGTAGAAGTAGGAAGAAGAAAGCACAGTGTTGGCAATCCAGGCAGAGGTGGGAGAACTTAAAGGACGGCCAGACTTTGATTCAGCAGATTTCACCCGCTTGTCCTTTGAGGTCTTGTTCCCCCAAACTCTAATGTGCAGAGGTACCGCAGTGGAAGGCGTGAAGGAAAACGGCTTTTCCCCATGTGAACCTGACTGCAGAGATTGCGAGGCAGGAAGCGTGCCGGAGGCCATGCCAGAAGTTGCTGTGAAGCCGTGGGTCACAGGAGCGAGAAGGGCTCCATAATTGCATGGCCGGACCAGAGATGTCTTCAGCAAGGCAGGGTGAGGGTCCAAAGTGAAGCCAGCAGTCATAGAAGTCCAGTAGCACGACAAGGAAGGAATACAGAAGCCGGTGAGTTTAACCAAGCATTCTGATTCTTTGCGCGAGCACTGCCTGCAACAGTATCTAGAAATATCATTACTTGCGTATGAGCAAAGTGATGTTAACAATGCAATGCTTGAATTGTAGCACTCGCGCACAAACAAACATTCTCTCTTTCACCAGCGTAAGACTGAAACGCAGTGAAACTTCATTGATGAACTTTTAACTTGCAAAAACATCTAAAGGAATGGTTGTGTGTGCCTAATAACAATTCAGGAAGGAAGAGTGACCTCTTAATCTGTGCCAAAACTGTTGAACAATTCTGACACTAGAAGGTAAGTGTTTAAACATTGTTGTCACAAGTTGTAAAGAGCAAGCATTGCCCAAGCCAAGAGCGAACAAAGTGTTTCCCCAATTCAGACTGATATCAGCCTTTTCCAAAGATAAAGAATGTTGTAAACATTAAGTAAACCAAATAGAACAGCAGCATGGTCTAAGCCAAGTGTGTACACACATTACCTGAAGCCAAGAGAGTGGCACCAAAGCTTCTGGGTAATCATCCTGGCTAGCGGAGTCCAAAGGGATAAAGGCCATATTGGGGAAGGGAAACTTGCGACTTATAATTTTTCTTTGAAGTTGATACAACCTATATTGCCAAAGCCAATAGGAAGAAGAGAGAAGTGTGTCCTAAAAGCAATTTTGGGTTGTCAATGTTGCAGACAGACAAGAGTGGCAAAGAGGCTGCCCCTCTGAAAAGGGAATATTAAGAGGAAGAGTGCCTTGCTTACTTGACAGTGTTCAAGTACAATAAAGTGAATTGTGTCATATCTGAAAAATGTGGAAGTTGCAAAGTATTGAAGCTGTGGTAGTGTATGTGGTTGTCAGTAGATTTGATACTTCAGTAGCAGAATTGAAGGAGAAATACTATGAGGTAAAAGGAGTAGATCCTTATGGTGAACATTTACAAAAGTTACCCGCAGTTGAAAGTTGCTAAAATTAAAGTAGAAGTGCTGTGAAGTCATCCTGACAAATATACAACATGTGTTTCATGAACATTACCAGAAGTTGTGTTTAACAGAAGTTATGTTTACCTTAATCTAATGAATAACGGTGGCATTTCTTCTTGGACAACTAGAAGTAGTGGCTAATCATCTTGACTGGCAACAACATTGATACTATTTGAGGAAGTGGAAAGTCGTTATTTCAGCAAGAAGAGAAGCTTTTCTGTTGTTTGAACTTTGGTTAACATAACTTTATCATTGAAGGAGCCAAAAACTGCATTGAGACTTTGTCACAAACCCAGATTTGCTTGTGTTCTTTATGTTGAACCTTGGAATTGGAGTTACCTTGAAACCTGGGGAAGGGGAGTTTGCCCAGGTTAGCAAGAAAGACTGTGAATATCATTGTTGATGTTATTATGAATTGCCATATATTTCTTTATGTATTTAATGTTTAAGTTTGAGGGTCAGATATCCTGTGTTAGAGTGTTTTCATTTTGTTTTGATAGGCAGGGAAATCCTCGCTAGAGTAGGGATAGTGAGGCGTTTTCATAAAAGTATGATTTCATAAAATGCCATATTTTGAGAAATCATCCAAAAGTTGTCCAGCTCACATTTCTGACCCCTCACAATACACGGATACAATCTGGTGTTTGCTGCTGGGATGTTATCGACTTAACTTGACTTCTATTTCATTGGCTTGCACGGTTGGCCTGGGCCATAAAATTGTCTCGGGCACCAATGGAAAAGTGATACACCGTTGAAAATGGTTATTCATTCCTTTTGGGACACTGTTTGAATAGTACCCAAGGGGGAGTTTTTTGATACAATAAGATGCAAACTGTGCATTTTAAACATTGGAAAGAATATATTTGGTCACAACTACTAGCCATATAGTGAAGTAGCTCATCAAAGGTGGCCCAGAGGGGCTGAAAAAGTGGCCCACTTTGACCAGAAAAACTGTCCCACACCAACTTTTTTGGGGGGTTTGGGCATGGATCTGTTGCCCTATAGGCCAGTCCGAGCCTGTTGGCTAGTCAGGTTGTGTGTGTGTGTGCGCTGAGAGTGTTTTTTTGTGTTGTTTCTGTCCTCCAGTATAAGACAGTTGTGCTCCTGATAGTGTTCTCTGTATCTGGTGAGGGCATCTGTTGTCTCAGTTCCATTTGTTCACCGCCTCTTACATGGCGTCAGTGTGTCTGCTGTACGTTCGATCTCCATCTTTCTCACTAACATTTAGTTAAGATCACCCTGGTTGCGAGTTAAATGTGTAGAGGTAGAAAGGAGGTGTGTTGTATCCTGCCCCTATTTCCGTGGTTGCAGGTTAAATGTATGCGGTAGAAAGGAAGGTGTGTGAAATCCTTCCCCTCTTTCCCAGTGGGTTTGATTAATGCGTTTTGTAGAAAGGGAGGTAGGTAGTGTCTTGTATCCTTTCCCTTCCCTGTGTGTATGTTAGCCTGTAGCTGTGATGTTAGGGTGAGTGTTGGAATACATACCTATTATGGAAGATTCCCTCCAACAGGTTCCAGGACCTACAGTTGGGGGAGAGCTACCTGGGTGGTGGGGACCGGTGGGTCTTCTCCTTCCCCTTTTCTTATAATGTATGTGACCAAGACTTACATAAAGGAACCTGCTTCTACCCACCTGAGCAACATTTAATTTACTACAGATACCATTCATGATTGTCCAAGCCCCTGGTGCTACAGAGGGAATCATCAGCCTCGTTTGCCACACAGGAAGGTGCAGCACCTTGGGTGTAATTCTTTTAGTCAATGCCTACTCCCAGATTTCGACTGTCAGAAGGGGCAATTGTGGTGATTTAATGCCCCATATTTAAATACCATATGCCATCGCACTGTTCATTATGGCTTGTACTTTCTGTTCTGCAATGCTAGGACGAAAATCTTTCAGGGCATGGAAAATTGCCAAGGTTCCAGACGATTGATGTGCCACGCAATGCTGTGCATCATCAATGGCAGCCCCTATGATCAATGTTCCAGTTCATGTGAGGGGCCAAGTTCTTGGTATGGCATTCTTTGTTAATTGCTGCTCCATGGCTCAGTTATGGGTAAGCCATTGCTCTGCCTCAAGCAAGGGCAGTGTGTTGAAACACTGCTCCATGGTTCTGGTGCAGGTGAGTGCAGTTGTTGTAAGATGCGAATGGGGTATTCCGCACACATGCTTCCACTTGGTTTGGTCAGTTCTTCTGTGTCACACAGTATTTTCATGGTGTTGTGCTGCAGTATAGGTGCACTGATACTTAGTACCCCTAAAAGGCTCTTGTTGGCTGTTGTCTCTTTGGTCCACCGCAGGGACTACTGGTATATGTAGTTCCCTGGAACAAAGAGTAAAATTGGCCACCAATTGGAAATATAAGTAAGGGTTTATTAAGCGTGGTATCATCTGCAATCACACAGGCACAGAGAAGAGACAGGGCCTGGAGCCCTCCCAAATGTCACCTTCATCCTCTGGGGCAGGACTGTCTCTGGCTTCCACCCTGGTAGGCCACCAATCGCAGGCTGGGTAGGAGTCCCCATTCCTTCTGGACAGTGTCAGGCAACTGACCCTGCCGGTTGGCTTTCCATGAAAAACCTGTTCCTCTTTAAATTTCAACTCCTTTTTTCCCAAATCCCTGCATGATTTTGCAGCAACCTTCCTAGTGAACACTATTTCCCGCTATTCTCCTCCATGCATCCTTCACTGTAGTTTGCTCTCTAGTTTGCTCTCTAACCTCTCTATAACTGACAACCCTGCATTTCCTCCCAATTCTGCTCTTCTCCCCTTTATGCGCTGCATGACTAGAATTCCCTTATTCCCCATGTAAAACACACTAGTACTACATAATCAAGGTCTGCTGCTCTGTGTTCCGTGATTGCCGTGGACTGCTTTTCAATTTACCTGCAAACTTGTCGAGGACCCTTGAGTTTCTCTTCTGTGTTTATTGGTGGAGATGGAGGCAGCGGCAGCACAGGCCTATAAAACAGCAACTGGGCGTGGAGAGCAGCGGTGTGCTGCTATGTGTTTTGTGTTCACGTGGTCCCACAGGGCCCCGACGGAGGAGGTTACCTTTGAACTGCATGCAGGTTTGTGTCCTTCCCCTTTCTATGTGTTTTTCTGCAAACAAACAGTGCATTAAATGGGGGTGTCTTTGTTACGAACATTTAACTGCTATTAAGCTATGAACAGTTGTGCTCTGCGCACCCGCTCCATTCCTCTGTGTTTGCACCCCTCGCTGAGGCAACCCACGATGAGCTCTACTAGGTAGGAATTGGTTGAGCAGTCTCTGCCGGAGCCCTCTGTCTGGCTTCCCCTCGACCAGACTTGCCTGTGCCACCAACAGTTGTGCCTTCAAAGACGCAAATCCCATTATGCATGACGATAAGCTCTAGGGAGGCTGTCCTCAGCCCGAAAAATCTAACTGGGGTTTCCTCAGCAAGTCTAGTGTCTGAAATCCACTGCCATATTGAAGAGCCCCCACCTCTACTCAGTTCGTCTTTCTTTATATCGGGGGGAGACTTACTTGAGCCTGATCTAAAAATAAGTTCATATTGCCTTCAGCATTTGTGTGATGCATCAGCCAGCTTTTTTGAAAACTCAGAGGGAGTTTTGATTGAGTCATCTTCCCCTGTAGAGGCTTAGGTACTCCATGTATCAGAAGAGCTAATGGCAGAGGGTAGCGGTGACCATCTGCCTAGCTCTCAAACGATGAAAGAGCTGAACCAGCCGGGGCATTTCCAATCTTTGATTTTTAGGGTCAAAGACACCAATAAAACAGAAAAGGAAAAAGCCCCAAAACAAAAGGAAAAAAACTCCTTCTGACTAGCCCAAAAAGCCAGCAAATAAAAAGTCAACTCCTACAAATGCAGGGAGAAGTTCTACACACTTTTTGGGAGAAAAACTCTATGGCCCTGTATCAACCTCAAGAAATGGGCCTGCACCAATAAATTCTACAAGGGCAAGGAGAATAAAATAATGCGCTTTCAACAACCCGCACCTGTTGACCTGGTGAATGAGCCTATGGCAGATCCAGGACAAGAGAATTCTCCAGATGGGGCTTGTGTGTCCCTCTCTCCTGTGCCCTCGTTGGCTTGGCCCTGAAGTTTTGGTGCTTGCACCAGGCCTCCCCATTGAGAGAAGTTCTTTCGCCCAGGCCTTTCAAGCTACTTCTTTCCAGGACACCTCTTCAGGTGCGATGACTCCGCCTACCCACCCTCTGGCACAGGAGCTCGAGGAGATGCCTTCCACTAGTTCAACTTGGGTGCACCTCATGGTAGTATCTGAAGAAGCAGAAGGCTTTATTACTATATAAGACAGATGCCGCCAAAGCCTTGTGAATGCGCAGCCTGTTGCATAACTACCTATAGAGGCTCCTTTACCTCTGACATTGGCTGTTGAAAGGTCCGTGGCCGATAGTGTTCAGTTAACATTAAACAGATCCTGAGTAACAAAGCTGCTGACTAGAATACAAGCACTTAAACTCAGCAGACATTATCCAGGTGGAGTTTTGGAGAAACAGTAGACTGGATAAGGTTATTGTGCCTTTTGGATGCTGCCTGGTATTTAACTAGGTTTTGTTGTCCTCCGACCAGCTGAATGCTTGGGGTTTTTTGGTTGCTGCCTCTATTCCTTCAAAAAGTCAGTCGAATTGTGACCCCCAAAAAATCCTCCCTCCAGCATGGTTACAGATTCTGATTTTTCCCCAATTCTGTCTGTAAAATGCTCAACCACCGGGAACGGGGATCGACTTGTAACTAACCATTTAAGTGAAGACACAAAGACACTGATTTATGTGGAGGGTCCGAATGGAACTGGGTAACTGCTTGTTTAAACTACGCAAAATGTACCTGATCCCAGTTTCAGACATGGCCTCTCCGCATGATATTACATGTGTATCATGGAATTCTAGGGGCTCTGCTCACTTGTTTGCTCCCTCAACCTAACTAATATTCGAAAAAGATATGTTCTGTTTACAAGAAACATGGCTGAGAACGCCCCCCTCAGTCGACGGGTATGAGTGCTTGCTAAATCCTGCCTATAAGGGTGAGAAGGGGAGACCAGCCTCTAGTCTGCTCTTCGGTATCCATAATGACCGGAAGATTTCAGCCTCCGACTATGCAACATCAAACGCTTTTGTGCAGGCTGTTGAGTTGCAGTGGGATAGTCAGATCTATCCAGATAAGGGCTTTACTCTAGTTTTAAACCTTTACTGGAACCTATGAGAAATAAAGCAGGAATCTTTCCAGGACTCCATAGAAAAACAAGCAACTTACACCTGGTAATGTTCTTCCGACTGGATTTTCCTCCCACGTATTCCTCATCTTTGACACTTGTTGTCCAGCTTCAGCTGCTTTGGGAAAAGAAATTCGGCAGAGGGTGCTGTGCACCGATGGCTTCAAGTCGATGTCCCTGAAAAGGCCTCAGTCGAGGATGATGTTATCGAAGGCATACATAGCACGAGCAGCGCCCGTTGGCCTCAGTTGATTTTCCCTTCTCTTGCAGCAGAGATACCCATAAAACACAGGAGTGACTGTATTCAGCCTTGATGTAATGGAAGCTGTAATAGCACAGGAAATTCTACTGAAGGGTAGGATGGGAGGGCAATGAAGAATACGTGGGAGGAACATCCAGTACAAAGAACGTTACTAGGGCTAAGTAACCTGTTCTTCTAATGGATTGTGTCCTCCCACGTATACCTCATCTTTGACAGACTCCCAAAGCAGTGTTATGTTTTGGGGGAGGGGGTAGAATTGGAATTCATACATTTTCATGGATAGAACGAAGGACTACCTTGCCTAATAATGTTTGGTGAACGTGTGTATGGAAGACCGTGTTGCCGCTTCACAAATTGTTTTTATTGGTACGACCCTCTGAAGGGCCATAGATGTAGCCATGCCCCTGGTGGAATGAGCTCTTAAACCTTTAGGCAGGTCTTTTCCTGCAAGCCTGTAACATTCTGATATTGTCCGAATTATCCATCTAGACAGGGTCTGTTTGGAAACAGCCTGACCTATCTTGTGTCCCGTATATCCGATAAAGAGTTGGTCATCAACTCGCAACTTAAACATTCTGGAGATGTAAAAGCTGAACGATCTCTGAGGGTCCAACCTGTGGAGTCTTTCCTCTTCCTTACCAGGATGAGGTGGGGAATAGAAGGCAGGAGGAACAATTTTCTGACTCAAATGAAAGTCCGAAATGATTTTGGGCAAAAAGGAGGGGTTGACCCTTAAAACAACCCTGTCCGAGTGGAAAATGGTAAAGGGTGGCTTGGAATAAAGTGCCTGCAACTCGCTCACACTAAGGGCTGATGTCTGAGCTACCAATAGGATAGTCTTGAAGGTTAATAACCTTTACGGACATGTGTGCAGAGGTTCAAATGGAGCACACATCAGGAATTTTAAAACCAGATTAAGGTCCCAAACCGGAACCTGGAAAGGAGACAGAGGGAACATGTTAGTGAGCCCCTTCAGGAACTGAGTCAACAGTTGAATTTTGAAATAGGAACATTCCTCTGATGAGCGCTTAAAGTTGGACATCGCTGCCAAGTAGCCTTTAATGGTACCAATCTCAAGGCCCAGATTAGCTAAGGATAGAAGAAAGGATAAAACATCTGGAGTTTTACATAGAAAAGGATCAACATTCTTTTCCCTGCAAAACTTCTTCCAACTGCAACGGTACAACGACTTCGTTGCTGGTCTTCTGGCCGAAAGCAACACCTCATTACGTCATCCGGGAGATCCCAATCCTTGTATGTCAGCCTTTCAGATACCAAGCGTGAAGGTTGAGAGTCTTGACCTCGGGACAGAGAACCAGACCCTCCTCTCGTAAGAGAAGGTCCTCTCTTTGTGGAAGACGCATCAGAGGACAGATGGACATGTCTAGAAGGTCTGGGTACCACGTCCTCTTGGCCCAATCCGGGGCAATTAGGATCATGCGTTTCCCGAACCTTCACAAAATCCTGATTACATGAGGAATGATGGGTACTGGAGGAAACGCGTACAGGAGTGGAAACTCCCAGTCCACTACGAACGCGTCTCCTAGAGCTCCTCTTGGAGGAAATTCCCTGGAGCAATATCTTTCGCACTTCCGGTTGACCTTGATCATAAACAGAACTACCTGAGGCGTTCTCCAAAGGGTGAAGATCTCTTGAAGGACTTCATGAGGTAGTTCTCACTCGTGGTAGACTGCTCTGCCTGCTCAGAGCATCTGCCGCCATGTTCTACTCTCCGGCTAGGTGAACTGCTGATAGGGAGATTCCTTCTTGAATTGCCCAGTACCAGAGCTGCCTTGCCTCTCTAGACAGTGGTAGTGACCCTACACCACCTCTTTTGTTGAGGTACTACATGGCCACTATGTTGTCCGTCATTATCGGGACATTCTTTCCCTGTACAGAGGGCAGAAAAGCCTCCAGCGCTAGTCTGATTGCTCTCAGCTCCAAAAGATTGAGGTTTAGTTTGGACTCCGATGGAGACCAACGACAGCTGATTGTCAGATCGTTGGCGTGGGCTCCCCACCCCATGAGTGAGGCATCCATCACTACTGTATTCTCCAGCCATGCTGCCAAAAATGTTCTCCCTTCAGAATATTTTCCTTGAAGGCCCACCACAGAAGATCTTGTGAGACTCTGGTTGGAATCTGAAGTCGGTCCGACATCTTTCCCGAGAATTGGGACCATTGTGTTCTTAGAGCCCATTGGAGGGATCTTATTCTCACGTGGCCCTCTGGCACCAGAAAAATGCAGCATGCCATGAGGCCAAGCAACCTAAAAATAAAATAATTTAAAAAAATAAAAATAAAAATAAAAAAATCGAAGGTCGGAAGACTCTGGACACTCTGAAATTTGGTAACCATCTGAAGAATGTCCTGAGCCCTCACCTCGGGTGGCGAGCTCTTTCCCAAGGATGTATCTAGCACAGCAATGATGTACTGGAGCTTTTGGGAATGTGTCATATGGGACTTCTTGTAATTGAGGGAGAAGCCTAGTCTGTGAAGAGAGTGGCAGGTGACCTTGAGATGATCTAGGACTTGTTTGGGAGAACGCACCCTGATCAGCCAATCGTCCAGGTAGGGGTATATGTGAATCCCCCCTTTCCTGAGATTCGCTGCCACTACCAAACTTCAGTTTAGTGAAAACCCTCAGGCGGAGGTCAGCCCGAATGGCAGAACTAGAAATTGATAATGAGATCCGGCAACTGCGAACCTCAGGTATTTTCTGTGCTTGGGATGGATTGGGACATGAAAATAAGCATCCTGAAGGTCCAATGGAACCAACCAATCCTGGAGTTGGAGCACCTGAAGGATCTAAGAAAGTGTGACCATCTTGAACTTGTCCTTCCTGAGGAACTTGTTCAAGTATCTCAAGTCCAAGATGGGTCTCAGTCCTCCGTCCTTTTTGTTCCTCTGCGCTACAGGTACTGGTTCTATAGCAGGTTTCTCTAGCAGGGTTAAAATTTCCTGCACAAGGAGCAGATCCGGAATCCTCAAAGAGCGGTTACCCGGTGGATTGTTCTGAGGTCTTCTTATAAAAGGAAGGCAGGAACCGTGCGCTAAGGTTTCCAATGCCCAAGCATCCATAGTAATGTCTCGCCATTCTTCCAGATGCTGAGAGAGTCTGCCCCCGACTGGTGAACTGTGACTCAAGACCTCAGAGTGGTCTTGTGGCAGCTGCTGCGGAGGCCGATGGTAAGGAGGCTGCTGCTTGAGCTGGCTTTTCACCTCCATTTTGTCCACCACGAGGAAATCTTCTCTGGCCTCTTTGACGGGTCATTCCTCTTGCCCTTCCAACTGAGGAATAGTAGCAAAAAGACCTACCCTTCTAGGGTTGCCCAATAGGACGAAAAGGCTGAGGTTGCCTAATAGCGGCACCGAAAGATTTGCCCGCCACCTTTGAGGTCTGCAACTTCTGAAGGCTCTCATTTTGTTGCCAAAAAGATGTTGCCAAAAAGATGAGACCCGTCAAAAGGCATGTTGAGAAGCCTAGATTACATATCAGGTGCAACACCCGACTTTCTCAACCACGCAAATCATCTGTGCTTAACGGTGCTGGTAGCCATGATTCTGCCAGAACCCAGTCCAGATTGAAGAGACTCACACATGGGCTCTTTGCCATCCTTAACAATAGCTAAGAAGCCGTCCCTTTCATCCCCTTCCGGAATATGCTCTGCCGCCATGGAGATAGAGTTCCATAGAGTATACGAAAACTTTGCGAGGGCACAGTTGGAGTTGGCATATTTTAGTGCCCTGCTCCCTGCAGAAAATAACTTCCTCGCCCATCCATCTACGTGCTTGTCGTCCTTATCAGGAGGGATGCCAAGGTACACTGCATGTTTTGAAGTAGCTGTAACTGCCTTCATCACCAGACTCTCCGTATTAGGGGGTTTCGACAGGTAATTGGGGTCGCTACTGGAGGGGCAGTATTTTTTTTCAGGTTTTTGTTGACTGCTGGATTAGATTCCAGAGACTACCAGCTCCTAGCCACCCTTTTTTGTGGTGCCACATGAAAAGGCAAAATAAGAACAGTTTGTGGACCCTTGTCCAGAATGTCAGAGGTTGTCTTGGACATAGGGCAATGGGGGCCTACTCCAACCCAAGTATTCAACCACTTTCGACATGAGCCGTCTATAAGAAGAGTCTGCATGTTCCCCTGGTTTGGCTTTCCGAACTCAAGTTCTGGCAAGGTATCAACCCCACTTGCTGTTTGCAAGTTCTCATACAGGTCCTGCATTCTGGATTCTTCAGAGATGAAGCTCTCTGGTACATTGGGTGTACCATACTGTAAGCCGAATGGGGCTTCATCCTTCTCAGAATGTTCCTCCTCTTCCAAAATAGAAGTAAGAGACTTGAAGCTAGTGGGGTATATATTTTGTCAGGCTTTCTATCAACAGGCATCAACATCGTCGAAGTCGTTGATATTTTCTTTATTGGAGTGATTTTGGAGGGGCGCTTAGCACTGATGGCGTAGCTGGCAAGTGTGGCCCAGCTGGCGTCGAAGGCGTTGACGTCGGTGTCGAGGGCATCGTGGGTGTTGAGGACCTGGCGGGCGTTGAAGGCACTGCTGGCATCGAAGGTGACAATGGTGCGACTGTTACGCTCACCTGGCTCCCACAGGGGCTTTGGTCGGACCCGGACGGCTGCGGTCTCAACCAACGTGATGCGTAGTGCAGAGATGACTGACTGGACTGGCCCTCCTAATCTTGTCTGCTTGACCCGTAGAAGTATTCTCCTGCAAGTGGAGAGATGGATTTAGCCACCCGTGGATTCAAGTGATGGCACCCCCCCCCACAGTCCTGCCCACTAATCACCTCCGAAGTGCCCTCTCGGCAATCTCACCTTATACTCTGCATGGATTGCAGGGGCGCGTTGATGCCAGTTCCTTCACTGGTTTGAAGGCGTGGGAGAGTTCCGGAGATTATTAACTCTGAGGTTCCTGGCGAGGACCAGTAAGTATCAAGTTCATAGAGTTCAATATGTCCGATGTTCACTCTTGTTCCCCCCTTCCTTCCTTCCTTGTCTTGCAGCTGAGTTTGTGAGAAGATGCTCTCGTGGTAGCTGTTGGCGCTCAGGTAAGAGTCTGTATTACCCGGCGCTGTCCGGTAAATGTTGCACTTGTTTAACGTTTTGTTTTTCTCTCTCTTTGCAGGTGCGGCACATGAAGATGTGGAGAGTTATAGAATAATGCCTCCGGTGGTAAATCAGGTAAGTCTTTGGTGATAAGAGTTATATTTGTTGGTTTTATCGGGTCACCTTGTTGTTTTCTTTTGTCCCCCAGGTGCCGGAGTTCGCGAAGAAATTATGAAGGCAGTGCCAAATCGAAAAATGCTGCGAGGACTGGTGAGTATGGCGCGGCGCTGCAGCTGGAGATGCGACGCGTACTGAAATGATGTTCTTTCCAGGTCCGGAGGCGAGATGAATCCGGAAACAGGTGAGGAATTTGAAAATAGTTTGTTTTCTAACCTTGTCCTTTTCTTTCCTCTTTGTTTTAGGAGCTCCAGATTCGAGGCGGGCGTGGCAGAAGACTGGATGCTGACTGCAGGCACAGTGAGCGTTACGCTGCTGGATGCAGAATAACGCGAAGAATGTGCTGCTGTTCGGGCGTGGTTTAAATAGCCTCCAAAGTAGTTTCAGGTAAGAAGTTCCCCAGAACCACACCCGAGTAAAAAATAGTCCCTGTAATAAAATAGTCCCATCCAGGCCTCACGTTGGCTTGGACTCACTTGCAGCATGGTCTGCATCAGGTAAGTAAAGTCTATGAGCCTGGCGCCTATGGCGCCAGGACTGATTTCTATGATGAGCCTGGCGCCTAAGGCGCCAGGATTGAAACCAAACAGGGTTTTGATAAGTATCTGGATGCCTGCTCCCGGAGCTGATGGGCTTGGTCCTGAAGGCCGGGGGTAGGCATCATGACAGCGACGACCTCGACTTCTCCCTATGTCTCGTATGATTGTTTGATTTTTCGGATCAAGGCCTTGAGGGCTCCCGATACGGATCAGGCCTTTTACCCAGGCTTATTCCAAGGCTCGGTAGGAGCATGGCTTTGTTTTTCGAAAATCTTTAACATTTCCACCCTGACGGCTTCCCATTCAGCTGGTGTTGATTTCGTTTGTAGGGCATGCAACCATTTCATGGGAAACGTCAGACGACAAAGGCGACCATCAGTGCCTTCTCTTCCACCTCTTGGAAGATGAAGACCTAGATTGCTTGGTCATCTTCCTCTGAGGACAGTTGCCTCTTGACTCGTCGGTCGAAGGCCTAGCGGGTCGGGTAGGTGATTTTTGGGGGATTTTTCCTACCTTAATTTTCCTCTTCCGTTCCCTCAAGGCTTTCCTGTCATGGATTGGCACTTGAAACAATCAGTGGTAACGTGGCCCTCCCTGAGGCACCACAGATAGATATGATGCAGGTCAGTGAGTGATATTTATGACCCGCAATCTCTGCATTTCTTGAAACTGGACTTCAGTGTCGAAAAAGATGACAATTATTAAGGTTTTTGTAACAAGATGTCACAAGATGAGGCGTGCTGAATTTCACTCAAAGCAATCGCTGTCATGGAAAAATGGAACTGAAGCCAATGGGCGTTGCGCTTGCTATATATTCCTTTCAATGACATCACCCTCAACGGAGGCCTTCGAGGGACATCAACTCAACGCCATCGACGCACAGCGGCCTATGCCGAAAAAAACATTCTGAAGCAGCTGAACCTGGACAATAAGTGTCCAAGATGAGGAATACGTGGGAGGACACAATCCATTTGAAGAGATTATATACTCGTGGCAGTCAAAGAGGAGCTTCAATTCCATCTGCATCTGTGGGGACCTAAATGCATCTTACATTACCTGCCATTGCGTGGGATGAAATAGCCTCTGGATGCCGTGGATCAAAAGGCCAGAGTCATTGGTGGGCATGCCCCTAAATAAAAGGCCTGCACTGAAATAATGTGGGACACAAGGCCTATGGAGCCCATGTAAACACGAAACAAAGTCGACCTAAGAACTTCAAGATGGCAAAAGAAGAACTGACTTTCATGAAGGAAGCAAAACACACGTGGACATAACGTGTAAATAAAATCTATGGAGAGGTGCACCGATGTATCCATGAAACAGGGTGCACAGAATCGTAAATGAAAAATGCCAAGATTGTGTGTTCACGCAGCTGCGGTGAAACAGAGCACTTTCTTTTATGAACATTAAAATAAATGCATGTAATGTTCTTTTTCCTTCTAAACTAAAAATATGCTCAGAAAAATGTTTGCCAAGTTTACCAAGTATGAACATGGTTTCTGCCTATCACCAGCTCAATTACATGGACCATTTAAAAGCAACACGCATGTAATTTTAAAACTGTATTTTACAAAATGTCATTTTAAATGCCTTTAGGAACGAGTTACAGGCTGTTTGTTGCAAGGGGCCGTGATGTTGATTTCTGCAAAATGTGAAACCCAGATTCCCTTCCCTGTTGCCTAGGAGAGAGAGGTTTGGCTGTGTTAATTTTCAGTGTCTCCCTTAAAATAAGAAAAGAATTACGTTGGAGATCAGAAACACGGTGGACCCGATAAGTTTGGGGCTGGTCTGGCAGCACTGATGACCTCCAGGTCACAGGCCTCAATAAGAAAATGCATTAGCTGGTCATTAGCTCGTGAAGGGCTCAGCTAATCTAAACACAGACCTCTCTACTGACGTCATGTGCTCCAGGCGGGTGGTGGCCTAGCCAGATGAGGAGTGAGATTGCACATTGACTACAATGGGAGAAATGTATTTTATTGTGTAAAATTGCCAATATTCATCGCACCACAGTAATCTTAGGATTTTTGAAAAGATGACAGTAAACCCCTTCTGATCATTCAAAAACGATTTTAGTGTGAGAAACACAACTGAAGTTATTTGTTAAAATGTGATTTGGGCCTCCTTGTGTTTACCAACGATGCGAAAAAAATGATAAAACATGCCAATTGTAATTCCTAAAACGCCCGTAAAAGGGCGTATTTTTCAATGATGTGGCTCCGGAGTAAACAAAAAACTGTAGCTCTGCACAGGAATGACATACAGACTTCCGAATAGGGTCATTTGACTCACAGTAAAATGTATTTTAAAAAATGCATTAATATCTGTCAAAACGTGGAAGTTAAGGGTACTTGCAAGGTAGTGAGATTTTAAGTGGAAAAACAGGACTCAGCCCACCTGCCAAAGGGAGATGATGAAGTGCTCTCCTCGCCTGGTGTCCCCAGAGCACTCCTCCATTCCCTTGTCCCATCAGCACACAGGGGGGAGTTGGGTAGTGAGCATGCCAATCCCTTTCGTGAGAATCATGGTACATTAGTGATGTCATTTGCCCTATAACTAAGCCAACCTGCCTCACAGCAGGACTTTTCCCCACTAATTCTGTGAGGTGATCTACTGCCAAAATCTGGAGGAACACCCCAGCAGAGGGAGGTCTCATCTTGGAGTGCAGAGGAGCTGGGAGACTGACAGGCTGGCTTGGGACCCCTTGGAGGACTCAGCAGAGACCTTGACTGACCCCCTTTGTCTGTCTAGCGGTGCGCCCAGACACCCAGTCCAGACCTCTCCTTTAAGTAGAAATACGCCAAGCCATTGATTGTTGTTACTCACCAGACGGGGAGTGCCAAAAGACAGGATGCCTGGGTTTCTCAGGGACTTGCTTGAAGGAGCCTGGTTGGGGCCTCCAACCAAGCCTCCTCTCTGCGAGGGAAAGAAAGACCTTTCTGCGATATGACCCTCTGTAGTACTGTATTACTAACAGAGAGACTGATCACATAAAAGAGCGGGGAGAACTGCACCGCCACGGACCCAGCTGCAAAGAAAGGAATAGTGGTGAGTCACCAAGGATGTAGAGCACTTTCCTAATTATTAATAATCGACTACAATTACCTTTAAGTCTCTCCCCACTATCCTATACCGATCAAACAGGAACTGGACCACAGCCACCCCCTAGGAACAGAGATCAGAATCAGATAATAAACCCCTTAAAGAACTGGAGATAAGTAAGATGGTGTTTTTCTCTTACCACTGTTGGAGCATAAGAATGACGAAAATCCAAGAGGAAAATAACGAAAGTATAAAATAAAAAAAGGGAATGTTAGTAGGGTAGCGTTTGCCCGGGCGACGCGAGGAGCGCACTAGGGACGGGATGGTGCACTTCAGCAGAGCGTCCCAATGTGCACTGAAAGGTAGGAAGTCCAGGTAATGAAGAGGAATCCCCAAACAGGACAAAGGATCGCTGAAAGTAATCAGCTCGAGGGGTTGATGCTTGTAATCCAAGAACAGTTCAGGGTCGTGGTGCAGGGTTTGGAACACAGGGAACCAATGAATTGAAAATCAAAATCCAAAGGCAGTCCGTACAATGAGCAGGGTCTGGTACACACGAAGCAAAAATGGGACAGAATCTAATCCAAAAGCAGTCCGTACGTGAAAGGCAGGGTTTGGTACACACGAAGCAAAATTGAACAGAATCGAATCCAAAAGCAGTCCGTACGTGAAAAGCAGGGTTTGGCACACAAAAGTAACTTTGAAAAGGAGGTTGACACGGAGGTCAAAATAGCGCTGGTAGCAACTACAAACAGAAGCAGCGTTCAGTAAGCTGCCATTCACTAGATCAGGAAGGAGGAGTGACCCGGCGAAAACGAGGCTCAGGTGTCTGCCTACACAGGACTACACCTAGTGTCTAGGGATCATGGGAGTTGTAGTCCGCAAAAGTGAACCAAGTCTTTTCCTCCAGGAAAACCACCAGCGGTTCAGGAATGGAGCCGCGACATTCCTTATGCCACGGTGAAGTGCAATGCTACGCCTGCAAAACCTGGGTTTGCCTTTAATATGTGAAGACACAGACACGGGAGCCCCCCTAAATGCAGGTCGTAGTGTAACAATTGTATGTAGATCCTTAGCATATTTATCAAAGGATCTGTATTGGTGGAATTCAAAACCAATTCTCTGTTCCTGGTGTTTTGTGAGCCGGTATAGTTGTAAAGATTTGTCAAAGGAATTAAACCCAAGCCCTGCTTCCACATATGTGTGCAGGGTGTAAAAACAAAATTGTCACTTTGTCCATTGTGCTCTGAAAAACAAACTCCCATTAGCATTTTCTTTCTCCCATTGCCCTTATGCTAAACATCCCAAAACCGATTTTCCCATCCTGTTTTGATAATAAATTGAAAGCCCTGTGTGTTATTGTCAGGTGTGGCAAAACACATTTTACCCATTGCATCTCGGTCTCCTCTTTATTGCTTTTGTGATAAAGTCCCCCAAAATCCGATTTTTCCATTATGTGCTGACTAAGCTTCCCCACAGCCCTGCCTGTACTTTTAAGTGTAAGAAAAACGAAGTCCCTTTCTTTCTATTCTTTCCCATAGCAGTTGTAATCAATACATTTAAAACCCATTTTTACCATTATGTTGCAAAACAAATGTCCCCCTTCCCTTTCTGTCTCCCATATTGTTTCTGTGAGCACCACACAAAAACCAATGTTTCCCTTTTGTTCAACACTCACTGTCACTGCCTTCCATTCAAAGGTATCAAGCCTAATTGATGTTTGAGGGGTGAGGGTTGCTGGGAAACGCTTAACCATTTTGCTATCTCGTGTGTTGAATTGTTCATCTTCTGTCTTGTGATTTAAAAGGAATTAATTGTGACAGTATCTCTCAGCCCTGTTGCTTTATAGAAGTCATTGAAGTTTATTCTATTTGGTGATTGCCACAACATTGGTGGCTGATGTAAGCCGTTTATTCTAATTTGACATAAACAATAAATGAATACATATTTTCTTAATGCACACCGGCCTGGTTCCTTGTCCATTGGGGCACTGGGTATTCGTTGGGGTTGTGTGCGAGTCAGGTGGAGGCCTTCTCAACAAGGAACTGAATTGTATAAATAAAAGCGTTTTTATTGTGCGCCACATTCATTGTAGGGGAAGGAGATCCCGGACTGGTTTGTGACCATATAATAAACAAAACTGGGGGCTCGTGCCATGACTGATCAGGCGTTTCCACTCGTGACAGTGCAGCAGAGCAGAATAGTCATTGAAGGTATTGTTACATTTAGTGGATAGAAAGCTGTGTTGCATTGTGATGGCACCATCCAAACCTGTACACTGGGTTTCAGGGCTGTGTGTATAAATACAAGTAGTGATTATTGTGAATACAAACTAAGCAGGGTGGAGATTTTGCACTTGCATAGAGAGCATTGTAGGTACAGAACACATTCCATAACGAGCACCGTAGAGATTAATCTGGCCAGGAAGCACCTTCTGTCCAAATTGTCTATTAAGGGTGAATGGATAGAACAGGAACATGAAGCGTGGCAATCTAGAATTATGCAGGAGGTTACCTCTATAAATGTCCGTAACCCATGTAGAGTCTTACGTAAAATCAAAGACGCTGATTGGGCAAAGACACTAGACACTGCAAACTACAGCTTACCTCACATCTGCCAAGCAACACCCTGAAACGAAACGAACTGCAACACCTAATAAAGCAATTTCCGAACAGACAGGCTCGTAATCTAATGTTACGCGCTCGTCTAAAGCTATTAAAAACAAATGAAATACTCCATATCAGAGGTTTCGCACAATCGGCCAGCTGTCGATTCTGTCATGAAATCGCACCACCGTCAAAGGAAACAGTACGACATCTACTGATGGTCTGTCCAGCAACCGAGGCAATCAGACATCGATATCTTCCACTTATGGCGGGCTTTGACATCTTACAAGAGGAAGAAACATGGTGGTGCAGGCTCATTGGCGGCGATAGAACAGCCTGGCAAATTGCCACAGCAAAAATCTTAGAATACATCATAAACAATTTACTCAATGTCAACTTGTGATCACAAGTAAAAGACGCATACAAATACAAATTCATACAAATAATTGCAAAAGACTTGCTGATGACAGGATGTACAACATAAGAAGATGAAGAGAAAAAAACGAACGATCAAACATTATTGTAAAAATCTTATTTTTTAATTAAACAATAAAAAAAAATAAATGTGGATATGTGGCAAGATAATGGTTTGTTACATCTGGCCCTGACAGACTTCTACATGACACAGACCATCATAGATAAGCACATTCAAATGGCTCAGCTCACAGCATTTATGTACTTCCATATGATAATCATGGAATAAAGATACCAGGAGAGTGTAGTCTTTGTGAAAAACCAAACTGAGCTTTTGGATTTAGCACAGAGAGTTGAAGCAAGTAGAGGAGAAAGTGCTACAGAGTCAACATTCTGAGTTGAAATTAGAAGACATTATTCAGCAGCTGAAAGACAAGTTAGCGGCACAGCAGCAAACGAATTTAGAGCGAGAGTCCCACTTTGCTGCACTGAGAGAGGAATTTCAAGAATGTATTGTGAACATTGTTGTTGTGTTGTGAAAAGATTCAACTAAAATTGAGTCAACAGGTGGTGCACAATAGCCTGCTTAGAGAACATGTGTGTATTTCAAATACAGATTAAGCATTTGAAAGATGAGAATACCCAGTTGATCATAAGGGAGGTCAATTCCCAGGCGGAAGTCGACCAGAATCTAAGCGTTATGAAAAGACAGAGTGATCATGTCAGCAAACAGAATAGCAAATTGTGTCAGGAGAAAAGTGCCATGTGTCAGGAAGTGTACTAGTTAAAGACAGACATGGAGAAAAGTGAGCCATGTTTTCAGGAACTGACTGACATGAGGATAGAAAATGTAAATTTCATGGGACATGAGAGGCAAGTAGAATTTGACCAAGAGCATGCTACACAGGCCAAAGATGCACAAAGTGAGGAGATTAGTCTCCTGCAAAAGAAGAGGTCGGAGTAGTCCCAGATATTACAGGCCTCACAGAAGGAAAATGAGTTCCTTTGCGAGGAGAACAAGGGACTCAGCAGCCAAGAAGTGGCACAAAACAAAGTAATAGAAGCTACTCAAGCCCTGATAGTATATGATATATGATATGGTATTTGTAACGCGCCTATACACATGTGTTTCAAGGCGCGACGAGGCAGGGAGGGGGGGACAAGGGGAGACAGACAACGATCTTACTAGGCCAGGTGTCATTCAGATCGCGCAAGTGCAGGGGTGGGGGAGGGGGAAAAGTGCAAGGGGAAGGGGAGGGGGGGAAGTGCAGTACAAGGTAAGTGGCGTAACGTAATAAATAAATAAATAGGGCCAGCTGGTGGCAAGTGTGAGGTAAGTGCAGAACAAGTGCTGGGGGAGGGGGGGGGGGCTGTAGGGATACAGAGACAGTCCCGTAGTGCAAAGGGGTTCCAGGGCATCAGTGCAAGTGGAGAGTGGCAGGGCCCAGGGCCGAGGCCGTTTAGAGTGGTCCAGTTGCAGGATCAGTGCAGTTTCAGTGAGGAATTAAATTAGCTGTTCAGCAGGGGAGAGGGAGAGAGAAAGCAGAAGCAAAGAGGAAGGTTTTGAGGTGCTTCCGGAACCGGAGATGGTTCTCCTCAGTAGAGCTCAAAACTCAGGCCTCTACATATCAACAAGAGACAGGGCCTGAGAACGATAAATCTGAGGGATTGGAGATGGAAATGGCTACATACAAACAGGCCTTGAGGCACCCGAACAGTTAGAGTATGGAGGGGCACTCTCCGACTACGGTGTGATGACCTCCTTACCGTGGACCTCAAACCAACTCACCACATTATATGTGCAGGGCACTGCCAACTTCATACGTAACAGTTTGCAAGGGACAGGGAAACAAGAGGCAGCAGGACTCAGTCAGGCCTAGTGTAACTGAGTCGGAAGGCCAGTTCCTAGCAGATATTGATGGATATTCATCTTCATTCATCTTTAACCACTTGGTCTGATTTGCAGACAAAGAAGACTCAGGTTGCAGGCCTCAAAAGAGTATTTTGAAAACCGTCACTCATTCAGGGAGGTGAGGGGAGTTCTTCACCACACCCGGAAGAAATTATGAGGAAGATGAGTACTCCCCTGTGCGAAAGGGGGAGCCCAAGGGAAGTGACCCTGAGAGCCTACAGTACCACAGGGGACAAGAGACCATATCCTGTGATTCTGGGAGGTATTCCCAGTCTCAGGGAGGCAGGGAGTGCATAGAGGACATGGGGTGGAGCACCAATAGCAGCAGCTCTGAGTCAGAGGGCGAGTGGACTCAGGTGCAGCAGAAAAAGAAGGCTGCCAAACAAAAGAGAGCTCTTGTAAAAGACCCAATTCAGCAAATCAAAGCCATCAGAAGCTCCATGACTACCACAAAAATGCCAAATACTCAGCATGGGAGCATCTGGAGCTGTATGACCAGATGATGATGTCATTTGGCATCAAAACGTATCAAAATTCCATGGAGATTGACAAATGGACATTCTCCCTGGAATACTCAAGCTTCTTTGCTGGGCTGGTGGATACAAATCATCAAAGGTGGTCCAACCTATAAAGCGACCATCTTGAAGCACTTCTCTGTGCAAAGGAACCCTCGGGAGGCCCGCAAAGTGGCCTACAACCTGCATTGTGGAGAAGACCAGGCACCTAGAGAGTTTGTGCAGGAACTGAAGCAGGCATTTGCCCAGACCTCTAGCCGGGTGCGCACAGATAGCCGGGAGTTAATCAATACTCATTTCCATGCATTCCCTAAGTATATAATGACCTAACTGGTAAGGGACTTCCATGAACGTAGGACCCTGGACTTGTTAATAGACAGGCCACCCGCATTTATGAAGTCTAAAAGCCACCCGAGAACAAAAATAACCCCAAAAACTCCAAACCTTCTAACATACCCGCTGCTGCAAAGGCAGCAGAGGTGAAGAAAACCCCCATTTTGGACTTAGAAATGGGGGGGGCTAAGAATACTCCTCCCTCTAATAAGCAGAATGAGAGGCAGAGGAGACCTCCGATTTATCACAATTGGGTGGTAGGCAGGCATGGTATCCAACCAACTCTTCACCCGACTACCACCTATATTAGACCAAGATACAGTGCTAACAGACACACCTTGGGGTGTATGGAATCCCCCGGTACTGGGCGGGGGGTCCAGCAAGGTAAGTACTGGCCCAGAAAACCCTCATAACTTACCTCAGGAGGGAAGAAATAATCCATCCTCCACCAACTTAAGCTTCTTTCCCAGATACCCTCCAAAGCCCAACTTCCCGGACAACCCTCCTCTCTCTCCCCGCTTTCAGGACAATAGAGCCCCAAATCAGGCAGAAGGGAGACCAAGGATAAAGGGTCATCAGGGAAACCCTCAATACCCGAGCTACTCTGGGAGAAGGACCAGCTACCCTTCCCGAGAGCAGCAAAGGTATGAATGACTCTAGAACCCCATACCAACCAGAAAGGATATCACAACTGGAGCGCCAGATCCAAAGCTTGACACAAGACCTGGGTCGCATCTTGAGGGCTCAGCAGAGCCCTCAGATGAACATGGCTGCCCATAACAGCTCAACACCCAGGTCTGGTCCCCCGGAGCAATGACGGGGAGAAAACCCGACAACCAACAGGTTCTAGAGGAGGAGTCCCGGGGGAAAGGGAGATGCAAAGCCCTAGAGGAAACATCCTTTCTCATCCATGAAAATCCCCTAGAAACCTCTGAACCTGAACCCAAAATCTCCTACCCCCGAAAAGTTGAAACCTAGGCAACAGAGGGTAAGTAGGAGAAACCAAGGGACAAAGAAAACCCATTTTGTGGAGGAGGTTCGCATAATCCCATTTGAAGAGGAAGAATCCCTGGAGGATTCAGGGAAGTCTTCTCTCTCAAGGATGGAGGGATCCCTCCCAAGGAAAAATGGGTCCCATAAAACCCTAACTCAGACTGGGTAAGTATGGAAACAGACCCAGAGCCACCAATTCCTGAACCCCAACCATGTCACCCAGATAACTCCTGAAGCGATGAGGGATCCTCCCCCAAACAGGTTCGGGCAACTGTCTCCAGGAAAAGGGGGACAGCAAAGACTCAGGGGGGAAAAGGGGACTTCCCCAGCCCGTTTGCTGCTGGGTGTAAAGTTTTCTTAACAGATTACCGAACTCCGACACAGAAAACTGTCCAAGATCACACAGTGTCGTAGTTCGAAATAAAGAAGTTAACTGCCATGCACATTTTCTTTGCCCCCTTGAAGAGATGTGCATTTCAGCATTGGTAGATACTGGATCCCAAGCCACCATTCTGTCCAAAAAGGCCTTAGACCAGATGAATTTAGGAAGGGGGGGCAGTCACCAAATTCCCCTCATACCTCTTCCAGGACAACTCCAAAACTACGATGCAAATGACATTTCCATTGAGGGGACTGCGGATCTGGAGATTAAAATTGGGCAACATAGGGTGAAACACCCGGTGATAGTAATCACTCCAGAGGGCACACCTTGTCTACTGGGGAATGACCTCCTCCAGAGGTTATCACCCCTGATTGACTGTGTGAACCGGCCAATCAAACTGAAACAAAACACAAATAATGTGAGTTTAAATGGCACATGCCACATGATTGAACAACGGTCTGACCAAATCGAATTTCACTTTAGGAACAATCAAGTCCCTGACATCACTATCATCTCGACAGGAAAACAAATTGGTGATGGGAACCCTTCGCCATTTTTGAAAATCAACCCCGCCCCCCCCCCCCCCCCCAGTTCTATGTGGAATTTCACACTGGAAGTAAATACCCTGAAATGTTATACTTGTCCACAATCAGAAAAGAACCCAAATCCAATGACAAAAGATGATGAAAAAAGCTGGCTGATATCCAGAAAAAGTATAAATTCATTGTGACAGTATCTCTCAACCTTGTCGCTTTATAGAAGTAATTGAAGTTTTTCTTTTGTGATTGCAACAACATTGGTGGCTGATGTAAGCCGTTTATTCTAATTTGAAATGAATATCTATTTTCTTAATACACACCGGCCTGGTTCCTAGTCCATTGGGGCACTGTGTATTTGTTGGGGTTGTGTGCGAGACGGTTCGAGGCCTTCTCAAAAAGGACCCGAATTGTAGAAATAAAAGCATTTTATTGTGCTCCACATTCATTGTAGGGGAATGAGATCCCCGACTTGTTTGTGACCGTATAATAAACCCGTGACAGGTTTGGGGGATGGAAATTTGCAAAATATGGCCCTGGCAGCCAGAGGTACAGCATGGGTGGCGTTTATAGACACCTGTGGCCTTTGTATACTAAAAGGTAATGTTAAAGGCGATTCTCCTCCAAATTCGACTTGGAATAGGGGGAAATATGCAGCACAATTGATCATTTTTTTTGTATCAGATGATATTTTTCAAAATGCCAGTTCCCTCTCAATTGTTCATTCTGAACTTAGCGACCACAACCCCCTGATTCTTAGTTGGACTGTAGAGAGGCAGATATTTCCGTCTGAATCCTGTAGGCCCGTTTTAAATATTAATGGTGGGAAAAATTTAATTACCTCCGACATCAGCAGAATTCTTGACAACATGCTGACGATTTGGTATTGTTTGACTACAGACCAATTGGCCTCCAGCAAAAGCTTGACGCACTGGCAGCATATGCAAGTCTGAACAAATTAACTATCAACCTGAAGAAATCCAAGTTTCTGGTTCTTCGACCAGGTTTGAGACAAAAATACAACACTTTGCGCTGGTGCATAAACAGGGAGGTTTTGGAGAAAGTCTCGACTTTTGTTTATTTGGCACTAGTTTTCAGGCATTGCAGAATAACGCCAAATTACAGAGCTACCTGACCTCCAAGGTAAAAATGCTATTGGCCCAGGTCACTGCAATGAGCTCGAATCTTATAAACTGAAAGTCATCCCCTCTCGGATATATGGTGGGGAAAACCAGGGGCTCCCAGTAGCGATGTGGTGGGAAGTGATTGAGGGCCTCTTTTGGAGGAAAGTCCTGACGCTTCCAAATGCTGTGCCCTCGGCGGTGATTCAATATGAATTAGGCCTGCCATCTATTAAGTTTTATATCTTGTCAAAAAAACCTTGCAGTACTGAAAAACGTTTTGTGTGCTGAGCAGGGTCCTATCTTGTGGGAATGTAGGCTGCCCTTAATCTCTAAAACTTGGCCCTGCTTCAATAAATGGGAGCAGGTAGGTTACCAAATCTTGGAGGAAAGTGGCATCTCAATGGGCATGTTCCTGTACTCCCCTTTGAAAACTAAGACAAAATTAAAAGAGATTGGATCTTGACGATAGGAAAAGCAAGATCATATAAGCGATTTAAAGACCTGTTAATTGATGTAAGACGTGTGGGAATGCCACCAACCTACATAAGCATATCACCTAGCCCGACATGGCGTAGATCGGCCATGAGGCTGACACTCAATTTATTACCTACTAAAGAAATTGACGGTGCTAAAGTTGGCATCCCGTGGGAGTTAAGGATCTGTCGCTATTGTTTGGAGCAGGGGCACGTTGAGTCACTGCAGCATCTGCTGCTGCACTGTGGGACTCTAAATGACAGGCGTCATCATTATTTTTATCACTTGGAGAAAAAATATCGATTATTGGAGGAGTGGGCATTGTCTGGCAACGAGTTATGAGTTCTCACGGTAGTAATTATTGGCAGACGGCAGCAATTCATTTCTTTAAAGAGATATTGGGCCTCATTACGACTGTGCCCGTCCGGTAACAATGGTGCAAGTAAGCCTACCGGCACCGTTGACACCAGACTGGCACAGTACGACTCTGCGGGCGGGTTCCATCCCGTCCGCCAGGGTCAGACCTGGCGGGTGGAACGGCAGCCACCCGCAGAGTTTCACGGAAGCATTGGCACCGTTATTAACAGTGCCGGTGCTTCCGTGGTCCCCATTCCCTTTGGGAATGGGGATTTACAATTACCGGTACCGGACTTCTGGGAACGCCGGGGTCGTAATACCCCAGTGTTACCGGCAAGCCAGGCGCCAGTAAATATTGTAAGTCCGACTGCAACTCCCCGGTAGAACTGGCAGGTTTACCGCCGGACTTGTAATGAGGCCCATTAACTTTGAGCTGTGATTTTAAATTGTTTGTGAATTTCTAAACTTTTTTACAAATGTATTACCTGAAGAGGTTTATCTATGATTTCGGGTAAATATAACTGACTGCGGTTGTTTTAAGTTGATTTAGTATATGTTTCAAGTTTATTCATAAGTTTTTTACTTGAATTGAAATCAATTGTTATGTAATTATGATGATTTTTATAGCAGGGTTGTTAAAGGTTATTTTATATCCATATAACAATAAAAAAAAATCTAAAAGGAAATCAAGTCTACACTAATGCTACACTTCCTAATCCTAGAAGAGCCCACTCTAATTACTTCCATAGTTCTCTCTCTCCACCACTCTCATTATGATCCACCTACCGCCACTGTAAAAATACTACCACGTATATATTCAGCCCCCTCTGGCTACTGTCTGTCCTGTCCCCAGTTTCTGTACCATGTATTTCCTCATCTTCCAGTCAATTGCTCACTGCCTTACCTGCCAATCTACGGCACTGATTCAGGATTGCCCAGTTTTCTTAATTTTTTTAAGTTGTGTTGCATGAAATACCTAGTACCGTCTATTATAAATACAATAGAAATTGGCCTCTTTCCTAGTTTGTCAGTGTTACTGGCAAAAATTCTCCAAACCCATTTATTGTAACACCATATATCAATTTGGAATCTAGAGTATTTACCTTACGCTCAGAGTTGGTGTTATTCACCCTGAATGGAGTTCCAAAAATTCCATTGGGATTTAGAGGAATTACAGCGATTGGTAATTTTGCTAACGGTAATGCCTTTACTTTCCCTCCAGACTTACTATGGTGGTGCGGTATAAGTAACAGTAATTTCATCACCATCACTTTAATGCACCACCATTCTCATATTGAGGCTCAATATCATTCCAACAAAGTCAAAATGCTGTATTTGATAAAACTACTTTTCATTTTACTAATAAAAGAGCCTGTTGATTTACACTACTGACCATTTTAGAAGCGCAAGCACTATTTATATACAATAACCTTTATATAAGCTTTGTAACGGAATATGACATAGAAACTGTAATTGCTTGTTTAATAAGGGCACCATCACCGCTGACAACTTGTATTAATTTCACTATTTTAACAATTAAACACAAGTGCGACGGAATGACTACTGCTCCACAGGAGCACAGGGCTGAGAAGTAGCTAAATCGCCTTCTCAGCCCTATACTACTAAGGAGACACAGCTAGACAGATATACCCTTCGCCTTTTGTGGTACTTAAGGCAGTCTAAACTCTTCATGAAGGGTGTGAAGTGATGCGCTCGAATATGTTGAAGGTGAAACGGTGGCTTCTGCTGGATCGAGTTTGCTGTCACAATGGCGAGATTGACGGCTTCCAGCAGGTCGTGTTGGCACTCAGTCGGTTGCTCCCATGAAGGTCGAGCTTGCAATCAGGCTGCTCGAAATGATCCACGGCAATTAGTCAAGCTGCCTCCTGGATGGCTCAAATTGCAGAAGGCATTTCAAGGTTTGAGTGAAGTGCCAAAAGCAGCACCCTGTGTCCTGCATTGGTTGGATCAGGGGGCTTCAAACACGGTCAAAGCAGCTTGAAGATGCTTTGAGGTGGATAAATGGCATTCCAGCTGCCCCTGGACTTCT
The DNA here is from genome assembly GCF_040938575.1 of Ambystoma mexicanum. NCBI lineage: Eukaryota > Metazoa > Chordata > Amphibia > Caudata > Ambystomatidae > Ambystoma > Ambystoma mexicanum. The sequence goes on from NC_090940.1 coordinate 521,411,388, forward strand.
GGATTGCAGAAAGTCCCGCTCCAGGACAAGGTGGGCCCTTCTTGTTCTGCACTCCAAATCTAGGTATTTTGGCTGGCAACTTCATAGGTTCCTTCACCACCAGTGAGGAGCCTGGTTCCAGTGAGGCTGACGGAGTGGCAGGCCTTGGCCCTCAGTATTTCACCCCACTATTCCCCGAGGATGGTTGGACACCTTCTGCGTTCACCTATATGGCAGAAGAGTCATCTGCACTCTTTGAGGGTCAGAAATATGAGGCGGACAACTTTGTAAAGAGTTTTCAACTTTAGCCATTTTATTAAATAAAAAGGTTAGATAAACGCCTCACTGCCCCTTCCCTGAGGAGGTTTTCCCTGCCTAAAATAAACTAAAGGAAACACACTCTAATAAAGGGATATCCGTTCCTCACAGTTGTACATTGAATAAAGCAGTTAGGAAATGCATGACAGTTCAATTCAACAAATATATATGGCATATGATTGAATTCACAATATAACCAATGTCTCACAATCTGGGTGAATTCCCCAACCCCAGGTCTGAGCAAGGTTTTGTTCCACAGTTCCAAAAGAAATCCGAAAATCCTGGTTTGCCACAAAGTCCCAACACATTTCCTGGGGATTTAAACTGAATAACAAAAGGTTATGTTGTCTCAACAATGTACCAAAATAAATAGTATGTTCCAACTCCTCCTGGCGTAAGAACAGGTTTAAACAACAACTGTCTTTTTCAGGATGATTTGCCACAACTTTGCTTTCAAATAAATAGTAATTCCTCCAAAGCAGGTTTAATGAGTTGTTTTTGTTAGAACCACAATTCAGCACTTCATCCACTACTACCTGGTTTACACTCATGCCAGGCCTTCTACATCAGCAACTTGCCATAGGTGTTTACTCGCCTGCCCGTTCAATATTTTTAAAATGCTTCTGTGGTAACTTCCAACTTAGAACAACAACAAATTCACAAGGTTTAGTTTGTATCAAACTTTAAACCATATTCAAGGAAATAAGGAATCACATTAGTGCTCTTTAGGACTCTTCTGCAACTATGCTCCTCTCCCTCTGAATAATCTTCTTCAGAAGGACCACCTGACTGTCATCTTTCTTTCCCCTTGACACCAACAACCAAATAGTGACCAGGATATGGTCTCACTCGGTTTCTGTCTTGGCTTTGGAATTGTGTGTTTATATCATCTGATGATCCGTATTTCACAACTCATGGACAGCAAGTCTTGCAACTCTTGGGTTTCCCCAACATTCCCCTCTCACCTTGAGCAATGTTTGTTGAGTTTTTAAATATTCTTGGTTTAGGTATTGCTTGAAAGCTTTTATTTGTACTAAAGCTTCCCCAAGGATTTCTGGGCCTTGCACCAACTTGCACGCTTTCTTGCCGAGTCACTTTGGTTCAAAGGGTAAAACCCTTGTTTTCAAATAGTTCAGTATTCAAAACTGTGCTTACTGCCTATTTCACACACAGGAGAGATAGAGGCACAGCCAGGTAACCATCACTAATACACACAGTATTTGAAAAGTGATAGGAGTACAATATCCGCAACTACTGATACAATACGTTTGGTTATTATTCTTTGTAGAATTTGGTCCCTATAGATTGTCCACAAGACCGAAATGCATTTTATACCATGAAAATGCCTATTTCCCAAATAATTAAAGCTTCATTTTTATGAAAAACAGATTGAGAACTGAAAAACTGTGTTTTTATTTAAAATGAATGTTTGAAATCAAATACTGAAAAATGCATGAAGAATAACTGAATTAATAGTAACCGTATGTGATTGACTCACTTGATGTCCTTCCAGGCATCTGGTTAACCTCAACCCAGATAACACTGCACAGCACATTACCGAACCCAAAGTGCAAATTGACCCTTTCTGACAACAGGACTAGGAAACACTTTCATTAGTAATACAACTTAGAATAATAATTCAAAATAGAAATATTCAGCTGTGCCCACTCAACCAGAGTCATCTAGCGATTCTTTCATTCACACGAGAGTGAAACTGCTTACCGTGAACATGCCGATAGCATTTGAGTGCTTCAGGGTCACTTGCAAGCTGTGAACTCACTGGGTAAATCGCTCGCTCACTCACTCTCTGCTTGGTGTTCGCAGGCCTTCTGTCGTTGTGGCCCCTCTGGATCAGGCGAACAGCCTCCTCTTGTCCACTAACAAGGGCTCACTTCCCTCGCCAGGTCTGTTTCCCGCTGCGCGACCACTGCACAATGAGTCTTCACTGGCCAAACATGCTTTCCTCAAGCTTCCTGCTGTGCGACCCCTGCAACAGGAACAACTCAAGGCAGGACCCTCTCAGTACCTGCCACAGCTTTTGGCATTACTGCGGTCCCGGCGCCATCTCTCGCCTTCAGCTTTTCTTTCAGCTGCATGCAAGACCCATGCTGCTTTCTCCTCTCCTGCTGCTGCTCATGCTGTTCTTGCTGCTCTAAGGCCTGCATCTGAGGGAGCTTTTTCAGCTTCTCAGTCTCCCTCAAGTGTAGGTCATTTACATTAATTAGCTGAGTGCTCCTGCAGCAGTATTCCTTGGTATCCCTCTGCTTTGTCCCATTACTGAGGGAATTATGGGACTTAAAGTCCTGGCCAACAAAGTTAGTTTTCCTAACCTTGTCCACTTTGCTGATTTGATCTCTGCTCTCTACAATATTTATTGAAGGGGGATCACACAAATTATTCGTCAGTTCTGTTTGTAAAGAGGAAAAAGGCTTACTAGACTGTTGGCGATTATTGTTCACATACTTGCTTTGGTGACTCCCTTTTCAGTTCGGGAAGTTTCTAGTTCTGTGGGTTTGAGAAGTGTTTTTATTCCTTTTTATACCACAGGAGTTCTGATGTTCAACATGTGGAACAGCTAGTTTATTGTGACAACAAGCGATAATATACTGTAGCATTTGTGATATGTCTTTCTTCGAGGAAGGAAAATACTGCGTCTAACCCCACGGATTCCTCTCCTTTCTCCCTCAGCCTTTTGTCCTCCCAGGTGATCCTCCCACAGAACACCACCCCCCAAGGTCAGGATTGTAAAGACTGGAGGGGGGTGTCTGTACTTCTGCTCTCTATATGGCAGAGGAGAGGCACAGAGGACCCCAGCCAAGATTCTCTATTATTGGTAACATAGTCGAGCAATCAAGGCCTAGCTTCTCAGGAGGTGATGCAGGCTGATTCTTAAGTACAGTGTAGTCCCCAAGCACCCACAAAGGAATGTCCATACACTGTATTGGTTAAAACACAGTCTTTATATAATTAATATTCAAGGTTATGTACACTATCACATTAACTCACTTTGTGCTCAGAAAATCAACAATGGTAAATATATACAGTTCTAAAGTGGTACCACAAATATTATCAGATCTCATTAAAGTGCATCAACTATACTGTCAGAATGTCACACAGATCAAATAAAGAGGAAACCAGCAGTAGAGAGAGGAAGGAAAAGAAGATGGTTGAACAATTGGCAGAATGCTGGCCGCGTACCACTAGACACAGTTCTGTGTGGAGATCCCCCCCACCTGGGCAACCCAGTCCATATATTATTCTATGAGTCTTATTTCCTTCTACAATAGTTCTACAGCCCCAATGTACCTGGAATTGTAGTGTTCTTGAAGGGAAATCGACGGTCCTTCTTGAGTGCCCTCCCTTTAAGGCAGGAGTCACTGGGTGTTGAACATCCGACGGAGAACAGGGTGAACTACGGCGGTGAAGTGGCAGCTTCGTTCCTAGCGGTGCTCGTTGACGACGGAGCGTTGGCGTCCTGCAAGGAAGGGTCAGTTCTTGGAGACACAACAGCTTTCCGATTGTGAGGGAGAGCAACAGCAATTCTTCTCTTCCAGCAGGGCTTCAATGTTAAGCTTCAGTTTCACTCCAGTTACTCTTTAGCTTCTGAACACGAATTCTAGCAGTGAGAGGCCCCCAGATATACTAGTTGATCTCCCATTCATTCTGCTGGGTCACACTCAGGCAACCAATCGGTCAGAAGGGCATTCATGCAGGCAGGCATCCAATCAGGTGCATAGTGCATACAGGCCATTCACTCCTCTCCAGACACTCACAACAAGTTATGTGTATTGGGACAAGTACACAGCCATTCAACACTCCACACTGCATTCATACCAGTTTCGGGCAGGGCTGTCTCAGTCATTGTGTCAGACACCAGATACTAGACACCCACAACACAGAATGCGTATTCGTCACACACTCCATTCACCCAGGTCCCACTCACAGGGTGTACCCACAACATACAGTCACTGGGAAGGCTCCAGCCAGTCTGGCCTGGACTTCACAACAACACCATATATGGAACTTCCACCCAACAGCCGTTCAGGGGGAAGGGACAGTCAGGGCTTCCCAGGACTTTGGAAAAACAAGGTAACAGGCAATAGAAAGCAAGAGGCCATGGGGGGCATCTTGTTTCCTATCAGGAATCAACTGATTCCAATGGCAGGGCCTGGGTATCCCAAAATGGAGGATACTCAGAGAACCTGTCAAATTTAGCAAGGAGCTGCCACCAGCCCATCCCTGCTCTGTGGGCCACACATAGGTGCCCAAAAACATACACTAGATGCACAGGGTTGTACCCCCACCCATGGGTGCCATAAGGGTATCCCATGGGTCTGTACACCAAACCAAAAGAGAGCTGCACCGCCATGAGTCCCACATGAATTCCTGTGCGGAAAACACGACAGAACACACGATAGAAAGCAGTAAAGGACAAGGATACAGAGGCCCCGGGCCTCCGATGCATTTCCAGCATCACAAGGATCAAGAAGCGTCTGCCTTTCCCTGGCCACCTGGGAGGAGTCTTTAGGCATGGATTCAGTGAGGGATACGTAGGACTCATCACAACTCCCAAGAGAGATACACAAGTGTATGTTTCATCTTCCTTGTGTCTAAAAAATGAATAATGAAAGGAGTTCTTCAAAGCAAGCCTGCTATAAGGAGTCCAATTCCTGTTTTTGTAAGAAGTGACCCTTGCCTTCTGACATCATACCAAGAGTGCCTCATCATGCAGGAAATGGGGGCACAGGAGGGAAGAAATCCTTGACAGGAAACCAAGACAGCAGGACTGCTCTTCCAGCTTACCTTCCCTCTCTGGCTACTACGTCCCCACCACTTTCCTATGCCTGCTGACTTAAAGAAACTCTAGGGTGGAGTGGGCTTGTGCGAGTCTAGTTTTGTCATGTCAGCATAGCCTTTAAAGCACCATTCCCAGGAGACCTCCTGGATAGGTTTCCACGCCCAGGGGGAGGTGTACCCTTACTGCTTGAGAATTCCACAGAGGGAGGCTCCTGGCTCTTCTCTCACTTGGCAAACATGGAGAAAACCAGACTAGCTGTGAATACATATTGCCCTGACATAGATGGGCCTGGATGCTTATAGCAGACACTTGCAGTATATTGAATGGCTTGTAACTTTCATAATGTAATGTTCTTATATGTCACCCTGCCCCAACCAGTAAGGGTTAATTTTTAGAGATTTACCCGTCACCCGACTGATTAAGGCAGACAATTATTGTAACATAGATCAGAAGTATAAGAGCTAAATTGATACTTTTTCAGATGTCTGCTCTTGCCATCAAATTACTTTAGTGGCACTGCAGTGGGAATATTCATTTAGGTCCCTCTCTAGTGTGCACCTGGGGGCTGCAGGCACACCATCTTGCTACAAAATGAGATCACCCACAAGCTTCAGGCAATCTCTTGTTAGTGTTTAGAATATCAGGCTTCTCTGCTCTTTGTGTGTGGAGGCAGACACATACGCATATTACTTTGCTTTATAAAGGCACAGAAGGCCATCTGAGACATGTGAGGATGCTAAGGTTCATCAGGGGTCAAAGAAAAGTGGCAGCTGTAATCGCTACCGCAGGTGTGGATTGGGACCCTGATAAGTGGGATGGACACATTTTTGACTCAACAAGCCCAGAGAGTAGCTCGGCAAATGAGTCAGATCCCAAAGCGGAATTTAATCAGAAGACAGTGGTGGCTAAGCCAGTTAGAAGACGGCGAGCGGACCCCACCCGCAGAATCCTGCGGGCGGGGTTGTGGATTTAACCACGCTGGAGGATTACACCCAGCAGGAGGTTGAGGAAATCATTACTCGTTTGAGGCAAAAATCAGGGGAACCTTTATTGACATGGATGGTGAGATTGCTAGATGGGGGCGCCGCAGGGTTGTTGGTAGATTCCACGGACTCACCGCGTTTTCTACCTTTGTCAACTGACACCAATGTACAGGAGGTCTTAAGGGCAGGGCCCCTGATGATAATGGGCAAGATTCACAGGTGTCTTTGTTGCACCTAGCAGCCCAAGCATGTAACTGTAAGTATCCAATTACCACAGAAGTGGTATACTTTGAAAGAGGCGATTCAAAAGGTCAGAGAGCATGCTATGAAAGAGGCAATTCATGTAGGTGCTCCAGGACACACGGGGGCCATGCTGCTGTCAGTTTCAACCAGAAATATGGTGATCATAACTGCACCGCCCGCATACAAAAGTGTCATTATGACTTTGCTCGTAGGTATGACGGGCAAACCCACTGATGAAGTAGTGGATGACATCCGGCAATTGGCACACTTAGGGGAGTGGGATAAGAGTGATGACAAGCCCCGAGAGAGAGAGGGGCGTAGTGAGAGGAGAACTGAAGGCAGAAGGCAAGATAGTAGAGACTCCCGGGTGTCCAGAAAGGACATGTTTTTGGCTTTGTTAAAAGATGGTGTGCCACGAGAAGAAATTGATGGCATTGAAACTAGAGCAATGTATGAACTATACAAAAAGAGAGGGCTTGCAGCCAAAGAGCGCTATAAACAGGTTAAGAAACAGGTAGTGACTAAGCCACAGCGGGACACCTAAGCCACAGGGGGACACCTCACCTTCCGCTCCTCCTGAGGAAGAACAAGAAGAAGGGTCCATGGGGACACCTTCCCCATACCAGCCAACATATGCTGATTTGAGAAAGGTGGTGAGTGCAATGTTAAAGGCAGAGTCAGGTTACACGCATTCAAAATCTGACTAGGGTTATGGCCGAGCCCGGTGGCGTCCGTTCACATAAAAGTTGATAGGCGACCCCATGTTAATATTAAGATGTTTTGGGGGCCGGGAAATACACAAGGGATGCGAGCATTGATAGACACTGGGGTGGAGGCCTCTCTGATTCATGGAACTCCAACACGATTCAAAGGTAGACGCTTTACCATTACTGGGCTACGGGGGAAGGAGACCCCCGCCGTACAAACAGAAGTGGATATGAAACTAGGCAATTTGACTAGGAAGAAATACCAAGTGTTGATTGTCCCGATACCCGAGTACATAATTGGCTTTGACATTCTAGAAGGATTGACTTTGGGATTAGGAGGTAAAACTTATCAGTTTGGGGTGAGTACATTGACCTGCACACCCATTACCGTAGGCCAATTGAAGATGCCCCAAGTGCAGGTGCCTCTGCCGACCAAGCGGGTAGCAATGAAGCAATACCGCATTCCCAGGGGGCACAAGGAAATTTCAGACATCATCAAAGAGTACGTAGAGGCGGGTGTGTTACGCCCTATTACTACCATGTGGAACAACCCACTCTGGCCTGTCAAAAAAGGGGACGGGTTTTGGAGGATGACGTTGGATTACTGCGAATTAAATAAACACACTCCTCCCTTGGTGCCCGCAGTCCCAGATGCCATTACCTTGATTGAGAATGTCCAAAAGTTTGAGGGGACTTGGTATGCAGCGATAGATCTAGCCAATGCCTTTTTCTCTGTACCAATTGCTGAAGAGTGCCAAGAGCAGTTTGCATATTCATGGTGCGGGCGTCAGTACACCTTCACGAGGTTACCTATGGGATACATACATAGCCCGACTATCTGTCACCGGCTGGCGGCAGAGCACTTAGACAAGATACTGTGTAAACCTGACATACAAATCTCTCACTACATTGATGATATTTTGATTCAGGGTAAGGATGAGCAAAGTGTGCAAAACCAGTTAGAAGTCATTATGGAAGGATTGAAGAAGGAAGGGTGGGAGATTAACCCGAACAAAATTCAATGGCCAGCTGAGACAGTGATATTCCTAGGGATTCAGTGGCATAATGGGCATCGAGAAATGGTGCTGAAGGCCCAACAGAAGATTCTTGAGTTTACCACTCCAATGAACAAAAAGCAAGCTCAGCAGTTCATAGGGCTGTTTGGGTTTTGGAAGTAGCACATTCCCCATTGGGGCAGATACTGGCCCCCCTCTACAAAGTAACACGAAAGAAATATGAGTTTCAGTGGGGGGAAGAGCAGCAAAAAGCATTTGATTTGGCGAAAGATACCGTGCAGCAGGTACTTGATCTATGGCCATTGAAGGAAGGCGAAGTGGAGTTGAATGTGTCTGTGCAAGACAATTATGCTAACTGGAGTGTGTGGCAGAAACAAGACAGGAAACGTGTGCCATTGGGGTTTTGGAGCTGTAAATTACCCGATGCTGGTAACTCATAGACTCCGTTTGAGAAGCAGTTGCTGGCATGTTATTGGGCCCTGGTCGATACTGAGCAAATGACGGTGGGGCATGATGCGCTGATGAGGCCTGAAATCCTGATTATGCAATGGGTGCTGAGCTCTCCTAAAACACACAGAATAGGACACGCTCAAGAAGCCAGCATAATCAAATGGAAATGGTACATTCAAGACAGAGCGAAATCAGGGGAGGGTGGGATTGCCAAATAACACGAGCAAGTGGCCAACATACCACCCTCAGATTACATACCGCCGGAAATGTCTGAAAAATGCAAATCTCCGGTGAAATGGGGAGTACCTTATGGCGATATGACTGTAGAGCAGACAGAACATGCCTGGTTTACAGATGGCTCAGCCCGATATGCGGGAACTGAGCAATACTGGAAAGCTGTGTCTTACAATCCCAAGACAAAAAACATTTTGACCACATCAGGGAAAGGGAAGAGTAGTCATTTTGCAGAACTTTACACAGTTTACCAAGCATTGAAACAAGAGACCCCTGGTCGATGTCATTTGTACACAGATTCATGGTCGGTGGCGAATGGATTGGCGGTGTGGCTGCCAACCTTCGCAAAAGAATGGGTGGATGATTCATTCAAAAGAGTTGTGGGGAAAAGAACTGTGGCAAGATATTGCTGAGATGTTATCACAAAGTGAAGTCACAGTGTATCATGCATATGCGCATTGTGCGGCAGATTCATTAGAGCGTTGGTTTAATTCTGTTGCAGATGAACACACCAAGATTTCATCTGTGGATGCGGAGGCTCAGGAAGACGATTTGGAGGGTTTGGCCAAGTGGGCTCACCAGAAATGTGGGCACCTTGGAGAAAAGGTTACTACCAGGTGGGCACAAGCTTGAGGAATCAGTATTCCTTTAGAGGTAGTGAAAACAATCATTTTGCAATGTCCAGTGTGCCAACACCAACTGCACAGGCCTATCCCTCAGATTGTCCAGGGTACGTTGCGAAGAGTAAAATTACCAGGTCAAATTTGGCAGATTGATTATATCGGACCCCTGCCAATCAGTAGAGGTTGTTAGTATGCATGCACTATTGTGGATACATACTCGGGATACATGATGGTTTTACCGTGCAAGCGTGCCACACAACTGAACACCATTAAGTTGTTGGATCAGATCACGTTGCAATATGGGGTGCCTTTGCAGATTCAAAGTGACAATGGGTCACACTTCAAAGGCAAATTAATTCAAGAGTACTGTCAGGAAAAAAGTATTGAATGGCTCTATCACGTGCCCTATTACCCTGCAGCTTCAGGATTAATTGAACGGATGAATGGTTTGTTGAAAGAACAGCTGCGCAAATCCGGAGATGGCAGTTGAACAGGCTGGCGTGATCGTGAGTTTGATGCGGTGCAAGTGTTAAACAATAGGCCAGTCAATCATGAAACTCCTTTGATGCGGCTAATGACTCCTACTTTACAGATTCAACCCACCTCAGTCAGAGAAACTCTATTGTATTGGGAAATTACCCCGGGTTCTTTAGCTCCCTATCGGGCGACTCCAATGTCAGCAGGGGTAGACTTGCATTCTCATGAAGAAATCAGATTGGACCCGAGAAGGATTGTTGTGATTGAAACAGGGATTGGAATACAAATTCCCCCAGAGCGTATGGGATGGATTGCCCCTGTATCTGGATTAGCATTGAAGGGAGTCCAAGTGTTAGGAGGGGTCATTGACGCCGATTACCAAGGCGAGATCAAAGTCAGCTTGATGAATAGTGGGGACCAAGTGTTACCGATTCATAAGGGCGATAGAGTAGCCCAGTTAATTATCATCCCTGTTAAGTTGTCCATGATTATAAAGGGGGAGCCTCCCACAGTGTTAACTACCTGTGGGGATCATGGTTTTGGCTCTTCAGACAGTATAATACCGGGTGCAAAGGTGTGGGTCGAAAGACCAAGTGGCCCGCCAGTACCCGCAGATGTTATTGCATCAGGCAAAGACCAGGTAGTTCTAGTAATGGAACCCGGTAAAGAAAAATGGCACTATGTGCCTGCAGACAAATGTTACCTAAGAGAGTGATTTTCAACACTCATATCTCTTTTCTGGGTTTGCCTTGTAGATTCTGTGTCTGGCTAGTGTAATTGTGGGACTAAATGGACTCCATTTGGAAGAGTCAAAGGGCATGCTGCTACCAATGAAAAATGTCATATCTGTGCCAGCGATCCATGGGAAACCGATGATGATGAGCAATGACATCCGAAAGCAGCCCGTTACTGATGCAGAAAAACCAGCCAGACCGAAAACATGGATTCGTGGAATGCGGCGAACACGTCAGGTGCAAGCGAAAACAACATTGATGCCAGCTATACAACAAATATCTTTAGGACGACAAAAATATTCCCCGATAATTGAACAAACTGAGAATATGTGGACGTACTTGGCACAGCAAGTACTCAACATTACGCACTTTTGCCTTACTGACGTGCAACATGCAGAAGCTTTGTTAACTACATGTTTAGTAGCGGTGCCGACGCCAGTTCCGGTTCTAAAGCACATTTTTGGCGTCATACACAATGATTCTTTGGTTCAAGATTCCGATATCAGACAATCCTTTTCTGTCTATGAGTACTGCAGGTTTTGCCAGGAAACAGATCGCAAATGGAGAAACTTGACACGTATTATAACCTACAATGTAACTCAAGGCGATGTGTGTTACTTTATGACCTGCAATGTTAAAGAAATTGGTAAATGCCAACAGCTCAATTTAATTAAACAGAAAAATCAAACGATGTTCGAGAGAAGATTGTGTTCACGACTTCCAAGCACATGTACCAGTGTGAATAATACTATGTCTTGTGATCATACAGTGATAGCGGCCAGTCATCTGAATCATGTGAAACTTCCAACAGGATGGCTCTTTTCCTGTGTCAACATCACATCACATACATTCCAACTAACATTTCCGGAGGTCCACGTGCCTTAACTCGATTAGGACTAATGATGTTCCCTTTACACCCAGCAATATCTCGAAGCAAAAGGTCAACTTTCGAGTCTGTGGGTCTATCCCCAGATTGCGATTCACATGTGCATTTGCTATCAGAGACTGAAGTTCTTACGTTAGCCCTTTCATTAGTGGGAGTCTGGGGTTTAGCTGCTGGGGGTTACAAATCTTTGATTAAACTAGCATGTTTAGTGGTAAAAGGTCTGAATCATACTTCGAGCACTAGAAGAGACAGGGCTGCCATTGATTATCTCTTGCTGAAACATAATTTGGGCTGTAACGCAGTGGAAGGTATGTGTTGTTTTAATCTAAGTGACCATTCACGATCCATTGAAAGTCATATTAGAGGTTTGAGGGACCTCATTTCCCAAGTATCTCAATGTTATGCTGGGAATTGGTGGGATTGGTTATTTTCATGGATTCCTGACATTGGGGGTACACTGTGTTACGCCTTGGCCTGCATTTGCATTATTTTAGCTATTATAATACTTGGTTGTTGTTGTATTCGATGTATTCCTAACTTGGTTCTAATGTTTCGTCGGTTCCAGAGACCGGTTCCTCTGCCACTGGGCTATGGAAGATAAATATCCAGGTTGGAATTGTTATTCTTGAGCTAAAACATGGTGCTGGTGCACGGTGCATTCTGGGGGCACTCAGAGCCATAATGGATATTTATTCCATGCCTCAGTGAAAAGCTGTACTTAATTTGCTGAAAGCTGAAATTGCTTTGCTTTGCTGAAAAACATGCAGCCAGTCAAGGACATTCTGCTGGGAAAGCTGGTTTTGTTATGTCTTGTTATGAGTTATGGAATTGTGTTCCGTGGTGTTTTAGAAGAAAAGGGAAGCTTTGCTCCTTGGGATTACTGTCGGTTGACCCGGCCTGCAATCAACAGTCACTCAGCAATTCGCAAATGCTAATGTCAGAAGGTTCGAGAAATTGCCACCCCTTTTGAGGAGGGCACATATATGCAGAGCTATCGGGAAAGTCAGGGGAAACCACAAAAGACCTCAGTCGGAGGGGGGACACCTTGTTCCGACCTTCCTGTGGGCTGTTGTGCTCTCTGCCTGGCTGTTACCGGGGTCTTCCAGCCGCTTCTGGCGAGATGAGGGATTCAGTTACGCCCACGGTGATGTATTTTCTTTTGAATTCTCTGTCTTTTCTGTGATTTATTTCTGTGTTATCACTTGTTGCTTCCAAGCTATGAACAAATAGCCGTATAAGTGCTCATTATTTCACTAACTGCGTATTTGGCTGTGAGTTATTGCTTTGCCTACCTGCGTTCAAATTATTTTTCTTTGCTCTACACATGTACTGGTGATGAAGTGTCCGTGCACATTTGGAGAGCAAAACAACGGTACAAATCCTGCCTTTGCAGCATGCTAATACAGGGGGTCCCCTAGCGCCAGAAGCTCCAGCCCCCAGCACACGGCCACAGATTCCTCTGGAATGAGCTTTAGATGGGCAACTTTCAAAAGCCCCCAGTTGTTCCCACGCCCCTCCTGCCCCCTCTCCTACCAACCAGGGCTCACCTCCACAAGCAACAATAGGTGATGGCCACACCCTTTCTCTATAAAAAGCTTCTTCACACACAGGGACTGGCGGGAAAATTTAAGTTGCCGTTGTAGACACCAGATCTCTGAACAGTGACCATAGTGACATTTCTGACTTCATTACTGATAGGGACTTAGACATAATGTGTCTTGTAGAAACGTGGATCACAGATGTCAGCTGTACCAATGATCGATTTGGCCGTTCCCGAGGGATATTCATTTTTTTGTAAAAACAGGGATCACAGCCATGGGGGAGGCGGGGGCGGCCTGTATTGCAAAAATCAAATTTGAATTTTTCACAACTCGATGTCAATGTCAAGACTGTGAGATTCTCCACATTAAAATGACACCGACTAACCAATTTCAATCCGATTTACCGCCCACCATTGGTAATGCTGGGTTTCAACAAGGAGATTATTCAGCTTCTCAGCAAATTTAGTGGGTCAAATTGCGCCACCCTCTTCCTAAGGGATCTAAATCGCTGGCGGGGAAACACCATGAACAAAGAGGCCATTGACTTGGAACTGTTTCTCAATAACATCAACCACCAAGTTCATATCAATAAACCTACCACTGCTAAAAACAACATGCTAGATTGGGTTGGGACTAGAAATCTCACAACAAATATTGATTGCACCACCATGTGTATATGGTCTGACCACTACGCTGTTGATTTTCATATCCAGCTACAGGGTCCTTCCCCGAAAACGAACAATATAAAAAACATCATCAGTCGGAATTTCAACAAAGTACTTCTTCCTGACTTACAAGTTTGCTTGGAGTCACTTACGTCGTGTGCAGCTGATACTGACTCATCGGAGTCTCTGGTGAACTCCTTTTCCACTACCTTTGTGGATATGTTAGACATAGGACTTCCACTGCGGCTGAATTTGGTTAGGGCTAACATTGGGCACCAAAAATGGTTCACGCCAGAGCTTTGCTCTCAAAAACAGGCCAAAGGAAAACTAGAAGCCCGGTGGCTGAAATGTCCATCTGATAAAAAAAAAGGCTGGGAAAGCGCATTAAAAACTTTATAAACTTAATATAGTGGAAACTGAGAAGAACCTTTTAAAACTCAGATCAATGAGGCTACAAATAGTCCAGGAAATCTATTTGAGATTCTAAAACCATTGGAGAAACCTAAAGCGCATTCCATATCACTCTCCCCCACAACTCATGACTGCACAGAAGTACAGGCTGCCTTCAAAGCTAAAATAACAAAGGCCAGAGATAAAACTGAAACTATTCTCCCACCCAGATTGATTCTGGAGCACAAAGAGCTATTTACATCTTTTCTTACACACCTGGTTAACTCATCCATTCGGGACAACCATGCCGCTGACTCAATCAAGGCAGTTACGAATACCCCCTTGTTCAAGAAACATGGAATGGACCCAAAGACCCAAATAACCCTAGACCCATCACTAATTGCAACTTTCTCTAAAAACAACTTGACAAAATAGCTACATCTCAGCTTCAAGCTTTTGTGGAAGTGAATGGTGTCCTTTACAACAGGCAATCAGGGTTCAGACCAGCACACAGCACGGAGACGGCTCTTGTCGATTTCCAAACACACATGTTGAGTATCATGGGTATGGGTAGTGGAAGTGCTAGTATTCTGGTCCTACTCGATGTGTCAGCGGCATTCGACCTCCTCAACCACAATCGCCTCCTCCACACACTCGGACATCTGGGCAATTGCTCAAAGGAGGCTATTGAATGAATCCAGTCCTTCCTGTCCCTCTGTGTGTCCAGAATTCATTGGGTAGAAGCTTTTACATCTTTAGCCCCATTCAGTGTGGCGTGCCTCAGGGAGCCTGCATGTCTCCAGTGTTGTTCAACCTGTACTTAAGACCTCTCTGCTCACTCCGTGAGGATTCAGGCATATTTTTTATGAACTATGTGGACGACACGCAGTTAGTCCTGGAAATCAGTGCTGTTTACGCACTAGACTCTTCCAATCTTCTCTGTACCTATAATCTAATCGAGTCATGGATGACCAGTAATTGGATGTGCCTCAATGGAAGCAAAAATGAGCTTATGATATTCGACTCCTCGCAGGCACTTTCCAAACTGATTCCAGACTATTAAAGTTTCAAAATCGAGAATTGCACAATCGCAATGCAGAGTAAGGTAAAAACTCTGGGCATCCTTTTGGAATCCTCCCTGAGTGATGATGCCTACGTCAATCAGGTCAGCAGGAATTGCAGCTTCTACGTCCACCTGCTAAATAACATTGGGCCTTTTCTCTCCAAAAATAACTGCACCACTACTGCTTGACCAACTATACTATTGAGGCTAGATTATTGTAATGCCCTGCTGACTGGTGCAAATAACTCCTGCTTGCCGAAATGACAAATCATACAGAATGATGCTGTACGCACCACTAACAGAATTCTAAGAGGAGATCACATCCCCAATCACAGGAGAGATCTCCACTGGCTACTGGTGCGGGATCGCATCAACTTTAAAGTAGGCACCCTTGTACACTGCTGCCTTTTCAGGATTGTCCCCCCCCTTACTTAAAGTCTTTAGTCTCCCGCTATAATCCTACCAGATCACTGTGCTCCTCCAATCGGGCGCATGTCAACTGTCCTGGATATAAACGCTAAAATGGCCTAAGAAGATCATTTGCAGTTAGCACCGCAAAGAACGCACATGGACTTTTTCCGTAGAGTATTAAAAACCTTTCTCTTCAAGTAATTGATAGTCCAAAACTCTGTTTGTCCCTCCTAGGATCTTGACTGTCCTGTCTACCTGTTTGTGTAACTCTTGTAACTGTGCGCCCTGATGCCTGCAGGCTGCTCAGCGGGTTATAAATAAATAAAAAATAACTGTAGAAAAAAAGAGACAAGACCAGTCACAAAGAGGCAGAAAGCAAATATGTTAGCCAACAGAAAATCACATGACCAGATCAAGTGTCACGGTCTTCAAATAACCGAATTGGCTTGAAGAAATAAAGACACTGTGGAACTCTGTGAAAAGAAGCCAAAGTGCTATAAGACAAACCACAATAAATAGCCATACATGTTTTGGCCCTTACACATGGACTATCATAGTTGAAGCCGAGGAAAGACTATGCAGGGCCAGTTAAATAGGGAAGCGCAGGCTAGCACCGAGGAACAAGTCGACTTTGTACCAGACGCAGGCATGACCATTAGTTGACGATCGCAGGTCCCAACAATATCACAAAAAGGACATGTATATCAGAGACAGAGAAGTCTCTGCAGGGTTGTTTTGTTTAATACTTTAACATTCAATTTGTGTGTTACATAGCACCACTATGGTTAAAAAGGGCTCATATGCCATAACGGAGTCCTTGGGATTGATTCGATCTTGTGGAGAACAAATGCCAAGCAGGGCGATGGAGAAAAGCTTGCAGAAATCTCTAAGATGGGCAGCACTCGCCAACTTGCTTATCGCTCACTTGCAGAAACATAAATCTGCTCATTTTAGTGAAATCTAGCTGCTATACCTAGCAGATAGAAACAGCACATACATCAAGGAGTCTTTTTCAAACCATTCCGCACCGCTTTCATCATCTTACTGGGACGGAATTTGGGCATTCTCAAGTGAAATGTGCCGGGCTTAATACTTTTTTCAAAAAATCGGCACTATCCAGACATAATTTGTTTAAAATCCTCCCCACCACGGTTTCTTTTTTTAGCCCCTGAATGAATCAGGGTTGGGGGAATTTCGCCACTGTGTCACGTGATAATCAGTGTTCATGTATTACATCTTTAAAACCTGCGTTTTATTCTGAGGACTTACTTCCGGTTAAACCTCTGCAAGTTGCTCAGGGTTTGTCTTTAATGCCCCTATATGCCTCGGTAATGCATCCCCGCCCCCAACATGAGATCTTTCCTTCAGTTTTTAAATAGGTTTAAACTTCTTCAGAATCCCTCACTGGGTCCTTAGGTTCTGAACAGTTACCAACACTTTACAAGCCTCCAATTATTGGCAAGATTCTAAAAGTAACCAGAAGCTACTCCACTGCTTGGCCACTGTTTTTAGCTTATTCATATCTACCAATCCGGTTTCCACAGAAAAGAATCTGCAACCCAGGGTGAAATCCTTATTGGCATCCTTGGCAGGGGCGCAAGCCAATCAGGGAGCTCTGAATGAAACCTTTGGTATTAGCCTGCATTCCGAGCTCCACCAGGGCTGTGCGCCCCTCGCGCTGTGCTGTCCTTGCTCCCTCAAGCTGCCTTTAGCACCCGTGAGTAACTACATGTGGGTGCTAATGGCAATGTTAATATATTAAATACACATTTAAAAAAAGGAAAAACGTACCTTTATACCGCAATAGCCGAAACTGGAGATGCTGGTCTGCTACTGCTTCTTGGCCCATCTCTGACATTTGCTGCAGTCAGCCATGAAACTCTGATCACCATTCTTGCCACTCGCATGGGGGTAGCTGGACAGGTTTGAAACTAGCCCTGCACTTTCCTCTCTTCCAGACTTCATGCAGTACAGGTAGGATCTGGGAGATTTGTTTTCCGGCCTGTCCCTTGTGGTGTCTTTGGTGAGTCAGACACTCTGCCATGAGGTTAAGAAATTTTGTATTATTATAGAGTGCAAATCCTACACTAACCCTGGTCTAAAGGGTCTTTGTTATGATGTCCTACATAGACAATATAGTCGTCATCCTGAAAACTTATTCCAAGGTAGATTATGTCCCTACCTTTTTTAACATAAGAAAATGTAAATAAACAAAACAAGTTTTATTTCCCACCTTAGGAATGGTGATGTACTTCAGACACCCTCATGATCTTTACTTATCATATGTGGTATTGGTTCCTGACCCTGTTCATTGTTCCAGTCAATTCAACAAGTCTTTTCTTGTCTTTCTCTCCCTATTCGAGTAGTCTCTTAGTGTCTTAATTTCAAACCAGTTCCTTCCATACTGATCGTCATCAGATGGTTTGTCTCAGTCTCTCATAGATGAGCCAGCCTGGATGGTTCTGCACTTCACTAATCCATACCAGGTAGTTTTCCTGGTTTCCCCCTCCTGCGGTCTTGCTCCAGTCTCTCCAGTGACTGGCAACCTTCTCTGGGCCTTCATTTTTTGTTAACCCTATCTTAGAACCAGGCTACTTTCCAGTCTTGGGATTGGGTTGCTCTCACATACTCTTATGATGTTCTCTCTCATACCTACCCGGGGGTTTGGTCCCTCGCTTTCACCCAAATTTGGTTTATTGTTTCTGGCTCCCACCATCAGGTTTGCTCTCTTGTAGCCCATCTGGGCCTGAGGTCTCTCTCAACCTGTGGTGAGACTGTTCTTGCCCCCACTCTGGGTTATGTTCTCTGGGACACACCTTGGGTTATGGTATCTCATGGGCTGCCTTGGGCTATACTTCCTCTGGCCCTGCCCTGGCATAGGCTTCTTAAAAAAATAGGTTATGAGAGCTAACTCAAAGAAACACTGGTGCACTCCAAGGGATGCATCCCAAAGACTGTTCATGGAAACTTTCTTAGTTATAAAAATATATCTGTATTTTTATTTTGCACTTGAATGGTAAATCGTTCAAAAAAACACAAGTAATTAATGGCAATAAACATTTCCATTTCTTTGGAAAATTCCAAGGTGCAGTAAATTCACAATCAAATTACTCACAAAGGGTTGTTCGATCGTGATGTCCATTAAACCTACATGGGCACATAGACAAATCATCATAGAACAGATATTGAACTGAATGTAAACTCTGCAGTGATTCCACTTTCTTTGATTCCAAAAGTGAGTATTAAAGGAATAATCTGCTGACACCCTACGCATTTTGGGATTTTGGCTTCTCCCTTCATCAGGTGAGACACAATCCGTCTTCCTAAAAGAATAATGTAGTTTTAATATTTTAATTTGACTTACTAATTGTTCATGTACATTTACGAGGATTACTTCTTATTAAGTCATACTGAGCTGTATTGGTGCTTGAATTCTAATATAACCCATTCCTGAAATTAAACTGATGTTACCAACTAAATTCAGATATGGTACATTTTCAACAGGCTGGAAATAAAAAAAGAATAAGAATACAGATATGGTCTATTGTCCCTTTCAAATAAGGTTAGATCAGAGTATTGTCATAGCCATAGTCATAATTTGGTAAGGAGCACTTACTTCGTGATATATAGACGTTACTAAATCCTCTAAACTACATGAACCCTGTAGTCTGCAATTCCCTATCAGGTAAAGCCTGTAAACACTATAGGCATGAAGAATTCGATCTGCTCCTGCAATGAAATCAGGAGATACCAGCGTTCAGACTAAAATGTGCATGTTATCCCCCACTTCCCCGGTCACTTTTGCATCAACATATCTATACGCATCTCTTCTCACCTGTGTTTTCAATTTGGTAGAAAGCCGGACGGAGAGCAGCTCGAAAGCGACCTACCGTCCCAAGCCCAGTTTAATACTAATTTGTTAGCATAGCGTGCGTCATAAGACGTAAGTTGGAGTTGTGACGCAATGCTTGCTCGTTATCCAACACCGTAGATGGACTCTATTGCTGAGTCGTATATGTGCAACGACATTAAAGAAGGACTTTAACCCCACTTATGAGTCTTCGATGTGAGCCAAAGGCTTGGGTGTTATTTGACTCAGAGAAGGGCCATATTAGCCTATTTGTGGTGTAGTGTATACTTCTAATCTGGTTATACATTACATTAAGCTAGTTCTCACCCCGGTCCGGGGTATTTCTTATGGCACCCCTAATTCGGGTATGGTAGCGCTCACCCCTCAGTGGGGTGTGATTTCTTGATCTGTGCCCTAGGGTTTGCTTGCCCTCCCCTCCCACGTCTTCCAGAGTCACTGTATACCTTGCTCCTTGTTGCGGTCCTCCTCAGGCACACAGAAAACTTTGGGGTCAGCGTTATTGGCTTCTCTGCAGCTTCCCTCCTATCTGCCGCTGTAATTATCAGAGTCATTTTCTTCTGGGCCCCAGAATTTCGGTTGCCTTTGGTTCCTGGCCCACCAATCTCTCGACTCAAGACCGCCTGGGTGCTCCCGGCTTTCTCACCTCGTCTCAAGTGTTCTGCAGGCCTATCTGAGCTAAGGTTGGCTCCATGCCAGGCGTCAATCTGTGTCTCCTTGTACCCAGGAGATGGTCTTCCTGAGACTGTTATTCCGTTTCAAGTTATCATACAGTTTAGCTCCAGTATATCCAACAAGGACATTTGGATAAGGGAGGATAACTTGTTTTCCTTTTTGGGGTTTTCCTGTCCTCCAAGCGAAAGGGGAGGGACACCCCCAGTGGGATCCCACTTGGCCTACCCAAGTGGGGTGTTAAGCTTAACTGGCTGACCTCCCTAGATTTAAAGGGGGTGGTTCCCTCTAGGGGAGAGGGCGACAAATTCCCTAGATTCATCACATGTCACACATGGTAGCCCATCCTGCATAACCTGCATTTGAAACCATTGGGTGACTTGGTGCATAAGCATAATACTTAATTTTATCTTCAGGTATAGTTGTACAAAATATTCAGAGACTGGTTTCTTGCCAGCCTAACACCTGAAGTATAGATGTCACCCGCAAACCTCAAATTGGACACCACTATTGGCAATCCAAGGAACTCATTGTGGCAACAGTAAAGACAGACACAAGTTCAAGGGTGTTTATTAAACTGTATAAATGGGTGAGAGAAATGCCTGCTCTAAACCTAAATCTAAGATCAGAGGAAGCTTTGACAATCAATTAATAATAATGCAGTCCTAGTGGCGTCTTGTCAAATAAAAAGGGCTTATACTACAAATAAATTATTGCTAGTCCTGACAGCTAATTTACAAAAATAGTGTGGCATAGTGTTCACAAGAAAAGAAAGAAGTGTTCACACAAAAATGATAAGTCAGGATGGTATAGTGAGGTCTCCCTACCCCACGTCTTTAGCACGGGACAAGGCGGGGCTCTTTACCACAGCACACAACTGGGCTTTTCCAGCACGAGGTTACTGTTCTTCTCAGAAATATCAGGATCTTCGGTGGTCAAATCTCTTTACACAAAGTCTCTTGCCCCGAAAGCCTGATGAATCAAAATAACAAAACAAAAAGTTCCTCTTTTATGATGGGGGACGACTCTTCACCCCGGAATCCCCCTCAACCGGGCTATGATACTTCTTGACTGTTAGCCTCCCTCCGTCGGGTTCACTATGGCTTCTTTACTCCTTATAAATTCACCTGTAGTATTCAAGAGTTGTAATGTCTTTTTGAACAATCTTTCACTGTGGGCTTCCCTCTTGCCAACACAATGCTCCCTGGGTTATCGTGCGTCATCCAGTTTTGTAGGCATCCCTCAACTGTGTTCACACTTGCCAGCTACACAGATCACATTGCTTTAGCAGGGCTCTCCTAGGGCCCTCTGGTATTTGTAGTTTTAGCAAAAGGGGACCAAGCACAGTCTTTCTATTGAGCGTCAGACCACTCTGCACCACGGACATTCCTTGCATTTTAACAGTTCTGTATTCCATACAGGGGGTCATTACGAGGTTGGAGGTAATGGAAAAACGATGCCGGTAAGAGGTTACCAGCATCGCATACTGCTCCAGGCTATTCTGACCCAAGACCCCGGTATTAGAGGCATCGCTAATAACGGTGCCTCTAATAGCGGCAAGGGCGCGGGCATGCGGCCCTTCAAGCCGGCAATACCGGGATGCCACTAATGGGAGGACATCACGAGTCAGGCAGACATGCAAATACCGGCATCATGAAGGCACTAATAGGGGATAACGGCATGCCGGTAATACCGGCATAGTGAACCACCCGTAAAATTCTATGTGCAGTATTCCCAACTGCCACAGGTGCACACAATTAGCACAGGTGGAGGCAATGGAGTCTGGGCCACCACAAAAGGAGCACACCCACACACCACACCACTTCCCGCACCAAAATGATTCCGCTAGTATTAGCAATACTGGGGCTGGAGGACATGCTTGCATTGCTACACCAGCAACAACAACAACAGCAGGCACCACAGAGGAGACGCAGGAGGAGAAGGAGGGTGAGACAGGCCCAGCATGCCCCAGCAGTGCAGCCAGTGGTACCACGCAGGCAGCCCCCAATCCCTCGCATCAGAGCCAGTGCATTCAACTTAACCTCTGAGCAGATCCACACCCTGTACCATCTGGACCGGGACACTATCACCACTATTGTGGACATGATACATGACGATATTGTCAGCCTCATTGAAACACGCACCTGTTAAAATGGATTTCTGAACTCTGTCCTGGAGGGGCAGAGGTTCAGAAGGCCAGCCTAGTTTTTTGGAACAGGGTAACCTCTGGACAAGCCAGACCAATCAGGGTAGCGAAGGCGGCGGTCAAGACTAGGTCTCAAGAGGGGTGAGGGTGACTGAAAGCCCGCAATGAGCACACAAAGCAAGGACGTTTACAAATTACTCCAGACAGGTGTTATATTAAAAATATAGACACATTTATTACAAGGCCTTTGTAACATCAACCATAGTAAAGAATCACGGTAAAACTCCAAAAAACCAACACATCACCAGCAATACAATATACATACAAGACCGAGGGGTCTAAAGAGTTAGAAGCACGAAATATGCAGACCACCTAGATGGGGAGGAAAACAGGCAGTGCAAGTAATCTTTAGACCCAGTTCGGCATCAGAGGCCACCTAACTAGAAGGAAGTCCGAGCCCTACGAAGAGTGGAGCCTTGTGCTCAAAAGTACCTGCACATGCGGGTGCCAAAGGGCAAAGGGGAGTCTCTTCAGGGAAATCAGGCAGTTCAGAGAGGTGAACAAAACGATGATGAACAGATCCCCGCTACTCAAGCGCGGCCTCCACTTGTGGGCAGAAGCAGGGTGCAAGTGCGGAAAACGGTTGCTGTTTACGACAGCGATGGAAAGCCACAGGCTCCTGTGGGAGGGCGACCGGTTAGGGTATTAACTACTCACCGGTCCCCGATGCAGGCAGACCCAGGCTTCTCCGGTTCCGTTTCGGTACTGGCAGGTTCAGATGCGATCAGCAGGATGTCTCAACGCCGTGTAGATTCCGCGACAGCAGGAGTCAGGGTCGAGGGTGTCCCAAAATCAGCGAGCACACACAGATTGTTACCACAGCAGGGCAACTCGGCAACCGCGTGTATTCCGGTCCCAAAGCACACGTCTCACTTCAGACCTGGGAACGCCAAGTGTACGAATCGTGTGAGAGTGCCGAGGACTCGGAATTTGGCAGTAAGCCAGATGGCGGTGACAGAGCAAGATTCCTGTGTAGGCTGGTCAGTCCACTGGATGGTCATGGGATGCTTCCGAAGACTTACGTACAGGAGTTGGTGAAGATGCCGAGAATAGTTGTTCCCACTATTCTAACGGGTCGAAGCGCCTTTGCAGACCTTCTCGTTCGATCAGAGGGAGAGGAGTCTCACAGGACGACAGCAGTGCAGGGTGCCAAACCTTCAGCGGGTCACCAGCGATTCCTCGACTCAGCTTCTTAGTTGCAGGATACTTGGCTCCTTATCCTTCGTTCGTGAGAACTCAGGAGATCGACATGGTAGTGGTGTTTTCAGCCTCCTCTTTTCCAAAGTTCCCTTTGCGCCAAAACGGAGAGGGCCCAATGGGAGATCCGCTCACAAACACTCACACCATACGTGGACCTATCACAGACCACGGTGGTCCCAGGCATTCAGGACACTCTAGACTCTCTGGCACCCAGGATGTGTATTGGGAACAGACATCCCAGCCCACATCCTGGAGGCACACACAAGGCATGCAGAAGCCAGCGAAAGTGTTGTGTTTTGCGGTAAAGTGCATGACCAAATAAGGACTGCCTCGGGTCGGCCCGACCTGGGGGAAGGTGAAGGGGCAAGATGGTCAGCGGACAGGACAAAGAACCTCGTGGCCTGGCCATTTTGGAAGCCAGGCCACTCATTTGGGCCAAATGCAGGAAGAGCGGTTAACATGGCAAAAAGGGGTTCAAAACACAAAGAAAGCATAGCTGCCACCAGTCCCGTCCGTGACATACTTGCACATTTCATGATAAGTCCAGTGAGAGTTTCTAGGGCCTTTGGAATGACTAGAGACCCAACAGCACGGTAATGTAAGTTACGGTGCACTCTTGTTTCATGTTGCTCAAAAGCTGCAAAATGAGGAAAGGACTAAGGGAAACAAAGTCTCCCGGTACTGACGGTCTTAAGGGCATGTCAGTTTCCCCGTAAGAATTGTGCGAAAGCCCAGAGGAGTGCAGCGGAAGGCTGCGCTTCTCTGGCAAAGTCTAGATCAGGGTGTAAAACAACAGCAAAAAGTTTGGGGGTTGACAAATGGAAGGAAAATACCTACAATTATGAAATCTTTCCTAACAGCACCGCCATCCCCCCAATACTCAAGGTAGTGCTGGTGCTCCACTTCCTTGCCAGAGGCACCTACCAGCACACAGTGGGGCACATGCATGGCATATCACAACCCTTATTTTCTCGGATTCTGAACCAAGTACTGGATGCCCCCCTGAAGCACACAAGGGTCTACATATCCCTACCACGGACTCCCCGGGAGATTTTTGATACAAAAGTTGGCTTTCATGCACTGGCAGGTATGCCGAATTGTATAGGTGCCCTCGACTGCACCCACGTGGAGTTGGTGGTCCCGCATGTCATGGAGGCGGTGTACCGCAACCGCAAGCAATACCACTCCATCAATGTGCAGATGGTATGTGACGCCATCAAGATCATCACACATTGTTGTGCCCGATATCCCAGATCAATTCATGACTCAATGGCCCTGCGGAACTCCATGCTACCATGCTACATGGAGCGACATGCAGGACGACGTGCCTGGCAGCTTGGTAAGTTGCATGACAGGCACATCGCAATGAAATGGGGGGATAGATGCACACACTACCATGGTGTCATTGTTTATGTGACAGCACGATGTGCACATCACAAAGCACTGTGCCCCAAAGCATCCCTAACTGAACATGACAACCAAATTCCATAGCAATGAAGTTAGCTTGACACCTATCACAACATGGCAAACTTAAAAACACCCCACATCCCACAACACGTCCACCACCCATCATCGTACCTCACCCTCCGTAACACAATCCAGCAACATGCTGCGAATAATCACTATGTAAATGTCTTCAGCAAATCACTACACATGACATGAATCCATGGGAGTACACTGAACAATCCGCAGATGGTCACAGGGCCACCACCACCACAGAAGTGCAGCATGTCACCATCGTAATAATCTGCGCTGAATGCCTAATATTGCAGAGCCTACTGCCAACGCTGCCAGTTAGAAAATCATACAGAACATAACACATCACTAATTTCACTCAAACACAGCGGTATGCATTCACAATGCATGAGCAACATCAAGGCAGTGTACACGGTTTATCATCTTGGAGATGCAACCCACACCATAAGTCCATGGCATAGAACACATTGAGGACATTCAAATTGTGTGCATACAACCAGGGACATGTGCATGTGACCAACGATAATCTGCAGGCATGTGTGACTAGTACAGCTGTCCAGCATGATTCGACTGACATATACCTTTTATTGCCTCTCATGCAGTTGATAGTGGCTATCCCTTGAATCCGTGGCTCCTCACCCCTGTCCGAAACCCACAGAACAAGCACAAGGAGGACTAAAATCCTTCCCATACCTGTACCCGTGTGGCCATCGAGCAGACCTTTGGCCTGTTGAAGGCACGGTTTTGCTGCCTTAGCCGGTTGGGTGGAGCACTCCACTACAGGCATGAGAAGGTGGCCAAGATCATCATGGCATGTGTCATGCTGCACAACATGTGTATCCGACGGAACGTGCCCCTGACATTGAACTGCAACCACCTGGTAATGATCAAGGGGATGAATAAGATGTGGGTGCATATCATCGCGGTGCCGATGCACAGGAGCGTCGTGCTGTGCATCAGTCAGTGATTGCACAATATTTCTGACACACATGGGAGCAGAGGCTGACATGAAAGTCGGACAGAGGGCACTGGGTATGGGAGTACATGTACAAAATGCACTGTATATCAATAAATGACACATATGCAATAAGGAATGTCCACTCAAGAATTTTTTTTTCACACACCAGGTGTATTTAACTGTCCAAAAGTACTGAAACCCTCCACCCCACGCACCCTCACTCCCTCCCCCTACAACTCCCCCACACACCCTCACCTCCCTCCCTCTCCCCCCACAACTCCCCCACACATGGTGACAAGCAATTGTCTATTGCCTTCATCAGGCTGCCCCGTCTACATCCTGCCACTCCCTGCACCTGGTGGCGGCATGTCCGTGCGGTGCAGGGTGCGCGCCGACCTGAGTAGGGGGCTGGTTTGCATGGAGCTTGAGGAAGATGGGGTGGCCGCCTGCTCCATTCTGGGGGCTGGACGCTCAGCCTCCACTGAATCTGCAATGCGGGTGAGGACCTGCCTCAGGGCAGACACTTCCTCACACAATCTTTTGGTGCTTTCTACGATGATCTGCCTCAGGGAGGCGGTGTTGTCGTGCCCCTCCTGCCTTGCTTGGGTACTGTCTGTGACAAACTGTCGCACCAGGGCAGTGAGTTCCTGCTGCACCCCGCCGGTACACCAGTGGAGGTGGAGGGTGCATGTGTGACATGGGCAAATGCATTTGGGTCCTCTATGGGACTCATGCTCCCTTGGATGGACTCCCCCCCCCCAGACTGCTCTGGGGTGGTGTCGTGGTATGAGTCGACAGGTGTGAGCTGGGGGGATGGGGCCGGATCTGGTGTAGCAGGTAGGTCGGAGGACTCATCCTCGACAGGCACACACACCTGTCCCTGCACGTCGTCATCTGTGAGGGGTGTTGTAGCTGCCGCCTCACCAAATGAGCTGTTCTCTGCAGATTGTGGCCCTTCGACCGTCTCCTGTACAGGTGTCACAGGTGTTGTGGGTACTGTGGTGATGGGCCTTGGCGGCACCAGTGCGGTGGCATCCTGGGCTGGTTTGGTCTTCGGTGCCCGTCATGGCTTGTGTGGGGCTTTGGAAGTGGAAGGCCTGTTGCCTTCATCCCTAGCCCTCTTCTGGGGTGTATTCGCCTGTGGCGGTGAGTCCCGGGCCTCGTTGTCAGGATCTGAGCCTGTGGGGGACGAAGAGAGGGACGGCATGAGTGATGGTTTGACAAGCATCATGCATACATTTGTATTATTGCTCATCTAACATTAAAGGGGAATAGGCAGTGGAGTTTTGATGATCATGTTGCTTGCTATATGGGTGGATCATGCAGGCATCCGTCGGGCTCACTTATGTTGGGGCGGGCATATGTTATGTGACATGCATTTCTGTTGTGGCCTGCGTGCAGTGTGACATATGTCATTTTCATATTTGTGTGGTGTGTGTCAGGTATGGCATTGCCATGCTGCAGGCATGTGCATGTGTCTGTGCTGCGGACGACAACTAGGCTAGGAATGTGTATGTATTGGGACATGCCTTGCCTCTGTAGACAGACAAATTGGTGGACTATCATCAGACTTTGCATTACAGTGTTTTCTTAGAACACTCACCTCCTTCCGCTGATGAGGTGGCACCACGCTCCTTATCGCCCATGCCTTTGATGGCCTCTATGCACAGACCTCCTCCCACCGGCTCAGTTTTTTTGTTGAGCTTGCTCCTCCACCAGTAGCCATGGCCTGGCTCCTGTTTGCGGACAGGATGTTCCTGATTCGCAGGCGCAGGTCATCCCTTCTCTTCCGGATATTCTTTGTGGTGCGGGGGGGGGGGTGTTGCCTACCGCGCTGACTCTTTTGGCGACAAGTTCCCAGATTTCCTTTTTCTTGATCACTGCC
The DNA here is from genome assembly GCF_040938575.1 of Ambystoma mexicanum. Lineage (NCBI taxonomy): Eukaryota > Metazoa > Chordata > Amphibia > Caudata > Ambystomatidae > Ambystoma > Ambystoma mexicanum. The sequence continues at coordinate 521,439,171 of NC_090940.1, forward strand.
TCCCTCTTGAGGTTGGTTGCGAATACGACCTCGGCATTGTCAGCCAGGGTCCCAGCCAGCATGGTGAGCTCATCCTCATTAAAGCGCTCCTTGCACTGGCGGGAGGCGCCTTTAACTGCCTTGGGCATGATATAGTTGTTGGAGGTGGATGTATGTACTCAGCAATATGCTCCAGGTCCTCGGTGCTGAGGATGGCAATGGATTGTGTTTTTATAGATGGCCGCCGTGCTCTTTCCTGTTCCTGTGCGATGATGCCAATTCCGGTTCTGCTTATTTACGGTGTCGGTAGTGCTGTCTGCGCTTTCCATGATGCCGCTAAGGGACATTTTTTGGACTTTAACGGCATGCTGGTAATGTCGTTACCGGCATGGCGCAAAGCTTGTGCACGCGTACTCGTAATGGCCCTCTATTAGTGGGCTCTTTACTGCACGGACACAGTATTTGCTCCATGCCAGTAAGGACAGTTACTTACCTCCAAACTCGTAATGAGGCCCACAGTCTTTGTTCTTTAGTTCACCTTATTGCCATTCGCAATCTTCGCTCAACATAGTTCGCTTTACTATCGGTTCTTCCTCCGACTCACCGGTGTGATGAACCGCTTGGTGTTTCTTGTCTCTGGAGTCAGGGACGATACCACTGTAGCAAGCATCTCTCCCTGCCTTGGTTATCAGTGTAGGAGGGTTTCCGTGCATCATTGGCATCTGCTACACCACACGCTGGCTGTTATTCCTGGTTTTGTGATTCCTTTCAGAGAGGTTTTGCCGGGTTGGGTCGAAAAGGGCAAGGACACTTCTCTCCTTGTCGTCCTTTCGGTTCTAGTGTCTTTCTCCTCCTCTTCAACTGCCCTCCTGGAATAGCTGACCCATCAAGCCGTCTACCTTGCTCGTAGTGTGCTCTCATGCCCCGCCATTTATCCCTGTGGGGAAGGGCTGTCAGGTGGGTATGGTTATTATCAATTGCCTGACTCTGCCTGACCCTTGTGTTGGGACATGTCAGGAAAATGGCTCTGGTGTTAGTCCGTCGTTTTTCATGGTGTAAGAAAGTGCTTGTGTCGGAAAAGAGGGTCTGGGGGGGGTAGAACTTCTGAATATCCTACGGGGTAGGATGGGGAGCAGTTGTCATAAGAAATTATATCCCTTGCCCTAGTTTGTGAAATGAATAGGGGGAACAGTGTTTTTTTGTCAAAAGTAGGCTGGGAGGTCGGGAAATAACAATTAGAGGGACGTGGAGAAGAATGACAGAGTATTCAGATAGGGCACAGGAAAACAGGGATTCTGGGCGATGTAGTTTCCGAGTGCAACTGGGTTTGGGTTCCGGGGATTTACCATATACAGAGGGTTCATTGGATTTATGCACGGGAGATTCATTGGGTGGAAGCGAGGTGGTTGGAAGGGAGGTAGATGTGATACAGCCTATAAAAGCCTCAGGGACTAGGTCCTCCTCACCTTCTTCTTCGGTATAACACTGCATCTAACCTGGGGCATTCCTTCGAGCACAACCCCGGACTCCACTACCCAGGTGATCCTCAATCGGTCGTCCACCCCCAGGGTTGGGATCTGAGAGCGCCTGGCCACCTGAATAAGGGATTCTCTGGGTTTACTTGGGAGAATACCTTAAGGTTTCTTACAGAAAGGAGAAAAGATTCGGCCCTGGGTGCCATTGTTTGTCCAAGATAAGGTAGTCTCTATTCTGGTCTCACTAGCCAAATCTTTGGGGTTCTGGTTGGACAAGGAGATTTCATGAAATTGTATGTGGCAAAGAAAGATCAATCCGCAAACTTTGAGCATATTAAAGCATTCATAACAAGTGATTTTTTTGTGTTGCTGTTTTATAGGCACTGGTACTCTCCCATGTTGACTGACGTCATACGACTCTTACTGATATTTCCAAAAGGTGCACTTTGCACCTGAAGATGAGCGTTTCAAGAGTGGCAACGTAAGCACCTGGAAAGAAGAAGTTTGATTGTATCTCTCCCTTCTCCCTTCAGCGTCTTCATAGCTCATATTCTGTTTGAAATGGGCCTTAACTAGCAAATTAACTCCAAAGCGCTGGAGGCAGAACCATCATCGGAGTAAGAATCTTCTGCATCTAAACATTCCTAAAGTCCATCGATCTATCTCTGTGGCAATTCCTTACTTTAGGAATTCTCTCACAACAAACGTGAGCACAGCTCTTCCTTTACTGTCTTCCCAGGAGAGAGTAGGGTTTGAAATGGAGTTTCGATGAGCAGGAACTAAAACCAGCTCCTGGGTGTTGAGAAACCTGAAGGTGTCTCACTTACTAGTCCCCGCGGATCTGTCATCCAGGTGGCCAGAACACGGCCATCGCTATTGGACCCAGTTGCTGGGGGTGGACTAGTACAGGAGAATCACCTGGATGAGGGGTCCTCGGGAGTGGAGGTGGGAAACCAACGGGTGAGAGGCAGTATCCCCCTTCTTTTAACACCTTTTCCCCATGCAACCATGCAAGGATACTCAGACACTCCACACCTCCACCCTTTTCCGACACGAACACTTTCTTACACCATGAAAGACGGACTAACACCAGTGCCGTCTACCTGCCATGTCCCAACACAAGGGTCAGGCAAAGTCAGGCAATTGACCAGAACCACACACACCGGACGTCCCTTTCCCTTCCCCACAGGGATAAAAGGTACAGCATGAGAGCACACGACAAGAAAGGCAAACAGCACGACGAGACCGCTATCGCAGGGAGGCAGGGAGGCAGTTCAAGAAGAGGAGAAAAGCGGCGAGAACTTAAGGGGTGACAAGGAGAGATGTGACCTTACCCTTTTCGACCCAGGCCCACGAAGCCTATGAAAGGAATCATAAGCTAGTGAACAATAGCCAGCGTGTGTTGCAGCAGATGTCAATGGTCCACTGAGCCCTCGTAAACTGATGGTCAGGGCAGGAGGAGATGCTTGCTACCGTGGTCCCATCCTTGACTCCAGAGAAAAGAAAAGCCAAGCGTTCATCACAGCCTATGAGTCGAAGGGAGGACCGATAAGAAACCGAACTGTGTTGAACGAAAGTTGCGAATGGCAAATTAAGGGGAAAACCAGCTGCAGAGGGGTCTGGCACCATGTGGGTGCTCACTCGATGGACTGTGGTTGATTCCCCTATTGTTGAAACTATCGGTACCAGAAGGCCCTAGGAGAGCTGCAAGGAAAAGGTCAAAGTGATCATATAGCAAAATCCCCTGTGCCGTCGAAAGTCTTTGACCAGCACGTAATTGAAAAGCTAAGGGAGACGAATCCTACATAGTGAGAAAGGAGTAGAAACTGTGTGGTTGCCAAGAGTGAACCGGATGGAGGGATGTCCACAGTGGCTTGTTTAAAAAAGACATTAAGACTTGTGAATGTGAAAGGAGAAATCTTTTGGAATAAAAGCCGCAGTGAACCCAACGGAGGGAGGCTGACATTCGAGAGGGGTCTGACCCGGAAGAGGAGGGTCCAGGGGTGAAAAGCCATCACCCAACGACTCGTGAATGCAGCAGGTGAAATCTTGTGAATAAAAGCCACAGCGAACCCAGAGGGAGGCTGACAATCAAGAGGGGTCTGTGCCCGCAAGAGGGGGATCCAGAGTTGAAAAGCCATCACCCAAAGTACAGATGGAAATGAACTTTTTGTTTTGGTTATTTTTTAACCCATCAGGTCCTCGGAGACAAAAGTCTTATGTAGAAAAGAGACTTAGCCACTGAAGATCCTAATACCTGAGAACGGAACTGTAGTCTCGTGCTGGGAAAGCTCAAGAGTGTGCTACGCTGAGGAGTCCCGCCTAGCCCCGTGCTCAAAACATTGGGAAGGGAGCCCCTGGCTATAACTTTCTGACTTATCATTTGTGAACACTTCTTTCTTTATTGTGAACACTATCCCACACTCTTTTTGTATTTAGTTGTAAGGATTGGTAATAGTTTTTTTTTTTTTAGTATAGGCCATTTTATTTGAAAAGCCGCCACTAGGACTGCCTTATTATTGGATGGTCGTAGCTTGCTCCCACGTTAGATTTAGGTTTAGATTAGGCATTTTTTCAACCTACCTATGCAGTTTCATAAACACCCTTGAACTGGTTTCACTTGTGTCTCTCTTTACTGTTTCCACCATGAGTTCCTTACAGTGTCGGATCTCCCTGTAGGTAAGAGCTACCACAGGGAAACTAGGAAATACCAGAGATGCTCCTTTAACTTTGTGTCCATTTTGTATAACCCATTGTGTTTAAATGTGTATTAGGTGTGTTCTAATTCTTGTTTATTACTATTTTCAAATACTCAACGTTAATGTCACATTTACATCTTTGTAGGCACCAGATGGAATTAGAAGCCAAAAGTAGCTCCTGGTAGCTGTCGGTTTCAAGCTGACCAGGCTCTACTAGAAGCATGCGCTGAATAGATCCGAGCGCCCCTCAATTTTGAACTCCGAAGGAGCAATATTTTAATTTCCTAAACAGATTTATATGATCAAGTCTTTAAGTAGAACTGAAGGGCGTACGTTGGAGGGGGTTACATTGTAGGTTTTTGAAGTTAAATGTATGTTTCCTTCTGTTCTGCACTTCAATACCCTCAGTAAGTTTTACGCATCATAAAATGTATAAATACTTTTATTTTTAAAGTGCCTACCTCGCAGGACCCTGCTCCAAGATGTTGTTGAGATCAAACTGGACCATAGGCTTCATGGGAGCAGACAACCCAAGAGTGCCCACAGTCTTGTGTTGAACCTTCACCAGGACCTGGGCCTGCATAAAATCAAGCTCTGGCAAGGTAGCCATTGCATTGCATCATGTAAGTCTAAGGCCCACATAATCAAATTCTCATCTTGGCTGTAGAACTCCATATGGAAGTCCTCTACCTCACGACAATTCAATGGCTACATATCAGATGGGATACGATCACCCTTTTAATGAAATAGCTGACCAATAGTTGAAATAAACAGATTCTGGGAAGCCAAGCAGAGTCCAGTGCATTGTCTGCACAGACCACCAGCTAAATAGAGGGTGTAGTTGCCGGAGATTTGATACCTGAAAGTGAAGACTAGTAGCACTCACAGAAAGCAGTCTACACAGGTGTACCAAGACAGAAAGTGTGTGGTTGCATCCAGAAGAGGTGCCTAGGCCAGCTTCAAGAAGTGCAGTGAGACATGAATCCACCACTAGCACAGAGGCTTAAGTTGCCGTTGCTAGTGCCTTGGCGAAGATGAAAACCATCTGGTGACTGGATACCTTACACTGGTCCGCAGTAGAGAAGCTAGTGGGGAACGATTTCTTAGTTTGCGATTCTTCCATGGTGTTTACATTATCCCTGTAGTGGACTGACTACTACTTATTCTGGATGAGAATTGCCACATCAAGTGGGCCACAGGGCGACCGGGATCCCTTAAAGAGCTTTTTCTTGTCCTTTCAGACAGCATACGAAGGACGGTCTCCAGTGGACTGCTCATCATGAAATCTCAACTTCTCATGAAGAAGTCTCCAATACCAGCAACTTGGATGGCATTCATTTCACGCCTTTATGGGCATACATTTGGAGCTAAGAAGTGCGCTCACAGAGGGCCTTCAAATGCATAGGCTGGTAGCAGCTGCATTCATCTTGTGGAGATCTGACACAGACATTTGCCTACCGCAATCCCTTGAGATTTTGAAGACAAAGGCCTTGGGGTTTTAGGCATGATGCATTGAAAAGAATTACAAAAAGCTAGCAACGCACCAAACCAGCATACCAAGTAGGAACAAAAAAGGCAACTGGCTCATGGGATGCTGCTGGCTACATATCTATGCTGCCCCACTCGTCAAATCCAATGCCAAGCCACACTGTGCCCCATTGTAGATGGAAAAGGAGCCAAAGGCAGCTCAGTAAGCTAAATCAAAGCTGAGCAATCTGTAGGAGGAAGGAATCCATTAGAATGACCGTTTAGAAAAAGGAGAAAGACTTGTTTCAAGAGCAATGCAAATCCCTGTAATTGGCTTCCCGTAAGATCACAGCCACGGGTAACCAGAAGCTACTAAATGTAAAGTTAACATAATAGCTTGAAAAGAGAAAAGGTTTGCGGAGGAGCTCCAAAGTAATGGCCTCTGCGGTTAGCAGGAACTAGAGCTGGAGAAGGAGGCATTCAAACACTACTATATGCCAGACAGAATGCCTGTCATAGCGCAGCAGACCCGGCCCTTCACTCTGAAAAGATGAATGCAAGATTGCAGCCCACCGAGCTAAAGGCTCAAGCCATGGGCACACTCTACAGCCTAGAGAATGCAGAACTAGGAACTTCTGGGGAATTTGTAGTTTCCAGTTTAAGAGCCTGATTTGTCAAGCTCATTAAAGTCTTTACTTTGAGTAGCACCCCTAGGTATCTAAATTCACCCACCACCTAAATTCTCTGATCATTAATGCACCTACCAAAATTTGGCCTACCAGAAAGAATCTTCTGGCGATTTATGACAAGTACCGTAGACTTAGCAACATCAATGTTCAAGTCAAGGTCCGAGAAATATTCACCAACTGCTTTTTGTGATCTTTCTAGGCCAATCACAGTCTGATCTAGTAAAATAAGATCATCAGCATATAGGAACTAATGCATTTTCATAGAGCACAATTTGGGGGAATTTGCCACAATGTCACCTAGAGCTGCACCAAAACCAAGGATATAAAGATTAAATAACAATGGAGCTAGCACGCAGCCCTGACGCAGACCACGCTCTGCATAGATCCAGCCAGAGTAAGTGCCACTTTGATCTAATTTAACTGTCAGTCCAATATCTGTGTGCAAATGCTCCAAAATATAGACCAAAGAGTCAGGATACATCCACAACCTTAGCATATTCCATAATCTGAGGCGGTCTATGCAATTGAAAGCCTTAGAAATATCCAAAAAGCCAAATACAGACTGCACTTGGACAAAGTAACTGTTTGGCCAACAACTGAATTAACAAGCAATTAAGAGATGTGCGTGTTCCTTTTCTGAATCCAGACTGATTTGTCCAATTTACCAGTGTCTTCAGCCCAGCGTTCAAGAGTCCATAGAACAAACCTAGAAATAATCTTATACGAGGCATCCAAAAGGGAAATAGGGCGGATCCGGCTAATTACCGCCCTATCTCCCATTATAAAGATCACCGTAACAACAGTTAATTGATGACTAATTAATATACTCCAGAACAATGTAAACAACACCTCAGCCCATAGAAGCGGTGCAGATTTTAAAGTTACATTTGGAAGGCCACCGGGGCACTGGCCGTTTGATTTAATCACCCTCTTAATGGCCATAAGAATCCCCTCGATGTCTATATTGTCACGAACCGAGGAAGCTGGCGGTTGTGGCCCCGTTGGCGCATGAGCCGCCATTGATATTGCCGCCACGTTCCCATCCACCGTACTGTGACGGTCTAGTTTTTTCGGAGTACGCCGTTGCAAGTCCATTTCTTTGCGTTCAACCCGGAAGCCGACGCGTTGCAACCCTTCGCGTTTAGGCTTTCGGGTTAACACGCTGTTTTTCCTCTAGCTCTTGCTTCCCTTCCACCCTTCCTGCTTTCCGCCTTGCTAATGCTGCTCTAGTGCTCCCCTCTCTTCTTCTGTCTGCTCCCCCATCTGATCTCCGCATTTACATGCTGTATGACTTCAACGTACCTTATACCGCCCAGTGCACGTCCGCTGGAACGACCAAGGAACTACTCCACCGGAACCCTCGGATTCCTGCAGTTCTCCTCTACCATCCAACAAGACAGGGGTTTTTTATGCCGTAAGGCTTTTTCCCCGGACCGGCCTGCTGCGGAAGGAGGGCCCCTCCTGGACCTCCTAATAACAGGTTCAGGGTGGCTTCCTCTCGCGGCCGGCCTTATCGGCACAGCAAAGAAAAAACACTGTGGAGGAAGAGGTTCGGAGCAAACCCGGAATCCAAACCAGGTGAGGAGGAGGATTGGGAGCAGGGGGATCAGGAATTGGAACCATTACAGCCCGAGCCTGATAGTTTGCAACGCCAAAGTGTAGCAATGGCCACTCCCGAACAGATCCAAGAACTCATTAATGCGGTTCAGGCTATGAATGTTGAACTACAGAATGTTAAAGCTGACAACACTGCCTTAAGACAGATGATCGCTACACGAGAGACGCGTGAGATGGACTTATCCCCTATGATCCTGTCTTCAGGCAAATATGACGGGAACCCCAAGAAGTTAAAAGAATTTATGGAAGCATGCTCCATTTATTTTGCATTCCGCCCCCAGACCTTTTCTTCAGATCATACCAAAGTCGGATTTATGGTATCCAACATGACTGGAAATGCCCTAGCCTGGGCAACCCCGCAAGTCTTAAACAATGATCCCGTCACACATGATTATGGGGCTTTCTTGAATCGGTTTAGACAAACCTTTGAGCAGACCGAGATCACGCTTGTAGCCGCAGAAGAACTCCTAGACGTTCAACAAGGCTCTAGTGATCTACTTACGTACATTTCAACTTTCAAGAGACTTGCTACTGAAGCAGGTTGGCCAGAACGGGCTCAATATACCATATTTCGTCGTGGTCTCAAGGAGGAGATCAAGGACGAACTAGCCCGCATAGTCCGACCTACCACCCTGTCGGATCTGATGTCTCTTGTGCTCCAGATCGATTACAGGCTGAATGAACGAAGGGTGGAACGAAGAAAGCATAAGCCTCCCGTGCCCCACACTCCTGGTGCCTCCTCCCTGCCTATGTTGCCATCCCGAAGTCAAAGGGAAGAACCAATGCAGATAGGGGCGGCTCGAGCGCCCTTAACTTCAGATGAGAGAAGAAGACGAAGAGAGTCGGGCCTCTGTATGTATTGTGGTTCAAATACACACCTGCTTCGTAGCTGTCCGGATGTACCCCCTAGGAAGACGGGAAACGACCTACCTCGGAACTAATGGGGACGAGTCTCCGAGGTCTAACCCCAAGTCCCTATGTCACGGTAACCATCTCTTCACCCCCAGACACCATGGACTCGCGTCTCATGGTAGTGGCCATCCGACTGGAAACTCCCACCTCAGTACTTCATACCATGGCCCTTTTGGATAGCGGTGCCGCAGGCATGTTCATGGACACCCAGTGGGCACACCAACAAGGACTCACCCTACAGAAACGTGAAGACATACAAAAAGTGGAAAGTGTGGACGGATCACCCTTGTCTTCTGGTCCCATAACCCACTCTACTGAACTTCTCAAGGTACTTATACTCCAACACATGGAACAATTACAGTTCGATCTCATTCGGGCCGCCCATTTCCCCATCATCCTGGGGATCCCCTGGCTTAGGAAACACAGTCCAGCCATCGATTGGACCCGAAACACCATGGCCTTTGAGTCGGAATACTGTAGACAGAGTTGTTTGTCACGTATTCCAAAAGAGACGGTGCAGATTTTGACTTCCGAACGCAAGGAAGTATGTGACATTTGTACTATACCCACTGAGTTGGCTGAATTCCGGGAAGTATTCAGTAACAATCCGGTTTTGGAATTACCCCCACATCGTCCGGAGGATTGTGCCATAGAGTTGGTACCAGATGCATTGGTGCCCTTCGGCCGCATGTTTTCTTTATCCATCACAGAAAAGAAGGTCCTACGCACCTACCTGGATTCTCATCTTACCAATGGGCTCATCCAGCCTTCGAAATCCCCAGCCGGTGCCCCTCTTTTTTTCATACCGAAAAGGGATTCAGCTGAGCTACGGCCTTGTATAGATTATAGGGGCCGTAATAGGGTCACCGTTCGTGACCGCTATCCCATGCCCTTAATTTCTGACATTTTGGAGGCCGTTCAAGGAGCCACCATCTTTTCGAAATTAGATCTACGGAGTGCCTACCATCTTCTACGCATAAGAACAGGGGATGAATGGAAGACCGCTTTCAGAACACCCTTTGGTTTATTTGAGTACAAGGTCATGCCTTTTGGGTTGGTCAATGCCCCGGCAATTTTTCAACGGTTTATGGACCGCCTGTTTTCCGATCTGTTGTATGTGAACACAATAGTTTACCTCGATGACATCTTGGTATTTTCACCGTCTCCCCAAGAACATGCCCAGCATTTGAAGATGGTCCTTCTACGTCTTCAATCCCAACACCTCCTGGTCAAACCCGAGAAGTGTGTATTCAAGACCTCCTCTGTCCCTTACTTAGGTTACATCCTCTCCCAAGAAGGCATATCGATGGATCCCAGGAAGGTGACGGCCATCTTAGAATGGCCCGCTCCATCCTCCCAGAAGGATGTACAAAGGTTTTTGGGTCTGGCAAATTTTTACAGGAAGTTTATCGGTAAATTTTCCCAAGTTGTTCTACCAATCACAGCTCTGCTCAAGAAAGAGGCCAGAAACTTTGCATGGACCGACCAAGCCAACCTAGCTTTCCAGAGATTGAAGAAGATGTTCTGTACTGCCCCTGTCTTGCTTCAGCCAGACCAGACTCAACCTTTTATAGTAGAAGCTGATGACTCTGCAAATGCTTTGGGAGCCGTACTTTTACAATCCAAGGATGGAGAAGAACACCCTGTGGCCTATCTCTCAAAGACCCTGTCAGCAAGCCAAAGAAATTACTCAGTAATAGAAAAGGAATTGTTGGCCCTTAAGACAGCGTGTGAAGAATGGAGACATCTGTTACAAGGAAGTGCCCATCGGGTTATACTGCGCACCGACCATAAGAACTTACAGGTGCTCAGGAACATGGAATGTGTCAATTCCAGACAGGCACGCTGGGCCCACTTTTTTAGCCAATATGACTTCTCCATCACATATATTCCTGGCACCCAAAACAGTCTAGCAGACGCCCTGTCCAGAAGAGACTCACCTGCCACTCAGTTGGCTCCACCGTTGGAGTACATGTTTCCCCGTAACCGGTTGGTGGGAATCATTACCTCCTTCCTCCAGGATGTCAAAGCGATTACTACCCCGGAGCTGGAAAATAGGGTGCCTCTCAACCTGCGGAGGCTTGCTAGATGGTCTGAGGGTCTTTTATTCATTGACCGAAGATTATGCATCCCTTCAAAGCCTTTCCAACAAAAGATCCTGAAATGGGGTCATGACCATGCTATTTCTGGGCACAGAGGCATACGAGGTACCATTGACCTGATATCCCGTTCTTTCTTTTGGCCCTCTCTCACTCAAGACGTTAAGAAATATTGCCGTACCTGTCAGGTTTGTGCCAAGAGTAAATATTCCACTCACAAACCTTACGGCTTGCTAGTGCAATCAGAGGCGCCTGTTCGTCCATGGTCTCAGGTTTCAACAGACTTCATAGTCGACTTACCTTCGTCCCAGGGGTTCTCTTGTTTGATGGTTACGGTGGATTCTTTCTCGAAACTGGCTCACTTCACTCCGCTTCCAGGAGTCCCATCTGCATCGGTGATGGCAGAAGTGTTTCTCAAGGAGATATTTAGGTTACACGGGCTGCCAGACAAGATAATATATGATCGGGGGAGCCAGTTTACTTCTCGTTTCTGGGGGGCCTTATGTCAGCGATTAGGTATTGAGCGGGCCCTCTCCTCTGGTTTCCACCCTCAAACGAATGGCCAAACCGAAAGACTCAATGCCTCTCTGGAACAATATCTCAGGTGTTATACTAATAGCTTGCAGGATAACTGGGTTGCCTTATTATCAACAGCAGAATTTGCTTATAATAATGCCATACATACTGCCACAGGCCTTAGCCCTTTTTTCTGCACTTATGGATTACATCCTCGTGGCATACTTCCTGTTCATAATCCCCCTTCCACCATTCCAACTATAGAATCCATTTTGGCTGACATAACCTTAGCCCACAAGGTGGCTCAACAGAATTTACTTCTATCTCGAAGGAGATACAAGGGACAGGCGGATCGTTCTCGTACCCCCTGTCCCGATTGGAAGGAAGGGGATAGAGTATGGCTATCTACTAAGTTCCTCCCTCGGTGGCTCCACCCATCCAAATTATCTCCTAGGTATTTGGGACCTTTCAAGATTGCTAAGAGGGTTAACCCCGTGTCATTTAAACTGCTGCTTCCCAAAAGTATGCATCGCATACACCCAGTATTTCATTCCTCCCTCCTTCGTCCGGTAGATCCGGACACCCCTTCTATTACACAGAAAGGGATACCGGATTTAGTGCCATCCTCCCCAGAAGAGTATGAGGTATCGGCCATAATAGATTCCAGATACAGAAAGGGCCGACTGGAGTATTTGGTGTCTTGGAAAGGTTATCCTCGTTCTGAGGATTCCTGGGAGCCTGTCTCCCACATTCATGCTCCTATACTCACCCGACGCTTCCATAGACTCCATCCGGGTAAACCTGGTGGTATAGGTTTGGGAGGGGGGTATACTGTCACGAACCGAGGAAGCTGGCGGTTGTGGCCCCGTTGGCGCATGAGCCGCCATTGATATTGCCGCCACGTTCCCATCCACCGTACTGTGACGGTCTAGTTTTTTCGGAGTACGCCGTTGCAAGTCCATTTCTTTGCGTTCAACCCGGAAGCCGACGCGTTGCAACCCTTCGCGTTTAGGCTTTCGGGTTAACACGCTGTTTTTCCTCTAGCTCTTGCTTCCCTTCCACCCTTCCTGCTTTCCGCCTTGCTAATGCTGCTCTAGTGCTCCCCTCTCTTCTTCTGTCTGCTCCCCCATCTGATCTCCGCATTTACATGCTGTATGACTTCAACGTACCTTATACCGCCCAGTGCACGTCCGCTGGAACGACCAAGGAACTACTCCACCGGAACCCTCGGATTCCTGCAGTTCTCCTCTACCATCCAACAAGACAGGGGTTTTTTATGCCGTAAGGCTTTTTCCCCGGACCGGCCTGCTGCGGAAGGAGGGCCCCTCCTGGACCTCCTAATAACGGGTTCAGGGTGGCTTCCTCTCGCGGCCGGCCTTATCGGCACAGCAAAGAAAAAACACTGTGGAGGAAGAGGTTCGGAGCAAACCCGGAATCCAAACCAGGTGAGGAGGAGGATTGGGAGCAGGGGGATCAGGAATTGGAACCATTACAGCCCGAGCCTGATATATATTGAGAAAGGCCCAGTAGTACTATCCTGCCACTACAGCCCCATTAACCAGGTGACTACCAACAGCTGGGAGCGGGTGAGAATACAATTACTGATAGAGAGGTCCGAAAGTCTGGGGGAGACATATTAGTAAAAATACCCTCCATTAGGTGTTGTTCCACCTTAGCATTAAAACTGGATGCAAACTTAGACTGCCATAATATGGCATGATCTCTAGACCTAATTTCAAATTTGACCTAATGCATCTGGCGTAGGACCAACTATGTTTGTCCCAACTAAAACCGACACCAATTGTGAATGATTGCTACCTGTGTTGCTTATCACTTCCAAGGAGTCAAATCTGGAAATCATATGACTTAAGGTAAATATATAATCCAAGGTGGAACTCATTGGACCAAGTGGAATCAGGCAGCATGTCCCCAGGGATATTGCCATTAAGAATGTTTAAATCACAGATATTCAATAATGAGCGAATCAGTATTCCTCTATCTCTAGCAATCAGCGAGTATTGTCTAGCAGTGCCTAGATCGTAACAAGAGCCTTCCAAACATTCAGAATTAAAATCAACCATAATGAAAACACCTGCTTTATTTGATGCATAATAAGGCCCAATTGCGTTAGTAATGGCAGAGAGAAAATCTGCCAAAAGTGTTGAGGAGGGATTATATCAAACGTTCAACACTATTAACCACCTCCAAGAGGATTCAACCAGATCCCACTATGTTATTTTAATACCTAAAATGTCTGAATGCCCCAAGGACATCTTTTCCACACTTGAGCCTGGAAACACCAGCCAAGCACAAATAAGACCCCCAAATGGTCTAACTCTTAGCCCCTTTCTTGCGGGCTTGTACAAGACAGAAGAAACGTCTACAAGTGGGGTGTCCAACATAAGTGTCTCTTGTAAGCAAATTAAGTGAGCCAGTTTCCATATGTCCACATTAGTTTAGTTATTTTAGTTTAGTTAGTTTATTTATATAGCGCGGCCAAACCCTCAGGTAACTGGGCGCATTCAGCTTGAAGCAACATATTTACAGAAAGGTTGCACATGCGAGATGCATACAAGGGCAATACAATGGGTAGCATAAGGACCGGGTTACAATGTGGTCCATGTCATGATACAGGCTGAAGTTACAATGGATGTGCATAATTCAGTATAGATAAGCTTGTAGGTATCCTATTCTTACTGAGTAGTGAGCCAAGATTTCACCACGGCTCTGAAAGACCAGAATGACTCCTCAGACCCGATTGTCGTGGGGAGTGTATTCCAACACTTTGCTGCTAGCACTGGGAAGCTAGATCCCCCAACTGTTTTCCGATTGAATTTGGGAATGTTCAGTTAGTACATGTAAGGTGTTCTAGGGGGTCTAGCAGTGCTATGCCTGGTGAATTTGTCTGATAAGTACCTGGGGGCAGTCCGTGAAAGGCATTTGTGTGTGATGACAAGCTATTTTAGTTTAATTTTGTCCCGGATGGGGAGCCAGTGGACTTCCTTGCTGATGGAACAGATGTGGGCCTTACTCGGGAAGTTAAGGGGGCATCTAAGGGCATTGTTCTGTAAGACCTGGAGTCTACTCAAATAGCTGTTGGCGGTTCCCAAGAAAAGTGTATTGCAATAGTCTAGTCTGGATAATATCAGAGCTCTGAACAATGTGAGGCAGCTTGTGGTTGAGAGAAATGGTCTACAGGCATTAATGAGTTTATTCGTATAGGCCGTAGATGAGATGGTGACATTTATTGTTTTTTTCTCATCGATAGTGTGGAGTCAAGATACACGCCCAACGTTTTGACTTCTATAGAAACTTTTATGATATTTCCGTCAATAGTGAATGATTGGTACCTAGTGTCCAGTTTGTTGAAGTGGGCCTGGGAACCTACGATGAGCAGTTCCACCTTGTCCTTGTTCAAGCAGAGGCTGTGGGTGGCCATCCATGCTTGAATTTCAAGGTAGATTTCATTACGTTTTGCAAAATCTCTCTGATAGCACCCAGTGAGTGTGATGAGGACCTGGGTGTCATCTGCGCAATTGGTATATGTGACACCCAGTTCATCAAGTCGGTCAAAGAGGAGTTTGGTGAAGATGTTGTAAAGCGTGGGTGAGATTCAAGAACCTTGGGGTACTCCACATTGGATTGGGACAGGGTCAGCTGCTGCTGAAGGAGCGAAGACCCTAGTCGACCTATCAGGCAGGAATGACCAAATCCAATTGGTGGCATTCTGTGAGTATGCAGCAGCCGATGAGAGGTAATGGGTGAGAATTTGGTGGTCAAGTAAGTCGAAGGCTGCGGATAGATCCAACAGGAGCAAGATGGCCAAATTGCCCTTGTCTTTGGCTTCATCCATTTGGATTTTTAGATCCAGGAGGGCAGTTTCGGTCTCGTGCCTGGGTCTAAAGCCGGATTGTCGCAGGCCTAGGAGATTATTGTCTTCCAAATGGCGTTGTATTTGGAGGTATGCCACTCTGTCTAGAATTTTAAGGAGAAAGGGGACTGTCGTGATGGGCCTGTAATTAGTGGGTATGTTGGGATCTAGGTTGGGTTTTTTAAGGAGGGGAAGGACCCAGGCTTCTTTAAAGTTGTTCAGTACAGATGAGTTTTTCTTTTTCAAATTTGTTTTATTAAGCATTTTTCAAACCAAAAACATGCGGCCCTTGACCGCTGCAAGGGAGTGAGATCTCTCAAGTTACTGTCATTCCATTTCTTTGCAGTCAGGATGCCTTTCAGTTGAAGGAATTCGAACACCTCTAGCGGCCCCCTCTGTAGGCCTGCCTCTAAGTCCTGAATCAAGATGCACCCCCTTGGGTTTTATTAACTGGTCCACTCTTTCCAGCCCTGCTTCATACCAGTCCTGAAACCGTAACGGGTCCATTATACTGTCCCTGATCGGAGGGGCCCATATGCAGCTCATAGGCGAAGGCCAGGTGGTGAGCCCTTTCATCTCACTTTTCCGCCACCACAGTTTCAGGAGGGAACCCATTGCAAAATGATTGATGACACTTTTCGGGAAAGCGTGCTTTGGAGCCAACAACCATTCCCCTAACGACACCGGTCTGTGATTCTCGATGGCCACCCACTGTCTTTGTTGGTCTCCACATAGGTGCGGGACTAAGGCCCTGAATTGGGCTGAACGATAGTGTGTGTACATGTCAGGGAATCCCACTCCCCCCCCATTTTCTTTGGGCTGGGTCAGCCTAGCATAAGATATCCTCTGCTTGTTCCCTTGCCAGAGGAATTTGAGTAATATTTTCTTTATTACTGCAAAGTGGGCCCCTGGTATGGCAATGGGGAGCATTTGATATTGGTATAGTAGCTTAGGGAGCATTACCATTTTCATGGCATTTAGCCGCCCCAGCCATGATATAGTCATTTTGCCCCATCTGGAAAGTTCCTTTGTAATATCGGTCACCAGTGGGGGTAAGTTGGAGTCATATAATTTGTCGGGGGATCTAGTGATGTGGATACCCAGGCATCGCAGAGTATGCTGAGCTATCGGGATGCCTCCCATTGTAGAAGAGTCTCAGTTGCAGTGTTCTACATCCTTGTATAAGAAAATGGTCGTTTTTTCAGGGTTTACTTTCAACCCGGCCCACCTACCAAAGTTACGGATAACCTCCAACACCTTTGGGACGTCTGTTTGTGGATTTGCCAAACAAAGGAGGATGTTTTCCGCAAACATTTCCAGCTTGTATTCCACCTCACCCACGAAGACTCCTCTAATGGTCTTTTCCCCTCTGACATTATTCCCCAGCAGCTCCATCGACAGGGCGTATAGGAGCAGTGACAGGGGGCAGCCCTGCCTGGTGCCACGTGACAGGATGATTTCTCTTGATATTGAGTTGTTGACCACCACCCTTCCTTTTGGGTTATTGTACATAGCTTGGATTCCGCCTATAACCAGTTCCCCAAATCTCCTATTGCTCAGGACAGCCCACAGGAACTCCCATTGAACTCTGTCAAAAGCTTTTTCGGAATCCATGCTGAACAGGGCATGGTTCCCTTCTAGGTATCTTGTATGCGCCATAATGTCAAGAGTTTTCTGCATCACGTCTGACCCCAGTCTATCCTTTATGAAGCCAACCTGATCCGGGTGGACCAGGCGGGGCATAATGTCCTCCAAGCGGGTTGCCAGCACTCTGGTGTATATCTTAGCATCCGCGTTCAGGAGTGATATTGGCCGATAGGACTTACAACACGTGGGGTCTCTTCCCTCCTTCGGTATCACTACTATGTCGGCTGCGGACAATGAGGTAGGGGCTTGACCAGTTTCTCTTATATGATTAAACAGAGCAGCCATCTGGGGAGCAAGCGTGTCTGTAAAATGCTTATAGAACCCAAGAGTGAACCCGCCCTCCCCAGGGGCACCTCCTGGAGGGAGTCTTTTAATAGCTTGCTTGACTTCCTCTGTTATAACTGAGTCTAGGAAGGCTTGCTCGGATTCTGTAAGGTGATCGAGGCCTGATGCTTCAATGTATTCCTTCATCTCCCTACCCCCCTGATCCCCCGCTGACGTGTATAGTTTTTCATAAAAGTTTGCAAACTCTCCCGCTATTTCTTGTGGCACACGTGAAAGGGACCCTTATCGCGTCATCATGGCCTCCACCCATCTGTCCGCCCTCTGAGCCTGCAACCTGGAGGCTAGCATTCTGTCAGCCTTATCCCCCTTTTCATAGAAGGACTGTTTTAGAAGTTTCAACTTTCTTATTACATCTCCCTCTCCCAGAACCTTCAGTTTTTCCCTTTTCCTTTAAAGGGTTCCAAATTGATCTGCACGGTAGATTCCCGGTGTGTGTAGCCTCCCTTCTGCTTCTGCTATTTCCTTCCTCAGCTTATCTTCGAACTGTTTGTGCTACCTCTTCCGTCTCGCCCTTTCTCTGAAGAGATGCCCCCTCCACACCGCTTTCCCAGCCTCCCATACCGTGTTTGTGGTCACCTCCCCATTATTATTGATTTGGAAGTATTCTTCTATCTCCTTACGGAGGTCATGGGCATAGTTTTGTCCCGCCATAGGGATTAGTTACACCTCCATCTTGTATTCCTGTGGCCCAGCCCCTCCAATTCTAGGAGCGTTATCACCATATCATGGTCGGACCAGGCGACCGGCCGGATTGTGCAGTTATGCACCCTGGATTAATTTTTTTTATCAACCAGCAGGTAATCAATCCTCGTAAAGATCCCATGCACCTTTGATTTAAATGTATAGCCCCTTTTTCCTGGATTGCAGTGCCTCCAGATGTCCATTAGCCCCTCCCTCCTGAGAGTGTCTGCGAATCTACCCTGTTCTTCCCTTGCAGCACTTCTGCTCTTCACTCTCGTTTGTTGCCTGTCCATGTGGTGGTCTGCCCATGCATTCAAGTCTCCTCCCACTATTACTAGGTCGCAGCCCGTCCCCTTCAGGGAGGCCAGCGCACTGTCATTAAATGAACCTTGCCCTTGATTGGGTGCATAAACTCCCACTAACATTATTTGAATGGGTCCTAAAGCGCCCCGGAGTATTAGTCGTCTGCCTTCTGGGAATCGCTCCACTGTCGGGTGCTCTAGTCTAAGTCTTTTGCTTAATATAATCCCCACTCCCCCCTTTTTAGTTTTCCCCGATGCCCAGAATGCTTGGCCCACCAATTTGCCCCTGAGCATCCGCTCCTCCCCAGCCTTTAGTCTGGTTTTTTGGATAAATAATATATCCAGTTCCGCTCTATCAAATTCTCTTACTACCAGGGATCTCTTAGAGGGCGAATTGAGCCCTTTAACATTTAGTGAGCATACTTTTATATTGGTATTTCCTGGATGAACGTGGTTGCTTCCCATTCCCCTTACGATGCATTCCATCCCATTGGGTGATGATGCACTCTCGTGTAAATGTGTTGCTGGATTGTCCCTCCTTCCTAGGCTTCCTCTTTCACTTTTCCGCACCAACTATTTTCCCCCTCCCCCTTCCCCTCTAGATCTTGCTCCCCCCCTTAACCGTGCAACTAGTTGAACTTCGAAACTGGACCAGAGCCATTTATGGCTGCACCGGACCTTAACTTGGAGACGCCCTCCTTTAACTGAGGGCCACCCAGGGTTATAGCTCTGGCCTCTATGAGGGTAGAATCTGATCCTAATGTATACCTTTTACCTTAATCTCATTACACCTCTGGAGTGATTATGGTTGAGGTCGACCTAGCTTTTCTCAGTGTGGCGACTGAGTTTCTTAACGTCTCTTATATTACGGGGGCTTCGGTGGAGAAATTGGATTCGGTTTGAAGAACTTTCTTCCTCCTTTTCCCCTTTTCTGCCTCTGTGGCAGGCCTGTTGTGTCATTCTCTTGGGATGGGTGAGAGCTTGAGGGGCCAGTGGGACCCCTGGTGACATTGAGATTTTCCAGATTGTTCAGGACTTGCTTTGCCTCTTCCGGTGTTGTAATCCCGTAGTCCTCTCCTTTATATTCGAAGGTCAAGTCAAAAGGTTATCCACATCTATAGCGAATGGAGTGATCAGTCAACCAGGAAGTGAGAGGTCTGCAAGCTCTCCTTCTAGCAAGGGTACAATTTGTCCTGGAAGATGTTGATTCTGGCACCATTGAAAGCAATCTCCTGCTTCTGTTTCGCCCTGGTTAAAATTTCTGTTCTTTCTTTGCATCGCAGGAATTTCACGAATATCGAGCGGGGCCCTTTCGCATATGCTCTTCCCCCCTCTGTGTGCTCTTTCAATGGACACTTGCTTCCCCCCCTCTTCTTCAAATAATTGGTTTACTTTGTCTTAAACTGTCTTTTCCACTTGGTGGGGGGGTTCTACGTCCTTTTCCGGGACACCAAGAACTTTCAGGTTCAGTCTTCGCTCTCTGTTTTCCATGTCATCTATCTTGAGCACCAATTCCTCCTCTTTTAGCTCAATGTCCGTCATTCGAGCATTAAGGATCATTTCAAGCAGGTCCATATTAGTTTGGTTGTGCTCGAGATTTTTGACCTTACTCTCCATTGTTTCCACCTTTCCTCGCAGCTCAGAGATGGAGGTTTGGATGTCAGAGCACAATGCTTTTATTTCTGCCATTATTCCTCCTATGTCCTCTTTGGTAGCTGCTGAGGCCATTATATCTGGTTCTTTAATTAGAGATTGCAAGCCAATGTCCGGTGTGCTTCTGTACTTTTGCAGCTTTTCAATTGTCCCATACATGTATCTATGGGTTTCACGTTTTCGTTCTATTCACCAGGTTAGCCTTACCGCTTAGCGGGGGCCTCTCGGTTTTCCCATTAACTGCCACTGCGCCCTGGTGTGTTCTAGACCTTCACCCACTTAGATGGGAGTTTCCTTCGCCTCCTGGAACCTTATTCAGTTCTCAGCACTTTTGAAGCGCTGCAAGTGTTGGCGCCTCTTTTGGATTTGCAAAGTTTGGCCCTCCCACTTTCACAATGAGTGGGCCTCCAATTTTGGCACCTTTTCAGGCCTGATTGTGGGTTCTCAGCTGTTGCCCCTAGGATGTCTTGCTAGTATGCATTCTGTTTGTGGGGGCAATTTCACCGATTTCCCACTCTGAGATGATCATATAATTGGCGGGTGTATTATCCCCTGCAGTCTTGGCAGTTTCACAGAGTGCAGGTGACCCCTTCGTGAATGGGTCCCTGCATGGAGTGCTGCTGATATCCTTTGTCCATGCCCTCTGGTACTATGTCCGGGACCCCGGTTTTAATTATCAGTCTCTGGCCGCCAGGATGGAATCACATGTGCCGGCCCACTCTTTTTTGAGCTGGTCTTGCACCTCTTTTTGGGGATTTTCTTTGTGTTGGGGTTTTGTTCAATTCACTGGGCCCCCCTCCCTGCCCCTCTGTGGATTTTCTATATGTGCCTCTCTTCCCGGTCATGGAAGCTGGAAGCCCCAACCTCCAGACACCGCCACGGAGTGGGAAGGGAGGAACCTTCCAGGGAACTCCCCGGTGCTGTCCGTGCCGGCTAACTCCGATCTCCAACGTACCGCAAAGCCGCCCCAGGTCAGCAGCGCTGACTATATCCGGCCCGATGCAACTCCTCCAGCGGCGTTCTTCCTGCTATGGGCGGGCCTCCTCCACCCCCAGGCTGTAAACTCCTCGGCAAGGGGACCGCTGCATCCCCTCCCCACACATCCGCAGCCCGCTTCTCCCCGCGACCTCACGCACCTGGCTGGGCGTCCCGGATTTCCTCCTCATTCGGGCCGCATCCCGATCCGCCATGGGACCCACTCCTCACTCACCCCGATCTCGGTCTTTCTTCTTGGGCTTCGCTCCTTGTCCCCGCAACGCACCGCAGGGGCCCCTGCTGCCGGCTACGGGGAGATCACTGGGCGCCTCCATGGGATCCGTCTCTAGTCCGCACGCTCTTCTGCAGACCCAGGCACCCCTCGGGTCCCGCTTACAGCCGCCCAGGTCAACAGGGTCACCTCAGTATCTGCTGGGGCTCTCTGTTTACTGCGTTTCAGGCCCTTGTTGGTGGGGGGTGGGCTGTCTGTTACCGTCTTGGTTTCTAGGTTCTTCTTCATTTATTTTCCGGGCAACCTCTCTCCATAGGACCTTCTTCGCTCAAAGAGGGTGTTTTTCGGTTAAACGATTTACTGGGATTGCTCTAAATCATCATATTTGGCACCTCGAGGCGGGAGCCGAGGTTCAGGCAGCCATTGCCTTCTGCGCCCCCTGGTGGTCTAAGATCCAGATGAGTTTTTAAAGGAGGAATTAATCAGCGAAGTGATGAAGGCACTAGGTCTTGGGCTCCGTCCTTAATGACTGAGGCAGGGCATAGGTCACCTTGGCAGTTTGAAGGTTTAAGGCTGGCAATTATGTTTAACACTTCATCCTCAGTGACTGGGGAGAAGTGGAAGGAAGGGCAGTCAGGAATGGTAGAGCTCTTTTTACTACTAGAGTGGTCTTTGGTGGCAAGGCTAGCTTTTTTGACACTATTTTAGCTTGTAGGTGGGCTATTTTATTCGATAGTGCTAGTTGGATGTTATTGCACCTGGCTTTATCCTTGATGAAAATAACAAAACGGAAAAACATCAGGGCACACATATATTACTGCTTTTCTGGTAAGTACCTAGAGAGGTATTTTTAGCATTTTAGAGGATGAAATGTGGAATTTTTGAGGTGCGGGGGCAAAGACTCAACCTTGGCATCTAGGTTGGATATACACGAACAAGAAATGGTTGTTCCTAACAAGAAAATTAGGAACTCCCGTCCCCTGCACAACTATTCTCGGCAGCCTCAACAAACCCTGCAAGTAAGCCTCTTCGGAAGTGTCCCTGGGCCAACCAGTGGGCTGACCAGTTTACACGGGACGTTTGCTCTGATACCGCCGCCGTTTTGAGGAGGCCCTCGAAACATGGTATACTACTTTCTCTGTGTCCACGGCACCCTCACACCGAATTCATACACTTGGCATTGCCAGGTCTGAAGTGAGACGATTGCGCCCGGACCGGAGTAAACGCGGTTACCGTGTTGCCCTGCTGGGGCAACGAGCTGTGCAAGTTTGGTGCATTTGTGACCCCCTTTCCCCTGAAGCCTGCTGCAGTGGAGATGGGCCGATTCCTCCTCCCATAGCGGAGAAATCACCACTGTCCCGCTTGGGAATCCTCGCTGTATCTCTGAGACTCCACAGTGTCAAGACGTCCTGACGAAGTTTGGGTCTGCCTGCGTCGGGGACCGGTGAGAAATCCTTACCCCAACTGGTGGCCCCTAGGGCAGGTGCCCATTTTTATGCACAAAGTGGCCCCTGAGGGCCCCTTTCCTTTCCATTGCGAAATAGCGACTCCATCTCGCACTCTCAACCTGCCTCTGCCCTCAAGTGGAGGTCCTGCTTGAATACTGGGAACTTGTTCTTCATCGCCTCATCCACCTTCCGGAGCTGCTAGAGACCCTTGCAGAGACCCTGTTTTGTCCATTGGCACAAACGCGTGCATGTACTATTTGAGCAATAGGCTCCTCTCTTCGTAGGATTTGGACTACCTCTTAGTTAGGTGTATTTCTGATGTCGAACTGGGTCTAAAGATTACCTGCACTGTCTGTTTTTCTCCCCATCTAGGAGGTATACATATTTCGTGCTTATAATCCTTGAGACCCCTATGGTCTTGTATATATATTGTGTTGATTGTGATGTATTGTTTTACTTTGATATTACTGTTATTCTTTGCTATGGTCTATGTTACGAAGGCCTTGTAATAAATGTGTCTATATTTTTAATATAACACCTGTCTGGAGGAATTTGTTAAGTGTCCTTGCTTTGTGTGCTCATTGAGGTCTTTCAGTCACCCTCACCCCTCTTGAGACTTAGTCTTGACCGCCTGCCATAGCTACCCTGATTGGTCTGGCTTGTCCAGAGGTTACCCTGTTCCAAGAAACTAGGTTGGCCTTCTGAACCTGTGTCCCTCCTGGTCAGAGTTCAGAAATCCTTCTTAACAATCGGCAGAACAGGTGGCAATGGAATGGCGCCGAGTTGATAGCGCAGCGGTGCAGGTACTGTCTTGTAGTCAGGTAATATGCCTGTTAGCAAGGTACGAGTTGGGTGCAGGGTGGTTGTGGCTTTTTGAGCATCTGTTGTCATAGGGGGAGTGAGTGGTAGTCGAATGGTGTGAACTATCGTGACAATCTGGTGAAAGAGTACCACATTAGTACGAAAATGGTTAAAACCATGCGTATTCCACAAGATGATCCCGATAGAAGTATATCAATTAGAACCCCTTGTTGCCAAATTGTACTCATGCAAAGAAATTATTATGTGTGCCAATCATACACGACTGAGCGTAGGTCAGCGTTAATGGACCCTGCACCAATTATACTTGCAGTATAAAATGTAACATTATTAGTCAGGGGTTCACGTGGATTACGTCTGGTATACCACCTACTTCTTCCATATGTACATCTGGAAGTGTATCTTCCAATACTTCTGTCAGGTGGTGACCTATATTTTTCAAACATGTTGATTCAGCCAAGACAAGACTTAATAATTCGAGAATGAAAGCCCACTTTTACCACATCAACCTGTGAAATGTCAAGGAAAAAAAGTTAGAATTTCTCTAAACCACGCCAGAATATATTGACGATTTAATGGGTAAGACCCATTAACCTTAAAAGTATGTTTAAGGAATACATAAAACAAATAGTCCCCCCGATTCCAAAAATGACCCAGGCAAGTTAGCCATCTGTTTTACAGCATCTACTCCCCCTTATGCGGTAAGTGAAATACAGGGGCCATGTTCAGGCCTTTGGGAGCCCGTGAGTTATACTTTGTCGTACTGGTTGGAAGAGCCTGCCTCGTGGCAGTCATCCTACTTTCTTATAAGGTCTGAAACTTTACCAGATTCCCCATTACTACTTGAGCCACATGGATAGGTGGGACAAAAATAGAAAGCTGTCAGCTGCAATGATACTGGGGCTAGGGCAGTAGATGAGGTAGATGGATTACATGAGACCCTCTCCTGCCGTATCACCAACACAGGTTCGGCAACCAAAGGTTCATGGGTCACACAAGACATTTTATCTATATCTTGTTCTTCAGACTCCACTGAATAAGTAGTAAGTAAGCTTAATTCCAAAGAACCTGCGACACTTCTACTTTTTAAGTAAACCTTGATCGATGCATTATAGTTAGTTACATACCTTATAGATAGACGCTCATTTGCACCGCTCACAAGAAGGCGATCATTACGTTTTCCCTTTTTACACCTGTACGCCGAGCTTGACATAGCAGGAATTGCAGAGACATTCTCAGGAGTGGCAATCAAGTCCAAGGAATCAGTCCTCATGAAAAAAGTCAGTTCTGGGCCTTAATAGAACGCAAGAATTTTAAAGAAGCCTTTTTATTGTGACCCAGCAACATATTTACCTTCTTCCCATTTGTAGACTTTTTTTTTCTTTTTGGCTGCATGTTCTAGGGGGGCAAGGCATCCCCTGGTGGCACAGCCTCAGCATGGGATCCAATCTCCACTGGAATCAAGCTTCTGGACACAATTTCACAAGTATCACAGGTGGGGCAATCCGGAGCATTTGGTAAAGCGATCAATGGCGAGGCAGGCACAGCTAGGGAAACTAATTGAGCCAACTCTAACTACACTACCAATCCTCCAGGAGCAGAGAATGACTCCAAAAGTAATGTTTGACAAGCAATCAAAACAGGGTTAACAACCCAGTGAGTACAATTGGCGCAGCATTTATCTCGGTTCACACAGCAAATGCTAGAATTCATAATAAAACCTTCAATATAGTTACATTTATGCAGTGTGTGATCGTGGCCTCTGTCCATAGTGTCAAGGATCCTAGACAGAACCGGAAAGGAAAAGGCATCTATTACAGGATCTTCCTGATGCAGATGATGGTCATTATTATAATTTAATAAAGAAAGTTGCTGAGCTTGGGTATGTGTTGAAAGAACATGACTCGTAAGGGATGAGCACCTAGATGAAGTTGGGCCTGGCTGGTTAAAAAAAATTTGGGCTTGAACTTGATTCGGGGAACCTTGAAAGTCTATCGCAGATCTTTCACACTGGGAGAATGAGACTGTTGTTAAATTATTAGTAGGTTTATACAACTGAACCTCCTCCATCGCACTCCCCAGGATACCAGGACTGCCAGCACAAAGTTGTAATGATCGGGCGCCCAAAGATAAGTGAACCCTTTTGGCCATCTCAGACTAAATCATGGGTGCCAATATCGGGACATCTGACACAAAGTTAGAGTCGGCACAATCACACACATCTTCCGGATCAACGTGACTCGGAGAGCAAGAGCCCTCACGTCGATTCTTCATAGCAGTATTCCAAGAAGACAAAGAAGACTTAACTTCACCAATTGCCTTGGGTTTAACTGAAAATGACTGCATAGGCCGCATGACAGGAGTTGATAACCCCAATTTATTTCCTGCTGCTTCACTCACCGGTGTCAAACTAAGGCGAGACGATATGATCAGCTCTTTCGTCCTCTAGCGCCTCCAACGGCTCGGTTTCCTGGCCCATGGTACGTTTCCCACTTCGCAAACCGTACACCATAAAGCAGCAAAGAAAGTCTTGTTAAGCAAGGAGAAAGAAACTGTATCTTCCAAGCCCAGCCATGCCAAGCGAATCCTGTGAAGGCAGGGTGAATAACGAGTGGGATTGCCAGTCGAATGTGAACCAGCAGACCCAACCCCACCAACCCACGGGAACACAGAAACGCACAGCGCACACCGTGCGCTCCACGTAGGTTAGCGTTAAGAACTGCCTCTAGGCAATCAGTAGAACGTGCAGACAGACTCAGAAAACACTCCAAACAGGCTGGCTCTACCTTCACTGCTTCACGGAAACACACAGCGCACACTTTTGGAATACCGATCCGAATGAAAGCAGTTTTGTGGAAACTTATGAATATCAAGAAACTGTGTGCTTTGAAAGAACAAGTTTTAGCCAGAGCCATATGAATATGAAGGAACTATGTGTTTTGAAAGAACAAGCATTGGCCAGAGCTTTATGAACATAAAGGAACTGGGTGTTTTGAGAGAACAAGTGCCACAAGAGTATGTGAAAGTGCAACATGTGAATAGTGGCAAACAAGTCACGGTGAAGCATCAAGAGGATGTGAAATGAGCATGAACTAAATCCAGATGAAACCGTGGCAACGTGCAGGTGAAGGAGAAACAAGTTAGGTGTGTCGGTTGAGTGACCTGTAATGGGTGGACTGTGTGATCCAGTAACTGTGCCTAGACTGAGGACACCCACCTATGGAAATGCCACTTGAAATATCTGCAACAGAGCTTGTGGGTGAATCTTAAGGAAACCTTGTGTGAACAGAAATTGAAGAATTTAACTTTTTGAAATTGTTGAAAGACTTGAAATCCCTTGGTGCTTTGTGAACTATCCCGAAGCTTTGGAGACGGGAAGCCCCCCGCTCCTTTTGGGGCTTTGTGAACTATCTTGAATCGTGGGGAATGGAGATCCTTTTCAAACAAGAGCAGGAAGAAGCTTGGAACTGTTATTTGAACACATAGGATTTTGAAGCTGACATCCTTACATACTACACTGTATACAAATCGATGTGAGGGCAAGTGTATGTTTTGAACACAGACAGACATTTACTATGGACATCCTGACATGGACTATCCTTAGTTTCGTTTAGGTAGGGTACTCCCACCTTAGCATAGGGCAGGTTAGGCCTTTTTCCAACCCTCCTTTTGTTTTAATAAAAGTATAAAGAGCAAACCTGAGTTCAGTTGCCTATGTCAACTTCATGATGCTTTCAAAGAACCCAAAGAGTGTTAGAACAGAATTCATTTTTGGGGGGTGTGTATTCCATTTTATGAGCACACAAAACTTTCTTTTTTTATGCGTTCCTTTTTCTATGCTCTCTGTATTATATTTGTGGTAAGAGTCTTCTTTGGAAGTCCCCCTGCCAATGCAAACCTTTTAAGGTTGCCCTATGCTAGCCCATATGCCTTCTCGGATGGGAGTGCTCTTTTTAAGAACCACATTTTGGTCATAGGGTGATTATATCACCCTTACAATTGTTTTGTGGAGTAGGCTTGTGGCAGTTGTAATTTACTTTGGCTTCACCAGGAATACAGCTTTTTTGTCTGCATTAGTAGCCCAATATATAATGTTGGTTGCCATTGGAGTACTAATATTGTGTAAGCCCTACTCTTGCCCACTTTGTTTTGGCCCATGAAATGGCCACTGTACCTACATGAGCTCAGACCTACACCATCTGTAGTGGTTTGCACTCGTTTAGGGTGAGAACTAAATCTAGACAAGCCAATACACAAACCCTGTAGGTGAGCCCGAGTGCTTGGCGGTTTATTAGGGCCAGCCTGACTGGGTGGCCTCCAAAACCTGTATGTAATATATGCCTTTTGTGGCATTGGAGGCATGGCTTAGGCCAGCCCATTAGTTTGTGAATGGATATATCCAGGGGAGACTAACTCCCTGGTGGTATAAATGAAATCTTGCACCGGATTCCAATATATGTTTACAATAAGGATGTAGGAAACAGAATGAGCCATTTTTAGCTCCAAAACCACTGCAATAACTCCCCAAAGAAGAGAGATAGCTTCCAAACTTACATCTTTAAGTAAAACATATAATACTTCCTGCCCAGTTCTATATCTGCTCTAATGTCTTGTGTTTCATGTATGTTATCCGTCACTTGTCTCTCGTGTTCCTGTCTCTGCACCCCTTTCACCTCTTTTTGCAAGCTGAGACCGGCAATCAAAACCATCAAGATACAATTCAGTAGTCATCCAGGATTCCTGAATACACACACTGTTGCACTTGGTTAATTTCAAACACAGCTCACTGGAAGAGGAAAGATGAGACATCCCTCTGGAATTCCATGAGACTAATATAATATCGTTAGTATAGTTAGTGTGGTTAAAGATCTTGTTTCAGGGACTTTAACTGGGAAATAGAATCCCTTAATGAAAGAGCTAACATCCTCCAGCTATGTTCATCCTCTGCATTAGAGACCCGAACGCCACTGAATGGACTTTAAATTCCTCTGGAATATTGAGTTAGGAACCGTCCCAGATGAGACCTCTGGAGTTACATATTCTTGTATTTTCACATTAGTACCTGTTCCGATCCCTCAATTCTTTGGAGCTCCGGCACCCCCAAGGCAGGGGCATTTTCCATGTTTACTGCTGCAGATCAGATCATCTGTGCAATAGTTGATCTGTGCAATAGCTCATCTAATAAAGGCCTTTAGTGAGGAGTTTTTTCCAATACCTTTTACACTTTCAGTCTCATCATTTCTCTCATCTTTTCTTCATTCATCCCATGTCCCTGTAAACGTAAAGGAGCCCTCGGTAACACTTCTGTTGACAATGGCTTGGAACGCTGTGTCTCACTGGACGCGTGTGGGGACCCAATCTGTTCATGAAAAACCTCCTCAAAGGTAGTAGGTCCAATCTGCATATTATTAATTAAAGGACTTTACCTTGGGAGCATAGCTCAGTGGCAACGTGCTCGCTTTGGAAGCAAGACGACACGGAGCAACACAGGTTCGATCCCTGGGTCAGCGCTTAGAAACCTCTGGGTATTAAGCGCGTTATAAATAACCTATCATATCATGTCATATATGGGGGCAATGAAGGCATTGGTGAGCTAAGTAGATTGCTAACTTTCTTAGTAAATAGATGGTATAGCCCTTTATCTGTTGTTTGATTTCCCCTCTGCTCCATATTCTGCTGAGGATTACATTTATCAAGCTTTCCAGCTAAATTGGGATTCATGTTTTTAGAATGTACCTTTTTTTTGTTTTTTTACCCTTTATGATTCATATCCTCTGATAAATTATTAGTTGCCAACTCTCCCTCCCCATGTCGATCACTGATTCTACTTCAGACTCAGCATCCAATCCCCCCCAAAGGAATCAGTCTCCCCTGCTTCCTCTCTTACCAGAGACCTCCAGTTTCTCTGTGACAGTTTTTTCCCCCCGTCTTTATTCAGAGGTGGATATTGATTGTGGGAATGTTTATTCGTTTTCCTTTCATTTAAGGGAGGTTGGGATATGGAACAAGGTTTATCTTGGTTCAGATCCATAGTACTCGATCCCTGGTACTCTGGACGCCACCTGGCACCAATTTAAGAGAAGGGCAGGACGCTAACCGTGCACTGTTAGGGTCGGGAATAGAGGGTTCCTGAATATGCCCCTCTAGTATTGGTGCAGTGTCAGGTGTGACTCCCCTCTTCTCAATACCAATTACTGCATTTGAGAGTTTTCCCAAAAACACACTTATATCATTCAGGCAAGAGGTATGAAGTTTTAGTTCCGACAATATTGGGAGAAGCACCTCAGTGTCCTGCAATCGCACCTTTCCCCCACTTGGTCTAACTTGGGTTGAGCCAGGGGAATTACATCGTCCATCCCTTCTTCCTGTCCCAGTGGATACTGAGATCGGGCAAGTAACGTGACCTCCCCTGACTGAAATGTGGGTGGAGTGTCCAAAAAAGACAGTTCCAATACATTCTGAGTGGCCCCCACCCATCTCCCCACCCAGAGCTCTCTTCTTGTTCCAGCATCAGGTAGTCGCTAAAAACAGGGGTTAATGGCGGGAGTGGCATTGTTAATGCCAGTCGCATTGTGCTTTTTATGGGTGTGAAGACGAGGGATGTGGATAGGATGTCATCAAACATCCGCGCCCCTTGTAAATTTACGCTTTGCGTGTGCGGTCCAGACTGCATTTTTCAGATTTTAATTATTCTTTATCTAGAAAGCCCAACAGACCTGGAAGCAATCGATCGGTATACGCCCGGTCGTTCGAACAGTTACAGAGTCACAATGCAGTTTCAGATTGATTTGAACATTTTATCACCCGCATATAAATCACGAAAATTGAGTGTAAATTCACACAGAAGACAAGAAAAGGGATATAACAGAAGTATAATAATGGGACCCCTGCCGCCTGCAAGCCATCGCAACCGGAGCAACGGGCCCTTCACAGGGCACTTGCGTGCGTGCCTTTTTGTAGAGATGCAGTGTTAAGGGGCGGGGACAAGCAGCCCGTAATAACAGCAGAAGCAGCAGACGTTGCAGCGTTGCAAAAGTCCAAAGGCACAATGTGAAAGGAGCATATCAGAGTAGGCAGGCGTAACAGGCCACTTCCCAGGGCACATCCACAAGGACTTTATTAAATTGCTCCTGACAGTAGCAGAGTTTCTCTGGGGCAGAATGTTCATTATCTGTATGATATTCTCATCATGAGCGATTCCCTGCAAACCACTCACACCCATGCCAGTTTGGTGGTTCACTTACTGCAGTCCCCGGAGTTGGACATATATTTTTAGAAATGTGATCTGGTTCTGCCCCACAGGATGCAGTTTTGGAGATTTATGATAGACTCCAGGATGGAGACTCTCTGCCTCCCAGAAACCTCAATCTTATCAGGAAGGAACTCATGAGCGCATTCAGCATACTGGAGGCAGTGGTGGCCAGCTCGCTATTCCATAGCATCCATGAGACCTCGCCTTTTCCTGTACTTCCTGCTAAATTGGTGAGCAGGTGCAAGTCGATCTTGGTCACTTGACATAAGCCCCACCCACCTGCTTAGCCCCATATCTTGCTTTCCTTTCTTAACTCTTAGCCTTGACTTGATATGATATCATAAGTCATTTATAATGCGCCTGTACAGATCCAAAGCAAAGGGCACACCAAGAAAATGGTAATTCCTGTATGGACCAAAAAGACCCAGGCCTAGAACCCCTGCTTCTCTTAAATCAGATAAGCTCCAACGAATATGTGTTTCACCCCTCGCTCAAACAGCACATCCCTACAATCACCACACATCGGCAACCACGACGCTCACCAGCATCATCCTGGCCCACTGCAACGCAGCAACCTCACCGGTGTCACCATCAGCAGTCCATCATCCAACTCTCCATGAAACTGATGCTTGCCAATGTCTGCTCAGCAATCAGCCATACAGCAGACATCATCAACCTCATCACCATACATAATAATAATAATAATCTATTTCTTATAGACTGCTACAAACCAATAGGTTTCAGAGCGCTCAAATAACACAAGACATTATTATCCCACAGAGTGGTACTCATTTTATCGACCTCGGAAGGATGAAAGGCTGAGTTGACCCTGCCTGGATTCAAACCTGCCACAGCAACCTGCACACAGATATGAGGGGCGAGCGCTTAGCTTGCTGTGCTTTCTGAGTGGCTCCATACTCAAGAACCTTCCGACTCGAGCACTCCTGCCTTACCTGACAATCATCAACAGCCTTCATAACTTAAGGCACCTCTTCCCCTTGGCCATTAAGACCGGACAAATTCTCAACACTGGACCCAGATGACCTCAGCAACTACTGCCCCATCACTCATCTTTCCTTTCTAGGTAAATTCTTTGAGAAAGCAGAAGCCACGCAACACCTCCAACACATCGAAGCCAACCACCTCCTTCAGTCCTACCAATGTGGCTTCAGTCCCAGATGCAGTAGAGAAACTACCACCAAGGAGATCGACAATGCCCTTAAAAACCTCGATGAGCGTCATCCTTGCCTGTTGGTTCTTCTTGAAGTCTAAGCCGCATTTGACAAAGTATACCGCCAGACACTCACCGACAATCTATATTAATGCATGTGGGGGATCAGTGAGAACGTCCTGAGCTGGTTAAAATCATACCTTGCTATTCACCACCAGTTTGTACAAATTGATTCCTCCAGATCACCAACTCTACCCTCACCTGTGCAGTAACGCTAGAATCCATCTGTTCCCCTGGCATCTTCAATCTTTACATGGAACCACTCAGATCCCTCCTCTCTTGACAACATCCACATCCACCAATACGCAGAGGACAGTCTGCTTTAGCTCAAGATATCCTTTAACGAAGATATCCACAGGCTCAAGGCCTGCCTCACATTGATCCCGTTGTGGATGTCCACTGCTTACTTGAAGCTCAACCCCTTTCAAGACTGAATTCCTATGGCTGACCAACAACACCAAACACCCGACATCTTGACCTTGCTCTCTGGAGCCAGGAGGCCATGTCGGGAGACTTCAGCGATGCACGTCTCCAAAGTGAAAGAGACTAACATTCGCCCGAGAAGCGTCTTGCGAGTTGGTTGGGAACCAACACAGTAAACCTGGAGAGACAGAAAGGTAGTTGCGAGACCTGTAGTAGGAGGACCATCCGGTCTGACAATGGTGCTGAGAGCATCTACCGTAGCCTAGAGCAAAGCCATGTAGGAAAATGTGCGGCTTACAAGAGACTGTAGTGGTAGTGTGACCTGTCATGGGTGGACCGAGCGGTCCGACAACTGCACCGAGACCATCAGCAACAATTGGCCGCAGAGAGAAGCAGGCCACAGAAGAAGCATCAAAGAAGAAGTTGAAGCAGAGGGAGAAGACCTGCGACCCTTGGCGAAACCAGTGTAGAGTTCCCCAGGAGAATGTAACAGGAACAAATACCAGTCCGGGAGGGGTCCGGGAAGATTTGAGACTGTAAATCGTGAAGAAGCAGAGAAAGTAGTAAATGACTTTGTACTGCAATTCCCCTGGCAGATCTGCAAGAGTGTGCTGCTGGAGACTCGAGAGGCACTCAGGGAGCATCTTTGATGTTCCAGTGAGGACAAACAAAGGGTAAAAAGGGTACAAAGAAAGCAGTGTGCGTTAAACTCTCATTGAAATAATTATAAGTTTTGTTGAAAACTATAAGGAATATTTGGGAACCAGCTAGAAGCAGGGAGTCATTCGCCTAGCCCCAGGAGGATCTCGTGCAGTTGTTTATTTGTTATGAAAAGCTTGGAACTTTTACTTTATGGAGATTTGCGTCCTTTGCATCCAGGAGAAGGGAGTCATTGTCCTGGGTCACCATCCGAACCAGTTCCTTTCAGACCAGATGGTCAGGTTCTGGTATTTTTGCCTCAGGTACATCAAGGTACAGGCGGAATATCTACCAGGATATCTCAATCTGGCAGCCGACCAGGACTCCCGCCATTGGGAGAGAGCGAGTGATTGGAGACTCCACCACACTTGCTTTCTTTGGCTTCAGAGGATTTGGGGCCCTGTTGGTATGGATCTTTTCACATCCTGGCTGAACACTCCACTTCAAGGTCACTTCAGCTGGAGGCTAGATCCATTTGCCAGGGCAGCAGATGTATTCCTGCAGCAAAGAGGAGGTGGAAGGCATTGTGTATTTACATTTTCAGTGATTACTCTAGGGAATGTCAGATCATACCCCCAATCACATTGAGGGAGCTTGCTGGTGCATTCTAAGGGATGTGGATCCCGTTTATGCTGGAACAATACAGTAAACCTTTTGGCTGACTTGCGCCTTTGCTCTCTTAGCGCACTATCAATACTTATAGATCGGCTATATCATCCAGGCATGCTTTAATGGAGGGCTTTCCAGTGGGTGAATCTCCTCTTGTCTGCCGACTACTGAAAGGGATCTGGGTTTCTCCACCCGCTCCTTCTTGCAAGTATTTTTGTCTTTGTGGTGTTAATGTGGTGTTAAATATGCTCAGGGGTTGGCCGTTGAATTCAGATTCATCCCTTCGGGCCTTATGAGCCAAATTGGTGATGTGGATGCGTCTGGTGTCATTCCAGAGGGTGGGAGCGTTAGGGCCCCTGATCTTTCCAGTTGTGTGTTGTTGTTCGGTGCCTTCTTACTTATGAAGCGAGAACCACAAAAATTAGGGGGTCTGCAGATCAACTGTGCCTTTATTTTTTTAAACTATTTCAGCCAGTGTCGTCTGAAACACTGGCTTGGTGGGTGCACTGGGACATGGATCAGCCGGACACAGATGTTTCACTGTTTGGGGCACATTCAGCCAATGGGGCAATTCGGTCTAAGGCTTTTTGGGCAGAGGGTCGGCTGTAGAACATTCCTCGGACATCAAACTGCTAAATTCTAGTACATTTCACTATTTATTTTCTAAGCCTATTGTGCAAGCTTCTTGAGCCATGCTAGAAGGGCTTTGAACGTACATAATAGGAAGCCGCCATGACATAAAATGCATTAACCCTAGCCTGCGACGGAGAGTCGAGAACATGTTAATGGCACAGAGGAGAGTATTATCACTCCATCATTGCCTTGCCCAATAGTGTTGTGTGTGACTTCTGACAGACTAATTCTACGCAGGCCAGAGGTTTTACTTACACGAGTGGTTTATGGGCATTGCAGTTTTTTTTGTAGTGATCTAGTTCTTACAATTGTAAAGCAAATGAAAGAATTGAGACACATTATGCTCGCCTGCGGGCCATGAACAGAATTCCGGCTCTCTTTCACAGGCTAGGATTAATTGACAGTGTTATTTACAGCTTCAATGAAACACAGCTTAATGAAACACAGATGTGCTGCTCTTGTTCTACTTACATCTAGAGCTTAAAAATTCACCGTTGCTTGGAAAGGAGTTCACCCCTTAAGTTTCTAAAGGCAAGACAAAAATGAGGTGGAAAAATGGATCTACCAATTCTGACCACAATTATGAGCCAACAAGAGGTTGGAAAAGTGTTAAAAAAAATATGTCAGTCACACAGAAATACTGCAAGAACCAATTAAAACCTTGATGCAGTCATCTGAATTTTGGCAATTCTGTTTATTATTCTAGGCCACAAAGTCCAAATGAGTTTTCATTTTACAGTCTACAATTCATTTTTACATATCATTTTTAGAAATCATTTCAATTCAGGTTGTGATGTTACACTGCGTGAAATCGTTCACAAAAGGTTCAATTTGTAAAACCATAACTGAAAATCAGGGGAATAAATGTCAGAGCAGTGATCACTCACTTCATGTTCCTGGTTATCAAGACCTTCTTTTCCACTTTTGCCACTTTTTCCCGATTTCAGAGGTTCCTAAAAAAGAGCAGTAAAGAACAAATATTAGTTACATTAAGAAATGTAGGGCCTCATAAGTAGGGCAGTGCCGTAAAAATGCAGCAGTAGTACTGTTACTGCCGCATTACCACACTGCCCAACTACAAGTTTGGCGGAGAGGTGGAGGATTCACATCCAGCTAAGAGCTGGAGGTAAATCCGCCACCTTTCCACCAAAAAACTGCAATTTCGGACGGAATTGGTACTAACACCTCCTACCACCACTTGTAATCCGGCGGTAATACCGCCAGACCAAGTGGTGGTAATGGTAATTCCGTTAAGTGGTATTTTAGCAGATTTACCATTGACATACCACCAAACATGTAATGAGGGCGTTAGTTTAAATAACAACTTATCAACAACAATTGGTTTAATGCCTTTCTTTAAAGAGTCACAGATGACCAGAGAGGAGATATAGACACCTTTAATGAAAGCGGCAGCATGCAGTTTCAATCACCAGAAACATGATATAACCCAAGGAGCACATAGGTTTAATTGCAAATATTTTATCTTTTACCAGTGTAATGACTGCAAATGACTTATTTGTTGATACAGCTGTGTGAGAGGTTGCTACTTCTGTCTTTTCCTATGTTTTACTGAAAATGTTTGATTGTGCTGTTATTTTTACAGAATAAACATTTTAGAAACCGAGAAGAAATGATTAGGAACTGGTCAAACAAACCCTCAGCATTTCATTGGGCAAAACATTTTTGTTTGCAGTACTGTTCCGAAAATATGTTCAGGTGTTCGCTGATTCAGGCTAGATGCCACTCTACTGTACTCGAGAGCAACATTTGGACCAATTTCTCCTGGTTATCATCCAACACCATGATTTCATTGACATTTTACCGATCTCCCAGGCACATGGTTGATCAAGCTCTATAAATTGTCTACGGAGTTGAAGATCCTGTACATGAACGGTTTATCCAGAACGCATAGGAGTGCACAGTCCTCCGATGCGTAAGCATTCCGGAGCCTACCATAGCTACAGAATTGGTGAACTAAAGCTTCGAACACTCGCTGGGAGGGTGGGGAGCAGGCAAGAGTGGAGAGTTAGAGTCTCAGCATTGATGCTCCTTTTTTAAAATTGCAGCCATCAAAACACTCTGTCCGTTCATTGTGAACAATACATCGTAGTATGGGGTGTGCAATATGCTTTCTACAACCTACAGCAAAAAATGCTTTTTTTATTTTTTACAATTTTTATTAATTTCAACAAAATAAACAAAACAAAAAACCAAACAGAGAACAGCAATTATACATTCCATGTCTCATGTGCAATTTCGTGATTTGTCCACCACCCCCCGTTACCCTCCTCTCTATCCCGAGCCTACACCACCACCTTTCACCACCCTTTCTGAGGGCACCCCCCCTACTTTCTCCCCCCGAAGAACCATCGTCCTCCAGGCATGTCTGGTCAGACCCAGAAAGTGTGGTTACTAATTGCCTCCAGGCTATCAACGTCTCCACTTCTTCGTCTCCACCTCTATTTACTGCCTCGCTCCACACCACCGTTTCTGCATCCGCCCATTTCCGAAGTTCCTGCCACCAGGCTTCTACTTTTGGTCTATTGCTTGCTTTCCAGCTCATAGCAATTCTGCGCTTAGCGAGTATGTAAGCCAAGTCTTTGAGTTTGCTTATGTGTTTCTTTCTGCGCGGCCCAGGGAACCCCCTACCATGCACAACCACATAGATTCCACCTCCAGACTTATCTCTTTCCCTGCCAATGGGTGGGCTACCTCCTCCAGAATCTCCTTATTTCCGGGCATGCCCAGAACATCTGCACCAGTCTCACATTCTCCTCCCCACATTTAGGTTATGTTTGTATTCCCGCATTCTTAAACTTGACTATCTTCTGAGGAGTCATAAACGCTCTATGGGTAACATATAACTGGATTTGTTGCAGCCTCACGTTCCTGGACACTTGTGTGGTATCCCTGTACCCTCCCCCACAGTCTGTCATCTATAGGTTCTCCAGCTTCCTCTTCCAAATCCTGTCTCAACTGGATCACCTCCTTCCCCACCCCCTTCCCCTTGACATCAGCAGTTCATATATCCGGGAGGCCTCGTGGCCTCCATCTGACACATCATAAAATGTTTCTATGGCAGTATTTGGCTGGCTCTCCAGCGCTACTTCTGACCAAGTGTCCTTTATCTTCCGCACCAACCTAGTATAAGTGATGTACTGTCCCCGGTGTAAACCGGTGTCTTCCACCAGTGTGTCAGACTCCACTGCCTTCCCATCCTGCCACACATCCCCCAGCGTTGCTATACGAATCGGTTCCCAATGCTTTTAGACTATCTTCCTCAATTGCTCATCCACTCCATTCACTGCCACTAGCGGCATCTGTGGGGAACACAGGAACGGGTTCTCCATGACCCGGCAAGCCCTTCGCCACATCTTCCATACCAAATCTAACATTCTTGTCCCACCGTCTTGTTGCAATGTTGCAACCATACCCATTCTTTCAGGAAAAACGGAACACATTCAGCCTTCAACAATCTGGACTCCGATGTGGAGTGTTCCGATAACAACCTCACCACTTATTGTGGTTGGCTGGCCAGATAGTAAATCTCAAAGTTGGGCAATTTAATTCCCCCTTGATCATAAATGTTTTGCAGTTTCCATAATGCTATTCTGTTTCTAGAATTGTGCCATACGAACCCCCTACAAGAATCGCTTGGGTATCATGTATGGTATATTCCCAAAGTAGTGCAACAGCCTTGGCAGCACCACCATCTTTAACAGTGCTACTCTCCCCATCATGGTCAAAGGAAGATTGGCCCAGAACCTCATGCTGTTTTCAATGTTAGCCACCGCCTTCTCTGTGTTTTGTTTGTGTTTGACCTCAACACTGTGATGTACATCAATCCCAAGGTATCTAAAGGTCCCGGTCTCCCATTGTATTTTTAATACTGGCAGTTTCTCTCGTGGTATCCCGTTGTACCTACCCAGGGGAAATATGATATGCATTAATTACCGTAAAAGCATTTCTGATGGTTGTATCTGCTTAGATTCACATGCTGTGCATATGGTCCGACATCCAGTGGTAATCGCAGAGTATTGCAGAGTATTGCATCTTGTCTTTCGAGAATCGAAAGGGACCTCTACATGGGCGTGCCTGTAACACTATCCCTACGTGCAGTGTACCCAAGATCCCTCACTTGTCACGCGTCGAGGTCCCTCCGATTGTATTTTTTCTGCCGTGAGGGAGCCTTATGACTATCGTGAGTGAGTACAGAAAAGAGAGAAAGGGGTAAGACGTCTATGTTCCTTCCATCTGAGCGGGGAGAAAGGGTGGGCGTATGTGAATCTAAGCAGATACAACTATCAGAAATGCTTTTACAGTAAGTAATGCATATCTTCTGATGTTTGTTAATCTGCTTAGATTCATATGCTGTGCATAGACTAGCGAGCAGTACCTAGAGTTGGAGGTGGGTTGTGAGAAGGAACAGTAGTGAGAAGATGTCTTAGTACTGCCTGTCCCACCTGAGAATCAGACCTAGAATGAGTGTCTAGGCAAAAGTGTTTTGTAAAGGTGTGTACAGAACTCCAGGTTGCCACTTTGCAAATGGACTCAAGGGGAACATTTGCAATAAATGCTATGGAAGTCCCAGTGCCTTGAGTAGGTATGTGCTCTAGGCTTGAAGGGCATCTCTCTCTTAGCAGGACTGTAGCAGAGTGTGATGCATTTGACAATCCACCTAGAGATAATGGATTTGGAGACTGCGTCTTCTTTTCCTGCCACCACTGAAAGGAAAAACTGATTAGTCTTTCTTAGTGGTCGAGTTCTATCCATCTAGAACATGACAGCTCTGCGTACATCCAGTGTGTGCAGTGTTCTTTCTCCCATGCTTGAAGGATTTTGAAAGAACGTTGGTAGTTCTATAGATTGGTTCACATGGAACTTAGAAATGAATTTAGGTGCAAACCTCGGGTGAGTGCGTAGAACCACCTTATCTTTGTGAACTGTTACAAAGGGATCTAGGACTGAGAGGGCTTGTAGTTCACTTACTCTCCTAATGGAGGTAATAGCTATTAAAAAAACAGTCGTATAGGTGAGATCTTTAAGAGTTGCTTTGTGCATGGGCGTAAAAGGAGCCCCCATAAGCCTAGTCAACACCACGTTTAGGTCCCATTCGGGAGGCGGGTTAGAAAGGGGAGGGTGAATTCTTTTCACTCCCTCCATGAAAGCTTTAATAACTGGTATCTTCCACTATGACACTTTCTGTTGTGATGTAGTGTAGGCTGAAAGTGCAGTTAAGTGAACCTTTAGAGAGTTAAAGACCAGGCCTGAGTCAAGTAGATGAGTTAGGTACAAAAAAATGTGGGTGGGAGAGCAGTTAATCGGGTTAATGCTCTTTGAGTTGCACCAGATGAAAAACCGTTTCCATTTACTGGAATAGCAATATCTAGTGTTCGGTTTTCTTGCCGCCCTGAGAATGTCCATACATCTCTGAGGGAGCTGCAGGTTCCCAAACTCTATGACCTCAGGAGCCAGGCCGCTAAGTTCAATGTCTGCGGGCATGGGTGAAGCCTCTCCCCTCCGTCTTGCAACAACATGTTGCTGTACGGGCAAGGCAGTTTGACTGGAGGAGATAGGGAGATCTCCATCAGATGAGCGAACCAGGGTTGGCGGGCCCACATGGGGGCCACTAGTATCATCGTGACTGGTTCCTGGTGCATCTTGTGCACTATCTTGTTGAGAAGGGGAGTTGGGGGGGGGGGGGAGAGCGTAAACAAATTTCCCTGACCATGTTATCCAGAGTTCGTTCCCCTTAGAACGGTTTTGGGGGTACCTGGAGGTGCAATCTTGGCATTGAGCATTCTCCACAGTTGCAAACAAATCAATCTCTGGGAAGCCCCATTCAGCGAAAACATTGGAGACGATGTCTCCGTGTAATCGGCATTCGTATTCCATGGGCAATGGGAAATCTCTGCTGAGTACGTCTGCTAGAAGATTGAGTTCCCCTGGAACATGTTGTGATAACAGGAACATGTTGCGTTTGAGAGCCCACTTCCAAATGTTCTGGGACAGTTTGGACAGCCCTGGAAAGTGAGTACGCCCTTGTTTGTTCAGGTAGTACATGGCCGTGGTGCTGTCTGTGAGGATCAGGACCGTCTTTCCCTGCAGTTGTGTGGAAAGCTTTTAGTGCTTTGAACAGTGCCAAAAGTTCTAACAAGTTTATGTGGTTGGATGCTATGT
The DNA here is from genome assembly GCF_040938575.1 of Ambystoma mexicanum. Lineage (NCBI taxonomy): Eukaryota > Metazoa > Chordata > Amphibia > Caudata > Ambystomatidae > Ambystoma > Ambystoma mexicanum. The sequence goes on from NC_090940.1 coordinate 521,479,624, forward strand.
CTGACGACCAAACTCTGCGCTGTTTGTTGAAGCAGGTGAGCTCCCCACCCTGTTAGAGACGCGTCTGTAGTTAGAGTGGCTTCCACTGCGGGGGTGGTGAAGGATTTCCCCTTCAAGATGTTGTCCCTCAACCACCATTGCAGCGAAAGAACGAGGGCCGGCGAGACAACCACTAGATCGTCCACTGTCTGCTGGCCTGACACCACTGGCTGTTGAGCCACTCCTGCACTGGGCGCATGAGCAAGCGCGCGTGAGGAACCAAGTAGATGAACTAGTTACTCTTACCTTGTAACGTTCTTTCGATGGGATGTTCCTCCGACGTATTCCTTATCTTAGATATAAATCCTTCAGCTTTGCTGGCCTCGGAAAATTTTTTCGCCAGAGGGCGCTGCGCGTCGATGATCGCCGAGTCGATGACCCTCGACGGCCTCCGTGCCGACGTCGACGTCATCCTGCCTATAAAGGCCGCGCGCAGCGTCCGTTGCTCAGTTCCGTTTTGTAGTCCCCAGTAATGTTTTTGGATTAGACTAATCACCTTGAAGGAGCATAGGCTGCAAACCCACAGGAAGTCATACTGCGGGGATGGATGGGAGGGTCGATAAGGAATACGTCGGAGGAACATCCCATCGAAAGAACGTTACAAGGTAAGAGTAACTAGTTCTTCGAAGGGATTGTGTCCTCCGACGTATTCCTTATCTTAGATAGACTCCCATAGCAGTGGTATTGTGACTGGAGGCGGGAGTAATAAAAGTTATGTTACCCTTCCAGAATGGACAGAGTGTAACACAGCCTTGCCGAATCTAGTTTCTTGACTAGAGGAGGAATCCAGGCTATAGAATTTGGTAAATGTATGTGCGGACGACCATGTGGCAGCCGCACATATATCTCGAATTGGCACCCCTCTTTGAAGGGCTGAGGATGTTGCGATACCCCTGGTAGAATGAGCCCTTAGATTTTGAGGAGGCTCCTTTCCTGCCAATTTGTAGCACTCCAGAATGGCTAAAATAATCCATCTGGAGATGGTTTGTTTTGTTATTGGAAGGCCCAACTTATGTCCTGCATAACCTACAAAGAGTTGGTCTGCTTGTCTGATCTTAGCCAATCTGCTGATATAGAAGCTCAAGGCTCGCTTAGGGTCCAGCCTGTGCAGTCTCTCTTCCTCCTTCCCCGGATGAGGAGGAGGGTAGAAAGAAGGTAATATAATCTTCTGAGTGATGTGAAACTCCGAGACTACCTTCGGGAGGAAGTTAGGCTTCACCTGAAGAACAACTTTGTCCTTGTAAAAGATTGTATGTGGAGGTTTACACGATAAGGCTTGCAACTCGCTAACCCTTCTAGCAGATGTCAATGCTATTAGCAAAACAGTTTTGAGGGTGAGAAGCTTCAATGAACAAGAGTGTAGTGGTTCAAAAGGGGCACCCTTTAGGAAGTTTAAAATTAGGTTTAAATCCCATAAGGGAACTTGAAAAGGTTTCGGGGGATAAACATTAGTTAATCCTTTTAGGTATTGTATTACCAATGGAATTTTGAAGTATGAAGGCTCCTCTGCAGTGCGCTTAAAGATTGATAGCGCTGCGAGATAGCCCTTAATTGTGCCAACCTGTAGGCCTGAATTAGCCAGGTAAAGTAAGAATGACAACACCATAGGTGTACCACAAGAAAAGGGTTCAATATTCTTTTCTCTGCACCAGCTGCAAAATTTGTTCCAACGGCAGCGGTATAGAGTTTTAGTTGCCGGCCTTCTGGCCGAAAGCAACACCTCCATAACATCATCCGGAAGGTCCCAATCCTTGTACCTCAACCTTTCAGACACCAAGCGTGAAGGTTGAGGGTCTTGATGGCTGGATGGAGAACCTGACCTTCCTTCTGCGAGAGAAGATCCTCTCTGTATGGCAGTCGAATTGGAGGGCAGATGGACATGTCTAGAAGGTCCGGGTACCACGTTCTCCTGGCCCAATCCGGGGCAATTAGGATCATGGTCTTCCGAAACCTTCTCAACCTCCTGATCATTTGAGGAATGACAGGGACCGGAGGGAACGCGTACAGAAGTGGGAACTCCCAGTCCACTACGAACGCATCTCCTAGAGCTCCTCTCGGGGGAAATTCCCTTGAGCAAAATCTGTCGCACTTCCTGTTGATACTGGTGGCGAACAGATCCACTTGAGGGGTTCCCCAAAGGGCGAAGATCTCTTGAAGGACTTCCTGAGCTATCTCCCACTCGTGAGAGACTGTGCTCTGCCTGCTCAGAGCGTCCGCTGTCAAGTTCTTCTCTCCGGCTAGGTGAATTGCCGATAGAGAGATTCCTTCCTGAATTGCCCAAAACCAGAGCTGCATCGCCTCTCTGCACAGTGGTAGTGAGCCTACGCCTCCTCTTTTGATGAGGTAGTGCATGGCCACTGTATTGTCCGTCATTATTAGGACGTTTCTTCCCCGTACAGACGGCAGAAAAGCCTTCAGCGCTAGTCTGATGGCTCTCAGCTCCAACAGGTTGATATGTAGTCTGGACTCCGATGGAGACCAACGACCGCTGATGGTCAAGTCGTTGGCGTGAGCTCCCCACCCCGTGAGTGAGGCATCCGTGACTACTGTTATCTCCGGCCATGGTTGCCAAAACATTTCTCCTTTCAGGATGTTCTCCCGACAGGCCCACCACTGAAGGTCTCGGGCTACTTTGACCGGGATCCGAAGGAGATCTGTCATCCTTCCTGAGAACTGTGACCACTGAGTTCTCAGTGCCCACTGGAGGGATCTCATTCTCAGGCGAGCCTCCGGCACGAGGAATATGCAGGATGCCATGAGGCCTAGCAACCTCAGAAAGTCGTAGGCTGGGAGATATTGGGCATTCTGAAATCTGATGACCATCTGCAGAATATCTCGAGCCCTCACCTCTGGTGGCAAGGCTTTTCCCAGGGAAGTGTCCAGGACTGCTCCAATGAATTGGAGTCTCTGTGATGGTATCATCTGTGACTTCTTTAAATTGAGGGAGAAGCCCAGCTTGTGAAGGAAGTGGCAAACATAATCCAGTTGTCTCTGAGCCTGTTCCGAAGATACAGCTCTGATCAACCAATCGTCTAGGTAAGGGTAGACATGAATCCCTTCCCTCCTTAGACTTGCAGCCACAACCGACATTAGCTTGGTAAAGACCCTCGGGGCGGAGGTTAGCCCAAATGGCAGAACTCGAAATTGATAATGAGAGCTGCCAATTGCGAACCTCAGGTATCTCCTGTGCCTGGGATGGATCGGCACATGGAAATAAGCGTCCTGGAGGTCTAGAGATACCAACCAGTCCTGAAGCTGGAGGGCCTGAAGGATCTGAGAGAGAGTCACCATCTTGAACTTGTCCTTTCGGAGGAATTTGTTCAATTCCCGTAAGTCTAAGATGGGTCTCAGTCCTCCGTCCTTCTTCGGTATTATGAAGTAGGGGGAGTACCAACCCTTGTTCCTTTCCGCTACAGGTACCAGTTCTATGGCACCTTTCTCTAGCAGGTCTAAAACCTCCTGCAAGAGGAGCGGATCTGGAAGCTTCAAAGGGTTGTTCCCCGGTGGATGACTCTGAGGGATATGTAGGAAGGGCAGGCAGTAACCTTGGGCCACTGTCTCCAGAGCCCAAGCATCTGACGTAATAGCCTGCCATTCCGTCAGATGGTGAGTTAACCTGCCCCCTACTGGTGTTCTGTGAGGGGAGACCTCAGAGTGGTTTTGAAGCGGCTGATGCAGTTGCCGAAGGTAAAGTGGCTCCTGCTCCTGCGGGTGCGGCTTTCTTTCCCCTACCCCGTCCACCACGGGTAAATCTTCCTTGGCCTCTTTGAGCCGGTCGTCCCCTGCCCCTTCCATATGAGGAATAGTAACGAAAGGACCGTCCTCTCCACGATGATCCCGAAGGACGAAAGGTATTCTGACGGATAGCAGCTCCCAATGACTTGGCTGCTGCCTTGGACGTTTGCAGTTTCTCCAAACTGTCATCCGCCTTCTTTCCAAAGAGGGTAGAACCGTCAAAGGGCATATTCAAAAGCCTGGTCTGCACGTCAGAGGCAAAACCAGACTTCCTCAACCACGCATGCCTGCGGATTGTGGTACTTGCCGCCATGGCCCTGCTGATACTGTCAGCAGAATCTAAGCCAGTTTGTAGGGTCTCGCACATCGCATCTTTACCATCCCTGATGATGTTTAAAAATGCGTCCCTTTCCTCTCCTTCTTGGAGGCAGTCAGCCGCTGATGAAGCGCACTCCCAAAGGGTGTGGCTGAACCTAGCGAGCGTACAGGTCGCGTTAATAGACTTTAACGCCATGCTACAGGCAGAAAAAACCTTCTTAGCCATGGCATCATACTTTTTGTCATCCCTATCCTGCGGAGCAGTGGGGTATGCAGATGTGCTGCCTGATGAGGTTGCAGCCTGTACAACCAAGCTCTCAGGAGTAGGGTGTTTTGACAAATATTCAGGGTCAGAACTAGCCACCCTGTATTTTGTTGACAGTTTTTTATTTACTGCCGGGATAATTTCTGGCGTTTCCCAGTTTGTCAAAATCCTTCTCTGTAGAGCAGAGTGAAATGGAACCACAGGATCCTCCTGTGGGCCCTTGTCCAGTATGTCAGTGAGGTCATCCTGCTGAAAGGCAGGAGAAGGTGCAGACCAACCCATAAATTCTATGATTCTAGACATCAGAGCTCTATATGGAGTCTCCGCATGTTCTCCTGGGTCTGGTTTGATAAATTCTGCTTCAGGAGAAGTGTCCAAGCCACTAGCTTCCTGAAGTGCATCCTGAAGATTTTTTAATCTTCCTTCCTCAGAGGCGAAAGTCTCTGGCTCTGGTGATGTGGTCCTCTGTAAATCAATATCTTGGTCTGAATCCTCCCTTTCCTCAAAAATCGAGGTTAAAGGGGGATACATTGGTTTTTGGAATGGTATAAACCCCATTTCCAATGCAGAAGGAGCCATCATCACAGGCCTTGAAAACGTCGATGTCGTCGACACCGACGTGAAAGTACTCGAAGGCGCCGTGAAAAGCGTCGAGAAATGTGTACTAGGCCTCGAAGAACTCGAAAGGATCGGAGTCCTGCTCGAGAACGACGTCGACGTTCTCGGCGTCGAGTCGGAGGTCTTTTGTCTAACCGTTGGCTGTGGAGTAGCCGTGGTTCTTTCCTTCACCGGCGTCGATATCGGCGTCGACGTCGGCGTCGACTCGATCGACTGATGCGCCGATGGATCCTTCGACAACGGCGTCGATGGCGCCGACCTCTGTTTCGAAGGAGTTTTCGACGATGGCGTCGATGATGCTTTATCTCCCGATGGCTCGAGGCGCTTTCGGGTTGACTTTTCCGCCGGGTACTGCGACTCGCGGCGTTTAGATTTTTTGGGTTTTTTACCCGGGGTATCACCCTCAGCTGTCTTCGAGGGGGACGAGGCCGCTTTCTCGAAGACGCTTAGCATCTTTTTCCTGAATTCCTCCCACTCAGCTTGCGAGCTGCGTTTTGTGGGGCAATGAACTCTCTCAGGAGAACTCGACGAAGATGACGAAGGGGATCTCCTACGTCTCTTCTTCGAGTGTCTCGATGTCGACGAGTGGTGGGAGCCACTTCGTGATCTAGATCGAGAGTGTTTTTTATGGTGAGGAGACGAACGTCTCGACTCTACCGAAGAAGCTTTCGAGGAAGTTAAAGTTGACCTACCTCTCTCGAGCTTCCCCCTACGCTCCTTCAAGGCTTTCGCCGTCATGGAAAGGCATTCCTCACACTCCGAACTCTGGTGCGTGATTCCCAGACACCACAAACAGACCCTGTGAGGGTCCGTCAACGACATTTTCTTCCCGCAGTCTCGGCACTTTTTGAAACCGGACCGAGGGGTCGTCGGGTCGGAGGAGGATGCCATCGATATCGAGGTAAATAGTAGTTATTATATACGTTTTATCTTGACGAGAACTGAGCAACGGTGTTCCGAGGCACAACGAAGCGCGGAAAAACGGAACTGAGCAACGGACGCTGCGCGCGGCCTTTATAGGCAGGATGACGTCGACGTCGGCACGGAGGCCGTCGAGGGTCATCGACTCGGCGATCATCGACGCGCAGCGCCCTCTGGCGAAAAAATTTTCCGAGGCCAGCAAAGCTGAAGGATTTATATCTAAGATAAGGAATACGTCGGAGGACACAATCCCTTCGAAACATGACGCCATCATTCCTAGCAGTCACATAGCCTTGCGTAACGTTACCTCTCGACTGGCTACATACTGGGGGATTTGAAACAACATGTTTTGAACCCTCTTGTTGGAGGGGAAGACGAGGCCGTCCTTTGTTTGAACTAGAGGCCCTATGAACTGTTTGACCTGACTGGGGTATAGGCTGGATCGTTTCTCGTTGATGGAGAATCCCAGGCTGAATAAAAGATCTATCGTCTTTTGGGTATTTGACAGACATTTTTCGTAAGAGTCCCCTGTTTTGTGCCAGTCGTCGAGGTAAGGATAGACCAGGATGGATTGCCTGCGCAGATGTGCTGCTGCCACCGCTAGTACCTTTGTAAATACCCTTGCTGCAGATGCTATGCCGAAGGGTAGTACCTTGAACTGATAATGCTTGTCTTGTATCATAAATCTGAGGCATTTTCTGTGCGCTGGCAACATTGAAATATGAAAGTATGCATCTTTCATGTCCAGTGTTGCCATGTAACCCCCCTGTGATAGCAGAGGAATTACTTCCTGCAGAGTGACCATTCAGAACTTTTGTGACTTTACAAATTTGTTTTCTGGGCGCAATCTAAAATAGGGCGCATGGTTAGATCCTTTTTGGGTACAAGGAAGTACACTGAATAAATACCTTCTTTTACCTGTGACAGAGGTACGACTTCTATGGCTCCTTTTTCTTGTAGTGTCTCGACTTCCTGAAGAAGGATACGAAGATGGTCTGGTGTCAGTCGTCTTGATCGTGGAGGTCTGACTGTTGGGGACCGGTTGAGCTCTATACTATACCCGTGGGCCACGGTCTTTAGCAACCACTGGTCTGTAGTTATCCCCTCCTATGCCTGTTACGCTCACCTGGTCTCTGCTGGGACGTTGGCGCACGGTAGCAGCCCTCCCAGGAAGTAGGACCCCCCAATCTGTTTTCTCCTGGTACAAATAGGCAGTGGGCTGCTGCTATGAATTGGAACACTGCTCCTGAGTATATATGAGAGGGCGTAGTTTGCTGGCCTGTGAGTGAATTACCTCTCAAACCCTTCCTCCCATAGCGTGGTGAGCATGCATCGTCCCATTAAGGCTCACCTGTAGATTATTCATGGTGAACTCTCCGTCCTGCTACTTCTGGCAGGGGCGCATGTAGAATGAGGATCGAGTTCCTTCACTGGTCCTTTATACGTGGTGTCCAGTCCAGCTGCGACGATTCCACGTCTTTCTGGTAAGCGTCTGTTTCCTCTTTGTCTTGAAGTATTGGTATTGTCTTTTTCACAGCCTGTTGTCAGCTCTGTAATATTGTCCATCTTTCTCCCAAATAGGTGTGATTGTGGTTCAGCAGAGCAACAGAGCCCGAGGTGGCTCCAGATGAGGAGCGGAGGATCCCGCGGCAGTCTGGCAGCAGTTAAGTGAGCTTTTAAGGACAAGCGCGAAGAATTTTGCAAGCGTGACCTTAAACTGCAGGTTTGTATGTCTAATCTTGCCTTTTGTCCTTTTACAGGGTCCGCCTTCGTGGAAGAAGATGTTGTGCGGCGGAGCCCAGAGCCAAAGTCCCGCGTGTCGGAGGATGAAGAAGATGTCGTGCTGCAGTGCCAAGAGCTGAAGTTCTGCATGCCGGAGGATGAAGAAGATGTCGTGCCCAGAGCTGAAGTTCTGCGTTCCGGAAGATGAAGAAGGGACACCAGGCTCAGCGGTGAAGAATGCAGGTGAAAGCTGACTCCAGGAGGTGAGCGTATGGACAGGAGACTGGATTCCCAAGGTAAGTGCTGCTTACCCCCGACAGCGGTGAGCGTTACGCTGCATGCGAATGCAGATTAACGTGAAGCGTGCACATTGGGTTTGGGCTGGCTTTTATAGCTGAGCTCTTAAGGCCACACACACTAGTTCAGTTCTGCTTGCCACACCCTGCCACTCCTTGTAGTTGCATGTGCAGCTTAAGGTAGAAAGCCACACCCGGACTTTTTGCACACAAGTGGAAAGTTCTTGAAAGCACTCCTGCCCATAATAAAATAATCTTGCTTATGTTTCTTCATGAGCCAGGCGCCAAAGGCGCCAGGACTGAATCCAGCCAGGCCCCCTGTGTATAAACGTCCCAAAGGGACGTGCGTGAACCATGGTGCCCCTTGCTCCACCAACCTGATGGTCCAGCTCCTGTGATCCTGGGCAAGTGGCCATGACAATGCCTGAAGGAACAATGTTAGCCGGCCCCCGACCGGGGAGGCTTGGGAGGGGGCCTGAATCTTTTGGTCATTTTGAACCTGAGGCTGGGGAGCCTCTAGGGGTAGAATTCCAGCTCCTTCCTTTCCCACGACGCTGACCCCTTTGGGGATACGGGGTGGTGTATCCACTGGTTCCCTGTGGAGAATTCCAATTTTTTCCCGAGGAGTATTGTTGTTGAGGGAAGTTTTATAATACAACAAGAATGGTACCAGGATCGCGAGAGCAACTGAAGGAGGGCAGAAGAATATAGGAATCAAATCATTATTTTCATTTTATTTTGATTTGCATAAAAAAATCATTAAACATTTTAATCAATTCTTTTAAAAAACATCCTACTAATCATGCATTCATACATTCATTCAACTAATTGAATCTCTAAAACATGTAAATATTTTAAGATTGAGAGAATTCCAATTCATTTCCATTATATTATGAATGGTTCCAAACAAAATATCATTGTTAATGACGGTTCACTCCAGACAAAATATTGACTATTGGTGCCCATAAGTATGGATCATCTTTATGAAACGGGCTTCCCAGTTGGTGAATAGTTTCGATTTGACAAATTATGTGTGTCTTCATCAGGATTGGATGAACATTAACAAATCTCTGCAAACCCAATTTGGTTCGCCTAGTGGCTTGTATTCCAGTAGCCTCTGGTGTGTGTCTATGATACTAGATCTCTAAAAGAAGACTAATCTTCATTCCACAAGCTTATCTTCCAACCAACTTGATCCCATTGATGTCAGTGGAAATTGGTCTCTGCTGTAAAATCTTTTAATTGCATTCAACCGCTTCCTGTGTGCTGAATTGCAGGACGCGGCACTGTTTACAAAACGAAGGCAGAGAGGAAGTGGGTATAACTCTTCCCGAATTGAGCGTGAGTTTGCTCCTCATTCGGTCTTCACTTTTCGGATGCCCGCATCTTGGTAATCTGTTTGAGAGGTAGAATGAAAGATCGCTACAGGAGCGAACTCACGCTTCAATTCGGGAAGAGTTATACTCACTTCCTCTCCGCCTCCGTTTTGTAAACAGTGCCGCGTCCTGCAATTCAGCACTATTAGATGTCTCTACCTCAAGGTGCCAGTGTTTGCTGAGGTTCCCACCTTGGGTTTGTTTGTTGAGGGAAGTTTTAGCCACAAAAAAGCCACCTGGACCCAGATCCTTGTCTTGTAGAGGGTCTCTGTGTAATCTGGTCTAGTGTTTTTAGGGTGTTATGCTCCTTTTTTGCGGTCTCGAGGGCCTCGTCGACCGCTTTCCCAAACAGGTTGGATTCTTCCATGGGTTTATTTATAAGTGACGCGTGCATCTCTGGCTTGTATCCAGATTTCTGTAGCCATGCATGTCTCTTCAGGAGTGTGCCCTGAGCCAGGGATCGACCAGCCATCTCGGCAGAATCCAAAGTGTTCTTAGGTATGCTTTGGTTCACTTGTCTGCCCTCAGTGACAGTGGTCAGGAGACGAGTACGTAGTGGTTCGGGAACCTCCTGTATGCCGTCTTGTAGTAAGGCCCACAGAGCATCGGCATAGCTGGCCAACAAGGTCGTGTTGTTGGCAATACGTGTTGAAAACGCTGCTGCGACCGTGACCCTCTTCCCAAGGGCGTAAAGTCTTTTACCTTCCTTATCAGGGGGTGCCTCGCCGGTTGACAAAGGGATCCCTGCCCTCTATCTTGTAGTAGTCACCACCAGAGAGCCTGGGGTGGAGTGACCGCTGATATACAGAGGGTCTGAGGGAGAAGGACAAAAGAGTTTTTCTATTCTTGGGTTAACACCTCTTGTGAGGGCAGGTGTTGATAAGAAAGGAGCCAGACGTTTCTTAAATGAATTGAGGAGAGGAATAGCCTGGCTGGCCGGCGGCTTCTCCTTGAGGATGTCCTCCACGAAGTCAGCTTCAGGCACAGCTTCATCTGTGGCAATCTTAAAGTGTTCAGCTGCTTTATGCAACATGACGTTAAACGTCAATTGATCATTCACTGGCAAGGGTTGTCCAGTGGGGGTGGTCTGTGGGGTATCCAAAGACAGGGCATCAGGATCTTGTGGATCTGAAGACTGCCATGGTTGAAGGTGACCCATATCCGAGTTCTCCTCCTAACCCTCTATGGGATCCTGTATGTCCTCAGGGTTGGTGAATTGATCATTCTGAGTGTCTGCAGGAATGTCTTCTTCAATTAGGTTCTAGTTGTATATGCGTTCTTCCAGAGAGGGGTCAGAGAGCCTTGGGAATTTTGCTACAGGGTCCGAAGGGCTCTCATCCCGTGGTCTTCTTGATGTGGGTTGTTCTGAACGGGAAACAAACCTGTCCAGCCTTTCCATGCAGTTTTCAAACTTCTCTCTAGTCCAAACAGAAGACCTAGAATGGTCTAGAGGTGGAAAAGGGTCTTGAAAACACACTTCTGTCGCAAAACGTCGAGATCTTTGTCTCAACGCCGAAGACATCCCTTCTTTGCCCTCAGAGAACTCCTCCTGGGGGACCGACAGAGGTGGGACGTTGTGTGCCTCTCTTTCAGCTTGTTGTAGGGTTCTGGTAAACCGCTTAGGCTATCCTTGGATCTCGACAGATCCTTGGCCTTTTCCTTGGCCTCGAAGAATCCCTTGACTGCCGTTTCGCCCAACCCTCCTTACACGAATCACATTTCAGGTCCAGGAATTCACTCTTTCGTCAACCCTGGTTGGTATCACATCAGGCGAGTGCTTGAATGTCTTGTTTTAATGCTTGGTCACATCCAACCCAACTTGCTCAGGTCTCCTCATGATCAGTCTATGTGTGGCATCATGTGCTAGCTTCAGGTGACTGTGTGTTAGGGAGAATTCTCTTATAAGGCTAATTTCCCAAACCTAGTGAGTCCCCCAGCAGCTTTGCTGGATTTTTGGGGTTTGTTTTTTTCTCCTGCTCAGAGTGAGACTCTTTTCCTCCCACTCTTAGACATGATTTGAGGTGCTTTCTGACTTTGTATGTGTTCATGGGCTATGGGGTAACCTCTTTTTACTCAATAGGGCATCATCTGTTTTTGTATGTGTGTTACACAGCACCCTCAGTGCAGTAACACAGGGGTGTCATAGTGACTCCCCTACATAGACTCCATACCCTGGGACTGACTACTGTCTCCCAGGGCATGTAAAGTCACCATTGGCTTTACTAGCCCAAAATTGTAAACAGAACCAGTACAAACCATCATATTGTGGAAGTACTGGAAAGGGTTAATATACTTGCCCCTGGGTCTGCTTTCAAGGGGGCACTGTCCATCCCCCCCTTGTCGAGTTTCTGGCTGGTGGCAGTGGTTACCACGCGAAATATTCCTTCGGAATATTCTCTATGGGATTTTCCCATTGATTTTAAACGCACCACTTTTTGGTGCAATGTTAAAGATACCGCTGCTTTATTTATTTAATATTAAATCTACGGTTGGGTCTTTTTGCCAGAACTCAGTTCCAAAATGGCATTTGTGTCCGTCTCTGTAACTCTGACCAAGGTCGAGCCCTTTGTTCCACTATTTTGGCGGGCTTCTCCACAGAAGCCCTCCAAGTGGTGCCACTCTGTCTGGGTTCCATAGGACGGGTGGAGGGGGGGAATAGACACCCTGGACTGCGTTGCCTCGGCAACCAAAGTTGCACTCTACTCTGATTGGCCCAGTGGTGAGCCGCCCGGCTCACCACTTAGCATGTGCGATTGACAGCTGGGCTGATGAATGGGGGTTTTTCTGCATAAAAGCAGGGCCTTTGGGCCTGGAACTTCATAAGTCGCCACAGGACCTAAGAATCCGAAGAGGGAAGAAGCTGAGCCATCTGCAACGACGACACCACCGGTGAAGCCCTGCTGCAACAAACTCACCACTTTCCCAATGACAGGAGAAGATCTTCTGCTGGAGAGTCTTCTTCCTTTGAGCTGGTAGGATCAACCAGTTCGCCTCTTTCGCCTTCCAAAGACGTCTCTTGGTCGAATCATCTGCGCCAAGCACCCCGGCGGCCGGATAGCCAAGCTCACCACTTTTGACCGTGAATAAAAGGACTGCACCTTTTAATCGAGAACTCTGCGGCTGGTTTCATCCCTGTGCAGTGCAACGACTCCACGTTTCCTCCTCAACGAGATCTTCTCTTCCCCTGGTCGGAACCACGAACTTCAACCACTGCCAGGAACAACTGCCCCCGCTGGAGCTTCCTTTCTCTTCAAGGTACTGTGTCCTGCCTGGCCTCCCTTTCTACAGATTGCTAAAGGTGACCTTTAAATCCTTGGCTACTATACTGGGTTGGCTCCAGACCTTCTAACTTTGTTTCTTGAACTAAACCAACCTCTTTTGAACCCTCTGCAAAGACTTTTAGTGCACTTTAAACCGTGTGATCCTGGGCACATCTCGCTTTGCTCCATTTAAAGTGGGCCTGGCCTATGAACTTTGGCTCCACAGTATAACCTGCCTTTCTTCCCATGCCCTGAACTCTTAAAAGTGTTGGGAACTGTTTTATTTTATGCTCTGCCTTTTCTCTCCCTTTTTAACCTAAACTATTGGAGTGCCATCTAGGTTAAGCGCTCACTTCTGTCTTAACAAATAGTTGTGCTTTAACCCTGACTTGTCTGATAGTTATCAAGGGAGGTGTGTTTACTTTACCTGACTGTGTTTTAACTTACTTTTCATTGAGAGTGCTAGTGTATTGCCTAAAGTGTGTTTTAAATAAATAACTCTATACTTTTAATACAAAGCTCTGGTCAGTGTTTGTTTGCTCTACTGTGTTTTTGGCCCTATTGTGTATACTCTACATACTGCCTAACTCTTCTTGAGAGAAGTCTGACTGCCCAGCCACAGCTACCAGGTAAATATGGGTGGTGCAGACTGCTACCAATTGGGTTTACTGCTTACTCCTGTGGTCTTAATCTTTTTGCAGTGGTCCCCCAGGGACCTGCACAGGATTCTGCCTAACACTGTGCACACTGTGCTGCCAGGGCGGCGTCTGATTGATATTGTCGGAAAGGAGGCCAATAGTCGAATGGGCGACTTGTGACTGGGAGCGTTTGCGGCATACCTGGTTTCCCTAAATTCACACAAACTCATGTTCTCCAACCAATTCTTAAACGTGGGGGGATGCTCTTGCTCCACATTCTAGCCACCAGGTACCTGGCGATCCCTTAAGCCATATCCAACAGCCTCTTTACGGTGCGGGATCCCCCCTCAAACAGGGCCAGGAGCCAAAGAGCAGGTGAGTAGACCCATGTCGGGAAGAGCATTACAGACATTGCCCCCTCAATGTTTTCCCAGAAAGTCCTAATGCGAGGACAGGCCCATGCTACATGATAAACGTCTGCTTGCTCTGCGCCACAACTTTTGCAATCTGGGGAGCTCTGGGGAAGAACCTGCGTAGTTTAAGGGGGGAGTAGTAGACTTGATTTATACATTTGTAGTGAATCAATCTGTGCTGGGAGTTCAATGAGATATGACAACTTTGCATACAAATGAGTTTCCATTGACCCTCGCTCAGTGGGCTACCCAGAGAGGTCTCCCATGTGTTCTTATACGTTTGTCTCTTCACCCCTCTCCCATTTCTAATCATTTTGTAGATAGTAGAGACTAGTTTACTGGTGGATAGGGGCTTGATCACATATTGCTGAGCCGGGTGGGAGGCTGGGGCCTGTGGGAAGTCGGGCCATTTAGTCTTTAGTATCCCTCTGAGTCTATAATATTGGAGCAGAGTCACAGCATTGTGGTCACCCCTGGATCCTATCTCATTCCACTGAACAAACCGACCATCCTGTACCAGGTCTCCCAGAGTCTGTACCCCCAGTATTTGGAAGTGTTCCCTGAAGGATCTTTCATGTGTAAGCGGGATACCAACTATATTGTATATCGGTAAATCAGGGTGGTAATGGAGGACGGTCTCCAGTAGTTGACTTACCCGCTCCCACGCTTTGCATGTCACACCTATTGGTTGGATCTCACTCCTCAGGACTGTACCTCTATTGCCCCAGATCATACCCATTAGATCATCTGGGCTGGCGACTGCTTTCGCTAACAGGAAGTGTGGGGAGTCAAGGCTTGGGGGATTCCATCCCGCTATATATTGTAGTTGAGCTGCCAGGTAATATAGTTGTATATCGGGGTATTCCAGGGCTCCATCCCCATATGTGTCTGCAAGAATATTGTATGCTATCCGGGGTTGTTTACCAACCCACATCAGTCTCGTCATCATTTTCCTAGTGCAAGACCAATATTGGGCAGGGAGCATATTGGCCCATTATTAAAAATGTATAGTAATTACATGGCCGGATGGGAGACAGACCTGGGATACCCCATGGAGGACCAGACATGGGTGGAGATATGGACCAGGATCAACTCGGCCTCCAGATGTGTCACAAATAAAGAATGTGCCCATAAACTCCTCCACCGGTGGTACCTCTCCCCGGACCGCTTACACCATTGCAACCCATCCATAGACCCAAGCTGCTGGAGACGCTTTGGGGAACTGGGATCCTTCTTCCATATGTGGTGGAATTGCCCAACGCTGCAGGCCTTCTGGAGGGAGATTATACAATCCATTGAAGACATCACCCAACGTAAACTGCCAATGGACCCAGAGGTGATCCTCCTGGGGGAGGCGAATCCGGACTCCTACCCTAAAACAGGACGCACCGCTAAACTGCTGACGCAGCTACTGTTGGCAGCCAAGATTACAGTAGCGCGTAAATGGAAAACACAAGAAAGCCCCATACTGCCCCTCTGGTGGATAAAAGTCTGGGAAATACTAGTGGCCGAGAAGGTCACAGCAGCAAAAGAGGGGGTCCTCTATCGATTCACCGACTGTTGGGCTCCAGTGTTGGAGTATCATAGCAGATTCCCAGCATTGACTTTCCAGCCGCGCCTAGTGACAAACTTTGTGGGACCCCAGAACCCTGACAGATCTCCAGACCGTCGAAGCACCATAGACATGGGGGGGGGGGGCATGAGGGGAGCCACCGAGGGGGCGGGGGGTTGAACTTATTTCATGCACATCACCAATAACGGGAGCTGTTCCATTACGAATATCATGCTTGTTATGCTGTAACCAACATAAATAAAAGTTTTTAAAAAAGAAGATGTATAGTAATTTCAGCAATATAACCATCTTGGCCAGGGCAATACGGGCGGCTTGGGAGATAGGGAGTAAGATACATGATTCGTGACCACGTCCGTATGCTGCACATCTGGGGTTAGGGGAAGGACTTCAGATTTATTCCAGTTGATTCTGAGTCCGGATAATTCTCTGAATCTGGTCACTTCTTGTGTTATAGGGGTTAAGTTCTGCCTGGAGTATTTGACATAGAGAAGGATATCGTCAGAGATAAGGATATGGTAGTAAGGAGTGAGTTTACACGAATCTCAGGATGTGCGTGCAGTTCCCGAATATGACAGGCTAAATGCTCCATTGCTAGGGCAAATAGGATTGGGGAAAAGGGACAGCCCTGCCGGGTGCCCCGTGTGGGGTGGATATTCTCCAAAATCATACCATTCATGTATACTGCGGCTCTGGGGGCCGTGTACAGTAATTTAACCCAGCGGATATATGCAAGGCCAAATCTGGATCACCGAAGTACCTCGAAGAGAATGGACCACTAGACAGAGTCAAAGGCCTTCTCGGCATCAAGGCCCACTATCACCATCGGTACCTCAGGATTCATGTTATGCATTAAAGTGAATAGCCATCTGAGGTTATTTTGGGTGGACCGGCCGGGGATGAATCCAGCCTGATCTGGGAGGACCAATGCCGGCATGTGTGGTAGCAAACAATCCATTAATATCTTGGCCAGGATTATATTGTCGGTATTGATCAGCGATAGTGGCCTGTATGGTGATAATTGTCGGGGGTCTTTACCAGGTTTTGGAAGCACAGTCAGCACCGCTTTGGTAGATTCCGGGAAGGTACCTCCCAACATAGCTCCCTCGTACATGCTCAGGAGGAGGGGAATTAGCAAGTCTACGTATGCCTTGTAGAACTCCGCTTTTATCCCATCCATCCCAGGGGCTTTGCCGCTGGGGAGTGATTTTATTGCTTTGCAGATCTCTTCTTCCGTGATTGGAGGATTTAGAGAGTCCCCCTGTTTGTGATCCAGCCAACTCAGCGCTATTTCATCTAGGTATTGTGTCAGTTCGTCATGCCCGGATTTATGGGGTGATGTATATAACCGAGTGTAATAACTCCCAGAATTCATTATTAATTCCCTGTAGGGCCTTTATAATCACCACATTCTGACCCACGACCTCTGCTATGGGGGTGGTTTGTTGTTCCTGTCAAATGACCAAAGCCAGAGTTCTACTTGGGCGGTCACCCTCACCATAGCTCGCTGCCAGTATTGGGTCACCCAGGAACCTTTCCTCCATGGTCGCCAGCTGAAGGAGCTCTTCTCTATGTGCCTTCATATCTCGACGAAGTTCGGGAGTGTGGGAGGCACCCTGTTTGTTCTCTAATTCCCGAATAGTGTCCTCCAGTATCCTCATGGACCTACGAAGAGCTTTCGTACGCCTCCCTCTTTTGAGATGCAGCACCCCCTAACATAGACTTTGAAAGCCTCCCATATCGTGCCTTGGTCAGGTACCGACCCTTCATTAGCCTGGAAATAGGTCTGTATGTCTTGGTTTATTTCAGCACGGAATGCTACGTTCTCCAGGGCCGAGGCTCTGAACTGCCACCAGAGAGGTCTGGGGGTGCTTGTGAGTTCCGAGATGCGAACCAAAACAGGTGAATTGTCTGAGAGGGTCTGGGGGAGAAGAATAGCCTCTGCTACCTTGCTGCCTCGCGTCCCCTCCTCTCCTCTCTTCAACAGGGTTCTATTCACCGTCGTGTGCTTGGTTGGGCACTGTCCTGGCTCGCTCAGGCAGCTTCCAGCGGACCGCACCCGCACCACACGGCACTCCCAGCATACCAGGCGGGCTGTCCCTCCTCCACGCATCGGACCTGTGGCTGGGAATGTAGCAGCGCTGTAGCTGCGGTCGCAGTTCGGCATAACAGCGTGAGATGAAATTTCACCAAGGTGTGCGGATACCAGTCATCAGGCTGATCCTCTGGTCCCCGGAGGTAGTCAGACGTTGTAAGGCAGGATATTTAGCAATTATTCCAGTGCCATTGCCGGAGCTTTTTAGGTGGCAGCTATCTTGGTAGGCGGCAGAACAGCGCCACCCCACTAGACAGTAGGTATTTAAATTCTAGTGTGCATTTTTGGGTAGAGCACGGTAGCTAGTTTATACGAGCGAAGGTCATCCCTAATCAGAATTCCAAGACTTTAATACAGTATGTGACCATATTCCTATTACGTATTGTGATGAATCGAGGGAAGTCATCCCTTCTTCCCATGGTTGAGCCCCCGCCTCGTGAAACTAGGTAGATGAGCCTGCTCCGCAATACCCTCTCTAGGGATAGAGGCAAGTGGAACCTCACCAGGAGAGACTCTTCTTTAGGGGACAAGGACTCCCGTTCTGATGAGGAAGTCCCGCCAGCTGAATTTATCATGGCCTACATGATATGCTTTAAAACACAAGAAAATATGAACTGTCAAGACTGGGACTAAGAAACTCCTAGGGGATATTATCTTGTGAGAAAAGGCAGTTTTTGTTTAAATCTAGACATCCACTTTGCCGGGACTAGTTTGTTAAAAAGCATGCATATAAACAGGGAGGAGAGAAAGGCAGGGGAAGAGAGAGAGGATTGTAGATGCAGGCAGTGGGAGGCTCCAAGCTGCGCAACACGGGATGAGGACGAAAAATCTGGAAACCCACGATTTTCCAAAAAAATGTGGAGGGGCCCAGCATAAAATTAATTCATTCGCTGACAATGTTATCCTATCGATTACTGATCCTGTTAACTCCTTACCATACGTAGAGAAAGAAATTAACCAATGTGGACTAGTCTCAGGATTTAAAGTTAATTCATATAAATCTGAGATTCTGGGTTTCAACATCCCACCCCAGGAAAGAGAGCTATTGGAAAATAAATGTCTGTATGCTTGGGCGGCCAAAACAGTGAAATACCTGGGTGTTCATATTTCGTATAGGCTGGATGACCTGTATGGGGACAATTATCCAGCTCTCTTGAGGGACATTAGAAAATATCTGGATTGGTGGTCCTCCCTCCATCTCTCCTGGTTTGGGAAAATGACAGTCGTTACGATGACTATCCTACCTTGATTTGTATACCTATTTGATGCTGTCCCTGTTCCGGACCCAAACAATACCATCAAGATCTGGGAATCAATGTTGTTACACTTTCTTTGGATGGGAGGCACACCCGGGTCAACAATAAAACACTATACACCGTAAAGGAACATGAAGGGCTGACTTTCCCCATGCTTTTGCACTACTATAGAGCGGCACAGATCAGACCATTATTAGACTGGATACTGAGCGTCTCCGGAAAGTACTGGGTAACAATGGAACAGTCAGAAGCTGGACGACACTTAGGGACCCAACCCTGGGACACCCAGCAAAGGAGAGCGTAAAGTCTATTTGTCAATCCTATAACTAGAGCATCCCTGGAGGCCTGGAATGGGGTGGGCAGCAGGGGTGGTTCAAGTACATTTCCCTCCCCATTTACCCCATTCATACACAATGAGGTCTTTACCCCGGGGAGAATTGACAAGGGCTTCATCCAATGGCTGGTAAAGGGGGTGAGCAAGGCAGGAGATCTCTTTTCAAAAGGCAAGATTAGATCATTCTTACACTTGGATTAGAGGAGTCTGAGATACCTGAAGGCCAGGCACTTGATCCTTCACAGAGCTAATGTGAATTTGATAGCCTGGGAGATCACTCCCCCTGAGAGGATCTTTCAAGAGGCGGCGGATGCAATGGGATTAATTTCTAGGCTATACAAAGCTATCAACTCCACTGCCATGAGAGAACGCATATCCTACTGTGGGGGATGGGGAGAGGATTGGGAAGAAATCTATAGGAGAAATGCATCCAACCTCTGCCCTCGTCTAGGAGAGACTCAAGCCAACATAGTAACCAGGTGGTATACTTTCCCCTCCCATTTTGACCCTAGTCACCCTGCCAACTCTAAATTTTGCTTGAGAGGTAATGGGTTTGGAGGGTACTCTTTTACATGTTCTGTGGTCCTGTCCAGAGATACAAGGCTTCTTTGGAGATTAGATCAAAGCTTAAGGAGATGATGTGAGTGGAAATACCTGGGTATCCCCGGCTCTGTGTTCTGGGTCATTATTCCTCTCTGGTACAGGACTGTATGGCAGCTGAACTTAAATTACTGTCTCATCTTTCAATGGCAGATAAGCTATCTAGGGCGTGGGGGGAGGGTTTCAAATGAGTTTATGGTACTGTTTTCTAATTGTTACCTACATTTAGCCGGCATTTCTTATAATTATTGAAAATCAGCCAAATGCTATCTTTAATAAAAAGTTATACAAAATACCATACAATTACAATGCAAATATAACAAAACAATACAAAACATTCAGGATTCACTAAAATCAATTGTTTCTTTAACTATGACAGATTTTGCGCACAATCAGCCATATTCTATAAAGTGCAACGTTCACAGCAGTGCTTTTAGAGTTGAGGCAATAATGCCAGAAGGCTGGTGCTTTAATCGAGTCCATATTATGAACAAAGGGTCGCAGATGGCATATGTAAGTGGTCCCCAGTCGATTCCATTCAGTCAGGACATGCTTAGCCATATCCATTATGTTATTCACTTTACACGTGCGACAGGCTCTCTTGTCTGATGGTAGATTGAGTGGCCAATTACCGATAGCACATGGAGACGATTAGTACGCAGTAAAAATACAAATTGTATATTAAGGACTGGTAACTAGCAGTACCCTCAGGAGAAATTAGTCATTCTCCTGACCCAAGTTAAATTTCTCTTAGTGGTAGAGTTAATTAGGGTAGTTTTGGACAGCAGACTTGTTTCTTTGGACATTCACAACTGACAAACAAGCACTTAAGTAATATAGGCAGGGACCACGCATAGTTCTAGGGAAAGTTAGTACATCATGTCCTCTGAGAGTGTATGTCCTTTTTCTGACTCGCCATAGTATGTAATACAGTATGTGACTAGTTTGATTCCTCCTAAATAACCTAAGCTGGTAGGCGGCTAATACTGCAGAAGGGTACGATCATCATCTAAAATGTGTGCATATGTCCTTAGTTCTGTCACCTTTGGTCAACTAATGCTCTTATATGCCATGTTTAGTTTGGGGAAGGTATCAGTCCAAAACAGTATTTCACAGTAGGCAGAGTCCATTGTGACGAATCAAGGCAATTCGTCGCTTCTCGCTAGGGGTGAGCCACCCCCTTTGAGACTAGGGAGGTGAGCCCGCTAAGCAAACACTACCTAGAGGTCTTGAAAAGTGGGACCTCACTGGGAGTGACTCCCCTCTGTGGGTCAAGAACTCCCATTACTTTAAGGAACTCCCTCCAAAGAACACATTTTCTGCCTATAAGGGAATAGAAGAAACACGTGGTATGACTATATGGCCTTCAACCAAGACTGACAGCACTTTTCTACTATTGGTCAATGTAATGCTGGGGACCAGTTGAAGTCAGTTTTGGATGTAGAGCAACACACCCTTTGATGTACGCAAGCATGAATATAGTGACAAAGAACCATGAATGGAAAAGAGAGAATCATACAAAGAGGCGAGACTCTAGCGTACTGATGCCCTGGAGGGAGCGCAGCCATGCTACACCACAGAACCAGTGGAAGCAAAGTGAGGAAGCAAAGATACTGCAAGGCCAGCGCTGAGAGGAGCAACCCCGCACAACGAATGATGGTGATGGGCGAACCATCCGAGAAACAACGCCAAGACCAGGAGATAAGAGGAAAGAATCCACGATTCTGGATAGGATCCAAGGAGTATGCCGTGCCGGGCAGTATCCGAGAAGCAGGCGCCTACAGAGGCAACTCAGCCGAACAAGAAACAGAGACAGGGAAAACGTCTTTGGCGGCGTGACCACGGTGCAGCAGTGGTGGGTCAGAGACCCAAAAAACTGCGCTTAGACCTGGAGGGAACAAAGGAAAGAATCCTCTGTGCTAACCACAAGAACCAAGGCATTTGCTGTGCGGGCAGCATTTGAGAAGAAGACGCTTGTGGCCCAACAGCACCATGAAGCGAGGTGAACAGGCACAATGCCGCTGGGAGGTCACACCACTTGAGCACGCCCAGAAATACAGATGGTACCAGGGTTGCCCAGGGCTGAGGATGGCGAGCGCAACCCCACGAACAGAAAGAAAGAGTCATGGGAGCCTTACAGAATCCGAGAGATGGATGTTTGATAGAAATAGTGAAGACAGCAAACATAGAAAGCAAAAGGGGTCTGAAAGGCCCAAGAGAATAAGACATTTGGGGAAACCCTACAGAAAAGGGAATCAGGAGGATTCAAGCAAGGGGGTTATGATACAAAGCCAAGAGGCATTCGGGAGACCCTAAAGAGAAGATAATCTGCAGGATTCAACCAAGGGGATCCTGTTATAACCCCAAAGAGACATTTAGGGAATCCAAAGAGAAGGGAAGCTGGTGGGTCTGAGCAAGTGGGCCAAGATATAAAGCCCAAAGTGGATAAAAAGGTGGGAAAAGGATAAGGACATCATTGCTACATGTAAAGGACTAGAGACACTTAATTTGAAGCGAAACTTGCAACTTTTTCTGAAGAGTTTACAAGGAGAGTGGAACCCTTTTTTTAATTTGAACT
The DNA here is from genome assembly GCF_040938575.1 of Ambystoma mexicanum. NCBI lineage: Eukaryota > Metazoa > Chordata > Amphibia > Caudata > Ambystomatidae > Ambystoma > Ambystoma mexicanum. The sequence goes on from NC_090940.1 coordinate 521,501,658, forward strand.
GTTTGTGAAAAAGAAATCTCCAGAGTGAGAGAGATTCTCTGAACATTGAGCCAAGAAAACCTGAGTGAGAAGACCATCACCTAGACTCATTTTGTGTTATTTGAATATGGTGTAGGGCTAGATAGCAAATAGGTTACGGGCGGAGGACTGCCTTTTTTATTTATACTTTATAGCTAGGAAAATCCCTGATAGCAATAGGGACAGCGAGGCATTTTAATTTTCACTAAACACAGTTAACAGGTCATTCCTGAATCCATCTCCTTTTTCTGGTTCGCCACGTCATACACAAATATTATTTCGGGAAAATGTATTTCTTCTATAAAAACATACATTCATAAAAAGTACAATATATAACAGTGCAGGTATACAATTGTGCAATAAATTACATAGTCATAAAAGGATATTTTTCCCTAAAACAGCCTTGGCACGTCTTCCGATCTTGCTCAACGAGTGGAGATAACATGCATATTGACAAAGGAGATACACATATGTCCAACAAACGTTTTGAGATGTCAATAAAGCTTCCCTTCTGTACAGTGCACGCCTCAGGCATGTTAAGAGCACCCATCATACCTTTGTGGTATCGGCCAATAAGAGGTAAATGAAAGCTGGACAGAACTGAGCAAACTGCGCTTCTCGCACTATTGGTATTGGGTCACAAGTCTAACATCCAAGTATGCAGGTGAAAAAACAACCAAAAATGAGCCAGATCCTCTAATGGCACCCTGCATATCGGACATGTTTGGTTTACACTATCATCATTGCCTTTCCATAGAGCCATATATTTTTCCAGGCTTGGGTGAGATGGTTGCTACTAATCTCCCCTCACAAGTACTCCAGCAGTCTGGCCTTTCATTTCATCACCAAATGCATAATGGGATTTGGTAGTCTCAGATCATCCAATGGAATACAGCGATATCTTTCCAAATAATCTCCCTAAAAAGATTAGTATTTATTTTACTTACTCGTTAGTGCATCATATTATGGGTGTAACTGATTTTTATTTTGCACAAACTTCCAGCAGATGGTCAATTCCACCAACTCCACACAGTCGCCTACATTTGTATTTCAAGTGGGGTCAAATGGTCGTCAGCATCCTCCAAACATTCAATAAATGTCATCAAGATCTCATTGCATTTGCAGGTGGGGCAAGGATGACCCAATAGGAGGGGGCACCGGCACATAATACTCAGGAACAACTCATTACCACAGTGTTGGTTAACAGAGCTTAAAACCCTTTAATGTAGGACCTTTAAGACGTGTAGGAACTGTGAATATGGCTTAGATCCTCCCCACAATGCACCAGTCTTCAGATTATAAATGTCTTATTTATTGAGTTCAATAATGTATTTGTTCTTGCTGGATTCCTGCTCCTGAATGTCTGCCGAGCGTTACTGCGTATTTGGCCGCGGCTCTGTCTACAAATCTACAACAGCAGGCTGAGCTTACATTTGTTAACCTTGGTCAGTTCAATTTCAATTGCATGCATAAGTATTATTGGTTCCAACAAAGCTCTTATTAATAAACCAGATTAAAAAAAACAGCATACAGTCAACACAAAAAAATAAGACAAATTGCCTGATGGAAATTGAAAATGCAGGCATTTCACAAAAGTAGTCCTTTCTAGGGTCTTAAGTTCAGTAACTCTGCCAATCTCTGGATTCTGAACTAGTTGCGGTTGCTATTGACGACACCCTCATGCCTTGGAAGACTGGAAAATCAATTGTTTTTTGGGGAAGGGATCACTCTCCCACACTTTGTTGCCTGCTTCACATTTGAAGGTGGGATCTTGGGTGAATATCATCAGGCCTGTAATAAGTTCACAGCTTAACAGCTATGAAGGTTGTTTTGCATTTCGATTGTCGATGATGGTCTTCTTTCACAAAGAAAAAAAACTCACATTACGGGGTGAATGCAGTTACATTCTCCCTCTGCACTTCTCGACTGTACATATTGTGAACTACTCAGACAATGAGCCTATTCAATCAAAATAAATACTAAAACATGGCCTGGTAGCTTTGGTAACTAAGGGTCTCGATGGCCCAGGGAGTGTAAGGAAGGAATGGTATCAAACAGTAAAATAGACAAAAGTAATCACAGTTCAAGAGCGTTTATTGAACTTCAATTTGGTTTTCAAAATGCCCATCTAATTCTAAATCTAAAGATGGGAGCAAGCTACGACCATCAAATTATAACGCAGTCCTAGAGTATGGTCAAAATAAAAGGGCCTATACTAATAAACCCCTTGCCAATCCTTACCTCTAAATACAAATAGTGTGGGAAATAATGTTATGCAAAAGAAAAGTGTTCAAGAAATGATAGGTCAGGGTATCTGAGACGTTAGCTCCACTGCCCCACGTTTTCAGCACAGACATGGCAGCACACTCGAGTTTAGCACACTCTGGTTTCTTTAGCAAGAGGATTCAGTTCAAAACCTCAGCATCAGGGCCTTCTGTGCCAAAGTCTCTTTGCCATTCAAAGTCTCTTATTCCAGAGGACCTGATGCGACAAACAAACATTATAAAGTTCCTTCCATTTTAGGATTTCATATGTACACAATTTCTCAGGTGATTCATTTTCATTTTAAAGTAACATCAATTAATCAAACATTTTAATGGACAGGACGTGGTGTAAAGGTCAAAAACAAATTAGAAATGGCTAAAGCTATCCTATTGTAATAAAGCGCTAGCATTTGCGTTCACGTTTGTATCACGTCCAACACAACGTATCAGATAGGCCCTATAATCAGTCCACATATCCTCTGGGTGGCACCTTGAAGAAATCATGGATGCATATATGTCCTCACAATTGGTGGCCTATCGCAAATCTGTCATTCATGAGTCAATTTTAGGGTCAAACTTTGCAGTCCGCGTTTTTAAAATACAATGCTTAGCAATCAAAAATTTATGGTTAACGATTCCACATTTTGCAACAGGTATCTTACCTGTTGATCCCCCAGGAGGCTCTTAGCAGGTTCAAGAGGGAGGCCAACCTAGGTCATTTTTGATAGTTTGCTGTAAATGCTCATTCAGAACTCACCCAGGCCCGGAGAGTTTCAGAACTTGTGTATATAGCCAGCATCTTATCAAATGCACCTCGGGCACGAGTCCTCGCGTTTGATATTAAATAACAAAAATCTTGCAGGTGTATAGTGCAGACTGTTCAAAATATTCCATTTTATTAGGTGAAACCTTGAATTAAGGGCCCTTTCCTTTGTCAAGAGTCACAGAGGTCACGGAAGAGTACAGTGGCCGGAGCCGGAGAGATCACATGGATGTTAAAGTCCACAAGGAAGAGAAGTTTGGGAGAGGAGGTCAGGAAAGAGGAGAAGTCAGTCCATTCAGAGAGGAAATGGGGGGTATCTCCAGGGGCCTATAGATCGTGTGGAGAGTGAGGGAGATGGTTTGAGAGACACCCAGCCTACAGACGAGGCATTCAAAGGAAGAGTAGGGTTGAGTAGGAATGATGGTGGCAGAGAACCATTCAGGGGAAATCGGGGTCACTCTGCCACCAGACCACAGTGGCCTGGGATTGGAGAGTAGCCATCGGGGACAAGGGTGTCAAAAGCAGTGACAGAGCTGGCCTTGAACCATGTCTCAGTGAGAGCTATGTAAGGAAGGCATGGTATCAAACAGTGAAGACAAACACAAGAGATCACAGTTCAAGGGGGTTTAATGAACTTTAAATGGGTTGGTTGAATACCCAGCTAAATCTAAGGATGGGAGCAAGCTACGACCATCAAATAATAATAATGTAGTCCTAGTGGAGTCTGTCACAATAAAAGGGCCTAATAAACCTATTGCCAATCCTTACCTCTAAATACAGACTAGTGTGGGATAACAATGCATGCAAAAGAAAAGTGTTCAAGAAATGATAGGTTAGGATAGTTGAGCAGTTGGCTTCCCTTCCCCACGTTTTCAGCACGGTCAAGGCAGCACCTGCTGGCTTTGCACACACTCTGGCTTTTTGGCCACGAGGAAACAGTTCAACACCTAGGCATCAGGGCCTTCCACCAAAGTCTCTATCGCAATGATAGTCTCTTATTGCAGAGGGCCCACAAAAGATCCTTTCCTTTGTCAGGGTCCTTACATTCATAAGTTCAAGATCGGTCTCCCTCCTTCGGGCTCAGACCACGGGTCCCCCTCGTCCAGGCTCAGACCCCTTTTCTGCAATGTTCACAATTCAGTATTTGGTCTCCAACATCTGGGCTTGGACCACGGATCCCCCTTGTCTGGGCTCAGATCCAAACAACAAATTTAAATTGTACATACCATCTTCCTTATTAGGGGGTTGTACAGATGATTAATAAGCCATTAAAAAGAATGCTACCATTTGAAATGAAACCAACACATTGGGAATATCAATTAAGAGTTCACTCACTTTTATCTTTATTTGTAGCAAAAATTAAGCCCCTTTAAGTTCGATCCTATATACCCACTTCATCTTGCACGTTCTCAAAACCATGTGAATTCCAAGAATGTATTATTAATGTTTATTGCAAAGTATAAGGAACACTGCTGATTATTCATTAATGCTCTGAGAAGCTAGGACCAATCTGCAAATGACTGCATAAAGTTTGCTTTTTTGTTTTATGGCATTTTAACTACTTGCCCAAACTTTATGCTGTAACCAAATTCAAATTTTAAACGGCCCTTCTCTTTTATTGGTTTCAATGGCTCATTGTCGCCCATCTTTAAATATCATCTTTTTGTAGTACAGTTCTTCTTATACTGCAAAAACACAAGGTAGCAAAGCATTTGCCTGTGATAATAGGACTTGCATAGTTATGAATAAAAATACAGACTCACTTTACCCAGATTCTTAAAATTCTGAAATTCTACCCAATTAACTTTTGCTAATGAAATTAATCTTAAAGTAGGGACCATGCTAAACAAATCTGAAAAACATTCAATCGATTTAGTGCCACATTATTGTTATCAGCAAATAATGATTTCATATGAAGCATGTTGTAGTTTGCAATATTACAGGCCTTTGACTATGATTCGAAGAAAAAGTAGGATTACTGCCCCCAAATGACACTTCATTTAAATCATTGACTATCCCAACATTACATTGAGGAATTTCAGGAAAATTTTCCTTTTTCATAAAAAGGAAGAACAATTGTCGGCAAAAATTCTGATTTAGTACTTATGTTCAAAACCTTTGATTGTTTTCTCTGTGGTGGTTTGACAATTGCTTTTAAATTATAACCTAGCACTTGACTGCAAAGGTTGAAACCTGCAACGTCATAAGCTAGATAATTGGGGAACTGATCTTGGCTTATTAAAAACATTGACAACTTTACATTACAATACCCGATGAGAGGTTAGATTGGATCATAGATGCACAAGCACAGAGGCAAAAAACAAGGATTTCTTCTGGTGCAGTTGCAATTCTATCTTTACATGGCTGATGCAGAGCTTAGCCTTGATAAAGTGCACAATGTGTGAAAAAAACTATTATGCTGCCTTATCATTTGATAAGATTAAAATTGGCTAAAATGGAGTGTCAATGCAATTGCTCTTTCTTCAGCAAAAAATAAATTGGAAATTAACATCTGTGGTAAGTTAAACAAGAAGACATGTTTTAAATGGGTCATTTTTATTAAATGAAACAATGTCTGTCCTATCCATACTTCTAAAGGGTTTGTTTCTCTAGTCTTCAAAAGAAAATAAACCAGTGCTCATCAGCTTGTCTAATAATAACAAAATACGTCCTCCGTCCAAGTCTGAACTAACCAGGCATCTGTCCCTACCAGTAATACAAAAGAAAGAAAACAGACAGTCTAGGAAAACAGACTCCCCCCCTCAATTGGGACAAAGGTGGGAAGTTTCTGACCCACCCACATTACTTAGTCTCTCTCAGGCTATGGCCCTGTCTGTATAGTTTCAAGTGTCTTTTAGTGTTTATAAGAAAATTATAAAACACATAATTGTAAACAATGTGTAGCATAATTGAACAGTAGTTCTCTAAGCAGTTGGTTTGTGCACATGGTTAAAGAATGCTTGCCTAGTAGTAAAACAGCCCTTTTGCGCTCTGAATGTATGCATGTATTCTTGGCGCAGGCTCCAGGAGTGGAAATAGCCAGGTGACAGCTGCATGTAGTAAACTGAAACCCAGAGCCAGTGCTCGCATTTAGCCTGGAGATTTAATGCCCGTCATGAAGCAATGTAGCACCAATGGTATGAAAGCTGTTTGTTCTCATAATGATTTCAGAGGCATGGGCGAAGCAGTTGCTTGTCGTCTGAGCCCTGCTTAAGCGCGTTACAAATAAACTATGGGGTTGAGCCTTTGAAATCCTCTATGCTGGAGTCTCATTAAGCTGCTTCTGAGCAAAGTTGGGTACTTTGAACATTTTGTCCACAAATTGGTTACCCCAAGATGGGATCTTGCCGGAATTAAGATCCAGTTGGACTATTCTACCATGGTCGGAGAGCAGGGAGAGGTCAGGAGGAGGTCCTGGAGTGCACTGTGTGAGATAGACAGATGTTTCCTGCAGCCACAACTTCCACCCACCAGCTGGTCTCTTTGACAAGTTGATCTCTGCCACCGAGGTTCCCTCGTCTGTATGTGGAAGGGAGATTTGCACTCCTGTTGAAAAGCCAGCACAGGAGACTGCAGTAATAAAGGGTGAGACTGTTCCCTGCACAGAGTGTGATGATTTAATACAGAATGATGATGTGCGGTATGAGGTTATGAATGTGTAATGTTGTATTTTCTGTAGGAGCAAACTGTTAAATGAGCCATAAAGAGATACACCTTGTGTACACATGTTAAAACCATGGAATGGGCGAATCATGAAATGAGCATGTAGTTTGTATTAATTGTGGGTGCACTGTGTTAAGTGGGACAAGAAACAGTTACTGTGACAGAAATGGGAAATTCATGTACTAAAGGATGTTGTGGGTTGCGATGTTGTAAGAGTCATTCAGAATTAGTAAAACATGTGTTTACTCCCCTGGAAGGTACTCCAGGATGGGAGTTAATGATCAAGAAAGGCTTGGGGCAGTGTTGTTTTTGCACAAATGGCACAAATACACTGCCAACAACCCTGATTTACAGTTCCCCGTGCATGGGTCTTTTGACCTAGGAAAAATATGATATTTAAAGGAAATGTTAGAAGCTAAGGATGTTAAGGCCATTAGACCCCTGCAATGGGAAACATATAGGTAATGAGAAGATTATACTAGACAAAAATCTACAAGAGATGGACAGATTAAAAAATGTAAACCACAAGCCGAAAAAGATAAGGCTTGCGCATATGATTATAAAGAGATGAAAAGGGATTGGGATGAGGAGAGTAAGACTCTGAAGATATAATGAGAATTAAGGGTGTGTATGTAGCCAAGGCTTGTCCCTCACTGCCGACACCCAAATCAGCAGTTACCTTACGGGATGAGACAGACACGTTGTTAGAATGTTTAATGGTTAAAAGGCCTCCCCATCCCTTATCAGGGATCTGGTGATAAGGGGCTCTCCTCGCTACTTCATGCCCACAGGATTACAACCCACGACACAGAAAACACAGAAAGGGTAGTGTTGGCATGTATCAAAAACAGGGTAGAACGAGTACAACAAGCCAAAGTGTACATGTCCCAGCAAAGAGATATGTTTATATTCGCAATGGTACAAAAGCTATGCAAACAAATGAGTGTTACATAAAAGGGTGAATGAGGAGGACGAAGTGTACCCACTCTAGAGCGATTGTTGGGACATATAGCAAACAATCCAAGAGAGTAAACCTGATTGAGACACCTGTCCAAAAGTTGTCAAAATTCCTATTTTGGATCATAAATGCTCCACCAAGTCAATGGTAACAAACGTTTCCCATGAGAGAAGTGCCTGGTTTGATACTGATAATCAAACGCACCAGGTCCATGTCCCCTGGAATAGGATGGAGTTACTTTCTTTTAGTAAAGATTATCCAGATATTAGACAACATCCAGAGCATTGGTACACCGAGCCGGACCTGGTTCTCAAAACAGGTCCGCTCATGCTGGGAGATATATATCCGTTGTTTTCATGCATTCTGCCAGCAGATATATGGCACCAATGCAGAATGCAAGACAGTTTAGATCCTGTCATAATGGGATGGGCGGGCAGAGGCAGCGAGCAAAAGGGGGAAGACTTGGGAATTCTCAGAAGAAAGAATAGCTATTCCAGCTTTACTGATAATGTGTATCCAGCAAGTTGTTCCCGCGCTAGTAAATGAAATGGGATAAATTGACTACTTTAAGGCAGGAAGATGGAGAGTCAGTTGAAACATATTTTGCACGAAAGGTAGAAGCTTTTACATCGTTCAGTGGAATGGACATGGCTATGCCAGAGGGACAGAAAGCCTTTTGTTCACAATTTGTAGAAGGATTGTTGCCTCACCTAAAGAATAATATACAGACCTATGAGTCTACATGGCCGACTCAAACTTCTGCCCAGATTTTGACTATGGCTAGGTAGTATGCAAACTGCCACGCTAAAGATAAAGGGGAGAAGGAAAATAAAATGAAGGAATTAAAAACAAGGACACAAACGCAACAGGCTTTTCCAGATAGAGCAGAGGTAATATATGTATACAAAGGGGAAGAGGGATGTATAGAGGAGGAAGAAGTGGTAGTGCCCGCCAAGTAATGGAGCAGGTATTATAGACACTGGTTGTAATTTTTTCAAGGCAAAAGACCACTGGATAAGGGAGTGTCCGTTGCACCACAGAGGGCGCGGACACTCTTATGGGCGAGGAATATTTGTAAAAGCTACAGTGCAAGGCAAACATGCGACATTCCTCCTTGACACAGGTGCTTCCAATACATCAATTTCCCACAAACTATTGCCCCATATTCCCCTCTCTGGAAAAGTAAACACATCAGTGGGATTCTCTAATAATCCGGTACAAAGTCCAATGTTTGACCCCGTACAGTTCACTATAGGTCCTATATCTTGCATGGCTCAGCTTGTTGTCACTGATAAATGTGCTTTGGATCTGTTGGGAATCGATTTGCTGAAACATTTACGTGCAAATATATATTGCTCGCCTGATGGAGTGTACCTTACATGTAATACAGAGTCTTTTTCAAAATGTTTTGTCGCTACTACTAATGATTTGCCACCTGAACTTAAGGGAGTTTACCCTATGATATGGGTCATGGGATCTAATGATATAGGATGTATGGTAGTTGCCCCAGTGAAAATACGGGTTAAGCCCGGTGCAGTATTACCGCAAATTCCTCAGTATAAAATACCCAAGGAAGGGTTACAAGGAATTATGCCTGTAATACAGGATTTACTACTTAAAGATATTTGAAAAGAAACTGTGAGGAAGCCGTGCAGCAGCCCAATTGTTCTGGTGAATAAACAGATTAATGGGAAGCCTTGTGTTCCAGCACAATGGAGACTGATTATCGATCTCTGAGCAATAAATACAATTGTAGAACCAGAGTATTTGGTGGTGCCGGACATGACTTCCCTGTTCACCATGATACCGCCATCAGCCCAATATTTCACTGTTTTGGACCTCGAAAATGCTTTCTTTAGCATTCTGATCAATGATGCCAGTCAGTACCTATTTGCCTTTAATGTGGAAGGGTGGTCCTACACCTTCTGTCGGGTCCCCGCCCTCCAAGGTTACACTGAAAACCCAAGTTTCTACAGCCAAGCATTGAAAACACAGCTAGACATGTTTACACCAACTGCAAATACCATACTGCTCCAAGGCGTTGATGATTTGTTGATAGCTGCAGATACCCAAGAGCAATGCATGGATTGCACTGTGCGGCTATTACACTTTTTAGCACCACATAGACAAAGTGTCCCTAACCAAACTACAGTTTTGTAAACCCCAGGTTACCTATTTAGGACATTTATTGTCAAAAGGAGAACGTAGATTACACCCTCAGTGCCTAAAGGCTATAATGAAAATACATGTTCCTATCACACAGAAAGATGTCAGAGGGTTTTTAGGGATAATTAAATTTTGCTGACATTGGATTCCCAATTTTTCGCTTTTAGCAAAACCACTGTTATAACTAAAACTGAGTAGCACTCTAGCCCCCTTACCATGGACAGCTGATCAGCAAGAGAGTTTTGAAGTTTTAAAATCTGCATTATGTAATTCACCTGCTTTAGGCACTCCTGATTATACTAAACCATTTACATTGTTTGTGCATGAAAAGCAAGGCTGCACCTTATCTGCACTAACTCAACAGCAAGGGGGATAAAAACAGACTGTATGCATATTTTTATTCTACATTGGACCAGGTAGCAAAAGCACTTCCCAATTGTTTAGGGGGCATAGTGGCTGCAGCCATTTCTATGAAGCAAGCCAATCCCATAATATTGCGAGACCAAGTTACATTGTCTGTGCCATATGCGATTCATACATTATTGAACCAAACTTAAACACATCACCTGACAAATGCCAGGTTAACTACATATGAGCTGATGTTATTGGCTTCAAACATTGCCATACAATGTTGTAACAGTTTAAATCGGCCACCTTGCTACCCCTCCCATCGGATGAATCAAAAGTAATGCACGATTGTGTATTAATAACAGATAATAAAACGAAGGATGGGTAGATTTGGTTGATACCTCAATTGATAAACCTAATGGTACATTATTTTTAGATGGCATGTCTTTTAAAAGATCAGATGGTATGGCAGCATATGCCATTACAACATTGAAAATCATTGTTGAGGCTTGTAGGATATCTCAGCATTCAGCACAAACAGCTGAAATGATTGCCCTTACCCAAGTTTAGGAGTTGAGCTCCGGTCTTGTAGTTATTATTTACACTGACAGTCAATATGCATTTGGAGTAGTTCACAACTTTGGCCGCTTATGGTCTGAGAGAGGATTTTTAACTTCACATGGGACAAAAATACAGAATGGTACATTTGATTTTGAAATTATTGTATGCACTGACCCGCCAAAGAACCTGGCCGTCATTAAATGCAGCACACACAAGCCCGTTTTAAATGATGTGGGAAAAAGTAATGCTTTTGTTCACCAAATTTCAAAGGCAACTGCACAGTCCCCTGTATCTCTTATGTATATTACACACATGATGCAGGCAGAGAATATCATATTTGATAATACTCTTGAGACAGTACGAACGATTCAGTCTGAGGCTACTGCCCACAAATTAGAGGAATGGCAACAGACTGGGAACTATGCAGATGGTTGTTCCCTAGACACGCAAGATGAGAGAAAATTAAAATGACTGCATATGTATTTACCTTTGATGTTGTCCTATGCGTGTGACCCGTCTCATGTAGGTACAGAGGGAATGTACAAAGTTGCTCACTACAGTGTGGAGTAGCACTAAGCTAAGACCAGCCATAGTTGCTGTTTGTAAAAACTGTTTAGTATGTGCGTCCTATAAAACTGGGAAGAGTGAGGAAGCTCCAAAAGGATATTTTCAGCCAACTGAATTTCCCATTGAAGCATTACAAATAGGGTTTATTAAATCGCCTCCCTGTCAAGGAAAAGTATGTTAGTGATAGTATGCATGTTTAGCAAATGGGTAGAATCATTCCCCTTAAAAGTCAGCACTGCATTAAATACTACTAAAATACTCATAAAGGTGTATTTATCCCAATTGGACTGCCTCACACTGTCTGGAGCAACAATAGTGTGCATTCTGTTAATACTGTAATGGAATTAGTGCACTGAGGTTTTAGCTTGTCTCCTTACAAAGTAGTCATGGGCCGGCCAGCAAATGTATGGGGTGTGCCAAATCCAAAGATATTGAAACCATGTGCCGTATCTGTTGTTAATCGACTACCGTAAAGAGTTATCTAAAAACGTGTTCATTCTCCACAAACAGGTTGCGGATTGTCTATCAACACTATTGGAGGTGTCAGGACACGGCATCCAGGCAGATGACTGGGTATCTACATAAAGGACTTTCAGCAAGCATCAGGACTGCAGCCCAGAGGAAAAGGGTTGTTGCAGGCATTGCTCACCACTCAGACTGCTGTCAAATATTATGGCTGCTAGTATTTGGTCCACACTTCACACATAAAGCGAGCACCAGCTTCTCTGTGACCCACACCATTGCCTGCTGTGTCTGGTGCTGAAAGCACCCCTTCTGTTGAGACATTGGACATTTGCATCATTGCCACTAGCGCCAAAGATATTGTTCGAGCAACAGAGGAGCCACAATATAACTTGAGACCCAGGAAACTTTGAACTATCAGTTGCTGAACTAAAAACTCAAGAGAAATCCCTTTCTGCGAGCGACAGATACCAGGTGGGCAAGAGCAACAGCTTTAAATGGACTACTTAGGGGGGCAGTAGTACAAAGAGACACTCCAAGGAGCAATTACGCTCTGTGTAACCAGTCTTGTTGGAATTTATTTTTGCTGTTTTGTTTGCTCCATACACAAGCTATGCCAAACCATGAGCATATGGCTATTTCACCCCAGAGAGGGTCCGTTCATCTCTATGCTTCTGTCAAAGAAAAGAAAGAAACATGTATTGTTCCAAGGGGTTTGTATATGCGTTACTGTTAGGATTGATTGTTTGTGTTTTACGTGGGTGGCTATTACAGGAATATTATGTAGCGCCATCCTTGTTTGGTACAGTAATCAGTGTTCCCAATGCCACCCTGTCTCCGATCCAGCAGGATTATAGAGAAAAATACTTTTGTTCAGAATATTGCAGACTAAGCACACTTCCCTACGGGTACATTAGATATTGGTGGATCTTTATGGTCCTTAATAACAACATTTGGGTGGAAACTACTGTCTGTTATTTTTTTTTTATTTGCCATTTTCCTTTTCTTACGCCTTTGTATTAATTGTGTGCCTGCCTTGTGCCAGACATTAGCTTCATGTCTCAGACAGCTGGCAACTTCAGTATCCACGCTTTTATTATGCAAGACAATGGTACTAGAGATATGCTGGCCATAGATGTAACAGATTGACTTTATTGCACATAGTTCTATTATCACAATGTAATATGTTCAAAGGACCAATTGTGGAAAATTATGAACAAATAATTGTAAGCACTGTGTAACATAAGTGAACAGTAGTTCCCTAATCTGTTGGTTTCTGCACATGGTTAAAGAATGATTGCCTAGCAGTAAGACAACCCTTTTGAGCTTTGCACGTACACATGTATTCTTGGAGAAGGCTCCAGGAGTGGAAATAGCCAGGCGACAGCTGCATGCAGTAAACTGAAACCCTGGCCCAGTGCTTGCATTTAGACTGGAGTTGTAATGGCTGTCATGAAGCAATACAGCACCAAAGGTAGAAATGCTGTTTGTTCTCATAATAACTTTAACGGCACGGATGAAGCAGTTGCTTGTCATCCAAGCCACGCTTAAGCGCGTTACAAATAAACTATAGCTGTGAGTATTTCAAATTCTTCTGTACTGGTGTCTCATTACGCTGCTTATGGGCACAGGGGGGTAGTATGAAAGTATTGGCCACATTTATCTTTTCCTGTGGTTGCTCGATCCGGTCACCCAGCCAACGGTTCATATCTCATTTGGCAGGCAACCTGTCTGGCTGTGCAATTCCAAATGTAGGTCTGTCCAATGTCTCTGTGTGGGCTCTCCCAGTCTGGGAAAACCGTCTCTTTGGGTATTCCAGTTGGTCAAATGGCATTGTCTGTATGTGGTATGTTGCCCCTTTTCAGCCATTCTCCTTTCTTACCTCTACTGGTATTGTTAGGTTTCTCACCCTCTTCATACAGTATCACAGATTTGTGGCTGACTTTGGCTACTGGTCCTCGCAGCCCTTCTTGTCGTATCAGATTTCTTACCCTTTCATAGGGTATGTATACTTTCATCCGAGCGTGGTCTATTTGCCCTTTCTGCGTTTATGAGTTCTATCATCCCTTTGTGGGGTATGTTGGTTCTCAGCCTTTCTTGTGTTGTTGGTTCTCTTACCCCTTTGTGGTGTATTGTGTGGCCTTACCGTAGTCCTCCCACTCCTCGGCCTGTACCGCAAACCTGTTTCTTGATGTCGGTGCTCTTGGTGTGAGGCATTCTCTCTGCCTGGTGGAACCGTGACTCTGACTTCTTTCTGGCTCTCATCGTCGGGTCTTTTGCATCGGTTCCTCCCATCCTCGTCCGACAGGACTTTGGTGGAGACACCAGTATGCTGCTTATATGGTGAACTTATCTCTCTTCTCCTCCATGGCTTCAAGCTCTTCAGACTCCCAGCCTTTCTGTAGGGTGCAGCGATCCGCAGGTTTAACCATTCCTCCATACACCACACCATATGCGTGACACTGCCTTTCGACTCCTCTGAGGGAGAAGTTCCCTCCTCTGTGCTTCCATGAAGCCTTGCATCCGTCACACTCTGGCAGGTTGCTTCTCTCAATGTTGGTGTGACAGGATCTTTTTATTCCTGGCTAGAACTGGATCAACCATTGGTTCTGTGCTCCCAGTGGGATCCCGCTTGCCCTGTTTCCTAGGAGTTAAGCTTAGAAGGCCCACCCCTAGTCCTAAAGGGGTGTCTCCCCTTTGGGGAGAAGAAACAAACTCCCTGGGATCGTCACACATCTTGAAAACAAAACATTATGCTTTTCACATCCAAGAAAGTAAAAAGTAGAGCTATAAGTAGTAACTCAAAAGCAACCAATTAAAGATTGTCAGCAAATATTGTTAAATGGATTCCCAAATCCTGCATAATCATAGCCTAAAACCTACGAAGGACAGCCGCAGGCCTCAAAATATGTATTTAGATAGAGAGCAATTGACTACTGGCAAGTAAGAAATGTTGTCCTGTGTGATACAGAGATTTGAGGGGGCAAGAACATTTTATACTTGGCTAGTAACTAGCATCTTGACTTTTTATTATTAGTTCTGCTGATGTTTCTATCCTATATGGTACCGCAGTTGTTGCACTGAGATCTATTGATGTTAAAACACAGCGGCTCTGATTCCAAAATGGCCTCCAACAGGGGAGGACGTGCTAAGTGTGGCTCGTCTCTCGCCCCATCGAAAGCAGGGGCCCAGCCCCCCCACTGCAGCTACCAAGAGCAGTGGGGGCCCACCACATCGGGACAACGTGAGGTGCATTGCCCGGATCGGGAGGAAGCTCGCAGGCATCAGTGGAAAGGACGTCCCAAGGACCTAAGCAGGAAAGGGGCATGGTGGCAGCGGGTGTGGCCCGGAGCAGCTCCGGAGTGAAAAGGCCAGTTCCAGCGGCACTGCAGCACTGTAATGGCGCCTGGAGGAGCCGATACTGGCAGAAGGCGGGTGCATGACAAATAGTGTCCTGAATCATTGAGGATGAGCAGAGCTCCTCGTCTCGGGTCTGTCCTTGAGAGAGCCAGTGGAGACACGCAGATGGTTTGAGGTGGTGGGAAGGAGGCTTATAGAACCACACTGTGAACACCTGAAACACCCGCTAACGTATCACTGGAGAGGGGTGGGGCTCCTCCCTCCCCGAGGAATTGTGTATTGTGGCCCCGCCAGAGTTGCTTTTAACTTCTAATCCATGTGGATTTGGTCAGGGGAATGCCTACCCCCTCCCACATGTGACTTAACCTAGAAACAGAATGGCATGAGACTCTGCAATGTTTAGGAAGGCACTTGTTTTGGGAGCCCATACAGTACAAGTGTAGGTGAGGAGGACTGTGGCGATCCGGGCTGTTTAGACTGCTGTGGTGAATGACTTTGCCCTGCTGGGAGATTTGCGGAAGAGGCAAGGAAATACTGGTTACCAAGGGGACAATCCAAATGGAGGCACATGTCGAAAGTCAAGGGAAAAGGATGGAATAAGGTTATGCTGACACGACCTATACCGAATGCCCGGGGGGCAGAGGGCACAATCACAAGGTGCTGGCAGACAGAGATGCAGGGAATTTCGGGTGCAGTGAACTCCTCACTGACACAACCATCAGACGAGGAAACTCCTGAAAATTGGGATAAGATGGAGATCACCAAGGAAGAATTAATGCAATGCTTAGCAGTCCATCAGCAGCACCTTAAAGAGACTTTTCAGGAATCGATACAGGAGCAGATCTCCCACCTAAAAATGGACATCAAAACTGCAGTACAGGAAGTAAAAGGCAGAATTTCGAAGCTATGGGAACAAGTAGATATTAAGCAATAGAGAGATTGGCACAGATGTCGCACAACTTAGATCTTCAATGTGAAGACCTTGAGAACAGATCAAGGCGCTCGAACATCCGCCTAAAAGTTTTTCCAGAAGAAATAGTGGATGAAGAACTCAAATAATCGATACAAACCTTTTATGTTGAGTTACTGTTGGGGATGCATACAGATGAAATAGATCTGGATAGGATCCACAGAGTGGAACCGTTGAGAAAACATCCGGGGCCTGACCAAGAGATGTTTTGGCAGTCTCTTCGTCCTATGGGCAGAAGGAAGAGAGGGCAGCACAAGCGGGCACATCTTTGACAATGAATGGCTCTGAGGGACAGCTTTTCCAATAGGTACAGCTTTTCCAGGACTTGGCTTTTTCTACTCTAATGAAAAGAAGGCAGATAGGACCAGTCACCAGTGTTGTCAACCATGAAAAAGTTTGATATCGATGGACTTTCCAGTTCGGCTTTCTTTTTACATGGAAAGGTGGGAAGATTCGGGTAACAATGTGTGAAGAAGGCCTCCATGTGGTGGCACCAGAGAGCAGTGAGCAGACCAGGTCACTGGAGGAGGGGAGCAGCTCTACTCAGGGGAGGCAGCGATGGGAATGGTCCACAGTGAAACAAGACAGCGGAAAGGCAGGAGCCCGAGAGGCTGGGAGATGTCAAAGGACCCACCAGGCATGGAGGATGTTTGAGGGGGGGTCCAGGTACTTTGGTGAATGGGAACAAGAATATTATTGCTTTGAATTTGCAGTGGGGGAGCATGGGTGACTACAGATTTGGGGGGCAGGGCGAGGAGGGAGGTTGGTTTTAGGCCTGTTTGGGATCTAAGGGAGAGGGTTAGTTTATCTCTCTGCAGTTGGTAGGATCCAGTCTAGTTTACCGGTACATGGTCAAGGCTTTTCCTGTCATCGTCATTAGGGCCCATGAACCGGCCTGCCACACAGGGGGGGTAGGGAGGGTAGGGGAGGAGAGGTGGGTAGGGATGGCGGGTAAGAGGGCAGGCGATACAAGGGCCCAAAGATGGAGCTTCAGAATGAGCAAAGGTCAAGAGACCAGAGGGACTTCCCAAAGGGAGTTAGGGAAAAGGTAAAAAGAAAGGGAGGGACTATATAAAATTGAAACTGAACCCATGGGTTTTAAGGTCACCTCATATAATATTGGAGTGTTGAATACACCGGGAAAGCGGAGTAAGTTGGAGCATTTTTTGAGGCATGAGAAACCAGACTTTCTTGCGCTCCAAGAAACCCACATAAGTCAAAAGGATAGATTGCAAATTCGTCTTCAGGGGTATCCACAAATCTTTCAGGCTAACACGAAGGACAAAAAGCTGGCGATGCTAATTGCATTTAGAACTAATCATGATATGGTTATTTTAGGCTCCAGGGAGGATAAGTTAGGAAGATATTTGTCACATTTCGTATTGGTACAAAGATGTACACAGTAGCAACGGTACATGCACCTAATTCTGGACAAGATGGTTTCCTCAGGGCCACACTGGTGACACTAGAAACCTTCCTGGAGGGACATTTTATACTAACAGGAGATTTTAATATAGCATGGGATGCAGTGATGGATAGAAGTAACGTAGGGTTTGCACCGCAAGGCTCCCCCTCTTTACAACTTAAAGCAAAACACAAACAACTGGGGTTGGTTGACGTGTGGCATGCTTGTAAGGGAAAGGAAGCTGGATTCAGGTTTTATTCTCATGTCCATAGATCCCAATCACATATCGATTATATATAGGTTTCCTCCAGATTGGTGGGATGAGTTTGCAAAGTATCTTTGGGGGCGATCACGCTATCTGACCATGCCCCGTTGGGGGCAACGTTAGAAATTACATTTTGATGTAAAGGGTTAAGGCAGTGGGTGTTACCAGAATGGATTCTGACCAATATGTTATCCTCAGCTAAGATAGGGGAGAAGATTCAAAGCTATTTCAGAGATATTACGATGGAGGATACCTCCCCGGGGATATGGTGGGACACCTTCAAAGCAGTAATAAGGGGGGAAATTATTGCATGTAAAGCCCTGAGAGAAAAATTAAGTCGGCAATTGGAGGAGAACCTAGAGGCTCAACTCAAAGATATTATGCTGAAAATGGGTAATTACCCAACAAGGGAAATGTTGAAAATATATAGAGCAGTTTGCGGGCAACTCCAGATATTAAGGGCTAAAAAGGCTGAGAGGACCCTTCTCAGAGTCAAACATCACTATTATATCAGGGGGAATAAGGCGGGAAGACTATAAGCGTAGCAATTGAGACAAAGAGGAGCAGCCCAAACGATTTTGAAAATTAGGGAGGGGGAGGTGAGGAAGTGGTAGAGACAGAAGGAATTATTGGATGCTTTGAACAACATTATGGAGCTTTATACTCCTGCAAGGGAATCAGAATCGTCTTACTTATCAGATGTAACTCTCTCTAAGTTGTCAAAGGATGATAGCGAAGAACTAGAGAAAGACATCACAGAGGAGGAAGTCAGTACAGTTATTGGTAAATTTCCCCTAAACCAGGTGCCAGGTACGGATGGCTCTATGGCCATCTTTTATAAGAAATATCAAACAGTTCTCACCCCCTATTTAACGCAATTATATATATTTTTTTAAAGAACTGGCCATATTACAACATCTATGGATCATCTAAATAGGTTATATTCCCGAAACAGGGTAAAGACCCAATGCGTGCAGGTCCTACATCCGATAGTGTTAATTAATATTGATGCTTAGATATATACTAAGATTTTAGCTTCACGACTAGAGGATGCATTGCAAGTTTTAATAGGACCTGACCAGGTGGGTTTTATTAAGCAATGCCAAACCGTCGAGAATTTTAGAAGGATTAGTAACGTAATAGAAGATGTACAGAGGCCTGAGATTCTGGCTGTTCTTCTCGCTCTAGATGGCGAAAAAAGGCATTTGGCTGAATGGAATGCTCGTTTTTGTTTCAAACGATGAAAGGCATGGGGTTTGGGGAATGATATCTACGAAGGATACAGCCAATTATCAGATTCCAACCCTCCTTTTGTCCATCAATGGACAGCTGTCTGGCTCTATCCGATTAGAAAGGGGAACTAAACAAGGATGTCCGTTGTCTCCTTTGCTTTATGCAATTTATCTGGAACCCTTTTTACAACACCTTCGAGAAGCGTCGGGAATGAAAGGTATCCAATTTGGGGAAAGGTAACACAAAATAATGGCATTTGCGTATGACATGTTATTGGCATTAGGTGACCAGTGGAATCATTAAAAGCTGTAAACATCCAAGTTGGCTCTCTTTGAGGACGTATCAGGATTCAAAATGAATACAAATAAATCAGAGATACTAAGCCTCTCACTGTCAAGGGAAAGGAAAGGGAAATACGGGGCGACTGACCAAATTTCAATGGGCGATGGACAAAATAAAATATTTTGGGATTCATGTTACGAAATCAAAAGCTACATTATATGAGGAAAATTATTCCCAATTACTTAACACACTCAAAACCGACTTACAAAGCTGGAATCCGTTACATATCTCACGGATGGGACGTATGGCCTCGATTAAAAAGAGGACCCTTCCACGCTTTCTTAAATTTTTTCAGGCTTTGCCGGTGTCCCTCCCTGGGAAATGTTTCAAGACACTCAATTGCTTATTGTCTATGTTTATTTGGCGAAATAAGAGACCACGGGTGGCCCGGCAAGCCTTAATGGTTACGTGGTTACGAGGAATAGGGGAGGAATGGCGGTTCCTGATTTAGATTGTATTACTGGGCGGGCCAGCTGCGGGTGTTGAAATCATGGCTGTTAAGGGACAAAACTAAACTTTGGGTTTCCATGGATAAGGCAGTGGTGGGAGCTCCACTTGATGCAGTGTTATGGGTAGCTAAAGAGGACTGACCTTCAAGCATGAAAGCATCGCGGATCACCGCACTAGTGGGGGAAATATGGCATGAGGTGATTAAAGAGAGGCATATTTTGACAATTTCAGGCCCATTTGCACCATTGTTTGGGTATCCCCAGTTTACACCAAGAAGGGATATACAAACATTTAGGCAATGGAGAGAGGCAGGCTGTGTAAGGTTAAGGGACATGATGGAAGGCTATGAAGTTAAAACTTGTGAGCAATCTTTTGGCCTTAAGGAAAAGGATAGTTATGTTATTAGGCTTAACTATTACCAACTACAGCATTGGGTTTTACATCCACTTAACAAATCAGCGGCAAGTAGGCAATTTACTGCATTCAAATAAATATATAACAACTCAAGCAGGAGATTCACATCTAATCTCTGCATTTTATGCGTTAATTGCAGAAGGTGGCCCACGGGAAAGGTGGTCATATATAAAAAAGTGGGAACAAACCCTAGACCGATATATATTAGAGGAGGAGTGGGAGGTATTATGGGGCAATATCCAGAGGCTTACTCGATCCATTCAACTTAGGGAGATGTGCTATAAGGCCCTTACTCAATGACATTATACCCCAGAGAAACTTAGATCCATGTATCCGGAGACATCCCAGGAATGCTGGCAGAAATGTAAAGGGAAGGGGGATATATTTGGTGGTCTTGTCCAACATATTGGGGTCAAGTCAGTGCGACAGTTCAGGAGGTAATAGGGACAGATACGCCCTTGGGGATTGAGGAATGCCTTTTGCGTCTATGGTCAATTAATAAGGCACCAAGAAGAAGGGCATGCTTCAAAGCATGTATGATTCTGAATTTGGTAGCCTTATTGGTATTAGCGCGGAGTTGGAAGCAGGAGGGTGCTCCCACCCATCACGAATGGTTATTTACAATTTGGCATATTTTGCCCATTGAATGTGTAACTTATACAATTCACGGCAACATTCAACAATTTCGTACAAATTGGGGGTACTGCTGCAATACTTATGAATATAGGATTCAAATGTGCCCACAGAATATTCGAGTTTTTGGACATTGTGTGATTGACTTTTGACCAAACGATCGAAATGGAATTTCCTTGTATGAAACGCTTGATGAAAGGGAGCAGCTCTGGGATGGGGGTGGTTAGGGGGGGGGGAGGAGAAGAAAGGGGGAGGGGGCAAGGGGAAATGTTTACCTGTTTAAAAATGCAAACTGCCAATAAAAACTAAAAAAGAAAATTTAAAAACACAGCAGCTCCACGTTAAAGCCAATTATTCAGGCATACAAGTGCAAACTGAGTTTATGTTGCTATTGAGATCTGAGTCCCATCCACCACAGATCGGTCTGTACATGGGATTGTTGGAGTTTCCTTATAAACATTTGTGAAACATCAGAAGCTCCTCCCTAGATTTCTAAACATAATATTTCAAATGCTGGCTCTGCTTAAAGAACGAATCAATACTGGGACCAATCCTTACATGAGAACTTTTGTAGAGCACAATGCAGTGTTTAGCAGAAAATAGGTTATTTCCTGACCATTGATTGAGCTGGTGATTAGTATTCAGGGTCCCATGCTGAAATTAACCATATTGGACTGGAATCTCAATGTATTGGTGCACAGTCAGGAAAGGATTTAAAAGAAATGTAAGATTCAGCTGACAAATCTTAAAAACCCAGACATATACTCTCCTGTGTCTGGATAAGGTCAAATACATGACACGGTCTATGAAACAATGGAAATCTTTGGCCCGCAACTTAATACCAACGAAGCAGGTATGACGCATAAAAGCTCT
The DNA here is from genome assembly GCF_040938575.1 of Ambystoma mexicanum. Taxonomy (NCBI): domain Eukaryota; kingdom Metazoa; phylum Chordata; class Amphibia; order Caudata; family Ambystomatidae; genus Ambystoma; species Ambystoma mexicanum. The sequence goes on from NC_090940.1 coordinate 521,523,373, forward strand.
CTTATGCTGCAAAACACAAAGGAAAACCATCACATTAGTTGTCTTTCATGTTTCTCTAATTTCTCTTATACAATGAAGATTCGAGTTTGTGTTAACATTTTTATAAATAGGAGTTAAACAAACACATTAAATCTAATAAATACATTCTGAGACCTAGTGATAGTTTGAAATTCTGAATAGTATACACAGACCTCAACGTTTGCACTCAACACAAGCTAGTGATAATTAACACATGGCAAGTAGGAAATGGTTTGAGATATATATATATATATATATATATAAAAACTTATATGCTCACATATCATATGTTTTTAATGGAAATAATATACTTTTAATCGGACATTGTAAGTATTCATTTTAAATAATAAAGTAATGTTATATGAAGGAATTATGAATCGTGGCGACTGTTGTAATCACTGCAGCATAATGTTTTGGTGGAATATGTTTTTTAAGTTCATATGGTTCTTATTTGAAAAAGTAATGACAATATTAATAAGATTCAGTGGTTGTTAGGCTGTGCTTGCCAGAAACTCCCTATATTTGTAATTTGTCTGCTTATTTTGTGTCATACTGATCAGTATCGATCAATGTAATTAACTACTCATCCTCCAACTTTTTTGACTCTGTAAATAATCTCCAAGCTAGCAGGTGGGGAAACTGCCTTGAAAAAACCCAAAAGGTGAAACATTTTGGCCTTAAGAGTTGAATGTTATAGTCACAAAGTTACTAAACCTCTGCAATTTGTGATGGAATGAAACAGAATTTGCACATGAATTTGAACACTATATAAACTGCATGACGTGGATTATTTATTAGTTGCGCTGATAACGGGGGAATCTTTTTATTATAATAATAAAGCAAACATAATAAAAACTTTTTTTAAAAAGCAAACCTTTGCCTTTCCTCTTTAATGACTGGCACTATCTTTTTTTCTTTAGTGCTTTTGGCTATTAAATAAGCCTTTTACACTAAAAATACCCATACCTTACACTATATACACACATATAATGAAACAATTCATAAAAGAGGACTTAAGAATTCCATAAAAACTATACAGTTAAAATTATCCCATTACAACATAGCAGCAATCAACGATCATACAGATAATAAATCAAGACGCTCCTTGGCTTTCATCCATACGTGCTGTGCAGTTGCAATGATTACAAGGGATTCAGCCCCAAAGGTCGTCAATCATAATTCGTCAGAAGAAGAGTTAGCAAATCTGCTGTAGGCTTTACAGTGGGAAGTCCGTTAATACATGTTGAGTTGTCTCGACACCCTTTCCACAAAGGCGACACACTCAAACTTCGAGGGATACGCCCAAGTATTCCAGCACAGGAAGGGTGCCGAAACGCAGGCCTGTTGTAAAACGCACTAATTGTGGATTATGTAGTTTAATTAGATAGCTACGTGGGGCCCTAGTGAAAAGGCCTTGATGCGTGTAGGCATTACATCTTTTCTTCTCAGCAAGTTTAGCCAAGGACTGGACATGATCCCAGTCCCTCGTCTTAATCTTTAGTTTCTGCAAAAACACACCAACATCGTTTTCAACAGGAAAAGCCAAAATCAATAGCCTCCAGATGCGTAGGTAAAAGGGAAGGTCAGAATATGCCTTCCGTCCCAAGAAACCCTCCATCAGGAAGAAGCACCAAAGGCAATATGGCCACCGATCATATGAGCCAACATCAATTCCCACTGCTCCAGCGATGAACAGCTACCACGAGAGATACCCTCTCAGCAGGTCCTACAACTCTGCAACAATATAAACTCTACCCAGGGTTGACAAAGATACACAAGACAGAGCTGGAGACAGCTACATGGACAGAATCCCCTAACGCACCGAGATGCCATGCCACTAGTCGTTAGAGGCATCATGACGACATAGCTGCTTTAGACCGGAACCACATGTGCCATCCGCACATCCGGGACATTTACACACCCAACTACACGAAGGACACCTGTGTACAGCTCTAATAGTTAGAGGACAGTGACATATACAGACTGTCCGCACGTTTATTATTTTGCCATTAGGCTCGCTTGTCACAGTTTATTACATGGCACACGCCAACTAGGGAACTCCTTCCCCTACAATGGATGTGGTGCACAATAAAGCGCTTTTTATTTTTAATAAACTACAGATTCTTTTGAGTAGGCCTCCAACCCGTTTCGCACCCAAGCGCCACCAACACCCCATGTCACGATGGACTAGGAATCAGGCCGGTGTGTATCAATGAAGATATTTATTAATTTATTCTTTAATGAAAAATTGAAAATACTCAAAATACAGCAGCCACCAATTGTGTGGCAACACAGAATGCATTGATCTCTACAGAACAACCAGGTTAAGATATCCTATTACAGTTCACTCAGGTCTTTAATGACAAAACAGAAAGAAAAAGTTTTACAAAGTGATAGCACCAATGGTTTAACACTCCCCCTTGCAACACTCACCCCCAAACATAAATTAAACCTGATTCCTTTGAATGAAAGGCAGTGGCAAGGAGTAGGATTATACAGGGAAAATCAGTTTTGGGGTAAAATGCCCACCACCACAAGATGGGAAGCCAGCAAAGAAAAGGTTATTTCTCACAACTGCTAGGGGACAGAATAGAAGGAAATGTGTATTGCTTACACTTAAGAGATAGGGAAAGTTTAGAGAATACTAAATCGGTATACCAGGACAAAATAGAAATGAAGTAGGAAAATCAGTTTTAAGAAAAAACAAATGCAAAGAGAACATACAGTGGCAAATGGAAATTAATTTACACTTGGGCTTACAATGACAGGCAGCTCAGGGAAGAGGTTTAGCTTACAACAGGAAAATCGTTTTTCAGTGACAAGGACAGAGGCTCATAATAGGTAGACTTCTAGCCAAAAGGGATTGCTCACAATGGGAACAACGGTTTGGGTTTAATAGAACAGATGCAAATATGAATTTGTTTGATAATGCACACAATACACTGACAAATTTGGCTTTTAGTTACAAGGAGAATAATTCTTTTGAGGCACACTTTAATGACTATAACAATTAAATAAAAACACCAGGAACAAGATTGTTGATGTCCAATTACAATAATCTTGAGCTGTGAATTTCAATGGGGGAATTAATTGATTTTGTTATGAATCACTACAGGCGCTGGTCTATTTGGCATAGGAATAGATATTGTCGCGCAGCCTTTTCTATCCGTCCTAAAATGGCTGCTAAACGAGCCCATCACAGTGTGCCTGCTTTTACGGACTATGTCCGCTCAGGACTTCTGCGTTCGTGCGATCATGTGATTGTCTATAGATGCCGGAATGGGAGGACACAACACGTCGCTAATCTTCAGAGAGACGCTGTCACGCACGGCGGTCGCTGGCAGTTGTGGAGACGGTGGCGCGGCCATTGAGTAAGCCGTTACGCCGCTGTGCGTTCTCCAGCCGCGGTCTAGCTTTCCGCCTTCTGACCAGCGGCGTCCTTTATTACGAGCGCCAACACGGAAGCCCGCGCGTTGCAACCTATTCGCGTTAGGCTTCCGGGTTGGTACGCTCCAGTCCTTTCTTCAGTGCCCTGCCATTCTCTTCCTTCTCCAGTGATTTTGGCCGTTCCGCCTTGCCTTCCCGGTTTCTCTCGTTACTCTCAGACTTCCCTCTCCCATTTCAGTCCTCCTGTTTTCGCTATTTTGGGCTCTCACCTTTTTTCCTTTCTTTTCCTCTCCGTTTACTACTCGCCTCTCCCCTCCTACTCCCCCTGTGGAGGTTTGTTCATTCGGTCTATTCCAATCATTCCGACCTGGTATCCTGTCGGTATCCTGTCACCATACCCAACAAGGAAGGGGTTTTTTGTGCCTGTTGGCATTTTCCCCTTCATCGGTCTGCCCCGGTTCGGGGGCCCCCCTAGGCCCCGAGTTAGAGGGGCAGGGTGGCCTCCTCTCGAGGCAGACCCCATCTGCATTCCAGAGAAGAGACCTTGAGGATTCGGAGATTTGGACTCCAAGCAGAAGAGGGGACTGCAGGTGAGCAGGAGGGCTTATGGGACACTTGGGAAAGCGGTGTGGAGCCGACTGAACCAGGGAGTGATTGTGACAGTTTGCAACGCCTAAAAAGAAGTATGGCCACCCCCGAACAAATACAAGAATTAGTGGCCGCGGTCCAGGCCATGAACGTTGAATTGCAGAACGTGAAGGCAGATAACGCAGTCCTGAGGCAGATGATCTCTAATCGGGAAGCTAGAGATTACGACTTACCTCCTATGGCCTTATCTGCAGGCAAATATGACGGCACCCCGAAGCGCTTAAAAGAATTCTTGGAAGCCTGCTCCATTTATTTTGCCTTTAGACCTCTGATGTTCTCTAATGATCACGCCAAGGTGGGGTACATGATATCTAACATGATAGGAAATGCCTTAGCTTGAGCCACCCCCCTAGTGACCAACAATAACCCTATTATCAGAGATTATGGGTTTTTTTTGACCTTACTGCGCCAGACTTTTGAACAACCCGAGATCACACATGTGGCTGCAGAAGAACTCTTGGATGTGCAACAGGGTTCCAGTGACCTGCTGACCTACATCTCCACCTTTAAACGTTTGGCCTCAGAGGCAGGTTGGCCAGAAAGGGCCCAGTATACGATTTTCCGTAGAGGATTGAAAGAGGAGATAAAGGATGAGCTAACCAGGATAGCCCGTCCTACTACCCTGTCGGACTTATTCTCCATCGTAACACAGATTGACTACCGCCTCAGTGAACGTAAGGCTGAAAGGAAGAAGCAGAAAGCATCTGCCGCCCCTCTGCCAAGTGCCTACCCTATGCCCTCCCTGTCTCACTCCAGTAATAAGGAGGAACCGATGCAAGTTGGGTCCGCACGATCCCCTTTGACACCTGAAGAGAGAAGACGTCGGAGGGATGCGGGCCTCTGCATGTATTGTGGATCCGGTACCCACTTGCTTCGGAACTGTCATGAAGTCCCGCCTAGACGCCCGGGAAACGAACGACCTCGGAACTAAAGGGGACGAGTAACCGAGGTCAGACCGCAAGTCCCTATGTTACAGTGACTGTAGCTTCTCATCCAACCACCATGGACTCCCGCCTTATGGCTGTTCCCATCCAGTTGGAAACCCCGACAGAAGTCCTTACCACCATGGCTCTACTGGATTGTGGCGCCGCCGGAGTATTTATGGATACCGAGTGGGCGCACAAACAAGGTCTCCCTCTGTTGAAACGGGAAGAAGTCCAGAAGGTGGAAGGAGTTGATGGTTCTCCGCTTTCATCGGGGCCTATCACCCATTCCACTGTATCCTTGAAGGCCTGCATTCTCAAGCATTCGGAACAGATACAATTTGATCAAATTCGAGCAGCCCATTTTCCAGTAATCCTCGGAATTCCCTGGCTGAAGAGGCATAACCCGCTCATCGATTGGGCACAGAACACCCTGGCCTTTACCTCCTCATATTGTAAACAAAACTGTTTACTACATGTTTCAGAAGAACTGGTACAAGTCCTTACCCCCCAACAAGAAGGAGTAAATGAAATATGTAAGATTCCCCCAGAATTGGCTAAGTTCAAGGAAGTTTTCAAAGACAATTCTGTCTTGGATCTCCCTCCGCAATAGGCCGGAAGACTGTGCCATCGAGCTGGTGCCAGATGCCCTGGTTCCGTTTAGTCGCATGTTTTCCTTGTCTCTATTGGAGAAGAGGGCGGTTCGCAATTACTTGGACTCCCATCTGACCAATGGCCTCATTCGTCCCTCCAAATCACCGGCTGGAGCCTCTTTTTTCTTCATTCCTAAGAGGGATTCCTCAGAGTTAAGACCATGCATTGACTATCGGGGTCTCAACAAGGTCACAGTCCGCGACCGTTATCCAATGCCTTTGATAGCAGACATACTGGAAGCAGTCCAGGGTTCAACCGTCTTCTCTAAATTAGACCTCCGGAGTGCCTACCACCTTCTCCGGATAAGAGACGGGGATGAATGGAAGATGGCCTTTCGGACACCGTTTGGCCTTTTTGAGTATCGAGTGATGCCATTTGGCTTGGTTAACGCTCCGGCCATATTCCAGCGTTTCATGGATCGCCTGTTTTCTGACTTATTATACCTCTGTGTCATAGTATACCTCGATGACATCTTGGTATTTTCAAAATCCTCCTCCGAACATACATCGCATCTTCAGACAGTCGTACATCGGCTACAGTCTCAACACCTATTAGTTAAACCTGAGAAGTGCCTATTTAATATGTCTTCCGTTCCTTATTTGGGTTATATCTTATCCCAGGAAGGCATAACCATGGATCCAAGGAAAGTGTCTGCCATCCTAGACTGGCCCCCACCCACTTCTTTGAAAGAAGTCCAACGGTTCCTGGGACTAGCCAACTTCTATAGGAAATTCATCGGACATTTTTCACAGATAGTGCTGCCCATTACCTCATTACTTAAGAAAGATGCCAAGCCGTTTCACTGGTCTGAACCAGCTGATCAAGCCTTTAATGATTTAAAGAGGAGATTCTGTTCCGCTCCCATTCTATCTCAACCCGATCAGAACCAGCCCTTTATAGTAGAGGCTGATGCCTCCGCTAACGCCTTGGGAGCAGTACTTCTTCAACTCAAGGAGGGACAGGAACATCCTGTTGCATATCTTTCTAAGACTCTTTCCGCAAGTCAACAGAACTACTCCGTAATCGAAAAGGAACTTCTGGCTCTTAAGGTGGCTTGTGAAGAGTGGAGACACCTGCTTCAAGGCGGAGCACATCCATTTACTTTACGTACTGATCATAAAAACTTGAGGATTCTCAGAAATATGGAATGTGTCAACTCAAGGCAGGTTCGCTGGGCGCATTTCTTCAGCCAGTATGACTTTGCTATAACCTACATTCCAGGCACCCAAAACAGCCTGGCGGACGCCCTGTCTAGGTGTCAGACTTCCGAATACCACTCTCCTTCATTTAGTCACCCTATGTTTCCCCGGAACATAATAGTGGGGATAGTCTCTTCGTTTCTTCAAGAGGTTAAGACGGCAACCCAACCCAATTTGGCAAACACTGTGCCGGGTGACTTACATCCTCAACTTCGTTGGTCTAAAGGTCTTTTACTGGTGGGACAGCGTTTGTACATTCCCTCTAGGTCTTTACAACTTAAGGTTCTGGAATGGTGTCACAACCATGTTACCGCCGGACATAGGGGTGTCCGAGGTACATTAGAGTTAATCTCTCGCTCTTTTTTTTGGCCTTCACTTTCTCTCGACGTAAAGCAACACTGTAGATCGTGTATGGTTTGCGCCCAGAATAAGAACTCCACCCACAAACCCTATGGGTTGCTGATGCAACCGGACTTGCCAAGCCGGCCATGGTCCCAAATATCCACCGACTTTATAGTAGACCTGCCCCAATCCCAGGGTTCGACCTGTCTCATGGTTACCATTGATACCTTCACCAAGCTGGCCCATTTCACAGCGCTGCAAGGAGTGCCGTCCGCCACTGAGATGGCCGAAGTTTTCCTTAGGGACATCTTTAGGCTCCACGGTCTGCCTGATAAGATCATTTCTGACCGGGGTAGTCAGTTTACCTCTCGATTTTGGGGCGCCCTATGTCAACGATTAGGTATAAAGAGGGCCTTGTCATCAGGCTTCCATCCTCAGACTAATGGTCAGACAGAACGCCTCAATGCCTCCCTTGAGCAATACCTCCGATGCTATGTCAATAAGAATCAGGACAATTGGGTGGGCCTTCTGCCCACCGCAGAATTCGCATATAACAACGCTGTACACTCGGCAACGGGACTCAGCCCTTTTTTTGTTCCTATGGTTTCCACCCTCGCAGTATTCTTCCGGTTTTTTCCTCACCCACTAACATACCCACCATTGAATCCACCTTAGATCAAATAACCACAGCCCACACTAACGCCCAACGAAGTTTAGTATCTGCCAGATGCAGGTATAAGGATTTGTCTGATCGAAGTCGTTTACCAGGTCCCGATTGGCAGGAGGGCGATCGGGTCTGGTTATCTACTAAATACTTGCCTAGATGGGTACACCCGACCAAACTAACCCCCCGGTTTATCGGACCCTTCAGAATAATCAAGAGAATTAACCCAGTGGCGTACAAATTACGACTCCCCAAGTCCATGTCTCGAGTACACCCGGTCTTTCACTCCTCCCTTCTCCGTCCAGTTGATCCAGGCACCCCTGTTAGAAAGACCACAGGGATATTGGGTAATCCCAAGTCTATACCAGAAGAATACGCAATATCTGCCATCTTAGATTCCAGATATCGCAGGGGCAGATTGGAATATCTTGTGTCTTGGAAGAACTATCCCAGTTCCGAGGATTCTTGGGAACCCAGGTCGTATGTTCATGCTCCTCAACTGGTCAAGCGTTTTCACCGGACACATCCGGGAAAACCCGGAGGGTTCGGATCTGGAGGGGGGCATACTGTCACGCACGGCGGTCGCTGGCAGTTGTGGAGACGCTGGCGCTGGAGCGGCCATTGAGTAAGCCGTTACGCCACTGTGCGTTCTCCAGCCGCGGTCTAGCTTTCCGCCTTCTGACCAGCGGCGTCCTTTATTACGAGCGCCAACCCGGAAGCCCGCGCGTTGCAACCTATTCGCGTTAGGCTTCCGGGTTGGTACGCTCCAGTCCTTTCTTCAGTGCCCTGCCATTCTCTTCCTTCTCCAGTGATTTTGGCCGTTCCGCCTTGCCTTCCCTGTTTCTCTCGTTACTCTCAGACTTCCCTCTCCCATTTCAGTCCTCCTGTTTTCGCTATTTTAGGCTCTCACCTTTTTTCCTTTCTTTTCCTCTCCGTTTACTACTCGCCTCTCCCCTACTACTCCCCCTGTGGAGGTTTGTTCATTCGGTCTATTCCAATCATTCCGACCTGCTATCCTGTCGGTATCCTGTCACCATACCCAACAAGGAAGGGTTTTTTTGTGCCTGTTGGCTTTTTCCCCTTCATCGGTCTGCCCCGGTTCGGGGGCCCCCCTAGGCCCCGAGTTAGAGGGGCAGGGTGGCTTCCTCTCGAGGCAGACCCCATCTGCATTCCAGAGAAGAGACCTTGAGGATTCGGAGATTTGGACTCCAAGCAGAAGAGGGGACTGCAGGTGAGCAGGAGGGCTTATGGGACACTTGGGAAAGCGGTGTGGAGCCGACTGAACCAGGGAGCGATTGTGACAGACGCTTCATAAGTTCGACACTAGGTTCTTACCTTCTTAACAAACTCGTTTTCCTCTGTTAACCTGCTGGCAGAAGATTTCCTTTCTTACCTGCTATTTGTGTGTTAGAGTTCTTTCTACAGATCCACTTTTCGCCTCTCCTGCCCTCGACTCGATTCACACTCGCGAAGGGAAACTCCTCCTCTCTTCCGCCGCGGATCTTCCGACGCAAGCAGTCGGAAGGGTTTTCAGCTGCTCCTCGCCGTTCGCATCTCGCTCCGCAGAAGGCGGACTATTCCATTGTAGTTGCAGATCAGGTAGACAGCCTAGGAAGCTGCGACTCTATTTTCTCCCATCTAAAACAAGTCACGCTATCTCGTGGAAAACCATTCTCACTGTTTAACTTTCTCTTAGACAGTTTCCCATCTGGAGTTTCCTTCCCCGCCTACCAAAATCCAAGGCTTTGCAAAAACATCTCATGTAGGTACTTCTAATGCTGTCAGTTCTGATTTCCCATTCTCCTGATTGTGTCACCTACTTACTATTTCTGTCATTGCGTACTATAGAATTCCACAAGAGTCTTGGATCCAGTGAGTCTTCCATGCGAAGGAGATTAACCCCCGGTGAACCCCCAGCTCGCCAGACAAGATTCGAAGGATAGGACATTCCAAAATAACATTGCACCCGATTCCAGTCCAAGGGTTTTATTCCCCAGAGGGTTTCCCTGGGAGTTACACTTTCCTCTGCTCTGTACCAATTCAGGTGGTGGACAGCGGAGCTTCCAGGGGGATTTCTCATTGTCACAAAGCTACTGTCATCTGAGCAGGTCAGTGGTGTTCTGAAACTATTCTGTACTTGTATTTGAGTAGTTGTAACAGATTTACTTTTAAAAAAATACTAAGTATTTACACAGACAACTGAGAGGTTTTTCAAAGGAGATATGCTAACGTACACAGGCAAACCAGAGATTATTCTATGGGGAGATGACTGGATTACACTGGCAATTTGGAGTTTTCAATGGGTTATTGGATCAAATTTACTACTACAAAAATGAAGGGTTTATGCAATTTAGGAATGTGGTTATATGCTACTTACAAAGCAAGCCTTGGTTTAGGATTCAGCGAAGCCAGCTGGATCTCAGGACATATCGGGCTAGGGTCTGGTCACTGCACTCTCAAAGATGCTAAGGTTCAGCAGCCTTCTCTCCATTCTCCTTTTCTGTTTCCCTGGTTGCTGTGTGCCTTGAGTCCTAGGACATTCCCCCTTATATAGCAGAAATGTCATCACTAATTTTACAATCTAGGGGGAGTACCCTGTAATTATCCCTGCATCTCGGATAGGACAGTTACCATCCCTCTCTCCACCCGCTGGCAGGATTGGTTCAGGGGAGGAGAGCACCATCTGTCTGTTTACATTTATTACATTTCTTTGTTCTCATTATAACTTTTTGGCAAAAACAAAGTATGTTCATAATTATACAAGCCACTGCCATATGAAACATATTTGGTCTTAGTGGATCATGGGGAATTAGATAAGCCGATCACCAAATCTGTACTATGTAACATGGCCCTGTGGCACATTTTTGTCATTTTCATAAAATGTACAGCAGTTCCAAGTATGTAAGTTCTCAAGCATGTTCCTAATTTCATTTTCCACCTTTTCATCACATCTCATAATTGTCACATGTTCAGATCAGCCAGAAACCTGATCTAACTGGCCATTACAGTTCCCAAAGTCACAATGAGATGTAATTTAGATCCTTAAACCCGCCTGGAAATTATATGAAAAATGGCATAATTTTGAAATCCATCCTCAGTCTGATGGCTGCGAACAAATTTCCTAAAACGAGAACAGTCTTTTAATATCAATTGGGAGTGTCTGTTCAACATGTGGGAGGGCCGCTTCATCCCCCACTGCCATCTGTGTTCCTGGACTCAGCCTCTAACCAGAGATTGTTGCGAGTCCCTGAAATTGGCAGTTTGGTCTTTGAAGTGGTTGCTACAAGAACTCACACCTTTTGACATATTTTAGCCAAGGATTGCCTCTGAAATCCCTGCTTCCTGATATCCCGTCTGCAGAACAGGGAATTATGACGCCTCCAGCAGTATCACATTTTATTGGGGTGTTATTAGATGGGAGGTGTGACATCCAGCTGGAGTGGGTTTTTCATTGTGAAGTTCCTGCACCCAGCCAAAACAGGTTTTTCCTGAAGTGTCTCTTCAAAGGTGACTGGAGTTTTGTGGGTGAAACATAATAGACATTTGCTTTGGTCACCCCCCACCTCCTGTTCTCCTTGACATGTTCTGCGTGAGTAGTGATATCTTTTTCCATTGTGGCTTTTTTTTAAAGCGGTTTTCATTTGCAAACATGTGCAGGCCGTTTTTGCTTTAAATGTTTAAAATCCTTTCTTGCCGGTCACAAGATTCTTTGATTTATCCTTCTTGGGTGAACTTACCTTGCTGCTGATCCATTAAGTAATGATGGGTAGCCCCTTTCCACATGGTTTTTTTATTTGACATGAACAAAGAGAAAAAGTCAGGCTGTTTTTTTGCAGGGTTTAAATTCTTGCCACTCATATGTGAAATAAAAGCAAAAACCAGGCCGTTTTTGGTTGCAGTGTATAACTTCTTGCCATTCATGTGACAGGGAAAGGAAAGCAAGGCCGTTTTTGGGTGCAGTGTGTAACTTCTTCTGTTCATGTGAAGGGGAAAGTAAAGCAGGGCCGTTTTTGGTTGCAGTGTTTAAATGCTGCTGTTCAGATGAAAGGGACTTCTGTTTGGAGCCTTTAAATGCACCACAAACGCTACAGCAATGCAAAAAGCAAGAAGGGCTTGTGTAAATGCTTGTAGATGCTTATATGCAAATAACCCCATGGTATGAATCAAGGGACCTGACAGCCATGACACACTAACCTATGGACCTTATGGATCGCACAAACAGTAGAAGCCAGACGATGGCTTAGGAAATCTAGTAGGCCACGGTCGTCTAGGAGAAACCTCAAGCCACACAGAATTCTGTGCAAGCAGAATCACTGCAGAGGGAACAAAGTCACTGCCAAGGTCACAATGTTGCAGATGACATTTCTCACACTGAACTAAAGTAACACTGGGCGCAAGAGAGACCATTCCCAGTAAAATGCTGAATAATTCAGAGCTCCTGTGCTCACAAACATGGTCTCCGAGCATGCGATCCGGCCGAGCTGAGGAGCTGCCAAGATCTGTGGCTGGGAAGACCCACCTGTCTCACGGACAAGACGACGGCTGCTACAAAATTGTTACAGCCAAGTTACAGTTCTGCGCTGGGAACAGAGTGTGCTCACAGCAGTAATGGTCCACACACGGTTAAGGCACGGACACATAGTTGCACCTTGCAGACACATAATTGCACATGCATCGTTCACAGGTGCCTTGCGGGCTGGGAACAGAGTTTGTCCTAGGCTTGGGGGCCTGCGGCTTAGCCAATTGAAATCTACGGCCCTATGGGTGGATAATGGGGTCACTGACCAATCACAGGGTCTGCCACTGTAACAACTTCAGAGTAACAGTTTTTGGGGATAGTCCAAGCCTGACACCTGACATTGCCTAGTCCAATGGCTTAACACCTATAGGGGATTGTATAGTGGCATTACCACTCCTCAACCTATCCGGAAAAGAGATAGGTTTTGGAAAAGGGCCTAGAGAGTGACAGAGATTGTGACGTCACGTGTCATCAAAACTGCCCTGCGAGCCAGAGTTCCTTGAGATGTGCATGGACCTCCCTCCGCGCATGTAGTCCCCAGTGGTTTTGTGGCTGTAATAAATCTCTGCTGTACCTTGCTACTTGTGTGGACCCTGAGTTCTTGTGGTTAAGGGAAGGAGTTAGGCCTTCCACGAATTAGAGATCCGTGCACCCCTAGCATGGTTCTGCCGGCCTGTGGGTTCACACTAACAAGTTGGAGGTCCCACTGAGATAATTTGTGACGTCAGCCCAGCCAGAAGCTGCTTCCTTAGCCGTTGGACCCGGACGGCTGCAGGACCCTCACGGGAATTGTGAGGCAACCGGACAGCGCAACCAGAGATAGGCCTTTGGGAGCCTTGTTGAGAACATATCCCGGCCGCAGTCAGCAAGGTGTCCACGCAGTTCAGAGGGGTGAAACGAACCGTTGACGGGGTGCCAGCGGCTGAGCAACGTCATCAAACACAGAACGTAAGTAGTGGTCCACATAAAAAGCAATGTGTTGTGTGGGTGGGTTGAATGTAAGCGGGAGGAGGGAGGTGTAAACTGTGACAAATATTGGTGGTGAAGTGGTGTTAGCACGTGCATGGTGGTAGGGACCTGAGCAGAGGTAGAAGTCCCTTTTCTATGTTAACGAAGTGTTCAGTCGGGAGGCAATAAAGAGGGACTATAGGCTCGATATGCTTGGTCTGTGAATATATGTATATATGTGTGGTATCCCTATGAGTTGGACGTTCTAGTTCGTAACATAGATGACGGATCCCCGTAGAGATTAACTGGAGCTATCCTAGATTGCGGAAGGTGTTTTAGCTGGTTAAGTCTCCTGGAAAGAGACGTTTCACATGTTAGGAGACGCAACAGGTGCAGTTAACACGAGAAATAAGGAGTTTACTCCACCCTGGAGAGGTGGGAAGACAGCTGTGGGGTTGTGGGTTCTCGGTGCGGGGTTGGGGCAATGGGTCATTGTTTTGTACACACATAAATCGTCCATCTATTTGTTCAAACTTTAGCCCATAGGTCAGTGCATAGGACAGAGGAAAAGTAAGTGCAAAGGAAATTGTCAAAATACGCAATAGAAGGAGCTCTCATAACAAGCCCCAGTCCACAGACACAGACAATAACTCTCAGCCACAGCCTCAGTACCAACTGCAACAGCAATACAGCACCATGCCACAATACATGCCACCCATGGGAGGAGGATACATCGGAAGGGTCGGTTACCAACAGAATTTCCGAGGGAGGGGAGGGTCCTAAAGGGGACAGGGGTTTGGACCACGGCCACACCAACCCACAGGGGAGTTCCGGGGATACCAACCGAAAAATTCACAAGAACTAGGTGAGGGGGGGGGGGTTCCCGTGGCAAGCAAGGGAGCCACCCCAGTGCTGCACCTGTGGCCAGCTGGGACACATTTGTGGAGGGAGCAGGGGTTCCAGGGAAGGTTGAGTGACTACTGCACTCCAGACATTCCCAACAAGGACAGGCGCAGAACACGCAGCAACAGGTGTCACTGCTCCCAAAGACACAGCCCAAACAGATACCACACACAACAGCACCACCCCAAATTACAGTACCTCAGATGCCAGCACCACCGCCCCAATACTTACCGGCAGCACAACACCTAAAACAAATACAGGACCGTTCCCCAGAACCCATGGATACAAAGGCAACAGTGCCAGTACGACGGGTGGGAGGGGTTACCATAGTGGGGAACAACCCTTACACAGGGAAAGGATTGTCATTGTACCCACAATAGGACAGCCCACAGACAGACTTGTTGTGTCCTATCCTGTCGGTCACACCCAATTCTGTGGAGGAACCTCGCATAAGTGGTGGCCATAGGTGACAAAAGGTTTTCCTTTCTTGTTGACAGTGGGGCGATTAGGTCATGCATATGGGAAGGGACATTTGCATTGTCAGGCGATGCCATGAACACTCAAGGATTCTCTGGGGCTCGAGAAGTGGTTCCCTTTAGTGATAACATCTCCTCATCTGTAGGAGATCACGACTTATCTTTACCCTTACTTTACTCTAAACAAGCATATGCAAACATATTGGAACCCAACATAATGAGCAGACTAAACATGACCATCTAATTCACAGACAAGGGTATAGTATGCTCCACACCAGGAATACACATGCTCACAGCAAGACAAATTGTCCAGGCATATTGGGGGAAAAGGGTACAGAGGGGCGGAGCCAATTGACCCTCAGCTGTTCCAGTATGGGATGGATATGGCCCTTGCATGGCTGCCAGGGATTGCAAGAAAGGTATGGAGGAGACCAGATGTTTGTTTTGTTTATTTGTTTGTTTGTTTATTTGATAAAGCACAACCAAATAACGGAAACGGCCTGGTTAGATCTGAAAACTCAAATCGAAGTCCTGAAAGATAACGGGAAACTAGCCTTGCTACTACTCCTAGACCTGTCAGCGGCCTTCGATCTGGTCAATCACAAAATCCTGTGTCAGCACCTCCACTCCGCCGCCTACTTTTCTGATTCAGCCACTGCATGGATCAGCTCCTTTCTCAGCAACAGATTTATGAGGGGTTTTCTCCCCCTCAGCGGCTGCGGACCCAGCCCCAATCCAATGTGGGGTCCCACAAGGCTCGTGTGTGTCTCCCACACTCTACAATGTGTTCACCAAACCACTCTTTGATGTTTTTGATTATCTGGGTGTATCTTACACTAATTATGCTGATGACACCCAGATACTCATCCCCATCACAGATGATCACATTGCAGATACAAAGGCACTGAACGAAGTATACTTGGTAATCCAGGCTTGGATGGCCCAACACGAACTTTGGCTCAATAACGATAAGATGGAGCTCCTCATCTTGGGCTCCGCTCAACGGCTTAATAAATTAGATCACCTGTATCAGTCCTTCACTGTCTATGGCAATGTCATTAAAGTGTCTAAGGATAACAAAACCTTGGGCATCTATCTTGACTCCACCTTGTCCCTGACAAGACAAACTAATGCCGTTAGATCAGCGTCGGCATATACCTGCAAACTCATTGCGGCTTGCAGACCTTTTCTGACAACCCCCAACAGCATCATCCTAGCCAGACCGCTTGTCATGTCCAAGATCGACTACTGCAGTGCCCTCTATCTGGGGACTAGCCGGTCCAACCTGAACAAACTGCAAATTACCCAGAATAACGCCATTAGAGCAGTGTTAAATATTCCAAGAAATCACCACATTTCCGATATAAGGACCAACTTGCATTGGCTCCCTGTCAAACACAGAATTGCACTGAAATCACTTGCACTTACCCATAAATAGTGGGGGTCACTGACCAATCACAGGGTCTGCTCACTGTAACAACTTTAGAGTAACAGTTTTCGGGGATAGTCCACGCCTGACACCTGACATTGCCTAGTCCAATGGCTTAACACCTATAGGGGATTGTATAGGAGCATTACCACTCTTCAACCTATCCAGAATGGAGATAGGTTTTGGAAAAGGGCGTAGAGAGTGACACAGATTGGGACGCATGGACTTCCCCCCACGCATGTGATCCCTGGTTGCTTTGTGGCTGTAATAAACCTCTGATGTACCTTGCTACTTGTGTGGACCCGGAGTTCTTGTGGCTAAGGGAAGGAGTTAGGCCTTCCACGAATTCGAGATCTGCAGACCCCTAGCATGGCTCTGCCGGTCTGGTGTTTCACCGGAACAGTAATTGCAGTGCTAAGCAATCCCTGTATGGCCTATTGGCTGATCTCAACTGTGCATGTGCCAGCATCAGGCTCACTGGTGTTCTATTGCACCCCGAGGACATACTGATTTTCAAGAGCAGTTTGCATCTTGCCACTATCCATAGAGACAAAAGAGTCCTAATTCCAGTCTCATTGCCTCTACAGGGATAGAACTCGGCATACCCAGGAAGGAAGGTAATATCGGTTATGCTCACCCGATTCCCACGGGGGCGTCGATCTGGTCTGGCCCGCTGTTGCTTCCACCAGAGTAACACGTAGAGCCGAGATGACAGACTGGACAGACCCACTTAGCTTCGTTTGTTGGATTTGTACGAATATCTTTCTGCAATGGAGAAAGGGAATTAACCTCCCGTAATCTGAGCATTAACCCGCCTTCCCACTCCCCTTGTCTGCCCACAGAACACTCCTGAAGTTCCCTCTAAATCTCACCTGAAGATTTGGAAAGATGAGCTCTCCATCCTGTGTCGAGCGCAGGGGCGCGTAGACGACCAGTTACTTCACTGGCGTGGAGGAATTGGTGAGTTCCAGTATTGACTCTAAGTCCAATTGTTCGTAAGAGTTCAAAAGTCTGATCTTCACTCTGCCAGATTCCTTGCAGGTTGCGGATTTAAACCACCAGAAGAGTTCCAAGTGGCAATTGGTAAGATCCTGGTAAGTCTATTGTGGTTCTCCCCTTTGGGGCCGGGGTACAGCGATGATGCAGAATTAACTGCGCCGACCCGAAATGAGGTGAGTACCCCCCTGTGGTAAATCAGGTAAGTCTTAGGGGGTAGGTTGTATTGTCCTTGTTTTTTCCCCTTAGGGGCCAGGGTGCGGCGGTGATGCGGAATTGACTGCGCCGACCCGAGATGAGGTGAGTACCCCCCTGTGGTAAATCAGGTTAGTCTTTGGGGGTGGTTTGTATTGCCCTTGCTCACCTATCTGTTCTTGTCTCCCCAGGTGTTGAAGAATGGCCTGGAGATGCTGGATTCGCGATGGAGTAAAGGAATGCAGCCCCGGTTGGTGAGTTCAGCGCGGCTCTGCGAGGTGCGTGGCAATACACCTGAGAAGGCTTCTCACTTCCAGATCGACGATGTGCTGGATCAAGGATTCAGGTAAGGGTTTTGTTCTGACCTCTTCTTCTCCTTTTCTTGTTCCAGGTGTTCCAGGGCTGAAGCGGGCGTGGCTGAAGACTGGAGCTGCTGAAGACACGGTGAGCGTTGCGCTGCAGCAAGCAGAATAACGTGAACCACGTGTGGCTGTCCGGGTGTGGCTTAAATAGCCTTGAAAGAAGTCTCAGGTAAGTATTCTTCCACAGCCCCACCCGAGAGGAAAGGAGTCCCTGAGGTAAAGTAGTCCCTTTAAGCCTCATTTGGCTTGTGGCTTTGTGCAGCATGGTCTGCATCAGGTAGGTATGCAGCATGGTCTGCAACAGGTAAGATTTCTGTAATGAGCCCGACGCCCATGGCGCCAGGACTGACTTTATTCTTATGAGCCTGGCGCCATAGGCGCCAGGACTGTAGCCAAAGAGCCCCTAACTGGGGTTTTTGGGCATGCTTCAAGTGGCATGATGCCTGCTTCTGGGGTTGCTGGGCCTGGTCTCCCTTTCCGGGGGCAGGCATCGTGACAATATCCTTGACACAGTGTTTTACAGCCACCTGACAATTGTCAAGTAAGAGCCTAAAGAATGCTGGGAATGATATACATTTATTGTACACTTCAAGCATGGCTTCAATGGAATGGCCAGATTACACTTTTGATGGCCAGCCATTTGCTTAATGATTTAGGAGGCAAAACATCAGCATAGAATGCTATAGGCTACATTTCTCATAGGAAGGCACAGGTATTTATATACCTTAACGTGCTCAAACCTCTGCCCTCTCATAGCCCAAGGGAAACTGGACTTGTGTGAAGCTTTCCTACCAACTATCATGACTTTCGTTTTGGTCAGACTGATCTTTAGACAGTCCCGCTGGGCGTACAGGTGCAGAGCATCGAGGGAATGTTGCAGGCCGACAGGTGTTTGATCCAGCAGTACTGCATCGTCGAAGTACAAGAGTCATGGGATGGTCTCCCTGCTGAATTTGGGAGGAAGATTTTGTAGTCTGCAGTGCCGTGTCGAGGTCGGCCACGTAAAGATTGAAAAGAAGGGAGGCCAAGATGCAACCTTGTTTTAACCCTTTATTAGATGGTTGGGATTTTGTCTGCTCCCCTCCTGAGTCAATCTCACAGTGACCGAGGTTTTGCTAAAGGGAAATTTAATAAAGTAGAACAAAGTGGCGTCGATTCTCCATAGCTCCAATTTAGCCCACAGTTTAGCACGGGAACCACTGTTGAATGATGCGCAGTAGTCAATAAAACAGAGATATAAACTAGGCTCTGCGTTTTGATAGATGTCAAACATTAATGATAACAAAACCCAGATGCTATGCCTTGTGCTGCAGCCTTTTTTGAAACCGGTTTGTTGTCGGCTCAGGAGGTTATTTGTTTCATCCCATCTTGTAAGCCTATCCAGCAAAAGCAAAGCAAAAATCTTGCTAAAGTAATCTAATAACGCCAGTAGGTGGTCATTACTTGGATTACAGCAAGGGCCCTTTTTGTGGACAGGTATCAGTATAGATTTTTGCCAGCTAGTTGGGATTTTAGCAGTGTTGACAATGGAGGAGAAGGGCTGAAACAGTATGCTAGTCCATAATTGTGGGGCTTTTTTTAATGACGGCGTTGGCTAAGCCGTCAGGACCCGAAGCTCTCGAGGCTTTGAGGCTCATAATGATCTTAGGAATGTCTGCCTTCTCAAACTTAGGAATGTAATACCATCCTGTACAATCAACCTGGCATCCTCATCCAGGGGTGAAATCGCATCCCAGTATGAGCCTACTATGTAGGTGGACCAATCCTCCTCCGAGATGCCACAGATTTCGTTAGCAGCCTCTCCTGACCTATACAGTTGAAGTAAATGCCAGAACTTCCTAGTGTAATGTGTACTGATCAAATGCTGTAGCATTTTCCAATTTGATGAATCACAGTGATATTTATTAAGTATTCACCCAATTCTTGCATTACGTTCGTAAGGAAACAGTCTGGGCGCTTTTACCACTCAGACATAAATGTGTCCCTCTTAACCTTTCGTATGATAGCCAGCCATTCCCACATTTTTGTGTGCATATGGCAATGTCAAATAAAGCATCATGCTTAGCTGTGGTTTTATGCACTACCAGATGCCTGCAGTGAGAAGGCCAAAAGTTTTTTTTTTTTAAATTTATTTTTATTTTTTCAAAACCAAACAAAACCTCACACAATACAATCATATCAACATATATAATTATCATTAAACCATCACCTTGTGCAGTGTAATTCCCCCACCTACCCCTCCCACCCCCCTTAAACTAGAGCCGGCTCATTAGTGTCATCTACAGGAGCATTGTCAGGTAGCGCAGTGCTTATGCGCTCATCATCCGAGTCCTCTGATTCGTTATCACCCTGGTGAGGGTTGGCCATAGAGGCCACCAATTGCCGCCAGGCCAGCAGGGGCCCTACTTCTTCCACACCCCCCTAGTGACCGCTTCAAACCAAACTACAGATTCCGCTTCCGCCCATCTCAAGAGGTCCGCCCACCATAGCTTCACCCTGGGTCTGTGGACCGCTTTCCAGCTCATAGCAATTCTGCGCTTGGCCAGGACATAAGCTAAGTCCTTCATCTTGCTTATATGTTCCAAGCCCCGGGGCCTGGGGAAAATCCCGAGCATGCACGACCACGCCGATCCCACGTCCAACACCACTCCCCCGCCACCCAGTTTCGTTTTAACCTCCTCCCAAAATCTGTGCACCTCTGGACAACACCAAAACATATGCAGTAGCCCTGCTTCCACTTCTCCACATCTGGGGCATTTTTGGGTAACCGAGCCGCCGAACTTCGCAACTTTCTTGGGGGTTAAATAAGCCCTGTGCGTGACATACAGTTGAAGTTGTTGGAATCTCGCATTCCGGGACACCTTTTTATGGTACCTCTGGGCTCTCTCCCATTGTCCGTCTGTTAAGGGCCCGCCTACTTCTTCTTCCCAATCCTGTCTCAATTGGAGTAGCTCTCTCCCAGCCCTCACACTAAGGAGCTCATATATCCTCGATATTTCATGCCCACCCTCCGAGACATCATACATAGTTTCCAGGGAGACATCAGGGTCATTAGCAAGCGCCGTCTCGGGCCATCTCTCTCTAACCCGTTTCATCAGCCTAGCGTAAGTTATATACTGGCCTCCATGTACCCCTGTCTCGTTTTGCAACCTCTGAAAGTCTAATGCCTCCCCTTCCTGCCATATGTCTCCCAGTGTGGCCAGGACCACCGGTTCCCAGTATCTGCGGACCGATTCGAATAATTGAGAGTCGCTCCCGCACAACGCCACTAGTGGGGCCTGCTGGGAGAACGGCTCCGAATCATCCATCATTCTCCATGTCCTATGCCAAATCTCCCAGCCCAGTTTCAAAAGCCGCCCTCTTCCCACCAATTTGTCCTTCCGTGACCACACCACTTCCTTCAAAAAGTATGGGGCTGAGTCTCCCAGCAGAAGCCTGGCTTCCGCCGAATCTTCATCTGACAGCCACCTAGCCACATACAACAGTTGCCCAGCCAGGTAATAGAGTTCGAAGTTTGGCAGGCCTATGCCCCCCTTATCACACGGGTTCTGGAGTTTCCACAGGGTCACCCTGTTTTTGGAGTTACCTCACATGATCCCCCTACACATACTGTGAAGTCTCACAAATAGGCTCCTGGGGATCAGAAAAGGGACATTCACAAAAAAATGCAGGAGTCTGGGCAGGACCACCATCTTAAGCAAGGCCGCCCTACCCATCATAGTTAAGGGCAGTCTGGACCAAAACACCATGCTGTTCTTGACCCCCTCTATTGCCCTCTCCGTGTTATGTTTATGCTCTGCCTCAATCCTGTGATAAATATGTACTCCCAAATACCGAAATGTCTCTGTCTGCCATGGTATTGGCAGGATAGGCAATCCCTTCAACGGGACATCCCTGTAGCTGCCTAATGGAAACAGACTAGATTTTCCAGGGTTTACTGATATGCCCGAGAGGGTGGAGTAACGGTCGATCACCTCCAACACATACTGCAAGTTCTCCTCCGGATAACGCAGATATAGGAGCATGTCATCCGCGTACAGTGACACCAAGTGTCTCCCACTTACAGTGCAAATACCCACCTCCCCGTATTGTTGCCTCAGGCATATCGCCAATGGCTCCAGTGCTAATATGTATAGCATAGGTGACCAGGGGCATCCCTGCCTGGTCCCCTTACTGAGTTGCCAAATACCTGAAACTATGGATCCCGTCTTGACCCTCGCCATTGGGGTGCTGTACAACAGCTGAACCCATCTGATGTATCCAGGTCCCATTCCGTATCCCCTCAGGGCCGCTCTCAGCCAAGGCCACCGTACCGAATCGAAGGCCTTGACTGCGGCGAGCGACACGATGGCCAGCTCACTCGTGTCTCCCTCAGTTTGGTCGATAATGTGGTGTAGCCTCCTATGGTTATCAGTAATATTCCTGCCTGGGGCATAGCCCGTCTGATCTGAGTGTATCAGCTTACTGATCACCCTCTTTAGCCTGCTAGCCAGCACTGCCGTAAGTATTTTGCTGTCCTGATTGAGAATGGACAAAGGTCTGTAAAACCCACACTCTCCGGCCGGCTTGATCACAGCCTCGCGAAGGGACAACGGAAGTTCCCCCTTCTCATAAGCCTCGTTAAACATGGCAAGCAGTGGCTGAAGCAGCTCCTGCTTATATGTCTTGTAAAACTCACTAGGCAACCCATCCGACCCGGGAGCCTTGCACGTGGGAAGATTCTGGATCACCACCTCCAACTCGTCCGAGGTGACCGGAGCATCCAACTCCGCGTGTTCTAGGTCATCCAGGGCGGGCAGCTCTATATCCTCTAATGTATGCCGTATATCCTGACTCACGTCCTCCCCCGTGTCCTCATACAAATGTCTATAAAATTTGAGGAACTCCCCGTTTACCCCCTCCTGGGTATTACAGATGCGGCCTCCCTCGCCCCTAATTTCCCGGATCACTGAGCGGGGGGTCTCACTCTTATATAGCCAGGCCAGCAATCTGCCCGGCTTATCGCCCCCTGCGTGTAGCCTCGCAGTGTATTTCTTGTAGTTTAATCTGCAAAGTCTATCCCAAAGTGCACAGCAGGTTAACTGTAGGTCCTTTATCTTAGCCCTATTATCACAAGTTATGTTCTCTTGTCGTGTTAGACCCTCCAGTTCCCTCTCCGTTTCTTGCAGTTCCCTTTCAATACCCCCCTGGAGCCCTTTAGACTTGGAAATGGCTACTACTCGTACCACCACCTTAAACGCCTCCCACAGCGTTCCCACAGATCGTACGCTGCCCGTGTTTATATCAAAGTACTCCTCAATGGCATCCCTCAGATCTTCCCGGAACCCCTCATCCTGCAGTGCTTCTGTCCTAAGTCTCCAAGTCGGGATCCGCGATCTGGGGGGCTGATGTAGCCACTCCACTACCAGAGGCGAGTGGTCGGATAATACCCGGGCCTTATATTCGGCTCCTACCATTTCTACCATTGTTTCAGCCGTTACAAACATATAATCGAGCCTCGTATGCAAGTCCTGTGGCGCTGCGTAGTGCGAGTACTACCTATCCGTGGGATGCAGCCTCCTCCACACATCCTCCAGACCCAGGTCTTCCAACAATGTCCCTAGCGCTTTAGCCGCCCGCGCCCCTCTCCCCGCCCTGTCAACTGACCTATCCAGTTTGGGGTTCAGGGTGCAATTAAAGTCCCCTCCCCACACCGTCGTACCCCCAGCCAGGGGGCCCAGTTTACCATAAAGGGCTCTAAAATAAGCCGCAGTATCATGGTTAGGGGCGTACAGGTTAATAATGTGCACCTCCCTATTTTCCAGGAGCCCCGTTACCACCACCATTCTACCATCCGGGTCTATCGTTGAACTAAGCGCCTGAAACGGCACGTGTGGCGCCACCCAGGTGATAACCCCCCTAGCGTACGCCGCGTACGTGGCCCCCACCACGTCACCCCTCCATTTTTTCTTAACCACCTCTAACTTCTCCCTGGTGAGATGTGTCTCCTGCAGCAGGGCTAGATCAATGCACATCCTCTTTAAGTACAACATCACTTTATTACGTTTCAAATAACTGTTTAGGCCCCGTACATTCCAGGTCACAATGCGGAGACTACCCGATGCCAACTACTCGGTCTGTTCCTAATCCACCACTCCCTTCAATGCTCTCCCTGATGATTTGTTTTCCGACTCCCCCCTTCCCTCTGACAACAGTTCCCTCCCTCCCTGTTCCCCAACTTCCCACCACAGCACACAGCTCAACCCCTCCCCCCTCCCTACCCTAGCCCAACAAATGCCCAGCTCCATCCCTTGATCTCAGGCCCACCCGGGTCTGGTCCTGTCTCTTATCCGAGGACTAGGACCCCGCGGGGCGTCACCAATCTAACAGTGACCTAACTAAGTATACAACTATTGGGGTCAAGAGGTGCCTACCAAGAGCTCCCTATCGTCTATTTTAGGAGAAATATGTCCTACGGGTCCAGAACTCCCCACAAACGTAATACAACACTATATTCTAGTCCCAATGTCTCAGCTGTGTCACCCTGGGTGCCGCAGCAGCATGCTACTTATCTTCTGCAGCTTCCTTCTGGGCATCCGATTCCTGAGGTCGGCCCTGCATGTCCAGCCAGTCCATCGCTTCAGTTGGCGAATCAAAGAAAAGGGATCTGTTCTTGTAAAACACCTTCAGCTTGGCTGGGTAGAGCAGCATTTAGCGGTAGCCTGCTTCTCTTAGCCTTCTCTTTACCGATCCAAAGTTCATTCTACTACGCTGTACAAGCAGCATATAGTCCGGGTACGCTGTAATCTTTGCTGACCCCCTCTCAATCGTGGCACCCTTTCTAAAAAATTCAAGAATCTTCTCACGGTCCCGATAATTCAGGATCTTTGCGATCATCGGTAGTGGGGGGGCTCCTGGGGCCGGTCTCCTGGTCAGGGCCCTATGCGCTCTTTCCACTGCGAACCCCTGGGTCAGCATTCCGCCCGTTATCTCCTGTAAGAGCAAGGTTTCCACGTATTCTGTGGGGTTTGGCCCTTCTATCCCTTCCGGTAGACCCACTATGCGGATATTGTTGCGCCTGGCGCGCCCTTCGGCTTGCTCATCTCTGTCCTCGAGGTTGCCCACCCGTTGCACGAGGGCATGGAGCTCCTTAGTGTGCGCGGCGCACGCCTCCTTGGTCGGGGTCATCTCCTTCTCCAAATTCCCTGTGCGCTCCGCAATCTTCCGCACATCCTGCCTCAGCAGACTCACTTCCTCTTGGACCGCTCCGATCTTGAGGTCCAGACCCACCTTCAGTTCATCCATTGCCAGGCTCAGCCTGGTCTCCCAGGCCACTTTCAAGTCAGCAATTGCTGCCAGCACCTCCCGGATCGTACCCGGTGTCTCCGCCGCTGTCGTAGGGGTCTCTTTGTTCTGGCCCCCTCCGCCACTGGGGGCAATTTGGCATAGGCCTCCATCGTGGGCGGTTTGATCCTGGGTCGAACAACCTTAGAGGACATCCTGCTGTGTGGTCTAAATGTGAGCCAGCTGCGCCTCCTCACGCACAAACGTTCACGTGGCACCAGGCCGCTCTCAGCAGTTCAGGGCCATTGCAAATATGTCCAATTGTGTTCTTGTCGTACCCCTCAACCCCAGAATGGGTTGTGTCCTCCCACGTACTCACGCACTAGTCGGTCGTAGCTCCGGTCTATGTCTTATTCTTTCGGTGGCCTGTGTTTGCCTGTGCTCTCTGATCCCCTGCTTTGCTTTACAGCGCTTTGCCGATCCCAAGGTCATCCAGTGCCCAGCGCTGCTAGCCCCGATGCCTCCTCTTTATGCCTCCAGCCTCAGGAGATCGCAACTGTGCTGATGTTAAATGCGGATGCCCCACGGTGGCCTCCGGTGCCATGCACGTTGCCATTGCCAACTTGAGTACCTTCGTGGCTGCGGGGGTGCCCCTTTCCAGTCACTTCAATCTGAGCGCTCCAGGACAATGTCTGTGCCAATGTGCAGCGTGCGAAATTGCACTTCATAAGGGCTTATCAATTCCATGCATTCCATGCATTCCTGTGGACCATAACACGCCACACGATCCAAGGGGGCCCATTGCCATCTGTAAATACAGTTCACTCCTGCCTCAACCGGCCCTTCGTGTCAGTCCAGTGTCCTCCCACTGTATGTTCGCGCCGCCTTTGCCCATGCGCAGGGGTAGAATTATAGCATTTATTTAGGACGTTTGTCAATTCAGCTGCCTTTCCGTCCAACTGACTAAGTGTTAGCCAGTTTCAGCAATGTTCCCCCTTCTGAGTGTCCATTCCATCTACAGCGGTTCCCCATATGGTTTCACGTGGCTCAGTGAAACGTGATGTTTTGTCGTTGCAGCCCTCGTCTGCTCGCTTTTATGAGGCATATGCTTTTATGCGTGCTCCTACTTCGCCAGCATACCATTGCACTTCATTTCCCACTGTTACAATGTATTCGGCGCCGTGCCGTGTAGCTCACTCTGGCCCCAACTGCAGTATGCTGAGATAATGTATCCGCCGCTCTGCTTTGTTTAGCCCTGTGTGCCTACGCCAGCCGCAACATTCGGTCTGCCTCACTCCGCTCGTATCGCCTGGTTGCACGGGACAGCTGTGTCGGGCAAACTTCTCAGCTCGCTGCTGTTCGATCCGGCGGCGCTCCTCTGTCCCTTTGTTCTTGGCCGAGCGCCATTTTCTTTTCTCGGCAGACTGCTTCTTCCACTCTTCGTCGTCATCCTCTTCACTCTCCCCACGTTATGTGCCCAACGCTCAGCACCGCTGCATGCCCGGCATTTTCATGAATCTTCTCCAGTATTTGCTCAGCTTTTCGTCGGTTGTGGGTGTTCTTTTTCTATCGGATCATGCACGGATCAACACGTTTAGCTCGCGGCCATCTAGCCACGCCCCCAGAAGGCCAAAAGTTATGCACCATCTTCTCTATATCCCATTGGCTATGTACTAAGATCTCAATCAGCGATGTTTAATTCTGACCAGAGGATTCAATTACCTTGATAATTGTTGTGAACATTCACTCTGGGAGCGTTCATAAGTTAAGGTATATTTAAAGAAATAACCACTTGAGCATGGCATGATCACTCAGTCTGGTGGGAACCATTGTAAAATCCGACACACAGCAACTGATCACCGTATTCGCAAATACAGAGTCAATACAGCTGCGTGCCCGGCCATTACTCCAAGTTACATAATGCAGGTGATAGTTGGGACTGAGAGGCTGCAAATCATAAAGCAACAATCCCAACCATAGGCCTCCTCTTTTCATGGACTTAGTAGCATCAAATGTTCTGTATGCCAGCCTATAGTCCGGCAGACCGTCTTCCCCCTCCCCCCACCTGTGCACATACATCATTAAAGTCTCCGGTCAAGATAGTACGTCCCTGCTGAGTTCTTAGGCACCATGCCACTAAAATGTCTACAATGGCTCTCATGAGTTGGTCCATAATTGCGCCTTCGGGGGGAGGGCAGAGGGGCTGGGGGTCATGCAGCGTAACAACCAAAGTCTGTTTAGGGAGGTTTACACATAAGAAGTTAGGGTGGCACCCCGCCTCCAGGTAGGAACTTAATGAAAGGCACGACTTAGCCCCTTATGCACAGGCCACCCCTAGGGCGTCACCCAAAGGAGGCCAGCACCTGAGAAAAAAATACACAGTAGAACCGTCAATGTCAAAATCAGACAGCAACCAAGTCTCCTGTAGGAAAAAAATGTTAACCTGCAGAAAGGCTGCAAGGTCTCCTGGGTGATGTAAAAAGGAATGAAACCACAGGGTATTCCATGAAAATATTTTGAAAGCCTAACCAGCAACTCCACCGATCAAGGCTCAGCCACTGTGGTGACCCATGACCCTTCGACCCTCAACTCAGGCATCTCCTTCCTTGTGGAATTCAAGAAGGAGATGGTTTATTGACCTAGATTGGGAATAGTTTCTTACCTGTAACTCCATTTCTCCAGCATTGGTATCTTTCATGGATTCACATGCTTAGAATATTCCCTGTCGTCAGACTGGGACCCCTCGGTACACATATATAGCATTTTTCAAAGGAAAAACCTTCGACACTTTTATGTCCTATCTACGTCCTTCTAGGACCCGCCTACGCATGCTCTGCAGGCCGTGCTAGTATAAGAGGATGCCCCCGGGGCTCCCCTTCAGATTTCGGCCCCTCCAAAGTAGGAAGGGTTAAATTTATCACATACATTACATACGGGGAGGTTGGCGGGCGCATGTGAATCCATGAAAGATACCAATGCTGGAGAAATGGAGTTACAGGTAAGGAACTATTCCCTTCTCCAGCATTGGATCTTTCATGGATTCACATGCTTAGAGTAGATTGTATAGCAGTAACGGCGGTGAGAATGTAATGTAACAATATATATCCTCACCCTACTACACAATGCATATCTCCCGTAGGGATAAGTTAAGTCATATAACATTGCCCACATAGAGTATATCGTCCTTAAGAGGGTAGATAACCGAATCTCCACAGGGAAGAGCTTACCTTACTGAAACAAATGGCGCAGGACAGCTCTTCCCATCTGCACCTCGTCTGCATGCTGCCTGGCAAGGCAGCAGTGGCGGGTAAACGTGTGGGGCACTGACCATGCCGCCGCTTGGCATATGTCCGTCAGCGGAATCCCAGCCCATAACGCTGTTGAGGAGGACATCGACCTTGTAGAATGAGCTCTAGGATGTCCTTGCAGTGGCCTTCCGGCCTTAGATTGCCAAAAAGCAATCGTCAACGAGACCCATTTAGCCAGTCCCTGTTTAGAGATTGCTTTTCCTCTCGTCGACGGACCATATGCGACAAACAGTTGCGGAGTAGCCCTGATGTCTTGTGTACGATGTAGGTAAAATTTCAGGGCCCTCTTAACGTCCAGGGTATGAAGAGTTTTTTCTGCTGCCGTTGATGGAGTGGCGAAGAAAGTAGGCAGAACCACGGATGAGTGTTTGTGGTATACCGTCGGAACCTTCGGGACGAACATAGGGTTAGTTGCCAGGACTACCTTGTCCTTAAAGAATCTTAGGTAGGGCGGGTCCACGACCAGCGCTTGTAGTTCCGAGATACGTCTGGCTGATGTGATAGCTATCAGGAATGCCAACTTCCACGAAATGAATTTTATGTCGGACATGGCCATAGGCTCGAAAGGCGGTTTCATCAAGCCTGCCAACACTGTGTTGAGGCTCCACGTTGGGGGAAAACGTTTCACCGGGGGAAAGGCTCGAAATAAACCTCGCATGAAGTGTTTTACCAGTCTGTCACTGAATAGAGGAGACGACTGCCTCTTCCTTGTGAACCTCGAGATGGCTGCCAGGTGTACCTTTATCGACGAGGGGGACAATCCCTTTTCTACCAAGAGGAGCAGGTAAGGTAGAACTTGTTCCGGCGTCCCCGTTGTCCTCTACACCATTCACAGAATCTCCGCCACTTATAGGAGTAAGATTTGTTAGTAGAAGGGGCTCTAGCCGCCTGTAGAATTTTTTGGCAATCCTCTGAAATGTCTAAGGCGCCGAACTCCGAGAAGTCAGGAACCAGGACGTAAGGTTGAGACTGTCCGGGTCGTGATGCCACACCGTGCCTCTGTCCCGGGACAGAAGGTACGGGACTTTCGGAAACGCTATGGGATGTTCCAGCGATAGATGGAGGAGGTCTGAGAACCACGGTTGCCTCGGCCAGTATGGTGTCACTAGAATCACCCGGCAATTGTATCTGCGTATCCACTGTATTGTTTTCCGTATGAGGGGAAACGGGGGGAAAGCATGGAGGAACATGTCCGTCCATGGGAAGGAGAACGCCTCCCCCACCGATCCCTCTTGGGGCCATCTGCTTGCAAATTGCTCGCATTTCTTGTTGTCTTTGGTCGCGAAGGCGTCCAGAGGGGGTGACCCCATTTCTCGAACACTTTCCTCAAGTGACCCGTGTCCACTTCCCACTCGTGTATCTGGGCCATGCTTCTGCTGAGGGAGTCGGCTTGGCCGTTCCTCACTCCTGGAAGGTGATGAGCCACGAGGGAAATTTCGTGTTTCGATGCCCAATGCCATGTTTTCTGGGCTTCTATGGAAAGAGTCCTCTATCGTGTCCCTCCTTGTTTCCTCAGATAAAACATGGCTGTTTTATTGTCGGTCAGTATTCGCACTCGCAAACTCTTGATGTGTGGTAGGAACGCCTTCAAAGCCCATCGTACCGCTCTGAATTCCAGTACGTTTATGTGTAGGAGTGACTCCGTTGGAGACCAGCGACCTTGCGTTTGGAGAGCACCCATGTGCGCTCCCCATCCGGTTAGGGACGCATCCGTAACTATGGTGCTCTGAAACTCCAGCTCCTGTAGGGGCACACCGTTGCTCAGATTGTGGGAACTCTGCCACCACTGGTGGGTCCGACGTAGCTTGTCGTCGTCGACGGTTATCCTGTCCGACCACGATCCCGGAGCCTGTGTCCATCGGTCCGCGAGGAATTCTTGGACTGGCCTCATGAATAGTCGACAGTTTCTCACCAGATGGATGCAGGATGCCATGGCCCCCAGGACCGAAACATACTTTCTCACTGAGATCCTGGTGTTCCGCCGTAGCTGGGCCGCTTGTTGAATGAGTCTTGAGGTCCTGTCGAGGGAAGGTTTCACCAGCCCTAACTGAGTCTCGAACTGTGCCCCCAAGAATACCAGCGTTCTCGATGGCCGCAGAGAAGATTTCTCGAAGTTTATGGCGAATCCTAGTCGTTGTAGAAGCTGCCTGGTGGCTTGCAGACTTGTGTTGGTCGACGCTGGGGAGGATCCCCTTACCAGCCAGTCGTCGAGGTATGGGTATACATGGTGGCTTTGCTTCCTTAGCCAGGCAGCCACTGGAGCAAGGCATTTTGTGAACGTTCTGGGGGAGGTCTTGAGCCCGAAAGGAAGAACCGTGAATTGGTAGTGAGTTCGCCCTATTACAGAACGTAGGAATTTCCTGTGTTTCCGACACATTGGAATATGGAAATACGCGTCCTGTAAATCCAGGGACGCCAGGAAATCTCCCTTTTGAACTGCGCGGATCACTTCCTGCAGAGTGACCATCTTGAATTTTAGGCTCTTTAAGGACTTGTTGAGATCGCGTAAGTCTAGAATGGGACGCCATTTGCCGTTCGGCTTTTTTACGAAGAAGTATCTTGAGTAGACTCCTTGACCTCTCTGTGATGGTGGAACTAATTCCATCACGCCCTTCGCTAACATGAGTGTAACCTCTTGTTGCAGTACCTTCATATGGGACTGAGCGGTGAACGCAGGTGGAATTTGCAGAGGGTTGTGTTTGAATTGCAGAGAGTGTCTGTTTCTTATGGTGTCTAACACCCATTGGTCCATCGTTATCCTTTCCCATTCGTCGACATATGCTGAGACTCTTCCCCCCAGAACGGCGCGTGGTATGTCACTGCTGATCTTTATTTTGCTTGTCTCTCGACGACGATGGGTATGATGGTCGTTTTCTGGAAGACTGGAAGTTTCGTCGACGGTTAGCCGATTGTGACGCACGTCGGTATCCCTGGGAGGGGTAAGCCGATCTGGCAAAGGATCTGTCTCCAGAAGAGAATCTCGAATTACCTGAAGCCCCTCTAAAGGGACGAAAAGATTTGTAACTTCTGCCACTCTGGAGGGCACCCAATGAACGTGCCGTGTCCTAATCTTCTTTCATCCCTTTTAGGGCCTCGTCCACCTTCTCGCCAAAAAGAAGGTCTCCCTCGAAGGGCATATCTAAGACCTTGTATTGCACCTCTGGCCTGAAGTAGGTACACTTAAGCCATGACTGTCGACGCAATACCACCCCATTGTTGACTTGCTTGAAGCCTGACTCAGCGAGATCCACCGCGATGTTTATTGCGTGATTTGAGGCTTCCTCACCCTCTCGAACCAGTAGCATCGCCGCCTTCCTCTGTTCTTCTGGAAGATGATCAAGCAGCGGAGCTAATCTGTGCCACATCTCCCTATCGTATCTGGCCACAATTGCCAGAGAGTTTGCGGCCTTTACTGTGGTCGCACCCACGGAGAGCACTTTCTTGCCAAAGGCATCTTGGCGTCTCGCCTCGTTCTCAGGAGGAGTCGTGCACTTGTGCTGTGCCTTTGCCTTCCTCGCTGCTGCCGCCGACACCACCGAGTCCGGTGTTGGTTGGGAGGATAAACACTTGGGGGTAGACTCTGGAGCCTTAAACTTTTTTTCTAGGCGTCCTTTCACTGCTGGTTCTGAGAATGGGTGTCTCATTGTCTGCAACCCCTCTTTCCATACATGGTCCAGTATTGGTATCGAGAACACCGACCTCCTTCTCTTGCCCATGTGGTCGATCAAAAAACAATCCTTTTTCTGTTCTTCTTCGGACAGACCAAATTCTTTGCATGGCTTCTCCATCATAGAATGGAATGACGCGATGTCGTCCGGAGGGGACGGGTGAGCTGGGCTTCTGGGGTTTTCCAACTCCGCCTCTGACTCCCAGGTAGGATCCCTGGAGGGGGATAATGAGATATCCGACATGGCCCCCCTGTCGGACTCCGAATCTGGCAGCTCACCTTCCTCCTGTGCCAGTGTTGAGATTGGCGTGCGTGGGTGCGTCGGTTGACGGGACGGGCCCGGCTCGTCGACGAGTGACTGTGGCAGGCTTTCCTGGGGGAGTCGCTGGTCCAACGACTGCAACAAGGACTGAAGCGTGGACAGAATATCCAACCACAAAACCGATTGAGGATTGAGGAGAGGGGCAGATACCGGTGTAACGGAGGCCCTCGTCGACGACTTGTCAGCCGCTCGTAGCCCTAGGTCTGCTGGGCCAGCAACTCTCTCGTTCTCGTCCTCCGAGGACCGCAACATAGCTTGTTCTTGTAGCAAAGGCTCCGGGGGGGGTCGGGTCAAAAACTTCAGGCCTCCAGGCCTCCTGTAGGATCCCCGTCGACGAGGCCCTCGTTGACGCCATTGTCGACGGGACGGTGGATGCCCCCTGTGCAAGTGGTAGGGAGGCGGTCGATGACTGGACCGCAGTCGATGACGAAGACTTCGCAGGTGGTTTTGGCGGTCCCGCCTTCTCCACACTGTGCCCGCTTTTACTCGACTTTCGACTCGTGGTCGATCTGTGATGATCGCCAGAGGAGGATTTCCTTTCCTTCGCATGCTTTTTTGATGAGGAGGATTTCTTTGCCGGGGAGTCTCTAGTGGAGTGACTTCCAGACGACTCTTTTTCCGACGGTCTAGATTTCTTCGCCGGCGGTTCCGACGATGCCGCTCGGCGCGATGTTTTCGCCGACTGTGTGGAGCCCACCTCCGAGGGGGGGTATGCCCCCGCTCCATCATTCAGCCATGCCACCAGGCGTCGGTTCCGGTCTTTGAGGGTTTTTTGAGAAAACCCCTTGCATATGTCGCAGGTATCCGCCGAATGGTGAGGGTGGAGGCAATATGTGCAGTCCATATGTCCGTCCCCCTCGTAAACCTTTTTTAAGCCGCATTTCGCGCATGGACGGAACAGCGCTTTACCTGACACAGAGGACATTATTACTCGAAATCCAATGACGCAACCTAGTACAAAACAGCAGGACAACACGAGGAGATCCCACTACTTTGGAGACGGTTGAAATCTGAAGGGGAGCCGCGGGGGCGGGCCTCTTATACTAGCACGGCCTGCGGAGCATGCGTAGGCGGGTCCTAGAAGGACGTAGATAGGACACAAAAGTGTCGAAAGTTTTTCCTTTCGAAAAGGCTATATATGTGTACCGAGGGGTCCCAGTCTGACGACGGGGAATATTCTAAGCATGTGAATCCATGAAAGATCCAATGCTGGAGAATGTCACATACTTTACATGGAGACCCTTTTTCCCTTGTTTGTCCATCAAAGGGCCTGGAGGACACACTTTCAGGGCAATATGACACTTAGGTTGAAAAATTAGAAGGTCTTACCCAATGTTTTGCAGATTCTGTCCACAATAATTGAGGAGATAAAAGTTACAACTGCCCAGTTTGGTGCACTGTACAGGTCTGGTAATTCCAGGCATTTGATGTCACTTGATGCAATGATCCTTAGCTCAGGGACATTATAGTACCCTCAGGATGTTTTTCAATTATTTGAGGTGTTTTAAACCCTCAAAGCAAAATGTTGTCAGCATCAAAGAAGTATTATTAGGAGCCAGCTACGGGCTTCCTGGCTGGGCAAATTCCACAGGGCTGTGTCCCGAATTTAACGGCTCACTCAGCAATACACCAGTTGGTCTTTCTCGGGTGTAACTGGAGCTAGCGGAATTAAAAGAAGAGGGATTACATTGTGTGACAATTGTACTATTGCAATGGTCATTAGTTCCGCCCATAACATAAGTACTAGTCTTGTTTGTGCCCCTTGTGTTATTTGCACCAGAACTTTGAGCCACTTATCCAAAGTTCCCTTCGAGTGGCTCAGAGAACCTTGCATTTGGAGAGTAAAATGTTTGTGTGTTTTCCACCATACTTGGCTCCACAAAGAAAGGTCCCTTGCTCAAGGCAGTGCTGTTGCTTGATTCTGGTGTAATGATGAGTGCAAGATCTTGGCCCTCTTCTTTCTTTTGTACATGTTTTGTTTATTTAAAGCTTCCCGAATGGTAAGGCCAGAGCCCTTCTGTTCCAAATCTATGTGCTCAGCCATTTTCATAACATGCACATTATTCACCACATGTGCTGCCCCTGTAATGGGGGCCACTGGCTCACTATGTTGTTCAATGGGAAACAGCAGCTGCACTGAATTTGTGTCACTCACATCAGACATCGGAAAGTCCATACTCACACAGCTGATATCCAAATCCTCCATTAGGGGATTGGGGGGGTCTCATTTCACTGTTTTCAAATATAATGTCCTAACCCGGGCCAAGATTAGTTTCAAATTATTTTGTTCTTTGACCGAGGTGGAACACATGCCAAACACTGCATTAATTGCCACTGCCACAGAGCTCAATGCCGGTGAAAAGAAGCATCCCCCATGTTAGAGTACAAAGCTGTCATCAATGAGTTAGAGCAGCCGAGTCCCTCTGCAGGGCTCCGAGTGGCACCAGAGATCAAGCCAACCAAGTCAGGTGATGCTGATAGGTTAGTGCAGATCATATTACTGATCTCCAAAATAGCAGCCACGGGTCGTTCCCAAGGGGGTGCAACTTCCGTTGCTTCTCGTTGCAAGTTCAAGCAGAGATTCAACAGCGAATTATTATTATCAAAGCCTGTTGATATGGTGGGTGAGCTTGCTAACATATGAATAGGCTGAAGCTTCTCACTGCTATCGGATGGCTTAGTGATTGTGTTAGAAAAACCTGTGATCCTTGATTGGTCTGGCGTCAAAGCCATTTGCAAGTTATGTTGTTTAGCGCGCTTAACCGCATGGGAGCAACTCTGTTTTGCCAGGGGTAAGCCATGGGCAGGACGAGAGAAATGCATGCTTCTAAGTGCGTAGGATCGTGGAAGCAGAGGTTTTGTGGGTTTTATTTAAATAGTCCACCCCATTGTGGTCAAAGTCACTAAAGTTTGCCTGAGGGTGTGTTTCCCTTCTATGTACTTTCAGACTATGGACTTCGCATCATGCCCCAGCGATAGGGCGTGTCGCGCGTGGCCGCATCAGCAGACAATTTTGTTCAAATCCAGCAGTAATGTAGGGTAGATTTATCCAGGTAGGCCACTTTGCCATCAGCAGCCGCCTCACAAGCTCACACAGGACAGGCTCTCACCTTATGTCCAAGGCACAACAGACCAAGACCATTTTCCACTACAGCAACAAAGTACGTAATAGACAAGCACTTTATCACAGCTTTTATAGAAGTCTCTGGTCACAACCAGGGGCCCGCTCCACCTCACCGCCTCATGTTGATGCAGAGATTTTTAGGACACTGTTCGCTCCCCGCATCTCTCACTCCACTGGTGAAACGGTGCCGCAGCAGAGTACCACATGCACTATTTGGCACTGATCGCGAGCCATTCCCGGCTCGTCACCACCGGTCAGCAACCCAGTGTGCATCCTGCAGCAGCAATAGTCCTCTCTGCTGCTCCAACTCGTGTTAACATACACTTTGCGCTAGAGGAAAGGACCTTGTCTTTCCACAAAGTAGCAGCACAGTTCCTGACTCACACTCAGCACCAGCTAGGATTTCCCAGAATCACTGCCTTCTTCTCAATTGTTGACAACATGGCACTATCCCTTAACTGCCTCAGTTCAGAGCCATATGAAGATTAGTAAACTGGCCTTGAAGTGTGAAAAGTCTGGAATCCTCAACCTTACCTCTCAAAGCACCTCATACCCACTGTTCATCTGGCCAAGAGAGGTTGGTGAAGCACCTAGTCAACCTCCAGAGACCTTGGTGTAATTTTCAATGACAAGCTATTCTTGGCTAGACAAGTTAATGATGGGTTCAGAGAATGCAACTGCCACATCAGACTTGCAAAATACATTGCTACTTTTCAGCAGACCCATCAGCTAGTTTCTCCTGTCCCAGACATCATTCTCTCCAGGCTTGGATATGCAAACACCCTCTACATTGGCTTCCCAAACAGCTCCTGGTCCACTCTAAGGAATCCCCAAAACACATCCAGGCTCAACAATATAAGCACCCACAAGCACACCAGTGAAGCACTGAAACAGTTACACTGGTTCCCAGTTGCCTTCATGTTTAAAATGCTCTACATCACCCTCAAAACCATTGACAGAAAAAAGGATCCGCCTTACTGCAGGACCGTTTAGAAAAATTCTGTCTAGTGAGGTCCCTTCAATCTGTAGATTCCTTTTGCCTCTATGTTTCAGCCTTCACAAAAGTCAGATTTAGGGGGCCGCAATCAGTTATTGCCCTAAAGTTGTTGGGCAGTCTTCTGTTCCCCCCGTCAGAATGAAGACAACCCACTTTGGTCCTGCAATCGCCATTTTCACTTTTGCGTACTGAACTTTTCCTCCCTTTATTCAAGTATTATTCTCATCCCTGTGTCCTTGCGCTCTGAAGCAAACGTTTTTACACGGGTGCACAACAAATGGCAATTAAGAAATAATTAAATAAGCGTTTATAACTGGATGGGCAGTTTAAATAGGTGTTCATGACTGTTATGTAAGAACTGATGCAGTCGCACTGTGTGAGACTACACAACACGTATCTGCTTGGTATTAGGTAACCCACCTTTTGGTATAGGTCTGTACTACACACGTTGGTAGTGTGACTGAGCAGCCAGGCCTATCTCAAGAGGGGTAAGTGTGAGCTGTACAAATGAAATCCGTAATTACAAGTAGCCAAGTAACACTTACACTCAAGGTTTTAGTTATAAATAGTAATTTATATAATTATCATCAAGTTTTAAATAAGCATTCTTTAAAAGGGCAATTCATGTAACAATGTAAATATACTTTAAAAATTATTTTCTGAATTCCTACACTCTGAGGGGACTTCAATCATAAGGGCAGTAATGGCATTTGTATATCACAATAGTTATACTTCTGCGATTGCAGAAAGCATAAGTTTAGGGAAGGAAAAGGGATAAACAGGTTCTCAGTGTACGTGAGGAGACTTAAATCTTCCAATGAAATCTAGACAAGCCTTTTCCAGCAATAACAGTCTAAATCAAGTTACCACCTGTGAGGGACAAACAATATCAAAGTCAATGGGCTAGAAGAGTCTGCATGGAGCCAGGACACCCAAAGTCAATTTGAAGTCTGCAGGGAGCCAGGACAGCCAAAGTCAATTTGAAACAGTCTATGGAGTTGAGGCACTTCTTAGAATCCAAGTCTTGTACAAAGTTAGAGAGTTTGTAGAAAAATCACTTGTAGGGTCACAAGCTGTTAAGTCTGAGAAAGAAGACTTGGAATCAACTCTAAAAGGAAGCCACTGCAATTCCCAACTGAGAAAAGCACAGCTAAAAGACAGCGAGGTAAGTACCCCAAGTCTAAACAGTACCCCTAGTTTGAAGAAGAGTGGTCCAGCTGGATTCTTTCCTGTTAAAGCGGTGCACACCCAGTGTTCCTGAGCCTCAGTCGTGGGGACAAGAGGCAGGATATTTGGAGGGCTCCTGCAGTGGTAGTTGGGAGGTCGTCGACAGCTACGGGCTCCTTTTCGGTTCATTGGCACTTTGCGGTTTCAGCGCTTAGTAAACAGCACTGTCACAAATCTCAGTTACCAGTTGGGCTTCCTACACTCCTTGGGTCCTGCGCTCTGTTGAGGGGACTCGAGCTCTGGAGGGTTCTTAGGAGACTCCTGGAGCTTCTAGCTGGATTTCAGATGTTGAACTTGACTGCGGATTTCTCGACCCCTGGCACTCGGTTCTTGCAGCAGTGAAGAAGTACAGCCAGTCAGGGAAGCTGGTCCAGTGGAGCTCGTCTCTGGGTTAGTTGGTCCCACTAAGCCAAGGGAAGAAGGTGTCCCTTACAGAGCTTCTCTGTCGAATTGAAAAAGGAGTTTCAGCACAGCAGCAGGTCTTCACTGCGCAATTCAAAGGTCCAGGACGATGCAGCAAGCTTAGTTCACGGTTTCTTCGTCAGGTGTTTCTCCCAGTTGTCGACTCTGCCTCTAGTCCCAAAACCCTCGCCTTTTAAGCAGGTTTCTCCCATTCATGCACAGCCTAGGCTGTCAATCACACAGCAGGGTTGTTGTCCTATAAGGACAGCCAGCCACCCAATCAGGACTGGTTGCAGTCAAATACTCCTAGAGACAAAGCATAAGGGAGTTTTGGAAACCTCCCTCACATCCTGCCTTTCCAGACACACTGGAGCCAGAGGTGGGTGTTAGGGCCTCCAAAGGCAAAACCAACAAAGGGCTCAAACCTGGCTCAACGCACAAAGAACCCCCCCCCCACCCCCAAGAAAGAACTCACAAACAGAAAATGGTGAAAAAAGAAGACCGGGCCATTTTCACAAAATGGTCACCCATGAGTGCTGAGGATTCCGTTTGCGCTAGAAAAGCACAATGGTTGGAAAATTAAACCACTGCCACCAGCCATTTAAAGTAGTGAGGGTAACATACAAATGTTACATGAGAATGTAGGATAAGGGGCTATTAAGTATCCCCCTCAGCACTCCACATAAAAAGGTGTGTGCTGGACCTACAAAGAGAAAAAGGTAAGTAAAGTCAATTTCACTTTACTATTCTTGGGGACTGTAGTTCACACAACAAAAGGTTTTTTAAACCTTATAAGGATTTCACGGAAGATGCGGTGTGTCACTATACAAAAAGTAGATGCCTATGGAGTTTGTCAGAGTTTGTCAGACTCCAGAAACAGTGAAAACACATAATCCAAATCAGTTCAAAACACACGAGAGCCAGAAAAAGGTCTCACTCACTCCAGGGTTAAAATTAAAAAGTCCTAAAGTTCAGCTAAAGAGCTGCGGGTCTCTAAGGTTGATGGGAATTAGCACAGAAATAAGAATTCTCCCTAACACTCACAGCGCTGGGAGTAAAATATGGGATTATGATGGGATTAGAAATAGGGTATTCTTTTTTTATAGGTTTGGTAATAAATTATGTGGTGATGAGAATACCTTAAACAAGGCATTTGGGCATTGGAAAGAATGGTGTGATAAGACCCAGAGCCTTGTAACAGGTTAACAGGCTAAGGATTAAGATATTCAATTATGATCAAAATCAGGAGGACATTATTATTCCTTATAAAGCCAGGAATAAGATATATGCTTATGTATGGATATGATATGTTATGAATTATTGTTCTTTAAACGTTTAGAAAGATGTGTATTTTTGACAGGACTGAAAATTAGCGAGAGGGCATATACGTGACAGTAAAGTGCTTATATACACCTTTAGAAAATTACCCAAAAACAATGCCTTTTACTTGTTAGTTATTGCAATGTTTACTTAGGAACTTAAGGGAAAAAGCCGGGTGGCACAGACTAAAAAGATGGCCCGAGAAAAAGCTGCATTCGTGTATTAAAAGAAGCACATTGTTTGCAGCACTATTTAGTGTTCAGAAAATAATTGTCAAGAGGAAGCTTACTCTATTTTATAAGTGGTTGTGAGGGGGACTTATCAGTGGGGCGACTCTTGTACTGTGTGGCATGCAGAAGTGATGACGTGTTGCTGGCATGCTCCAGTCACGGCATAGCTGTGAAAGGCCCAAGGACAAACTACTTCGCTCCCTGAAAGAGCAGATTTGTTTTTAAGATGGTGCCCTTACCAGTATTAAAGATGTGCAGGAATGGTCATTTTAAAAGAAATGAGCAGGAAAGACATTTTTGAATTCTCAAATTAAAAAAATGAAATAACACTGCCTTGCTCTGCGTCAGTGCACGGTTCACTGCATAGACAGACACATGTTTTCTGGGGTAACCAGTCAGCCGGAATTTGCAAGGACAAACGCAAGTTGTTTTTCTAACCTTTAAGAGATTCTACACGCATAATGCATAATATACACGATAGTTTTTAAGCAGTGCACCAAATGATCCCACATTCTCCAACTGATACTTTCAAAAGCATGTCTTGTTAACCTGTTGCTTGGTGCATCACAGGTGTGTGTTCACTTCTGCGTTGCATTATTTTTTCTGAAGCCTCACATGACAAATAATATGTACATGTCATTTATAATATTAAGATTTAGCGCCTGGGGACCAATTCCGTTGGTGACGGTGAGCTATATAAGTATCTTTAACATAACACAACATAACATACGTGCCACATTGTTCTGAGGCTCATATTATTGGGATTGTTTCAATGAAATAAATGAACACCACAAGTACTGTTACAATCTTGTAGTTGTCTGAATCAGTAGAGAATAAAAGATCACCTGCCATTTTACCAACATCGAGCCGTTGGCAATATACGCACTGATATATTCGTAGCATGGCGGAGCACGAGTAACCGTTTTCTTTACTCCCACTGCGCATGCGCTTAAACTGGTGGCTTGCTTCGGTACAGTGGGGCAGCGCCTTTACTTTGCTCAGATAGGCTATCATTCGGCCACTTCACATTTCGAAGCATTCGCAACACATTGGATGTGGCCCTGCTGCGAGTGACAGAGACTATTGTGGTGAGGGCTTTTTCTTCTAGAAGGGCTTTGGTGGATACTAGGAAAGAGTATATTGTTGTCAAATAATTCAGCCTATGTACACACACACACCCTGAAGGGTTGCAACTCACACACATTTCTCTTGAAAGGACAAGAAAATCCAGAAAAGAAATGCCCCGGTCAGATTCAGGTCGTTGGGCGAGTTCGGTCTTTCAAGCTAGAATACCCGAGTGATTGTATACAAGTGGTTACAAGTGGACATGGGCCCCATCTCGTATGTTTTCAGTGGATTGGGAAACCCAGTCAGCAACAACAATACTAACGCATTGCATGACAACAGAGGAGCACACAGCAACGCGGTGGAGAGGAGTATGAACTGCCCCGTGTGTCCGTTTATATGTTGGACAGCATTGGGATGCAATACCCAACTCTCTCCCTTGCATGGTAAAGTCATTCCATCTGTAAGTTCATTGGCACTTCAGACTGCTGGTTAAGTTTTCCTCCTTTGTCCCGTTGCGTCCAAAAGGGTTTTCATCTTTATTGATGATGCAGAGTTCTTGTTGAATAGTTTTGCACTAAATTGCCAATCACAAACCAAGCCCAGATGTGTGCCGCAGGAGTAAAATGCAGAGGTTAAGATTTATTCGAAACCTTCCAGCCATCACCTCTTTGTTTTTGCAGGAGTAGAATGCAGCCTTGTCATTCCAGGGCAAGACTTTCATCCTTTAAGAAGTGTATCGCAAATGCTGCATCACAGGCCTGTCCAAGGTATTCTGGGAATACAGCATGCACGAGCATAAAAGCACACAGTGAAATGGTATTTATGTTTGCCATGTCTATCTGTGGGTATCCATATGTATTTTCTATTGATCTGTAAAATAAATGGACTCCAAATAGTATTTTTCTCGCAGCGTCATCAGGAACTGGGGGGAGTCTGCACTGCAGAATACAAAATAAATATCTGGAACCAATCTAAGTCCATGCCAATCAGTATTGAAAAATACCTCCAACATCTGGTATCAAACATTCCGACTCCTGGATATTCCACATACTCCCAAAGATGAACGAACTAGGACATCTGGTCTATGTAGTCCTCTCTGGGGTGAATACACTAACCAAAGCCATCCACCTGGATACACTGAGGCCATCCAAAACCTTCTGGTGATGGACACTAAAAGCTCTGTACAGGACACAACACATTTCCTCCGAAAGATTCAGAAGGTATGACTTGTACCACTGAATGCACTCGTAGCTTTGTTGGAGGTCACCTCACTTCATTCTAACATCCCACAAGAAGGAAGAGCTACAAGACAACCAGCAAGAAAGACACTACGTTCAGAGCCATACAAAATATCACAAGGTTCACATTTACACACAACAATTTCTACTTCAATGGAATTTCCAACAAAAGACTGGAACAGCCATGGGCACAAACATGGCACCCAATTAATGCACACCTTTTTACTGCAGACCACGAGCATTGGTTTCTAAAAAAAGATCCTAGAAACCACTAACATACATGCAATAAGTAAAGGACATTGGGCCTCATTACGAGGTGGGCGGTAGGGGCACTGGTGCCGGTAATCCCTTACCGCCCTTCTACGAGTTCTCTTTGCGAGTCCTCCCTTAATGCCTGGTTTTTCCAGGCATTAAGGACGGGACCCGCAAAGGGACTCTGGAGCTAATAATGGTACCGCAATTTGCGGTACCGTTATTAGCGCCTTCCCCATTCCCATTGAGCCCTATGGGGGCTCAAATGGGAATGGGGAAGGGCCCTGGTGAATGGGGAATTACCGGTCCCGCCAAACTTAGAATGGACCGGTAATTGCGCCTTTCACCAGGGCGGAGTCGGAAAGGTTTTGGAGGCAGCCATGGCGTTAATAGCGCCATGGCTACCTCCAACCTCGTAATGAGGCCCATTGTCTTGATTTGGACAAACGGTGAAGATTCCCTTAAGTAATTCTAGTAATCCTTAAACGGCTTCCACCACTACATTAATTTCTGCTTGGAATACTCAAGAAGAGCATACACTTCCTGGATACTGCCATCACTGTTGAAAGTGACAGCCAACTAGAAACAAGTGCATATAGGAAACTAACAGACAGGAACAAAAAGTGGCACAGAGCAAGTTTCATCCAAGCCATACAAAACAATCATGTACAGCTAGACCCTCCGATACCAACGTTCAGTCACTAACAGGAAGAGAAGGGGCAATCCAGTTGCCACATTCCATGCACCCTACCTGCAAAATGGTCAATCAGCCAGACAAATTGACAGGAAATATGATTGCCATTGAGAATACCCAGAGAGGACCTGCTCCAATACAGAGACAGTAAAACTGCAGAATGAATACCCTCGATTGTCACGTATCATCCAGCACGAACACAACTGAATAGAATTGCTAAAGATCTTGCAATCAATATTTAAATGGGGATATGAAGCTGGGAAGGATTGCTATCTATCTGGGAACGGTTTTTATTTTTATTAAAAATAAATAGATGCTGGTAATCTATCTCAGAAAGGGTGGTCTGCTAATCAGACCCCCTTCCATAAAGCTCCATGCCAAAAGCATAATACAT
Organism: Ambystoma mexicanum; assembly: GCF_040938575.1. Taxonomy (NCBI): domain Eukaryota; kingdom Metazoa; phylum Chordata; class Amphibia; order Caudata; family Ambystomatidae; genus Ambystoma; species Ambystoma mexicanum. The sequence continues at coordinate 521,566,542 of NC_090940.1, forward strand.
ATACCCTCTGCTGCATCAGTCTCCTGATCCGCACTGCCTGCTCCTCCGTTTCACAGAGCAGGTTCAAATGTTGCATGTGCCCTGTTTGACAGCTGCTGTGACAGACATGCTGCATTTAAACCTGCGCCTCTGATCCAAAATCATCATTATGAGACCCAGCGTCTGGTGGCAGGGTAATCTCTAAGAGCAAGCCATCCCTCAGTTTTGATATGGTGACTGATAGTACACACAATGATTAAAGCCCCATCATATTTGTATCATGCTTGCATCAACCCAGCAAGCCCACATCAGCTATAGAAAGACTATGTGGATTCGTAGCCAGACTGCCTGTCTTGGCTTCGTCAAGCAAGAGAAAAGCAGTCTCTTTCATCCTCTGGGAGGCTGGGTAACAGCTCCTCTTAACCATGCCTCAAAGCGTGACAAACATAACAAAAGGGCCGGCCTCACACCAGTGTGCTTCATACCAAAGAGCCTTTGAAGCTGCAGGCTTGCTAAGAGGGCGGAATAGGAATAGGGAATACTCAGGAACTGGAGGAAGGGTTCCTCCGTCTGGTTTTTCTTTCAGCTTGTCTTTCTTTCCCGTCTCCTACACGTCCTGCAGAGCAGAACACTTTGGTTATGCAGCAAGAAGGCAATTGTCACTTGTCACAGTGACAGGGATTGAACCCCTTAAAACAGGCGTGCCTTTATACTATTAATTTTAGACTTTCAAGACTAGAAGAATTCATTGGACCCTGTGGGAGAGCAGTCCAGTTGTGAGGTGAAGGCAGGTGTTCCAAGGTAAAGGCAAGCTCTGTCCCCTAACCATTCCCAGGGAACATTAGCTGCGACTGCTGTTAGATCAATACCTGCACTCTCTGCCAGCTGTATGGGTACCCAGGCTACCCACTGGAAGAGAAGCACTTCTGCAGGTGCCAGCTAGCTTCTCTAGACTGGGAGTGAAGTGGAATAGGACCTATCTTGACCCCAAGCCACTTGATTGGGACTCACAGCTCCAGTAAAGCTAAAGCAGCTGTCCGCAAGCCTGAGGCAACAGTGTTCAAATGCCTTTAAACCATTCCGTACCCACCGTCCCTTCATTGGCACGCACTCCGAATGTCAAACCAGTTTGCTGCCGCATCTCGCAATAGACCAAGTCACCTGCTGTTGCATGAACAAGACTCTCACTGCTGCTGCAGTCTTTGAATCAAATTTTTTAACAGCACTTTGAACTGCCAGGAACTTTGCATCGAACCGTGCCAGACCTCGATCGTCTCGGCCGACAACTCGACCCAGCAGCCTTCAGCAGATCAAACCAGTTTAACATTTGAACCGGTCTCGCCACATTAACTGGCTCATTTGCATTGGTGAGTAGATTTTATGAACGGTGAGTACCATTTGCATGGTACTTGACCTTGCTGGCGAGTATGGGGATGTTTGAAACTTATTTGACATTTGCAGTAAATAGCAAATACAAGTTTCACTGTGCATGACTAGCCTTTGGGCGGTTGCACTGCACCAAATATGAAGTGCACTTATGGTGACTGTGATGCTGGAAATGCATCAGAGGGACAGGGCCTCTGAATCCTTGTCCTTTACTGCTTTTTATTGTGTGTTCCGTCGTGTTTTCTGCCCAGGAGTCCATGTGGGACTCCTGGCAGTGCAGCTCTCTCTTTTGGTGCAGCTCTTTCTCTTTTGGTGAACAGACCCATGGGATACCCTTATGGCACCCATGGGTAGGGGTACAACCCTGTGCCCCTAGTGTATGTTTTTGGGCACCTGTGGGTGGCCCACAGAGCAGGGTATGGGCTGGTGGCAGCTCCATGCTGAATTTGACAGGTGCTCTGGGTGTCCTCCATTTTGGGATACCCAGGCCCTGCCATTGGGATCAGTTGATTCCTGATAGGAAACAAGATGGCCCCTGTGGTCTCTTGCTTTCTATTGCCTGTTACCTTGTTTACCCAAAGTCCTGGGAAGCCCTGACTCTGTCCCTTCCCCCTGACTGGCTGTTGGGTGGAAGTTCCATATATGGTGTTGTTGTGAAGGCCCAGCTAGACTGACTGGAGCCTTCCCAGTGACTGTATGTTGTGGGTACCTCCTGTGGGTGGGACCTGGGTGAATGGAGTGTGTGACCAATATACACTCCTTGGTGTGGTTGTCTGGTTTCTGGCATGAGAGACAAAGACTGAGACAGCCCTGCCCGAAACTGGCCTGAATGCAGTGTGTAGTGTTGAATGGCTGGGTACTTGTCCCAATCCACATTCCTTGTTGTGAGTGTCTGAAAGGGAGGAGTGTGGCCTGAATGCACTGTGTGCCTGATTGGCTGACTGACTGCATGAATGCCCTTCTGTATGATTGGCTGCCGAGTGTGTGCCAGCAGTGTGGATGAGAGACAGAATAGTATAGCTGGGGACCTCTCACCACTGGTAATTGTTCAGAAGCGTTCTGGAGCTGAGTCTCCACTCTAAGAGTAACTGGAACTGCTGATCCTCGATGTCCAGCTGGAAGAAGAAGACTTGCTGTTGCATTTGCTTCGACCGATCCGAAGGCTGCCGAAATCGTCGAAGACTGACCCGAGAGAGGACCTGGTAAGGCGCCCTCTTCCCGTGCTCCGAGAGACCATCGAGCACCGCTCCATCTTCGCCGAAGCGCCCTGGAAGACAGACCCTCGAAAGGCTGCCGACCCAAGACGGGACCGCCGAGGAGATCGAAGTGAAGCACCCGGACATCACTGCCGTCGAAGTCCATTGCCGTCGACCAGGGTTCGCGGGTCTGTGTAACCGCTGGAGGCCCGTCGAAGTTGTGTTGCCCAGCCGTGGGACCCACTTGACGCCGTGCCGCCGCGACCGGAGCCGTCCGCTCCTTGCCTAAGAACATTTGAATCGAAGGACTCCCTCGTCCGCACCGTCGACCGCTTAATCCGGCCGGAGAAAGTCGTGGACGACCAACGCGCCGAGGAGAAACCTACCGGTGGGTTTCCCGCCACCCGGAGACCACAAAGACTCGAACGACTCGACGCCCTTGCTGGGCCCCCGTCTCCACAATCTTTGCGGTCCAGAACAATTGTCATCGAGGTGCCCCGCACGCCTCCGCCTTGCAGGATGCCAACGCTCCGTCGTCGACGAGCACCGCTTGGATCGAAGCTGCCGCCTCATCGACGCCGTTCTACCCTGTTTGTTGTCGGACGTTCGACGCCCCGTGTCTCCCGCTTGAAAGGGAAAGCATTCAAGAAGGGCCGTCGATTCCCCGACGCCGAACGCCGAGTTCCTCGACGGACGTTCGACGCCCCGTGTCTCCCGCTTGAAAGGGAAGGCATTCAAGAAGGGCCGTCGATTCCCCGCCGCTGAACGCCGAGTTCCTCGACGCTTCTCGACGCCTCTCGACGATCCGTGACTCCCGCTTGAAAGGGGGTCGCTCAAGAAGGATCTGTCGACGCCTCTTCGAAGAACTCGACTCCACCAGGTACATTGGGGGGGTAAAAACATCATAGGAGGGAATAAGACTTGCAGAACAATATATGGACTGGGCTTGTGCTATATCTTTATTTTACAGGTTGCCCAGGTGGGGGGGGATCTCTACACAGAACTGTGTCTAGTGATAGGGGCCAGTATTCTGCCTATTGCTCAACCATCTTATTTTCTCTCCTCTCTCTATTGCTGGTTTCACTCTATTGATCTGTGTGACGTTGTTACAGTATTGTTGATGGACTTTAATGAGATCTAATACAAAGGGTAGTACCACTTTAGAATTGTATATATTTGCCGTTGTTGATTTTCCTAAGTACAAAGTGAGTTATTATGATAAGTGTACATAACCTTGAATATTGATTATATAAAGACTGTGTTCTAACCAATACAGTGTGTGGACATTCCTTTGTGGGGGCTTGGGGACTACACTGTACTTAGGAACCAGCCTGCATCACCTCCTGAGAAGCTAGGCCTTGATTGCTCGACCATAGCTACCGAATAGAGAATCTAGGCTGGGGTCCTCTGTGCCTCCCCTCTACCATATAGAGAGCAGAAGTACAGACCACCCCCTACCAGTCTTTACAGTGACATGCACAATTTTACAGGAAACACTGGTAAATATTTTGTCACCGGTCACTACGTCGCTAGTCATGCCTTTCTCTTAGGACGAGTATGCACACTAAGGAACTCATCCTGCAGGTTTAGGACAATTTTTAAGAATTTGCAAGACCTACTAATTTGGTGAACTCTTCGACCTGTAACGCTGTGGTACTGCATCAAACTGCACAGAGCTTCAGATCAAACCCAACTCAACCCGACTTGCCACCTAGAGCACTGCGACTCACTTCCTTCGATTCCGTTTTGAACCTTACACAAAAGCACTGAGAAGCCCAGTTCCATGTTGTTGAACCACCAATAAGAGCCTTAGATGCTTTTGTGAGGTCCAGACCCCATGGCTCACTTTTAGAACTGAAGAGACAAATAAACCACCAGGTGCACCTTTTTCTCAAAAGTCAAATTCTCTAAAAAGTGAAATGTTTGTAATTGCTTGCTCTTCACCACTGCTTCATTAACCATTCTGCATTTTCTGTGTTCCTTCCACAGGGGTGGGTTTTTGCTAGTGTATTTATAGTCAGTCATTTTGCACATTGATGTGCTTTGTTAATATATATATATATATTTTGTTTTTTTGTTTTTGTTATAGAACCTTGATTGGACATTCCTTTGTTTTGGCGTCTTGTACTAATGCTGTTTGGGTTCTTCCGGTTATCACATTCACACCCCTCTAAAGGGTATAGCCTTCCATCAGCCAACGTTATCACAAAAGGCAAAAGGAAGTATATCTCTCGAAAGCTCCTGTTTCACCTTTACAATTGGGATCACTGTTGGTTTTGCAGTAGTGTGAGGACTCAGTAGGCTGCGAAGCCACTGCTCATCTTTGTACTCCTGCAGAGCAGTAGCCATTTCGTCACAGGAGCAGAAAGACATTTTCATGCAAACCCATTTAATTGACTACAAGCAAATGAAAAATCTAGTATGGTCCTTCACCAGAAGATCAAGAACAAATAAAGCAGAGAACAACCCTGTGCCATGGTACTATGCAAAACCTGCCAAAATATCCAGATAACAACCAAGATACAACGAACATGCTATTGCAAATCGTCCAACGTTGTATACCTCATCATATGCACGAAATGCCTACAAGGGAGATTCCAAGATGGCTGCAGGGTGGAGAGCACCGTGAACTATGCTCTCCTGATACTCGGGACCAATGTTGCCTTAATCAGCAGCCTTTAACGCCCTCCCCATGCGCTGCAGAGAGCAGAGGATTTCGTTGGTGTGGCTGCACCTGCGTCCCTTCCGCGAAGGTTGCGGACTGAGGTGGAAACTGAGCAGCGTTCCAGAACACCACCGCGGCCGGGAATATTGGCACCAAGAAAGATGGAGGTCCGCACAGTGAAGCTCCGCAGGTACGCAGAGACAACAACTGACGTCGGGGTTCCAGAAAGTTGCTGCACTGACTAAGCACTGAACGAGGAAGAAGACCACCGTGTGCAGAGGCGATCGCCACTCCCAGGCACACTGGGGGTCCCATGGGTCCCTAACAAGGAGGACTGAAGGTAATAGCAGGAGAGCACCCGACTCGTGGGAGACTCCTGCAAGGTGAGGAGGAGCGGAGGAGCTACCAGTGGCCCTGACATCCACACCCAAGGAAAAGGAGACCTGAGCCCCGGAGGGAACGCCGCCCACCCTGGGCAAAAGGAGGTGAGAGGGGACGGGCAGAGAAGGAGTTGGGCTCCCGGCGTAGGGCCGTACAGGCACCTGGGGAGGCCCAACTCAGGACATCTAGCTCCAGCATACAATCACGACGAGCGGGGGAGAATACCCTGCTGATTAGATATTGAGCGGTGGACCACGGCCGTATTCCTCTTCTCTCCTCCCCCCATCCGCACCATTAGTGTGATCCCCCTGAAGGCGAACTGAGGGATCACAGGGCACCCGTCGGGGGGCCATGAAACGGCTACTGAGGCCACGTTCGCGACACGGAAAACAAAAGCCAAACGCATTAAGGGGAGGTACACTCCCAACAATCACCTACCCGGGTTTGGGGGGCAGGATTGAGGTGCAAGCTTCCCATCTGATGAAGGGGGCCCGCCAACCATGAATAGTGGAAAATCGGAAGAGGAAGAAACATAAGGGGGAGCGGCAAGGCCCGACAGCAGAGAGCGAAAACCTCTGGATTCACCAACATCTTCCTGACTGGAATCATCAGCCAGGGGAATAACTCCAGGAGCCCATAAGACAGGGCATATGAAATATATACACAATAGAAGTGGTAGATCAAAGGATCTCGGCCTGCCATAGAGAGGGGGAGCCGGAGAGGATCTAAGAAAGGTCGAGGAACAACCAGAGGCAGAACCCCCGAGTCCCACAATGCATATACTTGATGAGGTTAAGGGAAGGGACCAGAAAAGCGGGCCCACATGCCCCCGTTCAGACATGTCAAAGTACAGGGGGAAAGAACCACCAACCCTATTAAATGGAGTGAAGAAAATCCAGGAAGGTGCACTATCAAAGATCTAGGCCAAAGATGCCAACTCCCCCGGGGAGCTACAAGCAACAGAGGTTCAACCAGCTCTAGGAGAAAGGCCTTCGCAAGACGAGCAAGACCAGCCGGTGACATAAATGTTTCTAAGGCTGTATTCGAATGACTTTGACGAAAAATAGCGAATAAAGTGCAAAAACAGATGGCCATTTTACGAGAGGATCTAGCGGAGGGGCTGCAAGAAATAAAACGTGACAAACAAAATGGAAAAAAGGGTGGACATTAACAAAGGAGCTATCCAAGAATTTACTGAAGATGCACATGACACCCTGCTGAAGAGCCTGGCAACGGCGACCCACAATCTTGAACTCCAGGCTGAGGACCTGGAAAATAGATCCAACATCTGACTCAAATGTCTCCCGAGGAGGTCCAAAAGCATTTTCACAGACCTCTTGGAAGCAGAAGACTCCCCGTAAATAAAATTTGATAGGATCCATAGGGTGGGACCTCACAGGCAAGAACCAGGGGTGAGACCAACGGATGTCTTGGCAGCCTTTCATGAATACACAATTAAGGAACGGATACTCCTCAAAGCAAGAAAGATGAAGCAGATAACCTGCAATGGGGCACAAACGTATCTTTTCCAGGACATAGCCCAGTCACCACTTAGCAAGAGGAAAAGAATGGCTCAGATCCTGTCAGTCCTAAGAGGCAAAGGCGTGCGTTACAGATGGATGTTCCCATTTGCTTTTCTCTTTGACTGGCAGGGGAAGCAACACAGAATCATGGACTACGAAGAGGGTGCAAGACTTCTGGGGATCGATCCAACCTCCAGGGCACGCCTCGGACGGTCATCAAAGCAGCCGTAAACCCTGGGAATGGTTGACAGTGAGAATCAAACGCTCTGAGAGAGGGGGAATTTCAGCCACATTTAAAAAGGTCCTACTGCAGGAAAACAACAGAAGGGAATTTGTCCGCTGAATGATCAGCAGCATAAAGGATACAGGGGCACATGAAAAACCTAAGCCTGGGGAGGAGAAACAACTACAGAGTCTATATAGATGATCCTGGCGGGGGAGGGAATCTTTGAATGGGTTTGGGAGAACCTGTTGTGTATTGGTCTGGGAGAAGTGAAGGGTTCAATCCTCGAGACACCGAATAGAGGGGGGCTAGAGGCTGGTTGAATCCACCTAGACGAGGGATTGGGAGGGCGCCACCCAGACGAGGGTTTGGGAGGGCAGGCACTTGGGGGGAGTCCGGACAAGGGTCCATTGGGAGACAACGAACACAGGAACACCTAGGGGACAAAGGCTGGAGACAAAAAACTCACACTCGTATCCCTTACCTTCAACGGGTTAAACTCCCCAATTAAAAGGAAAATAAATATTGAAAGATTCCTGTAAAGGGAACAACATAATAGCCCTAATGGAAACCAACATTCACACCAGGGACCGAGATAGAATAAGGTTTTGAGACTACAGCTGAATCTGCCAATATACGGTAGCCACGATATATGCTCCCAATTCAGGACAGGATGCATTCATTCAAAAAGCTCTGAACAGGCTAAAGAAATGTGCAAAGGTCCCCATTATCCTAACAGAGAACTTCAACATTGCGTGGGACCCTGCAAGGGACAGAAGCAAGAAGGGCTTAACCACACAGGGAAACCTTTGGGGTAGCTCATGGAAAAAATACAAAATCTAGCCCTAATGGATGTATGGAGGGAGAAAGAGGGGGATAAGGAAGGGTACACTTTCTACTCTCACGTCCACCGCACACACTCCACGATAGACTATGTGTGGGCATCTGTTGGTCTTCTGAGTCGGATAATGGGGATAAGTGTGGAAACAATAGTACAGTCAGATCACAAATCCATAAAACTAACACTGAAAATGTCAATATCCAGAGTTCCTGTACAAGGATGAGAAACTAATTCAAGAGGTTACGGAAGGGATAGTGGGTTTTTTCGAAGACAACAAAGCTGCGGATACAAGGCCGCAGACAAGGTGGGATGCATTTAAGGCGACACTAAGGGGGAAGAGTATAGCCATTAAGGCACAGAGCGACAGAGACTAGAGGAAATTAACTTGGAGGGGAAGCTTAAAGAGATAATGACCCGGATGGGAGCGGGTGAAAGCGGGGAGACAAGGAGGGAATATAGGACAATAGGGAACAACTAGGCCTAATGCAGACTAGGGCGGTGGAGCGCGCCCTTCTATCCCTTAAACAGAAGTACTATATAAAAGCAAATAAGTCAGATAGGTTACTCACCAGGTTGCTGAGGTGAGAGGAGAAGGCAAAAACTACACTAAAAATAAAAGTCAGAGGGGACAACACAAGCACTAATACGGAGGATATTAAAACAGTTCTTCAGTTATTACACCGAGCTCTATAGCTCGGACTACCTGCTGCCACAAGCACAGGAGAGGCAATCCCTAGAATGGGATATAACTAGCGAGGAAATCCGAGTGGCAATAAAAGCATGGCCCTCCAATAAAACCCCAGGCCCAGAAGGATTCACCACTGAATTCTACAAGGCACACAGGGAAACCCTCTTACCACACCTAAACGCCTGCAGAGGCCATCACACAAACCGTGGAAGAGGCGAAAGTGGTTCTCCTCCCAAAAAGGGAAAAAAGACCCAACAGAAAGCATCTCGAATCGGCCAATTGCCTTAATTAATGTAGATGCCAAAATGTATACAAAGACATTGGCAACTAGGCTCAATCAAATCCTCCCATAAATTGTTCAAGCAGACTAGTCAGGTTTCATTAGGGGTCGGCAAACCAGTGAAAACATCAGAAGAATTGCGCATCTCATAGAAAAAGCTACTAACAAAAAGGTTCCAGCTCTCCTCATAGCCCTGGACGCTGAGAAAGCTTTCAACCGGGTTGAGTCGGGGTTCCTTTTCCCAACCATGTAAAAGATGGGATTCGGGGACAAATTTTTGGCTAGGGTTAAAGCTAACTACAAAAACACTCTCTGATGCAATTAGCCATAAATGGCCAATTAACGGAGCCAGGCACAGTTCAACGTGGCACAAAACAAGGCTGCCCTTTGTCACCCCTGCTTTATGCGATACACTTAGAGCCCCTCTTGGCATTGGTAAGAGCTAATAAGGAAATAGAGGGTGACATTTGGGGGGAGAGAATATAAAATAGCTGCATTTGCGGACAACTGGTTGCTATCAATAACTCACCCAGAGAACTCCCTATGGGCAATAGACAATGAGATGCAGCTGTGGCAGGGCTAAAAATAAATGCACACAAGTCCGAAGTATTACATTTGACAATCCCAAAGGAAACAGAGCTTAAACTCAAAAGAGAGTCCTCGTACAGATGGGTCGAGAAGACTATAACTTACTTCGGAATCAAATTAGCAAAATTGACAGAAGAGCTTTAAATGGCAAATTATCCGCCCCTGCTAGAATCCGTTAAGAGTAAATTGATCGACTGGGGTCCCTTGTCCATAACATGGCTAGGCAGAATAAACGTGCTAAAGATGGTTATACTTCCCAGGTGTTATACTATTTCTCGGCTCTTCCAATACACGTATCTGCCTCCCTATTTAGGGCTATCCGAAAACATACAATTAGATTTGATTGGAGTAACAGGAGACCAAGGTTAGCGAAAAGGGTAATGATGATGCCCAAGAATAGAGGGGTATGGGGAACCAGATTTTAAAGCCTACTATTTGGCTGCGCAAATTAGAGTGATCAGAGATTGGCAGATCGGGACAGGATTTGGACACCAATGTATAGGGTAGTAGCAGGTGAGAACTTGGAAGAGGTACTATGGAAGCCCAAGGCAGAGAGACCGGCCAAAATGTATAGCAGCACAATACTCTCTCTAGTCGGAGACACCTGGGATTAAACTATTAAACGCGCCCACATCACCTCCTTCCCGTCCCCGCTAACGCCGATCTTTAGCAATACACAATTTACCCCGGGGTGGAAGGGCAACATGTTTAGCAAATGGCAGGAGGGAGGTTGCCAAAACATCTGAGACATGCTTGAAGGGGTACAGGTGAAATCTCTCAACCAATGTAAGGCAGACTGTGACGGTTTATTGAGAAGCCACTTTCAACACTGGGAGTTCCTTCTCTCCCAACTCAAGTGGTTATGCAACAAACTATTTAACAGATTCTTTTTTTTGCCCTATCTCAGGCACATATCATGCCCCTTGAATCTATCTCCCCTGAGCTAACAATGAGCCAAGAACCAGGCCGGTGTACAGGAAATATACTGCTATTTATTTAAATTAACAGTAAAAGAAATTAGCACGAAAATATCGAACACACCACTTTATCCGTGGCACAACACAATCAACTTCTCTCAGCATAAATAAATCACAAAAGTGAGTTAAAAAGAACCCAATCATAATTGTACACTTTCTGCCAATTTCACTTCAATAATTACACTGAATATAATTTCGCCCAAACATTTGGTCTAAAACAAACACATAACCTAAGGATCTACACAGTTTCCCCCCCACACCCACTATAAAAGGAAAGGATTCAAGACAAGCAGACTCCCCCCACCTTTTGGTTTTCCAGGGCTTAGTTCTACTTACATAGCATGCCTATGTTTAAGGTTCATGAAAGCCAGCTACATCTCAGGACACTCTGGAAAGATAGGGCAGGGGTCTGGTCACTCCACTCTCAAATATGACCTCTCACTCCCCACCACAGGACCCAGTCAGCTTTGAGGCCTTCCTACAAATAGACAGCTCCAACCAGATGCACTCTCAGCAATCTCCTCTGGTGTCTCCTTACAGCTGTCAGATGGTAAGTTTCAGCAACCTTCCCGATGGTCTGTCTTTTCTCTCTGTCCTCCTGTCTTTCTCCTTTTCTGTTGGTCCGTTTTTTCTGTGTCCTGTCCTAGCACAGTCTCCCTTATATAGCAGCAATGACATCAACAATTTTACAATCTTGGGGAAGTAACCTGCAATAATCCCTGCCACTATGATTGGACAGTTACCCACTCTCTCCGCCCCAACCCAGCCTCCAAGTCAGGATTGGTTTAGATGTCTGGAGCAACATATGCTATTCCCATTTCTCATCATCCTTTGTTCTCCTTTCAACCTTTTGGCAAAAACTAGTTATGTATCACAACTTCAGAATTCTACTAGCAACTGCCATACTAAACACATTTCCTGATTTATCTAATCATGGAGAATTAGATAAGCCGACCACCAAATCCGTACGATGTAGGACGGCAATGTGGCACCTTTATGCCATTTCCAGAAAAAGCACAACAGTTATGAATATGTAAGTTATTAAGCATATCTCTAATTTCATTTTCCACCCGCTCACCAACTCTCACTTTTGGAACATGTTCAGGTAAGCTGGAAACCTAGTTTAACAGGCCATTACAGTTCCCAGAGTCACAGGTAGATGCATTTTATATCCCCAAAATCGCCTAGAAATTGCATTAAAAAAATGGTACAACAATGAAATCAATCCACATCAAGGTTGCTGGGCAAAAGGCCTAAATGATAATAGTCCATTTAATATAATTGTGAATCTTCCTGTGGGACAAATGGCAATTTCTGCTTCCGGACATTTGTTTTCACTGGGTCAGCCTGTACCTTCATCAGTCTCCTTTGTGTTGGAAGCTTGCTCTTTGATGTGGGTGCCCCCATTTTCACACATATTAGTTGTGCTCCAGCCAAGGGTGACTTTCCTTGAAATCGCTGCTTTCAGAGCCAGCCGTCTGGAGAACTCTGAATCTTGATGATGATGATGCAGCACATTATTTTGTGGGTGGTCATTAGATGGCAGATGTGACATCCAGGCTGGAGGTGGGAGTTTTCCTTTGTGAAGTTTTGCCTACAGCCAGAAACAGAGTCTGCCTTGGGATGACATTTTCATGAAGACAAAGTGGTTCTTCAAATGTCACTGGAGGTTTGTAGGTGAAATATAATATACATTGCTTTTGTGAATCCACACATCATGTTTTGTTTTCCTGGCATTTATTTTTCTGTGAGCAGTGATACTTTTTCCACCTTCGCTTTTTTAAAGCCGTTTATTTGCACACACATGTGCAGGCCATTTTTGTTTTCAATGTTTAAAAATCCTGTTTTCCATGTGACAGGGATCTTTGATTCCTCCTTCTTTTGTAAATTAAAATACTACGTGTCCATTGGTAATGACAGGTAGGCCCCTTTCCACATGTCTCTAACTTTACTTGAAAAACAAAAACAAAAGCCAGGCCAATTTTGTTTCAGTGTTTAAAATCTTGCTATTCATGTTAAAGGGGCTTCTGTTTAGGTCCTTTAAATGCACCCCACTGGACTTTGGGTGGGAGAAGAGGAGTGATTCTGATATACACAAATAAGGCACTGGCTCCAGCACCCCCTTATGAAAGAGGCAGTGACGCGCAAATTAACCCCTTTTGAGAAATACCTAAGCACAGATCCCGGGGACAGGCGGGTAGTAGCAACAATATTTGCACACAAAAATGGGGGAGGACCCATCCCAAAGGAAATACATGAAACGATGGGAAGTGATCTCAGAGGAAACTGACTGGGTAAAATAATGGTCGAACATTCCGAAGCTTACGAGGTCCCTCCATATCCAAGAAATATGGGTAAAACTGGTCCTAGAGTGGCACTTAACCCCAGCAAAACTCCACAAAATGTACCTTCGGGTATCAAAGCACTGTTGGAGGGAATGCGGGATAGAGGGAACATGGAGCCACATATGGTGGGAGTCTCTCCATATACAAGAAAACTGGGGGGTGATACAGGAGGCAATAGAACGAACCTTGGGGGTGAAGAGTAGATGTAATAAAGGCTTGGCACTTATAGGCCTGGATGGTGCACTGGAAGAATTAACCTCAAAAGCAGAGGGCAAGGTATATGTCAACTTGATGATGGTGGGGGCACTGGCATTAGCACAAAAGGGCATTAACACAAAAGATGTAATCTAAGGCACCCCCAATGGAACACGAATGGGTCGGGAAAATATGGAACTTTACAGCGCTCAAATGGTTAACCTACTCCCTGCAAGGAGACCATCGAAGCTACGTGACAGATTGGTCGAAGGTCCTGGAGTTCTTACAGTGTGGGCCCAGGGGGTCCTGGTGCCCAAGGAGAATGCACCTCTTAGGACTGGTTTGACCTCCTCAAGCCCCTCAAACCAGGTGGGAGGGGGGCCAGTGCGGGACCAGGACACGCACATGTCGCATAAGCTCGCTGACGTTGTGGAGAAGAGATGTACAGGAGTAGAGAGAAGTACCATGGATCATTTTCCGGACATAGGAGGTAGGTTCAATTAACATTGAAATGTATTGTTTAAAAATGAAGATAAAATGTCATGTTAAATAAAAAAGAAATGTCTACATGGAAAGGATTTAGCAGATACCTACGTGCCATGAATCTCGTGAAAGAATTAATCTACATAGATAAGCCCTATTGAGTCGTAAAAAAGAACGCCATTTGATCGACACTAGACCCACACCTACTGCAGAACCGGATAGTCCTGGAAGGTGGTTGCTCGAATACCACATAAAGAAGAATGTGGGAGTTTAAGTACCTGAAGACGCTCAACCGAAAGTTTGGCGCTTTCAACATAGATATAGCAATTGTGACACACTACGGTACTTGGAGCCTGAGACTGCCAAAGCAACTACATCAACCAAACTGCCATTACCACTTTTTGCATATAGCTTTTGCACACTATGTTTAATAACTCAGAAGTATTGAGCACAAGTGCAAACTGAATGGCAACCTTGGATGCCTAGACTCAAACGGTTGCTACCGATTTTCTAGCATGAAGCACACTCGGCCAATAGTGAAAATGGCACAATTCTAAAAGTGGCAACATATTTTTGAATAGACCACTCTGCATGCAACCCAATAAGGCACTTTCGAGTATGAGACACAGTAAGATAAAAATGAACAATGCACCATGTAAGCCTTGGGAACATGTCTGTATTGGTGGCATCGTGTGCAGGCCGGTATGCTCAAGCAACCCTGGCCTACTAGAAGAGCATAGCAAAGCGTGCTGGCTGCACTCTGACACTGTTTTAGTTTCAACACAAATCTGCAGTGTGCCATTCTTAGGCCAGTGTGGTCAATACAATTACTGCAGGTAATTGTTTGGGTGTGGCTTCCAGGAAGATGCAAGCAAACATTGTTTTGGAACCTCTGGAGGCTAGTTGAAGCAATGGCATTTTTTTAACCAACTTTGTTTGTCTTTGTCTCTGTTAAAAATGAAAATAATCAGTTGTAATTTGTTCTGTGATACATTTCTACCGTCATTATTCCACTTTCAACTGTATTAGAAGCCTCAGTATTGTCTTCAGTTTTCTGTCCCATTGAACTTTCCCCCCTCCTAACCTCACCCCTCCCTCCACTTTACACCCTCTCCCTCCCCTTACCCTTATCTTTGCCAAAAGAACTTGGTTCTTAACTCTACTTCTTGAGCCAAACTACCAGCTATGGTCCCTCTAAGTCTCTTCAGCGGATATGGATGTTCCTGAGTAATCTCGGTTTGAAGTAGTAAGCCTCTCCTTCCCCTACATAATCCTGGAGGGGTTCCCATATCGCATGAAATTTCAAATACTTTCCAGATTTTGTGGCACAGATGTTTTCCATTGCCATGACTCCCTACACCTTGACCCACCACCAAGGCGTGGTGGGGCCCTCCACCGTCTTCCACAGTTGGGCTACTGTCATTCTTGCTCAATAAGTGAGTTATGAGCGCTGTTCTATTCCCGGATGCAGTGTATTTTATTCCCGCTACTACACCTAGCAGGATTACCTTTGGTGACCATGGCATTTCAGTTTCCGTTATGTCTCGAATATGCCCCAGGATTTCTTTCCAATACGCAATCATCTTCAGACACGACCACCACATATGGAACATGTCACCTCTTTCCCCACATTGTCGCCAGCATTCTTGGGGGTACGTAGGGACCATTTTATGTAGGCTTTATGGGGGCATATACGATTGGTAGCAGAGTTTATACGCCGATTCTTTGATTGACGTAGATTTGGATAGTTTATGCGCCCTTGTCCATATTTGACCCCATTCTTCCTCTGTGATCTCCTCCCCCATATCCCGCTCCCAATCCTTCATATATTGGAGGGTATCTGCTGCGTGTGCCTTGTCTAGGAGTTTGTATAGTCTGGTTATCCCTTTCATGGATATTCCCTCCCGCATTGTTAATTCAAGGCCCACCAGGGGGGGTCGTAGCCCGGCCTTCTTTACTGCTGGATGCGGGACCCAGTGGTGTAATTGTATGTATTTTTATCTGTGGTTTTTCGCTAATATCAAATTTTTCCTTGCAGTCCTCAAATGAGAGTGGGGCGCCATCCTGGTACATATCTTGTAGTGTCAGCGTTTCAGCTTCCCCCCATCCTACCCAAAATCTTCTATAGAGTCCCGGTGAAAAGTCAGCCTTATGTGTTAGGGGGGATAATGGGCCCATACCTTGTGTACCTTTCTCCCCCAGATTGCTAAATCCCAGCTGCGCAGGGTCATCTTAGTGGCCTCCAGTAAAGTTCCCTCCTTTTCACTGGCACTCGGCTTTAAGAATTGTAATACTTTTAGTGGGGTCGCTGTTGATGCTTGTTCTATCTTTCCCCCAACCAGGTAGAGGGTCCTGGCCCGCCCATTTTAGCATTGGTGTCAGTTGTGCTGCCAATATATACCTCCCAATGTCTGGAACATCCGGCCCTCCGAGTAGCATTGGTCGCATCAGGATCTGTCTTTGGATCCGAGGTTTTTATTTTTCCAAATGAAGTTGAACACAGCCTTCTGTAGTTCCTTAATTAACCTTGGGGGTAGCTCAACAGGGATTGAGCTCACCACATATAGTAACCTGGGGAGCAAGGTCATTTTTATTGCCGCTATTCTTGCGAACCATGAGAGTTCCTGGACATCCCATCTTTGCAGGTCCTCCTAGAGACGCTTCCAGAGAGGTACAATATTTGCCTTGAAAAGGTTCCCCAGTTCTTTAGTGACCTGAACCCCTAAGTACTCCAAGGAAGAACTGCTTTTCCCACTTTACAGGGTAGAGTTTCTCCATGGGAGCTAAATCTCTTATCTGTGATATTTAATTCCTTAGATTTTGAGTAGTTTATTGTGAACCCTGAACCCGTTGCAAATCTCTGCAGTTCCTTGATGATCCTAGGTAGTGTGTTTATGGTATCTGCTATGTAGAGGATATCATCTGCGTAGAGTGCAATCTTATTTTGGAACTCCTCGCTAGGCACCCCTTTGATGTTTGGGTCTCTCCTTATTCCGATTGTGAATGGTTCCATTGCCATCGCAAAGACCAAGGGGGAGAGTGGACAGCCCTGTGGTGTGCCTCTCCTAATGTTGACTCCTTCGAAGGTGTAGCCGTTTACCAGAAAATGCGTGGACGGGTGCTGCTAATTTGCCAACACCATCTTAATGAATGTCGGTCCACAGCCAACCCCCTCCAACACCAACCTCAAGTATTCCCAATCTATACTATCAAAGGCACGCCTAGCGTCCAGGGCTGCTATTGAGAATTTTTGATTCTTCCTCGTACCCCACTCGATAATATCAATCGCCCGTCTAACGTTATCTTGCGTGTGTCTCCCTTTTAGGAAGCCTGCTTGGTCCTCATGTATTATTTCTGGTAGGACTGTTATCAAACGGTTTGCCAAAATTTGTGCATACAATTTTGCATCCGTATTAAGGAGAGCAATGGGGCGGTAGCTAGCACTATTTACGGGATCCTTTCCAGGTTTTAAGGGTAATATTGTGGCTGAGTACCCCATATCTATCGAAACCGACCCCGTATCTCTGATCACGTTAAAGAGGCGAGTGAGGGGGGTTATTAACTGTATGTGGAACATTTTATAATACCTGTTTCCTAGGCCATCTGGGCCCGGTGCCTTCCCTTTGGGCAGGGCTGCTATCGCCTCGCTAACCTCCTGAACTGTGATTCGTTCTCCTAGTCTATTTCTGTCTTGTTCTGTGATTTGTGGCAACTATATTGCAGAAATATAGGATATTTGTCCCGCTTTATTCAGATTCTCATTAGCCAGTAGCCCCTCGTCGAATTTGGCCATTGTTTCTAATTTCTCTTTGTCCACTGTTTGCAGTCCCCCCGCCCGACTATTTTTCAGCCTGATGATGTTGTTGCGCGCCTTCTGTTTGCGTAATTTAGCTTCTAGAAATGTATTCGCTTTCCCTCCGTGTATATAGTATGATTGTTTAGTATTTAGTAATGCTTGCGCAGTTCTATCTGCAATGTGATTTTCTAATTTGGCTCTGATCTTTCTAAGTTCCTGCACGGTCTTAGGCATCTGACGGGACTTATGAAGTCTTTCTGCCTCCCTCAATTCTACCTCAAGTTTACATGTTACGAGGGCTTTCTCTCTGTTGTATTGCGCCGCATGTGCAATAAATTCCCCTCGGACTACCGCTTTCCCAGCATCCCATACCACCCTCCAGTCAACCTTACCATTGTCATTTTCCTGAAAATAGTTTTTTATGGTGTCCTCCATGTGTGTTCCGAGTGCAATATCTCTCAAGATTATTTCATTTAGTCTCCACTGTGGTCGGGGCCAGTGTCCTGTCCCATTCATTTCTATATGGATGGATACTGGAGCGTGGTCAGAGAGGTACTAGACCCCGATTTCTATTTTCGTGACATTGGGGATTAGTGAGGAAGAGAATAGGATCATATCTATTCTAGAGTATCCCCCCATGTACCACCGAAAAAAGCATGTATTCTCTGTTTTACCCCTGGAAAAACTGCCATGTTTCGATCATCCCCAAATCTCTAAAGAGCTTACCCAGGCCTGTTCTTCTGGTCCGCAGCCGTTGGTGGGAGTGCTTTATCTAATTTTGGGTCCATTAAACAGTTAAAGTCCCCCCTATAATCAGTTGGCCCTCACACCACCATCCCACTTTCTGAAGCAGTCTGGAGATGTACAGATCTTGCTGTTTATTAGGTACATAGACTGCTATAATTGTATATATTTGACCTTTGTGCCTTTGACCCCTACGTACCTACCCTCCTCATCCCTTATCATGTGTTGTTTGTGGAAACCTAGGCCGCGACTGCATAGGATTGCTACTCCCTTTGATTTTTTTCCCACTTGAGGCGAAATATTGGAGCAGATATGTTCTACTTCGCATCCTCTTTTCATCCTTCTGGAGGAGGTGCGTCTGTTGTAGGATCGCTATTGCAGCGTGCATCGCCTCTAGTGTGCCCAGGATTGCTCTACGTTTGGCGGGGGAGTTCAGCCCCTGTACGTTAATTGAAACTATGTTCGCCTCCTCCATTGTACCTTAGACTAGGATTATCTACCTGCCTCTCCCCTTGCTCCTTGTTCGGGGTCTCTTTGTGCTCCAATTCGGAATCTGCTTTCTCTCCCTGTAATGCTAGCTCATCTTTCTTACATGTCTTTTGGCTCTTTTCCCTCCCTCCCACCTTCCCTCCTCTACACCTCCAGCCGGGAGGGGTGCCTCTGACCGCAGCAGGGCCGACGTCTTCCCGCTCTTCTTTTCACGGCTGGGTCCGCTTTGCGTTGGCCCTCGAACATTCACTTACGATGGAGCTGGAGCCAAGAACTCTCTCACTTGTCCATAGTTGACCTTGATTCTCTGACTTTGCAGCCGCAGATGACATGCTTTGGGTTGCTTTTGATGTCGTCTGCACGGAGGACCCGAGGTGCACGTCCTCACAGTCCGTAGGCCATCTGGGAATCCCCAAAGCAATGGCATTTTAAATCTACCGTCTAGGTCACTATCTTGAGACTGTATGGAGAAGCTGTAAAACATGTTTTTTTTTCTCCAAACTGTGTTGTTGACTTTTACATTTGGTCATTTCTCTACAATACCATCAATATGCCTCATTACGAGTCCGGCGGTAACCTGCCGGTTTTTCCGGCTCGGTTACCGCCGGACTCGTATTACCATTCCGCCTCTGTGATTCCTGGAATTACCGGGGCATTATAACCCCAGTGACCCGGGAATTCCGGAGGCGAAATTCGGTAAATCCTCCCATTGAGTCCAATAGGACTCAATGGGAATGGGGAATATGGAAACACCGGCACCATCTTGTGATGGTGCCGGTGTTTCCATGTCCGCCTGCAGGCGGGCGGTGTTAAACCCGCCAGGTCAGACCTGGCGGGAACGACACCTCTGCCTGCAGGACTCGAGATCACCCGGTATGGAAACAACGGTGGCGGCGGGTTTACCGCCACCGTTATTTCCATACCAGGTGACTCGTAATGAGAACCAATGTCTTTTTCATACTGGGTGCCACTTACAAGACTGTTGTGAAGTGTTCGGACACACACATGCAAAGCAGTGAGAAAATAACGTGGCTCTACTTAGGGCCTCATCACGAGTTCGGCGGTATCCCGACTGGAATACCACTCAACTGTATTTACGTTACCGCCCACCCGTCCGGCAGTATAACCGCGGATCACGGGTTGGGCAGTAAATGTAATTCCCTATTGGGTCCATGGGGAATTGTCAGTGCAATTACCGTCTACGGTATTACCACGTGGTAATTGTGCCGAAAATCTGCATTTTTATGGCGCATTTACGCCCAGCTTAATGTAAATGCTGCCATATTCATGTTTGGGCGGACCCTTAAATGCGGTAAGGGCTACTGCCCAACTGGTCATGAGACCCTTAGAATGCAATTTCCCAGAAGTGGAGCGGATTTTTTTTTTTCCAGTAGGTGCGAGCACGAGCCTGCTTCTCCTCCCAATTGTATTGCTGTGCAGATAAAAGTAGACATGGGAAGACTGAATTCCTTGCATACCTTTTCCTGCAGCCGATGGAGTTTAAAGTACAGCTTATTGTTCCCTTTTCTATGTAAAAGATATGCCCAGCATTGTGTATTTCTCTGCTGCTCATTTTATTGTTTAACCACCATCTGAAGAAGCAGTCTTTTGAACGTTTGCAAATTTACAACTTTTATTTATTTATTTATATTTATAAAGCGCACAAGTGGCGCAGGGGCATCGTGGCGCTGTTACAGAAAACTTCACCATCTCAGCTTATTATGTTCAGTAAGTCCAATAAAAAAGTTGCAACAGTTGGATTCTGTTTAAGTCCACATTTTATTCAAAATAAAAAAGTACATTATTGCGTTAGAAAAATGAACCCACACGCTGGGCTTCTGCAGATGAAGTTAAGCTCCATTTTCGGTTTAAAAAGACATAGCTTCACCTGCGATTGCTGCTGCGGCGAGCCACATCTCCAGTAACTAAAAATCAGCTCCCCTCTTTTACAGAAGTGGTACATCGAGCTCAAAGTTCTGCTATAACGTTGGATATTGTTAAAGCCCTCTCAGGTTTGTATTGCATTCCCTTCTCTGTGCTTTTGCTTGGACTTGGGCTGCTTGGTATATTGAGGTGTGTGTAGTTAGCACTTGCCGGTTCTTTGCTTGTCTATGGTTGCCAATGTTAGCGTGAACAAGAAAAGAGGGCTCAATCCAAAACGAACTGTTCCATGAAGCAGAGTTCCTTTCTTTAACTAACTGCATTTTACCAAGAACCATCATAGAAAGGGAGGAAACGTCAGACAGGGGAATTGGTGTGGGGGTGTGTGTGTGTGTGTTTAAGAGGGGAAAAGAGGGGACAGATATAAGGTTTCTCGTCATTCTTCGTTTTCCTTGTATGTGACAGCTCTGAGCTGCAGCACGTAATTAAGCGTAAACTGCTATGAATTAAATTAACATCTGCATTGCATTATAGTAGAGCAGCTTTGCTTACATATGCGCGTTTTTGCAGTATAGTGTACTTTTTCCATGAAGTTTTTTTAAAACTGCTGTTTCTCCCTTTTCAGTGAGTGATCTTTCTTGTCTATTCCAGCCTATTCTTATAGCAGTGTGTGATCTTTCTGGTCTATTTCCAGCCTATTCTTATAGCAGCAGTGTGTGATCTTTCTTGTCTATTTCCAGCCTATTCTCATAGCAGTGGGTGATCTTTCTTGTCTATTTCCAGCCTATTCTTATAGCAGTGTGTGATCTTTCTTGTCTATTTCCAGCCTATTCTTATAGCATTGTGTGATCTTTCTTGTCTATTTCTAGCCCTTTCTCGTAGCAATGAGTGATCTTTCTTGTCTATTTCCAGCCTATTCTTATAGCAGTGTGTGATCTTTCTTGTCTATTTCCAGCCTATTCTTATAGCATTGTGTGATCTTTCTTGTCTATTTCTAGCCCTTTCTCCTAGCAATGAGTGATCTTTCTTGTCTATTTCCAGCCTTTTCCCATAGCAGTGTGTGATCTTTCTTGTCTATTTCCAGCCTATTTTTATAGCAGTGTGTGATCTTTCTTGTCTATTTCCAGCCTATTTTTATAGCAGTGTGTGATCTTTCTTGTCTATTTCCAGCCTATTCTTATAGCAGTGTGTGATCTTTCTTGTCTATTTCCAGCCTATTCTTATAGCATTGTGTGATCTTTCTTGTCTATTTCTAGCCCTTTCACATAGCAGTGTGTGATCTTTCTTGTCTATTTCCAGCCTATTCTTATAGCAGTGTGTGATCTTTCTTGTCTATTTCCAGCCTATTCTTATAGCAGTGTGTGATCTTTCTTGTCTATTTCCAGCCTATCATTATAGCAGTGTGTGATCTTTCTTGTCTATTTCCAGCCCTTTCTCGTAGCAATGAGTGATCTTTCTTGTCCATTTCCAGCCTTGTCTCATAGCAATGGGTGATCTTTCTTGTCTATTTCCAGCCTTGTCTCATAGCAGTGTGTGATCTTTCTTGTCTATTTCCAGCCTATTTTTATAGCAGTGTGTGATCTTTCTTGTCTATTTCCAGCCTATTTTTATAGCAGTGTGTGATATTTCTTGTCTATTTCCAGCCTATTCTTATAGCAGTGTGTGATCTTTCTTGTCTATTTCCAGCCTATTCTTATAGCATTGTGTGATCTTTCTTGTCTATTTCTAGCCCTTTCTCGTAGCAATGAGTGATGTTTCTTGTCTATTTCCAGCCTTTTCCCATAGCAGTGGGTCATCTTTGTCTATTTCTAGCCTATTCTTATAGCAATGGGTGATCTTTCTTGTCTATTTCCAGCCTTGTCTCATTGCAGTGTGTGATCTTTCTTGTCTATTTCCAGCCTATTTTTATAGCAGTGTGTGATCTTTCTTGTCTATTTCCAGCCTATTCTTATAGCATTGTGTGATCTTTCTTGTCTATTTCTAGCCCTTTCTCGTAGCAATGAGTGATCTTTCTTGTCTATTTCCAGCCTTTTCCCATAGCAGTGTGTGATCTTTCTTGTCTATTTCCAGCCTATTCTTATAGCAGTGTGTGATCTTTCTTGTCTATTTCCAGCCTATTCTTATAGCATTGTGTGATCTTTCTTGTCTATTTCTAGCCCTTTCTCGTAGCAATGAGTGATCTTTCTTGTCTATTTCCAGCCTTTTCACATAGCAGTGGGTGATCTTTGTCTATTTCTAGCCTATTCTTATAGCAGTGTGTGATCTTTCTTGTCTATTTCCAGCCTATTCTTATAGCAGTGTGTGATCTTTCTTGTCTATTTCCAGCCTATTCTTATAGCATTGTGTGATCTTTCTTGTCTATTTCTAGCCCTTTCTCGTAGCAATGAGTGATCTTTCTTGTCTATTTCCAGCCTTTTCCCATAGCAGTGGGTGATCTTTGTCTATTTCTAGCCTATTCTTATAGCAGTGTGTGATCTTTCTTGTCTATGTCCAGCCTATTCTCATAGCAGTGTGTGATCTTTCTTGTCTTTTTTCAGCCTTTTCTGATAGCAGTGTGTGATCTATTTCCAGCCTTGTCTCATAGCAATGGGTGATATTTCTTGTCTATTTCCAGCCTATTCTAATAGCAGTGTGTGATCTTTCTTGTCTATTTCCAGCCTATCAAAGCGAGCCCTCGCTGCTATCCGGGGTATTCACGGAAATGATGAAGTTGGAGTGCAAGCAGGAAGCTTGGCAAGTCGCCGGCAAAGAGAGAGTGCACCCGCACAAGTGCAGAATACACCTTCCGTGTCCTGTGAAGGGTTGATAACCTCCAATTTAGCAAGAGCCGTTGGCTTCCATCCTTGTTCACCCTTGCTACATCCCCAGTCAGCCGAGTTGAGCATTCTTTGCGCCCCTCAAGTTGGAAAAAGCCACTAGGGCAACGGGGCAGGTATGTGGCTTTGCCCCGGTGGATATGCGGAACGTGGAATCTCGCATAGGCGCCAATGTCAGAGGAAACGGGCCTTTTTACAACCAGGCCGTGAGACTTTGTTTGCAAGCGGCTGCCCCTGCGAAGTCAACGAAGGGCCTTGCAAGGACCAGACAGAAACCCGCAGCTGCTGCCTCAGCCCTTCTGGGTGGCACACACACTTTATTTTTTGCACGGTCTTCGTTTCCACCAAGGCACCTCCAATGGGCAACAGTTTAATTAATGACTGCAGAAAACACCTTGAACAGCTTAGCACTGACCCTTTCCTTTAAAATGTCAGCTCTCGTTAAGCTTTAGTGTGCAAATACTACTGTGTACATTATACATTATAAGCATTGGCACAGCCAACAGTTTGGGCTTTTGCATAGACATTTGCTAGGCACTGATATAATGCTGCTACCTGCCCATGAGATGCAAACAGCTGGAAAATTGAGCCGTTACTATGGCATATGCCTATCTAATACCTCAAGCCAACACTTTCGGCATTGTCGTTGCTTGTTTTAAACAGGACGTCGGTGCATGGAACAAATATAAATCAAATGGCTGAAGGCACACTTGGTTAAGACATTATTATTACACCAATAGCAACTTTCAACTACAAATATGTCATTTACTCTCAGCAGACTGCTCAGGGAAAAAAAGCTAGCGGGCTTAAGTTTGAGATTACTGCTTGAAAGAGCAAGCTCAAAGAGGCCCCAGGAGGACATATGTTTGGTGGGAAGGGGCAGGTAGAGAGTGGAAATGGCAATGGAGATCAGCATTGCTATGGGCAGTCAGTGGGCAGGTAAATAACCAAACACTGGCCACAAGCTCAGTGTCCCTCCTCGCATGCCAGCTCCCTCCTACCTGCACTCCAATGCAATTGTCGACTTATAGGTAGTGCTTGAGGGTTCTACGTTATTTCGCCAAATGATTTTACATCGTGGGACTTTTCATCGCCACCCTTTCATCGCCAAAAACTCCTTTTTTAAAATGTTGTATCTATTTATGGGGGGGCTTTGCCCCCCCAAACCTCCCCCTTACTTAAATAATCATACCTCAAACCGCACCAAACACCCCCCCATAAAAAAGTTTTTAAAAATAGTTTTGGCGATGAAAGGATTGGCGATGAAAAGTCCCACGATGTAAAATCATTTGACGAAATGCGTGTATAACGTGCATGAGTGCCACATAACAGCCCAAACTAAAAAGCTACATGCATTTGTCAAATAGTGACTACAAGCAGAAGAGTTTATCATAAGGCCTCTTCTGGGGGTGTCTAAATCTTGACCAGAGCAAGAGCTGCAGGACAATTTATGGAGATCTCAAGCTGTGAAATAAATAACCATTCCTGGCATTTAGGCTCTTAAATTGCTTTCTTGATCGTGCAGTCAGGCATTTATAATGTGCAGAGGAATGCAAAATGACATGCACTAAAAATACCAGGATATACAGAAAACGAATTTAGGGCTATTTTTCTGCATGCGTTTAATAAACAAGAGTGACATTTAAGCTTTAGCGCCCTGAGGGTGGGATTCCCAGGCACTAGGGGCTCGGGAAGTCCAACTTAACAGCCCAAGTAAAGTGGTGGCATGAAGGAGAGTTTTAGGCAGCTAATACCCAGGAATTCCATCTCTTGGTGCACTAACGTTTTTAGCACCCACCCAAAACAGTTTATGGGAGACACATCCTCACTCTGATCACATTGCTAGAGAGACGGGACAGGCTGAGAGTAGGTGCAGCAGAAAAATGTGATGCCTGTGAGGGATTCGACCATCCGCATGGGGAGTGTGCGTTCGCCTGGGCTTTTTTAATTTTTGGAATTGAAAATGAATGATAGATGATGGGAGATCAACCGCCAAAATGTTCCCTGCTCACTGAACAACAAACGCATAGTCAAGTGTACTCCTGGAGGACACAGCATGCAGGAGCCGTCCTCCCTTGTCATGTTCTGCTGGAATGTGACATCCTCAGGTACATCAAAAGCATTTCAGAGTGGGCAAGGCGACAACTTCCTCCGGCCATGGCCAGCCCAATAAAAATATCGAAGGCTCCATGGATCTGCCTCTCTATTGTCTAAATCTGCTGGCGGCAGCACATAGTGATAAGAGTTAATTGAAACAGGCCTGCGACAGGCTTGGTCGCAGAACAGACAAAAGGGAGGCAGGACTAACACCTCATGCAAGCCAGTGAATGGCAACTCTGGGTCCACTATTTACCGAAGCCAACCCCTGCAGAGAGGACCCCTTTCAGAGGGAAGACGTATGTGATTTAAGGGAGACAGGAAGTCTGCTCTCATCACAAACTTCAAGGGAGACCTGCGCTTTGATCAAGAGTCCCAGAGGGCTCAGTTTAACAGAGAGCCACTTTGATCTATAACAGACAGGAAGATGGGTGGATCTTAGGAGTACATGTTGTAACCCCTTACCTTTCCTGTTGCAAACCACTCTGGTCCTGACCTCATGCATAACAGAAGATTGTTGGTGGGGACCCAGGATTGGTTCCTTAAGGTAGGCTTAGCCTGAACCAATCACTGGTGCCCATTTGACTGTAAAACAGGGCTCAACCACTCACTTAGCAGATCTTCCCATGACTTTGAAAGGAGAAAAACGAAGGACTCATATGGACCCTGGCTGAAAGTACAATCTGCCTTACATCTTCCACCAGTGAAGGAAGGCCAAGATTTCCGCGAGGGAATCAAGATCCCTCCCCTACACATCTCCCAGGGAACAGAGGGAGATACCGGACTCAGAGGACCTGTCCAGTAGCTCCAGAACTGGTACCCAGCCATCACACAGCGTGCCCTTCTAGGTTCTGCCACAAGCTTCAGAGACTTGCCTGCAAACACTCTCCTCAGGATGACACAAGACCAACAAAGAAGCTAGGAGGAGTGCCACAACAAGCATCGACCACATTCACATACTTCCCTGCTCTGAAAGGATTGGTCCCTGACAGAACATTCACTGCCCTTTCATACCAAAGAGGGGCGTTAGTACCAAGTTGAAACATTGCATTACAAAGAGGTGTTGGTCTCTGGTCTCCATTGTCACTTCCTGCACCCAGGCCTTCCTTGAAGCCAGCTAATTAACATTCTTCAGTATTCACGCCACCAGCAAGGTGTAACAATAGAGATGCAAATCCATCGGGCCTTGAAATGCTAATCAGTCTGCCCAGGGTCAGAGGCTTTTGATGTACCCACAGCCGTCAGATGTCACCTACACATGACAGGGGAGAGCAGCACTGGTAAGCTCTGTCCTCCCAGAGTACATGACTATTTTTCTGCAGTGAGGTGAGCATGGAAAATATGTGCGGGAATGGCCCCACATATCTCCCATCATTATTATTTTAAATAAACAAAAAATCAAATAGCCCAGGCGAGGGCACTCTCCCTGTGCGTAGGGTCCAATTCCTCACAAGTGGCGTAATGGTTTTGTGCATCTTTTTGCGTGCCAGTTTATTTTCCCACCGACACAAGGAGCATGAGGCATGGAGTAGTTAACATCTCTGCCATGTTTTCCTCCTCTGTCTTGTGTGAGCACTTTATTTTACAACTGCATGACATTTTCATGCAGGCATAAAACAAATGGATTCCTTTACAGTCTGCCTCTCATTGCACCTGCTAATGAACAGGTGAATTCCATAGGGATCAATTAGTAAAATCTGACTGCATGGTGTCATTTGCAGGCAGGGTTTACTTTTTTACAAAACTGAAAGTAAAGAGGATTATAGATTGTGCCTCGTTTTACTCTTTACTGTTGCACTCTGCCTTACAAAAATTCAGAATTGCAAGCAGGTGCGGTGGGGGCGGGGGGGGGCGCAATAGCACGTAAGTGATTCCCTGCATGCAAATTTTATTTATTTTAAGATCCCCCTCCTCTGTTACAAAATAACGTACCTTTATGCTACTTTAGACACCTTAAAATGAATTTAAGCTAACAACTTTTTGATTCAAATCATGATACTTTTACAGCATCAGGGTTAAGGATACAGTATGTGCATAATAAAAAAAGTTGTTGGTCCCATGGTTGCTGTGCTCCAAAAATGTGAGAGTGGGTGTAGCAAACAGTGGTGAATGTGTACGTGGATAGGTGTTGTGCTATGGACTTGAAGGGGGCAGTGGGAATGCTTGCAGAGAACATAGGTGTAGTGTGGAGCAGTGGATGCTAGTGAGTGTTATATCCGCCTTGCGTACCGCTATGCGGTGACGCAAGGCGTCTGAAAAAAAGGCCACGCCACCGCTCCGCAGAGGAAGTTCCGGGGTACCCGAGCAGCAACGAGGTGACCGTGTCTTTACTGCTCCTCGCGGAGCCGTGCAGCGAGGCCTACATGCCCGGGCCTATCCTCCCAATTTCCCGCCGACGCCTCAGCCGGAATCAGGGATCCAACAGTGAGTATGTTGTCGTGTTCAGGGTATGGCTCATCAGTCCTGCCAAGTGTTACACATCTGGTGTGACACTCACACATTTCTATGTCCTCTGTCATATTTCAGCAAGATGGAGGAAATGTCACAGAGAGGAGGGCTGCTGGAGCAGGAGGGAGTAGTATACTTAGATGGCTCATGCGCAAGACATCTGCGGCTCATCAGCATTTGTTTTTGTCTACGTAATGTCCCTCCATGGCCCTTATCTACCACTTGGCAGTCGCTCTGATCTCTTCCACAGCCCCTATACCCAGGACGTGTCCCTCATTCACTGAGTGCAAAGAAGGGCCTCTTTCTGTCATAATAGGGTAGTGTTGGCCGAATGGGAGCTGATTGATGGATAGAAGGCAAAAGGGCAAGGTGCTCATCATCCCTTTATCAGACTTGCCAATTGCAACACATCTAGGGCGACACCTAATTTAAGCTTGCCAAAAAATGCAACACATGGGAGAAGTGCTGAAGCAGGGATAATGCAAAACTGTGCTATGCCGAAGGTGGCTGCTGCTCATCTGTACCCTTTGCTCATCCAAGATGTCCTTTCACAGCCCTTATATGCAACCTGGGGATTACTCTTCTCGCATGTACCGCTGTAAACTCGGCAAAGCAGCTACTGTTTACTTTCAACAAAAATGTGGTTTGGCTGTCGGCATCAGTCCCTTTAAGTTTCACTTAAAATGTCACAAACACATGGAAAGCTCACACAGAAGTACACTGCAAACATGTAAATGTCACACGCTCACAAACTGCAAACTTGGCTGATGCGGAAGTGCTGCGCGGAGCTGTAATCAATGCTGACACCATGGTGATGGGAGTGGGCGGGGCACATTCCTACACATCAGAGGATGCTTCTCGGCCCCAGTGCACGGGGCGGTGGTGACAGCTCGACTGACAGTTCACTTCCTGCAACTTCCAGCTGCTTGCGTGGGGTCTCCCAGAGGGCGCGTGCCGGCCGGAGAGCCCCACACGCTGTCACACACACCCACCCACCCACCCACGGAGCCCCGTTCCCCGAGAGGCCGCTCCCGCACTCACTTTCTCCTTCTTGGTTTTGTTCGGCATTGCGGTTCCCCGCTAGCGCTCCCTCTCTCCTCCCGGTGGCAATGGTTATCCGGGCACAGGCGCGCTCTGGAGCCTGCGGGCGCTTCCTGGCTGCCCCACTCCGCCTTGCTGCAGCCTGGGGCCGCCGCCGCCGCCGCTGCCGCTGCCGCTGCCGCCACCGCCGCTGATGCAGCGTCCGCGACTCTGGGAAACGCTGGGCGCCCATTGGGCTTCCCGGAGCACGTGCGTCAGCGTCCCGCGGCCCCGCCCCCGCATCTGCCCCATTCTCCTGATGCTCCGGCTTCGAGCGTTGCCCGTCGCCCATGGTCCTGACTCCCGAGGCGGCGCCGAGCGCAGGTGCTGCCTTCCCTTCCCGGCGGGGCGGGCGCGCGTGAGAGCTCGCGGGTGGGCGCCATGGCCACACTCCCACAGCGCAGAGGTCCAGTCATGCGGGGCTTCCACGCTGCGGCGCCCGGCGTGAGGGGAGAGAAACTCTGTCAGCGTCCAGCGAAAGAGATGGGCGAGAATCAGGGGGACACTGGGCGCCGGAAGGAACGTGTGCGAGCAGCGAGCAGTCACTCGGTTGCAGCCGGTTTTGTGGAAACTAGCTAGCACGTCTTATGTAATACAGTTTTGATCATGATGACTCATGTGTAGGTCAATTTAAACAACTTGTAATGGTAAATGAACTTCCTGCAGAATACCACGGGTTAGAAATTGAGGGGAGCTCGTAGCTATTGAGCTCCTGCAGCATAGTCGAGTCTAGTTAGCTTGAAACCAACAGCTACCAGAAGCTACTTTTGGCTCCTAATGCCAGCTGGTGCCTTCCAAAGACGTAAATGTGACATTAACTTTGAGTATTTGAATGTTAATGAACAAGAATTAGAACACATTTAAACACAATGGTTCATACACAATGGACAAAAAGTTAAAGGAGCATCTCTTGTAGCTCCTGGTTCCCCTGTGGTAGCTCCTGCCTCCAGGGTGATGCCCGACACCCAGGAGCTGATTTTAGCTCCTGCTCATCGAGACTCCCTTTCAAACCCTTTTAGTTCAGTAGAAGGGGCGCAAGTCCATCGGTGTCAACAGCAGTGAACTGTAGCTGGTCAGATGGCACAGCAAGTCCAGCGCTTGCCTTGATATCTGTGCAAATTCTGCAGACGCAGGTTTGAATCCTGGCAGGGTCAAAATCCTTCTGAGGTTGATAAATGAGCATCACATAATAAGCAGTGCTTAGATGCCTGAGGGGTTGTAGCGCTAAATAAATGCTAAATTATTATAATTTATTATAGTGGTGTAGTCGGAATTTCTTGCCAAGGTGGCCCTAAGTATTCATTATGCACCCGAACCAGGGTCAGGGGCCCCTACAACCGAAGGATATATATATATATATATATATATATATATATATATATATTGCATGCTCCTGTGGACCAGTCTAAAGTTTGAACTGTTCTAGTCCATTGAATATATTTTCACCATTTAAAAGCCACAATTTAACAAAAAGCTTACTTTCAGTGCCGTGAAATTAATTGTTAATAAATCTCATAACGTGTGAACTAGGCAAAGGGTAACAGCACGCTGACGATAATACCCATATAAAAAGAACATACAATACATTCAAAACAATTGATCAAAATTAAGTTAGAAAAAAAAATTGAAAGCAGATCACAAAGATAAAATGAGTAACTTCAAATAAAAATACAGTATTCCTAAAACTCAAGAAAACAGGAAGTTTTGGTATATAAATCTTCAATGAGTTTCATTGTGGAATAACTTTTCAGAGTGCAGGCGTTCTTAAACTTTCAGACCTCCAAACGGAGAGACTCTCGATTGTGAAGGCTTCAAGATCCACAGAGGTCTTCCATTTTATCTGTCAGTTAAAGCCAGGCTTAAGAAGTGCGGGGGCCCATTTCAACATGATGGTTGGGCCCCCACTCCCTTACTTAGAGTGGGAAACAGTCTGGGGCACTCAGGAAGTGCATACATTATATATTTATGTTTAATGCATATCTAACGTGCCTTTGGCCAAAAAAGGCAAAGGGAAGAGAAATACAGCCAGGGGTTAATAATTGGAGATTATCACGAGACAGCCAGCGAGCATGGAGCTGAAACACTAAATGGTCACTGATTATCACCTTGTTGTCTTTTAACACCGGGTCCTCCACATCAGCCTCTTGCTGACAAAGAAGAATGTATAGTTATTCAGTGAGCATTGTGTTTCAGCTCCATGATGGCTAGCCGTATCATGATTATCAGCAGCTATTAACACCAGGTGTTTTTCTTTGCTTTAAATGTGCGCTTTGCAGCACTCTCGTTACATACTCATTTGCTTTCAGCAAATGAAGCTTGTAACGTGAGCGCGCAAAGCGCATCTGAACGTTTTAAAGGAAATGACTGCTGTATTATGAGATTTCTGACTGGAAACATGGGAGCAATTGCTGGGGCTACCCTCTGAGGCTTGAGGCCCCTTTCATTTGAAAAGGTTGAAATGCCAGTAATACAGGGATTTCAAATACATTGAAAATTACACAATACACAACAGTTAAAAAAAAAAGAAATTCTAGCATGAGTAGGCAGCCAATCGAGGGCCATTAGGATGGAAGTAATATGATCAAACTTACGGGCTCCAGAAACTAGGCGTGCTCCCTCATGGAAAACTGCTTTCAACTGGGCAAATAGGAAGTCCGATTTAAACCGAATTACCAAAGTCAGTCCGAGATAATATAAGTGACTGAAACAATAAAAGAAAGTGGACAGTGGAGGCAAAGGGTTTCACGGCTCCTAGGGAAAATAAGTGCTTCTGTGCAGCTTTAACTAAGGAATAGAAATGAGGCGCCATAGTCAGTCTTGAATCCAATGTAAAGACCATCAATTTGGCCGTAGGTGAGAACTCATCAGAGGATCCCAGAATCTAAACTTCTCTAAATCAGAATAAGAAGTAAAAAAGAAAGAAGAGTGGGAACATTGAAGAAATTCAGTTTTAGACTGGCTAAATTTTAAAAAAATGACAAGATATCCAGACCTCAATATCTGATAAACAGTTTTTCAATCTGAACATATCATTTTCAGCAGAGATTTTCAGATACAGGTGAGTATCGTCAGCATACTGATACATTTCCACTCCATGCTTAATGTACAAGTCTCCCAGCTGTTCCATATATGAATTAAACAACAAGGCAGCCAAAATGGACCCCCGGGGAACACTGAAGGGGACCCCAATGGGCTAGAACGATTATCCCACAGGACAACTAATTGTAGTCTTCTGCTCAAGAAGAATCAAAACCACTTCAAGACCTGCACCTCTCCTCCCCATAAGAGTCGACAAAATATCAAGGCATTTTTTCATGGTCGTTTGTATCAAACATGGCAGAAAGGTCAAGTAAAATCAACAAACAGCCACAATCCTCCCAAATTTTGTAAACGTCAGCCAAGATGTCTAATTTAGTGATTTCGGTACAAAAAGTAATGCGTTTTAAGACTGTCCTTGAGATACAACAAAATAAACTGTGGGATAAGGGTATCATTGTTTGACAAGGGGCTGCAGCTTGTGCAGGATGTGATGGACAAATTGTAATTGCTAAAAAAGGGTTTACTATGTGATTGAAGTTGTTTTGGACATGTAACATCCTAACTCCAAAATGGTATGCGTGGGGACTTTAAGACCACTTGCATCTATTGCAGTAAGCTTCAAACATTCACTAGAAATAATTGTCACAGGCAAAGAGTATAATTCACTGCATTACATTGAGTACCAATAGCTTCACAACATGTTAAATATTACTTATGACTTAATTTTGTCAGTCAAATAACTTTATTGGGCTATCAGGCCATCAAAGTACTTCCTAACACAACACAGACAATTACTTCAATTTTTACAGTGCATGATAGCAGAAAAAGGGGAAAACAAAAAAAGATAGGTAGAAACCGCACTGGCACAATAGGGCACATTAGTTCAGGGAAAAAGAAATCCCCCGTTTTGTTAGAATATCTCAATTCAGGTCTCCTTGAGCCTAGAACCACACTGGTCCCCATTTAACTTTCTCCCCAAGGGTATAACGTTTGCACCAGATAAAACAGGATTCAATCAAATGTTTTCAAATAGGCCAGTGATTCTGAAATCAGGATAAGCACTGATTTCAATCCTGCTGGTTACCGTCCAGCCTTAACACCTTGCTCTGCCAAGAACACCTTTGGCCATTCTTTCGTGCCAGAATTCCAGCTTTACTGAGTCACAGGGATTATTGCCCTCACTGCACACTCTGTGACAGCTTTCCATGGCTTCCCTAGTAACAAATGCGCATTCCCTTATGGTGCGGAGCCAATGCAAGCATTTGTTTAAAAGTACGTGCCCTGTTTCTCGCTAATTGGGCAATTTGGATACCCCAAGAAGAAACGCGGTGTCCCTCTTAGGCCCCCCATGATTGTAGCGGCTGGTTGTGTTTCCTCAGAGACAATATCTTTGAGCTTTATTTTCCAACACAGCAAGGACTTGAGTTCCCACTGTACTTATGTCCCTATTTTCCTATGCAGTATGCGTCATATTATGCGTGGAGGCCTTTGGAGTTACCAAGGTCGTGACCTGCTCAGCTTGTTGCCCATCATTTACCGCTGTCGCATGGATGAACACATGGGGCTCATCCCTGACTATCTTTATGGGCTCACAATAGGTAGTAAACCGGGGTTGACCCACAGAATTGTGATATTGACCAATTGCTTTCTCTTCAAGAGTCAATGTACCAGGTGTGGCTAGCTTTATGACACAGTCCAAGTCTGAGATTTATGGCCCCTTTGCAAGTAGTTGATATGTGGGGGCTTTCCCCATATGTCCCCCTAACTCCCTCCCATGAGCGTCTATCAAGACCAACAGAAGTTCTTTAACGTCTGCAAGTTCAAGGAGCAGCCTCTTGCAGTTACATCCCTGGGCAGTATGATCCCCCTTGGAAAATGGAGCAGAATTCATTCGAACGTCTTGCGAGGCCCTGAGTGGAGTTAGGTGAAGAAGGTATCTGGTCTTTCCATCTAACACCTTTCCATTGAACATTATTAATTGAATTGCCTTTCCATTGAAAAAGCTTATTAATTGAATCATTTTCGATGGATAGGGTTAGGAGATAGGGTTGGGGCTAGGTTAAATTTAGCGTTAGATTAAGGGTTAGGTTAAGGGTTAGATTAAGGGTTAGATTAAGGGTTAGGTTAGGGTTAGATTAAGGGTTAGGATTAGGGTTCGGCTTGGGGCTAGGGCCATGGTTAGATTCAGGGTTATATTAAGGGTTAGTTTAGGGGTAGGGTTAAGGGGGGTGGGGGTTGGGGGTTTGGGCCCCCCCACATATAAAAAAACATTAAAATGTTACAAGGAGCTGGCCAG
This sequence comes from Ambystoma mexicanum, assembly GCF_040938575.1. Lineage (NCBI taxonomy): Eukaryota > Metazoa > Chordata > Amphibia > Caudata > Ambystomatidae > Ambystoma > Ambystoma mexicanum. Next base: position 521,600,978 of record NC_090940.1, read on the forward strand.
TGCCGAAATTTCAACACTGGACAGCTCCATGTAACGTTTTAATGTATAAAATAAACACATCGAAATGCTATCTTTTACATTTAAAAGTACATATCAATGTTACGCTCACCTGGCTCCCACAGAGGCGTTGATCTGAACTGGATAGCTGTGGTCTCCACCAATGTGACACGTAGGGCCGAGATGACGGACTGGACTGGCCCTCCTAGCTTCGTTTGCTTGGCCCGTAGGAATATTCTTCTGCAAATGGAGAAAGGGAATGAACCACCCCTGGAGTTGAGTGTAAATCCTCCCACCCCCGCTGTTCTCCCCACGGATCACCTTTGATGTCCCCTCTTATAGTCTCACCTGATGGTTTGAAAAGATGAGCTCCCCATCCTGCATTGAGCGCAGGGGTGCGTTGATAACCAGTTGCTTCACTGGCTCGAAGGAATTGGTGAGTTCCAGAACAATATTGACTCCGAAAAGTATGTAGTTCGTAAGAGTTCAAATGCCTGACTTTCACTCTTGTCCGATTCCTTGCAGATTGCAGCTTGACCCTAGTGAAGAGTTCCTCGTGGCAACCGGTAATATTCTGGTAAGGATTTGTATTTCCAACACAGTTCGATAAATAATGTCAATATGTAACCTGTGGCTTTCTCCCTTATTCAGGCGCTGAGAGAAAGTATGAAGCCTCGGGGAATAATACCTCCGGCGGAAAAATCAGGTAAGTCTATTGTGGTGAGGAGGGTTCCCCTTGATAGTCCCTTTGTTTCACCTTGCTGTCCTTTTGTTTCCCCTTAGACGCCGGGGTTCGGCGAAGATGCAGTTGAAGCTGCGCCGACCCGTGAAGAGGAATAGTACCCCCGGTGGTAAAATCAGGTAAATCTATGAGGGGGTAACTAATATTCCTCTGTGTATTCCCTTGGCTCACCTTGCTGTTCTTGTCTACTCCTTAGGTGCCGGAATGCGGCGGGAACATACAGGAGGATGCGGTGGAATGTGAAGATGCTGCGAAGGCCGGTGAGTTCAGCGCAGCGCTGTAGCAGGCAAGGCAACGCGCATAAAATAACTTCTTTCTTCCAGCTCGAAGGTGCAATGGATCGGAAATTCAGGTAAGGGTCAAAGGTATTGCTCTTGTTCTAACCTTTTCTCCTTCTTTCTCCCTTTTTCTAGGAGCTCCAAACTCGAGGCGGGTGTTGCAGAAGACTGGATGCAGACTTGCAGGCACGGTGAGCGTTACGCTGCTAGATGCAGAATAACGCAAAGCATGTGCTGCTTTTCGGGCGTGGTTTAAATAGCCTCCAAAGTAGTCCCAGGTAAGTATTCCTCTCCAGCCCCGCCTGAGTAAAAAATAGTCCCTAGGTAAAATAGTCCCTTCCAAGCCTCATTTGGCTTGGAGCTCTTGCAGCATGGTCTGCATCAGGTAAGCTTGCAGAATGGTCTCTATCAGGTAGGTTCTACTCTATGAGCCTGGCGCCACAGGCGCCAGGACTGACTCTCCATATGAGCCTGGCGCCATAGGCGCCAGGACCGCACCCAAACAGCCCCTAGCAGGGGTTTTTGGGCTTGCTCAAGATAACTTGATGCCTGCTTCCGGGGTTGCTGGACATGGTCTGGGTCCCCGGGGGTAGGCATCATGACAGCACTCCCCCCCCCCCCCTCCTAAAGTTGTTTTTCCCCGTGGTTTTGGTTTGTCTGGGAAATTTCGGTGGAATCTTTTCACCAATCGAGGTGCATGCACGTGGTCATTAGGTTCCCAAGACCTTTCCTGTGGTCTGTAACCTTTCCAGTCAATTAAATAAAGTTTTGACTTCACCATCTTGGAGTCCAGGATGTTTTTAACCTGAAATTCGGGTTCCCCGTCTATAAGGATGAGGTCTGGTGGCTTGGTTAGTCTTGTCCCTGGTTGCACTGGCTTCAAAAGTGACACATGAAAGACGGGGTGAATTTGCATATTAGCAGGTAAATCCAACTTGACAGCCACCGGGTTGATAATGGTCTCAATAGAGTAAGGTCCCAAATATCTAGGGTTAAAGGTCCGCGTTCCCTTGAGAGGTATGTGTTTTGTGGCCAACCATACTTGATCCCCTATCGGGTACTGCGGATGTATCACTTCTATGCCGATCAGCATCTTTCAAATATTTCTCATTCGCTTGTTTTAAATGTGCAGTTGCCTCCTTAAAGGCTTGTGTAATCGTAGCGTGTAAATGGTCCACTGTGGGCATTTCTAAGTGTGGGGTGAGTCAAGGTCTGAGGTTCGAGGATGGTGCCCATGTAGGGTATAAAAGGGGCTTTGTCCAGTTCCAGAATGTGCTGAATTATTTTATGCGTATTCAGCAATCCAAAGAATGTCCTTCCAATTACTCTCAGTCTGATGTAATATACAAAGCACCTATTGTTCAAGAGTTTGGTTGGTCCTCTCCGTTTGACCATCGGTCTGGGGGTGGAGGCTGGTCGATAATCTCACGTCGATTTGCGCCAATTGACAACATTTCTTCCAAAAATGTGAAACTAATTGACTGCCCCGGTCAGAGACCAACACGGACAGAAATCCATGTATGCGAACAATGTTTTTGAGGAATTCTTTGGCCAGGATTGAGGCTGAAGGTAATCCTTTTAAAGGAATAAAGTGGGATATCTTGGAAAAAGATCCACAATAACTAGAATGGTGTTAAATCCATTACAAGGAGGTAGATCAGTAATAAAGTCTAACAATAAGGTGTGCCATGGTGTAGGTGGAATGCCTAAAGGTTGTAAGAGTCCAGCTGGTTTTTTCTTTTGACTTTTGTTTTGGGCGCACATGCCACAAGACATCACAAATGATTTAATATCCTTTTGCCAGGTGGGCCAGCAGAATTGTCTTTTAATTTTAGCTTCAGTTTTTGCAATACCTGGGTGCCCCTCCATTAGGGTATCATGATAACGGGAAATGACTAGCTCTTGTAGTTCGTTGTGTGGCAGAAATAGCCGCCCTTGGTAATAAGGCAGATCATTGGTGACAGAGTAGTCCGGGCCTTTCTTTACCCAGTCCTGCAGGGCTGTGGAATCAAAGAGTTGCCGGATCGTTTCCTGAATGTCCTCTAGTGTCTGTAGAGTAGTCATGCCAAGAATCCTTTGTTCGGAAATTATAGGTACTGGTTCAGGGTTCACTTCTGTCTCTCCCGTCCCTATTCGTGATAAGGCGTCTGCTTTACCATTCTTACAACCTGGTCGATAGGTTATCACGAAATCGAACTCGGCAAAGAACAATGCCCATTGGAGTTGACGTGACGATTGGGCCTTGGCTGTTTTTAAATACTGTAAGTTCCGGTGATCGGGGATCACAGTAATGGTATGCTTGGCACCGAGAAGATAGTGCCACCAAGACTTGAAGGCGGATTTAATGGCTAATAACTCCTTGTCGGTAACCGCATAGTTTAACTCGGGTGCCGAGAACTTTCTGGACCAAAATGCTACTGGGTGAAGCTGGCCAGTTTCAGGATCCTTTTGAGACAGGACAGCTCCCATGGCTAGACTGGATGCATCAGTTTCCACTATGTATGGAAGGTCAGGGCGCGGGTGCTTTAATACAGGAATTATAGGAAGCGACGTGACTTTCGCTTTCAGCTCTTGGAAGGCATTTTCAGCTTCTTTAGTCCACATAAAGCGTTTATTTTTTCGCAAGAGTGCTGTGATGGGATGTACAACATGTGAAAAATCTGGGATGAATCTGCGATAGAAATTGGCAAAGCTGAGCATGCTTTGTACTCCTTTAACTGAACTTGGTGATGGCCACTTAAGGATTGCGTCCACCTTTCGTGAGTCCATTTGGACTCCCTTTGGGGTCAGGATAAACCCAAGGAATTCAACTTCTGTGCCATGAAAAATGCATTTTTCTAGTTTTGCATAAAGTTTGTGCTGGCGCAATTTCTCAAGGACTGCTCGGACGTGCTTCACATGGTCAGATTCTGAAGAGGAGTATGCTAGAATATCATCGATATATACGACAACACAAACGTCAGTGAGTTCATGAAGGACATCGTTCATGAAGTATTGGAAGGCTGCTGGTGCATTGCACAACCCGAAAGGCATCACCTGGTATTCGAATAACCCATACATAGTGCGAAAAGCAGTCTTCCATTCGTCGCCCTCTTTTACACGTACTAGATGGAATGCCCCCCGGAGATCTAATCTAGTGTATATACAAGCATCCTTCACTTGGTCTAGTAGTTCAGGGATCAGAGGCAATGGGTATCGGTTCTTAACAGTTATCTGGTTCAATGCGCGGTAGTCTATGCACATTCTGAGGTCACCTTCCTTTTTGGGCACAAAGAACAAAGCTGAAGATGCAGGGGACTTGGATGGGCGAATAAAGCCATTGGCAAGGTACTGGTCTAATTATTGTCGTAGCTGAAGGTTCTCAGGTTCCATAAGGGCATAGATCCTGCTACAAGGGGGTTGTGCACCGGGTATGAGATCGATTTGACAATCGTACGATCTGTGAGGAGGTAAGGTGTTTGCCTGTTCTTTTTGGAAGACATCCTGGAATTCTTGGTATTCTGGAGGTAGTTGCATGACTGCTGTGGTTACTGTCGCCAGGCCTGTGTTCTGATTTTTCTTTGGGTAACAGGTTTGTGCACAATCCGGGAAGGTTATTCTCTTCTCTCGCCAATCAATACACGGATTATGTGTTTCCAACAAAGGTATCCCCAGTATTATCTGGAACTGTGGTGCTTTGATTAGATCAAACACAATGGTCTCTCGATGCCCATCCTGACCCAATAGTGTCATCTCTGCGGTGAAATGAGTTACAGGCCCAGAGGTAATTTCAGTTCCATCGACTGTGGTGATGACATCTGAGGTGGTTTTTCGGCAGAGAGGTAGATTCATCCTGGAAGCCAATTCATAGTCCACATAGTTTCCTATGGCCCTGCTATCAATGTATGCCCTTACTGCGTGCATACGCGATGGCTGCCCTGGATCTACGAGGACCATTGGTATGATGAAATGCGAGGTTTGAGTATCCTTCTTCAAGCTCGGCAAGCGGACCTCTACGCTTGTCGGGCGTGGTCGTTTCCCGAGTGACTCCATATGGCTTTTATCAGCAGCTCCTGCCACCTTCTTGGGTGGTTTTACAGGGCAATCCCGTAGAAAATGCCCAGAAGTTCCACAATATAGACACAATTGCATTTGACGTCTCCTTTCTCTTTCCTTCTGGGTTAAGGGTCCTTTAACCCCTCCGATTTGCATGGGTTCTGAAGCATCTGCTCCTTTAGGGTTAGCGTGGGTTTTGACCAACACCCAATTCTGAAACTTGGCTCGATCAGCCTTTCTGTTCTGAAGTCTGTGATCTAACTGGACCACTAAGTCTATATATTCAGCGCAGTCTTGAGGTGGGTTCACGACTTGAGCCAAAACATCTTTAAGTTCTCCTCGAAGCCCTCGATGAAATAACGTGATTCGTTTTACCTCAGGCCATCCAGTTTCCACTATCAACCTATTAAAGGTTGCGATGTAGGATAGAAGGTCCTGGTTACCCTGTCGTAGGGACAAAAGTTCGTTATCCAAGGCCTGTCCTTGGAGTGCCGGGCAAATAGTTTTCCATGCTCGTTTGAAAGCTCTGAAAATCCTGAAGAATTGGGTCATCCCGAGTAACTAGTGGAATTGACCAATCAGCTGCACTGCCGCTGTAATATGACAATACAAAGGCTACCTTGGCTTGATCGTTTGGGAAGGCTCCAGGTCTGCATAAAAAGTGCAAGCGCATTGGTTCATAAACACGGCGAACCTTTTGGGATCTCCGGCATAGCGTTCGGGTGGAGCTAATGGAATATTTCCTGGTAGGTTTATTTGCACAGGGTTACTCGATAACACAGGAGCTGGATTTCCCCCGGAACCAGGTAGGGGTGCTTGTCCAGCCTGGCTTTGCAATAGTTGCCTAGCAAGGTCATCAGTTCGCTCCTTTGACAAAATCAGTTCTCTCCTAAGAGCATTGGTTTCTTGATGGGCGGAATGCACTTCAGCCCTCAATTCCCCTAGTAATTCGGCCAATTGGTCAGTCTCTGAGGTATCCATAACGCACGGGTGGGAATTTGTGGGTAGGCTTTGCGTTCTGTTACGCTCACCTGGCTCCCACAGAGGCGTCAATCTGAACTGGACAGCTGCGGTCTCCACCAATGTGACGCGTAGGGCCGAGATGACGGACTGGACTGGTCCTCCTAGCTTCGTTTGCTTGGCCCGTAGGAATATACTTCTGCAAATGGAGAAAGGGAATTAACCACCCATGGAGTTGAGTGTAAATCCCCCTCCCCCGCTGTTCTCCCCACGGATCACCTTTGATGTCCCCTTTTATAGTCTCACCTGATGGTTTGAAAAGAAACTCTCCATCCTGCATTGAGCGCAGGGGTGCGTTGATAACCAGTTGCTTCACTGGCTCGAAGGAATTGGTGAGTTCCAGAACAATATTGACTCAGAAAAGTATGTAGTTCGTAAGAGTTCAAATGCCTGACTTTCACTCTTGTCCGATTCCTTGCAGATTGCAGCTTGACCCTAGTGAAGAGTTCCTCGTGGCAACCAGTAATATTCTGGTAAGGATTTGTATTTCCAACACAATTCGATAAATAATGTCAATATGTAACTTGTTGCTTTCTCCCTTATTCAGGCGCTGAGAGAAAGTATGAAGCCTCGGGGAATAATACCTCCGGCGGTAAAATCAGGTAAGTCTATTGTGGTGAGGAGGGTTCCCCTTGATAGTCCCTTTGTTTCACCTTGCTGTCCTGTTGTTTTGTTTGGCGAAGATGCAGTGGAAGCTGGGCCGACCCGTGAAGAGGACTAGTACCCCCGGTGGTAAAATCAGGTAAGTCAGGTAAATCAGGTAAGTCTATGGGGGGGTAACTAATATTCCTCTGTGTATTCTCTTGGCTCACCTTGCTGTTCTTGTCTACTCCTTTGGTGCCGGAATGCGGCGGGAAGATGCAGGAGGATGCGGTGGAATGTGAAGATGCTGCGAAGGCCGGTGAGCTCAGCGCGGCGCTGCAGCAGGCAAGGCGACGTGCATAAAATAACTTATTTCTTCCAGCTCGAAGGCGCGATGGATCGGGAATTCAGGTAAGGATCAAAGGTATTGCTCTTGTTCTAACCTTTTCTCCTTCTTTCTCCCTTTTTCTAGGAGCTCCAAACTCGAGGCGGGCGTGGCAGACTTGCAGGCACGGTGAGCGTTACGCTGCTGGATGCAGAATAACGCAAAGCGTGTGCTGCTCTTCGGGCGTGGTTTAAATAGCCTCCAAAGTAGTCCCAGGTAAGTATTCCTCCCCAGCCCCGCCCGTGTATAAAATAGTCCCTAGTAAAATAGTCCCTTCCAAGCCTCATTTGGCTTGGAGCTCTTGCAGCATGGTCTGCATCAGGTAAGTTCTACTCTATGAGCCTGGCGCCTATGGCGCCAGGACTGACTCTCCATATGAGCCTGGCACCATAGGCGCCAGGACCGCACCCAAACAGCCCCTAGCAGGGGTTTTTGGGCTTGCTCAAGATAACTTGATGCCTGCTTCCAGGGTTGCTGGACCTGGTCTGGGTCCCCGGGGGTAGGCATCATGACAATCAATTCGATGGAAAAGTTTGGATGGATATGCACTTTTAATGTAAAACACAGAATTTCGATGCTTTTATTTTCGATGCATCTTTTTCGATGCATTGTTATTTCGATTAATCTTTTTTGATGCAATGACCATAAAACGGTGAAGAAAGGAGCTGTTCCCTGAATGCATTCTCATCTTCGCGCTACAGGTGCTACTAGTTAGGCTAAGGGAGGGCTTATCTTCAAACACGGCATCAGTCTCCAGGTCCATTAGGTCCAAGGGGCCCATTACAATAGTGGGTTGGATGTGCTCCTCAATGGATCCAGGCTCGGATAAAAGGTCAGGGACCAAGCAGTTATTTGTGTGAATAGGCGTATGTGGCAAAACCCCTCCTTGAGCCCCAAGGGGCACACCACTTGCGGGAGAGACTGAACCAATGTTCTCCTCCTCTGGTATTGGACATTGCTCCACCCCTCGGCCAGACAATTCTGGTGAAAGGTGGGAAGTAGTCACTGTAGAAGCCGAGGGGTGATAGAGGTTTATAATATAGGGACTACTCCACTAGGCTTTGAGATAGAAGACCATTTCCCTTGCCGATAGCTTTCTTAATGTCATTATCACAGCAGGCCAGGTTTTCTGCGGTGGACAGCAAGCCCCTGACTGAATCTTTCTGATTGCTGATAGCTTTCTCAACGTCAATATCTTGGCAGGCCAGGTTTTCTGCGGTGGACAGCAAGCCCCCGACTGAATCTTTCTGATTGCTGATAGCTTTCTCAACCTCATTATCATGGCAGGCCAGGTTTTCTGCAGTGGACAGCAAGCCCCAGACTGAATCTTTCTGATTGCTGATAGCTTTCTCAACGTCATTATCATGGCAGGCCAGGTTTTCTGCGGTGGACAGCAAGCCCCCGACTTAATCAGTGTTACTTGACTCTGCTTCATGGTGGGCACCTAGAGGAAGCAGGCTTGGTTGGACCCCAAGAAAGGATGGATTTCTTTTATCAGGGAGTTTGCCTCCCCCGTTATTTTAATGGGACTGTGGGATTTTTCTGTAGGAGCAGTATCAACATTGGTGACAGACACCCCACTGTGTCGGGGTGGGCAGGCGCCCCGTTTTCTCCTCCCAACAAGGGTCTTGCTCTTGGACTTGGGCTCTGCATAGGCTGTTGCAGCAGGCTGTGGTGTGGACTGCATGCAGTGTGGGGACAAGGTGTATGGTGGAGCGAGAAGGGGCTCCAACGCCTCCATAAATAGATTTCAATATTGCCCACGCACTAGGTTTCAAGAGAAATAGTGACCCATGCTGCATTCCCCCAGCCCAACCCAAGTTTTGCCGCTCTCACCTTAGAGGGGCTTCTGTTGTAGTTGTAGTCCTCGATTGCAGTGCAGTTCAGTCCAATAATTTGGGATGAGGGGGCGCAGGCTCTTCTACTCCAACCTCTTTCACATCCCACACACCGAAACACCCTGCGGGAGCGCAATACCTGAGCCCTTGAACCCCGCGGGCTTCAGCCTTGCAGGTGTTAGCAGGCAGTTAAGAAGAGGAGGGGGTGTGGCTTAGACCCAACGACCTGATGGTGGCCCTCATGGGCAAAAAACTGCTGGGAGACGGGCCGCAACCCTGCACCCGTAATCATAATTATTGAGTAATATTAGAATGTTAATATTACTCAACAAGATTGCATTTATTTGATGAACTATGTAAAGATAAAAGAAAGAGTTGATTCTGGTAAAATCTGAAGAAATGCATCTTTTCTCTTCTGGTGCGGAACAGTAAAATGATTGGCAAGTAATGGCTGAATATGAACATTGAAAAGCCTGCAAAATACAGAAAAAAGATGATTCGATTTTCTCACATTGCATCATTTCTTCATTCACAATGCTGTTCATCAAAAACATGCCAATATCAAGCTTTAAAATCATATTTGATTAATCCTGGTGTTTGTATTGCATACCCCTTTTCATACCTGTACTATTCTGTATTAGAAATGCTGAGCTACATGTACCAGAATGCAATATGAAGTGAACCTAAAAGCCAGAAATTGTGTATTTCACACCTGACGTTGCCCAAGTTGAAAGTCTGCAACTACTCTACATGTGCCTGTCCTTTCATATTTGCGCACGACCAAGAAGAGTCTATTTGATAGTCACCTGCTTGTAGTACTTGTTTGACACATGCTAGTATCTTGGCACTGTGTGTAATATGCACAACACTTGTAAATCTCCTTGCGTTGTAGCACAGGTATAGGGCATATTTTAAGAATAGCAGCCACCAGGAAGGTATAGATGCTGTAGTATTGATGGAGGGCATCGATCAGTAGTCGTATGCCAAAGGAACACATACCCTGGCGTAGGTGCAGAACTCAAATGGTCAGTCTCACATAATGTACAACTGCTGAGGAAATGATAAAGGAGACAGATTGGAAGCAACACATAATATACATCAGCCACAGTATTGTAGGAGATACAGATTAGAAGTTATAAGGAAGGGGCCCTATAGCGTAACAGACTGAGATTAGAAAGGACCATGGTTTTTTTTAGAAAGTGGTGCCATGAGTGAGCCAATAACAAATTGTGGTGTGAAATATACCAATGATCCCTATTGATATTATATATATATATATATATATATATATATATATATATATATATATATATAGCAACACTGTAGCCAATTTTGACAGGTTAGGCACTGTGAGAGTAAAACAGGTGCCCAGGATCACACATGTTTGGCCAAAAGTGCCATTATCGCAGGCAACTGCATTGTTTCCCAATTCTTGTCATAGAGCAAGGTGTACATATTTATGAATTTTTGACTTTCATGAACTAAAACCAATGCTCTATTTGGAGACCTCACTTAGAAAACACCAAATCACATTATAAACTAAAATAACAATATGAAATAAGCCTGCTAGCTGGAGGACTGTGGTGTTTGGTCAGCTCTCTCCTGTCTTTCCACTGAGATGGCCTACATGGAAGGAAGGAGCAGGCAATGGGCTAAACAATGCCATCAGAATGTGAGAAGGCAAGCATTTTCACTGAAGACAGCATAATGGCGTACAATAAAATGAGATTATCTGTCCAGGATCACAGTATCATCCCTTGATAGAGGAGAGATATGGGCCTTGCCAATCTTGCTCCAATGTCTCTAATTTGGCTACCTAATCTTTTCTCCTGACTAATGCATGGTGCTCTTTATTGTGGGTGACAGGCTAGTTTTGGCAAACCTCATTTGGAGGAGCCAATATCTAGATCTGCATCATATTGGTGCTATGTTAGTTTTTATAACTTGCATTTTCTAGGGCAGGAATGTTGTTTTGTAGCACAGTGGGTGGTATTATCATCAACGGTTATATACTCAAGTGTATTAACCACAGAGAGAGGAAAGGGTAACTCTGTATTGCCGGGATTTGGAACTGTAATCTGACATATGAACACAGATCTCTGTACGAAGTGCATGGCCCACTGAGCTATCTTCTAAACCACTGTGTCACTGAACTCATCGGCATGCATTTCGGGTTGGGTTGTTGCACACAGTCAATGTGGTCCCCAAAGATATGAGAAAATGCAGCATAGGTTGTCCTATGGTGAACCGCTAACTATGCACTGTAGTGTATACAGACTGCATTACAGGAATGATTGATCAATTCATAAATGAGTGCTCAACAACAGCCAGACAGCATGCTCAAGCCCTCAACAGTGCACAACACAATATAATTACGTACGTGCAATTTACTTACATACAAAATGTGCATTGGCTACTTTTTATCAGGAAGCTAGGCGGGGGTCCATCCCAGGATTTAAGTGAGTTAATTTATCAGCACAAATGCAAAAATATGCAGGGTGGGTACTACCTCTGTTTTGTTAGCGAAATAAGTACATTTCTGAAAACCAAATATGGTAAATACCTGGAGCACTGCAGAGGAAAAAGGTCCCTGGTCCAAGGACCCCTTAAATCCATGCCATGTGAGACTCCAGAGCGGCACCCTGAGTACTGCGTGCTCAGCATGTGGGTCGAGTTAACCCTTACATGTTTATATACATACGATCCTTTTGTGTGAAAATATCAAATAGTGCATGCTGAATATCATGAACACATTTACAGCAATGATGATTCAAAATGTTAATGTAAATATGTATGCATGTTTTTCTTTTTGTTGTATTTTTTAATTTATCTCGCGCATGTCCGCAGAGGGAACCGGGCAAAAAAGATTGCATCTGGGCGCAGATGGAAGGAGAATACACAGATAGAAGCCCGCTTTAACTGCTGCATTTTAAATGAAAATATGAGTTTTTCTTTTTTAGTAAACTCCAACCGGGACTTTGTTTCGTAATTCATATGGTGGGGCAATCCACGCTCTTGGCCCTGCATAGGAAAAACGTCGGTCACCCCATGTAACAGAATTAGAATGGGGGACCACCAAAAACTGTTGATTAGAAGAAAGCAAGCAACATTCGGGTTGATAAGCTGACATTTATGACACCAAATACATTGGAGCCGTCCCCAGAATACACCTGAAGACCAAACAAAGGGTCTTAAACAACACCCTCTGTTGTACAGATAACCAATGGAGATCTCTTCGAGGTTGCGAGAGCAACGTGGCAACGAAAAGATCAACCTGACGGCTGAATTCTGTGCAACCTGTAAACACTGAATTTGCTTCTTGGAACACCTATAAGCAGGGCATTGCAATTGTCGATCCTCAAATTAACCAAGGCACTGCAAAGACTGGAGGGGGGTGTCTATACTTCTGCTCTCTATTTGGTAGAGGAGAGGCACAGAGGACCCCAGCCAAGATTCTCTATTTGGTAGCTATGGTCGAGCAATCAAGGCCTAGCTTCTCAGGAGGTGATGCAGGCTGGTTCTTAAGTACAGTGTAGTCCCTAAATCCCCACAAAGGAACGTCCACACACTGTATTAGTTAAAACACAGTCTTTATATAATTAATATTCAAGGTTATGTACACTATCACAATAACTCACTTTGTGCTCAGAAAATCAACAATGGTAAATATATACAGTTCTAAAGTGGTACCACAAATATTATCAGATCTCATTAAAGTGCATCAACTATACTGTAAAAATGTCACACAGATCAATAAAGAGGAAACCAGCAGTAGAGAGGGGAAGGAAAGCAAGATGGTTGAACGGTTGGCAGAATACTGGCCTTTACAAACTAGGCACAATTCTGTGTGGAGATCCCCCCCCCCACCTGGGAAACCTGTAAAGCAACGATGTATCACAAGCCCAGTCCATATATTGTTCTACACGTCTTATTTCCCTCTACAATAGTTCTACAGCCCCAATGTACCTGGAAGTGTAGCATTCATCGACAGGAAAACAACGGCCCTTCTTGAGTGCCCTCCCTTTAAGGCAGGAGTCACGGGTCATTGAACATCTGACGGAGAACAGTGTTAACTACGGCGGTGAAGTGGCAGCTTCGTTCCTAGCGGTGCTCGTCGACGACAGTCTGTTGGCGTCCTGGAAGGAAGAGGCATGCGGGCCACCTCGGTGACAGTAGTTTTGGACCGCAAAGAGATGTTGAAGAACTGTGGCCCACAAGGGCGTCGAGTCGTCGGGCATCTCTGTGGTCTTTAGGTGGCGGGAAACCCACCGGTGGATGCTCCTCGGCGCATTGACGGTTGGGCCATCTCCAGCGGGATAAAGCGGGCGGCGATGCAGACAAGAGCGTCCTTGTCTCAAATTAAGTTCTTCGGCAAACGGGAGCACAGCGGCTCCAGTCGGCGACGGCGGTCGTCGACAGTGGCGGACAATAGTCTGAGCGCTTCTCTTTGGGATTCCGTGGCAGTCCCTGTCTCCGGTCGGCAGTCTGTCGTAGCTCTGTCTACGAGGGAGTTTTGGCAAAGATCAGCTGGTGCACGATGGTCCCTCGTAGCTCGGGAAGAGGGCGCCTGACCAGGTCCTCTCTGGGTCAGTTCTTGGAGACACAGCAGCTTTCAGATTGTGAAGGAGAGCAACAGCAATTCTTCTCTTCCAGCAGGGCTTCAAGGTTAAGCTTCAGTTTCACTCCGGTTACTCTTCAGCTTCTGAACATGAATTCTAGCAGTGAGAGGCCTCCAGATATACTAGTTGATCTTCCATTCATTCTGCTGGGTCACACTCAGGCAACCAATCGGTCAGAAGGGCATTCATGCAGGCAGGCAGCCAATCAGTTGCATAGTGTATTCAGGCCCTTCACTCCTCTCCAGACACTCACAACAAGTTATGTGTATTGGGACAAGTACCCAGCCATTCAACACTCCACACTGCATTCATACCAGTTTCTGGCACGGCTGTCTCAGTCATTGTGTCAAACACCAGATACTAGACACCCACAACACAGAATGCGTCTTCGTCACACACTCCATTCACCCAGTTCCCACCCACAGGCGTACCCATAACATACAGTCATTGGGAAGGCTACAGCCACTCTGGCCAGGACTTCACAACAACACCATATATGGAACTTCCACCCAACAGCCGGTCAGGGGGAAGGGACAGAGTCAGGGCTTCCCAGGACTTTGGGAAAACAAGGTAACAGGCAATAGAAAGCAAGAGGCCACAGAGGCCATCTTGTTTTCTATCAGGAATCAACTGATTCCATTGGCAGGGCCTGGGTATCCCAAAATGGAGGCTACTCATAGCACCTGTAAAATTCAGCATGGAGCTGCCACCAGCCCATACCCTGCTCTGTGGGCCACACAAAGGTGCCCAAAAACATACACTAGGGCCATAGGGTTGTACTCCCACCCATGGGTGCCATAAGGGTATCCCATGGGTCTGTACACCAAACCAAAAGAGAGAGCTGCACCGCCAGGAGTCCCACATGAACTCCTGCGTGGAAAACACGACAGAACACACGATAAAAAGCAGTAAAGGACAAGGATACGGAGGCCATGCCCCTCTGATGCATTTCCAGCATCACAGTCGCCCCCCCCCCCAGACTGAGGTTAAGGTGACTTACCTCCCACGAGATAGACACCCTCATCCAGACGGTCAGCATACCTTCTGGAAAAGCCACCTGCATTATCGTGACTCTTCCCTGGTCTATGCTCTATGGTGAAGACTAGCCCTTGCAGGCTAATGGACCACCGGAGCAGTTTCGGTTTTTCACCCTTCATCTGCATAAGCCACTTCAGGGGCTTATGATCTGTTCGGACCTTTAAGGTAGACCCTGTAAGGTAGGACCTAAAATGCCTAAGGCTCAAAACCATGCTAAGACATTCCTTTTCAACAGTAGCCCACCTAGGCTCTGTACCCTTGAGTTGTCTACTGATGAATATGATAGGATGTTCCCTCCCTTTGTCATCTAACTGGGACAAGACAGCTCCAATTCCGGTGTCGCAGGCATCCGTCTGGACAATAAAGGGTCGGCTGTAGTCAGGCGCACACAACACAGGTGCCCTACACAGACTTTCTTTCAAGCCATCAAAGGCCCTCTGACCGTCTTCAGTCCAATTAACCTTCCTAGGTTGTTTGGTTGAAGTCAGAGCTGTCAGGGGTGCAGCTATGGTTCCATAGACTGCCATGAAATGGCGATAGTACCCAGTGAGGCCCAAAAAGGCGCTCACCTGGGTTTGAGTAGTGGGAGTCTCCCAGTCACGTACATCCTGTACCTTACTGGGGAGAGGTTGGATTTGACCCCCTCCTACGTCATGACCAAGATACGTGACTTTCCCCTGAGCTATCTGGCACTTGGTGGCCTTGATAGTGAGGTTAGCGCTTTTTAAGGCCTGCAACACCTTATCCAAGTGTGTCAAATGCTCTTCCCAGGTGGAACTGTAGACAGCAATGTCGTCTAGGTAGGCCACACAAAAGGCCTCCAGCCCACTGAGCGCATGATTGACCAATCTCTGAAAGGTGGCAGGGGCATTCTTCAACCCAAAAGGCATGACCCTAAACTGGTTGAGTCCCTCTGGTGTTGAGAATGGCGTCTTTTCCTTGGCATCGTCCGTCAGAGCTATTTGCCAATAGCCTGTGGTAAGGTAAAAGGTTCTCACAAATTTGGCAGCACCTATGGTGTCCACAAGCTCATCAGCCCTGGGCAATGGGTACGCGTCACTTTTGGTGACGGCATTGACTCCTCGGTAGTCCACACAGAACCTCCAATCCTTGGTACCTGCCTGGGAACTTGCCTAGGGGACACGGACCACTGGACTGGACCAGGGACTGGTTGAGGTTTCAATAACATCCAGATCCAACATCTTGGCGACCTCAGCCTGAATGTGGTTCTTAACTGTATCTGACATACTGTAGCACCTGCTTTTGACAGACACACTGTCTCCAGTGTCAATTTCGGGCCTACTGTCAGGAGTGGCACTCTATTAAGAGTGGCACAGGACACCCAGAAAGGGTTTGGGTGGTTGTGCCAAATAAAGTGGACAGATAAGAACACACACAGCGGAAAGGAAAGAGAACGAAGAGTAATCAAGAGTTGCAAGGGAAAAGATACAGAATGAATACCCTCTTGGGGTGTATGCAGATATAGGAAAAGAGTATTCCACGAACCTTGGAAATACTCTAGCCTTCTGCACAGTTTGCTATAACAGAGGCCCACGCTGTTTGCTCATGGCTTGGAACAGCAGCTATGGGTGTCTGTAATGTAGAAACGAGACAAGGGAAGGGGCAGAGGTTGACTGATGGGAACCAACAGACAAGCTCTGTACAAAAGGGTCTACAAACAGTACAAGAGAAGATACTTACAGACAAATCCAGGAAAGGAGGTTGATAGCAAACTAGCAGAAGGAAAATGAAGGGAAAGTTGTGTAACAGGATAGGATAGAGAGGACAGTAAGGAACAAGGTTGAGAGCTCAGAGGAGCAGGAAAGCAATGAGCAAGCCCACAGGAGCAGGGCTGTAAGGTAGAGAGCCCAGAGGGAAAGGGCTTAGGACTGCAGAGTAAAGCAGGATGCACGGCAAGGAACCCAGAAGGACCGGGAGGCAAGGAGTGAGCCCTGAGGGGCAGGGCCACTGACCGTAGAAGGTTGCAGAGGACGGTAGAGGGCTGCTAGGCCGAGAACCCAGCGGAAAAAGGTAGGTGGTAAGCAGCGGAGCGTGATCAGCTGCAAAGTAGGAAGCCCAGAGGACAAGGGCTGTAGGCAGCCGGAGTGAGGCAGGCTGCAGAGCAGGGAGCCCAGAGGACAAGGGCTGTAGGCAGATGGAGTGAGGCAGGCTGCAGAGCAGGGAGCCCAGAGGACAAGGTCTGAGGCTGGAAAGCAGCAGAGCGTGATCAGCTGCAATGTAGAGAGCCCGACAGGGCAAGGGCGGAGGCTGGAAGGCAGCAGAGCGTGATCGGCTGCAATGTGGAGAGCCCGGCAGGGCAAGGGCGGAGGCTGGAAGGCAGCAGAGCGTGATCGGCTGCAATGTGGAGAGCCCGGCAGGGCAAGGGTGGAGGCTGGAAGGCAGCAGAGCGTGATCGGCTGCAATGTGGAGATCCCGGCAGGGCAAGGGTGGAGGCTGGAAGGCAGCAGAGCGTGATCGGCTGCAATGTGGAGAGCCCGGCAGGGCAAGGCTGTGAGGAAGAGAGCCTGGAAGGCTATGGCTGTAGGCAGCGAAGAGTAACAGGCTGCAAGGCAGGAAGCCCAGAGGAGCTGGACTGAGGCAGGGAGCCCAGAAGGCTAGGGCTGTAGGCAGCAGGGTGTAGCAAGCTGCAAGGCAGGGTCCAAGCAGGAGTGATGGTAAACAGCATACAAAGATCCGTAGAAAGACACGAAAGGTGGAGGAAGGTCTCTCAGATGCAAGAGGCTGAGCCACTGCAGGCAGCAGCCTTTATACTGCCTAGCCCAGCACAGAGGCAGGCTAATTGGTTGCACCTGGCTAAGCACACCTGCAGGCAATCGGCCACCTCCCTTTCTGTTCCTGGGCTGGTGGAATCAGGGCAAGTCTCTAGGGCTTCTGGGGGGTGTAGTTCCTTTGATAACCAATAGGAACAGCCAGGAATCGATGCTTGTAGCCAGGTGCATTATGGTAGGCGTAGTTTGTTGGAAATAATAATAAAGCACCAAAGTCTCGCAAATGAGAAATAAAGTTCCCAAAGTAAATATAGATGGATCCAAGAGTCTGTTGTAAATAAATGATAAACATATAGTCCAAATTGAGCGTAAATGGATGCGCCCATGGCGCAGGCATGACAGTATGCCCCTCTCCAGGCCCCTCTCCAGGCCCCTCTCCAGGCTCCCGGAAGACCGACCTATAGGAAGAATGTCTGTCACACCGTACAAGAGTCTTACTCCAAAAAGGCACATCATGAAGCACCAGAAACGGGTTGCAAGGTGAGAGTCTTGAATGACGGAGATAGTACCAAAGTTCTGAACTTTTGATGTAGAAATTAGAATAGACGAAGTCTTTGGACCACAGACCCCAACTGTGTGTGCATGAAGAGAGGAACTGCGAAGAACTGCTGCAGGCTCCATGATAGATTTTGCTTTGACGGGCAACAATATGGTGCTGGAAAGTGGAGCCATAGGTACAGCAGAGTTGGTAGCTTTAGGAAGGCTTTCCAAGACATCCGGATCAGCAATGACAACGTTAGGGTTAGCCGCAGAGAGTTCAGGAGTCACAGCGGCGGTTTTCCCATGATTAGTAGACAGTTCAGAGGTAACAGCAGCAGTGAGATCTTGAATGGCTGTAGAGAGTATCAAGGCGGTAGCAACTGGGTGTGTGGGTGTCATGAGAGAGCCAGCGGGCTGGAACGCACCTGAGACTGGTAGAGTAGAGTCTGGCAGTCTTAGTGCTATAGATACACCAGCAGGAACAACTGGAGCAGTAGTCTTAACAGGAAAACCCTTCGCTGACCTTGCAACAGTTAGCATGGCGGATGTAGGATCAGGAAGAGAAGGTGCTGAGGGATCAGGTTGTGTAGCAGAGGATTCTGCTGCAGCGAGCACAGCTGCGAAGGAAGTAGAAATCTGGGCATCGGGAGCATCAGAATTAGCAGTAGCTTCAGGAATCACAGTAGCTATAGCAACCTCAAGATTTGCAGCAGAGACTTGAGGAGTCTCAAATGTGGCAGGGAGTTTAGGAACCACAGCAGCAGGAAGATCATGAATTACAGTTGGAAGTTCGGGCGCTGTAGCAGCTACAGATAGTTCAGGTGTTGCAACTACTGGTAGATCGGGTACCACAACCACTGGCGATTCAGGGGGTATCGAAGAAACTGAAGATGTTGATTGCTCAAGAGTGTTGTCTGATAGCACAGCCACACTTTGGCAAGCCCCGCTTGCCAACTCAGCATGCTCGGTGTGAACTGCGCCAGTCTCTTCAGCTGCCATTGTCATTTCAGAAGAGGTTGTAAGTGTGAGTACTGGACAATAGGCAAGGGTGAGGGCGGAACCATCCTTTGACTCAGAGGGATTTCCAATCAGAAGACCACCCTTGTTTTGCGGTGTAATGGCTGTGTGCGTGATTTGACCCACCGGAGGAGTTAATTCTTTTCTGTCAGTACAACAACCTGAGTTTCTGTGGCTGGAAGGTGAAAGAGCTGTGTCAGTCTTTAGAAGGGATACATATGCTATATTTAGGTCTTCCATCTGCTTGGTATAAGTCTGTATACTTTTCTGTATGGCAATTCCAGGCCTTATCATGTCGATCTCTAAAGATAAGATGTCAGGTGTTGGACATAGTGTCAGATGGTCTGGTGACTTGTGTCCCTTCATGAGATTCTTATAATGCAAATAAACAAAGTCATCATAGAGGTCTTCGGTCTTTTTCTTTTAAGGCGTAGGAGTTGTTCGTGTAGCAGGTAAGTATCATTAGTTTGATCTAAAGCTTCAGAAGCTGGTGTGGCAGAAAATTCGGTTGTAGCAATGGGAAGACTGACCTTAGGGTTATTGTGGTTAGTAGATACTGTGGAAGCATTAAGACAACCGATGGTTAGTATAGGTCTTTTGTACCCAGGACCAGATGCACAAACCTCAGGATAATGACTGCCTTGTCCTGTCAAATATGGGTTTCCAGCATTCTGGGGAGCTTGTCAAGCTGATCTTGCGCATATCACTCTGGCAACAGCGTATTCTGGTTTAGAGTCTCCCACAATGAGTGCTATATCCTTGTCTGTTGTGGTGTTAGAAGGCTTGTCAGAAGACGCAGGAGTGTTTTTCACTGTTTGCTTTAACAAGATCTGTAAGAATTCATTATCTTGCTGTAGCTCTGCAACAGATAAGGACTGCGGGTCATAGTCGCAAATGTCATAATAATTGTACATGGAAGAAGGGTCAGCTAGCCAGTGAGTATAGTACCGTGCTTGTAAATCTTTGTTTACTAAGGCGAGACTGTCCTTTAGACTAAGGTTCTTGTTTGCTGTCTTTAGGGAAACCTTAGGTTTATGCAAAGGTTTCTTAACCCGAAAGGAAAGCATCTTTGTTCTGTGTGTGCCTTTCCGGCCTATGGAACAAGACATTTTTGGCTCTTGCATTCTGTCAGGAGTGGCACTCTATTAAGAGTGGCACAGGACACCCAAAAAGGGTTTGGGTGGTTGTGCCAAATAAAGTGGACAGATAAGAACACACACAGCGGAAAGGAAAGAGAACGAAGAGTAAGCAAGAGTAGCAAGGGAAAAGATACAGAATGAATACCCTCTTGGGGTGTATGCAGATATAGGAAAAGAGTATTCCACAAACCTTGGAAATACTCTAGCCTTCTGCACAGTTTGCTATAACAGAGGCCCACGCTGTTTGCTCATGGCTTGGAACAGCAGCTATGGGTGTCTAATGTAGAAACGAGACAAGGGAAGGGGCAGAGGTTGACTGATGGGAACCAACAGACAAGCTCTGTACAAAAGGGTCTACAAACAGTACAAGAGAAGATACTTACAGACAAATCCAGGAAAGGAGGTTGATGGCAAACTAGCAGAAGGAAAATGAAGGGAAAGTCGTGTAACAGGATAGGATAGAGAAGACAGTAAGGAACAAGGTTGAGAGCTCAGAGGAGCAGGAAAGCAATGAGCAAGCCCACAGGAGCAGGGCTGTAAGGTAGAGAGCCCAGAGGGAAAGGGCTTAGGACTGCAGAGTAAAGCAGGCTGCACGGCAAGGAACCCAGAAGGACCGGGCAGCAAGGAGTGAGCCCTGAGGGGCAGGGCCACTGACCGTAGAAGGTTGCAGAGGACTGTAGAGGGCTGCTAGGCCGAGAACCCAGCGGAAAAAGGTAGGTGGTAAGCAGCGGAGCGTGATCAGCTGCAAAGTAGGAAGCCCAGAGGACAAGGGCTGTAGGCAGCCGGAGTGAGGCAGGCTGCAGAGCAGGGAGCCCAGAGGACAAGGGCTGTAGGCAGACGGAGTGAGGCAGGCTGCAGAGCAGGGAGCCCAGAGGACAAGGTTGGAGGCTGGAAAGCAGCAGAGCGTGATCAGCTGCAATGTGGAGAGCCCGGCAGGGCAAGGGCGGAGGCTGGAAGGCAGCAGAGCGTGATCGGCTGCAATGTGGAGAGCCCGGCAGGGCAAGGGCGGAGGCTGGAAGGCAGCAGAGCGTGATCGGCTGCAATGTGGAGAGCCCGGCAGGGCAAGGCTGTGAGGAAGAGCGCCTGGAAGGCTATGGCTGTAGGCAGCGAAGAGTAACAGGCTGCAAGGCAGGAAGCCCAGAGGAGCTGGACTGAGGCAGGGAGCCCAGAAGGCTAGGGCTGTAGGCAGCAGGGTGTAGCAAGCTGCAAGGCAGGGTCCAAGCAGGAGTGATGGTAAACAGCATACAAAGATCCGTAGAAAGACACGAAAGGTGTAGGAAGGTCTCTCAGATGCAAGAGGCGTGGCCACTGCAGGCAGCAGCCTTTATACTGCCTAGCCCAGCACAGAGGCAGGCTAATTGGTTGCACCTGGCTAAGCACACCTGCAGGCAATCGCCACCTCCCTTTCTGTTCCTGGGCTGGTGGAAGCAGGGCAAGTCTCTAGGGCTTCTGGGGGGTGTAGTTCCTTTGATAACCAATAGGAACAGCCAGGAATCGATGCTTGTAGCCAGGTGCATTATGCTAGGCGTAGTTTGTTGGAAATAATAATAAAGCACCAAAGTCTCGCAAATGGGAAATAAAGTTTCCAAAGTAAATATAGATGGATCCAAGAGTCTGTTGTAAATAAATGATAAACATATAGTCCAAATTGAGCGTAAATGGATGCGCCCATGGCGCAGGCATGACACCTACACCACGGTGTAAGGCCTGGTGTCAGGAAAAACAGAGAGGCACACTGCTGGAGCAAAGCCCTGCAGGCCCTCTGCTGCTCTGCCGTCAGATCTGGAGAGAGATGTACTCCCTCCACTGAGACATCCTGAGGGTTGCTATGCAGCAAATCAGGAAGGGGCTCACTCTCATCCTCTTCTTGCTCTGAAGCTAGCAAGAGACATGAGACTTCTGCTCGCCTGTGGAAAGGCTTGAGCCTGTTAACATGGAATACCTGAGGGGCTACCCCTGGGATTCCCATGTCAACCAGATAAATGACTTCGCCCACCTTGGAGATGATCCTGAAGGGTCCAGTCCACTTGTCTGCCAAAGCTCTAGGCTTAGTAGGCTCCATCACAAGGATTTCCTGTCCGTGAGTCCAATCCACTTGCGAGGCTTTAAGGTCATGCCAGTACTTATTTCATTCCTGGCTGGCCTTGAGATTTGCTGTTGCTTGACCCATCATCTGTGTCATCCTCCGTCTGAGGCCTAACACATAGTCCCCCACTTGCTGGGCGGGACCTGGAGTGGTGGCCCCCCAACCTTCTCTGATCAAGGCAAAGGGCCCCCTCACGGGATGTCCAAAGAGTAACTCAAAAGGGCTGAAACCAACACCCTCTTGAGGTACCTCTCTGTAAGCAAACAGCAGGCATAGCAGGAGGAGATCCCATTCCTCCTTAGGGGCTCTTCCAAAGTGCATAGCATGCTCTTGAGAGTTTTATTAAATCTCTCAACCAGACCATTGGTCTGGGGGTGGTAAGAGGTAAAGAACTTGTATGTTATCCTGCTCTCTTTCCACATGGTTTTCATGTAACTAGACATGAAGTTGGATCCTCTATCAGAGACAACCTCCTTAGGGAATCCAATACGGGTGAAAATGCCCAGGAGAACCCTGGCAACCACCTTGGCAGTTACAGTCCGAAGGGGTATAGCCTCAGGGTACCTGGTGGCATGATCTACCAAGACCAGGATGAACCGATGTCCACCTGAAGTGGGTGTGTTAAGGGGACCGACAATGTCGATGGCCCCCCTCTCAATGGTGTGCCAACCACTGGCAATGGTTGCAGTGGGGCAATGACACTGCCTCCAGTCTTGCCAGACAACTGACAAGTTGGGCAGGTCCTGCAGTGGGACTCCACCTCTACTCCCATCCGTGGCCAGTAGAAATGGGCAGAGAGCCTCTGCTTAGTCTTCTTGGTCCCAATATATGACCAGCCAAGGGCACCTCATGCACCAACTGCAGCAGGAAGGGTCTATAAACCTGGGGTGCCACCAACCTCTTGAGGGCACCAGGTTTAGTGGGCTCACTAACAAGGAGCTCACCCTCCCAATAGATTTGGAATGTCCTAGGCACTTCTCCTTGTGCCTGGCACAGGGCCTGTTTCCTCAGACCCTCGAGAGAGTGGCACCCTCTCTGTCCCTTACAGAAGTCCGCCCGGGAGAGTCCCCCTTCAGCTAACAAGCATTGAAGGTCGGGATGATCTTCCGGGTTGAGAGTCTCTCCCACAGGAAAGTCTTCTGGCTCTTCTCCCACAGGAGTTGAGATGGGATTCACCGCTGGACCCAGCCCGTCCGCAGCATGGATCCCAAGGGGTGCTGTTGGAAGAGCAGGGGCTCCCTCAACAGAGGTGGCCTTCTTACTCTTCCGTTTCCTTCGTGCTTTGGTTTTCCCTGTCGGCAAGGATACCGGGCTCGCAGCCAGACCCTGTGTGACCTGCAATCGGGTGACCGCCACAGCAGCCATGGGTAGACCATCCGTGATCATCCCTAACTCAACCAAATTGTTTCCTAACAAAATGTTTGCAGGCACATTGTCCTGAACCAGGACCGGAAGCTTTTCTGTCTTGTCTCCAATCGTAATGTTGACTAAGGCTACAGGCGATAATTTGAGAGGCCCACCAGCTAACCTGGTGGTTCTCAGAGGAGCACCTACATAGTCCTCCAGCTTGAGCAGGGTCCTTTCCACCACTGTCATGCTTGCCCCAGTGTCTCTCAAACCAAATGAAGGCTGGCCATTCAAGAGGACACTTCTCAAAAACCTATGAGTGTTCTGTGGGATAGTCGCCAGTACTTCTGCGTACTGGTCCCAAGCCCAAAGGGACACTGAGGAAATCTCTATGGGAGCCCCGAAGGTGATCCCAGTAGAGGAGGGGAGGGCAGTGGCCTCCAGCTCAGGTACAGAGTAGGGATAGGTCAGGCTGACAGCCTGGGCTCCAAGTGCCTTACCCTTACACTTGGGGTCACCCCTTCGGTGATTCAAAGCCCACAATCCCAACATGTGCCGGGAGTGCGGGGTACAGTACTGGAACCACTGGGACCCTGCTTTGCAGCAGGCGGACCACTACTCTTACTCCCAACCACAACAGACTTATCCCCACTAGGTGTTTGGGTCTTCAGAGAGGAAGGTTTTGGTTTACCCGACTGTGACTGCTTTTGGGACTCCTCAGCTTTCTGAGGGGCCCCCTTTTCTTTGTCCTTGTCCTTCCCACTGGAGTCCTTAGGGGACACCCCGTGAGAGACCCACTTGTCAGCCAACCTAGCCAGCTTAAGGGGGTCCAAAATGTTCTGGTCAGCAACATACTGACTCAGCTCTGCTGAACAGGCTTCCGAAAAATGCTCAAAAAACAAAAGGTGGGACAATTCAACAAACATTTTCACTTTGTAACCATTAATCCACCCCATCATGTTCATGTCCGCAGCACTCACCCAGTCAATCCAAGACACATTCTCTTTTTTCTTAAAATCCCGGAACCTTTTAAGGTATTGGGTAGGCGTCTTGCCAAACCTGGCAATTAAAGCAGACTTCATGCACTCATACTGACCCCTTTCTTCCACACTCAGTTTCAGAATACAGTCATTTCCAATTTGAGGCACTCTGCCTAACAAACACTTATCAACATCATGAAATGCACAAGCCATTTCAAACGCCTCAAACCATTGGAGGATATCAGAACCCTCTGCATACACACCAAGTAAGTCTTTCATAAACTTGGTTGCTGGGGACCTTACACTCTCAACTGGTTTAGCTGAAGTCCCCACTCAAGCTTTCTCTAACTGGATTCGCTGACATTCAGTGTCCTTGTCTTTGAGGTCAAGATCCCTATTTTTGAGTTCCACTTTCTGTGCCAACTCCTCTTTCTTAAGCTCAGCATCTATTTCCAACTTGTGATATTCAAAGGCCAACTTCATCCTTAATAACTCCAGCTCCAAGGAATTGCTGGGGTTCGGAACAGAGGCAGCAGGAATGGTGGCATTCCCAGAATCAAATTTGGCGACAACCCTCGGAGTAGAGTCCTCATTGGTTGCATCCTCCCCTTCAAGAGTTTCACAATCGATATGCTAGTCCACCAGGGCAGCTATCAGCTCAGCCCTAGACGTATCCACAAAGTCTAACTCCCTGGCTTCACAAGCACTCTGGAGAGCCTCAAAGCTCATCCGAGTCAATTTACCATTCACAATAGATTCCATTGCTTGTAATGCAGTTATATTGTACACAACTAAACCTTAATTTAACAAAGTGCAGATATTTTGTAAGTGGCACGGTTATACACTGATTCTTAAAAGCATAAGCATCCCACTGCTGCCACCAGTGTAAAGAATGGAGGGGGTGTCTGTACTTCTGCTCTCTATTTGGTAGAGGAGAGGCACAGAGGACCCCAGCCAAGATTCTCTATTTGGTGGGTATGGTCGAGCAATCAAGGCCTAGCTTCTCAGGAGGTGATGCAGGCTGGTTCTTAAGTACAGTGTAGTCCCCAAGCCCCCACACAGGAATGTCCACACACTGTATTAGTTAAACACAGTCTTTAAATAATTAATATTCAAGGTTATGTACTCTATCACAATAACTCACTTTGTGCTCAGAAAATCAACAATGGTAAATATATACATTTCTAAAGTGGTATCACAAATATTATCAGATCTCATTAAAGTGCATCAACTACACTGTCAAAATGCCACACAGATCAATAAAGAGGAAACCAGCAGTAGAGAGGGGAAGGAAAGCAAGATGGTTGAACAGTTGGCAGAATACTGGCCTTTACCAACTAAGCACAATTCTTTGTGGAGATCCCCCCACCTGGGCAACCTGTAAAGTAACGATGTATCACAAGCCCAGTCCATATATTGTTCTACGAGTCTTATTTCCCTCTACAATAGTTCTACAGCCACAATGTACCTGGAATTGTAGCATTCGTCGACAGGAAATTGACGGCTCTTCTTGAGTGCCCTCCCTTTAAGGCAGGAGTCACGGGTTGTCGAATGTCCGACGGAGAACAGGGTGAACTACGGCGGTGAAGTGGCAGCTTTGTTTCTAGCGGTGCTCGTCGACTACGGAGCGTTGGCGTCCTGCAAGAAAGAGGCGTGCGGGGCACCTCGGTGAAGGTAGTTCTGGACTGCAAAGAGATGTTGAAGAACTGTGGCCCAGCAAGGGCGTCGAGTCGTCAGCGTCTCTGTGGTCTTTAGGTGGCAGGAAACCTACCGGCAGATGCTCCTCGGTGCGTCGACGGTCTGGCCTTCTACAGCGGGATAAAGAGGGCGGCGATGCAGACGAGAGCGTCATTGCCTCAAATTAAGTTCTCAGGCAAACGGGAGCACGGCGGCTCCAGTCGGCGACGGCGGTCGTCGACAGTAGCGGACAACAGTCCGGGCGCTTCTCTTTGGGATTCCACGGCAGTCCCCGTCTCCAGTCGGCAGCCTGTTGTAGGTCTGTCTACCAGGGAGCTTTGGCAAAGATCAGCTGGTGCACGATGGTCCCTCGTAGCTCGGGAAGAGGGCGCCTGACCAGGTCCTCTCTGGGTCAGTTCTTGGAGACACAGCAACTTTCAGATTGTGAAGGAGAGCAACAGCAATTCTTCTCTTCCAGCAGGGCTTCAAGGTTAAGCTCAGTTTCACTCCAGTTACTCTTTAGCTTCTGAACACGAATTCTAGCAGTGAGAGGCCCCCAGATATACTAGTTGATCTCCCATTCATTCTGCTGGGTCACACTCAGGCAACCAATCGGTCAGAAGGGCATTCATGCAGGCAGGCAGCCAATCGGGTGCATTGTGTATTCAGGCCCTTCACTCCTCTCCAGACACTCACAACAAGTTATGTGTATTGGGACAAGTACCCAGCCATTCAAGACTCCACACTGCATTCATACCAGTTTCGGACAGGGCTGTCTCAGTCATTGTGTCAAACACCAGATACTAGACACCCAAAACACAGAATGCGTATTTGTCACACACTCCATTCACCCAGGTCCCACCCACAGGCGTACCCACAACATACAGTCATTGGGAAGGCTCCAGCCAGTCTGGCCTGGACTTCACAACAACACCATGTATGGAACTTCCACCCACCAAAGTCGGTCAGGGGGAAGGGACAGAGTCAGGGCTTCCCAGAACTTTGGGAAAACAAGGTAACAGACAATAGAAAGCAAGAGGCCACAGGGGCCCTCTTGTTTCCTATCAGGAATCAACTGATTCCAATGGCAGGGCCTGGGTATCCCAAAATGGAGGATACTCATAGCACCTGTCAAATTCAGCATGGAGCAGCCACCAGCCCATACCCTGCGGGCCACACACAGGTGCCCAAAAACATACACTAGAGGCACAGGGTTGTGCCCCCACCCATGGTGCCATAAGGGTATCCCATGGGTCTGTACACCAAACCAAAGGAGAGAGCTGCACCGCCAGGAGCCCCGCATGAACTTCTGCGCGGAAAATACGACAGAACACACGATTAAAAAGCAGTAAAGGACAAGGATACGGAGGCCCTGTCCCTCCGATGCATTTCCAGCATCACAGGCACCAACCACCAGAGAGCGGTCTTTAGATGGAATCGGTGGTAATAATGGTTTTAGAAGTCTAAGTTGGTAGTATACTGATTTCACTGTATTTTTTTTTAATTCTTTATTTACATTTTACCAAACAAGAACATAAGAAAATACAGAGCATAAAGAATCACACAACATAGCATATAAAGCTTACCAATAATAGCATCATGAGGAGAGGAGAAGAGAAAAATAAATAAATAAATAAATTAAATTGCAAGAACTAGTACATACTCAAGAAAACATCCCAGACCTTAGCATGTAAGTTCATTTTCCCCAACCTTCACTAGATCACTCTTTCACAGTCGCCAAACAAACCATCTCATCAACCCAATCATCTGAATTTGGCTGGATTTCCAACCCCTCAAGATCAATTTCTTGCATATTGATGCTCCCCTGAACAAGAACCTTTTTTCAGACAATGAAAAATCTTCAAGTAAGGCACCACAGCCCAAAACCATTGTTTTAAAGTCCAAATCGATACTCTGATTCAGGACCCGCAGACATATAGTACAGGCCTCATGCCAAAAACCTCTGACCCGAACACAGTCCCAGAGTAAATGCTCGAGACTACCCACCTCCACGTCACAACACCAACACACATCAGAATCTGACATGCCTCTTCTCTTGAGTCTCTCCGCACACCAATAAACCCGGTTGAGAATCTTAATTTGCCTAGAGCGCTCGCACAAATTAATCGAACAGGGCTTTACATTTGCACACACCTCAAGCCACACATCAGCAGTGATCTCTCATCCCAATCTCCTACTCCACGCATCCATTAGACCGTTATTCCCATTGTAGTTAGCAACAATTCGGCGATATACTTTGCTCATCAACCTCACCAATGCATCTCCTTAATTTCCTGTAGTCTGAAACTGAAAGATTTTCAATAGTGAAAGTTGCACGTAGCTCATCAAAATCAACCCATTTCCCATCCCTGTACACATCACTAATCCAATGAACACCACCAACAAATCATTCCGGCCACATGAAAGGTCTGGCACTATCTGTGATCGCTTTATTAAGCCAAATTGAGGCTGAAGATGATTTCAAAGCAATCAAACCACACATGCCATGAAAACCTTTCCACACATCCCTCAGAAATTCAGTCAGGGGAGATTTCCTACCACGCTTGCTAACTGTTGTAAGCACAGCTCGCGGGGCAAGAGGGCCCAATGAGCTTGCCTCCGCCACTTCTCAAGCACTCGGAGTATCACCCAGAAAAGAAAGCAAAAACTGGCAAGAGAATGCCAGATGATACGCTTTAAAATTGGGGACCCCGAGCCCCCCTTCTCAACTGGCAACTGGAGCTTCCACAGTTTTAGTTTAGGAGGTTTCCCGTCCCAAAGGAAGGATTGTAGAGTTGCATCAATTAGTTTCCAGTAATATGCACTAACCTTCAAAGGGAGCATACTCAAAACATAGTTGATTTTCGGGGCTGCAACCATCTTCAAGGCGTTCACCTTGCCCCACAACAATAAATGTAAAACCGACCACCTCTGCGTATTTAATTTCAACTCCCGGCAGGCCTCTCCTTTGTTCACCTCCATCATATCGCTCACAACTGGAGTCAACCAAATCCCCAAGTATTTTATTTTGTATAAACACTATTGAAATCCATAACCAGTCACCAATGATTTAACACAACTCCCCGTGATTGGCAAAACCTCAGACTTTGACCAATTTATTTTATATCCGGCCACCTCATGGGAACGATCAAGGATGTTCATCAGAGACGGCAAAGCAATCTCCAGGTCCTGTAAAACTAGTAAAAGATTGTCTGCATAAAACCATGTTTTCTGTTCAACCCCATTGAAGGACACATCTTTCAAGCACAAATCACTTCGTAAAGCTATAGCGAGAGGTTCACCCATATTCATTGCCCTCAGCACTGAAAACATATATTACCAATTAACCCGATCAAACGCCTTTTCAGCGTCGAGAGAGAGCACAGCTGTGTCCTCATCCAAAGTCTGGGCCTACGACATGGTCAACAAGAGATTCTGAATATTGCTAGAAGTTCTACGATGTCTGACAAAGCCAGACTGATCCGTGTGAATAAGTCTGTGAATCACGTCCTCAATGCACAAAGCAAGTATTTTAGCCAAGATCTTGTTATCATTATTTATTAAATTTATCGGCCGGTAACTGGAAGGTAAGACACTGTCCTTTCCTTTTTTCAGAAATACTGAGATGGTAGCATGATTGGTAGACTCTGGAAGCAAGCTCACCTCCTTGGATTCAACATACATATCTCTCAAGAGCCCCAATGCTGCATCAAGAAGAATCTTATAAAACTCAGCTGGCAAACCATCAGGCCCTGGTGTTTTCCCAGAATTCAAACTGTTAATAGCAGCCCTAATCTCATCCAAAGTCACCGGCTGGCCTAGACCAGCCATCTCTTCATCTGAAATTCTCAGAATATTCAAATTACCAAAGAAACATTCACCTCGACCAATAATTCCAGCCTCATTCTCATACAAGTTTGTGTAGAAATCTTTGAAAACAGAACAGAAGTAATGGCCCCTTCCGAAAACCTGTTGCCTTAGTCTGTAGGCGAGCCATCTGTCATATTTTTCTCCCTTCTCGAAGTAGGCACATTTGATCCTATATTAATCCTTTTCAGCTCTAGCACCCAAAATGTCGTTCAAGTCCCTTTTCAGTTTCTTTAATTCCCTTCTCTTATCGGTGTCATTCGGATCATGTACCAAATCACTCATCACCTCAGCAATACGGACATCAGTTTATAACCGCACCTTTGCCATTTTCTTCTCCTGCCACAGGATAAGCCTAAAGTAATGCCCCTCATTGTACATTTGAACACCTCCCATTTAACATTCTTACTAAGCTCATCTGATCGATTCTCTCTCACAAAGCATTCAGCCTCAGACCTGATTTTCTCCAGAATAGCCTCATCATGAAGAATCGAGGTATTCATCTTCCATTGAAAGGTTCTACGGCATTCAAAATTCAAAGACAGGCTCAAAAAAATATCTGCATGGTCGGTGACGGCGATACAACCAATTCGACTACTCAAAAGATTTGCAGTCACCCAACCAGCTGTAAAAAACATATTAATCCTCGAGTATGTATTGTGAGATCCAGAATAAAATGTGAACTCCCTAGAGTCAGGATGTTGTAACCTCCAACAATCCTTCAGATCAAAATCCTGAGTCAGTGCCCGGAACGAGCAAAAATGAGTATCCCTTCTCTGTAATGTTTTACGTCCAGTGCAGTCTACAGATGGATCATCAACCAGGTTAAAGTCACCATCAAGAATGATATTAGGGGAGTTCAAATCAAGTATTAATTGCATCACATTTCCAAAGAAAGAACCGTCGCTATTTGAGGGAGCATAAATATTGCACAACACATGTTGAACACCCTGTATATCCACCAAGAGAGCTACAGCTCTCCCCTCCCGGTCACAGCTAGTTTTCAGAACTTTAATAGGAGAGTTCCTCCGTAAAAGAATCGCAACCCCCTACTCTTAGATGAATAACAGGAAGCAGCAACGTCACCTAGCCATTTCCTACGCAATAAACCAATACCTTCTAACAAAAGATGAGTCTCCTGTAGGAAATAAACATCACATTGCATGTCTTCCATACAATTCAGAATTTTCTGCCGTTTGACAGGATTATTCATTCCATTGACGTTCCAAGAAGAGACCAAAAAGATGAGACACTCTATTGATAGACATTTCAAAAGATCTGAGGCAATCCAAAAAATAAGTACCAGTCCAAAAGTCACAAAAAACAACAACAAAAAAACCCACCCTACACCCCCTGTAACAGAAAAATTACGCCAATGCTGAAAAGTGCAACAAAAAAAAAAACAACCCAATACCCCTGGAACCCCTCCCAAAGAATAACCTCCGTAGCGTTGAATCCTATGATATACCCCTCAGCAGAAACACACACAGACATTACATCAAAGAGAAAGGAACTAATATCAAACCCCTACAGAACGCCTAGCAGCACAATCACTTCCGTTTCCCTTCCATCAATGCTACCCAATGTATGTCAAGTATAAAGTCCAAAAGATGATCAGGCCACCAAGAACATAGTGAAAGCCTGTACAGCAGATGTGCACAGAGCACACATCCCATGGAAGGTGAACAAAAATGCAACCCTGCCAAAAGAAACCACCGCGCCTACACACCCTCCCATCAAGAAAAACCAAAATGCATACACACTCCACCATTGCCACCATATCCCCAAGCATCCCAAAAGATCCATATCAAGAACATGTCTCAAAATGCAAGCACATAGCATAATAGAGCGTTACAGAAACAGGGCTCCAAACTAGGAACCCAATTCCAAAAAGCAGGGCACCAGCAATGCAAATCACAGATATGGCGGGATGGAATAAGCAACAACCCAACAACCCAACATGAAGTAACAAACAGCATAGAGTAGTAAAACAGTCAGCTACCAGCACATTTCCCAAATTGCTAAACACCAAATTATTAGTATTGACAATTGTGACATGCAATTTGGTGTATTTGGAGGTCCTGACGGGTGCAGCAATGTCATGGATGCCAGGGGTGGGGGATGAGCAGATGAATGCAAGGTTGTTCCGCCCCGGCACCTGTGTTGTGGGGCATTCTCAAAAGGTCTTCGGCTCAGCAACAAGTGCATGGTGCCAGCAAACCACCAGATGTGCCGCTGTTGAGCACTCACTTGGAGGTCTACTGCGCCCCCTATGTCTGATACATGAAACCGTGCCATCGGCTCATAAGCTCTTCTGTGAATTCACCCGCCGGGTGAGACGCGTGGCAGAAATAAGCAGGTACATAAGATCATCCTCCCAGGCACTGGGGCGAGCACAGGTAAGCGGGAACTGAAGGAAGACATCCATGCAGGCAACACTCATGTAACACCAGCAGGCGAATCCCATATGTTGACATGGACCGCAACAGAAACGTGAGAGCATTCCGATCTGCAACGAACGCCATAGTACAAACAAATGTTACCATCGAACTGATCGAGCCCGTGTTCACCACGACTGTTCCTCATGCAGATCGCCATGTATACGTCTTGAAGGCAGCTTCCGCATCTGTCTCGGCGCCAGTCCCCGGACTCAGTAGTACACTGAGCCAGTCAGCCCCGCCCCAGACATGCACATACCGAAGCCGCTCCCGGAACAGACGGGATCAACAACGACGTCACACGTACCACGCCAGGAAGTCAGCTGATCAGAGTAGGACTTGCAGGTTCTTTACTCCACGCTGCATTTTACAACTCCGGATTACAATGAGAATTCCATATTACGAAAGGAAAACGTTAACTGGCATAACGAACGTGGCCATTTTTTGCCATTACAAATCAATAATAAACCATTTTTAACACACAACAAGGTCGATAAAATGAAATAAAACAATAATAAAGGCCAGCCAACGTCAGTCAGCAATAATATCAGGTGCACGTAGTTTCTCCAGCCAAGAAAAGGCTTCCTGAGGATCAGACGTGGATTTATTTCCATCAGGCAAAACCAAAGTCAGTGTGAAATCTATTCAAGAAAGCCTGAAGAGTCTTGGCCCGCTCTTTCACCTCTTTAAAGATTTTCCTTGCTTCCATCACTTCTTTAGGATAATCTGGGAAAACATAGATAGGTTTGCCCTTACAAAATAACAGAGCCCCTGATCCTGGATGCATCCAACAAAGATTCCTTTCTCCTTGCAAAAGCAAATGTCACCAAGATGTGTCGTGGTTTTGAACCAGGAAGTTTACCTTTCTCCAAAAGGGAACCCACACCGTAGCAATCCTTAAATACCTGCAAAACCAGTGGCAACAGCTTTTCACTCTTGGGGTCAGAATGCTCTGCAACTCCCACCAGTCTAATGTTTCTTTCTCACAGTTTTAAATCCATTTCCAAACGATGGCTTTTCTCCTTATGCATATCAGACTTCAGGATATTGTAGGCCCTGTAACTTCCGGCCATTTCAGATCCCATATCAGAGGATTTATTTTCCAGATCAGTCACCCTTGTGTCCAAAAGGGTAACCTTTGTATTCAGTTCGGCCATGGTAGTTTTAACTTCAGCCATGTCCAAAGCCACTTGACACATCAATTTGAACAAATCTTGAATGCTTCATCCATCTCAGAAACTCGTTTCTGTTTTTTAGAAGTATGATTCGCTGGTTTCAGGATCTTTTTTTTGGAATTCATATCAGCAATGAAATGTCTTCTGAGAGGAGGCCAGTAGCTGAAGGCTTAAGCTGCTTTCAACTTGGCCACCATTCCGGAATCTGATTTCACTGTATCGTTATTCTGTAAATTGTAGCTTAAATCTGCCTGCCAAGTACAGCCTAGATTTTTTACTTTTGAGGCAAATGACATAGAAGCCTCAAACGTTTCGGGACAGGGCACATATGACAACATTGTGGCCAGTTTTTTCTTAGGGCCGAATAGGATGATCTCTGTTTTTTTTTGGATTGAGCTGGAGCTTGTTAGCAACCATCCAGCTCTTGATTTTACTAGCACATGACAGCACTTTCTGCATGGCTTCCTAGGGTTCATTCAGCTGCACGTAAATCTACGTGTCATTGGCATAGGAATGACAGAAAAGTCAGAATTCTGCAAAAATTTCCAACAGAGCACAGATATAAATGTTAAAAAGCAAAGGCGACAATGAGGAGCCCTGGGGGACTCCAAATGTAACTTTTAAAAGATCCGAAAAAGGTTCCCAGCTTAACCTGTGGAAATCGGTCATGTAAGAATGAAGTAAACGATTGCAGTGAGGCATCAGAGACTTGGGCCATGGCCGAGTCTTGCGATGAGAAAATGAGCTTAAAGAGCGAGGAAAACATATAGTCAATGCATTTCAGACCGAGTCCATCGTCAGGGCTGAATCTACATACACAAAGGAAAGACCCAAAAAGAAAACATAAAAACAAGGGAGACTTAGTGAGCCATCTCAACTTATATAAAGCAACTACTTAAACAGGAGCTGGCATTTTCATGCAATCACACTTGTATTAACTCTCATTGTCTGTATAGAATCATCCAATAAATCATAAAATTGGACCAAACAATGTATGTAG
Source organism: Ambystoma mexicanum (assembly GCF_040938575.1). Classification (NCBI taxonomy): domain Eukaryota; kingdom Metazoa; phylum Chordata; class Amphibia; order Caudata; family Ambystomatidae; genus Ambystoma; species Ambystoma mexicanum. The sequence continues at coordinate 521,635,507 of NC_090940.1, forward strand.
GAAAAAGGGGAATGTAGGAGGATAAATATATTAAAATTAAAAATAAATGATACATCTAAACTAGTTAATACATTATTAATTAAAATCAAATTGAAATGGTTAAGGCAAAAACAGACATGGGTTGATTGTACCTAGGCCAATGGTCATTCCACAGGTGTGACACTGGATAGGAAATAGATATTCAGAGAGCCACACTGCGTTGGAAAAAGCAAAACAAAAATACAGTCATAAAAATGGTTCCTGTGAGCAAGGAGTGCAAAATAAAGGCAAGCGCCAAAAATAATCCAAAATAATGAATATACTAAAGGTAAGGTACATTTCTATTTCGTTATAGAACGTGGAGTAGGTTTAAGTATTGTCCAATTGCGCTGGGTCTTAAAATTTGAAGATTGCAGGTGCATCTGCGAGCCTAGTGTTTTCTGGTAAACCCTAAACCATAAACCGTGTAGGAAATATTTGTAACACCATGGGGGTCATTCTGAGTTTGGAGGTAAGTAACGTCCCTTACCGGCATTGCGCAAATAGGGTGTCCGTGCTGGCACCTGTCCGCTAACAGAGGACTATTACGACTTCGCGGCACGAGCTTTACGTCATGCCGGTAAGGTATCTAGCGCCATGCCGTAAAAGGCCCCTTACCGGCTTCAAGCATAGCGTAGATAACACTACCAACATTGGTCAATGCGTCATTAGCGGTGACTGTAAATAGCGGTGACCGTAATTAGAGGTTACCGCTATTTACGGTCACCGCTAATAAGCGGAACCGGAAGTAGCGTCATCGCACAGGAAAGGGAAGGAGCACCGCGGCCATCTTTAAAAACACAATCCATTGCCATCCTCACCACACAGGACCCCTGGGACACTGCTGATTGTTTAAAAACATCCACCTCCAAGACCACAATGCCGAAGGCCCTGAAGAAGGGAGCTGCCCACCTGAGAAAAGAACGTTTCAGTGAGGATGCGCTCCAGATGCTGGTGCACACACTGCAGGAGCATGCCGCCACAGTCTTCTCTAGCAACATGAAGAGAGAGACAGTGCTAAGGAAGAAAGAGATCTGGGCACTTGTTGCCCAGAAGGTCAGTGCTGTGGGGAACACACCATGCACAGTAAAAATCTGTCGCCAGCGTTGGGACGACCTGCGACTAAGGGTGCGCAACATCCTCTCTGTCAATCGCAGCCAGGCCATGCGAACAGGAGGCGGTCCCAGTTCCCCAATAAAGCTCACCCCATGGGAGGACATATTCGCAAGCATGATTGGGATGGAATCCATCGAAGGTGTAGGCGAGATGGAGTGTGGCGCCACAACATCGGGTGATGGAGGTGAGTGTCCAAAGTAAACACTGCTATGCCAAATCTGATGAAAGTCAACCTCAATGTCAGTTCGAAGAGTCAAGCTATGGTCGCCCACACACACACACTCCCCGCAAAGTAGGCTGATGCATCAAAGACACAGGCAGATGCCTGGTGCAAGGCAATATCGTACATGACACATACCACACAAAGTATGAGTCACACAGCGTGCATGTCCAAAATAGTATGCATGTCAGACAGCACTGTTCCTGGCCAACATGAGTGACGCCAACATATGCCTGCATTAACCACCCATGTATCAAATGACGTGCTCTTCCAAATACAAATGCCTATTACCCCCAATTGTGTGGATGAGCAATTGTCCCAATGTATGTATGATGCCTATCAAAACATCACTCATGCCGTCCCTCTCTTCCACCCCCACAGGCACTGACCATGACAGCGATGGGCAGGACGCAACCCCTGCACATGCCACACCCCGGAAGAAGTCCCAGGATGACAGCAACCGGCCGTCAACCTCGAGGGGACAACCCAGGGGGCGCCATGTACCAGCATCCAAGCCACCCCAGGTACCCATTGCACCTGTGCCACCAAGGTCCGTGGAGGGAAAAGCACCACCACCACCTCCACCCACTGGTCAGCCTGATGACACATGCGAGGCACCACATTCGGAGGAGTCAAGTTTGGCTGGGGAGGTGGCAGCCACGGCACCCCTGACTGTGGATGACACACAGGAGGACATCTGGGTCCCCATGGAGGACGATCTTTCAGATGTGGTCCATACCCCAACTCAACTAGCATCCCGCCAAGTATCATCGTTTGATACAGAGAACGCCACCACCCCAGAGCAGTCCGGTCATGAGCACACAGAGGGACACTTCAGTCCAGTTTTCAGGGCTAGGGAGGCTGAGCAGGCTGGGCATGACAGCCAGGGGCCCAATACCTCCACACGTGCACCCACAGGGCCGCAGCGGGCTGACCTGCTAACTGCCCTTGTGCGTGAGTTTGTCCATGACAAAAGGCTGGCCAGAGAGGAGAGGCGTACGGACTTAACCGCACTAGGCTGGTCCATCACAGACAACACTGCCTCCATGGTGACATCTTTCTCGGACAACACCTGGCGCCTCTGCGAGGAGGTCTCGGCCCTATGGATTACCTGTCGCTTAGCCTAGTAATTGAAAGTATTTACATGGCATTACATGTTATACGTCGGTGGACGTTATCCTCCTGAATTGTAAATGTAAGTTCTGTTCAAAAGGTCTCAGATTGCAGATTTTCTGAAATCAACATTCTTTTCCGGCTCCTGCAGTTGTTAAAAGCCAGTTGTTAGATCAACTTCTCTGTGAGAGAAACTCTTAATATAACTGTCAGAACTGCAGTATTGGTTTAGCATCTGGTCGGTTCGCCCAGATTTAAGGATTGTTATGCTCAAATATTTTCTGGCACCTATGGTATAAAAGCCACTTATTAAGTAAGGAAGATATGTCAGAGAGTCTATTGAGTAAGCTTTCACATATAGTCCATGTGTCCCCAAAAGGCTATCACCTCCAGAATATGATATGATATGATAGGTTATTCATAAGATACTAAATACACAGAGGTTTCTAAGCACGCACCCGGAGATCGAACCTGTGTTGCTCCGTGTCGTCTTGCTTCCAAGGAGAGCATGTTGTCGCTGAGCTATCCTCCCGAGACAAGATACTTACTAGTGCCCATGTGGTGTCCTGTAGAGATTCACCTAAATGATCAGCATGCTGATAGCATTGCAGCCGCCATCTTTGTTTTCATTTTATTTGCGGAATGTAGGAGAATAAATATGTTTAAAAAATAAAATAAAATAAAATGATGAATCTAAACTCATGATAAAATGATTAATTAAAATCAAATTGGAAAGGTTAAGGCAACAAAATATATTAATTGATTCTACTTAGGCCAATGGTGGTTCCACAGGTATGATCCTGGATAAGAAATAGATATTTAGAAACCCACACTGCATTGGAAAAAGCAAAACAAAAATGTAATCAAAAGAAAGAGTGGATGTTCCTAATCGGCCCAGGGATCTTAATAGTGGGGCGAGGGGACATATAGGGAAGGGTCAGACCCCAAATCCAAAGAGGAGGTGAGGAGAGAAGAAAGTAGACCAATACAATCTATGACCACGATGTGCTTGTATGTAAAGAACTAGGACACTTAGCTAGAAATTACCCCCAGAATAAAAGAGAGGAACCCATGTACATTGAATGCATGATAGGGGAAGAGTGGGAAGATCCAAATTCTTATGAAAGTGTTGAAACCCAGAGCAATTTCTTTTGTGGTTTTGTGGCACATCTTCTAAGTCCACCTATGAATCAATTCTGGTAAATAGAATTCCAGTCCACACTCTAGTAGATTCTGGTAGCAAACAAACAGCAGTACGAGCAGATCTAGTACCACCCGAGAGACTGAAAGCGGCCTCCTTACTTAAAATCACATATGTCCACAGGGTATTGTACGATCGGACTGAAAAAAAGGTCCAACCGTACAATACGACTGTAAATACTACCACCAAAGGTTTGAACACCAAACGTTCGAACCTTTGGTGGTAGCATTGCAGGTAAGTAAAAAAAAATAAGACTGCGTGGGCTGCTGGGGTGTCCCCTGCAACGCCCCGCTCACTGTTTTTTACAGTATAGTGAGCGGGATTGCAGGGGAAACCCCTGCAGCCCCCGTAGTATGTAAGTGTGTTTGCATAAGAAAGGTGCAAACTTTTGGTAGTTCGCACCTTTCTCATGCAAACTTTCCGGCCGTGGCAAAATCAGCCGCGGTTGGATCACTTAGAACTGTCCACAGGGACCAGGAAGTGTACCCTAAAGTGGCTATACCCATTAGAGTGCAAGGAACAAACACCAACTTCCCTTTCGGCCACTACCCCAGATCTACCAGAGGAAACTATTATTGGCACTGATTTCCCCAGTTTTCCATAATTGTTGCAAAAGGTTGGCACATGCCATTCCTGGTTCTCACCATACCATACCAGGCAACCGTTTATATCCACTACTTCTGTGTGGGATTGGTCTTTGACTCCACTAGACTTGCAACCCAAACCCTCTGAGAAGTCATCAGCACACGGCCGTTGCGCGGGAGGCCTTATTGATAGGGGAAGGGTATGTGAGGGGTATGTGAGGAACCTGAGGGCATCCTCACGTCCTTTTCCCCGATATCCTCTTCACACATGGCCAAGGAAAGGCCATCGCTTTTGGATCCTCATCCTGGGGGTGGATATGCGAGGGAGTATCACTTAAGTAGAGGAGACTTGGGGAGTGGGGCGAGGCAGCCCTTGGGTGAGACATGGTATTCCCCATTCCCTTTTAACAATGAAACGTCTATCGCAGCAGCCTTTGTAGGTTGCTGTCAACCCTTCCCCATTTCTTCCTTTCCCAGTTACCTTTTGAGAAGGGAACCCCAAGGCCTTTTGAACTGTGTTTACCTCTTGCGGAAGGGAACCTCAAGGCCTTTTGGAACTGTGTTTCATCTTGGGGAAGGAAACCCTGAGGCCTTTGTTTGGGACTACTATGAACTTTGGGAAGGAGCAGCCGGAAAGTAAACCTAGAGCTGGAAGAAGCTCAGAACTTTAATTGGACACACTTTCTTTTGGTTGTTGGCATCTCTACACATTGTATATCTTTAGTTGTGAGGGCAAGTATAGGTTTTGGTCACAGACAGACTTTTAAGTTGAACTTACTGACACAGACAATGTATTTATTTATTTATTTATCTATTTCTAATGTGCCAGAGCCCGTAGGCATCAGGGCGCAGTGAAGGGCAAATCGAAACATTGTTGGATACATAATAGAGACTCTCTAGTGGAGACTAGCCTAAGAGAATGAGAAAGTCTTTAATGCTTTTTTAAACACCGATAGACTTCTTTCACAGCGTAGATTTACAGGCAATTTGTTCCATGCAATGGCCTCTTTTACAGGGTATGACCTATCCTTGGTTTCTTTTAGGTAGGGAAATCCCACCTTAGCATAGGGCAAGTTAAGCTTTACTTCATCCTGGCATTTAAGAAAAGAAACCATTTGGTTCTAGAATTTAACCTGTTGTTTGCGTCTCACTTCATGATGCCTCCACAGTGTGGAAAATGTGGAAATGTAAATCAAGGGGTCATTTCTGCGTGTGGACCTGTTGTTGACACCTATTTCTTGCTGTGGTGTAAGTATTTTATCTAGTGCTGACTTAATCTCTTCTTCATGGTACCCCCTCGCATTAAACCTTTTGCCCATTTGTTCCATCTGTCATTGTCACTGGCAATGCGCCTGACCCTAAGAAATTGCCTGTATGGGAGATGTTTACTCAAACTGGGAGGGTGAAAAGGTAGACAGACAGTGAGTAAATTGTTTCTGTCACTGGGCTTTGTGATCTCTACATCTAGGAAGTGAATACTTGGGTTGCCTATTTCTGCCGTAAACTGACTGCGGCTGCGAATGTGATGAAACTCTCTAGATCAACTTTCGGACCATTCCAGATAACGAAGATGCTGTCAATACATCTCCCCCAGAAGAATAGATAATCCTTCCAAACTGGGTGGTAAATACATGTTCGGTTTCACATTTCAGCATAAAGCAGTTTGCATATGATAGAGCCTTTGTGGCTCCAATCGATGTTCCTGATGTTTGGAGATAAAATTAACTGCCATGTCTGAAAAATTTATTTTGCAAAATGAAAGTGAGAAGGGTCATAATAAATTCCTTGGAGGCTCCGACCTGGTCCTCTTGTAGCAGAATCCATTCAACTGCCTATAGTCCTAAATCATGTGGGATTGAAGTATAAAGACTCTTGACTTCTCTGGTGCATAGGATGTAACTGTCTTCTGTCTCGCATGTCTGTAATGTTTACAAGAAATGTATAATGTGTTGCGTATTTGATATATGTGGGAGATTTTTGTGCGAGCGGTTGTGAGAAAAAATCAATGTATACCCTAGCAGTTGAAGAACACTGTCTGTGGCTGCCACTATGAGCCTTCCAGGTGGGTTTGTAAGTTGTTTATTTATCTTAGGTAAAAGAAAGAAAATGGTTAATGTGATGAATCTAGCAATGTCACCACTATTTGCCCTGGGAGAGTTTCTCCCCAAATGGCCAGGCAAAGGTAGCCGCTACCTGATCCTGTCCCTAGAGGCGGTTGGATGAGAGAGTGTCACTTGGGGGGAGTTAGCTCTCAGGAAAACCAGATGACATCAACAGAGGAAATCACATATCCTCCTTTTCCCTTAAAGGGAGCTTCCCCAGTACCCCATGATTGACAGCACGTTGTAACCTTCACTTTTCATCTCAGTGTAAGGATGGAATGCCTGGCCATAAAATCCCAGTAGGGAGACTATGCAGGCCACTGGAATGAGGGGGTGATAAGGATTTCTCCCTAGCTAACCCAATGTTCATCGCCCTCAAGTTATTTAAAACCTAATTTGTCATATGAGACTATTGGAATGCTTTTTCCCACTCTGTAAATAACTTGCCAAATGTCCCTTCTAAAATTACTGACAACATCACTTTAATCCCTACACGTAGCATGTCAAATTTGCCCGAAAAACTCCCTAAAGGCAAGTCCTCAAACTCTGCCTGTAAAATAACACAAGTTGACTTTCCTTTTTCTAATACTGAAACCATTGCCACGAGAAAGATGAGTTGAGTAATGAGTATCACGCAAGGCCAGGAATGCACGCTGCATTCTAGTTGCTGTGAATGTCTGAATGCATGCGGGATATTTAAATGGAGAGGTCAGCTGTGTAGAAAAACCTGCAGTGCGAATGTCTATTCACTCAGTGTTGACCGAGGGACTGTCAGCCAGAGGCATGGTCCGTGGAGCGGGTGGCTCAGGAGAGGAACCGTAGGAGAGACACTGCCCATTCTGATAAGCAGCAGGAACGCCAGGGGTAGGAAGACAGTGCCTCAACCTGCAGCTGTACCAGAGAGCAGCCTCCACGCTAGTGGAGCCCAGGTAGGCAAACAGCTGGTGAGCGAGACACTCAAGAAGGACGGGAACCATCCGGCAGAGGCAGTGAATCCCAGAAAAGGTACCGGACGCCCATAGGCCGTTGCCGGTTTACCACGAGAGAGGCTATCTTAGTTAGAAAAACCCAGTGAGTCTGTTCGAGGGAAGAAGGGGACATGCGAATAATGGTCCCAAATGGAGACCAAAGGAAATATAATTATTGAAATGGAAAGGAAGGTGCCATATGATTTATGAATGAAACGGAAAGGACGGTGCCACATAATTTAAAGAAACTGAACCTGATAATAGCAAGAGACTGTTGAAGTTGCAAATATGCACATTTATTGAAATAATGGTGCTGAAAGGAAAATAAAGCAAAAGAGCTGGATGAGACGGAATGAAAGTCACCAGAATATTTAAAGAAAGCAAACCATGTTATATCTGAGAACTGTTGTTCAATTTATTAAGTATGCACAGGAGAACAGGACGATTTGGAAAAGTTCAGGAACAGAGCCAACAGCAATCACATGGGGATAGAATTTACTGGAAATTTCAGCAAATCATCAATAGATTTTCTAGACCTCAATATCTATGTGAAAGATGATCAATTGATGACCAGAACTTTTAGGACGACAACAGAGGCCAACTCAACTTTATTTGCAACCAGCTGTCATCAGAACTCGGTTATCAGGAATATTCCAAGTGGAGAATACATCAGGGCCCGTCGCAATTGTTCTGAACAAGAGGTATTTGAACAAGAATGCCATCTGCTTTCAAGAAGATTTAAGGCTAGGGGATATGGCTCCAAGACTATTTTGAAGGCACAGACACAAGCTAAAGCACTGAATAGGAAAGAGACTTTAACCACGAAACCCAAAACCAATGACCGAAAGGAAGAAGTCAGCTTCATTACCACATTTTGTAAAAACAATGGAACTTTGAGAAGTATCCTTAAAAGAAATTGGCATCTTTTACTTTTGGACCCACATGTCAGGAACTACATCAATGACGACCCAGTGATCATCTACAAACGGGCAAAAACTATCAAAAACATATTGAGCCCATCTCTACTTCCAGAATTAAGACCGGAGAACACCATTACTTGGTTACCAAAACAAACGAAGGGATTCAGGAAATGTGGGACCTGTACAATGTGCAAACATGCGATGGATAATTTGACAAATTTTGAAGATCAATATGGCACCAACTTCAAAATCGTTGAACATATCAACTGCCGTACCAAATACGTCATATATACTATCATTTGTGAATGTAACAAGATCTACATAGGGAGCACCATTAGAGAACTAAGGATCAGGATCCGAGAACATTTCTCATCCATAGGGAATCCAAATACAAATTCACCATTGGCCCAGCACTGGCAAAAGGAACACCAATGTGACACTAAAAAAACTCTAAAATTTGCCGGACTTAAGAGAGTGACCTTAGGACCAAGAGGAGGAAACCAAGAGTTGAAATTACGACAAGAGGAAGCTAAATTGATCTGTAAATTTCGTTCAGTTGAAAGAGGCCTGAATTCGGACAATGAAATGTATTCTTTTTTATGAAATATTGCCTATCATGAGACTCTCATTTTTTCCCAATGGACAGGGTATCTTTAAGACAAGGGTTAAATAAATAACGGTTTAATAGCACTTTACATCAGCAATGAATATATAGCTAGACCTCTTTCTCTCACAGCAACTATTAATTAATGTATCATCTTCCCAGTATTCTAGCTATCATGTCTAACAAGCCAGGCAGATAACCACAAGGGCACGTGCTCTCACATGACAGAGAATGCCGTACACTTTTACAATAAGAACCTTAAATGAGATTTATAGACATGGACATTTGTGTTACAACAGGTTAAGATATGCATGATACGCTCAAATTTGTACATGTTCAACCCCTTTTAGACAAGGGGCGTAAACAGTGTCATATTTATTTTATTTCTACTTTATTTGGGAATCTAGAATAATCGACATGAGAGGGAACAAGATTACGTACGTAACATTGGGAAACCAGTAACTTAGCCCAAAAGATGGCGCTCAAACCTGAAACAATAACAATTGACAGGAGAGGGAACAAGATTACGTACGTGATATTGGGAAACCAGTAACTTAGCCCAAAAGATGGCGCCCAAGCAGAAATAGTAGTAGGACTGAAGTCGCCTAGCAACCGGTCTACATAACAAACAGGGATCGGGTGGACACGCCGGTACGCGGACGGAAAGATACAACGAAGTAACCAAGGTGAGCCTAACAGCAAGAGTAGCCCACCCAAGCTCAGGTTATGCAATGCAAGCATGCGGACCCTCGTGGTTTCTGCCTTTGCCAAATACATTTTCTGCAGTTGACGGGGGCATCACGTTGCAGCCCTACGGCGATCGTATTGCTTTAAAGTTACGGCATGATTTAGATGTGGACTTACAGTCCACGCAAACAAACAGGAATGCGATTTAGTTTGACCAACAGTGTGTAGGGTTTATTTGACTTTGTGACCCTCACGGTTACTGAGCAATGAAATCACAGTATACCAATTGGGAAAAATATTTAGATGCAGCGTTGTTTCCCGTGTTTTGAATCAAGGAAAAGGACACTCCCACCATATGTTAATATTACAAACGTTCATTGTTACAGCCGATCATGGGAATAACTTTGCCCATGCCCAGGTATGAGAATTAACAACTATAATGATTTGAAGGGATCATTGGATCTCACAGAATAGCTTAGGTGGTAGGAACAAGACGAATACCAACGATTTTTTGCACTATAGTTTTTGCAAGTTCAATTATGACATTGTCAACTTATAAAATTACATATGGAAATTTTCCCCATAGGTAGCAGGGATTAACCCATGACTGGACATGAAACCTGACAATTACATGCACAACCACGCTATATAATGGGTAAGATATCTAATTATTATGGGTACATGATCACAGTTATTTACACCTAACCGACACATGATTTTTATCAATGATTTGATAATATAATTGTTGTTCTTCTTTTTTTCTTTCTCTGTGTTTTTTCTCTGATTCCCACAAACCTCCTACCCCTCTCCCCCTCCCGAACATGGTCATCTTTTTATTTTCCGTTCTTTTTTCTTCAATTTATGAATGAATTAACAATGACTTTTAATTGTTGTTTTTGAATTTTACGGTTCACATGAATATCTACTTTGTGTCTTCTTGTTTACCACACTTTTTTATTTCTATTTTGCAAATTGCTCTTTAAATTGATTGTACATGAATTATAAAGCCCTGATTTGAAAAGGACGTTGGATACGTCGAAACACGTGTTATCACCATAGGGCAACATTTTTCAAGATAAATTGACAAATATCAATCTCAAATTGAAGTCGTGTGATTTTTTCCAATCAATGGATTTCTCAATAATTTCTTCCGGGCGCATGAACACTTCTTAAGGGTAACCAACTTCTATTTTGTCTTTTCCTAATGGAGTAGAGGAATCAAAGACTCCATTGTTACCCTAGTTCCATGTGACCTTTTAAACTGTAGTACAAGATAAAGAGGGCGCAGAGTTCTAAGTGAAAAGTACCTCAAAACAGATTCCTCACATTTTTTAAGTAATCTCAAGACTTGTGTGGAACTTTCTTGAACTTTGGGAAGGTTAGGAGCTAGGAGCTGGAAGAAGTTCAGAACTTTGTTTTGATCACCATTTCTTTCCGTATTGACATCCCTACACATGGTTTAGCTTTAGTTGGGAGGGCATGGATAGGATTTGAACACAGACAGATTTTCAAGTTGAGCTTTCTGACTCAGACTTTCCTTAGTTTCGTTCAAGTAGGGAAATCCTACCCTAGCATAGCGCAAGTTAGACCTTCAACCATCCTGACATTTGAGTTAATAAACCATTTTGTTTTGAACTTTGAATCTGTTGTCTGTGTCTTGCTTCATGATGCATTCACAGCACCCCCAGCTCATGGTGTTTAAGATTCTAGTTACGTGGCTTCTTGAAAGAGATGTGCAAAAAGTATTTAAGGAGAGTTTTGCGAAAGATATCTAAGGATGGTACTGAGAAAGGTGGTATACATTTTCCTTTAGGTTTGAACTCCAGATATTCGTTGTACTCTGTTTTATGAGCTGAACTATTGGTCTCAAGTGCAGAAAAAAACACAGGAGCACTAAGTTTACATGTGAATTTGAAATTTCGATCTAAGTATCGAAAAGGCTAGAGCGACATGTGGGAACAAAATTCAATCCATTTTGCAGGACTGCAATCTCAGTTTTAGTAAGATATCTATTAGATAACTTAATAACTAAGTGTTATTGCACTGGAGACTCATCTTGGCTCTGCTGTCCTTCCTGTTTCCTGCTCCCCCTACGTATCCTCTTTCTTTTCTTTGTTGGTTTAAAAAGAGACAGATGACGCTGCTCTAAGAAAATTGGGAATCACTACTTTGATGAATCGATAAAGATTCCCCCAAAACCTTGGCCCGGGATGTTCCTCATGTGGCCAGGGAAAGGCAGATGCTTCCTGATCCTGACCCTAGGGGTGGTGTTCTGCGGAGGCTCGCATAACCGAGGAAATAGGTCAAGAGGAAGGGGAAATTCCCCTGTTTAACTTTCCCAGAGATCCTAATATATTGATAGCTTATTGTAAAATGGAAAGAGTAAAGAAAACAGAGGAACAAAGATGTGGAAGTGGTCAGCCAATTAACAAGAATGACCTAGACCCGAGGCAGACTGAGAAGCATAAAAGCCCCCCCTCAGGTGCAGGTAGTAGAGATGAAGCAGAAGAAGTAGAGGCAGCAGGAGAGGCAGATGAAGCGCAGGCTGTGTATGCTACAGCAGACAGGAGTAGAGGAGCTGGAAGATGCTGGATTTGTTGCAAGTCCTGAGAGGGTCTGTGCCTCTATCATCCCAAACCGCAGAGGTTGCGCAGTGGGAAGCGTGTGGAAGAAACGCTTACACAGGAAGGTTATGTTATGTAGAGATTTTGCAGCGGGTGTAGTGTGAGGAGTCGAGAAGTCTCAAGTGGCAGGGTTGCACCGGAGACTCCCAGGAGTCAGAGCGACTCCAAATCAATCTGGCGGAGGCAGCGCCTGGTCCAGAGAAGCCATGGTTTTAGCGGTCCTGCGATTGCGGAGAGGAGCACCTGGAAGCGACTTACCCAGTGAGTCTAAGCCACGCAAGTGACTCTGGGGTGCTCCGGTGTAAGCCACTTGGTCAGCACAGGAAGAATCATTCGAGTGTGAGTGATAACAGAATAAACAATGTTAAAAGTGTCGAACAGTTGTCAATATAGAAGAAAGGGAGAATAAGAATAACGAATACCACATTTGTACAAGTTTACAAATGCAAGTTAATACATCTTGCAAATACAGAACCAGTTTCCATTTCCAAAGGCGAACTAGTATTATGAATGTCGTACTGTTGCACATTTGCAAAAGTGGCTGATATTAAACCAAACAAAGTTTTGGAATGAAAGTGTGAGTTTGGGCAAACACCAACAACCTGGTGGGACGGTCCTACTAGTAACCCACGCATAACATAAATAGGTTGCCAAATGCAAGAGGGGAATAGTGAGAAACCCCAAAGTTGTAAAGGTTGCCATTCAGGTTCGGGGATAGCTATCATTGTGGTTGATGTAGATTCACATTGCTACAGCAAAAACAAAAGCAGGAAAAGACTTGATCCTGAATATCATTTTCATTATTGATGCAGAAGGGAAGGAAAGGTGGCAAACAGGCTGCCTTTCTGGAGGTGGTTACCTAGAGGGAGCTGAACATCGTTTGTGGAGAGGTCCTTATAAGGATCAGTGTGAATGCTCTATTCTCTGAAAGCTGTTGACAGTTTTATGCCAAAGAAGGCTATTGAAGCGGTTGTTATTCTACTGTGAAAGTTACAATTGAAGCAGTTATCTGTTTTGGTTCTGATGAAGTAGACGGGCAGGTGAGTAGACCCGTAGGGCAAGAGGTGATTGCCCAGAAGAAACCGGTGAAAGGTTACGCCAGGTAGTAGAAGGAGTAAGTGCTTAAGAGTGGTACTATTGGAAAGGAGCATATTAAGTTGTGTCCTTTGTGGAAGAATTGTGAAAGCTGATTGAGGAAAAGTTACAATTGTTTCTGACAGTCATTCTTGAAGCAGACCATTCTGACCAAACCATTTGTTGTTGCAAAGGATGTGAAGGAGTAGTCATTTCAGGAGAGAGTTTATGATTTTTATGATTAGTCCAGGAGGAGTGGGAGCTTTTGGACTTTGACAATTACATCATTGAAACAGCGGTACTTTGTGGCAAAATCAGATTTCCTGGGTTTTCGGTTGAACTGTGGAAAAACCCCTTGTTTGGATCAGGGGAAGTGGGGTTCGCCCAGTCCATGACAAGAGACATTGGCCCTCATCACAAGTTTTCTGGTCCGGAAACAACAGTGCTGGTAAGCTTAACAACACCATTGTTTTCGGGCCGGCAAACGACGAGTCTGCAGGCGGGTGCCGTCCGCCCGCCAGGGTCAAACCTGGCGGATGGAACGGCACCTGCCCGCAGACTTTCATGGACTCCACGGGAAGGGGGATCAACATTTTACCGGCGCCTGACTTACCGGACTGCCGGGGTTGTAATGCCCCAGTGATTCCGGCAAGTCAGGCGGTTTTACCGGCACGATTTCCGCCAGACCCGTAATGAGGGTCATTCACTTTACTGTGAAACAGGTATATATTGTATACATTTGTTGAATTAAGTTGCCATATTATACCTTTTTGTTTTGGTTGTTGTATAAGTGTGAGGGTTAGAGATCCTTTGGTTGGAGTGTTCCCTTTTAGTTTGCTATAGGCAGGGAAATCCACGTTAGGCTAGGGATTGCCTCTGCTTCCTCACTGGAGAAACCCAGTACTTCTGCGTTTTGGTCAGTGAGGTGCTCTGTGTCTTTATATGACATTATAGGTGTGGCCCACTCAATTAGTACCAGAAGCAAGTGAATTGCAAAAATATGAGGGTGGGCACCACTTCTGTTTCAGTAGCTAAATAGGTACATTTATGAAAAACATATCTGGTAAATATATGAAGCACGGCAGAGGGGAAAGATCCCTGGTCCAAGGACCACATAAATGCATGCAATGTGAGAATCCAGAGGGGAGCTCTGAGTATTGTGTGCTAACCATGTGGGTACCTATTTAGCTACTGAAATAGAAGTGGTGCCCATCCTTATATTTTTGCAATTCACTTGCTTCTGGTACCAGTTGGTTGGAAGCACTCCAATAATGTAATACAAAGGCATAGAGCATTTCACAGACAAAAAAGCAGTACTGGGTTTCTCCAGCGAGGAAGCAGTGACAATCTGCAATTTAACCAGGGACACCAACGGCACTACTCCCAAAGGAGATCCCACCAGAAAGATTAAACAATTAGAGGGTCTAATCCGTAAACAGATTAACAGAAAAATGCCATGCAATCACACTAGGGCAATACTACAGGGCCCAGCCCAACCCTACAGGGTTACGTATCCCTCTATGGCTTACTTTATTCAAAGAAAGACGTGAATTAGTTACTAAATGGGAACAGATACTGAACAAATGTTTACTCAACTTGATTGTTTTAACCATATAAGAATTAACAAAGAATCTTGAGAGAATTGATCAAGAGGTGAAAGGAATGCAAACAGAACTTGAGGTTCATCCATTACAACACTCTCATCCATTAATGAGAAATTAGAATCAAACAAAACAGAACCAGAACATAAGATGATAAGAAAGTTCAAGAGGGAGATATTTGATTATCTTAACAACAAAGTCCATACATGGATGGACACATTTAAAACCAATCCCTTGAACCTGCCCAGTACCGACTCAGAGCGTACATCAGAACAGATGGACAACACAGGAATAGCCAACAGTGAGTAGCAATTGTCAGTAGTCTTAGAGCAGCGTCATCAGTCGCAACGAAGAAAAGAAAGAGAACACGTAGGGGAGAAGGAAACAGGGAGGACAACAGAGTCAAGACAGAGATGGCAGCCCTGCAAAACAGTTTGAATTGTGTTCCCACATGTGGCTCTAGCCTTTTGATACTTAGATTGATCTGTAAACTTAGACCTTGGCCCTCATTACAACACCGGCGCTAAACCATGGCGCTATTAGCACCATGGTTGGTGCCGGTGTTGTAACGGGTCCGCCATTGTTCAATGGGGAATTACCACCCCATTCCAAGGTTGGCGGGGCGGTAATTCCCCATTGAACAATGGCACTTCCCCATTCCCATTTTCGCCCCATAGGGCTCTATGGGAATGGGGAAGGCGCTAAGTACGGTACCGCAAATTGTGGTACCGTACTTAGCACCAAGGTCCCTTTGCGGTTCCCTACTTTAACGGCTGGTGTAGACCAGCTGTTAAGGTCGGGTCCCGCAAAGGGACCTCGTAATCAGGCGCTAATGGGTTAACGGCGCTGCAGCCTTTTACGGTGCCGTTAACCCATTACTGCCAGGGTCGTAATGAGGCCCCTTGTGTTTTATTTTCTGGACAGGAGACCAACAATACAGACAGTAAAACAGAGGAAGAAGTATATATGTTGAGTTCAAACCTAAAAGCAAAATTATACCAGCTATCTTGGTACCATCACAAAACTCCCCTGAACGACTTTTCGTGCATCTCTTTCATCAAGCCACGTAACCAGAATCTCTCTCACTTCGAGTGGTAGCGGATGACATTGCCTCCCTAAGACGAACTCAGCCACAGAGGCTCCCGTCTGAACCTTGGTTCTCTGAACAACTTAAACTAGCTCGTCTTGAGCTGAGACAAGCTGAGCGGACATGGCATTGGACCTACAATCCTAATCTTAGAATTCAATATAGGCAATGCGCCGTTGGCTACTTTGCAGCCATTTTGGCAGCTAGGAAGGCTTTTCTTGCCCAAAACATTGATCTAGCGCTTAGTAAGCCCAGTGAACTCTTGTCAGTGGTTAAATCGCTGACATCAATGGCTAATCTCACTACCGCTGTGATTCCATCTCAGGAACTCTGTAACTCACTGTCCCAGTTTTTTATTACTAAAATTGATACCATTCAGGCTAATATTTTATTGGTGGCTCAGGCTTCCACCCCAGCCACAGAGGTGCCAGCCGCAATCATTGAGGGGGTCTCCCAGAATGGTCTCTCTTTCCTGTGTTCGCTGAGTCACTGTCTCTGTATCCATCAACCAACTTAAGTCAGCTGCCCCGTCTGACCCGGTGCCGCAGACGGTGATGAAAGATATATCCAATGCTCTGTTGAGCGAGATTACCCTGGCCATTACCACGTCATGCCAGTCTGGCTACATTCATAGGGGAATTGAAATTAGTCATTGTGAGCCCACTGCTTAATAAGCCTTCTTTAAAACACTCTCTTCCTTTGAACTTTCGTCCAATTTCACTTCTGCCCTTTTCTATGAAACTTTTAGAGGCCTTGATCTCCCCACTTTTGTCATTTTTTGTGGAGTCCTCTGAGATCTTTGACCCCGTCCAGTCAGGATTCCGGCATGGCCTGGGCACAGAGAGTGTCCAGGTGTCAGTCCAGGATGACATGGCTATGTTGGTCGATGCCGGGGGGGGGGGGGATATGCCCTGATTCTACTCGATCTGCCATCTTCATTTGACACCGTGGACCACCCGACCCCTGCTGACCCACCTAGCCCAGGCCGGTATTTCTAGTGAAGTGCTGGCCTGTTTCGCCTTGTGTTTGGCGGAGACGGGCCAAATACTCTCACTCCCTCCCTTTCTTTCACTTCCCTGTTCTCTTTCATGTGGGGTTCCTTAGGGCTCTGCCCTGTATCCCATCCTTTTTAATATCTACATTCAGCCACTTGTGTGTCTCATCTGCTCCTTCGGCATCAGGTGCTACTCTTACGCTGACGACACTCAGATCCTGATCTGGTTAGATCTTGAGCAGGCTGAGATGGTGTCATGCCTTCGTCAGTGCCTGTCTGCCCTGGGGGACTGGATCAACCACAACTGGCTGAAGCTTAATGGAGACAAGACAGAGGTTATGGTGGTGGGTGCTCCCCCTGATCCCTCACTCTTGGTGTCCTCTTTTTGGCCATCTTCTTTGGGTCTGCTCACTATCCCTGTTACTACGGTTAAGAATCTGGGAGTTGTGGTCACGTCTATTCTTTCTATGGACCATCAGGTTTCGGGTGTGTGTAAAGCTGGGCATTTCCATTTGAAGATTCTGCAAAAGGTGCTCCCCCTTCTACCTTTGAAACTCAGGCCGCCAGTGGTGTCCGCTCTGGTTTTGAGTCACTTAGACTATTGCAATGCACTCTATCTAGCCCAGCCTAAGGGTCTCGTGCAGCGGATGCAGCGCTTGCAAAATCTGGCTGCCTGAGCGGCCACGGGACATATTACTCCAATTTTGCATGTCCTACACTGGCTACTTGTTTCCCAGCACATTTAATTTAAGGAACTTTGTCTGGTTCATCGTGCCTTCCATGATCAAGGAGGCAAATACCTATTAGAATGGTTAGGCTTTTTAAAGGCAATACACTTCAACCTCTACAGGTATTTCAAGGCACTCTTCTTTTCTATACTACAAGAAACGGGCCGCCTCTTTGCCTCTTCCAGTCTGCCTTACTGCCACAAGGATGCGCTGCCTCTGCTTCCAGACTGACTTCCACCCAAATTCAATAGTCTCAGCATTACAGGTTATATATTTAATTTTCTTACAAGCAGTAGCTCCCTTCCCCAGCTTTGTACACACTTGCTTGGTTCCAGTAGCTACAGTGAAGCTGTATAGCCACTCCTCCAACTTCAGATAACAATGCCTCCCTTGTATCAGAGGACACTAGACCTTTAATAACTTCGCCAGCTTGGTGGATTGATTTTAAACAGGGTTTCTTCACTACATAAAGGGTTCACCTCTTGGTTTGAGTATTTCCTGTTCTTCTTATCAATCCAACAACTTCTGTGCTTAAAGAATATTTGTTCTTAGTGTTGCAAGATTCAGGGCCTCATTCCGAGTATGGTGGTAGCCATGGAGCAATTAGCTCTATGGCTGCCTCCCATACCGGTACCGCCTCCGGCTTGGTGCAATGGGGACTTACCGGTCCATTCCGAGCTTGGAGGGACCGGTAAGTCCCCATTGACAAAACCATTCCCCATTCCCATTTCAGCCCCCATAGGGCTCAATGGGAATGGGGAAGGAGCAAATAACGGTACCGCAAATTGCGGTACCGTTATTGGCTCCAAAGTCCCTTAACGGGTCTGTCCACAACGACTGGTCAGACCAGGTGTTAAAGGAGGAACCCGCTAAGGGACCTCGGAATTGGGCGCAAAGGGTTTACCGGCACCGGCGTCCTTACCGGTGCCAGTAATCCCTTTGAGCCCAACTCGGAATGAGGCCCTCAGTCTTCAAAGGCATAAGAAGTTTAAGTATACACAACCACTCTTTAAGGCAGTTCTTGAACCTTTAGTATCTTTAAGGGTCTGTACTCCCATGGAGATACTTTCTGCTCCAGTCGGGAATCACTATTGGTCATATACAACCTTCCTTTGATGCCGTAAGATCTTGTAACAAGTGTGAATGTCAGCTTCAGAGTTTTCAGAGTACTTTCGAAAAAGTTCTCCCTTTTATTGGCGACACGCGACCACTGCGGCAACATTTAACAGTTTGACAATGGAAAATGAAAGGCTTTTCTTCACACAAGAGCACCAGAGTTTTCACTAGAAGGGCATGTGATACATTTTCATTGAAAAGATAAATGTTCACAACAACAAACAGTTTGTACTCGCTTGTACTCTTACGCAAGCCACTTAAGAGCTGGTAAAAGTTACCGTCAAGGGTTTATAAGTGAACGTGAACACCGAGCTTCACTCACCGGCTCCAGGAACACCGCGGTTGCGGGCTGCTTCAACTTCCCGACTTCTCCTTCTACTACTACTACGGCTTCAGGCACCCTTGGGACCCACACCCCTTTGCAACATGGGTGCCTGTTACGCTCAACTGATATCCCCGGGGGCGTCTGGAAGGCTCTGAGATCTGGAACCCTGGATGCGTAGTTGCCCAGTGCTGAATAATGAATCTGCAATTACAAAAGAGAGGATTTGTGATAACTGTCTCTAATGGGTGAATCTCCCACCTCCCTCTGACCGATTCCCTTCCCACTGGGTTCTTTTCTCACCTTAGTTATTTGTAGGGTGAGCTAGCCATCCTGCGTTTCTTGTGCAGGGGCGCTTGACGTTTGTTGGTGAGCTGCTCGAGTTGCTTCACTGGTGCAGTACGCCTTCCTTGGGCCCAGTCCTGCTGTGACCCCGAATCTGCTAGTAGGCAGGTAGGTTTGTTAATTGTAAGTTTTTGTTCTGTTTATGGTGGGAATTTGTTAATGTCTTTATCTCCTTCTTTTCAGGTGCAAAGGTCTTCATGCTGTCGTGCCGGATGGAGAGGCACGTTTTCTAGGTAAGAGAAAGCGCAAAGTGCAGCGCCTTTATTGTCTTTTAAAGCTAACCTGTGTTTTCTTCTTCTCCTCACAGGCCGCTGTGGTGCTGCGAGTGGATGAGAGTGTGATGAAAAAAAGGCCCCTGGAATCTGTTAAGGTACGTACAGCGCTGTGTGGTTGTTTAATATTGAAAGCAAACCTGAATATGTATCTTTTCCTTTGCAGATGTTGCTGTGGTGCCCCGGATGGAAGCGTGGCGTAGCACGATGGAATTCAGGTAAGACTGATGGAATTCAATGTTTTGGAAGCGCGCGTTCTAATATTGTTTTTCCCTTTCTTGTTATTATAGGTCGCAATGTTCGAACAGCAGCTGTGGTAGCGGTTCGCCAGAAGTCCTTAAGCTAGTACTCACAGGTGAGTGATGTTTCTTCTTCTCTCGGTTTCCACAGATTGCAGCCCAGTTGAGATTCTGAGTGCTGGATAGTGTTTTCTCAGGTAAGACAGAATAATCTTGTTCTTTTTCTTGCAGGATTACAGGAAGATGCTGAAGACCATGAGCTGGACACGGTAAGCATCACACTGCGGGTTGCAGAATAACACGAAGCGTGTTCTGCAGTCAGGGTGTGGTTTATATAGCCCAGGTAAAGTAGTACCACGGAAAGTAGTTCCAGGCCTGCCACACCCAAAACTCTAGACCGCATGGCTTGGTTCTTAGAACTAGACTGTGTGGGTGCTCCGATGTTGGATTTAAAGGCCCATGTACATAAATGGGACCTAGTTTGAACAGCCCTTCCTTCCTACATATGAGCCTGGTGCGATAAGTGCCAGGACTGGCTCCAGGAGCCCTTTTGTAGTTGTTTTAAGGCCCTCAGGGTTCTGGTGGGAGCCTGCTTGTGACACAACTTGTGCCCCCTCACAGTGGTCATGACAGTGCCACATTAACCTGGGAGTCTCCTGCACTCCTCTGTCCCTCAGGTTGCTTCTTGCCAAGGGTTCTTGGGCTTTAGCATGGCCATGGCTCTGGAGTTACAACCACTAGGCGCACCTGGGAAGACCTTCACTTTCAGCATGTCTCTCTCAGTGCAGCTATGGCAAAGCAGGGTTTATGAACACAGGTGTCATGAACCATCGGATGCGTCCTTTCTAGACTTCCTGGTCCCTGACCCATAGGGGCTTGCACTCAGCAGTACTCCCAACATGGCCGCCGAACGTGGAATACTGTTTACCAGTTTCCGCGCCGTATGCATTACGTTCTATAAAGCGGACACGACCCCGCGGCCCTGCACGTCTCACCACTACCGCTTGCCGTGGCTAGACGTGTGCTGCCTTAGTTCACTTGTGTTTTTCCTTTGATTCTTGGTTCCCGGTACCCCTATATACCTCCTCCTTCCTTCCTCCTCCTTGCATCCCGGATCTCCGTGCACTTGTCTTCCGTGTGCACTCTTCGCTGTTTCCTGGATTTCCTCAGACTTCCTGGACATCTGAACGTTCCCAGGTCTCGGAACGCTGAACGCACGCTGGAACCCGAGGACCTGCACGTTGGGTTATACAAGACCCGAACTCTACGAAAGAAGACTCCATCGAAGAACTCCAACAAACAACAAAGACAGGTGAGAAGGGGGGAAACCTGTGACAGATTGAGACGCCAACAAACTGATACAGTTACGGACATGGAGGCTGCAGTTCAAGACCTCATGCGCGGCATGCAAGAGTTAACCACAGAAGTTCAGAATCTCAAAGCTGAGAATGCTGCATTAAAACAACTAGTCCTGTCACTTGATTCCACGACCAAGGAAAGTGTATTGCTGGGCGGAGTAGTGGATAAATATGATGGCTCCTCAAAGAACCTTCGTGACTTCCTTGTTTCATGTTTAGTGCACTTTACCTTTAAGCCCTACTAATTTTCCACCCCCAGGGCAAAGGTGGGCTTTATGATTTTGCATCTCTCCAGCAATGCGTTACCTATGTAACACGCTTTAAGCAACTGGCCAAGGAAGCAGATTGGTCACCGGAGGCCTGTTTTACTCTATTCCGGAGAGGACTAAACGGAGGAGGAACAAGACGAATACCAACGATTTTTTGCACTATAGTTTTTGCAAGTTCAATTATGACATTGTCAACTTATAAAATTACATATGGAAATTTTCCCCATAGGTAGCAGGGATTAACCCATGACTGGACATGAAACCTGACAATTACATGCACAACCACGCTATATAATGGGTAAGATATCTAATTATTATGGGTACATGATCACAGTTATTTACACCTAACCGACACATGATTTTTATCAATGATTTGATAATATAATTGTTGTTCTTCTTTTTTTCTTTCTCTGTGTTTTTTCTCCGATTCCCACAAACCTCCTACCCCTCTCCCCCTCCCGAACATGGTCATCTTTTTATTTTCCGTTCTTTTTTCTTCAATTTATGAATGAATTAACAATGACTTTTAATTGTTGTTTTTGAATTTTACGGTTCACATGAATATCTACTTTGTGTCTTCTTGTTTACCACACTTTTTTATTTCTATTTTGCAAATTGCTCTTTAAATTGATTGTACATGAATTATAAAGCCCTGATTTGAAAAGGACGTTTGATACGTTGAAACACGTGTTATCACCATAGGGCAACATTTTTCAAGATAAATTGACAAATATCAATCTCAAATTGAAGTCGTGTGATTTTTTCCAATCAATGGATTTCTCAATAATTTCTTCCGGGCGCATGAGCACTTCTTAAGGGTAACCAACTTCTATTTTGTCTTTTCCTAATGGAGTAGAGGAATCAAAGACTCCATTGTTACCCTAGTTCCATGTGACCTTTTAAACTGTAGTACAAGATAAAGAGGGCGCAGAGTTCTAAGTGAAAAGTACCTCAAAACAGATTCCTCACATTTTTTAAGTAATCTCAAGACTTGTGTGGAACTTTCTTGAACTTTGGGAAGGTTAGGAGCTAGGAGCTGGAAGAAGCTCAGAACTTTGTTTTGATCACCATTTCTTTCCGTATTGACATCCCTACACATGGTTTAGCTTTAGTTGGGAGGGCATGGATAGGATTTGAACACAGACAGATTTTCAAGTTGAGCTTTCTGACTCAGACTTTCCTTAGTTTCGTTCAAGTAGGGAAATCCTACCTTAGCATAGCGCAAGTTAGACCTTCAACCATCCTGACATTTGAGTTAATAAACCATTTTGTTTTGAACTTTGAATCTGTTGTCTGTGTCTTGCTTCATGATGCATTCACAGCACCCCCAGCTCATGGTGTTTAAGATTCTAGTTACGTGGCTTCTTGAAAGAGATGTGCAAAAAGTATTTAAGGAGAGTTTTGCGAAAGATATCTAAGGATGGTACTGAGAAAGGTGGTATACATTTTCCTTTAGGTTTGAACTCCAGATATTCGTTGTACTCTGTTTTACGAGCTGAACTATTGGTCTCAAGTGCAGAAAAAAACACAGGAGCACTAAGTTTACATGTGAATTTGAAATTTCGATCTAAGTATCGAAAAGGCTAGAGCGACATGTGGGAACAAAATTCAATCCATTTTGCAGGACTGCAATCTCAGTTTTAGTAAGATATCTATTAGATAACTTAATAACTAAGTGTTATTGCACTGGAGACTCATCTTGGCTCTGCTGTCCTTCCTGTTTCCTGCTCCCCCTACGTATCCTCTTTCTTTTCTTTGTTGGTTTAAAAAGAGACAGATGACGCTGCTCTAAGAAAATTGGGAATCACTACTTTGATGAATCGATAAAGATTCCCCCAAAACCTTGGCCCGGGATGTTCCTCATGTGGCCAGGGAAAGGCAGATGCTTCCTGATCCTGACCCTAGGGGTGGTGTTCTGCGGAGGCTCGCATAACCGAGGAAATAGGTCAAGAGGAAGGGGAAATTCCCCTGTTTAACTTTCCCAGAGATCCTAATATATTGATAGCTTATGGTAAAATGGAAAGAGTAAAGAAAACAGAGGAACAAAGATGTGGAAGTGGTCAGCCAATTAACAAGAATGACCTAGACCTGAGGCAGACTGAGAGGCATAAAAGCCCCCCCTCAGGTGCAGGTAGTAGAGATGAAGCAGAAGAAGTAGAGGCAGCAGGAGAGGCAGATGAAGCGCAGGCTGTGTATGCTACAGCAGACAGGAGTAGAGGAGCTGGAAGATGCTGGATTTGTTGCAAGTCCTGAGAGGGTCTGTGCCTCTATCATCCCTAACCGCAGAGGTTGCGCAGTGGGAAGCGTGTGGAAGAAACGCTTACACAGGAAGGTTATGTTATGTAGAGATTTTGCAGCGGGTGTAGTGTGAGGAGTCGAGAAGTCTCAAGTGGCAGGGTTGCACCGGAGACTCCCAGGAGTCAGAGCAACTCCAAATCAATCTGGCGGAGGCAGCGCCTGGTCCAGAGAAGCCATGGTTTTAGCAGTCCTGCGATTGCGGAGAGGAGCACCTGGAAGCGACTTACCCAGTGAGTCTAAGCCACGCAAGTGACTCTGGGGTGCTCCGGTGTAAGCCACTTGGTCAGCACAGGAAGAATCATTCGAGTGTGAGTGATAACAGAATAAACAATGTTAAAAGTGTCGAACAGTTGTCAATATAGAAGAAAGGGATAATAAGAATAACGAATACCACATTTGTACAAGTTTACAAATGCAAGTTAATACATCTTGCAAATACAGAACCAGTTTCCATTACCAAAGGCGAACTAGTATTATGAATGCCGTACTGTTGCACATTTGCAAAAGTGGCTGATATTAAACCAAACAAAGTTTTGGAATGAAAGTGTGAGTTTGGGCAAACACCAACAACCTGGTGGGACGGTCCTACTAGTAACCCACGCATAACATAAATAGGTTGCCAAATGCAAGAGGGGAATAGTGAGAAACCCCAAAGTTGTAAAGGTTGCCATTCAGGTTCGGGGATAGCTATCATTGTGGTTGATGTAGATTCACATTGCTACAGCAAAAACAAAAGCAGGAAAAGACTTGATCCTGAATATCATTTTCATTATTGATGCAGAAGGGAAGGAAAGGTGGCAAACAGGCTGCCTTTCTAGAGGTGGTTACCTAGAGGGAGCTGAACATCGTTTGTGGAGAGGTCCTTATAAGGATCAGTGTGAATGCTCTATTCTCTGAAAGCTGTTGACAGTTTTATGCCAAAGAAGGCTATTGAAGCGGTTGTTATTCTACTGTGAAAGTTACAATTGAAGCAGTTATCTGTTTTGGTTCTGATGAAGTAGACGGGCAGGTGAGTAGACCCGTAGGGCAAGAGGTGATTGCCCAGAAGAAACCGGTGAAAGGTTACGCCAGGTAGTAGAAGGAGTAAGTGCTTAAGAGTGGTACTATTGGAAAGGAGCATATTAAGTTGTGTCCTTTGTGGAAGAATTGTGAAAGCTGATTGAGGAAAAGTTACAATTGTTTCTGACAGTCATTCTTGAAGCAGACCATTCTGACCAAACCATTTGTTGTTGCAAAGGATGTGAAGGAGTAGTCATTTCAGGAGAGAGTTTATGATTTTTCCTTTCAAGATAATTTGGGAGAGTTGTTAGTCCAGGAGGAGTGAGAGCTTTTGGACTTTGACAATTACATCATTGAAACAGCGGTACTTTGTGGCAAAATCAGATTTCCTGGGTTTTCGGTTGAACTGTGGAAAAACCCCTTGTTTGGATCAGGGGAAGTGGGGTTCGCCCAGTCCATGACAGGAGACATTGGCCCTCATCACAAGTTTTCTGGTCCGGAAACAACAGTGCTGGTAAGCTTAACAACACCATTGTTTTCGGGCCGGCAAACGACGAGTCTGCAGGCGGGTGCCGTCCGCCCGCCAGGGTCAAACCTGGCGGATGGAACGGCACCTGCCCGCAGACTTTCATGGAAGCACAGGTACCATTATTAACAGTGCTGGTGCTTCCATGGTCCCCATTCCTACCGGACTCCACGGGAATGGGGATCAACATTTTACCGGCGCCTGACTTACCGGACTGCCGAGGTTGTAATGCCCCAGTGATTCCGGCAAGTCAGGCGGTTTTACCGGCACGATTTCCGCCAGACCCGTAATGAGGGTCATTCACTTTACTGTGAAACAGGTTATATATTGTATACATTTGTTGAATTAAGTTGCCATATTATACCTTTTTGTTTTGGTTGTTGTATAAGTGTGAGGGTTAGAGATCCTTTGGTTGGAGTGTTCCCTTTTAGTTTGCTATAGGCAGGGAAATCCACGTTAGGGTAGGGATTGCCTCTGCTTCCTCACTGGAGAAACCCAGTACTTCTGCGTTTTGGTCAGTGAGGTGCTCTGTGTCTTTATATGACATTATAGGTGTGGCCCACTCAATTAGTACCAGAAGCAAGTGAATTGCAAAAATATGAGGGTGGGCACCACTTCTGTTTCAGTAGCTAAATAGGTACATTTATGAAAAACATATCTGGTAAATATATGAAGCACGGCAGAGGGGAAAGATCCCTGGTCCAAGGACCACATAAATGCATGCAATGTGAGAATCCAGAGGGGAGCTCTGAGTATTGTGTGCTAACCATGTGGGTACCTATTTAGCTACTGAAATAGAAGTGGTGCCCATCCTTATATTTTTGCAATTCACTTGCTTCTGGTACCAGTTGGTTGGAAGCACTCCAATAATGTAATACAAAGGCATAGAGCATTTCACAGACAAAAAAGCAGTACTGGGTTTCTCCAGCGAGGAAGCAGTGACAATCTGCAATTTAACCAGGGACACCAACGGCACTACTCCCAAAGGAGATCCCACCAGAAAGATTAAACAATTAGAGGGTCTAATCCGTAAACAGATTGACAGAAAAATGCCATGCAATCACACTAGGGCAATACTACAGGGCCCAGCCAAACCCTACAGGGTTACGTATCCCTCTATGGCTTACTTTATTCAAAGAAAGACGTGAATTAGTTACTAAATGGGAACAGATACTGAACAAATGTTTACTCAACTTGATTGTTTTAACCATATAAGAATTAACAAAGAATCTTGAGAGAATTGATCAAGAGGTGAAAGGAATGCAAACAGAACTTGAGGGTCTGTTTGGGAATGAAGAAATAGACACAACACTCTCATCCATTAATGAGAAATTAGAATCAAACAAAACAGAACCAGAACATAAGATGATAAGAAAGTTCAAGAGGGAGATATTTGATTATCTTAACAACAAAGTCCATACATGGATGGACACATTTAAAACCAATCCCTTGAACCTGCCCAGTACCGACTCAGAGCGTACATCAGAACAGATGGACAACACAGGAATAGCCAACAGTGAGTAGCAATTGTCAGTAGTCTTAGAGCAGCGTCATCAGTCGCAACGAAGAAAAGAAAGAGAACACGGAGGGGAGAAGGAAACAGGGAGGACAACAGAGTCAAGACAGAGATGGCAGCCCTGCAAAACAGTTTGAATTGTGTTCCCACATGTGGCTCTAGCCTTTTGATACTTAGATTGATCTGTAAACTTAGACCTTGGCCCTCATTACAACACCGGCGCTAAACCATGGCGCTATTAGCACCATGGTTGGTGCCGGTGTTGTAACGGGTCCGCCATGGTTCAATGGGGAATTACCACCCCATTCCAAGGTTGGCGGGGCGGTAATTCCCCATTGAACAATGGCACTTCCCCATTCCCATTTTCGCCCCATAGGGCTCTATGGGAATGGGGAAGGCGCTAAGTACGGTACCGCAAATTGTGGTACCGTACTTAGCACCAAGGTCCCTTTGCGGTTCCCTACTTTAACGGCTGGTGTAGACCAGCTGTTAAGGCCG
The DNA here is from genome assembly GCF_040938575.1 of Ambystoma mexicanum. Lineage (NCBI taxonomy): Eukaryota > Metazoa > Chordata > Amphibia > Caudata > Ambystomatidae > Ambystoma > Ambystoma mexicanum. The sequence goes on from NC_090940.1 coordinate 521,662,906, forward strand.
GGTCCCGCAAAGGGACCTCGTAATCAGGCGCTAATGGGTTAACGGCGCTGCAGCCTTTTACGGCGCCGTTAACCCATTACTGCCAGGGTCGTAATGAGGCCCCTTGTGTTTTATTTTCTGGACAGGAGACCAACAATACAGACAGTAAAACAGAGGAAGAAGTATATATGCTGAGTTCAAACCTAAAAGCAAAATTATACCAGCTATCTTGGTACCATCACAAAACTCCCCTGAACGACTTTTCGTGCATCTCTTTCATCAAGCCACGTAACCAGAATCTCTCTCACTTCGAGTGGTAGCGGATGACATTGCCTCCCTAAGACGAACTCAGCCACAGAGGCTCCCGTCTGAACCTTGGTTCTCTGAACAACTTAAACTAGCTCGTCTTGAGCTGAGACAAGCTGAGCGGACATGGCATTGGACCTACAATCCTAATCTTAGAATTCAATATAGGCAATGCGCCGTTGGCTACTTTGCAGCCATTTTGGCAGCTAGGAAGGCTTTTCTTGCCCAAAACATTGATCTAGCGCTTAGTAAGCCCAGTGAACTCTTGTCAGTGGTTAAATCGCTGACATCAATGGCTAATCTCACTACCGCTGTGATTCCATCTCAGGAACTCTGTAACTCACTGTCCCAATTTTTTATTACAAAAATTGATACCATTCAGGCTAATATTTTATTGGTGGCTCAGGCTTCCACCCCAGCCACAGAGGTGCCAGCCGCAATCATTGAGGGGGTCTCCCAGAATGGTCTCTCTTTCCTGTGTTCGCTGAGTCACTGTCTCTGTATCCATCAACCAACTTAAGTTAGCTGCCCCGTCTGACCCGGTGCCGCAGACGGTGATGAAAGATATATCCAATGCTCTGTTGAGCGAGATTACCCTGGCCATTACCACGTCATCCCAGTCTGGCTACATTCATAGGGGAATTGAAATTAGTAATTGTGAGCCCACTGCTTAATAAGCCTTCTTTAAAACCCTCTCTTCCTTTGAACTTTCGTCCAATTTCACTTCTGCCCTTTTCTATGAAACTTTTAGAGGCCTTGATCTCCCCACTTTTGTCATTTTTTGTGGAGTCCTCTGAGATCTTTGACCCCGTCCAGTCAGGATTCCGGCATGGCCTGGGCACAGAGAGTGTCCAGGTGTCAGTCCAGGATGACATGGCTATGTTGGTCGATGCCGGGGGGGGGGGGGGAATATGCCCTGATTCTACTCGATCTGCCATCTTCATTTGACACCGTGGACCACCCAACCCCTGCTGACCCACCTAGCCCAGGCCGGTATTTCTAGTGAAGTGCTGGCCTGTTTCACCTTGTTTTTGGCGGAGAGGGGCCAAATACTCTCACTCCCTCCCTTTCTTTCACTTCCCTGTTCTCTTTCATGTGGGGTTCCTTAGGGCTCTGCCCTGTATCACATCCTTTTTAATATCTACATTCAGCCACTTGTGTGTCTCATCTGCTCCTTCGGCATCAGGTGCTACTCTTACGCTGACGACACTCAGATCCTGATCTGGTTAGATCTTGAGCAGGCTGAGATGGTGTCATGCCTTCGTCAGTGCCTGTCTGCCCTGGGGGACTGGATCAACCACAACTGGCTGAAGCTTAATGGAGACAGGACAGAGGTTATGGTGGTGGGTGCTCCCCCTGATCCCTCACTCTTGGTGTCCTCTTTTTGGCCATCTTCATTGGGTCTGCTCACTATCCCTGTTACTACGGTTAAGAATCTGGGAGTTGTGGTCACGTCTATTCTTTCTATGGACCATCAGGTTTCGGGTGTGTGTAAAGCTGGGCATTTCCATTTGAAGATTCTGCAAAAGGTGCTCCCCCTTCTACCTTTGAAACTCAGGCCGCCAGTGGTGTCCGCTCTGGTTTTGAGTCACTTAGACTATTGCAATGCACTCTATCTAGCCCAGCCTAAGGGTCTCGTGCAGCGGATGCAGCGCTTGCAAAATCTGGCTGCCTGAGCGGCCACGGGACATATTACTCCAATTTTGCATGTCCTACACTGGCTACTTGTTTCCCAGCACATTTAATTTAAGGAACTTTGTCTGGTTCATCGTGCCTTCCATGATCAAGGAGGCAAATACCTATTAGAATGGTTAGGCTTTTTAAAGACAAGACACTTCAACCTCTACAGGTATTTCAAGGCACTCTTATTTTCTATACTACAAGAAACTCTTTGCCTCTTCCAGTCTGCCTTACTGCCACAAGGATGCGCTGCCTCTGCTTCCAGACTGACTTCCACCCAAATTCAATAGTCTCAGCATTAAAGGTTATATATTTAATTTTCTTACAAGCAGTAGCTCCCTTCCCCAGCTTTGTACACACTTGCTTGGTTCCAGTAGCTACAGTGAAGCTGTATAGCCACTCCTCCAACTTCAGATAACAATGCCTCCCTTGTATCAGAGGACACTAGACCTTTAATAACTTCGCCAGCTTGGTGGATTGATTTTAAACAGGGTTTCTTCACTACATAAAGGGTTCACCTCTTGGTTTGAGTATTTCTTGTTCTTCTTATCAATCCAACAACTTCTGTGCTTAAAGAATATTTGTTCTTAGTGTTGCAAGATTCAGGGCCTCATTCCGAGTATGGTGGTAGCCATGGAGCAATTAGCTCTATGGCTGCCTCCCATACCGGTACCGCCTCCGGCTTGGTGCAATGGGGACTTACCGGTCCATTCCGAGCTTGGAGGGACCGGTAAGTCCCCATTGACAAAACCATTCCCCATTCCCATTTCAGCCCCCATAGGGCTCAATGGGAATGGGGAAGGAGCAAATAACGGTACCGCAAATTGCGGTACCGTTATTGGCTCCAAAATCCCTTAACGGGTCTGTCCACAACGACTGGTCAGACCAGGTGTTAAAGGAGGAACCCGCTAAGGGACCTCGGAATTGGGCGCAAAGGGTTTACCGGCACCGGCGTCCTTACCGGTGCCAGTAATCCCTTTGAGCCCAACTTGGAATGAGGCCCTCAGTCTTCAAAGGCATAAGAAGTTTAAGTATACACAACCACTCTTTAAGGCAGTTCTTGAACCTTTAGTATCTTTAAGGGTCTGTACTCCCATGGAGATACTTTCTGCTCCAGTCGGGAATCACTATTGGTCATATACAACCTTCCTTTGATGCCGTAAGATCTTGTAACAAGTGTGAATGTCAGCTTCAGAGTTTTCAGAGTACTTTCGAAAAAGTTCTCCCTTTTATTGGCGACACGCGACCACTGCGGCAACATTTAACAGTTTGACAATGGAAAATGAAAGGCTTTTCTTCACACAAGAGCACCAGAGTTTTCACTAGAAGGACATGTGATACATTTTCATTGAAAAGATAAATGTTCACAACAACAAACAGTTTGTACTCGCTTGTACTCTTACGCAAGCCACTTAAGAGCTGGTAAAAGTTACCGTCAAGGGTTTATAAGTGAACGTGAACACCGAGCTTCACTCACCGGCTCCAGGAACACTGCGGTTGCGGGCTGCTTCAACTTCCCGACTTCTCCTTCTACTACTACTACGGCTTCAGGCACCCTTGGGACCCACACCCCTTTGCAACACGGGTGCCTGTTACGCTCAACTGATATCCCCGGGGGCGTCTGGAAGGCTCTGAGATCTGGAACCCTGGATGCGTAGTTGCCCAGTGCTGAATAATGAATCTGCAATTACAAAAGAGAGGATTTGTGATAACTGTCTCTAATGGGTGAATCTCCCACCTCCCTCTGACCGATTCCCTTCCCACTGGGTTCTTTTCTCACCTTAGTTATTTGTAGGGTGAGCTAGCCATCCTGCGTTTCTTGTGCAGGGGCGCTTGACGTTTGTTGGTGAGCTGCTCGAGTTGCTTCACTGGTGCAGTACGCCTTCCTTGGGCCCAGTCCTGCTGTGACCCTGAATCTGCTAGTAGGCAGGTAGGTTTGTTAATTGTAAGTTTTTGTTCTGTTTATGGTGGGAATTTGTTAATGTCTTTATCTCCTTCTTTTCAGGTGCAAAGGTCTTCATGCTGGCGTGCCGGATGGAGAGGCACGTTTTCTAGGTAAGAGAAAGCGCAAAGTGCAGCGCCTTTATTGTCTTTTAAAGCTAACCTGTGTTTTCTTTTTTCTCCTCACAGGCCGCTGTGGTGCTGCGAGTGGATGAGAGTGTGATGAAAAAAAGGCCCCTGGAATCTGTTAAGGTACGTACAGCGCTGTGTGGTTGTTTAATATTGAAAGCAAACCTGAATATGTATCTTTTCCTTTGCAGATGTTGCTGTGGTGCCCCGGATGGAAGCGTGGCGTAGCACGATGGAATTCAGGTAAGACTGATGGAATTCAATGTTTTGGAAGCGTGCGTTCTAATATTGTTTTTCCCTTTCTTGTTATTATAGGTCGCAATGTTCGAACAGCAGCTGTGGTAGCGGTTCGCCAGAAGTCCTTAAGCTAGTACTCACAGGTGAGTGATGTTTCTTCTTCTCTCGGTTTCCACAGATTGCAGCCCAGTTGAGATTCTGAGTGCTGGATAGTGTTTTCTCAGGTAAGACAGAATAATCTTGTTCTTTTTCTTGCAGGATTACAGGAAGATGCTGAAGACCATGAGCTGGACACGGTAAGCATCACACTGCGGGTTGCAGAATAACACGAAGCGTGTTCTGCAGTCAGGGTGTGGTTTATATAGCCCAGGTAAAGTAGTACCACGGAAAGTAGTTCCAGGCCTGCCACACCCAAAACTCTAGACCGCATGGCTTGGTTCTTAGAACTAGACTGTGTGGGTGCTCCGATGTTGGATTTAAAGGCCCATGTACATAAATGGGACCTAGTTTGAACAGCCCTTCCTTCCTACATATGAGCCTGGTGCGATAAGCGCCAGGACTGGCTCCAGGAGCCCTTTTGCAGTTGTTTTAAGGCCCTGAGGGTTCTGGTGGGAGCCTGCTTGTGACACAACTTGTGCCCCCTCACAGTGGTCATGACAGTGCCACATTAACCTGGGAGTCTCCTGCACTCCTCTGTCCCTCAGGTTGCTTCTTGCCAAGGGTTCTTGGGCTTTAGCATGGCCATGGCTCTGGAGTTACAACCACTAGGCGCACCTGGGAAGACCTTCACTTTCAGCATGTCTCTCTCAGTGCAGCTATGGCAAAGCAGGGTTTATGAACACAGGTGTCATGAACCATCGGATGCGTCCTTTCTAGACTTCCTGGTCCCTGACCCATAGGGGCTTGCACTCAGCAGTAATCCCAACATGGCCGCCGAACGTGGAATACTGTTTACCAGTTTCCGCGCCGTATGCATTACGTTCTATAAAGCGGACACGACCCCGCGGCCCTGCACGTCTCACCACTACCGCTTGCCGTGGCTAGACGTGTGCTGCCTTAGTTCACTTGTGTTTTTCCTTTGATTCTTGGTTCCCGGTACCCCTATATACCTCCTCCTTCATTCCTCCTCCTTGCATCCCGGATCTCCGTGCACTTGTCTTCCGTGTGCACTCTTCGCTGTTTCCTGGATTTCCTCAGACTTCCTGGACATCTGAACGTTCCCAGGTCTCGGAACGCTGAACGCACGCTGGAACCCGAGGACCTGCACGTTGGGTTATACAAGACCCAAACTCTACGAAAGAAGACTCCATCGAAGAACTCCAACAAACAACAAAGACAGGTGAGAAGGGGGGAAACCTGTGACAGATTGAGACGCCAACAAACTGATACAGTTACGGACATGGAGGCTGCAGTTCAAGACCTCATGCGCGGCATGCAAGAGTTAACCACAGAAGTTCAGAATCTCAAAGCTGAGAATGCTGCATTAAAACAACTAGTCCTGTCACTTGATTCCACGACCAAGGAAAGTGTATTGCTGGGCGGAGTAGTGGATAAATATGATGGCTCCTCAAAGAACCTTCGTGACTTCCTTGTTTCATGTTTAGTGCACTTTACCTTTAAGCCCTACTAATTTTCCACCCCCAGGGCAAAGGTGGGCTTTATGATTTTGCATTTCTCCAGCAATGCGTTACCTATGTAACACGCTTTAAGCAACTGGCCAAGGAAGCAGATTGGTCACCGGAGGCCTGTTTTACTCTATTCCGGAGAGGACTAAACGGAGGAGGAACAAGACGAATACCAACGATTTTTTGCACTATAGTTTTTGCAAGTTCAATTATGACATTGTCAACTTATAAAATTACATATGGAAATTTTCCCCATAGGTAGCAGGGATTAACCCATGACTGGACATGAAACCTGACAATTACATGCACAACCACGCTATATAATGGGTAAGATATCTAATTATTATGGGTACATGATCACAGTTATTTACACCTAACCGAAACATGATTTTTATCAATGACTTGATAATATAATTGTTGTTCTTCTTTTTTTCTTTCTCTGTGTTTTTTCTCTGATTCCCACAAACCTCCTACCCCTCTCCCCCTCCCGAACATGGTCATCTTTTTATTTTCCGTTCTTTTTTCTTCAATTTATGAATGAATTAACAATGACTTTTAATTGTTGTTTTTGAATTTTACGGTTCACATGAATATCTACTTTGTGTCTTCTTGTTTACCACACTTTTTTATTTCTATTTTGCAAATTGCTCTTTAAATTGATTGTACATGAATTATAAAGCCCTGATTTGAAAAGGACGTTTGATACGTCGAAACACGTGTTATCACCATAGGGCAACATTTTTCAAGATAAATTGACAAATATCAATCTCAAATTGAAGTCGTGTGATTTTTTCCAATCAATGGATTTCTCAATAATTTCTTCCGGGCGCATGAGCACTTCTTAAGGGTAACCAACTTCTATTTTGTCTTTTCCTAATGGAGTAGAGGAATCAAAGACTCCATTGTTACCCTAGTTCCATGTGACCTTTTAAACTGTAGTACAAGATAAAGAGGGCGCAGAGTTCTAAGTGAAAAGTACCTCAAAACAGATTCCTCACATTTTTTAAGTAATCTCAAGACTTGTGTGGAACTTTCTTGAACTTTGGGAAGGTTAGGAGCTAGGAGCTGGAAGAAGCTCAGAACTTTGTTTTGATCACCATTTCTTTCCGTATTGACATCCCTACACATGGTTTAGCTTTAGTTGGGAGGGCATGGATAGGATTTGAACACAGACAGATTTTCAAGTTGAGCTTTCTGACTCAGACTTTCCTTAGTTTCGTTCAAGTAGGGAAATCCTACCTTAGCATAGCGCAAGTTAGACCTTCAACCATCCTGACATTTGAGTTAATAAACCATTTTGTTTTGAACTTTGAATCTGTTGTCTGTGTCTTGCTTCATGATGCATTCACAGCACCCCCAGCTCATGGTGTTTAAGATTCTAGTTACGTGGCTTCTTGAAAGAGATGTGCAAAAAGTATTTAAGGAGAGTTTTGCGAAAGATATCTAAGGATGGTACTGAGAAAGGTGGTATACATTTTCCTTTAGGTTTGAACTCCAGATATTCGTTGTACTCTGTTTTATGAGCTGAACTATTGGTCTCAAGTGCAGAAAAAAACACAGGAGCACTAAGTTTACATGTGAATTTGAAATTTCGATCTAAGTATCGAAAAGGCTAGAGCGACATGTGGGAACAAAATTCAATCCATTTTGCAGGACTGCAATCTCAGTTTTAGTAAGATATCTATTAGATAACTTAATAACTAAGTGTTATTGCACTGGAGACTCATCTTGGCTCTGCTGTCCTTCCTGTTTCCTGCTCCCCCTACGTATCCTCTTTCTTTTCTTTGTTGGTTTAAAAAGAGACAGATGACGCTGCTCTAAGAAAATTGGGAATCACTACTTTGATGAATCGATAAAGATTCCCCCAAAACCTTGGCCCGGGATGTTCCTCATGTGGCCAGGGAAAGGCAGATGCTTCCTGATCCTGACCCTAGGGGTGGTGTTCTGCGGAGGCTCGCATAACCGAGGAAATAGGTCAAGAGGAAGGGGAAATTCCCCTGTTTAACTTTCCCAGAGATCCTAATATATTGATAGCTTATTGTAAAATGGAAAGAGTAAAGAAAACAGAGGAACAAAGATGTGGAAGTGGTCAGCCAATTAACAAGAATGACCTAGACCTGAGGCAGACTGAGAAGCATAAAAGCCCCCCCTCAGGTGCAGGTAGTAGAGATGAAGCAGAAGAAGTAGAGGCAGCAGGAGAGGCAGATGAAGCGCAGGCTGTGTATGCTACAGCAGACAGGAGTAGAGGAGCTGGAAGATGCTGGATTTGTTGCAAGTCCTGAGAGGGTCTGTGCCTCTATCATCCCAAACCGCAGAGGTTGCGCAGTGGGAAGCGTGTGGAAGAAACGCTTACACAGGAAGGTTATGTTATGTAGAGATTTTGCAGCGGGTGTAGTGTGAGGAGTCGAGAAGTCTCAAGTGGCAGGGTTGCACCGGAGACTCCCAGGAGTCAGAGCAACTCCAAATCAATCTGGCGGAGGCAGCGCCTGGTCCAGAGAAGCCATGGTTTTAGCAGTCCTGCGATTGCGGAGAGGAGCACCTGGAAGCGACTTACCCAGTGAGTCTAAGCCACGCAAGTGACTCTGGGGTGCTCCGGTGTAAGCCACTTGGTCAGCACAGGAAGAATCATTCGAGTGTGAGTGATAACAGAATAAACAATGTTAAAAGTGTCGAACAGTTGTCAATATAGAAGAAAGGGATAATAAGAATAACGAATACCACATTTGTACAAGTTTACAAATGCAAGTTAATACATCTTGCAAATACAGAACCAGTTTCCATTACCAAAGGCGAACTAGTATTATGAATGCCGTACTGTTGCACATTTGCAAAAGTGGCTGATATTAAACCAAACAAAGTTTTGGAATGAAAGTGTGAGTTTGGGCAAACACCAACAACCTGGTGGGACGGTCCTACTAGTAACCCACGCATAACATAAATAGGTTGCCAAATGCAAGAGGGGAATAGTGAGAAACCCCAAAGTTGTAAAGGTTGCCATTCAGGTTCGGGGATAGCTATCATTGTGGTTGATGTAGATTCACATTGCTACAGCAAAAACAAAAGCAGGAAAAGACTTGATCCTGAATATCATTTTCATTATTGATGCAGAAGGGAAGGAAAGGTGCAAACAGGCTGCCTTTCTGGAGGTGGTTACCTAGAGGGAGCTGAACATCGTTTGTGGAGAGGTCCTTATAAGGATCAGTGTGAATGCTCTATTCTCTGAAAGCTGTTGACAGTTTTATGCCAAAGAAGGCTATTGAAGCGGTTGTTATTCTACTGTGAAAGTTACAATTGAAGCAGTTATCTGTTTTGGTTCTGATGAAGTAGACGGGCAGGTGAGTAGACCCGTAGGGCAAGAGGTGATTGCCCAGAAGAAACCGGTGAAAGGTTACGCCAGGTAGTAGAAGGAGTAAGTGCTTAAGAGTGGTACTATTGGAAAGGAGCATATTAAGTTGTGTCCTTTGTGGAAGAATTGTGAAAGCTGATTGAGGAAAAGTTACAATTGTTTCTGACAGTCATTCTTGAAGCAGACCATTCTGACCAAACCATTTGTTGTTGCAAAGGATGTGAAGGGTGAAGGAGTAGTCATTTCAGGAGAGAGTTTATGATTTTTCCTTTCAAGATAATTTGGGAGAGTTGTTAGTCCAGGAGGAGTGAGAGCTTTTGGACTTTGACAATTACATCATTGAAACAGCGGTACTTTGTGGCAAAATCAGATTTCCTGGGTTTTCGGTTGAACTGTGGAAAAACCCCTTGTTTGGATCAGGGGAAGTGGGGTTCGCCCAGTCCATGACAGGAGACATTGGCCCTCATCACAAGTTTTCTGGTCCGGAAACAACAGTGCTGGTAAGCTTAACAACACCATTGTTTTCGGGCCGGCAAACGACGAGTCTGCAGGCGGGTGCCGTCCGCCCGCCAGGGTCAAACCTGGCGGATGGAACGGCACCTGCCCGCAGACTTTCATGGAAGCACAGGTACCATTATTAACAGTGCTGGTGCTTCCATGGTCCCCATTCCTACCGGACTCCACGGGAATGGGGATCAACATTTTACCGGCGCCTGACTTACCGGACTGCCGAGGTTGTAATGCCCCAGTGATTCCGGCAAGTCAGGCGGTTTTACCGGCACGATTTCCGCCAGACCCGTAATGAGGGTCATTCACTTTACTGTGAAACAGGTTATATATTGTATACATTTGTTGAATTAAGTTGCCATATTATACCTTTTTGTTTTGGTTGTTGTATAAGTGTGAGGGTTAGAGATCCTTTGGTTGGAGTGTTCCCTTTTAGTTTGCTATAGGCAGGGAAATCCACGTTAGGGTAGGGATTGCCTCTGCTTCCTCACTGGAGAAACCCAGTACTTCTGCGTTTTGGTCAGTGAGGTGCTCTGTGTCTTTATATGACATTATAGGTGTGGCCCACTCAATTAGTACCAGAAGCAAGTGAATTGCAAAAATATGAGGGTGGGCACCACTTCTGTTTCAGTAGCTAAATAGGTACATTTATGAAAAACATATCTGGTAAATATATGAAGCACGGCAGAGGGGAAAGATCCCTGGTCCAAGGACCACATAAATGCATGCAATGTGAGAATCCAGAGGGGAGCTCTGAGTATTGTGTGCTAACCATGTGGGTACCTATTTAGCTACTGAAATAGAAGTGGTGCCCATCCTTATATTTTTGCAATTCACTTGCTTCTGGTACCAGTTGGTTGGAAGCACTCCAATAATGTAATACAAAGGCATAGAGCATTTCACAGACAAAAAAGCAGTACTGGGTTTCTCCAGCGAGGAAGCAGTGACAATCTGCAATTTAACCAGGGACACCAACGGCACTACTCCCAAAGGAGATCCCACCAGAAAGATTAAACAATTAGAGGGTCTAATCCGTAAACAGATTAACAGAAAAATGCCATGCAATCACACTAGGGCAATACTACAGGGCCCAGCCAAACCCTACAGGGTTACGTATCCCTCTATGGCTTACTTTATTCAAAGAAAGACGTGAATTAGTTACTAAATGGGAACAGATACTGAACAAATGTTTACTCAACTTGATTGTTTTAACCATATAAGAATTACCAAAGAATCTTGAGAGAATTGATCAAGAGGTGAAAGGAATGCAAACAGAACTTGAGGGTCTGTTTGGGAATGAAGAAATAGACACAACACTCTCATCCATTAATGAGAAATTAGAATCAAACAAAACAGAACCAGAACATAAGATGATAAGAAAGTTCAAGAGGGAGATATTTGATTATCTTAACAACAAAGTCCATACATGGATGGACACATTTAAAACCAATCCCTTGAACCTGCCCAGTACCGACTCAGAGCGTACATCAGAACAGATGGACAACACAGGAATAGCCAACAGTGAGTAGCAATTGTCAGTAGTCTTAGAGCAGCGTCATCAGTCGCAACGAAGAAAAGAAAGAGAACACGTAGGGGAGAAGGAAACAGGGAGGACAACAGAGTCAAGACAGAGATGGCAGCCCTGCAAAACAGTTTGAATTGTGTTCCCACATGTGGCTCTAGCCTTTTGATACTTAGATTGATCTGTAAACTTAGACCTTGGCCCTCATTACAACACCGGCGCTAAACCATGGCGCTATTAGCACCATGGTTGGTGCCGGTGTTGTAACGGGTCCGCCATGGTTCAATGGGGAATTACCACCCCATTCCAAGGTTGGCGAGGCGGTAATTCCCCATTGAACAATGGCACTTCCCCATTCCCATTTTCGCCCCATAGGGCTCTATGGGAATGGGGAAGGCGCTAAGTACGGTACCGCAAATTGTGGTACCGTACTTAGCACCAAGGTCCCTTTGCGGTTCCCTACTTTAACGGCTGGTGTAGACCAGCTGTTAAGGCCGGGTCCCGCAAAGGGACCTCGTAATCAGGCGCTAATGGGTTAACGGCGCTGCAGCCTTTTACGGCGCCGTTAACCCATTACTGCCAGGGTCGTAATGAGGCCCCTTGTGTTTTATTTTCTGGACAGGAGACCAACAATACAGACAGTAAAACAGAGGAAGAAGTATATATGTTGAGTTCAAACCTAAAAGCAAAATTATACCAGCTATCTTGGTACCATCACAAAACTCCCCTGAACGACTTTTCGTGCATCTCTTTCATCAAGCCACGTAACCAGAATCTCTCTCACTTCGAGTGGTAGCGGATGACATTGCCTCCCTAAGACGAACTCAGCCACAGAGGCTCCCGTCTGAACCTTGGTTCTCTGAACAACTTAAACTAGCTCGTCTTGAGCTGAGACAAGCTGAGCGGACATGGCATTGGACCTACAATCCTAATCTTAGAATTCAATATAGGCAATGCGCCGTTGGCTACTTTGCAGCCATTTTGGCAGCTAGGAAGGCTTTTCTTGCCCAAAACATTGATCTAGCGCTTAGTAAGCCCAGTGAACTCTTGTAAGTGGTTAAATCGCTGACATCAATGGCTAATCTCACTACCGCTGTGATTCCATCTCAGGAACTCTGTAACTCACTGTCCCAGTTTTTTATTACAAAAATTGATACCATTCAGGCTAATATTTTATTGGTGGCTCAGGCTTCCACCCCAGCCACAGAGGTGCCAGCCGCAATCATTGAGGGGGTCTCCCAGAATGGTCTCTCTTTCCTGTGTTCGCTGAGTCACTGTCTCTGTATCCATCAACCAACTTAAGTCAGCTGCCCCGTCTGACCCGGTGCCGCAGACGGTGATGAAAGATATATCCAATGCTCTGTTGAGCGAGATTACCCTGGCCATTACCACGTCATGCCAGTCTGGCTACATTCATAGGGGAATTGAAATTAGTCATTGTGAGCCCACTGCTTAATAAGCCTTCTTTAAAACCCTCTCTTCCTTTGAACTTTCGTCCAATTTCACTTCTGCCCTTTTCTATGAAACTTTTAGAGGCCTTGATCTCCCCACTTTTGTCATTTTTTGTGGAGTCCTCTGAGATCTTTGACCCCGTCCAGTCAGGATTCCGGCATGGCCTGGGCACAGAGAGTGTCCAGGTGTCAGTCCAGGATGACATGGCTATGTTGGTCGATGCCGGGGGGGGGGGGGAATATGCCCTGATTCTACTCGATCTGCCATCTTCATTTGACACCGTGGACCACCCAACCCCTGCTGACCCACCTAGCCCAGGCCGGTATTTCTAGTGAAGTGCTGGCCTGTTTCACCTTGTTTTTGGCGGAGAGGGGCCAAATACTCTCACTCCCTCCCTTTCTTTCACTTCCCTGTTCTCTTTCATGTGGGGTTCCTTAGGGCTCTGCCCTGTATCACATCCTTTTTAATATCTACATTCAGCCACTTGTGTGTCTCATCTGCTCCTTCGGCATCAGGTGCTACTCTTAGGCTGACGACACTCAGATCCTGATCTGGTTAGATCTTGAGCAGGCTGAGATGGTGTCATGCCTTCGTCAGTGCCTATCTGCCCTGGGGGACTGGATCAACCACAACTGGCTGAAGCTTAATGGAGACAGGACAGAGGTTATGGTGGTGGGTGCTCCCCCTGATCCCTCACTCTTGGTGTCCTCTTTTTGGCCATCTTCATTGGGTCTGCTCACTATCCCTGTTACTACGGTTAAGAATCTGGGAGTTGTGGTCACGTCTATTCTTTCTATGGACCATCAGGTTTCGGGTGTGTGTAAAGCTGGGCATTTCCATTTGAAGATTCTGCAAAAGGTGCTCCCCCTTCTACCTTTGAAACTCAGGCCGCCAGTGGTGTCCGCTCTGGTTTTGAGTCACTTAGACTATTGCAATGCACTCTATCTAGCCCAGCCTAAGGGTCTCGTGCAGCGGATGCAGCGCTTGCAAAATCTGGCTGCCTGAGCGGCCACGGGACATATTACTCCAATTTTGCATGTCCTACACTGGCTACTTGTTTCCCAGCACATTTAATTTAAGGAACTTTGTCTGGTTCATCGTGCCTTCCATGATCAAGGAGGCAAATACCTATTAGAATGGTTAGGCTTTTTAAAGACAAGACACTTCAACCTCTACAGGTATTTCAAGGCACTCTTATTTTCTATACTACAAGAAACTCTTTGCCTCTTCCAGTCTGCCTTACTGCCACAAGGATGCGCTGCCTCTGCTTCCAGACTGACTTCCACCCAAATTCAATAGTCTCAGCATTAAAGGTTATATATTTAATTTTCTTACAAGCAGTAGCTCCCTTCCCCAGCTTTGTACACACTTGCTTGGTTCCAGTAGCTACAGTGAAGCTGTATAGCCACTCCTCCAACTTCAGATAACAATGCCTCCCTTGTATCAGAGGACACTAGACCTTTAATAACTTCGCCAGCTTGGTGGATTGATTTTAAACAGGGTTTCTTCACTACATAAAGGGTTCACCTCTTGGTTTGAGTATTTCTTGTTCTTCTTATCAATCCAACAACTTCTGTGCTTAAAGAATATTTGTTCTTAGTGTTGCAAGATTCAGGGCCTCATTCCGAGTATGGTGGTAGCCATGGAGCAATTAGCTCTATGGCTGCCTCCCATACCGGTACCGCCTCCGGCTTGGTGCAATGGGGACTTACCGGTCCATTCCGAGCTTGGAGGGACCGGTAAGTCCCCATTGACAAAACCATTCCCCATTCCCATTTCAGCCCCCATAGGGCTCAATGGGAATGGGGAAGGAGCAAATAACGGTACCGCAAATTGCGGTACCGTTATTGGCTCCAAAGTCCCTTAACGGGTCTGTCCACAACGACTGGTCAGACCAGGTGTTAAAGGAGGAACCCGCTAAGGGACCTCGGAATTGGGCGCAAAGGGTTTACCAGCACCGGCGTCCTTACCGGTGCCAGTAATCCCTTTGAGCCCAACTTGGAATGAGGCCCTCAGTCTTCAAAGGCATAAGAAGTTTAAGTATACACAACCACTCTTTAAGGCAGTTCTTGAACCTTTAGTATCTTTAAGGGTCTGTACTCCCATGGAGATACTTTCTGCTCCAGTCGGGAATCACTATTGGTCATATACAACCTTCCTTTGATGCCGTAAGATCTTGTAACAAGTGTGAATGTCAGCTTCAGAGTTTTCAGAGTACTTTCGAAAAAGTTCTCCCTTTTATTGGCGACACGCGACCACTGCGGCAACATTTAACAGTTTGACAATGGAAAATGAAAGGCTTTTCTTCACACAAGAGCACCAGAGTTTTCACTAGAAGGACATGTGATACATTTTCATTGAAAAGATAAATGTTCACAACAACAAACAGTTTGTACTCGCTTGTACTCTTACGCAAGCCACTTAAGAGCTGGTAAAAGTTACCGTCAAGGGTTTATAAGTGAACGTGAACACCGAGCTTCACTCACCGGCTCCAGGAACACTGCGGTTGCGGGCTGCTTCAACTTCCCGACTTCTCCTTCTACTACTACTACGGCTTCAGGCACCCTTGGGACCCACACCCCTTTGCAACACGGGTGCCTGTTACGCTCAACTGATATCCCCGGGGGCGTCTGGAAGGCTCTGAGATCTGGAACCCTGGATGCGTAGTTGCCCAGTGCTGAATAATGAATCTGCAATTACAAAAGAGAGGATTTGTGATAACTGTCTCTAATGGGTGAATCTCCCACCTCCCTCTGACCGATTCCCTTCCCACTGGGTTCTTTTCTCACCTTAGTTATTTGTAGGGTGAGCTAGCCATCCTGCGTTTCTTGTGCAGGGGCGCTTGACGTTTGTTGGTGAGCTGCTCGAGTTGCTTCACTGGTGCAGTACGCCTTCCTTGGGCCCAGTCCTGCTGTGACCCTGAATCTGCTAGTAGGCAGGTAGGTTTGTTAATTGTAAGTTTTTGTTCTGTTTATGGTGGGAATTTGTTAATGTCTTTATCTCCTTCTTTTCAGGTGCAAAGGTCTTCATGCTGGCGTGCCGGATGGAGAGGCACGTTTTCTAGGTAAGAGAAAGCGCAAAGTGCAGCGCCTTTATTGTCTTTTAAAGCTAACCTGTGTTTTCTTTTTTCTCCTCACAGGCCGCTGTGGTGCTGCGAGTGGATGAGAGTGTGATGAAAAAAAGGCCCCTGGAATCTGTTAAGGTACGTACAGCGCTGTGTGGTTGTTTAATATTGAAAGCAAACCTGAATATGTATCTTTTCCTTTGCAGATGTTGCTGTGGTGCCCCGGATGGAAGCGTGGCGTAGCACGATGGAATTCAGGTAAGACTGATGGAATTCAATGTTTTGGAAGCGTGCGTTCTAATATTGTTTTTCCCTTTCTTGTTATTATAGGTCGCAATGTTCGAACAGCAGCTGTGGTAGCGGTTCGCCAGAAGTCCTTAAGCTAGTACTCACAGGTGAGTGATGTTTCTTCTTCTCTCGGTTTCCACAGATTGCAGCTCAGTTGAGATTCTGAGTGCTGGATAGTGTTTTCTCAGGTAAGACAGAATAATCTTGTTCTTTTTCTTGCAGGATTACAGGAAGATGCTGAAGACCATGAGCTGGACACGGTAAGCATCACACTGCGGGTTGCAGAATAACACGAAGCGTGTTCTGCAGTCAGGGTGTGGTTTATATAGCCCAGGTAAAGTAGTACCACGGAAAGTAGTTCCAGGCCTGCCACACCCAAAACTCTAGACCGCATGGCTTGGTTCTTAGAACTAGACTGTGTGGGTGCTCCGATGTTGGATTTAAAGGCCCATGTACATAAATGGGACCTAGTTTGAACAGCCCTTCCTTCCTACATATGAGCCTGGTGCGATAAGCGCCAGGACTGGCTCCAGGAGCCCTTTTGCAGTTGTTTTAAGGCCCTCAGGGTTCTGGTGGGAGCCTGCTTGTGACACAACTTGTGCCCCCTCACAGTGGTCATGACAGTGCCACATTAACCTGGGAGTCTCCTGCACTCCTCTGTCCCTCAGGTTGCTTCTTGCCAAGGGTTCTTGGGCTTTAGCATGGCCATGGCTCTGGAGTTACAACCACTAGGCGCACCTGGGAAGACCTTCACTTTCAGCATGTCTCTCTCAGTGCAGCTATGGCAAAGCAGGGTTTATGAACACAGGTGTCATGAACCATCGGATGCGTCCTTTCTAGACTTCCTGGTCCCTGACCCATAGGGGCTTGCACTCAGCAGTAATCCCAACATGGCCGCCGAACGTGGAATACTGTTTACCAGTTTCCGCGCCGTATGCATTACGTTCTATAAAGCGGACACGACCCCGCGGCCCTGCACGTCTCACCACTACCGCTTGCCGTGGCTAGACGTGTGCTGCCTTAGTTCACTTGTGTTTTTCCTTTGATTCTTGGTTCCCGGTACCCCTATATACCTCCTCCTTCATTCCTCCTCCTTGCATCCCGTATCTCCGTGCACTTGTCTTCCGTGTGCACTCTTCGCTGTTTCCTGGATTTCCTCAGACTTCCTGGACATCTGAACGTTCCCAGGTCTCGGAACGCTGAACGCACGCTGGAACCCGAGGACCTGCACGTTGGGTTATACAAGACCCAAACTCTACGAAAGAAGACTCCATCGAAGAACTCCAACAAACAACAAAGACAGGTGAGAAGGGGGGAAACCTGTGACAGATTGAGACGCCAACAAACTGATACAGTTACGGACATGGAGGCTGCAGTTCAAGACCTCATGCGCGGCATGCAAGAGTTAACCACAGAAGTTCAGAATCTCAAAGCTGAGAATGCTGCATTAAAACAACTAGTCCTGTCACTTGATTCCACGACCAAGGAAAGTGTATTGCTGGGCGGAGTAGTGGATAAATATGATGGCTCCTCAAAGAACCTTCGTGACTTCCTTGTTTCATGTTTAGTGCACTTTACCTTTAAGCCCTACTAATTTTCCACCCCCAGGGCAAAGGTGGGCTTTATGATTTTGCATTTCTCCAGCAATGCGTTACCTATGTAACACGCTTTAAGCAACTGGCCAAGGAAGCAGATTGGTCACCGGAGGCCTGTTTTACTCTATTCCGGAGAGGACTAAACGGAGGAGGAACAAGACGAATACCAACGATTTTTTGCACTATAGTTTTTGCAAGTTCAATTATGACATTGTCAACTTATAAAATTACATATGGAAATTTTCCCCATAGGTAGCAGGGATTAACCCATGACTGGACATGAAACCTGACAATTACATGCACAACCACGCTATATAATGGGTAAGATATCTAATTATTATGGGTACATGATCACAGTTATTTACACCTAACCGACACATGATTTTTATCAATGATTTGATAATATAATTGTTGTTCTTCTTTTTTTCTTTCTCTGTGTTTTTTCTCTGATTCCCACAAACCTCCTACCCCTCTCCCCCTCCCGAACATGGTCATCTTTTTATTTTCCGTTCTTTTTTCTTCAATTTATGAATGAATTAACAATGACTTTTAATTGTTGTTTTTGAATTTTACGGTTCACATGAATATCTACTTTGTGTCTTCTTGTTTACCACACTTTTTTATTTCTATTTTGCAAATTGCTCTTTAAATTGATTGTACATGAATTATAAAGCCCTGATTTGAAAAGGACGTTTGATACGTCGAAACACGTGTTATCACCATAGGGCAACATTTTTCAAGATAAATTGACAAATATCAATCTCAAATTGAAGTCGTGTGATTTTTTCCAATCAATGGATTTCTCAATAATTTCTTCCGGGCGCATGAGCACTTCTTAAGGGTAACCAACTTCTATTTTGTCTTTTCCTAATGGAGTAGAGGAATCAAAGACTCCATTGTTACCCTAGTTCCATGTGACCTTTTAAACTGTAGTACAAGATAAAGAGGGCGCAGAGTTCTAAGTGAAAAGTACCTCAAAACAGATTCCTCACATTTTTTAAGTAATCTCAAGACTTGTGTGGAACTTTCTTGAACTTTGGGAAGGTTAGGAGCTAGGAGCTGGAAGAAGCTCAGAACTTTGTTTTGATCACCATTTCTTTCCGTATTGACATCCCTACACATGGTTTAGCTTTAGTTGGGAGGGCATGGATAGGATTTGAACACAGACAGATTTTCAAGTTGAGCTTTCTGACTCAGACTTTCCTTAGTTTCGTTCAAGTAGGGAAATCCTACCTTAGCATAGCGCAAGTTAGACCTTCAACCATCCTGACATTTGAGTTAATAAACCATTTTGTTTTGAACTTTGAATCTGTTGTCTGTGTCTTGCTTCATGATGCATTCACAGCACCCCCAGCTCATGGTGTTTAAGATTCTAGTTACGTGGCTTCTTGAAAGAGATGTGCAAAAAGTATTTAAGGAGAGTTTTGCGAAAGATATCTAAGGATGGTACTGAGAAAGGTGGTATACATTTTCCTTTAGGTTTGAACTCCAGATATTCGTTGTACTCTGTTTTACGAGCTGAACTATTGGTCTCAAGTGCAGAAAAAAACACAGGAGCACTAAGTTTACATTTGAATTTGAAATTTCGATCTAAGTATCGAAAAGGCTAGAGCGACATGTGGGAACAAAATTCAATCCATTTTGCAGGACTGCAATCTCAGTTTTAGTAAGATATCTATTAGATAACTTAATAACTAAGTGTTATTGCACTGGAGACTCATCTTGGCTCTGCTGTCCTTCCTGTTTCCTGCTCCCCCTACGTATCCTCTTTCTTTTTTTTGTTGGTTTAAAAAGAGACAGATGACGCTGCTCTAAGAAAATTGGGAATCACTACTTTGATGAATCGATAAAGATTCCCCCAAAACCTTGGCCCGGGATGTTCCTCATGTGGCCAGGGAAAGGCAGATGCTTCCTGATCCTGACCCTAGGGGTGGTGTTCTGCGGAGGCTCGCATAACCGAGGAAATAGGTCAAGAGGAAGGGGAAATTCCCCTGTTTAACTTTCCCAGAGATCCTAATATATTGATAGCTTATTGTAAAATGGAAAGAGTAAAGAAAACAGAGGAACAAAGATGTGGAAGTGGTCAGCCAATTAACAAGAATGACCTAGACCTGAGGCAGACTGAGAAGCATAAAAGCCCCCCCTCAGGTGCAGGTAGTAGAGATGAAGCAGAAGAAGTAGAGGCAGCAGGAGAGGCAGATGAAGCGCAGGCTGTGTATGCTACAGCAGACAGGAGTAGAGGAGCTGGAAGATGCTGGATTTGTTGCAAGTCCTGAGAGGGTCTGTGCCTCTATCATCCCAAACCGCAGAGGTTGCGCAGTGGGAAGCGTGTGGAAGAAACGCTTACACAGGAAGGTTATGTTATGTAGAGATTTTGCAGCGGGTGTAGTGTGAGGAGTCGAGAAGTCTCAAGTGGCAGGGTTGCACCGGAGACTCCCAGGAGTCAGAGCAACTCCAAATCAATCTGGCGGAGGCAGCGCCTGGTCCAGAGAAGCCATGGTTTTAGCAGTCCTGCGATTGCGGAGAGGAGCACCTGGAAGCGACTTACCCAGTGAGTCTAAGCCACGCAAGTGACTCTGGGGTGCTCCGGTGTAAGCCACTTGGTCAGCACAGGAAGAATCATTCGAGTGTGAGTGATAACAGAATAAACAATGTTAAAAGTGTCGAACAGTTGTCAATATAGAAGAAAGGGATAATAAGAATAACGAATACCACATTTGTACAAGTTTACAAATGCAAGTTAATACATCTTGCAAATACAGAACCAGTTTCCATTTCCAAAGGCGAACTAGTATTATGAATGCCGTACTGTTGCACATTTGCAAAAGTGGCTGATATTAAACCAAACAAAGTTTTGGAATGAAAGTGTGAGTTTGGGCAAACACCAACAACCTGGTGGGACGGTCCTACTAGTAACCCACGCATAACATAAATAGGTTGCCAAATGCAAGAGGGGAATAGTGAGAAACCCCAAAGTTGTAAAGGTTGCCATTCAGGTTCGGGGATAGCTATCATTGTGGTTGATGTAGATTCACATTGCTACAGCAAAAACAAAAGCAGGAAAAGACTTGATCCTGAATATCATTTTCATTATTGATGCAGAAGTGAAGGAAAGGTGGCAAACAGGCTGCCTTTCTGGAGGTGGTTACCTAGAGGGAGCTGAACATCGTTTGTGGAGAGGTCCTTATAAGGATCAGTGTGAATGCTCTATTCTCTGAAAGCTGTTGACAGTTTTATGCCAAAGAAGGCTATTGAAGCGGTTGTTATTCTACTGTGAAAGTTACAATTGAAGCAGTTATCTGTTTTGGTTCTGATGAAGTAGACGGGCAGGTGAGTAGACCCGTAGGGCAAGAGGTGATTGCCCAGAAGAAACCGGTGAAAGGTTACGCCAGGTAGTAGAAGGAGTAAGTGCTTAAGAGTGGTACTATTGGAAAGGAGCATATTAAGTTGTGTCCTTTGTGGAAGAATTGTGAAAGCTGATTGAGGAAAAGTTACAATTGTTTCTGACAGTCATTCTTGAAGCAGACCATTCTGACCAAACCATTTGTTGTTGCAAAGGATGTGAAGGAGTAGTCATTTCAGGAGAGAGTTTATGATTTTTCCTTTCAAGATAATTTGGGAGAGTTGTTAGTCCAGGAGGAGTGAGAGCTTTTGGACTTTGACAATTACATCATTGAAACAACGGTACTTTGTGGCAAAATCAGATTTCCTGGGTTTTCGGTTGAACTGTGGAAAAACCCCTTGTTTGGATCAGGGGAAGTGGGGTTCGCCCAGTCCATGACAGGAGACATTGGCCCTCATCACAAGTTTTCTGGTCCGGAAACAACAGTGCTGGTAAGCTTAACAACACCATTGTTTTCGGGCCGGCAAACGACGAGTCTGCAGGCGGGTGCCGTCCGCCCGCCAGGGTCAAACCTGGCGGATGGAACGACACCTGCCCGCAGACTTTCATGGAAGCACAGGTACCATTATTAACAGTGCTGGTGCTTCCATGGTCCCCATTCCTACCGGACTCCACGGGAATGGGGATCAACATTTTACCGGCGCCTGACTTACCGGACTGCCGGGGTTGTAATGCCCCAGTGATTCCGGCAAGTCAGGCGGTTTTACCGGCACGATTTCCGCCAGACCCGTAATGAGGGTCATTCACTTTACTGTGAAACAGGTTATATATTGTATACATTTGTTGAATTAAGTTGCCATATTATACCTTTTTGTTTTGGTTGTTGTATAAGTGTGAGGGTTAGAGATCCTTTGGTTGGAGTGTTCCCTTTTAGTTTGCTATAGGCAGGGAAATCCACGTTAGGGTAGGGATTGCCTCTGCTTCCTCACTGGAGAAACCCAGTACTTCTGCGTTTTGGTCAGTGAGGTGCTCTGTGTCTTTATATGACATTATAGGTGTGGCCCACTCAATTAGTACCAGAAGCAAGTGAATTGCAAAAATATGAGGGTGGGCACCACTTCTGTTTCAGTAGCTAAATAGGTACATTTATGAAAAACATATCTGGTAAATATATGAAGCACGGCAGAGGGGAAAGATCCCTGGTCCAAGGACCACATAAATGCATGCAATGTGAGAATCCAGAGGGGAGCTCTGAGTATTGTGTGCTAACCATGTGGGTACCTATTTAGCTACTGAAATAGAAGTGGTGCCCATCCTTATATTTTTGCAATTCACTTGCTTCTGGTACCAGTTGGTTGGAAGCACTCCAATAATGTAATACAAAGGCATAGAGCATTTCACAGACAAAAAAGCAGTACTGGGTTTCTCCAGCGAGGAAGCAGTGACAATCTGCAATTTAACCAGGGACACCAACGGCACTACTCCCAAAGGAGTTCCCACCAGAAAGATTAAACAATTAGAGGGTCTAATCCGTAAACAGATTAACAGAAAAATGCCATGCAATCACACTAGGGCAATACTACAGGGCCCAGCCAAACCCTACAGGGTTACGTATCCCTCTATGGCTTACTTTATTCAAAGAAAGACGTGAATTAGTTACTAAATGGGAACAGATACTGAACAAATGTTTACTCAACTTGATTGTTTTAACCATATAAGAATTAACAAAGAATCTTGAGAGAATTGATCAAGAGGTGAAAGGAATGCAAACAGAACTTGAGGGTCTGTTTGGGAATGAAGAAATAGACACAACACTCTCATCCATTAATGAGAAATTAGAATCAAACAAAACAGAACCAGAACATAAGATGATAAGAAAGTTCAAGAGGGAGATATTTGATTATCTTAACAACAAAGTCCATACATGGATGGACACATTTAAAACCAATCCCTTGAACCTGCCCAGTACCGACTCAGAGCGTACATCAGAACAGATGGACAACACAGGAATAGCCAACAGTGAGTAGCAATTGTCAGTAGTCTTAGAGCAGCGTCATCAGTCGCAACGAAGAAAAGAAAGAGAACACGTAGGGGAGAAGGAAACAGGGAGGACAACAGAGTCAAGACAGAGATGGCAGCCCTGCAAAACAGTTTGAATTGTGTTCCCACATGTGGCTCTAGCCTTTTGATACTTAGATTGATCTGTAAACTTAGACCTTGGCCCTCATTACAACACCGGCGCTAAACCATGGCGCTATTAGCACCATGGTTGGTGCCGGTGTTGTAACGGGTCCGCCATGGTTCAATGGGGAATTACCACCCCATTCCAAGGTTGGCGGGGCGGTAATTCCCCATTGAACAATGGCACTTCCCCATTCCCATTTTCGCCCCATAGGGCTCTATGGGAATGGGGAAGGCGCTAAGTACGGTACCGCAAATTGTGGTACCGTACTTAGCACCAAGGTCCCTTTGCGGTTCCCTACTTTAACGGCTGGTGTAGACCAGCTGTTAAGGTCGGGTCCCGCAAAGGGACCTCGTAATCAGGCGCTAATGGGTTAACGGCGCTGCAGCCTTTTACGGCGCCGTTAACCCATTACTGCCAGGGTCGTAATGAGGCCCCTTGTGTTTTATTTTCTGGACAGGAGACCAACAATACAGACAGTAAAACAGAGGAAGAAGTATATATGTTGAGTTCAAACCTAAAAGCAAAATTATACCAGCTATCTTGGTACCATCACAAAACTCCCCTGAACGACTTTTCGTGGATCTCTTTCATCAAGCCACGTAACCAGAATCTCTCTCACTTCGAGTGGTAGCGGATGACATTGCCTCCCTAAGACGAACTCAGCCACAGAGGCTCCCGTCTGAACCTTGGTTCTCTGAACAACTTAAACTAGCTCGTCTTGAGCTGAGACAAGCTGAGCGGACATGGCATTGGACCTACAATCCTAATCTTAGAATTCAATATAGGCAATGCGCCGTTGGCTACTTTGCAGCCATTTTGGCAGCTAGGAAGGCTTTTCTTGCCCAAAACATTGATCTAGCGCTTAGTAAGCCCAGTGAACTCTTGTCAGTGGTTAAATCGCTGACATCAATGGCTAATCTCACTACCGCTGTGATTCCATCTCAGGAACTCTGTAACTCACTGTCCCAGTTTTTTATTACAAAAATTGATACCATTCAGGCTAATATTTTATTGGTGGCTCAGGCTTCCACCCCAGCCACAGAGGTGCCAGCCGCAATCATTGAGGGGGTCTCCCAGAATGGTCTCTCTTTCCTGTGTTCGCTGAGTCACTGTCTCTGTATCCATCAACCAACTTAAGTCAGCTGCCCCGTCTGACCCGGTGCCGCAGACGGTGATGAAAGATATATCCAATGCTCTGTTGAGCGAGATTACCCTGGCCATTACCACGTCATGCCAGTCTGGCTACATTCATAGGGGAATTGAAATTAGTCATTGTGAGCCCACTGCTTAATAAGCCTTCTTTAAAACCCTCTCTTCCTTTGAACTTTCGTCCAATTTCACTTCTGCCCTTTTCTATGAAACTTTTAGAGGCCTTGATCTCCCCACTTTTGTCATTTTTTGTGGAGTCCTCTGAGATCTTTGACCCCGTCCAGTCAGGATTCCGGCATGGCCTGGGCACAGCGAGTGTCCAGGTGTCAGTCCAGGATGACATGGCTATGTTGGTCGATGCCGGGGGGGGGGAATATGCCCTGATTCTACTCGATCTGCCATCTTCATTTGACACCGTGGACCACCCAACCCCTGCTGACCCACCTAGCCCAGGCCGGTATTTCTAGTGAAGTGCTGGCCTGTTTCACCTTGTTTTTGGCGGAGAGGGGCCAAATACTCTCACTCCCTCCCTTTCTTTCACTTCCCTGTTCTCTTTCATGTGGGGTTCCTTAGGGCTCTGCCCTGTATCACATCCTTTTTAATATCTACATTCAGCCACTTGTGTGTCTCATCTGCTCCTTCGGCATCAGGTGCTACTCTTACGCTGACGACACTCAGATCCTGATCTGGTTAGATCTTGAGCAGGCTGAGATGGTGTCATGCCTTCGTCAGTGCCTGTCTGCCCTGGGGGACTGGATCAACCACAACTGGCTGAAGCTTAATGGAGACAGGACAGAGGTTATGGTGGTGGGTGCTCCCCCTGATCCCTCACTCTTGGTGTCCTCTTTTTGGCCATCTTCATTGGGTCTGCTCACTATCCCTGTTACTACGGTTAAGAATCTGGGAGTTGTGGTCACGTCTATTCTTTCTATGGACCATCAGGTTTCGGGTGTGTGTAAAGCTGGGCATTTCCATTTGAAGATTCTGCAAAAGGTGCTCCCCCTTCTACCTTTGAAACTCAGGCCGCCAGTGGTGTCCGCTCTGGTTTTGAGTCACTTAGACTATTGCAATGCACTCTATCTAGCCCAGCCTAAGGGTCTCGTGCAGCGGATGCAGCGCTTGCAAAATCTGGCTGCCTGAGCGGCCACGGGACATATTACTCCAATTTTGCATGTCCTACACTGGCTACTTGTTTCCCAGCACATTTAATTTAAGGAACTTTGTCTGGTTCATCGTGCCTTCCATGATCAAGGAGGCAAATACCTATTAGAATGGTTAGGCTTTTTAAAGACAAGACACTTCAACCTCTACAGGTATTTCAAGGCACTCTTCTTTTCTATACTACAAGAAACTCTTTGCCTCTTCCAGTCTGCCTTACTGCCACAAGGATGCGCTGCCTCTGCTTCCAGACTGACTTCCACCCAAATTCAATAGTCTCAGCATTAAAGGTTATATATTTAATTTTCTTACAAGCAGTAGCT
Organism: Ambystoma mexicanum; assembly: GCF_040938575.1. Classification (NCBI taxonomy): domain Eukaryota; kingdom Metazoa; phylum Chordata; class Amphibia; order Caudata; family Ambystomatidae; genus Ambystoma; species Ambystoma mexicanum. Next base: position 521,688,735 of record NC_090940.1, read on the forward strand.
CCCTTCCCCAGCTTTGTACACACTTGCTTGGTTCCAGTAGCTACAGTGAAGCTGTATAGCCACTCCTCCAACTTCAGATAACAATGCCTCCCTTGTATCAGAGGACACTAGACCTTTAATAACTTCGCCAGCTTGGTGGATTGATTTTAAACAGGGTTTCTTCACTACATAAAGGGTTCACCTCTTGGTTTGAGTATTTCTTGTTCTTCTTATCAATCCAACAACTTCTGTGCTTAAAGAATATTTGTTCTTAGTGTTGCAAGATTCAGGGCCTCATTCCGAGTATGGTGGTAGCCATGGAGCAATTAGCTCTATGGCTGCCTCCCATACCGGTACCGCCTCCGGCTTGGTGCAATGGGGACTTACCGGTCCATTCCGAGCTTGGAGGGACCGGTAAGTCCCCATTGACAAAACCATTCCCCATTCCCATTTCAGCCCCCATAGGGCTCAATGGGAATGGGGAAGGAGCAAATAACGGTACCGCAAATTGCGGTACCGTTATTGGCTCCAAAGTCCCTTAACGGGTCTGTCCACAACGACTGGTCAGACCAGGTGTTAAAGGAGGAACCCGCTAAGGGACCTCGGAATTGGGCGCAAAGGGTTTACCGGCACCGGCGTCCTTACCGGTGCCAGTAATCCCTTTGAGCCCAACTTGGAATGAGGCCCTCAGTCTTCAAAGGCATAAGAAGTTTAAGTATACACAACCACTCTTTAAGGCAGTTCTTGAACCTTTAGTATCTTTAAGGGTCTGTACTCCCATGGAGATACTTTCTGCTCCAGTCGGGAATCACTATTGGTCATATACAACCTTCCTTTGATGCCGTAAGATCTTGTAACAAGTGTGAATGTCAGCTTCAGAGTTTTCAGAGTACTTTCGAAAAAGTTCTCCCTTTTATTGGCGACACGCGACCACTGCGGCAACATTTAACAGTTTGACAATGGAAAATGAAAGGCTTTTCTTCACACAAGAGCACCAGAGTTTTCACTAGAAGGACATGTGATACATTTTCATTGAAAAGATAAATGTTCACAACAACAAACAGTTTGTACTCGCTTGTACTCTTACGCAAGCCACTTAAGAGCTGGTAAAAGTTACCGTCAAGGGTTTATAAGTGAACGTGAACACCGAGCTTCACTCACCGGCTCCAGGAACACTGCGGTTGCGGGCTGCTTCAACTTCCCGACTTCTCCTTCTACTACTACTACGGCTTCAGGCACCCTTGGGACCCACACCCCTTTGCAACACGGGTGCCTGTTACGCTCAACTGATATCCCCGGGGGCGTCTGGAAGGCTCTGAGATCTGGAACCCTGGATGCGTAGTTGCCCAGTGCTGAATAATGAATCTGCAATTACAAAAGAGAGGATTTGTGATAACTGTCTCTAATGGGTGAATCTCCCACCTCCCTCTGACCGATTCCCTTCCCACTGGGTTCTTTTCTCACCTTAGTTATTTGTAGGGTGAGCTAGCCATCCTGCGTTTCTTGTGCAGGGGCGCTTGACGTTTGTTGGTGAGCTGCTCGAGTTGCTTCACTGGTGCAGTACGCCTTCCTTGGGCCCAGTCCTGCTGTGACCCCGAATCTGCTAGTAGGCAGGTAGGTTTGTTAATTGTAAGTTTTTGTTCTGTTTATGGTGGGAATTTGTTAATGTCTTTATCTCCTTCTTTTCAGGTGCAAAGGTCTTCATGCTGGCGTGCCGGATGGAGAGGCACGTTTTCTAGGTAAGAGAAAGCGCAAAGTGCAGCGCCTTTATTGTCTTTTAAAGCTAACCTGTGTTTTCTTTTTTCTCCTCACAGGCCGCTGTGGTGCTGCGAGTGGATGAGAGTGTGATGAAAAAAAGGCCCCTGGAATCTGTTAAGGTACGTACAGCGCTGTGTGGTTGTTTAATATTGAAAGCAAACCTGAATATGTATCTTTTCCTTTGCAGATGTTGCTGTTGTGCCCCGGATGGAAGCGTGGCGTAGCACGATGGAATTCAGGTAAGACTGATGGAATTCAATGTTTTGGAAGCGTGCGTTCTAATATTGTTTTTCCCTTTCTTGTTATTATAGGTCGCAATGTTCGAACAGCAGCTGTGGTAGCGGTTCGCCAGAAGTCCTTAAGCTAGTACTCACAGGTGAGTGATGTTTCTTCTTCTCTCGGTTTCCACAGATTGCAGCCCAGTTGAGATTCTGAGTGCTGGATAGTGTTTTCTCAGGTAAGACAGAATAATCTTGTTCTTTTTCTTGCAGGATTACAGGAAGATGCTGAAGACCATGAGCTGGACACGGTAAGCATCACACTGCGGGTTGCAGAATAACACGAAGCGTGTTCTGCAGTCAGGGTGTGGTTTATATAGCCCAGGTAAAGTAGTACCACGGAAAGTAGTTCCAGGCCTGCCACACCCAAAACTCTAGACCGCATGGATTGGTTCTTAGAACTAGACTGTGTGGGTGCTCCGATGTTGGATTTAAAGGCCCATGTACATAAATGGGACCTAGTTTGAACAGCCCTTCCTTCCTACATATGAGCCTGGTGCGATAAGCGCCAGGACTGGCTCCAGGAGCCCTTTTGCAGTGGTTTTAAGGCCCTCAGGGTTCTGGTGGGAGCCTGCTTGTGACACAACTTGTGCCCCCTCACAGTGGTCATGACAGTGCCACATTAACCTGGGAGTCTCCTGCACTCCTCTGTCCCTCAGGTTGCTTCTTGCCAAGGGTTCTTGGGCTTTAGCATGGTCATGGCTCTGGAGTTACAACCACTAGGCGCACCTGGGAAGACCTTCACTTTCAGCATGTCTCTCTCAGTGCAGCTATGGCAAAGCAGGGTTTATGAACACAGGTGTCATGAACCATCGGACGCGTCCTTTCTAGACTTCCTGGTCCCTGACCCATAGGGGCTTGCACTCAGCAGTACTCCCAACATGGCCGCCGAACGTGGAATACTGTTTACCAGTTTCCGCGCCGTATGCATTACGTTCTATAAAGCGGACACGCCCCCGCGGCCCTGCACGTCTCACCACTACCGCTTGCCGTGGCTAGACGTGTGCTGCCTTAGTTCACTTGTGTTTTTCCTTTGATTCTTGGTTCCCGGTACCCCTATATACCTCCTCCTTCATTCCTCCTCCTTGCATCCCGGATCTCCGTGCACTTGTCTTCCGTGTGCACTCTTCGCTGTTTCCTGGATTTCCTCAGACTTCCTGGACATCTGAACGTTCCCAGGTCTCGGAACGCTGAACGCACGCTGGAACCCGAGGACCTGCACGTTGGGTTATACAAGACCCGAACTCTACGAAAGAAGACTCCATCGAAGAACTCCAACAAACAACAAAGACAGGTGAGAAGGGGGGAAACCTGTGACAGATTGAGACGCCAACAAACTGATACAGTTACAGACATGGAGGCTGCAGTTCAAGACCTCATGCGCGGCATGCAAGAGTTAACCACAGAAGTTCAGAATCTCAAAGCTGAGAATGCTGCATTAAAACAACTAGTCCTGTCACTTGATTCCACAACCAAGGAAAGTGTATTGCTGGGCGGAGTAGTGGATAAATATGATGGCTCCTCAAAGAACCTTCGTGACTTCCTTGTTTCATGTTTAGTGCACTTTACCTTTAAGCCCTACTACTTTTCCACCCCCAGGGCAAAGGTGGGCTTTATGATTTTGCATCTCTCCAGCAATGCGTTACCTATGTAACACGCTTTAAGCAACTGGCCAAGGAAGCAGATTGGTCACCGGAGGCCTGTTTTACTCTATTCCGGAGAGGACTAAACGAAGAAATAAAAGTCGAGCTAGCCAGGGTAGCTTGCTGAGGTTCCTTCCAGGCCCTTATTGACCTCTCTTTACAAATAGACTTTTGAATCCAGGAAAGGAAGGCAGAAAAGAAGAAAACAAAGATGCCTTACCAAAAGACCTCTATAGAATCTCCCTCTAAACCCAAGCCCACTCCTGCCCCGACAACAGACCCTGAACCCATGCAACTGGGGGCCTTCCGTGGACCCATACCCCCGCAAGAAAGATTGCGACGGATCCACACCGGGCTGTGTATGTACTGTGCCTCAGATAAACATCTTGTGAGCGAATGTCCTTTGGCCGCTCCACGGCGTTCGGGAAACACCAGCTCCCGATCCTAGATGGAGCACAGCTTCGGGAGAGAGATGTTTGCTGCCCTTGTTACAGAAGCACAACCCATACATCAACTGGGCAGCAGAATCCTTGTTTCTTGGCTCCGAACATTGCATGTCTCACTGCCTATCCCTGGATTTCTCGTCAAGATCCTCTTAAGGTACTCTGACAGACCAGCAAGGCCCACTCACAGTCTCAAATATTATACAGGTCCCCAGAGCCTATCAGGACTACACTGATGTGTTTTCAACTGCCAAAGTTCAAACCCTACCCCCTCACAGACCTGAAGACTGCATTATCGATACTGAACCCTCGGCAGTGATTCCCTTTGGAAGGATGTTCATCCTATCAGAACCAGAGAAAAGGGCCCTCTGAGAATACTTGGATACCAACCTAGAAAATGGCACCATACGACCATCCAAATCCCCAGCGAGAGCTTCGTTGTTTTTTGTTCCCAAGAAAGATACTAAGGAGCTTTGGCCTTGTCTTGATTAACGTGGTCTTAATCAATGCACCCTCCAGGACCGCTACCCATTGCCCTTAATCTCGGATATCCTGGAAGCGGTGAGAGGAGCCGTAATCTTCCCGTAATTGGATTTCAGAGGTGCCTACCATCTGATCCGTATAAAGGAAGGTGACGAATGCAAAACGGCCTTTAGAACACCCTTTGGTCACTTTGAATACCTGGTAATGCCCTTCGGACTCGCCAATGCCCCAGCGGTCTTCCAACGTTTTATGGACTGGGTGTTCTCCGATATGCTGTTCTTCTTCGTCATAGTTTACCTGGACGACATACTGATATACTCCAAGGACCATCTTAAGCATGAAGAACATGTCAAGGCAGTCTTACAGTGGCTACGTGAACATAAACTCCTGGCTAAACCCAAGAAAAGCCTTTTTCATGTCTCTACTGTTCTCTATCTCGGATTTGTCCTTAGTCCAGAAGGAATTGGAATGGACCACTCAAAAGTAAATTCCATACTATCCTGGCCTGTTCCAACTACTGTGAAACAGATTCAATCCTTCCTAGGGCCTGCCAACTGCAACCGGAAATTCATATCTTCCTTTTCGGAAATAGTTCAACCGATCATTACATTGTTGAAGAAGGATACTCCCTTCCTCTGGACCGCAGCCCAAGATGAAGCGTTCCAACGTTTGAAGTCAGAGTTTACACAAGCCCCCATCTTGGCTCAACCTGACCTTGATCGACTTTCCTACTGGAGACTGATGCCTCTAACTACGCCATCGGAGCAGTCTTAAAGCAGGAATTCGAGGACAAGTTAGAACACCCCATCGCTTATCTCTCGCGAACCCTAACTCCTAGCAAGACCCATTATTCTGTTCTGGAAAAGGAACTGTTGGCCATCCGTCAAGCCTTCACAGAGTGGCATCATCTACTCCTGGGAGCTAAACATCCTGTTCAGGTCCGTACGGATCATCGGAATCTCCAAGTCCTACAATCCATGGAATGTAGGAATAGTCGTCAAGCCCGTTGGGCCTTCTTCTTTGCCCAGTAACAGTTCCAAATCCATCATGTACCTGGAACGCACAACATAATTGCTGATGCCTTATCCCGACATCCCGACTACGCAACTCTTGAAGATCGATCCTTCCCAAAGATGTTTCCCTATACAATTTGCATAGCTCAAGCAATCACTCTCCTGGAAGATATTCGGATTCAAACCCAGTCCTCTGAGATCTGGAAGGAATTTACTGGGAAGAATCGATGGAATCTTAAAACCAAGGAGGGGTATTTGTTCAAGGACAATGTCCTGGTCATTCCCACACAGAGACTGCGACAAAGGATTACAAGCCTCTGTCATGATACCCTTCATTCAGGACATCGTGGCATTACCAACACTCTCTGTTTAATACAAAGACAGTTTTGGTGGCCAAAAATGAAACATGATGTCCAGCAGTACATCCAAGCCTGTGCAGTTTGCAATCAAAACAAGCATGATAACAAGAGAGCTACAGACCGTGTGAACCAAACCCTGGAGCAGTATCTTCGTTGTTTCACCACCAAGGTCCAGGACGATTGGTCTCTTTTAATACCTGTGGCTGAATTTGGCTACAACAATTTGGATCACTCGGCTGTCAAAACCAGCCCCTTCTTCTGCAGCCAAGGATTCCACCCTCCAGTTCTACCATCCCTTCTCCCACATCCTACACCAGTTCCTACAGACGACTCCTGGATTGAAACCCTCATCAACGTACACAAGGAAGCCAAAGAACACCTTGAAAGGTCCCAAGCTAACACCAAGCACTATGCAGACTCCAAAAGAAGACCAGGACCTTTCTATGCAGTGGGTGATAAAGTCTGGCTATCCTCGAAACTACTGCCTCGACACTTACAACCTAATAAATTGGCTCCTCGGTACTATGGCCCTTTTTCCATAAAGGAAATCATTAACCCAGTGGCCTTCCGACTCAAATTACCAGACTCCTGGAAGAGAATCCACCCAGTGTTTCACAGATCTCTAATGAAACCATACGTCTAGACCTCCCGGTCTGCTCCAAGATCTACCTCTCTGCTTGTCGACAACCAGCTAGAATACAAAGTGTCCCAAATATGTGACTCCAGGTACAGATGTGATCAGCTACAGTATCTGGTGGAGTGGAAAGGCTATCCACCCAGTGAACGCACCTGGGAATCGGTCTCAAACCTAAACACCCCCAGGCTACTTCAAAGGTACCATCTTTATACACCCGGGAAAACCCGGAGGAACAGGCCTTCGGAGGAGGCATGCTGTCATGAACCATCGGACATGTCCTTTCTGGTCTTCCTGGTCCCTGACCCATAGGGGCTTGCACTCTGCAGTACTCCCAACATGGCCGCCAAATGCGGAATACTGTTTACCAGTTTCCGCGCCGTACGCATTACGTTCTATAAAGCGGACACGCCCCCACGGCCCTGCGCGTCTCAACGCTACCACTTGCCATGGCTGGACATGTGCTGCCGTAGTTCGCTTTTGTTTTTCCTTTGATTCTTGGTTCCTGGTACTCCTATATTCCTCCTCCTTCATTCCCCCTCCTTTTTGTCCTCCTTGCATCTCGGATCTCTGTGCACTCTTCTTCCGTGTGCACTCTTCGCTGTTTCCTGTATTTCCTCGGACTTCCCGGACATCTGAACGTTCCCAGGACTCGGAACGCTGAACGCACGCTCGAATCCGAGGACCTGCACGTTGGGTTATACACGACCTGAACTCTACGAAAGAAGACCCCATCGAAGAACTCCAACAAACAACAAAGACAGGTGAGAAGGGGGGATACCTTTGACAACAGGACCCTCTCAGAACTTGCAGGTGCAATCTGTTCTCTCAACGTCCCATCGTCCCTTAAGTGATCACACTTCCACATGAACTGCCAGCCTTGTGCTCTTCTCCTTCCTACTAGTGCCAGCCTTCAAACTCCTGCTCCAGCTCCTCTCACAGCTCCTTCCTCTTCTTCCTCCTGCTGCAGCCTTTTATGCCTCTTAGGTGGGGCAATTTTTGTATTCGTCATTTTATTGTTCATTTATAACACGCTTAATATCAGCGAGTGGTTTCTAAGCACAGGATTGGGATTTGAACCTGTATTGTGCCGCGTTGTCCTGCTTCCAAGACAGATGCGTTGCCTCTGAGCTATCCTTCCTCCCTAACTCATTTCAGGTGCAGGCCATTACTCTTAATTGCCTCATGGTGGCAAAGGCTGTTAGGCCTGATTGCCTGTCCTCTACTCCTACATGCCTCCTCAGTCCTTTTCTTCACCCCAGTGCCTATGGGATTCTGGGACATGCAGTTCCCTTTATCAAAGTTAGGTTTTTCCACTTCTTGTAACTTTATATTGTTAGATTTAATTCAGGAAGATGTGATAGAGAAGGCAATACTCTCACTGTTCTTTGTAGTGTACCCTTGATTTTGAAGAAGACCTTTGCTTTTGGGGACCAAATAGAGTATTTCTTTTAGTATAATAGGATTGGGTGTTACAACCTTAGAGTTTACCATCTTAGTGTTAGCAGGAGGTTGAGAGCTATTAAAATGGCAAAAGACATAACCTCTTCTTGCCTACTGGTAAAAATATTCTCCCCTCAGAGGAAAAATACTGCATCTCATCCCATGAAATCTCTGCACTACCCTGGGCCCTAACTACACCCTGGTGATCCTCCTGCAGTACACCACCCCCAGGGTTGGGATCAGGAAGCATCTGCCCTCCCTTGGACATCTGGCAGGAGACTTTAGGCAGGCCTTAAGTGAGGCATCCGCAGACCTCCCGGTCCAGGTTCCATTTCCCCTCCTACTTCTTTCTCCCCCGCCTTTTTAGTAGGTTCACCAGTTCTCAAGTCCCAGACTGGATTTTGTCAATAAAATATCCACATACCCGTGACTCCACAGGGGAATATGTTGGCTTTTTCTCTTTCCTAAGCTTGGCAGATTTAACCTCAGTTTTTAGTTTCTTTTGAGCAATGTTAAGATTCCACTCATCAAAACATGGGACTTGGGTAACCAAAACCAAAGAAATGGGAATGGAAGATAGTACAGTTACATACTCTTTCCTAGAATCGAGATTCTCCCTATTGGGTACCCTGCACCATACTTCTTCCCTGCACTCTGGCCTTCCTCCATTGGCCCCACTCCCTTTCTCCCCTCCACTGAAGCTAAGAATCTCGGATTCAGCTTCGACTACTCCTTTTCCTTCATCCCTCATATTCAGGACATTGTCAAGAAGTCATACTTTCAGCTCTTCCTTCTCAAAGGGACTCTACCCTTTCTCACCTTCTCCCAGAGACTCAATGTTACCTATGCTCTGGTTCTCTCCAGGCTAGACCACTGCAATAGCCTCCTCCTTAATCTTCTTTCCTCCATCCTGCAACCCCTCCAACTAACCCAGAATAGGGCAGCGAGACTTATCCTTGGCCGCAAGCCCAGGGACTGCATCTCTCCTGCCCTACAAAGCCTTCACTGGCTCCCGGTCTCAGCACAGATTAAATTTGAATCCCTCTGTATCATCCTCAAGTCTTTCTGGGGCCAGGGACCACTCTATCTTCAATGCTTCCTGACCAAATATCCCCCTTCTAGACTCCTCCATTCCATGGCACCAACACCCTGCGTGTTAAGCGCTTTGCTTAACAGAGAGCTGGTGGGTGATCACTTTCCTCGGCTGGCCCCCTCGTGTGGAACAGCCTCCCTCTCCCTCTATGTCTTGAGCATGACAACCTTAAGTTCCGTAAAAGCCTCAAGACCTTTCTCATGTACAGGGCCGTTATGTGTCCTCAGGGCCTTGACCCCCCACAGGTGGTTGCACTTATGTTCTTCTCTTCTTAGCACTTCTCCATGAACATCAAAGCACCTATCCCTCACCCCTACCCCCTCTGCACATGCATGTTCTGAACACTCACAAGGCATAGTAGGTTTGTCTCCCATTCCCGTTACTCTCATTTTTTGTTTGTCCTATTAATTCAATTATTTGATTTGGTGTTGTTTTACCGCGACTGAAATGTTTGCGACGGAAATGACCGCATGAGAAGATCAAGTTACTTCTTACCTGCTAACGTTCTTTCGATGGGATGTTCCTCCGACGTATTCCTTATCTTGATAGATTACTTCCAGCTTGCTGGCCTCGGAAATCTTTTTTAGTAGAGGGTGCTGTGTGTCGACATCCCTCGAGTTGGTGTCCCTCGACAGCCTCCGTATCGGCGCTGACATCATCATGCGTATAAATAGACTCACGCAGCGTCCATTGCTCAGTTCCGTTTTGAAGCTTAAGTGTAGCTGTGCATGAATTGGTTATTGACCTTGAAGGAGCGTAAGCTGCAACCACAAGGGAAGTTTTACTGAGGGGATGGATGGGAGGGGCGATAAAGGAATACATCGGAGGAACATCCCATCGAAAGAACGTTACCAGGTAAGAAGTAACTTGTTCTTCGAAGGGATTGTGTCCTCTGACATATTCCTTATCTTGATAGACTCCCATAGCAGTGGTGTGTAAACGGAGGTGGGAGTAAAATTGCCATATTCCCCTTACAGAATGAACAGAGTGTAACACAGCTTTGCCAAATCTAGTCTCTTGGCTAGAGGAGGAATTCAGATTGTAGAATTTTGTTAAGGTATGTGCGGACGACCATGTGGCAGCCGCACATATGTCCCGAATCGGTACCCTTCTTTGGAGGGCCGAAGAGGCTGCAATACCCCTGGTTGAATGAGCCCTAAGATTTTGAGGGTGCTCTTTCCCTGCCAATTTGTAACATTCTAGAATGGCTAAAATAATCCATCTGGAAATTGTTTGTTTTGTGATTGGCAATCCTAATTTGTGCCCTGTGTAACCTATGAACAGTTGGTCTGCTTGCCTAATCCTAGCAAGACTGCTGATATAAAAACTCAAGGCTCGCCTTGGATCCAGCCTATGTAGCCTCTCTTCCTCTTTCCCAGGATGGGGAGGAGGATAGAATGAGGGTAAGGTTATCTTCTAAGTGATGTGGAATTCAGAAACCACCTTTGGAAGGAAATGAGGCTTCACTTGTAGGACAACTTAGTCTTTGTGAAAAATTGTATGAGGGGGTTTACACGATATGGCTTGTAATTCTCTCACCCTCCTGGCAGATGTCGAAGCCACTAATAAGACAGTTTTAAGGGTGGGAAATCTTAACGAACAAGAGTGGAGTGGTTCAAAAGGAGTACCAATCAGGAAATTTAAGACTACATTTAAGTTCCATAAGGGAACTTGGAACAGTCTCGGGGGATAGACATTAGTTAACCCCTTCACAAATTGCATTACTAAGGGTAATTTGAAATATGATGGCTCCTCCGCAGTACGCTTGAAGATCGATAGCGCTGCGAGGTAGCCCTTGATTGCACCAGCTGTCATGATTCCTGCCCCTCAAGTCCCCAGCCCTCCAAGATGTCAGACTGGAGCCAGGCCACGATCACCTACATGGCCCTCAAGGGCCTCTCCATCCCTCCAAAGACCCACTTGGAGTCAGACTTGGCGCTTGTGGCACCAGACTCACTCACTCCCATAGGATAACATTGGGGATTGGACTTGTAGTGTATTGATGGGGACAAGATGGATGCCCCCACATATTTCGGTTCTCAGAACTGCATGTGCAGTCTAGTTTTGTGGGTGTGGTTCAGCCCAGAGACACCTGGGATACCCAGAGACTATTTAAGCCACGCCCAGGCTGAGAAACATGCTTTGTGTTTTCTGCACCTGCAGCGTGATACTCACCGTGTTCGGATCGGTCTCCAGTAGGCCTGCATCTTTCTTCTGTGCTCAGCTCCTGCAAGAACAAGAACACCGTTAGGAACAGCCTTACCTTGCGGCGCTTCTGCCCATCATTCATCGCTTCTTCTGTTCTGCGGACATCTTCGGCAGTGTCATTCCCATTCCGGCACGCCGCTTCCTAAGGAAAAGGGAAAAGAACAGAAAAAAGGCATTAGTAAGCATTCAGCAAATCTTCGCTTATTTTAAAAGACTGTACGAGCTTCAAACGCTTACCTGAATACCAGCCGCTCTGGGGGAACTCTGTCTCCAGAACTTCTCATCCATCTGCAAGAGGGAAAAGACACTCCAGGTTAGTGTGGAAACATCTAGAGGCGCCGCATACCGCGCTTACTCACCGCATTTATTCTTCATAACCGGCATCCACGCTGAAAACGTTGCAGGACCTAAAAGACACAGAAAAAGAACTCAGTTCAATACAAATACAAAAAGAGTGCATCGCGCACCGCGCTCTCACTCACCTTCAGCGCTACTCATCTCAGCAGCACGTTGCCATCCCCGGACGCCGGCCATCATCTAAGGAAGGAAAGGAACAAAGTTAGAGAACTGTTCAAAAGACTCATTATACTTACCTGTCGGACGCTTGCCAGTGAAGAAACTAGGCAGCAACGAGCCTGCATCAATCAACGGTCCCCTGCGCTGAAAGCAGGATGGAGAGCACACTTTCCAAGAAAACAAGGTGAGCTGTGGATCAAAGGGAAGGGTTGGATCCCGGGGAAGAAGGCGTTCAAGCACACAGAGACAATAGAGAGTTAAACTCTACCAATCGTGTGTTTCAAGCCCAATCCCCAGTCGAGTAAACTCGAGGGAAGGGTTTGAGGTCGTAAGAGGTCAGAACAGGCTGAGTGACATCCCTGTGGATACCAGGTGAGCGTTACAGAACACAAAGCCTTTCATCAAAATCCACCTGGGCATCATGGAAATGTCAGAAACTGACCAGTTAGCCCACTTGTTGGGGCAGCTACGTTCCGAAGTACATGAAGCCAGGCAGGAGACCAACACCCTGAGGAGAGAGCTGATAGTAGCCAAAGAACGCAATGATGATTTAAGCCGGCAACTTCTCCAGTCACAAGCAGGGCATGCACCATTGCCGGGAAGCGTGCCCTCGATGCCAGCACCATCAGCCAATCCCATTCAGATAACCCTTCCTGGGGCAGTTCCCTTGGCCCCGCCCAAACGATTTACGGGGGATCCCAAGAGGTTTGCAACGTTCATGAACCAGTGCCGCCTGCACTTTCTTTGTAGACCAGGGGCATTTCCGAATGACCAATCACGGGTTGCTTTTGTGCTATCCTTCCTGAGTGGTAGCGCCGCGGACTGGTCTGTACAATTTGTGGCCCAAGACGATCCTTTGCTGCATGACTTCAGGGGCTTTCAGCAGGAGATGGAAAAGCTGTTCGCCCGTCGTGCTCATGGGCAGGCATTAGACAACGAACTTCTGTCCCTACGCCAAGGGCATCAAGACCTATTAACATACATAGCCACGTTCAATAGACTCGTAGTTGAAGCAGAATGGCCAGTGGAGAAGAGAACCACGTTATTTCATCGGGGGTTGTGGGGGGAGCTCAAGAATGTTCTCGCACAAGTAGTGAACCCCCCGAAAGACTGCTCAGAATTCATTGACCTTGTTGTTCAACTGGATCATAGGTTGCAGGACCGAAGAGCAGATCGACCCATACCGGACCCTCGCCCTATGTATGTGCATTCAAAGGACAATATTGCCCACACAACGGAAGGTTCAGGAGAACCAATGCAAATCGGGGGGGTCAGATCCCCCTTGACTAAAGTGGAAAGGGTAAAAGGAGACAGCAGCAGTTATGTCTGTACTGTGGAAGGTCAGGTCATTTCCTTAAAGAGTGCCTTGTGAAGACACCGAGGAGGACGGTAGGGGCCATGGACAAGGAAGATACCATCAAGGAATCGGAAAACTCCCCAGCCCGGCAAGCATAGGGGTCCACTTGTCGAGCGAAGAAAGTGAACTACAGACCTCCCATTTTGCACTATCTGTGGTCTTGATCAATCACCAGCAACCATCGCGGATGCACGCAGTAAGAGCGTACATTGACAGTGGAGCCGTTGGGAATTTCATCGACCAGGATCTTGCGGCAAAGATGGGGCTTCCGTTACGCCCTAAATCAACCACCGACACGGTTACCACTGTCAACGGCACGGAAATAGCTTCTGGTCCAGTATCCCAATGCACTGCAGCTTTAACCCTTCTGTGCCAGGATGGACACCAAGAATCTATCGTTTTCGACCTCATTAAGGCACCACAGTTCCGGTTGATTTTGGGAATGCCATGGTTGGTAGCTCACAATCCTCGAATCGATTGGCGAGCAAAAGAATTGGCCTTTCCCGAGACGTGCGCCCACACGTGTTATCGCCAAGAGAAACAACCAATAGACACCAGAACCTCCACGCTTGCGACTGTGGCAATCGGCACCCTACCAAGTGAATACCAGGACTTTCAAGATGTCTTTCAGAAAGAACAGGCTAATACCCTGCCACCGCATAGACCATACGATTGCCAAGTCGACCTGATACCCGAGGCACAAATCCCTTGTGGGCGAATTTACGCACTCACTGAACCAGAAAACCAGCACCTGAAGGCCTATCTTGACCAATACCTGGGCAACGGGTTCATCCGTTCCTCGAAGTCTCCAGCAGCCAGTCCTCTATTCTTCGTACCGAAAAAGGAGGGGGACTTGAGAACGTGCATCGACTATCGCGCACTGAACCAGATTACCGTAAAAAAACGCTACCCCCTGCCACTGATCCCTGAATTGCTTGATCAAGTCAAAGATGCCCAAATCATCACAAAACTAGACCTGAGGGGGGCAGATCACCTTGTTTGCGTAAAACAGGGGGACGAATGGAAAACCGCTTTTCGCACCAAATACGGCTTGTACGAATATCAAGTAATGCCCTTTGGCCTTTGCAACGCATCTGCAGCATTTCAATACTCATGAACGATGTCCTACGGGAATTGATTGATGTCTGTGCTCTAGTGTACATCGACGATATTCTAGTATATTCCGCATCAAAGCAGGATCATGTTAAACACGTCCGATCCGTATTGGAGAAACTCTGTCAACACCAGCTCTACGCCAAGCTCGGAACGTGCTCATTCCATGTCTCTGAGGTCGAATTCCTGGGCTTTATTCTCAGCCCGAATGGAATCCGAATAGATGTACACAAGGTAGATGCTATCCTGAAATGGCCATCCCCAAATTTATTCAAGGGGGTTCAAAGTATGCTGGGTTTTGCAAACTTCTACCGCCGGTTCATCCCAAGATTTTCGCAAATCGTGCATCCCATCACGTCATTGCTATGGAAAAGCAACAAAAAGTTCCAGTGGATAACAGAAGCCGAGGAAGCTTTCCAGGAACTCAAAGCAAGATTCACATCTGCCCTAATCTTACGCCACCCTCGCCCTGATCTCCCATACCTGGTGGAAACGGACGCCTCAAGCATGGCTATGGGAGGCGTCCTCTCACAAAAGGACCCCGAAACGGGCCAGTTACACCCTGTTGCCTTCTGGTCGTGTAAATTCACACCCCCTGAACTCAATTACGCTACCACAGACAAGGAAGTCCTGTCCATTAAGTCAGCCTTTAAGGCATGGCGGCACTACCTCTTGGGCGCCAGACACACAATTACCGTAATAACTGACCACCGGAAACCTCAGTACCTAAAAACTGCAAAGGCCCAATCCTCACGACAACTACGTTGGTCTCTTTTTTTTTGCTGAATATGACTACATGATTACATTTCGACCAGGGGTGAAAAACGGGAAGGCCGATGCCTTTTCCCGTATGGGGTAGAAGAGCAAGGGTATCAGACCCCTGACCCAATAACAATCATCCCGAGTGACAAGTTCCTAGAAATCACAGCAACCATAACTCAGAAAGTATTACATGAAGAAATCCAAATCCTGATGAGTCCGGAGCAATTACAAGCGTGGAGTGCACAAGGAGAACATTACATGATAAAAGATCAGTTGCCCTACTTCAGGAATCATTTATTCTTACAAAACCAAGAACTACGAGAACAAGTCATGTCCGGTTATCATGATTCCTTGATCGAGGGCCACCCCGGAATCGCTAAAACCCTAGCCAAGGTAAAACGAAATTATTGTTGGCCCACGTGGCGTAAAGACATTATCCAATTCATACTATCTTGTGGAGTGTGTGCTCAAAACAAGTCATCCAAGCAGAAACCGGGTGTGCTATTACAACCATTGGAAATCCCACCAGCACCCTGGCACACGTTGTCCCCCGATTTTTATTACTGATTTACCACCCAGTCAAGGGTTTAACACTATTCGTGTAGTCGTGGACCTATTTTCAAAAATGGCACATTTCATTCCTCTTAAGGGGCTCCCAAATGCTTCCACTCTGGCACAGATACTTCTTGAAGGCATCGTACGGCTCCATGGGTTTCCTTCAGTTTTAGTCTCAGACCGAGGTTTTCAATTCGTATTTAACTTCTGGAGAAAATGCTGCTCTATGGCCCAGATCGACATCCGGCCATCCACCAGTCACCCTCCCCAAACGGATGGTCAAACTGAGAGGACAAATCAGACGCTCGAGCAGTATCTGCGTTGCATGTTACACCAAACTGAAGGAAGCTGGTTCGACCTATTATGGATAGCTGAATATGCTTATAATAATTCCCTACACACCAGCACTAAGCAGACACCCTTTTATACCATGTATGGCAGGCACCCACGTACTTCTGAGTTGGACGTTCCAACAACCCTGGAAATGCCAGCAGTCAAAACCTTGCACACAACCATTTCTCAAACCTTTAAAAGGGCAGCTGAACACCTATTTCAAGCTAAGAATCGCCAAAATAAGTTTGCTGATCAACACAGAGCAAAGGCCCCCAACTACAAAGTGGGAGACAAAGTCTTTCTGGCTTCTAAACACATGTCCATTAAAGGAACCCAAACTTTCCGTCCAAGATACCTGGGTCCATTCACTGTCACCTCCGTGATAAATCCTGTGGCCGTCAGACTAGCTTTGCCGTCCAACATGCAGATTCATCCTGTGTTCCACGTGTCTCTCCTTAAACCTGTTCAACCTGGGACCCGGGTAGCGACGCCACCACAGCCAGTAGTATTCACCGGGGAGCCAGAATTCGAAGTCAAGGACATCCTGGATTCAAAGTACGTCAGATCCAAATTATACTACTTAGTAGACTGGAAGGGGTATGGTCCACAAGACAGGACATGGGAGCCTTGTGAGTATATCCATGCACCTCGCTTGCTTAGACGATTTCATCAAAACCATCCAAACAAACCAGGACCAGACAAAAGAGCCACCTTGAGAGGGGCTTTGGGGGGGAGTGCTGTCATGATTCCAAGATGTCAGGCTGGAGCCAGGCCACGATCACCTATATGGTGATACCTCCAAAGACCCACTTGGCGCTTGTGGTACCAGACTCACTCACTCCCATAGGATAACATTGGGGATTGGACTTGTAGTGCATTGATGGGGACAAGATGGATGCCAATAGAAAACAGTGGTCAAGCCAGCGGATATGAAACTCAGTTCACTTAAAAGGACATGGAGTCATCAATAGCATGAGAACAGGAACCCTCAGTCATTGCCGCATATCACCCCATACAGACCACAGTAAAGACTTTACAAAGAAAGAAGAATACATTTTATTTATTTCAATCAAATTTAATTAAAAAGTTATTAAATCATTTGAAATTCACACGAGGAATTAACATACAGAAATATAAAGTGCAATGTGTAATAGAAAGTGCTAGTCACAAAAAGAGGCTATGGACAATTCAATGCCACATGGCCAAACAGGGGAAGAATGACAATAATCCCTCAGGTGGATATTCAGTTGCCAAAATCAGCATCATCCATTGGGGAAAAAAAATACAATCTCACCAACGGAAAGAGCCAAGACAACTGGGCCAAAGTGGATATAGCAATTGAATTTAGTTAATAAATTGATAAACTCAACCCATCACATAGGCGAAAGAAAAAGTGGAACAGTAATGTAATCCCAAATGAAGCAGTCCAATAGTGTGAAAACACTACAAAAAACCTCACAATCATAAAACCATGCACAAAAAGTCTAACATAGGATGCTGTACGTCAACTAATGTAGTGGCATGCACAAATTCACATACAAACATATAAAAACAATGCAATGAGCATGACACCAAAGCAAAGTATTTTCGATGGAAGAAACATCTAACTGGATTGCAGATGATGTCCATCTTCATCAGGACGTAGCATTCTCATATGCATATTCTTGAAAGTTCGTCTATAATTTGTTTAAAAGACGAATGTACAAATTGGTGAATGTTAAAAACATTAAAGATGGTGTCACATAGATAGTGATTCTACCTGAAAATAGAAGAAGAAAAGAAAACAAACATATAAACAATACTGATCGTCTGTATATATAAAAACAAGTGATCTGAGGTTCAACCCAAGGGAACCCCTCTCATGCCAGTCAGATCAAACATGTCAAGTAACTGAGGGGGGAGAAAATCTAATTACCATTATCTCAACCGCTGAAAGGGCAAAGGATCCGGAGGCCTGTCTAAAAAAGTCCAGGAGGTTACAATCCAGCCATGCCAGCAAAAAGACCACAAGTAAATTGGATCTGAAAATTAAAACATAATGGATTTACAAAAACTGAAAGCTAAAAAATGGCCACATATTGGTCATTAAAATAATCTGAATTCAAAAAGACCTAGTGAAAGAATAGGGGAACCATATACACCAAGTAAAAGAAAGGTTCAGTGGAAAACAAGTCATAATGAATAATAAAGATGAAATGAGATTGGAGACAAAAAAGCCTAAAAATGATAAAGGAAAAAGTAAAAAAGGAGTTTAAGAAAAACACATAATTGTATAATGAAGATATTGTAAGGTCCAAAGAAAAGAATCAAAATATAGCTAAACACAACTCCCGATCAAAAATGCCCTGTCAAGTTGTTAATGTGCCACCTTCAAGTGGCATGCCAACTAAAGTAAATGCAACCAACAATTGCTCACCTTAAAGCTAAATAGAATCCGATTTAGCCAGATTTAGCCAACGGCGCAAACACATATCCTTATTTTTCAGTAACGCCTTGGAGTTAGATTCGGGTTTCTAAATCTCCATGGACTCCCAAAAGGGTAATTCACAAGATGTCAGCCAATGTGAGTCATTATCTAATGAATAATAAAGTAAGACACAATGCATAAGTAAAGTGTCCAAAGTAGACATAAAGTCTACAGACAAGGTAATAACTTCACGAGATTTGGTAAAAGTCACGTCGGACGCAACTGGAAAGCGCTGCAGTAGCATCGCTAATGCACCCACCCACTGTAACGCTCACCTGATTCTCGCAGAGGCGCCGGTCTTGACTGGGCGACTACCGTATCTTCAAAGGTGATGTGTAGCACCCGGTTGGCTCTTTGGGCTGGACCTCTGTGCACTGTATGCCTGACGTGTAGAGTAAGATGTCTGCAGATAGAAAATATGGGGTTAATGAACTGGGGTTATTGGGGTGTCCCTATCTCTTTCCTCTTCTCCTCTCCTGTAGACCCCCAAAGGTTAACGCTCTCACCTTAGGTAAGTGAATGCCGAGCTCTCCATCTGCCTCGGGGCAGGGTGCTGTAACCAGTTTCTTCACTGGATAGGTAGCTCAGGCCTCTTGACTTCAGAGGACTGCTGTCCGTCGTTTACTGCACGAACGATAAGTTTCGAGTCATTCAAATGTCTTTAAAGTCTTTAGTAATGATGTCTCTTGTTTTGCAGGGTTCCGGCGTTGGCGGATGACGGGCTGAAGTGAGTTGAAGATGGAGCCCGTGTGATGAATAGAAGCGCCTGGAAGCACGTAAGTAAGCGCTTGTTGCCTGCTTCACTATGCGCTCTAACTGTCTTTTTATTTTGCAGGTACGAGTTCGGAGCGGCTGCAGGGTGCCGGAATACCCACTGGATTAGATGTGGAAAGGAGTAATGGCACGTGAGTATTAAAGTTCCCCAATGTCTTTAAACGCACCTTGTTTTGTCTTTCAGATGCCGGATGCAGCGCCGAAGGCCTCCGGAGCGTGCGAAGAGTTGGTAAACTTTTGTCTTTCAGATGCCGGAATGCAGTGTGAAGACCTCCGGAGCGCACGAAGAGTAGGTAAGCCTTTGCCTTTCAGATGCCGGAATGCTAACCTGTTCTTTCTTGTCTTTATAGGTGTTTCTGAAGATTGGATTCAGGATGGTAAGCCTTTTTCCTTAGGCCCGGGACCGGATGCAGAAGACACGATGAGCGTTCTGCTGCAGAGGTTGCAGAATAACGCAAAGCAAGATTCATCCACCGGGTGTGGTTTAAATAGCCTCCTGTAGTGCTTAGGTGTCTCCTTCCACAGCCACGCCTAAGTAAGAAAAGAGTTCCTGGTAAGAAAAGAGTTCCTGCCTTCCAGAAGAGTTCCAGTGTTCTGAATCTAGGGAGTGGCTCCAGCCCCACCCAACAGGAAAAGTAGTTCCAAACAGAAGAGGATCAGAGGCTCAACTGGCAGGCAAGTAAGCAGCATGGTCTGCTGAAGGTAAGTCCACCCAAGCATTATGAGCCCGGCGCTTCCAGCGCTGGGACTGGGCATATTTATGAGCCTGGTGCCACTAGCGCCAGGACTGGGTCCAAAAGGTCCCAATTGGGACTGGTTGGCACTCGGAACCTGGGTTATGGATCTGCTTCCAAGGGAGTTGGGAAAACCCTGACCTTTTGGAAGCAGAGATCATGACAGTACCCCCCCTCAAGGCCCCTCCCAAACCGGGCTTCTCCGGGGGTTTTGGCTTGTCAGGAAATGTTCGGTGAAATCTTTTGATTAGGCGAGGAGCGTGGACATATTCAGCAGGTTCCCAGGATCTCTCTTGGGGGCCGTAGCCTTTCCAGTCAATTAGGTAGAATAGTTTAGATTTGGAGATCTTGGAGTCCAGAATGCTTTTGACTTCAAACTCGAGTTCTCCATCCACTAGGATAGGTTTTGGAGATTTGGTTAGTCGGGTTTGAGGTTGCACAGGTTTTAATAGAGAGACGTGGAAGACCGGATGTATCTTCATGTGCGGGGGCAAGTCCAACTTGACCGCTACTTGGTTTACTATGGTAGTGATGGAATAGGGACCAAGGTATCTTGGGTTGAATGTGCGTGGCCCTTTTAGAGATAGATATTTGGTGGATAACCAGACTTGATCCCCTACTTGATAGTGAGGGGCTTCCTTCCGATGTTGATCTGCTCCTTTCTTGTATTGTTCTTTAGCCCTTTGAAGGTGAGAAACAGCTTCCTTAAAGGCTTGGGTGATTGTAGAATGCAGGTAGTCTACTGCTGGTGTTTCAAGATCTTGGAGGGGATCCAACTCCGAGGTTCGAGGGTGACTGCCGTACAAAAGAAAAAACGGGGTTTTCCCAGTTCCCGAATGGACAGAGTTATTGTAGGCATATTCGGCTATCCAAAGGATGTCTTTCCAAGTTTTTTCAGTTTGTTGCAGCATGCAGCGTAAATACTTTTCCAGAGTTTGATTGGTCCTCTTGGTTTGTCCGTCGGTCTGAGGGTGGTGACTGGTCGATAGTCTCACATCAATTTGAGCCGACCGACAGCAACTTCGCCAAAAATGAGAAATAAATTGACTACCTCGATCCGAAATTAGAACCGAAGGAAAACCGTGCAGTCGGACGATGTTTTCGAGAAATACTCGGGCCAGAGTTGCTGCTGTTGGCAAGCCTTTGAGCGGAATGAAATGCGCCATCTTGGAGAATAAGTCCACGATTACTAGAATCGTATTGTATCCGGAGCATGGAGGTAGATCGGTGATGAAGTCCATAGAAAGCGTATGCCAAGGGCGAGGTGGGATGTCAATAGGGCGTAAGAGGCCTGCTGGTCTTTCCTTTTGACTCTTGTTTTGGGCGCATACTCCACAGGACATTATAAAGTCTCTGATATCTTTTTTCCAAGACGGCCACCAGAAGTAGCGCTTGATCTTTTCTGAGGTCTTGGCTATACCGGGATGACCTTCCATTAAAGAGTCGTGATAACAAGAGATTACTTTTTTCTGTAAATCTGTGCTGGGTAGGTATAATCGTTCTTGGAAATACAATAAGTTGTCCTTTACTGCAAAGTCCTTTCCCTGCAGATGCCAATTCTGTATGTCTGCTGGAGTTACAAGTTGCCTGGCTTTATCCTTAACTTCCTCTATGGATTCTGTGGCAATTACACCCAGAATTCTTTGTTCGGGAATGATTGGTACAGGTTTAGGGTTGACCAAGTGTTCTTCCACTCCCATCCGAGAAAGGGCATCGGCTTTACCGTTCTTTGTACCAGGTCGATAGGTAATTATGAAGTCAAACTCGGCAAAGAATAATGCCCAACGGAGTTGTCTAGAGGATTGGGCTTTTGCAGTCTTCAAATATTGCAGGTTTCGGTGATCCGTAATCACAGTAACGGTGTGTCGGGCCCCAAGCAGATAATGCCGCCAAGCCTTAAAGGCAGACTTGATAGCCAGAAGTTCCTTGTCAGTAATCGTGTAATTGATTTCAGGAGGCGAGAATTTGCGGGACCAAAATGCCACGGGATGCAACTGATTGGTTACCGGGTCCTTTTGTGATAGAACTGCCCTCATGGCAAGGCTTGAAGCATCAGTTTCCACGATGTAGGGGAGTTCGGGGCGAGGGTGTTTTAAGATTGGTGCAGAGATAAATTTAGTCTTCAAATCCTGGAAAGCTTGTTCCGCCTCGGTAGACCATTCAAAACGTTTGTTTTTCTTTAACAAGGCAGTGATGGGCTGGACTATTCGAGAGAATTCCGGGATAAACCTGCGGTAAAAGTTAGCGAAGCCTAACATGCTTTGCACACCTTTTACGGAGGATGGTGATGGCCATTTGAGAACTGCATCGACCTTCTTTGAATCCATACGCACTCCGCCAGGTGATAATATGAATCCCAAGAATTCAACTTCAGTCACGTTGAAAACACATTTTTCCAACTTAGCGAAAAGTTTGTGTTGACGCAATCTTTCGAGGACCATTTTCACGTGTTTCCGATGTTCAGATTCCGATAAAGAATAAACGAGGATGTCGTCAATGTAAACAACAACACATACATCTATGAGCTCTCTGAGGACATCGTTCATAAAATATTGAAAGGCGGCCGGGGCATTGCAAAGTCCGAAGGGCATGACCTGATATTCAAATAGCCCATACTTGGTGCGGAAGGCCGTATTCCATTCATCGCCCTCTTTTACTCGTACCAAGTGGTAAGCTCCTCTAAGATCCAGCTTTGTATATATGCATGCTTTTCTGACTTGGTCCAGGAGTTCAGGGATCAAAGGTAACGGATATCTATTCTTAACGGTGATCTGGTTCAGGGAGCGATAATCGATACAAGTTCTAAGGTCTCCTTCCTTTTTTGGAACGAAGAACAAAGCTGAAGAAGCAGGGGACTTGGAAGGACGAATAAACCCATTTGCCAGGTATTGATCCAGGTATTGTCAAAGGTGAAGGTTCTCAGGCTCGGTGAGGGCATAAATTCTACTACAAGGAGGAGTAGATCCAGGTATCAGGTCTATCTGGCAGTCATAAGACCTATGAGGAGGTAGAGAGTTAGCCTGATCCTTTCGGAAAACATCTTGGTATTCTAGGTATTCGGGAGGTAACTGGGGAGTCTCTGAAGAAATTGCGGCCAGTGCAACACCAGGTGGAGGGTGACAAGTAGAGACACATTCTGGAAACTGGACCGTTCTTGCTCGCCAATCGATCAGAGGATTGTGTTTCTCTAACCAAGGTATTCCTAGAATAATCTGAAACTGAGGGGCCTTGATCACATCGAACACGATCTTCTCATGGTGTCCATCTTGACTTACTAGCGTCACCTCTTGAGTGGTATGCGTTACTGGCCTGGAGGCTATCTCCGTACCATCCACCGTAGTAATGACGTCCTTTACAGCCTTGGGACAAAGAGTTAGATTCATCCTCAAAACCATTTCATGATCCACATAATTGCCGATGGCACCGCTGTCGACGTAAGCTTCGATTGCATGTAATCGATCCGGATTATAAAGGGCTAATGAGGACCATAGGTATCACGAAATGCGAGGTCACGGAACTGGTTTTCACGCTCGGCAAGAGGACCTCTATTCTTGTCGGGCGAGGTCGTTTCCCTGCTCAGAGTTTGTAACTTTGGTAACTGCAGCTCCTACTGCCTTCTTGGCAGGTTTCACCGGACAGTCTCGAAGAAAGTGCCCTGAGTTTCCGCAATATAGGCATAATTGCAACTGTTTCCTCCTTTCCCGCTCCCTTTGTGTTAGAGGACCTTTCAGACCCCCTATTTGCATGGGTTCCCCGGAGTCTACTCCTTTGGAAGGAGTTGGCGGTTTGGAAAATACTCGAGCATCAAACTTGGAATGATCGGCCTTCCTGTTCTGCAGCCTGTGATCTATTTGAACGACCAAGTCTATATAATCCGAACAGTTTTGTGGGGGATTCACTACTTGGGCTAAAACGTCTTTGAGCTCTCCACATAGACCTCTATAAAACAGCGTAATCCTTTTGTCCTCAGGCCATTGAGTTTCCACTATTAGTCTATTGAAAGTTGCAATATAAGCCAAAAGGTCTTGATTACCCTGTCGCAACGAAAGAAGCTCATTGTCCAAGGCCTGCCCCTGTGAATGTCTTGCGAACAGTTTTTCCATACTAAGCTGAAAGGCTTGAAAATCATGGAGAACCGGATCATCTTGATTAACTAGAGGGATCGACCAGTCTGCCGCATTGTCACTAAGGTACGAAAGTACAAAAGCTACTTTTGCTTGATCAGTTGGAAAGGCTGCTGGCCGGCATAAGAAGTGCAACCGGCACTGATTGATAAATACTGCAAACCTCTTTGGGTCACCAGAAAATCGTTCGGGCGGAGCCAGAGGTACATTCCCAGGTAGGTTGATCTGCACTGGATTCATAGAGGATGTTGAAGGAAGATTTGCCCCTGATGCGGGTAACGGGGTCTGTCCGGCTTGTGACTGTAGCACTTGTCTAGCAAGATTGTCTGTTCTCTCCTTGGAAATAATTAGTTCCCTTCTTAGAGCATTCGTTTCCTGACGAGCTGCATGCACTTCTGCCCTTAGTTCCCCAAGTAACCGGGCTAGGGGGTCAGTATCCGAGGTTTCCATAGCGCCTGGGCGAGAGTTTTGCGGTAGGCTTTGCGTTCTGTAACGCTCACCTGATTCTCGCAGAGGCGCCGGTCTTGACTGGGCGACTACCGTATCTTCAAAGGTGATGTGTAGCACCCGGTTGGCTCTTTGGGCTGGACCTCTGTGCACTGTATGCCTGACGTGTAGAGTAAGATGTCTGCAGATAGAAAATATGGGGTTAATGAACTGGGGTTATTGGGGTGTCCCTATCTCTTTCCTCTTCTTCTCTCCTGTAGACCCCCAAAGGTTAACGCTCTCACCTTAGGTAAGTGAATGCCGAGCTCTCCATCTGCCTCGGGGCAGGGTGCTGTAACCAGTTTCTTCACTGGATAGGTAGCTCAGGCCTCTTGACTTCAGAGGACTGCTGTCCGTCGTTTACTGCACGAACGGTAAGTTTCGAGTCATTCAAATGTCTTTAAAGTCTTTAGTAATGATGTCTCTTGTTTTGCAGGGTTCCGGCGTTGGCGGATGACGGGCTGAAGTGAGTTGAAGATGGAGCCCGTGTGATGAATAGAAGCGCCTGGAAGCACGTAAGTAAGCGCTTGTTGCCTGCTTCACTATGCGCTCTAACTGTCTTTATTTTGCAGGTACGAGTTCGGAGCGGCTGCAGGGTGCCGGAATACCCACTGGATTAGATGTGGAAAGGAGTAATGGCACGTGAGTATTAAAGTTCCCCAATGTCTTTAAACGCACCTTGTTTTGTCTTTCAGATGCCGGATGCAGCGCCGAAGGCCTCCGGAGCGTGCGAAGAGTTGGTAAACTTTTGTCTTTCAGATGCCGGAATGCAGTGTGAAGACCTCCGGAGCGCACGAAGAGTAGGTAAGCCTTTGCCTTTCAGATGCCGGAATGCTAACCTGTTCTTTCTTGTCTTTATAGGTGTTGCTGAAGACTGGATTCAGGATGGTAAGCCTTTGCCTTTCAGATGCCGGAATGCTAACCTGTTCTTTCTTGTCTTTATAGGTGTTGCTGAAGATTGGATTCAGGATGGTAAGCCTTTTTCCTTAGGCCCAGGACCGGATGCAGAAGACACGATGAGCGTTCTGCTGCAGAGGTTGCAGAATAACGCAAAGCAAGATTCATCCACCGGGTGTGGTTTAAATAGCCTCCTGTAGTGCTTAGGTGTCTCCTTCCACAGCCACGCCTAAGTAAGAAAAGAGTTCCTGGTAAGAAAAGAGTTCCTGCCTTCCAGAAGAGTTCCAGTGTTCTGAATCTAGGGAGTGGCTCCAGCCCCACCCAACAGGAAAAGTAGTTCCAAACAGAAGAGGATCAGAGGCTCAACTGGCAGGCAAGTAAGCAGCATGGTCTGCTGAAGGTAAGTCCACCCAAGCATTATGAGCCCGGCGCTTCCAGCGCTGGGACAGGGCATATTTATGAGCCTGGTGCCACTGGCGCCAGGACTGGGTCCAAAAGGTCCCAATTGGGACTGGTTGGCACTCGGAACCTGGGTTATGGATCTGCTTCCAAGGGAGTTGGGAAAACCCTGACCTTTTGGAAGCAGAGATCATGACACCCACAGGGAAAACACGTGTCATCTCACAGTTAAACATATGCATAATCAGTGTGGAGACTCGCACAAAAAGGACTTGTTCCGCCCGCGAGAAAGGCTTGTGTCATTTCGCAATGGAACTGTGTCAAATCAACATGAAACCCTGCATGAGAAAGTCTTGTGAATTGCCTAGTTTTAAATCTAAACTCCAGCAGTAAAGAGACCACCCATGCTCAGCGTGTTCTAACTCTGACAGCTTACCTGGATCAGACGTCTACAAGCGAGCGGCAAAGCAAAACTGGTCAAGTTAATCAGGCTGCCGCCGTACGAGTGTGGCTCTATTTAAATCAAAATGGGGCGTGGCTAATAGGACGTAACGTGCAATCCAAAAAATGGAAACAGCACAGACGTATCAAGTCTAAAATCTAAACTCAAGCAGTAAAGAGACCACCCATGCTCAACGTGTTCTAACTCTAACAGCTTACCTAAATCAGACGTCTACAAGCGAACGGCAAAGCAAAACTGGTCAGGTTGATCAGGCTGTACGAGTGTGGTTAAATCAAAATGGGGGCGTGGCTAATAGGACGTAACGTGCGATCCAAGAAATGGAAACAGCACGGACGTATCAAGTCTAAAGTCACATGCCTCAAAAACGGCTAGAGGAGTAGATAACGACTAAAGACAAAAGGGCGTGGCTATAGAAGCTCGCTGGATCAGCGATGGTGGCCCAAGGTATACGGCAGAAATAAAGTCACATGTAACAAAAAGCACAAGTAATCCCTAAAAGGTAAGAAACAATTATATGCCAACACTTAGTAATGTAAACTTCTTGTGAGGCAAACAAAGCAAAATAAAATAAAATCGCATTAGACAAGATGGATGCCCCCACATATTTCGGTTCCCAGAACTGCATGTACAGTCTAGTCTTTTGGGTGTGGTTCAGCCCAGAGACACCTGGGATAACCAGAGACTATTTAAGCCACGCCCAAGCTGAGAAACATGCTTTGTGTTTTCTGCACCTGCAGCGTGACAGTCACCGTGTTCGGATCGGTCTCCAGTAGGCCTGCATCTTTCTTCTGCGCTCAGCTCGTGCAAGAACAAGAACACTGTTAGGAACAGCCTTACCTTGCGACGCTTCTGCCCATTATTCTTCGCTTCTTCTGTTCTGCGGACATCTTCGGCGGTGTCATTCCCAGCCCGGCACGCTGATTCCTAAGGAAAAGGGAAAAAAACAGAAAAAAGGCATTAGTAAGCATTCAGCAAATCTTCGCTTATTTTTAAAGACTGTACAAGCTTCAAACGCTTACCTGAATCCCAGCCGCTCTGGGGGAACTCTGTCTCTGGAACTTCTCATCCTTCAGCAAGAAGGTAAAGACACTCCAGGTTAGCGTGTAAACATCTAGAGGTGCCGCATACCGCGCTTACTCACTGCATTTCTTCTTCATAACCGGCATCCACGCTGAAAACGTTGTGGCACCTAAAAGACACAGAAACAGAACTCAGTTCAATATAAATACGAAAGGGTCACATCACGCACCACGCTCTCACTCACCTTCAGCGCTACTCATCTCAGCAGCATGACGCCATCCCCGGACGCTGGCCATCATCTAAGGAAGGAAAGGAATGAAGTTAGAGAACTGTTCAAAAGACTCATTATACTTACCTGTCGGACTCTTGCCAGTGAAGTAACTAGGCAGCAACGAACCCGCATCAATCAACACACCCCTGCATGAAAGCAGGACGGAGAGCACACTTTCCAAGAAAACAAGGTGAGCTGTAGATCAAAGGGAAGGGTTGGACCCCGGTGAAGAAGGGGTTCAAGCACACAGAGACAATAGAGAGTTAAACTCTACCAATCCTGTGTTTCAGGCCCAGTCCCCAGTTGAGTAGAGTCCAGGGAAGGGTTTGAGGTCGTAAGAAGACGGAACAGTGACGTCCACGTGGATACCAGGTGAGCGTTATACCAACTTGAAGACCTGAATTCGCCAAATAGAGTAGAAAGGATTACACCATTGGTGTACTACATGAAAAGGGTTTTACACCAGCTGCAACATTTGTTCTAACGGCAGCGGTATAAAGTCTTTGTTGCTGGCCTTCTGGCTGAAAGCAACACCTCCATGCCGTCATCTGTGAGGTCCCAATCCTTGTATCTCAACCTTTCAGAAACCAAGCGTGAAAGTTGAGGGTTCTGATGTCTGGATGGAGAACCTGAGCTCCCTTCTGCGAGAGAAGATCCTACCTGTGTGGAAGATGAATCGGAGGGTAGATGGACACGTCCAGAAGGTCCGGGTACCACGTTCTCCTGGCCCAGTCTGGGGCAATTAGGATCATAGTCTTCCGGAATCTTCTCAACCTCCTGATCATCTGATGTATGACAGGGACTGGAGGAAACGTATACAGAAGTGGAAACTCCCAGTCTACTACGAACGCGTGCCCTAGAGCTCCTCTCGGGGGAAATTCTCTTGAACAAAACTTAGCGCACTTCCTGTTGATACTGGTGGCGAACAGATCCACTTGAGGGGTTCCCCAAAGGGCGAAGATCTCTCAAGGGACTTCCTGAGCTATCTCCCACTCGTGAGAGACTGTGCTCTGCCTGCTCAGAGTGTCCGCTGTCAAGTTCTTCTCTATGGCTAAGTGAACTGCCGATAGAGAGATTCCTTCTTGAATTGCCCAAAACCAGAGCTGCATCGCCTCTCTGCACAGTGGCAGTGATCCTACGCCTTCTGTTTTGTTGAGGTAGTGCATGGCCACTGTATTGTCCGTCATTATTAGGACATTTTTCCCTTGTACAGATGGCAGAAAAGCCTTTAGCGCTAGTCTGATAGCTCTCAGCTCCAACAGGTTGATATGAAGTCTGGACTCTCGATGGAGACCAACGACCGCTGATGGTCAAGTTGTTGGCATGGGCTCCCCACCCCGTGAGTGAGGCATCCGTGACTACTGTTATCTCCGGCCATGGTTGCCAAAACAGTTCTCCTTTCAAAATGTTCTCCTGACAGGCCCACCACTGAAGGTCTCAAGCCACTTTGTCCGGAATCTGAAGGATATCTGTCATTCTTCTTGAGAATTGCGACCACTGAGTTCTTAGTGCCCAGTGGAAAGATCTCATTCTCAGGCGAGCCTCTGGCACAAGGAAGATGCAGGATGCCATGAGGCCTAGCAACCTCAAAAATGTCGAAGGCTGGGAGACGTTGGGCATTTTGAAACTTGGTGACCATCTGCAGAATATCTTGAGCCCTCACCTCTGGTGGCGAGGCTTTCCCCAGGGAAGTGTCCAGGACCGCTCCAATGAACTGGAGTCTCTGTGATGGTATCATCTGTGACTTCTTTAAATTGAAGGAGAAGCCCAGTTTGTGAAGGAAATGGCAGACATAATCTAGTTGAATCTGAGCTTGTTCCGAAGATAAAGCCCTGATCAATCAATCGTCTAGGTAAGGGTAGACGTGAATCCCTTCCCTCCTTAGACTTTCAGCCACTACCGATATTAGCTTGGTGAAGACCCTCGGGCGGAGGTCAGCCCAAATGGCAGAACTCGAAATTGATAATGAGAGTTGCCAATTGCGAACCTCAGGTATTTCCTGTGTTTGAGATGGATTGGCACATGGAAATAAGCATCTGGAAGGTCCAGACATACCAGCCTTTCCTGAAGCTGGAGGGCCTGAAGAATCTGAGAGAGAGTTACCATCTTGAACTTGTCCTTCCTGAGGAACTTGTTCAATTCTCTTAAGTCCAAGATAGGTCTCAGTCCTCCGTCCTTCTTCGGTATCAGGAAGTGGGGGAGTACCAACTCTTGTTCCTCTCTGCTACAGGTACCGGTTCTATGGCACCTTTCTCCAGCAGGTCTCGAATCCCCTGCAAAAGGAACAGGTCTGGAAACTTCAAAGTGTTGTTCCCCGGTTGATGACTCTGAGGGGTGCGTAGAAAAGGCAGGCAGTAACCTTGGGCAACTGTCTCCAATGCCCAAGCGTCTGATGTAATAGCCTGCCATTCTGTCAGATGTTGAGTTAACCTGCCCCCTACTGGTGTCTTGTGAGGAGAGTCATCAGAGTGGTTTAGAGGCAGCTGATGCAGATGCTGAGGGTAAAGAGGCACCTGCTGCTGCTGCGGCTTTTGTACTTTTAACCCATCCACCTCAGTTGAATCTTTTTTGGCCTCTTTAAGCCGGCTGTCCTCTGCCTTTTCCGAATGCGGAATAAAAACGAAAGGACCTACCTCTCCAAGAGGATCCTGAGGGGCGATAGGGAGTTTGACGGATTGCAGCTCCAAGGGATTTTGCTGCTGCCTTGGATGATTGTAACTTCTATAGGCTGTCATCAGCTTTCTTACCAAATAAAGAAGAGCCGTCAAAGGGAATATTCAAAAGTTTGGCCTGAACATCTGGAGCAAAACCAGACCAGACCACACAAATCAGCGGATTGTAGTACTTGCTGCCATGGCCCTGCTGATACTGTCAGCAGAATCAATGCCAGTTTGAAGGGATCCGCACATTGCGTCTTTACCATCTTTAATGATGTTCAGAAAAGCTTCCCTTTCTTCTCCTTCCGGGAGGCAGTCAGCCGCTGATGAAGCACACTCCCAAAGTGTATGGCTGAATCTTGCGAGCGTACAAGTAGCATTAATGGATTTAAGCACCATGCTACACGCAGAAGGGAATAGTTTCTTACCTGTAACTCCATTTCTCCAGCATTGGTATCTTTCATGGATTCACATGCTTTGAATATTCCCCGTCGTCAGGCTGGGAATCCCCGGTACATTATATAGACCCTTTCCCGTAGGAAAACTTTTTCGACGCTTATGCGTCCTATCCACCTCGTTTTGTATCATGCGTGCCCGTGCCGTCAGGACGTCATGATATAAATACAGGCCCCGCCCCCGCGCTCCCTCAGATTTCGGCCCCCAAAGTAGTGGGGGAACCGGTTTGCATGATCAGGGGAGGCAGGTGGGCGCATGTGAATCCATGAAAGATACCAATGCTGGAGAAATGGAGTTACAGGTAAGAAACTATTCCCTTCTCCAGCATTGGATCTTTCATGGATTCACATGCTTTGAATAGATTACATAGCAGTACTACCCCCAAGAGGAGGTGTGCATGCAAACCCCTATACATTCTTCGCAAAAGGCCGTTCCCTAAGATTATGTATACATCAGTAATAGTTTACATAGGGAAAAAACGGACCACATACAGTCATAAATTCCACAGGATGCCACCCCGCAGCCGGGGCTTACCTTACTGGAATAGGTGTCGAAGCACCGCCTGTCCCATCCGGGTGTCTTCGGCATGTTGCTGCGACAGGCAGTAATGGCGGGTAAAGGTGTGTGTAGTCGCCCAGGTAGCCGCCATGCAGATGTCCCCTAGAGGGACTCCGGCCCACAGTGCCGTCGACGATGCCGCTGCTCTAGTTGAATGAGCTCTTGGCCGTCGTAGAAGAGGCTTCCCTGCCTTGGAATGGCAGTACGAGATGGTAGATGACACCCATCTTGAAAGTCCTTGCTTTGAAATGGCTTTTCCTCTAGCACCCAACCCATAGGCCACAAACAGCTGTCTCGTTTCTCTGAACGGTTGCGTACGATGAAGATAAAACTTGAGAGCCCTTTTTACATCCAATGTGTGTAGCATGCGCTCCGCTCCCGAGCATGGCTCCGGAAAAAACGTAGGCAACACGATAGAAGAGTGTTTATGAAACACCGAAGGAGCTTTTGGTATGAACTGTGGGTTAGTGGCTAGGACTACCTTGGTCTTGAAAAATCGTAAGTATGGTGGGTCCACCATTAGAGCCTGAACTTCTGAGATACGTCGGGCTGAAGTGATGGCCACCAGGAAGGCCAATTTCCACGACAGAAACTTCAGAGACGATGATGACATTGGCTCAAACGGAGGTTTCATAAGAGACGTTAAGATCAGATTGAGGCTCCACTCCGGTGGAAATTTCTTCTCTGGAGGGAAACTCCGAAAGAGGCCTTTAAGGAAGTGCTTAATCAGGCGGTCGCTGAACAATGGTGCCGAGTGCCGTCGACGAGTAAACCTGGAAATGGCTGCTAGGTGTACTTTTATTGACGACACCGACAGGCCCATTTGAGCTAATAACAGCAAGTATGGAAGGAGCTGTTCCGGCCTAATCGATTGCGGGGCCAAACCTGGTTGATCCTCACACCATTGACAGAACCTTTTCCATTTGTACGCGTATGAGGCGTTTGTGGAAGGTGCTCTTGCCGCTTGCAGGATACGTCGACAGTCCTCCGGAATCGTTAGCCGACCAAATTCGGCGAAGTCAGGAGCCAGGCCGTCAACTTGAGGCTGTCCGGGTCGTGATGCCAAACGACACCCTCCTGTCGAGACAGAAGGTCGGGGGTCTTCTGGAATCTCATCGGTTCCGCCGCCGCTAAGTGTAGTAGGTCTGAAAACCACACTTGTCTGGCCCAGTATGGGGCCACCAGAATTACCCGACATGGGTACCTGAGGATCCATTGCAACGTCCTCCTGACAAGGGGAAAAGGAGGAAATGCGTACAGGAATTTGTTCGTCCATGGGAATGAGAACGCATCCCCCAGTGAGCCCTGCTGAGGCCATCTGCTTGCGTACTGATGGCATTTCTTGTTGTTCTTCGTTGCAAACAGGTCTATGGAAGGGTGTCCCCATTCCTTGAATACTTGTTGAAGTTGTTGGTCGTTCAGCACCCATTCGTGAACTTCGTTCATTTCTCTGCTGAGGGCATCGGCTTCCACGTTTTTCACTCCTGGTAGGTGAAATGCTAAGATTTGTATGTTGTGTTGAAGGGCCCAATGCCAGATTTTCTGTGCCTCTGTCGATAGGGACCTGGAACGTGTCCCTCCTTGTTTCCTCAAGTAGAACATCGTAGTGGTGTTGTCCGTCATGACACGCACCACCGAGTCCCTCAGTTGCGGAAGAAAAGACTTCAGAGCCCATCGCACTGCTCTCAGTTCTAGCAGGTTGATATGCAGGGAGGACTCCTGCAAAGACCACTGGCCTTGTACCTGTAACATATCCAGATGAGCTCCCCATCCGCTCAGCGATGCATCCGTCACCACCGTCTTTTGGAACTCTGGTTCCAGTAGAGGCATCCCTCTCGTTAGGTGAGTAGACACTTTCCACCAGCCGAGTGCTTGAACTAGTTGTTCGTCGACGACCAGTCTGTCGGACCAGCGACCTCTGCTCTGTGCCCAACGGTCCGCTAGAAATTCCTGGCAAGGCCTCATAAACAGACGGCAGTTGTTTATTAACGGAATGCAGGACGACATGGTCCCTAGCAGGGACATGTACTTGCGCACAGAGACTCTGGTACCGCCGCTCCATTCCGACGCCTTGTTTTGAAGTTTCTGAATTCTTTCGCTGGATGGTTTCACCAGGCTTGTGTGCGTATGAAACTCCGCTCCTAGAAAGACCAAGGTCCTCGAAGGCTCTACTGAGGACTTGTTGAAGTTTATTGCGAAGCCCAGTTCCTGTAAGATGGACATTGTGGCTCGTAGACTGTCTCGTGTTTGTTCCTTGGATGACCCTCTGATTAGCCAGTCGTCTAGATATGGATAGACATGATGACCATCCTTCCTTAAATGGGCCGCTATAGGGGCCAAGCACTTGGTGAACGTCCTGGGGGAGGACTTGAGCCCGAACGGGAGGACCTTGAACTGAAAATGCTTTCTCCCGACGACGAATCTTAAATATCTCCTGTGTCGTGGGCGTATTGGGATGTGAAAATAAGCATCCTGAAGGTCTAGTGAAGAGAGATAGTCCATGGGTTGCACCGATCTGATAACCTCTTGGAGTTTTAGCATTTTGAATTTTTGGCTCTTTAGCCACTTGTTGAGTACCCTCAGGTCGAGAATGGGCCTCCATTTGCCGTTTGGCTTTTTGACAACAAAGAACCTGGAATAAACTCCTTGGCCTTCCTGTGCCACAGGAACTCTCTCTACCGCCCCTTTTCGCAACATAAGCTCCGCCTCTTGTCGTAGGATTTGGAGGTGGGGCTGTGTCGAGAATAAAGGAGGAAGACGCGGAGGCTTGTCTTTGAATTGCAGCGCATGACCCATGCGAATCGTGTCTAGGACCCATCGATCTTTGGTGATGCATTTCCATCGGTCGAAGTGATGAGAGACTCGACCCCCCAGGACGTTCCGAAGGCCGTCATTGGTTGCTGGTTTGCTTGTTCTTCGTTGACGACGGACCTGAGCCTCGCCGCCTGGAGGCTTGATAGTCCCTGCTTCCACGTGCCGACTGGGACGCTCGTCTGAACCCTTGTGAAGAGTACGAGGGCCTGTTAAATCCACGGTCCCTCGAGGCTCCAAAGCGGGAGTTTCCAGAAGCACCTCTGAAAGGGCGAAAAGAGCGAAAATTTCTACCCGTTTGAAGGGCGCCGAGGGACCTAGCAGTATCCGTGTCTTCTTTCATCCCTTTCAGCGCTTCATCAACCTTTTCGCCAAACAGGTGCTCCCCTTCGCATGGCATGTCCAGGACTTTGTACTGTACTTCAGGACGGAAAGTAGTACATTTGAGCCACGCTTGTCGACGAAGCACTACTCCATGGTTGATTTGTTTGAAACCAGACTCTGCTAGGTCCACTGCGATATTAATAGCGTGGTTCGAGGCCTCCTCGCCGTCCCGCACCAGTAACATAGCTGCTTTTCGGTGTTCGTCTGGCAGGTGTTCTAGGATAGGGGCTAATTTGTGCCACATTTCCCTATCATATCGTGACACGATCGCTAAGGAATTGGCTGCTCTTACTGTCGTCGCTCCGACCGAGAGCACCTTCTTTCCAAATGCGTCCTGCCTCCTAGCCTCGCTTTCCGGTGGCGTTGAACATTTTTGCTGGACCCTGGCCTTCCTAGCTGCTGCCGCCGACACCACCGAGTCAGACAAAGGCTGTGATGTTAGACATTTTGGAGTGGACTCCGGAGCTTTAAACTTTTTCTCGATCCGTCCCTTTATGGCTGGTTCCGAGAACGGATGGCGCATCGTTTTGAGACCTTCTTGCCACACGTGGTCAAGGATTGGGATGGCAAATACCGATTTTCTCCTTTGACCCATATGGTCAAAAAGGAAACAGTCTTTCCTCTGCTCCTCAGGAATCAAGCCGAATTCGGAACACGCTTTCCCCATCATTGCATGGAAGGCTCCCACATCATCAGGGGGAGATGGCTGTGTCTGGCTCCTCGTAGACTCCAATTCTA
The DNA here is from genome assembly GCF_040938575.1 of Ambystoma mexicanum. Taxonomy (NCBI): domain Eukaryota; kingdom Metazoa; phylum Chordata; class Amphibia; order Caudata; family Ambystomatidae; genus Ambystoma; species Ambystoma mexicanum. Next base: position 521,723,944 of record NC_090940.1, read on the forward strand.
CATCCGAATTCCATGTCGGGTCCCTCGACGGTGACAGGGAGATGTCTGACCCAGAGTCATCATGTATAGAGTCGGACTCCGACAACTCACCCTCCTCCTGAGCTCGAGGACGATCTTTTACCGCCTGGGGAGCCGATGGGTGATTCGTCGACGAGCGAGCCGTACAAGTTTGCTCGTCGACGGAAGGTACAGACAGAAGTGACGATGACGTCCCAGGTTGAGGGAACTGGGTATCCAGCCGCTGTAGTAGCTTCTGAAGAGTATTAAGCACATCCAGAGACAAAACTGTCTGGGGGTTCAGCAACGTGGATGATATAGGTACCATACCCCCGCTCGCACTCGTCGCCGTCGTCGTCGACGTGGAAGGCCGTAAGCCTAAATCCAATGGCTGCAGAACCATGTCACCTTCCCCTTCCGCCGAGCAGGCCGTGTCTGGCTGCAGTAAGACCTCAGGGGGGATCGGGTCATAGACCTCAGGCAGCCAAGCCATAGACTGAGTTTCCGTCGACGAAGGAATCCCAACCGCTGCTGCTTGAACGGTAATAGGCATCGTCAATGACACCGAGGTCGACGAGGAAGTCGTCGTCGTCGAGCCTTTAGACTTCGTTGTCGATTTTGATGCCGACTTCCCGGCTGAAGCTTCTCGACTCACGGAAGACCTGGGACGGTCCCCTGAGGAGGATTTAGACAGCGCCAGCCTCTCCGTCTTAGATGATGAGGAGGAGGAGGGCTTTTTATGAGATGAGGAGGATCCAGCATGTTTCCCCTTATGCTTGTCCTCAGGGCGAATTTCTGCTGGCCGCACCTTCTTCGATGGAGGCTCCGACTTGCTCCTGGAGGCCGTGGAGCCAACTTCCGAAGCCGGGTAGGCACCCGCTCCGTCATTAAGCCAGTCGACCAGCCTTCTTTTACGGTCCTTAAGGGTTTTTTGGGAGAAACCCTGGCATATCTCACATGTATCCGCCGTGTGGTGCGGGTGGAGACAGTAGATACAGTCCATGTGGCCGTCTCCTTCATAAACCTTTTTGAGGCCACAGGTTGCACATGGGCGAAATAACGCCTTTCCAGACATAATTCTCCAGATTTGAACTTCGCTTACGCGAAACAGACAAAAAAACAATCTAGTTATCACTAGTAGTAACACGAAGATCCCACTGCTTTGAAAGACGGTTGAAATCTGAGGGAGCGCGGGGGCGGGGCCTGTATTTATATCATGACGTCCTGACGGCACGGGCACGCATGATACAAAACGAGGTGGATAGGACGCATAAGCGTCGAAAAAGTTTTCCTACGGGAAAGGGTCTATATAATGTACCGGGGATTCCCAGCCTGACGACGGGGAATATTCAAAGCATGTGAATCCATGAAAGATCCAATGCTGGAGAAGGGAATAGTTTCTTACCTGTAACTCCATTTCTCCAGCATTGGTATCTTTCATGGATTCACATGCTTTGAATATTCCCCGTCGTCAGGCTGGGAATCCCCGGTACATTATATAGACCCTTTCCCGTAGGAAAACTTTTTCGACGCTTATGCGTCCTATCCACCTCGTTTTGTATCATGCGTGCCCGTGCCGTCAGGACGTCATGATATAAATACAGGCCCCGCCCCCGCGCTCCCTCAGATTTCGGCCCCCAAAGTAGTGGGGGAACCGGTTTGCATGATCAGGGGAGGCAGGTGGGCGCATGTGAATCCATGAAAGATACCAATGCTGGAGAAATGGAGTTACAGGTAAGAAACTATTCCCTTCTCCAGCATTGGATCTTTCATGGATTCACATGCTTTGAATAGATTACATAGCAGTACTACCCCCAAGAGGAGGTGTGCATGCAAACCCCTATACATTCTTCGCAAAAGGCCGTTCCCTAAGATTATGTATACATCAGTAATAGTTTACATAGGGAAAAAACGGACCACATACAGTCATAAATTCCACAGGATGCCACCCCGCAGCCGGGGCTTACCTTACTGGAATAGGTGTCGAAGCACCGCCTGTCCCATCCGGGTGTCTTCGGCATGTTGCTGCGACAGGCAGTAATGGCGGGTAAAGGTGTGTGTAGTCGCCCAGGTAGCCGCCATGCAGATGTCCCCTAGAGGGACTCCGGCCCACAGTGCCGTCGACGATGCCGCTGCTCTAGTTGAATGAGCTCTTGGCCGTCGTAGAAGAGGCTTCCCTGCCTTGGAATGGCAGTACGAGATGGTAGATGACACCCATCTTGAAAGTCCTTGCTTTGAAATGGCTTTTCCTCTAGCACCCAACCCATAGGCCACAAACAGCTGTCTCGTTTCTCTGAACGGTTGCGTACGATGAAGATAAAACTTGAGAGCCCTTTTTACATCCAATGTGTGTAGCATGCGCTCCGCTCCCGAGCATGGCTCCGGAAAAAACGTAGGCAACACGATAGAAGAGTGTTTATGAAACACCGAAGGAGCTTTTGGTATGAACTGTGGGTTAGTGGCTAGGACTACCTTGGTCTTGAAAAATCGTAAGTATGGTGGGTCCACCATTAGAGCCTGAACTTCTGAGATACGTCGGGCTGAAGTGATGGCCACCAGGAAGGCCAATTTCCACGACAGAAACTTCAGAGACGATGATGACATTGGCTCAAACGGAGGTTTCATAAGAGACGTTAAGATCAGATTGAGGCTCCACTCCGGTGGAAATTTCTTCTCTGGAGGGAAACTCCGAAAGAGGCCTTTAAGGAAGTGCTTAATCAGGCGGTCGCTGAACAATGGTGCCGAGTGCCGTCGACGAGTAAACCTGGAAATGGCTGCTAGGTGTACTTTTATTGACGACACCGACAGGCCCATTTGAGCTAATAACAGCAAGTATGGAAGGAGCTGTTCCGGCCTAATCGATTGCGGGGCCAAACCTGGTTGATCCTCACACCATTGACAGAACCTTTTCCATTTGTACGCGTATGAGGCGTTTGTGGAAGGTGCTCTTGCCGCTTGCAGGATACGTCGACAGTCCTCCGGAATCGTTAGCCGACCAAATTCGGCGAAGTCAGGAGCCAGGCCGTCAACTTGAGGCTGTCCGGGTCGTGATGCCAAACGACACCCTCCTGTCGAGACAGAAGGTCGGGGGTCTTCTGGAATCTCATCGGTTCCGCCGCCGCTAAGTGTAGTAGGTCTGAAAACCACACTTGTCTGGCCCAGTATGGGGCCACCAGAATTACCCGACATGGGTACCTGAGGATCCATTGCAACGTCCTCCTGACAAGGGGAAAAGGAGGAAATGCGTACAGGAATTTGTTCGTCCATGGGAATGAGAACGCATCCCCCAGTGAGCCCTGCTGAGGCCATCTGCTTGCGTACTGATGGCATTTCTTGTTGTTCTTCGTTGCAAACAGGTCTATGGAAGGGTGTCCCCATTCCTTGAATACTTGTTGAAGTTGTTGGTCGTTCAGCACCCATTCGTGAACTTCGTTCATTTCTCTGCTGAGGGCATCGGCTTCCACGTTTTTCACTCCTGGTAGGTGAAATGCTAAGATTTGTATGTTGTGTTGAAGGGCCCAATGCCAGATTTTCTGTGCCTCTGTCGATAGGGACCTGGAACGTGTCCCTCCTTGTTTCCTCAAGTAGAACATCGTAGTGGTGTTGTCCGTCATGACACGCACCACCGAGTCCCTCAGTTGCGGAAGAAAAGACTTCAGAGCCCATCGCACTGCTCTCAGTTCTAGCAGGTTGATATGCAGGGAGGACTCCTGCAAAGACCACTGGCCTTGTACCTGTAACATATCCAGATGAGCTCCCCATCCGCTCAGCGATGCATCCGTCACCACCGTCTTTTGGAACTCTGGTTCCAGTAGAGGCATCCCTCTCGTTAGGTGAGTAGACACTTTCCACCAGCCGAGTGCTTGAACTAGTTGTTCGTCGACGACCAGTCTGTCGGACCAGCGACCTCTGCTCTGTGCCCAACGGTCCGCTAGAAATTCCTGGCAAGGCCTCATAAACAGACGGCAGTTGTTTATTAACGGAATGCAGGACGACATGGTCCCTAGCAGGGACATGTACTTGCGCACAGAGACTCTGGTACCGCCGCTCCATTCCGACGCCTTGTTTTGAAGTTTCTGAATTCTTTCGCTGGATGGTTTCACCAGGCTTGTGTGCGTATGAAACTCCGCTCCTAGAAAGACCAAGGTCCTCGAAGGCTCTACTGAGGACTTGTTGAAGTTTATTGCGAAGCCCAGTTCCTGTAAGATGGACATTGTGGCTCGTAGACTGTCTCGTGTTTGTTCCTTGGATGACCCTCTGATTAGCCAGTCGTCTAGATATGGATAGACATGATGACCATCCTTCCTTAAATGGGCCGCTATAGGGGCCAAGCACTTGGTGAACGTCCTGGGGGAGGACTTGAGCCCGAACGGGAGGACCTTGAACTGAAAATGCTTTCTCCCGACGACGAATCTTAAATATCTCCTGTGTCGTGGGCGTATTGGGATGTGAAAATAAGCATCCTGAAGGTCTAGTGAAGAGAGATAGTCCATGGGTTGCACCGATCTGATAACCTCTTGGAGTTTTAGCATTTTGAATTTTTGGCTCTTTAGCCACTTGTTGAGTACCCTCAGGTCGAGAATGGGCCTCCATTTGCCGTTTGGCTTTTTGACAACAAAGAACCTGGAATAAACTCCTTGGCCTTCCTGTGCCACAGGAACTCTCTCTACCGCCCCTTTTCGCAACATAAGCTCCGCCTCTTGTCGTAGGATTTGGAGGTGGGGCTGTGTCGAGAATAAAGGAGGAAGACGCGGAGGCTTGTCTTTGAATTGCAGCGCATGACCCATGCGAATCGTGTCTAGGACCCATCGATCTTTGGTGATGCATTTCCATCGGTCGAAGTGATGAGAGACTCGACCCCCCAGGACGTTCCGAAGGCCGTCATTGGTTGCTGGTTTGCTTGTTCTTCGTTGACGACGGACCTGAGCCTCGCCGCCTGGAGGCTTGATAGTCCCTGCTTCCACGTGCCGACTGGGACGCTCGTCTGAACCCTTGTGAAGAGTACGAGGGCCTGTTAAATCCACGGTCCCTCGAGGCTCCAAAGCGGGAGTTTCCAGAAGCACCTCTGAAAGGGCGAAAAGAGCGAAAATTTCTACCCGTTTGAAGGGCGCCGAGGGACCTAGCAGTATCCGTGTCTTCTTTCATCCCTTTCAGCGCTTCATCAACCTTTTCGCCAAACAGGTGCTCCCCTTCGCATGGCATGTCCAGGACTTTGTACTGTACTTCAGGACGGAAAGTAGTACATTTGAGCCACGCTTGTCGACGAAGCACTACTCCATGGTTGATTTGTTTGAAACCAGACTCTGCTAGGTCCACTGCGATATTAATAGCGTGGTTCGAGGCCTCCTCGCCGTCCCGCACCAGTAACATAGCTGCTTTTCGGTGTTCGTCTGGCAGGTGTTCTAGGATAGGGGCTAATTTGTGCCACATTTCCCTATCATATCGTGACACGATCGCTAAGGAATTGGCTGCTCTTACTGTCGTCGCTCCGACCGAGAGCACCTTCTTTCCAAATGCGTCCTGCCTCCTAGCCTCGCTTTCCGGTGGCGTTGAACATTTTTGCTGGACCCTGGCCTTCCTAGCTGCTGCCGCCGACACCACCGAGTCAGACAAAGGCTGTGATGTTAGACATTTTGGAGTGGACTCCGGAGCTTTAAACTTTTTCTCGATCCGTCCCTTTATGGCTGGTTCCGAGAACGGATGGCGCATCGTTTTGAGACCTTCTTGCCACACGTGGTCAAGGATTGGGATGGCAAATACCGATTTTCTCCTTTGACCCATATGGTCAAAAAGGAAACAGTCTTTCCTCTGCTCCTCAGGAATCAAGCCGAATTCGGAACACGCTTTCCCCATCATTGCATGGAAGGCTCCCACATCATCAGGGGGAGATGGCTGTGTCTGGCTCCTCGTAGACTCCAATTCTACATCCGAATTCCATGTCGGGTCCCTCGACGGTGACAGGGAGATGTCTGACCCAGAGTCATCATGTATAGAGTCGGACTCCGACAACTCACCCTCCTCCTGAGCTCGAGGACGATCTTTTACCGCCTGGGGAGCCGATGGGTGATTCGTCGACGAGCGAGCCGTACAAGTTTGCTCGTCGACGGAAGGTACAGACAGAAGTGACGATGACGTCCCAGGTTGAGGGAACTGGGTATCCAGCCGCTGTAGTAGCTTCTGAAGAGTATTAAGCACATCCAGAGACAAAACTGTCTGGGGGTTCAGCAACGTGGATGATATAGGTACCATACCCCCGCTCGCACTCGTCGCCGTCGTCGTCGACGTGGAAGGCCGTAAGCCTAAATCCAATGGCTGCAGAACCATGTCACCTTCCCCTTCCGCCGAGCAGGCCGTGTCTGGCTGCAGTAAGACCTCAGGGGGGATCGGGTCATAGACCTCAGGCAGCCAAGCCATAGACTGAGTTTCCGTCGACGAAGGAATCCCAACCGCTGCTGCTTGAACGGTAATAGGCATCGTCAATGACACCGAGGTCGACGAGGAAGTCGTCGTCGTCGAGCCTTTAGACTTCGTTGTCGATTTTGATGCCGACTTCCCGGCTGAAGCTTCTCGACTCACGGAAGACCTGGGACGGTCCCCTGAGGAGGATTTAGACAGCGCCAGCCTCTCCGTCTTAGATGATGAGGAGGAGGAGGGCTTTTTATGAGATGAGGAGGATCCAGCATGTTTCCCCTTATGCTTGTCCTCAGGGCGAATTTCTGCTGGCCGCACCTTCTTCGATGGAGGCTCCGACTTGCTCCTGGAGGCCGTGGAGCCAACTTCCGAAGCCGGGTAGGCACCCGCTCCGTCATTAAGCCAGTCGACCAGCCTTCTTTTACGGTCCTTAAGGGTTTTTTGGGAGAAACCCTGGCATATCTCACATGTATCCGCCGTGTGGTGCGGGTGGAGACAGTAGATACAGTCCATGTGGCCGTCTCCTTCATAAACCTTTTTGAGGCCACAGGTTGCACATGGGCGAAATAACGCCTTTCCAGACATAATTCTCCAGATTTGAACTTCGCTTACGCGAAACAGACAAAAAAACAATCTAGTTATCACTAGTAGTAACACGAAGATCCCACTGCTTTGAAAGACGGTTGAAATCTGAGGGAGCGCGGGGGCGGGGCCTGTATTTATATCATGACGTCCTGACGGCACGGGCACGCATGATACAAAACGAGGTGGATAGGACGCATAAGCGTCGAAAAAGTTTTCCTACGGGAAAGGGTCTATATAATGTACCGGGGATTCCCAGCCTGACGACGGGGAATATTCAAAGCATGTGAATCCATGAAAGATCCAATGCTGGAGAAGGGAATAGTTTCTTACCTGTAACTCCATTTCTCCAGCATTGGTATCTTTCATGGATTCACATGCTTTGAATATTCCCCGTCGTCAGGCTGGGAATCCCCGGTACATTATATAGACCCTTTCCCGTAGGAAAACTTTTTCGACGCTTATGCGTCCTATCCACCTCGTTTTGTATCATGCGTGCCCGTGCCGTCAGGACGTCATGATATAAATACAGGCCCCGCCCCCGCGCTCCCTCAGATTTCGGCCCCCAAAGTAGTGGGGGAACCGGTTTGCATGATCAGGGGAGGCAGGTGGGCGCATGTGAATCCATGAAAGATACCAATGCTGGAGAAATGGAGTTACAGGTAAGAAACTATTCCCTTCTCCAGCATTGGATCTTTCATGGATTCACATGCTTTGAATAGATTACATAGCAGTACTACCCCCAAGAGGAGGTGTGCATGCAAACCCCTATACATTCTTCGCAAAAGGCCGTTCCCTAAGATTATGTATACATCAGTAATAGTTTACATAGGGAAAAAACGGACCACATACAGTCATAAATTCCACAGGATGCCACCCCGCAGCCGGGGCTTACCTTACTGGAATAGGTGTCGAAGCACCGCCTGTCCCATCCGGGTGTCTTCGGCATGTTGCTGCGACAGGCAGTAATGGCGGGTAAAGGTGTGTGTAGTCGCCCAGGTAGCCGCCATGCAGATGTCCCCTAGAGGGACTCCGGCCCACAGTGCCGTCGACGATGCCGCTGCTCTAGTTGAATGAGCTCTTGGCCGTCGTAGAAGAGGCTTCCCTGCCTTGGAATGGCAGTACGAGATGGTAGATGACACCCATCTTGAAAGTCCTTGCTTTGAAATGGCTTTTCCTCTAGCACCCAACCCATAGGCCACAAACAGCTGTCTCGTTTCTCTGAACGGTTGCGTACGATGAAGATAAAACTTGAGAGCCCTTTTTACATCCAATGTGTGTAGCATGCGCTCCGCTCCCGAGCATGGCTCCGGAAAAAACGTAGGCAACACGATAGAAGAGTGTTTATGAAACACCGAAGGAGCTTTTGGTATGAACTGTGGGTTAGTGGCTAGGACTACCTTGGTCTTGAAAAATCGTAAGTATGGTGGGTCCACCATTAGAGCCTGAACTTCTGAGATACGTCGGGCTGAAGTGATGGCCACCAGGAAGGCCAATTTCCACGACAGAAACTTCAGAGACGATGATGACATTGGCTCAAACGGAGGTTTCATAAGAGACGTTAAGATCAGATTGAGGCTCCACTCCGGTGGAAATTTCTTCTCTGGAGGGAAACTCCGAAAGAGGCCTTTAAGGAAGTGCTTAATCAGGCGGTCGCTGAACAATGGTGCCGAGTGCCGTCGACGAGTAAACCTGGAAATGGCTGCTAGGTGTACTTTTATTGACGACACCGACAGGCCCATTTGAGCTAATAACAGCAAGTATGGAAGGAGCTGTTCCGGCCTAATCGATTGCGGGGCCAAACCTGGTTGATCCTCACACCATTGACAGAACCTTTTCCATTTGTACGCGTATGAGGCGTTTGTGGAAGGTGCTCTTGCCGCTTGCAGGATACGTCGACAGTCCTCCGGAATCGTTAGCCGACCAAATTCGGCGAAGTCAGGAGCCAGGCCGTCAACTTGAGGCTGTCCGGGTCGTGATGCCAAACGACACCCTCCTGTCGAGACAGAAGGTCGGGGGTCTTCTGGAATCTCATCGGTTCCGCCGCCGCTAAGTGTAGTAGGTCTGAAAACCACACTTGTCTGGCCCAGTATGGGGCCACCAGAATTACCCGACATGGGTACCTGAGGATCCATTGCAACGTCCTCCTGACAAGGGGAAAAGGAGGAAATGCGTACAGGAATTTGTTCGTCCATGGGAATGAGAACGCATCCCCCAGTGAGCCCTGCTGAGGCCATCTGCTTGCGTACTGATGGCATTTCTTGTTGTTCTTCGTTGCAAACAGGTCTATGGAAGGGTGTCCCCATTCCTTGAATACTTGTTGAAGTTGTTGGTCGTTCAGCACCCATTCGTGAACTTCGTTCATTTCTCTGCTGAGGGCATCGGCTTCCACGTTTTTCACTCCTGGTAGGTGAAATGCTAAGATTTGTATGTTGTGTTGAAGGGCCCAATGCCAGATTTTCTGTGCCTCTGTCGATAGGGACCTGGAACGTGTCCCTCCTTGTTTCCTCAAGTAGAACATCGTAGTGGTGTTGTCCGTCATGACACGCACCACCGAGTCCCTCAGTTGCGGAAGAAAAGACTTCAGAGCCCATCGCACTGCTCTCAGTTCTAGCAGGTTGATATGCAGGGAGGACTCCTGCAAAGACCACTGGCCTTGTACCTGTAACATATCCAGATGAGCTCCCCATCCGCTCAGCGATGCATCCGTCACCACCGTCTTTTGGAACTCTGGTTCCAGTAGAGGCATCCCTCTCGTTAGGTGAGTAGACACTTTCCACCAGCCGAGTGCTTGAACTAGTTGTTCGTCGACGACCAGTCTGTCGGACCAGCGACCTCTGCTCTGTGCCCAACGGTCCGCTAGAAATTCCTGGCAAGGCCTCATAAACAGACGGCAGTTGTTTATTAACGGAATGCAGGACGACATGGTCCCTAGCAGGGACATGTACTTGCGCACAGAGACTCTGGTACCGCCGCTCCATTCCGACGCCTTGTTTTGAAGTTTCTGAATTCTTTCGCTGGATGGTTTCACCAGGCTTGTGTGCGTATGAAACTCCGCTCCTAGAAAGACCAAGGTCCTCGAAGGCTCTACTGAGGACTTGTTGAAGTTTATTGCGAAGCCCAGTTCCTGTAAGATGGACATTGTGGCTCGTAGACTGTCTCGTGTTTGTTCCTTGGATGACCCTCTGATTAGCCAGTCGTCTAGATATGGATAGACATGATGACCATCCTTCCTTAAATGGGCCGCTATAGGGGCCAAGCACTTGGTGAACGTCCTGGGGGAGGACTTGAGCCCGAACGGGAGGACCTTGAACTGAAAATGCTTTCTCCCGACGACGAATCTTAAATATCTCCTGTGTCGTGGGCGTATTGGGATGTGAAAATAAGCATCCTGAAGGTCTAGTGAAGAGAGATAGTCCATGGGTTGCACCGATCTGATAACCTCTTGGAGTTTTAGCATTTTGAATTTTTGGCTCTTTAGCCACTTGTTGAGTACCCTCAGGTCGAGAATGGGCCTCCATTTGCCGTTTGGCTTTTTGACAACAAAGAACCTGGAATAAACTCCTTGGCCTTCCTGTGCCACAGGAACTCTCTCTACCGCCCCTTTTCGCAACATAAGCTCCGCCTCTTGTCGTAGGATTTGGAGGTGGGGCTGTGTCGAGAATAAAGGAGGAAGACGCGGAGGCTTGTCTTTGAATTGCAGCGCATGACCCATGCGAATCGTGTCTAGGACCCATCGATCTTTGGTGATGCATTTCCATCGGTCGAAGTGATGAGAGACTCGACCCCCCAGGACGTTCCGAAGGCCGTCATTGGTTGCTGGTTTGCTTGTTCTTCGTTGACGACGGACCTGAGCCTCGCCGCCTGGAGGCTTGATAGTCCCTGCTTCCACGTGCCGACTGGGACGCTCGTCTGAACCCTTGTGAAGAGTACGAGGGCCTGTTAAATCCACGGTCCCTCGAGGCTCCAAAGCGGGAGTTTCCAGAAGCACCTCTGAAAGGGCGAAAAGAGCGAAAATTTCTACCCGTTTGAAGGGCGCCGAGGGACCTAGCAGTATCCGTGTCTTCTTTCATCCCTTTCAGCGCTTCATCAACCTTTTCGCCAAACAGGTGCTCCCCTTCGCATGGCATGTCCAGGACTTTGTACTGTACTTCAGGACGGAAAGTAGTACATTTGAGCCACGCTTGTCGACGAAGCACTACTCCATGGTTGATTTGTTTGAAACCAGACTCTGCTAGGTCCACTGCGATATTAATAGCGTGGTTCGAGGCCTCCTCGCCGTCCCGCACCAGTAACATAGCTGCTTTTCGGTGTTCGTCTGGCAGGTGTTCTAGGATAGGGGCTAATTTGTGCCACATTTCCCTATCATATCGTGACACGATCGCTAAGGAATTGGCTGCTCTTACTGTCGTCGCTCCGACCGAGAGCACCTTCTTTCCAAATGCGTCCTGCCTCCTAGCCTCGCTTTCCGGTGGCGTTGAACATTTTTGCTGGACCCTGGCCTTCCTAGCTGCTGCCGCCGACACCACCGAGTCAGACAAAGGCTGTGATGTTAGACATTTTGGAGTGGACTCCGGAGCTTTAAACTTTTTCTCGATCCGTCCCTTTATGGCTGGTTCCGAGAACGGATGGCGCATCGTTTTGAGACCTTCTTGCCACACGTGGTCAAGGATTGGGATGGCAAATACCGATTTTCTCCTTTGACCCATATGGTCAAAAAGGAAACAGTCTTTCCTCTGCTCCTCAGGAATCAAGCCGAATTCGGAACACGCTTTCCCCATCATTGCATGGAAGGCTCCCACATCATCAGGGGGAGATGGCTGTGTCTGGCTCCTCGTAGACTCCAATTCTACATCCGAATTCCATGTCGGGTCCCTCGACGGTGACAGGGAGATGTCTGACCCAGAGTCATCATGTATAGAGTCGGACTCCGACAACTCACCCTCCTCCTGAGCTCGAGGACGATCTTTTACCGCCTGGGGAGCCGATGGGTGATTCGTCGACGAGCGAGCCGTACAAGTTTGCTCGTCGACGGAAGGTACAGACAGAAGTGACGATGACGTCCCAGGTTGAGGGAACTGGGTATCCAGCCGCTGTAGTAGCTTCTGAAGAGTATTAAGCACATCCAGAGACAAAACTGTCTGGGGGTTCAGCAACGTGGATGATATAGGTACCATACCCCCGCTCGCACTCGTCGCCGTCGTCGTCGACGTGGAAGGCCGTAAGCCTAAATCCAATGGCTGCAGAACCATGTCACCTTCCCCTTCCGCCGAGCAGGCCGTGTCTGGCTGCAGTAAGACCTCAGGGGGGATCGGGTCATAGACCTCAGGCAGCCAAGCCATAGACTGAGTTTCCGTCGACGAAGGAATCCCAACCGCTGCTGCTTGAACGGTAATAGGCATCGTCAATGACACCGAGGTCGACGAGGAAGTCGTCGTCGTCGAGCCTTTAGACTTCGTTGTCGATTTTGATGCCGACTTCCCGGCTGAAGCTTCTCGACTCACGGAAGACCTGGGACGGTCCCCTGAGGAGGATTTAGACAGCGCCAGCCTCTCCGTCTTAGATGATGAGGAGGAGGAGGGCTTTTTATGAGATGAGGAGGATCCAGCATGTTTCCCCTTATGCTTGTCCTCAGGGCGAATTTCTGCTGGCCGCACCTTCTTCGATGGAGGCTCCGACTTGCTCCTGGAGGCCGTGGAGCCAACTTCCGAAGCCGGGTAGGCACCCGCTCCGTCATTAAGCCAGTCGACCAGCCTTCTTTTACGGTCCTTAAGGGTTTTTTGGGAGAAACCCTGGCATATCTCACATGTATCCGCCGTGTGGTGCGGGTGGAGACAGTAGATACAGTCCATGTGGCCGTCTCCTTCATAAACCTTTTTGAGGCCACAGGTTGCACATGGGCGAAATAACGCCTTTCCAGACATAATTCTCCAGATTTGAACTTCGCTTACGCGAAACAGACAAAAAAAAACAATCTAGTTATCACTAGTAGTAACACGAAGATCCCACTGCTTTGAAAGACGGTTGAAATCTGAGGGAGCGCGGGGGCGGGGCCTGTATTTATATCATGACGTCCTGACGGCACGGGCACGCATGATACAAAACGAGGTGGATAGGACGCATAAGCGTCGAAAAAGTTTTCCTACGGGAAAGGGTCTATATAATGTACCGGGGATTCCCAGCCTGACGACGGGGAATATTCAAAGCATGTGAATCCATGAAAGATCCAATGCTGGAGAAAAGACCTTTTTTGACATAGCGTCAAATCTCTTATCATCCTTGTCTTGTGGTACAGTAGGGTATGCAGATCTACTGTTCGATGAAGTTGCTGCTTGAACAACCAGACTCTCTGGAGTTGGATGTTTGGACAAATACTCAGGGTCAGAAGCAGATACCCTATATTTGCAGATAGTTTTTTGTTAACTGCCGGTATAACATCAGGAGTTTCCCAATTGGCCGATATTTTCCTTTGCAATGCAGTATGAAATGGAACCACAGGATCTTCCTGTGGGCCTTTAATTAAAATGTCTGTAAGATCATCTTGTTGAAAGGAAGGTGAAGGTGTAGACCAACCCATGAATTCTATTATTCTGGCCATTAATGTTTTGTAAGGGGTTTCAGCATGTTCCCCTGGGTCTGGTTTGGCAAATTCTACTTCTGGGGAAGTATCTAACCCACTTGCATCATGCAAGGATTCTTGAAGATCCTTCAATCTATTTTCTTCAGAGATAAATTCCTCTGGTACAGGTGTTGTAGTGCTCTGCAACCCAAAAGGTCTTTCCTGATCAGAATCCTCCCCTTCCTCATAAATAGAGGACAAGGCTCTGAAATAATCTGATCTTGGAAATGGCTTAAAACCCATTTCTAAAGCAGAAGGGGCCAAGCTTGTAGTAACTGGTTGAGAACGATGGCGTTGATGACGTGGTCTTATTGCCTTTGTTCAAGGGTTCATGACGCTCTTGGGCAGTTTCTTTTGCCTGGTGCAATGACTCGCAGCATTTCGATTTTTCGGGTCTTTCACCCAGGGCATCACCTTTAGCCATCTCCGAGGGGGTCGAGGCCGCTTTCTTGAAAACGCTAAGCATCTTTTTACGGAATTCCTCCCACTTAGCTGGAGAGCTGTGTTTTGGGGGGCAGGTGACCCTTTCCAGGGAAACAGAAGAAGACGAAGAAGAGGGTGATCTACGACGCCTCTTTTTCGAGTGTTTGGATCTCGAAGACTGATGGGAACCACTTCCAACGGTAATGTTTCCTGTGACGGCGAGGAGACGAATGTCTCGACTCTGCCGAGGAAACTTTCGAAGGAGTAGAAGTTTTAAGAGTCTTACCTCTTTCGAGCTTCCCCTTACGCTCCTTCAAGGCTTTCGCCGTCATGGACAGACAGTCCTCGCATTCTAAACAATGGTGCTCCGATCCCAGGCACCACAAACAGATCCTGTGAGGATCCGTCAACGACATTTACTTTCCAGGCACAATCTCGACACTTTTTGAAGCTGGACCGTGGGGTCCACGGTTCAGAAGAGGAAGCCATCGAAAAGAGTAAGATATTTTAGAGGAATAAGTAGAATCTACTTGAAGAACGAACTGAGCAACACGATTCCGAGGCCCACGAATCGCGGAAAAACGGAACTGAGCAATGGACGCTGCGCTACCCTTTTTATACGCAAGATGGCGTCGGCGCCGATATGGAGGCTGTCGAGGGACACCAACTTGAGGGACGTCGATGCGCAGCGCCCTCTACTGAAAACATTTTCCGAGGCCAGCAAGCTGGAATTAATCTATCAAGATAAGGAATACGTCGGAGGACACAATCCCTTCGAAATGTACGTTATACAAAATTGATTGTACATTTCCCATGCGGAGATCCATGGTAAAACAACCACAAATCCATATAAACATGAACCCCCACCCACACACCCACCACCTTACTTACCTTTTATTGCGATGTGCTGTGTCCCTGCGACGCTGGTTCCCTTTCACTTCCGTGATCGGGAACCGGCGCTGCAGGGTCATTTTCTTTTTTTTTTCTTTCTCTTTTGGTCGGGTCAGCTTACTGTATAGTATAGTGAGCGGGGTGTTGCAGGGGACAACCCTGCAGCCCCTGCAGCCTTTTTCCTTTTTTTCTTTTTCTTTTTTTTTTAGTCGGGCAAGCTGCAGGGCTGTCTCCAGCAAACCCCGCTCACTATACTATATATTATAGTGAGCAGGGTTTGCTGGGGACAGCCCCGCAGCCCCTGCAGCCTTTTCTTTTTTTTTACCTACACCACCAAATAGGTACTACAAAATGTCCTACGAACATTTAGTCAGTAGGAAATTTAGTAGTATCTATTTTTTAACATTTGGTGGTGTAGGTCATGTAGTTTCAATCATTTTGACCGAATCCAATTATTTATCCTTGCAGTAAATCATTGTCTACCTTCCCCTGTCTGCACCCTGTTTGACCTGTCGGCGCTTTGAAACAGTTTTGCTAATTGAATAAGCGCCTGACAAGTGACCAATTAATAAATAAATAAATAACACTAAGGACCGTTAAGGGATGATTTTTAATCGTACGTGTACACAATTCACTCCTTTATAGCCCATGTTTTTCCAAACAACTAGAAGCAGACTAGTTTGTATGGCAGAGGTTTTGCTTCCAGTATCTAACTGGGTCCAAATAGTTTTACCCTGAAACACTACAGGTATTTTATAAGTGGTTTTATCACCAGTACACAACATGTCATCTGTCTGATTTCTTTGTTTAGAATTAGACAGCATTACAGGGGACATACTGGGCCCCATTACAACATTGCTGGTCTGGAAACAAGCATGCTGGTAAGCTCACGGGAACCCTTGTTTCCAGACCGTCAAATTACAAGTTTGCCTGCCGGGGCTGCTGCACCCAACAGGTCTGACCCTGTCGGTCTCAGCGGCTACAGTAGGCAGACTCTTCATGGAAGCGCCGGCACCGTTTGCAATGGTGCCAGCACTTCCGTGAACCCATTCCCATGAAGTCCTATGGGACTCCACAGGAATGGGGAACAACATTTACCGGCACCAACAGTGATTGATGTCCAAATTCAGTGTCCTAATGAATCCCGTAACAGCGACTACTGATGAGGTGGTTCGGCCAGCTAGGAGAATGGTCCATATAAATGGATTTCCATCAACTAAATTCATTTCGTGAAATTCATAAACTTTCCTTAGATATATAGCACGAAGTTGAGAGAGTGCCCTACAATCGAGAAACCAGTGTTTTACTGTATCTGTGCTGCTTATACAGAATCAAGAGCAAACTTGATCCTTTGGAATCCTACCATATCGTGTAAGCAGGTGTTTTGTACAAATTAGGTTACAGCGAAAACGTAGGAAGCTCAACCGAGTTACTCTCTCTGGGTAAATACTGAGAAATGAGCTAATTTACCTAATTATTTATGTTCCCCATGCAAATGCTGAAGGGAGCTGTGGGAGTGCAAAGACTCCTGCATTTCAATCCAGTCCCATCGGAACAATCGAAATGTTACTTCATAGGATTATTACCTAGTTCCTCGGTTGAACTTCATATGCCCTCCAAAATATTGGAGCATAATTGATGGATACCTTTTAAGTTTACACAATCTTGACATAACTAGATTTTGTTTAAATCTACAAATAGCGTATTCATGGGAGGGCAAAGGATCTTTCTTACTAATGAAAGTATCTTCCAATATGCTCTTGCTTTAAGGGAAACTATACTGAGCTTGTATCTTATTGCGACCAGCGGAAGGGACTTTGGAACATGCAGCACTCTTTTCCAAATTTTACCTTCCAATAGGGGAAGTAACTCTAAGATCCCAAGCAGGTACACCTCTGCTCCATATAACAATTTAGGAACTATCTTGGCTTTGTAATAACATAGAAATGAAAATGTAGCAAATTTAGAGTCCAAACTGGCTAAATGATTAGTCAGAGTAGAAGCTTTAGTCTCGAGCTAAGAGAATACATTAGTTAAACCAGGACCAGCATTCACCAGAAACCCCAAATATGTTAGGGATTTCACCTTTACAATTTCCGTTTTGTTAATAAACCATCTCTGGTTGAAATGTTTCTTTGATTTAGTCAACTGAATGATCTTGGTCTTTTCGGGGTTGACTATCAAAGACATATCTTTCACATAGGTCACAAAAGCAGTAATCAATCTCTGTAAGCCAATTGCAATGACATCAAACAGAATATAATCGTCCATATAAGCCAGCCATTTAAGGCTTAGCCCAAGGAGTTTCAGAGGAACTAGGCCCACAGAGGAAATGTGTTCACCAAAAGCAGCTAGGTACAGATTAAAAAGGTAGGGTGCTAACATGCAACCCTACCTTACACCCCTAACAGGTGAAATGCTTTGGGAAAGAGCCCCTGAATATTTCAGACATACCCTTAAGTTTGTGTTAGAGTACAAGGCGATAATGAGTCTCATCAAGCCATGTGGAATCCCCCATAGTGCCAGTTTGCCCCAGATATGCTCTCTTAGGTTCCGTTCCATGCAAGTGACTGCAAACAGTTCACTACTGCCCCTTTAAAGAAGTGCCTATGTTACCCCTGAATCCCGTATGCCATTTCTCGACTCTCCCTTATACCGCCAACCATCACTCTAGATGGGAAAGCAGGATAGATGAAAAAACCTTACTTTCTGCATCCAGAATCGCAATCGGATGGTTATTCAGTGGATTGGACCTATCAACTCTTTTATAGATAGGAGCGACATGAGCGATTGACCAGGTAGTGGGATATTCTCATGTATTTATAATATTCTGGAAGAGAACCTCCGCCCACAGATGGGGATCACTCTTGAACAGGTAATTTGATAGGCCATTCGGCCCTGGGGCACGAGATGTACTGATCATGCACAGGCTTTCCAGAACAATTTCGCACTAAAGTCGTCAGGGGTTAGATCAGTCACATTTTCACACAATGGGAGACCTTTGTTCTTTCCTGAAAGCCCCCTTCAAAGACTCTGGTAAAATGGGAGACCCACGTAGTCTCTGTGACTCCATTCGTCTGGACATATGGTTGAAATAAGTCGACAGCATTTATAATTTGCCAGAAAGCCCTTGCAACCAGTTCTTGTAGGTTTATTGCACCTTTCTGATCCCCTCTTCCCTTTCCACCCCAGAGATCGAGAATGCTTTTCTAAGTTGAGAGATCATTTGCCTCATTCATTTTTTACGGGTGGCTACATCTTCGTTATATTTGTGACAATGGCAGGTGGATCCACTTCGGGAGAGTCCCCTCTTCATGATTCCATCCTACAACAGCAATGTGGCCACCAATTTACCAAAATAAGCAGGAGTAAAGACTTGATATTTTCATGCCTCAGAGTTTGTTGTCACATATATGGACAGTTGGCGATTGAACTTCCTCACTGAACGAGCCACGTTTCTTCCAGAGCAATAACTGAGTAAATGTGCAAGATCTTAGTGACCTCCACTGAGGTGAAAAGGCACCAATGACCCCCTGTATTACAGCAGACTAGATTGAGCTGCCTGGACTTGGGTGGATCTAATTTGTTGCACCCCCCTCTCGTTCACTTATCATTCAACCCGTTTAGTAGCCAAGACCAATCATTAGATGACTCTGATTGCGCCATCTTCTGTTGCAGGATTTAAATCATGACTCGGGGAGAAGATCCCCCAAGGTTACCCTGATTACACTCCGGCTTCTGCACGTTCTGAAAAGATTGTGAAACATCAAAGCCCTGAACTATAATGCTATCTTTTTCCTTTAGAATCCTCTCTACAACAAATTTTGAGTTGAAGACTACCACTCAACATTCCAAGTGTTGCCGGTCCGGGAAGTCCACCCTCCGAATGTCAGTCGACGCGATACCCCCAAGAGTAGGGCTCAAGGAAAGCAAATGTTAAACGCCGGAGAATGACGTTTTTTTTCTCGGGTAATACACTCTCAAAAACCAAAGTACAGTTTAAATTATTTCCACAAAAAGTGAGATCCCTGTTATTATCAAGGTTCTTACTGGGCCTATTTCTAGGGCAACCCATTCACTTCCTCTTTTCTATTAGAACTGGACCCTTGGGCCTGTTAACCCACATGGGTGTCTAATCCACGATGCTCCCCTCCACCCCAATAGGATTAGAGGAGGACCTTTTTTCAGATTTACCAAGGGCACTAGGGAGTTGACAGCTACACATAGGGCCCCCACTTGTATCCCTTCTGGTGCAAGGGGAATATTGGTTCAAAACAATCTTTCCTACGCTGGTTATTTTTCCACCCTCCCAAAAATATGTAAAGTTTTCCGTATGGATGGGAGGGCCAAGACGGATGCCATATTGGGGACAAGGGGCGAGCTCATCACGGGGGCCTTTTCCTCATTAGCTCTTCGGTCCTCATTTACACATTTCCCCCCACCAGCTCCCCTACCCCCATTGTCCCACCCACTGATTTGGCAAATCCAAATGGGACAAAGGTGGAACACTGCTGAGAGCTGGGGGAACCCCCTCCAATCCTGATATTTTTCCTTTGTTCCATTTTTCAGCTGAATAGTCCAGCAGTTTCTTTTGCTTTGGTTTACCATGCTGAACCATAGCTTTAGATAGTTGCAGGTTACTGGGGGGAAACTCTAGGGGGTGGGCAGCTGGGATCCTGACAAGGGGTTTCACATTTCTGGAGTTTTTCAATTCTATGGGATCCTTAAATAACATGCCTCTCATCATGGGCTGATTCAAGAATGCAGACATGATGGTTTTAGATCCACCATTTTTTTCGACTTGGGCAATGGTAAGTTCTTAGATTTCTTCACTGCAGGTACACCTTAGGGATCCTGCTTCTTCCTTTTTTGGAGGTGCAAGTGGTTATGGTAGGCATCCCTGTATTTTCAACCTCGTAGCAAGGCATATCAGTTAAGGCTACTGGATGCTGAAGAGTACAGGAGGGGTTAGGATTGCGAGATGTTGCTGTTCTCAAATTAGGAAGGACAGATTTCAGAACATTTACTGCTTTCCCACCCTCCAGGCAATCCTGGTTATCACGTGCTTGCTCTTGGAAAAGAGGTTCCACTTCTGTGTAACTTTTGCTTTTCTCAACACAATATAACATGGCAGTCTGATAATTCCTGTTTTTTGGTTTATGTGAGGGTTTACGGTTAGGGTACCAGCTTTCTTTTCCCATACAATATAGCATGGTATTCCGATGATTGTCCTTTTTAGTCTCGCTAGAATTAGTGTCATAAAGTTCAGAGGTAGAACATTTTTTTCTAGGCTTGACAGATATTGGCAGGTACATTTCGTTCCTGGTGCCACGACTCCCAAGCTGCATCATACATTAGTCTGCCCAATCTATCTCCTCAATTAATTTCATGGATAGTGGTTGAAAAATGTAAAACCATACTTTTCAGTTCTTTACCACTAGAGATAAGGGGATAGATCTTAAATCTGGGTCGTTGTTCCGGTATAATGTATGCAGAGATATAAATGGGAAATTCTACCTCTAGCAACAGAGACACTATCAATTTTTCCTTTCCGGGTATAATATGATTCTAAGGGAAATACAGATGATACACATTCCCTTCAACATATTGGGCCTCATTACAACCCAGGCACGGCTGCTGCCGGAATTGCATTTCATCCGGCACCCGTCAATGAGGAATTACCAGGTAATTCTGACATTGCCAGACCCGGTAATTCCTGCATTGCCTGGTGCCGGTGCCTGCCAGTCCCCATTCGCATTGAGCCCTACAGGGCTCAATGGGAATGGGGACCTCAGATGCACTGGCACCGTCAATGACGCCCGCAAGCACAGTTCGTAGTATGGCGGTCCCGGATCTACAGTACCGGCATGCTTACCGGTACCTTAGTTCCCAGACCTCCATGTTTATAATGAGGCCCAGTGTCTTTTTGGTAAAATTAGAAAAACAGAAAGTTGATGGCTGGAAGGTTTTGAATGAATCATAACCACGGGCAAAGCTCTGGGCAACCCTCCAGACCATCATTTTTCAGCCTGCCAAGCCATTCCAGAAGGGGAAAAACCATATGCAAATCAGGCTAGGTCCTACCCCAAAAGGGGCAGTCCAGCCCAAACTGCTAGGTCACATCCCTTCTGCACAAGACCACAAGCATCCCCAGACATGTTTCAGCCTTGTTGGGTGTCATCAGTGGGGAGTAGCTTGGGTCTCTAGGCCCGGCAGACTTGGGACCCAAGTCTGGGCATACCCGTCCCACTCAGGGTGACTTTAGAAAAAACAGAAAGTTGATGGCTGGAAGGTTTTGAATTAATCATAACCACGGGCAAAACTCTGGGCAACCCTCCAGACCATCATTTTTCAGCCTGCCAAGCCATTACAGAAGGGGAAAAACCATATGCAAATCTGGCTTGGTCCTACCCCAAAAGGGGCAGTCCAGCCCAAACTGCTAGGTCACATCCCTTCTGCACGAGACCACAAGCATCCCCAGACATGTTTCAGCCTTGTTGGGCGTCATCAGTGAGGAGTAGCTTGGGTCTCTAGGCCCGGCAGACTCGGGACCCACGTCTGGGCATACCCGTCCCACTCGGGGTGACTTTAGAAAAACAGAAAGTTGATGGCTGGAAGGTTTTGAATTCACGGGCAAAGCTCTGGGCAACCCTCCAGACCATAATTTTTCAGCCTGCCAAGCCATTACAGAAGGGGAAAAACCATATGCAAATCAGGCTTGTTCCTACCCCAAAAGGGGCAGTCCAGCCCGAACTTCTAGGTCACATCTCTTCTGCACGAGACCACAAGCATCCCCAGACATGTTTCAGCGTTGTTGGGCGTCATCAGTGAGGAGTAGCTTGGGTCTCTACACTGGTAAAATAGCTTGGCCTGATTATGCATTCCTACATTCATCTTAAGAGGCCACTGATTGCAGCATACTTCTCTAATGTTCCTGGCTCCTTTCATGGAAAAGGATTGAAGCCTCCCTTCCTCTAGTAAGGGAGGGGTTAGCCCCATGGTTTGAATGGGAAGTACAAGTGGCACAAGTAGGAGAAATAGGCCCAGACCAACCTTCCCCTGAATCTGCCTCAGTTTGATCTGAATCTACTAAATACATTGTGGAACCCCAGTATGTATCAGCTGATTCTGATCCCATTCCTGACACCATATATGAGGGGTCAGAAGCAAGGCAGACATCTGCTTGTATTTTTGCCCAAATTAAACATTTTATTTAAAGCAAAATGATGCAAATAAATCCTTGCTAAACCTACGCTCTCAGGAAGTTCCCTACCTACGCTAAGAACCAAGCGAATCACTCCTAACAGAAATAAACTGGCCCTCACTAAACCACAACACATACAAAGTAAATTATAAACCTCCCCTCCCCCATCCACCCCATTCCCACCCTTTTTACCTTCTTCCATTTTCCCTCCTCCTTCTCCTCATCACCCCTCCCTCTCCCTTTCAGTTTTACTGCACTACTCTCCCTCTTCCCTTCAGTTTAATTGCTCTACTTACTGTTTTGTTGGTTCTGATTCATAATTGTAAATTGCTTCTACTGTTATAATGTTATATGTATCTAGTTGTTAAAATGTACAGCATTTTGGAGTAAAGTGCTATATAAACATAATCCATACAATACAATACAATACAATAAACAACATAAATGAGTGAATACCCAACAACCAGTAATTTGGATAACCATCACCTGTCCTGTGTAAATCCCTTCTCCAGGATTGTTTAAAGTCAGTTTCCCCTAATGTTCAAACAGAAGAATAAAGTTTTGAACCAGTTCTTGTAAGTTCCAAAGAAAATAAAAGTTCACCAAACAAAAATCCACTGGTATAAATTCCTCAGCTTTCAGTAGAAAAGATCACTTCCCAATTTCAGCCAAGAATATAGCACCAATGGTAATCCAGGATGTTTTTCCTTCCAAGATTGCTTTGCCACAGTTCTGAAAATTGATTAGCCACTTCTTCTACATGTCTACAAGTGTTCATAACCTCTGCAATACATTTTGTATAATTGTCAGGATGCGTCTTCTTGGGTTGTTGTTCTCCTCTTCACAACTACCCTTCTGCTACTGTCACTGTAGAAACCAGACTCCTTGATTCAACAGTATGCAAATTGTACTTTCCATTCGGTTCGGTGTTCAATATGCTTATTTAGCAGATTCAGTTCAGTTTGGTATTCAATATAGTTCACATTTACTTGGGTCGTTACTTGCCTCCGGTCTCCTTGGAGTGCTCCAGTCTTCCTGTGTCCTCTGACACTCACCAGTGCTTCCCGTCTCCCCAGCGCCGGCTCCTGCTGCTCCCGCTCACCTTCACGGTAGTGGGGAAGCAGACCACCACGTTCATCGGGCATGTGCCAACTTCCATTCTCAGCTTCTTCCTTCACAATAGATGCAGACCGTGTCTGCCCTATCCCTGGCTACCTTTGCAGCTCCAGCTGCCTCCGGATCTCGACTCAGACAGCATCTCTCTCTCTTTCTCCCTCTCTCTCTCTCGCTCATCATCAGTTTGGCAGCCCCAGATGTCCGCCTTCCAATTTGAAGGTTCCCAGTCCTGCATGCATCAGCTGTAGGTCCTCTGGGATTGATGTCAGTGTTCAGACTTCTGTGTATCTTCCCAACATAGCGCTCCTCCCCTCTTTGCTTGCTTGGGTCTCCTCCCTTTATACATCTGAGCCCTATCAAGGGGCCTCAAGTGTGAGTTGTAGACTTGTCTGGCCTGACCATACTGAACCCAATTATTAGTATTGGATGTCTCCATACCCCTCTTCTTCGTCCCAGTACTAGAGTGGTGTTTGAAAATAGGAAGTGTGCATTACTCCTAGTTTTTTTTATTTTTGATTGTTTATTTATATAGCGACCTATACACAATGTGTTTCAAAGTGCTTCAAGGAGGGAGGGAACATAGGGAAAATACAGTAACATTCAATAAAAGTCCTTGAAACAATACAGAATGTGAAAAATAACTATCGTAATAGGCCTGACGACATTTCTGATAGTGCAAGTGCATAGACAAATAAGGCAAGAGGGAAAGGAAAAGGAAGGAGAGCAAAACAAGAAGTAACATTACTATGCCTGACGGCAATTGACGTAGTGCAGGAGGTGCACAAGAGGAGGGGTGGGAGGG
This sequence comes from Ambystoma mexicanum, assembly GCF_040938575.1. NCBI lineage: Eukaryota > Metazoa > Chordata > Amphibia > Caudata > Ambystomatidae > Ambystoma > Ambystoma mexicanum. The sequence continues at coordinate 521,747,989 of NC_090940.1, forward strand.
TGGGTGCGGGGGGGATAAGAGAGGGGAGAAAGGGAATAACAGACATGCTACGATGCAAATTTGTCAGCGACAAATTAATAGAGCTGGGGAGGGGGAGGAAGGAGAAGACAAGGAGGGGAGGAGGGGAGACAGACAAGCTGATATGAAAGTTAGGGGAACAATTATAAGATATAGGGAATGGGGGATACAATGTCTCACCGTCCAGCCCCCTCTATCCAATCCCCATGGACCCTCTTCCCAGTTGATCGTCCCCCATTTGTCCGCCCCCAGTGTAGGGATCCAAAAGCCATGGCCCATCCCTGGCCACCTGAGTCGATGATCCCTAGGGAGTGGTTGTGAGAGTGCCTTCAGGTTTCTCACAGGTCATATCTTCAGGACAATATTTCTCTGACTATGAAGGGTGCGGTTGCCAACGTAACAGGGGGATGCATTACAGCAGTGGACATCCACAGTATTAGCAGGGTCAAGTATATGGGAGAGAGAGAAGTCTGACTAAATCACGAGAGACCGTGCGGGCCAATTTACAGAGAGAGAAGTCTACCAGCTCCAGATTTGTAAGGAAATTGGCGGTGACCTCACCAAATACCTAGGAATATTCATTTTTTACAGTAAACTCTCAGTAACCATATAGATCATCCTCAACTACAAGGTCCCCAATTTGAGGGAGAATGGTGACAGGTAGAGGAGGAAATAATTTGCCCAAGACGGCATTCACTGTCTCCTCAACACACGAAAAGAACAGAACAGTTCAAAACCAGAGTGTATCTGAAACAGGTGCATCCTCGCCTCAGTGACCGAACATTACTTCCGGTTTGGGGCCTGTGCAGTTCGAGACTTCACATCTGGGAAGCCTACGATGAAGTGTCTCTTCGGCAATGCCTGACATCATCTGTAGCATCATCATTCAAGATGACTAACAGCATCTGGAGTTGAAAAAGGAAACAGGGTGGCAGGTGGCATGTGTGCAGTTGCAGGGGTCTTCTCGAAACAACCTCTGCGAAGTGCCGTACAGCGCAACTTAAGTTAGATTCAAGCATGGCCCTCTGTAGCCACTATGGTAGCACGGCTGGAGGGCCTTGCGAAGACAAAAGAAAAAGGAAGAAAGCATTAGTAAGCAATACTTACCACATCGACTTGAAATCCAAGATAGCTTGTTGCATTGTGAGATAGAAAAATCAAGATCAGTTCCTGATGGTGACGTGACTTAGCCCCTCCATAAGGGGATGCAATAAAACACGTTTTGTTACCTTTAGGCAGCAAGGTGGTTGTCTCTGGGTGTGGGCCACCTCATTTCTTAGTACTGGGACCTGCCAGAGAGTTGAAGGGATAACGCCCAGTCGCAGCTCAGTCACAATGTTAAGCTAATGCAGCACCTGAAAACACGGGGTGGAACCAGCCTAAATACTGTAGCCGGCTGAAAGACCGTTTTAAAGAGGGTGTCACGAGTGGGGCCACTAATGTTCACCCAATGCCCCGCCTAGTGCCTGAATGACGACTACCAATGGGGACTTTGCTTAAAAATGCAGGGATGTGCACCAGTTTGCAGTGGAGTAAGTTTACTGAAAATGGTGGGGGGCTTGGGGGGCATGACCTCTGTAGAAAAGGTTCCCAAGCCAAATGAATGGGGACAAAATGGTGAGCCATGAAAATTGGGGGGGACAAACACCCCTGCCCCCCCCTAAAATGACGCCCATGCCAGTTTGTCATTCTGGCCTTGGTATGTATCTGACGTCCCTCTGTCTGCCTCATAGTGACCTGAGAAAAACTGAGGAACAAAAGGGAAGCATAGGTGTCAGTGTTGATAAGTCATTTATGTTGGGAATCAAGGAAGGCACCTTCTCGAGGCAATGTGAGGTGACTACAGGTCCAGCACTGCAAGCAAGTATGGGTATCTTAGCAGGAGCTCTGTGTGGCCTCAAGGTTACACATAGAACTCCGCAGTAGGTGCATTGACACATTGCTAGTCTTATCAGGATTTAAACCTGCGACTTGCAAGATATGCTAAGAAATACTGGTCACGCTTTGAAGACCGGAAGCTGCATCATTTCTTGTTTCCTTTGTCTAGACCTTACTGTTGCTAAAGAGATGTCCGGTAACCATTTGAGGGGTGACACAATGTCAACCATGGTTGGTTAGAACGGTTGTTCCTACAATGATAACGGGCCCTTTCTTGTAAAGTACAAGCAAGCATTCTTCACCTTAACCTCACACTACCAGCCCACTCTGAGGAAAACATTTAGGAAAAAGGCGGCCTAGACACTGCAAGTTACTGCAGAATTTGTTAACAAATTCACTAAAAAGCCATATGTTTTATTAGCAGTTCGAAAGGGATACTTGCATACTACGGGTCTCATTATAAGTTTGGTGATAATTCAGCGGCAAATACGCTCAATTACCACCAAACTCGATTACCATTACCACCATTTGGTTCCATGGGTTTACAATGGGATTGCAAGCATTTTTAATTCCTCGTTTGTGGAGTCTGTAGGATTCCATGGGAATTTTTGGCAGATGTACCCCTGTCGGATTGACTGCATGGCAAATCCGCCAGTTCTTTGCAGTTAATGCGGAGGATTTAGCTTCTTGCTAGAGGTAAATCTTGCAATTTACCTCCACCAGTGTAGTAAAAAATGACAGTAATTCTGTTAGCACCAAAAAAACTGCTAGTGTCAGAGTTGCCACCACTTTTTTCCCCCACTGCCGAACTTGTAATGAGGCCCATGTATTTAAACATGTTTATCTGTGCAGGGCAATAATTGCAGTTTCCTTCCCTCTGTTGCTTTACCACTTTACCACAGAAAAAGTGGGGGGAGACCCTCAGACCCCCTTATATTCCTAAAGCCTCTTCTATAGAAAACCCCAAACTTCTGTGGTGTTGTGGTAAAAAAGTGGTAAAAATATCAGCCAAAAAAATCAGCAAAGTTGATACAGAGTCCAAACGGTACAACACACTTTTGTTTCCCGAAGGGGAGGAAGGATATCTCGGGGGCAATGCATAGACAACGCAGCGCCACACAGGTTGGAATGATCCCGCGCTTAGAAACCACTACCTGGTATTATGTGCGTTATAAATGAACACTAAAATACAAATAAATAAAATAAAGAAGTGGTCTGTACTTTATAACAAAAGCTGAAATGGTGGCAGTACATGGGCATATAATCACAAAAGCTAGCATATGGTGAAAGTACATGAATGTTTGAAGCCATTACATACCTCGTCAAATAATGCCAACATCTGAAAATGGTAGCTATGCCTGCCATATTATTTATATGGGAAAATTATCGAAATAACCTAGAAAATTGTCTGGGTGCCAAAAGCTGGGAATTTGTGTGGGCATCTGACAAGAATGCAGGAATGTTGCTAAATGATGGTAATACCTGTCACATGATCTAACTATGTGGACATATCATGGCAAATTCGGACAAATTATAGCAATACAGATTTTCCATACATTCGTTACAGAAAGTCATGATTCTATTAAAGACTCAGAGGCGAAAGATTATGCTCTCAACTTCTCTTTACTACTCGAGCAGCAAATTCAACGAAACAATTATGAAAAACAATAACATCAAAAAACTACAATTCCCAACAAAACCATTGAATTTGTAGTCTGTTTTTCATAGGTTGTTAACATCACGTGATTTCACAGTCCAATTATATTCCTCACATCCTCTATAACAATAGCTGTCCTTCCTCTTTCTTTTGCTGAACGAACATCCAAACTTGCGCCCCAACCGGTAGACGACTTTAACTTCACCTTGTCCTCTTCTCAAGGCGTTGTGTTCTGCTCCGTCCCTGTTGAAACAAGTATAAACTATCACCAATCTCATCATGAACGGGTGGGCAATCGCATAACAATCACATTACCATATCAAATACAACATCACATTGTTTTCCCAAATACCATATGTACACATTTTTATTGTAGCAATTTAAATTGGGTGGAATAATCTTTCGCCTGCGAGTTTTAATAGAATCATGACTTTCTGTAACGACTGTATGGAAAATCTGTATTCTATGTGAAGACTTGGAGGCTCAGATTATGCTCGTTTAAAGCTTACTTACCACCAACGCTGCTACTTGTTCCACTGGTCTAAAATAAAAATTCAAACGTTTGCTCATTAGACCAGTCTGCCGCCTTCAAAATATCTTCTAGGCGGGCTCCTGCCATAAAGGCCGGTGACGCCATAGCACCCCTTGTGTAATGCGCTCCAAACTGACCTACATATATGCCTGCCTCTGCCATGCACCACCTTACCCATCTAGACAAAGGGGCTGAAGCTATCGCTTTAAAAGGCTTCCTAACAGCTATCAACAATTGATATTCCCCCTTGGGTCTCACCATATTCGCCCTGTCTTCATACACTTTCAAGCACCTAACTGGACACAATTTAGGTTTCCCCGGAAAAGCCATATACTCAACCGATTTAATGTTTGTCTTTGTTCTCTTCTCTATCTAGAATACTACTCCTGAAGGTAAAAAGGATTTCCTATTTACCTCTAAAACCTTCACATCAGACACTCTCTTGCATGAAATTAAACATAACAAAGTAGTTAACTTAGCCCACAGCGCTTTCCTAAACAGATACTCATTGTCTGGCCAAGTCACAAACATCTTTAATACCACACTCACATCCCACAAATGAGAATATCTAGTTATGGGTGGTCTCATGCATCGGATCCCTTGCAGAAGCCTACATACCAGAGGGTACTAACCTACCGGCCTACCATCCATGTACACATGACCTGCCGAAATCGCTGATCTATAATTGTTAATGGTCCTTTACGCCTTTGCCTGAGCTGCCTGCACTGCCAAAAAATTCACTATGTGAACTATATCTGTTCGTATGGGATCAACTTTTCTCTCAATACACCAATCACTCCACTTACTCCATGCCACTCTATAGGCTTTCCTGGTTGCTGTGGCCAATGACCCCCTAATAAACTCCTGAGCTGTCCCCGAAAGTCCTGGCTTAGACCAATTCTTCCTGAAATCGCCCATGCTATCAGGTTCAAATTCCCTGACCGTACCAATTGGTGAGTTTCTCCTGATGGATTTAACAATATGTCTTATCTGCGTGTCTTATCTGCGTGGCAACAGAATTGGGGCCTCGTAAGACAACTCCAGAAGGTCCGGAAACTAAGCCTGACCTCTCCAGTCTGGTGTCACTAAAATCACTGTTGCTTCTTGTCGCCTGACTTGCGCCACTGTACGCGCTATCATGGCGAACAGAGGGAAAGCATAGTCTCTTGCTGGTCCCAAAACCTGGAGAAATGCATCTGTCGCTGTCGCTTCCGGATCTCGTCTCCAGCTGTAAAACCTGGAGATCTTCCTGTTCAATCTCAACGCGAACAGATCTGTCTGACACGGACCTCTGCGATGCATTATCTCCTGAAATACTGAGTTGTCTAGTTGCCAATCGCTGGAGTCCCTCAAGTATCTCGAATTCCAATCTGCTACCAGATTGAGATCTCCTGGCAGGTGTTCCGCTCTCACGCTGACTCCCTTCTGAAGACATATCCACCAAAACTCTTCGGCCATCCCTGTCAGCATCTTTGATCTTGTTCCGCTCAGTCGATTTATATAAGTGACTGCCGAAACATTGTCCATCTTTAAAATAATGGCACCATTCACTCCTTCCTGAGTCCAACACCGGACTGCGAAGGATCCCGCCAAAAGCTCCAGGCAGTTGATGTGCAGACCCAACTCCTCGCTCGACCATCTCCCCCATGTCGACTGGTCTCCACATCTGGCTCCCCATCCCCATCGAATGGCATCCGACTCTATCACCAGGTCCGGGGATGAGCCAAATGTCGCCCTGCCATTCCATGCCTCCATGTGGTAGTACCACCACTCCAGTTCCAACTTTGCCTCCTGCGACATAACCACCTTCTGTTCGTAAGATAGACCTCTCCTGAGATGATCTTCACCCTCGGCAACGCTCTGTAGTGCAGAGGTCCTGGAAGTATCGCCTGAATTGCTGATGACAGACGACCTACCAATCTTGCTATTTCCCTCAATGAAATTTCCTGCTTTGCCATCATACACTTTATCTCTTTCTTTATTGAATTCACCTTCTCTAATGGGAGTTTGAGAGAACCTTGAGTTGTCACTAAAATGAAGCCTAGGAATTCTATTTCCTTCACTGGCTCCAATTCCGACTTCTCCCAGTTTATCAAAAACCCCAGTTGCTGCAACAAAACTGTAGTTATCCGAATGTAATAATTGCGGATTCAGAACAAGTTAGGTAACTGACAGGTTATCTCAATGACTCACTGATACTCCTCTTCCTCTCCTTTCTCCCTCTTTCTCTCCCTCTCTCTGGATCAGATATCTTCCAACAGGGGGATGAGTACAAAAGCCTCCCTAAACCCTTTTTCCTACCTCTAGAAGACTAGAGGAGAGAAAAGGTCTCAGGGAAACCCTCTGGGGATGGAAACCCTGTGTCAGCGACTGCAGGATTGATGTCGTCTGTGCAGCGAAGATTCAGGTGAAGACTGGTGGAAAGCGGTCTTGACAGAGAAAGAAGAAGAGAGTTTGGTAAGTATATGAGGGTAAATAAGTGATAGAAATTTAAGGTAGGTATTTCTCAAATTACCCTTAAAAAGGATTAGCAGGTGTATCACACTGGAAGAGGAGACTTCTGGTAATCACCTGAGGGAGTACGGAAATTCGTTAGTACAGTACAGAGTATAGAGTGAGCAAGAAGTGTAAAAGTAAGGGGTCTTTTACCTGGCAAGTTGTGGGAGAGGAGCTTGGGCGTACAACAGCAATAGCAGGTGTTGAACGAGCGGGTCTGTAGACCGAACTCAGAATCCCGATGAACCCTAACAGTCTGCTTGCCGGATTCCTCAACGGAGACGATGATTAGGTGTGTGCGAGAGGGGGCTGGAGTCTCTGTGGTCGGAGAGGAGTCGAGTAGAAATGCAGAGTGTAGCGTTGTCTGTGAAGAGTAGCAACGCATCCGTGCGTTGTCAGCAGGGACAGATAAACTGAATCTCGAGTAGGAGGGTGGAGCTTCCTTGGTGCTGGGTTGTGCATTGTCTAGACCCACACCGTCATTCTGTTGGCCATCTTGGAAGGAAAAATGGCCGAAATTCATCGTCCATGGGACCAACGATGCCATAAAGATAAACGTCTCCGAAGAGGTGTGACAGTATGCACCCTCCAACGGGCCGGGGCCCCCGGCTTATCAGGATGTGTCTGAAAAAAACAGCGGATAAGTGTTGGAGTATGAACCGCTGAGGCAGGTTCCCATGAGCGATCAGCTTGAGAGTAACCCTTCCAATCAATCAGGAACTGAAGACGACCTTGAAAAAGGCGAGAGTCACAGATGCCAGCCACTTCATATTCAGGTCCTATCAGAGTGACAATAGGAGGAGGGGGAGCATCCCTTGCTCTAGAAAACCGATCAACAACATCCTTCTTCAGCTGAGACACATGGAATACTGGATGAATTCTGGACCAAGAAGGGGGTAGCTTGAGTCTGAAAGCAGATGAACCCAGTTGTTGCAATATGGGAAAGGGACCGAAATATTTAGGAGACAATTTGGAAGGGACCAAATGATGGGGTAAAAATCGGGAAGCCAACCACACTAAATCACCCGGCACCAATCTTGGCGCTGGAGTGCGGTGTCTGTCCGCAAAGCGTTTGACACGACTCTGAGCATCCAAAAGAGATATCTTAGCTGTTAGATGTCCCGCTTGGATCCTCCTGGGCAGGTTGTCCACATCCGGAAACCGGGACGAGGATGCAGGACCAGTAGGAAAACAGGTAGGATGATAACCGTAGGAGCAAAAGAAAGGGCTGAAACCCAGAGCGGAGTGACGCGAGTTATTGTAGGCGAACTCTGCCAAGGGTAGTAAAGAACACCAGTTGTCTTGTGAAGCAGAGATGTAACATCGCGAGTACCCCTCCAGAGTCTGATTCAATCGTTCTGTCTGGCCGTTAGTTTGTGGATGGAAACCCGAACTCAACGCTCGGGAGATGTTCAAGCTTTTGCAAACTTGTTGCCAATATCGAGACGTATATTGAGACCCACGATCAGAGACGATTGTTTCAGGAAGGCCATGAAGAGTGAATATCCGTGAAAGGAAGATCTTTGCCATCTGGGCTGCTGTGGGAATCCGAGGAAGAGGAACAAAATGAGCCATTTTTGTAAAATAGTCCACTGTCACCATGATCACAGTGCAACCTTCAGATATAGGCAGTTCAACTAAAAAATCCGTTGATATCATTTGCCAAGGACGATCTGGGACAGGCATTATCGACAGAAGACCCGAGGGGGCTGACCGAGGGGGCTTGGATTGCAAACATATGGCACAGGTACACACATAATCTTGTATGTCTCGAGTCATCTCCGGCCACCAGAAATTACGTTGAACCAACTCCTTGGTATTTGCCACGCCTCCATGGCCAGCCAACCGATAGTCGTGGCAGAGTTTTAGAACCGATCTTCTCAATTCCTCGGAGGGGAGAAATAGTAATTTATCTCTATAAGCACACCCTTGGGAGAGGGTAAGCTTCCAAGTGGCCACAAATCGGGGATTCAGCTGGATGAATTGAGAGGTTGAGTCAGCCACCAACTGAAGAAAGGTTGTAACCACCTGTAAAAATCTTGCTTGTGGAAAATGAGGTTCGGATCGGAAAGGGGTTGTGGTGTTGTAATCCTTCCTGGACAGTGCGTCTGCCTTTAGATTAACTCTTCCTGGTATGAAGGTGAATACTATCTCATAGGGGGAAAAGAAATGAGCCCAACGTGCCTGTCGGCTATTCCGGGTCTGTGAGTATAGTAAGACTCGCAGATTGCTGTGATCTGTTCGAACTTTAATAGCGTGTCTTGCCCCCAATAGTAGGTGTCTCCACTCCTCAAAAGCTCTCTTGATCGCTAGAAGTTCCTTTTCGAGAACAGTTAGTTTGTTTCTGAAGGTGAAAGTGTCTTCGATAGATAGGCTACGGGGCATTCTACCCCTTGTTCATTTTCTTGAAGCAGAACGGCTCCTAAAGCATGATGTGATGCGTCTGATTCTACAATGAACCTTTTGGATTGGTCCGGAGTAATCAGTATGGGTCCAGTAAGGAAGTGTTTCTTGAGTTTCTCAAATGCTTGGTGGGCCTCTTCTGACCAATGGAATCGTACATCTTTCTTAAGAAGTGCTGTCATTGGAAGAATCTCCTCAGAATAGAGGGGGATGAAGCGTCTATAAAAATTTGCAAATCCCAAGAATCTCTGCAGATCCTTGGTGCACAGTGGAATAGGCCATTCGGTAATAGCTGAGACCTTTATTGGGTCCATTGCGATCCCTTTGGCTGATAATATGTACCCCAAATAAGCCACCTTGCTCTTGTGGAATTCACATTTGCCCAATTTGCAAAAAAGATGATTGTCGGACAGTCTCTGCAGGACTTCTCTTACGTGATGACTGTGTTCAGAGGATGAAGTAGAGAAAACCAATATGTCATCTAAGTAGGCGATGACTGTGTGAAGAAGAATATCGGAAAATATATGGTCCATAAAACGCTGGAAAACAGCCGGGGCATTAGATAGGCCGAATGGCATTACTCTATATTCGTAATGTCCCAAGGGAGTACGAAAGGCCGTCTTCCACTCATCGCCGGCGCGTATGCGGATGAGATGGTACGCCCCACGGAGGTCCAGTTTAGTGAAGATTGTAGCTCCCTTAACGGCCTCAAGAATATCCGGTATTAGAGGCATCGGCTATCGATCAGGGGTCGTGATCTTATTCAACCCCCGATAATCAATACACGGTCAGAGTTCCGTTGAATCCTTCTTGGGGATGAAGAACAACGAAGCCCCTGCGGGAAAGGTGGACTCTTGAATAAGCCCATTGCTTAGGTTCTTTTGGAGGTATTCCTTAAGGACTTCTCTTTCCCGTGTGGACAGTGCATACATGCGACCGAAGGGGATCGGTGCATCTGCAACAAGTTCCAAGGCACAATCATCTCTACGGTGAGGGGGTAATTCCGCATATTCTGAGTCAGAAAATACTGCCTGAAATTTCCGGTACTCAGGGGAAATTTCTTGGATATTGTTTAACATGGAGGTTGTACAACAGTTTACTAAGACAGAGATTGCAGGACGAAAACCAAATGTTCCATCACAGAGACAATGAGTCAAATAATGTTCTGACCCTAGAAAGATTGTGCCAGCCTTCCAATTGATATAAGGATTATGGGATCGAAGCCAGGATAATCCTAAAATCAAGGGATAATGTGCAGTACGGATAACATCAAATACAATGGTTTCTTGATGGGAGGAAATGAGGAAATCTTCATCTGTATTGGTCTTGTCTGTTCCTTTATGGGAACCGAACCTAGCAGACTTCTATCCACTGATTCTACCGGAATTGCCAAGGATTTGGCTGAACACGGTATTCTATGAGTTGCCTTCCAATGGGTATCGAGGAAATTCACGGCGGCCCGCAATCAATCAAGGCCGAAACCAGTACGGAGTCCGAAGCACCCCACTCGATCTTGACCTGTAGGACCAGCATAGGGAGATCGGGAATGTCTGTTACTTGAGAAGGCAAGGATGCTGTTGAGGAACCTGTTACTGACTCCCTAGCCGCGGTTCCCCTAGGGGTTGGGAAGTGGCGTTTCCCTGTCTCTTGACAGGGATGATAGGGCAATCTTGAACTGCGTGATCCTTGGATCCGAAATACATACACAACCCTTTGACTCGACGTCTATTACGCTCTTCCGGGGTAAGTCTGCCTCTTGTAGCTCCTATCTGCATAGGTTCATCGGTCTGGGCTCTACCTGAACTGGGAGAATATGTCGTTGGGTGTCTCAAGGGACGGCTTCAGCGTCGTTCTTTAAGTCTTTCTTGCAACCGATAGTCCATCTGCATTACCATCGTAATCAATTCTGCTAGATTTGGAGGTCTAGGCACTTGGAAAACTCCATCCTTTAGTTCCTCGTTCATTCCTCTGCGGAATAACATGATCAGCGCAAGATCAGCCCACGAGGTTCCGGCTGCTAGCTGTTTAAAAGTGGTGATGTATGACAGTAAATCTTGTGATCCTTGTTTAAAGTCCAACAACTTCTGCTGGCTAAACATTGCTCTAAGGCTATTCAAAAAGGCGGGATAAGAATCTAGCAGAGCATTGTTTGTGGTAAATGGTGGCGTAGCCCACACCAAGGCAGGACCTGTTAAGTTAGCAATCATGTGTCCTACCTTGTCGCGATCATTTTGAAAAAACGCAGTTTTAAATGAAAATTGGATTGTGCAGGCCTCAATAAAAGCCTTGAGTTTATGAGGATTCCCATCATATAAACCGCCCGGAATCGGGCCTGGTGGTAATTCAGAACTAGGAACTCTCCCCACCTGTTGCCGGAGAAATGCATTCTCCTGCTTTAAAGCCTGTACCTCAGCAGTCAAAGATTGCACTGCTGTAACTAACTGTTGTTGTTGGGCTGGGTCCATAGTTTCCCATGGAGATAACTTCCGTGAACCTTGAGATAACCGATTCAGGGAAATCCCAGATTTAAATAATTTGGGCGTTGCTAACTGTAATAATTGCGGATTCAGAACAAGTTAGGTAACTGACAGGTTATCCCAATGACTCACCGATACTCCTCTTCCTCTCCTTTCTCCCTCTTTCTCTCCCTCTCTCTGGATCGGATATCTTCCAACAGGGGGATGAGTACGAAAGCCTCCCTAAACCCTTTTTCCTACCTCTAGAAGACTAGAGGAGAGAAAAGGTCTCTCAGCAGGGACAGATAAACTGAATCTCGAGTAGGAGGGTGGAGCCTCCTTGGTGCTGGGTTGTGCATTGTCTAGAACCACACCGTCCGTTGCGTCGGCCATCTTGGAAAGAAAAATGGCCGAAATTTGTTGTCCATGGGACCAACGATGCCACAAAGACCAACGTATCCGAAGAGGCGTGACACCGAACCTGCGCTACCAGAATCTCCCTGTCCTGACACATCAGGTAGATATCGTCCAGTTAAATAATCATCCTGATCCCCTGCTCTCTCAGGTATCTTACTACAGGTTTCAACAGCTTGGTGAAGCACCATGGAGCTGACCCAGACCAAAGGGAAGGCATTTGAACTCCCATTTCTCTCCTTTACATAAAAACTGTAATAGCCTCCTCTGATTCCTTTGAATCGGAATCGTAAGATATATATCTCTGAGATCTATCCTTGCCAACCAATCTCCTCTCTGAAGGACATCTCTTAAAAGATGAATCCCTTCCATCTTGAAATGTCTATACACTAGAAAATAATTAAATCCTTTTAGATTTATCACTGGTCTTACCTTGTTTTTCCCTTTCACTAAAAACAGATTGCTTATGAAACGTCCCAGACCATCTGGGGCTGGACCTATTGCATTTTTTACCTTGAGTAACTCTACCTCTCTGTTTAGAAGCTCTTCGTCTTGTTTGCTTAACCTTATCTGCCTTGGCAACACTACTTGATATGGTTCTCGCCAGAACTCCAACTGAAAACCTTGCAGAGTCTGTCTCACCCACGCATCTGAGGACAACTCCTCCTGAATTATTCTGGTGTTGTTGTCTATTGTTACTTCTCCAACCTCTACCCCTGCCTCCTCCCCTGGAAGGGAAGAAGGGGTTCGACCTTCGGTCTTCTTGCTTCCAATTGGATCTCTCCCTATAGGGCCCTCTATATTGGCTACGGCTGGACGAGCGGCCCTTTCCTCCTCCAGCCATGTCAAAAAACTTTCGACCAAAACTTTTCTTCAATGAAGATTGGGCTCTGTCCATAGAGACAAATGTGCTGGCAAACTTTGCCATATCCATGATAAACAAGTCCCCAAAAAGCTTGCCCTTCGCTGCCATCGCCTGTTCTGATGTCACCATTTCACCTAGCCTGGTGTCCAATTTCATTAAAACGGACCTCCTCCTCTCAGTGGCCAGCGCCGTGTTAGCATTACCCAACAGGCTGAGGGTCCTCTGTGCCCAACCAGCCACAATGTCTGGATCCATGGGCTCCTTCTTAGCTTTGTCTTCCTCCGCCAGCTGCCAGATTTTTGTAATCGGCCCCAACAGGTCCAACAATTTATCCTGACAGGACCTCCAGGACCTGTCAATGCCTCTCTTCACGTCTCTGCCATATCTGCCCAGGAACGTGAGAATCCTGTCATCAATCTCTGGGGTCTCAGCCACCCTGTCCGGAAACCTCGGTCTCGAGCATTCCGCCTTTAGCTTGCTTCTTGCTTGCCCGCTCAACGGTGCCCTCAACCGTCTCTTGATATATTCAGCAATCTTTTCCGGAGGATCCCACTCATTGGACCTCGGATGCACCAGGTCGTCCGGATCAAACTCATCTTTCAGTGGCTCCTCCTCTTCCCTCCTGCCTTTTTTGCTTTTGGGCTCCCATTCGTCCTTGGGGGGGGGTCTGAGGCTCTGATGTGCTGTATACCTCAGAGTTTGAACTGCTTCTGCAGTAAGCATCATCAGACTCACTCGAGCTTGTGACTTGTCTCTCACGAGACCTTGCGTTCCTTTTTGCCGCTCTGGATCTGCGAGGTGAACCCGGGGGGGGGGGTGGTCTGGGCGCTACAGTCCCTGCGGGTCTTAATCTTACTTCCCCCTTTTTTCCTGCGGGCCTTGCCCTGCGACAAAGCAGCCAGGTCACGTAATATGCCCCTCTCCCCATGGGGCTTCTCGGCACTCTCCATTCTTTGAACTGCTTCGCTCATGCGCAAGCCGCTTACGTGAGAACCCTCTGATCCTTCCGAGTAATCACTCATCTTGTTCCAGTGCCGTGTAATAGTATGTATGCAGTTTACCTGGGCTGCCCCTGTCAAAATATGCTTTATTTCTAGCTAGGCGAGTCTCAGGATATGCTAGCAGTTTGTCTTGGGACTGAGCCCGTCAATAAGATATTTATCAATATCCTTTTCAAATGTCACCTCCCCAGTCAGGCAGTGCAATGAGGGGTTTATACAAATTTACCTCGGCTGGGCCCGTTACTTGTCTCCTGGCCAGCAGTGGCTTCAAGCCTGTCACGCTGCCCTTCTATTGCCACCAGGTGGCACTTGTTGTATGAAATAAGTGTTCCACTCGCTCTCAGCCTCGAGCGTTCTCCCAATCAATTTATATTCGTAGCAGATGCTGCTGGTCCTTCTGAAGTGAAGTTCATAATGGAGCCGGAACTGCAAAGTCCCGTCGAGCCGTTACGAACTTCCGCTTCACAGCGCCTCCTACCAAAGCACCCTGACGCTGGAACTTTCTATCCCGTTGCGTGCCCAAGTGGATATGCTCTGCCAAAGCCTTGCGCACTGCTCTACATGTGCTCTATCCTCGCGCTCGTGTGCGCTCTAAAACCATTGTAAATAAACATAAACTCCACAATAAAACATAATTTACATAGGAAATTAATCTACTTATCTCTCGGCTGCTCGAGCAGCAAAGAAAGAGGAAGGACGATGAGCACAGCTAGTGTTATAGAGGATGTGAGGAATATAATTGGACTGTGAAATCACGTGATGTTAACAATCTATGAAAAACGGACTACAAATTCAATGGTTTTGTTGGGAATTGTAGTTTTTTTATGTTATTGTTTTTCATAATTGTTTCGTTGAATTTGCTGCTCGAGTAGTAAAGAGAAGTTGAGAGTATAATCTGAGCCTCCGAGTCTTGACATAGAATCTGGGTACAGCACCGGCCAACTCATCTGGGTACCTGGGCTTGTGATGTTAATAACTAGCAATAAAGAACTCCTTTTCGCTATGCACAGCACAACGTGTTGGCTTTGTTCATGCTTCTTTTCTATATGTGTACATAAACATGTTTTACAGTAAATAGAACACACACATCACATATATACACGCATACACATACTGTAGAGTTCGGCAGCAAATCACCAGATAATCCAATAGGAAACCAGGAAGTCTTATACCCTATTCACACATGCTTCCAATAAACACACGGACACTGAGATTGTACGTCTTAACTCTATTATCTATTCACTATCTAACGGTTTCTCCCTTCTCCGCTCCCCTTTCTTCTTCCCTCCCGCAGCTCCCTCCCTCCCCTTGCGGCCCCTCCCTCTTAAAGGGGCCACGTACATTTTGTCCATAACACCCCCCGCTTGATTATCACGGGAGTTTGTGGTTGATGCCTGTTCCATGAGAAGGGGGGGTCTGCATATAGTCCTCTAGGGCTGGCCCGGTGGTTCGCAGGCTTCGCCATCAGGTGCCCTTGCCGGGGGTTCCTCAGTCTATTCCATCCTGGGTTCTTCTTCTTCCTCTTCTTCTATCACGTGTGTATCTCTGTCAGAGTCCTCTTGAAACAGAAAAATGAGGCGTTTCTAGTTATCTATCCATCTTCTCCCTGGGCCGTGATCATCAGTCGTTTGACATCAGTGACCACGAGTGGCTTGGGCCCTATCTTGCGTCTGTCTTTCTTTCTTGTTTTCCCCTGACGAGTACGACCTCACCCACTGGGAGTGGGTGTTCTTCTGCCTTTCTCTTGCGTACTGTCCACTCCTTGCCCTTCCTTCTTTTCTCTGCCTCATGTTCCCTGATCTCTGCATCTTCTGCCGGGGTATAGTCTTCCAGTTGCGGCAGTCGAGTCCTCGGTTTATATTTTATTATGAGTTCTGTGGGTGTCCATCCAGTTGTCTCATGCGGTTTGTTCCAATAACTCCTCAACATTTGGGAGATGGCTTGGGGCAAGGACATCAAGTCTGCGGCTGCTTTCCGGGATGTCCTCTTTATGGTGCCCATAAATCGTTCCACCATGCCGTTGGCCTGTGGCCCAAGTGGCGTAATCCTTTGGTGGTGAAATCCCAGATGTGCTGCGAATTTCCGGAATTCTTCTAACGGTGGACCATTGTCTGTTTTTAATGTATTGGGGACTCCCCATTCGCTGAACAGTTCATCTATTACTACCACCACATACCAGGGGAAAGCAAGAGTATTTGTTGATGGTTACTAGCAGATAGCCTCCTTCTTCTAAGGGCCCGTAGCAGTCCATTGCCACCCTTTGCCAGGGTCCTTCTGGTAGTGGTACTGCTTGAAGTGGGCATGGGGGTATGTTTGCCGCTGTCACTAGGCATGTCCTCTACTATTATGTCCATATACGGAAGCTACAACTGGTTTTACAGTATTTTCTTTGTGTTGGCGACTCTGCTGTGGCCTTCATGTGCAATAATGACCAGGGTTTTTCTGAGACTCTTGGGGGCCACTAGTCGATTTCCTTGCAGTAGCATCCCCTGGTCTGTCGTGGCAAGTTCTCTTTGTATCTTCGCCATTCTTTGCAAGTCTCTTTTGTCCATCTCCCTGCTCGCAAATTGTTCCATCGTCAGGTGATGCCACCTGTTGGTGTTTGGGTGCTGGATTGCCACCTGAAAGGTGGGGTCGGTCCTATTCCTCTCGGAGAAGAGGTCCTTTGTGATGACGGGGTGCAGGGCATTGAGGGATAGACAGGTATTTTTGTAATCGAACAATCAACCGTTCTATGCGTGGCGGCATCTTGGTCAATGGGTTCCCAAAGAGGGAAAGGAGCGCCTGGTGCTCCATGATGAGGACAAATGTCCGTCCAATGACAAAGTGGTGTAACTTCTCACATGCCCAAACCGCAGATAGGCTCTTGTGTTCAGTCTGGGAGTATGCTTGTTCAATGGCAGAGAGCGCTCTGCTGGCATAAGCCACTACTTGCATGTCGGCTTTGTTGTTCGGGTCTGTTTTGGCGAGCATGGCGCCTAAACTGACGGGACTGGCATCGACAGTGATCTCGGGTCCCAGCCGAGGTTGAAGTATGCCAGTTGGCGTTTGTTGGCCAATTCTCGCTTGATGGTACAGAAAGCCTTTTGACAAAGTTCGTCCCAATCGAAAGGGAGGTCCTCCTTGAGCAGCTGCCAGAGTGGGTTGGTGAGTGTTGCATAGTGTGGCAGGTAGCGGGCACAGTATCTCGCCATTCCTAGAAAGGACCGTAGTTCTGTTACATCATTCGCAGCCTCCAGATTCACAATTGCGCTGATCTTGTAGGGGTCTGCCCTGATTCCTTGGTCAGGGAATATGTGTCAGAAGAAACACAGGCTGCGTTTATTGAGGGTGCATTTTGGTCCATTGAGGTTAAGCCCAGCTTTGTGTAGGCTGTTGCACACCTGCCTTAGAGCGTCATCATGCTGGCAATGGGTGATGCCAAATACTAAAATGTCAGCGCTATAGTTTAAGGCATTTGTGAGGGGGGCAATCAATCGGCGTATTGTTTCCTGAAATATCTCAGCCGCCGATAATATTCCGAATTTGAGCCGCTTGTAGCGGAACAATCTTCCATGTGTTGTGAAAGTGGTTATGGGTCCTGAGGCGGGGTCGATGACCAGCTGGTGGTAGCCTTGGTTCAGATCTAGCTTGGTGAACCGGCTGACCTGGTTGAGTTTTACCAGCATATCCTCAATATTTGGTCCTGGGTGCCTCTCTCTCTGGATTGCGGTTTAGGGAATCTGCATGTCCATGCAGCGACGTAGACGTCCGTCGGATTTGGGTACCACCAACAAGGGGGACACAAACAGAGTGGGTCAGTCGACTCTGTCAATGATGTCGTTTTCAAGGAGGAGTTGTAGTTTGTGTGTCACTCGGGCTTGTAAGTGAAACCCTATTCTCTGAGGGTGTTGTGGTAATGGTCTTACAATAGGGTCAATGTGGAGTCGGATGACGGTGTCCTTCAGCATGCCTATTCCCTTGACCAGTTCAGGGAACATCACTTTCAATTCATCAATGTCTAACTCGCATTGGGATAGTGTCTGTAGGGCCTGGCTATTTGGCGGGAGGCCCTTTATTGTCTCAGGTTGGTCGAATTGGATGTTGATAAGCTGCAAAACAGTGGCTGTCTTTTAGCTGAGGAGACATCTCCCCGTCACAGGACTGTTTATGACGTGAATCATGGCGGGAACGTGTCGTCCTCTGTGTACCAGATCACAGCAGAATTGGCCTTTGGATTGTAGAGGACCCGTCACTCCCCACTGGAAGATGAGAGCCTGGGACAGCTGCAGTGGGTAGGTGCTCGCCATGGTCGCGTATGTTCTTTCATTCATGACGTTCACAGTCGCTCCCGTATCAATGAGGAACGGGGTGTGAAGTCCTCCCATCTGTACTGTCACTTTCGGGGCAGCGCTATCATCAGAAGTATCATATATTCGCCTGACATATTCTCTGCTGTACCTGTCATATTCATAGTAGGGCTCTGTAGTTGACGTTTTTTCTTCTGCTGGAGGGTTTTCGTACGGGTCATCCATGGAATATTCTCGTATGGGTCTTTGTTCTTCTACCTGATGTGGTTGTGCGTGGAACAGGTATTCTGGTGTCTCGAGGTGTCTACCAGGTGTGTTGACCTTTAGATTTTCGACAGCCCTTATGAACCCTGGATGGGTTGCGTATGTTGCTGTGTTTCTGTTGAGGTTGGTTCTCCCACTATCCCTCTCTGGGTTTGGGTGTGGGTTGGGTGTCCTCGGTGGGTCATGTCTCCTGTTGGGGTTCAGTATTGGAGGTGGTATGTATGCCGTCAGCAGTGGGTTTTTTTCCCAGCACAGGATCTGGAAATGGTTCTCCTGGCCGCACCTCATGCACATTTGCCCCATGGCTGGGCACTGGCTCTTATGGGGAAATTTGAAGCCACACCTGTAGCATTGTCTTTCTGGCAGGGATCGACGTTTGGTGTTCCACGTGTCATGGCGGGTTTTTGTACCGGATATCAGGTCTGCCCCTGTGGGGTGGTAACTATTGCAGCCTAAGTGTCTGTTTTCTGTTGTTTATGTTGGCTGCTTGCACATCAACTCTTTCATACAGCATTGCGTGGTCTGCTATCTCCTTTAGAGGGAGTGGCTTTGTTAGCAGGTGTTTTCTGAACTGTGATGGTATGCATCCTTCTATTACTTGTCATCATTGAAGTTTGCGAAGTCGCAGTATGTTATTTTCCTCTGGAGTCGCAGTACGAATTACCCAATGGTCTCGTGAGGCACTTGCACGCACTGGTTGAAATTATATCTTTCGTAATCTCTGTTGGGAAGGACTACCAATTGTCCATTGATTGCGGCTATGAGGAGTTGGTATGTCGACTTTTCCTGGGGAGGAATGGTTTTTATGATCCCTTTCATTTCTTTCGCTACAAGGTTTGTGAAAATGTCCAGTTTGTTGGGCGCTTCTTGGTTCCCTACTTCTCTCATGAATTCTTCCATCCACTCCTGCCATCTCTGGCCCTGATCTTCTTGTGGTTCTAGGGTGAACGGGTTGGTGCGATGTAGGAATGTCACCGGGTTTGTGGGGTTGAGTCCTGCGGCGACTTGTGCACCGGCATTCCCTGGGGCACCTTGCAACATTTCGTAGGCTGGCTGGGGTCTGTTGTATGTGGTGGTGGGTGTGTTCAACCTCCACAAGGTCTTGTCCTGGTTTGCTGATTGTCACATCTGTTGCTTCTGGAGGGTATGTCTCCACTGGTGTTGTGGGTTGCTGCTTTCTTGTGGGCCACTTTCCTTTCCCCTTGTCTTCTGGGGCTGGCCTCCACGTGCCTCTGTGTGTGCGCCCCTCAACGTATGCATTTAGGTATGGGGTGCAGTCCTTCAGTGGGTCCTTCATTTTATCTCTTTCCCTGTCCAGGGTTGTCACTCATCTGGCCTGCTCGTGGTAGCACCATTGTGCTGCTTCACGTCTTTTATTTGTAGTCCTCGCGTTCTATTGGGTTTGTGGAGCAAGGCTGCGTGGCGTGGCAGCCTGGTGTTGGTGGGCATGTCCCTTCTTTTTGCTGTGTGCGTTGACCCTCCCGGTGCCTACTTATTGGGTTGCTGTTGTCTCGCGCACCCTTTATCCCTCGCCGGGTGGTTTTCCTTACCAGCGATGCGTGTGGCTGCGTTGCGCCCCTCCTCTCACCTCTGGCTATCTTGCAGGCTCCTCTTCCTTGGTCTGCCGCACTCTACGTCACGCGGCTACCTCCGACCTTCCTTGCAGCTGAATATCCAATCCAGCACTTGCGTGCAGCCTCCTCCTTGCTGAGCCAACCTTCACTCTTTGTGGACGCCTGGCACCACCTTGTGTTGGTTGCCTCCTTTAGCAATGTCACCTTGTGCTTGCTGCCTCCTTCAGCCTCCTCTCGTCGTCGCGCAGTCCTCCTTAACGCTGCTTTCACTCTGCACTGGGCTTGGGCATGGTTACCCCATGTGACCAGGACAACAACCCTGGGAGCTACCATGTCTCCCAACAAGGGTGACATGCAACACTCCTCCTTTTTCATAACAACGAAATAAATGGAACATCACAGCATAATACACACACTAGCACTACAAACCATCAACCCCACCCACACGCACCCTTTATTAACCTGTGTGAGTGGGTCTCATGTCACTGAACTGCACCAATGAGGGTTCCTGGCACCACATAAAGCGTTCCACATGCACCGCCGTTCACCAGTTTACATTGCCCACCGACTGGGCCATTTTAAGCAACTCAATGTCTGCCGGCTCCCAGCCTTCATGGAGATGTCTACAGTGTCCATCGGCGCAGGAAACCAGTTTGCATCCTCCCCAATGTTCGTTTAGGACAGTCACACCACAGTTCAGGGGCCGGCATAGCTGCACCTGGGGAGGCACGGGGGCCAACATCGGCCAAGTCCATCCACATCTTGGGACCACCCGTGGCAGGGTGCTGGTGACGGACGATAGGCACGTCTTGCATTTTCTTCCCACCTGGGGGAGCTAGCAGGGCGACACTGTTGGTGGGGTGTCTGGGTGACAGGTGTAGAAGGGCGCCCAAGCACCCAGGAGAGCTGCAACCCCTCCGTGCCAGACCAGCACCTCTTGTCACAAACCAATGGTGGCAGCGTGTCTAGGCCACATCAATACATGAACTCCCCCCAGGCAGAAGTTGTGTTGTATGTTTATGGTTGCTCAGCATGCAGGAAGGGCACCCTTGCCTCATACACAAAATAGATTGAGGTCGTCTCTTAAAGCATAAAGTGGATTGGGACTTTATGGGAAATATCTATTGTTAAGCCAAAAGGTATCCACTATGCTACAATGAAAAAAAATATTCTTAAAAATAAGTTCAGCCAACTTGATATTGTTGTGTAACCTAAACCAAGGAAATCACAAATGTTCTTAGCCACAATGTTTATACTCTGAAAACATTCCTTGTTTTACCAAGATAATTTATTTTGCATTATCAAAAAAATTAAAAAAGAAAACATGTATATAAAAGTAGAAATGCAGTCTGAAAAACTCAGAGGTTTAACAAAGAAACATTTTGTACAATTTTTGCAAGTAAGTGAATGCAAATAATAAGTGGAGCAGTAAGTTTTATTAATACAAAAACATATATAATGATTAAGCAAACAAAAAAATGTCAAATCCCCTCAGTTGGAGGGAAACTTATGGCGGCCCAAAGTTCAGTGTACAGGTGCCGCTGCATTAATAAATAAAGGGATGCAGGTCTGCCGATGTGTTGGTGTTTGATGAGAATGAAAACTCCTGACAGAGGCACAAATGTGTTTGTGCCTAAGCAGTTGTAGTTTAGACACTAGTTTGAAATAGGACTTCAAATAAAGTTACAAAATAGAGTCTTCCAGTCAAGAAAAGAGGGTTCAAACACATCCATCTCACGTTTCGGATCTGCCACCTGCTGGGCAAGTGAATTTATTATGGAGCCTTCCTCAGGGCGAAAACATGAAGAAAAATGGAAGCCAAACTTGTCCCTTTATGAAGGCAGACAAAAAAGGAGGAATATCACAAAACAGGTTTTGTTTAAAGGAATGTTTTCAGCTTCAGTGGCATTAGTCTAAATATAAACACGAATTAGCTTAATAATTTTGCAACAAAAGGATTTTTGGAAACCCAGTGGGGGCATAGTCCTTACTCTAATTCTGGGCATGGACTGAGTCAAGAAACCCACTTGGGCTGGGATTGTGGTCTTCCACAGATAAGAGGGACGCAGCGTGGAACACGAGGACCCCAGGGCGCAGCCACCCGCTGTTTTGTATGCAATTGCTGCAACATGAGAAAGAAACGAGACAAGAATAACAGACCAATGTCACTTTCACTGTGAAAGCTCATGTATGGTTGATTTTAGATGCTAAGAGGAGTAAATGAAATAGTTAACACATACCTCTTATGTGTAAGAATCGTTTCTTGGTGACTCTTGCTCGGTGTGTAGGGCGTTAAGTTCAGGTGTACTTGTAGTTGTACACAGACTGGAGGAGCCCAAAACAGAAAAGGAGAGAAAAACGGAATCAGTGAATGTTACGTTCTGTTAACATCACTTTGAAAAAGACTTGATGCGGGTACCTGACAGTAGCAGAGTGACGGAAGAGAGAAGTCCATAACGTAACTTCATTTCAGAGGGTTCATAAAAAATGTCCCGTTGTGGCAGAAACACCTGAGCTGTAGCCGAGGATGCGCGCTGACCAGACTGTCTCAGCTTACTAGACGCTGAGTCACAGCTGACGAGCAGAATCGCCGTCGTTACAACTATGGGTGTGGCTCGTCATCCATGACCTTGATTGGCTGTGTCAGGAATGGGAAAACTCTTCCTAATTGGTTGAGTATTGGCGCAATACGGTTGGTGCGCTGTAATGTCAGTTTCATCAATGCTGTTGGGGTGTGTCCCTCCGGCATTGGAGCTCGAACAGCACCCGTGGTAACAACGTAATGTGCTGACACATCGAGTGCAAATATCTAAAGTAAAGCTGGTGAAAGAGCCTCGGCTACGTGTCCAGTGCCTGGTATCTGACCGCATGTATGTGTGTCCCGTGGCATAGATTAGATTGTTGGCGCCAGCCAGGGCGTTCATTAACAATTATGGGGAACCAGTTATGTGATAATTGCATCTTGCCCGGTAACGTGAGCCCAGGGAGGACAGCTGAAATGGATCAGACAAAGTACTGGTCGCGCTCCTGTCTATCAGAGAATGGGGTCCTGAATACTTGTTGGTGTCAGAGATGTACTTAAAAGGGCCAAATGGGTGAGTGCGTGAAAACCGCTGGAGAAATATATCTCACCCTGGCCGTAAGGTTGCTAGAAATGTGCTCACTCTTAATGTTTTAAATTAAATTAAAGGTACATACTCTTCATTTAAACCATTATCATGACTCGAAAGTCTGTGGATCCATCTTGCTTCTTTTTGCTGGAGACTGCGTGGTATGTTAGCAGATCCCTTGACTACATCAAGGATCCACCACTTGATATCATTGGGAGTATGCTGTGTTTCTAAAAAGTGGTTCACAAGAGGCGCTGATGTGTTTTTGCATCTGATGCGGGATCAGTGCTAAGAGATTCTGGTGTTCACTGATCTGCTTGTCTGGCCTACATACCTATAGCCACAAGGGCATTCGATGCAATAAATTGCTTGTTTTGTTTTGCAATTTGTCATGAAGTTTAGGTGCCAGGTCTTAGTTCCAATATTGACATTTTTTATTTTGCACATGAACTGGCACACTGAGCACGAGCCACAGGGAAAGTGTCCAGTGGTCGTTCTGAGGTCCCAAAGTCCAGTTATAGGGGCTGTTTTTTTGAATTTAGAATGTACCAGAGCGTCACATATATTTTTTGCTCTTTTAAAAGTGAAACGTGGCATTGGGGAGTCTGGCAGGGTCAGTTTCACAATAGGCCAGTATTTGTGAATTAATTTCTTAATCTGAAAGGTATGGGGGCCATGTGTGATCACACAGATTATTTTGTCATGGTGTTCCCGAGTGATGTTATTGGATAGCAGAGTGTCTCTATCTGTGAATCTAGCTCTAGCCTTGGCCTGTGCCATGATGTGTTGGCTGTATTGCCTGTGGCCTGGGTGTGCTGAAAAAGGCCAGTTGCAGTTCCATGGCACTTCGCTTCCCCCTCAGCCCCTCCTCATTTCTTTGGCTCCCATGTGGAGCGCTGCAGGTCTTGTCACCCCCAGGCCCGGGGACCACTTATGGCAGGTGGGTGGCGCCGGCATCAAGCACATTTTTTTTTTTTTGTAAACGCTCTGGCATGGAGCGTGGTGTTTCCTTTTCACTGCCGCTGTGGGCCCGGGTTCTTGATGGGCTGCCGCGGGCATCTCTTCCCTTTTGCTGTTTTTTTTTTCATGTGGCGACAGCCGCCGCTCTTCACCTTTGAGGCCCGTGGGTGGGGAGGGGGCAGCTTCCCTCTTCATTGCAGCTACAGCCGCTCCGTACTTTCTCGGGGGGGGGGCTGCACCTCTCCTCCCGCACGCGGGCCACGACGCCGAACATCTCCCTCCTCTCAATGGGGGACGGGCAGCGCCTCAGCATTGCGGCGCGGGCCGGGGCAGCGCAATTCTTCTCCTTGCGGCGGGGGCCGCCGCACTATATTACTTTTCTGCTCTTGGATGGAGCACCACAGCAATCACCGCTGGAGGGCCCGGGTCTTGCAGGGGCCAGTGCAGTTTTTTTCCCTTGCGGCGGGGCTGCCGCACTTTACTTGGGGGTCCACCTTCCCACATGTGCGACCAATGCCACCTGGCAGTCCTCCTCCTCAGGTGGGGGGACAACAGCAGCACATGCGGCCGATGCCGTTCTTCCTTTGTTCATGTGTCGACGCCACAACGACTCCTTCCGCCTCATGGGTTTTGGGGGGCAGACCTACTCTCCTTTCCACGCGGCGGATGCCACATATGCCCAGCCGCTCCATGTTACGCGGCTTGCGGGTGGGGGAGGGGCAGCTCACCTTCCCCCACGGCAGTCCACCTCTTCCAGAGGGAAGGGGCAGGCTGCTCCCTCCTGTTGGGGGGAAGGCTGGGGGTCCACACACTCCGCCTTCACGACGCTGCCGACACCGCAGATCCAACCTTCTTCACACGGGGGGCAGCGGCTCCTCCTCCAGTGGCTGCCTTTTCTTTTCCCCCCGATGGTGAGGTGGGGGCGCCTCTGGGGCGGACAACCGAAAACCTCCTCCTTGTGGCAGATGCCGCAGCTGCTGTTGCTCTGTCACGCGGCCATCTGCCGCCCGGGCACCAGGAGCAACACGGGCCCTGGACCACCCGAAATGGCCAGCGCTGCCTCAGCACACGTGGCTTCTTCGCTTCCTCCTCTTCAGAGGCTCCTCATCGCCATTGTTGGGCTCCTGCCTCTGATCACCGGGCAGGCCCCTGCGTGTGTCGGGAGCACCCGACACAGACCCTCAGAGAGGTGCTGACATCGAGGACAAAGGAGCTTGCTCCGGATCACTGGAGCAACCCACGTGGCTGGGATCAACCAGCACACGGCGGCCCCAGGCCGGGGTCGCACCGGCAGCCATGGTCACATGGGGACAGTACCCACAATGGACGGCGTTGCCCAACAGGGGCACCGTCCTCGTGCTGAGCCCCGTCCTTCGGCCCAGAGCACGCGGTGTGGCACCAGCATGATGCCTGACAAAGACGACACACGAGTCAGGATTGGATTGACTGACGAATCGGAAGCAGCTCGCTCTTTTTATTAACCTGATCGACATGTGACCAGGACAACAACCCTGGGAGCTACCATGTCTCCCAACAGGGGTGACATGCAACACATTCCCTAACCCCTTTTCCTTTTTTACCCTTCTCTAAGCCTCCAACGCTCCTTTCTGCCAGGCCCTTGTTTCCGTTGGGCAAGTCTCACGTTCATAAGGTGGGGAGAATGTGTTTTAGATTGACCCAAGGGAGGCTACGTTACGGGTGGTGCAAACCATCCAAATATACCGAGAAGTGCAGTTAAGAATTTGAGGGCATCATAGGGAGTACTTTGATATGTGTGGGCACGCTTCTGCCCGATGCCACATTTGTGGCATCTTCCTGCTAATAATTGCTTCTAGGGTTGTCCAAATCCATGCAGCAATGTCGGGGTTTCAAGATACCCCACATTAATATTCATGAGATATATTTGCATACAATGATTCTAAATGTATGCACCTTTTTCCTCCTGAATATTAATGAGGGATGTCCTGAAATATAGTCAGGATTTTCTTTAAACTCTCTGGATCTGATTTACAAAGCAGTTTTCAATGGGACTACGAATTTGTAACACAGGCCCTCTCTGTTTAGCTCTCCCGTGCCCATGCATGGGCCCTCCCCTGTCTGAGGATCCAGAGATTATGAGAGTGGGTTAAACATATTTCATATGAACAGCACCTCAGTGCCTTTGCGTTGTATGCGCGCTATACAAATGAAATAAATAAATAAAACGCTATCCGACACATCTTTTCTCGATTCTATTCTAGCGCATTCCAGTTTACAGTGAAGAGTCAAATGTATTTTTAACAAGATATGAATTTTACTTGTGAACACGCTTCAATAAGGTCGTTTTGGATTTGTGAAAAAGCTAAAATGTGAAGTGTCTGTTACCAAAATAAACTGAGCTACTGAATGTCGCAATATACCCATGTTATTGAAAGCTTCCATTTGAAAAACAGACACAGGGCAATAGTGTACTCTAGTGGCTGATGTTTGCATACACACAAGTAGGTACCATTTCAATCCAGTATTATTTTCCGTGTTTAGTGTTTTGATGTCTCTTCAACATATGGAGATGTGCTTTTATCGTAGCGTAGTTACAGTTTACAAGATGCAAAATTGAACGCTCCCTATTTCGTCGCGGTTAAGATGGATCTATGTGTGAAGGTTGTTGTTATTTATTCCATTTTTAACTGATATTTCTGAATAATTGTTGCGTGAATTCATTGCACATTCTCTATATGCTTCACTTTCCAATTGTACTGCTGGACCATATAACTGGAAACTATGGTCTGTTCCCCCCCTCTCTGCCCCTAGCACTTCCATTCCCCCGTCTGTTCCGCGTCACCCACTGCCACTAGTCTGCGCCTGCGCTGAGAGGAAAGGATGTGTCGACCATTCTGACACGATTACTTTCCAGCAATGTTTACTCACCCTGTCAGCCTGTCACACACCCCGAGGCCTGGGGCCTTTCTCACGTCAAAGAGGCGCTGCTCCAGTTACTCGAAGGACTTGCTCTTCGTGTTAGTCGTGCGAGAGGGCAAGCACAGGCGAACGGAAATTCTTGTCACCCGGCTAAGAGCGCGCTAAACGCGGGAGTTAGTGACTTTCATCCATTTCATCGGACTTCTTCGGTTTCTAGCTAAGCCAGCAAAGGCAACACAGTGCCAGACACCTTAGCAGTGGGGTACGCGGCTTATCACTCCTTCCACTAGTATTTCTGGCATGTAGGTTGCGTAAGTATAGGTGCGGGCTTTCAGGGATAGGAGGATTCATCTGTACCCTGGGGCGCAGTTTGAAGCTGGACTTTGTAGTTGACCCCTATCTGACAGGGTGAAGGCCCAAGAGCTCTTCTCGGTAAAAATGAGAGACTTTTTGATAACTAAAGACTTACTTGTAAACTGCATCTACAACGTTGTTGCGTCCTCTTTCTATGGCTCTGTTTGTATGTCCGTGTCTCATGTCCGTTCTCTGTGTTTAGGGAACGTGGTGACGTGGGGACAGGAAATGAGGAGGCGGGGTTACCGCCTCCGCAGTTAGTTCGGGTAATGATTAAAGAAAAGCAGTCACTCCTGACTCCGGCTCCCGCGTTTCATTTACTTCAAAGTTATTGCATTGTCCTGTATATATTACGCGCCGCGCTGATCGCCGCCGCGCTCCCTGATTGCATCATGAGTTCGTAGGAACTCAACACTGGCGACGAGAACGAACCACCTGCTGGCAGCCCCAGCGTCGCGTGCGGGCCGTGATAACTCGCAGCAGCAGCTGACACGGCCGCACTCCATCTGGAGCAACGGAGCCGCGTCCAACATCAAAGGAAAGGGAAAGAAACCCCCGTCTCCCTACACGCTGCAGGGGAAAGCCTCACAGTGCAGCAGCCAAGGGCCACCATTGAAACTACATGCAGGCCAGGTCACCGCTAGCCCCCAACTTCAGCCGGCAAGGCCGCAGTGGTGAAGGAAGTAGTGGTGGACCCTCAGCACACGACACTCCAGTGAGTAGAGACCCACGACAGCGCAGTGCTTCCGCGCGCACCCACGAACAGCGCAGCCCAGCCGCTTCATCTAACATGTCGGCAGACAATACGGATAGCGGCCTACAGAGCCCCCAAGCCAGCTCCACACCGAGAGCAGCCAACAATGCAGAAGATAACGCCTCTGAATCTTTGCAGCTACAAGCAGTCCCGCACTTTGACATGACTGACACCAACAGCCTGGCACCCCGGTGGGCTCGCTGGTTACAAGAATTCCACATTTATGTCGATGCCTCTGGCGTGAGAGAAGAACGCCGCTTGAGAGCCATTCTGCTCCACTCCCTGGGTCCCATGGTGCGGGACATCGTATTCGAAATGCCCGAGGCCAACACCAACTCATTTCAAGGCATAATTAACTCATTAAATGCGTACTTCGCACCCCTACGGAATGTCGACTACGAGAGACACGTTTTCCACACAACTACACAAGACAAAGACGAAAGCATGGATAATTTTGTCATGAGGCTAAGGAAAAGAGCCAAATATTGCGATTTTGACAAATACTCCACTGACGAAGCACTAAAATCGCAGGCCATTGCTGGGTGCGGTTCTCCGGACTTTCGCAGAAAGTTGTTACAAAAGAGCAGGACATTGGAAGAGATTCTTCAAATTGCAAGAGCAGACGCTGCACTAACCCTACAAACCGAGTCTTTGGGCAACATCTCCATAACGCAAAATGCCAAGCCAGCGTCCCTCTGCCCCATCCGCACGCCAGTTGGCCCGTCTGAACAGAAGAAATGCTATCGTTGTGGGTTCCGTTTTCCCCATGTAGGCCCATGCCCTGCTATTGGACATCAGTGTGACAAATGCGGAGGGGAAAACCACTTCCAGTCCGTATGCCGAAACATCAAATTCCTACAAGGCTCAGGAAGCACAAAGGAAGCCGGACGACAAGAAGGTGGACGCTCCAGGCGGGAAAGCCCGCGCAAATACTCACATCGAGTCTCCACACATGAAAGGAGGCGCTCTCATAGCTCAGCCAAGGAATACGCGCCATCCTCGAGGAGGCGAGAAGAGAGGAGAGAGAGAGAAACGTCTGGCCACCGAGAAAGCAGGCGTCACTCCCCACACCGCAAAACAAGACAAAGGATTAGATACGTGGATAATTCGCCTCATGACAGACAGACAACCAGGTCATCCTCCTCCAGTGGAGACAGAAAACGGGCTTACGTACATGCTATTGGGAACGCTACAGCGGAGGAATATAGTCCGACCCTGCTACTCCAACTAAACGGCCAAAATCTAGAATTTCTAATTGACACAGGTGCCACTGTGAATGTCATCAATGACATAATATACAAGTCGCTAGAAGTCAAGAAAGACTTGAAGAAAGCTGACACGCTGATATACCCTTATGGATCCAACAGACCACCAGACTGCATAGGAATGTTCAACGCCCGCTGCCAATACAAGGAGAAGAGCCAGAAAATAAATATATACGTAATCAAAGGGGAAGTTCCAGGTGGGAGCATCCTAAGCTTTCGTACGGCAATACAAATGGGTCTCATTAGCATCATGTATCAGATCATGTCTGCATATACCTCCAGCGCCAAAGACATGATACAGAAGATATTTCCCTCACTCTTCAAAGGATTGGGGTGCCTAAAAGGCAAGCAAATCAAATTACACATCAACCAACAAATAAAACCCATCGCACAACACTACCGGGGCATTCCCCTCAACATACAACGGCAAGTAGAAGATGAGATCCACTCACTACTCCAACAAGACATAATCGAACCAGCGTCAGGCCCGACCCCATGGGTTTCACCAATAGTCCCAGTACCCAAGAAAGATGGCACCTCCAAAATACGCATCTGCGTAGACATGCGTGCCCCGAATATAGCTATTGAAAGAGAGCGACACTTAGCTCCACGCATGACGGAAATGATACATCTCCTGCATGGTGCCACCATCTTCTCTAAACTTGACCTGAATAAAGGCTACCATCAGCTCGAGCTTCACCCGTCATCACGCTATATAACCACATTCTCGACCCACCTAGGACTTTTCAGATACAAGAGACTAAGTTTCGGAGTATCGTCGGCGGCCGAGATTTTTCAAAATGAGATACATCAGATAATCAAACATATTCCACACTGTCTAAATTACAGTGATGACATTCTCATCTTCGGCACATCCCAAGAAAGCCATGATGACACACTAAGAAGGGTCTGCATGGCGTTAGAAAATGCAAACCTCACGCTCAATTCGGAAAAATGTGAGATCAACAAGTCCACACTCAAGTTCTTTGGACATATATTTTCCAACAAGGGCATGCGTCCTGATCCAGAGAAGGTACAGGCCCTGGTGGATGCACCCACTCCCATATCATCATCGGGCATACGATCATTTCTGGGCATGGCGAGTTACTGCACGAGATATATCCAAGATTTCGCGTCAGTGAGCACACCACTAAGAGTCCTCACCGGCAAAAACCAAGAATTTGAATGGACAACAGAATGCGAAACAGCATTCCAGGAAATTAAAAGACGCATATCTTCAGCTTCATCCATGGCATACTATGACCCAGACTACGACACGGAACTCACAGTGGACGCCAGTCCCGTAGGCCTGGGTGCCATTCTAGCTCAATCCAGACCAGGAGCACCACCCAACTCACCCAAGTGTATTGTAGCATATGCCAGTCGGAGCCTATCAAAGGCAGAATGCGCGTAC
Organism: Ambystoma mexicanum; assembly: GCF_040938575.1. Taxonomy (NCBI): domain Eukaryota; kingdom Metazoa; phylum Chordata; class Amphibia; order Caudata; family Ambystomatidae; genus Ambystoma; species Ambystoma mexicanum. Next base: position 521,778,591 of record NC_090940.1, read on the forward strand.
TCACAACCTGAAAAAGAAAGTCTCGCAGTAGTATGGGCGTGTGAGCACTACCACCTTTTCCTATATGGCCGCCCTTTCACAGTCGTAACTGATCACCAAGCTCTGACCACAATATACGGCAAACCTACTGCCAAAATGCCACCCCGAATCGCCAGATGGGGCCTGCGGCTACAAGAATACTCCTTCAAGATCATACACCGCCCCGGGAAAGAAAACAACCCTGCTGACTTTCTTTCCAGATATCCCCTACCAGCTCAAATAGAAAGACAGTCCACAAAAGCAAACCAATACATTAATTTCTTAGTCAACAATGCACTTCCGAAGCATGTCTCCCTCGCTCAACTTGTGGACGCCACAGCTGCGGACATGCTGATACCCATAGTAAAGGAATGCCTGCGAACTGGCCGGTGGCATGCCAAAGAACTAACAGAAGCAGAAAAAGCTCACTTCCACACTTTCAAGCTAATACGTCACTCCTTATCTGTGTCCCCAGAAGGATTGCTCCTCAAAGAGAACAGACTTGTAATCCCCTCCAGTTTGCAAAAACAAATACTGGACATAGCCCACGCGGGACACCGTGGAATAGTGTCCACCAAGAGGCAGCTGAGAACAAAGGTCTGGTTCCCTAGACTAGATGAACAAGTGGAACAGATGTTAGGCAAATGCCTCACCTGCCAAGCGGTGGGGCCCCGAACATTTCCAGCACCCCTTCAACCATCGGAGATACCTCCGCAAGTGTGGGACCGAGTGGCAGTGGACATGTTTGGACCCCTTGCAAACGGGAAATACGTCCTGGTAATTGTGGATGAGATGTCCAGGTTCCCGGAGGTACATCTCATTCACTCAACGAGTGCCCAAGCTGTGATTCCCGCTTTGGACAAGACCTTCTCTGATTATGGCATACCGTCAATAGTAAAGTCAGACAATGGCCCACCATTCAGTGGGCATGACTTTGCAATGTTCGCAGAACACCTCGGTTTCCAGCATAGAACAATCACACCACTGTGGCCACAAGCCAACGGAATGGCTGAGAAGTTCATGAGCTCCCTCAAGAGAACGCTCCAAGTATGTGCCATCACAAATCGTTCGTTCATGCAGGCCATCTGCATCCTTCTGCGTGAATACCGGAACACTCCACACAGCACCACAGGGGTGTGCCCGTCTACACTAATGTTCGGGCGCGTCGTACAAACGCAACTGCCCCACAATCCCCTTGCCCAATCATCGGCAACAGTCGTTGGTGATGCCATCCAAAGAGACAAGCGGAGCAAAGAAACGACAAAAGCATACACCGACCAAAAGAGACAGGCCAAGCCGTGTCACATTCAAGTGGGCGATGTGGTGTTAGTCAGGCAAGAACAAACCACCAAGGACACCCCGGCGTTCAGACCGGAACCCTTAGAGGTGACACACATCAACGGCTCCATGATAACAGCAGCCAGTCCCAAAGGGACCATCACAAGAAATTTGTCGTTCTTTAAGAACTTTGAGGGACACTCCGAACAGATCACTGATCAGTCGAGGACCGACTATGAATCTTCAGATGTGGAGTCAGAGTACCAGGTGGAAGTACGTGATAAGGACGACAGTGACAGTGACACCCCCGTGCACGGGGAGGAGACAACTCGGAGAAGCCGTCCCAAAAGGACCACTCGCCGACCCACTCGATGGATAGAAGAAATGTAGCAAGGCTCACTCTTCTCAAGTGGGGGGGAGATGTTGCGTCCTCTTTCTATGGCTCTGTTTGTATGTCCGTGTCTCATGTCCGTTCTCTGTGTTTAGGGAACGTGGTGACGTGGGGACAGGAAATGAGGAGGCGGGGTTACCGCCTCCGCAGTTAGTTCGGGTAATGATTAAAGAAAAGCAGTCACTCCTGACTCCGGCTCCCGCGTTTCATTTACTTCAAAGTTATTGCATTGTCCTGTATATATTACGCGCCGCGCTGATCGCCGCCGCGCTCCCTGATTGCATCATGAGTTCGTAGGAACTCAACAAACGTGTTTACTGTTTCGAGTGTATGCAAATGAAGTATTTTTTTTGTTTGTTGTGGCGTTGGCCCTTTAAGGGCACGCACGCGACGGGTTGACGTTCACTCCGTCGCGTGCGCAGTTAAATAAACGGGGCGTTCCCCGTGACTACACAGTCACCAGGGAGCCCACACTTGCAACACTGCTGTCTCCGTGTCTCTGTGTCACTGGGGGTGGGGGGCTCACGGACGGCAGCATCTGGAGACCGCCAACAGTGGCGACGAGTGCCGGGATCACTTCCTGGAACAGGCGGAGACATTTGCTGGGAGCGTAGATGATCCTACGTGAACGCTCCAGCGAATTCTGACCATGGAGAAGGAAGCGACACACGCGGCCGGCGGCCATCTTGATGAATAGGCCTCGGAGACTCACAGCTTCATAGCGAAGCGTCGGTGAGCCATCCGGACATAATTTTTGGATATTTCAGCGGCAGACAGTCGCTGGAAACAGCACGTGTCAATTTCAGAATGATTCATTGACATTTTCACTGTTTTTCACCGAGTAGATGGGTGAGACTCTATGGGAAGCCTGCTGAATGCACTAGGGGTCTTTCCCCCCTGCTCAATTTTTGGACACTTCATTGTCTGCCTGCTGGCTTGAGTGATACATCTGCGAGGAGTGCGCCTGGTGAGAGGCAGAATTCAATCCATCTCTGCAGGCTGACTGCTGGTGGTGAGTTGCGGCCCCGTCAATTATATCTTCTGGGGTGCCTGTGCGCTATCCACCATGAGCCAAGCTGCTGCTGCTGCGCCTCCGCCTGCTCCCCCGCTGAAACCACCTGGGTCCCTACAGCCAATGCCTGAGTTTGATACCTCGGGTGCTCCATCAAGCCTGGGACAGAGGTGGAAGATGTGGATGGATAGGCTTGAGATGTACTTCAGGGCCACGATGGAGACCAGCGACGACAGCAAGCTGGCCACTCTCCTGTACTCTGCTGGCCCAGCAGTGCATGAGATATTTCTGTCCCTGCAGCCGGCGGATGGGTCGTTTGCGGCGGCAAAGGATGCACTCCATAATCATTTTCTGCCAATGGTCAACGCAGATTATGAACGTTTTCTCATGGGAACAGCTCGACAGAAGGATGACGAGACTCTGGATGTGTTCTATGGGCGGCTGCGGAGACTGGCCGCGCCATGTGCGTGGAACGACCCTGAAGTCATGATTCGCAACCAACTCATTCAGGGGTGTGTCTCTGGGAAACTGAGGCGCCAGATATTGCGCGAGCCTGGCATCACCCTTCCTCGCATCCTAGAACTGGGAAGGTGCCAAGAGGTGTCGGAATTGCGGGCGACCAGAATGGAAGCTGGTGCCCGCCCAGGCAAGGTGGAGGAGGTCTGCGCGGTCGGAAGAGGTCGTGGAGCGAGGCGCCCCATGAACACTCAGAGCCCGCGCCCGCTTGGGACCACTTCCTCGTGCCCAAAGTGTGGGTACGATCTCCCGCACCCAGCTTAATGCCCTGCGACTGGGGTTAAGTGCGGTAGGTGCGGAGGCGCGGACCACTTCGCCAGGATGTGCAGATCTGCAGCTTCCAAGATAGTGCCTAGGGGGCCTGTTCGAGCTGGCTTCTTCCGACCCCAAAGGACGTCCAACGTCGCTCAGGTGGACCAGGGTGACGAAGGGGCGCCTCAGGAAGAGGAGGAGGAGGAAGAGGACGAGGAAAACGTCTTCTTCGTGTCCAGTGTGAGCATGCTGAAATCCCGCTCCAAGAGACAGCCCAGGTGCAACGTGCTTGTCAATGGTGACTCTGTACCAATGCTTGTGAACACCGGTGCGTCTGTGAATGTGATGGCCAGACAGCACTATGATACCATGCAGGCCCCGCCCACGCTGACCGCACCGAGAGCACGCATATTCGCCTACAGCGGCGATCAGCCCCTCCATCTGGACGGCGTATTCGTGGCTGATGTTCAATATGGGGACTCACACATCCGGGCCAGATTCTATGTCACCCCGGTGAGCGACAACACCTTGCTTTGCTGTGCTGTGGCTGAGGCGCTGGGAATTGTCACATTTGCATATTCAGTGTACTTAGACGACATTCAGGTACTCCTGGCCAAACACAGCTCCCTGTTTGAAGGCATCGGACAGGTGGTGGGTGAGCCGGTCCGGCTCCACATCGATGAGTCAATCCAACCAGTGGCGCTGAAGCACCGGCGAGTTACGTTTCATCTCAGGGATCTGGTGGATCGAGAACTGGACAATCTGGTGGGGCTGGACATTATTGAAAAAGTTGAGGGCCCCACCCCGTGGGTGTCTCCCATTGTCATCGCGCGCAAGCCCAAACAGCCAGATGCGGTGAGGATCTGTGTGGACATGCGACTCCCCAATAAGGCCATAAAGAGGGAGCGACACCTGACCCCTACCATCGATGACATCATAGCAGAACTGCAAGGGGCGAGGTTCTTTTCCAAACTGGACCTGAGAGCAGGCTATCATCAGGTGGTCCTGCACCCCGAGTCCCGCTACATCACAACCTTTACCACTCATCGAGGTCTTTACCGATACAAGAGGTTGAGTTTTGGGGTGTCTTTCGCGGCGGATGTCTTCCAAAACATCATAAGAGGGGCACTAGCGGATTTGGATGGAGTCCTTAATATTAGCGACGACATTTTGGTGTATGCCAGGTCGGAGACGGAGCATCTGGCACGCCTGGCCAAGACCTTTGAACGCCTGCGCTCGCTGGGACTCACCCTGAACAAGGACAAGTGTGAATTTCTGAAAACAACGATCAAATTCTTTGGGTTCGTGTTCAAGGCGGATGGGGTGTTGCCGACCCCCGCAAAGTGAGGGACATAAAGGAGGCGCGTCCGCCAGAGAATGTTGCGGAGGTGAGGAGCTTCTTGGGGATGGTTACTTACTGTGGCCGTTTCATCAGGAATCTGGCGTCCCGTTCAGAGCCGTTGAGATCGCTCACAAAGAAGGACACCACCTGGCAGTGGGGCCCCCTTGAGCAGGCGGCATTCGATGACATCAGAGGTGCCTTGGCGGCGGACGACACCATGGCGTTCTTCGATCCGAGTCTGCAGACAGAGATCGTTGTGGACGCCAGCCCATATGGACTGGGGGCAGTACTTACACAAGTGGAGAATGACCAGGAGATTCGACCCATAGCATACGCCAGTAAGCCGCTCTCCGACACCGAGCAAAGGTACTCCCAGATTGAGAGGGAAGCCCTGGCGGTGCTGTGGGGTTGCAGACACTTTCGCCTCTACATTCTGGGGCGCCCCGTGACTGTGGTCACGGACCACAGGCCGTTGTTGCCGATCATGGCGGACTCATCATCCCGTCCACCAGTGAGAATAGAGCGCTGGATGCTCGCCCTGCTCGAGTATGGAGTGTCGTTGACCTATCGTCCAGGGGCTAACAACGCGGCAGACTACCTCTCTCGACACCCAAGAGGGGACTCGCAGGAGTCCGCATCAGCGGAAGAGGCCGACGAACATGTCCGCCTGGTTGTGGAGACGGCCACCCCAAACTCCATGCAGGTGGAAGAGCTCGAGGTTGCATCAAAAGGCGACAAATGTTTCGCCATCCTGAGGGAAGCCATGCAGAGGGGTACCTGGAAGACGGTACTGGAGGCCGTGGAACGCAGGATATGTGAAGCCAGAGTGGCCCTCGAGCAGTTATGGAGAGTGAGAGAAGAACTGACATTCTCAGAGTCGGGGCTGCTACTGACGGGTGAGAGGATCGTGGTGCCCCAGGCCAAAATTGCACAGGTCATCACCTTGGCGCACCAGGGTTATCAAGGGGCGCCCAAACCAAAGCTCGCCTCCGCCAGAAGGTGTGGTTCCCGGAACTCGAGCGGAAGGTGGAAGCATTTGTGGCGTCGTGCGTATGGTGCCAGGCTGCGGCACCGGCCCAGCGGGAACCATCCATTGAAGCAATGCCCAGAGGGACCAGACCATGGGAAGTGGTGCACGCAGACTCCGGGTCCACGTCGAGAGGCACTCACTTCCTAGTTGAGGTGGACGAGTGGTCTCGATACCCGGAGGTCGAGTTCATAGAGTCCGTCGCATTTGAGAACGTGGTGGTGGCGCTGGAGAAGATTTTCGCCACCCATGGCCTGCCCTCTGTGCTGTGCTCCGACAACGGGGCACCATTCCAAGGCGAGAGTTTTGGCGAGCTCATGAGGAAGTATGGCATTCAACACCGGCGGGTAACCTCACTGTGGCCCCGGGCCAACGGGGAGGCGGAGCGCATGATGCGCACCCTCAACAAAGTGTTCAGGATCGCCCATGGAAAGGGCGAGTGCTTGCAGAGGGCCCTGTACGTCTTCCTGCGGGGATATCGGACCACACCTCACTCCTCAACGGGGGTGGCCCCGGCGGAGGCTCTCTTCCAGAGATGCCCGAGAGACGTCATACCGGAGGTGGGGGACAGGGACCCTGCCGTCTTTGACAATGAACAGGTCGAAGAGGACAGACGAATCAGGACGCAGATGGAAAACATCCGGAGGGGCCTGAGACCCCCGCACATCGCGCCGGGAGATGAGGTTTTGGTGAGAAATCGCCACCCACAAGGAAAGTTGTCCCTCACGTATGTACCCGCTCCTCTAGATGTCGTGGCGGTCAAGGGCTCTATGGTGACAGCCTCTGACGGGACGTCGTCTGTAACAAGGAATGCTTCATTCTTCAGGAGGATCGGCGACCCGAGAGTGGACAGCCCGGACAACCGAGAGGGTGAGGGTGCCTTGGATGAAGGTGGGGGTGAAAGCCCCGCCGTGGACTCTCCGGCTCGAGGCAGACCAGGTCAAGAGACACCGGCCAGGGACGTTGGCAGGAGGTACCCCCTGAGAACAGGGCGTGGGAAACCTGCCCGTCTCACAGACTATGTGACGGACTAAGCTGGGGAGGCTGACCGGGGGTAATGGTCAGGCCTTGACAGGTACCCGCGGGGGATCCAGGGTGGCTGTGAATAAATGGGGGTTTTTGGAGTTGACAGAGTTGTGTGCTTTATAAATGTGTGATAGTTAGTCCCTCCTGTTTCCAATTTGTTGTTATGGAAAAGGAGGAGTGTGGCGTTGGCCCTTTAAGGGCACGCACGCGAAGGGGTGACGTTCACGCCGTCGCATGCGCAGTTAAATAAACGGGGCGTTCCCCGTGACGACTCAGTCACCGGGGAGCCTACACTTGCAACACTGCTGTCTCCGTGTCTCTGTGTCACGGGGGGTGGGGGGCTCACGGACGGCGGCATCCGGAGACCGCCAACATTTGTTATTGCTTACATTAGTTTAATACAAAAACTTTTAGCAAAATAAAATAAACTCCAACCAAAAGGGTTCATACATCTCGTCAAAAATATCACATATTATCGTCGAGTGCTTATTGCTAACTAAAACGCAACTCTCTTCCAAGCATTTTTCCAGAAATGTTCCTGTGGCAATGGTCAGTGCAATCTTTTCTCCTCCCAGCAATATTGTCCCCCAATGTTCTGCCGAGAGGGAAGGGGAGATTCTAACATTTTTGAAAAGTGGTATGATCTTAATTCCGTTAGAGCTGGGCATCGGGTGCAGAGGTGGAAGAGATTTTCCAAAACTCCCGGACGCCTGCAAAGCATGCACTGTGAAGGTTTCTATACTCCTGCCCTCTCTTGCCATATTAATCTCCATTGTGGGTTTCATATCCCCATTCAGTTAGGGCCTCTGATGACCCCAGATTCCACTGGACGCAAGTGTGCCAGAATGACGGGCACAGAGTCTGCGAGAAAGTGGTGCATTGTCATTGTCTATTCTCTTTCTGCCACAAACGCGGCAAAACATTACTGCGCATGCGTGAGCGTGCGGAAGTCCATTTGTTCAGCCGGCATGACGAGGAGCCTCATCAAGCCACGTTAACCGTGTTCTTGATGGACACATCTCCCCCTCTCGGGCAAAACAGAATCACGTTACTCACAGTTTGTTTCATATTTCCTCAATCAGTCTCACAGGCCTTATGATGCATCGCTTTGGTCTCGTATGCATCGCCACGGACTGTCCAGGCTCTGTCAAACAGCATCCTCTTTTCCTGACATTTCTTTACTGCCTTCCTCAGCATTCTCCTTGTCATCTCGGTAGAGTCCAAATTGTGACACATTTTGTGTGATCACTCTTCCTGGGGATCAGGAGGTCACCATAGATCCCTTGATCTGCATGATGACTAAATGAGCAGGATCGAATCTTGACTCTGACTTACGTTCCGACACCCAAGAACCATGTCCCCTGTTTGTAGTGTTGAAGACTTGGCTCCCTGCTTCTTATCAGCATATATTTTCATCTTGCGTTTCCTGGCCGCATTCTCGGCCTGCAGCGCCGTGAGGTCATTTTCCCAAAGCTCTTCTCCACGAGGCAGTCTTGTTTTCACTTTTCTTTGAAACACAAGCTATGATGGGCATCTTGCCATCATTCCATGCAGCAAATTTCTACAATCTCTGAGCATGTTGCATACATCTTGATTTAGCATTATCTGACTCATCTAATTTTGTTGCAATACTTTCTTTAGACTTCCCATATATTTTTCAATCATTCCGTTGGCTTGCGGCCACAGCAGTGTGATCTTCCAGTGACGTATGCCCATGTGAGTCATGAATCATGCAAATTCCAGACTGCTACACGGCGGCCGATTCTCAGATTTTATATGCCCGAGGCCCGAGAAGAAAACGTCCAATTCAGGGATGACGGTTCTAGCTGCTGTGGACGAGATCCTCTGTACAAGAGGGAACTGAGAGAATTCATCCATTACACCATCTAGTAATTTCCACCACCAAATGGTCCAAACAAGTCAACCATGACATGTGTCCATGGAGCCTCTGGCAGTTCTGACATTCGGAGTGGTTCTGTGTTGTCGGGGTTCAACATGCAAGCACATAGATGACATCTTTTTACAGTGCTTTCCACCAGTAAGTCAATCCCTGGGAACCACAAGGTGTCTCTTATTTGTCGTTTGGTGGCCATCATGCCTCGATGCCCTTCGTGTGCCATGTCCACTGCTTGCTGTCGTAGTTTCATAGGTATAATGATCTGCCTCTGACGCATCACAAGACCTTCTGCGCTAACTGACAGCTCATCCTTCAGCTGTCTGAAAGCTTGCATTTCTTGCTTAAAAGTCTTTTGGTTTCGTTGGGTGTATTGTAAATAAATATCTCTCCACCGTTGAAATGTTATGAGTTCCTTCACCTTCTAAAGTGTCCTGTCACTCATGGTGTGATCTCTCACAATGCTCGTCTTAAGTGACTTCAGAGGTCCTTGCTGAGCGGGGACATTTATGTATTCTTCCACCATGGGCGGGTCACGGTCTTGTTTCACAAGTGGGTACAGAGACATGAAGCCCCCCAGCTTGTATTCTTTTCCTGGTTTATGAATGATTGTGATGTGAAGTCTTGCAGCCTTAACCCCCATGTCTCAATTGCAGGATGTATCCTAAACTGAGGGTTTCAGTAGATCGTGACCAGGGCTTGGTGATTGGTAATGACTGTGAACGGGTTTCCTAGCAGGAACATTTGAAAGTGTTCACACTCCCAGACAACTGCCAGCCCCTCTCTTTACAGCTGTGAGCACTTTCTGTCGACATCTGTTATACCTTTGGAGGCATAGGCGACAATGGCCCTTGGGCTGTCTATGCCAGGCCTGTGCTGCACCAAGATGGCACCCAGACCTTTTTGGGCTTGCATCTACCAATAGTTCAGTGCATTTGGCCTCGTCAAAATAGGTCATGCACACAGCAGATCCAATGTCTTTCTTGGTCTGTGCGAACGCCCCTTCACAGACTCTGTCCCACTGAAATTAATTCCCCTGATTGGTAAATTCTCTTAATGGCGCACTGATGGCAGCAAAGTCCTTCAGTTATCTACTGCAATAGCTGGCCATCCCCTGAAATGACCTTACATTGCTCAGATCTTGCGGGAGTGAAATGTTTTCAATCAATTTCCAAAATCAGGACTCATTCCATCTTGCGAAAAAACACATGTCGAAAGAATTTGAGATGTTTCTTGTGAAACACTAACTTTTCATCATTTAGCGTTAACCCTGGCTGAGAGAGGACTAGACACACCTGATGCAATGCTCAATCGTGTTGGTCAAGGTTCACCCCAAAAACTAAAATACTGTCACTGTAATTGAAGCAGTTCTTTATGTGCCGTATTACCCTCTTAATGCTCTCCTGAAAGATTCGGCAACCAACGATATCCCAAAGCTTAACCGCTTATACGGAGACAAGCCTTTGTGGGTCGCAAATGTTGTTATGTAGCATGATTGTTCGTCTAACTGTATCTGGTGGTACCCTTTGTAGAGCTCAAGCTTGGTGAATACCTTGGCTCTGTTTAGCATGCTAATCATGTTGGCCTGGCGCATGTGGACACACAGGCAAATTTTAACAAATGATCCTTGCTTGGGCACTGCCACCACATATGAGACCGACGGGGTGGGACCACAGGCATGTCCTATGATGTCCTCCATCAACAGGCACCAACTCTCTCTACTTGTGGTTGTAGGTGAATGAGTATTCACCAGGGCGTGTTGCGCTATCAGAGGTTCTGACCTATCTATGTGAAGGGTGATTGGGTCTCCTTTCAAGCATCCAATTCCTTTGAATAGTTCTGGAATTTGTTGCATCACTGAGACTCCATGTTGCATTGCGTACATCAGGGCGGCAATCTTCATCTCAAGGGCCGTGGGTCTGCCTAGCAGATTACTTCCCGGCACTTCTCCTTGAAGGACATGCAACTCTGGCATGGCTCGTCACCCTTTGTAGTTCAGTTGCATCGAACACTTTCCATCATTTCGAACTTGACCCCGGGCGACCCACTGAAAACCTTCAGTTTTGACGGTTTAATTTCCGGCAGATTTGCCATTTTGCGAAATTCAGATTTGCACATACTATTCAACGTAGCTCCCATGTCGATGACAAACTTGGTAGGGTGTTGACCTACTTGGATGTTGATGCTTCCTTCCGGGACAGTCAGCACATCATTCATAATATATGCATATTCATTTTGGCTTCTTTCCTGCACTGGTGGGGGTGAAGGTGATCGTCCGGTGATTTGCCGAACGTCGCTGACCAAATCACTCCTCCCATTGGTGTCTCTTCTGGGCCCTTGAGGGTGTATATTGTACTCCGGTCTGTCCCCACCATTGCTACCACTTTGCGCCCCGTTCAGCAGTGCGTTGCATACTCTCGGCATATGGTTTTCCCGTCCACAGTTGGCACATTTCTGTCCAAAAGCAGGGCATTGTGTTCCTTCCTCATGTGGAAATGGCAGACCACACCTATAACACTTTCTGGTGGTGCTATATCTTCTTGATGGGGCTTTGCCAAAGTTGTTGCCTCTTCCACCTTGACTGACAAGGTACACTTGCTCTTTCACCTGTCCCTTGCTTGTCTCGATCTGCGTAGCCTGTGAGTCTGCTCATGATTCTGTCTGCGCAATTTGCTGAATGGTGGCGAGGTGAAGAGTTTCGCAGAGTAGTTTCTTCATAAAGGTGGATGATAAACACCCTCCATTAATCCTTAACCTGATGGCTTTTTCAGTCGAAAATGTGTGAAAGTCACAATGCGCCACCAATTTGGTCAATCGAGTCGCAAACACATCCATGGACTCACCAATCATTTGACAGGTTGTACCGAATGTATGTCTTTCATTGTTGATGTTGCACTGAGGGTCGAAGTAGGTACACAGGGCTTGAGCTCCTCATACGACTTTACTTTTTCAGGTGGGAATGTATGGATGAGATCTTCAACTTCATCACCAACCAAATTGATAAGCAACCTCCTGGTGAACTTGCCTGGCGCCTTTTCATCGTAAGCTGACATGTCATTTTCAAATTTCCGTAGCCATCTCTCCCATCGCTGTCCCAGGGCTTGCTGATCTCCCATATCGAAAAAGCTTGGTCGGCGAAACGCAGTTGCACTGGGCCCTTCTTCATCAAATGCTTCACTTGTCTGCTTCTGATGCTCTATCTCTCCATTTTCCAACATTTTCACAGCGGCCAGTCACCTTTTAGTCATACAAGTTTTGTTCAAAGGATCAAAGTGCTCACCAATAATATTTGTGTATGAGGAGGTGTGTAGATCCCATCCTCGTCATCAGATTTCATGTGCCTATTGAGTTAGGGCCTCTGCTAACCCCAAATTCCACTGCACGCAAGCGCGCCAAAATGAGGGACACAGAGACCGAGTTAAAGTGGTGCATCTTTATTCTCTATTCTCTTTTTATGCCGCAAACATGGCAAAAACATTACTGTGCATGCACGATCGCGCACAAGTGCAGGATACGACAGTGGGTTATAGATAGAATCTGATCCTCATGAACTGAGACCTGTAATAGCGATCTGGACATTTCTTTATGTAATCCAGGGTATCTCGCAGTGGTTTTACTTAATTTGGTAGGTGGTGAAACAATTTAAATTTGCTTGCTTCCTGCAGGTCACAATCCAGTCTCTTTCTCATAGTTTTTTCTTGACGTTGCATCGGTTGGTCAACAGTTATTCGAGGTTTGTCCCCAGTTGCTCCAGAAGAGATCTACAAGTCTGGTCCCACAATGTCCCAATGTGCTGGACCTAGACTCTACCTTAGCTTTTATTAGTGCAAACATCATTGGAGGACAGACCGCCGAGTATTTTCCAAAGAGGGTCAAGACTTTCCATTCCATTGCTCCCTTCAGAGAGGTTAGCCCCAGCTCCCTTCTGATGACCTGAATTGGGATAGATTTAGGGAGGCCAAGTACTCTCTTACAGAAGCGGCCTTCTAATAACGCCCATTGCTTTTTTGGGATGGCTTTCAGGGCATAAGCACTGTATGCCACCACTGGGACTGCTTTTGCTCTGTAGTAGTCTATTAGTGATTGCAGCGGAAAGCCACAAAATCTGCATTCCAAGATTACCACTTCATTGGACAAAGCACTAATGTTTTGTTTCAGCATTTGAGCAGTTTTGGTTTGCGTGGAGTTTTTACAGATCTGAACTCCCAGGTATTTGAAGTAGTCAACCACCTTTGTTTTCTTAGACCCCAGTTGCCAAGTGAATAGCTCTTTCAGTTTTCCTCAGCTCTTTTGTAGGACAAGGATCTTAGTGTTAAGATGGATTTCTGAACTCTGTCCTGGAGGGGCAGAGGGTCAGAAGGCCAGCCTAGTTTCTTGGAACAGGGTAACCTCTGGACAAGCCAGACCAACCAAGGTAGCGATCGCGGCGGTCAAGACTAGGTCTCAAGAGGGGTGTGGGTGACTGAAAGCCCGCAATGAGCACACAAAGCAAGGACACTTACAAATTACTCCAAGCGCTGGCAGGTTCGGATACGAGCAGGGGACGAGCAGGGGACGTCTCGGCATTGTGTAGATTCCGCGGTAGCAGAAGTTAGAGTTGAGGATGTCCCAAACGCAGTGAACCTGCACAGTTTGTTACCACAGCAGGGCAATGAGCGGCTGTGTCTATTTCAGCCCAAAGTACACTTCTCACTTCAGACCTGGGAACACCAAGTGTACGAATCAAGTGAGAGTGGCAAGAACTCGTAATACAGCAGCAACCTGATGGCGGTTACAGAGCAAGACTCCTGGGTAGGCTGGTCAGTCCACTGGATGGCCCAGAGACACTTCCGAAGGCTTACGTGCAGGAGATGGTGAAGATGCCGAGAATAGTTGTTCTCACTATTCCAAAGGGTCGAAATACCAGTACAGGCCTTCTCGTTCGATCAGAGGTAGACAGGGTTTCACAAAGCAACAGTGGTGCAGAGGAGCAGCCCTTCAGCGAGTCACCAGCGATGCCTCGGTTCAGCCTCGTAGTTGCAGGAAACTTGGCCCCTGTATTCCTTCGTTCGTGAGAACTCAGGAGATCGACCTGGTAGTGGTGTTTCCAGCCTCCTCTTATCCATGGTTCCCTTCGCGCCAAAACGGAGGGGACCCAATGGGAGATCTGCTCACAAAACACTCACACCATACGTGGACCTATCACGGACCACGGTGGTCCCAGGCATTCACGACACACTAGACTCTCTGGCACCCAGGATGTGTATTGGGACCAGACATCCCAGCCCACATACTGGAGGCACACACAAGGACTGTAGAAGCCCGCGAAAGAATCTGTGTTTTGCGGGAAAGTACATGCCCAAATAAGGAAGGCCCTGGGTCGGCTCGACCTGGGGAAGGTGAAGGGGGCAAGACGGTCAGCGGGCAGGACAAAGAGCCTCGTGGTCTGGCCATATTGGAAGCCAGGCCACCATTTTGGGCTAAGCGCGAGAAACGCACTTAAAAAGCCAAAAGGAGCTCAAAACACAAAGAAACGATTACTGCCACCAGTCCCGACGGTGATTCACTTGCACCGTTCGTTAACAATCCAAAGAGAGTGTCTAGGGCCTGTAGAAGACTAGAGACCCAAGAGAGCAGTAACTTAGCTTACAGTGCCTTCTTGTGCCATGTTGCGCGAAAGCTGCAACATGATAAAAGGACTACGGAAAACAACGTTTCCCGGTACTGTCTTAAGGGCATGTCAGTTTCCCCGTAAGAATGGAGCGAAAGCCCAGAGGAGTGCGGCAGAAGGCTGTACTTCTCTGGCAAAGTCTAGATCATGGTGAAAACAACAGCAAAAAGTTTAGGGCTTGCCACATGGAAGGAAAATTACCCACAATTAAGAAATCTTTCCTAACACTCGCCCATCCCAGACTATGGACAGGGGGAACTAATCCACCCCTGGATGAGTCTCTTGTTCAGGTCGGTTAAACATTCTGGACAACCCATCAGCATTGCTATGTTGGACACCTGGCCTCTGCTCAATAGTGAAGTCAAAGCTTTGTAGACTTATGGACCACCTAAGGAACTTTGGATTCTCTCCCTTCATGTTCATTAGCCACTTTAAGGGCTTATGGTCAGTTTGCACAGTGAAGTGGGTCCCATAGAGGTAGGGCCTCAGCTTCCGTAGAGCCCACACAACAGAGAAACATTCTTTCTCCACTGTGGACCATCTGAGCTCTCTGTCCTTAAGCTGGTGACTAATAAAACCAATAGGGTGCTCCTTACCCTTCTCATCTACTTGCAATAGTACAGCTCCTATCCCAGTGTCAGAGGCGTCCGTCTGCACAATAAAAGGTCTTTGATAATCAGGGGCCCTGAGGACAGGGGCCTGGCACAAGGAGTATTTTAAGCCATTGAAGGCCTTCTCACACTCGTCGGTCCAAGTTACCTTCTTGGGTTTCTTCGGAGTGGTGAGGGCAGTCAGTGGGGCAGCTATGGTGCCATAGTCTGCCATGAAGTTGCAGTAATACCCCGTGAGTCCTAAGAAGGCCCTCACTTGGGTCTGTGTAGTGGGGGTAGGCCAGTCCTATACTGCTTGTACTTTACTGGGTAGAGGCTGTATCCTCCCTCCACCTACTTCATGTCCAAGGTAAACCACTGAGCCTTGTCCAATCTGGCATTTACTAGCCTTTATGGTCAAGTGTGCTTTCTGAAGAGCCTGGAGCACAATCCCGAGGTGTTTCACATGGTCTTCCCAGGTGGCACTGAAAACTGCTATATCATCCAGATATGCAAGACATAATTCATCCAACCCATTCAACACATGATTCACAAGCCTCTGGAAAGTGGCAGGTGCATTCTTCAACCCGAACGGCATTACCCTGAATTGGTAAAGACCGTCTGGAGTAGAAAACGCTGTCTTCTCCTTGACATGTTCTGCTAAAGCTATTTGCCAATAGCCAGCAGTGAGGTCAAACGTGCTGAGGTACTTGGAGGCACCCAAGGTATCCACCAGCTCATCTGTTCGAGGCAAGGGGTGTGCATCTGTCTTGGTGACTGCATTCAGAGCCCTGTAATCCACGCAGAACCTCAATTCAGAAGTGCCTGCCTTTGGAACCAAAACCACAGGGCTGGACCAAGGACTACTAGAGGGTTCAATCACCCCAAGGTCTAACATCTTGTTGACCTCGGTCTTAATGTAAGACCGTACTTTGTCTGACATCCTGTATCCCCTACTTTTGGTAGGTACACTGTCTCCTGTGTCTATGTTATGTTTGCACCAAGGTGTCAAACCAGGTGACTGTGAAAACAGGGGGGAAAACTGCCTAAGCAAACTTTTCACCTCATCCTGCTGATCAGAAGTCAGGTGAGGGGCCAATCGGACACCCTCAAAGGAGCTATCTGAAGGACCGCTTTGGAATAGGTCGGGGAGAGGTTCAGACTCCTCTTCCTCAACATCTGAAGCCAGTAGCAGTGCTGTGATTTCGACTCTTGGGACGAAAGCCTTTAGCCTATTTACCTGGAACACTTTTGGAGCCTGTCCAGGCCTTCCAAGGTCCACTAAATAGTTAACCTCACCCAGGGGCTCCACCACTGTGTAAGGGCCTGACCATTTGTCCTGTAAAGCTCGAGGCCTTATGGGATTGATGATCAGGACTTGCTGACCAGGTGTAAAGTTGATGAGGGAAGCTTTCTGGTCATACCAATGTTTCACCAGCGCTTGTTCTGCCTTCAATTTATCACTAGCCAAGCCCATCAGAAGTACCATCCGTTTTCTGAGCCCCAGCACATAATCTACTTCGTTAGTAGTAACAGGGAGAGTGGGCATCTCCCATCCCTCTTTGACTATGCCTAAGGGTCCCCGCACAGGATGACCAAACAGAAGTTCGAAGGGGCGGAAGCCAACACCCTCCTGCGGTACCTCTCGGTAGGCAGACAGTAAGCATGGTAAAAGAAGATCCCATTTTCTTCTCTGAGGTTTTTCCAGAGCCCCAATCATGCTCTTTGACGTTCTGTTGAAATGTTCCACCAGACCATTGGTCTGGGGGTGGTATGCAGAAGAGAACTTGTAGGTGACCCCACATTCTTTCCACATAGCCTGCATATACTTTGACATAAAGTTGCTGCCTCTGTCAGACACAACTTCTTTCGGGAAGCCAACCCTCGTAAAGATGCCAAGTAACGCTTTTGCAAATGACTTGGAAGTTACAGTTTTCAATGGGATAGCCTTTGGATATCTGGTAGCATAGTCGACTAGCACCAAGATAAACCTATTGCCTGAGGATGTCTGTGTGTCAAGGGGACCAACGATGTCGATCCCTACCCTTTCGAATGGTATTCCCACAACTGGGAGTGGTACCAATAGAGCTTGGATTGTTGAGCCACTCTTACCAGATAACTGGCAGGAGGCACAACTCCTGCAGTGACTTTCTACTTGCACCCCCATCTTGGGCCAGTAGAAGTGCATGGATAACCTTTGCTTGGTCCTCTTAATACCAAGGTGACCAGCAAGGGGCACTTCATGCGCCAGCTGCAGGTGGAAGGGTCTTACAGCAAGGGGAACCACCAACCTCCTATGGTCTCCTTCTGTAGACTCTGTGGGCTCACTATACAGGAGTCCACCTTCCCAATAAATCCGATGCGTCCCAGGAGGTTCACCCTCAAGCTGGGAGCAGGCCTGTCTCCTTAGGCCTTCCACAGATGGGCACTCACGTTGGCCTTTACTGAATTCTTCCCTGTCAGGACCACCTTCTACTAACAAGTCTTTTAGTTCAGGATGGTCGTTGGGGTCAAATACTTCAGGCATCTCCACCTCCTCGTCAGGCCCGGGCGATTGACCAACTTTCTCCACCGCAGTGGTAGGCGAGTTCGGGGGAATGTTCTCTTTCCATCATCTTGACTTTCTTACTCCTTTCACCTTGGATTTCCCCTTTGGCTGGGGCGGCGTATTGGTCTTGGCAAATTCTGCCCGTGTTTGAGACCGTGTGCAGGGTCTGTCGGCAGTGTCTCCTACGAGCCCTAAAGCTTTGTGCTTGTTGCCCTACAAGACCTTTCCTGGGACGTTTCTCTGAATGCTCACTGGAATCCTGACTGCTGTACCATTTAAAGTAAGATTTACAGGTATTTTTGGAAACATGCGAGGTGGGCCGTCAGCCAACTTAGTGGGCATCAGAGTAGCTCTGGCAACTTCCTCTGAGTCTACCAAGGTAGAATCCACTACAGTTCGACTGCACCCACTATCCCTAAGAGCTGGAGTATCTACTCCATTGATCAGCACACTGTCTTTAAAGTAGTGCTTGGTATTATCTGGAATCCTAGCATAAGCCTCTGCAGCTTTAGGCTCCCAGGAACCCAGGGAAACTAAAACTACCTCAGCTTCTATCCCACTGGGGAAGGAGTGTGAAGAGAAGGATGCTCCTGTAATCTCTTCTTCCTCGTTGGAAAAGAAGGCCAGATTAGCGGAGTGGACCCCCAAAGGTTTAACCTTACACCGGGGATCCCCCTTCACGTGGTCAGTTGCTCCACAAACAAAACAAGATCCATTGGGTCTGTTTACATAGGGAGGCTTATTGTAACCAGAGTTCTGTTTCGGAGGCTGACCTCCACTACCCTGTGAGTTCTCTTGTGTCTTACCCTTATTTTTCTTTTTGTGGCCCGTTTGAGAAGAAGATTTATCAGATTCTCCACCCTCCTTATCTTTGGACTTTTTCCATTCCTCCTGCTTACCGGGATGAGTTTTGTCCTTATGGGACACTCGATGTGACACCCATAAATCTGCGGCAATGGCAAGCTTCTTAGGATCTATCTCCTTCGAATCGGCCAAATGCTGCTTAAGCTCCGGGGAAGAAGATGCAAAAATATGTTCCAGCATGACAAGACTTATCATGCCTTCAAAGGTAGAAACCTTCTATAACCTTCGACCCAGCCAGTCAAGTTTTTTAAGGATTCGGTTACATAAGATACCCAAGTACCACCTTCTTTTTTCTTATACTCTCGGAATCGTTTTAAATATTGGGTCTTTCCAAACTTTAAAATGAGAGTTTGCTTTAACATTGCAAAATCCGCTCGCTCAGCCTTTGACATTTCCATAATGGCACTACAGCCAGAATGGGGCAGTCTGCTGAGTAACCAGGCAATCTTATCAGCATTGTCAACTTGTTGAACTTCACATGCATACTCAAACGTATTCAGCCAGTCCATAATGTCATTCTTTTCCTCATACACACTGAGCAGATCTTTTGGAAACCGTAGATGAGAGGAGGCCCCAGACCCATGTCCAGGACCCTTGGATCCATTTGCAACCCGAAGCTTGGCCAGTTCCAACTGGTGATCCCTGTCTTTTTGTTTTTCTGCCTGTTCGATTTTTAGCTTGGCCATACTGAAATCAAGCTCCTTCTGCCTAAACAGCACCTCTTGCTTCTTGAATTCAAGCATGGCCTCCCCATCAACACTAGCAGAGGAAACATTAGACATCTCATCCTCCTTGTCCTCGTGGTCGCGGTGGAACAGTGCAGCGGCAGAACCGTTGGTTCTACTAGTGGGAGCAGCCCCACCTCCTTCCGCACTGTCCTCAGAAGTTATAGCGTCAAGCTGCGCTTCTTGCCACGCCACGATTCTTTGGATCATGTGCCTTGAGAGGAGACACCTCTCTCCGCACACATCTTTTTGAATGTTTCGGATTTAGAAGCAATTAAAGTTAACAGGGTATCTGTTTCCATACTGTTAGATAGGACTATGGCCTTTTAAAAGTTATACTAGGACAATTCACTACGTGTCCTGGTAGGAATAACTTGAAATGCCTTCGCTCATGTGCAACACTGTATACCCTCAGTCATATCCCACCGCTGTACACCAATTTGTTAAGATGGATTTCTGAACTCTGTCTTGGAGGGGCAGAGGTTCAGAAGGCCAGCCTAGTTTCTTGGAACAGGGTAACCTCTGGACAAGCCAGACGAATCAAGGTAGCGATCGCGGCGGTCAAGACTAGGGGCCTCATTACACGGTAGGTGTAACGGTTTACCGGTACCGGTATTTTACCGGTATCGGTAAACCCTTACCGCCTTACTACGAGGTCCCTTTGCGGGTTGGAGAATTTAACACCTGCTTTTTGCAGGCATTAAAAACCAACCCGCAAAGGGACCAGGGAGCTAATTACAGTACCACAATTTGCGGTGCCGTAATTAGCACCTTCCCCATTCCCATTATGCCCTATGGGGCAAAAATGGGAATGGGGAAGGGCAATGGGGGAAGGGGGAATTACCGCCCCACCAACCTTGGAATAGGGCGGTAATTCCCCTTTCCACCAAGGCGGTGCCGGTATTTTACCGGCATGGACCAAGGTGCTAATAGCACCTTGGTCCACCGCCGTCCGTGTAATGAGGCCATAGGTCTCAAGAGGGGTGAGGGTGACTGAAAGCCCGCAATGAGCACACAAAGCAAGGACACTTACAAATTACTCCAAGCAGGTGTTATATTAAAAATATAGACACATTTATTACAAGGCCTTTGTAACATTGACTGTAGCGAGAAATCACAATAAAACTCAAGTAAACCAACACATCACAATCAAACACATTATATATACAATTACCAACGAGTCTAACGAGTTAGACGCACAAAATGTGCAGACCACCTAGATGGGGAGGAAAAAATGAAGTGCGAATAATAGTTAGACCCAGTCCGCCTTCAGAGGCACCTAACTAGAAGGAAGTCTGAACCCTACGACGAGTGGAGCCTTGTGCTCAAAAGTACCTGCACACGCGGGTGCCAACGGGCAAAGGGGAGTCTCCTTGAGGGAATCAGGCAGTTCAGTTCGGTGAACAAATGAAGATGAACAGAGCTCCGCGACTCAAGCGGAGCCTCCACTGTGGGCAGAAGCAGAGCGCTAGTACGGAAAGGCGTGCTGTTTGACACAGCGGGGAAAAGCTATGGGCTACTGCAGGATGGCGACTAGTTCCTAGCGATGCTACTCACCGGTCCCCAATGCAGGCAGACCCAGGCTTCTCCACGTCATTTTCAGTGCTGGCAGGTTCGGATACGAGCAGGGGACGTCTCGGCGTTGTGTAGATTCCGCGGTAGCAGAAGTTAGAGTTGAGGGTGTCCCAAACCCGCACAGTTTGTTACCACAGCAGGGCAACGAGCGGCTGTGTGTATTTCAGCCCAAAGTACACTTCTCACTTCAGACCTGGGAACGCCAAGTGTACCAATCGTGTGAGAGTGGCAAGGACTCATAATACAGCAGCAACCTGACGGCGGTTACAGAGCAAGACTCCTGGGTAGGCTGGTCAGTCCACTGGATGGCCCAGAGACACTTCCGAAGGCTTACGTGCAGGAGATGGTGAAGATGCCGAGAATAGTTGTTCCCACTATTCCAAAGGGTCGAAGTACCAGTACAGGCCTTCTCATTCGATCAGAGGTAGACAGGGTTTCACAAAGCGACAGCGGTGCAGAGGAGCAGTCCTTCAGCGGGTCACCAGCGATTCCTCGGTTCAGCCTTGTAGTTGCAGGATACTTGGCTCCTGTATTCCTTTGTTCATGGGAACTCAGGAGATCGACCTGGTAGTGGTGTTTCCAGCCTCCTCTTACCCACGGTTCCCTTCTCGCCAAAACGGCAGGGACCCAATGGGAGATCTGCTCACAAAACACTCACACCATACATGGACCTATCACGGACCACGGTGGTCCCAGGCATTCACGACACACTAGACTCTCTGGCACCCAGGATGTGTATTGGGACCAGACATCCCAGCCCACATCCTAGAGGCACACACAAGGCCTGTAGAAGCCCGGGAAAGCATCTGTGTTTCGCGGGAAAGTACATGCCCAAATAAGGAAGGCCCCGGGTCAGCTCGACCTGGGGAAGGCGAAGGGGGCAAGACGGTCAGTGGGCAGGACAAAGAGCCTCGTGGTCTGGCCATATTGGAAGCCAGGCCACCATTTTGGGCTAAGCGCGAGAAACGCACTTAAACAGCCAAAAGGAGCTCAAAACACAAAGAAACGATTGCTGCCACCAGTCCCGTCCGTGATTCACTTGCACCATTCGTTAGCAATCCAAAGAGAGTGTCTAGGGCCTGTCGAAGACTAGAGACCCAAGAGAGCAGTAACTTAACTTACAGTGCCCTCTTGTGCCATGTTGCGTGAAAGCTGCAACATGATAAAAGAACTACGGAAAACAACGTTTCCGGGTACTGACTGTCTTAAGGGCATGTCAGTTTCCCCGTAAGAATGGAGCGAAAGCCCAGAGGAGTGCAGCAGAAGGCTGTACTTCTCTGGCAAAGTCTAGATCATGGTGAAAACAACAGCAAAAAGTTTAGGGCTTGCCACATGGAAGGAAAATTACCCACAATTAAGAAATCTTTCCTAACACTTAGGGCCTCATTACACGGAAGGCGGAGGACCAAGGTGCTATTAGCACCTTGGTCCATGTCGGTAAAATACCGGCACCGCCTTGGTGGAAAGGGGAATTACCGCCCCATTCCAAGGTTGGCGGGGCGGTAATTCCCCCTTCCACCACTGCCCTTCCCCATTCCCATTTTTGCCCCATAGGGCATAATGGGAATGGGGAAGGTGCTAATTACGGCACCGCAATTTTGCGGTGCCGTAATTAGCACCAAGGTCCTTTAGCGGGTTGGTTTTTGACGCCTGAAAAAAGCAGGCGTTAAAGCACCAACCCGCTAAGGGACCTCGTAGTAAGGCAGTAATGGTTAACAGTCAACGTTACCATTAACGGTGACCGTTAACCATTACCGCCTTCTGTGTAAAGAGGCCCTTAGTCTTTCCTATGTTCACCTGTATGTCGTTTAAGACAGTATATTCCCCCAGTCGGTTTAGTTGTCTCTGCGATAGGGGTAGTATCGAGGAGGGCCAAGTCATCCGCATACAGAACACTGCTGACTTTTGCCTCACCAATTTTTGGTGGAAAGCACCTCACGCCATCCATGGATCCCCCTAGGTCTGAGATCTAAAGATTGAAAAGGGTCAGTGCTAATGGGCAACCTTGTTTGACACCTCGACCTATCAGGATCTTGTCACCCGGAGGCCAGAAGCGTTCAATCGAATTCTACAGGAAGAGTCCACATGCAAAGCCTTTAGTTGGTCGACCAGATCTACAGTGCAGTTCCATGACAACAGCTTATTCCAGAGTCGTTTCCTGCTAATTCTATGAAAAGCTTTAGATAAATCGACGAAGGTTATGCAGATCTTCTGGTTCATTTTTCGGACTCTGTTCATCAGTAGTGAGAGGAGGAAAATCGGAGGCCTTTTACAAAGCCTGACTGGAACGGATCTTGATGTCCCTCGCTCAGTGACCATTTGCCCAATCTTTGTAGGAGCAATATGGCATAGAGTTTCCCCATAACATCTAACAAAGCGATTGGGTGGTAGTTATTTGGATCACACCTGTCACCACTCTTAAAGATCCAGACCACATTGGCCTCCTTACATGAATTTGGCAAACGTCTTGTTTCCAAATTTGTTTCTCAAGATTTGGTCCAAGGCATTAGCCCATTTTTCCAGCTTTTCTTTAAAGAATCATGTTTGAAAGGCCATCTGGGCCCAGAGCCCGGATGTTTTAGATCACTTTATTAGATTGACCAGATCTGCCTGATCATTGGGGAGGTGCCAAGACGGCGGATTGTAGCTAATCTCCTCCACTGTGTGCCGCTCTGTGAATAATGCCAAAAAGAAATTAACCCAGACGCTTTCAGCAACTCTGTTTATTAGTGGTGAATTCCTGGCCGCTCAGGTTAAGTTAATGATAGCCCAAGTTTCAGGTATGTTTTTTGGATCTAAAGTTTTCAAAGTCCTCTAAGCGTCTCTCTGGATCATTTCTTTCTTGTGGCCCCTGATCCAGTTATATTTTTTCTTTAGTCTCTCTATGTCCTCCCATACAGATGTTGGTTGAGCCCATTTTAACAAAGCCACGGCCTGTCTTAAAGCTCTCTTTTTCAGATCTACCTCTTTGTCATGATCATGGTAATGTCCTGCTCTCAAGCTATGCTAGTTCTGAACCAGATATGGGGCTAGCAGCGGGACATAATCTACTGTCAGGTGTTGTAGAGATAGTTTTCTTGATAGAACATTTCTTGAGAAAGTTAGACCCAGCTTCTCTACATCCTGCTTAGACATCTTCAATCTGCATCTCTTATTTGTGAGTTCTACTTGGGCAGGTGCAAATTGGGCAGGCCTTGTCTGACCCCCTCCCAGCACATTTTCAGCAGGTTATGATCACTCGCCTTAGTTAGTATTACTATAAAGGGCCTCATTACATGGTAGGCGGTAAGGGTTTACCGGTACCGGTATTATACCGGTACCGGTAAACCCTTACCGCCTTACTACGAGGTCCCTTTGCGGGTTTGAGAATTTAACGCCTGCTTTTTGCAGGCGTTAAAAAACCAACCCGCAAAGGGAACAGGGAGCTAATTACGGTACCGCAATTTGCGGTGCCGTAATTATCACCTTCCCCATTCCCATTATGCCCTATGGGGCAAAAATGGGAATGGGGAAGGGCAATGGGGGAAGGGGGAATTACCGCCCCACCAACCTTGGAATAGGGCGGTAATTCCCCTTTCCACCAAGGCGGTGCCGGTATTTTACCGGCATGGACCAAGTTGCTAATAGCACCTTGGTCCACCGCCGTCAGTGTAATGAGGCCCTAGGTCAACCAAATCTTGTGATACACAAAATCAATTACAGAGGATTGTACTCCCTGCTGCCAGGTTGGATGACATTGAACATGTCCATTTGAAAGATGTAGATCCTGGGACTTCATTAGTGAGTGCCATTTTTGACCTCTCTATCTGTTGTGAGCATAGCATCGAATTCTTTCCATAATCCTCAGACTTTTTCATCCCACATAATGAAGTTAGGCGGCCACACACAATGATTGAGGGGTTCTCCTGCCTGTATGCTTTGTCAATGGCTTAGGCAATATTGTCGATAATTTTTTTATTCCAACATTCACAGGGTTCCAATAGGTGTCAATTAAGGGCAGATGTTTACTACGTGATGCCAAGCCTGTCTCATCGCACTCACTTTTCTTGAAGATGGTTTGCTGAATGAAAGGCTCACTATTAGTAGACTTTACTACCTCAAAATTTGTTCCCGACCTAGCCATGGTCAAAAGACCCGCCATTAGACCTCCGAGGCAAGTTGAAATTGTAGGGTTTAGAAAAGTTGCAAAGCCGTCTATTGTCGGTTTATTAGTTAGCCATACTTCTTGGAGGCTAATCAAGTCTGCATCAGCACAGGGTATGAATGAAAATGTTTTAACATGTTGTATCGGTTCAGAATGCCCTCCTCTCCTTGGTCGACCCCTCTCGCCAGTCTAAGGCGCCAAGTGTAGTCACCACTTTTAGGTTTGGCCTCGTTGAGAGGCTCCACAAACTTGGTTGCTCCTCCTTTCATTGAATGTATACTAACCAGCTGTTTGGTGTGTTGTGGAGAGACACCCAAGTTTATTTTTTGGCTTTTTAATTTGAAAAGGCTTGGCGATCTCAATTGTGGGGTATCGAAGCCCATGCCCACTTTTCCTTGCATAAGCCGAATGGACTGCAGAGTTAAACCTGTTGGACACTCATTATGGTTTCCTGATCAGGTTTCCTTGAGGGGTCTTCCTAAGTCAAGTTGTATATTGCTAGGGTCGTATTTCCTTAGGGCAACCTCTCTTCTTTCCGCCACGGTTAACAATTTTTTAGTAAGTGCAAGGAACCAGCTATAGGCACTGACCCAGAGGCTGCAACAGCAATTGGGCTCCTTCCGGGTGTTTCAACTTGTTCGGCATATACAATGTCATCATCATCATCTAGGGAGGAGGTGGCAAGATCTAGTAGAAGCACTCTATCATCCTCATCAAGGCTTTGGGCTCGATCACTCTGAGAATTTGGGTCTGACGAGGAATTTTCAAGTTCATCTTTTCATCTTGGAAATTAGAAGTTGCGTTGTGCTCTGGGTGAGTAAGAGGAACTTTTCACAGAAAACTTCTAGAGTCTTTTATGTCCACCATCATCGTCTACTTTACTTGCTTTGTCTTCCTGGTTGTGAGGGAAAAGGATTAATTGGTTTTCTCAAAAACCGGGAACGCTTTTAACATTGTTTTTTGTTTGTTAGTAATGTATTAAGTTCCGTCGTACTCCCCCAATGTTTCGTTGTTTGTTTAATTTGCACCAATGAATCTACCAGTGCTTCCTCATTTACTATAGAGCCTTTCTCAGTTCCATCTGCAGGGGTCCATTTCGATGTTAACATCTTTCAGAGGCTCCGAAGATAAGCCAGAATCTGTCATAGTTGGGGCTAGCGAATCGTGGGTGGCTTTCTCAATGCCTGGCCTCATTTTTCTAGATCTTTTTTTTATTTTTAAACTCTTTTTATTGAATTTACAACAGGACAACCAAACATCAAGACCCGAACTCACCCTCCCCCCCCCCCTATGAGGCACATCCGCTCAACATTCAGCCCATGACTTCCATGTACCAGTCACCAGAGGTCATTGCAAATCCAACAGCTTTAAACGTTGCGGGCACGAAAACACCCGAAAGTCGTCCTTAACAAAAGCCAGAATTTCTCCCCAATCGTTTGCAAAGTTGTGAACATTGTCGTTCATGGCATATGTTGCCCATACGAGTACAATGATCTCCTATATCTTAAGAAGCCAGTCCTGCACACTGGGAATGTCTGCGCAGTTCCATCTCTGCGCGATCAACAGTATGGCAGCCAAAACCAGGAATACCCTAGCTTTCTCATGTGCCTTAGGTTCCCTTCCTGGGGAGCCTTCCCTCAATCCCAACAAAATCTGCTCTGGTGTCCTTGCCTCCCCAGGGCCGAAGGCCTGCTCTTGCGCCCTCTGGATTTCTTGCCAGAAGAGCCCAACTTTCGGGCATCCCCACCATATATGATCTGCGTGCCCAACATCCCACAACCCCTCCAGCAATCCCCAGAGACACCCGGGTATAACCTGTGTAGTCGGGCCGGAGTGTAATGCCAACCTAGTAGGATCTTGTACCAAGCCTCTTGCAGCTGGGAGGCTCTAGCCAGCTTGGGAATCTTCCTCCACAACCTTTCCCACTCCTCCCTGCTCATCTCCCCAATACCTCCTCACATCTCCTCATATAGGGCCATTGCTTCCTGTCCGTTGCGTTGTCCAATATCTTGTATAGATTCAAAATCAACTCCTTGGGCCCATCATTTGTCAGAAGGAATTTTTCAAATGGCGTTGCCTCCCTATTCGCCGCTCCCTTGATCCCAGGATTTAGAACCCAATGTCTTAATTGCACATACCAGAGCCTTTCTGCCTCCTTTACCCCAAATTCCCTTTTACAGTCCACAAAGGATAGTATTTCCCCCCTCTAAACACGTCTCCCAACCTCATACACCCCCCGTTCTGCCACTGTGTAAATGCCCCCTTCTCCATCCCTGGGGTAAAGCCCCCATTGTTGAAAAGGGGCGTGAAGGGGGATGGGAACGTTGTTATCCCCTTGGTCCTCACCATTTTATCCCAATTGTCCGCTGCCAATTTAGTCACCTAGCTCATATATAGATGCGTTGGCCTGCTATGTTTCGGCAACCACAGAACCTCCGCCAGCCCACAATGCACTACAGCTCTGTCCATTTTAACCCACAGCTTATTTTGACCCAATTCCCCTTCCTGGAGCCACTCTCTAATCACCCTCAACTGCGCAACTTCATAATACTGTTGAAAGTTCAGCACCGCCAGCCGCCCCTCCCGCTTGGGTGCCTCCAGGAATTGTCTACCGATCCTAGCTCTTTTCCCTTCCCAAATGAATTCGTTGGTGAATGTCCTCAACTCCCTAAAAAAGTTTGATGGCACTTCCTGGGGTATTGCTTGAAATAAATATAGCAACCTTGGAAGAATGACCATCTTCACTGCCGCCAGACGACCCAACCAAGAGACCCTGAAGGTCCTCCATCTGTGGAATTCCCGCTTAACATCCTTTAGTAATTGTGGGTAATTGGCCCCATACCAGCCCCCGAGTTTCGGCGTAATCTTCGCCCCCAGATATATGATTCCCCCTGGACTCCATACAAAGAGGGTGCATGCCCTTAGAGCTTCCCGTTCCCCTACCGTCAAGGTGAGGTTTAACAGTTCTGATTTAATGAAGTTCACCCTTAGGCCGGATGCTTGTCCAAACTTATCCAATATGATGTTACACTCGCTAATAGACTTAAGAGGTGTCGTCAGAGTTAGGAGCATGTCGTCCGCAAAGGCCGCTACTTTGTGCTGGCCCCACCGAAGCGGAATGCCCCTCACTCCCTCCGCTTCCCTTATCGTCTGCAGAAGAGGCTCTAGGTATAATGCGTACAGCATCGGGGAGAACAGACATCCCTGCTTTGTCCCTCTGCTCAACCTAAAGGGCCTAGATAGGGTGCCGTTCACCACCACTCTCGCTAATGGTGTCTGATAGATTGCACGTACCATTGTCAGAATGAAATTCTCCCTCCATGCCCATCTGCTGCAAAACCTGGAAGAGGAAGGACCACTCCACATGGTCAAATGCTTTTTCCACGTCGACCGCCAATAAGACCGCGGGAGTGTCCGTTTTGTGAGCCTTTTCCACCAGATGAGCCACTCGCTGAATATTGTCCGCCGTCTGCCTGCCCCGGCTAAAGCCTGTCTGATCTGGATGGACCAGGTCGAGGAGACACGCATCTAACCTATTTGCAAGGATCTTTGTGTATATTTTAGCGTCAATATTTATTAACGCTATAGGTCGATATGATGTTCTCAACTCTGGGTCCTTATTGGGCTTGAGAATTAGGGTTAGCTTGGCCTCTTCCATGGATGGGGCTACCCTACCTGTCGATCTGAAGGAGTTAAAAAGGGACGTCATGTGTGGAATGAGGGCGCTTGCAAAAGTTTTATAGAAGGCAGCGGAGTAGCCGTCCGGGCCTGGGGCCTTGTTTGGGGACAGGTTCCCTATTACTCGTCTCACTTTATCCTCCGATATTTCCCGGTTAAGAACCCCTTGTTCCTCCCTCCCGATCCTATGGAGCTGTACCCCCTTCAGAAAATCTGCCTGCCTATTGGGCCGGGGGTTTTGAGATGTGTAAAGGGATTCGTAGAATTCCGCTAGGGCTTCCTGGATATCCCCGGAGCACGTGATCCGCTCCCCCGTTGTCATTTTTAAAGCTGTTATTGCATTTTTCGAGGTTGCAACCCGCAAAAGACGCGCCAAGAGCCCATCTGCCCTATTCGCTTTGGCCTAAAAAATGTTGACGCACTGAAAGTAACGCTCCCTCTGCCTTTTTAGTACGAAGAACCTCCAATTGTCCGATCGCCCTCTTATATTCCCTCATAGCTTTCCTAGATGGGGTGGAACCCGCCTTCTGCCTAGCCACCTCAACCTCTTCTTCAAGTTGCCTCTCCAACGCTCTCATTTGTTTCAACCTTGGCGCTGGTGCCGCTATTAATTCCCCACGGAATTGTAGCTTTTAAGGCATCCCATCTTGTGTCTTCCCCCATGGCCCCTTTCTCATTATCTATGAAGAAGTTTTGTATTTTCCCTTTTATTTCCTCTCTAATAACTGGGTCCCTAAGTAAGGCCTTCGGATATTTCCAACCCCACACCCCTCTATCCTTGTGTCCCATTTCAATGTGAATGGCTACTGTCTTGTGGTCCGCTATCCAAATAGGGCCCATTTGTACATCGCGAATTTGACCCACCAGGCCCGCTGATACCCAAATATAGTCAATCCTCGACTGGGACCCATGCACTCCTGACAGGAAAGTAAAGCCTTCCTCCTCCCCCTTCAACTCCCGCCAGACATCCCTTAGGCCCGCTCTATTCTATCTCTTAAATCCGCGGACATCACCGCCCCCCCCTCTGACGGAGCCCCCAGACCTGTCCCGCCCCCTGTCCCATGATATACTGAGGTCCCCCAGAAGAATGATATGCCCCAAGGCTATCTCCTCCAGTAGCGTCAGACTCGTTTTAGGAACAGCTCCTGCCCGGTATTAGGGGCATACACCACTGCTATGGTATACGGGATATCCGAGTATGTGCCTTTAGTTATCAAGTATCTACCTTCCTTATCCTTTAATGTTTCCGCGACCCTAAAATGAAATGTGTTCTTAATGGCTAGGGCTACCCTCGCAGTTTTTTGCTGCCCTGATGCATGTAGAATTAGATCAAATCCCTTCAGATGTAGGCAACCTTGGTCCTTGCACAGTAGATGCGTTTCCTGCAACCCCAGAACATCAGGCCCTTCCTTCCTAGTAAACTGTTCCAATTTCTTCCTCTTAAGAGGGGAGTTGAGCCCCCTAACATTATGAGTCAGCCACTTGAATAGCAAGGATGCCAAGAAGCTCCCATCCTACCCCCACCTTTCGATGACCCCTCCTGTTTCTGAGCCTCTTGATATGCCCTCCACCCCCCTCCCGTTTCCGCCCTCCTTCCCCCTGAGGGCTTCCCACCCCCTCAACAACTGTTACCTCAGGCATCCGATCCCAGATGATTTCTCCACCCTCCACCCCTTACTGTACCAAAGTATCCCATAGAGGTCCACTTTCCCTATCCTGCCTATAACTTTAGGACCCCACCTGCGCCCCCATCTCCTTTCCCCCATTCTTCTCATTTAAGGTCGGCCCACTCCCCTTTTGACCCCTTCTTCTTTTCTCCCCCACCGTGGACCACTCCCACGGTCTCAATCAGGGACTGGGATCACTTGTTTGGGAGCTACATCGTGCCGGATTACCCTCCAGATCAATTTGTAGCAAGTCCGCTCCCTCCTGTGTCGTTGTGATACGCTTCTGGATTCCTTCCCATTCATACACTAGGCCAAATGGAAAGGTCCAATTGTATTGAATGCCTTTTCCATTGAGCACCTTGAGGATGGGGCCCATCTGTTTCCTCTTCACCAGCGTGCTGCCTGCCAGGTCCTGATATAGAGCTATTTGCTGGCCCTTGTATAAGATGGGTTCCCACTTCCTTGACGACCGGAGGATAGCTTCCTTCTGCGCGTATCTGGAGACGGCAGCCAGCACATCTCGTGGTCTAGCTGCAGCGCCCCTGGGAGACCTTCCCACCCTGTGAACTTGGTCCCATTCAATCCTGTCCAGTATCTCCTCCCCCAGAATTTCCGCGAAGATGGCCTGTTTTTCCTCTTTCAAATCCTTGTCTTTAACAGATTCCGGCAACAGTTTTACCCTAATGTTGATCCTACAGGATCTGTTTTCCAAATCTTCCATTTGGGCTTCCAGGTTCCGGGTGGCCACGTCCAGCCTCTCAATGGCCTCACTGTTCGGGGTCGTGTCTTTATCCACGTCTTGGAGACCCTTCTCCAGGAGATCTGTCCTTTCCCCCAGTTGTCTCAAGTCCTGCCTGATCTCCCCCAGAGCCTCATTCAGGTCTGACCGCATGAGTTGAAATTGCTCTTGAAATGTTTTGGCCAGATTTACCTAGAGATTGTGCACCTCCCCCAAGAAGTCCTGTCTCAACATCAAGGCTGCCCTCTCCGCACTGTCCGGGGTGGTGCGGTCCGTCGCCTCACTTTGGCTCGCTTTCACCCCATCCCCAATGTCCTGTGGGGGCCACAAAGAATGGAGAGTGCCCGCCATGTCGTTCGGAGCAAGGGTCACCCTTCCCCCCTTGGCCTTTACTTTAGAAGATATGACTCCCCTGGGGGACACGTCTTTCTTAACCCGATGGACTCCCCCCGGGGACCGCCCTGGCCGTCTCCCACTGTCTGGAGCTTCTCTCTTTAATTCTCCGCTTGCCTGACGGATCCCTTGCAGGTTCCTGAGCCTGGATGGTATCCAATCCTTACTCCCTCCTAGTGGAGCTAAGGGCCCGAAAAGAGTCCTTTAGATGGCAGTCTCCCAGAGGCCAGCCCCCGTTGGGTCCTCCTCTTAAATGCTCCTCCTCGGGGACCCCATTCTCCCCCCCGCTGGGCCCACGTCCTTCCCAGTTGATGGCCCGGTCCCCTCCATGCCCTCACCTCTCACTGTGCGACTCCCGATATAGGAGTCCGCCCGCCCCACATGGAATGCTCAGAGGGCCTGCACTCACCGTCTGCTCTTTGCTTGCTTACACCCAGCGCCGGACTGATCGCTGCGTGTGTCAGGGATCCTCTCCCAGAGCCCCCCCGGCCAGGGGAATGCGCCGCCTCACGCTGCCAAAAAACAGCTGCTGCAGTAATGGAGCCTCGCCCCTCTCCAGTTCCGTCTTCCACCGGTCAAGGCTCGCCCAGGGGAGTGCGCCACCTCACGCTGCCCCCAGGCGGGGGCAGCAGCAATGGGGCCCTGCTTCTCTCCAGACACGTCTTCTTCCAGCCTGGGCTCACCCAAGGGAATGCACTACCTCACGCTGCCTCCAAACAGCAGTTGCAGCAATGGGGCCTCGCCCCTCACCGGTTCAGTCTCCCGCCGGCCTGGGCTTGCCCCGGGGAATATGCCGCCTCGCGCTGCCTCCAGGGAGCAGCCGCAGCAAGGGGGCCCTCCCCTCTCCAAGTTCGTCCTCCGCCAGCTCAAACTCGCCGCTGGGTGCCTCCTGCTCCTCCGGCTGCGGACCCTGCTGAATGCCCCCGAGTACGGAGTGCTCACTGCCACTCTTCACCGGCCTCCAATCCCTTCCACTGGGGTCCCCAGAACCCTCTCTCAAAGCACGGCGCAGCCAGGGGTCCACGTTCCTCCTTCTTTCCCACCCGTTCCGCGCCGCCACACTCTGCTAAGGGGCCACGCTGCCGGCACCGCCCGCTGGCTCACACGGGACTACCCGAATCTTCCCCGTCACGGGGTGCAAGTTGGGGGTTTTTCCTGGCCCGTTGGCGGGGTGGTGGGGACCTTTTGCCTTCGGGGTCGGAGGAGCGCCGTCGGTACGTCTACGCAGTACCGGCGGCCATCCTGGACTCCCCCTTTTTCTAGATCTTAATTGGCCTGGTTCATCCAAGTCACTCCGCTCCCCCACTTGATTTGATGCCGTGGCAAAGCCTTCTATATAGGATATTTTAGTGTGGAGCATTGCCAACAAGGTAGTTTGGTCAAAGCCTTGTAAAGTTTCATAGAGGGTGCCATCTCAATTGTCACCACCCACATCTGGCTGAACAAGTAATTCTGACTTTCTTTTGTGCGTTCTTACCCTTCGTCAAGAGTTATCAAAGAGTATCCATCTTAATCTACATGAGGCAGAGACGAGTTCACGGGGGTTCAATGTCCTATGTTCGATGTGCAGTCTACCGGAGAATAGCTTGGTCTTTGTAGGAAATTATCATTAGTTGGGGAAGCATCAAATCTGTTTCAAGTTTAGTTTCAGGTCGAGAGTTCCCTTGGTGTATTGCTTCCACCCTCAATTGGTCCCTCAGAATTGTTGCCTTGGTACTAGGTTTAGCACACTTCACCAATTTGATGGACGCCCAAAGGGATTTAATGTTTTCACTCAGAATGTCAATCTCCTGGCGCAACCCGCCATTTGCAGATGAGCGGGATTGTGCCTCAGAGGTAGAGCGCATGTGATGACAGTCAGTGAGAGAAATTGGTTTGTACGTTTTAGGTGGGCATACTGAACCTTTGGATGCTCTTTCCTGCCTCAGTGAGTGGATTGAGTTTTAGCGGGGTCTATTTTGGGCTGGCGCTCTTATTTCATCTGCGCATTTGTTTGGAAAGCACGTGTCGAGGTCAGGGTACAGGCATCAAAGACCATCAAGCATTTTAAGAGTTCGCCATCCGTCAGTTCCCTAGCAGTGGTTTCATGGAGAGTTGTTATTTCAGTGCAAGTTTGAGTCGAAACTGGTGGTTCTGCCATTTATTTTGGAACTACTAAGTTTCGCAATCCCGAGCTCTGCAGGAGCCTTCCTTTCCTCTTCCATTTGGACTGAACCGGTTGGACATGTTGTTTGCTGGTAAACTGCTGATTTTCTTACTAAAAGGCACAGCAAAGAGTCTGTTATTTTATGTAAATCAGAGAAGGAACCTTTATGGGGCAGCAGTGTTTTGAAGGGTGATACTGTAGCTTCCTCAGCGGTCCTTGTGAATGCCCCTTCTTGTACTGGGGGAATAACAGGAACCTTTAAACCGGCCTCAGATTGTTCTTGCCGGATGATTTCTCCTCTTGCTTGTAGTAAGCTGCTGTCTCTCCAGAGGCCATTGGTTCTACATTTCGTTCAGTTTGGTTTATTACAGGCACTGAGTCCTCGGCATCGAATGGGACTTGCGTTTGATCGTAGTTCGTTACGGATATGCAAGGTGTTTCCCCCTGCATGTAGATATTTTCAGATCGACTATGAAGGCCCATCAGCCTTGAGTTCTGCCTTAGTTGATCATTTGTAAAAGGCAGGGAGAATGGTCATCGGGAGGGACTTTCTTATTCCGTGCACACTAGTCGGAATTAAGAGAAAAGTCAGTAAGGTGGCGCAGAGCTATGCCCCTCAAAGTTGAGTTTGGGGCGGGCACTTGGCGCTAATGAGAGAGCCTCCATCACCACCTACAAATTTTCTGTAGTGTATGACGCCGTTATCAGCATCGGGGGTAAGGGAGAGGCGGGGGGCCAGCAGCATCAGTGGATGGGAGGAGGCTTTGCTTGTTTGTTTAATTACCTCAGCTTGATCACAAAAAGCATCTGCCTCTGTCTCTACATCAACCTCAACCGCTATATTGTGAATGTCTTGCGAGGTGTGTGGGTGTGCACTTCGTATGCTTCTTGTCCGGTCTGAAGTCTTCTTTGCATTACCAACTTCCCGCTATGTCGGTTTTCTCATCTTATTTTGGGGGCCCAGCTCCATCAGGTCTGTTGACCACGTCTGCCAAGTCACAGCCAACTTCCTGGCGAGTGACTTGGGTCATGGTCGGACTCTCTCGCGGGCACTCATACCTCCCCAGACTAGGCAAAGAGTTACAGGTGGCAGTGTTCCATAATAAGGAATAGCAACACTCCTTCCATTACTAAAAAGTTGCAGCATTCATCACAGGTCAGGCACAGCCCTTGTACTCTCTGGTGGCACTCCTTACGTTTTCACTATCAGTTTACTCTTGGGTCATTTGCATCCACAGTCAGTGTGGTGGCCCACCTCAGGGCCCTGGGGCGGGCCACAGATCGTGTCGGGGGCCACCCGACACCACACAGAGACGCTGTGTCCACGCAGCGTATGGTAAGCAGGGTTCATCCTGCTTTGCTCGGATCACCGGAGCATTGCTCACTGGGCTGGGGATCGCCCCAGCAGCGGCAGCCTAGGCACTGGGGGCACCCAGGCAAAGGCTGCCAACCAAGCCACGACCACGCGGCAATAGGCCCCCAAAGAAATACACAGACACGAGTTGCCGCTTCCTGGGGCTCTGCTGCACTGGCTTGTGCGTGCCAGCAGAGCTTCTTTTATTAGAGAGGCGTCATGACATTGTCATGACCCTCCCTCACATCCTAGCACTAGACCCACCCACAACATCCATCCTTTATTATAACAAACGAAAAAATCACCCCCCCCACTGCAAAACGGTGACCCTCTACTGGGTCTAACTTGGTGCATTCCAGTCCGCGCACCCATTGTACTCCTACATCATCACTGCAAACAATGGGTGCATTCCAGTCCGGGCACCACCTAGTAACTACTCACAAACTTCAACTTTTAGCACTGCAAACAAATAGGTGTGTTCCAGTCCGCACACCACGGGGCCCGACAGCGGCTGTTTGAGCTCAGAAGATTCCAGGATTGAACTGGCCAGTGCCACTGCTGCAGGACAAGAATACATTTTCATCATCTTCCTCCTCTCCGACATCATACTGTGTTCTCCTTTGGTCTGCCGCCACTTTGACCGCAGCCACTCTAGGGGTCTTTCTCCCCTTCGACTCACTCCCCCCACAATGTCCCCGCCACGCCTGCTGGCATTGGGGCGAGGCACAACCGTGCGAAGTGATCCACCTCCCACAGATGTGTCCTTTCGCAGGGCTGTCCTGCTGGTGTGGAAGATCCCACCCGCACTGATGGCATATTTTGGCATTGGGGTCTCTCCTTGGCCAGTCTCCCCTCCTCATCGGCTTTCCTCCTTGCCACTTGCCAACAGCTGACACTTCCTCCAGCTTGACCCGCTGCATGGGGTCCTCCAACTTGAGGTGTTGCCTGGATGAGTCCATGACATAGGCCCGCACCTCTGCTAACTCCTGGGCATGGCCAGGGTCTAGGATCCGTTCGAGGGTTAGCGCTGGGTCCCTCAGGACTTGCTTACGAAGCTTTGAAGAACTGCAGCCATAGATGATCTGCGCCCTGATCATGTCCTCCTCAAAATTACCCAGGGCACAGGATAATGCAATGCCGCGCAGCTTCCAATGAAATGCATCAAGGCTCTCCCCTTCCTCTTGCCTCGCGCACCTCATCTTGAACCGTTCGTAGTCCCTGTTGACCATGGGTCGGAAATACTCATTCAGGGCAGTGAAGGCGGCACCATAGGTCTGATTTGCGGGCCTTAATGTCTTGAATAGCCTCTGAACAGCGAGTCCGGCAGAGTACAGGAGGGTTGGGCCTTTGGCTGTGTTCTTGATCTCCAACGCCTCAAAGTACAGCTCCAGGCTCTCTACCCAGGCTGTCCACCGGGGTCCTAGACTGGCAGGCGAGCCATCATGTCAAAAAAATGTAGTGGCGCGAGCTGTCCTCGACATACCCCCCGTTGTCGTCGTCCGTCATGCTGAACACTGGGCGGGGTGCAGGATGTTACCACTGCTGGTGAGTCTCACAGTGTGTCCACAGTCAGCGGGCCTTCAGTGGCTTGACCCGCCCACCCTGTGGAAGGCTTTGAAAGGCGCACAAGCACGCCTTGAGGAGTTGCTACCTTCCTTGGCCTTGATACCGGTTAAGCTGCAATGGAGCCTTTATGATCTCACCAGTCTTGGGCCAAAGTGGGCGCCCGAACACTTCTTGGGGCCCAACGGGAATGGCGATGTTGGCAGAAACACCAGGAAGGTCCACCACATGCCTTGACACCCTCACTTATTGTTAGTGGCTTTACTTGTTGGGGTCTTGCAGACAGCTGTGTTCCTTCTTTGCTGATCTGCGCTGTCAGCGGTCCACCCCCTCTGTGCGGGCTCAGCTAACCCTTCTGGCTCTCCAATCACCAGGCCCGTAGGCCCTCCAACCCTCTCCAGGGGAGGACCTTCCTCCTCCACATTGCCTCACCATTTTGAAAATGAAAGCAAAAGGGAAGAAACACACAAGACAATCCCTTCCCTCCTTTCCTGGCCACCTGTTATTCTTGGGTATATTCTTCAGACCCCACTGCGGGAGCCAGTTGCCCAGTGTGTTTCGTTCGATTTACTGCCGTGGCCCGGTTCTCTAGGCCACGCTCCTTCTCTTTGTCCATGGGGCTCGCGATGAAGCCACGCCCCTTTTTCGGGCCCGCACTCGGCCCAGAGCAAAACCTTACCACGCGGCTTGGATCCTGATGGGGCCAGGGAGGACCGCAGGGCTGTTCATCCGCCCACTGCGGGACAAAGCACACAGCGGCCCCCACCCACTCCTTTGTTCGTCTGCCGCGACTCCACCACATGGCCGACACGGGCCGTGCCAACAGGCTTCGTCCACAGGGTTTGTCGGCCACTCCACCGCCACGGCGATTGAACGCTGTATTCCACAGCCGCTCTGCCCCACATGGCCATGGCCGCGGAGCTGTTTCTTCTTTCTGAGACGCCTCGCCGCCTCAGGCACACGCGGCCACTTTCTCCTCTTCTGTTCTTCGCAGGCGATGCCGCGTATCACTGCACAAAATGGGCTTCCGGCAGCCCACACACCGGGACGGTGCGCAGGGCCCGGACCTCTTCGTTGCCACTGTGGTGGCCCGCCTCCGGTCCCCGGGGCGGGTCACAGATCGTGAGGGGGCCAAGTGACACCACACAGAGACGTCGCGTCCACGCAGCGTATGGTAAGCAGGGTTCACCCTGCTTTGCCCGGATCACTGGACCGTTGCTCACCGGGCCGGGGATCGCCCCAGCAGCGCCAGCCTAGGTACTGGGGACACCTAGGCAAAGGCTGCCAACCAGGCCGTGACCACGCGGCAATAGGCCCCAAAGAAATACACAGACACAAGTTGCCGCTTCCTGAGGCTCTGCTGCACTGGCTTGTGCATGCCAGCAGAGCCTCTTTTATTAGAGAGGCGTCATGACACTCTCTCGCATCCTAGCACTAGACCCACACACAACAGTCAGGGGGCTGTGGTAACGACCCGAGAATTACAGTGTTAATAGCAATAATAATAGCAGCAAAAGCAAGGGGGGAGGGGAAAAGAAAAAAGAGGGGGGTAAGGAACAGCAAGCCAGAAACATTAAGGCTCACTCTAGGGAAAGCGCAGAAATACCACACTGTTCAGTGAATCCCCCCCACACCTCGTGACGTTGAACCAGCGCTACCCCAACGCTGGAGCTTTTCACTGTGGGCAGGTCGCATGTAGCGGTACGCATGCCGGTTAAAGTTAGCCCCCCTCTCTCATTCCTCTCTTGACTCTTGATTTACCAGGTCATGTGTCAGTTATCAGCTCCTCACTCCTCGCCCTCTAGTACAAGTTTTTTTCCCTCTTTGCTTCGTGGCCTGGATCATGGCTCCACAAACGCTGAGAGAGTACTGAGAAGAGAGTAGAGTAGAGTAGAGGAAAGGGCCTAAAATGGAATGTGTCAAGCCGCAGTGTTTCCGTATCAGGCAATCGTCATAGCCGC
This sequence comes from Ambystoma mexicanum, assembly GCF_040938575.1. NCBI lineage: Eukaryota > Metazoa > Chordata > Amphibia > Caudata > Ambystomatidae > Ambystoma > Ambystoma mexicanum. The sequence goes on from NC_090940.1 coordinate 521,816,944, forward strand.
TTCTGACACAAACACACAACTGCGCGGTAGACGCTGGAGTTAGTGACTTTTACCATTTTTCCTGACTTCTTCTGTTTTTTGCTAAGTAATACAAAGGCAGCACAGTGCCAGACACCTTCGCAGTGCAGTACGCGGCTTATCGCTCCTTCCCCTAGTATTTCTGGCATGTAGGTTGCGTAAGTATAGGTGTGGGCTTTCAGGGATAGGAGGATACACCTGTACCCTAAGGCACAACTTGAAGTTTGGCTTTGTAGTTGACCCCTATCTGACAGGGTGAAGGCCCAAGAGCTCTTCTCGCTAAAAATGAGAGACTTTTTGATAATTACTTACTTGTAAACTGCATCTACAGCGTGATTATTGTTTCGGGTGTAGGCAAATGAAGTATCTTAGACTGATTACATGAAATTATATGATAAGTCGTTTGTAATGCGCCTATACAAGTGTTTATAGGCGCGATGACTTCAATTAGGATGACTTGTTTTTATTTGCATTTTGCAGTCGATATTTAGGATATCTGTTGAAACATTAAGTCTGTTGTATGTGTCAGTAGGTTTAGAAATCTTCACTCTAGGCTCCAGGATGTATGTAACACTGGGGTTTCTCTTTCTCACAATGTCCCTCACTGGTTGCACTTATTAACCTTCGGTCTGTCCTGGTCCAGAATGCAATGCAGCATTCTCTCTTTCTCTCAATGTTCATTTACTACTATTGTGCACTTGTGAACCTTCACTGGCTGTTGCAGAATGTAATGCTGGTTTATCTGTCTAGCAATGTTCTTTTGTGCACTTGTGAACCTTCACTGCTGGTTCCAGAATGCAATGCCGGTTTCTCTCTGTCTCACAATGTTTATTTACTACCCTTGTGCACTTGTGTGTGAACCTTCATCGGCTTTTCCATAAGGCAATGCTGGATTCTCTGTCTCACAATGTTCATTTACTACTGTTGTCCACTAGTGAACCTTCACTGCCGGTTTCCTAATGCAATGCTAGTTTCTCTGTCTCCCAATGTTTATTTACTACTCTTGCGCACTTGTGAAGCGTCACTGCCGGTTTCAGAAGGCAATGCTGGTTTCTCTGTCTCTCAACATTCATTTACTACTTTTGCACACTCGTGAACCTTCACTGCTGGTTTCAAAATGCAAAACCTGCGGCGGGGCAAGGGCGCAGTGTTTGGCGCTGTCCCCGGAGGGACTCCTGACTTCCTGGATCTTGGCCCGCCCCCTTGGGCTTAACCGCCCGCGGCGGGGCAAGGGCACGGTGTTTGGCGCCGTCCCCAGAGGGACTCCTGACTTCCTGGATCTTGGCCCCACCCCCTTGGGCTTAACCGCGCTTCCCCAGCCCCGCAGCAGTGAAGCCCACGGCGGGGCAAGGGCGCAGTGTTTGGCGCAGTCCCCGGAGGGACTCCTGACTTCCTAGATCTTGGCCCGCCCCCTTGGGCATAACCGCGCTTCCCCAGCCCCGCAGTGGTGAAGCCTGCGGCGGGGCAAGGGTGCGGTGTTTGGTGCCGCGTAGTATTCGGCGCAGCTGGAGTTCAAGGCCTGGAGTTCAGCCGGAGCTCTAGGACCAAGACACAAGACCATGACTTGTGGGACTGGCACTGGACACGGAATACAGAGGTGAGCTCGGGAGGACTATGTTGGAGGTGTGTGGTGGGCCACCCCAAAAGTATCTGGACACTGAAATCCTACAAGAACTGGCTATGGTGCAGCCGACTATTGACCCCATATCCCCATTTCCCCCACTCCTTTTCTGCCCCAAATCATTAGTCATGACCCCCCATTGCAGAAATCCCAGCGCAAGACTGTGGTATTGAGGAGACAGCGACCACAGGGGGGGCAATCCTCAGCCACCATAACAGGCTCTACTTTGGGGGCCATTGGGACATTCACCTGCTCGTTTGCCACCAAGTCCATTGTTACCCAGTCCCTGTCTATGCCTGGAACTTTAGCAGTGTCACTTAATTCCCCCCTAGTAACGGCCCAGAAGCACCTGGGGAGCCAAGACACCCTTTATAGTAATCAGGGTGGACTGTTCGAACCGTTTTTTGATGCCAGCGTAGATGTTGGCGGCAAGCCGGTACAAAGTCTTTCCTTGTCCCAAAGCACGACTCCGGTCTTGGCCACAACCATCGAACCTTCTACCCATGGAACCCCCCCAGCACTAGCGACATCTCTTCTTGTTGTAGGGGACAGATTGAAACAAATCGTCCAAAGGGGCAATCCCTCTTCAAGCTCCCATAATAGTTCTTCAAGTGATGTTCTCTCATCTACAAGTTCTGGGGTTAGTCCCTCCCCCCGTTTGACCCCACTCCGGATGGTGGAGGCCATCAACCAACCAACTGCTGCCAGTAACCATGAGTGCAATATGACCATTGACCGATTCCTAGAGGAGGCTCCCCTACATAGGGGGTGTGGGTGTAATCAAGTTCTGGCGGAACTGGCCATCATCAAGGACCTGTTGCAAACTCTGCTAGAGGCCCAAAGGAAGGGAGGTGGAATTGTCCAGGAGGAGCCCATGGTGACCACCTCAGCTGCCGAAGGGCACAAGTTCTTACCCCTGAAAAGTCCCCTGGAAAGTTTACCTGTACAGGTCCCTCTAGTTCCGACCACCTCCTAAGGGATTGCCATCCACCTAAACCTGGCACAAGGGAACTCGCTCCCCAATAACTGCCCCTGTGTTCCCAATGCCATCATCCGGGAGAGTAGCAGGGTCTCAGTTTCTAACACTAGTCTATTGTCTTTGCCAGCGGTGGCTCAGGCCTCCGCTATCATGGGCTCTGATTGTATTAAGTCCAAATATCAGGGTTCGTGGAAATTTGGGGGCCAGCACAAACTCTCTGAACTAGGAAAGCTCAAACGCCCTATAGTCTTCCTTCAGGGAGTGCCCAAACTGGCAGCAAACAAGACAGAGCCAAAGACGCCTTACTTAATAAATGTTTATTTTGGCTGAAAACCTCTGGAGGTTCCCCGTCTGTACGTAGAGAAGCTTTGGCGGGGTGTTGCAGAATTCCACGTATGGGCAAGAACACCCTGGATAGCATCAAACTGTCTTTTTGGGACCATAGTACAGCAAACAGGGTTTTGGGAGGCTGTGGGCGGGCAGGCCAATCATCCATGAGTGGGATCTCAATCAGCATGCATCCTTTTCTCAGCTTTGCTGCCCCTCCTAGATCCGCCATAGTAAATACTGGGGTTTTCTCTAGCAACAGTGCCCTTTCAGGGGCAAACCTGACAATCTTGGGCCCGAGGCGCCATGGGAATTTGCTGAAGCAAGGAGATGGTGGGTCCAGACTATTGGCTTAAAGAACTGTTTAGGGTCTCCTATGGAGGGGATGGCCTGTTCGTACTGCCCTGTTGTTTTCCTTTCTGTTGTTTCCCTGTAACTCTGCTTCAGAATTGTATCTTTATTTTTAGAATTGTTTTTGCAGGATGTACTTTGATGGTCTTTTAGGCCGAATAAAGTTGTTTACTGACTGACAAAATGCAAAGCTGGTTTCACTGTGTTTCACAATGTTCATTTATTCATTTACTAATTGTGTGCACTTTTGAACCTCCAGTTCTGATTCCAGAATGCAATGCTGATTTCCCCTCTTTCTCTCAATTTTCCTCTACTATTCTTCTGCACTTGTGACCCATCACTGCTGATTCCAGAACGCAATGCTAGTTTCTCTCCGTCTCACAATGCTCATTTACTACCCTTGTGCACTTGTGAACCTCCACTGCTGACTCCAGAATGGAATGCAGGGTTCTCTCTGTCTCACAATGTTCATTTATTTGTGTACCTTCACTCCAAGTTCAAGAATGGTGTGAGGTTTTCTCTTTCTGACATTCTTCAATTGCCCCCGAGTTAGGCTTTGAAAACATCAATTCAGTTTCCAAAATGCAATGTGAGTTTTTCTTTCTCACAATGTTCATTTACTGCTGTTATCTGCTTCCAGTCCTTCACTCCAGGGATCAGGACGGTGGGAGCTGCATCCCTAGTCTTTGATGTTCCATTGTGCTATGAACTGTCAGGACAAGTTTGGCCTTGGGGACCTGAATCCTGACGGGTTTCAGGATAACCCTCATTAATATTCATGAGAAAAATTTGCATAAATTTAGACTTGTATGCACATTTATCTCATGAATATTAATGAGGAATATCCTCACAATCTCTTCAGGATTCAGGCCCTTGGTGGCCTGGAGTTGGACAATGCTGGTTTTGAGTGTTACTTTCCTTGGCTTTCCGGTTTAAAACTGATACACAAGCTTAGTACAAGCTCCAGGGTTTATTTAGCATGTTACTTTCCTTGGGTTTCAGAGTATTTTGTGCGAGGGGCTAGCCTGCACAAGTTCCAGGGATCACTGCTTCACTTAGCTTTTAAGTAAAAATATGGTAGGCACTATTCAGAAGATTCAGAATCCAGCATGTCACAATTTATTTTCAGGTTTAAATACACCTGGAATTTTCACTACAAGTTTAATGGTTCAGTGCACTAGGTTTCTTAGGTGTTTAAATCACAACAGGGCGCTATTCGGCTTCTCGCCTCCTCCGTCATTTCACTGTATGCTTGATGTTCCGTGGCGACACTGGCCCTTATATTACACGGCTGTTCATATCACTCTTACGTTTCTGAATTGTTGAGCAACAGTGGAACACATAACAATTACTTTATTAGTTCTCGTAAGAGAACTCGCCCACACTGGCATGCACCAGCATCATCAGCAAGTCAAGCACCAATTATTGCAATGTGAGTTCCAACCAAGAATTACAGAACATTGGTGCACAGCACCTTTACAGTAAGAAAGTACAAATGAAGTGAATTATTTATTTATTTATGCATTTGTAATGCACAGAAGCCTGCAGGCATCAGGGGAAAAAGAAAAGGAAATGGAAGATAGGAAGGGCAGGAGAGCCACAACAAAAGAAATCAAGAGAATCACATGATTCAAAGAAGTGTTCAATTTCTTTCTGAAACTCAATAGATTTTCATCCAACTGCAAGTGTTAACAGAGTTCACTCCACCTCTTAGTGGCTTGCACAGCAAAGGCTCTGCCCAGGACTCTTGCTCCTTTACACTGTGGTACCAGCAAGTACGCTCCATCGTTTGAACGTGTAGTTTGCCCGGAAGAGTATGCGACTAGACCCACTTTCAAGTACTCAGGAGCATAACTGTAAAGATATTTATGGTTCAGGGTCAACGCTTTAAACTGAATGCGCACTTTCACAGGCAGCCATGTAGACTTTTCTGTGTGCTGAAATAGGCTCATGCCTAGGAACATTCTTGACTATCCACACGGCTTCATTTTGTAGCACCTGCAGGCGTCTCAGTCCTTTGGTGCTGATTCCAACTATGAGCGCGTTACAATAATCTAGACTGGGTGCTATAAGTGTGCGTGCCAGTGTAGCACAGTTAGTCTCAGAGACATATGGCTTAATTAATCTCAGGAGTCTGAGGAAATATTGCGTTTATTGTAGACATTAGTTATGTGAGCATCCAAATTCAAAGATGATTTGAAAGTGACACCGAGAGCTTTAACCGTGTCCACCACATTGATGGGATGTTGCTCAATCATGAATCCTTTATATTGACAATCCACTTTAGCTGTGGCCTGAGGTGAGCCAAAGAGCATAAGATGGGGTTTGCTAGCATTTAGGCACATGCCATTATTAATAATCCAATACAGGATTTGAGTATATACCATGTTTATCCTCTCACAGTCCGAGCTGAATGTCGTAAGCATAGTTGGTAAAGTGTACCCCTAATCCCTCCAGAAGGTCACAAAGTGGGTGACAGAACACATTGAGGAGAGAAGGAGACAAACATGTGCCCTGTGGAACTCCACATTTTAGTACTTCATCAACTGAGAAAACATTTCCCAGACAACCCGAGAGACTCAGTTGGATAAAAACAAGTTAATCTAAGTAATGACTTCAGATGAGTGAATACCAGCCCCTCTCATATTCATCAGGAGTTTGTCATGGTCTGCAGACAAGTCCAACAACATCAGCAGCCCCACCTTACCTTCATCCATAATTCAAAGCATCTCAGATTGCATATTCAACAGGGCAGTGTCAGTGCCAAAATAGGCTTTAAAGCCCAAATGCTGAGGACGAAGTGCTCCAGATGTCTCCAAGAAGACCTCCAAGAAGGTGGCCATAGCCACCTTATCCAGCACCTTAAGTTAAACAGGGGCATTCGAAATAGGTCTAAAATTAGAATGTATCTCAGGGTACAGCCCAGATTTGTTTACTAGTGGAGTGATCGAAACCGTCTTCAGGGCATTCGGGACCTGACAGTCTCTTAAGCTGGCGTTTGTGAGGCAAAAATAGGTCTCTACTGGCGAGAATAACTCTAGAAGGGAGCCTGTCCCCATGCAGGTAGTAGGCCTAATTTCTTTCAAAATGCCAGTCAGGGTTTTGCTGGACGTGTCGGAAAAGTATAAAAGAGGTTTATTGCCCAAGGAGTGTTTTTTTATCGTTAAAGTGGCTACTAAACGGCTCCAAGCTGCCCAGCTTAACCCGCAATCTCAGCCTGTGCGGTGGTTATTCACCACGCGAAAGCTTGTTGAACTGCTACGCAGTCGGAAATATTAGGGGAGAACTCTTGCAGCATGACCTTAGGTTTCTCAAGTTCCTTAAGGATTTGAGAGGGTTTCTTAGAATTGTTTTCTGCCTGTTTTATTTGATTTTCGAAATACGTTCTTTTAGCAAGTAAGATCTCAGAGCGATACACTTTTTCTAATATCTTCCATTTGGCTCTATTAGCCGGGGATTGTCCTTCACCCAATCACGTTCTGCTTTCTTTTTTCTTTTTTACGGTCCCAAAGAGCATCCGAAAACCATTTCTGGTCATTAGATCTTTCCCTTACTTTCTTAGAACTAATTGGACCTATATGATTCAATAATTCCTAGAAAGAGTCTATTGTACTCCAAGACTAGATTATCTGGGGAGTCTGAGTCAGAGGTACCTTTTATAAGGATTGCTAAACAGGATTCTAGATCTTCTTGTCGGATTTTATTATAATTCCTGCTTAGAAAGATGATAAAGGAGTTCTTTTTTTGATCTATAGGAGTCAGCGTGGTGAACTGAAACACCATGAAGCAATGGTCTGAACTAACGGCGTACTGAGTACTAGATGCGTACTAGTGACCCAGTCTACCTCATTCCCTAACTTGTGTGTCAGGTCCATACTATTAGCCATTAGATGCAAACAATTGAGCTAAGAGGGAAGCCTCTACATCTACGTTATTGCCAAACCACCTAAAATTGTCCCCCAAAATGATAGATGGCGAATTGGGTTTATGGAGTAAGGATACATTTCCTTCTGTCGTTCACTCTCTTAACTACTAGACCCCGTCACCAGTCATCCCTGTTGCCCCTCCCTGCCTAACAAGAAATAAAAAGAATATCACTGTGGATAAAGTGATCCCTGCCATCCTGCCTACCCTCAACAGACTAGAGGACTCTCTAGATCCAGAAACACTGGTTAATGAATACAATAAGATCATGTTAACTTTGCTTGACAAGATTGCCCTGCTTAAAGTCAGACCAAGCAATCCCAAAACCCACCTGAACAATTGGTTCACCCCCCAGCTGAAAGACCTACGATCACTGAAGAGGACATGTGAGACGTCATGGAGACTACATCCCTCAGAATTGAATAAAACAAAACTAACTGAACTTTTCACCATACTTAAGGAACTGGAGTCCCCCATACCCACTCCTAACATCTGCACCAAGGACAAACAATGCTGTTCAGACATACAACAGGCATTATCCAACAAGGTAACCGCCCTCTGAAACAAAATAGCACAAAAAAAGCCTCCCTTAACCCCACCTCTCACACTGCTAAAATGACTCATGACACACCTCCTAATGAACCCTTACCTGACTCCCCCACCCGCTTTAACTTTACCAAAACTACTATACTCGAGGTAGAAAAAGTTATTCTCTCCCTCAAGCCCTCCAACTGCAAGGGTGACATCTGCCTAGCTCAGCTCAGTAAGGATGTGGCAAGAGATCTTGCCCCATTCATTTCTAAACTCATTAACGCTTCCTTTACTTCCGGTACCATCTCCACTAACCTTAAACAATTTTGGGTACTCCCTCTGCTAAAAAAAAAACACTTGATCCACTTATACCGACCAATTACCGTCCCATAACGACAGTGCCATTTCTCTTAAAAATATTGGGACAAGGTTGCATACCTCCAGATCCAGAGAAATCTTGAACTTCACAAACTCCTAGGAGCACGTCAATCTGGTTTCCGCCCCAGCATGGAACTGAGACTGCCCTTGTAGACTTGAAGTCGCAGGTTGATGAGCTGAGAGATAAAGGTAAAACTGCCCTCCTTCTACTGCTTGACCTATCCGCGGCATTCGCCCTTGTGGACCACAAGGTCCTATGTAGCAACTTAGAATCAGCTGGCCACTTTTCTCCAGAGGCTATAGCATGGCTCGAATCATTCTTAAGTGACAGGACAATGAGAGTCTTCTCCCCCTCAGCAGCAGCAAACCCTATCCCCATCACCTGTGGAGTGCCCCAGGGCTCATGTGTCTCACACGCACTGTACAATATATTTACTAAAACCCTTTTCGATGATCTGGACTATCTCGGTATCACCTACCCTAACTATGCAGATGATACCAAGATTCTCCTCCCACTTTCTGGGGATTACGACAAGGATTTGGCCTTGGTGAAAAGAGTGTATCTCATCATCTAGGCATGGATGGCCACACATGGTCTATGCCTGAATGATGACAAGACAGAGCTCATCATCCTGGGTACCCATGCCAACCTCAGGAAATTAGGACAGGACTATTCATATTTTATATTGATGGTAACCTTATTAAAGTCGATGTAGCATTTATAGTATCTATCTGTACTGGGTGCACACTGTGCAGATAGTGGAATACAGTGATGTCATTTAGAATTATGTGGGACATTAGTGTTCCAATAGCTACAGTTGATATTACAGGATGGGAGAACCTAACTGAAAGGATGTTACCTATTTAGCTCCTGCCTTTCCTGCTTAACCTACCCTGTAACTTATAAATACATTTACTCATTTTTATATACTCAAGTGAGGGTGTATGCACAGTTATATATTCACTTAACAATAACCAACCATCAACACAAAAAATAAAATCATGTGTTTTTTGTTGTTTAGTGTTTAACAATTTTATAGGATTTTCAGGTTCTTAAAATTTTTGATTGTATATGTGGTTATACTATATTTTGATATTCTGTGTTATGAATTTTAAAGTGCAATGATGATGATATTGTTATTTCATTTGTATATTAGTAGTGGCACAGCATTGTTCTGAAATGCCATGAAATACATGAGCCTGTAATAGGTTATGTCATGTTATGATTTTGGGTGGTGCATTAGTAATGATTCCACATGTTCTAAATGAGGTGTGACAGTGTCATGAATATGTTTTATGAGCCCAATATATAAATGAGTTTGTAGCCCAATATATAAATGTGATATGAATGATGCGTGATAGTACGAAAGGGTATGGGCGTATGATAAATGGCATACATATTTAATTAATAATTAACCGGTTTATTTTTTCTTGGCCATACATGTTTAAACTTTGAATGCTTTCACATTTTGACTGCATTTCGGTTTTATGAAAGATCATTTTACACTTGGACTCAGGACCTGATCAGTCTCTGTCGCAGTGTTTTTCTTTTTCTCATGCTGTTCTTTCCCAGCTGCGTTGTTTTGATGTGATCTTTGTTCTGTAAGTTTTCTTTTCTGTCCTTTTCCTACTTTTAGGTGTTTTCCTCAGGCAGGGGTGTGTATGTAAACTGTATAATTGGATGGCACAAATGACAGATTTTTCTGAGAATAATGGTGGTGTATTGTAGTTATGGTTGTGATGTAGTTGTGATAAGAATGTAAATCGATGGTCTATATGAATGTTAGCAAGTTACCTGATGGTTGCGTGAGTACGCGGTTGTGCTGGGTGTGGCAGACCCTTGTCTCCAGGTGGCAGATGGAGTGGGAGGAGATATGTGTCGGTGGCTGAGAGTGTGGCAAGGAGGGTATGTGCTTGCAAGTGGCAGCTGTGAAGCCCGGGAGTGGCAGACCCATGCAAGTGGTGAATTGTGTACTTGGTTGTGTTGAATGTTAGTTACGTGAATGTGGTATACGCTTTTATGGTTGCAATTGTTGTATGGCTTTTACAGATGTGCAGAGTGTGGAAATCTTGATGGTCTCTGAATGGCTGGTCTGTGATATCTTGTTGTGTGTTCAGTTGGAAGAGAGGGAGATGTGTAGCATTTATAGTATCTATCTGTACGGGGTGCACACTGTGCAGATAGTGGAATACAGTGATGCCATTTAGAATTATGTGGGACATTAGTGTTCCAATAGCTACAGTTGTTATTACAGGATGGGAGAACCTAACTGAAAGGATGTTACCTATTTAGGGCCTGCCTTTCCTACTTAACTTGCCCTGTAACTTCTAAATAAATGTGCTCATTTTTATATACTCAAGTCTCCAGTGCTTCACTTGATTCCTGATGACTTCTTACCATCTTCCAATACTACAGTCGCCAAGGAGGTGAAGCCCCTCGGCTTCTACCTTTATGTCACTCTTTCCTTCTCCAAAAAGGTGAATATACTGGCGTACACCACGGCCTACACCTGTAAGCTCGTTAGAAATGGCAAACCGTTTCTCTCCAATGGTAATTGCATCATCCTGGCTAGAGCCCTTATACTTTCTAGGCTCACCTATTGCAATGCCCTCTATATTGGTGCCAACAAATCCATCATACATAGGCTACAAATACTTCAAAATAACACCTTAAGAGCGACACTTGGTGTGGCCAAAAGAGCACACATATCCATGGTCAGGCGTCAAAATAACTGTCTTTCTACGTATAATAAAATCCAGTAAAAGACTGCTTGCCTGATGAATAAAGCTCTGAATAATGCCGCCCCTAGTTATCTCATGGACAGATTCCATAGAAGAATATCCACCAGACCTATGAGACAAACTAATTCCAACTGCCTGGACACGCCTCGATTTAAGCTTTCGAAAGTTGATGGTTGCAGCTTCACCGCCAAAACTGCCCAACTTTGGAACTCCTTTCCACATTACAGAGAAGACCAACCGCATACAAAGTTCAAACTAAGCCTTATGAACTGGCTCAAATCCACTGATGTGTAAAGACCTTGTAACAAATACATACCTTCATCATGTATATGAATCCTACTTCTTGTGTTGTAATTTTGTACATACCTCCTGTTCCTTGTCCTTTTAATCTTGTATTGTAATTGTGTATTTTACCTAAGCTGTGCATTTTGTGTATCTGCTGCGCCCTGTTACCTTAGGCTTTGGCGCGCATTAAAAATGATTAAACAAACAAACAAACAAGTCCTCCATAAATAAAGGAGTATTGTGAGGTGGCTGATAGAGAAAGATGATGTTCAAACAGTTATTAGGAGTAGGTGCTGTCTTAATAAGAATAATTTCACATCCTTTGCACAAGATAGGGCCCTGAAAGAAATGTAAGAAGGTGCGTGCCAAAATAGCTACCGCCATCCCCGACCACCCTCTCTGTTCTGACCAAAAAAAGATATAGCCCGGAGGAGTGGCCAAGTCGGTATTAGGGCCATTAGAATCCTGACACAGGGTTTCAGTGAGCCCCAAAATATCGACTTGCTGAGTTTCCAGGTAGTCTCTGACATCTAAGGCATGTTTGTCTAGACATCTAGTGTTCAAAAGTGTCATAGAAATGAGGGTGTAATCTTTATTAATAAAGACTCCTGTGACAGTTGACTTACTGTCTGATGACGGTAGTGCATCTTGATTAAGATTCATCGTAGCAGTCAAAAATAAGAGAAATTGTGAGAACGATCAGGAATACAGCAGGGGCCAGTGCTGGCGCAGACTCGCGCAGACTTGCTTGACCCTGACGTGCTGGCACTGACGCACCTGAAAGATCTCTAAATGTAGTCACGGACTACAGTCCTGCTTGGACTTGTAGTTCCCTGCTTGGACTTGTTGTTCCAGTGCTCGCTACGATGCCTGAAGCGGCGCATGGATTACAACTAAATCGATTATGAAAAGAGTGCCCAAACAAACACTGGCTACAGAATCAAATCTAGGTGGATTGCACAACTAAAATCAATATTTGCTCACAGAGCGAAAGAGATTTAAAAAGATGGTCAACTCTGCAGTTAAAAACAATCAAACAATTTGCAATATTAAGAACAAGTAAAAACAAGCGTAGAGGAGCTAAACTCTGCAAAGTCATACTTTTCATCTCTTATGGAATGTATGTATGAGATTTATAAAGTGCTAGCCTAGCTGGGAAGCAATGGAGCGCTGTAAATAGGGGGATGCCCCAGTGCACAAAGACACAAATGAAATACATTTCCATTTTCCGACAAAACAAGGTGCCCCACCCACATGGTCCCTCCAGTCTCAACTATGGAAAGTGGTTCCACAGCTGGAGGGGGACTTCATATAACCACAATACAGGGTTTTTGTTTAGCCTAACTTGCTTGGCATAGCACATTGATGGAAACATCTTAGATGCAACTTGTATAGGATGATTACTTGGGATTGGACTATGGGGACCATTTGCCAAAGAACAAGAATTCTTGGTTCTGGGAAATCTTTAGGTTGGACTCTCTACTCTCAATATACTCATCCCCATTCTTGGAAACTATTGAAATTCAACACCCTTCCGCCAGCCGTTTTTATTGCACTGTGCAAAGCATTCAGAACCTTCACAGGATTGGACCATGTGAATGGACCTGATCTGAGGGGCTCAGGCAGGTAATTCTGTCCCACCTCTATATTTCTGAGAATATCTCCTTCAAAGCATTGTGCATATCGAAAGACTCCTTATTGCACCACTGGATCTGTCTTATATGGTCCCTGTCAATCACTTGAACTACCCTGGCTAACCTTGCTTCTCCAAGCCATGGTGGACATAGTATATATGGTATTAGGTTTCTACCGAGGCAACATTTGAAATAAGTTAACATCTGTGGTAGAATAGGGGCTATATCTGTGGGCTGCTATGGCCACCTGCACTTCCACTTTCTAGTCACTGCTGGACACCACTTCCCAGAGTATACACTCCTTGATCCCCCAACAGATAGACATGCTCTACTAAAACATTTCACCAACGGTGGTACATGGCAATTCTCCTCCATTAACTGCATTGCAGCCTGTGGGATACTTTTGGCTTCCTGGTTGCCGCTTTCCACCCACATCCCAACCTGCCCCTAACCCCTGATTGGGCACTGGGCCCCACTTAAGTGAACCCAGCAGGACAGGCCCACTGCCCGTGCAGCCCCTGTGGCTAAGGGCCCTGAGGGAAAGGGCAACTCCTGCAGTTGCAGCTCCAGGTCTGTTTCCCGGTGGAGCCTGCAGCGCAGCTGTCACCAGCTGAGAATTACAAGGTAAGAAAGGTGCGGGCAGCGGAAACAGCCATTACTGCTAACTATTTAAATGTCCCTCCTCTCTTATTACTCCTACAAGCAAAGCTTAAAGTCTGCTGCACATCGTCCACAGTTCTATGTTATCCATATCTGGCATTTAGGTGAATTGCCTTAGTTAGCCATATTTGGGCTTTTCCCCTCTACCTAGGAAAGACGATTTTGGGTGTCTTGCATTTGCTGTGTGTTCTAAATGTAGACTACCCCACCACCCCCCTCATCTAGGAAAGTAGAATCTGGGTGTTTTGCATTTGCTGTGTGTTTGAAATGTAGGATTTTTTCCCCTCCATCTAGGAAAGTCGAATCTGGGTGTTTTGCATTATCTGTGTGTTAGAAATGTAGGATTTTTCCCTCTGTCTAGGAAAGTCGAATCTGGGTGTTTTGCATTTGCTGTGCGTTTGGTCTCAGTGCCCTCCCCTTTCTCAAGTACTCTTGGCCTATTTACCTTCTTCTAGTGCCATCATTAATGTCTACCTGAATGGCACTGTCATGGTCTAGAGCTCTCTGCCCAACCTCCTCCTTCTTGATAGGTGTCTCCCATCTCTCATGAACTTCCTCTCTTCTCCTGCCACTCCCCCTTTTGCCAGCCCGCTGGCCTCTCTGCCACCACCGATGGGTGAACCACATTCCCGTACTCCTCCTCGGAAGACCTTAAAAAGTGGCAACCAGCTGCACTTAGCTACCCTCAACTCCCGCTCTGCTGTTAAACACTCCTCTGACATCTGCCACCTCATTGAAGACCTCGACCTCAACATCCTCGATCTCACCGACACGTGGTTCATGGCCAGCTCAGTCCAGAGTTTTGACACTCTCCTCCTGGAGAGCTACACGATCATCTCTAAGCTCAGGCCTTATCGAGCTGGTGGCACAGTGACCCTGATCCTCCCTGAATGGGTCCCTGCTACTATCATACCTACTCAGTCCTACTCCTCCTTGGAATGCCAGTCTGCAGACTTGGTGTCTCTCCTATCCTCTCACTGACTCTGGCCACCATCTGCAGGCTCCCTGGTCCGGTCTCTCTTGTCCTCTCAGAGTGGTCTGACATCACCTCTTCTCTCCTGGCCTTCACCTCCAAATTATACTCCTCAGAGACTTCAACATCCACCTTGACTCCCCTGCTGCAGCATTTGGACTCTTCTGCAACCTCTGTGACTCTCTTTCCCTCTCCATTCTTCCCTCCGGTCTGACACACTCAGCCAGACACACCTTGGATGCTTTCATCTCAGCAGACATCCCCATCTCCAGCCCTCTCTCCTGGTCTGATCATGCTCTCCTGTCCTCTCACCTGGACCTGCAGGGTCCCCCGGCTAAGCCCCACCCGCACTGTCTCTCTCCTTCTATGTCATTAGACCAATGAAAAGTGACAGTTTCTGCCTTTGATGCCATCTTCATTCCCCCTCCCAATCCTGTCACTGACTCTCACTCCGATACAGCTCTTAATAACCTTCAACTCTCCATCTCCAACACTCTGGATATCCTTGCCCCTGTCATGAAGACTGCATCCAAGCACAACACCTGGTATGACTCTGACCTGGACAGCTCCTGAGCAGAAGTGGCAGGCTTAGAGCACATCCTCTGACAGACTGGCCTACCGCCTGCTCCAAAGGCAATACAGACTATCCATCCGCTCGAAGAAGAGGGCCCATATCCAAGCCCACATCTCTGGAGCCACTAACAACATGGCTGAACGTTTCAAAATCAGCAAGGAAATCACCTACCCTACCTACTGCAGTCTCTGTTTCTCCTCTGCGTTCCCTGGCCCTCTGTACTGCACTGGAATCTCATTTCATTACTCATTCATTCAATACGTTTATTCAGATAAAAACAACCATTAAATAACACAAAAATATAAATTCATAACAATTTAGGATATTCTAGAATGACCCATAACAGAGAATACCATTAAGAAAAAACTTCAAACACATCAATTCAGTCCAAATAAACAAAATGCTGAAAATACAATTCACAGAATAACAATGACACCTTTTCTGAGAAACATAGCCCTTTTTTAAAAAAGGATAACTGCCATGGAGAATCAGCAGATAAAAAGAAGGATAATGCCGAACAGTCTCAATTTAAAATGTCTAAAAACAGGGAGAATAGTGGCTTTTCTGATGTCATATATGCAGAGGAAAACAGAATAACATGAAGCCAACCTTCAACTGCAGCTCCACACGCAGGGCAGCTTTGAGAATCTGAATAGTCCTTTCAACTAGCCTTGTTTCGCCTCAACAGAAAGTTGTCAAACCGTGCAGGGGTAATCACCCAGCGATCATGCTTTTTTGAGATTGAAAGGAGATATGGCTGAATCAGATGAACCCTACTAATGGCTGCTATGAATCGATTCAATAGAATGGATAACTCCCTGCATTCCCTTTTCTCATTGACCGCTGTTCTAAACATGCGTTTGTAATGTTGTATATGCGCATGTGGCAGCAGCATACTCTGGTAAATAATGTGGTGGCATTATTTTCAATTAAAATATGGCTTAGAAAAGAAAGCCAAGAGAATTTCTGCCAATTGTCCCTGGCCAAAGAGGACTCAATAATATGTTTAAGGCTTGCCTTATCATTTGACCAGAGACACAACCAGAAGAGGATTGGTTCCAGTGACCCATTGGTCCTCCAGGAAGCCCACTGCCAGCTCCTGGTGCACAGCATAACTAGGCGCAGACCCCGGGAGTCCCAAGAGGCCCTTAAGTAATTTATTTTCCTGAATCTGTAAATCAGATATTTTTGTACAACCCCAAAGAGAAAGCGTCCCTTTGTCTGAGTGCCATACACTTTCAATATCCGATCTAAAGGGGGCCGTGAAACTGGAAAGCACACACAGGTATTGGGCCATCGTCAATTGTTGCTTGACTAGATGAGCTTTATCCATTACTGTTGCTGAAAAACGAACTCCCAAATTGTCAAATTCCCTAACTCTTGGGATAATTGCCCCATTACAGACCATGGGATTCATTTTCACGGTCCTTCTCCTGCCAACACAAGCCATCACTGCAGATTTCGTTGTATTGATTTTCAATTTTAAATTATTCATGACGTCAGTGTATGTATTAATCAATTTCTGAAGGGCCGTTGGGTTCTGGCTATCAAGACTTTGTCATCTGCGTAAGATAAAATGGGGATAGCCCTACGGCCCACCTTGGGAAATCTGCCTGTGAGTCCACCAGGGCCTTATTTAGACCATTAATATACAAGGTAAATGCACTGGGGTCAGCACACTGTCACAAATATCAGGTTTGTCTGTTATGTCCAAGTCACTTCCCACTTCAGTCTCCTCCCCCTCCTCCTCACCTGAGGAAATATCTTTGGAAAGCTTCTTTCTTCTTTCTCTGGCGGCGGATTTCTTTTTTAGGAGATACGGTCTACCACGGAACAACGCCACAATGGTTGCTGAAGTTTCCGGAAACCAGTGGCCCCGGAACCGTGATATCCAGTGGGGAAAAAGCCGGGAAGGCAAAAAAAAACAGGAGGTCTGGCCAAGAGAAGAATCCTGCAGCCTTGGATGTCCGGTGAGTATTAAATCCCCGGAGGTAGGAGAGAGTAAGGGTATCCGAAGAGCGAAGATCACTGGCAGGAGATAGAAGCGAAGCCGTAGTCAAGAGGAGACACCAAAGAGGAGATACGGGAAAAAACAAGGAGACAAAAAAAGGAAGGCCAATCTCCCCTAACAGGTAAGGAGTAAGCGGGGAAACCAGGCAGAGAGAAGGCACCGAGGACAACTCCGAGGGCCGGGCAGGCGGAGGAAAAAGAGAGGCAGCGTAGAGAGGAGGGCGGAGAGCCCTAAGGACAGGGGGGGGCTCAGCAGAGCCAAGCAGAGCACTGAGCACAACAACCACAGGTAGCGAAGAGTAGCAGTTGCAACGCGGCGAGCCGGCAGCAACTGGACGCCAATATGCTGGAGGCGGCCATGTTAGAAAAAGACTAGACCGCACTCGGAATACGTCTCAAACGTAGCGGGACACTCCATGGCGACCGAACCTCCATCGGTGCCAATGACCGGCAAAAAAGGGTCGCATGACAGTATGCCCCCCTCCAGAGCGGAAGAAACCGGGTTTACCGGGATGAGTCTGATAGAACCTCCTCACCAGACGGGGGGCATGAACATTGGAACTAGGCTCCCAAGAGTCTTAGGATGATGGGTAGCCTTTCCAGGAGAGCAAGAATTGCAATCTCCCCCGATGATAGCGGGAATCCTTAATGTCTGCCACTTCGTACTCCGCCTTCTCTAGTCTTTGTTCATTAGCCAAGCGAAACAAGGGTGCAGCAGGAATGTCGGCAGAGGCCGGTCGTAACTGGGATGCATGGAACACAGGATGGATTTTCTTCATGCAGCGAGGCAGCCGAAGGTGAAAGGCCACTGGATTGACCTTGGAAGTCACCGTATAAGGTCCTATGAACCTGGGTGACAGCTTAGACGGGTGAATCCACCTGGAAAGAAATCGGGTGGAAAGCCAGACCCTTGAGCCTTCCTCTATAAGAGGTGTATTAACCCGTTTCCTATCTGCCAGGCGCTTGTATCGGTCACGGGCTAGAGCCAGGGCGGTCTTGGCGGCTCGGTGTGCCTCCACAATCTTGTGCAATTGGTCATCAATGGTGGGGCATACTGAGGTGGTACCGGTTGCTGGCAAGATACCCCTCGGATGTCTTCCAAAGGTAACGAAAAAAGGGCTGAGACCCGTGGCAGAATGAGTACAATTATTATAGGCAAACTCAGCGGTGGGTAACAGGTCATACCAGTTGTCTTGTGCATGGTTGGTATAACATCTAAGGTATTGCTCCAATGTCCCTTTCAGTCTATCGGTTTGCCCATTATTTTGTGGATGGAAGCCAGAGGACAATGCCCGCTCGATACCTAGTTTCCAACACAGTGCGGTCCAAAATTTAGAGGTGAATTGACTTCCCCGGTCCGAGATGATCTTGTTGGGCAATCCGTGCAGACGAAAAATGTCCCTCACGAACACCTCGGCCATCTGAGAGGCCGAGGGCAAATCCGGGAATGGGGAAAAATGCGCTAACTTTGTAAGTGAAGCTATGGTAACCATAATGCACGTGTGGCCTCGAGATTCTGGAAGGTCCACCACAAAGTCCGTAGATATCTGCTCCTAGGGGTTATGAGGCAGGGGAATCTGTTCTAGCAGTCCTATGGGTTTTTTGAAACAATTCTTGCTTCGAGCACAGTGAGCGCATGCTTGGACATACTTCCTAATGTCCGAGGTCATTCCATGCCAAAAAAAAGATCTTCTGACCAGATCTTCGGTGTTTAATATACCCCTATGTCCTGCTGTGGGATGGTCATGACACCAGGATATGACCTTTCGCTGTAGATCAACCGTGGGCACAAACAATTTCTTCTCCACAAAACACAAGCCTTCCTTCATGTTAACCTGAGTTTGGGGTGACAGAGGAGCCGGAGACGGCACTTTAGTGGTAGCTGATCTCACTTGAGAGAGAAAGGATGTGGCCGAGGCAATAAACACTCGGTTGGGAAATAATTTCTCCTTTATATTCTGAGAAGGATCTTCTGTAGTGTATCGGCGAGAAAGTGCATCTGCGATCAAGTTCTGACTTCCTGGTACATAAGTGATCTCGAAGTCGAATTGGGCAAAAAAATGTGCCCATCTGGCTTGACACGAGTTTGCACACTCCATATTCTGCAGGGTTCTGAGGTTCTTGTGATCCGTTCTAATAAGAAAGGGGTATCCACCTCCTTGTAAGAGATGCCTCCACTCTTCACAGGCCAGCTTAATGGCTAATAATTCTCGTTCAATCACGGAATAATTCCTTTGGCTGGTTGTGAGGGTTTTCGAGAGATAAGCGATGAATGTTCTGCGCCAGCCTCTTCTTGCAGGAGAACCGCCCCCACTGCATTGGCCGAGGCGTCAGCTTCCACAATAAATCTTTTGGCTTGGTTGGGCTGGATAAGAATAGGGGCAGAGCAAAATCTTTGTTTCAGGGCATGGAAAGCTTTTTCTGCAGCAGGGGACCAAACAAAGGGTTGGTTTTCCTTTTTCAAAAGGGAGGTGATGGGGGCCACAGTTGCAGAAAAATGTTGAATGAATTTACGATAGAAATTGGTGAACCCCAGGAATTTCTGTACTTCCTTGGTGGTCTTCGGGGAAGGCCATTCCATGAATGCTGCGACTTTCTTAGTGTCCATCTTAATTCCCTCCTGAGATAGGACAAACCCCAAGTACTGAACAGATGAGACTTGGAATTTGCATTTACTGGGTTTTACTAGAAGGTGATTTTCTTGAAGGCGATGGAAAACTTCATGAAGATGAACGGAGTGCCCTTGAGGGGTCCTAGAAAACACCAGGCTGTCATCTAGGTAAATAATTACAGAGCGGAACAAGATATCCGAAAATGTGCGATCCATGAATCGTTGAAAAATCGCTGGGGTATTCATCAGGCTGAAAGGCATTACCCTGTACTCGTACCCGTAGGGTGTTCTGAATGCTGTTTTCCATTCATCTCCTGCCCTAATGCGCAGGAGATGATAGGCATTTCTGAGATCCAGCTTAGAGAAGATAGTAGCTCCCCTCACTGCTTCAAGTATGTCGGAGATCAGGGGCATCGGGTATCTATCCCGGACAGTGACCTTATTAAGTCCACGGTAGTCGATACAGGGTCTAAGTTCCGTGGAGTCTCTTTTGGCAATGAAAAACAGCAGAGCCCCTGCGGGAGATCTTGAAGGTTGGATGAGCCCATCCTTTAAATTGGCATCCAAGTATTCTTTGAGTACTTCCTTCTCTTTGACGGAGAGGAAGAACATTCTGCCGAAGGGAACCAGGGCATTTGGTACTAAGTCTATGGCACAGTCCTCCGGGCGATGTGGGGGTAGATCATGTTCGGCCTTTTCCAAGAAGACCTGATGATAGACTTGAAACTGCGGAGGGATCAGATGGATACTTCTGGGTTGGGTTTCCATGGCCTGTATAACTGCTGGTTGATAGCCTGAGGATTGCAAACAGAATTGTTGACAATGAGATGAGAGGAAACTGAGGGTATTCTTAGCCCAGTCTATCATAGGGTTTTGTTGGCAGAGCCAGGCTACCCAGTATAATATGAAAATGAGCTGCCCGGATAATCTTGAATGAAATGTCCTCCCGATGTTGTTGAATGTTAAGTCCGAGAAGTTCAGTGGAATGGGTAATGGGACCAGAGCAAAGAGGGGTTCCGTCTACTCCCTCTACCTTTAGGTCTTCTTGGTTTTGGACTCGACGGATACCCATCTTCTCGGCCCATAGGGTATCTGCAAAATTGCCATCGGCACCACAATCTATTAGGGCTAATGTTTCCACTGATTGCTCTCTCCATGTCAACTGTATGGTAACCACCATCAAGCGGGTGTCTTCTGGCTGTGCAGGTGGAGTGATGGATAACGATACATAGGGACCTTCCACAATACCTCGAACCATAGTCCCCCCTAGGTTCAAGGCACACCGTTTCCCGACCGTCTTGGAAGGACTTCTGGCCAATTCCATAATAGATGTGAAGAAGATCCGCAATACATACAGAGACCCGAGTCTCGGCGTCTCTTCCGTTCTTCTGGAGTGAGTGAAGACCTCATAGACCCGATCTGCATTGGTTCTTCTTTCCTGGGTGAGGTTGAGGAAGGTGAGGGAGACAGAATGGGGCCCGGGAGACTGGTCGTTCCTTTAACCTTCTTTCTTTCTTGTCTACGCTCATTGATCCTATGTCCGATCTGTAGAACTACTGACAAAAGTTCTGAGAAAGAAGCCGGACGGGGAACTCGGGCCAACTCATCCTTCAATTCCTCCTTGAGACCACGCCGGAATATTGTAAACTGCGCTTGCTCTGACCAGGCTGATTCCGAGGCGAGTCTTTTGAACTTTGTGATGTAAGACAAAAGGTCCACCTGACCTTGGTGGACCTCTAACAATTCCTTGCATGCCATATATGTAATCTCTGGTCTTTCAAAGGTCTGTTTTAACTTGGTAAGAAATGCTTCCCAATCTTGTAGAACCGGATTATTTCCAGGCCAAGGCATTTCCGGACATGTTAGACACCGCGAAGCCTACCTTGCTCAGCCCTGACGAGTAGGCGATGGGCCGGAAAGCAAAATAAACGTTGCAGGCTTCAATGAACTCTTTAAGTGACTTGGGAGTGCCGTTGAATTTACCAACTGACAGAGGCATAGAAGGGAGATCTGAGCGGGTTTTCCGATCGCTCACTAATTGACAGAGTACGTTATTCTCCACCTTAAGATTCTGTACTTCTTGACTAAGGTTACGGACCTCCAAATTAAGTGCTTGGACAGCGGAAACTAATTCCTGAATCTGTTTGGGAGTAGCCATTTCAGTGTGGGTCGGGCGTTGCAAACTGTCACAAATATCGGGTTTGTCTGTTATGTCCAAGTCACTTCCCACTTCAGTCTCCTCCCCCTCCTCCTCACCTGAGGAAATATCTTTGGAAAGCTTCTTTCTTCTTTCTCTGGCGGGGGATTTCTTTTTTAGGAGATACGGTCTACCACGGAACGGTGACACAATGGTTGCCGAAGTTTCCGGAAACCAGTGGCCACGGAACCGTGATATCCAGTGGGGAAAAACCCCAGGAGGTCTGGCCAAGAGAAGAATCCTGCAGCCTTGGATGTCCGGTGAGTATTAAATCCCCGGAGGTAGTAGAGAGTAAGGGTATCCGAAGATCACTGGCAGGAGACAGAAGCGAAGCCGTAGTCAAGAGGAGACGCCAAAGAGGAGATACGGGAAAAAACAAGGAGACAAAAAAAGGAAGGCCAATCTCCCCTAACAGGTAAGGAGTAAGCGGGGAAACCAGGCAGAGAGAAGGCACCGAGGACAACCCAGAGGGCCGGGCAGGCAGAGGAAAAAGAGAGGCAGCGTAGAGAGGAGGGCGGAGAGCCCTAAGGACAGGGGGGGGGGCTCAGCAGAGCCAAGCGGAGCACTGAGTGCAACAACCACAGGTAGCGAAGAGTAGCAGTTGCAACGCGGCAAGCCGGCAGCAACTGGACGCCAATATGCATGTTAGAAAAAGACTAGACCACACTCGGAATACGTCTCAAACGTAGCGGGACACTCCATGGCGACCGAACCTCCATCGGTGCCAATGACCGGCAAAAAAGGGTCGCATGACACATAAAGCCCCCGTGAGCCCCCAAACCAACTTCAAAACAGGCCGAACATTGACCCTCCGGCCCGCTGCACACACACGCTCGATTTCCACTATGTACTCCACTCAACACAGTCAGGATCTCTTCCAGGCACTTCATGAACCCGAGCATGGCCCACAATTTCGACCTATTCACTTTGTCAAAGGCTGTACTGAAGTCCATGAATGCCAAATATAAGACCTCACCCGGACAAAAAACAAAATGTGGGACCAATAAATCCAAATTCAATGCCTGTTCCATGGTGCCCACCCCTGGTCTAAAACCAAACTGAATGTCTGAGAGAATGGAGTGTTCAGCAGGCCATGTTTCAATGCGCCCCAGTAACACTCTCCCAAAAATGTTGAAAGCCGAATCAAGGAGGGAGATAGGTCGATACAACAGTGGACAAGCCGGGCGCCCCTTTATAAAGATGGGAAAAATAATTGCTGACAGCCAGGCGGTTGGGTAGTTGCCAGACTCCAAAATGAGGTTGTAGGCTACAGTCAGCAAAGGTGCCTAGACTTCGACCTGATTGTGAAAAAGGTCCACCAGAATGGCGCCCGTGCCTAGGCAGCAATTACGTGCCTACTTATTAATGGCCAAAAGTACCTCTTTGTACGAGAAATGCAGAGAAGAGGTGGAATTCATTCCCGGCTCAAAATGATATATGCCGTTAAACAGACCTGAAAAATGCTCCACCCATGATTGCTCCTCCACATGTGTTCCCTTTGTCCTTTTTGCAGTCATATAAGCAGACCTCCAATTCTCAAACTCACAGAATCGTTTTGAATCCTGAGTCAAAACAGCCTCCAATAGACCCACCCATGTTTCATCATCCAGCTCAATATACCTCCTTTCCAGGGCTGCACAATACCTGGCTCTTGCCTGGATGATGTCAGGCTTTGAACTAGCTGGAGATTTTATGACTGCCAGAAGCACATTTCTGGCAAGGACACATGCCTTGTTAAACCACCCCCTCTTATTCAACATCGCCTTCCTCTTACATTATTTCACAAAACCCTTGAAAAAGGCCCCCATCAGTGCTACAAAGCTAGTTACCACATGAGCAGCATTACCAGAGTTATCTTGAATGGACAAGGCACAGGGGCGTTGCTCTGCCGGGATTTTACGATGAAGTTTAAATCCACAATTCTGGCCCATTTGATTCTCCTGTTCTGCAACGTCTGTTACATTTGGGACAATGTTATTTGCAATCTTCATTTCCTTCCCTACAATCCCCTGCAATTTAAGACTTATTGGATGGGGATCGCTGCTGGGATCACACAGTACTTCAAATTCCAAGATCATATCCCACATTTGCACCAAAAGGGAAAAATAATCGATGTTGGATGACCCTTGATGGCTTTGAAATGTGGGAAGGCCTGGGATATCAGGGCTGGCACGGCCATTAACTTCCCGCATATCCCATTCTATGAGCCATGCAGAAAATTGGAGGCCTTTGGCACAAACCAGAGCATCCTGCATCTGTGAATTAGGAATTTTAAGGGTCATATATTCCGAACGATCTAAAAAATCATCCGGTGGACCCACACATATTTTAAGATTAAAATCTCCCCATCACAGGAAAGATGCAGTACTTTATGCCCTTAGTGACAACTATTCTTCTAAAAAGGTTTGAAAGTTTTGCAACCTGTTTCTCTCTGCATTGTGCAGACTGTTATAAAAGTTTAGCACTGCTACTGACTCCCTACTCCTCCAGGACAGCAGCAACATTTGTAAGTAGTACTTGTCAGTCACAATGTCCTCCACCCTACAAACAAGTGAGGCCCTGATGTATATACAAAATGTGAAAAACCTGAAGGGATCCTCACAACTACTCGCCCTGGGTCCTCTTCCTAGGTGGCCAGGGAAGGGCCATAGGTTTTGGATCCTGACCCTGGGGGTGGAAGCTGGTTGACTGGAGAGACGGGAGCTGGAGACGCAAGCGCAGGAAGCTTTGTCAGGAAAGGACCAGAGACGCCGGGCCGAAGCTTGCTCAGAAAAGGTTGAAAGTCCTACACACCTTCCGTGTCAGGTGCAAGCAGGAGCTTTGGTGTGCCAAAGCACTCCCGTCACAGCGGACCTCAGGAAGAGAAGAGAGGAGACCGTGGAAGCTGGAAAGACAAAGCGAGGAAAGGAACAATGCCGACGGGAGCTTTTGCCTGAAGCCGGTGAGTGCAGATGTTTAACACTCATACCAGGGTGCTCTGAAATCCTGAAATACACCTTGAATATTTCACGTTTTAGAAATTGTCATAACCACATTTGAATATCGAAGCAAGTGCTTATAATCTTGAAATGAACCTGAGGTGGTTTCAAGGTTGAAACAGATGAGTTTTGAATACCGAACGAACTGAAAGCATTACTGAATACTGTACTGAATTAAAGCAAATAAGGAGTATGAATGAATAAACATTTCTGAATGCCGCACAGAGAAAAAGCAAATAATGAGCATGTTTTGAAAGGAATAAAAGCAATGTTGTACTGGTGGCAAATACCTCAGAAAGAATTGAATTAAATATAAGTGTTAGCAAAGCAAGTAAAGTTCAAGAAGGATGTGAGAAGAGAAACATGTACTGACACAAGCCAAGTGGCTAAGGAACTGCAGGTTAAGAGGAAACCTGTATTGGCAAGAGCCAGAGAAGTGTTGAAAGTGTAATCAAGTGAATGGTGGCCAAGCTAGCCACGATAAAGTGTTGGAAGAAATTAATACGTGTCACTGTCAAGGGAAAGCAGTGGACAATTGTTGGTAAAATGGATGGAAAAGGGCAATCGGTTGCGTGACCTGTAATGGGTGGACCGGGTGGTCTGTCAACTGTGCCTAGACCGAAGGGGATGCCTGCATGGCAGCAATATTGATGAATAAAATCCAAGAAAGGGGTATCGGTCGCATAACCTGTAATGGGTGGATTGTGTAGTCTGACAACTGTGCCTAGACCGATTGCCCTGCATGAAAAAGCAAACAAAAGGAGAAGTCAAGAGTGTTGATATTAAAAAGAGCATGTCTATGAAAATATACACAGAAAGACTTGTGTTTTAACAGATGTGTGTTGGTAAACCAGGGAAAATTACCCATGGTGAGATGGTTGGGGAGGCTCCCAAAGCATTGTGACATTTTATTTTTTACTTAGACCCTTCCATTTTAAACTTCGGGAAGGGAACATCAAGAGTTTTGTAGAACTGCGTTTGAACTTGAGGAAGGAAACCCCAAGAGTTTTCTGGAACTGCTTTGAACTTGGGAAAGGGAAGCTGAAAAGTAAGCCCGGAGCTTTAAGAAGCTCAGATCTTTATTCAGGAAAACTATTTCTTTTATTGCTGCAATCCCTACAAATCGTTTAGCTTTAGTTGTGAGGGTAAGTATACATTTTGGACACAGACAGGCTTTTAAGTTTCAACCATCCTGATATTTAAGTTAATAAAACCTTTTTGTTTGAATTTTGAATCTGTTGTCTGTATCTTGATTCATGATGTCTTCCCAAAATGGTGCCAGGGTGGGATACGGCTCAACCGATACAAGTTGGGGGCCCTAAAATTGGAAAAGCTAAGTGTCAGAGCATTAGTCCCCCCAGTAGCCACAAAAGGCTCTATTGGGCTTGATATCTTTAGCAGTAGGAACAAGACTATTGCCCTGGGTGAAAGAAGACTGACACCAACTGATTTAATACTAATTCTACCCCATAATATGTACATCAAACTAACACCCAAATCTGGGCTGGCATGGATGTTTAGAATTGATAATTAGCTGGAGTTATAGATCCAGACTTTAGAGGTGATGTTCAAGTGTTCTTAGAAAACCATGGGAAGGACCCATTCCAAATTCATCAAGGGGATACAATTGCTCAAGCAGTGCTTGAGAAAGCAATGTTCCCTAGGGTTAAGGAGGAATCTGGGAAGGAGGCAACAGATAGAGGAACTACATACATACATTCTGGTCATTGTAGACTACGCCACACAATATCCAGAGGCTTTTCCCCTGAGAGCCAACACAAAACAGCAAATCCTCAAACACCTGCTCCCCTTCTTTTCCCGAGTAGGGTTTCTGAAGGAAATATTAACTGACCAGGGCTCTGCTTCCTTGAGAAAACTTATGTGGGAAGGTAAACAACTGTTATATATTACCACACTAAAACATCAGTGTATCATCCCCAGACAGATGTCCTTGTGGAAAGATTTAATAAAACCCTAGAAACAATCTTACAGAAGTTAGTGAAACAGGATGGAAGGAACTGGGATCAAATGATACCATGGGCTATGTTTGCAGTTAGGAAAGCCCCTCAGGCATCTACAGGATCTTTCCCGATTGAACTCCATTATTAACGAGAATCCTGGGACGTCCTCGGTATGTTAAGGGAAATGTGGGAGCAAAGAGAAGAAGCCCCAATTCCACATTCCCAAACTGCAACTAGGCTTCACGGACTGTATGATGGCTGTTCGATCTCTGGTACAGACTCACATGGTTAAAGCACAGGAACAACAAAATACCTCCAATGATAAAAATGTTTCTTTAAGGTCCCTTTCCAAAGGTCAAAGGGTACTGGTACTGTTGCCCACTTCTGAAAATAAATTTGTATCTAAGTGGCATGGACCATATGAGGTTCTAGAACAAATGGGTCTGTGTAAGATCTCACAACCAGACCGCCGTCTTAAGACCCAAGTCTACCATATAAATTTGTCAAAGGAGTGGAATGAAAATCCGTCGGAATCCCAGGCCGTAATATTATCATGTCTATTGCCTGAAGATGCAGAAAACAATATCTTAACCTCCCCTGACCTTCGTAACAACCAAAAGCAAGACCCTTATGACCTGATAAAACAGTTTACTGATATGTTTAGAGAGGAGCCCGGAAGAGTGAAGGATGTTTATCATATCTGCAGTCCCGTAGGCAAAGTGGTACATTTAAAACCCTTAGCGATTACCAAAATCTAGAAAATATACCATCATCCAGGATTCTCAGAACATGCTTGAGGCTAATATCATCAAACCGTTTAATAGTCCCGGGTCATCCCCTATTGTGTTAGTGGCAAAACCCGATGGAAGCTGGAGGTTTTGGATAGACTTTAGAAAGGTGAATGCCATCTCTGCCTCTGACGCTTACCCAATGCCCTGTATTGACGATCTGATTGACCGGCTGGGTAACGCTGTCTATCTTTCAACACTAGATCTAACGAAAGGGTATTGGCAGGTTCTGTTATATGGGCCTGACAAAGAGAAAACTGCCTTTGCAACTCCTTTTGGATTATTTCATTTTAAAGTCTTGCCGTTTGGTGTTCATGGTGCTCCAACAACATTTCAAAGGTTGATGGATAAAATCGTACAGCCGTACATGGATTTTTGCAGAGCCTATATAGACAACATTGTGATACATAGTAAGACATGAGAAGATCATTTGTACCACCTTTATACAGTGATGAGAGTGTTATGAAAAGCGGGACTGAACGCTAACCCCAGAAAATGCAAGCTGGCCCAATCTGCAGTTAAGTATTTTTGTTTCTCTGTGGGTAATGGTACTTACCGTCCAACCACAGCAAGAGAAGGTGAGAGCTCTTCTCAATACTCCCACTCCAAAAACCAAGAAAGATCTGAGGGTCTTTTTGGGGCTAATCGGTTACTACCGCAGGTTCATTCCAAATTTCTGCAGTAAAACATAACAATTAACTGAAAAATACTGAGCCATAAAAGATCAGATGGGAGGAGGAAGATGAAATCTGTTATACGACCTTGAAACCAGCCCTATGCAAGAGACCCATTTTGAAAGTAGAAGACTTCACTAAAGAGTTCATCCTCCAGACTGATGCTACTTTAATGGGGTTAGGAGCTGTATTGTCAGGTTTAATGTATGGGCCAGAAGGAGGTGTGTGGGGCTAAGGAAACCTTAGCACATTGCTTGTGCGAGACAGGAACTACAATTCCCAGCAGCATTGGGAGGGAACTGTAGTCCTGCTATGCGCGCGCTTCCCCAGATGACGTGAATTGCCGGGTCTATTTCTACACTAGCCGCCCGTGCTCGGGTGTGGATTATTGCAGCGTGAGGCACGGGCAGTCAAGGCGGCAGGCAGGAAGCTTTTAGAATCTTTTTCCGACGCCGAAGGACTGCTAATTTCACTCCCGGGCCGCAGGCAGTGAACTCCAGGCAGGAGATACCTTGAAGCAGCATGGCTACTCTCATGAGTGCATCAAAGCAACTGCAGCCCGGGTCGCGGCAGTGAGAAAGCGCTGCTGGGCATATTTTCAATGCGTCAACAGTTCAGGTCTGGGAGGGACCGCAGGGCGCCCAGACAATCAGATAAGTGCAAGCATATGTATTGAGCTGTGTAAATGTCTGCATACATTCAAAACCAAGTCTTATTTGAGTTTGTGAAAAAACTACCAGTGATATACATGCAAGTGTGAAGCCTTCCGATTCTAGAACGTGGCAGGACGGATTTATACATGTTTTCATGATTTAGGAGTCTTGCTAAGAACGTAATATAGTTGGTAGATGGCATGCCAACCCCCCGATCATGCATGCATTTTTGAACTGACAGAGAGACCAACTCAGGGTGTTATGTTTATGTTTACAAGTTTCTATGTTGGCTGAGTACTGCTTTGCTTGCCCAAAAAGGGCCAGGAGTATGCTTTCCTCATGTAAGGAGACACCCTTGTTTGTTTCATTTTGCTTTGCTCTATGTTAGTTTGTGCATTTCTGTGTTCAACAGGCTGACCGCAGTTAAGACACTACAGGAATGATATGAGAGGTTATAAGAGTCAGGCCAACTAGAAGGTTGGAAATAAGCTTTATGTATATGCATTTTCTTTCCTATTGTCCCCATACCTATCCAAATATGTGTTCCCTAAACCTTTTTCCGTTTTTCCTCATTTCCCCCTCCCTATCCACAACCCCTCCCTAATCTCCCTTCCACTCATTGGCTGCTACGTGGTTTCCTATTAATACTGACATCAGGTGCCTGTGCCAACCACGGTGGGAGGGCCACATTTATTTGGCTTCTGTGGTTCGGGGGAGAGTGTGAAACGCTTACAATCGGTTGTGGTTTTCAGATAATACGTGCCAAGATACCAAAGGGTAGCACCCAATTTTACACATCAGTAGAAAGTTGCTCCCCAGGTAAAATAACTACTCAGTCATTGAGTTAGAGGCACTGGCAATCAAGTGGGCAGTGCTGCATCTTAAGTATTACCTCTTGAGTCATAGGTTTCGATTAATAATGGACCACTACCCTTTGGTATGGATCAGTCAGAGAAAGGAATCCAACCCTAGAGTTATGCAGTGGTTCCTGGACCTTCAGCCTTCTTATTTGACAGTGGGACACGAGAAGGGACAAGCGCAATATAACGTAGACTTTCTGTCCCGGTTTGCCTGTGAAGCAGCCTGGTCTAACCCACATAGGGGAATGGTATGTGAAAAACCTGAGGGGATCCTCGCACCTACTCCCCCTGGATCCTGGACCCTCTTCTCAGGTGGCCAGGGAAATGGTATCGCTTTTGGAGCCTGACCCTAGGGGTGGAAAAGCGAGGGGGGGTGACCTGGGTGGAGAGTCCTTGGGCTTGGTGAGAGGGCAACCTTAAGTGAGACATGGTATCCCCCTTTCCCTTATCAAAATTAACCCTTGGTTCCCACAACCTTTATAGGTTATTGTCAGCCTTTCACTGTTTATTCAGATAAATGTCAGCCAAATACCAAAGTGAGGAGAAGACAACACAGAGTTGTGAATAATTCCTTTTATGCAACCCTCCCCAAACACCACTCTGGTACTGAGACGAAGAAGAGGGCTATGGAGGAGTTCAGATGGAGAAGCCAGGCTTGCCCCTTTAAATATGGTCAGGTAATTAGACTAAATTATCACCACCTGTTGTCACTTAGTAAGCCCAACGGATATAATAATCCAGGATGTCCACAAGAAAGGGGGTCACACAGCAGGCTGGAGGATGGTGCCTGCTGAAGCTGGAAGCTGGTGGACTGGAGAGATAGGAGCGGGAGACACAAGCACAGTAAGCCGTGTCATGCGTGGACCAGAGACGCCAGGCAGAGTCAGGCTCAGAGAGTGTCGGGAAGTCCTGTGCACCCTCTGTGTCGGTGCAAGCAGGAACTGTGGGGCACCAAAGTACTAAGGGCGCCGCGGACCACCAGGAGAGCAAGCAGTGCCCTCCTCGATCATGGTGAGAGAAGAGCAGAGACCATGGAAGCTGGAAGCTGGAAAGGCAAAGCGAGGAAAGGAATGAAGCCAACGGCAGTTGCTGCCTGAAGCCGATGAGTGCAGAGCGGGAACACTCATACCGGGGCTCTCCAAAGACCTAAAAAAAACTGAAATAAGCCTTTCCTGAATATCGCAAACTGTCATAATTACTTCTTTTTATTTTAATCATATGTTTGCCTTTTACAAACTTTTCATTATTTGTATTACATTATTTACATTTCCTCTAAAAAAGTTAAGCAAAATAAAAGATTTACATTTATGTTTCCATACAAATTGCAGTTATTGTAAAATTGCTATCCAGAATTTGATGACTGAAGATTACATTTTTGTCATGGCCTTTTAGTAGGTAATCCCATTGCTCCTGTGTATTCATTTGTGTCTGGGATATTCTAAAGAAGTCTTTAAATACATTTTGTTTTTCGTACAAGGGCAGGGCAGACCATGATTATATGAAAAAGGGTCTCACAGGTGTTCTCCTTCTTGCAAAATCGACAATTAGAATCCTTCATATCCATTTGTTTCGTCTTGGTTAGGTAATCACGAGTTGGTAAAATATTCAAGCAAAAAGGTAAAAACAGGTCTCGAATCTTTAAATCCAGAAAACATGCCAAGTATTTCCAGAAGTTCGTGGAGAACTCTTGTTTCCGTTTCACATTTCAGGAAGCGTTTGTATTGGATTTGAGTGGCAGTTTTTTTAATCGAATCATTTCTCTGGATTTTGCGTTTCATGTATTGTGGTGCATTTAGAAGCATATCTTTGTAGATTTCTTCTTCTTGCATCAATTTCTTTATCTCTTTAATCAAATGTTGGAGACCTGTCACATGTAGGACATCCTTCTTATGTTTAAGTATTTCCAGCGCTGGAATTGCATCTTGACATATTGTTTTCCTATAAAGATCCATTTGTTTCCACATAATTATGGATCGTAAGGATTGAAGGGCAAATTCAAACCGAATTCTTGGCATTGCAAAGGATTTAGGCAAAGCTAAGATTTTTCTCCAAAATATTGTCTCATAGAGATGCCACTTAATTGATTGTTGATTAATCAGAGTTTTGCTAGTATATGCAAGAATAGGAAGCACATTTTGCTTGAATAAGGCGACAGTTGATTTTGCTGAATATGTACCGAATTTACAATGGAAAAAGCAACCTTGGCGAGCAAGTGATCTTGCTTTTATCTCAATGTGGTCTTTCCACTCTTGTTCCACTGGTGAGGGATTTATTATAGCGCCCAGGTATTTAAACGATTTTACCAGTTTGATCGCTTTGCCTTCCAGTGGTACTCTTGGATTTTGTTGGATCATAGTTTTTTGGTTCGTTAGTTCCATTAACTTGGTTTTAGTGGTGTTCATTTGAAGATCGTTGTCTTTCATGAATGGTTCGAATTTGGTTACTGTCACCTGTAAGCCTTTCACAGTCTTATCCATGACTATAATGTCATCGGCATATATCAAAGACTGTATCGATTCATCATTTATCTTTGCAGGATTTACAGATGTATTTTGAATTGATCTGACAAAGTCAGAAGTGTACAAGTTATATAAACAGGCGGCTAATGGGCACCCTTTCTTTAGACCATTATAAGTTGTAATCCGATTAGTTACAGCTCCTTCTTTGTTTAGTCTAACTTGAATAGAAGTATTGGAGTATAACTGTTTTATTGGGTTGAGAATGGATAAAGGGCAATGCCATGATGTTACTTTTCTCCATAATTCTTGACGGCTGGCTGAATCGAAGGCCATTTTTAAGTCTATAAACACTGCGTAAACCTGTTGTTTCTTAGCAATGGCTTCATATTTGATCATACTTAAGAGCAGTAGGTTGACATTTGTTCCTACTTTGTTAACAAATCCTGTTTGTCTTTTTTTCTTGTCTACCATACACCGCAAACAACTTTCCTAGTGGGTCCAACAGGGCAATTGGTCTATAGTTCTCGGGATTTTTCCTATCACCGGTTTTATAAATTGGAATCAGAATTGCTGAAGTCCAGCTACTCGAGATTTGTTGGACTCTTTCAATCAGAATAAGGAGTTGGGCAAAGAAGCCGGCCCATTCTTCTGATGCTGATTTTAAAGTGGCATTGGATAGGCCATCTGGGCCCGGTGCTCGAGATGGATTCAAAGAAGAAATAGTTTTTGTGACATCTTCTATTTCCCAATTTAGGTTCCAGGAAAGTTCTTTGGCCAGTCCTTGTTTTTGCACCGGATCTGATTTTATTTTGTATAAATTGGTAAAATGTCGTATCCACATTTGAGCTTCTACTTCTTGAATCATTGTGGATGATGTTGGATTCTGAGTTAGTAGGGACCACAATTGTCTTGTGTTTTTTTGTTTTAGTGCCACTAAAATCTCTTCTGCATCAGACTGTTGCAGTAGAGCTTTGGATGATTTAATTGCATTGGAATGTTTCTGCTTTTCTTTTTAAAAATATTGTGGCAGGTTTATTGGGTCCTGTTTTTTCATAGCTCCAATTCGTTTGTTAAAATATTTTTTCATTAAATTGATCTCGCTATTGAAATAATGTTTGTGTATTTTTTTAAGCTTGCCATGCTTTGCCGATGAATGGTGGTAGTGTTGCAAAATCCATTCGTAGTTAAGTTTTAAGTGGTCAGGTAGTAGTGAGGCTTCAAATTTTGAGAGAAGACCAGCCATTTGGTGTTGGTTTATACAGAGTTTGTTCAGACCGTTGTTCAATTCAAGTTCCAGAAGATTTATTCGCTCCGGTTGTACTCGCGAAGTACCCCATGTTATTGAAATTTGATGGTGGTCACTATTTGGTTGTGAAAGATTTGCAGTTACTGTTAGAAAATTTTGTATCCCTTCTGAGATAAATATGCAATGAATAATTGAACTTGATTTTTCTCGTGTCCAGGTTGCAGGAGGGAGTCCTTGTTCGTTTACCGGTTGGACTGGTTGGACTGTCATGGTTAAGTTGTGAATAGCAACTTCTTTGACTAATTTTCTTGCTCTTGGGATCAAGTTGTGGGGATCTAGTGTATTACCATCTTTGTTTTATAGATGGATATTGAGATCTCCAGCAATGATGAACTCTGGTTGAGTGTAGGTGTTTGCAATCATATCAAATTCTTCACATACTGAATCAATGAAGGTATTTTCGTTCATTGCTGAAGGATTCCAATAGATGTTGAAAATGGATAAATACGTTACATCGGCTTTCTGGGTTTCTTCCGTCTTAATATTCGGCATACAAAGAATGATATATTGGTCCCATGGGTGTATGTTTTTCTTTGCTATTATTGTCCAATTTAAGTCTATTTTGGTCAGGATCATCATTCCAGACGAACGTCTGCCTTGTTGCGAGACAATCGCTGGGTTCGTATAAGTTGTAAATCCCTCGCAAATCACTTCTACAGAGAGCCAGGTTTCCTGGAGACATATTATATCCATTTCTTTTAAGTTAGAAGAACCTTCATCAAGAAGATGTTTGTAAACTCTAGAGTTCCAGGAGCACAGCGTGTATCCACGCTCCATACATGTTTGTTGTTATAAATAAGTTTTCGTTCAGGAGTTTGGGGCATCACTTGAAGTTAAAGGATTTATTTTGTTCTGAGACTGGTAATTCATATCACGCCATATCTCTTGCATCCTATAGATCGAGTTTGAATTTAACTTTGTAATTTTATTTATAGTCTCACTAGTGACTCTGGATCTTTGGTCATTATCATTTGATAATTTCTCAATGTTAGTCTTTGGGAGATGTCTCTCCGATTGCTTTCGATCTTCAAAGTACTGTGTACTAAATTTGTTCTGTTTTTTAAAGGCTAGGGCGGTGGGTACAAAAATGTCTTCTGTTGTAAAGCCCAATCTTGCTAACTGTGGGTTTGTCGCCACTATACGCTGTATTGTTTCTTGACTATAAAAGTCAATATGAACAATTTCCAACTGGTTATAGTTAGGGAAATATATCACTTCAATATCTTTTGAATTAATTTGAGCCAATTGCGAAATAGCTTTGAATAAATGCAAAATGTTTGATCTGTTCATGATCAATGAATTTATAGAGCTTGGGTTGATGGAGGACAAAGATATTCTGAATACATTTGTTGCTTTCCGCGGGTCGACAAATTTTGGTCTTGTTAGCGATGTTTCGCCTTGATCGGCATCCAATTGGGGGATCTGGGGACAGTGTCTGTCTTCAGATAAATTCCAGGTTTCTTTGATACAGTTGAATAGACCAGAGAAATATTGGCAGTTGTATTATAGTAGGTGGAGATCGAATGAGAGGATTCAGAAAGAGTTTTGTGATACTCGTCAAGCAATATCAGCTGTTTGTCTTGTGACTCAGTTGATTTATCGCAGGTCAAATTTGGGTTTAGAACAGTTCTTATCTCTTTATCACTGTAGTTCTTTGTCGTTCTAGTCAATGGTTCATTAGTAATCGCAGCTAGTAATGAGTCGAGTGGTTTGTCCTCTAGGTGCAAACGAGAGTGACGCTCTTGTTCTGGCTTGGTCATAAATTCTTCGGCTTGCAGCCTTGATTCAACAGGCTCCAGGTTTGATAGAATTTTGGGATATTCGTTGTTATTAATACCATTTCCTCTTACGGTTTTAAGTACAGGTCGTGTTTGTTGTTTTTGTTCAACCTGAAGTTTATGTAGGAAGGCTCTGGAGACCGTCTGAGGTTTTTTCATTTCTTTTTTTTTTATTGTGGAGCAATTTCCCAGGAGCCCTCGTTAGGTTAGATCAAAGATATCAAACAGAGTGCATGTTGGGGGTTCAACATTGTTAGGACAAAGAGGTGAAACAACATCAAGTGGTTTAATAGAACATGGTTGAGGTTCGTATTGGGTAGTTTGATCTGTTTTGATAACATTTGTTTGTATTAATTTCGCCATTTGAGATTGTACTTGTAGTGGATCTGATCTGTTGGGCATATGGGCATGTTTTTTGACTTTGTCATCCATAAGTTTCTTTGTAATTACTGTTAGCGTGTCTGTCAAGCTTTGTTTATCAGGGTGATCTATTCTTGCAATTTCTGCAAGGCGGTTTTGCCATGTCCTGGTAGTTTCCGCTTCATAGTTCAGACGTCCTTGGATGGTTCCCATGAAACTCTACGAATATGTCTGTTTGGTCAAAGTCATGGCTATTAAGGTCGCTTGGTCTTTTGTTGTATCTACCATTGCTTCTTGGATTTTTAAAAATTGTATCATCGCAAGTAATAAGGTTGCTACTAACATATTTTGTAAATCAAGCATGGTGGTTGGAATACTTTCAGGTGTCTCTAGTGAGTTAATCATCGGCTCTTCTTTTTTTGGTTGAGAAGAGGATTCGTGTTCTAGCTGTTTATTGTCACTGAATGTATTGTTCTGCTGTGGATAGATTTTTGGAGAGGTTTTTTGATCCAAATTACTTCTCTTATTTACAATTGGTGTGGATGTAGTATGTATTGAGTTGTCCTTCTTTTTATACAGATCTCCAAAGATTTCTTTCTTTTTTTCATGTGAGTCCACAATTGAATCTATAGGTGTTATGTCAAGGGATAGACGCGCTGCACGTTTTGTCAGTTGTTTGTTTGTTTGATCTCGTGAGGACTCTGTGGTTGTAGGGTAATACACTGTTTGCCATTGCTGCTTAGCTGCTCTTGCTTTGTCTTGCAAGGTTGGTGTGTAGGGAGGGTCACCGTGCACACTTAATCGATTACTTTCATATTGCAACTGATGTTGTGCAGATAGAATTCGCTCACGTTTCAGGGGAGGAATAGGTGTTTTTTTTAAAACCGTTTGTGAGGTGGAGTCAGTCAATGTAATGCGTTTTGTCTCTTGTTCATGCGTGTATGGTGTATCTCGGGATTTAGGGAGGTAAGGCACAGAACTGTTACAGCTCGATGAAGGTTGTATGAGTTCCAGCTTTAGGTAAGTGGGGGAAACTGGAGAATCAAGCTGGGTTGCCTTGGTTGTGACTAACTTTCTATCTTCTAGCTTCAATGGTAACTTTATCAATTGTTTGTTTGTTTGTTTTATTATTTATAATGCGCGAGGGTACCCGGGGGCAGCAGGGCGCAGCCTTTACAGGAATGTTCGAAGCTTGGCTACAAGAATATACATAATACAAGAATAAAAGTACAGCAGTGTTATATACAAATCAGAGGTAGGCCAATAGGCCATTATATACTAGTAAGCAGGAAGCACACAAGTTACAATTTGTGCTGGTATCGGTAGGCGCTTCATGGACTTAGCAGGTCTCCGCAATTTCGGTGGTACAGGAGAGAGCAGTGGTGTTCGTACTGATTGCACTGATATGTTTTCCCTCGTCTTTTGACAGTGTGATAGAAGGTGCCATGGCATTAGTAATAGGTGATTTGGCATAGATGTTAGATACACCTTGCTGGTGGCTTGGAAGCGGCTCTATTTGTTTAGAACCCTTTGGTGCATTTGCTAGTGTCTCTTCTAGTTTCTCCCGTAAGCGAGTGCGGGGCTTGTTAGGATCCATACTGATTGAAATCAGTTAAATTTCTTTCGGGGCTCGTAAGCGCAGTAACACTCTTTGTTAGAAATAATTTGTGAATTATAAGCACTAAGAGTAGGTGGGTAATGGAATTATTGCTTACCGCGTAACCAGCCGTAAACAGCAGGAAACAGCAATCGTCTGGCTCCCTTGACTCCTCGGCGGGCTTAACGCCGCAAGGGCAGCCGGGCAGTAGTTTTATGTCAACTTCCTGGGGGCGTGGCTCGAGGGTGTCACGTGACTCGCGACTCTAGTCTGATGATGCTCACGCTCTCTTCAAACTGCTGTAGCTCCAGCCAACAGTCTAACGCGAGTTGGAGCGCAGCCGTAGAGTATCCACATGAATGTAAGGGGTAGACTTCAGTTTGCAGTAAATGTGGGTAAAATCAGCAGGAAACAGCAATTGTCCGGCACTCTTGACTCCTCGGCGGTCTTAGTACTTTTGAATATTGAAGCTAGTGCTTATAATCTTAAAATAAACTGAAGGTGGTTTCAATGTTGAAACAGATGAGTTATGAAAACCGAACAAACTGAAAGCATTACTGAATACCGTACAGAATTAAAGCAAAGAAAGAGTATGAGTGAAAAGCATTTCTGAATGCTGCACAGAGACAAAGCAAATAATGAGCATGTTTTGAATGGAATAAAATCAATGCTATGCAGGTGGCAAATACCACAGAATTAATTGAATGAAATATAAATGTAGGCAAAGCAAGTATAGTCTCAAGAAGGGTGTGAGACGAGAAACAAGTATTGACACAAGCCAAGTCGTCAAAGAACAGCAGGCCAAGAGGAACCCTTTCTTGGCAACAGCCAGAGAAGTGTCAAAAGTGTAATCAAGTGAATGGTGGCCAAGAAGGCCAAGAAAGCCACAATAAAGTGTTGGAAGAAAATAGTCCTGATACAAGAAATACTCATCACTGTCAAGGGAAAGCAGTGGCCAATTGTTGGTAAAACAGATGGAAAAGGGGTTTTGGTTGCATGACATGTAATGGGTGGATTGGGTGGTCTGTCAACTGCGCTTAGACCGAGAGGACCCCTGCATGGGAGCAATACTGATTCACAAAAGCCATGTAAAGGGTATTGGTTGTGTGACCCCAATCCTTTGTGAACTGTTTTGTTTTTTAACTTTGAACCTTCTATCTTAAACTTTGGGAAGGGAACGCCAAGAGTTTTGTGGAACTGCTTTCAACTTGGGGAAGGAGAGCTGAAAAGTAAGCCTAGAGCTGGAAGAAGCTCAGAACTTTATTTTGGAGCACTTTTTCTTTTATTGCTGCCATCTCTACACATTGTTTAACTTTAGGCATGAGGGCAAGTATAGGTTTTGGACATAAACCAACTTTTAAGTTGAACTTTCTAACTCAGACTTTCCTTAGTTTCTTTAGGTAGGGAAAGCCCATCTTAGCATATGGCAAGTTAGGCCTTCAACCATCCTGATATATAAGTTAATAAAACCTTTTTGTTTGCATTTTTAATCTGTTGTCTTTATCTTGCTTCATGATGGCTTCAGATAATCCACCAAACAATCTACCCCTGGAGTTTTTGTTAGCTGCTACCCCTAAAGATACAAAACCATCCAGAAGGTGGGTCTCCAGGGACCAGGTTTCCTGCAAAAGGATCACCCATATGATTCCAAAAAAATTCAATATATCAGGATTTGCAAATTTCCCCTTGGCCCCGGCAATATTTCATGATAAAAATGGCATGACGGAAGGCTATACCAATTGCTGTAATTGGTCTTCCTACTCTTGCAATTTTGGAAGATTCACCCGACTTTCTGAACACATGATTTTGACTGGTGGAGGGCTCACCAGTCAATCAATTTCCTAAATAGTGGAAAGGAATTCAAACCAATTTGAAACCACAGCCACAACTTGAGGGGCTAACGACATGGCTGTCTTCTCGGCCGAATGATCGGCAGAGGGTCTTGTCCTTTGATTAAGAATGGGGTCATTTTTGGGAGAAGTCAGCGGGTTCCCAAAGGTCACTGTTGACTCACGATACCTTCTGTCATACACTGGTCAGGCAACATTGAGGTTATTCCGCCCTCTAAGGTTTGGATAGAAGGAAGCCAGCAAAACCAATTTACTAAACAGTTTACTACCATTTGGTTTTAAGCCTCTGGACAGATTAGAATCAACCAAATAACAAACAAGTGATTGGTTTGCAAATGAGACAACTATACAGTCCCCATCCACTGATTTTCTTGTTTGGCCAACCCACACTACCCTCTAGCCATCGGGATTTCACCTGGATTAATACTAGGTCCCATTAAATTGGAGTTTATCCGATGGCTAGTTTTGGTTATTAGGGAACCAGTGGATTTGGTTTCCCTGTTGGAAGGCTTGGGACACCCACTATTGCCCCAACCAGGGGGATTTAACATCTCGCTTTCGTGCTTGAGTTCACCAGACTCACTGATTTCCTCCCAAGGGTGATGGATCCCACCAGTGACCTTCCCCTACGGATCTCTAGATCTATCTGGTTACATACTTCTGTTGCCTCACTTGTGGGATTGGTGGCACTTACCACTGCTCCCACCCTCTCTGCCGACCCTACACTCCTATTACCTTCCACTATCACTGATCTTTCCTTTGTTTGGCCCATGATATTTCCAACTGGGGTTTCCTCGTATAGTCTCCTGAGTCTCTGATGGAGTCGTCTATGATGGCTAGGGTATTCATAACCCTTTGCTTGAAGGATTGAATGAACTCCAGAATGGATTTCAACCAATTGTCCCAAACTTCATTGCCTCTACGACTAAGATCACTCTCTGGCATGTTGTTTTTCCCCTTAAGAGAAGTTGACGAATGGGGTTTAGCTTCTCATCTAACAAGGCCTCCAGCCAAATCTTATCCCCATCTTATTGAGAAGCCATGGATTCCTCAGGGTACTCTCCAGTTGTCCCTACCCACTGTCCTCTCTCTCTTCACCCAGACTCCTGTTTTGCCTGTCTAAGACAGTTGACTCAGGGCTGTCGTTACTACCCGGTCCATTAATATCCTAGCCACCAGGTTCCTCAAGTCCCGAAACAACTACCCTTACAGGCTCCTCAATTCCCATTGATCTTGCTTTGGTTTTTTTCCATCAGATCCTTTAAATAGAGATCAAGGAGTTTTTGTGAGTTAACTTTATATTTCTCTGCAATGTATTTCTGTTTTTTCACCTGTCTAGTGGACATACCATCCTCCCGGGCCTTTCGTTTGACCACTGTACAAAAATGCAGGCCCTACACATTCTCTATTCCCTGTAAAATCCCAGTAAAACCCACAAACACCCTGAGGGTTAACAATTGGAGCAGTCCCACAATTTCAATAAATACAATAAATACAATCAATATAATACAAACAGTACACATGCACTTACAGACAAAAGCAATGGCAATTGAACGATTAGGCAAAAATAAAATAAATACGACCAACTGTTTAAGAATATAAAATAATTATAAAAGATTCTTAACATACCCTTATAATTGACAAAAAAACTCCACTTATTGGTGGGCGCAGCTATTCTATACAGTGCAATGCTATGTCTCAATGCCCCAAAGCTCAAGTGCCTATACAATGTACAAATATGATGGCCAAGGACTATGAAGAGTGTCATGGTATCCTAATGTCCAGTGTACATATGTGCAAAGGTGCAGCAGTGCGAAAGTGCAAAAGTGTAACACAACAACAGTATAAAGTTGTTATTGGCCAAATTGAACCAACCAAGATTCCACTAAAGTTTAATTAAGGGTCCAAAAAGTCAATGACCAAATTTCCTGGGCATGTGCGAAAGAAAAACTCCCCAGATCTCCTTCATAAAGCAATGCCCAATGTATGCGTGCTGTACTGTACTGTCTGGGGCAAAAGTCTGGAAGTTATTGGTTATTGCTGAAGGTTAATAAAAGTTGCTCCAATCGTCAAATCAACCAGTTGCTCCCAATGGATCACCGGAACAGGGGGACAGGGCACACCACGATGGCTTTGGGGTCTTTTTTCGCCCCCCTGACTCCCTCTGGTTTCGCATAGTAGACTTTTCCTTGACGTTTCCTCATACAAGAACTGCAGCAACCAGGTTTTCGGGGCTAAGCTAGATGGATAATGCAAAAAGATCATGAGCAAAGTAAAACTCTGACAGACCAAATTCAGATCAGATCAAGTGATAAATACAGCTTAGGTCAGCAAAGGTGCCAGTAACAGACTGTGAGACTGTAGGATCTGTAAAGTCTATACATGTCTTATGTATGACTTTACTTGCACATCATCAATGTTTTATGGACCAAATGAAGGCCAGTAGAAAAGAGTGAGCAGCTACAGCTGCTACAGCTGGTCAGTCAAGGAGATGGGAGGAACACCACAAATGCAGCCTGCAAAGGGAAGGGAAAAGGTGAAATGACTCCCTCCCCCCCAAACACCTTCTTACCACTCTAATGAGGGTTTTCTGCAAGGATGCTTTAGCTGATGGCAAATGGGTGAAAAAGATGCTGAATACTGCACAGCTCCACAGGTGGAAAGAAATCCAGAACAAGGTCAGCCACCAAATCTTTCCATTGATCTTCCTGTAGTCTTTAAACATACGTGTTGTATTAAGCGTACAACAGAAGCTCTTAGGGGTTACCAAGGTTGCCAGGAGTTGAAAGCTGGACCACAGCAAACAACAAAAACAGTAACTGCTGGTGAACAAAAGGTGAATGTGAAGAAGAAAAGGCTATATACAGTATCCGGCAACCGCAGGAACAAGGGAAACAGCCCGCTTCGCAGCCCGCTCTGCTCTATGAAGGGTTATATGTAAAACTGAGGGCGTTGAA
The DNA here is from genome assembly GCF_040938575.1 of Ambystoma mexicanum. Taxonomy (NCBI): domain Eukaryota; kingdom Metazoa; phylum Chordata; class Amphibia; order Caudata; family Ambystomatidae; genus Ambystoma; species Ambystoma mexicanum. The sequence goes on from NC_090940.1 coordinate 521,858,980, forward strand.
GCAGGGAGTGTGAACTACCCCTCCTCTTCTTCTCTGGCCAGCAAAACAGCAGAAATGTCCGGCTTTGCTGCCCGCTCATTACTAAAACTCAATACATCCTGTCCTCACTCTCCTCTACACCACTCCCTTCTCCCTCACTCGCTCTCAGGGCTCTCTTGGCACTCCCTCTCCCATTCCCTCCTTCTCTCCCATACACCTGATGAGGTCTCTAGACGAGTCTGCTCTATTAAAGTCTCATCCAAACAGGTGTTCCCCTGCTCCTCCAGAAATATCAAGGATAAAGTTGCCTCCCTTGCTCCAGCTTTGGCTGATTTCTGCAATCACTCCTTTGCCACTGGATCCTTCCCTCTACTCACTCCCTTGTGCACTCAGTGCTCAAAAAGCCTTCAGCCAACACCTCCTGTCTGACTAAGTACTCCCTATCTATATTACCCCTGTTATGTCCTGCGTTGTGTCCTGCGTTGTGCCGGAGGCCCAGCACGAGGGGCTGGCTCCGGTCCAAGAAGGCCGCATGGCCTGGGCGCGGCCTTGGCAGGGGAGCGCAAAGAAACACACACACACGCTGGCTCAGCTTCGCCCGGAACTGCCTCCCACTCAGGGGGCGGGGCTTTTATTAACATGCCCTACGTCACCGCGCTGCGGGAAGTAGGGCGGATATAACATTCCTCCTTTATTTCAACATGACCTAAACAACATAAACGTAAACCGCATGCTCAACTATAACACTTTTGCCACTGCTGGGGAAATTAGCATACATAGTCATTCAGCCTCGCAGGCGGCCTCGTGGCCTTTCTCAGGCTGTACCGCTTCGCTTGGGGGCTGTCCCCGCTCGGCTCGTCAGTCTGCTCACCTTCAGTACATGTGTCCTCACTGCTGGGTAGTCTCGGTGATTGCCAGCTGCAATCCCCCGCAGATCCTTCCTGGGGGTCTTGCGCCGGCACGTCGCTGCTTTGTTGCTCGTTGTCGTCGTGGTGCCCTTCGCCATCCGTCCAGAGGTGCTGGGGCACGGGCTTGAACCAGGAGGCGTTCCTTGTTACTTCCCGACCTCCCCGTGTGACCGTTATCATGGTCCCACGCCGGTTGCTGATAGTCCATGGCAGTTCGTCATACCTGGTGTCCATCTTGGATTTTGTGGGGTTTCGCAACATGATGACTTGGTCGCCCACTCTGTGGTTCGAGGGCCTTGCTCTTCTCTTGGCGCTCATGTGAGCATTGGCAAGTGTTCTCCTCGTTTCCACACGTGCATGGTCGATGTCGTCAGGGGTTCTGCTTGGATGATGGGGAATCGACGAGTTGATGACAGTTCCGAACATAAGGTCAGCGGGTGGTATGCCCGTGGTGCTGTGGGGGGTGACACGATAGTTCCTTAGGAAACGGAACAGGTCGATCCTCCATGGGCTGCCGTTTGCCTTAGATACTCGGAGTACCTTGTTGATAGTTCTCATGAAACGCTCGACGTCCCCATTAGCTTGCGGCCACCTTGGCATGATATGGTGGTATTTGACGCCCAGTTCCTGTAGGTATGACCTGAATTCCTCCCCTGTGAATGGGGGTCCATTGTCACTCTTAATGGTCGTGGGCAGACCATGGGTGGCAAACATCTTTTCTATCACCGGGATGACCACTTCCGCGGCGGTGGACTCCAGTATCTCGACCTCTGGATATCGTGAGTGGTCATCGATTGCCACCAGTAGATGTAGCCCCTCTCTGATTTTGCAAAAGTCAATGCTGATCGCTTCCCATCGTGCCCGGCCACGCTCGGCCGATAGGATCGGTTCTGGGTCAGGGGGTCCACTCGTTATTTGGCAGGGTAGACATGTGTTCACTAAGTCCTCCACTGGATCGTCAATGTGAGGGAACCAAACCCTGTGTCGGATCCGTGCCTTTGTCCTTGCAAGCCCTTGGTGTCCTTCATGCGCTAGGGCAACTATCCTGTCTTGCAGCCTTGGGGGTATGATGATGCGGTCACCCCTTAGCAGGAGCCCTCCCTCAGTGATCGAGAGGTCTTGTCGAACCGTGAACATGCCTGCTAGGAACGCCTTGGCCCCCTCGGTTCTATTGCGTGTATGCGACATGAAGTCTTTCCAGTTGCCTGACAAGATGGCATCCTTTACCAGATCGCAACATGGGTCATTCTGGGTTTCTGTCGTAATGTCCTCGATGTTTATCGCTCTGGGCCTCATGGTGTGGACCACTTGACAGATGTGCTCCTCCGTTTCTTCGGCGACTAACACTTCCTGCTGGGTGGCTGGTCGTGGGTGTCTCGACAGGAAGTCCGCGGGGTTGCCGCTGCCCGGTTGGTAGACAAGTTCGAAATCATATTGCTGGAGGTGTAGCAGCCACTTGGTGATTCTGGCTGGTGGGTGTGCCGATGACCCAATGAAGATTGGTAGCAGGGGCTTGTGGTCGGTGATCGCCGTGAACTTGCGCCCATATAGGTACATGTGGAAATGTCGACATCCCCATAGAACGGCAATTGCCTCCTTCTCTATGTGGGAGTACCTTTGTTCCGTTGCAGTGAGTGCCCTGGATGCATAAGCAATCGACCTTTTTGTGCCCTCTTTCGTGACCTGCATCAAGATTGCTCCGAGTCCGACTGGGCTGGCATCCACAAATAGTTCTGTCGGGAGGTCCGTGTCGTAGTAGGCCATCCTGGTGTCCGTTGACAGGGAGTCTTTTATGTTCTCAAATGCCTCCTGGCATTCGGGTCCCCAGTCCCACTTGGTGCTGGCCTTTGTTAGCTCCCTCAGTGGTTCGGATAGTGTTGCTAAGTTCCGAATGAATCTGCCACATTAGGTGGCCATACCCAGGAAACTGCGCACCTCGGTGGGAGTCATGGGGGGGCTGGCAGCTTGTATGTCCGCCACTTTCTGGGGATCAGGCGATATGCCGGTGCGGTCGAACCGGTATCCAAAAAACGTAATTTCTGGTTTTAGGAATTCGCACTTTTCTCGATGGATTGTGAGTCCGGCGCTTTCCAACCTGCCCAGTAGTGCTTTCAGTCTCACGATGTGTTCCTTGATGTCCGGTGCATGTATCAGGATGTCATCGCTCACGTTCAGTACCCCTGGTATGCCTCTGATGACCTCCTGGATGGTTTGTTGAAAAACCTCCGCGGCCGACGATATGCCGAAACTCAGGCACTTGTACCTCCTCAGGCCCAAATGGGTTGAGAACGTGGTGATGTAGCGCGATTCTCTGTGTAGCTTCAGCTGGTGGTACCCCGCCTTTAGGTCTACCTTCGAGAACACACACGATCCCGTGAGGTCAGTGATGATTTCATCGATTGTCGGCGTTATGTGTCGCTCTCTCTTTATGGCTGCATTGGGCAGGCGCATGTCAATGCAGATCCGAACTTTCCCTGGCTGTTTGGGCTTCCGGGTGACCACCATCGGGGAAACCCACGGTGTTGGTCCCGTGACTTCTTCGATAATACCAGCGGCTTCGAGTGACCTTAACTCCTTCTCGACTTGTTCCCTCATGTGGAAAGGTGTCCGTCGGTGTCTTACTGCGCGTGGTTGCACTGACTGATCAATATGTAGTTTGATGGTCTTTCCTTTGAGACAGCCTATCCCCCTCTGTAGCATGGGGTGCTGCCTGAGAAAGTTCTCGACCTCGGATGTGTCGTCAACGTGGCATATGAATTTTACCACGCCCAGGTCTTCAGCCGCATCTCCGCTCAACAGGCTTTCAATTCCCGCCTTGACGACGTAGATCTTCGACCACAACTTCTGTTCACCATGCTCAAGCGTGGTGCGGAACCTCCCGATGACTGGTAGAGGTTTTCGACTGCCGTAGGCAAATAGTCGAGTGTCTGTGGATTTTAGCTCGGGTCGTGGAGCGAGGGTTCGGAAAACGGTGGTTGGCATGACGTTTACCGACGCCCCCGTGTCGATGGTCATTTGTATGTCCTGGCCTTGTATGTTGACCATGCATTTTCGTCGCCTGGCGGTTCTTTTCGACTGGGCTGGCCCTTGGTTTAGTGTCGATACTAAGTATACCTTTCGGCCCTTTCCTTCGTTCTCCGTGCCTGCTGTTTGTCGTAGGGCTGAGAGATCATCTCCTTCTTCTTCCGTCGAGGAGTTGACTACCGCTACCCTCCTCGCGCTGGCTTGTTTCTTTTTCTTCGATGACCCTTTCTCCTGGGATCCTTGTGGGGGCGGCAACGGCGTACTCACGGATCTGCACACTTTCGCGTAGTGATCCTTCCGGCCACATGCTCCACACGTGGTGCCTTGCGCCGGGCAATTTCGCCTTCCGTGCCTTTGGCCACCACACCATCCACATTCAGTTGGTCCTGGTGCTCGAGGCTGCCACCTGTTCTGGGTGTAACCGCTGCCATATTCGCTCCTCGTTGATTGTCTGTCCGAGATTTGAGCCACCAATGCTGTGGACAGTGACGGCTGGAGTTTTTGTAGGGTCACTTCCATGTTTGCGGCCCTGGAGTGGGCAAGCTCCCTTTGTCGGCCCAGTTCCAGGATGCGCTGTAGAGGGATACCCTTCTCACTGAGCACGAGACGCCTCAGCTTCTCCGAGTGAATTCCATTTATGATTTGCCTCCTAATCTCCCTTTCAGTGTTCGTAAACTCACACGACATGGCCAGCTTCCTCAGCCTCGTGTGGTAGGCGTCGAGGGTCTCGTCGGTGGCCTGGATGGTCGTGCAGAAGATGAAGGTTTCATAGTCTGGATTCAATTGCGGGAGAAAATGTGCTGTCAGAGCGTCCTTCGCGCTCTGGTATGCATCTTGGCCGTCGTCCACCTCCAGGGAGTTAAAGATGCGCAGCACCTCGTCGCCCACACTAAGGAGTAGATGAGCCTTCATTTTTCTGGATGACGTGACGTCCTTACATTCCATGGCCATCTCGAACTTCTGTAGCCATAGCTGCCATCTGGGCCCACTGGACGATGGGTCCGTGAATGGGTCGAATGGTTGGATCAACGTCGACGAACTTCCCTGCGTGCGAGGCGGTGATGACGCCATGGACAGGTTTGCCGCCATTCTGGACGGTGTGGAAGGTCCAGGGGTAGATAGCCCAGTCGCCATGGTGATGCGTGCGCTCAGTCGCCGAGTGTCTACCTTTCAGGTTCGTGCGTGCCCTGTGGTGATGCAGCGTCCTACCGGCACATGTGCTCCGATGGATTGGTGCAGGAGACGACGTGCTGGTGGTGCCTGGGACGACACGTGAAAAAAAACTCTTTTTTTTTCTTCACCCTGCGAGGATGAGGTGTGGAAAAGGGGGATGAAAAGAGAAAAAAAAAATTTATTTTTTTTTTTTTTTTTTTTTTTGGGGGGTGGGGGTCACGTGGTCGTGAGGCCCCCACCGGGTGTCCAAAAATTTATACGGAGCGACCGTGTGGTCTCCGGAGCGCGTGGATGCTCGCTCACTTCCTCGTCGCCATTGTTATGTCCTGCGTTGTGCCGGAGGCCCAGCACGAGGGGCTGGCTCCGGTCCAAGAAGGCCGCATGGCCTGGGCGCGGCCTTGGCAGGGGAGCGCAAAGAAACACACACACACGCTGGCTCAGCTTCGCCCGGAACTGCCTCCCACTCAGGGGGCGGGGCTTTTATTAACATGCCCTACGTCACCGCGCTGCGGGACGTAGGGCGGATATAACAACCCCCTTCCTGGGCAAACACCTGGAGAAGCTGGCCATCTCCCAGCGTATCCACCACACTGAATCTTCTGGTGTTCTCCACGACCACCAGTCTGACTTCAGAGCAGCCAGAGGCACAGAAACTGCACTCCTGAAAACCTGTGAAGACTTGTTCTCTAATCTCTATTTTATCTCTCCGTCTGTTCTCATCCTTCTTGACCTTTCCACTGCCTTTGATATGGTCAATCATGCCACCCTTATAAATTGGCTCTGTGATACCCTTGTCATCACAGACCTGGCTCTGTACTGGTTGACCTCCTGCCTCTCTGACCGACCTTCCCAGGTTCAACTGTGCCCTTTTCTTTCCTGCATCACACTCTCCACCTGTGGTGTCCCTCTGGGCTCTATTCTCTCGCCCTGGCTTTTCAACATCTACCTTGCCCCTCTAGCCCATTTAATCTCTGCCTTCTCTCCTAACTTCCAGTAGTATGCGGACGACACACAGCTCTCCTTCAAGCTTCCCTCCACTGCCTCCTCTTCCTCCTCTCTCATTCCAGACTGTCTGCTATTCAGGCATGGTGTGCTGCCAACAATCTCTGCCTTAATGCCAGTAAGACTGATATCCTTCTCATTGGGCCCCAGCTCCCTCCTTCCCTCCTACACCCTGACCGCCCTCCATGGGCCCCCTCCCCTGACTCTCCTGTGAGGCAAAAATCCTTGGTGACATCTTTGACTCCTCTCTCTTCTTCCCTCCTCACATCATGGACCTTGCTAATAAGGCCCACTTTCAGTTCCTCACCATAACCCAGAAACTCAATGTCTCCAGAGCTTTGGTTCTCTCCAGGCTGGACTACTGCAACAGCCTCTTCCTTAATCTGCCTAACTCCTCCCTTCGCCCCCTTCAACTAATCCAGAATAGGACTGCGAGACTACTCCTTAGCCTCAAGCCCAGGGACTGCATCTCTCCAGCCCTAAAATCTCTCCACCAGTTCCCAGGTGGTAGAAGGATTAAGTCCAAGACCCTCTGCATCATTCACAAGGCTTTCTGGGGCCTGGGACCTCGCTATATCCAACACTCTCTCCCTAAATACCTCCCTGTTAGAGCACTTCAGTCTCCTAGCTCCAACAGTCTGCAGATCAGACGCTATTCCAAGCAGAGAGTGGAGGGTAGATATCTCTCCTCCGCATGTGCCTCACTCTGGAATGGCCTCTCTGCCTCTCTCAGACTTGAGCCAGATCTTCTTAAGTTCTGGAAGCTTCTCAAGACACTCCTTTTCTCTTCCTCCTTCCCTCTCCCCTCTCCTGCTAATGTCCCCTCTGCCCCTTTTGACTGGCTGCCTGGTTCCTTCAGATTCTTACAGGGCACCAGGCCCTCCTTGACCCGTCTACCCCTGCACTTGGTCCCCAGGACCCCCCTCTGGCACTCACCCTTCCAGGCTCCCTCCCCCTGCACTTGCCTGACTGAGGCTGCACCCCATTGAGCCCTTATAGCCCCGTCCCTCGCACATAGAACATGGACCTTCCTCCCCTGCACTCTCTATATTCCGCTGGCAATTGTCCACCTGGCCTCCCATTGGCACTTGCATAACCCATGGGCCCTTCCGCCGTGACCGGCACTTCCCCCGTGCCCTGTACTTCTTGTTAATGCACTTGCATGATCCGAATGACACAAGGCCTAGTAGGACAGTTCCCCACCCCCACTTTTTTGTCTTGTTGCGCCTTGAAACACCTTTTGGTGTATAGGCTCATTGTAAATACCCAATAAATAAAAAATACACTTATGAACTATGGCATTACTTTCCAATAACTCTTCCATTTCCCTCAAACTAAACTGAACATCATTGTCAGTGATGATAGAAGTGGGATACCTCTTTCATTCGAAAATATCTTCAAGGAACCTCATTGCAACTATAGTGCTGATCGCCATGGACAACATTACTTCGACCTGCTTTGTTAAGCGATCTACTAAAACCAGGTAGTACTCCAGTCCCTTGACCTAGAATGTTTAGGCCACTCTTTCCCGTGATATTAGCGGAATTTGCATTATGGAGTAAGCATTATTCACAAGACGCCCGCTCCATCCACTTTCTCACATACTATGCCGCCTCATACTCTCTTTTTAGTGTTTACGTCACATCTTAGCCATGAGGAATCTACTCCTATCCTCTGCTCACACTTCACTTTGCCTTTGTAGTCTACATCCATTATCCGTTGCCTCACTCCTCTGCCAACCCTCCATAACTCAATGCTTTCCGCGTGTAGTTTATCATTGATGGGCCACCTCCTTTCACATTCTAGGTGCTTAATGTCAGCCTTCGTTAGATTCTTTGCTTCACCCACTCTTTTTAATCTGACTAGCTCCTCATTTTATATCATGGCTTCTGCCCGCTCTCTTTCGCTGCAACAGCTTTCTTTTCAATGGACAGTACCCGATGGTCATCTTCACGTCTGTTCTCTGTTGTGGATGACGGCTTGATAAGCGGTTTGCAGTCTTGTTCTTCACACCAGTAACATAACAAACTTCAACTGTCTGCCCCTGAAGTGCCACCATGCACTCGCAGATGCAGACTAGCATCCTGCTGTCTAATCCTTCAGTGGGCAGGAATTCATTCAAAGTTTCATGTTCTGACCTGATTTTAAACTTGACTGCCATAAAAAGGATTTAAACATCCCTATCACCAATTTCACTGGCACTAGTTCCATTTTGATAATTTGGTAACTGCCATCAGGTCCTTTCAGTAGGTTGATGCAAATGCTACCACTTGCTCTCCTTCTTTATCCACTTGCAGTGGTATTTCACTTACTCTATTTTGAAAGACACCTGCCTCCACTTCTGGCTTACCGTCCCGACATGACATAACCACATGGGAGGTATTTCCAATCTTTTTTCATATGACCAACCTAATAGTGGGTAGGAGCCCTTCTCAGACACATACACTATCCAATGGGCTTGCTTGCCTTTCAATTCCAATTTGGGCCAGATCCACCCCCACCAAAGCAATATTTCTGCCATCAAAATCTATTGCATCAATTTCAATAGCAAAGGGTTCATTGGGTATTTTCCAGGGGTCTTATGAGTATTTGGCCTTCTAATCAATCATCATGGGTATTACAATCCGATTGATGGAGGCCTTTGGCATCACTAAGTGCGTCATCAATTGCGAAAACTACGTCCTCGTTCCTCCAATGATAAATCATCTATCATGTTTGGTACTTCTTTTGTACAGAACTTGGCCATGGGTCCTTTGTGCACACACTTCTTACATATTTGCAGCGCTGCAAAGATCCTACTCTATGAGATGTGGTATACAGTATCACACCAGAATCATCTTTTCCTGTCTGCCATGGCACTATCAAATCATCATCAGAAACAGAGAAGAGAACCCTGGGAAATGTTTGACAGGTATAGCCGGGCTGAGAATAACTAGGACTGAGAATAACTACCATTGATACAATAACCTGTACATTCATGGTTGTTGCAAAGTTCACAAAAACTAATTAATTCTGTCATACAGAATTGAAATCATTCTTTGTTTAAAAACAATGTTTTATTTTTTTATTATTTCATTTTAATACATGTGTATAAAGGTGTGAATACAATACTTGAAAACCCACCAACATACTCTTGGGATGACCTGAAATTCCTCAAAAATCCTCCTGAATATTAGCCAGTACATCAGCAGAGAATTCCTTTCATGAAATACTTCATTAGTAAATACAAAATCACTCTTCCTTTGTAGAGGTGACTCAAAAACAACCCTCAATGACACCCATAAACAATATGTAAATACATGCACTACACCAAGCATATGCCCAACATGTTCCAGCTGCTAAACGTCCCCCTCAGAACTTTCATCAGGAGCAGACTTCAATTAGAATAACATTTCAGGAGCTACACTCCATGGACGTGAAAAAGGATATCTTCAAATAAGGAATAGTTAAAAACACTGTTAGCCAACTTAATTTACTGTGTTTATTATCAATACATTTACAAATCACCTACATGGGTCAATGCCAACACTTTTCTTGCTCAGATTTTCCCATGACCTCCCCTTGCACCGCCTGAATTTCAGCAATGATGGCTAAGGCTCGGTCCTGGGATTCCAATTATTTGACACACTGCATGGTTTGCTCCACTGTTTTGGCCACCCTTACAATTTCATCCTGGGCCTGGGGCGCAATACCTTCAACTCTCTCTTCCTAAATACCTTCCTTCCTGAGCCCTTCGCTCATCCGCCTCCAACTCCCTCAAGGTCAGTCGCTTCTCCAAGCAACAAGTTGGTGGTCGATCTCTCTCTTTGGCAGGGGCCTCCCTCTGGAACAGCCTTCCTACCTCCCTGAAACTTGAGGAGAACCATCTCCGGTTCCGGAAGCACCTCAAAACCTTCCTCTTTGCTTCTGCTTTCTCTCCTCCTCTCCCCTGCTGAATTCCTGGGTGAAACTGCACTGGTTACCTGGCCACCCTGTCTGATCTCCGGCCCAGACCCCGCCAGCTGCACACCTGCACTGCCTCCATGGCTATCCCTGCACCTGGGGACTGTTTTCTGTATTCCTTCAGTCCCCGTACCAGCACTTATGTCTGCACTTACCTTCCACTTGGCACCTCTGGCTGTCTATTATCTTATTTTTTCTATTACCCCTTGTACTGCACTTTCACCTCTCTCATCCCCCACACAGTTTTCCCTTTCCCCCTTCCCATGCACTTGTGTGATCTGAATGACACCTGGCCAAGTAAGATCGTTGTCTGTCTTCCCGTTGTTCCCCCTCCCTTGCCTCGGCGCGCCTCGAAACACTTGTGTATAGGCACATTATAAATGCCATATCATATCATATATCCAGTGAGGGCCACCTTCCTGCACAATTCATCCTTCACTGTACTCTTCCTACTGTGGAGTATAAATAGGTCACAGTGACTCTCACACAATTTCTGGCCAAAGTTGCAAGAGGAAGCTAGACCTTTGAGGGCAGTGACGCATTTCTCCACCATCTCACCCTCTTTCTAGATCGTCATCCCAAAGTGGAAGCACACAAGCATCACTCTTTTTTTAGTTTCATAGGGCCTCATCACGAGTTGGGCGGTAGCCCTGAAATGTTGGTAGGTTTGAAAAATATCTGGGGCTATGTTAATTTTGGAACTGTCAGGACTGGGGGCTAGCTAGCCTTTTTGGTTGTCACCCCTGAGCTTCTATCTGGGGCTACCAACAAAAGACCCGGAGCTATAGCCTCCTAAACCCCCCCTAGCAGCGCCTCTGGTCTGGCGAGTTTACCCCTAGCACAGAGCTGGGGGTAAACACGCCGAAAAAAATGTCAATTTTCGGGCAAGCGCTGCGCTATTAGCGCATGCTAATTGCACGGAAAATTCCCCCATTGGGTCCAATGAATTGCAGGATACATTACCTATACACTCACCCTACCCCCTGTAGAGTGTAGACTTACTGAGATGGACAGCTCCGGCTGGTTATATCACTACTGGCGATAGTTCTTGGTCAGCCACAGATTTGGGTAGGGAATTCAAGAGGAAACTGGTCAACCCTGGGTCAGAGCTGCCATACAGGGAATCTGGAGGAAGCAGAGGACAGAAAACATACCCCCGCCTTTTCTTTGCAGTAACAAAACAGCACAAACAAGGGTGAGGAAGGGTTGCAGAAGAGTTGATATGGGATGCGTTTATGAGGCCTGTAACGCTCAGGCAGCAAACAGAAAGTACTAGTCAAACACAAATACTCACAGGGTCAGCAGAAAATGCCTGACTTTGAACCACACGCATTCTCGTATAGTGTGCCAAACCTTCTGAGTTCTGTGGAGAAGAAGGGCATCCATCCCAGCTTTACAGCAGAATTAGAACAGCCAGGAATGTATGCTATAAGAGGTGCCTGTGTGAAGAGAAGCGCAGGGGTAAAAACGAGCACAGAGCTCATAAGACAGCGGTGGCACCCGCATATGCCTGGAACGGTCGCAGGAACCAGCCTGAGGCGATCTCCTCCAAGATAAATACAGGCAAGGGTCAGGTCTGGAGAACGGGGTTGATGGTACCATTGGCAAGCAGGTACCAGTAGCGATGGCGCAGGACCGCAAGACGGGAGCATGCCTGGGCTTGACGTCAGCTGTGCTCTGGCCGCCGTGCCCCTGGCCAGCTCGCGCACTTGAGTGCTTGCCCTAGACAAGCAGTGCATTTGTTCAGGCACGTCACTCTCTACAAAGTTTGACCCGCAAGCGGCACTGAGATAATCGAATACCTTTCTCGGTCCCTTCCATTTGGCAGCTGGTGGCCTAGGGGATGGTAAGAACTGTGGAGAAGCTGATACGTTCTGCATCTCGGTGCTTTCACTTTCTGTTTGATGATAAATCCTCCCCCCTTGTCACAATTACCAGGCACCCAGGGTCTGTGTTTCTTTCTCTTCCTTTCAAGTGCAAACCAGGTTTGCTCTGTAAATAACGTGGGTAAAGCTCGACAACAGGCCTCTTGCGTACAATGCCTGCATCCGCTTCAACACTCGAGTACCTTTCTCTGGTGCCTGACTTGGCACCCGACCTCCTACCTAATGTGTTTGCTGTGGCACTTAAACTCTCATCACCTCTGTCTGACCTGGCACTCGACTGCATTGCATGCTGCTCACTTCCTGCTAGGGCTGTACCGAATAGCATATTTAGTATTCGGCTGAATACCGAGTAGTTTGTCAACTATTCGGCCGAAGCTGAATATGAAGCCGCATAGTTGCTTTATTCAATAAATTATGTTCCAAACATCAAAAAGCACACTTATTAAAAAAACAAATAAAGCACCATGTGAAATGCATTGTATACTTTTATTTCTCTTCATTGTAATTAATGTAGCACCTTTATTTAAAGTATAAAAGCCAGAAATAAAGCAGATTTAACCAAAATGAAGGGACCAAATTTACAGAAGATTGTTGCATATTCAGTGCCAGTTAAAGTAGGAGGCTCCACAAATGCAAAAGGACTGCCTTTGTGAATCAGATGCATTGCATTCTCTATTCAGTTGCAAAGTCGATGTGGTCGAGTTTCGAAACTTCTTTGCAGGTCACAAAGAAATGTATAAAATGGTTCCTGTCGGCTCATGCAGGACACAAGTCAAGAGGAAATCTGAAATGCGAGAACGCCATCTCACAACTATTTACCCCAACCAAGCAAATGCTGCTCACTTTTCACTTATCCTAGCCACTCTTTCTCACCAATGCACAAACATCTGCAACTTATAATTTTCTGATAAAATATCAGATAATGTTAAACTCAGGACTCAAGTCCTTAAAAAAAGAAAAGGGGGGACAATGACGTACGCAATGGGCAGTGACAGGACAGGAACTGAAAGTATCTATGCACATTTCTTTCATTTTGTTTTTTACAACTGAAAAAAGTGCACATTGCATATAGACATTTGCCAAAAGAAAAGATGTTCACGTATTGTTGCAGGCCAAGTATAAAAGATAAGCATGTTTTTTGTCTAAGAATCTGTAACAAAACATGCCCTAAAGAGCAGATTACAATATCAGATATTTTTCAGCTGTGTAATAGGAAGTTGTCTGGTCTAATTATACTCAGTTTTGCAAACCGAAGTCTATATTTGCGTTTCTGAGTTCATGTTGCATTGTATTCAAATGAGAATGTCAAAGTATTTGGCAAGAGCCGAATAGCAAGAAACTATTCGGCTGGAGCCGAATAGCTTTTTTTCAGCCGGAAATCGGCCGAATACTTACTCGAAGCCGAAGTTCGGTACATCCCTACCTCCTGCGCATGACACCCCTCGGCTCTCTGACCCCAACTTTGTGACCCTCTGCCAGTGCATTCTTTCATCTCCCACCTAGTCAAACCAAAAGTGTCACTACAGGTTCGCACAGCGTTTTTATTTATTCATTTATTTATTGCATTTATTTTACACCCAAACTCTGTGGTATTGTTAAGATGGATTTCTGAACTCGGACCTGGAGGGGCAGAGGTTCAGAAGGCCAGCCTCGTTTCTTGGAACAGGGTAACCTCTGGACAAGCCAGACCAATCAGGGTAGCGATGGCGGCGGTCAAGACTAAGTCTCAAGAGGGGTGAGGGTGACTGAAAGACCTCAATGAGCACACAAAGCAAGGACACCTACAAATTACTCCAGACAGGTGTTATATTAAAAATGTAGACACATTTATTACAAGGCCTTTGTAACATCAACCATAGCAAAGAATCACAATAATACTAAAGTAAACCAACACATCACAATCAATACAATGGGCCTCATTACGAGTCTGGCGGTAACCGCGGCGGTAAAACCACCTGGTTACCGCTGGACTCGTATTACCATTCCGCCTCCGTGACTCCCGGAATTACCAGGGCATTACAGCCCCGGTGTCCCGGGAGTCACGGAGGCGGAAGGTGTTAATGCCCATTCCCATTGAGTCCCATAAGACTCAATGGGAATGGGGAAGTGGAAACACCGGCACCATCTCGTGATGGTGCTGGTGTTTCCACGTCTGCCTGCAGGGGTCAGGATCGGGCAGTCCAGAATTAACAGTGTCGGCGGGTTTACCGTCACTGTTAATTCCGGACCGCCCGACCCGTAATGAGGCCCGATATATATACAAGACCGAAGGGCCTAAGGAGTTATGAGCACGTAATATGTAGACCACCTAGATGGGGAGGAAAATAGGCAGCGCAAATAATCATTAGTCCCAGTTCGACCTCAGAATTTCACCTAACTAGGAGGAAGTCCGAGCACTACGAAGAGAGGAGCCTTATGCTCAATAGTACATGCACACGCTTGTGCCAATGGACAAAAATAGGGTCTCTTAAAGGGTTTCTGACTGTTCAGGAAGGTGGATGAAGCGATGAAGAACAGGTCCCCACTACTCGAGCAAGACCTCCACTTGCGGGCGGCGGCAGGGTGAGAGTGCGGGACAGATCCGCTATTTCGCAATAGCAGTGGAAGAGAAATGGGTTCCTGCGCTAGGGGCCACCGGTTGGGGTATGGACTACTCACCGGTCCGCGACACAGGCAGACCCAGACTTCGCAAGTTCAGTTTACATTGCGGGCAGGTTCAGATGCAATAATCAGGACGTCTCGACACTGTGTAGATTCCGCGGTAGCAGGATGCAGGGACAAGGGTGTCCCAAAGGCAGCGAACATGCACAGGTTGTTACCAAAGCAGGGTAACATGGCAACCGCGTTTACTCTGGTCCAGGCGCACTCTTATCACTTCAGACCTGGGAATGCCAAGTATACGATATTCGGTGTGAGGGTGCCGTGGACACAGAGCTAGCAGTAGGCCAAGTTTCGAGGGCTTCCCCGAAACGGCAGCAGTGACAGAGCAAACGTCCTGTGTAAACTGGTCAGCCCACTGGTTGGCCCAGGGACACTTCCGAAGAGGCTTACTTGCAGGGTTTGATGAAGGTGCCGGGAATAGTTGATCCCACTATTCCAATAGGTCGAAGCGCCTTCGTAGACCTTCTAGGACGATAAGATGCAGAGGGGTCTCACAGGACGACACACTTGCACAGTTCATAATAAGTCCAGCGAGAGTTTCTAGGGCCTTTGGAATGACTAGAGACCCAAGAGCGCGGTAACATAAGTTACAGTGCACTCTTGTTTCATGTTGTACAAAAGCTGCAACATGAGGAAAGGACTAAGGGAAACAAAGTCTCCCAGTACTGACTGTCTTAAGGGCATGTCAGTTTCCCCAAAAGAATTGAGCGAAAGCCCAGAGGTGTGCGGCGGAAGGCTGCTCTTCTCTGGCAAAGTCTAGATCAGGGTGTAAAACAGCAGCAAAACGTTTGGGAGTTGACACGTGGAGGGAAAATTACATACAATTATGAAATCTTTCCTAACAGGTATCATTGCGTAGTTACAGACATCTTAATTATAATTCGATAGCATTCATAGTACATAGATGTTCCATACAATTACAAAAGATTACATAATGAAGAAACATTGGTTGAAGTTACATAGGTCATGTTACTTATTTACATATTTTGGTAGTAGTCTTTGTTTAATTGGCATCTGTCTAGAGGGGAGGGTGGCTAACTATTATTAGCTAGGTATCATCTAGCTAAAGTTCGTTAAACATCCAAGTTTTTAGTAGTTTTTTGAAGCACTACAAGGAGTCTTCATTTTTTATGTTTAAAGTTGGAGAGTTCCAGTGTTTAGGGAGCCATGGCTGGGAAGCTGCTTCCCCCGGCTCTAGAGCTTTTGTAACGCAGGACCACAAGGAGCAATTTTTTTATTTTTTGTAACATCTATTTATTAGTTTCAACAAAAAAAAAGAGAGAGCCATTTCAATAGAAAAACAAACAACTCCCAAGGCAACTCCCCAGCCTCTCCCACCCCCACCCCTCTCCAACGATGGTCGCAGTGTTGACAAAGTTCATCGTACTAACAAGTCCTCGCAACGTCTCAGCCATGAAAATCCAACAGTTTTAATCTTTGGGGGCACCATTGCTCCCTGAAGTCCCACCTCAAGTAGTCCAATGTCTCCCCCCAGTCCGCTGCAAATCCCCCCAGATTCCCATCCGTCGCTTATGTGGCCCATTCCAGCGCAACAATATCCCACATTTTCCTTAGCCAGTCCTGCTCCGTGGGGATCGTTGGGCTCTTCCATGCTTGTGCAAGCAGACCCATGGCTGCCAGGATAGAAACCGCTTTCGCCTTAGGGCCTCCTCCTCCCTCCCCCCGACCCCTCCCTTCCCCAGCAGGATCTCTCGCGGGGACTGCATTCCTCCTTGGCTTAAAGCCTGAGATTGAGCACGAGCAATGTCACTCCAGAAGGGTCTGACACGCGGACAATTCCACCATATATGCGGGGCCCTGCCCACCTCCCCACGCCCCTCCAGCAATTCCCTGATGTTGCCGGGTGCATTGTATGCAACCGGGCCGGGGTATAATGCCAGCCAAAGATATACTTATACCAAGCTTCTCGCAGTTGGGCCGCCTTAGCTACTTTTGGAATGATCCTCCACAGCCTCTCCCAGTCCTCCATATCCATCGCCGTCCCCCCTTGCTGCGCCCACGACCTCATATATGGCCAGGTGACACTCGGGCCCGAGTTCTCCAAAAGTTTATATAAATCTGAAATGAGACCTCTACAGCCGTCATGGGTCAGGAGGAACCGTTTGAAGAGCATCAGCCCACGTGTATCGGCCTTTTTAACCTCCGCCGACAAAACCCAATGCCTAATTTGAAAGTACCTATGCCTTTCATCCTCCCCAACCCCGAATTCCTGTTTGCATTCCTCAAACGTTTTCAGCTCTCGGTCGTGGAACATATCTCTCAACACACTTCATCCCCCTTCCTCCCATGCTCTGAATGCCCCCTTTCCAGCCCTGGTGAAAAATCCCCATTACCGAAAATAGGTGTGAACGGGGAAGGAAGAGGGGGAGGAAGAGATGAGATCCCTCGTTTCTCAACAGCCCTGCCCCAGGTGACCACCATCCCCTTTGTGATGTCACTCAGATAAATATGTGGTGGCCTTGATCTCTGGAGAAGCCATAAGACCTCCCCCAAGTGATGACGGGCGACCGCTCGGTCCATTTTTACCCAATACTTCTTGTACTCCTTCGCAAACCACTCCCTAATAACTCGTAGGAGTGCAGCCTCATGGTAATGCTCAAAATCGGGGAGACCCAAGCCCCCTCGCCCCCTTGAAGCCACCAACAGGCGCCACGACAGACGCAGTTTCCTGCTCCCCCACACAAACTCTTTGACCACCCGACTCAGTTCCTTAAAGAAGCCTCCAGGGAGAGACAACGGGATCGCCTGAAATAGATAAAGTATGCGGGGCAGAGTTACCATTTTGATAACCTCTCCCCCCACCAACCAGGAGATCTTAAGGGCCTTCCACCTCCTTAAATCCCTCTCAATTACCTCTAACATGGGTGTGTAATTCGCACCGTACCAGCCACCCAGGGAGGGGGTTATCCGAATCCCCAAATAACGTATCCTGCCCGGGCTCCATTTAAACGGGGAAAAAGCTTCCAACTCCCTCGCCTCGCTCTCCTCCAAGGAGAGGCTCAACAGTTCAGATTTCTGCCAGTTAACCCGCAGGCCCGATACTTCCCCAAATTTAGTCAACAGTTCCATACTCGCCCTAATGGACTCCTGCAGTTGCGTCAACATGAGCAGCCTGTCACCCGCGAATGCGGCCACCTTGTGCTGAATCCCCCCGAACGGTACACCCCGGATTTCGTCCCTTTTCCTTATAGCCAGTAAAAGGGGTTCCAAGTATATAGCATAAAGCAGAGGGGACAGGGGACACCCATGTTTCGTCCCTCGCCTGAGGCTAATTGGGTTTGATAGTTCTCCAACCAAGTTCCGTGCACTGGGGTTCTTATAATTTACCTCCACCATGTGAATGTACTCTGACCCTAGACCCATCCTTTCCATGACTCGGAACAAGAAAGACCACTCAACCCGGTCGAACGCTTTCTCAGCGTCGATTGCTAGTAAGATCGCCGGAGTGGAAGTCTTCCTCGCTTTCTCGACTACATGTGCCACCCGTCTAATATTATCGGCCGTCTGCCTCCCTGCCACAAAGCCTGTCTGGTACTGATGAATCAGCGAAGGTAAGAACTTTTCTAGCCGCCTAGACAATATTTTAGCATAAATCTTCGCTTCCGTGTTTATGAGGGCAATGGGTCGATAGGAAGTGCACTCCTCTGGGTCCTTGCCCGCCTTGTGCACAAGCGTTATTTTTGTCTCCTCCATCGAGGGGGTGATGCTGCCTCTGAGCCTGAATGAATTGAATAATTGCGTCAGGTAGGGGACTAACAGATGCAAGTAGAGTTTATAAAGGAGGTGGGATAGCCATCCGGACCCGGAGCTTTACCACGGGGGAGAGCTGCTATAGTAGCCCGGACCTCATCCTCTGTAATAACTCGACCTAACTCTCTCTCCTCGTCCCGAGCCAGGCGTGGGAGGGGAAGGGCCTCAAGAAACTCCCTCTGAGGCTCAGAACCAGGATTTTGAGAAGTGTACAGTTCTTCATAGAACTCAGCCAGCCTCCCCTTGATCTCATCTATCCGGGTGAGCCTTCCGCCCTCCTTTCCCCTCATGGCCAGGATAGTATTACGTTCCCTGTCCCCTCTGAGTAGACGCGCCAGGAGCGAGTCAGCCTTATTGGCCTTCGCATAAAACATTTGCCGTACCCTAAGCAAAGCCCCCTCTGCCTTCTTTGTCCTGAAGACCCTCAGTTGACCCTCTGCCACCCGATACTCCCTATACACTCTTCAAGTGGGATTTTCCCCCAAACGTACCCTGGCGGCCTCCACCTCCCCTTCCAGCTGCGCCTCTAGTTCTCGCAGCAGCTTATTTCGTTTTGCCTGTAAAGCAATCAATTCTCCCCTCAGGGTGGCTTTAAACGTTAATGTTAAAGGACATTTGTACCGCGCACTATCACCACCGTAGTGGTCCCTTGGCGCTCTGGCGGCTCTGAAAGAGGAGGGGAGGTTGAGTTAGTGGGAGGAAGCAGGAAAAGTGCCAGAGAGCAGTGATGTGCAGTTGGCGGCCTCAGCCCGGTGGGTCTGTTAGCTGGTCCTGGGCTGTTTGCGGCTGGTAGTCGTCATGTACTGTTGTGCAAGGCTATGTGTGTTTTTGTTTTGTTGTTGCAATGTAGTGAAGTTTGTGCGGTTTGTTGTGCTGTAGGTTTTGGTTGCGTTTGGTTTGGAGTTTGAGAGGTGTATGCAGAAAGCGTCCCATCTAACCTCGAGGCTCGTATCTACACTGTTATTCCGTTCGAAGAAGTCTTGAATCTTACTGCCTATCTCCTCCCGTGCTACCTGATCTCTCAAGAGAGCCTCGGGAAATTTCCAACCCCACACCACCGGCCTGCGCCTCCCCAATCGGAGCTCCATCCAGACTACCTTGTGGTCCGCACCCCTCCAATGAGACTTGCCGATGTCCAAATATAGACTATTCTTGATTGGGTTCTATGAACATCCGACAGAAAAGTGAATCCTCCCTCGCCCCCCCCCCCCCGCAGTGCCCTCCACACATCCCACAGACCCGCCTCCTCCCACCGTTCTTTCAGTTGAATAGAGGCTACTGCGCCCCCTCCACCCCCTGCGTGCTGCATGCAATCTCTCCCCCTGTCCCATGCTATGTTCAAATCCCCCATCAAAATCACTTGTCCCCTCGCGAAATCCTGTAGGATGCCTACTACCTCCTGCAAAAATTGATCCTGGCCAACATTCGGGCCATATACCGAGGCCATAGTGTAGGGTGTACCCATGTGCTCTCCCCGAACCAAAATATATCTCCCGCTCCTGTCTCGGAGGACATCGGACACTCGGAAATCCAACCCCCTTCCAAATGCTAAGGCCACTCCCCCCTTCTTGGTAGGGCCCGAAACGAACAGTATCTGTGAGAAGCCCCTTAGCCTTACACAGTGCTGATCCCTCCGCAGCAAATGGGTCTCCTGTAGAGCTAGGACATCTGGCTTAGGGACCTAGTAAATTGTTCTAGCTTTTTCCTCTTTAGAGGGGAGTTCAGCCCCCTAACATTGTGTGTTAGCCACTTGAAGGTTGGGCTGATAGACTAGAAGCTCTTTTTCGCTGACCCCGGCCCCGTAAACCTGATCCATTCCGCCTCCTTTTCACACCCCTCATGGGGGTACGGTGGGGCCCCACTACTCCATTACCCTCTGCCCTCTTCCCGCACCCCAGCTTGCTTGAGTTCACCAACCAGACCCTACGACCATCCCCCAAAGGATCCCTCCCCCCCATTCCCCCCACCTTCCAACCCCAACTTAAGGTGGAGCAACTCCCCTTCCCCCTCCCTCCCTCTCAACTGAGCACCCTCTCGATGCCCGAATGCCTCTGCCTCCCACCTCCCCCCTCCACTCCTCCCGCCTCCCGAAGAGTACAGCCTTCCTGCCTCCCCCCTCCTCTCTCCTCGGGTAAACTCACCCTTTCCGATTCACAGATGGGTTCTACCTCCCGCCCAGTATTTCCTATTGGTAGCCCACCATCCTCAATCCAAGTCTATACTTGGGACCCTCCCTGCGCTACATGACTCCCCTCCCCAGTGTAGCCCGGACTACCCCCTGACCGCGATTTGCCCCCTTGCCTAACCCTCCTTCTCTTCTCCCCCACCGTAGACCACACCCATGGCCTCGCTTCTGGGGTAATCCCCTCCGCTGGCCTCCCCGAACTCATAGGGATTTCGTCAACATCAAGCCCAACAAGCCAGCGCCTTCCTGGACGGAGGTGATTCGCTTCTGAGTCCCTCCCCACTCAAAAACCAATCCAAAGGGAAATGTCCATCTATATTTAGTCCGTTTCTCATTCAACGCCTTGATGACTGGGGCCATCAGCTTCCTTTTCACCAAAGTGCTTTCTGCCAGGTTCTGGAATAGTGCAATGCGATGCTCCTGATATTTTATAGGTTCCTGCTTCCTCGCCTCTTGAAGTATTTCTTCCTTTTGGGCATATCTGGCAAACACCGCCAGGACTTCCCGGGGTTTGGCCTGGGGCCCCAGCCCTTCTCTACCAACTCTATTTATACGGTCTAACTCAATCACCTCCGGGGCCGAGGACCCCAGGATTTCCGCAAATATCAATTGAGCGGTTCTCTTGAGGTCCTTATCCTGAACCGACTCTGGAAGCATTTTAATTCGAATATTCACCCTCCGAGATCTATTCTTCATATCTTCAACCTGCGTTTCCAGGTTGCGGGTGGCGATATCCAAACGCTCTATTGCTTCGCTACTTGCTGCCACCTCCTTGTCCAGCTCTTGTAACCCTCTCTCCAGCAGATCGGTTCTCTCGCCCTGCTGCCGCAGCTCCTATTTAATTTCTCCCATCGCCGCATTCAGGTCCGCTCGAAGAAGCTAAAACTGGTCCTGGAACGTCTTGGACATGCTAGTGTACAGGGCCTGCATTTCACCCTTCAGATTAGCCCGCGACATCCCAGATGAGCTCCCCTCCATCGACGATGCAAGCTCCCCTGTCTCACTTGCCCCTGCCGACTTAGCCAGGCCCCTCGCGTCTTGCCCCGGCCATAGGGAGGGGAGAGTGCCCGAGAGTTCCCCCTGGGTCACCTGACCCTTCCAACTTTTCACCTTGGGCTTTGAAGCCATCTCCAAATGGGAACCCGTCCGCTCCGCCCCTCCTCCGCCTGGCTCCGCCGCGTGATTCTCCGCCAGATACCAGTACCAGTCCTTTCTAAAGGCCTCTTCACTCTTCGGACCCTCTACCCAGGTCAATTACCACCAGACTCTGCTCCCCCTGGGCAGCGAGTTAGGCCAGTTCACCTCTATGCAGCTGCCTGTTCCCGGACAGAGCAGGACTCCCCTCGCCAGGGGCAACCGAATGATGGATAGGCCAGTGGGATCCGGGGCCGGAGCGCCCTCCCCGGGACCTTCCTCTACAAGAGTCCTCTCAAAGTCTCTCCGGGGGCTGCCCCCAGCTGAAGAAACCTCCCAACAGAGGTAGTTCTCTCCTCCCGGAGCCGCGGGGCGGCCGAGCACTACACCACCACCTCCTCCTCCATACCGGCCCGGGGTAAGGGCCCCCCCGGGCCAGCCCTCAGCACCGTGCTACCGCCCTCCTCCTCCTGCTGCACCGGGCTCCGACTCAGCTCCTCTTTATTGCTGCCCGCTCCAAAGTCCACCTCCGCGCTCTGCGCCTCCCTCAGTGCAGCAGGGCAAGCCCCAAAGTCGGCTCAAGCCGGTCCCACCAACGTACTCCCACTCCGGAGGACCGCCGAGATCAGCCTCCTTTCTCCCGCACGGGGGCCACGCACCTCGTCCTGCCGCTGCTCTTCCCGGCTCACCCTGCACCAGTGGAGGCTCGCCGCTTCCTCCTGCTCCGGTGGGTCGGGGAACGGGAACACCACCCCGGACGCCCACCGCCACTCCGCTGGTCGCCTCCCTTCAGCAATGCAGCAGGCCTGGATCCCTGCTGACACCAAGCCCCCGAGGTCGAGCCTGCCTCGCTCACCCGGCACTCCGCTCTGCTTGGGGGCGGCGGGAAACCAACTCTGCCCGCCCTCTCAACACGCCCCCGCTTCGCCGGTCTCCTCACCTCAGCAGTGCTCCAGGCCGTGTTCCCTCCTTTCCCCGGATCTCAAGGATCGAGCCGGCCTCGCTCGCCCCGCACTCCGGTCCGCTCCAGCGCAGCAGGTCATCCACTCCACCCGCCCTCACGACACAGCCCCGAGCGGCGCTCCCGGGGCCGGCGCAGCTCCTCCCAGGTCGCATCCAGCTACGCCACCAACTCGCGGCCGAAACTCTGCTTGCCGCGAAATGGCCGCATCTTCCACAAATTCAATCCCCGCCGGGGCTCCGACTCCTCAGGGGTTCACAAAACGCCACTACTCGAGCTTCAAGTCGCCACAAACGCTGGATGGTGGGCCTCCTCAGTCGTTCGGGCTCGGGAGCTCCGTGGGCGCGACTACCCACTACGAGCGGCCATCTTGGAATCCAAGGAGCGAGTTTTTATTAGATATGAGCGTTCTGTACAATTTGTTTTTTACTTATTGAGTTGTTGATGTAGATGGGTGCTTTATTAGCGAGGCATTTGTGGGTAACACACAATGGGCCTCATTACAGGTCGGGCGGTCCGGAATTAACAGTGTTAATTCCGGACCGCCCGATCCCGAGTCCTGCAGGCGGGAGGTGATGCTCCCGCTAGGTCTGACCTGGCGAGTTTAACACCGCCCGCCTACAGGCAGACGTGGAAACACCAGCACCATCACGAGATGGTGCCGGTGTTTCCACTTCCCCATTCCCATTGAGTCCTGTGAGTCCTGTGGGACTCAATGGGAATGGGGATTTACAGAATTCCGCCTCCGGAATTTCCGGGACACCAGGGTCGTAATGCCCTAGTATTTCCGGGAGTCACGGAGGCAGAATGGTAATATGAGTCTGGCGGTAACCGACTATTACCATTCTATAATTAAGTTGAGTGAGCATTAGAACAAGTTACACAAAGGACCAACCTGTATACTCACTCAAGTATAATTAAAAATAATTCTAGCCTTAATGTGTAACCAGTGGGTCTCCCTCCTGATATTAGAGATGTGGTTTGACTTTTTTAGACCTACGGCAGCTCGTAGCGCTTTGTTTTGCATTAGTTGTAATTTGCCTAGGTTAGCAATCAAGGTACCTAGTAGGAGTACGTTACAGTAGTCCAACTTGGATATTATCAGTGTCCTGGCTAGGGTAATGCAGTTTGTGGGCATGAGGAATAGGGCAATTAATTTGGACGTATAGGAAGTAGATGAAGATAAAGCGTTTACATTTTTCGTCATAGTTAAATTAGCGTCTAGACTCCTAAGGTTTTTACCTGTTTTGATACTGGAATCAAAGTACCATCAATGTTGATTGATGTATAATGCGAGTGGAGGGCATTGATTTTAGTTTGGAAGCCTACGATGAGAATCTCTTTTTTCTCATCGTTGAGGCATAGGCGGTTCAGAGCCATCCAATTGTGTATTATTGCATAGATTTTGTTGATGATCAACGTGTCATGGTCATAGTTCCCTGTGATCGGTATGAGGATCTGGGTGTCATCTGCAAAGTTGGTGTAGATGACACCCATGGCAAAAAGAAGCTTAGTTTACGCATTGTATAGAGTAGGTGAGAGATACTCTAGACGTATGTTCAGCTAGAAAAGATTTCACCCAGAGGTTGGCATCTTTAGAGAAACTGAAGTCATTTGCTAGTGTAGCACATAGATTGTCGTGGTCCACTAGATCGCAGCTGCCGATAGATCTAACAACAGTAGTATGCAGAGTTTACCTGCGTCCCTAATGGCGTCCATCTGGATTTTCAAATGAAGGAGTGCCATTTCGGTGCTATGGTTAGGCCTAAATCCCGATTGTCTAGCTCCCAGGAGCTAGTTTTATTCTAGATGGGCTTGAATTTGGGTGTATGCTATTTTATCTATGATCTTGAGCAGAAACGGCACCATGGTTATTGGTCAGTAGTTCGTAGGGACTGTCGAGTCCAGCAATGGCTTTTTCAGAAGTGGGGTCACCCATGCTTCATTTATACTGGCTGGAACCGTATTCATGTTGAACGAGGCATTCACAAAGTTAGTAATAATAGGAGTGAGAGTGGTGGCACATAGTTTGACTACATGTGCTGGGAAATTATCCCCATTGTTAGTAGCAAGTTTCTGGGCAGACGTGGTTCTTGACTCTGTCAGCGATGGCGATGGCAATCTTAGGGGTGCCCTTACTGTTACTGTTAAGCATGCTGTCTTGGGCCCACATCTGGCAGATGTTTATGTCCACGCTGCCCCCTTCATCTTATGACAGTCTTTTATTTCACTTTGAAAGCCTTGCAGCAGCCCGCAAGTTTCCTACGTCACCAGTGGGCTGCTTGTAGTGACGTGGTCATATTACGCCAGCGACAGAGTGATGCAACTCCGTCGCAGGAAATAAAAGGGGCATTCCCACGCATGTGCAGCAGAGCCCAGACGGAATACCCATGTGTTGGTCTGTGGGGGCACGGGGCTACTGTGATGCAAGGCCACGTGGCCTTATATCAATGGTGACGAGGAGGTCACTCATATGTACCCTCGTGTTGGATCAGCTGAGCTGACAGAGACATCAAAGGGAATGATCAATCCGCTCGGCAGCTGTGTTGGCACACGAGTGGAAGGTGAGAGACACCCTGCAACGCCGGCAAGAATGAGATTTCTGTTTCCCAGCCACAAAAGTGCACATGCACCTCTGGAACATTTTTGAGCATTTATTTTTCTTTTCTCTTTTTCATCTGACATGCAATGGAGTTTTGTGAGTTTTTCGTTGTCTTCTCCTCATGAATTTTTGAATATTTTTGTATCTGCTGGTGGTCTACCGAGACACTCTTGCGCAGATCCCTTAGGCGGTCACACTGCGTTGTGGCACTCTGATCACTGAAGGGTGCCTGAGTGCACAGTGTGACATTGCTGAGTGGGGTGTTGTGCAGGCATGGCGGATGACCAAGTCGCGGCCGCAGGTGCTCCGGCGGTGGTCCATGTACATTGTCAGTAAGGGGCACTGGCTACCATGCCAAAATTCAGTGTATCTGGGGCACGAGCAGCACTGGGCCCCAGATGGAACTTGTGGTTGAAGCTTCTGTAGATGTACTTCACAGTGGTTGGGGAGGTGAATGACCAGGTGAAGACATCGACCCTTCTGTACTCTGCAGGACCAGCAGTGTTGAACATGTTTGAGACATTGCGGCCTGTGGATGTCTCCTACTGGGCAGCAAAGGACTCTCTGAAAGACCATTTCATTCCTTTGGGGGTCATGGATTATGAGAGGTTTGTAATGTGCTCTGCCAAACAGAGGGGCGATGAGTCACTGGACTCCTTCCATGGCAGGCTGAGGCAGCTGGCAGCCACATGCGCTTGGAACAAGCAGGTTAATTCAGGGGTGTGCCTCAGGAAAGATGTGACGACAGGTCCTAAGGGAACCGGGGCTCACCCTGGTGCAGATTCCAGAATTGGGGCGATCCTATAAGTTAGCAGACACGAGGGCTTGCAGAATGGACAAGGCCATGAAGATGGTGAATCTGGTGCATGTCTGCGCGATAGGGCGCCAGCAGGGCATCAGGTGTAGTCGGCGTGGAATGGCCATAGAAGAGACAGGGTACCGGAGATGCCAACTGACTTCACACTGTGTGGATACGACCTCCCGCAAATGGTCAAATGTGCTGCAAAAGGGCCAGTGTGTGGGAGATGTGGGGCAGTCGATCATTTTGCACACATGTGCAAAGCCCCGTGGCAGTAGTTACACCAAGAAGCCCTGCCAAGATGGGCATGTCTGCTCAGGGACGCTTCCCAAGGTTGGCCGAGGTGGATCAAGATGAGGGTCAGCCGAACCATGAACCTGACCCAGATGATGAGGAGAAAGACGTGTTCTTCAGCTCCAGTCTCAGTGACCTCAAGGGCAAGAAGAAACAACAACCAAGATGTGCGGTGTCTGTGGATGAATGTGAGATCCCGGTACTGATAGACACAGGAGCATCTATGGGTGTAATGGCTTTGGAACATTATGACGCGTTGCCAGGCCTGCCGGCCCTGGCCTGGGCAAAAGTGTGAAACTTCACCTTCGGTGGTAAACAGCCACTACCGCTGAAAGGGGCATTTGGCTCGAGAGTGGGAAATGGGCTGACACCGTCAAGCTGAGATTTTTCATCACTGACGTCAGCAAGGATACTCTACTGAGCTGTGCTACTGCCGATGCCCTCAAGATTGTCAGCTTCTTATATGGGGTCTATGTGGAGGAGATTCACAAGGTGCTGCGGAAGTTCGAAGAGGTGTTTGTGGGCACAGAAAAACTGGTAGGGGAGCCAGAGAAACTGCATATTGATGAATCCATCTGCCCGGTGGTCCTGAAGCACAGCACCCATTTCATCTGAGGGACCAGGTGGACAAGTAGATAGAATGCCTGGTGGAGATGGACATCATTGCGACAGTAGAGGGGTCAACCCTGTGGGTATCACCGATAGTGGTGGCATGGAAGCCGAAACAGGCGGAGTCAGTTCGGATCTGTGTAGACATGCGCCTGCCCAACAAAGCTATCAAGCGGGAATGGCACCTCACGCCCACACTGGATGACATCATTGCAGAATTACAGGGAGCTAGGTTTTTCTCCAAACTGGACCTGAGGGCAAGCTATCATCAGGTGGTCCTGCACCCTGAGTCTCAGTACATTATAACTTTCACAACTCATAAGGGTTTATACAGATATAAGCGACTCTGTTTTGGTGTATCATCAGTGCCTGAGATTTTCCAGAACATTATACGTGGAGTGCTGGCCGACCTGGCCGGGGTTATTAACATCAGTGGTGACAGTTTGGAGTTTGCTGTGTCTGAAGAGAGGCTAGAGAAGACACTTGAGAGGATCAGGTCACTTCTCTGGGACTGTTAGTGACAATTCTCCAAATGTGCTAATTTCCCTTATTTTTTGAGACCCCCAGCAACTTTGCTGGATTTCTGGGATTTGATTTATTTACCTGGAAAGAGTGTGAGCCTTTTATTCTCACTCTTTCATGTATTGTGATGTGTGTTTTACTTTTGTGTTCTTTGGTTATGGTGTTTTAAACCAACTGCATGGCATCATATTTTTCTGTGTGTCACACAGCACCTTCAGTGCAGTGGCACAGGGGTGTCTTTCAGACTCCCCAAGGTTTAAATACCTTCTCTGGGACTGACTACTGTCTCCCAGAGTATGTAAAGTTAAATTGACTTTACTAGTCTCTTTAAATTTACTGACCCAGCACACATATCTTCCTATAGAGTGCTGGAGGGGTTGCTTAGCTTCCCCTGAGTCAAAACACTCATGTAACAGTAAAATGTTACCTTTTCCTACTTCAAATGGCTGGTGGCAGTAGTTTAGATCAACAACTGTGATTTTTCCCGACCGCTAACAATGGTAGCTAAAAATCAAGGGTAGCATGTTTTTCAATATGGCGATATATATATATAGATATATAAAAACAGACTCTGGTCAACTGTTTTCGCCATTTCTTTTAGGAAAAGTCCTTCGTGTGTTTGTCTCTGCGTGCCAAACCAGTTTGGTCCCTTTGTTCGTGCCCTTTGGCGAGCTTCTGTGCTGAAGCCATCCTCTGGTGCCAGAGTGTCTGGGGTGGACAGGATGTGAGGAAGGTGCCCGAAACTCCCTGTGCTTAGTCCCATAGGAGACCTGAATGCACTCTGGAGTGATTGGCTGGCTAGCTGTCCGGCAAGGACAGCCACCCTGCTGGGTGAGTGACAGCCAGGCTGAATGAATGGGGGGAAAACTGTGTAAAAGCAGGTCTCTGGGACTTGGAAAACAGAGTCGACCACTGGAACGAAAGAACCGAAGAGGAGAGGAAGGAAGAGGACTGCTGCAACTCCTGGGCGACCGGTGAAGCCCTGCTGCACTTCCGAATTGCCTGAAACTCTGACGACAGAGAAGCCCTTCAAGGTTAACTTCTTCCCTTGAGTTTGGTGGGAACAACCAAATTGCAAGCCACCTGGACACTGTCCTATTCTGGTCTAATTTTCATCAGAGTGCTGTTGAAAACCGGATAGCCAGAGGTAAGGAAACCAGGGGGACTTTAAGGCACTTACACCTCAAACCGATGTCTTGCTACAGCTTTTGGCCTGTTCCCTGGGCAGTGCAGGAACCTCCCAATGTCCTCCTTCTCGAACTGCCAGGAACAACTGCCTCAGCTACAGCTTTCTTCATTGACAAGGTACTGTGCAAACGCGGTCCGGAAATCATTTCGGCCATTGAGAAAGTGCGTGAAACTTTCCTCAACTATGAAGGCTTGTCCATCCCTAAACATTCGTCAAACTTTTCGCCTAGCCAAATCCTTTAAAAGTCTGTAGCAAAGAATTAACCATTGCATACCAGAACTGTGCTATCCTATTCAAAAGACTCTGAACCATTGACTTTGGCCCAGGCCTATTGAGAAGAATAGCTGGTTGTAGTTAACTGAAACCCTTTGCCCTGCCTATGAATGTATTTGGGCTGCCTATTCTTATAACCTTGTCTTTTTACCCCTTTTTTAATTATCTGAAGTGCCATTTTGCTCACATTTCATTTTTGAGCTAAACTTGTTTTATTACTTACCGGTTGGATTTTTGTGGTATATTAGTGTGTAATATTGAGCTGCTTGTGCTGGTGTAATGTTTTATAAATGATTGAGTAAATAAATGTATATTCATTTACTGAGAGACCTTGAGTAAGTGTTTACTTGAATCACTGTATTGGTTGGTCCTTTGTGTAACTTGTTCTACTGCTCACTCAACTCTTGAGATAAGTCTGGCTGCTCAGCCACTGCTACCACATAACTGTGTAGTACAGGCTTGTACCAAAGGTGAAATTGTACTGACACTTGTAGTCTTAATTGCCTGTAGTGTTCCCCAAGGGTACTACAGGTGAATCTGCCTAACAGGGACTCACCCGCCACAAGGAGAAATGTGAATTCTTCAAGGAAAAGTTTGAGTTTTTCAGGTTTGTGTTTCAGCAGGGAGGTGTGTCGCTGGATACCAGAAAAGTGAGAGACATCAAAGAGGCAAAACCACTGGAGTCAGACATGGATGTGAGAAACCTCCTTGGTATGGTAATATACTGTGGGCGGTTCATCCGAAATCTGGCGACATTGTCCCAATGCAAAATCTGATGAATAAAGAGTGCACTTGGCAGTGGGGCCCACTGGAACAGAATGCATTTGCACTATGGTGTTTTTCAACCCAGCTGTAGCGTCAGAGATTGTGGTGGATGCAACCCCTTTTGGACTTGGAGCAGTGCTGACCCAGCAGATCTCAAAGGTTGACGTGCAGCCTGTGGCGTTTACAGCATAGCCTTGAAGGATACTTAGCAGTGGTATTCCCAGATTGAACGGGAGGCACTGCCGGTGATCTGGGGGTACATGCATTTGAGGCTCTATGTGTTGGGGAGACAGGTGACAGTTGTGACCGATCATAAGCCGTTGTTCCCGATCATGGCGGGATCGTCATCAAGGGCACTGGCTCGGCTTGAGCGTTGGATGCTGGCCTTGTTGGAATATTATGTCTGCTTGGTGTACCAGCCAGCAGCAAATAATGCTGCTGATTACCTGTACAGATATACATGGAAGTCTGGAGCGGAGTCTAGGAATGGAGAGATGCAAGTTGAGGAATTTTAGTGGAGTCCAACACTCCGAACTTCATGTCCGTGCAAGAGCTGGTGGATAGCTCAGCTGGAAACAAATGTTTCTGCCTGCTCCGCGAGGCCCTCAACAAAGAAGAGTGGAAGCGGGCTCTGATGGTGCTGGACAAACGCACACAGAAATCGAAGGCATAGCTGGAGCAGCTGTGGAAAGTGAGGAACAAACTGTCATTTACGGAATCAGGGCTGCTGTTGAGAGGTCAGAGGATGGTCGTGCCGGCAGCGCTGGTTACCAAATTGATAACACTGGCTCATCAGGGGCATCAGTGATCGCCCAAGACCAAGTCACGATTAAGGATGAAGCTTTGGCTCCTCAACCTGGAACTACTAGTGGATGAGTTTGTGAGGAACTGTGTGTGGTGTCAGGCTTCAGACCCTGTGCGGAGAGAGCTCCAAATCGAGTCGATGCCCAGGAGCACCGGACCGTGGGAGGTGGTGCACATGGACATTGGTTCGATAGGGGGAGACGTGCACTTCCAAGTGGCCATTGACGAATGGAGCAGATATCAGGAGGTGGAGTTTGTGGAATCTACATCATTTGAAAACATAGCACTGCTCGTGGAGAAGGTTTTTCCATCTCACGGGTTCCCGGAAGAAGTGTGCACCGAAAATGGCCCGCCATTTTACAGAGAGAGTTTTGCGAGCTTTCTGAAGGATTGCGGAGTCAACCACAGGAAGATATCTCCATTGTGACCCTGAGCGATTGGGGAGGCTGAGTGTTTTGTGCGGACCTTGAACAAAGTTTTCAGGATCGCTCATGGGCAGGGGCAATCCCTGCGTTGAACTCTCTATCAGTTCCTGAGGGAATACAGGCCCACTCTGCACTGCTCCACAGGAGTTTCCCCTGCAGAAGTTCTGCTCAGAAGGGCCTCCATGGGATTTTGCTGGGCAGTGAGGCCAGCGCACCAGGAGTGATTGACGAAGAGCAGATGGCCGAAGAGCGAAGGATGCAAAATGAGAGAGAATATCAGGAGGACAATGCGACCACCAAGCATATCCCTGGGCAATGAGGTGCTGGTCAGGAATCGACATCCGGAAAGCAAGATCTCACTGCCCTATGACCCAAAGCCACTGGAAGAGGTCGGAGTAAAAGGGTCCATAGTGACTGCATCTGATGGAAGGACGACAGTGACTCTAGTTTTTTCAAGAGGCTAAGTGGCAGAAATCCAGTCGACCTAAGCCTGTCAGAACCAACAGATCCTGGCCCTGGGGTAGAAGAAGAGTCCCGATGGAGCACAGGTAGGAGGTACCCGCAAAAGGAGCCCAGGTGCCGTCCGTCACGTTTGAAGGACTATGTGGTGGATGATTAACATGCTGCTGATGTTGCATCGGGAGAAGCCAGAGACTGGTGTGGTGTGTTTTGAGTTCAACTGTATTGCTGTTATGTGTTTGAAGTGTTGACACTTTTAGTGTGCATGTTATGTTAATTAAGAAAAAGGAGGAATGTAGTGACCTGGTCAAGTTAAGCCTGTGACGTAGTGATGCAACTCCGTCGCAGGGATACAAGGGGCGCCAAAGCCGCATGAAGTGTGTACGCATGGATCCAACCCTCTGCGCTACATGGCCTAGACTTGGTTTGTGTGGCCTCTTCTAAAAATGGGTGCGGTGTCCACACTCCACAAGCTGCCATCGCATCAGGCTCCACCGATGCCTGTCACCAGCCCTCCTCACCTTGTAAGACCCCCACAATTAGGTCCTAGCTTCTCCAGCTGTTTCCACTGCGGACACATTGCCTACACAGGCTGAGTCCACTTCACTAGCACCTGCAGGGTCGTGTCTGCCACCTCCGCTGCTAACTTGGTCCCTTCGAAATGATGAGCGACAGTGGGAAAGATAATTGATGTTCTTAGTTCTCTTGTGTGACGCCATAGGCATGAACTGGCATCATTACAGCTCATCTACCACTGAACTAACACTTCCTTGCTTCTCACGTTCCAACTAATAATTTCAGAACAATGCTGCACAGTATCATTCTAGCAGTGAAGTACTAAGTCATTGAATGTAGCAATCATCCCCGCTTAGGGGGGCATACATGGATACTAACAGTCGCCAGCGCAAGCCTAGGCAGCGGGGGTGATTGCTAGTCACATCCGGGGTTCGTCTATGGTGCAAATATTTTTTTAGCTTTTTTTGGGTAGATTGGTTCTGCGCGTATTGCGCAAGCCCAATATCCCATACAAAAATCAAGGCTAGAAATAGAAAAGGGACATAGTCCCTTTTCTATTTCTATCATGGTAGCTGTCAGCAGAATGGATTACCAGGATCGAGCACAAAACTCTTGCCCATAAGTAAGTGTGGAGGGAGGGAACGTGTGGGATTTCATGAAGGGGTGAGGGTAGGGTGCGGGCATCGCGAAGCAACATGGGGAGGCTCCCTGTTGCTACCCCACAACAAGGTGGTGTCACACGGGGAAGGGCCTTGGGTGGCCGGAACACTGTGTTCTTGTTCGCATTTCCAGCCACCTGATTAGATGAGCTCCCTTACCCGGGTGCAAATGCAATGTCACATGTTCTTTCTAGGTCTTATTGCTTTTGATGGCCTCCTTCCCTCTATCCAGCTGTTTGTACTGGTGCTACTTTGCCCGTGGGGGTCAAGGGTGCAGGTATTGGTGGCTGCTGGGAGGACCCAGCCCCTGCTTCCCGTGTTGCCTGACCCGCCCCCTTCTGAATACTTATTACAGCACGAAACCCCCACGAGGGTGAAGCCTGTGGGGGTAGAGGGTGTGTGTGTTAGTGCCTGCTGGGAGGACCCAGCCCCTGCTTCCTGTGTTGCCTGCTGCTGTTGGTGGAGCCCTACCCCTTTTCAAATTCTCATTACTGCATCAAACCCCCGTCAGGGCGAAGTCGGGGGGGGTCAACTGTAAAGCCCCCGGGAGAAGTCCATTCCCTCAATAATGAAATTCATCAGTTTCTGGGTGCATTCAGTGCCCCAGTTAGCCTGGATCCTTGGGGGGGGGGCAAAAACCATCACACTCATGACTGAGGCCCCTGTTACTATTGACGTCTAAACCCAATGATGCGGCCCGCTAATATTACTAACTGTGAAAAACCTGTACACCCACCATAAATAAGCGCTGGCCCCGAGTGTCATCTGGCACACAACAAGAGTGCCAAGATCTGTTTTGAACACCCACAGACCCAAACTACCACAGGATTCCAATTGAACATTGCCCTAGGGGAAGCAACTGATAATGATTTTGGTCTCTCCACCCGTTTCCAAAATGGTGTATGCTGTTCCGCTTGCTATTGTGCCCCTTACCCCGCTTCTTCTGGCTGCTACTGGAACAGTTGGAATCATTGTATCAAGTAGGGGAGGAGGGTCAGTGCTGCATTTGACAGACAGCACTGATGTGCCCCCATTGCCTATATTGGCCACTACTTGCTCTATGGGCTCCCAGGAAATTGTGGCTGAGTGGACACAGGTTAGGCCCATAGGGGCAGTAAGCAGCACCTTACTGGAGAGGGGATTTCTCAGCCTAGCACTTCCACGCCAGCCAGAAGTAATAAAAATAAATAAAAAACTAGTTGTGTCCTTGTTTGAAATAATGGGGAAATGAGTGAGCAAGGGGGAGCCAATGCACAGGCAAGAGGGGGGAAATGGTACCCGTCAAGTTGGCAGAAGTTGGAATGTCACTATCTGAAAACAGATATAACAGCAGTACTGTTACTGAGGTTGAGAGGGAACCCCATAAGGGGATCAAAACAAGTATTAACTCTCTATCTACCCCAAAGGCCAATGAAATACAGCTGGAAAAAGATCTAAGTGGGTGCAACACCAGCACAGATTCCTGGCTCGAGGGAAACCAGTATACCCAGGGTAAACAACCCACTTGATAGGACTCCAAATAGGCTGGGCCATACCAGTCTAAATTCATTCAAGGCAGTGGGGTCAATGTATCTACATAGAGTTTGGAAATTAACCCTAAATTGCCATGAACCTAGGGATGCACTACTAAATAAATGTCTACACTAGTTCCGGGTAGTGAGGGGATTTATTTATTTTTATTTATTGCATTTGATTATACGCCCCAACCCGGGGATGTCACTGCGCAATTACAGGAGAACAGTAAAATCTTACAGGTTACATGGGAGAAATTTATCAGGTCGATATCGTATATATATAACACCAGTTAGTAAAATAAGTATTCATTGGCAACACAGTGAGGTTATGGTTTTTCAGTGCGTCATATACTTAAGGATCCAGGTAAGTTAGTATTTATTAAATAACCAGGTTTTTAGTAATTTCTTAAATTGAGAGTGGGAAGGCTCATTGCTTATGATCACCGGAAGTGAGTTCCAAATTCTAGGGGCTGATACTGGGAAGCTGGAACCACCTGTTCTTGAGTTCTTTATACGAGGGGGGAATAAGTGGGTGCTGGAGTTAGATCTGAGCAATCTTGTTGAGGTTTTCCGGGTGAGACATTGATTCAGGTAAGTGGGGGCGTTTTGAGTGATGCATTTGTGTGTGATGGTAAGTGTTTTGTGTATTATTCTGGCTTGTATAGGCAGCCAGTGTACTTCTCTCCTGGTCTGTGATATATGGTCTCTTTTTTTGATTCCCAACGCTGCTCTTAATGCCTTGTTTTGCAGTAGTTGCAATTTTGCTATATTTTTCTTAGTGGTGCCGAGTAACAGTATATTACAGTAGTCTAACTTTGACAAAATGAGGGCTCTTGCTAATGTGATACTGTTCTGTGGAGTGAGAAATTGTTGACTAAGGGCAATAAGTTTAGCCGTGTAGGCGGTGGATGAGGCAAGTGAGTTGATATGTTTAATCATGGTGAGGCTTGAGCCTAAATAGACCCTTAGAGTTTTGACTTGGTTAGAGATGGGAATAGGTGTACCATCTATAACAATGGAAGTATAGTTCTGGTGAAGTTTTTTTAGCCGGGCAGGAGAGCCTACAATGAGGATCTAGGTCTTTTCTCCATTAAGTCAAAGACTGTTTGTTGCCATCCAATTTTGGATGAGAGTGTAGATGTTATTTATAAGAATGGAGTCTTGTTCTAGGTTGTCAGTGATGGGGATGAGTATCTGTGTATCGTCTGCAAAGTTAGTATAGATGACTCCCATAGCATCTAACGCTGCAAAGAGGAGCTGTGTGTAGGCATTGTAGAGGGTGGGGGAGAAGCACGATCCTTGTGGAATACTTATGGGTACTGTTCTAGGATCAGCCACCTCCTCACCAATGGCTACTTTGGACGTACGCTCTGATCAAAAATATTTGATCCATGAGGTTGCATCTTTAGAGAAGTGAACACTTTTAGATAATTCTAGGCATAATTTGTTATGGTCTACTAGATCAAACGCTGCGGACAGGTCGAGCAATAGTAGGATGCATACGTTCCCTGAGTCTCTGATGGCATCCATCTGATTTTTTAGGTCAAGTAGTGCTGTCTGTGTACTGTGTTTAGGTCGGAAACCGGATTGTCTATCCTATATCACCTAATAGATGGTTCTTTTCTAGCTGTGTTTGTACATGAGTGTATGCAACTTTGTCTATTATTTTGAGGAGGAAGGGGACTGTGGTGATGGGTCTGTAGTTGGTAGGAATAGTGGGATCCAGTGTGGGCTTTTTAAGAAGGTGCGTGGCCCAGGCTTCTTTGTTGTTAGATGGGATGGAGTTGGGTTTGAAGGATGCGTTTATGATTTCGGTGATAATCGGTGCTAGAGTGGGAGGACAGGTCTTAACTAGTTTTGCGGGAAAACTGTCTCATTTGCAATTTCAAGGTTTGAGTGTGGAGATGGTCTTAAGTACTAGGTCTTGGGTAACTGGTGTGAAGTTAAACTGTTTAGCTGATGTTTTGATGTTGGTCGAGATAGTGGGGGGTGGCTTCAACAGTGTGGGCCAGTAACTTTCTTTTCAATATGATTTTGTCTTGGAGGGAATTAATTGTATTTGCTAGAGCATTCTGTATGGTGGTACACCATGCTTTACTAGCTATTGCTGGACTAGGAGGTGGGATGGGTGTTTCCAATTCTCTAAGAATTGAGAACAGCTCTTTGCTGTTGGAAGCAGCATTGGTAATACGTAAATTCAGGGAGCTGGCTTTATGAGTGATCACTGCGAGTTTATATTTTTGTGAGATTGTCTGGAGCATTTTTTTGGATTAATTAGAAGGCTTTTTCCTAGTTAGGTGTTCTAGAGCTTTTTTCTTCTGAGTTCGATAAGTTCGTCATTGAACCATGAATTACTTTGTTTGGGTCTGGGTATTTTGGACTTGCGTGGGGCAACTTCGTCGATGGCAGTTTTCAGGCAAGAGTGGTAGAGTAGGGAGATGCTGTCAGGGTTGTTGACCATTTTGCGCTGAGCATCGAGTAATTTATTGAGGTTTGGAATCAGGTTTTCTGGTGTGAGCTTACGTGAGTTTTTTGCCATAATTGGTATGGGTGGTTGAGCGGATGATTCTTGGGTTTTGGTGGTGGATACATTAAAGCAAACTACAGGAGATTTCTAGGATATCTTCCAGGGAGACTTTGGTATTCAGTGTTAGAATCCAATCTAAAATTCTGCCTTTGGTGTGAGTGGGTGCGTTTACAATTTGGGAGAACTGCATCTCTTGTAGTGCATTGTGGAAAGTTGTGGCTTTATGATCTCGGGCATCATTGAACCCCAAGTTGATGTCTCCTAGTAATATGAATTTTGTCTTGGGTTGAGGAGAGTGGTGATAAGTAAAGGAATGTCTATATCTGGGCGATTCGAAGAACACACAGCTCTATAGACTATAAGAAAGTTGATGGTTGTTTTGGGGTCGTATTAAGTTTAAGAGCTAGGAGTTCATAGCTGTCTATTCTTTCTGTATTGCAGGCTCTAAATTGTAGCGAGGTTTTGCAATAATAGCTCCTCCTCCTCCCGTGGCGTCTGGGCGGTCGGTTCTGTGAATGGAGTAGTCCGATGGGATGGCTAATGACAGTAGTGGGCCTGAGTGGAGCCAGGTTTCAGTCGTTGCTAGGATATCTAGCTGATGTTCCAAAATTAGGTCATGAACATTGATGGCGTGTGCACCTAGGGACCTGTGTGGGTTGTTGATAGAAGAGCAGATATTGTTGGATGGTGGGCTTCTCTGTTTACTGTTTACTGGTTGCGAAAGGGCACTGGTAAGTGCAAGTGGAGAATCTAAATCTCCTGGTGTTCCCTAGTATGGAACTCCTGAGTGGGTCCCATACTGTGGGAGTATGGTCTTGGGTTCTTAGGCTGAGGAGTGACCACCGCGTGAAACCTAAGCAAGGAGTGGTGGGGTTATAAATGGCAGCGATGCTGGCTGAATTATATGCTAGAGAGTGTTCTGTAGCACCTGTACCTTTGGTGGGAGTTTCTGGAATGTTGATGTTTTTGTTTGCTGTGATGGGGAAGGCTGATGTTTTGTGTAGGAATGGGTTGGGACAGGGGACTGGTGGCGTCTAAGGCAGCAGATGTGGGCTAGTCCTGTTCCTTGATAGAAGGAAGCACCTTTGGAACAGGTGTTGGTGTCGGTCAGATTACTGATCTGTAAGGAGGACATGGCCCGCTGAGGACAGCTAGTATGATCACTAGTGTACGAGGCTGTGTGATAATGAAAGCAGATCAGGAAGATGAGGACTTACATTGCGGTAAATAGCTGGATGGGTTTAACAGAACAGGTAGGCAGGACATAATTTGGTGTCCCAATGTGATCTGAATAGGTAAGGCAGAGTACAATAGGGATGGCAGTGGGTGAGCCGTACGTAAGTAGAAGAGCAACAATACAGAAGGGCAATAAGCAAATGCAGACAAATGGATACTCAAAGGATGGAGTCTAGCAAATTGGTGATGGCTAAGTAGGTCCAAACGATATGTGTGTGGTACATTCATTAGAGAGCATCGTACTAGGATGAATTATGGGCTGTAGTTCAGGGAAAATAGCAATTAAAGTTGCGAGCGGGCGGGACTGAGAGCTTGGTGGTGCTGATGTAGATAGGTGTAGGCATAGTAGTAAGTAGTTAGGTATACATAGTATAGGTGGTACTAGATATAACGTTGGACTCTGGAATAGGCAGTTGGCAGTACAGTTAGGCATACATAGCATACATAATACACGTTATAATGTTACACTCTATAAAAGACGGTTGGCAGCTCAGTACAGTACAGAGGAGCTGGGCTACTGTGCGACTGGCAACTAGTTTGCTATCAGGTCATACTATTGCAATGGATTAGTAGTACTTAATGCAAAATAGCAACTATCAAACAAGCATTTGGGCTACCATGAAGAAATAGAGTCTAGATGCTATTGTGATAGAGTACATCATTGGTCATGTGTAAATAGGAACATAGGTTGACAGTAGTATGGTTTGGGAGTCAATCTATAAGTCACTATTGGGGAGCGGGATCCTGGATGCAGGGTGACACAGTGGTCAATGACTTGTTGCTTACCAGTGATTTCCGGCTGTTTGGGCAAACAGTTGTGGGAGATCAGCAATGTTGTTCAGTGATAACGGGTCAGCGTTTATTGGTATGCAGTGCTCCGTAGGGGGAGGGGGAGGCTGGGTAAGTTGGTTGGTGGGTTTAAGGGATCAGGCCCTTGGTACTGTACGGCACAGAGAGGATCTACCCTTAAGTACTGGCCCTTAGGAGATGTGCATGCTCTCGCCTTCCGGTGGCAACGTAAAGAGGAAGTAGAGGGCTTCAGCCTATCCGCAGCAGAACACGTTGCTTAGCAACGGATATACAAAGCAAATAGCCGCCATTTTTTATGGAGTCCTCGTGTGATGCCAGCCTGAATCGGTGAGGGGGATCAGGGCTGGGCAAGGTAAGGTGCACACAGGCTGTATAATGCATCCAAATCTATCTGTAAATGCTGGAGTGGCCGCGCTTACCCAGGATAATTGGGAAGAAGGCTCGGATGGTGAATCACAAAAAAGTTGCGCATCTCCTGAAGCCGACGCTGGTGCAGCGGGATGTTTATTTATAGCCCAGGAGAAAATTGTTAGCTGCATCAGAATAGGCCAGTCAGGGCGAAATGCCTATGACTCCATTAGAATTGACTTTGTCGATTTAGCATTGGCCGAGGGGAATTCTGAGTTTTAATCAGAGATGTCACCCACCGGCAAACAGTGTGATAGAACTGAGTTCCCACCTTTTAGAAAGAAACGTTGCAGCGGCTAGTATTGTCGGAGCAAATGATGTCCCTTTGGGGAAAAGACGGATAGGAGTCATAACTTGGTTCAGATCCACTCGGCATATGGTTTAATAATGTACCAATATTTTGACTCTGTCCCAAATTGAGAATCTGCCATTATGTATTACTTATCATTGGGTTTTTAGGATATCTTGATTCTTTCCAGCTTAATCCATCTTTGAAAAAAATTGTGATTTTGAATTTGTGTGTTTTTCTATTTGTTGCAAAAAACATTTATGGCTGAACGCCGAAATAAAGTTATTGATTGACTGACTGCTCATTCTTATTGGACGCTGTCAGACTTTTTGTCTATGCTGTAATATCTGCTTTGCTGGGTGAAACGGGGTTGGTTGCAGAAACCTGGGTGCTAATGCAAATTGGAACTGACAGCGACTCTGCCTTAGACTTCCCAGCATCTTGCACCTCTGTCGGCTGACCAAGAAACCTCCCTGTGCACCTGAGTGTCTATAGCATCTCTGCACTGAGTTTTCATTTCAGCAAGCTTTCCAGTATGTTAAATTTGTTGATATTATTGGCCTTCTTTTGTATCACATGTGGTGTTGCGGGTCTTCTCACATTATCATAGATATGGTCAAAAGACTTAGGCCTGATTCACAGAAGTATTTTATAATGGAGTAATCCCATAGGCCAATATTCTGTGAATC
Organism: Ambystoma mexicanum; assembly: GCF_040938575.1. Taxonomy (NCBI): domain Eukaryota; kingdom Metazoa; phylum Chordata; class Amphibia; order Caudata; family Ambystomatidae; genus Ambystoma; species Ambystoma mexicanum. The sequence continues at coordinate 521,898,995 of NC_090940.1, forward strand.
AGGCCCTTAGGGAGCTCTGTATTGTCATTGAAGTAATACACTTCACCACATTATATTGACAAGATACTAAGTGCATTTGCATAAACCTGTTTGTGCACTTTGTGTCATTCAATGTTCCACTATATTCTTTCCTGCCAAATTCCCTTCCTAGGGTTTGCCTTATTTGCTAGACAACAGCAACCACTAGATGAGTCATAGAAATTGAAGGATTGCCTGTTTGCTTAGGTTTAGGAATGTAGTCTTACTCCCTAATAATTTCTTCTAACATATCCATAAAATGATTCATTGCATCAATATTATAGAGCGGAGGCGCACAGACAACCCCTGTCAGAACTCAGACTTAGTTCCAGTTGGCCATGTAGAACATAATATTTGTTGCTTGACAGCTACCATTCTCGTCCCCAAGTTTGATTGATAAATCAGCCGTCTTCAGTTCCTTATACACCTATTAAAAAATCAAGAGCCACACATGCCTTGCAATGATCATATGTATTTATTTCTTTAAAAAATGTGAAACTGATATTCCGTTCAGGGAATGAAGATAACATAAATATCACAACTGGGTAAGGCTAAAAATAACTCCATAAACTATGTTTTAGGGTGGGATTTAACTGAAAAATGTATATGTAAAAGATATGATTCGAGTAACTAGGCCTGCTTGTTGAATAATGCTTAGATGTTGCATCTTATGAAAAACTTACTTAGAAAAATGAAATGAAAATGCAGAATTCTTTGGAGGACTTTATGTTGGGCAAAAAGATGTACACATCTCAGAAGTCATGTAATAAAATCATTGCAAATAATAATTTGATGGGGTTTGGTCAGCGATACGTCCCTTAACTACCTGATGAAAAAATTAGATGGATTCGTTTGAATTTTAAATAGGTCTTATAAAGGTGATTGACTAGTACTTCTTTTGGAATTAGAACATTGTAGTTTTTGTACTTGTAATATTAAAACACAAGAATCTATCCTAAATTTCAGTTGCGTTGGGAAACGTCTAAGGTTTTATTCAGAATTACATATTATGTGTTCATACTTAAGAAATTATGAACATATTTTAAATAGGAAAATCTAATCATATTTGTATTGTTCAGTTTTGCTCTGCTAAATCTATTTTATTTTGATATTCCTTGTATAATGTATTTAAACTTGTTAACATTTTATAGATAACAAAAAAGCAATTGTCATAAAGCTGTCACTGTGTGTTTTGGCTCCAATGTCAGTCACCTCACCCAGGCAGAAGTGACTTGTACGAGGAATCATAGGATTTCCCAAACAAAGAGATATTTGTAAACCCTACCAATAACAGAAATAAAGGGCTTCCAGTAAAAAGAAAATTCACCAATTAAGAGTATAAATAATTGGCCATGTTTTTGCAACAATAGTAAATATCAGTCTCTCTTTTGTTTTATTTCCAACTTGAGGTGGTTTGTATTTCCTTACACCTTATTAAGTTCATTGCACTTGCCCTTGTTTTAAAACTATATTTTAAGTAGTGTTTTTTCACATTGGATTTGTGTGTGGGGCGTGGGGGGGTCATAGATTAATATAACAGTCTACCTAATAACCAAATCCAACTATGTGCATGGAGGGGGGTGTGATAAACAAGAACTGTGGTTTATTAAATCATTCCATTTTTAAAGAGCATCAGGACTAAGGTAGCCTACATATATGAATTGGTTCATTTTACAAAAAATAAAGGAAATTGAAACATTCTGGAGAAACATCCAACACATGTTTTGTCCAAATGACGAGTCTTTTTCAAGGCTGTAGTGAAGAAACATCAGTAGGCAGTAATGATATATTGCGAGTACACACTCAATATAGGGAGTACCCCCCCAATTAAACGAGACCTTTGCAACTCTCCCTCTCTCTACTCTTCCCTCTGGCCCGAATCACTCTGCAGGGTACACTCTTGATGCTCTGATCTCCTCAAACCTCCCCCTCTCTAACCCTCTCTCCACTCCTCTCTCCTGTAGTGACCATATTCTCCTCTCCTCTCACCTCTCTTTCTCTACCACTCAGGCCAAGCCAACCCCCACACTGCCACCCACCTTCTCGGTCATTCGGCCCATGAAGTGTGTGTCAGTTCAGGCTTTCGCCGCCTCTTTCTCTCCCCCTCTTGCAACTCTGGCTGGCTCACACCCTGACACAGCCCTTTCCATGCTCCACTCTGCTATCTTTGACACGCTTGATCTTCTTGCCCCTGTCATGAGGATCCGCATGAAGCCTAAAGCCAAGTGCAACTCCTGGTATAACTCAGGCCTTGTCACCCTTAAACGCAAGTGTAGGGTGGCTGAGAGGAAATGGTTGGCATCTTGTACATCCTTTGACAAACTGACCTGCCGCCTGCTCCAAAGGCAATACCGACTCTCTGTTCTCATTAAGAAGAGAACTCACATCCAAGCCCGCATCTCTGCGGCATTTAACAAATCGACTGAACAATTTCAAATCTGCAAGGAGCTGGCCAATCCTTCCGCAGTCTCTACCTCTCCTGTCCCCTCCCAAACCCTCTGTACAGCTCTGGCTTCTCATTTAATCTCTAAAACCCAGAGCATCATGTCCACCCTCTTGTTGTCTCCTGCTTCTCCCTCCACTCTCTGCTTTTCCTCCAGCCTCCCTGCGGCCACCCCCCTCCCCTCTATGCCTTTCCTCTCTTCCCCCCTGACAAGGTTTCTAGACAAGTCTGATCTATGAAAGCCTTGTCAAAACAGGTTCTTCCCTGTTCTTCCAAAACTATCAAGGACCACATTGTCACTCTCGCTCCAGCCCAGGTCGACTTCTGTCACCACTCTTTCACAACTACATTACTCCTTTCCTGGGTAAACTCCCGGAAAAGCTGGCCATCTCCCAGCTTAATCTTCACACTGTATCTGTTGGTTGTGTCCATGACCATCAGTCTGGCTTCAGAGCATCCAGAAGCACAGAAACAGCTCTCCTGAACATCCGTGAAGACCTGCTCTCTAACCTCAATGTTAATCTGCCCTCTGTGCTCATTTTACTTGATTTCTCCTCTGCCTTTGACACGGTCAACCATGTCATCCATGCTCAACCGGCTCTTTGATAACCTGGATATCACTGATCAGGCTCTGGCCTGGCTGACTTCTTTCCGCCCGGACCAACCCTCCCAGGTCCAACTTGGGTCGTTCCACTCCTCTATCTCCCTCTTTACCTGTGGTGTTCCCCAGGGGTCTAACCTTTCTCCCTGGTTGTTCAACCAATACCTGGCACCTCACGCCCATCACATTGCTGCTCTCTGCTCCAACTTTCAGTGCTATGCAGGCGACACTCAGCTCGCTTTCAGGCTCCCCTTAGCCGCCTCTTCTTCTTTTCTCATCCCAGATTGTCTGTCTGCAATCCAGGAGTGGTGTGCCACCAATGATCTCTGTCTGAATGCCAGAAAGGCGGCGATCCCCCCCATTGGCACAACTGCACCTTCTCTTCCTGCCATTCTCTGGTCGGCCCCCCTTGGCCCTCTTCCTGCTCCCACCTGTGAGGCCAAGAACCTCTGAGTCATCTTTGAGTCCACACTCTCCTTCTCTCCACATATCTCTGACGTCTCTAAGAAGTCAAACCACCAACTGCACCGCCCAATAGGTATTTGTTCCTTCCTCTCCTTCCCCCAGAAGCTCTCTGCCTCCAGACCTCTCTAGATTTGACCACTGCAACAGCCTCTTTTTAAATCTGCCTGCCTCTACTCTGTCCTCTACAACTCATCCAGAACAGGACTGCGAGACTTGTCCTTGGCATCAAGCCCAGGGATCGTATCTCTCCAGCCCTGAAATCTCTCCATTGGCTCCCAGTGGCTGCAAGGATCAAGTTCAAGACCCTTTGCATTGTCCACAAGGCCTTCTGGGGCCTGGGACCACAATACCTCCAACTCTCTCTTCGGAAATATCTTCCTACTCGAGCTCTTAGCTCCTCCACCTCCAACTCCTTGAGGGTCAGGCGCTTCTCCAAGGAATGTGTCAGGGGATAGATCTCTCTCTTCGGCCAGCGCCTCCCTCTTGAACAGCCTCCCTGCCTCTCTGAAACTTGAGCAGAACCATCTCCGGTTCCGGCAGCATCTCAAGATTTTCCTCTTTGCTTCTGCCTTCTCTCTACCTCTTCCCGGCTGTTCTCTTGTCTGACACTGCACTGGTCACGTGGCTACCCTCTGAACTTCGGGCCCAGATCCCTGCCCGCCCAGTTGCACACCTGCACTGCCTCCTGGAAACCCATGCACTTGGGTCTGTATCTGCACCCCTACAGTCCCTTTACCTGCATTTATCAGACACTTGTTGTCTGTACCTAACCCTTGTACTGCCACCTGCTGGCCGGACTACTTGCTTTTGATGCTGTGCACTCCACCTGCCCTCCTCCACTTCCCCTGCCACTTTCTCCCTCCCCTCTCCCCTGCACTTGCGTGATCTCAATGTCACTAGGCCCAGTAAGATTGTTGTCTTTGTCATCCCTTTGTTTCCCCTTGCCTTGCTTCGTCCTGCCGTGAAACACTTGTGTATAGGTGCATTATAAATGCCATATCATATCCTCAAGACAGTTTTCTTGGGCACAATCATGCAAGTGCACCAACCCTTGCGTTAGGGGACTCGTGTTTTGGCCATATCTGACCTCCACAGGAATGCCTTGTATGGAGAGAATCCAGGAAGTACTTCTGGAAATACTCACGTTCCCCGCTGGAATTCTGTCACTTTGTAAATATTGCAAGGGTTGATGAGAAGTCTCGACGATGATGTGCTCCCGCTGGAAGAATAGGCAGTCATAATTTAATGCCCACACTGTTACCAGGAGTGCCGTTTCACAGTCATTGAATTTTTTCTCTGTCGAGGATAAAGTTTTGCTCGTGTGCGAGATGTCTTTGCTGACCGTATCATGCTTTTGTTACAATACTGCTGTTAGGCAAGTATCTGAGAACCCTGTCTCCAAGAAGATCTTGTTCTTTATGTGGTAAGCCAAACATAGAGCCTGGGAAAGGCTTATTTTCAGTTGTTTAACTGCCTCCGATTGTTCCGGACCCCACTCCCACTTGACGCCGGCTTTTAATAAATGAACCGAAGGTCGAGTGACCTCTGCGTAATCTTCAACTAACTTTCGACTATTATTAGTGAGTCCAAGAAGTCTTCTTAATTTCACAGAGTCGCAGGGTCTTTTAATTTCAATAAGGCTTCCACCTTCTTTGCCTGGGGAATGAGACCCTCAGGGGTGATCTTGTGCTCTAAGCAGTTCACTTGGGTCTTTCACTACAGTGCCTTCTGAAAGGACAGTTTTGCTCCAGCTTTCTGCAACTGGGTCAGAACATAGCGCATTTCTGCTATATGTTCCTCCACAGTTGAGCTCTTAATCAGAACATCATCAACATAGGCCAGGCTTCTCCTTTCGCCCATATCAGCCATGGCCTTATACAGAAAGATGTTGAACTCGTAGCCTGAGTTTATGTATCCAGATGGGGTTTGGGTCCACGTGTATTTCTGCCCCACAAAGGTAAAGGCCAGCTTGTATTGGTCTTCCCTACTCACGCCTACTGTCCAGTAGCCGTTGGTCAGGTCAATGCAGTGTACACCTTTGACCCTTGGATCTGTGCAAGCCCTTGATCGATGTAGGGAAATGGCCATCTTGACATGTGGATCCGTTTGTTGAATTCCCTCAGGTCTGCGCATAGTCTCCATTGGCTGTTTGGTCTTAGTATTCCCAGTACCGGGTTGTTAAAGGTACTATGGATTGGACAAATTATCCTACAGGATTCTAGATTCTTAATAATCTCTGTGAGTGACTCCATGGACACAAGAGGTAACCAGTATTGTTTCACAAATATTGGAACAATCTTGGGTTCAATGGGTATGGTGGTTGAATGAATAGATGTACAACCACAATCATATGAGTCCACTGAAAACATATCTGGAAATTCCAGGGAGACCTGTTTCGGCTTTTGTCTTTGCTCCTCAGTCTAACAGGCATCAGCAACATTGATCTGTTCTTCGACCATCTGCTTGAAACCTGGAAAGACGTTGGCTTGGCCATTCCAGTGGTATTTTCCAGTTGGGTGGAGAAATCTCTTTTTATGGTGCTAACCTGGACTGGATGTTCCAGGGATTCAAGTAAGTTGCCCTTGACTCTAAATACTTCCTCATCCCTCCTGATGTCAGAGGTCACCTCTTCCCCCACATAAGGGCAGGAAGAGTAGACCAATAACTTCCTTCCTTGTCTGGTAAAGATCTTTTCTGAAGGAATACTGATGCAGATGTCGAAACAGTCATTAGGGATTGGTCCAATAATTTAATTACCTTAATCAACAGAATAATGTTGGGCATCAACCGCCATTCCAAAAAGGTATCTGTGCCCAAAGTGATACTTTGAGGGTCTCTGTTCTCCACCAATATTCAAATGGTGTTGTGTTCTAGACCCACTAGAGATGTTAGATTTAAAGACAAACCTTGGTGTGGGAGATGGGAATTCAAATTTATATCGGAGTTCTAATGTTTGAGGTTCTATCCTCGTTGAAGTTTGAGGGGAATCTTGAATCCTCGCTGAATTTTGAGGGGAATCTTGAATTGTCACACCTGTCTGGGGTGGTAACCTTTTCTTCAACCACATAAGGCAGCAATTGAGCTGACCGGAATGTTTTTTCAGTGTTGTCAAAGGCCATGCGGTTATCCTCCAGTCGTGACCAGGCCTTATTATTAATTAGGTCCAAATGGATTGTGAATTGGTTGAGAATGTCACTACCTAAATAAAATGTGGAAGGGACATCTCTCATGACCCAACAATTATGTTCTGTGCTTTTGTTGCCAATGGAAATTTGTAGCATACACCTGTTAGGCATAAAATGTTTCAAATTTGGGGTTTCCAGACCTACTTACCATTTATCAATCAATTTAAATGTGGCAATGGTTTGATCTATTGAGAGTTTCCTGAATAATCCTTCGCCAATGAAGCTTCATATTCAGGCATACCGTGGCGAGCACAGACTCCTACCCCTCATTTATCTGAATGGGGGAAAATAACTGCTTACCCTTTATCTGAATGTCCGTCAGACTTTGAACTGTTTCCTCATCATCTTTTTTTCACGTAATTCAATGTTTCTTCTGACATTGGACTGGGGTAACATTTCAGAGTGTTCCCATCCAGTGTTGAATGCCACTTAAAACTGGGAAGAAGGTTGATTTTCAAGAATGGAGAAGGATTCCCGTAACCAGTTTGTTCTAATACACTGATGATGTGACAGTGATGTCTGGGACTGGGTTATTCTTGAAATGGAATTCTACTTTCTCAGAGCGTTGGTCAATTAAATGGCAGATACCATTTATGCAGACATAATTGGTACTCATTTTTAGTTTTAGAGGCCGGTTAGCCTGGGTCCAGACGACTTTGTTTACACAGTCGATCAGAGGTGATAACCTCCTCTGGAGATAGTTCCCCGGTAAACAAGGTGTTTCCTCTGGAGTCATGACTATCACTGGGTGTTTTAATCAATGTCACCCATTTTTTATTTCAGATCCACAGTTCCTTTCGACAGAAATGTCATTCCCATCAACATTTTGGAGTTGTCTGTGCAGAGTGTGAGAAACCTGAGGGTATTCTCACTCCTAAACCCCAAAGAGCCTCTTCTCAGGTGGCCAGGGAAAGGCCATCGCTCTTGGATCCTGACCCTGGGGGTGGAGAAGCGAGGGAGGATCACCTGGGTGGAGGGTCCTCAGAGTTTGGGAGTGAGACATGGTACCCCCTTTCCCTAATTGTGACTAACTTGAACCTTCTCCAATCTTCATGGGGTATTGTAGGACCTCTCCCCTCATTTAACATCTGAAAGTACCTTGACGAAGCAGAGGAGACTAAAAGTGATGAACACTACACCTTTTCACCACTTAGGTACTGAGACGAGGAAGATGCCTGTAAAGTATGGTGTGGGTCAGGCATGTCCTCTTAAACAGGGCAGGCAAATCTAAGTAGACATCCTCACCTGAAGCCTGTCAAGGGGCTGCAGGTGTATAAAAGGAAACCATGGAAGAGACAAAGAGAGCAACAGCAGGGAGGCCTCTGTAGAAGAGTCCAGAGGACCCTTTCCACGTGGAGGCAGCCGTTGTGGGACCTGAAGTGTGACCAGGACACCAGCAGATATACCTGAAGTGTGGGAGCTACAGCTAAGTCAACGCCTAGTCTATAATACTGAATGAAAACCCTTATTGATATAACTTTATGTCCAGTTCATGCGTTCTGGATGACTACCCCTATATAACACCCCTCTCTTGGAATCCTCCTGACCCCACTGAGCCAAGAAGTAGTTCTGTTTTGCAAGTTAAAAGGTTTAATTGATAATTTAAACAATATATATATATATCACGCTTTATAATAAATTAATAATTGGATATCACACTTAATCTGGTATGATAAAGATTAACAACGGAGAATCTGGCACTAGCACACTTCTTGATAACCACTAAGGAGTTGACATGAAATGGATAAGATAGCAACAATACTTTTATGGTTTCAAATGGATGCAATGTGGAATGAAATGCAGTAAAGAAAATAACTTGATAGGATTTCAGCAAAGACAATGTAATCACTTTCTTGTACAATTCACCCCCCCCCCCCTTTTATGCAATGCAAGGAAATGGAAGGGAGGCACACAGTTCTCAGAAATGCAATTAAATGTGATTCAGTTAACCCCAGCAAGCTTAGACTACAGAAGTTGAAAACACAGGCCCAAATGCTTTTAAATGTGCTGGAAATGAAGAAAAAAAATATGCTAAAATGCTTTTAATTCCCTCTAGAGGTTCAGGGTGAGTGGTATCTAGTTAATATTAGTCCAGGCTCACTTTAGCAAGGATCTAGGGTGTAACTAGCAGGTTAAACGAATTTTTGGCAACTGAAAGGCAAGCAGCAGCAGATTTTTACACGTGAAGAAATTTGCAAATCGCGGTAAAATGCCAAATCGCGGCTAAATTTGCGAATGCGCCGAGCGCGATTACAGAGGAACTACACTATTGTTTTGGGGTCCTAAGACAGCCTAGGATCTCAGCTTCCAGATGAAAGTTACTGCAAGTCTCTAGCACAAACGGTCGCGGAGATATGAGCGATTGAATAAAGGTCGTTTTTCAGATTGAAATTTTAAAGTTCAAAAAGACAAGTGCAGCTTGCAACTAGAAAATGACAAGTGACAGCTTTACAAATGACAGGTGACAGTTAGGAGACAGTTCTACTTAGATTAAAATAGGATTGAATTATATTATTTTAACTAAGAGATTGGTTCTGCACAGTTTTGCTGGGTACTCACAATATCTTTAGAAATATGCCTTGCCACGGATCTGGTCAGGTTTTGGACTGGACTCCGGTTCAGCTCTCTGCACTTCACAGTGATCTGGGTCAGCTCTCTCTGGTTCTGCTAACAGGTCAGCTCTACTCTGCTGGTCTGGTCTGGGTCTCTAGTTCTGGATATATTGAAGTCTCTAGGTTGGCTCTCTGGAGGTTTGATGGAGGTAAGGTATGGAATTTTGGCAGAGCTTCCAGCTGCAAATGGAAATGAATGTCCTATCTGTCCTGTCTGTCTGCTTTTATGTGTTTTCAAAATGGGTGTGTGTGTAGCATCACTAGACCCTACCCCTCTCCACTTATCATTGGCCAAGCTTTCATTTCTCCCCTGATTGGGGGAGCTAAGTTGTGTCAGAGTGATGTCATTTTACAGCCTGCAGAAAGTCCACTCCTCCTGTCAACTTGCACACAAATCTAGATTTGAACCAAATACATATTTGCAGGGGTACATGTTGTTTTAAAATTACACGCACCCATCATGCATTACAGGAGGTATCTCCTGTTCAAACTCTGCTCTTCCTGGGAGCTTGCATTCAGAAATGGCAATATTTTGCACTTTTTAACTGGTTTGCAATACCGGACATTACCCCAAATTTATACACATGTGCGCAAGGAGTATGGACATTAGTTGATGAAGTGTCAGATTTTTCACATGCACACATTTTGAGTAATATCCTCTTTGCCGCTAAAACCCCCCTGAACATGCCACCGGTTCTAAAAACCTCTTAAAATGTGGGCAGAAAAATCACAAGAATTATGGTATCATTTAAATAATTTTCACAAGTCCGTACTATGAGTTATTCATCTTTTTAGAGTTATGTTCTGGCCCCAAAGGGGTGTGGTTTTCCTCCAGCACAAGGTTGAATTTCTGGTTTTTCCAGTTCTGCCAAGCCAGCTTGCTCTCACAGGCAGTGCCCCTCCCCTGTGCTTCCAGGAGAAATCTCCATTTACGACTCCCGCCATAAAACATTTGCCTGAGTCAAGACAGGGCTTTGTTCAATTTCCTGCAGAGCCCAGGTAATTCAATCAGGGAAGTGTCATATCCCTTTTGGTGTGAGCAGCAAAAGGGCAGCTAGGCCTGGGAACACAGCTGTGACTCAAGTTTCACTCCTGATGGGGGTAATTGCCAGGCAAATTGGAATCTCTTTAAGCCAGTTTTTAGCTACATGTCATTTCTGTTCCCCAGTTTCTGCATTCAAATAAACTAACAATTTCACATATGCAGCTAGAATGCTGATTCTAAGTTTAAAACTATGACATTTAAACAATTGCAACCTATGTGATACTCAAAAGTAGGTCACTCGTTTCTCTTAAACATTGAGATTTTTAATGTCTTTCAGTCCAAATTTACTTAAACTGCTGAAATCCACAGCTCAGCCAGTCTTGTTATAAACCTTCAAGTCACTTCAGAATATAACTTTACATTGGATCCACCTCTCAGTAAGTCTTTCTTTGGCATGTTTTGGGTTCATTTATTCAGTTTTCTACAAAAAAGTAAAATCTGGTGGTTTTAAAACGCCGGCTTTTGGATAGTGGTGAGTACTGGTACTGCACCCCTTTTTGGGATTTAAGAAAATGAATTCCCAACAGTTATGGGTTTGCTTTTGGCAATCAGCATTGCCACTCCCAATGGTTTCAGACTACTGTGTGGGTAGTCCACTGGTGGTTTAGGCAGTGTCCTTCTGTGCCCATAACATCGGCAAAAATGAGTGGCAGCCTATTCTTCATGCATTTCCCTGTGCATTTTCTGGGAAGCTCTAGCCATCATGATGTTTTCCATGTCAGTACTGCACAGTTTTGAGGTAGGGCTCGGATGCATGGGTAAATACATCCCACAGAGCCTCTGTGGCGGAGTCTGAGAGGCTGCGAGCTGCTAACGAACATCAGAGAAAGAGAGGACTCTGTCCTCGTCCAACATGATGAAAAAAGTTGCTGGTGCCCCCAGATGTGAAAGGGTCATGTGAGCGGGGCTCGCGGAGGTAGGGGCGCCAACCAGGGAAGTCAAGAGGAGCAGCAAGAGCCGCCGGTGGAAGACGCCGCAAACTGGTGAGTGCTGGTCAAAAGACACTCAGAAACCGGGGTGCTGCGGGTGGGTTTCATACTTCGAATGAAGCTCAGTATAAATGAAAGCTGCAAAGCAAATTGAGATACATATTACACACCGAACAGAATGAAAGTTTCCAAATAATGCTAAACTGCACATTTTGAATATGGAACTGAATACAAGTTAGAACCAGCATTAAAACTCTATGGGCCTCATTTCAAGTGAGGCAGAACGGGTTAACGGTACCCGCTAAAGGAGGCGGACCCGTTAAACCCATTCCACCTCATTACAAGCTCCCCTCGCGGGACCCGGTAAGTAACGCCTGGTCAAACCAGGCGTGCTTACCGGGTCCTGCGAGGGGAAGAGGGAGCAAACAATGGGCCACTCGTAATCGGCCCATTGTTTGCTCCCTCCCCCATTCCCATTCATCCCTATGGGGGCCGAAATGGGAATGGGGAAGGTCTGGGCCCGGGTGCCTCGAAGGAGGAATAACCGGGCCCTCCGAACTCGGAATGGCCAGGTAAGTCCCCATTCTGGGAACCCGTACCCAGACCCGATTTGGCGGCAGCTATGCCACCAATAGCGCCATGGCTACCGCCAAAATCGTAATGAGGCCCTATATATTGAATACCAAACTAATTGGAAGTATTAAACAACGTTAAACCAAGCACGTTGAATACTGAACTGAATGAAAGTTTACAACAGTGATAAATCAAGCAGGTTGAATACCGAATTGGATGAAAATATAAAAGTTACACTCATATTGAATAGCAATTAAATTTATAAGCAAAACACGAAAGCAAACTATGGGGAAAGGAATACAACACAAAGGTGGGCATTGTGAGAAAGCCGAATGTGTCTCACCCGCTAGACCCCGGGGGTCTCTCTCTCAGGTGGCCAAGGCACGGCCATCGCCTTTGGAACCAGACCCTAGGGGTGGGCTAGTCCGGGAAGATCACCTGGGCGAGGGGTCTTCGGGAGTGGTAGTGGGACACCTGATGGCGAGACGTGGTATCCCCCTCCACGTAGCACCTTTACCCCATCCTACACGATAGGATATTTTGGGACTGAGCCTCCACCCTTTCCCTTCATGAACACTTTCTCACGGACAGCCCGCTCTGGGAGAAAACATACTCACAACCGAGCATTGTACCTGACATGTCCCATTACTATGGTCAGGCAAGGTGAGGCAATTAGTGATGATCACTCACACTTGACTTCCATTAAACTTCCCCACACGGATAAAAGGCGGAGTACGAGAGCACACTCTGAGCGAGGCAAAGCACACGAAGGAACAGTGCTTTTCTGACAGCAGCTAAACGAGGGAAGAAAGACAGCAAACAAAGAAGGGTACACAAGGAGGGAGATACCTTGTCCTTTTCAGCGAGAAAAGCCCTTACTTTCCAGAACCCTTCAAATTAGAAAACAAAAGGCCTAGAAACCAAACTGCAGAATCCTGTATTGTGTGTCAGAGATACCAGGGGCCCTCATACATGGCTGACCGAGTCGGGGAGGATCAGCAGCTGCTGTGGAACCTCCTTGGCTCCAATATCAAAGCAGTGCCTGGAGATCAACAAAGCTGGTGAGTTCGGGAGACCGATACAAGACCGGTCTGTGTTGAAGTCAAGGTTGCAAGTGGCAACATTCTATAAAGAGCGAAAGAATGAAGATTGAAACTTGTGTGGTGAAAAACACAAAGAAAGACGTTCCTTAATGTAGTTCAGGTAAGGAAATTCCACATTAGTATAGGGCAAGTTAGCACTTCTACCATCCTGACATTTAAGTTCATAAATATTGTTTGTTTGACCTTAAGTCTGTTGTCTGTGTCTTACTTCATGATGCCTTCACAAGAGGTATGAGGGGAATTTGGTGACCCAAACCCATCCTGAGTTGAGTTAGTTAGAGGCCCTTTTGGACAGGAGGGTGGCTTGGGATCCAGTATACACCAGAGCTGATAATTCAAACTGATCCTGAACCTTGACCGGTGCATAAAACCCTCCTCCAGGGTGCAAAGAAAGTGAGAGTTATTTGCCAGCCCAACAATCATTTTCTTGATATTGAACTCCAACATCATGTGGTCTTGTGTGATTTTTCAGGCCAGAGATCGGGACCCATTTTCTTTGGGAGGGATCCCCCATACCTGAAAGAGAAGATTTGCTTACATGAGTCCTCCAGGTACTCTTCTCTTTCAAAGGGGATTATCTTGAGCTCCTCCACAAAGCGGGTTCTTCTTTGGCCTCTCCTACTTACCCATTGATCTTTGGATTCTAATTTTCCAGGAGTAGAAGAGTCCCTTTCAGGCTGAGTGGATTCCAGGGGTTCCGTCTGGGTTAGAAAGGAAGCTTCCTCTAGTGCTTGCCATCTCTCCTCCACCCTTACCCCTCCTGAGGAACCTGTGGCTTGTCAGACATTTGCTCCTGTCATTTCTCCCTGCCCTGAGGCACCAGACCTGGGTGTTGGAGATTTCTGGGAAGCAGGGTTTCGGGTTTACTCAGATCTTGTGCGGAGGTAGCACTTACACCTGCTCCCCGTTGGGTCTTGGTGCCTGGAAGGTATACTAATACAGGCCTTCGTGCCCTGCCGGGGAAAGAACGCTAGGGTCCGCTGGATTGGATGGGTGGGGGGATTTAGGAACACCGGATTGAAGGGTAGGAAGAGGTCGTGGATAGGTTAGCGGTTTTTGGGAAAGGATGCAGCTCGTTACTCCTTTCTGGGGTTCCTGAGGTCGTAGATGCACCGCCCACTCATGCTAACACACATGCATTTAAAGCCCCTCAACCCAACCCCTACCTAATCTGGTCTTCAGGAGCTAAAAGAACTGCTTTGCAATGCTTTTGCACAATTCTCTTATGAACTTTCCGGAGCATCATTTGTACACATAATAACGTGCATGCAATGCGCTAATTAAAGAAAACACATGCAACGCGCCGGTTGTTTGGGGAACTCACAACCGGCACCCAGGTACCAGAAACAAGATGAGGGCACTTAGCTTCATGTCATGCGGCAGGGTAGTCCTGTCATGAGCTGCTGTCCAAAGTTCTAATCTGTGTTGAAACGGCAGAGCACCTCTACAAAGAGACCAGAGACATATGTGAGATCACTTAGCAAACACAAATCCGCATATATACACGTGGCAATGACTGTTCCGCTCTCCGGCGGGTCATTTGAAATATACGTGCTACAATCAGTTTATGGTGCCGGTTCTCCGACATCCAACAATGCTCAGCAGCTGCATTTAACTGTGAGCTACTTCACCCATTAAATAAGCTTCTTCCAGTAGTCTGTGGAAGAGGCGAGTAGTCTGAACGCTGCCTGCGTTCACTTGAACGCTCCCGTTCACAAATCTCTTAAGGAGGAGCTGTCTTGCCCGAACGGTACTTGCGCGACCGTTCTATGAAAGATTGTGCCCGTAAAACATGCTGAAAGGAAATGCACTTATCTGTTGGAATATGCTGGGCCTGTAGTTGTCACAGGCGGGGCATGGCCCCACAGATGGCGGTCTGCAGGAGCCCTCTGTAAACGCGTCCTCACTCTCTCGGGTTCTCCAGCACAAGCGGCATGGTCCGTGCTCATTGCGCGCTTGCGCATTGCTTTGGACGTCGTCCTGGAGGACTCAGAAGGCTTGTGGCCATGTGAACCTTCTGGGTAATGTAGTTTTCTGGTCTCCTTTCGGCGGAGGAGCGTTTTTAGAGCTCGCCAAGCTCCTGCCCTGCATGTGACACAAAGAGGTTTCCTGAAATAGGATGCCTCATTGTTTTAGTCTCTGTTCTGCCGCACACTTGTTTATTCCTGGAATTTGTCTGTTTGGGTCCTGCTGCTCACCCCAGCCACAAGTGAGTTCCTGACAGTAATCCCCCTCCCAACAGGTCCTGGCTTAGACGGGTGGCTTTGATGGAACATACGGAGAAGACGTGGGGCATGATTATTCAGAGCTGGTTCCCAAGAACGTTCTTCAGGCCCATAGCCCAACCAATCCACCAGATAATACAACTGCCCCAGTCGGACACGTGAGTCTAATATCGCTTTCACCTCGAACTCAGGAACCCCATCAACTAATATGGGTGGCGTTTTTTGTTGGCGTATGGCGGCTGGGGCAGGTTTAAGTAACGCCATGTGGAAGACTGGATGCATACGCATCTGAGGTGGGAGAGTCAGATGGACTACAACTGGGTTTATGATTTTTTCCACCTGGAAAGGGCCCACAAACCTGGGCTGGAACTTCCGAGGGCCCATTAAGTGGAGATTACGTGTAGCTAACCATACTTTGTCACCAATAATGTACTCAGGGACCCGACCGTCTCTTTTTATCTGCCGCAGTTTGTAGGCCTGTTTAGCTTCAGCTAGATTGGTGAGTATACTGTGCCACATTCCTTTTAAGTGTTCTTTGTGCTCCAAGGCAGCTGGTACGGTGTCTATGTGTGCATGCGGGACAGGCTGCAATCGTGGGTGATAACCATAGGTGCCATAAAAGGGGGTTACTTTGGTGGAAGAATGTACAGCATTCTTGTATGCCAGCTCGGCTAGCCATATTGTATATGCCCATGTGGTTTCATTTTTATAGGTCATACAGCGTAAGTACTGTTCTAGGGTTTGGTTCACTCGCTCAGTTTGTCCATCAGTTTCTGGGTGATAACTGGTGGACAACCTCATGTTTATACCCACTGATTCACAAAAGGCCGGCCAGAAGCATGATGTAAATTGCGAACCCGGTCTGATATAATGTGTTGGGGAATGCTGTGAAGGTGTACAACGTTCTGGAGAAAGAGATCCACCAATGCTTTGGCCGTTGGGATCTCTTTGCAAGGTATGAAATGCGCTAATTTGGTCAGTGAATCAATGAGAATAGTGGTGAAACCATGACTTGCTGATAAGTTCACTATTAAATCTAAGGACACGGTATGCCAAGGCGCTGGTAGCATGGGCAAGGCCTGTAACTTTTTGGCGGATCTTTGGTGATCAGACTTATTTCTTAAACAACACTCGCATGTGAGGATATACGCGAGGATAACCTGTTTCATCTGAGGCCACCAGAAATGATGCCTCACCAGTTCACAGGTTTTAGCAACCCTAGGATGGCCCACAAATGGTGAGTCATGACACCACTTTATAGCTTGTTCTCGGATGGTCGAGGTAGGGAGATACAGTATAGTGCCATGAAAAGGGTGTCCTGTCCTTCACAGTTTTTTCCTTACTTGGTTCACTCCATTGGACTAAGTGCTGAGCAGTCATCGCTTTCCTAATATTGTCGAACATGTTGTCTACCTTTATGCTGCCAATGATGCACGTAGGTGGCACTATGGGTTTTGGTTCTTCTTCCTTGTTGGACTTGATGTTTGGCTCTGGATAGCGAGATAGTGTGTCGGCTTTCTTGTTCTCTGCTCCCGGACGATAAGTCACTACAAAATCAAAATCAGCGAAATACATGGCCCATCGCAGCTGTCTGGGACTTAAGGCTTTAGCGGATTTCAAGAATTGTAAATTTCGGTGATCTGTCAGTATGGTGATGGTATGCCGGGTACCCATCAAATAATGGCGCCACTCACCAAACTCTGCCTTGATTGCTAGAAGCTCCCGATCAGCTATCACGTAATTTCGCTCTGCAGGTAGTAAGAGCGTGAGTAGTATGCAACTGGATGCAGTTGCCCAGAATCATCTCGCTGAGATACATTTTCCCCCAGAGCATAACTAGAGGCATCAGTTTCTACAATGTAAGGGTGAGTAGGGTGAGGGTGTAGTAGCACAGGAGCTGTAATAAACGCCTTTTTCAAAGCCTGAAAACCTGCTTCTACGTCCCACTGGAATGTTACCCTCTTTTTTAACAGGCGAGTGATTGCACTTTCTTGGCAAACCCTTCTATGAAGCGTCGGTAAATGTTAGCAAAACCTAACACTGTTTGTTCTTCCTTTACTGATGTGGGTGATGGCCACTCTGTAACGGCTTGCACATTCCTTGTGTCGATGGCCACACCTTCTGGTGAAAGAATGAACCCCACAAACTCTACTGTGGTCTGGCAAAATTTGCACTTTTCAGGTTTGGCATATAATTGGTGTTCCCTCTGGCATTGCAAGACTGCTTTCACGTGTTCCTGATGTTCCTCTAGACTCCTTGATTAGATAAGAATGTCATCTATGTAGACAACAGCACAAACTTCTAGATATCCTCGTAAAACTTCATCCAGGAAGTGTTGGAAGTCGGCGGGCGTGTTACAGAGTCTGAATGGCATTACCGGGTACTCATAAAGTCCGTATTTTATCATGAAGGCAGTCTTCCATTCGTCCCGTTTACGCACCCGCCTCAGATGGTAAGCACCCCGTAAATGGAGTTTGGTATAGATTTTAGCATTCTGTATTTGATCCAACAGGGTGGGGATTAGGGTTAGAGGATATCGTTTGTTTACTGTTAAGTTGATTGCTCGGTAATAATTACAGGTCCTCAAGTCCCGGTCTTCTTGGGGACGAAGAACAATGGCGATGACACCGGTGAAATGGAGAGCGTATAAATCCACTGGCTAAATTTGTCTCGATATATTCCCGTAAGTGTTCTTTCTCAGACTCCGTTAAAGCGTAGATCCGACTGCATGGCAAAACTGCTCCTGGTTCCAAGTTGATTCTGCAATCGAACGTCCAGTTGGGTGGCAAGGTTTCTACAGTGGCATTACTGAAAACGTCTCTATAATCTTGGTAATTAGCTGACAAGACCCTCTCTGTGCTCCCTACTGCATGTTCGTGTCTTTGTGTTGCCTGTACTTCAAGGCTCCTGTTCGAGACAAGGTGACAATGTTCTGAACAATGTTTAGAAGAAAAACACAGTGAAGCCTGGGTCCAATCCACCTCAGGGTTATGTCCTCCCAGCCAGGGTAGCCCTAAGATCATTCCAAACTGAGGCGCTGCAATAACGTCGAATCTGATGTCCTCATGATGTTGTGGGTCGCATTGAAGATGCACACACTTGGTTTGTTTTGTGATCTGCCCTGAGATCAATGGTGAGCCATCCACGGATCTTACTTCTTCGTTACATTTGTTATTCTCAAGAGGTAATGCCAACTGAGATGCTAACCCTCTGTCGATTAAATTCTCGGTGGCCCACGAGTCTACCATCAAAGACACAGGCATCCTCTGGTCTTGCCAACTGAGGAAGCCTGAGACTGCTATATGCGCCATCCACTCCTGTAAAGTGTTTGCCAAATACCTAGGGGTGTCTTCTGGTCGGCTCGCCCAGGCCATCCTTACTGGCGAGCTTTCGTGTTTCCCGGCTGTTCCCCCTTAGGCTTCACTGGACACTCTCGAACAAAATGTCTGGCCATTCCACAATAGAGGTACAACTTCTCTCGCCGCCTCTTATCCTTCTCGTCTTTGGTCAGGGGTCCACGGACAGTCCCTATCTGCATAGGTTCTTCTGATAGTTTCTCGTTCTTGCTAGGTTTCTGTTGCTGCTGGTCCAGCCGAACCATCGGGCTTGTCTCCTGTCACTCTGCCTCTGGTCCAATCTTAATGCTAGGTCTATCATGGATGAGCAAGTGCTAGGTTGTGGGTGTACCTGTGCTTTAAGGTCCTTCATCTCATCCCTTAAACCCTGATAGAATAGGGCTAAGCGTTTCTCCTGCGGCCAATCCGTCTCTACCGCAAGTCGATTGAAGGTGGTAATGTAAGTGACCAAGTCCTTGCATCTTTGGCGTAAAGTAAGCAGGTCCCTGTCTTTTATCAATGTTGCCACTCTACGGTTGAAGATCTTGTCAAACTCTTCTAGGAATATATCCCAGCTATACAGGAGTGCATCATTTTTAGCCACCAGATGCGTGGCCCAGGATGCCACATCTCCACCCAAATAAGAGATCAAAAAGGCGGTGCATGCTTGGGCTGTACCGAATGCCTGTGGTTTCGTTATAAAATACAGCTGACACTGGATCACAAACTGCTTATATTTTTGTGGGTCCCCATAGTACCTTTGAGGCGGTGCTAAAGGAATTGGGGTATCTGTGGAAACCTGAACCTGTACGGGCGTGGGTGGTACATGGTCTCTGGGCAAAGGGGTAGCCTGAGCGGTGGTCTGTGCCGTTAGTGTGTGCACCTGACCTGCCAAACTAATATAATCTTGCCTTGTCGCCTGCAACTCTGTTTTGAGTTCCTGTAATGCTGTTAATACATCCTCCATGATGTCGTGCTACCCAGGCGCCTGACAATACTTGGGCTTGTGCTTCTGTCAGGTTTACTCAGATCTTGTGCGGAGATAGCACGTACACCTGCCTCTGCGTTGGGTCTTGGTGCGTGGAAGGTATACTAACACAGGCCTCTGTGACCCGCCGGGGAAAGAGGGTTAGGGTCTGCTGGATTGGATGGGTAGGGGGATTTACGAACACCTGATTGAGGGGTAGGAAGAGGTAGTGGATAGGTTAGGGGGTTTTGGGAAAGGATGCAGCTTGTTAGTCCTTTCTGGGTTTCCTAAGGTCGTAGATGCCGCGCCCACTCATGCTAACACACATGCATTCAAAGCCCCTCAACCCAAACCCTACCTAATCTGGTCTTCAGGAGCTAAAATAACTGCTTTGAAATGCTTTTGCACAATTCTCTTATGAACTTTCCGGAGCATCAGTTGTACACATAATAACGTGCATGCAATGTGCTAATTAAAGAAAACGCATGCAACGCGCGGGTTGTTGGAGGAACTCACAACCGGCACACAGGTACCAGAAACAAGATGAAGGCACTTAGCTTTGTGTCGTGCAGCTGGGTAGACCTGTATGAGCTGCTGTTCAAAGTTCTAATCCGTGTTGAAACAGTGAAGCACCGCTACAAAGAAACCAAAGACATATGTCAGATCACTGACACGAATCCGCACATGGGCATGGAAAAGATTTCAAGTATTGAAAATGTTGAGAACACTTTTCTTAAAAACCTACTTGGGCTACTGCAGTCTGCGCCAAATTATGGCACCCATTTGGAACTCAGGTGCCCTCACATTGCTGACGACTGGTTATTGGCCCCTGTTGCGCATTGGCTGGCATTATGGTCGAACCAGAAAGCCACTCTCTCACATAAAATCATAAGAGCCTTGGTGAGCAGTCCAGCTGTAAAGAAAATACTGTGGCTTATATCCAGAAATGTATTAGTCAGTTAAACTGTGCTAGCCTTACTTGCCCTCCAACCTTTTTGACTCTGTGTGCTGTAAGGAGATATAAGCAACTGTTTAAATCCATCCTTGTGTTAAACAGAGAGTCCTCTGCCCTAGGCATCCCCGCAAACAGAAGGCACATTGTCCTAACAACCACAGACACCATTCAACCGTATCTGCTTCACAGTGATAAACACCCAGACCGTTGAGCTCTGACACGAGCCCGATTTGATTGCCTATGGCTTGGGTCTCGAAACAAAAAGTTGGTCTCACGATGTACAACCCTTGGCCTGCCCCTGTTGTCAGTGGCCTGTGGAGGATCTTTTGCATTTTGCGCTGTTTGTTTGTTTGTTTGTTTATTTAATATAGTGCCAAACCAAACCCGCAGGTAGCCGGGCGCAACATTACAAGGACACTTGAGAACTTAGTTACAGTGACACACACAAAATAGGCAGTAGGACAGTTCAACAACATTACAGTCTGAATATACTTATACAGTTAATGCCAGGTGTCGGAAGCATAAAGAGCTAAGTAACAATCAACCACAGTTTTATAGTCCCGGTAGGATCCAGTGAAGTTCCTAGATACTGGCAGTGGTAGTCGGAGGTCCCTATGGGGAGACAGGTTAACAATGGGCATAGTCGGGAGGTGTCACTCAGGACGAGTGGTTCTAGTAAAAGAGGGTGATCACATTAGATGTCATTAGATCGTATCCATGAAAAAACCTTGCGCCTGAAACTTAGATAAGGTTGGTCCTTTCTAAGTTCTAAGGGGAGTTTGTTCCAGGTTTGGGCAGCTATGACTGGAAAGCTAGCGCCGCCAGCTGTACTCTTTTTGTATCTAGGCACCATCAAGGTATAAGCGTTAGTCATTCTTGTTGGACGGTTTGAGATTCTCTTGTTGATTCTGTTTGCTAGATAGGGAGGAGCTATATTGTTGAGGCATTTGGACGTGAGCAAGAGAGTTTTGAGGGTGATCCTGTCTTTAATTTTTTGCCAGTGGATATTCCTTCTGGAGGTAGAGACATGGGCTCTGTTAGGAATGTTTAAGGCTACTCTAAGAGCGTTATTTTGGAGTTTGTTACGGATATACTTGTTAGATCCCACCTATAGGGCATTACAATAGTCCAATCTGGATATGATAAGTGCATTAGCTAAGGTAATACAGCTAGCCTCTGTTAGGAATGGTCTACATGCTCGAATCAGTTTACAAGTATAGGCTGTGGAGGAAGCTAGGGAGTTAATTTGTTTCTTAAAAGTGAGTGCTGAGTCCAGATAGACCCCAAGGGTTTTGACCGCAGGCATCACTTTGATGACATTGTTGTCAATGTTAAACGAGGCATAGTTAGGGTCAAGTTTTTTAATCGCTGTCTCTGTGCCGAGGATCAGTATCTCCGTTTTGTCGTCATTCAGACAGAGGCCATGGGATGCCATCAATGCCTGAATGAGGAGATATATCTTATTTACCAAGGCTGAGTCTTCCAAGAAGTTACCTAAAAGGGGGATGCAGATCTGAGTGTCATCTGCATAGTTAGTGTAGATGACACCCAGTCTATCCAACTTGTCAAACAAAGGTTTGGTAAAGATGTTGTACATAGTAGGAGACACACATGATCCCTGGAGGACACCACAGGAGACTTGTATGGGATCAGCAGCTGCTAGGGGGAGATGACTCTCATAGTCCGGTTAGCAAGGAAGGATTGAACCCAGGTTATGGCATCGCTTGAAAAATGGACAGCGGAGCCAAGATGATTGCATAAAACTGCATGATCTACCAGGTCAAAGGCTGCCGAAAGGTCAAGGAGGAGTAGCATAGCTGATTTTCCATTATCCTTCAACTTGTCAATTTGAGTCTTAAGATCAATCAGGGCTGTTTCAGTGCCGTGAAGGGGGCGGAAGCCGGATTATCGTGAACCTAGAAGGTTATTAATTTCAAGGTAGTCCTGGATTTGCAGGTAGGCTACCGTGTCGATAATTTTGAGTAGGAATGGGACGGTAGTGATGGGTCTTTAATTTGTCGGGTCGAGAGTTTGTTTTTTTAGCAGAGGTAGGACCCAAGACTGTTTAAGGTTAAAGGTCACTAGGTTAGTCTTAAAGGAGGCATTGATCAGTTTAGAGATGAAGGGAGCTAGGCCTCTCGCTGCATCTTTTATAATTTGAGGAGGGCAATTATCTCCTTTACAATTAGAAGGCTTTAGGCAGAGTATCATTTTTTCTGTCTCTTGTATGGTTATTTGTTTGAAGCTAAAGGGGTGAGGAGTGTTATTGGACTGGTTTAGGGAGGGCTGTACCTTCGGAGTAGGCTCCGCTGGCAATAGCAAGGCAGCTTTTTTAATTGCAATTTTGGTTTGAAGAGAGCTCATTTTTCCTGCAAGGGCATTTTGTATATTAGTGCACCAGAGCTTATTTTTGGGAGTAGTTTCAGTTTGCGGTATGGGTGATTCCATTTCACGCAGGTTGGAGAGTAATTCCTTAGTGTCAGATTTGGCTTTAGCTATTCTGTCGTTGTAAGTGTTTTTTTTGTGCTAATAATTTCCTTTTTATATCGTTTGGCATGGGTGGCTAACTTGATTTTGTTCTCCTCAGTCGGCGAGTGTCGCCATATTGATTGCAGTTTTCTTTTTTGAGTTCTAAGGTCTTTCAGTTGAGGTGTGAACCAGTTATTCAGGTGGGAGAGTTGTTTGCCTTTACGGATTTTGGTGGGGGCCATCAGATCTAGTGCCTTGGTCATGGTGCTATTATAGGTTTCCACAAGTAAGTCGGGTCTGTAATATTGTCTACATTGTTAAGGGTGGGGAGGAGGTGTGGAAGGAGTTGTTCTACTGTGATGTCTTTTTTACTTCTAGTGGGGAGTGGTGGGGCCATGATTTTAGGTTTAGGGTGGTTAAGGTCAAGTGAGGCAGAGAATGAGATTAAATGGTGGTTTGTCCATATTTGAGGAGCTATACTGGTGATACTGATGTTGCAGTTCAAGGCAGCAACTCAATCTAGAGTCCTGCCTTTAGAGTGTGTAGGGGTAGTGGCTTTTTGCGTTAATCCATAATCATGCAGTAGTGCGGCGACAGATGTGACATGTTTGTCATTACAGTCATTGAAGCCAAGGTTGAAGTCTCCTGATATTAGGATTTATGCATGGTCTTTTGTATTGTTAGTCAGGATACTAGTTAGGTCGTCCTTGAAGGTTCCTAGTGGTCCAGGTGGTCTGTAGATCACATAGATGGTGAGAGTATGGTTACATGAGAGTTGGAGTTTGGCAATGAGGAGTTCACAGGACTGAAATGGCGTAGTATTAGCTAGTCCGATAGGCAGGTTGGCTTTGTGGATAATAGCTAAGCCACCTCCTTTGGTGTTAGGTCTGTCAACTCTTAGCAGTTGGTAGCCGTCTGGTATTGCTAGCATAATAGCAGGGCCAGCAGCCTCATGGAGCCAGGTTTCAGTTATGCATAGCAGGTCTAGGTTCTCATTAGCGTGGGCTACCATGGATCTAGCATTAATGAGGGACCCAGTTAGCAAAAGGGTGCTAGTTGGTATGGTAGTAGAGGGTTGCATCTTTTTAGTTAAAGTAGCTACTTGAGATAGTAACTGCTTGGTAGGTGAGGCGCCTAGGGGCAGAGGAGCGGGCTTGGGGTGTTGTGAACGTTTGTTCGTTGGGTTAGCTAGGTTGGTTGGATGATGGTTCATGTAGATGGGACAGTCTAGCCCTTGGTCTCATGTTTCTGCCTTTAGGTGGACAAGAGGCAATGGGTGCAAGTGCCATGATAGTAAGGAGGCAGAATGCAAAGTGTGCTGTATGCTTTTGGTAAGTTTTCATTATGGTCGTGGGCAATATGTGGGCTGTTTTGCCCAACATATATGGACCTAAGAAGGAAAACACTCTTGCCATTACTTACGTCTGCTGGTAAGTTTTAGGGAGAATTCTCATTCAATGTCTAATTTCCCTTACCTAGTGAGTCCCCCAGCAGCTTTGCTGGATTTCTGGAGTTTTTTTCCACTTGTTAAGAGTGTGAGCTTTTCCCCCCACACTTACCCATGTTTTGCCATGTGTATTTCATCTGTTTTTGTGATTGTGGACTCTGGAGTACACCATTTCAGTAGCCCCCTTCTTTTGTGTGTTACACAGCACCTTCAGTGCAGTGACACAGGGTTGTCTTTTAGACTTCTCACCGACTCCATTTCTGGGGCTGACTACTGTCCCCCAGAAAAGGGCAAAGTTGCCATTAACTTTACCTAGTCACTTAACCACATATCCAGTACATCCCATTTTACATGGAGTACTGGAAAGGGTTACTCCTTGGCCCTTTTTATCTGTACCTCCTAGAGCCTTGTTTTGCTCTTTTAACATTTAGACTTGGCTGGTGGCAGTGGTATCTACCCTAACTTTTCTACTGCGTTTAAACTATATAAACGTGGTACGGTTTTAGGCTATTATATTAGCCTCGAACATAAACCTGCTTCACCAAATACTCTTTCTTTTGGCTCCGGTCGGGTTAAGTCGCCATTTCTTTTTGTTGAAGTCCTTCTTGTGTTTTACTTTGAGCGGGAAACCAAGTATGCCTCCTTTGTTCACTGTCTTTTGGCAGGCTTCTGCCAAGAAGCCCTCCTCTAGGCGCCTGGGTATCTAGGTGGGCTGAATGTGAGGGAGGGGTGTAGTCACCCCCTGCACAGGGTATCCTAGGAAACCCAAGTCGCACTTTGCCATGATTGGCTGAGGCGGTTGTCTGGGCTGGACAACCCCCTGCTGCGTGATTGACAGCCAGGCTAGGTGAATGGGGGATTTTCGCATTAAAAGGCAAGACTCTTGGGCTGGAAGTCAGAGTCGCCACTGGAACTACAAGGAACCAAAGAGAAGCGGAGAAGAAGATGGCTGCTGCAACCACCCCGTCCCGGTGAAGCCCTGCTGCAGTCCTGAGCTATCCACCCTTCGACGATCAGAGAAGATCCAGTCCGGAGTCTTCTTCCCTTGAGCCTGGTGGGGTCAACCAGCTCATCTTCCACAGCCAGAGGATCTTCTTTGTGGTTGAAATCGCTGCACACTGCTGTAGTGGTCCGGATAGCCACCTGAAGAGCCTCTCCTGTTTTAAAGGAACGCACCTTTTATTCACCGTCGCTGCTGCTAACTTCATCCCTGTGTGGTGCAGACCCCTCCAGACGTCCTCCTTCTCGTCCCTACGACCAAAGCTCCAGGAACCAAGGGCCTGCAGGAAACTACCAGGAACAACTGCTGTGGTACCAGCTTCTCCCTTGAATAAGGTACTATGTTCTGCTTTGAGGAACTAGGGTGAATCACTTTTCTCCTCTTCCAAGGCTTGTCCTTATCTTCCCTCCTTCTTATAACTTTTGCTTCCTCTGTTGACAATATCTAAGTACTCCTGGCAACGTTGAATCGTGAACTGTCTGACTGTGTGATCCTCGACAACAGGAACCCGGTTCCACTTGACATTGGCTCTGGCCTATAGACTCTTGTATTTCTGTCAACGAATGTTCTCTGATTCTGTCTGCTCTGACAAAATGATTGCCTATGATTTTGCCCCCAACTCTCTCTGGTTAACTCAAGTGCTAAGTATGCTTTTGCCCCGGTAACATTTCTTGCCGCGGATACGCGTATCTTTAGTAAGACCGAACTGTCATTACTGTCAAAAAGTGATCGCATATGTATTCCCAGTAACGTCTTTTGTTTTGCAACACCGGTCCGTTAAAACATAGGGTACTTACCTTGAGTTATACTGTACCAAGTGAATTGGTTGTGTAGTGTATTTTACGTGTGGTTTTGAATTTATAGAAGTGTTGTGTTTTATAACAGATGGTTTAAAACTAAGTGTACTTATATTTTTTACCTGAAACTTTGAGTCAGTGTTTGCTTGAGTCACAGTAATTGTGGTACCTTTGTGTAATCTCTGCTACTGCTCATATACTCTTGAGATAAGCCTGGCTGCTCCGCTACTGCTACCACTTTAACATAGTAGTACAGGCTTGTACCAAAGGTGAACTTGTATTGCCACTTGTAGTCTTAATTGTGTGTAGTGGTCCCTAAGGGCACGGCACAGGATTCTGCCTAACACGGGTGTACAGCAGTGAGGATTTGGAAGTAGAGTGATTACACTTAGAGTGCTGCCATTGCTTGGGTTCAACTAACCACAAAGCTAAAACGCCACTAATTCTATTTAACTGATAAATCATGTCAAATATGGAAAGCTACACTGAAGAAGGCCTCTTAAACTATACTGGGTTTTGGGAACCATTTGTAGGGAGAGGAGTCTCTCTGGTAAAGGAAAGGAAACAAATATGAATTGATTGCAAAGTTAATGGGAAAACTAAGTCTGGAGAGTGGGTCAGAAAGGTCCTACACTTACTCCTGAGTTTATTGCACTTGAGAAAATGAGACTTGAATTAGAAGTGAAACATAATGATGCACAAACTGCCATGAAATATCAAGAGTTAAGGCTCAGAGAAATGGAGCTGAATCATGAACTAGAAATGAAGAAATTGTCTTTACAAAATGCTTCTCTCCCAGAGTCTTCTAGGTCTTCGAGCCCTAAGAGACCCCGTATGCCAAAGGAAATGATTGATATGTATGAGACTAAACTTGATGTTTTGGATTGGTTAGCAATGTTTGAGTACAATCATGGGATTCAAGTTATCTCAGGGAATCAGCTGATTCCTTGGCTTTTATCTAGGCTTCCCCCTGTTGCAAGTGATGCTGTAATAGAGTTGGGGGAGGAGGATAAACAGGATTATGAGTGTGTGAAGCTAGCATTAATAGCTAGATTTGGGAAGACCCCTTCCCAGTATCTTAAGAGGTTTAGAACCCTGAAAAAGCATGATGGTATCCCTTGGGCTACCTGGGTGTGTGAATGCTTGAAAAACTTAGATGGTTGGGTTAAGGGTTACAAAGTGAACACTTATGAAGGTTTGAGGAATCTTGTAATGTTGGAGTCTATTTTTGATGTCTGCTCCCCTGAGCTTAGACAGCACTTGGCTGATTCAAAGGAGATAGATCCTAAGAAGTTAGCTAAGGCTGCTGACTTGTGGGTTGCCAACAGGGCTACTCACAAGGATTTTGGGGTAACTTAGAAAAAGGATGAGGGAAAGCAGCCAAAGAAAGACAACAAAGAGAATTCCAATAATTCCAATCCAAAATAGGGCCCCAAACATAACCAGGGTAAGCCACCGGGGAAACCGAATCAGGCTAGTGTACCATCTGGTCCCAAAC
The DNA here is from genome assembly GCF_040938575.1 of Ambystoma mexicanum. Lineage (NCBI taxonomy): Eukaryota > Metazoa > Chordata > Amphibia > Caudata > Ambystomatidae > Ambystoma > Ambystoma mexicanum. The sequence goes on from NC_090940.1 coordinate 521,926,662, forward strand.
CAGATGGAGGTCAGAACAAGCCCCCATTCCTCAGAGCATTTGGAAAATGCTTTGTTTGTGGGTTAACTGACCATGTGAAAGGGGATCCCAGATGTAAGGGTAAACCTTCAGGGGTCCACACTGTCTCCTTAGTTTAGTTTAGTTTAGTTTAGTTTATCATTTGATAATGCGCTCCAAACCCTGGGGTAGCCGGGCGCACCGGCAACAAGAATATTTAAGCTTGGTTACATACATTAGTTACAGTACATGATTATTACAGTATTTACAGTACATATATACAAGATATGGGTACATCACATCACAAAGAAAGAAGAGAGATGGTCTATAGTACAGGTTTCAGGAAAATCATGATAGTTACATGCAGAAATCCAGGATCAAATGCAGGGGAACAGTTTAATGGGCCTTAGCCTTCCCCCAGGTGGATGAAGTACCTATAGCCAGTGGAAACTTTCAGTTACTAGCTGATGAGCCCATGAGAGTCTCAGCTAGTGTTTCTTTAGTGTCCTTGGGTCTTTGGGAACAACAGAACTTAGATGTCCATAACTCAATCCCAGATAATACTAAAGAGTATTACAAAGATAGTGTTCTTGTGAATGGTCAGGAAACCCCTGCCATCAGAGACACTGGAGCAAGCATAACTGTGGTTGATGAATGTTTTTTCAAGGTGGAGGATATTGCTAAGGCACCCAAACACCTAACCAAGTTAGCTGGAGGCCCTGTGCAAATGGTTCTCCAGTTACCAGCTCTCATCCAGTGTAATGACATGACTGTCAGAATACCTGTAAGTGTGCAAAATAACGTACCTGGGAGGGTCCCGCTGGATAATGACCTTAAAACACTTGGAGGTGTGTCTAGTACCCCCAGACCCTCCAGCCGAAAGGAAGCAGGAGCTCACAAGGTCTGCAAGTGAGAGAATCTTGAGAGGCTCTCCTGGGGACATGATAGAGGAAACTATCACCCCAAGTCCACAGGACTTACTGCTATTGCAGGTCAGAAAGAGACAAAGGGGAAACCCAAGTCTGCCAGCAAGAAACCAGCAAGCACTCCTGTGCCCAGAAGGACATCTCTAAGACTGTCCAAATTCACCTATGTGACTCCTCCACCAGCTGAGGCTGAGTGTGAGGTTCAACCCTGTATGGTTCAGCTAGATACTGAGGAATCAGATCTAGAAGAAGATCTTTCTCTGGTAGGAGATCTTGACCCTGTTGAACATCCTGAGCTGCAGTCTTTACTGGCAGAAGGTGGACCCAACAGGGCTTATTTCAACAAAGGACAAAGAGAGTGTCCTACCCTTGAAGGTCTTTGCCTACAGGCAGCTTCTCAGCTCAATGGGACTGTGCCTGGGAAGTATAGGTTGCACTGGGAAGATGGCCTCTTCTACAGTGAACCGACTGAGTCAACCCCTGGAGACTGCAAAAGACTTGTAGTACCTCTAGTGAACCGACTCCAGTTTCCCACAAGATACCTTTGGCTGGTCACTTAAGACCAAGGAAAGGCTCTCTCTTTACTTCGACTGGCCTAAAATGGGTTCAGAAGTAGACAAATTCTGCAGGAGCTGCCACACTTGCCAAACCTCTGGCAAGAGTGGAGCCAAGAATGTGGCACCCTTGGTGCCTCTCGCAGTGGTGGGAGTTCCTTTTGAGAGGGTCGGGATTAACATTGTTGGTCCTCTTGACCCTCCCACATCTTCAGGCAACAAGTTTATACTGGTTGTAGTGGATCATGCCACTAGATATCCTGAAGCCATACCTATGAGGACTGTTACGGCTCCGGCTGGGGCTAAGGCCCTACTTGGTATTTTAACCAGAGTAGGTTTTCCTAAGGAGGTGATATCTGACAGGGGATCACATTTTATGTCCCACTACATGCAAGCCATGTGGAAAACCTGTGGAGTCACCTACAGTTCTCAACTGCCTACCATCCCCAAACCAATGGTTTGGTGGAGAGGTTTAACAGAACTATGAAGAGCATGATAGGTGCTTTAGAAGAACCCCTCAAAAGAAAGTGGGACCTTCTACTGCCATGCCTTCTCTTTGCATAGATAAGTCCCTCAGGAGGGAGTAGGTTACAGTCCCTTCGAACTTCTTTATGGCCATCCGGTCAGAGGTCCATTGGCCCTGATTAAGGAGGGGTTGGAGAGTCCTCCTTTCCCCAAACCAGTCAGAGTGACTGACTATGCGATAGGTCTCCGGAGGAGAATGTCACACATGATGGCAGAGGCAAGTGATAACTTGAAGGCTGGTCAGGCTCTGGTCAAGCATTGACATGACCAGAAGGCTAATAAGGTTGAGTTTACTCAAGACCAGCTTGTTCTTGTTATGGTCCCCACAAGGCAGATGGCCTTGCAGGACAAATGGATAGGACCCTTCAAAGTTGTGGGTAAACTTGGAGAGGTGAACTATCTGGTGGCAATCCTAAGGAGGCTCCCAGAGTCTTACACACCAACCGTTTGAAGGCTTATGTCTCTAGACCTGACGTAGGAGCTTTGCTTCTAGCTTCAGCTCAGGAGGAGGAGGAGAGTGAACCTCTCCCTGACCTCCTCAGAGGCTTATCTTTAGATGAGCAAGTGGAAGGAGTTAATCTCTCCTCCAGTCTCACATCTGACCAGCAGGATGAGTGCAAGTTACTGTTAAATCAGTTTGCCTCCCTGCTCTCACTTTCACCAGGCTTGACCCCTTCAGGCCAGCATGATATACTCACTGGTGACTGTTTGCCTGTCAAAACCAGGGGGTACAGAATTTCAGACAATGTAAGAACCCATATAAGGAATGAGGTCAACAAGATGCTTGATATCGGGCTTATAGAGCCCTCTACTAGCCCATGGTCTAGCCCAGTTGTGCTTGTACCAAAGGCAGGATCCAAAGAGTTGAGATTCTGCGTGGACTATAGAGCTCTAAATGCAGTCACAGAGACTGATGCCCATCCTTTGCCTATGACAGATGAGCTGGTGGACAAACTTGGTGCAGCTTAGTACCTCAGCTCATTTGACCTAACGTCAGGCTATTGGCAAATAGCCCTGACAGACCATGCCAAGGAGAAAACTGCATTCTCCACCCCAGCTGGCCTCTACCAATTCAAGGTAATGCCTTTTGAACTAAAGAATGCACCTGCTACATTTCACAGGATGGTCAATCAAGTTCTGAATTGGATGGAGGACTTCTGCGTGGTATACTTGGATGACATTGCAGTGTTCAGCCCTGCATGGAAAGAACATATTGAACAACTAGGATATGTATTGCAGGCTCTGGAACAGGCCCATCTGACCATAAAGGCAAGTAAATGTTAAATTGGTCAGAGTACAGTGGTCTACCTTGGACATGAGGAAGGAGGAGTTGAAATATGGCCACTGCCTAGCAAAGTACAAGCTGTACAAAACTGGGACACCCCTACTACTCAAACCCAAGCGAGAGCCTTCTTAGGTCTCACTGGGTATTACAGGAACCTCAGAGAGAACTATGGTACCATAGCTTCTCCATTGAATGTCATCTCCTCTCCCAAATTTCCTAAAAAGGTGAAGTGAAATGAGGAGTGCAATCAGGGCTTTCAAGGACTGAAGAAAGCCCTTTATCAAGCTCCAGTACTAAGAGCTCCTGACTACCACCAACCCTTCATTGTACAAACTGATGCTTCTAATGTAGGTATAGGTGCAGTCCTTAGTCAACTGGATGAGAAAGGTAGGGCGCACCCCATTTCTTTCATCAGAAGGAAGTGAAAGGATCCTGAGACAAGGTGGGCAACAATAGAACGTGGATGTTTTGCTATTGTGTGGTCACTGAAGAGGTTTAGACCATACTTGTATGGATCTACCTTAATTATTCAGACTGACCACCAACCCTTGAGATGGCTGATGCAAATGAAAGGGGAAAACCCAAAGTTACTCAGATGGTCAATCTGCCTGCAAGGATTTGATTTTTCCATTGAGCACAGAGCAGGAAGTCACCACCAAAATGCTGATGGTCTCTCTAGGATTTTTTAACCGACTAGATGTATGAGCACCATCCATTAAATCCTCCTGTCCCTTAGTCTGGGGGAGGGGGGCGAGTGATAGGGATAATTCTCATTCAATGGCTAATTTCCCTTAGCTAGTGAGTCCCCCAGCAGATTTGCTGGATTTCTGGAGCTATTTTTTCCACTTGGTAAGAGTGTGAGCTTTTCCCCCACCCTTACCCATGTTTTGCCATGTGTATTTCATCTTCATCTTTTTTTGTGATTGTGGACTCTGGAGTACACCACTCCAGTAGCCCCCTTTACCTCAGGGAAGCTGATAACCCTGGTACAGGCTAATGGCCCCTGTGACTTGTACAACAACAGTCACCTATTTCAGATACCACACAGATGTTCTGCATTTTTCTGTTACGTGCATGAATCTGCATTGCACGATTCTGATCACAGGAAACCCCATTGACTGAGGCACCTTTAAAATCTCACGTCCTGATGAAGGCTGATGTACCTAGACTACCCTCCATCAGCTATACAGGCCGAAACACAGTTATTTTGACAACCCTACAATACTGCAGTGTTTAAACAAGACATTGTATAACCAGCTGATGGATACAGCATTCACATTTATATATAGCCCCAAGATAATGTAAAGGGATTCCTCTATATTATCTGTGGGCTCTTTTTGTAGAGTCACTTTTTGTAGATTTCTCTGATATGTGGTGATTATATACATGTAATGTATGTTTTATGTTCTCTTCTGCCACACTTTGGATGTACTGTAATATATTGAATTTCTGTACTATTAGATTTACTGTTATTCTTATGGTAAATGGAATAAAAGAGTGGGCCAGACTTTATCCAGGCTCGCCCTGACCAGTGGGTGCCGCCTTCAAAGGGTGAGGAAGAGAGAGGGGCCAGAAATTAGACCATGTGGGGAAAGCAAAGGTCCGGCGAGGGATCGACAAACAGGATGTCAGTGACAGTCTGCCTGGAAGAAGCATTGACATAGGCATCTGCGATGGGCAGGCCTGGATTGGAGACCAGGAGATCCTTCTTTAACTTTTTCCCTCCAGACTTTGAAAGGGAGATAGGATAGGTGATAGAGTAGCAGTTAGAGAAGATAAGGCAAATTGAAAGCACCATGGAGGGAGTGCGTGTAGAGGAGGAGGAGGAGGGGGAGGTAGAGGGACGGGAGAACTGCAGTGCACAACACCTAACTTCAACACAACAGCAATGCAACCATCTAGATTCAAGTGTCCAGTATAAAGGGAAAAAGCCTAGGTATCAGCATACAGTAGAAAAAGGCAAAAACACCTAGATGCAACCTTCCTAGAAAGAGGGGGGAAAGGCCAGATTTCAAACACACTGTGAATGCAAAAAACACAGATTTGACTTTCATAGATAAAGGGGAAAAAAGCCCATGTTTCAACACACACCAAATGTGTAAAATCCCAAGATTCGACTTTCTTAGAAAGTGGGGAAAAAGCCTACATTTCAAACACACAGCAAATGCAAAACACCCAGATCCAATCCGGCTTGTAACACAACCATCCCGACCGCGTCACAATCACTGTGTGACTCTCTCTCCCTCCACTTTTACTCCACGGCTATCGAAAGGACAAAAACTCTAACCACCAAACTGGCTCTCTTACAGCCACCTGGCAATCCTCCGCCCGTACCGGCCAGCCCATCAGCTGCGACCTCTACGCAACCAACGTTCGATTCCTTCAGTCCAATATCACCAGAACAATTTCTCAAACTCCTATCCGTCCGCAAACCATCTGGATCACCATTGGACTCCTGCCCAGCCACAACCCTAAAAGAAATCTTTGCCTCCACCTGCGCAGGAGAACAAGCAAGATCTATCATAAATGCCTCCCTTTCCGCCGGTATCTTTCCAGACGCATTCAAATTGGTGCACGTCAAACCTCTAATTAAAAAACCTTCGCTCGACCCTCTCGAGCCCAAAAAATACCGCCCCATCTCAAACACCAGGCTCCTTGCCAAACTCATTGACCAAACCGCCTACTCCCAACTAAATGCCTTTGTTGAAGCCAACAATCTCCTGGACCCCGCCCAATCAGGATTCAGAACCCGTCATGGAACTGAAACCACCCTAACCTCGATCTGGGATGACCTTAAAATGACAGCCGACTCTGCGGGATGCGCCGCACTAATCCTTCTCGACCTGTCAGCTGCCTTTGACACGATCAATCACGCAATCCTCCTGGTCCGCCTCCACTCCCTAGGGATTCGTGGAACCGCCCTTAAATGGATAGCTTCGTTCCTCAAAGACAGGAACCAAATAACGACACTCTCCGACTTTACCTCCCAAGCCCAACCAGTCGACACAGGAGTCCCACAAGGAGCATGTCTATCCGCCCTCCTATTCAATCTCTACCTGATCACCCTCCCACCAATAATTCGTTCACACAACATCCTGTGTTACAATTACGCCGACGACACTCAACTAATTCTAAAAATCCTGAACGCAAAACCCAACTCCCGACCTGATATTGCATCCTGCCTCCTGAACATAGAACGCTGGATGACCCAAAGCCACCTCTTGTTAAACCCATCCAAAACAGAAATCATGGTTTGCGGCAACTCTGATCTTCTACCGCACCCACTTCCCTGGCCACCCGCCATGGGAAACTCACCAACACCCTCCAACACAGTGAAAAATCTTGGATGCACCCTTGACTCCGACCTAACACTCTCGCGCCAAGTCAACAATGTCTCAAAGTCCTGCCACTACCACCTCAAAAACCTTAGGCGCATCTTTCCATATCTCTCATTTCCCAACAGAGTTTCCGCGGTCCAATCAATCGTCATATCAAGACTAGACTACGGAAACCCCCTATACCTCGGAATTCATGCCTACCAACTGAATAAACTCCAAAGAGCACAAAACGCGGCGGCCAAAGTCCTACTCGCGCTCGATCCAAGAGACCTTGTATCCCCAGCCCTCAAGACACTGCACTGGCTTCCATTAGCCCGTAGAGTGGCCTTCAAAACCTTATGCCTCACCCATCGAGCACTACATAAAACTGGACCGCAATATCTTCAAGAAAAGTTAATACCTTATCACCCCACTCGAGCCCTCAGATCAAGCTCAGCCGGCCTCCTAGTAATTCCCAAGACAAACTCAGTCAGGTTAGGTGAAGCATCATTCTCAGCCTTGGCCCCAACCCTATGGAACTCGCTCCCTCCCCACATCCGCCTAACTAAGGACTTAACGGCATTCCGCAAACTACTAAAAACCTGTCTCTTTCCCTAAAACCAACCGGTTCCAAACCAGCAACACCAATCATCACAATAACACCGACCCAGCAAACCACAAAATAAATAAATAAATAAATAAATAAAATGCAGCTAAACTAACCAGACTGTAACCTACAATGACAAACAGAACTAAAACGAGTAATGGAGATCTAAAACAGTGAAGTGGACAATAGGAATAAATCACTGGGAATGTAGAAAGTGCAGAGAGCGGATGAACGTTGAGACCGGACGAGCGTGGAGAGCAGAAGAGTGTGGAGGGCGTGATTGGACGAGTGGGGAGTACGAATGACTGTGATGAGTATAGATGAGTGTGGAGGATGAATGCTGTTGGCGGATGTGTGTGGGGGGCAGCCGAGTGTGTAGGTCGGTTGAGTGTAAAGAGCGGACGAAGATGAAGAGCAAATGAATGTGGAAGACGGATGAATGTGGAGAGCTCATGAATGTACAGAGCGGTTGAGTGTAGAGAGCGGAGGAGCGTGGAGAGCGGCTGAGCGTGGAGAGCGGATGAGCGTGGAGACCCGATAAGCGTGGAGAGCGGCTGACTGTGGAGAGCGGATGAGTGTGGAGGACGTGAGCAGATGAGTGGGGAGAGCGAATGAGTAAGGATGAGTGTGGATAAGTATAGATGAGTTGTAGATGAGTGTAGGAGGATGAATACTATTGGCGGATGAGTGTGGAGAGCGGATGAATTTGAAGAGCAAATTAATGTGGAGGATGGAAGAGTGTGGAGAGCCGTCGAGTGTAGAGAGCAGTCGAGTGTGGAGAGCGGCTATGTGCAGAGAGCGGAGGCACGTGGAGAACGGAAGAGCGTGCAGAGCCGAGGAACGTGCAGAGTGAAGGAGCGTAGATAGCGGAGGCGCGTGGAGAGCATAGAGCGGATGTGAACCAAAACACATAGAACGGACCTGACCGCTCAGAATTGCGCAACGTGCTTATTTTGTTTTGGAATGCAAGGAATCTTTGAAAGAGCATACTGCATATCACACCCCACGCTTACTCTCTCCTTACACCACCATTCAACTAGAACACAGAGATACTATGACACCATTCGGTATAACTGTTCTCATATCAACATCTGCCGCCCACCCCCCATCACTCTAAGTAAACATGGCTGGTCTCACACCCCCAGCCAGGCGTATCTCCTCAGGCCTAACGCCGCCACACTCGGTCTGGATAATTCCAGCCAGACCGAACACATATCCCTGATCTCTCAACCACCACACCTACCGCTAAGAAGCAGCTACCACATGAATTCTGCACCAGCTGCACACATACCGGTGCGCACACGCACCTTTGGACTCTCTCTAATCTTTCCACTGACCCGAACTTCGGTTCCCAAGGGCGTTCAACCTACCAGCGCCTTCAGACCATACCAATGGTATATAAGGCGCTATACAAATGCAAAATAACAATAACAATAACAAGAGTAGAAAGGTGAGGTGGGATGAATAACAGTTTCTGAAATAAGCCCTAAATAGGCATCTTGCTTATGGACGGGTGCTGTCATTGTGTATCAGCATGGGAACCTTGCAGTTTATAGAACAAGGTATCTATTCTGTGTTCAATGAAATGAGAAATGAGGGGAAGGTGTGGGTTACTCACACTGGCAATTAATAATGTCAAATTATGTAGGGTAAACTTGTCTCAGACGCCTTACCAAAATAATGTTCCAAAGTACACACAGATGGAGTCTGGAAAAAGGTGTGGCAATAGAACCTTTCGGTATGAGAACATTTAAAGCCTGAATTTTCTGCAAGAGACAAACGTTGGGACGATGTTTGAAAAGTGTCCCCCAGGAGCTGGGGACCAAAAGTGAATAAGGACACAAGGGGATAGGCACAGGTGCGGTGCAGGACTCTACGGATGATGGCAGCATAGGGCTCATGCAGGGAGAGCCTTTCGGCTTGTAGAGATTTCACATTGCAAAGTTTCGAATGGGGTGGCTGGCTAATGATAGTTATAGTGACACAGTCACATGATCCATGACATATTGAGAGTCGGGACGTCAGCTTGTTGCATGCTATCGAGACTATTAGATTAGAACTACGGTCATAGCGGGCATGTTGGAGTGATGAATACAATGATGCTACATTAGCAATACATGTAGATAAAGAAGTTTACGTTTCTTATGTTGAGAAATATGTGAAAAGAAAGAAATGGAAGTGACACACGCAGCAAGGTTTTAGAAGCCGGTGCATACCTTGCTGTGTAGCAAGGCACAATTATAAAAGTTTTCATGTTTTGCGCTGAAGATATTTGACAACGAGGGGTGAAGGATAACAAATGGTAGTACATTCCAGATCATTCTACATCTGAAGGGCCCAAAGGTGGGGGTGATAAGGTGTGCTGACAAAAGGAGGTTCAGATATAAAATTGCAGCAGAGAACTGCAAGAGGCTAATCCTTGGTTGTTGTATCACTAAGGTAATTGGGGTGTAACCTACATGAGATTGCGCTAGTCCCCCTGAATTGCAAAATATGTCCAGTGCCGCAGCCAACAACACACAAAGCCCCCCCAATAAGGTCTAGAGAACTAATATGTTACAAGATACGTTGGGTTGTAGAACTGCGAAAGGGACTCAAAAATGAATATACAGTTCTGGTGAACAATTCAATTAATCTTAAACACATTTAATCATGTAACCAACACATCCACTTTATTATATCAGCCGACACGTGTTTCCACCTGTCGGTCCTTCTCAAGGCCAATCATTGGTATTAGTCTTTACCCATAGAGTACGGAATATATCCTGTATCCTGTTTAGAAGGTACACAGAAGGTACACTTCTAAACAGGATACAGGATATATTCCGTACTCTATGGGTAAAGACTAATACCAATGATTGGCCTTGAGAAGGACCGACAGGTGGAAACACGTGTCGGCTGATATAATAAAGTGGATGTGTTGGTTACATGATTAAATGTGTTTAAGACTAATTGAATTGTTCACCAGAACTGTATATTCAGTTTTTGAGTCCCTGCGCAGTTCTACAACCCAACGGATTTTGTAATCCTTGATTGTGTTATATGTGGGTATGGTTATCAGTTGCTGGCCAGGGTACATTAACTTGCGTAATATGTGGGGAAAATATGGGTGTGGGGGTACCAAGTCAGTACTGGCCCTGAATTCATGAACCAACATGACATGTGGAAAAGGAAGGGTTACCAGTCGGAACCATGTTTGTGTTTTGAAATTGGAATAGCACCAGGGTCCCAGAGACAAATAAATATTCAAGCCTAGCCTAGCCCAGCATGAGTGAATTGGGGGATTTGTGTATAACAGAACACCACTCACTTACCTCTGTGTCAAAAGCTTGGAATCCTCCTGTATCAGAAGCTTGTGGTTTACCTGGAGGTGTATCCTGAATCCATCTGGAGGAAAAAGTTCTGCAGCTGCAACTCTTCACAAGATCCAAAGGCTACTGTGCTGGTTCAAGGACTGATTTAGAAAGGATCTGGACAGGCAACCTCTTCCCGTAGCTACAAGGGGACATTGTGCAACTGCTGTTATTCACCCGAAGTATCCTGGAAGCCCAATCTGAGTGCCTGTCGTCCTGCAGAGGTATCTTTGTGGGTCAAAAAGGGTGACTGGACATCTTGAGCCAAATAAGTCCACCAGCATTGTCCAGGGTGTGGAGGCTGTCTGTGACTGTTGGAAAGCCAGATTGCATTGTATATCCCAGAACAGGGGGTACTCTGGTATACTGCTGCTCAATGCTCGGAGCTTCCCAAGTTCCAACTGACTGAAGAAATCTTCAAGTGGCACTGCAGACACGACATCTGTCCACTTGTCCACGACCGAGGAAGTCTAGTGTCGTAGCCTGCAGAGAAGTGCCTGCTGGTGAGTTTCCCACCATTCAGAACCAACAAACAAGTCCAGAAAGTCCAAACTTGGTGGTGGTCTGCAGAGAAGTGCAGTACTTGAGTCTAAGTTGCCAGAAGCCATCGTGTCATCCGCACTGTGGCTACATCACCAAAGAACTGAACGGCAGAAAACCGCCAATTACCAAAACCTGACACCTACTTCTGCCACTGCGCCAGTCATCACCGAAGGTCATCAATGAAACTCAAAGAACTAAGCCATTTTGAGGTCCACAGTGAGTTTCAGCTTTGTCGGTCATCCACAGCCGGCGTAGCATCCCGACCAAGGAAACCACTGCAACAGACCTTCACTGCAGCTTTTCTCACACTGCTTGGTTCCCGTCTCCTGTGCGACAGCAACAACCCTGTGACTTCTTCTTCCAGACGGGATCCATCCTCGTGAGGCATCAAGTAAAGCTGAGAGACTCCACCACTTTGGGGGTTATTCCGAGTATGGCTGTAGGGGGGTTAACGGCACCGGTAAGGATGCTGATGCCGTTAACCCCCTACCGCCGCATTCAAAGCTTCCTTAGTGGGTCCCACTAGGGCCAGCTGGTTTTACCAGTCGCCCTTAGGGAGACCCATTAAGGGACCATGGAGCTAATAACGGGTCTGCAATTTGCGGGCCCGTTATTAGCTCCTTCCCCATTCCCATTGAGCCCTATGGGGCTCAAATGGGAATGGGGAATGGTTTTCGAAATGGGGATTTATCGGGTCTGCATAGGTTGGAATGTCCCGGTAAGTCCCCATTTAATAGCTAATAGCACCATGGCTGCCTCCAAACTCGGAATTACCCCCATTGCCTTCCTAGGCACCCAAGGTACTATGACGAGGAAGAGGGGTTTTCTCCATGAGGGTCCATCCAGGGGTCCAAGATTCGTCTTGGACCCACCTCCCCCGTTTCTTCCCTTGTACTTTGGGCTGGTGGGACCTGAGCAGAGAAAAGCCAGCAATTACTGGACATTAAAGGACTGGGCTTTAATATAAAAGCAAAGAATAACTTACCTTTTATTGTAGGTTGCCCCGTTGCGGGGATCTTCACACGGGATTCATTTTATTCTGAAAGTTGTTCTGTCAATCTTCTAGAGTAATCTGACTGCCTTTCTACAACTGTGTTTTTTTTTAAATGTTTCTATTGGCATTTTCATCAAACCATTATCAACAGTGTCAACACCCCCCCCTTTAGGAACCGTACGTGGAATGAGATGTTTGAGTTTATCTATATGTTAAAGGAATATGGAGTGGGTCAATTGGCCATCAGGTCCATCATTGTATATCGAGGATTTGTATATTATGTGGACAGCACTGCTGAACGTAATCGCCTTTCAAAAAGGACAGCATTTCTCCCCAATCTTTGTGGAACTTGTCTGCATCCCCTTGTATCCTGTATGCGATCCATTCTAGGGCCAGGATGTCCCAAATTTTTCGTAGCCAACTAATTTGCGAGGTTGGGTCTTTTTGCTTCCAATTTTATGTGATAACCAGCAATGCCACTATGAGTAATGTCATCAGGGCTCTCCTTACAACTGTGGTTTTAAAGTTAAACAGTGTTTACTCATTGTGGTGCTTTTTATGACATATACCAATTGGTGCATTATTACTGAAGCTAAGAATAAATGTGGTACCACATAGCACTGTACATATTGTGTTATCTATTGATGTAGATTGTCTTGAGTACAGAGTGATTCTTATTTATTTGCATATATTCACTTACATCTAATTGTATCTAATAAAGGAACTGTGTTACCACATACCATAGTGTGTAGACATTCCTTTGTCTGGGCTTGGGGATTCACTGTACCTGTACATTGCTACCATTCGAGAGACATGGCTGAGGTGCCTCTGTGTCTCTACCCCAACCATATAGTGGGTAGTATCACAGACACCCCCTCCAGTCTTTACACTTGTGGGAAAGCAGTGGGATCACCGGTTTTAGGACTCAGTGTTTAACCTGGCTGTTTGCAAAATATCTACACTAGAAAGTGGTATATACTGAAAATACATCATTACAAACAATGGAACCTATTGCTAATGGTAAACTAGCCAGAATTCACCTGGAAGCTCTACAAGATGCAAGTCTAGGGCAGAGCTGATAGCTACCCTTGTGGAATATCAGGCAGATTCTGATACTTCTGATGAAGTGGGGAGGGTTCTAGTGGGGACCTTGCCCCTGAGGATACTACTGAGCATACCAATGGGACTGACACCTCTCCTGCCACTTCTATTAAAAATACCCAACACTGTTGTTCTGGGGAATGCCCTGAGACTTGAACTATTGAGGTTGGAGCTACAAAGAGAAAAGTTAGCCTTTCAGTACAAGAATCTAGAAACAGATGCTCTGTAAAGAAAGAGGAATTGCCACAGCAAGTAATGATTAAAGACAAAGAGAGTCAATGTATCCAGCTAGAGAATGCTAATGTAGAAATTACAAAATTACAGCTAGGCAAGTTGAAAGTGTCAGGTCTTCTGCCTCCAAATTCATGAAAGATTTGGTGTGTGTGTGTGAGATCCATGATGTTGACCAAAAGGATTGGGCTGTTTGCTGAGTAGAGTACCTTAGATCGGTTATGACTGCATTCTGAAAGTATGGAGTAAAGAGGCCAGTATGGGTGTACAAAAGCTGCATTGAATGTCATGTTTGGCAAGACACCTAGCCAGTACCTCAAGAGGTTCAGGAAACTTAAGAAGAGAGGAAGTATGTATTGAGTTGATTGGGTGAGTGCTGCACATATGCATATGATGGGGTGGATTGATGACTACAAGGTGAAGACATTTGTTGATTTGTCTCACCTCTTGTTTTTTTAAACATTTTTCTGAGACTTGTTCACCAGAGCAGTGCCAGTGCATTGTAAGAGCCCCTGAGGAGGAAATGGAGTCTCCTACTGGCATGCCTGCTGTTTGCCTATTGAGAGATGCCTATTTTGGATTCAGCCCCTTCCAGCTCCCTTGCCATAGTTATGGAAGGCTTGGAAGCCACCCCTCCTGGTCCTACCAAGCATGTGAGGGACTATGTTTTAGGCTTCAGGAGGAGTATGGCACAGATGATGGGCCAGGCATCAGCCAATTTCAAGCCCAGTCAGGAGCTGAACAGGTACTGGCATGAACTAAAGGCCTTACAGGTGGACTAGGCCCCTGGCCATGATATCCTTCTTATGGAGCCAGCAAAGCCCATAGCTTTGGTAGACAAGTGCACTGGACCCTTCAGGATAATATCCAGGGTGGGTGAAGTCAACTACCTGGTTGACATGGGTACCTCTGGGGTAGCACCTCAGGTATTCCATATCAACGGGCTCAAAGCTTACCACCGAAGAGAGGAAGTCACCTGCCTTCTGGTAGCTTCTGGGCACAGGAAGGGTGAGAGTGAGTCCCTTCCTGACTTGCTACATTATCATAAATCCGTTCTCAGTATAGAATACACATAGGCCTGACCTGGGTAATGCAGCAGCGCGTTGTAGCAATTAAGAAGTTTCCCTTTATCACCCTGCTCCCTAGCTATAATGTAAAGTTGAGGAAGTTAAGAAGCTGGGGACCCTGTGAAACCCTCTGGGGAAGAAAACCCTGTTGCAGGTCTTGCCGTGGAGGTGGACGTCTGCCGCAAACATCTCCGTTCTCTAAGGTGGAGTTAGTTGCTGCTGAACTGCTTCCCCGCAGACCTCAATACGATGTGTCCTCTATGCAGTTGTGTCAGTCGTACATGTGCTAGGAGAAGTGAAAAGTGAGAGTGTGTCGGTCAAACAGATCTGTGCTAAGTTTCCTAGATGGATGGAGGCACCCTTGCAAACTGGTTTAGAAGAGGTATAGGAACAGTTCAGAGTGGATTGAGACTTCATGCCTGTCTCGCGGAAGTTGAAAATAGAGAGCCCAAAAATGTATATGTAGCAACCATCCATCTATTAGCAGCATTCAATACCGAAGACCTAGTTCAGCTATGGGAAAGGTTGGAGAGATGTGGTATAGACAAAGGCTTGATTGGTATGATCCAAATGTTATACTCCGACAACAATACGCAAATGAGACTAAATACCAAGGGAGATTGATCAAGGATTATCCCGGTAACTAGGGGGGTACGGCAAGGTAGCATAATTGCAGCCACTCTTTTTAACTTATACCTTTCCGATATTTGGGAGGAGGAAACTAAATGGGAAGGATATACACCACTATGGTCTGATCTGAGAATAGGGTGCATAGCATCTGCTGATGACCTAGTAATGGTAGACTACACCCCCGCAGGTTTAAAGCGCTGCTTAACAGGCATGATGAAATACCTTGCTAGCAACCACCTGACAGTCAATCCAGCAAAATCCTATGTATTGATCCGTAGCAAGAGGAAAGCAAAAATTCACTTCACCTGGAAGATAAACAATGTAGCCAACCAGAGAGTGGAATGTATACGATATTGTGGATATTTTGTTTCCATTAAGCAGAGGAACAGAATAGATGAAATCAAAATTGAAGAGAAGGTAGGAGCCAGTATATCCCTGCTGAAGACAGTCAAACAGCAATTTTGTGAATTCTCGCTACTACCAATGATTGAATTCTATAAAGACTTCTGCAATGATGTTATACGGTTGTGAATTAAGTATTAACAGAAAATTCTTCGATAGAATGGAGGGTAAGATCTTGAAAAGTGTTTTGGGTCTCCCACGTTCAGTACCATTTGTTTAGAATTGGAGCTGATTTCATGGTAGCCGCAAATGATGAAGTGGATGTTATCCCTCTTCTTTAAACTATCTAGAGCAGAAAAAACCCACATTGATTATTATCTGTAAAACATTTTGGTAAAAGAGCACAACCCATTTTTATGCAAATTCTAAAATAAATTGAGTTATTTATGGATCAGCTTGGTATCAGTGACTTTATTACTGAATGCTAAGTAAAAGGGAAAGATAAGACCTGGGATACCACCACTGATACGTAGGATTAGTCTAGGTTAAAAGGGAAGGGATATATATATTCGCAGGCTGTGAGGGAAAATTGTAAGTAAAAATAATTCCCATCAGCCAAATATAGAAACTGCTACCTCAGATTTAGACTTAATTGTCTTCCAACGTTGGAAGTAATTGGACCCAAATCAGGAATTATCAAAGACCTAAGAAATTGTAGACTGTGTGGTGATGAGCTGGAATCTTCAAAATATTTGGTATTGCGCTATCTCAAGATGATGCACAAGAGTATTTCCCATTTTAGTATCTTTATAAACTCCACGTCCTCAGTAGTATCATCAGAATTCTGATACAGGCTAATGCCAACCAACCATCTATCACTTATGTTGGCTCTAGTTCAATTTTTGCTGATAACTTTTGTTAAGATCGAAGGGGTAATGTCTGAAGCTCAGCTACAGGTGAAAAATAGTATCTAACAACTATATGATTGTGACAATATTATTGGACCATTGTTGTATTTCATATATCGATATTACTCTCCTCTATTGGTTTTCCTGTGCCTGCAACTTTCCTATGTTGCTAAAACATGGTATTATTTTGAATCATTTCTGTGTGATTTAATGTTTTAAGAATTATGAGAAATTTCGAAAAATATAAGAATATTATGCTATTCCTCCTTTTCTTTCTTTTCTTTACTTCTCTTTT
This sequence comes from Ambystoma mexicanum, assembly GCF_040938575.1. NCBI lineage: Eukaryota > Metazoa > Chordata > Amphibia > Caudata > Ambystomatidae > Ambystoma > Ambystoma mexicanum. Next base: position 521,943,337 of record NC_090940.1, read on the forward strand.
AAGATAAATGAGGATACATAGAGATTTTCTTTTCCTTCTTTTATATTTTTTCCTTTCTTGATCTAATGTAAAAGTACTCTGTGTACTAAAAACATTTGGTTTAAATAAACAAAATTAGAATTAGAACAAATTATGGAAAATAAAAGAATGAACATGATTCACTCCTCTTTGAAGGACATGAGCTTTACTCAGTTAGTAAACTCCCCCACCCACATCAAAGGCCAAATTCTTGACTGGGTCCTCTCGCTCAACACGGATGTCTCCATTGATTCCATAATCCCACTTGAATGGTCAGACCATCATAGTATCATGTTCACCATTCATACCGTTGGACCCCTATCATCCACCCCAAAAATCTCCAACACCTACGAAACCATAAACCTGCCCATACTCACACCAGACAATCTAGAACCTCTGCTGTCTGAGGCGTTAAGCACACTACCTACTAATGAAAATAGTCCTAATACACTAGCAGATGCCTACCACAACTGTCTCACGACCACCATCAATGCAATAGCCTCACTCACTATAAAAACTAAACGCTCCGAAAAGCGTTTGTGCTTTTGGTTTAGTGAGGAACTTGTCACACTCAGGAGGATTAAACGTGCTCATGAACATAACCATAGGAAACATCCTCCAACAGAAACCGAATCAGTTTACCAGGAAGCAAATAGAACCTACAAAAAAGCCATCATTACCCATAGAGCCAATGCCTTTAATGCCCGGATCAGTAATGCTGCATCCAACTCTAAAGAACTTTTCTCAATTCTTTAAGAATTGGAAAACCTAATACCAACCACTAACTATATCAACTCCATCAAAGAGTGGTGTAACATCATCCAAGATGGTCTCGCAGACAAGATAAACCTCCTTCAAAACAAAATCCTAGTAAAGAAACAACTTCTAGAGGACAAACACGACACGAATAACCACCTACCCACCTTCAACGATAACACCAAACCCACCTTCCAGTTCACTCCAGTCTCACAAGAATTAGTGTTCAATACCATATCCAAACTCAAAGCCTCTAATTGCAAGGGAGACTCCGTCCCTGCTAAATTTGTGAAATACTGTGCACACACACTTACACCTATCATAACCAAATTTATAAACGCCTCAGTCCATAAAAACGTGGTGCCAGCTAGCATTAAGGAAGCCTGGGTTACCCCGCTGCTAACAAAAAACAGTCTTGACCCCACTGTGCCTACTAATTATAGACCCATAACTACGGTCCCATTCCTATTGAAAATCCTTGATAAAATAGCATCCAACCAAGTCCAAACACACCTGGCACAGAACCAACTCCTTGGTACCAGACAATCTGGCTTCCGTCCCAATCACAGTACGGAAACAGCCCTTCTGGATCTCAAAATCCGAATGGACACTATCAGAGGCTCAGGAACACTCTGCATCCTACTCCTATTAGACCTATCTGCAGCGTTTGATTTGGTAGACCACAATAAACTCTGTGCAATTTTAGCCAAAGATTTCAATTTCTCCAAGAATGCCCACTACATGGATTAAACCGTTCCTAGCGGATCGTACCTCTAGAGTGTCTATAGGTAAAGAAGCGGCTAATCCCATACCAGTTCCTATAGGTGTACCACAAGGGTCTTGCCTATCACCCACACTCTACAATGCCTGTACCAAACTCCTGTTTGCAGCATTGGATAATATGGGTGTCATCTACACCAATTTTGCAGATGACACCCAGATCCTCATCCCGTTATCAGGCAACTACATCCAAAACACAGTGACTGTTAGGGAGATTTCTCACACAAGTGCTTAATTCCCTCTACCTTAGAGCCCTCCAGTTCTTTTGCTATATTTTGGGGCTTTGAACTTTTCATTTTCAATGTGTCTTACTTTTGTGTTCTTTTGTTATGGGGTTTTACAACAACTCCATAGGCATACTTTGTTTCTTGTGTGTCACACAGCACCTTCAGAGCAGTGGCACAGGGTTGTCTTTCAGACTCCTCAAGGTTTAAATACCTTCTCTGGGACTCACTACTGTCTCCCAGGGCATGTCAAGTTAAATTGGCTTTACTAGTCTTTTTAAATTTACTGGCCCAGCACACACTATCTTCCTATAGAGTGCTGGAGGGGTTGCCTAGCTTCCCCTGAGTCAAACAACTCATGTAACAGTCAAATGTTACCTTTTCCTACTTTAAATGGCTGGTGGCAGTGGTTTAGATCAACCAACCATGATTTTTCCCGTCCCCTAACAATGGTAGCTAAAAATCGGATCAGCCATGTTTTTAAAAACGGCATCCCAGACCCATCTGTGTAAACAGACTCCGGTCGACTTTTTTCGCCATTTCTTTTAGGAAAGGTCTTTCTTGTGTTTGTCTCTGCGTGCCAAATGAGGTTTGGTCCCTTTGTTCATTGGCCTTTGGCGGGCTTCAGTGCAGAAGCCCTCCTCTGGCGCCAGGTTGTCTGGGGTGGACAGGATGTGAGAGAGGTGCCCGAAACTTCCTATGCTTAGACTCCTAGGAGACCTGAATTCACTCTGGCATGATTGACCGGCTGGCTGTCTGGCAAGGACAGCCACCTTTCTGTGTGAGTGACAGCCAGGCTGGAATGAATGGGGGAAAACTGTTTAAAAGCAGGTCTCTGGGACTTGGAAAGCAGAGTCGACCATTGGAACGAAAGAACCGAAGATGAGCTGAAGGAAGAGGACTGCTGCAACTCCTGGACGACTGGTAAAGCCGTGTTGCAGGTCCGAATTGCCTGAAACTCCATCGACACAGAAGCCCTTCAATGTTAACTTCTTCACTTCACAACTCGCAAGCCACCTGAACACCGTCCCCATCTGGTCGAATTTTCATCAGAGTGCTGTTGAAAAACGGATAGCCAGAGGGAAGGAAACCAGCTCGTGGACTTTAAGGCACTCAGCCCTTAAACCGACGTCTTGCTAAAGCTTTTGACCTCATCCCTGAGCAGTGCAGGAACCTCCCAACGTCCTCCTTCTTGTCCCCATGACTGAAGCACAGGAACAGCGAGATCTGCTCGAACTGTCAGGACCAACTGCCTCAGGTACAGCTCTTCTTCATTAAGAAGGTACTGTGCAAACGCGGTCCGGAAATCTCAGCCATCGAGAAACTTTGTGAAACTTTCCTCAACTACGAAGGCTTGTCCTTCCCTTAACATTCGTCAAACTTTTCTCCTAGCCAAATTCTTCTAATCTCTGTGGCAAAGACTTAACTTAACTACCAGAACTGTGCTATCCTAAACAAAGACTCTGAACCATTTACTTTGGCCCAGGGCTATTGAGAAGAATTGCTGGTTGTAGTTAACTGAAACCCTTTGCCCTGCCTATGAATGTATTTGGGCTGCCTATTCTTATAACCTTGTCTTTTTACCCCTTTATTAAGTATCTGAAGTGCCATTTTGCTCCCACTTCAGGGGAGCTACACTTGTTCATTTACTTAGGGGTTGTGTAATTGTGGTTTATTAGTGTGTGATATTGAGCTGCTTATGCAAGTGTAATGTTTTCTAATTGACTGAGTAAATAAATGTATATTCTTTTACCAAGAAACCTTGAGCAAGTGTATATTTGAATCACTGTATTTGTTGGTTCTGTGTGTCACTTGTTCTACTGCTCACTTAAACTCTTGAGATAAGTCTGGCTGCTCAGCCATCGCTACCACTTTACTGTGTAGTACAGGCTTGTACCAAAGGTGAAATTTTGCTTGCACTTGTAGTCCTAATTGCCTGTAGTGTTCCCAAAGGTTACTGCAGGTGATTCTGCCTAACACTGACCATAAACAAAATCTATTCCATAATCCAAAATAGGATGGCATTAATCTGTCTTTGCCTTAACGATGAAAAGGCATAGATACTCATCATGGGCTCTCAACCCAAAATAAACACTCTTCACTCCGACTACACTGCCATCAATATAGACGGTACCATCATCCCAGTACTCAAACATGTTAAAACATTAGGGGCCTCATTACGACCCTGGCGGTACGGGGTAAACGGCGCCGTAAAAGGTGCCGGCGCCGTTTACCCCATACCTCCTCATTACGAGGTCCCCTCGCGGGACCCAAGAAGCAACACCTGGTCAAACCAGGTGTGCTTACCGGGTCCCGCGAGGGGAAGTGGGAGCAAACAACGGGCCAACTCGTAATGGCCTGTTGTTTGCTCCCTCTCCCATTCCCAATCAGCCCTATGGGGGCTGAAATGGGAATGGGGAAGGACCGGGTCCGGGTCCTTGGAGGGAGGAATTACCGGGCCTTCCGAACTCGGAATGGCCCGGTTATTCCTCATTCTGAGGACCCGGACCCGGATGCGATTTTGCCAATAGCGGCATGGCTACCGCCGAACTCGTAATGAGGGCCTAGGAGTCTATCTGGACTCCAATCTCAACCTAACAAAACATATTAGCACTCTCTCATCCGCCACATCCTACACCTCAAAACTTATCTCACTCAGCCACCAATTCCTGACTCCCACTAACTGCATTACACTGGCCAGGGCCTTGATTCTATCAAGACTCGATTATTGTAATGTACTATTTCTAGGTACCACGACCACTAACCTCAATAAATTGCAGTTGATACAAAATAAAGCCTTGGAAATCGGATCATATATCCAAAATCCGAAGAGAGCACCACTGGTTACCTATCAAAGCTAGAGTTATTTTTAAAACTCAACATTCAAATGCCTCCATGAAAAAGCGCCCATCTACCTAAATCAGGTAATTTCCAGAAAAACGAATTCCAGAATCTTACGATCTAACAACCAGTCACTACTGGTCTTACCGCGATTTAAGAAGACGAGTGCAGGGGGCACTAGTTTCTAACATTTAGCCTCAAAACATTGGAACTCACTACCACTCAATAGCAAAAATCAGGAAACTCTTACGGGTTTTAAAAAACTGCTGATAACTTGGTTATTTACAGGGTTATTCATAGAATATCGCACAAAAGTGGCGCACGCGGCTGGCGCACAGTGTGCGCGTGCGAATGTCTGCGCCAGCCGCGTGAGCTAAAATCGATTTCCGTGCACAGCATATTCATGGATTTTCACCTCCAAAACCAGCCGTGGCGCAGAGTGGCGCAGTGACCCTGCAGTAGCGCCAGTTACGCCCCCAAGAACGCCCCTAGCGCAAGGAAAAGCCATCAAAATCCCCAATCCAGCACAAAGGGATGCGCTAACCCTGGACCAGTTTACAGGGCTGCCAAACAGCAAGTGGGGAACGTGTATTACTGGTGTTCGCGGGAAGTTTCACACGCGAAAGGGCCTGAGCGAGTGGGGTTTGTGTGAAGTTTCACACACGATTGGAGCAGGGTACGTGTATTACGGGGGTTCGCGGGAAGTTTCACACGCGAAAGGGCCTATGCGAGTGGGGTACGTGTATAACTGGGGTTCGCGGGAAGTTTCACACGCGAAAGGGCCTGTGCAAGTGGGGTACGTGTATAACTGGGGTTCGCGGGAAGTTTCACATGCGATTTCAGCAGGGTACATGTATCACGGGGGTTCGCGGGAAGTTTCACACGCGAAAGGGCCTGTGCGAGTGGGGTACGTGTATAACTGGGGTTCGCGCGAAGTTTCAAACGCGAAAGGGCCTGTGCGAGTGGGGTACGTGTATAACTGGGGTTCGCGGGAAGTTTCACAAGCGAAAGGGCCTGTGCGAGTGGGGTACGTGTATAACTGGGGTTCATGGGAAGTTTCACATGCGATTCCAGCAGGGTACGTGTATTATGGGGGTTCGCGTGAAGTTTCACACGCAAAAGGGCCTGTGCGAGTGGGTTACGTGTATAACTGGGGTTCGCGGGAAGTTTCACACACGATTTCGGCAGGGTACGTGTATTACGGGGGTTCGCGGGAAGTTTCACACGCGAAAGGGCCTGTGCGAGTGGGGTACGTGTATAACTGGGGTTCATGGGAAGTTTCACAAGTGATTCCAGCAGGGTACGTGTATTATGGGGGTTCACGTGAAGTTTCACACGCAAAAGGGCCTGTGCGAGTGGGTTACGTGTATAACTGGGGTTCGCGGGAAGTTTCACACGCGATTTCGGCAGGGTACATGTATTACGGGGGTTCGTGGGAAGTTTCACACGCGAAAGGGCCTGTGCGAGTGGGGTACGTGTATAACTGGGGTTCGTGGGAAGTTTCACACGCGAAAGGGCCTGTACGAGTGGGGTACGTGTATAACTGGGGTTCGCATGAAGTTTCACACGCAATTGGAGCAGGGTAGGTGTATAACTGGGGTTCGCGGGAAGTTTCACACACGATTTCAGCAGGGTACGTGTATTACGGGGGTTCGCGTGAAGTTTCACACGCAAAAGGGCCTGTGCGAGTGGGGTACGTGTATAACTGGGGTTCGCGGGAAGTTTCACACGCGAAAGGGCCTGTGCGAGTGGGGTACATGTATAACTGGGGTTTGCGTGAAGTTTCACACGCGATTGGAGCAGGGTACGTGTATAACTGAGGTTCGCGGGAAGTTTCACATGCGATTTCAGCAGGGTACGTGTATTACTGGGGTTCGCGTGAAGTTTCACACGCGAAAGGGCCTGTGCGAGTGGGGTAGTTGTATAACTGGGGTGGCAGGAAGTTTCACACGCGATTTTGCTGTCAGAGCAGGGTACGTGAATTTTAGGGGTGCGCGGTGAGTCCTACACGTGAATTGGCAGTGTGGGTCCTCCCAGGTGTTCCCTCTACCCCCCCCACGGCACCTGCAGGCAGTCCACACTACAGGGGACTACCCCCACCCCTGGTCATGTCCCGCAGGCAGCCCATCCACCATGGGCATGCCCCCCAGCCAAGCCACATGTCAGCTTGCACCCCCAACCCCCAGCAGTCAGGGGCACCTGCCAGCAGGCCCCCACACATGTCCACCCGCACCACCACCCCCCAGCAGTCAGGGCACCTGCCAGCAGGCCCCCACAAATGTCCCCCTGCACCCCCACCCCCCAGCAGTCAGGGGCACCTGCCAGCAGGCCCCCACTAATTTCCCACACATGTCCCCCAGCACCCCCACCCCCAGCAGTACAGGGCACCTGCCAGCAGGCCCCCACTCATGTCCCACACATGTCCCCCTGCACCCGCACCCCCCAGCAGTCAGGGGCACCTACCAGCAAGCCCCAACTCATGTCCCCCAGCACCCCCACCCCCCAACAGTCAGGGGCACCTGCCAGCAGGCCCCCACTCATGTCCCACACATGTCCCCCTGCACCCCCACCCCCCAGCATTGACAGGCACCTGCCAGCAGGCCCCAACACATGTCCCCCAGCACCCCCACCCCACAGCATTCAGGGGCACCTGCCAGCAGGCCCCACTCATGTCCCACACATGTCCCCCTGCACCCCCACCCCCCGGCATTGACAGGCACCTGCCAGCAGGCCCCGACACATGTCCCCCGGCACCCCCACCCCCCAGCAGTCAGGGGCACTTGCCAGCAGGCCCCCACTCATGTCCCACACATGTCCCCCTGCACCCCCACCCCGCAGTATTGACAGGCACCTGCCAGCAGGCCCCGACACATGTCCCCCAGAACCCAAGTCCCCCAGCAGTCAGGCGCACCTGCCAGCAGGCCCCCACTCATGTCCCACACATGTCCTCCTGCACCCCCACCCCCCCAGCATTGACAGGCACCTGTCAGCAGGCCCCGACACATGTCCCCCAGCACCCCCCACCCCCCAGCAGTCAGGGACACCTGCCAGCAGGACCCCACTCATGTCCCACACATGTCCGCCTACACCCCCACCCCCCAGCATTGACAGGCACCTGCCAGCAGGCCCCTGCACCCCCACCCCCAGCAGTCAGGGGCACCTGCCAGCAGGCCCCCACTCATGTCCCACACATGTCCCCCTGCACCCCCACCCCCCCAGCAGTCAGGGGCACCTGCCAGAAGGCCCCCACACATGTCCCCCTGGACCCCCACCCCCCAGCAGTCAGGGGCACCTGCCAGCAGGCCCCCACTCATGTCCCCCAGCACCCCCACCCCCCAGCAGTCATGGGCACCTGCCAGCAAGCCCCCACTCATGTTCCACACATGTCCCCCTGCAACCCCACCCCCCCCAGCATTGACAGGCACCTGCCAGCAGGCCCCGACACATGTCCCCCTGCACTCCCACCACCCAGCAGTCAGGGGCACCTGCCAGAGGGCCCCCACACATGTCCCCCGGCACCCCCACCCCCCAGCAGTCAGGGGCACCTGCCAGCAGGCCCCCACTCATGTCCCCCAGCACCCCGACCCCCCAGCAGTCATGGGCACCTGCCAGCAGGCCCCCACTCATGTTCCACACATGTCCCCCTGCAGCCCCACCCCCCCAGCATTGACAGACACCTGCCAGCAGGCCCCGACACATGTCCCCCAGCACCCCCACCCCCCCGCAGTCAGGGGCACCTGCCAGTAGGCCCCCACTCATGTCCCACACATGTCCCCCTGCACCCCCACCCCCCCAGCATTGACAGGCACCTGCCAGCAGGCCCGGACACATGTCCCCCAGCACCCCCACCCCCCAGCAGTCAGGGGCACCAGCCAGCAGGCCCCCACTTATGTCCCGCACATGTCCCCCTGCACCCCCACCCCCTCAGCATTGACAAGCACCTGCCAGCAGGCCCTGACACATGCCCCCCGGCACCCTCACCCCCCAGCAGTAAGGGGCACCTGCCAGCAGGCCCCCACTCATGTCCCACACATGTCCCCCTGCACCCCCACCCCCCCAGCATTGACAAACACCTGCCAGCAGGCCCCGACATATGTCCCCCAGCACCCCCACACCCCAGCAGTCAGGGGCACCTGCCAGCAGGCCCCCACAAATGTCCCCCTGCACCCCCACCCCCCAGCAGTCAGGGGCACCTGCCCGCAGGCCCCCACACATGTCCCCCTGCACCCTCACCCCCCAGCAGTCAGGGGCACCTGCCAGAAGGCCCCCACTCATGTCCCACACATGTCCCCCTGCACCCCCACCCCCCAGCAGTCAGGGGCACCTGCCAGCAGGCCCCGACACATGTCCCCCTGCACCCCCACCCCGAGCAGTCAGGGAAACCTGCCAGCAGACCCCCACACATGTCCCACACATGTCCGCCTGCACCCGCACCTCCCCAGCATTGACAGGCACCTGCCTGCAGGCCCTGACACATGTCCCCCAGTACCCCTACCCCCCAGCAGCCAGGGGCACCTGCCATCAGGCCCCCACTCATGTCCCACACATGTCCCCCTGCACCCCCACCCCCCAACATTGACAGGCACCTGCCAGCAGGCCCCGACACATGTCCCCCAGCACCCCCACCCCCCAGCAGTCAGGGGCACCTGCCAGCAGGCCCCCACAAATGTCCCCCAGCACCCCCACCCCCCAGCAGTCAGGGGCACCTGCCAGCAGGCCCCCACTCATGTCCCCCAGCAACCCCACCCCCAGCAGTGCAGGGCACCTGCCAGCAGGCCCCCCACTCATGTCCCACACATGTCCCCCTGCACCCCCACCCCCCAGCAGTCAGGGGGACCTGCCAGCAGGCCCCCACACATGTCCCCCTGCACCCCTACCCCCCAGCAGTCAGGGGCACCTGCCAGCAGGCCCCCACTCATGTTCCCCAGCACCCCCACCCCCAGCAGTGCAGGGCACCTGCCAGCAGGCCCCCACTCATGTCCCCCAGCACCCCCACACCCCAGCAGTCAGGGGCACCTGCCAGCAGGCCCCCACAAATGTCCCCCTGCACCCCCACCCCCCAGCAGTCAGGGGCACCTGCCCGCAGGCCCCCACACATGTCCCCCTGCACCCTCACCCCCCAGCAGTCAGGGGCACCTGCCAGCAGGCCCCCACTCATGTCCCACACATGTCCCCCTGCACCCCCACCCCCCAGCAGTCAGGGGCACCTGCCAGCAGGCCCCCACACATGTCCCCCAGCACCCCGGGCACCTGCCAGCAGGCCCCCACTCGTGTCCACCTGCACCCCCACCCCCAGCAGTCAGGGAAACCTGCCAGCAGACCCCCACACATGTCCCACACATGTCCCCCTGCACCCCCATCTCCCCAGCATTGACAGGCACCTGCCAGCAGGCCCTGACACATGTCCCCCAGCACCCCTACCCCCCAGCAGCCAGGGGCACCTGCCAGCAGGCCCCCACTCATGTCCCACACATGTCCCCCTGCACCCCCACCCCCCCAGCATTGACAGGCACTTGCCAGCAGGCCCCGACACATGTCCCCCAGCACCCCCACCCCCCAGCAGTCAGGGGCACCTGCCAGCAGGCCCCCACAAGTGTCCCCCTGCACCCCCACCCCCCAGCAGTCAGGGGCACCTGCCAGCAGGCCCCCACTCATGTCCCCCAGCACCCCCACCCCCAGCAGTGCAGGGCACCTGCCAGCAGGCCCCCACTCATGTCCCACACATGTCCCCCTGCACCCCCACCCCCCAGCAGTCAGGGGCACCTGCCAGCAGGCCCCCACACATGTCCCCCTGCACCCCTACCCCCCAGCAGTCAGGGGCACCTGCCAGCAGGCCCCCACTCATGTCCCCCAGCACCCCCACCCCCCAACAGCCAGGGGCACCTGCCAGCAGGCCCCCACCAATGTCCCACACATGTCCCCCTGCATCCCCACCCCCCAGCATTGACAGGCACCTGACAGCAGGCCCCGACATATGTCCCCCAGTACCCCCGCCCCCCCAGCAGTCAGGGGCACCTGCCAGCAGGCCCCCACAAATGTCCCCCTGCACCCCCACCCCCCAGCAGTCAGGGGCACCTGCCAGCAGGCCCCCACTCATGTCCCCCACCACCCCCACCCCCAGCAGTGCAGGGCACCTGCCAGCAGGCCCCCACTCATGTCCCACATATGTCCCCCTGCACCCCCACCCCCTAGCAGTCAGGGGCACCTGCCAGCAGCCCCCACACATGTCCCCCTGCACCCCTACCCCCCAGCAGTCAGGGGCACCTGCCAGCAGGCCCCCACTCATGTCCCCCAGCACCCCCACCCCCCAACAGCCAGGGGCACCTGCCAGCAGGCCCCCACCCATGTCCCACACATGTCCCCCTGCATCCCCACCCCCCAGCATTGACAGGCACCTGACAGCAGGCCCCCATATGTCCCCCAGCACCCCCACCCCCCCAGCAGTCAGGGGCACCTGCCAGCAGGCCCCCACTCATGTCCCACACATGTCCCCCTGCACCCCCACCCCCCAGCATTCACAGGCACCTGCCAGCAGGCCCCGAAACATGTCCCCCAGCACCCCCACCCCCCAGCAGTCAGGTGCACCTGCCAGCAGGCCCCCACTCTTGTCCCACACATGTCCCCCTGCACCCCCACCCCCCAGCAGTCAGGGGCACCTGCCAGCAGGCCCCCACTCATGTCCCACACATGTCCCCCTGCACCCCCACCCCCCCAGCATTGACAGGCACCTGCCAGCAGGCCCCAACACATGTCCTCCAGCACCCCCACCCCCCAGCAGTCAGGGGCACCTGCCAGCAGGCCCCCACACATGTCCCCCTGCACCCCCACCCCCCAGCAGTCAGGGCACCTGCCAGCAGGCCCCCACTCATGTCCCACACATGTCCCCCAGCACCCCCACCCCCAGCAGTGCAGGGCACCTGCTAGCAGGCCCCCACTCATGTCCCACACATGTCCCCCTGCACCCCCACCCCCCCCAGCATTGACAGGCACCTCCCAGCAGGCCTCGACACATGTCCCCCAGCACCCCCACCCCCCAGCAGTCAGGGGCACCTGCCAGCAGGCCCCACTCATGTCCCACACATGTCCCCCTGCACCTCCACCCCCCAGCATTGACAGGCACCTGCCAGCAGGCCCCGACACATGTCCCCCAGCACCCCCACCCCCCAGCAGTCAGGCGCACCTGCCAGCAGGCCCCCACTCTTGTCCCACACATGTCCCCCTGCACCCCCACCCCCCAGCAGTCAGGGGCACCTGCCAGCAGGCCCCCACTCATGTCCCACACATGTCCCCCTGCACCCCCACCCCCCCAGCATTGGCAGGCACCTGCCAGCAGGCCCCAACACATGTCCTCCAGCACCCCCACCCCCCAGCAGTCAGGGGCACCTGCCAGCAGGCCCCCACACATGTCCCCCTGCACCCCCACCCCCCAGCAGTCAGGGCACCTGCCAGCAGGCCCCCACTCATGTCCCACACATGTCCCCCAGCACCCCCACCCCCAGCAGTGCAGGGCACCTGCCAGCAGGCCCCCACTCATGTCCCACACATGTCCCCCTGCACCCCCACCCCCCAGCAGTCAGGGGCACCTGCCAGCAGGCCACAACACATGTCCCCCTGCACCCCACCCCCCCAGCATTGACAGGCACCTCCCAGCAGGCCTCGACACATGTCCCCCAGCACCCCCACCCCCCAGCAGTCAGGGGCACCTGCCAGCAGGCCCCACTCATGTCCCACACATGTCCCCCTGCACCCCCACCCCCAGCATTGACAGGCACCTGCCAGCAGGCCCCGACACATGTCCCCCTGGACCCCCACCCCCCAGCAGTCAGGGGCACCTGCCAGCAGGCCCCCACACATGTCCCCCTGCACCCCCACCCCCCAGCAGTCAGGGGCACCTGCCAGCAGGCCCCCACTCATGTCCCACACATGTCCCCCTGCCCCCCCACCCCCCCAGCATTGACAGGCACACCCCACCCCCCAGCAGTCAGGGGCACCTGCCAGCAGGCCCCCACACATGCCCCCCTGCACCCCCACCCCCCAGCAGTCAGGGGCACCTGCCAGCAGGCCCCCACTCATGTCCCACACATGTCCCCCTGCACCCCCACCCCCCCAGAATTGACAGGCACCTGCCAGCAGGCCCTGACACATGTCCCCTGCAACCCCACCCCCCAGCAGTCAGGGGCACCTGCCAGCAGGCCCCCACTCATGTCCCACACATGTCCCCTTGCACCCCTACCCCCCACCATTGACAGGCACCTGCCAGCAGGCCCGTCACATATCCCCCAGCACCCCCAGCCCCCAGAAATCAGGGGCACCTGCCAGAAGGCCCCCACTCATGTCCCACACATGTCCCCCTGCACCCTCACTCCCCCAGCATTGACAGGCACCTGCCAGGAGGCCCCGCAACATGTCCCCCAGCACCCCCACCCCCCAGCAGTCAAGGGCACCTGGCAGCAGGCCCCCACTCATGTCCCACACATGTCCCCCTGCACCCCCACACCCACAGCATTGACAGGCACCTGCCAGCAGGCCCCGACACATGTCCCCCAGCACCCCCACCCCCCAGCAGTCAGGGGCACCTGCCAGCAGGCCCCCACTCATGTCCCACACATGTCCCCCTGCATCCCCACCCCCCCAGCATTGACAGGCACCTGCCAGCAGGCCCCTGCACCCCCACCCCCAGCAGTCAGGGGCACCTGCCAGCAGGCCCCCACACATGTCCCCCAGCACCCCCACCCACCAGCAGTCAGGGGCACCTGCCAGCAGGCCCCCACTCATGTCCCACACATGTCCCCCTGTATCCCCACCCCCCCAGCATTGACAGGCACCTGCCAGCAGGCCCCGACACATGTCCCCCAGCATCACCACCCCCCAGCAGTCAGGGGCACCTGCCAGCAGGCCCCCACAAATGTCCCCCTGCACCCCCACCCCCCAGCAGTCAGGGGCACCTGCCAGCAGGCCCCCACACATGTCCCCCAGCACCCCCACCCCCAGCAGTCAGGGGCACCTGCCAGCAGGCCCGCACACATGTCCCCCAGCACCCCCACCCCCCAGCAGTCAGGGGCACCTGCCAGCAGGCCCCCCACACATGTCCCCCCGACACGTCATCACACTCCAGAGCCATGCCCCTCATGGCCACCCAAATCCCACCCCAGTCCATACACCCCACATTGAATTCCCAAAGTCATGATAGAAAATACATTACCAGCATGGCCATGAATCAATGTCCCTCAGACCCACGCAATGGTGACACATGACTGTGAAAAGATCAACATTGTGACATGCACAAAACAAATGATATAAGACCACATCAGTAAAGTATATAATACATGTGTATTCAATAATTAACCAAATGAATAAAACAAAATCACACAATAATGGAAAAAATGAAGAAAAAGTTGCATGTCCAAAATATTCAAAAAAAAATTGTGAAAGCAGAATCCAAATCAATCCAAAAGCAAATGGGTCCAAAGAGTCTGTCCGTCCAACCAAATCCAAAGTGTAAAAATAAGACACATTCATTGATCCATGGTAAAAAAGAAACTTAAATGAAGTGAAATCCAGTGTTGAACTATATACAAAGTACAAATCCAGGGTCCATGAGCCCAACCATTGAAAGGAAACCTAGTGTTACGGAGAATTCTCTGTTTAGGCTGAATTTCCTAACCTAGTGAGTCCCCCAGCAGCTTTGCTGGATTTCGGGAGTTTGTTTTTTCCATCCTGCCAAGAGTGAGACTCTTTTTCTCCCACTCATGGACATGTATGTGTGTGTAATTCCTTTGAATGTCAATGTGTTCTATGGGCTATGGGGTCTTTTACTCCATAGGGTCTCATATGTTTTTCTATGTGTGTTACACCGCACCCTATGTGCCGTAACACTGGGGCGTCCTAGCGGACCCCCACCATAGACTCCATACCCGGGGACTGACTACTGTCTCCCCGGGTATGTAAAGTCACCATTGGCTTTACTAGACCTAAATTTACTAACAGAACTAGTACAAACCATCTTATTGTGGACGTACTAGTAGGGGTAATTCGATTACTCCTAGATCTGTTATTCGAGGGGGCACTGTCCCGTCCCCCCTCGTCGAGTTTTGGCTGGTGGCAGTGGAAACTACTTGTTATGTTCGACCCCGAGCATAACCCTATGGGATTCGTCCCATTGTTGGAGATTGATACTTTTCCTCGTTAATCTCTAACATACCACCGGTCTACTTATCTTAAATAAGTTTATCGAATGGTATTTTCTGCCAGAACTCGGTTTGTAAAATGGCGTCTGTGTTCGTCTCTGTGACTCCTAAACCAAAGATTGAGCCCTTTGTTCCACTTTTGGCGGGCCTCTGGACAGAGACCCTCCAAAGTGGTGCCATTCTGTCTGAGTTACCACAGGGGTGTGGGAGGGGGTTTAGGCACCCTGGACCGAGTTGCCTTGCCAACTCCGGTCGCACTCTGGAGTGATTGGCCCAAGTGGTGAGCCTCCCTGCTCACCACTTAGCATGTGTTGATTGACAGCTAGGCTGAATGAATGGGGGTTTTCTGCATAAAAGCAGGGCTTTTGGGACTGGATCTTCAGAAGTCGCCACAGGACCTAAGAATCCGACGAGGGTAATGCTGAGCCGACCTGCATGACGACACCTCCGGTGGAGCCCTGCGGAACCGACTCACCACTTCCCGACGACAGAGGAGATCTCCCTGCCGGAGAGTCTCTTCCCCTGGCTGGTGGGAACAACCAGACCCCTTTGCTTTTTATTCGCCTCAGGACGCAGTGGTCGAATTGCCTGTGCAGAGCACCCCGGCAACCGGATAGCCACTTCCCCTGTACCGCGACCAAAAGGTGGTGCCTTGTGACAGAGCACTCCGCGGCTGGTCTCTTCCCTGGTGGTGCACCGGACTTCACTTTTCTTCGACGACGAGAACATCTCTACTCTTGGCAAAGACCCGACGTGCATCCACCACCAGGAACAACTGCCCCTGCCGGAGCTGCCCTCCACAACAAGGTACCGTGTCCGCCTGGCTTCCATTTCAATCGGTTCGAGTGAGGTGTCTTAATCCTCTCCTTTCCGTTGGGTCGCCTCCAACCTTTCTCACTTATTGTTCTGAACTGGTTCAATCTGCCGATAAAAATTTGCTACAAAGACTCGAGCGCATCTCCACTAGAGACCTTTGGGACGTATCGCCTTGCCTCTCTCCGAGTGGGCCTGGCCTCTGAACTTTATGATCTATTGTGGTTCTTGCCTTCTTGTCTTGCATTCTTTCCCGTGAAGTATTGAACTGTGTTGATTTCGTAACCTGCCTATTTTTCTCTCCCGTCCTAACTAATATTAGAGTGCCATCTAGGTTGAGGCATACACCTCTGTCTGCAAATAAGTGGTGCTGGTATAACCTAGACTTGTCGAAATATTGTTAGGGGGTTTGATCGTTTCTTCTTCGTAGAGTAATTGTGATTGATTTGTTTGCCGTGATAGTGCCATAGTGTTTTTGATAGATGTTTCGTTTTAAATAAATACCTTAATATCTTTACACTGAGCCTCGTTGCGTGTTTGCTTGTCTTACTGCGAAGAATTGCCCTATCTTGTATACTCCACATACTGCTTAACTCTTCTTGAGGGAAGTCTGACTGCTCAGCCACAGCTACCAAGTGAATATGTGTGGTACAGACTGCTACCAAGTGGGTTCACCGCCAAATGCTTGTAGTCCTAAATCTTTTGCAGTGGTCCCAGAGGGAACTGCACAGGTTTCCGCATAACACTGGTGTACAGCGGTGGGATTTGTATCGAGTATACAGTTTAGAGTGCTTTTCGACACTTTGGGATAACTAACCACAAAACTTAGCACTATAAAGCAACTTTCAAAAACATGTCTACGATGGAAACTTACAGTCAAGAGTCCTTGTTAGGTGAAAATACTGAGAGTTTGCGAGCTCTCTGTAGGCAAGAGAATCTTCCTGTAAGAGGCAAGAAGTTAGAATTAATAGAGAGATTGCTGGCGAACCAAAGTCTGGGTACTGGTTCAGAGGAACCAATCTCTCCAGCAAATGTAGATGACAGTGATGGTGTTGATCTAAATCGTAATTCTGATGATAGCGATGAAGAGGCTGACGAGGACAGAGAGGCTAACGAAACTGTCTCCCCTGCTCCTCTACCTGCCTTACCAGCTGTGCCTACGGGGCCCATACCAGGTCCCACAAGTAACCCTGCTTATTTTGAACTTGAAAAAATGAAGCTCGAATTAGAATACAAACGGTTCTTGGCTCAATCTGAACGAAACCAAGTGCTCGAGTTCAGACGGATGAATGCCCAGGCTGAGCAGAAGCAAGCTGAGTTAAGACTCAGGGAAATAGAACTGAATCACGAGTTAGAGATGAAAAAGTTGTCTATGGAAAATGCTTCTCTCTCCTCTGGTTCCTCTAGGAGCTCCAGTCCCAAAAGACCCCGGATGCCGAAGGAATTAGTGGGTATGTACGAACCGAGATTCGATGTGTTGGATTGGTTGAAACTGTTTGAGTGCAATCATGGGCTCCAGGACATCACCGGGAATGATTTACTTCCCTGGTTGTTCTCTAGGCTCCCTCCTGTTGCGACTGATGTGGTATTGGAGTTGGGGGAGGCGGATAAGACGGATTACGAAAGTGTGAAACTAGCTTTGATAGCTAGATTCGGGAAGACCCCTTCCCAGTATCTTAAGAGGTTTAGAACCCTCAAAAAGTATGATGGTACCCCTTGGGCTACCTGAGTGAGTGAAGGGTGGAAAAACTTAGAGGGATGGATTAAGGGTTACAAAGTGAACACTTATGAGGGTATGAGGAATCTTTTTATGTTGGAGTCTATTTATGATGCCTATTCTCCTGAGCTCAGACAGCACTTGGCTGATTCGAAGGAATTGGATTCCCGGAAGCTGGCTAAGGCTGCTGATTTATGGGTTGCCAACAGGGCTACTCATAAGGATTCTGGGGCAACTCAGAAAAAGGATGAGGGAAAACAGCCTAAAAAAGACTCAAAAGAGAATTCTAATAACTCAAATTCCAAAGAGGGCCCCAAACAAAACCAGAAGGGTAAGCCACAAGGAAAACCACAGCAGAATAGTGTGTCTTCTGGTGCCAAACCGGAAGGAGGTCAGAACAAGCCACCATTCCAGAAAGCATTCGGTAAATGCTTTGTTTGTGGCTCGACTGACCACGTGAAAGGAGATCCCAGATGTAAGGGTAAATCTTCAGGGGTCCAGCTTGTCTCCTTAGCCTTCGCTCCAGAGGAGGAAGTCCAAATGGCAAGTGGAAACTTTCTACTGCTAGCTGACGAACCCATTGGAGTCTCAGCCAGCGTTTCTTTAGTATCTCTGGGGTTGTGGGAACAACAGAATTTAGATGTCTATAATTCTATCCCCGATAATACTAAAGAGTATTATAAGGACAGTGTCCAGGTGAATGGTCAGGAGACACCTGCCATTAGGGACACTGGGGCCAGCATAACTGTGGTAGATAAATCGTTTTTTCAGGCTGAGGATGTTGCTAAGGCACCCAAACGCCTCACCAAGTTAGCTGGAGGGTCTGTGCAGATGCTTCCCCAATTACCAGTTCTCATCCAGTGTAACAACATGACTGTGAAGATACCTGTCAGCATACAGAGTGAGGTACCAGGACGCGTACTGTTGGGTAACGATTTGAAAACTCTCTGAGTTGTAACGCATACCCCCAGACCTCCTAGTAAATGGTTACAGGAGCTAACCAGACCCGCAAGAGAGAGGACCATGCGCGGTACTCTCCAGGAGATGATGAAGAAGGAAATCACTCCTGCTCCACTGGAATTGTCGGCCGCTGTTTCCAAGAAATCAGAAGCAAAAGGGAAACCTAAGACTTCTATCCCGAAACCAGCAGCCAGCATTCCAGTGCAGCCAACACGGACTTCCCCACGGTTGTCCAAAGTTACACCCATAACTCCACCTCCAGCCGAGGCTGAGAGGGAGGTACAACCCTGTGTGGTAGAATTAGACTCTGAGGAAGAGCTAATGGAAGGCCAGGAACTCATTGGAGATCTGGATCCTGTTGACCATCCTGAGCTGCAGTCGTTACTGGCAGAAGGTGGACCCAGCAGGGCAGACTTCAGTAAGGGACAGAGGGAATGTCCAACTCTGGAAGGTCTCCGCCACCAGGCAGAAGCTCAGGCTGAAGGGCAAGAGCCTGGGAAATACAGGTTGCACTGGGAAGATGGCCTCTTCTACAGTGAACCGACCGAGTCTGCACCTGGAGACTACACATGACTTGTAGTACCCCAAGAGAACAGACCACAGTTCTTGCAGTTAGCACACGAGATTCCTTTGGCTGGTCACTTGAGTTTCAAGAAGACTAAGGAAAGTGTAACGCTCACCTGATTCTCGCAGAGGCGCCGGTCTTGACTGGGCGACTACCGTATCTTCAAAAGTGATGTGCACCACCCGGTTGGCTCTTTGGGCTGGACCTCTGTGCACTGTATGCCTGACTCGAAGAGTAAGATGTCTGCAGATAGAAAATATGGGATTAATGAACTGGGGTTATTGGGGTGTCCCTATCTCTTTCCTTTTCTCCTCTCCTGTAGAACCCCAAAGGTTAACGCTCTCATCTTAGGTAAGTGAACGCCGAGCTCTCCATCTGCCTCGGGGCAGGGTGCTGTAACCAGTTTCTTCACTGGATAGGTAGCGCGGGCCTCTTGACTTCAGAGGACTGCTGTCCGTCGTTTACTTCACGAGCGGTGAGTTCCGAATATTTCAAATGTCTTTAAAAGTCTTTTGTAATGCTGTCTCTTATTTTGCAGGGTTCCGGCGATGGCGGTTGACTGGCTGAAGTGAGTTGAGGATGGACCCGTATGCGGAATAGAAGCGCCTGGAAGCGCGTAAGTAAGCGCTTGTTGCTTGCTTCACGATGCGCACTAACTGTCCTTTTATTTTGCAGGTACCAGTTCGGAGCTGCTGAAGGATGCGGGAATGCCCACTGAGTTCGGCGTGGATGGAGTAATGGCACGCGAGTATTGAACGTTACCCAATGTCTTTAAACGCACCTTCTTTTATCTTACAGATGCGGGATGCAGCGCCGAAGGCCTCCGGAGCGTGCGAAGAGTTGGTAAGCTTTTGTCTTTCAGATGCCGGAATGCAGTGCGATGACCTCCGGAGCGCGTGAAGAGTAGGTAAGCCTTTGTCTTTCAGATGCAGGAATGCGGCGCGAGGCGTTGATGACAGCCGATGGACCAGGTAAGAGATGCGCTGTCACTGAAGACCGTAGTGCTAACCTGTTCTTTCTTGTCTTTATAGATGTTGCTGAAGACTGGATTCAGGATGGTAAGCCTTTTTCCTTTAGGCCCAGGATCAGATGCAGAAGACACGATGAGCGTTCTGCTGCAGAGGATGCAGAATAACGCAAAGCAAGATTCATCCATCGGGTGTGGTTTAAATAGCCTCCTGTAGTGCTTAGGTGTCTCCTTCCACAGCCACGCCTAGGTAAGAAAAGAGTTCCTGCTTTCCAGAAGAGTTCCAGTGTTCTGAACCTAGGGAGTGGCTCCTGCCCCACCCAACAGGAAAAGTAGTCCCAAACAGAAGAGGATCAGGGGTTCAACTGGCAGGTAAGTAAGCAGCATGGTCTGCTGCAGGTAAGTCCACCCAAGCATTATGAGCCTGGCGCTTGCAGCGCTGCGACTGGGCATATTTATGAGCCTGGCGCCACTGGCGCCAGGTCAGGGTCCAAAAGGTCCCAATTGGGACTGGCTGGCACTCGGAACCTGGGTTATGGGTCTGCTTCCAAGGGAGTTGAGTAAGTCCTGGCCTTTTGGAAGCAGAGATCATGACAGTACCCCCCCTCAAGGCCCCTCCCAAACCGGGCTTCCCCGGGGGTTTTGGCTTGTCAGGAAATGTTTGATGAAATCTTTTGATTAGACGAGGAGCGTGGACATATTCTGCAGGTTCCCAGGATCTTTCTTCAGGGCCGTAGCCTTTCCAGTCAATTAGGTAAAATAGCTTAGATTTGGAGATCTTGGAGTCCAGGATGCTTTTGACTTCAAACTCGAGTTCTCCATCAACTACGATAGGTTTTGGGGATTTAGTTAGTCGGGTTTGAGGTTACACGGGTTTTAAAAGAGAGACGTGGAAGACCGGATGTATCTTCATGTGAGGGGGCAAGTCCAACTTGACCGCTACTGGGTTTACTATGGTAGTGATGGAATAGGGACCAAGGTATCTTGGGTTGAATGTGCGTGGTCCTTTTAGAGGTAGATATTTGGTGGATAACCAGACTTGATCTCCTACTTGATACTGGGGGGCTTCCTTCCGATGTTGATCTGCTCCTTTCTTGTATTGTTCCTTAGCCCTTTGAAGGTGAGAAACGGCTTCCTTAAAAGCTTGGGTGATTGTAGAGTGCAGGTAGTCTACTGCTGGTGTTCCAAGATCTTGGGGTGGATCCAACTCTGAGGTTCGAGGGTGACAGCCGTATAAAAGAAAAAACGGGGTTTTCCCAGTTCCTGAGTGGACAGAGTTGTTGTAGGCATATTCGGCTATCCAAAGGATATCTTTCCAAGTTTTTTCAGTTTGTTGCAGCATGCAGCGTAAATACTGTTCCAGAGTTTGATTGGTCCTCTTGGTTTGTCCATCGGTTTGAGGGTGGTGACTGGTCGATAATCTCACATCAATTTGAGCCGACCGACAACAACTTCGCCAAAAATGAGAAATTAATTGACTACCTCGATCCGAAATTAGCACTGAAGGAAAACCGTGCAGTTGGACAATGTTTTCGAGAAATTCTCGGGCCAGAGTTGTTGCTGTTGGCAAGCCTTTGAGTGGAATGAAATGCGCCATCTTGGAGAATAAGTCCACGATTACCAGGATCGTATTGTATCCGGAGCATGGAGGTAGGTCGGTGATGAAGTCCATAGAAAGCGTATGCCAAGGGCGAGGTGGGATGTCAATAGGGCGTAAGAGGCCGACTGGTCTTTCCTTTTGACTCTTGTTTTGGGCGCATACTCCACAGGACATTATAAAGTCTCTGATATCTTTTTTCCAAGACGGCCACCAGAAGTAGCGCTTGATCTTTTCTGAGGTTTTGGCCATACCGGGATGTCCTTCCATTAGAGACTCGTGACACAAAAGATCACCTTTTTCTGTAAATCTGTGCTGGGCAGGTATAATCGTTCTTGGAAATACAATAAGTTGTCCTTTACTGCAAAGTCCTTTCCCTGCAGATGCCAATTCTGTATTTCTGCTGGAGTTATAAGTTGCCTGGTTTTATCCTTAATTTCCTCTATGGATTGTGTGGTTATTACACCCAGAATTCTTTGTTCGGGAATGATAGGTACAGGTTTAGGGTTGGTCAAGTGTTCCTCCACTCCCATCCGAGAAAGGGCATCAGCTTTACCGTTTTTTGTACCAGGTCGATAGGTAATTATGAAGTCAAACTCGGCAAAGAATAGTGCCCAACGGAGTTGTCTAGAGGATTGGGCTTTTGCGGTTTTCAGATATTGCAGGTTTCGGTGATCCGTAATCACAGTAACGGTGTGTCGGGCCCCCAGAAGATAATGCCGCCAAGCCTTAAAGGCAGACTTGATAGCCAGAAGTTCCTTATCAGTAATATAAGGAGGCGAGAATTTGCGAGACCAGAATGCCACGGGATGTAACTGATTGGTTACTGGGTCCTTCTGTGATAGAACTGCCCCCATGGCAAGGCTCGAAGCATCAGCTTCAACGATGTAGGGGAGTTCGGGGCGAGGATGTTTTAGAATTGGTGCAGAGATAAACTTTGTCTTCAAATTCTGGAAAGCTTGTTCCGCCTCGGTAGACCATTCAAAACGTTTGTTTTTCTTTAACAAGGCGGTGATGGGCTGGACTATTCGAGAGAATTCGGGGATTAACCTGCGGTAAAAGTTGGCGAAGCCTAACATGCTTTGAACCCGTTTTTACGGAGGATGGTGATGGCCATTTGAGAATTGCATCGACCTTCCTTGAATCCATACGCACTCCGCTAGGTGATAATATGAATCCCAAGAATTCAACTTCAGTCACGTTGAAAACACATTTTTCCAACTTAGCGAAAAGTCTGTGTTGACGCAACCTCTCGAGGACCATTTTCACTTGTTTCCGATGTTCAGATTCCGATGAAGAATAAACGAGGATGTCGTCAATGTAAACGACAACACATACATCTATGAGTTCTCTGAGGACATCGTTCATAAAATATTGAAAGGCGGCCGGGGCATTGCAAAGCCCGAAGGGCATGACCTGATATTCAAATAGCCCATACTTGGTGCGGAAGGCCGTCTTCCATTCATCGCCCTCTTTTACTCGTACCAAGTGGTAGGCTCCTCTAAGATCCAGCTTTGTATATATGCATGCTCTTCTGACTTGGTCCAGGAGTTCAGGGATTAAAGGTAACGGATATCTATTCTTAACGGTGATCTGGTTCAGGGCGCTGTAATCTATACAAGTTCTAAGGTCCCCTTCTTTATTTGGAAGGAAGAACAAAGCTGAAGAAGCAGGGGACTTAGAAGGACGAATAAACCCATTTGCTAGGTATTGATCGAGGTATTGTCGGAGGTGAAGGTTCTCAGGCTCGGTGAGGGCATGAATTCTGCTACACGGAGGAGAAGATCCAGGTATCAGGTCTATCTGGCAGTCATAGGACCTTTGAGGAGGTAGAGAGTTAGCCTGATCCTTCCGGAAAACATCTTGGAATTCTAGGTATTCGGGAGGTAACTGGGGAGTCTCCGAAGAAATTGCTGCTAGAGCAACACCAGGTGGAGGGTGACAAGTAGAGACACATTCTGGGAACTGAACCGTTCTTGCTCGCCAATCGATCCGAGGATTGTGTTTTTCTAACCAAATTATCCCTAGAATAATCTGGAACTGAGGGGCCTTGATCACATCGAACACGATCTTCTCATGGTGTCCATCTTGACTTACTAGCGTCACTTCTTGAGTGGTATGCGTTACTGGTCCGGAGGCTATCTCCGTACCATCCACCGTAGTAATGAGGTCCTTTACAGCCTTGGGACAAAGAGTTAGATTCATCCTCAAAACCATTTCCTGATCCACATAATTGCCGATGGCACCGCTGTCGACGTAAGCTTCAATCGCATGTAATCGATCTGGATGATCAGGGCTAATGAGGACCATAGGTATCACGAAATGCGAGGTCACAGAACTGGTTTTAACGCTCAGCAAGAGGACCTCTATTCTTGTCGGGCGAGGTCGTTTCCCTGCTCAGAGTTTGTGACCTTGGTAACTGCAGCTCCTACCGCCTTCTTGGCTGGTTTCACCGGACAGTCTCGAAGAAAGTGCCCTGAGTTTCCGCAATAGAGGCATAATTGCAACTGTTTTCTCCTTTCCCGCTCCTTTTGTGTTAGTGGTCCTTTCAGGCCCCCTATTTGCATGGGTTCCCCGGAGTCTACTCCTTTGGAAGGAGTTGGTGGTTTGGAAAATACTCGAGCATCAAACTTGGAACGATCGGCCTTCCTGTTCTGCAGTCTGTGATCTATTTGAACGACTAAGTCTATATAATCCGAACAGTCTTGTGGGGGATTCACTACTTGGGCTAAAACGTCTTTGAGCTCTCCACGTAGACCTCTATAAAACAGCGTAATCCTTTTGTCCTCAGGCCATTGAGTTTCCACTATTAGTCTGTTGAAAGATGCAATATAAGCCAAAAGGTCTTGATTACCCTGTCGCAACGAAAGAAGCTCATTGTCCAAGGCCTGCCCCTGTGAATGTCTTGCGAACAGTTTTTCCATACTAAGCTGAAAGGCTTGAAAATCATGGAGAACCGGATCATCTTGATTAACTAGAGGGATCGACCAGTCTGCCGCATTGCCACTAAGGTATGAAAGCACAAAAGCTACTTTAGCTTGATCAGTTGGAAAGGCTGCTGGCCGGCATAAAAAATGCAACCGGCACTGATTGATAAATACTGCAAACCTCTTTGGGTCACCAGAAAATCGTTCGGGTGGAGCCAGAGGTACATTCCCAGGTAGGTTGATCTTCACTGGATTCATAGGGGATGTTGAAGGAAGATTTGCCCCTAATGCGGGTAACGGGGTCTGTCCGGCTTGTGACTGTAGCAATTGTCTAGCAAGATCGTCTGTTCGCTCCTTGGAAATAATTAGTTCCCTTCTTAGAGCATTCGTTTCCTGACGAGCTGCATGCACTTCTGCCCTTAGTTCCCCAAGTAACCGGGCTAGGTGGTCGGTATCTGAGGTTTCCATAGCGCCTGGGCGAGAGTTTTGCGGTAGGCTTTGCGTTCTGTAACGCTCACCTGATTCTCGCAGAGGCGCCGGTCTTGACTGGGCGACTACCGTATCTTCAAAAGTGATGTGCACCACCCGGTTGGCTCTTTGGGCTGGACCTCTGTGCACTGTATGCCTGACTCGAAGAGTAAGATGTCTGCAGATAGAAAATATGGGATTAATGAACTGGGGTTATTGGGGTGTCCCTATCTCTTTCCTTTTCTCCTCTCCTGTAGAACCCCAAAGGTTAACGCTCTCACCTTAGGTAAGTGAACGCCGAGCTCTCCATCTGCCTCGGGGCAGGGTGCTGTAACCAGTTTCTTCACTGGATAGGTAGCGCAGGCCTCTTGACTTCAGAGGACTGCTGTCCGTCGTTTACTTCACGAACGGTGAGTTCCGAATATTTCAAATGTCTTTAAAAGTCTTTTGTAATGCTGTCTCTTATTTTGCAGGGTTCCGGCGATGGCGGTTGACTGGCTGAAGTGAGTTGAGGATGGACCCGTATGCGGAATAGAAGCGCCTGGAAGTGCGTAAGTAAGCGCTTGTTGCTTGCTTCACGATGCGCACTAACTGTCCTTTTATTTTGCAGGTACCAGTTCGGAGTTGCTGAAGGATGCCGGAATGCCCACTGAGTTCGGCGTGGATGGAGTAATGGCACGTGAGTATTGAACGTTACCCAATGTCTTTAAACGCACCTTCTTTTGTCTTACAGATGCGGGATGCAGCGCCGAAGGCCTCCGGAGCGTGCAAAGAGTTGGTAAGCTTTTGTCTTTCAGATGCCGGAATGCAGTGCGATGACCTCCGGAGCGCGTGAAGAGTAGGTAAGCCTTTGTCTTTCAGATGCAGGAATGCGGCGCGAGGCGTTGATGACAGCCGATGGACCAGGTAAGAGATGCGCTGTCACTGAAGACCGTAGTGCTAACCTGTTCTTTCTTGTCTTTATAGATGTTGCTGAAGACTGGATTCAGGATGGTAAGACTTTTTCCTTTAGGCCCAGGATCAGATGCAGAAGACACGATGAGCGTTCTGCTGCAGAGGATGCAGAATAACGCAAAGCAAGATTCATCCATCGGGTGTGGTTTAAATAGCCTCCTGTAGTGCTTAGGTGTCTCCTTCCACAGCCACGCCTAGGTAAGAAAAGAGTTCCTGCTTTCCAGAAGAGTTCCAGTGTTCTGAACCTAGGGAGTGGCTCCTGCCCCACCCAACAGGAAAAGTAGTCCCAAACAGAAGAGGATCAGGGGTTCAACTGGCAGGTAAGTAAGCAGCATGGTCTGCTGCAGGTAAGTCCACCCAAGCATTATGAGCCCGGCGCTTGCAGCGCTGGGACTGGGCATATTTATGAGCCTGGCGCCACTGGCGCCAGGACAGGGTCCAAAAGGTCCCAATTGGGACTGGTTGGCACTCGGAACCTGGGTTATGGGTCTGCTTCCAAGGGAGTTGAGTAAGTCCTGGCCTTTTGGAAGCAGAGATCATGACAGAAAGGCTCTCTCTCTACTTCTATTGGCCGAAGATGGGGGCCGAAGTAGAAAAACACTGCAGGAGCTGCCACACCTGCCAGACCTCTGGTAAGGTTGGCTCCAAGAATGTGGCACCTTTAGTGCCTCTCCCAGTTGTGGGAGTCCCGTTTGAGAGAGTAGGGATTGACATTGTTGGTCCCCTTGATCCTCCAACCTCCTCAGGCAACAGGTTTATACTTGTTGTAGTAGACCATGCTACTAGGTATCCTGAGGCAATTCCTATGAGGACTGTTACAGCTCCGGCTGTGGCTAAGGCCCTCCTTGGTATTTTTACTAGGGTCGGGTTTCCTAAGGAAGTAATCTCTGACAGGGTGTCAAACTTTATGTCCCACTACATGAAAGCCATGTGGAAAACCTGTGGAGTTACTTACAAGTTCTTAACAGCGTACCACCCACAATCCAATGGGTTGGTAGAACGGTTCAACCGAACCATGAAGAGCATGATAGGTGCTTTAGAAGAACCCCTTAAGCGTAAGTGGGACCTTCTACTGCCATGCCTTCTCTTTGCTTAGAGAGAAGTCCCTCAGGAGGGAGTAGGTTACTCTCCCTTTGAACTTCTCTATGATCATCCCGTCAGAGGTCCATTGGC
Organism: Ambystoma mexicanum; assembly: GCF_040938575.1. Classification (NCBI taxonomy): domain Eukaryota; kingdom Metazoa; phylum Chordata; class Amphibia; order Caudata; family Ambystomatidae; genus Ambystoma; species Ambystoma mexicanum. The sequence goes on from NC_090940.1 coordinate 521,970,284, forward strand.
CCTGATTAAGGAGGGGTTGGAGAGTGCTCCTTCCCCCAAGCCAGTCAGAGTGACTGACTACGTGATAGGTCTCCGGAGGAGAATGTCGCACATGATGGCGGAAGCAAGCGATAACTTGAAAGCTGGACAAGCATTGATCAAGCACTGGCACGATCAAAAGGCTAACATGGTTGAGTTCGCTCAAGACCAGCTCGTTCTCGTTATGATCCCAACAAGGCAGAGGGCCTTGCAAGATAAGTGGATCGGACCCTTCAGAGTGGAGGGTAAACTCGGAGAGGTCAACTATCTGGTGGACTTGGGCAATCCCAAGGAGGCTCTGACAGTCTTCCACACCAACCGACTCAAAGCGTATGTCTCAAGACCCGATGTAGGAGCGTTGCTTTTAGCATCATCCGAGGAAGAAGAAGAGAGTGAAGCTCTTCCGGATCTCCTCAGAGGCTTACCTGTAGATGAAAAAATTGAAGGAGTAAATCTCTCCTCCAATCTGACACCCGAGCAACAAGAAGAGTGCAAATCTATGTTGAATCAGTTTGCCTCTCTGTTCTCGCTTTCACCAGGCTTGACCCCTTGGGGCCAGCACGACATACTCACTGGTGACTGTCTGCCAGTGAAAATCAGAGCATACCGCATGTCAGAAAACGTACGAACCCACATCAAAGGTGGGGTCAGCAAGATGCTTGATCTCGGGGTAATAGAGCCCTCTACTAGTGCATGGTCTAGCCCAGTTGTGTTAGTACCAAAGGCCGGATCTAAAGAACTTAGATTCTGCGTGGATTATAGAGCTCTTAATGCAGTCACCAAGACTGATGCCCACCCTTTGCCAAGAACAGATGAGTTGGTGGATAAACTTGGCACCGCCAAGTTCCTCAGCACATTTGACTTGACGTCAGGCTATTGGCAAATAGCCCTGACAGACCATGCCAAGGAGAAAACTGCATTTTCTACCCCCGTTGGCTTATACCAGTTTAAGGTAATGCCTTTCGGATTGAAGAATGCACCTGCTACGTTTCAACGGATGGTAAACCAGGTTCTGAAAGGGATGGAGGACTTCTGCATGGCATACTTGGATGACATCGCAGTGTTCAGCAATTCCTGGGAAGAACATGTAACCCACCTGAGAGATGTTTTGCAGGCTCTTGGACAAGCCAATCTGACCATAAAGGCGAGTAAATGCCAAATTGGACAGAGTAAGGTAGTCTATCTTGGACATGAGGTAGGAGGTGGAGAAATAAGGCCTTTGCTCAGTAAGATTGAAGCTGTGCAAAATTGGACAACACCGACTACTCAAACCGAAGTGAGAGCCTTCCTAGGCCTCACTGGGTATTACAGGAATTTCATAGAGAACTATGGGACCATAGCTTCTCCACTGAATGTCATCTCCTCGCCCAAATTTCCTAAGAAGGTTAGATGGAACGAGGAGTGCAATCAGGCTTTTGAAAACCTGAAAAAGGCTCTTTACCAAGTCCCAGTACTCAGAGCTCCTGATTACCGCCAACACTTCATTGTGCAGACAGATGCTTCAAATGTAGGAATAGGTGCTGTACTCAGTCAACTGGATGGGAAAGGTAGGGAGCACCCCGTTTGCTTCATCAGCCGCAAGCTGAAGGATCCTGAAACAAGGTGGGCAACAATCGAAAGAGAGTGCTTGGCTATCGTGTGGGCTCTGAAGAAGTTTAGGCCGTACTTGTATGGTTCTACTTTTGTCATTCAGACTTACCACCAAACCTTGAGATGGTTAATGCAAATGAAAGGGGAAAACCCAAAAGTATTGAGATGGTCGATCTGCCTGCAAGAGTTTGATTTCACCATTGAGCACAGGTCAGGATGTCACCACCAAAATGCTGATGGTCTCTCTAGGATGTATGTCATCGACTAGAGGTATGAGATTCATCCAGGAGTGGATTAAATCCTCCTGTCCCTTAGTCTGGGGGGGCGAGTGTTAGGGAGAATTCTCTGTTTAGGCTGAATTTCCTAACCTAGTGAGTCCCCCAGCAGCTTTGCTGGATTTCGGGAGTTTGTTTTTTTCCATCCTGCCAAGAGTGAGACTCTTTTTCTCCCACTCTTGGACATGTATGTGTGTAATTCCTTTGAATGTCAATGTGTTCTATGGGCTATGGGGTCTTTTACTCCATAGGGTCTCATATGTTTTTCTATGTGTGTTACACCGCACCCTATGTGCCGTAACACTGGGGCGTCCTAGCGGACCCCCACCATAGACTCCATACCCGGGGACTGACTACTGTCTCCCCGAACATGTAAAGTCACCATTGGCTTTACTAGACCTAAATTTACTAACAGAACTAGTACAAACCATCTTATTGGGGACGTACTAGTAGGGGTAATTCGATTACTCCTGGATCTGTTATTCGAGGGGGCACTGTCCCGTCCCCCCTCGTCGAGTTTTGGCTGGTGGCAGTGGAAACTACTTGTTATGTTCGACCCCGAGCATACCCCTATGGGATTCGTCCCATTGTTGGAGATTTATACTTTTCCTCGTTAATTTCTAACATACCACCGGTCTACTTATCTTAAATAAGTTTATCGAATGGTATTTTCTGCCAGAACTCGGTTTGTAAAATGGCGTCTGTGTTCGTCTCTGTGACTCCTAAACCAAAGGTTGAGCCCTTTGTTCCACTTTTGGCGGGCCTCTGGACAGAGACCCTCCAAAGTGGTGCCATTCTGTCTGGGTTACCACAGGGGTGTGGGAGGGGGTTTAGGCACCCTGGACCGAGTTGCCTTGCCAACTCCGATCGCACTCTGGAGTGATTGGCCCAAGTGGTGAACCTCCCCGCTCACCACTTAGCATGTGTTGATTGACAGCTAGGCTGAATGAATGGGGGTTTTCTGCATAAAAGCAGGGCTTTTGGGACTGGATCTTCAGAAGTCGCCACAGGGCCTAAGAATCCGATGAGGGTAACGCTGAGCCGACCTGCACGACGACACCTCCGGTGGAGCCCTGCGGAACCGACTCACCACTTCCCGACGACAGAGGAGATCTCCCTGCCGGAGAGTCTCTTCCCCTGGCTGGTGGGAACAACCAGTCCCCTTTGCTTTTTATTCGCCTCAGGATGCAGTGGTCGAATTGCCCGTGCAGAGCACCCCGGCAACCGGATAGCCACTACTCCTGTACCGCAACCAAAAGGTGGTGCCTTGTGACGGAGCACTCCGCGCTGGTCTCTTCCCTGGTGGTGCACCGGACTTCACTTTTCTTCGACGACGAGAACATCTCTACTCTTGGCAAAGACCCGACGTGCATCCACCACCAGGAACAACTGCCCCCGCCGGAGCTGCTCTCCACAACAAGGTACCGTGTCCGCCTGGCTTACCTTTCGATCGGTTCGAGTGAGGTGTCTTAATCCTCTCCTTTCCGTTTGGTCGCCTCCAAGCTTTCTCACTTATTGTTCTGAACTGGTTCAATCTGCCGATAACAATTTGCTACAAAGACTCGAGCGCATCTCCACTAGAGACCTTTGGGACATATCGCCTTGCCTCTCTCTGAGTGGGCCTGGCCTCTGAACTTTATGATCTATTGTGGTTCTTGCCTTCTTGTCTTGCATTCTTTCCCATGAAGTATTGAACTGTGTTGATTTCGTAACCTGCCTATTTTTCTCTCCCGTCCTAACTAATATTAGAGTGCCATCTAGGTTGAGGCATACACCTTTGTCTGCAAATAAGTGGTGCTGGTATAACCTAGACTTGTCGAAATATTGTTAGGGGGTTTGATCGTTTCTTCTTCGTAGAGTAATTGTGATTGATTTGTTTGCCGTGATAGTGCCATAGTGTTTTTGATAGATGTTTCGTTATAAATAAATACCTTAATATCTTTACACTGAGCCTCGTTGCGTGTTTGCTTGTCTTACTGCGCAGAATTGCCCTATCTTGTATACTCCACATACTGCTTAACTCTTCTTGAGGGAAGTCTGACTGCTCAGCCACAGCTACCAAGTGAATCTGTGTGGTACAGACTGCTACCAAGTGGGTTCACCGCCAAACGCCTGTAGTCCTAAATCTTTTGCAGTGGTCCCAGAGGGAACTGCACAGGTTTCCGCCTAACACCTACAAAAACCCTACCTAATGAACAACTATATAGAAAAAGGTGGGGCATTGTCCAAGCGCCCCAAATGAAATGAAAACCAAAAGGAAAACTAACACTAATTAACTATATACAATGGCAGCGGGCTAGTCCGACGGCTCACTTCCTGATTTCCCGGGCCAGGGCATCATCGAACTCCTGCTGGATGTCCCAGAGGCGGCCCTCTTCCATGGCCCGAGGGTTCGCAGGGACGATGACATCCGGACCTCCAGGTCCCTGCGAATTGCCTCGAGGCACTCGGCCCACCTCAGAGACCTTTGCATGGAGTTCTCCGCCATGACCATCGTGAGCCGTGCTTCTTCCGCCCGCTGCCGCTCTGCATCTATAGCATGGCCTAACAGCTGCCACACGGAAGACACTTCCCGTCCTGGGTCCTCCTGCCCTCCGGCCAATGCCTGCCCCTGCGATGTCGAAGGCCCCGAGCCATTATGGCTCCCACCTTGTTGCTGCTGCTGCTGTGCCTGTGCCCGTGCCCTGGCTCCTGCTGCCTGCACATCCTCCTCCGGCTGGGGTGCAGTTGTTGAGGTGGCCACCCCTGCTGGACGTCCGACTCCCGACTGTGGGAGGGATGTGTCCTCCACCAGCCTGGCCGCACGGTCAGAGGCAGCTCCACAGGGTACCCAGGTGATACATGGGTGGGAAGATGGCACTGAGGACAACTGGCGCATAGGGGGTTCAGGTGAGGAGGGGGTCGAAGCAAGGTTCAGCAAACGGAGGAATCCAGCCTGGGTGATCTGTCCCAGTAGGCTGACATGGTCAACGAGCCATTCGAGATGACGTGCAGTCTCCCCATGAAAAGACTGCAGGTCACCTCGCATGGCCCTTGACGCAACACCACCCCACCCAGGACAGGCTCAACCCGATCCCGGATAGCCACGTCCCCAGGGAGAGGAAGGCCAGTTGTTGTAAGCGGATCCCCTCCCTGAAAACGGGTCTGAACGTAGGCATCCCTGCTGGTGCGGGATGATGCAGTCACAGGATCGGGGACAGGATTACACACAGGCACCTCCGCGGCGGCCTGTGCTGCCTCCTGTCCCTGCCCCTGCACTGCATCACTGGCACCAGTGGAATCCCCACCTCCAGACCCCGTCTCTGTCCCTTGCGCGGCCTCCTTCTCCACCAAACCCCCCACCAACCTGGATGACTCGGTGCCATCTTCCTTCGTCGGATCCTGTGGGGTCTCAGCTGTCCCTTCTGATGCCGAGGAGTCCAACTCCGACCTCCGCCTCTTGACCTACCCTCGGCAGCTGCAGGCTGGGACGCGGCACCAGACTCCTCACTCCCTGACGAGATCACAACCTGGGAGGGGAGCCGGGCCTTGCGTCTCCGGCTGGTGGTGTGATCCCCGCCGTTGTGCTCCACAGCACCCTCTCCGCCCTCTTCATCAGTTGACGCTGCGGACAGGGAGAGATAGGAGACAGGCATCAGGACACTGTACAATGGACTGATACACACATGCCAGTTGCACATGAGTGGCAGTGTCAAACTTCAGACATGGCATCACAATTGCCAACACACATGGCATGTCAACTCACACACATGAGCAATTCCACAGCCATATGGCAACAGCCAGCACCATCCATACACATACAACAGCATGAGCAGCCAAAGGTGAGCCAGACATCACATGAAACACAGGGAGTGCACTAGACATGAACACACGCCACCACACTTACATGCATGTGTACACCTCCACCAACTGTCGCAGTGATGAGATCGGCATCCATGTCACATCTGGCAATCAGTCTTCTACATATCAGTGTCCCAAGTATCCATGTTGCATCACTGTTGCACCCTTGTGAAATACACACACATGCACATGTACACGGTGCAGATACATGCAGCTGGAACCGACATCCATGTGTGACACCACAACCATGCCAACTTACATACACAGTCATTCGAACATGTGTGCTCACACATCTGCATTTGGCATGCAAGCTTACACACACACATGCACCATCCATGTGTCTCACACATGAGAGGACTTGCATGTGTTAGCCTCACAGCCCTGTACATACAGATCCATACATGGCCCTACAAAACCACATGTGCAACCTGCACACTACTGGCACACCACCACACGCACAGCTTACAATCAGTATGCATGTACACTTACCGCTCGACTCCAAACGGGTCTGCCTCTCAAGGACCTGGACGTGGAGCGCTGGGGATATGCGTTCCAGGACCCTCATTTGATGTTCCGATAGGTGGCTCCGGCGCCCCTTAGCATCCGCTTCTTTCAAGAGGCGCCAGGCCTTGTAAGGGTCCTGGACCTGAAGTCCTCCCAGCGCTTCTTGACATGTTTGAAATTGCGGACTGCCACCGCCTCCGCGTTGATGGCAGGCACGATGTCCGTCCAGATCCTGGTCCGTCCTTCCTTGTCGGCGCACAAACTTCCGAAAAGGGCATCATACTGCCCCAGGACTTGCTCCACCAGGACACCAACTTCGGTGGCAGTGAAGCTGGTGGCCCTCTGCCTCTCTGGCTGGGGGTTGCCAGTGGTGCCAGATGGTGGTGTGCCCGACATGGCAACCCCAGAGGCAGGTGTGGGTGGGCAACTGGGTCCTGGGGATGGGCTGTGGAGCGATGGTATCCCAGTCGGGAGTCTTCAGTTCCAGCAGGGGTGGTCAAAGCAACTGCACCCCTGGCTGATGTGCAGGCAGCAAATAGCAGGGCACGTGGGCAGCAGGCAGGCAGGCAGCAGCAGATGGCAGGTGGGAGCGTGCTCGGGGCTCTTGGGGGCAGGAAAATGGCCTTCAGGGCAGGAGCATGGTCTTCCGTGTGTTTGCGCGTGGCCAGCTTGATACAGAGTGATTTGGCACGTGAAAAAATTGCACGTCAGCGTGTAATTCGAGGAAAGGCCCTTAGCGCGTGAGCGTGACAGCACACGCACGCGATTCCATTGGACCAAAGGCCCTTAGCGCGTAAGCGCGTCTGTGACGTGTCGCGCACGGGCGTTGCTTGAAGATCCCACATGGATTTCCATTGCTCTGTACGTGCTTTTCGTGGGGTGCGGTGTGTGTGTTTTCCAGGCGTTGGGGTTCACACGCTATTACTTCACAGCGGGTGGGTGTTGGCTACGCGTTCTTCTACACGCAAGGCAGACGGTGAGTGCTAGCCCGCTCGCCCAGGCCCAATCGCGTGTAAAACTTCCCGCGCACCCCAGAAATACACGTACCCCGCTTGGCCAAGGCCTATCACGTGTGAACCGACAAGAAGTACAGATTTTACCCACTCGCTCTCCACGTAAAGCACGTACAAGAAAATGGCGTCCTACACGTACCTTTTAAACCAGCCCACAAGTACACTTCACTTACGCGTGTACGCGCCCTTTCATCCAATTACACGCGATGCCACTCGGACGTGCAGTTTTTCCATGTGTGCTCTGTCATCACGTGCTATGAGGGAAACGCCCGTGCGCGTTATGTAACTTACACGCTTACGCGCTAAGGGCTTTTGGTCCAATGGAATCGCGTGCGTGTGCTGACGCACTGTGATGCTGGAAATGCATTGGAGGGACAGGGCCTCCGTATCCTTGTCCTTTACTGCTTTTTATCGTGTGGTCTGTCGTGTTTTCTGGCAGGAGTTCATGTGGGACCCCTGGCGGTGCAGCTCTCTTTCTTTTGGTTTGGTGAACGGACCCGTGGGATACCCTTATGGCACCCATGGGTGGGGGTAAAACCCTGTGCCCCTAGTGTATGTTTTTCGGCACCTGTGGGTGGCCCACAAAGCAGGATATGGGCTGGTGGCAGCTCCGTGCTGAATTTGACAGGTGCACGGAGTATCCTCCATTTTGGGATACCCCGGCCCTGCCATTGGGATCAGTTGATTCCTGATGGAAAACAAGATGGCCCCGGTGGCCTCTTGCTTTCCATTACCCATTACCTTGTTTTCCCAAAGTCCTGGGAAGCCCTGACTCTGTCCCTTCCCCCTGACTGGCTGTTGGATGGAAATGCCATATATGGTGTTGTTGTGAAGGCCCAGTCAGACTAGCTAGAGCCTTCCTGGTGATGTATGCTGTGGGTACCTCCTGTGGGTGGGACCTGGGTGAATAGAGTGTGTGACGAATATGCATTCTGTGTTGTGGGTGTCTAGTATCTGGTGGTTGACACAATGACTGAGACAACCCTGCCCGAAACCGGTAAGAATGCAGCTTGGAGTGTTGAATGGCTCGGTACTTGTCCCAATACACATAACTTTTTGTGAGTGTCTGGAGAGAAGAGTATGGCCTGAATACCTCGTGTGCCTGATTGGCTGCCTGCCTGCATGAATGCCCGTAGTCGTGATTGGATGCTTGAGTGTGACCCAGCGGAATGAATGGGAGATCAACAGTATATCTGGGGACCTCTCACTGCTAGGAATCGTGTTCAGAAGCTGAAGTCCACTACGACGAGTAACTGGATTAATTGACGCTGGACCTTGAAGCCCTGCTGGACGAGAAGAATTGCTGTTGCTCTCCTTCACAATCTGAAAGCTGGTGTGCCTCCAAGGGCTGACCCAGAGAGGACCTGGTAAGGCGCCCTCTTGCCGAGCTACGAGGGACCATCGTGCACAGCTGATCTTTGCCCACGCTCCCTGGTAGACAGACCTTCGACAGGCTGCCGACCCGATACGGGGACTGCTGCGGAACTCCAAGGAGAAGCACTCGGACTGTTGTCCGCCACTGTCGACGACCGCCATCGCCGACCGGAGCCGCCGTGCTCCCGTTTGCCTAAGAACTTCCATTAATCATCGGACGCTCTCGTCTGCATCGTCATCCGCTTGTCTCCCGCTGGAGAAGGCCCGACCATCGATGCGCCGAGGAGCATCCACCGGTGGGTTTCCCGCCACCTACAGACCGCAGAGACGCCGATGACTCGACGCCCTTGCTGGGCCACAGTTCTTCATCATCTCTTTGGGGTCCAGAACTATTGTCACCGAGGTGCCCCGCACGCCTCTTCCTTGTAGGACGCCAACGCTCTGTCGTCGACGAGCACCGCTAGGAACGAAGCGGCCACTTCCCTGCCATAGTTCACCCTGTTCACTGTCGGACGTTCGACGACCCGTGACTCCTGCCTTAAAGGGAGGGCACTCAAGAAGGGCCGTCAATTCCCCGACACCGAACGCCAAGTTCCCCGACACCTCTCGACGATCCGTGGCTCCCGCCTGAAAGGGAGGCACTCAAGAAGGATTGGTCGGCGCATCGTCGGAGAACTCTACTCCACCAGGTACATTGGGGGGTTAAAACCTTAACAGGAAGAAGTAAGACTATTGAACATTTGGACTGGGCTTGTGCTATATATCTTTATCTACAGGTTGCCCAGGTGGGGGGATCTCCACACAGAACTGTGTCTAGGCAACGGGGCCAGCATTCTGCCTATTGTTTCAACCAGCTTACGTTCCTTCCTATCTCTATTGCTGGTATACTCGTTATTGATCTGTGTGACATTTTAACCGTAGAGTTGATGCACTTTAATGAGATTTGATAACATTAGTGGTACCACTCTAGATGTGTATATATTTATCATTATTGACTTCCAAGTACAAAGTGCGTTATTGTGATCGTGTACATACCTTTAAATATTAATTATATAAAGACTGTGTTTTCAGTAATACAGTGTGTGAACATTCCTTTGTAGGGGTTCGGGGACTACACTGTACTTAAGAACCAGCCCGCATCACCTCCTGAGAAGCTAGGCCTTGATTGCTCGTCCATTGCTACCACAATAGAGAATCTTGGCTGGGGTCCTCTGTGCCTCTCCTCTACCATATAGAGAGCGGAAGTACAGACACCCCCTACCAGTCTTTACACGCACTCACGCGCTAAGGCCCTTTCCTCGAATTACACGCTGACGTGCAAGATTTTCACGTGCCAAAACACTCCGTATCAAGCTGGCCACGCAAAAACACACAGAAGACCATGCTCCTGCCCTGAAGGCCACTTTCCTGCCCCCCAGAGCCCCGAGCACGCTCCCACCTGCCATCTGCTGCTGCCTGACTGCCTGCTGCCCACGTGCCCTGCTATTTGGTGCCTGCACATCAGCCATCTGCAGGGGTCCAGTTGCTGTGTCCACCCCTGCTGGAACAGAAGACTTCCGTGTCATGATCTCTGCTTCCAAAAGGCCAGGACTTACCCAACTCCCTTGGAAGCAGACCCATAACCCAGGTTCCGAGTGCCAGCCAGTCCCAATTGGGACCTTTTGGACCCTGTCCTGGCGCCAGTGGCGCCAGGCTCATAAATATGCCCAGTCCCAGCGCTGCAAGCGCCGGGCTCATAATGCTTGGGTGGACTTACCTGCAGCAGACCATGCTGCTTACTTACCTGCCAGTTGAACCCCTGATCCTCTTCTGTTTGGGACTACTTTTCCTGTTGGGTGGGGCAGGAGCCACTCCCTAGGTTCAGAACACTGGAACTCTTCTGGAAAGCAGGAACTCTTTTCTTACCTAGGCGTGGCTGTGGAAGGAGACACCTAAGCACTACAGGAGGCTATTTAAACCACACCCGATGGATGAATCTTGCTTTGCGTTATTCTGCATCCTCTGCAGCAGAACGCTCATCGTGTCTTCTGCATCTGATCCTGGGCCTAAAGGAAAAAGGCTTACCATCCTGAATCCAGTCTTCAGCAACATCTATAAAGACAAGAAAGAACAGGTTAGCACTACGGTCTTCAGTGACAGCGCATCTCTTACCTGGTCCATCGGCTGTCATCAACGCCTCGCGCAGCATTCCTGCATCTGAAAGACAAAGGCTTACCTACTCTTCACGCGCTCCGGAGGTCATCGCACTGCATTCCGGCATCTGAAAGACAAAAGCTTACCAACTCTTTGCACGCTCCGGAGGCCTTCGGCGCTGCATCCCGCATCTGTAAGACAAAAGAAGGTGCGTTTAAAGACATTGGGTAACGTTAAATACTCACGTGCCATTACTCCATCCACGCCGAACTCAGTGGGCATTCCGGCATCCTTCAGCAGCTCCGAACTGGTACCTGCAAAATAAAAGGACAGTTAGTGCGCATCGTGAAGCAAGCAACAAGCGCTTACTTACGCGCTTCCAGGCGCTTCTATTCCGCATACGGGTCCATCCTCAACTCACTTCAGCCAGTCAACCGCCATCGCCGGAACCCTGCAAAATAAGAGACAGCATTACAAAAGACTTTTAAAGACATTTGAAATATTCGGAACTCACCGTTCGTGAAGTAAACGACGGACAGCAGTCCTCTGAAGTCAAGAGGCCTGCGCTACCTATCCAGTGAAGAAACTGGTTACAGCACCCTGCCCCGAGGCAGATGGAGAGCTCGGCGTTCACTTACCTAAGACATCTTACTCTTCGAGTCAGGCATACAGTGCACAGAGGTCCAGCCCAAAAAGCCAACCGGGTGCTACACATCAATTTCGAAGATACGGTAGTCGCACAGTCAAGACCGGCGCCTCTGCGAGAATCAGGTGAGCGTTACAGAACGCAAAGCCTACCGCAAAACTCTCGCCCAGGCGCTATGGAAACCTCGGATACCGACCACCTAGCCCGGTTACTGGGGGAACTAAGGGCAGAAGTGCATGCAGCTCGTCAGGAAACGAATGCTCTAAGAAGGGAACTAATTATTTCCAAGGAGCGAACAGACGATCTTGCTAGACAATTGCTACAGTCACAAGCCGGACAGACCCCGTTACCCGCATCAGGGGCAAATCTTCCTTCAACATCCCCTATGAATCCAGTGCAGATCAACCTACCTGGGAATGTACCTCTGGCTCCGCCCGAACGATTTTCTGGTGACCCAAAGAGGTTTGCAGTATTTATCAATCAGTGCCGGTTGCATTTTTTATGCCGGCCAGCAGCCTTTCCAACTGATCAAGCTAAAGTAGCTTTTGTGCTTTCGTACCTTAGTGGCAATGCGGCAGACTGGTCGATCCCTCTAGTTAATCAAGATGATCTGGTTCTCCATGATTTTCAAGCCTTTCAGCTTAGTATGGAAAAACTGTTCGCAAGACATTCACTGGGGCAGGCCTTGGACAATGAGCTTCTTTCGTTGCGACAGAGTAATCAAGACCTTTTGGCTTATATTGCATCTTTCAACAGACTAATAGTGGAAACTCAATGGCCTGAGGACAAAAGGATTACGCTGTTTTATAGAGGTCTACGTGGAGAGCTCAAAGACGTTTTAGCCCAAGTAGTGAATCCCCCACAAGACTGTTCGGATTATATAGACTTAGTCGTTCAAATAGATCACAGACTGCAGAACAGGAAGGCCGATCGTTCCAAGTTTGATGCTCGAGTATTTTCCAAACCACCAACTCCTTCCAAAGGAGTAGACTCCGGGGAACCCATGCAAATAGGGGGCCTGAAAGGACCACTAACACAAAAGGAGCGGGAAAGGAGAAAACAATTGCAATTATGCCTCTATTGCGGAAACTCAAGGCACTTTCTTCGAGACTGTCCGGTGAAACCAGCCAAGAAGGCGGTAGGAGCTGCAGTTCCCAAGGTCACAAACTCTGAGCAGGGAAACGACCTCGCCCGACAAGAATAGAGGTCCTCTTGCCGAGCGTTAAAACCAGTTCCGTGACCTCGCATTTCGTGATACCTATGGTCCTCATTAGCCCTGATCATCCGGATCGATTACATGCGATTGAAGCTTACGTCGACAGCGGTGCCATCGACAATTATGTGGATCAGGAAATGGTTTTGAGGATGAATCTAACTCTTTGTCCCAAGGCTGTAAAGGACGTCATTACTACGGTGGATGGTACGGAGATAGCCTACGGACCAGTAACGCATACCACTCAAGAAGTGACGCTAGTAAGTCAAGATGGACACCATGAGAAGATCGTGTTCGATGTGATCAAGGCCCCTCAGTTCCAGATTATTCTAGGGATACCTTGGTTAGAGAAACACAATCCTCGGATCGATTGGCGAGCAAGAACGGTTCAGTTCCCAGAATGTGTCTCTACTTGTCACCCTCCACCTGGTGTTGCTCTAGCAGCAATTTCTTCGGAGACTCCCCAGTTACCTCCCGAATACCTAGAATTCCAAGATATTTTCCGGAAGGATCAGGCTAACTCTCTACCTCCTCATAGGTCCTATGACTGCCAGATAGACCTGATACCTGGATCTACTCCTCCGTGTAGCAGAATTTATGCCCTCACCGAGCTTGAGAACCTTCACCTCCGACAATACCTGGATCAATACCTAGCGAATGGGTTTATTCGTCCTTCTAAGTCCCCTGCTTCTTCAGCTTTGTTCTTCGTTCCAAAAAAAAGAAGGGGACCTTAGAACTTGTATAGATTACCGCGCCCTGAACCAGATCACCGTTAAGAATAGATATCCGTTACCTTTAATCCCTCAACTCTTGGACCAAATCAGACGAGCATGCATATATACAAAGCTAGATCTTAGAGGAGCCTACCACTTGGTACGAGTAAAAGAGGGCGATGAATGGAAGACGGCCTTCCGCACCAAGTATGGGCTATTTGAATATCAGGTCATGCCCTTCGGACTTTGCAATGCCCCGGCCGCCTTTCAATATTTTATGAACGATGTCCTCAGAGAACTCATAGATGTATGTGTTGTCGTTTACATTGACGACATCCTCGTTTATTCTTCATCGGAATCTGAACATCGGAAACACGTGAAAATGGTCCTCGAGAGGTTGCATCAACACAGACTTTTCGCTAAGTTGGAAAAATGTGTTTTCAACGTGACTGAAGTTGAATTCTTGGGATTCATATTATCACCTAGCGGAGTGCGTATGGATTCAAGGAAGGTCGATGCAATTCTCAAATGGCCATCACCATCCTCCATAAAAGGGGTTCAAAGCATGTTAGGCTTCGCCAACTTTTACCGCAGGTTTATCCCCGAATTCTCTCGAATAGTCCAGCCCATCACCGCCTTGTTAAAGAAAAACAAACGTTTTGAATGGTCTACCGAGGCGGAACAAGCTTTCCAGAATTTGAAGACAAAATTTATCTCTGCACCAATTCTAAAACATCCTCGCCCCGAACTCCCCTACATCGTTGAAACTGATGCTTCGAGCCTTGCCATGGGGGCAGTTCTATCACAGAAGGACCCTGTAACCAATCAGTTACATCCCGTGGCATTCTGGTCTCGCAAATTCTCGCCTCCTGAGATCAATTACACTATTACTGATAAGGAACTTCTGGCTATCAAGTCTGCCTTTAAGGCTTGGCGGCATTATCTTCTGGGGGCCCGACACACCGTTACTGTGATTACGGATCACCGAAACCTGCAATATTTGAAAACCGCAAAAGCCCAATCCTCTAGACAACTCCGTTGGGCACTATTCTTTGCCGAGTTTGACTTCATAATTACCTATCGACCTGGTACAAAAAACGGTAAAGCTGATGCCCTTTCTCAGATGGGAGTGGAAGAACACTTGACCAACCCTAAACCTGTACCTATCATTCCCGAACAAAGAATTCTGGGTGTAATAACCACACAATCCATAGAGGAAATTAAGGATAAAACCAGGCAACTTATAACTCCAGCAGAAATACAGAATTGGCATCTGCAGGGAAAGGACTTTGCAGTAAAGGACAACTTATTGTATTTCCAAAGAACGATTATGCCTGCCCAGCACAGATTTACAGAAAAAGGTGATCTCTTGTTATCACGAGTTTCTAATGGAAGGACATCCCGGTATGGCCAAAACCTCAGAAAAGATCAAGCGCTACTTCTGGTGGCCGTCTTGGAAAAAAGATATCAGATACTTTATAATGTCCTGTGGAGTATGCGCCCAAAACAAGAGTCAAAAGGAAAGACCAGCCGGCCTCTTACGCCCTATTGACATCCCACCTCGCCCTTGGCATACGCTTTCTATGGACTTCATCACCGACCTACCTCCATGCTCCGGATACAATACGATCCTGGTAATCGTGGACTTATTCTCCAAGATGGCGCATTTCATTCCACTCAAAGGCTTGCCAACAGCAACAACTCTGGCCTGAGAATTTCTCGAAAACATCGTCCGACTGCACGGTTTTCCTTCAGTGCTAATTTCGGATCGAGGTAGTCAATTTATTTCTCATTTTTGGCGAAGTTGTTGTCGGTCGGCTCAAATTGATGTGAGATTATCGACCAGTCACCACCCTCAAACCGACGGACAAACCGAGAGGACCAATCAAACTCTGGAACAGTATTTACGCTGCATGCTGCAACAAACTGAAAAAACTTGGAAAGATATCCTTTGGATAGCCGAATATGCCTACAACAACTCTGTCCACTCAGGACCTGGGAAAACCATGTTTTTTCTTTTATACGGCTGTCACCCTCGAACCTCAGAGTTGGATCCACCCCATGATCTTGGAACACCAGCAGTAGACTACCTGCACTCTACAATCACCCAAGCTTTTAAGGAAGCCGTTTCTCACCTTCAAAGGGATAAGGAACAATGCAAGAAAGGAGCAGATCAACATCGGAAGGAAGCCCCCCAATATCAAGTAGGAGATGAAGTCTGGTTATCCACCAAATATCTACCTCTAAAAGGAACACGCACATTCAACCCAAGATACCTTGGTCACTATTCCATCACTACCATAGTAAACCCAGTAGCGGTCAAGTTGGACTTGCCCCCTCACATGAAGATACATCCGGTCTTCCACGTCTCTCTTTTAAAACCCGTGCAACCTCAAACCCAACTAACTAAATCCCCAAAACCTATCCTAGTTGATGGAGAACTCGAGTTTGAAGTCAAAAGCATCCTGGACTCCAAGATCTCCAAATCTAAGCTATTTTACCTAATTGGCTGGAAAGGCTACGGCCCTCAAGAAAGATCCTGGGAACCTGCAGAATATGTCCACGCTCCTCGTCTAATCAAAAGATTTCATCAAACATTTCCTGACAAGCCAAAACCCCCGGGGAAGCCCGGTTTGGGAGGGGCCTTGAGGGGGGGTACTGTCATGATCTCTGCTTCCAAAAGGCCAGGACTTACCCAACTCCCTTGGAAGCAGACCCATAACCCAGGTTCCGAGTGCCAGCCAGTCCCAATTGGGACCTTTTGGACCCTGTCCTGGCACCAGTGGCGCCAGGCTCATAAATATGCCCAGTCCCAGCGCTGCAAGCGCCGGGCTCATAATGCTTGGGTGGACTTACCTGCAGCAGACCATGCTGCTTACTTACCTGCCAGTTGAACCCCTGATCCTCTTCTGTTTGGGACTACTTTTCCTGTTGGGTGGGGCAGGAGCCACTCCCTAGGTTCAGAACACTGGAACTCTTCTGGAAAGCAGGAACTCTTTTCTTACCTAGGCGTGGCTGTGGAAGGAGACACCTAAGCACTACAGGAGGCTATTTAAACCACACCCGATGGATGAATCTTGCTTTGCGTTATTCTGCATCCTCTGCAGCAGAACGCTCATCGTGTCTTCTGCATCTGATCCTGGGCCTAAAGGAAAAAGGCTTACCATCCTGAATCCAGTCTTCAGCAACATCTATAAAGACAAGAAAGAACAGGTTAGCACTACGGTCTTCAGTGACAGCGCATCTCTTACCTGGTCCATCGGCTGTCATCAACGCCTCGCGCCGCATTCCTGCATCTGAAAGACAAAGGCTTACCTACTCTTCACGCGCTCCGGAGGTCATCGCACTGCATTCCGGCATCTGAAAGACAAAAGCTTACCAACTCTTCGCACGCTCCGGAGGCCTTCGGCGCTGCATCCCGCATCTGTAAGACAAAAGAAGGTGCGTTTAAAGACATTGGGTAACGTTCAATACTCACGTGCCATTACTCCATCCACGCCGAACTCAGTGGGCATTCCGGCATCCTTCAGCAGCTCCGAACTGGTACCTGCAAAATAAAAGGACAGTTAGTGCGCATCGTGAAGCAAGCAACAAGCGCTTACTTACGCGCTTCCAGGCGCTTCTATTCCGCATACGGGTCCATCCTCAACTCACTTCAGCCAGTCAACCGCCATCGCCGGAACCCTGCAAAATAAGAGACAGCATTACAAAAGACTTTTAAAGACATTTGAAATATTCGGAACTCACCGTTCGTGAAGTAAACGACGGACAGCAGTCCTCTGAAGTCAAGAGGCCTGCGCTACCTATCCAGTGAAGAAACTGGTTACAGCACCCTGCCCCGAGGCAGATGGAGAGCTCGGCGTTCACTTACCTAAGGTGAGAGCGTTAACCTTTGGGGTTCTAGAGGAGAGGAGAAAAGGAAAGAGATAGGGACACCCCAATAACCCCAGTTCATTAATCTCATATTTTCTATCTGCAGACATCTTACTCTTCGAGTCAGGCATACAGTGCACAGAGGTCCAGCCCAAAGAGCCAACCGGGTGGTGCACATCACTTTTGAAGATACGGTAGTCGCCCAGTCAAGACCGGCGCCTCTGCGAGAATCAGGTGAGCGTTACAGAACGCAAAGCCTACCGCAAAACTCTCGCCCAGGCGCTATGGAAACCTCAGATACCGACCACCTAGCCCGGTTACTTGGGGAACTAAGGGCAGAAGTGCATGCAGCTCGTCAGGAAACGAATGCTCTAAGAAGGGAACTAATTATTTCCAAGGAGCGAACAGACGATCTTGCTAGACAATTGCTACAGTCACAAGCCGGACAGACCCCGTTACCCGCATTAGGGGCAAATCTTCCTTCAACATCCCCTATGAATCCAGTGAAGATCAACCTACCTGGGAATGTACCTCTGGCTCCGCCCGAACGATTTTCTGGTGACCCAAAGAGGTTTGCAGTATTTATCAATCAGTGCCGGTTGCATTTTTTATGCCGGCCAGCAGCCTTTCCAACTGATCAAGCTAAAGTAGCTTTTGTGCTTTCATACCTTAGTGGCAATGCGGCAGACTGGTCGATCCCTCTAGTTAATCAAGATGATCCGTTCTCCATGATTTTCAAGCCTTTCAGCTTAGTATGGAAAAACTGTTCGCAAGACATTCACAGGGGCAGGCCTTGGACAATGAGCTTCTTTCGTTGCGACAGGGTAATCAAGACCTTTTGGCTTATATTGCATCTTTCAACAGACTAATAGTGGAAACTCAATAGCCTGAGGACAAAAGGATTACGCTGTTTTATAGAGATCTACGTGGAGAGCTCAAAGACGTTTTAGCCCAAGTAGTGAATCCCCCACAAGACTGTTCGGATTATATAGACTTAATCGTTCAAATAGATCACAGACTGCAGAACAGGAAGGCCGATCGTTCCAAGTTTGATGCTCGAGTATTTTCCAAACCACCAACTCCTTCCAAAGGAGTAGACTCCGGGGAACCCATGCAAATAGGGGGCCTGAAAGGACCACTAACACAAAAGGAGCGGGAAAGGAGAAAACAGTTGCAATTATGCCTCTATTGCGGAAACTCAGGGCACTTTCTTCGAGACTGTCCGGTGAAACCAGCCAAGAAGGCGGTAGGAGCTGCAGTTACCAAGGTCACAAACTCTGAGCAGGGAAACGACCTCGCCCGACAAGAATAGAGGTCCTCTTGCCGAGCGTTAAAACCAGTTCCGTGACCTCGCATTTCGTGATACCTATGGTCCTCATTAGCCCTGATTATCCAGATCGATTACATGCGATTGAAGCTTACGTCGACAGCGGTGCCATCGGCAATTATGTGGATCAGGAAATGGTTTTGAGGATGAATCTAACTCTTTGTCCCAAGGCTGTAAAGGACCTCATTACTACAGTGGATGGTACGGAGATAGCCTCCGGACCAGTAACGCATACCACTCAAGAAGTGACGCTAGTAAGTCAAGATGGACACCATGAGAAGATCGTGTTCGATGTGATCAAGGCCCCTCAGTTCCAGATTATTCTAGGGATACCTTGGTTAGAAAAACACAATCCTCGGATCGATTGGCGAGCAAGAACGGTTCAGTTCCCAGAATGTGTCTCTACTTGTCACCCTCCACCTGGTGTTGCTCTAGCAGCAATTTCTTCGGAGACTCCCCAGTTACCTCCCGAATACCTAGAATTCCAAGATGTTTTCCGGAAGGATCAGGCTAACTCTCTACCTCCTCATAGGTCCTATGACTGCCAGATAGACCTGATACCTGGATCTACTCCTCCGTGTAGCAGAATTCATGCCCTCACCGAGCCTGAGAACCTTCACCTCCGACAATACCTGGATCAATACCTAGCGAATGTGTTTATTCGTCCTTCTAAGTCCCCTGCTTCTTCAGCTTTGTTCTTCGTTCCAAAAAAAGAAGGGGACCTTAGAACTTGTATAGATTATCGCGCCCTGAACCAGATCACCGTTAAGAATAGATATCCGTTACCTTTAATCCCTGAACTCCTGGACCAAGTCAGAAGAGCATGCATATATACAAAGCTGGATCTTAGAGGAGCCTACCACTTGGTACGAGTAAAAGAGGGCGATGAATGGAAGACGGCCTTCCGCACCAAGTATGGGCTATTTGAATATCAGGTCATGCCCTTCGGGCTTTGCAATGCCCCGGCCGCCTTTCAGTATTTTATGAACGATGTCCTCAGAGAACTCATAGATGTATGTGTTGTCGTTTACATTGACGACATCCTCGTTTATTCTTCATCGGAATCTGAACATCGGAAACAAGTGAAAATGGTCCTCGAGAGGTTGCGTCAACACAGACTTTTCGCTAAATTGGAAAAATGTGTTTTCAACGTGACTGAAGTTGAATTCTTGGGATTCATATTATCACCTAGCGGAGTGCGTATGGATTCAAGGAAGGTCGATGCAATTCTCAAATGGCCATCACCATCCTCCGTAAAAGGGGTTCAAAGCATGTTAGGCTTCGCCAACTTTTACCGCAGGTTAATCCCCGAATTCTCTCGAATAGTCCAGCCCATCACTGCCTTGTTAAAGAAAAACAAACGTTTTGAATGGTCTACCGAGGCGGAACAAGCTTTCCAGAATTTGAAGACAAAGTTTATCTCTGCACCAATTCTAAAACATCCTCGCCCCGAACTCCCCTACATCGTTGAAGCTGATGCTTCGAGCCTTGCCATGGGGGCAGTTCTATCACAGAAGGACCCTGTAACCAATCAGTTACATCCCGTGGCATTCTGGTCTCGCAAATTCTCGCCTCCTGAGATCAATTACACTATTACTGATAAGGAACTTCTGGCTATCAAGTCTGCCTTTAAGGCTTGGCGGCATCATCTTCTGGGGGCCCGACACACCGTTACTGTGATTACGGATCACCGAAACCTGCAATATTTGAAAACCGCAAAAGCCCAATCCTCTAGACAACTCCGTTGGGCACTATTCTTTGCCGAGTTTGACTTCATAATTACCTATCGACCTGGTACAAAAAACGGTAAAGCTGATGCCCTTTCTCAGATGGGAGTGGAGGAACACTTGACCAACCCTAAACCTGTAGCTATCATTCCCGAACAAAGAATTCTGGGTGTAATAACCACACAATCCATAGAGGAAATTAAGGATAAAACCAGGCAACTTATAACTCCAGCAGAAATACAGAATTGGCATCTGCAGGGAAAGGACTTTGCAGTAAAGGACAACTTATTGTATTTCCAAGAACGATTATGCCTGCCCAGCACAGATTTACAGAAAAAGGTGATCTCTTGTTATCACGAGTTTCTAATGGAAGGACATCCCGGTATGGCCAAAACCTCAGAAAAGATCAAGCGCTACTTCTGGTGGCCGTCTTGGAAAAAAGATATCAGATACTTTATAATGTCCTGTGGAGTATGCGCCCAAAACAAGAGTCAAAAGGAAAGACCAGCCGGCCTCTTACGCCCTATTGACATCCCACCTCGCCCTTGGCATACGCTTTCTATGGACTTCATCACCGACCTACCTCCATGCTCCGGATACAATACGATCCTGGTAATCGTGGACTTATTCTCCAAGATGGCGCATTTAATTCCACTCAAAGGCTTGCCAACAGCAACAACTCTGGCCCGAGAATTTCTCGAAAACATCGTCCGACTGCACGGTTTTCCTTCAGTGCTAATTTCGGATCGAGGTAGTCAATTTATTTCTCATTTTTGGCGAAGTTGTTGTCGGTCGGCTCAAATTGATGTGAGATTATCGACCAGTCACCACCCTCAAACCGACGGACAAACCGAGAGGACCAATCAAACTCTGGAACAGTATTTACGCTGCATGCTGCAACAAACTGAAAAAACTTGGAAAGATATCCTTTGGATAGCCGAATATGCCTACAACAACTCTGTCCACTCAGGAACTGGGAAAACCCTGTTTTTTCTTTTATACGGCTGTCACCCTCGAACCTCAGAGTTGGATCCACCCCATGATCTTGGAACACCAGCAGTAGACTACCTGCACTCTACAATCACCCAAGCTTTTAAGGAAGCCGTTTCTCACCTTCAAAGGGATAAGGAACAATGCAAGAAAGGAGCAGATCAACATCGGAAGGAAGCCCCCCAATATCAAGTAGGAGATCAAGTCTGGTTATCCACCAAATATCTACCTCTAAAAGGACCACATTCAACCCAAGATACCTTGGTCCCTATTCCATCACTACCATAGTAAACCCAGTAGCGGTCAATTTGGACTTGCCCCCTCACATGAAGATACATCCGGTCTTCCACGTCTCTCTTTTAAAACCCGTGCAACCTCAAACCCGACTAACTAAATCCCCAAAACCTATCCTAGTTGATGGAGAACTCGAGTTTGAAGTCAAAAGCATCCTGGACTCCAAGATCTCCAAATCTAAGCTATTTTACCTAATTGGCTGGAAAGGCTACGGCCCTCAAGAAAGATCCTGGGAACCTGCAGAATATGTCCACGCTCCTCGTCTAATCAAAAGATTTCATCAAACATTTCCTGACAAGCCAAAACCCCCGGGGAAGCCCGGTTTGGGAGGGGCCTTGAGGGGGGGTACTGTCATGATCTCTGCTTCCAAAAGGCCAGGACTTACCCAACTCCCTTGGAAGCAGACTCATAACCCAGGTTCCGAGTGCCAGCCAGTCCCAATTGGGAACTTTTGGACCCTGTCCTGGCGCCAGTGGTGCCAGGCTCATAAATATGCCCAGTCCCAGCGCTGCAAGCGCCGGGCTCATAATGCTTGGGTGGACTTACCTGCAGCAGACCATGCTGCTTACTTACCTGCCAGTTGAACCCCTGATCCTCTTCTGTTTGGGACTACTTTTCCTGTTGGGTGGGGCAGGAGCCACTCCCTAGGTTCAGAACACTGGAACTCTTCTGGAAAGCAGGAACTCTTTTCTTACCTAGGCGTGGCTGTGGAAGGAGACACCTAAGCACTACAGGAGGCTATTTAAACCACACCCGATGGATGAATCTTGCTTTGCGTTATTCTGCATCCTCTGCAGCAGAACGCTCATCATGTCTTCTGCATCTGATCCTGGGCCTAAAGTAAAAAGGCTTACCATCCTGAATCCAGTCTTCAGCAACATCTATAAAGACAAGAAAGAACAGGTTAGCACTACGGTCTTCAGTGACAGCGCATCTCTTACCTGGTCCATCGGCTGTCATCAACGCCTCGCGCCGCATTCCTGCATCTGAAAGACAAAGGCTTACCTACTCTTCACGCGCTCCGGAGGTCATCGCACTGCATTCCGGCATCTGAAAGACAAAAGCTTACCAACTCTTCGCACGCTCCGGAGGCCTTCGGCGCTGCATCCCGCATCTGTAAGACAAAAGAAGGTGCGTTTAAAGACATTGGGTAACGTTAAATACTCACGTGCCATTACTCCATCCACGCCGAATTCAGTGGGCATTCCGGCATCCTTCAGCAGCTCCGAACTGGTACCTGCAAAATAAAAGGACAGTTAGTGCGCATCGTGAAGCAAGCAACAAGCGCTTACTTACGCGCTTCCAGGCGCTTCTATTCCGCATACGGGTCCATCCTCAACTCACTTCAGCCAGTCAACCGCCATCGCCGGAACCCTGCAAAATAAGAGACAGCATTACAAAAGACTTTTAAAGACATTTGAAATATTCGGAACTCACCGTTCGTGAAGTAAACGACGGACAGCAGTCCTCTGAAGTCAAGAGGCCTGCGCTACCTATCCAGTGAAGAAACTGGTTACAGCACCCTGCCCCGAGGCAGATGGAGAGCTCGGCGTTCACTTACCTAAGGTGAGAGCGTTAACCTTTGGGGTTCTAGAGGAGAGGAGAAAAGGAAAGAGATAGGGACACCCCAATAACCCCAGTTCATTAATCTCATATTTTCTATCTGCAGACATCTTACTCTTCGAGTCAGGCATACAGTGCACAGAGGTCCAGCCCAAAGAGCCAACCGGGTGGTGCACATCACTTTTGAAGATACGGTAGTCGCCCAGTCAAGACCGGCGCCTCTGCTAGAATCAGGTGAGCGTTACAGAACGCAAAGCCTACCGCAAAACTCTCGCCCAGGCGCTATGGAAACCTCAGATACCGACCACCTAGCCCGGTTACTTGGGGAACTAAGGGCAGAAGTGCATGCAGCTCGTCAGGAAACGAATGCTCTAAGAAGGGAACTAATTATTTCCAAGGAGCGAACAGACGATCTTGCTAGACAATTGCTACAGTCACAAGCCGGACAGACCCCGTTACCCGCATTAGGGGCAAATCTTCCTTCAACATCCCCTATGAATCCAGTGAAGATCAACCTACCTGGGAATGTACCTCTGGCTCCGCCCGAACGATTTTCTGGTGACCCAAAGAGGTTTGCAGTATTTATCAATCAGTGCCGGTTGCATTTTTTATGCCGGTCAGCAGCCTTTCCAACTGATCAAGCTAAAGTAGCTTTTGTGCTTTCATACCTTAGTGGCAATGCGGCAGACTGGTCGATCCCTCTAGTTAATCAAGATGATCCGTTCTCCATGATTTTCAAGCCTTTCAGCTTAGTATGGAAAAACTGTTCGCAAGACATTCACAGGGGCAGGCCTTGGACAATGAGCTTCTTTCGTTGCGACAGGGTAATCAAGACCTTTTGGCTTATATTGCATCTTTCAACAGACTAATAGTGGAAACTCAATGGCCTGAGGACAAAAGGATTACGCTGTTTTATAGAGGTCTACGTGGAGAGCTCAAAGACGTTTTAGCCCAAGTAGTGAATCCCCCACAAGACTGTTCGGATTATATAGACTTAATCGTTCAAATAGATCACAGACTGCAGAACAGGAAGGCCGATCGTTCCAAGTTTGATGCTCGAGTATTTTCCAAACCACCAACTCCTTCCAAAGGAGTAGACTCCGGGGAACCCATGCAAATAGGGGGCCTGAAAGGACCACTAACACAAAAGGAGCGGGAAAGGAGAAAACAGTTGCAATTATGCCTCTATTGCGGAAACTCAGGGCACTTTCTTCGAGACTGTCCGGTGAAACCAGCCAAGAAGGCGGTAGGAGCTGCAGTTACCAAGGTCACAAACTCTGAGCAGGGAAACGACCTCGCCCGACAAGAATAGAGGTCCTCTTGCCGAGCGTTAAAACCAGTTCCGTGACCTCGCATTTCGTGATACCTATGGTCCTCATTAGCCCTGATCATCCAGATCGATTACATGCGATTGAAGCTTACGTCGACAGCGGTGCCATCGGCAATTATGTGGATCAGGAAATGGTTTTGAGGATGAATCTAACTCTTTGTCCCAAGGCTGTAAAGGACCTCATTACTACGGTGGATGGTACGGAGATAGCCTCCGGACCAGTAACGCATACCACTCAAGAAGTGACGCTAGTAAGTCAAGATGGACACCATGAGAAGATCGTGTTCGATGTGATCAAGGCCCCTCAGTTCCAGATTATTCTAGGGATACCTTGGTTAGAAAAACACAATCCTCGGATCGATTGGCGAGCAAGAACGGTTCAGTTCCCAGAATGTGTCTCTACTTGTCACCCTCCACCTGGTGTTGCTCTAGCAGCAATTTCTTCGGAGACTCCCCAGTTACCTCCCGAATACCTAGAATTCCAAGATGTTTTCCGGAAGGATCAGGCTAACTCTCTACCTCCTCATAGGTCCTATGACTGCCAGATAGACCTGATACCTGGATCTACTCCTCCGTGTAGCAGAATTCATGCCCTCACCGAGCCTGAGAACCTTCGCCTCCGACAATACCTGGATCAATACCTAGCGAATGTGTTTATTCGTCCTTCTAAGTCCCCTGCTTCTTCAGCTTTGTTCTTCGTTCCAAAAAAAGAAGGGGACCTTAGAACTTGTATAGATTATCGCGCCCTGAACCAGATCACCGTTAAGAATAGACATCCGTTACCTTTAATCCCTGAACTCCTGGACCAAGTCAGAAGAGCATGCATATATACAAAGCTGGATCTTAGAGGAGCCTACCACTTGGTACGAGTAAAAGAGGGCGATGAATGGAAGACGGCCTTCCGCACCAAGTATGGGCTATTTGAATATCAGGTCATGCCCTTCGGGCTTTGCAATGCCCCGGCCCCCTTTCAATATTTTATGAACGATGTCCTCAGAGAACTCATAGATGTATGTGTTGTCGTTTACATTGACGACATCCTCGTTTATTCTTCATCGGAATCTGAACATCGGAAACAAGTGAAAATGGTCCTCGAGAGGTTGCGTCAACACAGACTTTTCGCTAAATTGGAAAAATGTGTTTTCAACGTGACTGAAGTTGAATTCTTGGGATTCATATTATCACCTAGCGGAGTGCGTATGGATTCAAGGAAGGTCGATGCAATTCTCAAATGGCCATCACCATCCTCCGTAAAAGGGGTTCAAAGCATGTTAGGCTTCGCCAACTTTTACCGCAGGTTAATCCCCGAATTCTCTCGAATAGTCCAGCCCATCACTGCCTTGTTAAAGAAAAACAAACGTTTTGAATGGTCTACCGAGGCGGAACAAGCTTTCCAGAATTTGAAGACAAAGTTTATCTCTGCACCAATTCTAAAACATCCTCGCCCCGAACTCCCCTACATCGTTGAAGCTGATGCTTCGAGCCTTGCCATGGGGGCAGTTCTATCACAGAAGGACCCTGTAACCAATCAGTTACATCCCGTGGCATTCTGGTCTCGCAAATTCTCGCCTCCTGAGATCAATTACACTATTACTGATAAGGAACTTCTGGCTATCAAGTCTGCCTTTAAGGCTTGGCGGCATCATCTTCTGGGGGCCCGACACACCGTTACTGTGATTACGGATCACCGAAACCTGCAATATTTGAAAACCGCAAAAGCCCAATCCTCTAGACAACTCCGTTGGGCACTATTCTTTGCCGAGTTTGACTTCATAATTACCTATCGACCTGGTACAAAAAACGGTAAAGCTGATGCCCTTTCTCAGATGGGAGTGGAGGAACACTTGACCAACCCTAAACCTGTAGCTATCATTCCCGAACAAAGAATTCTGGGTGTAATAACCACACAATCCATAGAGGAAATTAAGGATAAAACCAGGCAACTTATAACTCCAGCAGAAATACAGAATTGGCATCTGCAGGGAAAGGACTTTGCAGTAAAGGACAACTTATTGTATTTCCAAGAACGATTATGCCTGCCCAGCACAGATTTACAGAAAAAGGTGATCTCTTGTTATCACGAGTTTCTAATGGAAGGACATCCCGGTATGGCCAAAACCTCAGAAAAGATCAAGCGCTACTTCTGGTGGCCGTCTTGGAAAAAAGATATCAGATACTTTATAATGTCCTGTGGAGTATGCGCCCAAAACAAGAGTCAAAAGGAAAGACCAGCCGGCCTCTTACGCCCTATTGACATCCCACCTCGCCCTTGGCATACGCTTTCTATGGACTTCATCACCGACCTACCTCCATGCTCCGGATACAATACGATCCTGGTAATCGTGGACTTATTCTCCAAGATGGCGCATTTCATTCCACTCAAAGGCTTGCCAACAGCAACAACTCTGGCCCGAGAATTTCTCGAAAACATCGTCCGACTGCACGGTTTTCCTTCAGTGCTAATTTCGGATCGAGGTAGTCAATTTATTTCTCATTTTTGGCGAAGTTGTTGTCGGTCGGCTCAAATTGATGTGAGATTATCGACCAGTCACCACCCTCAAACCGACGGACAAACCGAGAGGACCAATCAAACTCTGGAACAGTATTTACGCTGCATGCTGCAACAAACTGAAAAAACTTGGAAAGATATCCTTTGGATAGCCGAATATGCCTACAACAACTCTGTCCACTCAGGAACTGGGAAAACCCTGTTTTTTCTTTTATACGGCTGTCACCCTCGAACCTCAGAGTTGGATCCACCCCATGATCTTGGAACACCAGCAGTAGACTACCTGCACTCTACAATCACCCAAGCTTTTAAGGAAGCCGTTTCTCACCTTCAAAGGGATAAGGAACAATGCAAGAAAGGAGCAGATCAACATCGGAAGGAAGCCCCCCAATATCAAGTAGGAGATCAAGTCTGGTTATCCACCAAATATCTACCTCTAAAAGGACCACGCACATTCAACCCAAGATACCTTGGTCCCTATTCCATCACTACCATAGTAAACCCAGTAGCGGTCAAGTTGGACTTGCCCCCTCACATGAAGATACATCCGGTCTTCCACGTCTCTCTTTTAAAACCCGTGCAACCTCAAACCCGACTAACTAAATCCCCAAAACCTATCCTAGTTGATGGAGAACTCGAGTTTGAAGTCAAAAGCATCCTGGACTCCAAGATCTCCAAATCTAAGCTAATTTACCTAATTGGCTGGAAAGGCTACGGCCCTCAAGAAAGATCCTGGGAACCTGCAGAATATGTCCACGCTCCTCGTCTAATCAAAAGATTTCATCAAACATTTCCTGACAAGCCAAAACCCCCGGGGAAGCCCGGTTTGGGAGGGGCCTTGAGGGGGGGTACTGTCATGATCTCTCCTTCCAAAAGGCCAGGACTTACCCAACTCCCTTGGAAGCAGACTCATAACCCAGGTTCCGAGTGCCAGCCAATCCCAATTGGGACCTTTTGGACCCTGTCCTGGCGCCAGTGGTGCCAGGCTCATAAATATGCCCAGTCCCAGCGCTGCAAGCGCCGGGCTCATAATGCTTGGGTGGACTTACCTGCAGCAGACCATGCTGCTTACTTACCTGCCAGTTGAACCCCTGATCCTCTTCTGTTTGGGACTACTTTTCCTGTTGGGTGGGGCAGGAGCCACTCCCTAGGTTCAGAACACTGGAACTCTTCTGGAAAGCAGGAACTCTTTTCTTACCTAGGCGTGGCTGTGGAAGGAGACACCTAAGCACTACAGGAGGCTATTTAAACCACACCCGATGGATGAATCTTGCTTTGCGTTATTCTGCATCCTCTGCAGCAGAACGCTCATCGTGTCTTCTGCATCTGATCCTGGGCCTAAAGGAAAAAGGCTTACCATCCTGAATCCAGTCTTCAGCAACATCTATAAAGACAAGAAAGAACAGGTTAGCACTACGGTCTTCAGTGACAGCGCATCTCTTACCTGGTCCATCGGCTGTCATCAACGCCTCGCGCCGCATTCCTGCATCTGAAAGACAAAGGCTTACCTACTCTTCACGCGCTCCGGAGGTCATCGCACTGCATTCCGGCATCTGAAAGACAAAAGCTTACCAACTCTTCGCACGCTCCGGAGGCCTTCGGCGCTGCATCCCGCATCTGTAAGACAAAAGAAGGTGCGTTTAAAGACATTGGGCCTCATTACGACCCTGGCGGTAAGGGGTTAGCGCCAGCGTTAGCTGCGCCGACCCCTTACCGCCAATTACGAGTTCCCTTTCCGCCATGGCGGTTTTTACACCTGCTTTTAGCGGGTGTAAAAAACCATGGCGGTAAGGGAACTTGGTGTTAATTACGCCACCGTAATTTACGGTGGCGTAATTAACGCCTTCCCCACTCCCATTATGCCCTATGGGGCAAAAATGGGAATGGGGAAGGGTAAATGGGGATTGGGGATTTACCGCCCCGCCAAGGTCGGAATGGGGCGGTAAATCCCCTTACCGCCATGGCGTTAACGTAGTTAGCACCATGGCGGTAAAGTCACGGCCCTGGCGGTAACTTACCGCCAGGGTCATAATGAGGCCCATTGGGTAACGTTAAATACTCACGTGCCATTACTCCATCCACGCCGAATTCAGTGGGCATTCCGGCATCCTTCAGCAGCTCCGAACTGGTACCTGCAAAATAAAAGGACAGTTAGTGCGCATCGTGAAGCAAGCAACAAGCGCTTACTTACGCGCTTCCAGGCGCTTCTATTCCGCATACGGGTCCATCCTCAACTCACTTCAGCCAGTCAACCGCCATCGCCGGAACCCTGCAAAATAAGAGACAGCATTACAAAAGACTTTTAAAGACATTTGAAATATTCGGAACTCACCGTTCGTGAAGTAAACGACGGACAGCAGTCCTCTGACGTCAAGAGGCCTGCGCTACCTATCCAGTGAAGAAACTGGTTACAGCACCCTGCCCCGAGGCAGATGGAGAGCTCGGCGTTCACTTACCTAAGACATCTTACTCTTCGAGTCAGGCATACAGTGCACAGAGGTCCAGCCCAAAGAGCCAACCGGGTGGTACACATCACTTTCGAAGATACGGTAGTCGCCCAGTCAAGACCGGCGCCTCTGCGAGAA
The DNA here is from genome assembly GCF_040938575.1 of Ambystoma mexicanum. Taxonomy (NCBI): domain Eukaryota; kingdom Metazoa; phylum Chordata; class Amphibia; order Caudata; family Ambystomatidae; genus Ambystoma; species Ambystoma mexicanum. Next base: position 521,999,801 of record NC_090940.1, read on the forward strand.
TCAGGTGAGCGTTACATTCCGACTGGGATACCATCGCTCCAAAGCCCAGCCCGAGGACACAGTTGCCCACCCACGCCTGCCTCGGGGGTCGCCATGTCGGGGCAAACACCATCTGAGACCACTGGAGACCCCCAGCCAGAGGGGCAGAGGGCTACCAGCTTCAGTCAGAAGGAAGTTGGTGTCCTGGTGGAGCATGCCCTGGGGCATTATGATGCCCTCTTCAGAACATCATGCGCCAACAAGGAAGGACGGTATAGGATCTGGGACGACTTTGTGGTTGTCATCAACGCAGAGGGGTTGGCAACCCGCAACATCAAGCAAGTCAAGAAGCGCTGGGAGGACTTGAGGTCCAGGACCCTCATAAAGGCCCGGCACCTCGTGGAGGGGGGCCGGGGCAGCATGAGTACCATCCAGATGAGGGTCCTGGAACGCGTAGGCCCAGCGCTTCATGCCCAGATCCTTCAGAGGCAGACCCGTCTGGAGTTGAGCGGTAAGTGGCCAAGCATTGCTCTGTGAGACAGGGCATGTTGCAGGGTGCTGGTTGTCTAATACTTGCCTGTATGTGTGACATTGGCCATGTACGTATGTCTGTGTGCAGGGACATCATGGTCATGCATGTGAGACCAGTAATGTGTGAACCACATGGTTGGTGCATGTGTTACAATGCAACATGCGGAGCAGCATGCAGAATGCACACATTAATGCATGCCTGTCTCTGTTATTGGACATGGATGGGGTGTGAAAGATGGGTGCTGCTGTCATGGACATGTCTGGTGTCCATGTCTGTGTGTCTGACTTGCGTTTCTGTGACTTGTAAATGCCATGGATGCATGACACATGTCTGTGACAATGTTCAGATTCACTGATGCAGCCTACTCATCCTTGTATCCACTGTGCCTGGGGTGTACGAGGCCAGATGGATGAAACTACGGTGAAGTGTGTGCATGTGATAGGCATGACCCATGATGCATGTGAGTTTCAAACCAGCATTGGTTTGACTTCATAATTACCTATCGACCTGGTACAAAAAACGGTAAAGCTGATGCCCTTTCTCAGATGGGAGTGGAGGAACACTTGACCAACCCTAAACCTGTAGCTATCATTCCCGAACAAAGAATTCTGGGTGTAATAACCACACAATCCATAGAGGAAATTAAGGATAAAACCAGGCAACTTATAACTCCAGCAGAAATACAGAATTGGCATCTGCAGGGAAAGGACTTTGCAGTAAAGGACAACTTATTGTATTTCCAAGAACGATTATGTCTGCCCAGCACAGATTTACAGAAAAAGGTGATCTCTTGTTATCACGAGTTTCTAATGGAAGGACATCCCGGTATGGCCAAAACCTCAGAAAAGATCAAGCGCTACTTCTGGTGGCCGTCTTGGAAAAAAGATATCAGATACTTTATAATGTCCTGTGGAGTATGCGCCCAAAACAAGAGTCAAAAGGAAAGACCAGCCGGCCTCTTACGCCCTATTGACATCCCACCTCGCCCTTGGCATACGCTTTCTATGGACTTCATCACCGACCTACCTCCATGCTCCGGATACAATACGATCCTGGTAATCGTGGACTTATTCTCCAAGATGGCGCATTTCATTCCACTCAAAGGCTTGCCAACAGCAACAACTCTGGCCCGAGAATTTCTCGAAAACATCGTCCGACTGCACGGTTTTCCTTCAGTGCTAATTTCGGATCGAGGTAGTCAATTTATTTCTCATTTTTGGCGAAGTTGTTGTCGGTCGGCTCAAATTGATGTGAGATTATCGACCAGTCACCACCCTCAAACCGACGGACAAACCGAGAGGACCAATCAAACTCTGGAACAGTATTTACGCTGCATGCTGCAACAAACTGAAAAAACTTGGAAAGATATCCTTTGGATAGCCGAATATGCCTACAACAACTCTGTCCACTCAGGAACTGGGAAAACCCTGTTTTTTCTTTTATACGGCTGTCACCCTCGAACCTCAGAGTTGGATCCACCCCATGATCTTGGAACACCAGCAGTAGACCACCTGCACTCTACAATCACCCAAGCTTTTAAGGAAGCCGTTTCTCACCTTCAAAGGGATAAGGAACAATGCAAGAAAGGAGCAGATCAACATCGGAAGGAAGCCCCCCAATATCAAGTAGGAGATGAAGTCTGGTTATCCACCAAATATCTACCTCTAAAAGGACCACGCACATTCAACCCAAGATACCTTGGTCCCTATTCCATCACTACTATAGTAAACCCAGTAGCGGTCAAGTTGGACTTGCCCCCTCACATGAAGATACATCCGGTCTTCCACGTCTCTCTTTTAAAACCCGTGCAACCTCAAACCCGACTAACTAAATCCCCAAAACCTATCCTAGTTGATGGAGAACTCGAGTTTGAAGTCAAAAGCATCCTGGACTCCAAGATCTCCAAATCTAAGCTATTTTACCTAATTGGCTGGAAAGGCTACGGCCCTCAAGAAAGATCCTGGGAACCTGCAGAATATGTCCACGCTCCTCGTCTAATCAAAAGATTTCATCAAACATTTCCTGACAAGCCAAAACCCCCGGGGAAGCCCGGTTTGGGAGGGGCCTTGAGGGGGGGTACTGTCATGATCTCTGCTTCCAAAAGGCCAGGACTTACCCAACTCCCTTGGAAGCAGACTCATAACCCAGGTTCCGAGTGCCAGCCAGTCCCAATTGGGACCTTTTGGACCCTGTCCTGGCGCCAGTGGTGCCAGGCTCATAAATATGCCCAGTCCCAGCGCTGCAAGCGCCGGGCTCATAATGCTTGGGTGGACTTACCTGCAGCAGACCATGCTGCTTACTTACCTGCCAGTTGAACCCCTGATCCTCTTCTGTTTGGGACTACTTTTCCTGTTGGGTGGGGCAGGAGCCACTCCCTAGGTTCAGAACACTGGAACTCTTCTGGAAAGCAGGAACTCTTTTCTTACCTAGGCGTGGCTGTGGAAGGAGACACCTAAGCACTACAGGAGGCTATTTAAACCACACCCGATGGATGAATCTTGCTTTGCGTTATTCTGCATCCTCTGCAGCAGAACGCTCATCGTGTCTTCTGCATCTGATCCTGGGCCTAAAGGAAAAAGGCTTACCATCCTGAATCCAGTCTTCAGCAACATCTATAAAGACAAGAAAGAACAGGTTAGCACTACGGTCTTCAGTGACAGCGCATCTCTTACCTGGTCCATCGGCTGTCATCAACGCCTCGCGCCGCATTCCTGCATCTGAAAGACAAAGGCTTACCTACTCTTCACGCGCTCCGGAGGTCATCGCACTGCATTCCGGCATCTGAAAGACAAAAGCTTACCAACTCTTCGCACGCTCCGGAGGCCTTCGGCGCTGCATCCCGCATCTGTAAGACAAAAGAAGGTGCGTTTAAAGACATTGGGCCTCATTACGACCCTGGCGGTAAGGGGTTAGCGCCAGCGTTAGCTGCGCCGACCCCTTACCGCCAATTACGAGTTCCCTTTCCGCCATGGCGGTTTTTACACCTGCTTTTAGCGGGTGTAAAAAACCATGGCGGTAAGGGAACTTGGTGTTAATTACGCCACCGTAATTTACGGTGGCGTAATTAACGCCTTCCCCACTCCCATTATGCCCTATGGGGCAAAAATGGGAATGGGGAAGGGTAAATGGGGATTGGGGATTTACCGCCCCGCCAAGGTCGGAATGGGGCGGTAAATCCCCTTACCGCCATGGCGTTAACGTAGTTAGCACCATGGCGGTAAAGTCACGGCCCTGGCGGTAACTTACCGCCAGGGTCGTAATGAGGCCCATTGGGTAACGTTAAATACTCACGTGCCATTACTCCATCCACGCCGAATTCAGTGGGCATTCCGGCATCCTTCAGCAGCTCCGAACTGGTACCTGCAAAATAAAAGGACAGTTAGTGCGCATCGTGAAGCAAGCAACAAGCGCTTACTTACGCGCTTCCAGGCGCTTCTATTCCGCATACGGGTCCATCCTCAACTCACTTCAGCCAGTCAACCGCCATCGCCGGAACCCTGCAAAATAAGAGACAGCATTACAAAAGACTTTTAAAGACATTTGAAATATTCGGAACTCACCGTTCGTGAAGTAAACGACGGACAGCAGTCCTCTGAAGTCAAGAGGCCTGCGCTACCTATCCAGTGAAGAAACTGGTTACAGCACCCTGCCCCGAGGCAGATGGAGAGCTCGGCGTTCACTTACCTAAGACATCTTACTCTTCGAGTCAGGCATACAGTGCACAGAGGTCCAGCCCAAAGAGCCAACCGGGTGGTACACATCACTTTCGAAGATACGGTAGTCGCCCAATCAAGACCGGCGCCTCTGCGAGAATCAGGTGAGCGTTACATTCCGACTGGGATACCATCGCTCCAAAGCCCAGCCCGAGGACACAGTTGCCCACCCACGCCTGCCTCGGGGGTCGCCATGTCGGGGCAAACACCATCTGAGACCACTGGAGACCCCCAGCCAGAGGGGCAGAGGGCTACCAGCTTCAGTCAGAAGGAAGTTGGTGTCCTGGTGGAGCATGCCCTGGGGCATTATGATGCCCTCTTCAGAACATCACGCGCCAACAAGGAAGGACGGTATAGGATCTGGGACGACTTTGTGGTTGCCATCAACGCAGAGGGGTTGGCAACCCGCAACATCAAGCAAGTCAAGAAGCGCTGGGAGGACTTGAGGTCCAGGACCCTCATAAAGGCCCGGCACCTCGTGGAGGGGGGCCGGGGCAGCATGAGTACCATCCAGATGAGGGTCCTGGAACGCGTAGGCCCAGCGCTTCATGCCCAGATCCTTCAGAGGCAGACCCGTCTGGAGTTGAGCGGTAAGTGGCCAAGCATTGCTCTGTGAGACAGGGCATGTTGCAGGGTGCTGGTTGTCTAATACTTGCCTGTATGTGTGACATAGGCCATGTACGTATGTCTGTGTGCAGGGACATCATGGTCATGCATGTGAGACCAGTAATGTGTGAACCACATGGTTGGTGCATGTGTTACAATGCAACATGCGGAGCAGCATGCAGAATGCACACATTAATGCATGCCTGTCTCTGTTATTGGACATGGATGGGTGTGAAAGATGGGTGCTGCTGTCATGGACATGTCTGGTGTCCATGTCTGTGTGTCTGACTTGCGTTTCTGTGACTTGTAAATGCCATGGATGCATGACACATGTCTGTGACAATGTTCAGATTCACTGATGCAGCCTACTCATCCTTGTATCCACTGTGCCTGGGGTGTACGAGGCCAGATGGATGAAACTACGGTGAAGTGTGTGCATGTGATAGGCATGACCCATGATGCATGTGAGTTTCAAACCAGCATTGTATGTTTCAAGAGTCCCTTGGACATTGTAATTGACTCCAATCAAGCAATCCCACTAAGTCAGTGCCTTGTCTGGGATGCCCAAGGGAAGCCCTTATTTATGTATTTTTATGGCAAGTTATAATCTGGACGATGAACCCCTGTATAACACCCCTCTCTTAGAATCACCCTTGAACCCACTCAGCCAAGAATTAGGCTTGTTTTGCAAATTTAAAAGGTTTATTTGAAAAATTAAACAATATATATATATATATATATATATATATATATATATATATATATATATATATATATATATATATATATATATATATCACACTTCTATAAATAAATTGATAATGGATAGTACACTTGTGAATATGAGCAGTAATCGGCAAGAGGTAATCCTACAGTAGCACAGTTCTTGGTTACTTATGAATAGGAACAGAAGAATGAGGTGGGAAAGAATGCTTTATATGGTTCAAGGAAACGCAATGATGAATAAAATGCAGTACAGAAAATAACTTGATATGGCTTCAACAAAAGACAATGTAATCACTTTTCCTTGACAATTCACTCCCCCCCTTAATGCAATATAAGGAGATGGAAAGAAGACACACAGTTCTCAGGAATGCAATCATATATAATTCAGTTCCCCCCTAGCAAGCTTAGAGGAAAACAGGTATGAGTTTTAACACAGGCAAGATACTTTGATGTGGTTGCAATTAAGTGAAAAATATGCTAAAAAGGCTTTTAATTCCCTATAGGGGGTTCAGGGTGGGTGATATCTAGTTTATATTAGTCCAGGCTCACTTTAGCAATGCTCTATGAGTAACTAGCAGGTTAAAACAAATTTTAGCAAAGGAAAGCAAGGAGCTGCTGATTTTTACACGTGGCTGAAATTGTGCGTCGAGCATAATTACGGAGGCCCTATAAAGAGTTCTAGGTTCGTTGGAAAGCCTAGAATCTTAGCTTTAAGATGACAGTTAAAACTCGCTCCTAGCACAAACGGTTCCGGAGATACGGCCGATTTAATAAAGGTAGTTTTTCGGATTTGAAATTTTAAAGCTCAGAATGACAGATGACAGTTTTCAGTTTTAAAGATGACAGAATGACATGATTCTAGGAGGCAGTTCTAATAGGCTAAAATAGTTTGGATTAGATTATTTTAAACTAAGAGATTGGTTTTAGCACAGTGAGTACTCCCACTATATTTTTGAAATAAGCCGTCAAGGTCTGGTCAGGTTGGACGGGACTTCCGGCGGGTGGTTCTGAAGTCCCGGCTATCTGGGTCAGCTCTGCTCTCTGGGTCTGTCAAGCACCGGTTCTGCTCACAACGGTCTGGTTTGTAGTTCTCTCTGGTTCCGGATACAGCACTGCTTTCTGGATACTGCTACAGGTTCTTGCAAAAGTTCTTGGCAAAAAATTCAAACAGCTCGCCCGGCTGTTGAATAGTTTGGTTGGTTTTGAGGCCTGCTGAAGAGGATTCATCTTGTGGATTCAGGCCTCTCTGCTACAAATTCTGGAGTTAATTTCTGCTACAGGTTCTGGAGATTGATGGATTTGAAGTTTGGATCTCTGGATGTGAAGTCTGAAGTCTCCCGGCAAAGCGACCCGCAAGAAAGTGGAAAGTGAATGTCCCTACTTGGGTTCCAGTGGCTCTTTTTATGTGTTTAGAAAATGGGTGTGTGCCTGGGCCTAGCTAAACCTGCCCCTCTCACTTATCATTGGCCAATTCCTCCTCTCTCCCTTGATTGGGGGAAGGAAATGTGAGTCAGAGTGATGAGGTAGGTTTATGGTCAGAAGATCCTCCCCGTTTCATCTAGATAACGACCTCTAAACCTTTCCAGATTTTACACACATGTGCACCAGGGATATGGGTTTCAGATGATAAAGTGTCCGATTTTTAACATGCAGACATTTGGAGTAAGACCCTATTTTCCGCTAGCAACCCCCCAGAATACACCACAGGGTCCTAACACCTCTTAAATCGTGCACAGAAAAATCACAAGAATAATGATTTTACTTATATAATTCTGACAAGTCCGTACTATGAATTATCCATCTTTTTTTAAAATTATGCTCTGGCCCAAAGGGGTGTGGTTTCCCCCAAGCACATGGTGGAGTTTCTGGTTTATCCACTTCCCCCAAGCTCAGTTTGCTCTCACAGGCACTGCCCCTCCCAGTTTCTCCCAAGAGGAAGCCATTTACGACCCCCCCAATATAACATTTGCCTGAGTCCAGGACAGGGCTTTGTTCAATTTCCTGCAGTCTGTAATTCAATCAGAGAGGTGTGATCTCCTTTTGGTGGGGGCAGCAGGATGCAGCCAGGCCTGGGAAGAGTTGTTGAGCCAGTTCAACTCCTGTCGGGGGTATTTGTCAGGCAGAATTCAATTTCTTTAAGCCAAGCTTCAGCTAAATGTCCTGTTTGTTCCCAGTTTAAATAAAACTTACAATGTTTACACATGCAGCTAGAATGCTGATTCTAAGTTCAAAACCATGACATTTAACAGTTGCAAACTATGTGACACTCAAAAGTAATTTAAACATTTCGATTTTAGTGGTTTTAAATCCAATTTCAATTAAGCTGCTGACATCCACAGCTCAGTCCGTTTTGTTATAAACATTGTTTTGTGCTCTTCATCTTTCCAGATTTAGTATGCACACAAGAATTCATTCTGCCACATGTCTGCTGGTGTTCAGTGAGATTTTTGGATATCTCGCAATGTTTGAAATGGGCATTTTGAGCTTGCACTCAGAGAAACAAAGGGTGATTTTTAAAGTGATTTTTAGCTAACAGGTACTGCTGTTTTTCTCTTTGGCACCCCATTTCACCCATGGCTCTTCTGACCCAGCACGCTCGCACTGGTGGGTGGCAGGTCAGCCTATTATTTTGGTGTGCGCACAACTGCGCAGTTCTCCTGGACTCTGGGATGGAATGATGGGTGGCGACAGCTCATCCCCACATCTACCCAGTCTATTGGTTCAACACGGGTCAAAACCCTTGACAACATGTACGCTAATGTTCATAGCATGCACCATGCCTGTTACTGCATGTGTTTTGCCTGCACTGACCCATGTGTTGTGGAGGGACATGATGGAAGTGATGTTTGACAGTGCCACTCATCTGCTATTGCTTCCTGTCTAGGGGACCATTGTACAGTACCCTGATGCTTGTGTTCTATGTCTCCCTCTACACAGCGGCAAGTGATGAAGAGGGCAGAGACGGCGCTGTGGAGCAAAGCGGCGGGGATGCCCCACTGGCCGGCGACGCAAGGCCCAGTCACCCTCCCAGAAATTACCATGGTCCGGGAGTGAGGGGACTGGTGCTGCGTCTGCCACTACGGCTGCAGCAGAAGGGGTGGTTGAGCCCCCACAGGGGCTTGCAACGGCGGAAGACGGTGTGGAGCCATCCAGGTTGGTGGTTTCCACAGAGGAGGAAGAGGCCGCTACTGAGCCGCACATGGGGCCTGGTAGGGTGGTACCACTGGTGCAAGTGGTGCAGTCCAGGGGCAGGGGCAGGAGGCAGCACAGGTCCCCGTGGAGGGGCCTGTGCATGTCACTGTCCCTGACACTGTGACTGCACCACCATGCACCAGCAGGGATGCCCCATCCCAGACCCGTCCGCAGGTAGGGGGGATGTCCATGTCATCTGGCACTCCTCTACCTGCGGACGAGGGGACCCCTGGCCGTATGGAGAAGGTCCTGATTGGTGTTGCGTTGCGCACGCGTGACATTCGTGATGACGTGCGTGCTTCCCGGGGGAGCACGCACATCATCATGAAGAGCAGCGTGCCAACGTGGCCCAGTTGGGAGTGTCCATGGTCGGGGGTTTTGTACATGTGTCGGCCACTCTGGCGGCCCTCTCCTCCTCTGTGGAGACTATGCGCCAGTCGTTCTCCATGCTGCCTTCAGGCCCAGATGCCACCAGGGCCCCCTGTGGACCTGCCCTGACCAACGCAGCCAGCTCGGTGGGGATCCCATCCCTGCCACAGTCGGGAGTCGAAGGTCCAGCAGTGGTGGACACCCCAGCAACTCGACCCCAGCAGATGGAGGATGTGCCGGCATCATCGGGCAGGGCACGTGCACGACGGCGTCGGTGGATTCCATCAGCCTGGATGCCGTCGTGCTGGCAGAGGCAGTTGCGTCGGAGGCAGCGGCAGGCTCAACGTGGGAGCCATCATGGCTCAGGGCCATCTACATCAGAGGGGCAGGCATCGGCCGGAGGGCTGGAGGACCCTGGAATGGGAGTGTCTTCCGTGTGGCAGCAGTTGGGCCAGCAGATAGGTGCGGAGCGGCGGCGGGCGGAGGAGGCACGGCTCACAATGGTCAAGGCGGAGAACTCCATGCGCAAGGCGCTGAGGCGGGCTGAGTGCCTCAAGGGAATTCGCAGGGAGTTGGAGGTGGACATGGGGTTATCCCTGCGAGACCTCGGGGCCAGAGAACAGGCCCGCCTCCAAGACATTGAACGGGAGTTCGATGATGTCCTGGCCCATGACATCAACAAGTGAGCCGTTGGACTTGCCCGCCGCCATTGTATATAGGTCATCAGTGTTAAGTTTCATTTCTTTTTCTTTCATTTGGAGCGCATGGACTATGCCCCACATTTTTATATATAGTTAGTAATTAGGTAGGTTTCATTGTAGGTTTAATTTATGTTGTTGGGCTGATGGACCCTGGATTTGCTATTTGTACATAGTTTTACAGTGGATTTTTCTCCTTCATCTTTTTTTTTCACCATGGAGCAATGGATATTACGCTTTTCTTTCCCTTTGGATTTGCTTTGTTGGATAGTGATTTTGGACACATTTTCATTTGGATTAATTTGGATTCTCATTTTATTTATTTATCATTTTTTGGGACATGCTGCATTTTGATTATTTTTGGCATTATTGTGTGTTTTGATTTCATTCCCTTCATTTTGACTTGAATACATTTTTGTTTCTTACTTCAATGTGTGGTCTTCTCTCATTGGTTTCATGCATGTCACAATGTGGGTTTTATCAGTGATGTGTTGCCATTGTGTGGGTCTGACAGACTTGTACTCATGCGCATACTGCTTATTTGTGATCTATCATGTAATGGCGATTTCAATTTGAAGTCGATGTAAAGCTTGGTTGGGTGTTTGGACTGGGGTGGCGTGGGGTGGGATTTGGGTGGCCATAAGAGCCAGGGATCTGGATTGTGATGACGTTATCAACAATGCCTGATGCTGTGGGCGTATCGACAGGGTTTTCCGTTATGTTGTCCACCCCACTCGAACCCTGAGAGTCTTCCAATTCCCCTTCCTCCTCACCTGATGAAGATGAGAAGTCCAACTTCTTTCCGCGGGATCGATGAGTAAAAGTCCTCCTCTCCTTGTGTAGATAGGGTCGGCCTCGGGAGGAAGCCACCGCGACCCTTTGGGAACGAATCAGTGGTGACTCCCCCCCGCGACAGACAAGTGAGGCAAGGGGAAAAGCCTTACGGCACAAAAACCCCTTTGGAGTGTAGATATCCGATGAAGCGGAACAAGAGGAAGATCCAAGGCCAGCAGGAATCTGGGAGACCGGCAAATCCGGTGGGTAGGGCTCAGCCAAGGAGAGAAGAGAGAACGGCACTGAATGAAATCAAGGGGGGGGAGCCAGAGAGAGAGAACTCAAAAGAGGCCAGGCAGGAGAAGAGAAGGAATGAGCTATCCAAGCACCCAAGTGCAATAACGGGGCGCAGGCAAGAGAGAGAAGAGAAGACAACGGAATGAGAGAGGTAAGCAGGGGAAAATAGGACAGGAGCGGAACACCGCCAAGCGAGAGAACTGTGGAGCGCTAGCAACGAAGAGGATTCAGAAGTTGCAACGCGCCGAGCCGCCGAGCGTAAACAGGGAAGTACACTCGGCGGCGGCCATGATGGAAATGACTAGACCGCTAACAGCGCTTGGGAGCACAACGTGGCGGCACAGTTGGACGGCCGCCATATTTCCACCTCTTCCATAAACGCCAGGAACCTGCGGTTGTGACAGACGTGTTGGCTGGGGGACATGTGTCAAGGTCTGCTGGCAGGTGCCCCTGACTGCTGTGGGGTGGGGGTGCAGGGGGACATGTGTGGGACATGAGTTGGGGCCTGCTGGCAGGTGCCCCTGACTGCTGGGGAGTGGGGGTGCTGGGGGACATGTGTCGGGGCCTGCTGGCAGGTGCCCCTGACTGCTGGAGGGTAGGGGTGCTGGGGGACATGTGTGAGGGCCTGCTGGCAGGTGCCCTGCACTGCTGGGGGGTGGGGGGATGGGGGACATGTATGGGGGCCTGCTGGCAGGTGCCCCTGACTGCTGGGGGGGTGGGAGTGCAGAGGGATATGTGTGGACATGAGTGGGGGCCTGCTGGCAGGTGTCCCTGACTGCTGGGGGGTTGGGGTGCAGGGGGACATGTGTCTGGGCCTGCTGGCAGGTGCCTGTCAATGCTGGGGGGTGGGGGTGCAGGGGGACATGTGTGGGACATGAGTGGGGGCCTGCTGGCAGGTGCCACTGACTGCTGGGGGGTGGGGGTGCAGGGGGACATGTGTGGGGGCCTGCTGGCAGGTGCCCCTGACTGCTGGGGGGTGAGGGTGCAGGGGGACATGTGTGGGACATGAGTGGGGGCCTGCTGGCAGGTGCCCCTGACTGCTGGGGGGTGGGGGTGCTGGGGGACATGTATCAGGGCCTGCTGGCAGGTGCCCCTGACTGCTGGGGGGTGGGGGTGCAGGGGGACATGTGTGGGGCATGAGTGGGGGCCTGCTGGAAGGTGCCCCTGACTGCTGAGGGGTGGGGGTGCTGGGGGACATGTGTTGGGCCTGCTGGCAGGTGCCTGTCAATGCTGGGGGGTGGGGGTGCAGGGGGACATGTGTGGGACATGTGTGGGGGCCTGCTGGCAGGTGCCCCTGACTACTGGGGGTGGGGGTGCAGGGGGACATGTGTCGGGGCCTGCTGGCAGGTGCACCTAACTGCTGGGGGGTGGGGTGCAGGGGGACATGTGTGGGACATGTGTGGGGGCCTGCTGGCAGGTGCCCCTGGCTGCTGGGGGGTGGGGGTGCTGGGGGACATGTGTGGGGGCCTGCTGGCAGGTGCCCCTGACTGCTGGGGGGTGGGGGTGCAGGGGGACCTGTGTTGGGACATGAGTGGGGGTCTGCTGGCAGGTGCCCTTGACTGCTGGGGGGTGGGGGTACTGTGGGACATGTGTCAGGGCCTGCTGGCAGTTGCCTGTCAATGCTGGGGGTGGTGGGGGTGCAGGGGGACATGTGTGGGACATGTGTGGGGGCCTGCTGGCAGGTGCCCCTGGCTGCTGGGGGGTGGGGGTGCAGGGGGACATGTGTCGGGGCCTGCTGGCAGGTGCCCCTGACTGCTGGGGGTGGGGGTGCAGGGGGACATTTGTGCGGGCCTGCTGGCAGGTGCCCCTGACTGCTGGGGGGTGGGGGTGCTGGGGGACATGTGTCGGGGCCTGCTGGCAGGTGCCCCTGACTGCTGGGGGGGTGGAGGGGCAGGGGGACATGTGTGGGACATGGGTGGGGGCTTGCTGGCAGGTGCCCCTGACTGCTGGGGGGTGGGGGTGCTGGGGGACATGTCGGGGCCTGCTGGCAGGTGCCTGTCAATGCTGGGGGGGTGGGGGTGCAGGGGGACATGTGTGGGACATGAGTGGGGGCCTGCTGGCATGTGCCCCTGACTGCTGGGGGTGGGGGTGCTGGGGGACATGTGTCGGGCCTGCTGGCAGGTGTCCCTGACTGCTGGGGGGTCGGGGTGCAGGGGGACATGTGTCTGGGCCTGCTGGCAGGTGCCTGTCAATGCTGGGGGGTGGGGGTGCAGGGGGACATGTGTGGGACATGAGTGGGGGCCTGCTGGCAGGTGCCACTGACTGCTGGGGGGTGGGGGTGCAGGGGGACATGTGTGGGGGCCTGCTGGCAGGTGCCCCTGACTGCTGGGGGGTGGGTGTGCTGGGGGACATGTATCAGGGCCTGCTGGCAGGTGCCCCTGACTGCTGGGGGGGTGGGGGTGCAGGGGAACATGTGTGGGGCATGAGTGGGGGCCTGCTGGAAGGTGCCCCTGACTGCTGAGGGGTGGGGGTGCTGGGGGACATGTGTCGGGGCCTGCTGGCAGGTGCCTGTCAATGCTGGGGGGTGGGGGTGCAGGGGGACATGTGTGGGACATGTGTGGGAGCCTGCTGGCAGGTGCCCCTGACTGCTGGGGGGTGGGGGTGCAGGGGGACATGTGTCGGGGCCTGCTGGCAGGTGCACCTAACTGCTGGGGGGTGGGGTGCAGGGGGACATGTGTGGGACATGTGTGGGGGCCTGCTGGCAGGTGCCCCTGACTGCTGGGGGGTGGGGGTGCTGGGGACATGTGTGGGGGCCTGCTGGCAGGTGCCCCTGACTGCTGGGGGGTGGGGGTGCAGGGGGACCTGTGTTGGGACATGAGTGGGGGTCTGCTGGCAGGTGCCCCTGACTGCTGGGGGGTGGGGGTGCTGTGGGACATGTGTCAGGGCCTGCTGGCAGTTGCCTGTCAATGCTGGGGGTGGTGGGGGTGCAGGGGGACATGTGTGGGACATGTGTGGGGGCCTGCTGGCGGGTGCCCCTGGCTGCTGGGGGATGGGGGTGCAGGGGGACATGTGTCGGGGCCTGCTGGCAGGTGCCCCTGACTGCTGGGGGGTGGGGGTGCAGGGGGACATTTGTGGGGCCCTGCTGGCAGGTGCCCCTGACTGCTTGGGGGTGGGCGTGCTGGGGGACATGTGTCGGGGCCTGCTGGCAGGTGCCCCTGACTGCTGGGGGGTGGGGGGGGCAGGGGGACTTGTGTGGGACATGGGTGGGGGCCTGCTGGCAGGTGCCCCTGACTGCTGGGGGTGGGGGTGCTGGGGGACATGTATCGGTGCCTGCTGGCAGGTGCCTGTCAATGCTGGGGGGGGTGGGGGTGCAGGGGGACATGTGTGGGACATGAGTGGGGCCTGCTGGCATGTGCCCCTGACTGCTGGGGGTGGGGGTGCTGGGGGACATGTGTCGGGCCTGCTGGCAGGTGCCCCTGACTGCTGGGGGGGTGGGGGTGCAGGGGGACATGTGTGGGACATGAGTGGGGGCCTGCTGGCAGGTGCCCCTGACTGCTAGGGGGTGGGGGTGCTGGGGGACATGTGTCGGGGCCTGCTGGCAGGTGCCTGTCAATGCTGGGGGGGTGGGGGTGCAGGGGGACATGTGTGGGACATGAGTGGGGGCCTGCTGGCAGGTGGCCCTGACTGCTGGGGGGTGGGGGTGCAGGGGGACATGTGTGGGGCCTGCTGGCAGGTGCCCTGCACTAATGGGGTGTAGGGATGCTGGGGGACATGTGTGGTGGCCTGCTGGCAAGTGCCCTGCACTGCTGGGGGGTGAGGGGGTGGGGGACATGAGTGGGGGCCTGCTGGCAGGTGCCCTGCACTGCTGCGGGGTGGCGGTGCAGGGGGTCATACGTTGGTGATCAGTAGTGCAAGGTGACATGTGGCTTGGCTGGGGGGCATGCCCATGGTGGATGGGCTGCCTGCGGGACATGACCAGGGGTGGGGGGTAGTCCCCTGTGGTGTGGGCTGCCTGCAGGGGCCGTGGAGGGTATAGATGGCACACCCGGGAGGACCCACACTGCCAATTCACGTGTAGGACTCCCTGGCACCCCCGAAATACACGTACCCTGCTGAAATCGCATGTGAGACTTCCCGCAAACCCCAGGAATACACGTACCCCACTCGCACAGGGCTAATCGCATATGAAACTCCACATGAACCCCAGTTATACACGTACCCCACTCACACAGGGCCTATCGCGTGTGAAACTTCCCACGCACCCCTGAAATACACGTACCCGGATCCAATCGCGTGTGAGACTTCACGCGAACCCCAGTTATACAAGTACCCCGCTCGCCCAAGACCTATCGCGTGTGAAACTTCACGCGAACCCCAGAAATACACGTTCCCCACTCGCACAGGTCCAATCGCGTGCGAAACTTCACGCAAACCCCAGAAATACACGTACCCGGATCCAATCGCGTGTGAGACTTCACGCGAACCCCAGTTATACAAGTACCCCGCTCGCCCAAGGCCTATCGCGTGTGAAACTTCCAGCGCACCCCCGAAATACACGCACACGCTATTTTTCACACAGCGGGTGTCCGTGTTTGTCGCATACCCCTTTGCACGTCATTTGTCCTAGAGGGACACTGTATGGGACATTCATCATAGATGTATGTACGTGCTTTTTGTTAGTGCACATTTTTTTCATGCGCAGGGACGCTACCGCTTGCCTTCGTGTGGCGGACGTGTTTAGGCCTGTGCGTGTCTTTACCCGTGCGCTGGTTTGCCCTATTCGATTCCATGAATACGTGTTGTAGGCGAGCGTGTGGGCGTTCCGCGCACTTGCCTCCTGTACTTCCCCCGTGACGTCCACATTTTCACGCGTTGTTCCCCATTCCGCGTGTCACGCCCCGTGTTACGCCTACTTTTGTTGTGTGCGCCGCGCTATGTGCGCTTAGCGCACGCTGTTTGAAGGCGTGTGCGCCAGCGTGCGCCGAACAGGATTTCAGCGCACATCCATGGATTTCCACATGCACGGACTTCCATGAATCGCTGTGTGCGGGTTTCGCTGCGATTTTCGCACTGGCACTGCGATTTGCATGCTTTCGCACGCTTGCACTGAAAATTTCAGCGCACATTAATTCCATGAATCGGCCTGTCAACCAACGCCAATAACAAAACCAGCTCAACACCCTGTAAATATGTATTACTGTCCTCTACGTTGTATGTATTTCTATAATGTTATATATTGCGTTCCACTGTTTCTATATTATGTACCTTTGCGATGTAACTGTGCCACACTGGCCTACTAAAACGTGTGCATTGTCAAGCCGTCTGTAACCAGGCCCTGATACCTAAGGGTCTGGGCGAGTAATAAATGTAATAAATAAATAAATATCTGGATTTTCAGGCTTGTAGGATCTAAGAGCAGTAGAAAATAACCAAATCGAAGATCGTATGTGATTGCGTTTCATTTAGTCTAGAGGAGCAGTGAGGAGTAAAGACGTATATCTTCGAGTTACACAGCATTGATCTAAGAGGCAGGGCAGCACATGCGCGTTTTTATTTTTACTTTCTGCATTGCTTATTGTCAGCACTTCACTGCGGTTTCATCGGGCTCGCGGTGTCGCCTCAGGCCTGGTTTCCTGGCACTCGTCCCAGTGAAAATGGAAGCCGAAATCAGCAGGCATGCAACTGACGCCCACGTTCATGCCTCGAGTGTAAAAAAAATGCATTCACCTGGAAAGGGCTGCGTTCTTCGCACTTGACGTGTTCTATTCCATGACAGTTGCATGAATGAAAACTGCGTAAGTAAGGGTGCGGCCAAAAATAATGAAACTGTGCCCATAAACAAACGGGCAAGAATTACAAACGCTGTGCTTTCTAGGCTTGCAGGAAGCAACGAATCGGAAAATATAGTTCCCGAGCTACATGAAGCTCCATTCAGTCAGCATTGTGCAAACAGCCTGGTTTGCGGCAGGAAAGGGCCTTTGGTAATGTCATCAAACACAAACTCCGACTGATATGATATGGCATTTGTAACGCGCCTATGCACAAGTGTTTCAAGGCGCGACAAATTGTGGAACTGTTGCTTGTAATTTTGTAATTCGCAACACTTATGCAACCGACGCCTCAATGCTTTGTGAATGCTAGCAGTAGCAAAGCAGTGATAGGTCTGGGTCTGTAGTGATCAGACACAATCCATTTGCAAGTTATTGAGGCTTTACAAGTCAATCAAAATGAGCTTTAGTCCGGCTTAAATCCATAAAATTGTGCAGCAATAAAAACATTTCACCTCACGAAAAGAATATCAGCATGATAAAACATGATCAAATTGCTAATAAGTGTAACATCATTTTTTTCTCGGTAGGATAGCTCGGCGGCAAAGTGCTAGCCTTGGAAGCAAGACAACACGTAGCAACACAGGTTCGATCCCCGGGTCCACGCTTAGAAACCTCCGGGTATTAAAGGCGTTATAAATAACCTATCAATCATTATTTCCACAGGGCATTATCCTTGATTGGTTACCAGATCGAACACAATTGATTAAATACATCTGATATGTTCAAACTGTAAGCAAATACATTTTCCCAACAGTACTACATATTTAAACTGTTCCATTATTAAAAGGGGAACTCGTGAATAGGAGAGTGAACAATTCTCGCAGCTTATTCTAAAAAAATGCTCTAGTGATTAACCAAAAGAGCTGGGACTAATGGGAGAGTAAACTCATAGCTTTTGCTTTCTTTTTCCTTTTAAAATGTACGTCAAAAAAGAAAAAGACATCTACAATGAGTCCATTTTGCCTTTGATGGCCCTTGGCCTTAGCAGCCAAGCTCAGTGGATAAATGTAGCCACCTTATTGACTGTGGCTTGATTTTCAGTTGTTTTTAAAACAATCAACGCTAGATTTGTAGTCTGCACACCCTCTGTTCGCAGGGTAGGTTTCAGGTGGGCCGCTCTCAGTGATCTCAGATTTGGGCAGAAAAATAGAAAATGATTCAAGGTTTCTGGCAACAGGCCTCATAATGTGCAGATGTCGGTAGTCCCGTTGCCCCAGTTTTATGTAAAAGAGGCCATTCTCACGGTTTCCATCCTAAAATCCATATGAAGGCATGCGGTCATGCAGTGGGTCAATGAGGTCTATATACGTCTCACAGCCAAACTCCAATTTGATTCCAAGGTAAGCTTCACCCTATTTCAATTTTTGACAATTAGCTGTCATTATTTCCTGACAGCGTATTTTCACAGCCTTCTTGGCTTTTTGTATGGCGGGCTTGTCTCTCCTCGCAGGATTTCCCTAAAGGTAAGTTTCGTCTAAGTCCAGGAGTGCTTTTCTTATGTGCCTAACCCACGGGAGGTTAACCCCCCCTCTGATCCCATCAAAAACTCCAGTTCCTTGCAGTCTGCCCCAAGCTAAAGAGAGGCCCACAACCACAGCCAATACAAAATTGGCTTGAAAATAAGTTTGATGCTTATGGGACATACATCTAGTTCCACGTGAATTAGAGCATTTGAGGTATCCCTTGACAGCATGAGCATTTCCTTCAAAAACTTCTTTTCCCCTTTTTCTAACACCGACAGCTTCGAGTTTCCCCAAATCTCTGCCCCACATGATGAGGAGTTTAATGCTGGTTTTTAATAGAGCTCTATGACCGGTGAGACAGCGCCTCCACCATGGTGGATAAAGAAACTATGCACGCCACTGCTCTGTTTTTCGAGACTCGCACATGCCTTGACCACATGGGTGTTTCAGGTCCCATTTTCGTGGAACCTGGCACCCAGATAATCATAGTGCTGGACCTGTTCTAGGTCATGGCCATCAAGGTTAATGATTAGTTTTCCCTGTTCTGCACATTTTTGTTTAAATACTAGAACCTTGGTCTTATCTACATTTAAAGTTAACTTAAGTTCCTTACACTTCTTTAGGAATGAGCCCATGGTTGCTTTTAGTCCTTGGGGTGATGTGGCAAGCAGCACAGCATCATCAGCAAAGAAGAGGGCCAGGTGTCTCCCAAACCCCAGTTTTGGGGGATCCCGACACTCCTCAAGTAATGCACGGATCACTTCCTTGATGCAAATGCAGAATATCAAGGGTGCAAGGACACACCCTTGCCTCACACCCTTTGTAACCTGCATTTCTTATGTTAATTCTCCTGCCAACCCATAACGAACCACTGCCGTATAATCAGCATATAAAAGTTGGATCAGTGACAATAACCCACTGGGCATTTTTCCTTTGGCAAGTATCTACCAGAGGATTTCCTTGGGGACTCCATCTAAGGCCGTTTTAAGGTCTACAAATACGGCATAGAGTTTAGTTTTGTTCAAGATGGTGTATTTCTGGATCAGGGCAAAAAGCAGAAAGCATTGATCGATTGTTCCTCTACCTTTTTGAAACCATGCCTTTAAGGTATGGATAATATCCTGTTCTTCTTCCCATTCTGAATGTATTTTTGGAGGAATGGCAAAAATCCAGTGGTATCAAGCAAATAGATCGGGAGATAATTACCCTGGAGATTTCTTTCACCCGTGAACTGGATGGTCTCCAACCAGCCCTCTGACTGGGATCTCCAAACAACCCTTTAAAATGAGTAGCAGTACCCTCAAGATAGATGGGGATGCAGATTCATACTCATGCATCAAATAACTGACAACTCAATAGTTTGGCAAAGGGAGTCCGTTTAATGACAAGTTCATAAAACAGAGTACAACGAACATCAGCAATTGCTCGATCTTCTCTCTCACTTCCAACTCCAACTCAATTTCAGAAAAAACACAGTATTTATAGCAAAAACTCGTCATCATTGACGTGCAATCTAAAAAACCTAACATGCAACGTGATTGGTTATAGGCAGTCAACTTTATCATATCTGTATGTGGTAACGGGGATAGGGGATTGGACAATCAATGTCAGGTGGGGCAACTAAGCCCTCCCTTCAAAATGGCCACTATGACCTTCACTAAAAGTATGACGTCCTATTGGCTCTACTCTCTATGGACCCTAGTTTACTCGGTCCACTATGATTGGGTTGGCATCAACCCCACACATACTTTTCCACTCATGTCTTAGCAGCATGCAGAACAATCAGCCAGGTGCAGGGAGCTCGTCTGCACCCCATCTTCCCTCCAATTATGTTACAATCAATCATCACTTCAGTGGTCATGTGTCAATTACTGCCTTGTAGTTTAGCCTCGAGTCTGCTTCTTGGACTGAGAACTTTTAGGGAGTATTGGGTATGACGGGTATCTATGCGTAGGTGTGAAAGTCTCATCCTTCCAACCTTCCTTGTCACGTGACTAGGACACTGTGAAATCAACCTCTTCAACATGTATTTTCGTGTATTTCATTTAATTCTGCCAGTCTTCTACCATCTGTGGCTTATCTTGACCTTTCCGAACAGGATACTCTGTTCTTTTCTCTTTAATTGTATTTACTGTCAGCCTTTCCCAACCAAATACGACCTTGGCTTCTTGGCATGGTTACCTTCAGCTGAGTTTCACTCCGTCTTAATTCTCTATTTTCTTGCTGCAACACTCTCCTCTTGAGACCTTTAGTAACCTTGTTCAATTCTGCTCATGTGCATAGTGGAATTATACTCATGTATAAAGTGCTTTTGAGGTATATTTATGTACATGTTGGTGCTTGCCGCAATCTACTTTACTACTAAGCATATGCAAGCTTCACAATTTCTTTGCTTCTTGCAGTTTCTTGCATCTGTACACGTTTAAACTAACTGAATATCTTCATCGTGTATATGACATAAGATTCTTCACCTTGGGTTCAAGATGTCATTTTCATCCTTAGTATCGTTTTTTAGACTTTGTTTAAAAGTACCAGGTACTACGAAGGGGGTGGCTGGCGTGTGGAGGACACCTGACACTTCCTCTTCACTCCCCCCTCTGGGCGATTCATCAACCACTCTCACTTCCTTCTTTGTATCGCGCAGGCCAAAAGTACCCTCCAAATAAGGGGGGGGCCGTATTGCCATCTTGACCCTGAACATGTCAACTGGAGTTCTATCTGGTCCCAGCGCCTTACCACCTTTTTGAGACTGTATAGCCACTGCTAAGTTATCAATCCCCAGATTGCCCATACCCCAAGCCAATGCTGCTTTATGGTCTGGTTCCATTGAACAAGATTTATCCATAACCCCACTATATAGGCCTGCAAAGTGCTCAATGCACTGATCTGGAATGATGTTACACTGTTATTCCCTGCCGTAATCTACTTTTGCCCCAGAAACCAGTTTCCAGAATGTCACGCTGTCCCTTTTGTCATAAGCACTCGCTAGTCGCATACACTCACTTTTGAGAAACTCTGCCTGCTTGATTTTAATTAGCCCTTTATATGGTGATCTGTGTCCCTGTAACTCTGCCCTGTTTAATGCCAACCCTGTTGTCAGGCAGGCTAATATGGCTTTCTTGGCCACTACACATTCTTGGTCATGCCATGGGGTGTGATGCAAGGCACTCCTTTTGACTTTTTGGTTAGATGTGGTGACAAAGGGGAGGATATCTTCTGTTAAAATCTTAAAAGTTCCTGATTATTTCATTATCGGAAACTCCTTGCCCAGGGATATGTTCATTGTGTGGGAGGATAGCATTATAAAGGTTGTGTTTCTTTCCATGGTCCACTATATTTTTCCATTTTACTGTTCTACGAGTGTGCCCTACCACCGATATAGCTTGGGTGTGGTCTGACAGAGTCAGTTTGATGCATCCCCCCAAGTGCCACAGTAATGGCCAAGGGTTTATGGTCACTGTCATGCCTTTCTATGATTTCAAAGTCCATCACCCATTTCCAGTCTCTGGCCAAGACTAGTGTATAATCGATAGGCGTAGAACTGTTCATGCCAAAATAAGTTTTCCTCATGGTTGATCTTTAGGCAGCTGGCCATTGCATGCTCTTAATTTTATTGCGTAAAACAAACAGGCTACCTCTGTGGCCAATTTATGTGTCTTTGCGGCCCTCTGAGCGTTTATGGAAGGAATAATCCACGCTGTATCCTGGTCATCCCAGAGGCCATCTAGATCTATTACAAACTCTATTTGCATGTTGAGATCATCAGCCACCATCACATGAGTACTGTGCTGGTTTAGAGATTCCCATGTGTTTACCAGTTCAATCACTTTATCTACAATCATCATGGACTTTGGTCTATTGTTAAGATGGATTTCTAAACTTTGACATGGTGGGCAGAGGTTTAGGAGGCCACCCTAGTTTGGTGTAACAGAGGAACCTTCAGACAAGCCAGACCAATCTAGGTAGCTTGGCAGGCGGTCAAGACTAAGGGCCTCATTACGAGGCTGGCGGTAGCCGTGCCCTTATTAAGGGCACGGCTGCTGCTGGTAATTATTTTTTACCGGGCCCATGGAATGGGCAATTACCGGGTCATGCCTGGCAGACTCAGTAATTGCCCATTCAATGGTCCCAGTAAAAGTTGATCCCCATTCCCATTGAGCCCCATAGGGCTCAATGGGAATGGGGAGGGAGCTAACAATGGGCTTGTTAATAACGGGCCCGTTGTTAGCTCCCTGGTCCCCTCGCGGGACCCGGAATGGATGTCTGGTCTGACCAGACGTCCTTTCCGAGTCCCGTGAGGGAACCTCGTAATAGGGCGGAGTGGGTTTAACGGCACCAGTGCCGTTAAATCCATTCCGCCAGCCTCGTAATGAGGCCCTAAGTCTCAGGAGGGGGGGAGTGATCGGAGAGCCCACAATGAGCACACATAGTAACGAACCACAAATTACTCTTAGACAAGTGTATATGAAAAATATCTATACATTTATTGGCCAGACCAATAGACGCAAGTAAACTTTAGTTATATGAAAACAGTTACCACGCAAAATAATATATAAAGTATAAACAATACGTTTCCTAATGCGACAAAGGAGTAAAACACAGGCACAACCTGTAAAGAAAGGGGGAGTTAACACAATAGGAGCATTAGACAATTCATCAGAGTCCTTCCCTCACTTTCGAGTCCAGCCTTAAGAAGTGGGGAGCCTTGTGCTCAACAGTACAGTTGTGCGTAAAAATGCACGATCGTGCAGGTAGAACAAAAAGCGAGTCTTCTTGGGACAGCTGTCGCAAGTCAGGAAGGTACTTGAGGTAATGAAGAATTGGTTCCCACTATTTGAGTAGGATCGGCCCTTGGAGGCAGAGCTATTTTCAAAAGGTGAGAATAGCTAGGCAGTGTGGGCTAACCCAGCCAAAATCGAATACCTTTTTAGAGATATTCGTGCGTAAAATGGGACCAGTTGTGCCAGGGGGCCACCGGTAAGTGATGCAAGTACTCATGATCCTCAGCACAGTCCAGACCAAACTTTGCCAGTTTAGTCGAGGTCGCTTGTAGGTTTGAGTCCTGCAATTTCGCCGTGCTCCAGCTTTCAGCAGCTGCTGGGTAGAACGATTGTCAGTGATGGGACAGTTGCCTTTTCTCAGCTTCTAAAGAAGGAGGTATGAAGAAAATTCCAGTGCAGCAGGCTTAAGGACACAGGCAAGCAGAACAGCAAGGCACCTACAGTGACCATCACCAACAGGTAGTGATGCTGGAATCAATGATGCTGGCAGCGTTATGCACTCTCCCAATTTGGAACCTAGAGGAGCTAGGCCTCCGAAATTTTCTGGGAGAGGGCACAGGACAACAAGCAAGCGATGTCCCAAGTCTTGGGTTTCAACTCGAGACGGTGGTGGTTCTGTGGGATAAACTG
Source organism: Ambystoma mexicanum (assembly GCF_040938575.1). Taxonomy (NCBI): domain Eukaryota; kingdom Metazoa; phylum Chordata; class Amphibia; order Caudata; family Ambystomatidae; genus Ambystoma; species Ambystoma mexicanum. Next base: position 522,023,332 of record NC_090940.1, read on the forward strand.
AGGTAGAGCTGGACAGTTCACTGGATGGCCCAGGAACACTTCTGAAGGGGTCCGTTTGGTGGGTAAGCAGGGGGCACAGAGAGTAGTTGTTCCCACTACTCCAAAGGGGTGAATCGCCTTGGCAGGCCTTCTTGATTGATGAAAAAAACAGGGGTCCGACAGGACAACAGAGGGCTAAGGGTGTCAAAACCTTCCAAAGTGTCTCTGGCATTTTCACGAGTCTGTTTCTTCATGCAGGATACTTGGCTCCTTCTGTAGTTCAGGGAGAAGTCAGGTGATCGACCTGCAATGGATGCAGAGCACCGCCTCTTATCCAAGATTGGCTTTGCACCAAAAGCGAGGACTTCCAACCGAAGATCTGCTCTCATGTAGGCATCCCAGTCATGGACCAATCAAGGTTCACGGTGGTCCCAGTCATTCAGGCACTACAGACATGCTGGCACCAGTAGTGTGGATTGGGACCGGACATTCACAACCCGTTTCCTGGGCACGAAAGAGATCGGTTTTCATGGGAGGCTGCATGCCCAAATAAGGAAAACCTGGGTACTCGACCTGGTGAAGGTAAGGGACAAAATGGCCATGGGACAGTCAAAAGACTTTGTGGCTCGGCCATTTTCAGACCAGGCCACAGTCTTGAAATAAACGTGGTAAGCGCGATATAATTCTGTAAAAAAAAGTATAACACTTATAAAAAGTAACTGCTGCCACCAGTTCATCCCAGGCACATGTACAATCACCAAAAAATCCTTTGAGGGTGTCTAGGGCCATAAAACAAAAAGGACCCCAGTGCACGGAACTGGAAGGTATATTGTACACTGTTAAGAAGTTACCAAGAAATTGAAACATATTCAAAGACTAAGGGAAACATAGTTTCCCTGTACTGACAGTCTGAAGGATGTGTCAGTTTCCCCATAACAAGTGAGCAAAAGCCTAGGGGAACGCAGCTGAAGGCTGGACTCCACTTGCAAAAGTTTTGCCAGTGGAGTCCAGTCTTCAGCTGCTGCAAAAGTCAGGATTCGAAAGCCAAACAAAAGCAAAAAGTATGGGGGCCCACAAATGGAGGGAAAATTACACATTCATTAAATCTTAACTAACACCTATTATAGATGTTAAACAGCAGCATTTGCTGGTCTCAGGGGTACTAACTACCAAACGTTGTAGATCAACTATGCCAGTAACTCTAGGCTTCACCCGCCACTTAAGATGTGAATCTATAAAAACTGTCAGACCCCACTAGGCCTTGCATTCTGTCCCTTTTGTGCCAAAGATTGAAATGCCTGGAAACCCTGAAATTCCACCCTGCTAGTGGCCCACATTTCCTGAAGGAGGATAACTTGGTATCCCCTTATAAATTCAGTCCAGCCCGGGTCTAATAAATGTCTAGAGAGGCCAGCTATATTCCATGAGATTATTCTACATATGGGACTTGTTAGGGGTGGCCAAGGCACTTGGCCAGTCATTCCACATCGTCAAGTCCCTCTCTGCCTGCAATGGGGATTGGGCCAGTATGATTGTGAAAAAGAGGTAAAGTAGAACATGCTCTCCCCAGTACCCTGGGAGCTTTCCAAGTTGCATCCAGGGGGCCCTTAGCGTACCTCTCATTACTTATAGGATTTGTGTCAGATAATGGGCCCTGCGTCCATCGATTGGCCCATAGGAATATTTCAGTGCCTGATGGCGGATAAGTTCTATAGCCAATAGACAACAGGCCATCCCCAAGGCATTAATCCGTAAGGGTGATTTCTATGATATCATGCAGGCCATCTAACGCTGTCGCCCATCTACATCCTACTGTGTCAGCTCTAATTACAGAGGTACATCCCTTGATGACTCTAATCCAGTAGATACATTTATTGTTTAGGGAGTCCTATTTTCAAAAGCACCATTGCGCTATCTGGGGACATTGTGCATGACAATTGTGGAAGCTTCGCCTTTAGGTTGGTGCCTATATGACCCTTGTCCATACCCCTTTCTTTCCTGCACCCTCAGACATTGCCCACGATTGTTTCATGTGGTGGTGTTTTTTTGCAATATAGCGATTGATGGTATCAATAATGGGGCCACTAGTGTGGGGATGATCTTGTCCCACTTTGCAAGAGCTCCCAAGTTCCGATGAGTCAGAGGGTTCCTCCCACCTTATCCACAGCACTGGCGACAACTATTCCTCCCATACTCTTTTGGGAGTTTACCTATCGAGTTCTTTGATCTCCTACTTGAGTGGCCTCTGTGCTTTTCTACAAATAGGCTTGTTCTCCATTGTGTCAATTCTTGTGGCAAGAGACTGGATTAAAGTCTTTAGTGCCACTATGTCGTTTGCTATACTTTGTATCATGGAAAGGGAGGATTTAAGTGAGTTAACATCATGAGAAAGTTGTGAGAGGGCAACTATGCAGCTGCAGATGCCTGCACATGTGCCTTTTTCCTTCACCCATGAAACCTACATTAGGATTCGGCGGATTACCTCTAGGTTTGGGCCCAGAACCATTATGTTTTCTCTTTAACATTTTCTTCACTTTCCTTTTCCGTTGCCGAACTTCAATCAACCCCTCCAATGGCGATCATCTATTGGACAGGTTGATACACGGATCAACCACAGTTACTTCACTCTCAACTAATTATGTTCCCGACCCTGTGGGGTTAGCAGTAGAGGCCTGTTTCTCCTTAGTAATTTTAATGGGAGTCTCTGTTATATCTATTGTGTCCTCAATTATTAATTGGAGAGGCTGTTGGGGATACACCTCAATCACCTCCCTTGGGGTTTTATTAGCATTCAGATGGGACACAGTGGCAGCAGAAAATGAAAAAAAACTCCCCCTTCCTGTCCTGCTTTTTTTCTATCTCGTATGGCAGTAGGGGGTCCATGAGCTGGCTAGTGGGAACTTTAGTACGCTGTTTAGCAAGCGGTACAGGTTTCACGATAGCCACCTCAATGGACTCCATACCACAGCTCACTATTGTGCAATTAGCAGCTGAACCAGTCGTACCAACTCTCCTGTCCCCTAGCCTGCCCTTGTGGATGTTTTGCGATTCTAGACCATCTTTACCTTGAATTAGGTCTTTGATCTCTGATATGAGAACATTCACTTCATTAATAGGTGCAAACATACTATACATTCCTTTTCTTTGGATGTTAGGAGAGAGAGGTGCTATTGCTTTCAGTTTAGACATTATAGGAACTAGACAATCGTTTTTACAGATTTTTCACACATTCTCAAATTCTTAGATACACAGGGTCTCAGGATTTTTCGGGGGATCTGAGGGGCCTGCTTGTAGATTACAGATTCATAGACATCAACAATTGCAAATCACAAGGCAAATCAGAGTGATATCCAGCGTGACTACAATGCGAGCTGTAAACGTATGAATGGCTAAGGGAGCAGCCAGAGTCGGTCTCCCCATCCCTGGTCAGCATAAGTCTGACACAAGTAAAACATAGATCAAAAATAAAGAATCGGCTTACTGGTGCGAGCAGGGCATGCCTGAATTGCTAAGGGGCAGCCAGAGTCTGTCTTCCCCTCAATGCTCAGTCTAAGTCTTTCACAAATCAAACATAGATTAAAAATAAAGAATCAGGCTGCTTTCCTTAATGATGATACTGTTACATCCGGATTGGAGAACTTCATTCGTTGTTTCTTTGAGGATAATAGAGGTACGGCTGGGGTTACATCTGTTTGGGATTGTTTCAAGGCAGTTCTTAGGGGTCAACTGATTAGTAGATCAGCTCATGCTAGGAAGAAAAGTCAGGAAGAACTTAAGAAGATGGAAGAAGAGGTGAGGTTTATGCTGAAGGTCTGTGCTGATAATGACTCGGTACAGAACAGGACACGTCTAAGGAAGTTGGAGTCTGATGTAAATGACTATGTACAGGTTTTGGCGGATAGAGGTATGTTTTATTCAAAGCAACGGTTTTGGGAGTTTGGGGATAGGAATGGGAGATTGTTGGCTAAGGAGCTTAAGTGAATTACGGTGGATACAAATGTTTCATCTATTCTGACGGATGATGGTGTTACTTTAAATAAGACTGAAGAAATTTGTGAACACTTCAGAGGTTTTTATGAGAATTTGTACAGAGAAGATGTACAGCCTGAGGATGACAGTTTAGCAGCTTTCTTTGATAAGATTACTCTTTCCAAGTTGTCTTTTGATTAAAAAAAATCAGCTGGAGGCTATGATTGATGTCTCTGAAGTAAATTTGGTGATCTCGCAGATGAAAGATGGTAAATCCTCTGGACCGGATGGTATAGTCTCAGAATTTCATAGGAAATTTGAAGCAGACTTGGCTCATTTTATGTGAGGTCTATAATGTACTTATGGAGTCGGGCGAGATGTGTGATTCAATGAAGGAGGCATTACTCATTGAGATCCTGAAGCCGAATAAGGATACTAAGCAATGTGGACATTATAGGCCAATTTCTCTACTGAATGTAGACTTGATCATTTTTACAAAAATATGGGCCAATAGATTGAAGTCATGTATAGGTGATTTGGTTGACGAATCTCAGGTAGGTTTTATACCAGGGCGTTTTGGGTATGATAATATACTGACTGTGTTGGATGTGATTGGAGTACATTATGCGAAGGAATCAGACAGGATCATTGATTTTCTCAATGCTGAAAAAGCATTGGACAAAGTCAATTGGAGATTCATGGAATATACGTTGTTGCAGATGGGTTTTGGACCTGTATTTATGAAGATGATAGGATGTATTCACAATGGTGTTAGGGCTAGGTTGTTGGTTAATGGTGTTATCTCAAGCTTATTTCAGTTATCGAGAGGTACGCGCCAAGGCTGCCCATTGTCGCTGTTTTTGTTTAATTTAGCATTGGAACCACTTGCGGTGTATATTAGGCAATGTGAAATGATAAAGGGAATTAGTGTTGGGAAGGTTGAGGTTAAGCTTTTGTCATATGCTGATGATATGTTGATTTTGTTGTCCAATCCAAGTGAATGTGGTATTGTGGTAAGGGAGATGTTTGAGGAGGTTGGTAAATTGTCCGGCCACAAATTTAATTGGGAAATAACTGAGATTTTTCCGCTGTCTAGAACTTGCGATAATGTTATTAGGGACATTTGGAAATGTGGCTGGTCGGCTCGGGGGTCACTTATTTGGGAATTGGTATTGTTGGGGATTTGAATAAAATAGTGCAATGCAATGTAGATAAGGAGTTGGCTAAAATGGCCTTAATGGTTAGGAAATGGGATAGATTGAATTTGGCTAAAATAAATAAATAGATGGTTCTGTTGCCCAAAATATTGTATATTGTTCAATCCATTCCATTGTTGATTTATAAAAACAATTTTTGAAGATTGAGAATCTCTTTCAAACTTTTTTATGGGGAGTTGGGAAAAGGCCTTGTGTTCCGAAGTTCATTTTGATGCAGAAAGTGGATGAAGGAGGTTTTGGCTACCCGGATCTAGTAAAGTATTATCAGTCTTTTTTACTTAAGAAGAGCTCCTATTACTTTAGAGTAGAGTCTGTTAAGGGGCCATTCTGGTTATAAATGGAGAGGGGGATGTGTGTGCCGTTTCATTTGGATACTCTTTATTGTATGGAAAACTTGTCTAATAAGAAATTGGTTTTGAAGCCAATTTGCGTTACTAGGCAGGTTTTTGGCGCTTGGTTTGATGAGAATGGACAGACTTATGGTTTCACTGCAGATGTCTCCATTTGGCATAATGAAGCAATAAAGATTGATAATAAATGGCTTCATTGGAAGAGTTGGGTCTCGAGGGGTATTTTGAAACCAGGGGATGTTTTGGATGTGACTCGGATATTGAGTTTTGTGGAGTTGGTAGAAAGATTTAATCTGGGTCAAAGAGAAATGGCTATGTATTTGAGATTGGCTCTGGTGGTTGAACATAGAATTGCTATGGTGGGTGGCTTGCTTGGAAGGAGACCAGAGATTAGTAAATTATTGGATGGTCAAGAGTATGGTGCTCAAACTTGCATGAATTTCATGCCCATGAATGCGAAACACCTGTTGGCATGGGATGGATTGAGAATTGCTTGGTCGAATGATGTTCAGGGTCATTTCTGATGTTGAATGGAAAGATATTTTGAGAGTGGGAGTGAATCTAGAGAAAGATTTAACCTCGCGTCTAATTCGGCAGAAAATTGTGGGAAGATTGTATTGGACACCTGTGAGGATGTTTAAGTTGCGGCTGAGATCAGATGATTTATGTTGGAGTTGTGGTGTGAATATAGGTACTCTTTTACATCTATTGTGGTAATGCCCTAGAGTACTGTCATTTTGGTGTGAGGTGATAGATCGGATTGATTTCATTTTTGGAATACGTTTGTGCTGTGCTGGTTGCGATTAGATTAACCCTCAGGATCTGGAAAACTAGGAAGAAACCAAGCGCTGAGGATTGGTTGATAGACCTGAGGGTGTTTTCTAGGTATGATAAGGTTTCATTGAAGAATAGAGGCATGGAGGACGCACATTTGTTGCTCTGGGGTTCGTTTGATGCTCTCTATGATGATTTGCTAATCTATGGAACATTTTGGTGGCAAATGGAGATTGGTATAGGAGGTATTTTTTTGCTTTTTTTTTGCTTTCTCCCTTCTCTCTTTTGTTCTTTTCTCTTTTTTTCGTTTGCTTCCATTCTCGTGATGTTGTGTTTTGTCTTTGTGGTGTTTTGCGTGTGTGGGGTTAGACATTTGGTGGGGTTCATTTAGATGAGTTTTACATAGTTGATTTTATTGTAAGATGTGGTTTAATTGGTTTGTTCGTGTTTTCATTTGAAAATTAGTACTGCATTGTTCGTTTAAGCCTATGTGGAACTAATGTATTGTGAACCTGATAAACAGAAGTTTTAAAAAAAAATAAAGAATCAGCTTACTGGTGCGAGCAGGGCACACCTGAATGGCTAAGGGGCAGCCATAGTCTGTCTCCCTTTCCCTGCTCAGCATAAGTCATTCACAAGTAGAAAATAGATAAAAAATAAAGAATCAGCTTACTGGTGCGAGCAGGAAACACCTGAATGGCTAAGTGGACACCCAGAGTCTGTCTCCCCCTCTCTGCTCAGCATAAGTCAGCCACAAGTAAAAACCAGATTCAAAATAAAGAATCAGCTTACTGGTGCGAGCAGGGCACACCCCAATGGCTAAGGAGGCAACCAGAGTCTGTCTCCCTCTCCCTGCTCAGCATAAGTCTGCCACAAGTAAAACATAGGTTAAAAATAAATAATCAGCTTACTGGTGCGAACACGGCACAACTGAATGCCTAAAGGGGCATTCAGAGTCTGTCTCCACCTCCCTGCTCAGCATAAGTCAGCCACAAGTAAAAAAAATGTATTAAAAATAAAGAATCAGCTTACTGATGTGAGCAGGGCATGCCTGAATGGCTATGGGAATCCAGAGTCTGTCTCCCCCTCCCTGCTCAGCGTAAGTCTTTCACAAGTAAAACATAGATTAAAAATAAAGGATCAGCTTACTGGTGTGAGCAGGGTACGCCTGAATGGCTAAGGGGGCAGCGACAGTCTTTCTCCCTATCCCTGCTCAGCATAAGTCATCCACAAGTCAAAAATAGATACAAAAAATAATCAGCTTACTGGTGCGAGCAGGGCATGCCCTAATTGCTAAGTGGACAGCCAGCCAGAGTCCATCTCCCTCTCCCTGCTCAGCATAAGTCAGCCACAAGTAAAAAACAGATTCAAAATAAAGAATCAGCTTACTTGTGCGAACAGGGCACACCTGAAATCCTAAGCGGGCAGCCAGAGTCGGTCTCACCATCCCAGCTCAGCATAAGTGAGCCACAAGAAAAAAATAGATTAAAAATAAAGAATCAGCTTACTGGTGTGCGCAGTGCATGCCTGAATGGCTAAGGGGCAGCCAGAGTCCATCTGTCCCTCCCTGCTCAGCAGAAGTCTTCCACAAGTAAAACATAGGGGGTCATTCCGAGGTTGGTGCTAAGGGAACAACGATGCCGGTAAAGGAATACCGGCATCGAATACAGCTACGGGCTATTCTGACAAGCCCGACCGCTATTAACGGCATCGTAAAGTACGGTGCCGTAAATAGCGGTCTGGGCACGGGCAGGCGACCCACCAAGCCGGCAATATCGGCATGCCGTAAACTGGAGATCGCAAGGTAAGTGGACATGCAAATAACGGCTTCATGAAGGCGTTAAAAGTGCCTACCGGCATGCCGTAAATACCGGCATCGCAGACGTACCGTAAAATGCCATGTGCATTGATTCCAAATGCCACAGGTGCACACAATCAGCACATGTGGAGGCAATGGAGATTGCCCCACTACAAAATGAGCACACCCACACACCACACCCCTTACCACACCAAGATCAATACAATAGCAACATCAACACTTCAGCTGGAGGACATGCATGCATTGCAACACCAGCAACAACACCAACGACAACAGCAGGCACCACAGAGGAGACGCAGCAGGAGAAGGAGGGTGAGACAGGCCCTGCATGCCCCACCAGTTCAGTCAGCTTAACCACGCATGCGGCCCCCAATCCCAAACATCAGAGCCAGTCCCTCCAACCCAGCCCCGCAGTATAACCAGACCCTGTACCATCTGGACCGTGACACCATCAACACCATTGTGGACATGATATACGACTGTCAGTCTCATTGAAATATACACCGCCATCCACCCTCTACTGAAGGTAGTGTCGGTGCTCCACCTCAAGCACACAACGGAATACATATCTCTACCACGGACTCCCCAGGAGATACTAGAAACAAAAGGTGGCCTCCATGCCATGGAGGTGGTTTAACGCAATCACAAACTATACCACTACAAACAGGTGGAGACAGAAGGTGACGCAAGCAAGACCTTCACACATTGTAGTGGCCATTATCCCGGATCAACCACAGGAATGCAGCATGTCACCATGGGAAAAATCAGCGCAGAATTCCAAAAATTGCAGGGGCTAATGCCAACGCTCACCATCAGAAAATCCTACACAATACAACAAATGACTATATTCACACAAACACAGCAATATGCGTACACAATGCTTGAGCTACAATATGCCAGAGCACACCGTGTATCATCTTGAAGAGGCAACCCATACCATTTTTCCATGGCACAGGACACATTGAGGGCCAAAAAATAGCTTGCATACAACCAGGGACATGTGCATGTGACCAACGATGATCTGCCGGCATGTGTGACTAGTACAGCTGTCCATCATTATTCGCATGGCATATACCTTTAATCGCCTCGCATGCAGGTGATAGCGGCTATCCCTTGAAGCTGTGGCTCCTCACCCCTGTCCGAAACCCACAGAACAGGCACGAGGAGGACTATAATTGTTCCCATTCCCGTACCCGTGTGGACATCGAGCAGACCTTTGGCCTGTTGAAGGCACGATTTCACTGCCTCAGCCGGTCGTGAGGGCACTCCGCTACAGGCATGAGAAGGTGGCCAAGATCATCATGGCATGTGTCAAGCTGCACGATATGTGCATCCGCCGGAACGTGCCCCTGCCCCCTGACATTGAACTGCTACCACTTGGTGATGATGAAGGGGAGGAAGAAGATGTGGCTGGACATCATCGCAGTGGCGATGCACAGGAGGGCCGTACTGTGCGCAAGTCAGTGATTGCACAATATTTGTGACACACATGGCAGCAGAGGGTGACATGATGGTTGGACAGAGGGTGTGGGGGTACAACTACACCATGCACTGCAACTGAATAATTGACACATGTGCAATGATGAATGTACACTCAGGTCTTGTTTTTCACACAACCGGTGTATTAAATGTAACAAAGTAAACGTAAGTGACAAAACACTCAAACACCCCCTATCCCCCCACAACTCCCCCACACACCCTCACCCCCTCCCTCTCCTCCCACAACTCCTCCACACAAGTCCCATTGAGTCCCCAAAGCCTACATGAGGCTGCCATGACAATTACTCAGCACTCCCTGCCCCAGGGGGTGGCATGTCTTGTCGGCGCAGTGTACGGGCCGACCTGCGGAGCGGGCTTGTTTGTGTGGAACTGCAGGATGACGGTGCGGCCGCCTGCTGTGGTTGTGTGGCGGGATACCCTGCATCCATGGCATCCGCAATGCGGCCTTACACCTGCCGGAGGGCTGAGACCTCTTCGCAGAGGCGGCTTGTGTTGTCCGTGAAAGATCTCACCCTGGAGGCAGTGTTGTCCGTAATGTACCGGCCTAGTGCGGCTAAGTCCTTACGCCACTCCTCTCTGGCCAGCCTGTTGTCCTGGACGAATTCACGCACAAGGGCAGTTAGCAGATCAGCCCGCTGCGGCCCTGCGGGTACACCTGTGGAGGTATTGGGCCCCTGGCTGTCATGGCCAGCCTGCTCAGCCTCCCCAGCCCTGGAAACTGGACTGAAGTGTCCCTCTGTGTACTCATGACGGGACTGCTCTGGGGCGGTGGCGTTTCCCATATCGAACGACGATGATTGGGGGAATGCAAGTTGAGTTGGGGTATGGACCACATCGGAAAGATAGTCCTCCATGGGGACCCAGATGTCCTCCTGTGTGTCATCCACAGTCAGGGGTGCCGTGGCTGCCACCTCCCCAGCTAAACTCGACTCCTCCGAATGTGGTGCCTTGCATGTGTCATCAGGCTGACCAGTGGGTGGAGGTGGTGGGGGTGCTTTACCCTCCACGGGCCTTGGTGGCACAGGTGCAATGGGTACCTGCGGTGGCTTGGATGCTGGTACACAGCGCCCCCTGGTTTGTCCCCTCGAGGTTGACACCTGGGTTGCAGTCATCCTGGGACCTCTTCCGGGGTGTGGCCTGTGCAGGGGTTGCGTCCTTCCCATCGCTGTCATGGTCAGTGCCTTTGGAGGTGGAAGAGAGGGATGGTATGAGTGATGTTTTGCTAGGCATCATACATACATTGGGACAGTTGCTCATCCACACAATTGGGGGTAATAGGCATTTGTGTTTGGAAGAGCACGTAATTTGATACATGGGTGGTTAATGCACGCATATGCCGGCGTCACTCATGTTGGCCAGGAACAGTGCTGTCTGACATGCATACTATTTTGGACATGCACGCTGTCTGACTCGTGGGATTTCCTACTTTGTGGGGTATGTGTCATGTAAGATATTGCCTTGCACCATGCATCTGCATGTGTCTGTGATGCATCAGCCTACTTTGTGGGGAGTGTGTGTGTGTGGGCGACCATAGCTTGACTCTTAGAACTGACATTGGGGTTGACTTTCATCAGATTTGGCATAGCAGTGTTAACTTTGAACACTCCCCTCCATCGCCTGATGTTGTGGCCCCACACCCCATCTCGCCGACACCTTCGATGGATTCCATCCCAATCATGCTTGCGCATACGTCCTCCCATGGGGTGAGCTTTATCGGGGAACTGGGACTTCCTCCTGTTCCCATGGCCTGGCTGCGATTGACAGACAGGATGTTGCGCACCCTTAGATGCAGGTCGTCCCAAAGCTTGCGACTGTCTTTCACTGTGCGTGGTGTGTTCCCCACAGCACTAACCTTCTGGGCAACAAGTGCCCAGATCTCTTTCTTCCTTAGCACTCTCTCTCTCTTCATGTTGCTACAGAAGACAGTGGCAGCATGCTCCTGCAGAATGTCCACAAGCATCTGGAGCTCATCCTCGTTGAAATGTTCTTTTCTCATACAGGCAGCTCCCTTCTTCAGGGCCTTAGGCATTGTGGTCTTGGAGGTGGATGTTTTTAAACAATCAGCAGTGTCCCAAGGGTCGTGTGTGGTGAGGATGGCAATGGATTGTGTTGTAAAAGAAAGCTGCCGTGCTCCTTCCCGTTCCTGTTCGATGACGCTACTTCTGGTTCCGCTTATTAGCGGTGACCGTAAATAGAGGTGACCGCTAATTACGGTCACCGCTATTTACGGTCACCGCTAATAACGCATTGAACAATGTCGATAGTGTTATCTGCGCTATGCTTGATGCCGGTAAGGGCTTTTTGGGAGCCTTTTACGGCATGGTGATAGATACCTTACTGGCATGGCGTAAAGCTCGTGCCCACGAAGTCGTAATAGTCCTCTATTAGTGGACTGGTGCCAACACGGACACGCTATTTGCGCCATGCCGGTAAGGGACGTTACTTACCTCCAAACTCGGAATGAGGGCCATAGATTAAAAATAAAGAATCAATTTACTGGTGTGAGCAGGGCATGCCTGAATGGCTAAGGGGGCAGCCAGCGCCTGTCTCCCCTTCCCTGCTCAGCATGTCAGCCACAAGTAAAAAATAGATACAAAATAAAGTATCAGCTTACTGGTGCGAGCAGGGCATGCCCGAATTGCTAAGTGGGCTGCCAGAGTCAATCTCCTCCTCCCTGCTCAGCATAAGTCAGCCACAAGTAAAAAATAAAGAATCAGCTTACTGGTGCGAGCAGGGCATGCCCGAATGGCTAAGGGGACAGCCAAAGACCATCTCCCCCTTTCTGCTCAGCATAAGTCATCCACAAGTAAGAAATAGGTTCAAAATAAAGAATCAGCTTGCTGGTGCAAGCAGGGCACTCCTGAAAGGCTAAGGAGGCAGCCAGAGTCCGTCTCTCCCTCCCTGCTCAGCATAAGTCAGCCACAAGTAAAAAATAGATTCAAAATGAAGAATCAGCTTACTGGTGCGAGCAGGGCATGCCTGAATGGCTAAGGAGGCAGCCAGAGTCCGTCTCCGCCTCCTTGCTCAGCATAAGTCAGCCACAAGTAAAAAATAGATAAAAAATAAAGAAACAGCTTACTGGTGAGAGCAGGGCACGCCTGAATGGTTAAGGGGCAGCCACAGTCCGTCTCCCCCTCCCTGCTCAGCATAAGTCAGCTACAAGTAAAAAATAGATTAAAAATAAAGAATCAGCTTGCTGGTGCTAGCTGGGCACGTCCAAATGGCCAAGGGGACAGCCAGAGTCCGTCTCCCCTTCCCTGCTCAGCATAAGTCAGCCACAAGTAAAAAATAGATACAAAATAAAGAATCAGCTTACTGGTGCGAGCAGAGCATGCCCAAATTGGTAAGTGGGAAGCCAGAGTCTGTCTCCCCCTCCCTGCTCAACATAAGTCAGCCACAAGTAAAAAACAGATAAAAAATAAAGAATCAGCCCGCTTGTGCGAGCAGGGCACGCTCAAATGGCTAAGGGGGCTGCCAGAGTCTGTCTCCCCTTCCCAGCTCAGCATAAGACAGCCACAAGTAAAACATAGATACAAAATAAAGAATCAGCCTACTGGTGCGCGCAGAGAGTGCCTGAATTGCTAAGTGGGCAGCCAGAGTCCGTCTCCCCCTCCCTGCTCAGCATAAGTCTACCACAAGTAAAACATAGATTAAAAATAAAGAATCGGCTTACTGGTGTGAGGCAGGCACACCTGAATGTCTAGGAGGGCAGCCACAGCCCATCTCCCCCTCCCTGCTCAGCATACGTCAGACACAAGTTAAAAATAGATTAAAAATAAAGAATCAGCTTACTGGTGCGAGCAGGGCATGCCTGCATGGCTAAGGGTGCAGCCAGAGTCCGTCTCCCCTCCCTGCTCAGCATAAGTCTGCCACAAGTGAAACATAGATTAAAAATAAAGATTCAGCTTTCTGGTGCAAGCAGGACACACCTGACTGCCTAAGGGGACAGCCACAATCCGTCTCCGCCTCCCTGCTCAGCATACATCAGCCACAAGTAAAAAATAGATGAAAAATAAAGAATCAGCTTACTGGTGCTAGCAGGGCACGTCCGAATGGCCAAGGGGGCAGCCAGAGTCCGTCTCCCCCTCCCTGCTCAGAATAAGTCAACCACAAGTAAAACATAGATAAAAAATAAAGAATCAGCTTACTGGTGCGAGCAGAGCTTGGCCAAATTGCTAAGTGGGCAGCCAGAGTCTGTCTAACCCTCCCTGCTCAGCATAAGTCAGCCACAAGTAAAAAACAGATACAAAATAAAGAATAAGCTTGCTGGTGCGAGCAGGGCACACCCGAATGGGTAAGGGGGCAGTCAGAATCCGTCTCCCCTTCTCTGCTCAGCATAAGTCAGCCACAAGTAAAAAATAGATTAAAAATAAATAGTCAGTTTACTGGTGCTAGCAGGCAACGTCCTAATGGCCAAGGGAGCAACCAGAGTCCGTCTCCCCCTCCCTGCTCAGAATAAGTCAACCACAAGTAAAACATAGATTAAAAATAAAGAATCAGCTTACTGGTGTGAGGCAGGCATGCCTGAATGGCTAAGTGTGCAGGCAGAGTCGGTCTCCCCTCCCTGCTCAGCATAAGTCTGCCACAAGTAAAACATAGATTAAAAATAAAGAATCAGCTTACTGGTGCGAGCAGGGAACACCTGAATGTCTAAGGGGGCAGCCACAGTCCATTTCCCCCTCCCTGCTCAGCATACGTCAGACACAAGTAACAAATAGATTAAAAATAAAGAATCAGCTTGCTGGTGCAAGCAGGGCACGCCTGTTTGGCTAAGGGCGCAGCCAGAGTCTGTCTCCCCTCCCTGCTTAGCATACATCAGCCACAAGTAAAAAATAGATGAAAAATAAAGAATCAGCCCACTGGTGCGAGCAGGGCACGCCCGCGAATGGCTAATGGCTTAGCCAGAGTCTGTCTTCCCCTCGCTGCTCAGCATAAGTCAGCCACAAGTAAAAAATAGTTTAAAAATGAAGAATCTGCTTACTGGTGCGAGCAGGGCACACCTGAATGGCTAAGGAGGCAGCCAGTGTCCCTCTCCACATGTTGAACAAAGGTCAAACTGGAGTGGAAGCCAATAAATCAATTGTCAAATGCACCTCAAGCAGTTTCCCACAGCGAAAACCCCTTCTGGGCCCTCACAGCCAGGCCGCAATTTTGTTTTGGCCAGGTGGCCCCAGCTAGTTTGCAACTGCCAATACTAAAGGTGGGCAGGAAAAGTTTCTTTATTTGTTTACCGTCAGTGTGGGAGGCATTTGTAATACATATCAATCTCAGTGGGCTTTACCAAACATTCGTACAATCAGTGATGCGTGGTTTACCTTGCACACTCTTGGCCCCTGGAGCTCATGTAATTGTTACATTGTCCAACTAGGCAGTTAAAAGGCCAGGTTAAAGGATAGTTCCGGGACTTTTTTTTTATTGTCCCTACGGGTCGGCCATGTGTTTGTAAGCATAAATCGGTAGATCGTAGGAAACTTTCCTATGGACCTTACCCGACTTTTCGCCCATTATCGCACTCGAAATCAGCCTCCATTTTGTGATAATCCTATCATTCCGCCGCATCGACCTGGCTCACCTGCCTTTGCGGCACTAAATCAAATCCCCCGCCCCTGAAACAGACTTTATCAAAACATTCATATTCCCCGCCTCTATCCGTGACGTGACTGAGCTGCGTAGGCAAACGCGCCCAGGCGTCTTCTACGTGACTCCACACAGACCCCGGAAATCAACACAGATCAGCTCACAATACAGCGCACCACAATTCGGAATATGAAACTGTACTTTGAAATCAAACCGCAAGATTGTAAATGTGGTAAAGTACATTTATTTGACATCAAATGTTTAGAGAATATTCAGCGATTTGCATTTTTATTTGCTCATGTTCCAAAAAGTTTGTATTGAGGAACGCAATGGTCCTTTGCTGTACACAGGGTCTTAGAGCATCTCACAATACAGCACCACAATTCGGAATGTGAAACCGTGGTTTAAAAGCAAACGGCAAGATTGTACATTTGGCAAAGTACGTTTATTGGACATCAAATGTTTAGAGAATATTCAGCGATTTGCATTTTTCTTTGCTCTCGATCCAAATTAGTTCGTCTTGAGGGAAGCGATGTTCGTGTGCAGTACACAGGGTGTTGGTTTACGATAAAAATAAGCTCTTCTGTCGCACTGATAATCGCATGGCTGTTCCAACAACGAGGCACTAGGCCACCACAACGGTAGGTATGTTGCATCTAACCGTTAGTACCGCGTAAGGGCATACTTGTACTTGGCGATCGTCCCATAAAATGGTCAGGGTGGTAACGTTGTTCACGCGGAGAAGCAACTGGCGGCTGTAGAAGCCGTCCGCCGGTGTCTGGTACTCGTGACACAGACAGTAGTGAATGATGTACCTAAAAACATAAAAAATGAAATTAGTCTCACCATCAGATCCTTATTAAAATTATTCATTTCATAGCGAGGACAGCGCTACTGGGTGTACACAAGTGTTTAAAGGCGTGGCGAGGCATGGAGGGGGGGGGAGTGGAGTACAAGGTAAGTAGCATAAAATAATAAATAAATAGGGCCAGCTGGTGGCAAGTGCAAGGTAAGTGCAGAACAAGTGCTGGGAAGGGGGGGCTGTAGGATACTGAGACAGTCCCCCAGTGCAGGGGTTGACAGGGAGGCAGTGCAGGTGGAGAGTGGAAGGGCCCAGGACCGAGGTCGCAGACAGTGGACCAGTTGTAGCAGGGGAGAGGGAGAGAGAAAGCAGAAGCAAAGAGGAAGGTTTTGAGGTGCTTCAGTAAAAGCAGATGTTTCTCCTCCAGATAGTGCGCGGTAGAAAACACTATGCCACATAGAACGAACAAGTACAACTGAACCCGTCTTTAAAGCCACTGTATAGTAATGAAATTGCGGTATAAACTCATCAAAAGTTACTTACATTATATTTGCATTTTCCATTGTGTCTCTGTGTAGGGCAGACCCGAAACACCACTCCTTCTTTGCCGACGTTACTTCTTCTAATGAACGTGGCTCATCGTTTCGTTTCTGAAATTTTATTCATTATCTTTTCTTAGTCTTTCAGGATGGTCCCGGCCTGTCAAGGTCAAATCACAATAGAACCTTATATTGGGTCGTGGGCCGTTCCGCCACCCGAGCAAAACATCAAAGCAGCTGACCTTCACTTTGAGCGAGCACACATTTCTAGTTAGCTCCAGTTAGTGTAAGGGCATCTTGTCTGCGTGCCTTTTTTTTTATTGTCCCTATGGGTCGGCCATGTGTTTGTAATACGGAAACATTCTATAATTTTTGTAAAAATGATTTATATTACTGTTTGGTTTAATTGCAATGGGCCTGCAACATGAGGAGACTCGAGAGAACAGACAATCGAATTACAATCATTTAAACCGTGATGTGTATTTCTCAATGAGCTCTGCTTTAGGTGGACATGGAACAGAGGCAATGTTGGGTGGCAATGCAGTTGTCCCCTGCATAGGTTCGTTCACCACTCCATGTATGTGCCTATCGAGGACATCTACGATAAGTCTCTCAATAAACTCATATTGCATATCCTCAAACACTGGTTTGATCACCCATTGTTTACTTCTTTTAGTGAAGGCCTTATTGTAGCGAAGCGTCCCTAAAGTTCCGGTCGTCCTACTTTGTTGACGGCCAACATTATGGTTATGTGCCAAGACCGCTAGAAGAGTCCGATTTATCATGCCTTCCATGCCAAAATGCAATCTTTTGGGCCTGTACTTTAGGCACATATTGTGGAACACCTCCAAATCTCCTGTGTGGCAGAATTCCGTGAGTCCCCTCAAATCTCTTGTTATAGTTTTATCAAATACAATCTTTTCAATGGCCTTGTGAGTGGGTGATGAAGGAATCAACCACTTCTTCTTCCGTGCCTCCTCTGTGGACAAATGGCCATGTTCACATTTGTGGAAATGCTCATTTGTCGACCATCGATGTACGTTGCTACAGTGCAACATTACTGACCGCCATTTTTCCAGTAGAATTTCCAACGACCCTTCACATGTTTTTGAGCTCCACCAAAGATGGTTGCTGATTGACTTGGACCACTGTGAAATACCTTGCATATCTTTTTTTTTTCCTGCAGCCGACAATTTTTTATTGATTGATTTTGCAAGATGCCAAACGTCAAATTGGTGATTTATATTTTTGTACTGTTCTCTCATTGTCTTGGCAATTGAAACGTGTCTGTCCGTGGCTATCAGGTCGATCACCATTCCCCGCGATTGTAGTTCTTGCAATGATGCTACAAAGCCAACTTTCTCCATGGCCACTGAGGATGTACTTTGTGACACCTGCACGACCACCGAACTCACAATTTTCTTACTTTCCATGTCCTGAAAGTGGTAGGTGCAGTACTTGGCTGAAAATCCTGGACTGTCGCATTGTCCATCACCGGCTAGCCTGAAGCGTTTGCCCGCGAATGTACTTTCCATTGACATTTTTTCCATTCTCCAAGCTTCGCTGATGGCTGGAAATAGATAATCGGTTTGGTATTTGTAGAACTGACTTTTCGCAATGAAATGGATTCCCACAAACTGAAAGAAATACTGTAACTTTTTAAAACTTGAACCACTAAAAAGTGCGGCCGCTGCACAAAGTAGATTGCCTGCTGGCAGTTGCCCCAGCATGGGTTGTGCAGACCATGCGAACGGATGATATTGTGTACAGGTGGCATGTATTTTAAGGTTAGTGCCTCGAATTGCACGAGTCACATTAATCAATGGCTCCCCACATACTTCCCCACCAACCCAATGCCCACATTTCATCATCATAATAATATCCATCAAACAGCTATCGAATACAATGAATTTGGCCTCTTTCCTTATACTGTCACTCTGCATCCCAGCTGGTTCGGCCTGTAACGTTGAGGACATGTCACTCGCATGAAAGGTACAATCTCTGATATCGTCTTCCGCTATGCTGAGTGATATTGATGGTGTTTCATTGTCGTCCACTTCATTCTCTTCCATTGCAACATCTGTTCCTTGTCCGGAGATGGGAGAAAAAAACAATGTCTTCAACTTTCGCGTGCTCTTATTTTTTGCGGGTGTGGATTCTGTGAATTGATCTACGACTGCATCCAAACTACCAGGAGGACATTCACTATCAATGGCTGGTGGTGGTATAGCTACGTTGTCAATCACTTCATATTCTTCCCATTGGCACGATGCATCTCCAGTCTCAAGTCCCTGCCAAAAGGTTTGACAAGCAACATCTCTCGTTCGCTTCACTGTCTGTGTAGATCTAGTTCTTACACCCACTCGCAACTAGAGGACAGATTAGAAAAGGGATGTTCAGTTTAAACACAACTTACAGTATTGAACTATTGACAGTGAAAGACAACATAATATAGTGAACAGGACACTAACCTTCTTTTGCTTTCTTTTCTTTGAAACTTTCTTTCCTCGAACTTCAACATCTGGACGCTGTTGCTCCGACTCGTGTGTGCATGTCTCCACTTCCTCTCGCGCTGCAACGACTATACTTTCATGATAAGCACATCCATCACTCACTGAGGCTCCATCGACTCGCTGAAACATAGAACTTTCATTAGTATGTATAATAATATTGAAAACACAAAATGTACTTGGGGACCAATACCCATACGTACATCTCAATAGCAAAACACGAATGAACGCATTGTGTAGAACATTCAAACGACAATAGTTCACGCATTGTTGATCTAGTTAGATTGAACTGTCAAGATCCATACCTCGGGCTCCGCATAGACTTCCATTGATGATATTATTGAAGATGAGGCTTCAGCAACTCCCTGAAACACAGTAATTGCATTAGTATGGTTTTGTATTTTGTTTAAAAGAACATAAACTTTCTGCAGGCGTCAACGGCTCATCTAAATAGACCTGCACAAATGATCAGTTGTCTAAAATAAATAATGGATATCTAAATATGATTCGATTTGCTCCATCGTTGGAAGTGTCACCACCCAGAGATCTGCATCAACTACTAGGGGTGATGTTCTTGTTGAAGAAGCTCCGTCAGCTCCCTGAAACATAGTACTTGCGTTAATAAAGAAGGAAGTATAGCGGATGTAATCACGTCATTTGATCTCGCATGATTGATCTGTCAGTATCCATACCTCGAAATGCATAAGAACATCAAGGGACGCTGTAACTGCGGTGCACACTTCTGCAAGCTGTTGCGCCGACCCGTAACTGCATGCTCCCCCTTCCTCTTGGACTAATGCTCCATCGACTCCCTGAAACATAGGACTTTCATTAGTAATGAACACAATATTGAAAAAAGAAGACACATAGGAGGGCGACGACAGAAGGACATACCAATGGCTAAAAACGAAAGAAACATTGTGTGTAACAATCACGCTACAAGAATGCAAGATCTGATGATCTCCATCGATGGAACTGTCCGGAAACGTACCTCGAGCATCTGAGTGACATCTACGGTTGTCGTCAATGCGTTGGACTCCTCAGCATCTCCCTGAAAGACAGTACTTGCATTATTTTGGATAACAATAATTATAACTGAAAACAAAGACTAGAGGACGAGTACTGTGGTGTACCATTAGGTAAAATAATTACACGATCAATTAAAACTATTGATTTACATGCCTAAAACAAGTCAGTGTCAGAATAGCTAAGTAAGATTACCCGATAGGCGCTTGAAGTGGCTGATGACTGCAATAACGACACGGATGGAGAATCTTCAGCCTTCATATTGAGTGGATACATAAATGGGGAAATTATTGTTAGCTAATGCTACACACTACCGCAATGCCGAGAGATAAATACGTAAACTTGACTCACCAGTGGAGGGATGTGGACGAATAGAGTGGGAATAGCGGTTGAGAGCAATTTTCGCCTCGCTCGCGGTGTTTTCGTCCTTATTAGCAATGATGTGGAGTACATGTCTGGGCTAAAGTGCCTGCTGCAGATGCGGTATCGATCACCCCTCTTGTCCGCAAAGACTTCTAGGACTCTACTTTCTATCTCAGAGGCTGGATATCCGCAATATCGGACCCATTCTCTTATCTGATCTATTGTCTTAGGGAAAACATGCATTATAGTACCTTCAGATTTGTTATGGGTCTTCGAAGGGCAACCGCCAATGGAACAGGCAGGCATTATGGAAAGTTCTGAAAAGTAAAGATCAACAATTCTCTATGAATACCAATGTGTTAAAACATTAAATGACACATAAAAGGTTCAATGCAAGGTCCGTTTTGGTTCTTGGAACTATACACGTTATTCACATGCGGATAAGTATTTCAATAACTTTCAAAAAATAGAAAAAGTAATTTGACTAAACTCAGAACATGTGACTAGTTCCTTGCATGTACTGTCGTGAACGAAAAGAAAACATGGATGCAATTTGATGACTACTAGCAAATAGATATAAATTAAAAAATTGGACGCAAAATGATTATGGTACATGGACTTACCTTGACGAACAAACAGTTAGATGCAGGGATCAGAGTAGTTTCTTGTCGTAGAACAGGGAGCAGTTCACAGGTTGCAAACTGACGAGTTTGCTCAAAGTGGTCACGGAAGTTCACAGAGACGAAGAGCAGATAACCAGCACCTTCACGGGTTGACTAGCAAAGCGCAAAGAAGTTCTCATTAGAAATATGAAGTGGGTTATAAAGAATTCGAAACAGGGGTGTGTTTGTGAATGAATGACGTGTATATGTCGTGGCATTATGCGGTCTGCAGGGGGCCGTCCAGCGTGAGGGGGGATGCTTGGCAGGAGACACGGGGTCTGTAGGTAGACATGGGAACAACAACCCATGCTCTATAGACCACTTTGAAGTGTACATGGTCTTTGGCACCTCTTGGCCTTTATCGCTCCCTGACAGCTCCACTTGCCAGCACAAGTACCCCGGTGCGAACTGCCTTTGATAGGGCGGGGGGTGGATCGGGGCGGTGGTCGTGCAGACAAGACACAGGAAGACTCGTGAATGGAGACACACTTATGTGGATTGCAGGGGGCCGTCCAGCGTGAGGGGGGATGCTTGGCAGGAGACACGGGGTCTGTAGGTAGACATGGGAACAACAACCCATGCTCTATAGACCACTTTGAAGTGTACATGGTCTTTGGCACCTCTTGGCCTTTATCGCTCCCTGACAGCTCCACTTGCCAGCACAAGTACCCCGGTGCGAACTGCCTTTGATAGGGCGGGGGGTGGATCGGGGCGGTGGTCGTGCAGACAAGACCAGTTTGCCGCAGGGCCTCACCAAGGAGAGGCCATCTAACTGAATGTAAGAGGATGGCTGCAGGATCTACTACATGGAATGCAGGGGGGTGAGTTTATAAATACCTCACCCTCCCAGGAGAATATACACTAGATTCATTTAAAAAATCAAAACAACCATTGTTAAAATATATGTTGGGCTTTATTTTAGATTTTAATTAAACATAAATAATAAACATTACACATTGTAAAGTTGAGGTTGCAGCACATCGAGGGAAAATCCGCGGTATTGTCCACTGTCACTGGGGAAATGTTGTCTAATGGCAAGTACCGCACAGGCAGGTATTACTCTCCGAACGCGGTGTCCGAGCCTCCCGTGAAGCCACCAAGTGAAGCAACGATAGGCCACCAGCCTGTACCACCTGTGAAAAAAAAAGATGCAAACTGTATTAAACTGACCAAACTTTCTTATCAATGTCGATTCAGGTAACACAATTCATTTTTCTTAGAAAAAAATTATATCTAGAAAATGCACTATATGGAACAAATTTACATGCGTTCGAATGATATGTAAATGTAATTTTATATGTGGGAGACGACCATGAAATAGTGGTGGCATCACTGACATCACAAACAGAGTATACTTACTCGTTACTCGGATTACGCGGACGAACAGTGCCGCGAAGTTCGTGCATAAGCACCATCATCATCCTCAACACGGTCCGTGAGAGGCAGGCTTCCCTGAACTCTGGCAGCTCGGTGATGCATTGCGGACTTTGCTCGCCTTCCTGCAGACTTTGCTCGCTTTCCGAAATGTAGGCCAAGCACCCGGAATTTTCACGGCAGCAGCAGTTCTCCTCCTCAGTTGGCATTAGCTCGCACCGATTGCACGTGCACCAGGTGGAGACGCCGTCCATGCGACATGGTCCAGGCTCTTCATCCGTTGACTGGTCCTCCCAACTGCCGTCCGAATCCCCATCGTTTTCGCGTGCTTGACTTTCCAGTAGTTCTTCCTCGGTGTACTCGGGCTCGTACATATACGGCATTATTGTGGCCATTGTGCGGTAAAGATAGTAAAATAATTTACAGAGATGGTACAGGTGTTCACACGGGCTACAAGCGGCGAAGGTAGCTGACCAGAGCACTGAAACGAGTCACAGAATACTCAAAGTAACACAGAGAGAGGAATGGAATCGAAAATCTGCTGCTGTGTGTTGTGAAACGGTCTGTTTATACTTATTGGGGAAAGAGGCGTCCTGCCATTTCCATGGCAACACGTCAATAGCTGAGGCGCAGCGATTGTTGACACGAGACGTGCTTGAAATGGGCAGTACGCGTCTGCTGATGTCAGGCTCAGGGGCGGGGGATTTGATTTAGTGCCGCAAAGGCAGGTGAGCCAGGTCGATGCGGCGGAATGATAGGATTATCACAAAATGGAGGCTGATTTCGAGTGCGATAATGGGCGAAAAGTCGGGTAAGGTCCATAGGAAAGTTTCCTACGATCTACCGATTTATGCTTACAAACACATGGCCGACCCGTAGGGACAATAAAAAAAAAGTCCCGGAACTATCCTTTAAGGTCTCTCTGTCCTTGAAGATATTATGAGCTAACAGAAGCAAGCCTCCATCAAGATAACCATTAGTTTTGAGCGTTGCCAAAACATTGCTTGCGCCAAACACCTGTGGAGCCAACCACAGCTCGGCCTTCCTGGCTCAGGCTATAGGTTTTACAACAGAACAGAAACAGTTCATCATAAACGCTGCCATTTGTAGATAACAGTAAGAGAACACGCCAAGTACATGTAAAACCAGGTGGAATAGAATAGGGCTGCACTGCTGATATGCAAGAGTTGCCACAATTTCAGGGTGTCATTGATATAGAACATAATGGCGCAAACATCTTGAAAACGAGAGTGCTAGTGCTATAACATTTCAGTTTTTGCTCAATAAGGGAATAGTTTCTTACCTGTAACTCCATTTCTCCAGCATTGGTATCTTTCATGGATTCACATGCTTTGAATATTCCCCGTCGTCAGGCTGGGAATCCCCGGTACATTATATAGACCCTTTCCCGTAGGAAAACTTTTTCGACGCTTATGCGTCCTATCCACCTCGTTTTGTATCATGCGTGCCCGTGCCGTCAGGACGTCATGATATAAATACAGGCCCCGCCCCCGCGCTCCCTCAGATTTCGGCCCCCAAAGTAGTGGGGGAACCGGTTTGCATGATCAGGGGAGGCAGGTGGGCGCATGTGAATCCATGAAAGATACCAATGCTGGAGAAATGGAGTTACAGGTAAGAAACTATTCCCTTCTCCAGCATTGGATCTTTCATGGATTCACATGCTTTGAATAGATTACATAGCAGTACTACCCCCAAGAGGAGGTGTGCATGCAAACCCCTATACATTCTTCGCAAAAGGCCGTTCCCTAAGATTATGTATACATCAGTAATAGTTTACATAGGGAAAAAACGGACCACATACAGTCATAAATTCCACAGGATGCCACCCCGCAGCCGGGGCTTACCTTACTGGAATAGGTGTCGAAGCACCGCCTGTCCCATCCGGGTGTCTTCGGCATGTTGCTGCGACAGGCAGTAATGGCGGGTAAAGGTGTGTGTAGTCGCCCAGGTAGCCGCCATGCAGATGTCCCCTAGAGGGACTCCGGCCCACAGTGCCGTCGACGATGCCGCTGCTCTAGTTGAATGAGCTCTTGGCCGTCGTAGAAGAGGCTTCCCTGCCTTGGAATGGCAGTACGAGATGGTAGATGACACCCATCTTGAAAGTCCTTGCTTTGAAATGGCTTTTCCTCTAGCACCCAACCCATAGGCCACAAACAGCTGTCTCGTTTCTCTGAACGGTTGCGTACGATGAAGATAAAACTTGAGAGCCCTTTTTACATCCAATGTGTGTAGCATGCGCTCCGCTCCCGAGCATGGCTCCGGAAAAAACGTAGGCAACACGATAGAAGAGTGTTTATGAAACACCGAAGGAGCTTTTGGTATGAACTGTGGGTTAGTGGCTAGGACTACCTTGGTCTTGAAAAATCGTAAGTATGGTGGGTCCACCATTAGAGCCTGAACTTCTGAGATACGTCGGGCTGAAGTGATGGCCACCAGGAAGGCCAATTTCCACGACAGAAACTTCAGAGACGATGATGACATTGGCTCAAACGGAGGTTTCATAAGAGACGTTAAGATCAGATTGAGGCTCCACTCCGGTGGAAATTTCTTCTCTGGAGGGAAACTCCGAAAGAGGCCTTTAAGGAAGTGCTTAATCAGGCGGTCGCTGAACAATGGTGCCGAGTGCCGTCGACGAGTAAACCTGGAAATGGCTGCTAGGTGTACTTTTATTGACGACACCGACAGGCCCATTTGAGCTAATAACAGCAAGTATGGAAGGAGCTGTTCCGGCCTAATCGATTGCGGGGCCAAACCTGGTTGATCCTCACACCATTGACAGAACCTTTTCCATTTGTACGCGTATGAGGCGTTTGTGGAAGGTGCTCTTGCCGCTTGCAGGATACGTCGACAGTCCTCCGGAATCGTTAGCCGACCAAATTCGGCGAAGTCAGGAGCCAGGCCGTCAACTTGAGGCTGTCCGGGTCGTGATGCCAAACGACACCCTCCTGTCGAGACAGAAGGTCGGGGGTCTTCTGGAATCTCATCGGTTCCGCCGCCGCTAAGTGTAGTAGGTCTGAAAACCACACTTGTCTGGCCCAGTATGGGGCCACCAGAATTACCCGACATGGGTACCTGAGGATCCATTGCAACGTCCTCCTGACAAGGGGAAAAGGAGGAAATGCGTACAGGAATTTGTTCGTCCATGGGAATGAGAACGCATCCCCCAGTGAGCCCTGCTGAGGCCATCTGCTTGCGTACTGATGGCATTTCTTGTTGTTCTTCGTTGCAAACAGGTCTATGGAAGGGTGTCCCCATTCCTTGAATACTTGTTGAAGTTGTTGGTCGTTCAGCACCCATTCGTGAACTTCGTTCATTTCTCTGCTGAGGGCATCGGCTTCCACGTTTTTCACTCCTGGTAGGTGAAATGCTAAGATTTGTATGTTGTGTTGAAGGGCCCAATGCCAGATTTTCTGTGCCTCTGTCGATAGGGACCTGGAACGTGTCCCTCCTTGTTTCCTCAAGTAGAACATCGTAGTGGTGTTGTCCGTCATGACACGCACCACCGAGTCCCTCAGTTGCGGAAGAAAAGACTTCAGAGCCCATCGCACTGCTCTCAGTTCTAGCAGGTTGATATGCAGGGAGGACTCCTGCAAAGACCACTGGCCTTGTACCTGTAACATATCCAGATGAGCTCCCCATCCGCTCAGCGATGCATCCGTCACCACCGTCTTTTGGAACTCTGGTTCCAGTAGAGGCATCCCTCTCGTTAGGTGAGTAGACACTTTCCACCAGCCGAGTGCTTGAACTAGTTGTTCGTCGACGACCAGTCTGTCGGACCAGCGACCTCTGCTCTGTGCCCAACGGTCCGCTAGAAATTCCTGGCAAGGCCTCATAAACAGACGGCAGTTGTTTATTAACGGAATGCAGGACGACATGGTCCCTAGCAGGGACATGTACTTGCGCACAGAGACTCTGGTACCGCCGCTCCATTCCGACGCCTTGTTTTGAAGTTTCTGAATTCTTTCGCTGGATGGTTTCACCAGGCTTGTGTGCGTATGAAACTCCGCTCCTAGAAAGACCAAGGTCCTCGAAGGCTCTACTGAGGACTTGTTGAAGTTTATTGCGAAGCCCAGTTCCTGTAAGATGGACATTGTGGCTCGTAGACTGTCTCGTGTTTGTTCCTTGGATGACCCTCTGATTAGCCAGTCGTCTAGATATGGATAGACATGATGACCATCCTTCCTTAAATGGGCCGCTATAGGGGCCAAGCACTTGGTGAACGTCCTGGGGGAGGACTTGAGCCCGAACGGGAGGACCTTGAACTGAAAATGCTTTCTCCCGACGACGAATCTTAAATATCTCCTGTGTCGTGGGCGTATTGGGATGTGAAAATAAGCATCCTGAAGGTCTAGTGAAGAGAGATAGTCCATGGGTTGCACCGATCTGATAACCTCTTGGAGTTTTAGCATTTTGAATTTTTGGCTCTTTAGCCACTTGTTGAGTACCCTCAGGTCGAGAATGGGCCTCCATTTGCCGTTTGGCTTTTTGACAACAAAGAACCTGGAATAAACTCCTTGGCCTTCCTGTGCCACAGGAACTCTCTCTATCGCCCCTTTTCGCAACATAAGCTCCGCCTCTTGTCGTAGGATTTGGAGGTGGGGCTGTGTCGAGAATAAAGGAGGAAGACGCGGAGGCTTGTCTTTGAATTGCAGCGCATGACCCATGCGAATCGTGTCTAGGACCCATCGATCTTTGGTGATGCATTTCCATCGGTCGAAGTGATGAGAGACTCGACCCCCCAGGACGTTCCGAAGGCCGTCATTGGTTGCTGGTTTGCTTGTTCTTCGTTGACGACGGACCTGAGCCTCGCCGCCTGGAGGCTTGATAGTCCCTGCTTCCACGTGCCGACTGGGACGCTCGTCTGAACCCTTGTGAAGAGTACGAGGGCCTGTTAAATCCACGGTCCCTCGAGGCTCCAAAGCGGGAGTTTCCAGAAGCACCTCTGAAAGGGCGAAAAGAGCGAAAATTTCTACCCGTTTGAAGGGCGCCGAGGGACCTAGCAGTATCCGTGTCTTCTTTCATCCCTTTCAGCGCTTCATCAACTTTTTCGCCAAACAGGTGCTCCCCTTCGCATGGCATGTCCAGGACTTTGTACTGTACTTCAGGACGGAAAGTAGTACATTTGAGCCACGCTTGTCGACGAAGCACTACTCCATGGTTGATTTGTTTGAAACCAGACTCTGCTAGGTCCACTGCGATATTAATAGCGTGGTTCGAGGCCTCCTCGCCGTCCCGCACCAGTAACATAGCTGCTTTTCGGTGTTCGTCTGGCAGGTGTTCTAGGATAGGGGCTAATTTGTGCCACATTTCCCTATCATATCGTGACACGATCGCTAAGGAATTGGCTGCTCTTACTGTCGTCGCTCCGACCGAGAGCACCTTCTTTCCAAATGCGTCCTGCCTCCTAGCCTCGCTTTCCGGTGGCGTTGAACATTTCTGCTGGACCCTGGCCTTCCTAGCTGCTGCCGCCGACACCACCGAGTCAGACAAAGGCTGTGATGTTAGACATTTTGGAGTGGACTCAGGAGCTTTAAACTTTTTCTCGATCCGTCCCTTTATGGCTGGTTCCGAGAACGGATGGCGCATCGTTTTGAGACCTTCTTGCCACACGTGGTCAAGGATTGGGATGGCAAATACCGATTTTCTCCTTTGACCCATATGGTCAAAAAGGAAACAGTCTTTCCTCTGCTCCTCAGGAATCAAGCCGAATTCGGAACACGCTTTCCCCATCATTGCATGGAAGGCTCCCACATCATCAGGGGGAGATGGCTGTGTCTGGCTCCTCGTAGACTCCAATTCTACATCCGAATTCCATGTCGGGTCCCTCGACGGTGACAGGGAGATGTCTGACCCAGAGTCATCATGTATAGAGTCGGACTCCGACAACTCACCCTCCTCCTGAGCTCGAGGACGATCTTTTACCGCCTGGGGAGCCGATGGGTGATTCGTCGACGAGCGAGCCGTACAAGTTTGCTCGTCGACGGAAGGTACAGACAGAAGTGACGATGACGTCCCAGGTTGAGGGAACTGGGTATCCAGCCGCTGTAGTAGCTTCTGAAGAGTATTAAGCACATCCAGAGACAAAACTGTCTGGGGGTTCAGCAACGTGGATGATATAGGTACCATACCCCCGCTCGCACTCGTCGCCGTCGTCGTCGACGTGGAAGGCCGTAAGCCTAAATCCAATGGCTGCAGAACCATGTCACCTTCCCCTTCCGCCGAGCAGGCCGTGTCTGGCTGCAGTAAGACCTCAGGGGGGATCGGGTCATAGACCTCAGGCAGCCAAGCCATAGACTGAGTTTCCGTCGACGAAGGAATCCCAACCGCTGCTGCTTGAACGGTAATAGGCATCGTCAACGACACCGAGGTCGACGAGGAAGTCGTCGTCGTCGAGCCTTTAGACTTCGTTGTCGATTTTGATGCCGACTTCCCGGCTGAAGCTTCTCGACTCACGGAAGACCTGGGACGGTCCCCTGAGGAGGATTTAGACAGCGCCAGCCTCTCCGTCTTAGATGATGAGGAGGAGGAGGGCTTTTTATGAGATGAGGAGGATCCAGCATGTTTCCCCTTATGCTTGTCCTCAGGGCGAATTTCTGCTGGCCGCACCTTCTTCGATGGAGGCTCCGACTTGCTCCTGGAGGCCGTGGAGCCAACTTCCGAAGCCGGGTAGGCACCCGCTCCGTCATTAAGCCAGTCGACCAGCCTTCTTTTACGGTCCTTAAGGGTTTTTTGGGAGAAACCCTGGCATATCTCACATGTATCCGCCGCGTGGTGCGGGTGGAGACAGTAGATACAGTCCATGTGGCCGTCTCCTTCATAAACCTTTTTGAGGCCACAGGTTGCACATGGGCGAAATAACGCCTTTCCAGACATAATTCTCCAGATTTGAACTTCGCTTACGCGAAACAGACAAAAAAACAATCTAGTTATCACTAGTAGTAACACGAAGATCCCACTGCTTTGAAAGACGGTTGAAATCTGAGGGAGCGCGGGGGCGGGGCCTGTATTTATATCATGACGTCCTGACGGCACGGGCACGCATGATACAAAACGAGGTGGATAGGACGCATAAGCGTCGAAAAAGTTTTCCTACGGGAAAGGGTCTATATAATGTACCGGGGATTCCCAGCCTGACGACGGGGAATATTCAAAGCATGTGAATCCATGAAAGATCCAATGCTGGAGAAAGAATGTGCTCTCTATACCTTGTACATTTTTATGACTACGAAATAAACCCTCAGCTGAAACTCTGTAAGTGAAACTCCCAGTTTATACTCTATAAGAGAAACTCCCAGCTGATACTCTGTAAGTGAAGCCCTCAGCTGATACTCTGTAAGTGAAACTCTCAGCTAATACTCTGTAAGTGAAACTCCCAGCTGATACTCTGTAAGTAAAACTCCCAGCTGATACTCTGTAAGTGAAACTCCCAGGTGATACTTTGTAAGAGATACTCTGTAAGTGAAGCCCCCAGCTGAAGCTCTGTAAGTGAAACCCCCAGCTGATATTCACCCCAGCCTATACTCTGTAAGTGAAACTCCCAGCTGATATTCTGTAAGTGAAACCCCCAGCTGATATTCACCCCCAGCTGATACTCTGTAAGAGAAACTCCCAGCTGATACTCTGTAAGTGATACTCTCAGCTGATACGCTGTAAGTGAAACTCCCAGCTGATACTCTGTAAGTAAAACTCCCAGCTGATAGTCTGTAAGTGAAACTCCCAGGTGATACTCTGTAAGTGATACTCTGTAAGTGAAACTCTCAGCTGATACTCTAAGTGAAACTCTCAGCTGATATTCTGTAAATGGTGTTAATAAGGTATACAGGTAGTCGCTCATTTTATGCCTTATTCAGGTCTTGATTGGGACCTGTTTGCTGTTTAAATTTAGAAGAATATAAAAGAGAGTAAAATAACAGAAGGAACGGGAGGAAGCATAGGAAGATAATAGTAAAAGAAGAAACAAGAGGATAGGGATCCTTAGAAGACAAGGGAGTCATACATGGAGTTCTGTAAACATAGGTGGCACGTGCTACCCCTGGATCTGACTGGCCACCCCAGGTTCCACCCCATTATCCTAAAGTATGATCATGTGTGTGTGTCTGCTCGTACTTCATGCCACCCCTGCAGAAGTCAGTGCCCCACTTGGGCCACCCTAGTTAAAAGAGTCTGGACACACCACTGGCTGTAAAGACGGTGCAGGTAACGCTGGGTCCGGAGGATGTTCATAAAGTGCTGTGATGTGTTGAAATGTCAACCGTGGAGGGGGCAGTCAACAGTAGATTTACTTCATAAAACCCACAAGATGTTGTGGAGTTGTGCCTCAATAAAGTAGGGACCCACAAATGTTGTGCGAGTCGTATCTTGGACATTTCCGTGTGAAATTCGTTTGTGTTGGCCTTCGTGGGAATGCTATTTTGGGGATGAGGTGTCAGCTCGCAAAGTTTGACCAGTCCATTATTGTGGAGCCATCAGTGTATAAAGTATTAAGGGTATTCTATTACGGGGGTTTACAGACCTCCCACTTTTGAGAGTTGCTTCGGTCCCTAGTTTGGATGTGGTTTAGGTAGTTTTCTATGGGGATCCATAAATGGGTAAAATTAGCTAGAGAGGCTGGTCCCTGAGAAAGTTTTCTTTCCAATCGCAGGGACCGGCATATTGTGTTCCATCATGTCATGAGGGACAGAATTTCTTGATTTTTCCAGTGGGCGCTGATGCAATGGATCGCTGCTGCTAGTAATACCTTTAGAAGCTGTGTATACTTAAGGATAAGGGTGCTATCTTTATTTAGAGTGTTGGGACAAAGTTCTTTTAGTGAGATGCAGCATGTCCATGATAGTCCATGCTACCTCCCTCCAAAATCTAGATAAGAAAAGGCAGAAAAAACATACGCTCAATTGAGCCTACTTCCTTTGGATCTTCACGGGTCTATGTGATTTTAATAAATTAAAAATCAGCGAATGAAATAACGAAACTTTTATAATTAAAAAATATTGATTTTTTTGTTGGTGGGTCCCCCCCAAATCCCTTTTTCCGCATGCTTTTAAACCCACCCCATTCCCCTCCACACCCATTTTAATCCCTTACTCCACCCCCATATTACATGGCCTGCAGTATCAGCCATGTAGTTATGGTTAAGTTGCTAAACCCATAGGAAGAGCACTTTTTGGGCGGCTCATAACTTTGCTCCCCTGGACGAATCCTCACCAAACATTTTTAAAAAAAGTATATGGCCCACTCTGAA
This sequence comes from Ambystoma mexicanum, assembly GCF_040938575.1. NCBI lineage: Eukaryota > Metazoa > Chordata > Amphibia > Caudata > Ambystomatidae > Ambystoma > Ambystoma mexicanum. The sequence continues at coordinate 522,055,052 of NC_090940.1, forward strand.
AAGTTTGGTGAGGTTTGGTCCGGGGGGGGCAAAGTTATAGGGGGGGGTCCCAAAATGTCTTTTTTTCCCATAGACATAATGGGAAAATCTTTGCTCACGCCTACAGCCCAAACCACTGGACGGATTTTCACCAAATTTGCAGCAGGAGCAGCAGCTTGGTCCCGAAAGTGTGCTTTTGGTAATTTGGTGTAAATCTGTCCAGTAGTTTTTTTTTTAAATGACCAAAACGTAAGGCAAAAAAATAGTGATATCTATGTCTACTCCGTGGACACACTTCCCTGTTCGCTCTGCAGACACGACACCGATTGGCTAATTGACTTGCGTCATGGCCGCGGACACACAGCGTGTTCGCTGATTGGTTGGCGTGAAGCGTGAGGTGGGTCAGATTTTTGGAAATGCTAAAAACATCGCGGGAAAAACATATAAAAAAACACAACATTGCACTTGTCAAACTTATCAAATAATCTCTGGGGAGGTGAGAGGTGATGAGGATGGGATGGAATATGGCTGCAAGAAGCAAAAAAACGGGTGGGTTTCACCACGAAAGTCTGCGAACAGTCCTGTATAAGTTCGCGGACACCTCTGCATTACTGGTTTGGTTAAAAGCAGTTCTTTGATGGCTTATAACTTTGGCGCCACTTAATGGAACTGCATGTAATTTTGCAATTATATTCCTGACCTGATCCTGGACGAGTTCGCAAAGTTTAGTGGGGTTCTGTCAAGAGGGGGCAAAATTAGAGGGGGGTTCCCAAAATAATGTAAAGGATTATAAATGAGGTGCCATTTGACGAATATACACTTAATTTGGCAAACCGATAATACAAATAGATATACATGTTTTTGCGAAGTTTGGTGGGATTTTGTCAAAAGGGGGCAAAATTAGAGGGGGGTCCCAAAATAATGTAAAGGCTTGTAAATGAGGTGCCATTTGACGAACCTACTCTTAATTTGGCAAACTGATAATAGATCTAGATATAAATGTTTTTGCGAAGTTCAGTGTGATTTTGTCAAGAGGGGGCACAATTAGAGGTGGAGGGTCCCAAAATATTGTAAAGGCTTATAAATGTGGTGCCATTTGACAAATCTACACAAAGGTTTGCAAAAAGATTATAGATCTAGATATAAATGTTTTTGTAAAGTCTGAATGGATTTTGTCAAGTGGGGGCTAGGTTATATGACGATTGTATGTGCATCATTTGACACTTTTAAAAAAATAAAACATGGGTGGATTTCCAGCAAACTTGTGTAAGGAGCATTGAGAAGGACCTGAAAGCACGGTTTTGCAAATATGCCTGTGTTTTATTTTTTGACAGGTGTTATAATGTAGGTACCAAAAATAGTGATATACCTTTGGTGACTGAGGTGTAGCCTGTGGCCATGGGCAGTGGCCAGATTGTCTGGGTCATGGAATAAGGTCATGATCCAGACAATCTGGCTTCTGGCCATGACCACGAGGGACAAAACATGGGGTTAAAGTGGCCATGTCCACCTGGGACTGGCTTTGTGGTAAAGTTATTCGAAATTGGGATAGATTTGAAAAGGAAGAAAAATGTGCTTGTGTTAATATGGTCATAGAGTTCTCTTTTTGCCTTCTGCAGGCTGCCATGGAAAGCCAAGAGGGGCCCTGTATGGAACCCCGCCTTCCCTTTCCATGGTGGCCATCTTGGAAAAGGATTTTCCTTCCTACACCGGGCGCCGCAGGTATCCCGGTGTAGGAAGAAAAATCCTTTTTTTTAGCACCCTGGGTTCCTGCTTTGGGAACCTAGTGTGCTAATGGCCTTCATCCCCCATTACAGGGGTGGAATGGGGGGATAATGGTCCAGAGACATCGTTATCCACCCTCGCTTCACTTGGGCTGATAACTTGGGCTGCCAGGCCGATTTCCACCGTTCCATCCCTGGAACGGAGGATAAAAGCCACAATATTGCCATTAGCATAACACAAAATGCAAATGGAGATGTTGGAAAATCTTATTGAGTCTATGTACTTTACTGAGAAATATAAAGTAGATGGAGTCTATACGTTTTTTTTGTTCTATTTTTTAACTGTGAAAGGTGGTTCCTAAAGGAACATTTCTTTTATTGTTTTTGGATGCATTTTTTTTTGGCAGGAGAGCTTAGAACGAAACGTGGGCAGGGAAATGACGGAAAGGTACCAAACACTAATATGGAGCGCCAGGTGGACAGGGGAAAATGTTGCGCGTGTGTTATGGCATTAGCTGATTCCATTTTAGGATAACTAGCAGTTTTGCTAAAAGTATGTACTGTGTACTAGATTGTTAATGGATGAGTAGGAATAGGTGTTGGAGCAGTGCAAGGGAACTTTTGAAGTTGAAAGTTCCTAGATCAGTAGAAAATGAAGTTCCGAACTGTCCGCGAAGCACAGATCTTATCGTGAAGTGCGGACGGGTTCTCAGAGACATCATCATGCTGCGTGCCAGCATATGGTCATGTGGAACTGTCCGGAAGGTCCGCAATGAAGTCAGATGTTCGTAGAAGTTATGGTTAAGCTGAACTAATAAAAACCTATGAAATTCAATGAAAAAACTTTGTTAAGGCAAAGTTATGGTTAAGTTGCACTAATAAAAACCTATTGAATTCAATTAAAAGACTTTGTTAAGGGGACATTATGGTTAAGTTGCGCTACTAAAAACCTATCAAGTTCAGTGAAAAAACTTTGTTGAAGGGACGTTATGGTTACAAGTAAAACCGAAAAACCCCTCAAATTCACCAGTTATGGTAAGCTAAGCAACCATAACTCACGCCACCACTGTGTACTGCTAAGAATAACACCCATGACATCAAAGATGACATCAAAGATATGATTGATGACCTCAAGGATGAGATCACATGTCTAGCCCCTTCTTTTTTTGTTCACTGACATATCTAGGACAGGTGAGTTTATTCACTGACAGTCAAAAACTTAAAATTCAAAAGGTATTACATTTGTAGACGTTGCTATTCTCACATGTTCTTACAGTACTTTCCTTAGAATTCAATCACATATTATGATGCACATACATAGGGGAAGAAGCAGGCCTGAAACACAGCAATAATTTCTATGCGTAAAGAAAATCATGTTGGTTATACACAGTGGCTCATGATACTGCCTCTTGATGACCTCATGATGATTGATGACCTCACGGATGACATCACATGTCTAGCCCCTTCTTTTTTTGTTCACTGACATATCTAGGACAGGTGAGTTTATTCACTGACAGTCAAAAACTTAAAATTCAAAAGGTATTACATTTGTAGACGTTGCTATTCTCACATGTTCTTACAGTACTTTCCTTAGAATTCAATCACATATTATGATGCACATACATAGGGGAAGAAGCAGGCCTGAAACACAGCAATAATTTCTATGCGTAAAGAAAATCATGTTGGTTATACACAGTGGCTCATGATACTGCCTCTTGTTTATTTACTTTACTCTCCCTGTATAAGCCCCATATTTGTATAAATTGTGGTCTCTTAATGTTTTGTGTGTAGTAGTACAAGCATGTAGTAAGTGATGCATTATTACCTACTTAGTATATGTTTCACAGTATGCAAAAGTGTGATACAGAAGCATTCACCGTTTTACTATCCAACATGTGAAAATTAGAAATATTACACCTCTATGGTGTATGCTGCAGCCAATTCCTATGTTTCTGTATGAGTAGGTTCCTGTTCTAGAAACAACATTGCAATGGAATGTTCTTTGGAGCAATACATTTCATAATGAAGTATGTAGTTCATCACATATCTCTAGATGACCCGTGACACTTTTTTGCCAACATTACATTCACAACCCCTTGTAGGGACTTCCTATGAAAATTAAATGCACATGTGATGTCATCAGTGATGTCATCAATCATATCTGTGATGTCATCTTTGATGTCATCGGTGTTATTCTTAGCAGTACACGGTGGTGGCGCGAGTTATGGTTGCTTAGCTTTCCCTAACTGGCGAATTTCACGGGGTTTTCAGTTTTACTTGTAACCATAACGTCCCTTTAACAAAGTTTATTCACGGAATATATATATATATTTTTTATTTGATCTTTTTCATTATTATTGTTTCGTTATTAATGTTATTCTGTTTTATATTCTGTAAAATTACTGGATACCCATCTTTACATCTTCAGTACGTTGAGCTTGGTTGATTTTGGCCTTGTGCATTCTTTCTGGTGACCATAATGCTCAGTGTAGCACAAAAAGAAGTGTTTGGCATATGGCAGCAGATCTCAAGCCGTTACTTATTCTTTTTGTTGATCTGTTCCCATTGGGTGGGATTTAAGTTGATGGCAAAGTTTTACTCCCATTTATTATTAGTTGTTGGAATGATTTTTGCTGACGTGTCAATGAGATTATTTTTTTATAAAGTGCGTAGGCCTTGCAAAGTTTGTTTCAAAAGAGTGCCTTCTGCGTTCCTATTGTTTAATATCTGACATTTTACCCTGAGTCTGTTGATTACTTTCATTAATTTCAGATACTTTCAAACTTGTGGGTAGTGGGACAAATCCAGGGTGTTCGTCCTTCCCCCCAAAGGGGAGCCACCCCATCAAGGCTAGGGAGGGGAGCCTGCTCACCAAAACCCTTCCTCAAAGTTTGGGCAGGGGGGACCTCACTGGGAGCGACTCCCCCTTTGAGTATGAGGACTCCCAAGCAAGGGTAAGAAACCCTATAAATCTGTACTTTCAGCCTATATGGGGACCAAAGAAGTTGTTATAAAACCTTTTTTGTTGACACCACTGCTGAAACCTCCCCAGACTAAACATTGTATGGTCAGAAGCCTGTTAACTCTAGTTTGAAAGATCCCTATAAAAACCCTGAAGTCCTCACCTGGAGGAGGAGACTCCCCGATGCAGAGCAGAACAGCAGTGGAGGAGATGCCCTGAGTGAACGCTGCTGCTGGAATGCGGAGCACAGCCTGCCTCGGGGAGGGACCATGAAGAGGATGAGGGGGGCCGGAGCCCGTAAAATGCAGTTTGTGATGAATTTCCATCTGGCAAGGGTGTAGGAGCCATGGCATTTTTTTTCTTTTTTTTATTAAGTAATACAATTATGCAGGTAATTCGCATTTCTGAAAGGGAAATCTGGTAATCAGATTCCCCTTTCATAAACTCAATACCAAAAGCATAGTGTGTGCCCGTTGCATCAGTAACCTGATTCACAGCACCTACTCAGCCAGTGGCACTGAGCAGGTTCAGAAGTCACTGGAGCTCTCTTGACAGCTGCAGTGACATCCATGTCTCTGTAGCACAGGGGCTGCATTCAAAATATGCATACCTTGTTCTAAAAACAGCATTTATCTGCAGATCCTGTTCTGTTGGCACAGTCAACTGTAAACATAAGCCATACCTGAGTTAGTGTATGGTGGCCAGCTTCTCTCAGAGTTATCCCAGCCACGTTAAATTGATATCACACAAGTGTCAGCCCTGTGGGCTCAGTTCAGCTTTGCAAGGATTATGTGTATTCCTCCATGAAAAGGCCAGCCCCTGCCAACTGACGACTGTAGCCTAGGTGGGATTGCTTCTCTTTGTTCCTTTGTAGGGGCAGTTAACACTCTTTCCCCAGGGACAACCACTCCACAGGAAGCTGGCCTGGGAACAGAAACCAACAGCACACCTATTCACAGAGACCCAAGGATCACACCAGGGTGCTGCATTTCTAAAGGCCTTTGTTCTTAAAGGGAAGGGGGTGGCTTAGAGTAGTCAGGGGAACTCTGTTCAAGGGAAGGAGACATCCACCATCTTGAATCTCTCTCTGCCTCATTTTCTGTTTCCTGTCCTCCCCACTTCCTCTGGTGGTCTTTGATTGCCTTATCTCCCCGGGCATGATTCCCCTTGAAAAGCATATATGGGAATATCTGAAACGCATCGGGACAAGTGAAGAAGTCTGTAAATATTTCTTTAATTGAGATCATTTCATGCTGTTTGAATTTTTGAAAGAGAAATATGTCATCCATTTGATAATAGACAAATCTGTGTTTTGCTTTGAGGATGAGTCTACTTATAGTACAGCTTTTTTATGTGATTTGAGTAATTCTTTTTTTGCAATGAGTAAATCCCTTTTTTTAAAAAAAAAAAACTATGTGAATTTTGGTCATATTTTGATTTGATTATGTCGAAAAGTTTTATATGAGATGAAACAAACAGAGGGCCTTTCCCCATTTTTAGTGCATTTGGTTTAGTCATTCTAGTAATGAGTCTTTTGGTGATGTATTTAGATGTTATCCTGTTGACTGAGGAAATAGCCAAGTTGCACAAGAAGTATTCTCTAATGTGAGTGACTATAGTGGTTAATAACAATTGCTTACTTTGTAGCACACCCCTATATTGTGTGCTGCTTCTACCCCCTGTCACATTATCCAGAGTGCTGCATCTATTCTGTCTTTGCATATTCTGTGTTCTTTCTGCAGGGGTGGGCTTTTACAGTGTTTAGTTATTTTATGTGGTGTGCTTAATTAAGGTTTGCATTCTTATAGAACGTTGATTGGACATTCCTTTATTTTGAACTGTTATACTTCATTGCTTGGGTTGCTACTGAATCACATTCACACCCCTCTTGAGAATATAGCCTTCCCTTGCCCCACGTTACCACAAATGTCAAAGGCAGTATATCTCTTAACTGTGCCTGTTTTGCCTTTATGATTGTACTCCCCCTTGTACTTTGTCACACTGCCAAATCTAGGAACGCGGACACAAGAGCTACTGAATCCCCGCTCTGAGAGTGAGATTAAGGAAAGCAAAGGTGAGTACTGGTGAGGCCCTGAAAAGGCCGCCACACCGACAAGCAACCGAAAGGCAGGTGAAGATGAACACCACTGACACAGATGTCACTCACCCACCCAGGCAGAAGCGCTGCAAGAAAGCAGGTACAAGAGCCGCTAAGGAAAGAGTGCAGTCGGTGGATGACTGCTAAAAGGGGGGGAACCAAACTCTTTTACGGCTGCAGAGCCCAAAGGTAGACAAAATCAGGAGCCGAGAGCCCTAAGTGATGCAAATCAAGATAAGAATACAGAAAAGCAAAAGTGTCAGATTGACAGGTCCTAATAGGAGAAGGGGACGCAATCGCCAGTAGAAAGGCAAGACAATCAGATTGTGAAGTCCCAGCGGGAGAAAGGGACGCAATCTCTATCAGAAAGTAATGAGGAGAAACTAGGGGCTAGAGAGCCCGCGCATAGTCGACAGCAGATTTGAGGAGTCCAAAGGGATACAAGAACTGATAATATGGAGAAGGTTAAACTGCTAAGTGTTGTCTATGCTACCCCGAGGGGGGAATCTCAAGGGAGCGAGGTGGGTGTCAAGTTAAGACATTGTTGGAGGAGGAAAACTCAAACACCCATCTTGATATAAGCAAGGAAAGCTTGAATGGATTGGGTGAGCAAGGATAAAGTGTCCTTTTACTTTTTGATATACACGTGTAACTGTGAGACATCTGGATTGGCTTGTTTTGAGAACTGTTGATGTGAACTGTTTCTGTGACCCAGGCCATGGCATGTCCTGGGAAGAACTCATATAATGATGATGTCTGAACAAAGCAGGGGTCAGCTAAGTGGTGTTGACAAAAACCCCAAGGTGAAAGACAGTTTTTTTATTTGTTTGTTTCATCTAGTGTTAGGGCCAGATAGCTGTTCAGGTTGGAACATAGTACTGTTTTGGGTTATTCTGACGAATTGACAAGCACCTTTGTTTTTTATTTATAGGAAGGGGATCCCCTGTTAGCTTTAGGGCAACTTAGGCATTTTTCATTTTATTTATTAAAAAATAAATTGGTTTATTTTGATCTGTTCCCAGGAATTTTTGTAAACTGAGTAAATATTTTGGATAACATGGCAAGTATCAAATGGTCTTTTTGGTTCTTTGGATTTCTCATTGTGTCTAAAATCCATTGGCAACAGAAGTGATAAGGCTTCTTCCAGTTAAATCCATCTTGGTTTCTCTCCCCTATCAATTAGGGCATATGTGATTTGATGGATTTGAGCTAATATGAAGGCTTGATGATAAGATAGGAAGTTGGGAAATGTAACCCCTCCTTGATTTTTGTCCATTTGAAGATTTTAAGAGATTGTTTGGGATTTACCTTTTACACAGAAATGTTACTAGACTGGTGTCTACTTCCTTACAGAATGTATTATTAAAGGGGGTGGGAATCATTACTAAGGGGTTGAGTATTTTTGGCAAGATCATCATTTTGATTGTAACCAGTCTGCCCAAACACGTCAAATATATAGGGAACATTTCCCTAATTTTTTTTTAATATTTTGAATTGTGGAGGATTGGGTTTTGGATATGGTTGAGTCTATGTTTGATATTTAATGAGTACTTTTTTCCAGACCAGATCAAAGTCGGCCATGTAGTCTTTGATACACGTAATTGATAGCGGAAAGAGTTCTGATTTTTCTCTATTCAGTGTACAACCAGAGACTTTTCCATAATTCTCTAGGTGGATCATTGTGCGTCGCACTGTAGTGCCAGGATTAGAGAGACAAATAATGACATCATCCGCATAGGCAGCTATTTTAAAGCAATGGTTTTCAATTTGGATTCCGGTGATACTTATAGCGTTCCTTATGGATTCCAGCAGAGGTTCAAGTGCTAGGATATATAGAAGTGGACATAATGGGCATTCTTGTCTAGTGCCTCTGCTTAGGGGGAAAGGGGATCAGAGTGTGATGTTTACTGAAATTGAAACCCTGGGGGCGCGATATAGGCATTTGACCTCTTTAATGAAAGGCTTGCCGATGACATGCTATCTAATTGCATGAAATAGAAAGTTCCATTACAGGTGTTTGAACATCTTCTCAGCATCTAAACCCTTATAAGTCTAAGTTCCCAGCTCTGGTTAGAGAGGGCTATTATGTCTGCTACGAGTCTAGTACCGGAGTTGGCATGCCTCACTTTTATAACGCCTATTTGATCATGTTTGATCAGGAAAGGGAGGTTTTCTTTTCCAATCTGGTTGCAAGAATGTTGGCGTCGATCTTGCAGTCGCCGTTAATTAATGAAATTGGGTGTTCATTTTTTGTGTTGGTAGGGCCTTGGTTGTTTTTCAGTAGAGCAATAATGGTAGCTTCTTCAAAAGTACCATTAAGGGGATTCATGCGGAAATGTTCATATAGTTTTAGTAGCCTACGAGTAAGAGGTCAGGAAGGCTTGGTCAAACTCTATGGGGTATCTGTCTGGACCGGGAGCCTTACCTATCTTTGTGGAGGAGATTGCTTTCATACTTTTAGTGGTTGTGAAGGGGTATTCAGGAATTTTAATTTCGTTTTCCTTGGCCTATTTAATGGAATATTATCCAGGAATGTTTCAATGTCTGTCTGCATGTTGGGCAAGGAAGAGGTATCAGAAGAATATAGGGTGCAATGGAATTATGCAAACACCTGAGCTATTTCTGCGTCTTTAATAAGGGCTTACCTCATTTTATTTTTAATGGATTCTATTTTTGTTGTTTCCTTTTTGCAATTCCCCAGTAGTTTACCAGCCTTGTTTCATCCCCCATGGCATTTTGCCTTAATATTTACCATTGTTATATTTGCAGCTATAGTTTATTTTTTATTACATTCAAATGTTTGTTTTATCGGGTTCCTAAGGGAAGAGTCTGTTTTATCGATTCAGTATTGTTTCTCTACCTGTTTGATTTGTATTAGGGTTTCTCCTCTAATACTTTTATTTTTGAAGTAACTCTTTTAATAATTTCACCTCCAACTGTTATCTGAATGCAGCTCTTGTGTAAATTCCATGTCTTTGACCAAAGAAGTATTAAGTCACCATCTTTTACTGTAGGTGGGTGCAAAATTGTTATCTACTAGTAGTTTGATAGGTGTGTGGTTACAAAGAACAATGGAGCCCATCCAAGTACCCACACCGCTGTTTCTTATAGGGTTTCCAGTAATAAAATAGTCAATTACCGAGTAAGATTGGTTGGTTTTAGAATAGAAAGTATCGTCAAGTTCATCTGGATTCCACAGACTCCAAATGTCTGTTAAATGATATTTGATGATATTGTATAGCAGCAAACCTGAAGACTCACTCCAGGTACTGTGTGCTCACTGCTGGGTCTAACAGACCACTTAATACATGCTAGAGAATGTTTTTTTCAATAATAAATTCAGAAAAACATGACATGTATTCCAAGATGATGGGCCTCATTACGACCCAGGCGGTAAGTTACCGCCTGGGCCGTGACTTTACCACCATGGCGTAAACTACGTTTACGCCATGGTGGTTGGCGGACTTACCGCCCCATTCCGACCTAGGCGGGGCGGTAAGTCCCCAATCCCCATTTACCCTTCCCCATTCCCATTTTTGCCCCATAGGGCATAATGGGAGTGGGGAAGGCGTTAATTACGCCACCGTAAATTACGGTGGCGTAATTAACTCCATGGTCCCTTAGCGCCATGGATTTTAACACCTGCTAAAAGCAGGTGTTAAAAGCACCATGGCGCTAGGGGACCTCGTAATCAGGCGGTAAGGGGCGGCGCTGTTAACGCTGCCGTTAACCCCTTACCGCCTGAGTCGTAATGAGGCCCGATGATTCATAAATTTAATCTATCATGTTAAAAAAAGCACAGCAAGGAAACTGGTCCATGTCATACAAAGCCAATGCATTTCGGACTTATTCCATCACCAGGGCTGAATCTACAGAAAAAGGAAACAATAAAGAATGTCCAACAGAGTGTTGTTCACTTTAAATTTTCCTGTGCACGCTGGGAACTCTGTCTGCCCCTCCCACCAGCCTGCTGCCACTGACTCAAAAGCTCCAAAGCGGAGCGAAGTGAGTCAAGTGACATTTGGCAGTTACCAGAAGGCAGGTGGAATGTGGAGCGAGTCTGCATGTGCAGCAGCCACCACTCGCTGGCTTGCCTGACTGTCTGTTTCACCTTTAAGTGTTTCTTCATTCTGACTTTGGCAGAAGGAGCTCCCTGTTGGAAAATCAACTGTAAGTAACATTATTCAGATTTCTACAACATACATTCAGTGTTTACCGACTACCGCCTAGTGTGTTTATTTGCATTCACCGAAGCCACTACAGTGACGGAGAGTCTGCAGGGCGTGCCCTTTGATCTCCTCAGCTGCGAAGAAGTTCTTTTAGCTTCGGCCTTACTTGCGCACACTGATACTGTTACAGTGAGGGAGAGACTGCAGGGCTCGCCCTTTGATCTTCATAGCTTTGTAATAGCTCCTTTAGGTCCCGATTTACTGAGTATACTTTTGCGTGTTTGGCTTTTCACATTTTCGTCTCGATTCTGTCCGAATGAAGACTTGGCAGGTAAAAAAAGGGACTAATTCACAATCCACGATAGATGTTAATTCCGGTCCACTGCTGGATATGGAGCGATCTACATTTAATATGCCTATTGATCTGAATCTAACATCCACCGCAAGGTTAACAAATGCATTGAATGCCGAAACTCCTCTTCCAGCTAAAGTAAACAATGTCGACACCAACATATTTTCAATTTTTACAGATAAAGACTCAGCCAAAGCAAAACCTGACCAAGATTTGGCAACTAAAAAAACCCTAAACGAAGACCGAAAGAAATCAAATTAGAAAGGACAATCAAGACTTACGTTAAATTCACTTCACTGTGAGAAATAATTAAAATAAATCTGCAATGAATACAATATCTAATGACAACCAATGGAACTGGTTTGCTGGAGCTTTAGCTGATCGGAAACTTCAATAGACTAATAATGTTCTTGCACCCATATGGATATGTGTAGCTAGTTGGAATACAAGGTTTAAATCTTTATTCTTGGATAAGAAACCAAACTTGTTAAAATATGAGGTACTATGCATGCAAGTAACTTGGCTAAGATCTCTGCCGGCATGCAATGGATTTGAAGCCCTGCTAAATCCAGCTCGCAAGGGAGAGAGAGGGCGTCCCTTTTCCGGCCTTTTAACTTTGATAAAAACAGATTCTGTCTATCAAGTAACACATCACAAAATCTCAAACCCTTATATTCAGATCGTACATCTTCAAGGATCGACTGACAACGGTCTGGAAAAATGAATATTATTAAATGTCTATTGGAGCGCTAATCATAAAGACCAAAATAATATCTTCCAATCTCTATGCAAAGAAATAGACCAAATAACCAGGAATTGGAATGACGTTTCAGTGATCATCTGCAGTGACTTTAATATGCATTTATTAGATAATAATGGATATCCAAAAAAAGAGAAGGATTTAATTGGGAATGCTAGTAAATGGCGCCAACAACTAGACGTAAAAGATTTACATATGCTCTATGGTGACACTATGGGTGATATCCCTGGCCAGGCTACCTGGGATAGAGGCGACATGAGATATTGTTTGGATTACTTCTTTGTATCTAGAAATCTGAAAAGGATAGTCCACCTATTAGAAGTAAAACCACAAGATGTAAGCGATCATGATTTAATTGCGATCGCCCTCGACTTTGAAGGAAAGAAACATCATCGTGAAACCATGGGTTTTTCAGAAGTTTCTTGGTGTCAAAATAGATTAATAGGCAAAAGAGAAATAGCAAAGATAGAGCACACTCTTAACCACTGCCCATGTGATGACATCAAGCAGGTTGATTATACCTGTATTTTAAAAGACTTCTCCAAACCTTATAAACAATTCGAAAGCCATCATCAGAATCACTTTGATTTAAAAGTATATCATACAAAGGAAAAATTGCGAGCTGACATTCGAAGATTAAAAAACTGTAAAGCGGGCAGGCAGAAAGATTTAATCCGACTGAAGAAACAGACATACAAAAATGGGCTAATCATTACAAAATCACATCTCCAGTCTGAAGCAGAGATTATGTTAAAGGCGATAGCCCAGAAAAATACACGTGATCTCTGGGAGCTGCTAAATAATCGTGGCGCCTTTAGATCCGATAAAATGCTCGCACAAATTAGTGAAAAGTCTTGGGCCCTGATTCATGGATTATTTGCGCAGAAAAAAACAGGATTTGTGCGCCACTCTGCCTGCAAATCCCCATTTTTTAAACAGGGATTTGCGGCAGAATGGCACACGAATCCCTTTTTTTCGGCGCAAATAATCCATGAATCAGGGCCTTGGTGCGATCACTATTCAGACTTATTTTCAGCACCTCCAAATATTGATCCCCTGGAATTAGTAAGCCTTTGTCTAAGTGGAACATCAAAATTGACAGAGTTAATGTCGAAGAAAGAATTAAGAATCTCAGTTCCTCAAGAGCAGCCGGCCCCAACGGGATATCTAATCATCTTCTCAAAACAAATCCAGAGGCATGGAGTAGGATCTTAATGCAAATCTAAATTCAAGTATTAAGAACTAAGCAGATTCCAACATCCTGGTGTAAAGCCATAATGATCCCAATTCATAAAAAAGGGGACAGAAAAAATCTGCATAACCACTGCCCCATAGCGTTGTTGGACTCTATGGGGAAGTTGTTTGCCTCAATACTTTTGAGAGATCTATCCAAATGGGCAAAGAATGCAGGAATCCTTGATCTACAACAAACTAGATTTATTAAAGGGATTGGAACATCATTAAACATCTTAACGCTAGGCATTCTGAAAGCCAAAGCCTTACAAAATAAAGCCAAAATATATATGGCTTCAACATTGGTGGGCGACGATTGCGCTAACAATGAAACAGCGCGATTTAAGCGAAGACGACTTACTTTTGAATCCCACGAAAATTAAAAAGAAACTTATTGAGCAAGACTGGAGTGAAACATTACAGCTGAGAAATCGAGATCCTAGAAGACCACAACGGGAAACAGATAAGATAGGATTAAATAACTTGCTTTCATACTTAAAAAGATTCCCATCACCCATTTATTGAGATCTTCTCTTACGAGTAAGACTTAATACTTTACCTAATAATGCGATTGCTCTTGAAAGGAAACAAATATCGCAAAATGACGCGACTTGTTGGTTTTGTAAAAATCCAGATTTGATCGAAACATTGATGCACTGGATGCTCGCTTGCCCAAATTTGATTGATTTACGTTCCCTGCATTTAAAGAAAACGCAGATGTTGGTGTCTATGGACCTTGATGAATCTTGGTGGGAATGGATGCTTATGGGAGAAAGCACTAGCCTTTGCCTTGAAATGCTTAAATTTATAGAAGCAAATCTACAAAAAATAAAAATTGAAAACTGAACTATATGAATGTGGGTGATCAAATGAGCATGTTTAATTGATTTGAAATTGTGAGCTTTTAAGTTGGTTTTCCTTTTGACAAAAGTGTAAACACCTGCATTTTTGGACACTTTTCTTAAAATATTTGTTTGTTTTTAATGATGTGAAGAGTGAGATGTAATGTAATTTAATTAAATTAATTGTTAATTTAATTTAATTTGTAATGCCATATGATGGCTTGCTTATTTTGTTTTAAATCAATAAACATTTATATATAAAAAAAGAATGTCCAATCGATGATCCGACAATGCATGTAATCTGAAGCATCTCATCAGTGGCCCATGAAGTCAGATTAACACTGACAGTCGAAATAATCAAAAGAATTTAAATCTCCATCTAATGACTGTGCTTATTTTTCTTATCATGCTCTTTATGACACTTGTTTGAACTCTGCTAAATGCACTTACTTTTCTGATCTTCTTCATATGCAATCAGCTCATCTGAGACATTTGTTTCAAACTTTAACTCATCTTCTTTCTCTTCCTCTTCCTGATCCTTCTATATTTTTCTTCTACCCTACTTATCTAAGCTGGAGCGTCTCGTCTATTCTCAGATTTCTTCCTTTGCTAATGACCTATCTCTCCTTCCATTCTTTCAATCTGGGTTTCATCCCCGTCCCTCTATTGAGACCGCTTTAATGTGTGTTCTCAATTCTTTTCTGTCAAATTGTCATTCTAAACACTCTTCTTTTCCTATTCTTCTTGATCTACCTGCCGCTTTCGACACCGTTGACCACTCTTTGCTCTTGGACTCTCTTTCTTTGTATGGTTTTAGGGGTTCTGTTCTTTTGTGGTTTTCCTCTTATCTAATAGAACCTTTTCAGTTTTGTGCGGTGGAAACACCTCCTCACCGTTTCCTCTCGAGGCCAGCGTTCCCCAAGGTTCAGTCTTGGGTCAGTTTCTTTTCTCACTCTATACTTCTCTATTTGCTCCTGTTATTTCCTCCTTTGGAATCTCTCATCACATTTACGCTGACGACACACAACTTTTTCTATCTTTCTCTTCTTTCACACCTGAAATCCACTCCTCTCTTACTTCTTGTCTTTCAGCCATTAAATCTTGGATGGCTTCGCACTTCCTTACTCTTAACGCTGCAAAAACTGAGGTCTTATTTTTCCCTGCCAATACATTTTTTCCACCACCCTCTATCTCCTTTCCACCATCAACTCTTTCCATTTCCCCCGCTACTCGTAATCTTGGTCACTATCTCAATTCTAATCTTTCCTTTACCCATCACATTTCCTTTACTTGCTGTTCTAGTTGTTTTCACTTGCACAACATTCGCAAAGTCGTTCCTCTCTCACTATTCATGCGACTAAATTGCTTATCTCTTCTCTTATTTTTTCTCGACTCTTTTACTGTTCTGGTACACTCTTTCGTCTCCCTGCCTCTCGTCTTGCTCCTCTGAAATCTATTTATCATTCTTCCATTCGCGTACTTTGTCTTCTCTCTTACCGTGATTCCATTTCAGCTTCACTTGCATCCCTTTGATGGTTGTCTTTTTAGTCCCAACTTAAATTTCATTTTCTTTGTTTAGTTTTTAAATCTCTCTTTGGGCTTGCCGCAGACTATCTTGCTGTTCTGCTCTCCTTTTATATTCCTTCTCGCTCTTTTCATCCGCCCTGTGCCCAATCTCGTTTTTTGCTCTTTTGAACTTCTTGCTCCTCTCCATTGGAATATTCTTCCGCTATCCCTTCGATCTATCACTGTCTATTCATTTTTTTCTGTGTTTCTTTGAAGAATCATCTACTTCACTGTCCATGATTGTTTGCTCTCTGACTAGATATTTGAGTTATTTTATTTCAACAATTTTGTACCGTTGTTTTTATACTCTGAACAGTGCTTTGGATAAAAGCGCATTATAAGAATTAATAAAATACAACAAAAAAAGCTATCCAAAGCAGAAATTGGTTATTAAAATGCACTGGCATGATCATTACCATATGTAAAAACATGCATGTGTTGCAAAAGTAGTTAAAAAAAGGTACCTGGGTCACTGGTGTTCTCAAACCAGTGAGATCCTGCAATCAGTATACCTTATGTGTTATGCCTAACACCATCAAGCTGGTGATATAAGAAAACAATAACATGAATAGATGTAGAAAGAGGAACCAATGAAGTTGTCCATGGATGTGAAAGAAAACTGTTTTTATATGTACCAAAGTCGTAAAAGCAGCACATAAATCCAGGTGCCAAAAAGGATTGCTGTAGATTCCAAATGCGAGGTTCTGCTGAATTTTAAGAAAAAAAAACCCAAAGATGGTGTGTGTTAAGGACCCATGAAACGTGAGGCGCTGGTGTCAGTGCGTGATGCCACCATGATAACATAACTCTATAGGGTGCATTGATGATCAAGGGAGCCATAATAGAAAAAAATCAATAAAGCAGATAAAAAAGAAATACAAAGGGGAAATAATGTTCTTGGAACTGGAATGATAGTGGACATAACCAGAAAAAGATAAATGGTGATAAACTATGTAATGTGAGATTGATTAGTAATGTGGTGTAAGGGTGTCCCTAATTAAGCTCACACCAGAATAAATATACCCCTCTAGGGAAATAAAGCAAAAAGTCTATCTTGTAAGGATAACAAGTTTTATCTTACAAAAATGAGGATGGTATCAAAGGACTCTGCTACCTGAATGGTCTTCTCCTGTCCCTCTTCCGTTCCTTCCTGCCAAAGTGGTGCCAGCCAGGGGTTTATATAGTCCTGTCTTGCTGTAGTGGCATCACTGGATATGGACCATAGCTTCATCCCAAACCGTCCTTCTTCCATACTAGGGATGCTCCAAAGCCTTCTTTTCTTTGTCAGCGGTTTTTGTCAGGGCATGCTGCTCTACCTTGTGCTACCTTATTCAGAAACACACTGCAGCCCTGCAGACTTTTCAAACCTTGAGGCCTAGCCGCATTAAAAGCTAAACATTTTAATAAACAATTTTCATTAATTCTATCCATATTTCACTCCTCCTGCTAATGTTATCCGGGCCCTATAGGTTCCCTCACACTTAATACTTATAATCTGTCCCATTCTGAATTTAGTCGCACCGAACATGTAATTCCTATTCTCCGCCTGCATGGACCCTTGATGGACAGTAGACAGCTGGTGAGTCACTTCATGTGGTGGTAGTGCTAGCCTTAGTGACGAAAACCACAGGAGCGCCTGTAGTCAATTTTTAGAATCTCACAGGCCGCATTCTTTCTGGGATGGAGGAGCACCCCAGGAGCTTTCTGGGACGGAGGGCGGAGTTTGGCAGTACTAAGGTTTTACAATGCCTGGGATCTGACATTACAAATCCATACAGCTAATAGTTAATTGTGCCTTATATTTAAACAATAACTGCCTTCTTCAGTGCTTGCCCATGCCTGTGTATGTGATTATATTTGCATGAGAGAGCCTTGCCAGTGTCCGTCCTCCCCCTTAGTCCATTATAGTGCCTAAAAGAGGTCTTGCCTGACTCTAAAGCACTTCGGTGTGCAGGAGGACCCTGGTTCCTTCCCAACATTCCCCCCTTTCATTAGTTCTACAGTAACAATCTCATCCCCACCGACATATCTACAACCCCAAAATTATCAGTTTGAGTTTCGCTGTTTATTATATGGCAAGCTGTTTTAGAACCCCCAATTGATGCCATAATCTTTGCACTGCTAGGTACTACATTGACACAACAAAGGAGACCCAATTGGCACATGCAGAAGAGGACCAAGAAGAATACAATAACAGGCACCAGTATGCTTGCTGCTGCCCCCAGCCATGACGGGGCCCAATCAAAGGCAAGCGATAGCCAATCCGTGTTCTGATCTCCACCTTCTTTCTTCATTTGAGCACCTAGATTGTGCATCGCCTTGATGATGTGGGATAGTGACCCATTCTCAGCATCTTCTAGGGTTACAAAAGTGCAGCAGCTGCTTCCCAACTTTTTACACACTCCTTCTTTGACTGTTAACCGATCCATCATGCAGCGGCTCTGTATCATCATAAAGTCTCAGTGAATTGAGCTGTACTTTGATGGTGTTGAACCCATTCTCTGTATCATTGGCAAGCTGGACTAGCTCCCATCGCATGATCTTCACCCACTTAGCGTTAGAAGCTGCTTGTACCCCAGGAGCTTGTCGGCCACAAAACGAGTAGTAATCCATCACCGCTGCCGTACCTTTCATCATATCAGGAATCAGTGTGGTTGCACTGTGTGTTTGCGCCAACAGGAACTGTTCCTTCATTGCTAAAACAAAGTTCATAGTCCATGTCTCTATATATTTGCACTGGCTTCTACATTGTTGCAATCCATGTCAGCCTTGTGATGTATTGGGACCATATTTGCACACATATAGGGCCTCATTACAAGTGTGCTGTTGTTACCGTCAGACCTGGCAGGTAGAATGGCACCCACCTGCAGACTTTCACGGAAGCACTGGCACCATTGTACACAGTGCCGGTGCTTCCTTGGTCCCATTCCCATGGAGTCCTATAGGGACTGTAATACCCCGGTGTTACCGGGAAGTCAGGCACCAGTAATTTTCTTTGAGTCTGGTGGTAGGCCGCCAGTATAACCAGCAGCTTACCGCCAGACTCGAGATAATGCCCTTAGTCTCTACTTGGGCTATTATTTCTTTGCTGTACTCGATCAGTCCACCTGCCCGGCACGTCACTGTGGTGCCCTGCCATTTGTTGTTGACATGTGAGTGACCGCCCAAGGAAAAATATGGTGCTTGTAGACACTTCCTGTATTTCGTACTGCCATTGCATAGCACTGGGTCTAACTCGATGCTCTTCAACTGCACGCTGTGGGCCTGGAATGTGTACTTTATCCTACATAGTGCAAGATGTACCAGGCATTGAGCCTCTATAATTGGGACTGGATGTGGAACTAAAACCTTAGGAGCCCCTGACGCGTGTGAGATGAGTGCACACACGTAGCAGCTTACATTCATCAAATTGCTTCCTGCAGTACGCATATCGGAGTACCAGCTATTAGCAGACTCTGAATGCTGAATGTCAGAAAAGGCGTCAAAGCCCAACCCCTTATATAAATCATACGTCATTCGTATCTCCCGTTTTGGGCCTAGGGGTAGCGCATGCTGGCCACCCTAACTGGTAGTATTTTTATCCTGTTTGCAGAAATAGGTTGCCCCAAGTATAGTACCTCGTGTTGGCAGTATTGTAGCTTCTTTTTATCTGCCTTATATACATTGTGAGCCAGCAATTGCAATAATGCAATAGTATCTCCCCTGCACTGATGTTCATTTTCACTACATACCAGGAGATTGTCCACATACTGGATGATTGTGCTAGGCACCTGAATATTTCCCAAGTCAGCATGCAGCACTCTATTGAAAATACTTGTACTTTCACAGTACCCTTGAGGCAATTGTGTGTGCTTGAAGCACTGTTGATCATGCGTGAATGCAGTGAGTTACCATTAATCAGGGTGGATTGGGGTTGAGAAGAATGCATTCTTCAGATCCACCACTGTGAAGTACGTTGCTGTCTTCGGAACGCTACATAGGATTGGCACTGGATTTGGAACTACCAAAAACAACTTCTGCGCCACGTCATTAAGAGGTTGTAGATCATGGATCATCCTCCAACTACCCCCTGTTGGTTTCTTGACTGGGTATATGACCATATTCCACGAGAATGTGGATGGCACAACGATCCCTTGCTCTAATAGAGCCTGAATGGTGCCTTTTATCCTTTCCTCTGCTTCCCCTGACAAGTACTGCTGCACCTTCGGGAGTGCTGCTCCTGACTTCAACGTAATCTGTACCGGGTCACATCTCTCAGTAACCCAACATCATGTGGATTAACAGTCCATAATTGTGCTGGCACATATTGCATGTCCTCCTCAAAAAATAAACACGGGGTCACCACTGCCATTAGGAGGCAGCGTACCTTCCTATACTGCACCATATCACAGGGGATGCAGATTTCCAAAATGATCCCCCCCATTTTGCTCACTATCCTCAAATAACTCCTTCTCAGTCATTTCCTTCAATTGTACTGTTGGGTCTACACATAGTACGGTGCGCCACTTGCACGCATCTTGATCTGTTCTAATCAGGACTCCTTTTTATCTGACACTACTAGTCCTCGCAAATCTAATGACAATATTGTCCCCGCCACCACCTCAGGTGGCACCATGGGTCGGAAAATAAAATCAGTGGGCATTCGCCAACATTTTGTTGCAATTTGATTCACTGCCTTTGCTAGTACCTTGATGCTATAGACAAATATGTCCGGGACCACAGGAATCCCATGGACTACTGACTCCCTTGCCATTGCATTGGTTATTACCATTGCTCGAGCTACACACATCCCTGGAGTGGAACACACTACCCCTTGATCTGTGAATTATATAGTTACATTTTGTTTACTGAGCAGATCCCTACCCAACAAGTTAACAGGGGAACTCTCTTTATATAACAAGGGGGCTCGTACTACCTTCCCTCCCACTTTTATATCTGGCTCCTCTGTGTATGGAACCGTAGAAATAGCCCCAGACGATCCCTGCGTGTCAAGAGTTTTACCTGATAATGGAAAGTTCCGCCTCCATAATGCATGATTTAAAGGCGCCTGAATCTACCATAAATATAAATTGCTTGTTTCCTATTTCTGCCTCCAGCAAGGGCTCCTCTTCAGGGTGTGCGGTTGACAATAGGATGAGACACACAAGTGCTCTCTGTGGGCTGTCCTGATCAGAATATGTATTTGTCCCGGGGAATGTAAAAGGGCCGCCCCCGTCCTTGTAACTCCTTGGAACGGGGCGCCTGTTCTCCCTGCCAACCTGTTAAACTGTGTCCCTCACCCTGCTATGGTTGTTGCCCATGTTGCCCTTGCCCATTAGCCCCATAAGGGAACTGATTTTGACCCCCTCGCACAAATTGTCGGTTTCCCATTCCTTGAGCCCATGGAATCTCTGTCCTGGAGGTGATGGCCCATAATTAAATCCCATCCCAGGCCAGTTCCTGCAATGCCTTGCAAAATGCCCCCATCTCCAGAAATAGCAGCACTGTGCTGTTCCCAATCCACCTCTCCGGGGCCTATCCCCCCAAAACCTCCTGCTCTTGCTCCTCGAAATCCTCCTCTTCTCCTTGGTGTTCCTTCATACTGCCACAGTGGGTTGGGTTACTGTCCCCACTCCACCCCATTGTCCCTGTCCTTCTTCGCCCCATAGTGCCGCAATTGTGGCATTCACAATTTGTTGAGTGTCTCCTGTCCTTTCCCCCTGAGCCGGTGCCATCATCAGTGCTTGGATGACAACCGTATTTAGTTTCTTTTCCACTAGTTTTGCCTTGTCCATTTGCCGCTTATGGGCGGTCTCCCTGTCCCGCTCCTTGATTCCCTTACAATGGTGGACTATTATACTTTGTATCTCAGCCCACCCTTTGGCTTCAACTCCCATATTTGTATCTAGTTCCTTCTGGACCTCTTTTGGTAATACCCTCTTTACGATAAAGTAGAAAAATGGTACTGAATGGTCCCATTGCCCTCCTGTCTCAACTCTACACATTTCCTGTAATTTAAGAATAAACTTAACTGGGTCTTCTTCATCACCCATTGTGCACTACATTAAAGAATGTAAGTCAGGGGCATCTGGGTACATCTTTCGTAGGGCAACCCATACCCTTGCCCTTCCATCATTAAAGGCTGCTCCATCATGTTCGTTATTTGCAAGAATTATCCCAGGAAACCCAGCCATTGCCCATATGTCCCCAGCCTGGTCCCCAACTATGGTGACCAGTAAATGCTTAAGGTCTCCTAATGCTAGAGCTACCCCTGCTGTTTGTTTTTCAAATCCATAGATCCATTTACTGGCTCGAGCTGTAAGCTGGGGTCAGAGCTTTAATCAAATGATCCTTTATGTATAAGAGGCATCTGCATGTCTATTTTGTTTTAAGCCCCTTTTTTAATATTTTTCTCATCTTGTACTACCACCATTAAATCTGGTCTATTTCTTGGTCTATCCTTTCTCCCTGCCTCTTGTGGTGGGGACGGGTTTCGTACTGCCTCCTCTCCTTGATATCTTTCTTGCCCTGCCTCTTCATTATTTCGACCACCTTGATCTTCCCATTCATTTTCCCTTGCTGGTTCAACTTCTTGTCCCAGGACTGTCCATACCCGCTCCCCATCATCTTTTTCGACACATTTCTTATTGTCCCAGGGTTGAATCTAACCAAAAAATCTCCTACCTTCTAATCCCCTATTTTCTACACCGGTACCCTTATTTCTGGTGGTACTTCTCCAGGTTCTTGTAACCTGAGCAACCTTTCCCGCAATGCCCTTAACTCATTCTTTACATCTGCTTGTGAACCCCCTGGGTATACTGATGCTACAGGCATGTCAGCATTTGTGGATGGGTTATATGGAGGAGGAGGCGCAAACACTCTCGAGTTTCCCCTCTAGTTGCTAATCCCGATAATCCTGTTGTTGACACTTTCTCTACCACTGGAGGCTTAATTTGTATACCATACTGCAGGTTTAGGCATTTTGGGGTATATCCCCTTACATTGGAGCTCTTTTTTATCTTCCTGATCTTCCATATCTTCGAATAATTGCCAGAGATCTGGAATCTCTTTTCTTTTTTGTAATTTTTTCCCCTTATATTTTGCTGCTAAAAAGATGGACATTTTTTCTAGCATGTTTCTGTTATGCGAGCCCTGCTCTGGCCAGGAGCAGAACATTCCCCCGCCCCCTTCCTTTGTTTCCAATACCCATTGTTTATTATATTTGTCTATCCTGTCACAATACAGTGGCAGGATCCCATGCATGTGTTTTATTGGGTGTTCTTACCCCATAATGTTGCGCACGTACCTAATGCTTCACTTAGACCCTACTGCTATGCTACGCACGCTGCTGCTTGTTACACAAAAATAGTGATCAACCCACTTTTTCCCCCACCCACTTTATTCTTTTACACACACACCACACACAGACACAAACACACACACACATACATTGACTAAAATCCAGGCCCATTCCTTATACCAAGCCACTACCTATTTTTTCCTTATCCTTGTAGTACCACCTTCTCAGCTTTTTTATATGCTGAGGATCCCATTGCTTTTATTGTCATAAAATAATACCGCGTGGCACTACCTTTTCAACCCATTATGGCTGAGGATCCCTTACCTCTTAGTCTTTATATGCTGAGGCTCCCTTTGCTCTCAGTCTTTATACTCTGAGGCTCTCTTTTTCCATTATAAAAAGTAGAAAAACAGAAATATGTGACAATTTCAACACATAACCAACCTCCTATCCAATCTATACCTTAACACATCACCAAAGGCCCTATTCAATCTGTATCTTAACACATCACCAAAAGTCCTATTCAATCTATTTCATTGACCTCGTACTTCATCCGTTCACACCAACATACTGTCATACATACATGTCTCCTTGTTATTATCTCTTACAAAAGTCTACTCACGTGGGCGTGTTCATCCGAGTTTCCTCCGTTAGAAAGTCCCAATACAGGCCTGTCTTTCTTTCTGGAGCCACGCCCTGCTTCAGTGAGCAGAGAGGATTTCTTTTCAAATGGCTCCTACTAAAACCACACAGGAAACACATGTTTTTTTTATTTGGGGGCCGCGTCGCAGTAGATGGGCGTGACTCCTTGCTGGTAAGTAGGCCTGAGCCTTTGCAAAGTAAGGAGGGAAACTGGGATCACGTAAGGGTCTCCACTTGTAAGGGTGTCCCTGATTACGCTCACACCAGAATAAATACATCCTTATAGGGAAATAAGGCAAAAAGTCTATCAAGTAAGGATAACAAGTTTAATCATACAAAAATGAGGATGGTAGCAAAGGACTCTGCTGCCTGAACGGTCTTCTCCTGTCCCTCTTCAGTTCCTTCCTGCCAAAGTGGTGCCAGGCAGGGGTTTATATAGTCCTGTCTTCCTATAGTGGCATCACTGGATATGTACCATAGCTTCATCCCAAACTGTCCTTCTTCATACTAGGGATGCTCCATAGACTTCCTTTCTTCATTGTCAGTGATTTCTGTCAGGGTATGCTGCTCTATATTTTGCTACCTTATTCAGAAACACACTGTAACCCTGCAGAAATTTAAAAACCTTGAGGCCTAGCCCCATGAAAAACTAAACATTTTAATAAAAATGTTTCATTCATTCTATCCATATTCTAATGTTATCTGCTAATGTTATCCGAGCCCTATAGCTTCCCCCACACTTAATACTTATAATCTGTCCCATTCTGCATTTTGTCGCACAGAACATGTAATTCCTATTCGTAGCCTGCATGGACCCTTGACGGACAGTCAATCACTTTACACTACACACACAGATCTCCTCTACATGCCCACCACAGACCAATTAGCTACCACAACAATAATAAAGGAGCTATGATGAAGCTCACTTCTTTAGTTTTAACACCCCTCACCAATATCAGTGGCTAGCCCATAGAGCTCTAATATATCAGACATTCGGCCCTCCCCTCCATAAAAATATATTTGCAAGTACCACGACCAAGCACATATTGCCAGACAAGAATTTAGGGCTCGGGTACCTTCAACCTGTATGCATCAACACCACAGTTTTTGCACTTTGCTTTCAGTCGATCCCACTAACAGACCCCACCCTCTTTTCTTTCAAGGATAAGCATAGGGAGGCCACAAAAAATATCAGCAGGGGACTACCGAAGACCACTTTACATTACATAGCTTAAATCTCCCAATTTCTAGGTACGGTAGCGGGTTTACTTGGTACAATCTGTCTAACAGCGGAGAGTTATCAGACAAAGAGCAGGGTAGAATCTCACAAGCATATGAAGAATTACTAAAATGGAGTTATAATGAGTTCTGGTGCCTACCAAAGTCCTGCCCACTGAGAGATTCAAAATGGTGTTGAAATCCTTGCCAATTAAAATTCAGTTCCTACGTAGTGATGGAATCTAGTGAAACATGTACAAAAGTATTCCCAGGTATCAAACTAAGGAGTTTAAGATAACGAATACCTGACATCATTCCATAGACAATAACCTATCTGACCTTTGAATTGATCAAACATTATGACAGCTAAATTGACAGCTACATTGGAGGCTACAGTGGATTATGGGAAGAATAGCAGATGTACCACCTATTACTGCCCCAAACCTTAGCAAACAAGTTTGAAATATGTTGGATACATGTTTTTTTACAGTGCAAACTTGACGTGTTTGTTCGAGTAGGGCAGTACTTTTCAGAGTTACTTGGGTTACTTACATTCCAGGATATCCTCTTGTAAAATGTAGATGTATCAGTCATCCTGGACATTCACAGATACTGGAGTTATCCCCAGAAAATCAGGGAACCTCCACTCACAAGGTGCCTTATCCTAATGCCATACATGTGTACCTGGATCAACCATAGTTGCCATAAAAACATAACCCAGCCAAAAATCCTAACCCACCTCCCCCACCCAGGCCACAACACCCCCCAAATCCAGTGCATTGTACAAGCACACCAGCCCCTAAACCACTTCTCGGTTTAAAGGTAGTGCTACATGCAGTTGGCTAAAGCAGTAACATAGACAGCCCTCTGCAAACAATCTGAGCAAGACATGGATTTTTGAGTATGTGGAATGTGGAAAACCTGAGGGTATTTCCCCAAGTAAATCTCTCGAATCCCTTATTCAGGTGGCCAAGGAAGAACCAGCTCTCTCAAGGTCCAAACATAGGGGTAGACAAACTGAGGAGGATCACCTGGATAGGGGAACCCAGGGTTGTGCTCAGTCAGGGAAATGCTCCAGGTGAGATGCAGTACTATGCCGAGGGAAAAGAAAAGGAGGATGACATCGCTCTCAGCTTTGTAGGCTAAAATACATCTGCCTCGCCTCCTCCCATTAAACCTCTCCTACCCAGATCCAATAACCCCTCCGTACCGAACCACTCCTTTAAGATCTGCAACTCACTTGCACCCAAAGATTATCTATCCCAGAATCCCCGTTTTCTTATGTCCTGCCCGAACATTCCTGGATATTCTTCTCCACTTCCCTCTGATTATTATTTTCCACACTCCCAACCTGCTCAGATAAAACACTACTGTTCCCATAATCCCCCTTGTTTATTTCACATTCCCAGCTATTTCTGTTTGCCCCGCAAATGACACCAATCACCTGCCTCTGATTGTCACTTTCCGAACTCCCAGTAAAAAGTGATCAACAATTACAGTTCCCACAAACCCTCCAAAACCCACCCTTCCAAAATCACGTACCCCCTTTGAACAAAGACTATAATTGTCTATAGCACCTCTTGCCCATCCTGTCCCGTTGGATACTCTGACACTCCAACTCCTCCCCTTCCGAACACAAACCCTGTTTTACACCATGAAAGACAACAGACTTGTAATAAAACTGTTTACCTGACACGTCCCGACACAATGGCCAGGCAAAGTCAGGCAATTGACTTAAATTGCACACACCTGATGACCCTTCGTTTTCCCCACAGGGATAAAAGGTGGAGCAAGAGAGCACAGTACGAGCGAGGCAGACAGCACGACGAGACAGCTATCCAGACCGGGCAGTTCCAAAGGAGGAGAAAGGCAGCAAATATCGAGAGGCTGACAAGGAGAGACACGACCTTGCCCTTTTAGACTCAGACCCGCGAAACCTTTACAGAGGGAATCATAATGCCGTGGACAATAGCACAAGTGTCTTTCAACAGATGTCAATGGTACACAGATCCCACCTACACTGATAAGCCGGAGCGAGGGAAACTCCTGCTACTGTGGTACCGGCATAGACTCCAGATCCAAGGAAAGCAAAGCGGTTCATCACAGCCAGTGAGTCGACACAGAACCTATAAGAACCAGGCTGTGTTGAATGAATTGGCATATGAAGAAGAGTTCAAATAACTGTATAGGTGTTAAGGGAAGACCAGCTACAGAGGGAACAGGCACCACGTGAGTGCTGATTCGAGAAACCCTGGTTGATCCCATGTCGAATATGACTACAGATATCAGTAGGCCATAGGCGAGCCACCAAAATAGGTCAAAGTGATCATACAGGAGGTCGAGTACAATTACCGTACAATCGAAAGTCTTTTACAGACAAACTGTTGAGAAAGCTAAGGTTAGTGAATCCTGCATGGTGAACATTAATACATGAACCGTGTCCCGTAAAGATTGTCAAGAGTGAACCCGGTAGAGGGATGTTGATGAGAGGGGGTGCAGTCTAAAGTCCAGAGAAACAGTGTGTTGACAAAAGTGAACCCAACAGAGGGATGTCCACGAGAATTGTTTGAAAAGACATTAAGACTGCAGAAAGCTTAAAGGGTGAACTGTCTTTGT
This sequence comes from Ambystoma mexicanum, assembly GCF_040938575.1. NCBI lineage: Eukaryota > Metazoa > Chordata > Amphibia > Caudata > Ambystomatidae > Ambystoma > Ambystoma mexicanum. Next base: position 522,082,492 of record NC_090940.1, read on the forward strand.
GCAATGCCATAGTGTACCCGGAAGAGGGAGGCTGAGAACCAGGACAAATATTCGAAAGGGGTCTGTGCCCGCAAGGGAGGGACCCAGGGGTCACGAATCCTCATCTCAAGTACAGAAAAGCAAGAAGTATTGCAAGACAGGGGGAAGGGAAGTGCCCCCCTTGTCATTTGAGATCCGAGGCTGGCTGAGGGAGATCCAGGGGTGGAAAGGTATCCCCCAAAGTTCACTGCGAAGGGAACTGTCTTGTGAATTTGTTGAATACGATAGTGTGAAGGGTCTGAGCCCGGAAGAGTGGGACCCAGGGGTGAAGCGGTCACCCAAAGTCTACGTGACGCAGAACTTTGTTTTCGTTTGTTGAATACATCAGGCTTTGAAGGAAAGAGACTTTTATTGAAAATAGACTTTATCATCGAAGAACCTGATAGCTGGAACAGAACTGTCAGCTCATGCTGAGAAGGCTCGAGCGTGTGCTGTGCCAGCTAGAATGGAACTGTCAGCTCATGCTGAGAAGGCTCGAGCGTGTGCTGCGCTCCAAAGTCCCACCTTGTCCCGTACTAAAAACGTGGGGAAGGGAGACCCCAACGCAATCACATCCTGACTTATTATTTGAACACTGTTTCCTTTATTTTGATACCCTATCCCACACTCTTTCTGTAATTAGTTGTAAGGTATTCACAATAAGATTTCTTAGTATAAACCCTTTTATTTGGACACAAGGCCACTAGGTCCCATCTTAGATTTAGGTTTAGTTAAACACCCTTCAACTGTGGTCACTTGTGTCTGTCTTTACTGTTGCCACCATGAGCTCCTTACAGGACCCATACAGCTGAAAATAGATATGAACTTGCATATCTAGAGCGTATGCATATTAACCATAAACAAAAAGTAAAATCCAGAGATCAGTCTGACAATTCTATGTAACAAGTAACTGTAAAGAGAAGACACATTTCAACAATCAGAAAAAAACCTGGTACGTACAGGTATGATGAATCATAATCAATCAGCTTGGAGGACTGAACGTGTGAAGAGAGGACTGATCTGCCCAGCACAACAGGGAGCATCTTTCCAAGGCACAACTTCATTGGACCAGTCTGTGTTGATTCAAGGAGGCCAATCATTTGAATATTGCTCCTTCGTGACCTGTCTTTGACTTAATAATTCTGGACTTGACAGCCTCCAAGTCTTTTCTTAGTGTTGTTACCATGACCTCCAGCTTCTGTGCTGTAGTCGATGAGCAGGTCTGATCAGCATCTTTCTGAATGTAGCAGATGTCGATAAAAGTACAGCCAGTGTTTCGCAATAGTCATGTTATTTACATAGATATTATTGTCAACGGCATGCAACAGGTTCGATAGACGGACCAGGCACCACACGTAACTTAGTATAGAGAAATCTGCAAGCAGCCTTCTGTCTATTGCAGAGGCGTAATCTGCTGCAGTACTCCTCTACCTAGTTGACCACACTCACTTCGACTCCAGCAATGATGGGTGGGGTAGGCCTAGGATCTGCAAGGGTTCATCCACATCACCAACACCTTATATCAACAAATAGGGCCACCTTCCAATAAGGCGGTACAGTGCCCTGCCTTCTGCTCGTAGCAGCGAGGGTGGAACTGCCATGGGTTACCTAGTGTTGCACCTTTTCGTGCGCACCTCCTGTCGTGTGCCCCTCCAATAAAGACGCTGGATAAGACCTTCATGCGCCTGTCTCCGTTATTTCCTAACTAACCCCTCTCCTCCTGTCCCCTTCCCTTCTCCTTCTCTCCCAGCTCCCTCCTCTGCTTCTCAGTTCTCCCTATTAAAGGGGACAACGTCAAATTCGACCACAAGATCTAGGTATAGGCTCAAGTAGTATGGCCAGGACCACGGTCATTGCAGGGCCTGCATGCTAGTGACAACCCCTGACACTGTGGTCTGTAGCTTCTGAGAGCTCTGCAAGTGTCACAGCCACAGATCTATCCACAGCCTGTATGTCAGTGAGACGAGCAGGATACAAGTGTCCTTACAGCCACCTCAATCATTGCCGTTGCTGGTGCCGGTGAGGACACATTAAAGTGCTAGACTTGGATAGTCTGAAACAAACCTTTGCAGCCTGGGTGTACAACTGCTCGGGATCACTGAGAAAGTTATCTTTAGCACAGGGTGTTTCCACTGTTGGCAAAGCACTTTTTTACAGATCACACCAGTCTTTGAAGGGATGGACGTATCAGGCTGCGCTGGATATGTATAAAAAAACTATCTTAAATTGCTGCCATCTTGTTGGCTGCTCACTAGCACATACCCAATCTAATAATGCTAAAGCACAATTTTTAAGTTTGTGCTGACTCTGAAATGGTTGAAGCCAAGTTAGTAACTGTGGCCTCAGACCAGTGGGTTGCCCACTCGGCCCGGAGAGGGAAAAAAGACTTCTCAGAAACAGGCCAGCAAGAAATAGATATACTTCACATGTTCTTCCAACCAGTGTACCAAACAAACATTGGGGCGTTGCAACGGGTGGTATCCAGAAGGACTTCAGGGCCTGTTTGTTAAGTGGTTGTGAGACCACTGGCGACTGCAACTCAGAAGGGTAGGATCTCTGTTGCACTCTTAGGAAATCGAAGATACGCCCAAATATTGTTCAAATGGGTCACAAGTACGAAAATATCTAGAACATGACCCTCGTTACGAGTTTGGAGGAAACTGAAAAAAATAGTCAAATGAATTCAATGACCAATTGCACTTTTGTAACCCAATTACTGTGTGTTTACAAAAGTGCAATTGGTACTTTCAGCTCAAGAGGATGCTGCAGGCACCCCCTCTGAGGAAGTCGTAGTTTCCTTGGGTGTCTGGGACCATCACCTGTAAGTACTAGATAAGATTCCTGTGAACATTCATGAAATTGTGGACAGCCTTTGCAAACTGTCAGCTACTTCTGCACGTAGTGACAATAGATCTTGCAGTATTGTGATAGATCGGTCCTTGCTGTGACTCTGTGATACATCCACAATACCTCTGATACACACAAGGATGATGAGTGGGCTGCTGAACATTTGTGACCATGTACGGCACAACTGTCGGCCATGACCTCTAGAAAATAATTCAGGGATACTCCAAGAACTGTGGCCATGGAAGGACCTTCGGCAATACCAGATGGACCTGTGGAAACCGAGACTGCATGTTCAAAGTAAAATCGTACCTGAACCATAGGCTGGATGCAATAGAGTGAGTGACCCATCAAAATGTGTGGGAAATGCGACCTCTGAAGAGGCCTGCTCATTACTTGACCACTACCCCAGGGGTAACCCTAGACATATTATGGTGAGGCATTGGTTCCAGTTAGCTAGGCTGGAATCACTGAAAGAGGCATGAATGAAGTCAATAAATCATACCTGTCAGCTCAACTACAAAGAAGGTTTACCATGACCGGGCCTTCTCAGGAGTCATAAATGCCCCAGGCCGTAGCTCTAAGAGGAATGGACATCATTTGGCTGTAGCAGCCTGGAACTGCTATGCCATTTCAGATTGTGATTAATCGCATTTATCAAATTAAGTACTACATGAAATTTACATAGGGAATCTTATTTCACTTGTAACTATTGAATGCAATCAGGGACGCCATTTCACCGAAATGCCAGGGGTAGTGGAAGTGACATCACATGACCATTGACCTCTCATGACATCACAGGAAGTGATGTCATTTGACCCCACCCAGAAGTGACATCACTCCTTGACAAAACAATAACTGGCATAACATAGCATTGTTCCTAAGTACACTACGAAAGATATGGTTCTGATATCACTGTAATGTAGATTCCGGCGCAGCAGGTGAGTAAATCTTGGCCCCCGAACTCCTGGCCTTGCATTTTGTGTGCATTTTGTTTTCATTTAGTCCCCCAGCCCCTCCGGACACTGTGCTTTCCTCGTTCCCTTTCCCCACCCAGCTCACACCTCCCGTGCCCGCCCCCGCCCCCTGATAGGCCACATGGATCCCATCCTGGTGCCTCGATGCTGCACCGCAGCACCTATGCGCCACTTTAGATTCCGGCGCGGCAGGTGAGTGAATCTTGGCCCCTGACATCCTGGCCTTGCATTTTGTGTGCATTTTGTTTTCATTTAGCCGCCAGCCCCCCGGACACTGTGCTTTTCTCGTTCCCATTCCCCACCCAGCTCCCGCCTCCCGTGCCCGCCCCTGATAGGCCACATGGATCCCATCCTGGTGCCTCGATGCTACATCACAGCACCTGCGCGCCACTTTAGATTCCGGTGCGGCAGGTGAGTGAATCTTGGCCCCCGACCTCGTGGCCTTGCATTTTGTGTGCATTTTGTTTCCGTTTAGCCCCCCAGCCCCTCCGGACACCGTGCTTTCTGCATTCCCTTTCCCCACCCAGCTCCCACCTCGCGTGCCTGCCCCATGATAGGCCGCATGGATCCCATCCTGGTGCCTCGATGCTACACCACAGCACCGCACGCCACTTTAGATTCTGGCGCGGCAGGTGAGTGAATCTTGGCCCCCGACCTCCTGGCCTTGCATTTTGTTTTCATTTAGCCCCCCAGCCCCTCCGGACACCGTGCTTTCCTCTTTCCTTTTCCCCACCCAGCTCCTGCCTCCCGTGCCCGCCCCGCCCCCTGATAGGCCGCATGGACCCCATCCTGGTGCCGCAATGCTACACCGCAGCACCTGCACGCCACTTTAGTTTCCGGCACGTCAGGTGAGTGAATCTTGGCCTCCGACCTCCTGACCTTGCATTTTGTGTGTATTTTGTTTATGTTTAGTCCCCGAGCCCACCGGACACCGTGCTTTCCTTGTTCCCTTTCCCCACCCAGCTCCCGCCTCCCATTCCCGCCCCCTTCCTTGATAGGCCCTATCACCAGTCATAACTAGCTTGCTGTAGGGTAGCCCCCTGCCCGGCAGCCCCTTCGCCTAAGGGCGGCTCCAACAGAGGCGGCTCCAGTAGTGTCTGCAGGTGTCCGCAGGGGAAGCCAATGAAGCCAGTCGTCAACAGACACCAACAAAAACTGTGAGTGTGGCATGGGTGGGGTGTAGAGCAATTAATCTATTCCAGAAAGCTCCTGCCACTCTACCTTACCTTTCCATAGCATAGACTGCCATAGACTTACATAATGCATACTTAGAGAGACTTGTGACCACTGCAAATGGGTTGTAAATGTTGCCCTGCAATACATACCAACTTACTTACCAAAGTCAGCTAGCGCCACACCTGGAGGGAACTGTGAAGATTAGCCTGTGTCGCATCTAGATGGGATCAAGACTGTTAGCATGCACCGCACTTACATAGAATTCGTAACCTCGGCCTGCCTCGCACCTAGACAAAAATGTAAATGCATGGCGGTCCCCCGTGCCCGACTCGGGCCATTCCACCAATGAAGGGCTACCGCAAACATGTATTATTAAAAATAGATCATACATTGGATATGCAACTTGACAGGGCAACCGAAATGAAACACATGAACGATACAGAAAATAGCTTATGTGCCACACTTAGAATTGGGAACATTAGCCTGTGCTGTATCTAGATAGGATTGTAAATGTTAGACTGTGCCACATCCAGAATTGAGAACATTAGCCAGCGCCGTGTCTAGATAAGACTGTGAATGTTAGCATGTGCCACACCTAGAATTGAGAACATTAGCCTGCGCCGTATCTAGATAGGATTGTAAATGTTAGCATGTGCCACACCTAGAATTGAGAACATCAGCCTGTGCCGTATTCTATCCGGAGATTCTATCCGGGGCTACAACCAAAAGATCAGGGGCTATAGCCCCCTTAACCCCCCCTAGCAACGCCCCTGTTTAGGGTCATGGCTCAAAGTGGTACACCTGTGAAACCGCCTGTTTTTATTTTAAGAGGCCTGAACAAGAAAGCCAGCCACTCTAGAAACAAAGAGCCACATGGGGCTGGCCCCAGCCCAGGTGCTACTATCTAAAAAAAAATACATATTTTTTTATGGGTAGCCAGGGAGACCACAGGGCTAGCAAGGGAGACCTCAGGGGTCGACCCCTGTAGAACCCTAAATGACGTCCCTGAATAAAATATAATAGAGACCGAATTTTTTTAAATGTGGAGCTTGAAAGGCTCTATCAGATGGATATAAAACGATATTTTTAAATGTATGTTAATTATGCTAATTATGTCAATGTGAAAAGCTTTGCGCAGAAACGGCACACATTAGTGATTCATATGTCCTAGCTCCTTGCCAGCGAGCCTGTTACTTTGAGATGGAAAAATAATGTTAGTGCAAAAGTATTAGTGAGTAAAAATCCAAAATGTGTAAATCATCCGCCATAAATTGGGTCGAGATGAAAATTGCATTCTATGATTCGCCTAAAAGAGAGCAATCTGATGAACCGATTAGTAACATAATCACATGCGGAACATGCTGTTTTAGAAAGTTACAATTTAATGCACAAATCTCCAAGACAACATTAAAAAAAATGGCACGAAAACTGGCTTTAAAAGTTACTCCCATCAGACTGCCCTTCTCAATAATTGTCGAGAATGGAGGGTGTCACACAACCCCTCCCTAACTACCGAAGCCAAATGAAACAACCCCTTCCACCGTGGTTGGCAAGGGTTCCTGATTTTATGTTTAACAAGTCTGCAGGCGGCAGCCAATGGGGAAGAGGGTGAGGGAGAGGTTGTCAATGGAAAGAGGGAAATTAGGGGAACTGGAAAGAGGGTTAGGAAACTTAATTGGATGGGCACGAGGACGCACAGGAAAAAACCTCCTAAGCAATGTACTGCTAGCAGCAGATTACCAAAAGCCTGCAACCTTCATTATCTGGCACTCGACTTGAATTGCACAGCCCTTACTTCTGGGCCTGGAATGCCCACATCCTACCTGACCTGACAGCTACGCATGCTACGTGCTACACAGTGATTAGCATAACACAGATGGAACACATTAACATGATTGGCTCTGAAATGGTACGAAATGAAAAACAAAAAACACATGAATGCATGAAATTATGACAAAGCACAAACAGACTAACAACATTCTCCTGTCTCTCTCCTGACAATAACCCACGTGCCCCCAACCATAATCAGGACCTCTAATTTATCAGAGGTAAGCACTGTGAATAAAGGACATGTCCATGAATTACAAACTCAGATCCTGCTGAATTGGGAGGACCATGTAACACCCACCCAACCCCCCACCGCCAATAACACTAAGGTAAACAAGAGAAGACAATCACAGAGTTGTTTTACTCTTAAAACACTTATCTCAAGCCCGGGAGGCCTTGTGAGGAACTCCCGGGCGCAATGTGGTAGGCAATAGTTAAAGTTGTCCAGAAAGCTGCCGAACGACTGCCTGCTGAAACCGGCATTCAAAAGCAGCTCAGTGCACCACTGTGACCCGCCTCAGTGAGTTACAGGATGCTGCACCAGTGAATTACAGGATGCCACACCAAACTCCTTGCCTGTGCCGTACTCACCAATTAGTAGCAAGCACTAGCACCAGGCACAGGCTCGAGAGGCACAATTAAAGGCATGGGGGCGCAACAGTGAACGCCACCAACCATGTGATGTGTCACGCCCTTATGAGAAAGGTAGTTCTTTTACGGTCCGGAGCCTGGAATCTGACCACAGAGGCCCCCAATGGCCCCACCCCACCATTCCTGACATTACCCACTTTCTTAGGGACCTGGAAGGTTTGTCCAGATAGTGACAGTGGAATTGTCTCACCAGACATAGAGAATGCACTGCTTCTGCCAGCTCCCACAAGTGAGTCTCCCGTCCATGGCTAGCCCAGTCCACCAGATAACAGAGTTTCTGTTGCCTCCTACTGGAGTCTATAATACAACACACCTCGAACTCCTCCTGGCCATCTTTTACAATGATCAGGGCATTCCCTGTCCTGACTTTGGCATCAGCAGGCCTAAGTAGAGACACATGGCACACAGGATGAATTTTCATGTTACGGGCAAGTCGTAATTTGATTGCAGTTATCAAAATGTGTTTCGATAACTGCATAAGGCCCAATGAGTGTGGACAAAATTAACAAAGCCCCAATAACTGTATGTGGTCTGTCGATAACCAGACCTTGTTCCCGACAGCATAATCAGGAGTCACACGTCTTTTCTGATGAGCATACTTGTTGTGCGTCTCTGTTGCTCTCTCCAGATTTTGGCGTTCCTTCCGTCTTACCTCGAGATGCAAGTGTTTGCGTTAAACTACATCCTTAAAAACTGTTGACGTTGGCAGTTGTTTGGGAAATGTGCAGTTCTTGGCCATACAAACCCATGCTAGGTGACATTCCTGAAGAGGGGGTCCCTGGAATAGCCTTCATGTCCCCTATGCAAATGTCAACCCGCAGAATGAAGAACGAAAGATGTAACTCGCTGTTTGGCCAGCCACGAGGCGCACCAATGTATCCTACATATGCAAACAGATATGGGCCTCATTACAAGTTTGGCTGTAGCCTTGCAGGTAAAACCGGCAGGCTGCCGCCAAACTTGCAAAATATTCTGGCACCCGCGAATGTGCAATTACCAGGTCATTACGGCCGCGCCGGACCCAGTAATTGTCCCCATTCCCATTTGAGCCTTATAGGGCTCAATGGGAATGGGGAGGCCGGATGCACGAATGGTGCATCCGACATACTCTGCTCGCGGGTGTCGGTATGCCGGCAAGCTTACCGGTACCGTAGTTACCAGACCAGCAAACTTGTAATGAGGCCCCTTCTCTCAAGACGATCTTTAAAGCCATATCCCTTGACGGCTTCGAAGAGATAGGTATCCCAGCAATGGACCAAGTTGACTGACAGCAAAGTCCAACCTTGATGATGTCACTAGTGGCAACACGACATAGCAGCGCTACTCATGAAGCAAATTTGCATTCCTGCATGAAGATACGCACACACAAATACACACACACATGAAGAACATGCTTAACCCTTCTGTAGATAGAGGACAGATACATTTACATGCTGCCAAAAGTTTTTGTTTTCTTTAGCCAAATACAGAAAAGCAAGAAAGGCAAATATAAGTGGACCAAGCTTGCAGCTGCTTTATTGCAACTAACCATAAGGAGCTACAGGAACATGTAAGGAACTTATAGGACTCTATCGCGACTAACCTCTAAGGAGATATTAGAACAGATAGGGAAACCATAGAATGACTGTATTGAATACACATGAGACCACAGGTCTCAAATACATGGAGGGAGAGATGCAGACTCTGCAGCAGGAAGCACAGAGACAGTGTTTGCAGTCAAGGGCAGGAGGAAAATTCCGGATTACTGAGGCGGTGAGACACCTGCTAGAAAGCTTTTGTTTTACAGTCTTCGCACATGTGACCCAGCAGAACTGAACAATGGCAATTTACTTGTGGTGAGAAGAGAAGCAGTTCCCAAAGAATCAGTGAAGACTGATACACACGTGGCCCACCAAAACTTGCAACCTGTAGGCACTCTCTCAGGCTAGGTGATCAGACCAGCGGCAACAATGTGGACACATAGGCCTTCCCATTACCTTGAAGTGGTACACCAAGCGCTGTGAACAGAACACAGTCCCAGGCCTGGGAGGACCTGCTTTAGCCAATCCAAATGCTCTGGTCATGGGGTGGTGTAGAATGTTGCACAGGCCAATGGTCTTTGTGCAACTCTGCAACAATGTAATAGATCGTTTTTGGGGAAGTCTCAGGCAAAGCCACCTGACATGCTAGACCAATGAGAATTCTCATGTGTACTGGCCCTATAGGTGGTAGACTCGAGCTACCCAATTGGGAAACATCTTAGGTTTTTTGGGATGGAGTCGATTTTTGTGAAGTCACGGGGTATAAAACCGGGTGACACCAGCTCAGGCGCCATGATTGCTGGAGATTTGTGATTTCCTGTATGATCCCTGCCTATTGGGGAATAAAGACAGTAAACCTTTCCCCCAAGGCTGAGTCTTCTGTTATTACCAAGGGAGGTTTTGATGGGCCTTAGATGCTCTGCTGACTTGTGATATCATTGATGCAAATTCCCCCGTTCTCTGGCCTACTACATTCTTTGTGAGACATGTTCTGTCTTGTTGTAAATGAACTCATCCAACCAGAGAGTTTTTACCCACGAATCGATGTCCTCTGCCAATAGACACTGCAAAAACTGCTCCATGGTCTGATTCCCCTGTTCCGTCTGGCCATCCATCTCGGGTTGAACACTAGTGGACAATGCACACTTGATTCCCAACATGTCACAAAACACACACCAAATCCATGAAGTAAACTGAGAACCGCTATCAGACACAATAGACTTGGGCAACCCATGCAGTCTGAAAATGTGTTGCAAAAACAGAGTAGCCAACTGCCCGCCGTAGGAACCCCCCTGCAAGGTGCAAAGTGTGCTTGTTTTTGAAAAATAATATACCATTACCACAATGGCATTGTATTCCTCATGCTCGGGCAGATCAGTAACAAAATCAATAGAAATGTTAGCCCATGGCCCCGTAGCCAGAAGTAATGGTTGTAACAACCCAGCCCTTCTGGAATGATCGGCCTTATGTCTCATGCAAACATTACATTGTTGAATGTAGGTATGTATATCCCTATTCATTCCCGGCCACCACAAATATCTTCCCAACATGTGTCTCGTTTTTCCTTCTTCTGAATGACCCACTAATGGAGACTGGTGACACCAAAATAGGTAATTTTTCCTCAATTAAAATGTAGGTAAGTACAGTTTTTGAGCATAGTACGGTAGCCCCTCCCTGCTGGCTCCTAATGTTTTGTTTTCTGCCCAAGTTCTTAACTCCCTCAGGGTGAAATGCTTCCTTACTTCTTCGAGCAGTCCCTTCGTGACCGCCCCCACAATATCCTCCACAGGAATTATGGCCCGAGAAAGAACCCACCGGGCCTTCCATTTGCTGCTTTCTCGTCAAAGTATCCGCTTTACCATTTGCCGGAATGTAACAATGAAATCAAACTCACTGAAATATTGGGACCAATGTAATTGCCTGGTATTCAAAGTTTTTGTTGTTTTTATCTACTGTAAATTCTTAAGATCAGTCAAAACAATGATTGGGAGGCGTACCCCAATCAAATAATGCCGCCATTCCAGGAAAGCTGTTCTCATGGACAGCAATTCCTTATCCATAATTGAATAGTTCTGTTCACAATTTGTAAGCTTACGTGAAAAGAATGCCACAGGTTGTCGTATTCCCTTTGAATCCCCTTGTGAGAGTATTGCCTCAATCGCCAAGTTAGAGACATCGGTTTTGACTTGAAAGTTTTCTCCAAAGCCGGATGCCAGAGAATGGGAGCCTCATTGAATGCTGTTTTCAATTCCTGAAATGTCATTTCAGCCACCTCTTCACATACAAAGTGAGAAGCTTTATTGAGTAACCCGGTCATGTGTGCAACAGTCTTGGTAAAACCACTAATGAACCGACAGTAAAAATGTATTTGCGAACCCCAAAAAGGATTGAATGTCTTTGTCACACAGTGGGGAAGGCCAATCTGTCACTGCCTGCCTTAGTGTGATCCATCACTACTCCCGTGGTAATGAGAATTCCACTCTAGTTGTATGGAAAACACATTTCCTCAATTCGGCAAAAAATCGAAACTCTCGTAGTCGTTGCAAAACGGCTTGAACATGTTGAACATGCTGTTCCTCTGTGTCAGAGTAAATGAGGATGTATCAATATATAAAATCACAAACTGGTCTATATAATCTCTGAGCACCTCCTGCAAGAAATGCTGAAAGGATGGTGGGGCATTACACAGGGCAAATGGCATAACCAAGTATTCAAATAGACCAAATTTGGTTCTAAAGACATTCTTCCATTTGTCCCCCTCCTTGACGCAAATCAAATCGTATGGCCCTCTGCGATCCAGCTTTGTATACATCACTGCTGTCTTAACTTGATCCTATAATGACGGAGATCAATGGTAACGGAAATCTGTTTTTAATAGTCACCTTGTTTAAAGCCCTATAATCAAGGAAAGATTGTAAGGGTCCTTCTTCTTTTCGGTACAAAAAACAAAGGTGATGAAACGGGGGATTTTGAATGCCTTATAAATCCACACTTCATCATTTCATCAGGTATTGTCTTAAATGCTGATTCTCCATTTCTGTGAGCACATAGATTCTGCTACAGGGTAATTTCACATTCTCTTCTAAATCAATCACACAATTGTAAGGTCTGTGTGGAGGAAGAGACCCTGGTTTATTTTTATTGAACACCTCTGCATATCGCACATAGTCCTTCGGGATCATGGTTTTAACTGCTCCCACAACACTGTGGATTATTGCCCCTTCCACTAGAATGCTGTGCGGCTTGTTACCTCATGTCAATGTGTGCTTGTCCCAATCAATAGATGGATTATGAGCTACCAGCCAAGGTGTGAGAATTGGGAGGTGGAGTGCTGTAGTAGTGTGTTGCAGGAGAAGTTTGGGACACTTTTGTGGCAGGTCCAGAGCTGCTGGGGCTGTGTTTGGCTCCAGGAACTGTTTCCCAGCAGGCCGATGGGCAGGCATGTGTGGGAATACGTGATCAGGGCTAGCAGAGGTGATGGCCCAGGTGAGGACGCAAAGACAAGGTGAGATGTGGCAAGAGAGCGGGCAATCTCAAGACATGCTACGGAGCACTTTTGCACCATGTCCCAGTCCTCTATTGCTTGGAGGCTGTTACTTGCTGGCAGGGATGGAGATGGGAGGTCGGCTCGCATAATTACATTTCCCACGTTGCGGGCTGGTGGTTGGGACAACGCCCAATCCATCAAAGTCTGGGGGTACTGCGGATTGTTCCCTGGGCCTGGGCTAAGTACATGCATTATCATGCTGGAGTAGTGTGTTGCAGGAGACATTTAGGACACTTTTGTGGCAGGTCCAGGATTGCTGGGACTGTGTTTGGCTACAGGAACTATATTTCTGAGCTGGCTGGTGGGCAGGCACCTGTAGTAACACGTGATCAGGGCTGGCGGGTGTGACAGCTTATTAAACCTGCCTCGGCCCATGCCGCTTGCTGGTAATTCACAATTATGCAGGCACGGGCAGATGGCAAGACCAGGTGAGGACTCAGAGACAAGGTGAGAGGCGTCAGGAGAGCAGATGTTGTCAAAACGTGCTATGGATCACTTTTGCTCCTTGTCCCTGTCCTCCATTGCTTGGAGGCTGATACTTGCTGGCAGGGATGGAGATGGAAGGTCGGCTCTTATAATTTCATTTCCCGCATTGCGGGCTGGTGATTGTGACAACGCCCAATAAACATCAAAGCCTGGGGGTCTCGCGGATGTTTCCCCTGGCCTGAGCTAAGTACACACATTATCATTTTTATAACGTGTGGTAGAACATTATGTGTACAAGACATTAGGGTCTACACAGAGCATAGAAACTGAATGCACCATAAGGCGTATGGGTAGCCACGCATACACACCTCTGGAGGACCCAACTCAAAGAGAGAGAGAGTGGCATGAAAGAGAGCTCATGTTGCCACTAATCCATGATCATGCTTCTTTGTTTGTAATGTGCTATTGCTTATGTTTGTGCTTCCACGTCTCAGTTGAGGCTTGAGGCTGGTTATGTGAAATCCATATGCTGTACTTCGTCACTGCCTTCATCTGCTTTGTTTGTGCAATCATTTACCATGAGGTTATGAAGGAGCTGGATGCACAGAGTGAGCAGGAGAGCAGGAGAGCAGCCTGATATTTGAGCCTCTGATTTAGGAGAAGTTTCAGGTTTTCACAGTAATCAGGGAGTGCTGGATGTGCCTGAAAGGCTGAGCATGCAGGTCGGGCTAAGGTACATGTCAGATAGATGATATTATGTTTGCATGTTTTTTCCATACTCCCCTTTCCCATCTATTTACGTTTTCCCAAATGATCTTTCCAGTGTTCCTATTTCCCCTTACCTAACCACAACTTCACCCTAGCCCTCTTCCCCTCTGGCTGCCATATGTGCCCTGTTTTTACGAACCAGGAACCTGTGCCAACCTTGGGTGGAGGGTCGACTTCCATTGGGCTTCCGTGGTCAGAGGGAAGCTGTGTAAGATAACCACTAGTGGGCTTGATACAAGGCATACCCAGGATCAACACAAACTGGGCTACAGCAATTACATCAAAAGTTAACTCTTCAGACATATCATGCAAAGTGGAACAGTCTGCTGGGTCATGGTCCTGAAGTCAGACAGGAGCCATCCACTGCCAGCACTGGTTCAACCACAGTCTTTTCATGCATGGGGATGTTTAATTTCTCAGCTAATCTCAAATCAAGAAAATTGCCAATAGCTCCTGAATCAACCATAGCTGAAACAGTTTCCTTGGTGTTTGCAAAATGGAGTGTAACTAAAACATGTATATGCAGGGCCTTGTTCTGTATCGTATTGGCTATTGAGGCGGGAAGTTAGGGGTACCTGGGCTCAGCAATAGGTTTCCTTCTACTACCAAGCTATCTATTTTCCCGCCTCCGGCTTTCGCCTATCTGATTTATGCGTGGGCGTGTTTGGACAGTTCCTGATGTAATGTCCTTCCCACAATACAAGCAAAGATTGTTAATTCTTCTTTACTCCTTCTCCTCCAAAGACAGTGGACCCCTAACTCTTCCAATCTGCATTGGCTCCCCCTCGCTAGAATGAGGATTAGAATCCCTTCCCTTGTCCAACATGACAAAAGGCACTACCTCAGATTTCTTTTTCGATCCATTGTGTTCACTCATTCTATGGTCCAACCGTCGTGCCAAATCAATTAACATACTACAGGATTCTGGCTGTGTTTCTAGATGGGCAATGGTGGCTTTTAATTCATCCCTTAAACCTTGATAAAAGAGGAGTGCTTGTTTGCGTTCAGGCCACTCACTTTCAACTAAAAATCTATTGAACCATGTAACATATGTGACAAGACCCTTCATCCCCTGTCATAATGCTAACAATTATTCCTTGTCTTGCGCCAAGGACACATTCCTCCGATCAAACAAACTTCCGAATTCAGAAGTGAACATATTCCAGTCATAAAGTAGCTGGTAATCCTTCTGCACCAGTGGAATTACCCACGCTGCTGTGTGTCCACTGTGGCAAAAAATGACAAATGCAGTACTCACTTGAGTGCATTCAAATCTGTGGGTCTTCATAGGAAATGCAGTTGACACTGTGTTATAAAGGCCATGTATTTCAGGGGGTCCCCAGCAAACCGTGGGGGTGGGGCTAATGGAACCCCCAGTGGCTGTTGCACAACTACAGTAGCTGGTCCACTTGCGGCTACTGGAGGTGTAAAGGCTGAGGTTGACCCCTGTAGAGGAGTACCCTGCACCACTAACCCATTCACTTGAGCTTTTAGTGCACTAGTCTCTTTACTAGCACAAGTCAATTCTGCCTGAATCTTTTGTGCCTTCAGCACTTCTGCTAGAAGAGGAGGGGCAAAATCCATTTTGCCTGGGTGGTGGTAAAAAATACCCAAATAGGGGGCTAGTGAATATGACAAGAATGAAGGGTGTCACAACCCCACACCCGCTAACCACTGAATCCAAATGAAACACGACCCCTACCACTGTAGTTGGCACAGGTTCCTGATTTTATGTTTAACATGTCTCCACGTGGCAGCAAACGCGGGGAAGAGGGTTAGGGAGATGGGAAGGGGGAAATTAGGGAAACTGGATTGAGGGTTAGGAAATGTAATTGTATGGGAACGGGGAAGCACAGGAAAAAACCTCCTAAGCACTGTAACGCTTGCATCGATTACCAAAAGCCTGTAACCTTGATTATCTGTGACTAGAATGCCCAAACCCTACCTGACCTGACGACTAACATGATTGTCTCTGAAATGGTATGAAATGAAACACAAAAAACACATGGACGCATGAAATGATGACAAAGCACAAACTGACTGCCAACATTCTCCTGCCAATAACCCACATGCCCCAAACTTAATCAGGGGTAATTAATGTGAATTAGAACGTGTTAGTGAATTACAAACTTTGATCCTGCTGAATTGGGAGGATTATTGAATGCCGTCCATTAGCACTAAGGTAAACAAGAGAACACAATCATAGAGTTGTTTCCTTTTCAAAACACTTATCTCAAGCCCGGGAGGTCTTGTGAATACCTCCCAGGCGTGTTGCGTTAGGCAGTAGTTAAAGTTGTCCAGGAAGCTGCCGAACATCTGCTCGCTGAAACCGGTATTCAATAGCGGCTCAGTTCACCACCATGACCTGCCTCAGTGAGTTACAGCATGCCGCGCAAGTGAATTACAGGATGCTGTGCCAAACTTGCCCGTGTTATGCTCACCAATTCGCAGAAATCACTAGCAACGGGCAGTGGCAAGCGAGGCGCACTTTACAGGTATGCTGATGTAAAGCATAGTGCGTGAGTGTGCTTGTTGCATTTCACGTCATTTTGATTAGCCGATCCATGGCTTCCTGGTTCCACTGTCACTGCTATTTTGCCATCCTAGCTTGTGTCAGTGCATTTTTGTGCTTTTTCTGCATTTTGTATCTATTCTAAGCCTATTACATCAGACACACATGTGATTTGTTGCTTACTTTGGGTGCAAGTTACGTGGCAGAGAAGAAAAGCACCCTCCTGTTGTCTGGGCCATGAAAAACTACATTTCCTAAGCTCCTTTGGGTATTTATTTACTGTTCAGGCGCTTCAGCGCCGGCGCGTCTGCGTCATGCCGGTCTTCTCCGGTCCTCGCTGCACATCACTGTCGCCGCCCGGAATCTTGTTCCATTCTCCGTAAGTCGCCAGTTGTTGGGTGTTTGGGTGTGACTGATCTAGGTGAGGTAGACATTCACTGACTGCTTTGCATTGATTTTGTCTTGACGATGTTCCCTACAATATGTGTCCCATAGCCCCTCTGGTGTATCCAGATGGTCCCTGTATTCCTAACATCAGAGAAACCACTGTGGATTTAAATAACCACGAGACTTGTGTTCCACGCAAGAAAACCACTGTACTCACCTTTTGTTTAACTCTCAGCCTCCTCAATACCAGGTCGCCTCTTAAGCCTGGTATTGAGGTAGCCGACCACACGATGGAAAGAGAGCCTCATCTGTTTGTCCTCACTGAACCTTGGCTCAACCACACCATCCCTAACAACGCTAATCTATCTTCTCCCTCCAACTACACCATTTTTCGTCCTGACCGTGAAAGGAGTAGGGGGTGGCACTTTTATGTAAGAAGCACCTTGACTGTCATGTTATTCCACATGATTCTTTATGGGTGAAAATCAAAACTTCAGAGAACTCCTCGCTAAATGTGCTTGTTTTATACAGACCCCCTAAAATCATGCCACACTTTGAGGGACAAATTATGGAACTAACTATCCATATTACTACATTTAGAAACCCATTAATCATTCTGGGTGATTTCAACTACTGGGCCAATGACATCCTGGAAAAACAGGGCCTTGCTCTCTCTGATTCGTTCTCTTCATTAGGACTTAAACAGTGGGTAGATGTTGCAACCCACCTAGGATGGCACACTCTGGACTGGTTGGTCTCCCAAAATCTCCCGATCTCTCATCTGCAGGTATCACCCTGTGTATGGTCTGACCATTTGTTGATTCAAGCCTCACTTAACCTCGCAAAACCCATAGCCAAAAAGAAAGCTTCATTCTGGATCACCAAGCTTGTTCATAACTTCAAAAATGTTACACCTGACAAGTTTTTCGACACACCTGGTTTCGAACCTTAAACCTTTGTCGAGTTTCTCCCAGCCCACCCCGCTTGTAGACCACCTTACCTCTTCATTTAAACAAGCCAACTCTGACCTGGCGCTGTTGAAACATAAAATTATCAAGCCTGAGGTGCATCATAACACCTGGTTTTCCAACGACATCATATCTGCCAGGCAGGCTAAAAGGGCGTCCGAAAGGGCCTGGCGAAAAACCCTAACCCTGATTTGCTACTGCATTATAAACTGGCTGATCAGAAATACAAGACTGAAATCATCTCCTCCAAATCATCCTACTATAATAACGGGATTAACAATGCTTGATCTAATGTCAGTGAGCTCTTCAAAGTATTGAAGGACTTTCAATATCCACCCCCTCCTAATATTGTGACAAAGGTTCTGCATGGTGTCAGACAATCCATGACGGATTCCTGGCAAAAATCTCTACTCATAGAGAAACCATCAAAAACCTTTATTACCAGGCAGGACTCTACAAGCTTACAGCCCCACCCCTGACATTAGCAATATACCCAATATACCATGTTTCCACTTCTCGTATTACATTGTAGGGAAAGTTACCAATATTATTCAGGACCTAAAACCCACCACCTGCACAACAGACACTTGCCCCGTGGATGTCTTTAAGGACTCCATCGAGGTTCTTGCCCCCTGGATGACCCGCCACATGAACCTTTCTTTTAACGAAGGTGTGGTCCCCTCCTCCCTTAAGGAGGCCTGGATCACGCTGTTGTTGAAAAATCCTAGTCTTGATCCACAGGTTCCAGATAACTATCGGCCCATCACGAATTTGCCCTTTATCCTTAAGATCATGGATAAACTGGCATATCTTCAGTTGCAAAAACATATTGAAGACCATGGGATTCTCGGCACAAGGCAATCGGGGTCCAGGGCTTAGCATGGGACAGAAACCGCCATGCTGGACCTTAAATCCATCTTGGCCAGCATAGTGACTAATGGTCATCCTGTCCTGCTGATGCATTTGGACCTATCTGCGGCCTTTGATTTGGTCCACCACTCCCTCCTGCTAACACACTTGAGGGAGGTCGCCAACTGGTCCACATTCGCCTCTAAATGGATCTCATAATTTCTTCGTCCCTGTGCTGTCCGAGTGGCTGTTAGTGTTGATAGTTCAGACCCCAACTTTCAAACTTGTGGTGTTCCACAGGAGTCCCGTCTGTCCCCTACATTGTTTAACATTTATATTCGCCCACTTCTTGACATGCTGGACGCACTGGGGTCTCGGTATACCAACTATGCCGATGATACCCAGGTCGTCCTCCAGTTGAGTGGGAATTATGAGCAGGACTCGGCTGCCATTAATAGCATCTATAAAGCCACCCAGGCCTGGATGGCCGCCAATTCGCTTGCCCTTAATTGCAAAAAAACAGAGCTTTTAATTGTGGCATCAAAAGTCCCCCTGAGCAGACTTGATCCTGCCTATGCCAAATTCAGTATTGCGTTAATCATTATCCCTGTATTGAAGAGGGTAAAGACGTTGAGAGTCATACTTGATGATGAGCTATCTATGCGACCCCACGTCGCCTTTATCCGATCATCCTGCAGCCTGATCACAGAGCAAATTAATTATATACACCCCTTTCTTTCCACCAACAACGGTGCCTTGCTTGCCACCGCATTAGTCAACTCCAGGTTTGACTACTGTAATACTCTCCTAGCAGGAACATTGCAAGTCAATATTCAAGCCCTGCAGGTCGCACAAAACAACGCGGTCGGAGCTATACAGGGGCTACCCGAATGTGCCCACATCTCAGAGGCCAGAAGTCCTCTTCCTTGGTTACCTGTTGGACACATGATTACCCATAAAATCTTCACCAGGCCCTTTAAATGCCAAACAAATGTGTGTCCCATCTATCTTATTGACAGAATAAAACCCAAGATAGGTAGTAGGGAGCTTTGCTCATCCGTGTGTCCTACACTCATTCAGCCCAGGTACAAATTGGTACACTTTGAGGGTACCACCTTCAATGTCCAAGCTCCTTTGCTATGGAATCTTCTTCCAGGACATATACGCTTGACTGAAAGCCTGGCTATTTTTAAAAAAGAAATAAAAACACTCCTCTTCAATCAGAACCCTGACTGAACTTAGTACCTGTACCCTCTCAAATGTCCCCCTGCTGACCCTGAGATCCCTACCTGTTGTTGTCTGTCTTCATTTCCTTGTGCGCCCACGGGCATGCAGCGCTTTATAAAAATTGAACTAAATAAAATAAATAAACAGCCTTGTGGGAAATGCATTTCCCTTGCAGTCTGGAACCCGACTGCATGATTGCAGATGCCCCCAAAGGCCCCCACCACACCATTCCGGACAATGATATCCCCAATAACTTAGGAGTTGGCTTAGTGTGATGTCACGTTTAGAACACCCACCATTCAATAACATTGATTGAAGATGTGACCTCTGCAAGTCCCCAGCTGCAATGTTTTAGTAAGTTAGACAGAGGTCAGGTGTTACTGATAATAAGCAGAATATTTTTGGATGAAGAGCACAAGGAATAACACTAAATGGCAGGTTTCTGTTTCAGAAGGAGGATATGTGTATTGAGCATGTTTCTACTCCAACTGTTGATATCCATTTTATATCACAGACAGAAATACAAAAGTTAGATGTATTCTGGTCAGCTGTAGTGAGAAAATAAATGGGCCTGTATGTAGAGTTTTTATAGGAGTAGCCTGAGTTTATTCCTATGAGGTTCGAGAATTTAGTGAGCCTAATTCCAGAGGTAAAAAGGTTAACCCATATTAAGAAAGGTTTACAAGCGTTAGAGACAATTTTTGAATACCAGAAAAAGGCTTTTGAAGTTGTACACCGAAAAGCCACCTGTGTACTCGCTATAATGTGATATGTTCTATTGGTAATGAGATCTAAGAACAACCTTATCTAACCACAGCCGTGTAATATTGGTTTTTGTTTTCCCGGCAGGTGCCATTGTATGCTGTCGTAAAGTTGCAGTATAAAGGAGTTAATAGTTATTAATACTGTACCCTCCAGACCCTTCATATAAGATACACAGGGGGCTTCATTACGAGTTTGGCGGCAGCCATGGAGCTTTTAGCTCCATGGCTGCCGCCAAACCGGCTCCTTTACCGGGTTCCCAGAATGGGCATATTACTGGGCCATTCCGAGTTCGGAGGGCCCGGTAATTCCTCCCTCTGGGAACCCGGGCCCGGACCTTCCCCATTCCCATCTGAGACCCCATAGGGCTCAATGGTAATGGGAGAGGGAGCTAACAATGGGCCGATTACGACCTGCCCGCTGTTAGCGTCCTCTTCCATCTCGGAACCCGGTAACGACGCCTGGTTTTACCAGGCGTCTTTACCAGGTCCCGCGAGGGGACCTCGTAATTTCGCAGAACGGGTTCAACGCGTCCACCTCCATTAGTGGAGCCCGTTAACCCGTTCCGCGAACGTTGTAATGAGGCCCAGGGTGACTTATATCCGTCCTTTATGCTCCGATACGGGTATGCAAGAGCTGCTCCATTTAATCAATAACTGCATAGAGTAAAACATGTTAGGCATTTAGATTATATACTAGGTTTCCATAAACTCTCTGTTATAAAATATTGAAGAAAAAAAATAAGTGTTTGAGTAGAAATGTGCTGTTACACTAGAAGTGCAAATGGGGGGACTGAGGTAGCATGAAACCCCTGGAATAGTAAATAAATAAATGATCTAGACACTATGAGAACTGGAGGAGAATAGGGGACTTTTCCTTTTCTGGTTTGTCCTCTGAAAGGAGTGTTTTACTACCCTCTCCTATAAAATCGGAACATGTTCACGTCCTTAATTTTTGTTATTTTCTTGCTTTCTTTTTAGCTAATTGTTTTAGGCTACCCCTATTCAATTTTGGCTGTGGACAGTGATTGCTTGCTACGAACGGAACAGTGCATGTGCGCCATAAGCTGCTGACTATGAGCCCCTTTACCATCCAAGGTAATTGAGAGAAGACCGTTTAACAAAGGTCAGTGGATCAGGTGGCACAGGCCGGAAAGGACAATGAGTGTCATTAGGAGTATGCCGGGATCCCATTGGTAATTCCGGCGGGATGCTGGAAAACGGTATTACCGTTCCCGCCGCCTGATATACTGGAATTACCGGCATATTACAGGCAGCGGGAATACCGGTAAATCCCTATTCCATTGAGTCCTGTAGGACTCCATGGAGGGGATTGCTGGTATAACCGGCACCGATAATACTAGTGCCAGTAATACTGGCTGTTTTTTGCCGGTGGTGGCCTGATTTACCTCCAGTTCTTGGCAGGAGGTAAGTTGGCTAACCCCTACCACCAAACTTGTAATTTGGCAGTCCAAAAACGTGCCAGTAAACGGAATTACTGGCACATTAATTCCAGACAGCCAAATTTTTAATGAGCCTTTCTGAAGAAATGGGGTGGTATCCATACGCCTCTAGCCTGAAGGGCTCGAGACTGGAAGTACATTTAATAAGTCATGGTGAACCAGAAGTACATTGCCAAATGTAATTTCCTGACATAGATAGAGACAACGGAATAAAGTGTTCCCATGAATAAGCTCTTTGTCGAAGGCTGGATAAATATGCCAGAAGGTGATGTCAAGTGGTCAATGCCCTATAACGGGCACTGGTCTGGAGGTTGGTTGATTTAGTCATTAGAGAATGAGATAAAGGACAGAATGCTCTGTCTGACTTCCAAGCCAACTAATAAATCATCCTTGTTTATACCATCACCGAAAATGAGAATGCAAGTCTGATTACACCAACATAGGTGTGCACAGATAATATTGCTAATGTTGCTTTGTGGTAGGAATTCTAGCATGGACACTTGAGTAACAGGTATGGGTTCTAAATATGAGTTGGAGGTTATTTACATTATTAAAACAACAGTGGACAAGGGGGCATTGAGGCCAGGTTTTAACATGTGTGGTTATTCATTGTGTTGTTTGTGGAGCAGAGCGAAGGTGGAGGCCTGGTTGACTTAGATTGCCTATCACCTAATCATGTCACTGTGGCTCGATTTGGGCATCCTGCACTTTGCCGGTGGTATATCTGGCCTTAATGGCATGGAAGGACTGGTTCTAATGGGGCTGGGTTCTAACATTGTATTGGGAATGTTAGTGGGGGTATCTGATTCTTGGAAGTTGTAGATGGGGTGTTGGGCTGTGACTGGATGTGTGAACAGGATTTTTATCGCATTACACCATAGACATATTGCTGTGTGCGAACTGGTGTGTTGTTGCATGGAAGGCGTAACAAGGGTTCGTTTTGGTGTGTGTTTGGGTCTGAATAATAAGGGCCAGTTGGAGGGTTGCATGGCAGGAAGGTTTTGAATTAATCTTAACCTCTGGCATAGCTCTGGGCAACCCTCCAAGAAAGGGGAAAGCCCATATGCAAATCAGACTTTGTTCCACCTGAAAAGGGGTAGTCCATCCCATTGTGCTTGCTGACATCCCTTTTGCTTGAGACCACAAGTAACGCCAGACATGTTTCAGCCTCAATGGGTGTCATCAGTGAGTGTAATTTTCCACTAAACATCTCCTGCGAATTTCCAACCTCCATCTCCTGATGACTTACATACTCCTCTTGATGACTGCCACTAAACTACCGCCTACTGACTTCAACCCTTATTCTAAGGATTACCAACCACAACCTCCAGATGACTTCTCTACAAATGGAGGGAGACTTCCACGCTCTCCCTTGCCTCTCTAAAATCGTTTCTCCACCTCCTTCAGAACCAACTAACTGGCTCCAAGCCAGTGATACAACCTCTTTCTCCAAATACCAACCTTTGTTTGCTTTGAGACAGGTTTCCTATACTATGCGGGTCACTTCTAATTTTAGTCATTGTGTTTCGGTATTTGCACCTTTGTACAACTTGGATTGCTTTGCTTGGTTTCTGCATTTAAATCTTACAGTTTTGATTGTCTGTCTGATACACTGCAGGGCAGGCAGACAGTAGCTTTAAAGAGCTGGTCTGCCAACTTGGATTCCCTTATTGTGTATACCTGCTCATGCACATTGGGGTCTACTGAAAAAGGCCCCCCAAGAAAGAAAAACTGACCATTCCCCCCCGGAACAGTCCCGAGTTTCACCCTTCAAATAAGCTAGACCTAAAAATGTGCTTGCTTAACACGCGCTCTCTCAATAAACATGCACAATGTGTTCATGACAGGATTGTCAATGAACAAATAGACATTTTCTGCATAACCGAAACCTGGCTCAAGGACCCTATCGGCCCCACCTGCGACATTGCAGTCCCGGAAGGCTTCTCCATCTTCTACTCAAATAGAGAAGAAGGCCAGGCGGGTGGTGTAGCAGTCATTGCAAGAGACTCTATACACATGTTTCCCAGCAGCATAGCATGTACAGGCTGTGAAATACTGCACCTCAAACACACCCCTACGGCAAACAGTAGTTTAAACTTGATTGTCCTCTACAGGCCCCCCACGTCCACCCCAGAATTCAACGACGAAATAACGCATCAACTCAATATGCTTAAAGGACCTAGCACAGCCACATTAGTCACAGGCGACTTTAACCACTGGTATGGCGATACCAAAGACAAAGAAGCTGGTAAACATCAAATATCCCTAAACAACATTGATTTTGAGATCAACAACCAAGAGCCCACAATGGACAACGGCCATCTTCTTGACTGGGTCGTCTCTAACAATCTCGAAACCCGAGAGTTTAAGACGGAACCTTGCATATGGTCAGACCACCATAGCATATCCTTTCATATCACTCTGCCTCTTCCCAAACCCAAAACCCCTAACTGCCCGACCCTCTCGACATACCGTAACTACAAAAACATTGATAGGAACCACCTCATACAATGCCTAGTTGAGGTGGATAACAACCAAACCGAGAATGACTCCTGTGAAATAACGTTAGCAAATCTACTCAGTCACCTCGAGAAACTTACGAACCAAATAGCTCCCCTCCAAACCAAATCAACTAGAACCACCCAAAAAAAACAACAATGGTTCTCCAAAGAACTAGCAGAACAAAAAAGGGACAAACGAAATAGAGAAAATGTCTGGCTAAAAGATCCTTCATCAGCCAATAAAGCCCGTTGGAAGGAAAGCGAAATAAAATATAAACATATGATAACCATGGCCAAGAAAACTTCTACAATGAACAGATTTCTACAGCCGCTAATTCCACCAGCAAACTGTTTAATATCCTTAAATCCATAGAAACACCCAAAGCCATTACACCCCCTCCTTTCCTACCCTCTCAAGAAGAATGCGATGCCACCCAGATCGCCTTCTCCAACAAAATCTCAAAAGCCAGGAACGCCATCATAAATTCTCTGACCAACAAAAAAACGACAGTTACCCTGCCAGTTGAGACAGCAACATCAGGCATTGGAACCTTCAAGTTCACAGAGATCAACAACAGCGAAATGATCAAGGTACTGGCGACGATGAAACCCACGACCTGTGCAGAGAATATCATTCCACCCAAGATAATATTGGACAACACAGACATATTCACCCCCATCCTGACAAAGATCATTAATGCCTTTTTCAGAGACCAGGAAGTCCCTAATGCCATCAAAAAGGTCACAGTAACCCCCTTGGTTAAAAAACCCAATCTTGACCAACACAATCCGAATAACCTCAGACCCATAACAAACTGCAACTTCATCCTCAAAATCATGGATAAGATCGCCACCATGCAGCTCCAGGCACACGTAGAGCAATCTAACTCCCTCCACCCACAGCAGTCTGGTTTCCGCCCGGCTCACAGTACCGAGACGGCCATGTTAGATCTTCAGACCAAAATGCTCGGTATTATTGACACGGGTAAGACAGGCCTCCTCGTTCTACTTGACCTCAGCGCTGCAGTTGATCTC
The DNA here is from genome assembly GCF_040938575.1 of Ambystoma mexicanum. NCBI lineage: Eukaryota > Metazoa > Chordata > Amphibia > Caudata > Ambystomatidae > Ambystoma > Ambystoma mexicanum. The sequence goes on from NC_090940.1 coordinate 522,107,949, forward strand.
CTCGACCATAACCTACTCCAGAATGTGCTAAAAAAGACCACCAACTGCTCTGATGAAGCCATCAGCTGGATAATGTACTTTCTAAAAAACAGAATATCCAGAGTGCACTGGGGGGACAAGTTCTCCCTGGAAAAAGTAATCCTCTGTGGAGTTCCCCAAGGGGCTAGTATGTCACCCCTACTGTTTAATCTTTACTTGAGGTACCTATGCCTTGTTCTCGACCACATAAACACCTATTTCACTAACTATGCTGACGACACGCAGCTTGTATTCGAACTAAGTGGCAATTATCAGAAAGATAGCAAGCAACTTACCACGATATACAACCCCGTGGAGCAATGGATGGACTCCAATTGGATGTGCCTAAACGGGAAAAAAACGGAACTCATGCTTTTCGGCTCATCCTCTGCTCGTGCTAAGCTATCCTCATCCTACACATCCTTCCACATTAAAGATACCCCCATACCGGTCCCAAGCAAGGTTAAAACCCTTGGTATGCTGCTGGAAGCATCCTTGGGGGCGGACGCCCAAGTACAGTTCATCAAAAAAACTGTGCTTACCACCTCCGTCTATTAAAAGCCATCAGACCCTTCATATCTGAGGAAAACTGCGCGACCATAGCAAGAGCCACCATCTTGTCGCGCCTCGACTATGGCAACGCCTTAGTCCTGGGTGCCTCCAAGCAATGCCTACAAAGCTACCAAATTGTACAGAACAACACGGTAAGAATTGTCAAGCTCAAAACTAGAACAGAGCACATCAGCAACTCCAGAAGCGAGCTTCATTGGCTGAAAATCGAAGACAGGGTGCATTTCAAGTCCTTAACCATCGTTCACAGATGTATCTACGGAAAGGCACCAACCTACTTAAAAACAAGGATCAAACCATACGTTCCTAATAGAACACTGAGATCATCCCAACTTGGTAAAATTGCAACGGCACCACACAAACTCAAAAGTGTCTTAGGCAGAGCCTTTCCGACCCTTGCAGCCAACCTTTGGAACAACCTACCAGACCACCTTAGACTGGAAACCAACTATTTGCGCTTTCGCAAACGGATAAAAACCCACATCTTCAAATAAACTGCCTCACTGCCCAAACCTCAGTCAGTTTAAATCTATGGGATTGTCCGGTCCACTCTGTCTAATCACCGTCTGTCTGTTTTCGTGTCCTTGTTTCTGCGCCCCGAGACTCGCGAGCTACCGGCGCAATATAAATATTAAAACAAAATAAATAAATAAAATACTGACCACAGTGGACTCACATATGCAGCAGGACTAGGGTGAGTGTCAGAAATGCTCCATGTTTCTCACCATTCATTCTAGGGATCTAGGAGCCGGTATCGTGCTATGCCTGGCTCGAGAAAGTTGCATATAGCATGAGGCTACGGGTCCCTTTAGAATGTGCTTGAAGCGCAAGTGTTAAGTTTGGCCGACATGTGATAGGTCCCATGCCCAATGATGGAGGCTAAGTGAGGGTGACAACGGGATGTGCCCCATACTGTTCCTGGGTCCATCATCCACTGGCTTGGTGAGGTCACCAGACTCCTTTGGCACCCCATTAGATGGCCCCCGGATAACCTCTACTTCACATCTGTCGGTTGCTAACGTCTTCTGGGAGCTTGAGCCACTGGATGACTGCCTGCTGCAAAAGACCATGCTGTATGTCACTCATCTATTGTGCACTAATGATGCTACAGTAAGGACAAGGCATGTCTCATAAGAAATATATACATAATATATGAGACAAACTGCTGCATATCACTTATATATTGGGCACTAATGGACACTAATGTTTCTACAATATGTTGTACTGTTATATTTCAAATCTGAAAGGGATTATTAATAGCAAGTTTCAGTTTGAAATTATTTACCACATTTGCTATGTCAACGTTGCTCATGAAAAATTAATAACTATGGAGCCTAACACATTCCAACTATTTCAGAATATTAGCTCCTTCTGGTAAAAAAACGACTTCTGCTGTGGCTGGCCTAACATTTCTGTATTCAAGCCCTTCCTACAAGTTCGGACCCTCCGGCCCTTGTGAAACCCGCTCGCAGCAGACACCAGCCTCTTCCCATAACCGCCATTCAGAGGGTAAATCTAGTTCAATTACATTGGGGGAACAGAAGCCTCCTGAGCAATCTCTGACAAATCCATTTACATTACGGGGTCGCCCTTAGAATGTGTCGCAGCACTGCAGCTGAATGTTGATATCAAATCCAGCACATCATCTAAAACGGTTTTCTTCCCCTCGAGGGATTCCCTGGAAACTCTGCTCTTCCCTCCTTACTGCAGGTGTGGAGAGCAGAGTGACTAGGTGGATTCTCCTATCATCTAGTCTGCTTTGCCTGCTACAGGTTGGTGCCAATTTGTTATGGTTATTCATACAGTGTTGGTTGCATAGTTTATCACACTTGTTTTTGGGGCCTTTAAATGCACCCCACAATCCAAGGGGGATAAAAGGATCTCCTGGCCAATCATATCTCTTAACACCTTATTTTAATTGTTTTAATTTGTTGTTCATTTATAACGCACTTAACACCAGCGAGCGTAAGCGCAGGCCACGTTGTCTTGCTTCCAAGACAAACGCATTGCCCTTAAGCTATCCTTCCTCCCCTTACAAACCTCATTCCAGCATTCTGACAGTCTTGGGCAGGTACATAACATACGCAGTAGATCCGTATCAACACCGGTGCACCTGGGGCACTCGCCTGTACAATCTCTTACAAACAGTCGAGTCTTTGCTGGGGAGTAGTACAATCTGTCACACGAACATTAATTGGATTAAACAGAACTTCGAGTTATGTGACACTTTCTTAATTAGGTTACATATGTCCGACCACCTCTTATCTGAAAGTTCTATATTAAATTCACTCCCATTTGACCTTGTTAACTGGGCCTTTATAGACAATTTAAACCCTCTAACTGCTTGTATAACAGAGATATACTTTTCGCTTACCTACCCACTTGTGCCTCATGAATATAAGATTCCCCTAGGCTGATCCCCGGCTCTTTCAGGAAGTCAGGCCACCTGGCCCTAAAAGCTGCTCTCGTTCTCCAGTAGTACATCCTTTGCAAGGCTGAATCACCTACATAGTCCATGCATTCCTCCCACTCGATTAAAAGTGCACTTCACATACATGCATTCTAAAGCATCAACCCAGGCCGGCCTCCAGCTTCTTTCTATTGCGAGATCAAAGGTGGGAGCCAGGCCAACATGTCCCCATAGAGGGGTCTGTCTGTCAGATCGGGCCAGAACCTTCCTCCTCTTACGGAGCCGAGCCCCAACTCCTCTGGTGGCCTCTAGGATCCAATGCTCCCTGGGCATATATTCAGTCCCGTAAATGATGGATTGCAATGGCTCTGCACCCACTGCACTCCTTTCCAACCTGGAATGCAGGGGATGGGGTCTCCAACTTCTTCCAAGAAGGCTGCGTACAGAATTTGTGCTGCCAAATAATATAAATTAAAGTGAGGAACCCTAAGTCTGCCATCTTCCCATGCCCGGGTCATAGATGTCCATTCCATGCGAATCCCACAGTTGCCCCAAATGAACGACATCCACATTGATTGCAGTTCCCGAAAGAACTGTCTACACGGTCAAACAGGGATTTTTATTAAATAAATATAATCGCTTTGGGAGCACTATCATTTTAAGAAATGAGAGCCGGCCTATAAGCGACATCAGTATTTTTCCCCAGTGTGCCATCTTTGTTTTAAGCAATGTTATGTAAGCGGTATAATTCAGTGCTACCATCTCGGATGGTCTGCTATGGACCACTATGCCCAGGTACTTGAAGGTATCCTGTGCAATACCGAGGCCATGCATGTCTGTCATTCCCAAATTGCCACTGGTCAATGGGAACATCTCTGATCTGTCCCTGTTGACCTGCAATCCGGAATATCTTCTAAATCCTCCACCGTTTTAATGACCAAGGAAATAGATGCTTTACTCTCTCTCTGCTGAGTGGAGGACTGGTACAGCAGATACCAGGACTGAAATGAGCCCTAAGTGGGAGACTTGCCAGGTTATATGTTGAAGCAGATCCTGCTCAGGAAATGGAGCATGCCTCCAATTTAAAATGATAAGAAGTATGTGGTGGCAACACAGTCCTCAATTAGAGGCATGCATCCATTCATACCGTTTTGCAGCTACTTAAACAGCGGGTGCCACCGCATTCAAATTTCACAAGCTACTCTCTGGGCTATCGCTCCAGTGCATACTCAAACTTGAATCCCACAAATCGTTTCAAACAAGTAATAGCTGATTCTGGCAACTGTAGACCCCTGTTTCTGTGGCAGGAGGTAGGCATGGACATATATGACCACTTCACTAGCCAGTGATATAATCATTCCCCAGAATGTTGTTCACAGAAATAGAGACAAGAAAATAATGCAGGAATTTAATAACAGTGGCACATAATGTTGCTCTACATTCTGTTAAATAAAGAATATCGTAGGTAAGGTATAGTGAGGGAGGACTAGAAATGTAGGCAGATGATTCATGGGGTTTCCCCCATGAAAGGGTTGGTGTCATTAATTTTAGTGGTTATTATAGAATTGCTTCACAGTTTAAGGTAGGATGCTGCACCCTATATTTTACTGGCCCGAAACTCAGTATTTCATGTAAGCTAAACACTTCTTAACTTTGGGCTTCTGTGATCGTAAATCTCACTTCTAAGAGCACACTTGTCTCAGGCTGAAGTGGTGTAATTCTTATCTCACCTGTGTAAGCAAACAGCTAAACAAGGTTTTCAGTTTCACTGCTTGGTTGATAACTATAAAACCCCAAGTAGGTTATGATGATATTCTTTGTTCTTAAAGTTAGTTTAAGAATATTTATTAATTTCTTTTTTTGATACTCTTTCCAGGTGAACACATTTCTGGCATAAGCTCCCTGTAGTATTTGAATTAGTCCTAAAACCATTGCTGCTTCTAGGTGCAAAACGTTGCGGCCCTGCCCTTCTCTCTATTGAGCAGATATTCTGCCATATTAGAACTACCGAGGGCGAGTACCAACCACTTTTAGCAGAAACATTGAGCAAAAACTTTTTTGGAGGGAGAGGACAGGGGTAGCTGCTTCAGAGTGCGCTTGCCACCACAAAAGTAGTAGTTGTCGGTTGTCGGGTTGCAATGGGGGCTAAAGATGCCCATGCTTTGGCAAACCTATTTCTGGGCCATTTTGAAAACACATATGCATTTGAAATTAAAGATTACGATAATCACATCATTATACGGAGAAGACCACGTAGTCTATATGATCATGTGTCCCTGTAGATTAATCAATATAGGTAAAACAACCAGAAACATTTAAACTTGGATAATTGAACATAAAAGCTGTTTGAAAACATGTAGTACAAGCACCGATGGTAAAACACTTTGAAAGAAAGAAATCATGGCTTTGAATAAAACACTTTGAAAGAAAGAAATCATGGCTTTGAAGAATTCAAATGGACAGTACTCTTGCTAGTAAGAGGTGAAAATGAAACTATAAGAAATAACAAACTGCTTCAAAAAGAATAAGAGCTTATCTATAGGACAAGAAGTGACATCAGATGACTCAAGGAAGCCACTGAATGGCATAAAATTACATCAAATTAGTCCCCAATACTAGTTGATACCGACTTAATCACCTCAAGGAAATAGATATAACTATCTTATTTGAAAGGGTGTACAATCACACTGTGCCAATCACTGTAAGGTTTCATGCAGAGTTGCATATACATTTATTAATTCCAAGGTCAGCCTGACACGTGTTTCGGGCCTGAGCCCTTCTTCTGAGGCTGAGTTAGATCATATCATGTCCAAATTAGTTATATGCATTGGTGAACCAATATATCATCAAGGTGGCACAAGTCCAATGTTCAACAAGAGGTGCCATATACACAAAATGAAAATCAACCAGAATGATAAGAATACATCCATGTGATATGCAATAATAGTACATCCATTTCATGAAGGCATGTTAACACATATCAATAATGACAATCCAGTGCATTAGGACATGATGACACAGGACATACATATAAGAAAGAGATAGAAAAACAAACACACAATTAGTGATTAAATAATATTCAAAGAAAAGTATATCTAAATGTGAAGCTATTTGGGCAGTGTGTCACATCACCTCTGCTTCTTAGATAATAATGACTGTTGTTACCTTGGGGTGTTCTTGTTCAAATATCCTTGGAATAAAATTAATCAGAGAATAGTAAATACAACTCTCCAAATTGGGGTTCCAGTCATCAAGCCACATTTGTGTTAACTACTAAGTGCTGCCACTTACCATTGTGTTTTGTAGCTGGAGTGCAAAAATCAATTGTAATCCTACAAAAAGATATTAGATATAATCACCCGTTACCTTATGGCACACACTAATTATAAAATAACCTGATCTTGTGTCAACATAAATGGAAGAAGCAGGTAGACTGTATATATATTCACTATTGCACATCCACAATTCAATTACTGTATTCCATATGGATGCCACACAATGTAACGTAAACATCCAAGGCGTGCATGCATATTAACGTTGGTAAAGGCAGCGTTCATGTAGAGGCAGCCGGTAAGCAGAGAGAAAGAGAAAAAACCCTGAGCATAATTACTCCATTAGTATCACTGCATTAGGGAGCCGCATCCCTGTGAGCAACCTCTATGAATGCTCTTTAGCAGTGCGGCATTCGTGCTTTTGTATCCACCATCTTGGTTGGGTGTAGCTAGTACTCTAGTTCCCCCATTAAACTGGCCACTTTCATTTATGAAGGTGCATTATGATTCGGGAATTCATTTAGTCACAAGGAAGAAAAATACTTGAGAGAGTCATACATGAATGACCGTCAATTAATTCTAAGCAGAGTATACACATATGTTTTTATAGGTGGGCACTCTGGCTCACCACGCTCGACCCGCCTCATTAATAAATAAGAGTGTATGTTAATAAAGCATTGCAGTTGTTTAAAGGAAACAGGAAGAGAAATGCTGAGCACCACGCAACTTGATAACTGCCAGATTGCTCTAAATATAATGGATATGCTGTACCTTGTACGTCCACTGTTTGCTAAAAAGGTTATGTACACAATTACAGTATACCTTCCACAGGCTAACTGGTCATTTGCCTGGGATAATTAAAACTCCATTTACTAGAACTGCTTAGTTCAAGATGCTTAGCCAATAATCTCTTCATAATTAAAGCTGTTGCTTACAAAAGTGTGGTTAGCTTGATATGTCTCCTACATTTAAGAATCACCTAATTGCAGTTGAATGATTACTGAGTGCATACCTGATGTGACACAGAAAGCCCATGTAACTTTACATACATTGTTAAACCCTCTAATAGGTACACATTCCACCCAAATTAGGGTAAAGTACAATCAAACATAAAGACATTGGCATTATAAACCCTCATACTGGTGATCTGGTACTTATAATATGACGATCAAGGGATATATCAATCCTGCAAACAAGAGCAGCATTTGGTCCTATGTTGCACACATCAATGTTAAACAACAATTTATATACACATTTGTCAGGTGTTCCTGTCAATACTGTCTAAGTTTTAATTCCAGATTCCCACCTCTATGTGGTAATCTAACCTTAGCCATTCCTGCAAATTTAATATCTTTCTTGTTATCCATCTGATGGACATTTTGCCAGTGTATTGCTAGGGGGTATTTTGCTTCTTGAATAGAAATTGTAGAAAGGTTCTCCCAATATAGCGTAAAACCCAAACACAAGTAATACAATATACAACAAATTTCGAGTTGCAGTTGATAAATGAATTAATGTAGAATTAATGTAGTACTTGCCTAATGTACTAAAATCCACAGATGCAAATTCAAAAGCATGAGCACACATAGTACAGGCACCACACTTATGGAATCCTTTCTTCTGTCCCTTTGATAGCCACGTTTGGCTGCTAACTGGGTTTGACATGAACGAGGGGTAGAGTATATTCTTAAGTGTTGGTGCTTTGCTGTATATGATACTTGGATTTGGTTCAAGCCATTTAGCTAGATCATGGTCCAGCTGGAGTAAATGCCAATGCTGTTTTAAGATTGTGTATATATTTTGGCTGTCAGCATTGTAACAAGTAATACATCTTAATTTATTGGATTGGGTAGTAGTAGTAGTAGGACATATTTTAGGGGTAGGTAAGTCAACTCTCTTCATACTAGACACTTGTTGTTCAGCTTGGGCTAAGAGTGCTAATATCTACTTTCCATTGATCAATATAGAATATATATTGATGACATTATTTTAGTGTGGAATGGTATGAAACAATTCTACAATACATCAATAAGAATGATTTTGGTATCAAAGTGTTGGGACACTGTGACAAAGCCAGCATAGATTTTTTGGACTTGCACATTTACATTTCCAACGGAGGAATTCAAACGTATACTTTTCGAAAAGCATCTGGGTTAACTCGACGCTCTATGCTAGTAGCTGTCACAGAAAATCTATCATCAATAATATGCCGGCAGGGGAGTTCCATAGAGCTCGCAGGAATTGCAGTGAAGAACTCTATTTTGAGAAGGAATGCCAACTGTTAAAAGAGAGGTTCCAGGCTAGAGGGTATTTAAGTATAAATGCTGGGCGCACACATGAAAAGAAGAAGGCGATGGATCGAACCACAATGATGTAGGCAACCTCCGTGAGTAAGCAGAAAGAAGACAATCAATTGATATTATTACACCTTACTCAAACGACATGCATGTTCTTTATAAACTATTACAGAAACACTGGCATCTACTTTGCATGGATAAAGACCTCATTCCTTTCATTGATAAACCTAGTATTGTGTTTACTAGGGCACCGACCATTAGAAACAAACAATGTCTGTCATTTTTAGATACTGCTAAAACTCAAACAATCCGTGGAACTGACTGGCTTAAAACTATGAAAAGTTTTCATAAATACGGCACATTCATCATGTGCAAATTTACACACAGGGATACAGAGAAATTCATGTACAAAGAAGGAAATGAAATACCAATCAAAGACGTTATAAATTGAAAACTGACACATGTTGTTTACGCTATAATAAGGATCTGTAAGAAGCTATATATTGGTAGCACAATAACACAGTTAAGAATGCGTATAAGGGAACACCTATATAGCCTTTGTAATCCAGATCCAAGGTTACCATTGGCACACCACTGCCAAGAATGTGAACGCAAGCGTCCCCAACCAGCACGATCCTCCCCGCAATGAGAGACAATGATGCACTCTCCCAGAATGGGAATAAGGCCAAGACAAAGTGCGGGTGAGCGTAAATGGGAGTTTATCAATCAGAATAGGGCATGCAAAGAACTCTGCAAACTCCGAGAGCGCTCTGTCTGACAATAGCAAAGACAGGCGTATATATTTACAAAAAACGTCATCAAAACCTACACACTATAGGGGGCACAAGTTCAATGGGATTGGGTGGCGACGACTAGCTATAGGTGCTGCTGTGATGTGGTTGGTCTTGGCTGGAGGACGTCACTGGTCAGCCTCGTGGGATGGGCTGGGCCTGGCGGGTCAGCTGGGTTCATCCGGGCGGTGTCGTTGTGCCACTGTGGCCAGTGTCAGAGATGAATGTCTTTTCCTGACTTCTTTGCCCTATGCCATGCACACCGCAGTCATTCAGTCTTTTGCAATATTATCTTCTTTAGTAAATCTTCCAATAGGTTATTCTACAAGTTAATGCAACACAGGAGGAATGCACCTTGAGAGGGGTTTGATAGCGATTCATCAGTACATGGTTACCAGTGTCCTGTTGACCGGGTACCATAGGTCAAGGGGCTGGGTCTCAGGGCAAGGGACAGACGGTACATGTCCTCCTGTCTTGTTAGAAGTTGTTATGAATGTGTTGCTGTAATGTTGCCATAATATTGGGTGTCCTAATTTTACAGGGGCCATTAACCTAAGGTGATCCGGTGGGTTGTGGGGTTTAAGAGAGGGCGCCTCTGGATTTGTGTATTCAGGCGGAGGTTTACTGCTGGGCTGTAAATAATGCAGGTGGCGGGCCGTGGCCTTGGGTGCAGCAGAGGGAACTACAAATCTTTAAAGCGGCTCCAGCCTAGTTGGGGGAGGTGGAGCAGCGCGGCGCGGGCCTCTGCTCTCTCATCTGGCAGGCTTCGCAGGGAGGGAGGGGGAATGGCCTTGCACATATTCACAAAGGTATCTTCCTCGTGTGTTGCCGTTTTTAGGTGAAAGCATCATAAACATTCAAATACTATACGATACTCATTGAATCATTCCAAAGCTAAATGCCTCTCAAATATAACCAGTCCGAGCACATTATTTGTACACTATGTTTTAACAACTACAACATTTTGTTATATGCATATACATTTGCAGTAAGTGAGGTAGTAGTGAGGTTGGTGGAGCACATAGAAAACGACTCGCCACCGTACGTGACTGTAGTGGCACATAAAGGGCTTGGACATACACACATGAAGGGTGCATTCTCGCGCGTCCTTCACATGAGCCCTCAGTATGGTTGCATTTGTCTTCATTTGCACTCTATCAGCATTAGTTCGGTTATGGCGCGGGACCGTGGGGTGTAAACTTTTCAATGATACGCATAACAAATAACCCCCCAGGACGCTTCTACTATTTGTCCATAACTGCAGTGGTGTGGGTGCTTCATTGCTAATGCCATGTGAACATGCATTCTGCCATATCTATACATCTTACAGGTTTTCTAATCAAAGAGGTTTGTGGAGAAAATGCGCCCATCGCAGGTAGTTTTGGCATTAGTATTTGGGAACTTTTGCTTTTATCCGAGGGCCATTTTACAGTTCTTTTTCCACCCAGGCTCTGCTGGCCGGGTCATGTTGGGAGCAGTGATACACTGCGGAAGGTGAAATGTTACAGTGTTGGTATCTTACACTAGCTCATGTCCGTCTTGTTCGTGGGAACGGGCTCACAGCGGATCTGCCAGGGAGCTGTGGCCACAGGGATAATTGAAACTCTCCAAAGGTGGGGGCCGTGCTGCAGTGCGTCAAGCTCACACCATCTTTATTAGACAAAATGGTTCCTGAGGCCTAGCTAAATTCAATATGTTTGGGCAATGTCTTCACCATGTGAGCCACCCACCACCTGGGCCCTGGTGGTAAGGAGGGGACGCCTGATGAGCCATGGCCCTCACCGGGGGAGGGGATGTAGGCAAGGGGGGTCTTTTGGACCAATCCTCCCCTACATTTCCCCCCTTTCGTTACTTAAGTAACAAATTCTTTAAATCCTCCAATCTCCTGCACTCTTCCTCGTCGATTATTGGGTCATCCCATGCAGGTGTGCCTTTTATGGGCATCCATGCTCTGCACACCCCCCTTAAGCTCTCACCTCTCCTAGCGTACTCATCTGGGGTACAAGTTAGGTATATACATCCGCTCTCTCCTTCCAAGTCTACCCATACCTCCTTGTACCATTCTAGTATACCGGGCTCTCTAATGGTAGTATGCCACAATGTATCTACTATATCCTTGTCGTGATACCTAGGCACTAGCTGATATCTTGGTGTGTCATCTGTTCCTGTTTGTACCTGCACTTCCTGCATAGCTTGTATTGCACCACGGGTGTTGCCCATTGTCACCATCATCATTGCACCATTCGGTACTGCGTTAGCACAACATCGAAGACCCACCTGGCACAGGCAAAAAATAAAGAGGAGGAACACCACAGCCGGCATCAAAAATTTCACAGTCATTCCCAGCCATGATGGAACCCAGGAGAAAATATTGTCGAACCAAGTGCTTTCTTCTGCTCCACCTTCCATTCTCATTCTTTCTCCTAGGTTATGTACTGCTTCGATCACATGGGACAGGGAACCGTTGTCTGCATCTTCGGAAGGTACGAAAGTGCAGCAGGCACTTCCGATTTTTCGGCAAACACCTCCATCCATCGCTGTCAACAGGTCCAAGCCATACCTGTTTTGCATGGTCATCAGCCGTAATGCTCTTAGTTCCACTTTTATTACGTTGAACCCTTCTTCAGTGTCATTTGCCAGCTGGATCAGCTCTCAACGTGTTATCTGGAGCCATTTTGCGTTTGCTCGTGCCTGGATACTTGGGATGAGTGAGGCGAAGAATGTTTCTGCCGAGCTAAATAATGGATACCTGTCTGGGATCTGTGCCAGCAACTCTGACGATGCCTTTGATATGTAGTTCGATGTTCGTCTGTTTCGGGACAGCACCTCTTCCTTGTTCCCAGAAGACAGGACATAGATTTGTGACTCTGCAGTTGGCTGGGCCGCACTCTGTTGGGTGTTTTCTCGCGTCCTTTTGCTCCCATCAATGTGGCTTTCCGGGATTACCATTAGTGCTGAGTGCAGAGTGGCCATTGAGCAGCTGCCACTCCATGATTGTGGGAGGTGCAGGTATGCCTGGTTGCCACATAGCCAATACGTTTCTTAAATCTGGGATGGTGAGGGTCTTGTTACAGTTCTTGTTTGTCCCCATGGAGGCTTTCCCCTCTCCTTTAAAACACAGTTCATAGTCTATTTCCTTCTGCAGCTTGAAGGGTTTTTCAATGGCTGTTACCCAAGTTAGTTTTGAAATGTGTTCCTTCCATACTGGTGTGCACGTTTCTTCTATCCATTGCAATTTCTCTGGTGCCACACCCCTCAGCGCTTCAGCCTTACACATTACTTCTTCGTCCTTCCACTTGTTATCTGAAAAAAGTGTCCCTTGTATTATAAAAAATGGTTCTTCCAGACACACTACTCCTACTGTCTTTGGATAGCAAGTTTTCTCGTTCTGCAGCATTCTAAAAGTAACTTCATGTGCCTGGAAGGTGTTCTTAATTCTGCACAACGTGAGATGAAGGAGACATTGGGCATCTACAATAGGCAACTCTTTGGGTAACAATACTTTGGGCGTGCCTGAAGCATGGGGAATGAGGGAGCAGACATAACAGCTTTCATTTGTTGTTTGTTTAGCTGTTGCACTCATGTCCGCATACCATTTATTTGTCTGGTGGGGGTGTCGCGGGTCTTCCATTTTATCTAGTCCTAACCCATAATACTCATCATACTTCCTCCTTCCCGCCTCCCTTTTCCGTCTGTTATTTTTGTTCCTAATGTACTTCCCGGTTTCATGGGCGATGGACAAAGTGGGCCCCCCTTTCTCCTTCCCGCCCCCCTTTGCCCAATCATCATATAATATTTCATGCGTTGCTGTCATTTTTTCATTTTCTTCCTTTATGTTATCTGACAGTGTGTTTTTGGCTATGGGGGCAGTCTGGCTGGTGGGGGTGTTATACAACCAGGATATGGCGGAGGGGTTTCGATCATTTAAACTGCGGGCATTGTAATTAGATATTTTTGGCGGAGACACTGTGTTGTTTTGCATTTCTCCCTGCAGCCCTTCATTTTTCGAGATGACAGCATTGGATGGTGTGGTATAATATCCCCATACAAGTTTAGTTCCGTCCCATACCAAAAAATCACCTTCTTTAGTATTTACACTTGATGTCGCATTGGTCACATTAGTGCTGTTAATCCCTCCCCCTCGTTCATCTCGATAGAGATGAACTCTATGAACCAATATGTAACCAGGTCAAACATGATTGTAAAAAACAATGTAATGCACACAGACAATTCACACTCATACGAATATCTGCATCTCTCAGCTAACAATTCTCTATATCTAATAAATCTATCCATTGCAGGCTGCCCGTTAGATGACATGGTAGCTCCTGTTTGAGATATAAAAGTGCATTAAGTGCATGAATGTAAACATTTTGTTGGCACTAAAAGTGCCAGTATATATTGAAAGGGAATGAAGCGGGTAGGGCAGTAGGGTTGGGGATGCACAGACAAGGGAGTAGATACTACATATTTTTATCACATCATTATTTACATATAAGTTCACAACATTTTTTTTTTAAATACCCTTAAATGTAATTATACTTGTCAGCAACTTTCTCAATCAGGTGCATTTCTGCCACACACAAGTTCATATTCACTCATTCTTTTCATTTGCATTGTTTGCTGTTGTCTGTGCCTCCTCATCCACCTCTTCCTGCACATTATTATATGCTCTTCGTACATCCGTCAAATGTATCCAATACTTGAGGCCCTTCACTTTTACAGCTGTAGGGGTGCAAAACACCACTTCATATGGGCCATGGAACCGTGGTGCATTCCACCGGCGCACAAAGCTCCGGACATAAATGAATTCACCCGGCGTCAGTTGTACCTGTGCTTCAGGCTCTGTAACTGACCCTGTTGTGTTCCCCTCTTCTCTCGTGAACGTTGGTGAAAGTTACTTTGATATTGCGCGCGCTGCCCTTGTTAATTTTTTCAGGTAGTCCGTGAACTCATCTCCCAGTATCGCAGCGCTTCTGTATGCATCTGAGTGTTCGCGCAGTGGGGAGTGTGCTGTGTGCATTCGTCTCCCGGTCACGATTTCGTGCAGGGACAAATGGTGGTCCTTGCTTGGCTGATTTTTCAGCTCAAACAGTGCAAGGGGCAAACAGTAAATCCAGTTCTTTTTTAATGAAAAGCATAGTTTCGATAATCTTCCTTTTAACAGGCTGTTCATCTTTTGTACCATGCCATTACTTTGAGGATGATAAATAGAGCACAACTTATGCTTTATTCCCAATAGCGTTGTTACTTCTTTGAAGAGTTTGTTTACAAAGTGAGTGCCGTTGTCTGAGCGAATCACGTCACAAATTCCCCAGCGCGGAAATACTTCTCTCACTAGGAATTTCGCAACGCTTTTAGCATCAGGTTGTGCACATGGGCTTGCTTCCACCCATCTTGAAAATGGGCACACAACCACAATCATGTAATGTGCCCCATTACACCTCTCTCCCATGTCCGCGTAGTCAATATGTAGCTCTCTGAATGGCCCAATCGGTTTTGGAATTGTTCCCCTTAGTGTACGTAATGTCATTCCTGAACTGTATATCTGGCATGTTGTGCACTCCAATGTCAATCTAGATAAGTGCTCCTGAAGACAGGGCACGAACCACTCTTCCTGTATCTCTGCTGCAATGTGTTGTTTCGTGTTGTGTGCTGGGAAGTGTAGTTGTTGAAACGCTATTTCTAATAATTTTACTGGCATTACCACTTTTCCTGAGTTATTTTGTCACCACAGTAAGTCTGTTGCTGATTGGCTGCACCCTCGTTTCACCCACATCGCCTTTTAATCTGCACTTGCTCCTTCCTGCAACTCTAGTATTTGTGATATAGGCATTGTGTTGTACCCTTCTGGAAGCTCCTTGTTTGTCTTGTGCTGTAGCATGTACTCACCTGCTTCACATTTCTCAAAGTATGAGGCTTCTTTGCCGCGTTTCCCAAAGACACAACGTCTGTGTTGGATGTATGTGCTTGGCACTTCACTATTGCTACCATTGTGGGATCTCGTAGGGCTTCAATTAACTCCTTCAGTAATTCTGCATGTTGCACTGGAGTCCCATCTGCTCGTCGAAAACCCCTCCTCCCCCATCTGGCCAGACTCCATGTACTGTTGTCGTCATATAAGCTGAATCCGTGTAAATTGTCACCGCGCACCCTTTAGCTCAGTGCAATGCTTCTATTAGGGCAATGAGTTCTGCTGCTTGTGCTGAGAAATGTGATGGAAGGCGGTACTGCACTGTGTCTCATACTCACCGTCTTCTAATCTCACCACTGCCATACCCACATATTTTTCTCCTGTGTCCACGTCAATTGATGCTGATCCGTCTACAAAGTACACTTCCCCCTCAGTCAGGGCATTCTCGCACACCACTGTGTCCTCCCCTCTTTCTCCTGTGTAAGTTGCACAATCGTGTTCCTGCATATCCTCTAGTGTGCATGCTTCTGTAATGAATGTTGCCGGATTCACTGTCCTGCATCGCACCTTATGGATATTGGCGCTGGACAATATTATTTCATAGGCGGTTGCCCGCTGTGTGGTCAGTGTACTCTTTGACCTTTCCAGTATTGCAAATAATGAATGCTCCACAAACAATGTCACAGGGCATCCCATTCTATTGTGGCACTTTTCTCAATTGCGAACGCAGCTGCAGCGAGCGATTGCTCACACGCGAAATGTCCTTGCATCACAGCATCCAAAGTGCCACTATAGTAAGTCAATGGTTTGTGTCCTAGGGACGTCTTTTGTGTCAGTACAGCTGTCATGAGTGTCCCCTTGCAGTGTGAGAACAGGTAAAATTTGCGTCCATAAACAGGATATGCGAGCACTGGAGCGCTTGAAATCAACTCTTTTAATGATTTGAATGAGGCGCTCATTTCTTCTGACCATTCTATTTTCTTGTTCTCCTGTTGGGCCTCCTTGAGCGCTTGCAGTAAGGGTCTGGTGTATGCTGCATAATCTAATATCCATGCTCGGCAATAGTTGCACATTCCCAAGAATTTCTGCATCTCCTTCACTGTTGTGGGTTCTCTTACTGATCTTATTGCTTCTACCCTGTCGGGGATTATTCTTTTTCCATCTTTTGATATTAGCTGTCCCAAGTATAGAACTTCTGTCAGACAATATTGTAGCTTTTCCTTGTCTACTTTGTACCCCTTATTAGCCAACATGGTCATGAGTGTTATCGAATCTTTTCGGCTAGTTTCTTCATCCTGTGCACAGAGGAGTATATCGTCTACGTACTGAATAATTGTGCTCTCAACTGATAAGTTTCCTAAGTCTTCATGTAGTATGCGGTTGAATATGCTCGGGCTCTCACAGTATCCCTGTGGTAATCTACAATGTTCATATCTCTTCCCCCCTAGTGTAAATGCTGTCAGGTATCTGCTCTCTTCAGCCAAGGGGATGGAGAAAAATGCGTTTTTCAAATCGACCACCGCAAAATGTGATGCCGTTTTTGGGATGCTGCATAATGTTGATGCAGGTTTCGGGACCAAAGGGAACTCTTTCTGTATTACATCATTTAGGGGGCGTAAATCTTGGATCATCCTCCAAGACCCTCCCTTTTCCTTTTTTAATTGGGTAAATGCATGTGTTACATGGGGAGTTTGAAGGCACTATTATCCCTTGTGCTAGTAGTGCATTTATTGTCTCTTTTATCTCTTCTTCAGCTTCACGGGACAATGGATATTGTTTCACTCGGGGTAGAATCGCTCCTTGTTTGAGCTTTATTATCACTGGTTGTACACCATGCAACAACCCTATGTCATGGGGGCCTGTTGTCCACAAATTATTTGGTACTAGCCTCATTTCATCATCGAAGAATGACGGTGGTGCTCCCACCACTGCCATCAGCTGGACAGGAATTTCTCTGGCCTGAATCAAAATGTCACAGGGCATTGCTATTTCCATTACGATTTCACCATCCCCTTCCAAATCTGAAAAGAGATCCTCATCAGTTAAGTCTCTCAAGGCAATATTGGCATTGGTGCACAGTACTGTACGCCACTCACATCCTTCTATATCCATTCCAATCACAGAGATCCTTTTCGCAGATACCTGTACAGCGTGCAAATCTAATGATACCACTGATCCTGGCGCTGTGTCAGGGTACACTATCGGGCGGAAGAGGAACTCCGCCGGAATTCTCCAATCCATTCTTTTTAACTCAGGAACTATGAGGGCCAGTGTCTTTAGTCCTTCAATAAACATTCTCTCGTCCACTGGCAAACCACGTATTTCTGGTGTGGTTGTTTGAGCCTGTACTACCAGCATTACACGTAATGGGCATATTCCTGGTGTTGAACACACTATACCTCTCTCAGTGAATGATATCGTCATATTGAGTTTGTTAAGAAGATCCCTCCCTAGTAAATTTATTGGTGAATGTTCATAATACAGTAAGGGTGTTTTTACAGTTTTACCCCCTACCGTTACATCCAATGCTTCTGTATAAGGAACTTCAATTACAGCCCCAGAGAACCCCTGCGTCTCTAACTTCCGGTTAGATAACGGGAACCGGCCCTCCCTAATACATGATTTCTCCACTCCGGAATCCACCATGAATATGAACTGCTTGTCAGCTATCTGCGCCCCTACCAATGGTTCCTCTGCTGCATCGTAGGTGGTAGATAGAACTGGACACTGAAGTGTTCTCTGTGGGCTGTCCTATGCGGGGTGTCTCATTGCCCCCCCTAGGATGAACACGCTCCCTGAAACCACTGACATGCCACTATAGGGGGCTGGTGCTGGGGCTCCGTTTGCTGTTGTCACGAAAGGGTTGCCTGGCGTGTAGTGCATAGTGTCATTGTTTTGTGGGTGATTCTGTGTTCTGTATTGGTGTCCCTGTTGTTGCTCATTGTACCCCTGGCCTAGGTTTCTTTGTTGTTGTCCCATTGGGAGACCATATGGGCTCCCCGGATGGGGATGGCCATAATGTTCTGCCTCTGGAAATCCGCAGTTTGGTCTGCTTCTGCACTCCCTAGAGTAATGTCCCCACCTCCCGCAGTTCCAACAACTCCCTTGCGCACCTCTGGGACCCTGCCATCCATTTCCTCCCATTCCCCCGTACCCCGGTCCACCTCCTCTTCGGCCCCTGTACCCACCTCGTCCCCCTCGAGGGGCCCACTCTTGCCACTGCGGACCTCCGCCCTGCTCCTGCTCGTTCCACTGCCGCTGTCCTGCTCCTTCCCAATTAGTTGCCATCCTTCCTTGTATTGCTACCAGCCCCTCCTCTTCCTCATCTCCCTCCCTGCTGTGTGGGAGCGCGGCTACTGCTGCTGAGACCTTCACCAACTTTGTTTGCACTAGTGTAACGCTCACCTGATTCCCGCAGAGGCGCCGGTCTTGACTGGGTGAATGCCGTATCTTCAAAGGTGATGTGTAACACACGGTTGGCTCTTTGGGCTGGACCTCTGTGCACTGTATGTCTGACTCGAAGAGTAAGATGTCTGCAGATAGAAAATATGGGATTAATGAACTGGGGTTATTGGGTGCCTCTCTCCTCTTCCCTTTCTCTTCTCCTGTAGAACCCCAAAGGTTAACGCCCTCACCTTAGGTAAGTGAACGCCGAGCTCTCCATCTGCCTCGGGGCAGGGTGCCGTAACCAGTTTCTTCACTGGATAAGGGTGCAGGCCTCTTGACCTCAGAGGACTGCTGTCCGTCGTTAACTGCACGAACGGTAAGTTCTGGGCACTTCAAATATCTTAAAAGTCTTTTGTAATGATATCTCTTGTTTTGCAGGGTTCCGGCGATGGCGGATGGCGGGCTGATGAGAGTTGAGGATCGAACCCGCGTGAGGAATAGAAGCGCCTGGAAGCACGTAAGTAAGCGCTTGTAGCCTGCTTCACGATGCGCACTAACTGTCCCTTTTATCTTGCAGGTACAAGTTCGGAGCTTTAGAGAAGCTGAAGGGTGCTGGAATACCCACTGGATTCGGCGTGGGAAGGAGTAATGGCACGTGAGTAATAAAGTTGCCCAATGTCTTTAAACGCACCTTCTTTTGTCTTTCAGATGCGGGATGCAGCGCCAAAGGCCTCCGGAGCGTGCAAAGAGCTGGTAAGCTTTTGTCTTTCAGATGCCGGAATGCAGTGCGAAGACCTCCGGAGCATGCAAAGAGTAGGTAAGTCTTTGTCTTTCAGATGCCAGAATGCAGCGCGAGGCGTTGGTGACAGCCGATGGACCAGGTAAGAGATGCGCTGCCACTGAAGAACGTAGTGCTAACCTGTTCTTTCTTTGTCTTTACAGGTGCTGCTGAAGACTGGATTCCAGGATGGTAAGCCTTTGTTCCCTTAGGCCCAGGATCAGAAGCAGAAGACACGATGAGCGTTCTGCTGCAGAGAATGCAGAATAACACAAAGCAAGATTCATCCATCGGGTGTGGTTTAAATAGCCTCCTGTAGTGCTTAGGTGTCTCCTTCCACAGCCACGCCTAGGTAAGAAAAGAGTTCCTGCTTTCCAGAAGAGTTCCAGTGTTCTGAACCTAGGGAGTGGCTCCTGCCCCACCCAACAGGAAAAGTAGTCCCAAACAGAAGAGGATCAGGGGTTCAACTGGCAGGTAAGTAAGCAGCATGGTCTGCTGCAGGTAAGTCCACCCAAGCATTATGAGCCCGGCGCTTCCAGCGCTGGGACTGGGCATCTTTATGAGCCTGGTGCCACTGGCGCCAGGACAGGGTCCAAAAGGTCCCAATTGGGACTGGCTGGCACTCGGAACCGGGGTTATGGGTCTGCTTCCAAGGGAGTCGGGCAAGTCCTGATCTTTTGGAAGCAGAGATCATGACAACTAGTTTCGCTTCGTCTGCCAATCTTTTCTGCGCCACCTCCTTCTCCCTCTCTTTTATTCGCTTACAGTGGTGCACTATTATGCTCTGAATTTCAGGCCATCCTTTCGCTTCAATACCTGCTATCTTGTCGAGCGCCTTTTGCACCTCTTTTGGGAGCCCCCTCTTTATAATGAAGTAAAATAACGATGTCGATTGATACCAGGGCGTGCCCGTTTCTGCTCTCCACATCTCTTGGACCCGAAAAAAATGTAATCCATAGTATCTTCCCCGTCATTCATTGTACACTGCATTACTAACTGTAAGTCTGGGGTATCTGGAAATGTTTCCCGCAAAGCATCCCACACCCTTGCACGCACTGTGTTAAAGGAGGCCCCATCATGGCGATCGCAGTCTAATGTTACTCCTGGGAAACCAGCCTTGACCCATACTCTGTCGGCCTGATCCCCCACTGCTGATACAAGCAAGCTCTTCACATCCTCTATTGCTAGGGGTACGCCGGCAGTGTGTTTCTCAAAGGCTTATATCCACTTGCTCGCCCCTCCGGATAACGGGGGCAATAACTTTAGTAAGTTGGCCTTATCCATCTGAGCCCAGGGTATGTAATTCGACCTCCCTCCTCCCCTATGTATTAGCGGGAGCTGCAACTTTCCCTTCGTTGTCGTACCTGTACCCGCCTTCACTCCTGATTTTCCTAATGATGCCATTTTCCCCACCCGGTTCCTTAATCGCCCCGTCCACTCATCATCCAGTGTCCTAATTGAGCATGCACCATCCAACCCTTCGCTTCCCCCTCCCGTTGCCATACTCAACCTGTCGCTTTCTTCCAAATCATCCCTTATATCACATAGTAGCTCCTCCCTGTCTCCTATAGGCCTCTCTTCAATGTCAGTGCATCCCTCTCTTGCCTCTACTTCATTTATTCGGGTTGGTTCTTCCTGGATTCTGAATAGTATCTCGCCTTTTTTCCACCATTCTTCAAATGCTCTACTCTCGCTCTGCGCTCTAGACGCATGCTCTGATCTGGCTGCATTAAGTGCGGTCCGCTCACATATGCTTTTTATCCTCGAGAGCTCGTCTTTCGCTATGGAGAGCCTTGATTCTAGATCGTCTGTTAGTTTTTCTATGTCCATCCTTGGTGTGCTCACCTGATCTCGCTCCCTATGACTCTCGTATGGAGGGGGTGCTGTTGGCCCTTGCGTTGTGATAGTTGTCGGTGGGGGCACGTAAGTAGGGTCACTGTATCCCTCTGCGGGCACTGGCTTGTTTAGTATTGGGTACAACCTGGTTACTTCTATCGGTGGCTCTTCCTCTGGCAAAACCTTATCATCTTTTTGTATCATTAGTGGATTATCAGTGGTAGACGGTAGATCAGGATCTAATTCCCTTGACTTAGGCGGTGGTATCTCTTCAAACAGTCTCCAGAGGTCTAATATTTCTCTCCTATTATGCAACTGCTTCCCCTTGTATTTCAAACAAATGCATGTGGCTACCATATCTAAGACACTCTTGTCAAATGAACCGCCTTCGGGCCATATCTGAGGCAACCCCTCCCTCTTCAACTCTGTGATCCATTGGTCATGATATTTCTTAATCCGTTCTGCGTACCCAGGTAGGTTTTTGCAAATATGTGATAAGGGTGTTTCTGCCTCCATGCTTTGTGCCCAGCTGGTACTTATGTATCTCTATGTCTCTCGATATCTCAATATAAACGTATCACCATGTGTGTCCCCTTTTTTTTGTCTTACTGAATCGTGGGGACCTTCGTGTTCCTCCCTCCGCCTGCACACCATAAAATTGGCTGCGCACCGCCTCTATTCTATCCTCTTTGGGGGCACGTACAAGAGCAAACCGTCAGTAATCTCAACAATGTTACCCCACAAATCAAAAAGGTACACACTCTCTTCACCACTTACTCTTGTCTTTACGGTACTTCGTCTGGTCTCACTTACCATGACCACTCAATGGTTATACATTTCTGACCACTTTTACACAACCATTACACCAAATTATGTCCTGACACATACAATGTTCACACACCCCTATGTAGCACTCTATTCACAGTTCAGTTTGTCCTCCCTTTCCTCCCTAACCAGCTGTCCCTGTCCGTATTATTCAGTTATATGTGTATATATATATCTGGGTTTGCCCCTTAATTTTAGAGTAAAGCTCTCTTTCTTTTTAGTTTGTCTCTTTGGTTGTGTACTAACCCACTTTTATTTTTCCCGTAAACCTAAAGAAAAGAATAGAAAGAATAGCAGTCACTAATATATTCTCCGTGTCTCCCTTTGCCAGACACCTTTATCTCATTTTCTACTTCTTCATATATTCCCAGTACTAGTCAAGATAGCACTATGCAGTGCCGCCTTCCACCCCCTCTCGGAGCTAGGTTCCCGTCACTTTTATCTCTTATTCACCTCTTAATCCTAATGGCCATATGCAAAGAAAAAGCAAAGAAAGTTTACGATGGTCCTTAGTAGACCCAACGTGCCCCTTTTTACCCCGCCTCGTTCCCTGTCCTAAATCTCCTCCTCTACTCCCTTTATGATCGCTCACACTCAATACTCACGTGCCCGTCTTGAACCGAGAGTCTCCGAAACTGGGTCCGTCCAGGCAGTGCTGCCGTACGCTCAACAGTCAGCCCCGGCTCCGGCGAGCGGTACTCAAAGGGGATTTTTCAACCGGGATCCCGTACCCTCTCTCTGTTGAGTGCGCACTTCTGAGCGTACCAGTCGCCGTTGGCGGGCAGCTTCCCGTAGCCGGCGCACCGTGCGTATCCCTTTTCGACCAGAGATTTTCGTGCCAAAGGGGACGGTAGGGATATGTTGGGAGAAAATAATAATCACGCTTTCGGGGTCACCACTGAACGCAAGCGTCCCCAACCAGCACGATCCTCCCCGCAATGAGAGACAATGATGCACTCTTCCAGAATGGGAATAAGGCCAAGTCAAAGTGCGGGTGAGCGTAAATGGGAGTTTATCAATCAGAATAGGGCATGCAAAGAACTCTGCAAACTCCGAGAGCGCTCTGTCTGACAATAGCAAAGACAGGCGTATATATTTACAAAAAACGTCATCAAAACCTACACACTTTAGGGGGCACAAGTTCAATGAGATTGGGTGGCGACGACTAGCTATAGGTGCTGCTGTGATGTGGTTGGTCTTGGCTGGAGGACGTCACTGGTCAGCCTCGTGGGATGGGCTGGGCCTGGCGGGTCAGCTGGGTTCATCCGGGCGGTGTCGTTGTGCCACTGTGGCCAGTGTCAGAGATGAATGTCTTTTCCTGACTTCTTTGCCCTAGGCCATGCACACCGCAGTCATTCAGTCTTTTGCAATATTATCTTCTTTAGTAAATCTTCCAATAGGTTATTCTACAGGTTAATGCAACACAGGAGGAATGCACCTTGAGAGGGGTTTCATGGCGATTCATCAGTACATGGTTACCAGTGTCCTGTTGACCGGGTACCATAGGTCGTGGGGCTTGGTCTCAGGGCATGGGACAGACGGTACATGTCCTCCTATCTTGTTAGAATTCGTTATGAATGTGTTGCTGTAATGTTGCCATAATATTGGGTGTCCTATTATTACAGGGGCCATTAACCTAAGGTGATCCGGTGGGTTGTGGGGTTTAAGAGAGGGCGCCTCTGGATTTGTGTATTCAGGCGGAGGTTTACTGCTGGGCTGTAAATAATGCAGGTGGCGGGCCGTGGCCTTGGGTGCTGCAGAGGGAACTACAAATCTTTGAAGCGGCTCCAGCCTAGTTGGGGGAGGTGGAGCAGCGCGGCGCGGGCCTCTGCTCTCTCGTCTGGCAGGCTTCGCAGGGAGGGAGGGGGAATGGCCTTGCACATATTCACAAAGGTATCTTCCTCGTGTGTTGCCGATTTTAGGTGAAAGCATCATAAACATTCGAATACTATACAATACTCATTGAATCATTCCAAAGCTCACATTTTAACTTTGCTAAATGCCTCTCAAATATAACCAGTCCAAGCACATTATTTGTGCACTATGTTTTAACAACTACAACATTTTGTTATATGATTATACATTTGCAGTAAGTGAGGTAGTAGTGAGGTTGGTGGAGCACATAGAAAATGACTCACCACCGTACGTGACGGTAGTGGCACATAAAGGACTTGGACATACACACATGAAGGGTGCATTCTCGCGCGTCCTTCACATGAGCCCTCAGTATGGTTGCATTTGTCTTCATTTGTACTCTAGCAGCATTGGTTCGGTTATGGCGCGGGACCGTGGGGTGTAAACTTTTCAATGATACGCATAACAAATAACCCCCCAGGACGCTTCTACTATTTGTCCATAACTGCAGTGGTGTGGGTGCTTCATTGCTAATGCCATGTGAACATGCATTCTGCCATAACTATACATCTTACAGGTTTTCTAATCAAAGAGGTTTGTGGAGAAAATGCGCCCATCGCAGGTAGTTTTGGCATTAGTATCTGGGAACTTTTGCTTTTATCCGAGGGCCATTTTACAGTTCTTTTTCGACCCGGGCTCTGCTGGCCGGGTCATGTTGGGAGCAGTGATACACTGCGGAAGGTGAAATGTTACAGTGTTGGTATCTTACACTAGCTCATGTCTGTCTTGTTTGTGGGAACGGGCTCATAGCGGATCTGCCAGGGAGCTGTGGCCACAGGGATAATTGAAACTCTCCAAAGGTGGGGCCGCGCTGCAGTGCGTCAAGCTCACATCATCTTTATTAGACAAAATGGTTCCTGAGGCCTAGCTAAATTCAATATGTTTGGGCAATGTCTTCAGCAGGTGAGCCATCCACCACCTGAGCCCTGGTGGTAAGGAGGGGACGCCTGATGAGCCATGGCCCTCACCGGGGAAGGGGATGTAGGCAAGGGGGGTCTTTTGGACCAATCCTCCCCTACAAATGCCATCAACTGGATACCAAGAAAGACCTAAAATGTCTAGGCCTAATGAAAGCCAAACTTGGCAAACATGGTGGAGACCTACGACTTACCCTAAGACAGATGGAGGCAAAATGTATATGCAGATTGCGTAGTACAATAGAATGGCTCAATTCAGAGAATGGGATGTAAGTATTTATGTAATCTTGTCTTGTAATACAGATACAAATTGTTGTAAACACCTATAGATGGCTCATGTAAAAGGAATAAGCAAATGCAACACAGTTTTTCTTTTTAAGATTTTTTTAAAAATATAATTATGTGTATTTTTTTTTATTGTAGAGGCCAAGAAATACTTTGTCCTGAAGAAGGCCGTAAAAAATAACAGTTGATAGGCGCTTGGGATAACACCTAAAAATCTACAGGGGCCGAAACATGTCGACCATCTGTGAGGCCACACTGAAGAGCCTTAACCACCACTGAGGCCATACTAAAAAGGCCTCATATACAAAAAAACCTGTTACTTATTTTACTATGTATTTCCTGTGCCACTATCTGTAAATAAGAAGTGCCTAAGAGAAAGGAAGGCTTTTGCTTATTTCCGCTTGACGCTTTTCATGATCAACAAAAAATATTGAACATGATACACAAGAACCACAGTCACTTACTAACCCCACTACAGTAATTGATGTTGTATATTTAAAAACAGCAACAGTGAACAGCATTTGTTTGCCTGTTTTTGATGTTAAAGAATTTGTGTTTTTTACATATGAATTGTTTTTTTAAGATTAAAGGTAGAATAAAATATTTTGGAATACAAAATTATTTGGTGAAATACAGTGTGAAAAATTAAAATTATACACTGTATTAAGATGTTGGCTTACACCAATTGTGTGGACCTAAGGGAAGGGTAACCAGCTCACTCTTTTGTTATATGCTAACCACGAATGCCAGGAGTTGACGTAAGACTCTAGGTGAGAAACCAAAGACTAAACATTGTCCATGGAGAAAGTCAGATGATTAGTCCGTTTCTCAAAAACCTAGTAACAACAACTAGTCCACTTTCTTTTATACTGTGAATGTGTCCGCTCCATCAAGTCTTGCCTGATTTCCCACTTATGCACTGAGCAGTCTTCTCATTTGACCCGCCCCTGTGTGGTGGTCCCCTGCCAAATTAAGCTTTTTGATGGAGATTCTATTGTCGTTCGCCCAATCCCAAAGGTTTTAGAACCTTGAGGTTAAACTGACTAGCTCTGACCAAATCCACCTTCCTCTGAATGACTGTCAGGAAAGCCCTCATCACATTAAAGATGGATTACAATTCCAACAGATTGATGTGCAAGGTCTTGTCCTGTTCGGACTAGAGCCCATGAATCTTCTACCCTCTCAGGGTGGTGCCCCAGCCCAGTAGAGATGAATACATCTTAATGGCTTCTGATTAGGAGCCTCCTAAAAGGGGGATTCTTGCTCCAAATTCTCCTGAATGATACACCATCCCACCGCCTCCGAGAGAGAAGGTGGAATAGGCACGATCGGATTGCCTCCCTGTATGTACTCTTGATTCAAGAAGAAGTGCAGCTGGGTCATCCCTATCCTTAAGCGAGCAGATGGCCTGTACAGAACTCTGTGCTGTAACTGTACTACTGTCAGCCAGATATCCATAATGGGCTCTGCCCTGGGAAACACCATTACTCTGTTGGAGTCCCATACAAACCCTATAAAGGTAAACCTTTAGGTAGGAATTAGCTGACTTCTTGAAATTGCTTGAGAATCCTAGGTTGAACACAGTGCTGATATGATATGATATATTTTATTCATATTGCGCTCATACACAGGTGTTTTAGAGCGCGACCAGGCAAAGGGAGGGGAACAGTGGAGAGAACAAAACAACGATCTTACTGGGCCCAGTGACATTGAGAACGTGCAAGTGCATGGGGAAGGGAAAAAGGGGAAAGTGCATGGGAAGGGGGAGAAATTGGAAAGTGCAGAGCATATGAGAGGACAAATAAATAGGAAGTGGATGAATAAATAAATATGGTGAGTCGAAAAACAGTGGTAGTGCGGCCTGTGAGGGCAAGTGCAATGTTAGTCAGAATAGGGAGTAACCAATCAGTGCAGACAGAGTGGGGGACCTGTATGGGTACAGATACAGGCCTAGTGCAAGGGGTGCCAAGGGGGCAGTGCAGGAAGGTGGCAGGGTGAGCAGGTACCTTGGCCCAAGGGCAGAGGTTGGCCTGGTGCGGCATTGCTGAGAGAGAAAGCAGAATCAGCAGGGGAGAAGATGGGCAAAGGCAGAGGCGAAGAGGAATTGTCTTAAGGAGCTTCCGGAACCGTAGATGGATCTCCTCAAGTTTCAAAGTGGCAGGTAGGCAATTCCAGAGGGAAGCCCCCGCAGAAGACAAAGATCTACCACCAGCTTGTTTCTTAGAAAAACGACTGAGCCTGAGGGAGTTGGAGGCAGAGGAGCGAAGGGCTCTAGAGGGGGGTATTTACGGAGGGATAGTTGAAGTTAAAGAGGACCCAGGACCCAGAAAGCCTTGTGGACAATGCAAAAGGTTTTATATTTGATCCTTGCAGCCACAGGGAGCCAATGAAGGGATTTCAGAGCTGGAGAGATACGATCCCAGGGCTTGAGGCCAGGGACAAGACTCGCAGTTATGTTCTGGATTAGCTGTAGAGGGTGGAGAGTGGAGGCAGGTAGATTTAGAAAGAGGCTGTTACGGTAGTCCAACCTAGAGAGAATCAGAGCTTGAGAGACAAGGAGCTTCTGTGGGAAGGAGAGGAAACGAAGAGTGCCTTTAAGGAGGTGTAGTATGAAGTTAGACTTTTTGGAGACGTCAGAGATGTGTGCAGAGAAGGAAAGTGTGGAGTCAAAGATAACCCCAAGGTTCTTAGCATCGCTGGTGGGGGCAGGAGGAGGGCCAGTGTCGACCAGGATCCTGACCGAAGCTTGCACAGAAGGGTCCCTCACTAGCCTGTCATCCAAACATGGGTAGACTTGACAACTCCTCAGATGTTAATTGGCTGCTACTGCTTTCATCAGTTTCGTAGAAACCCTTGGAGATGCATTGAGGCAAAAGGGCAATAATGCGTATTGAAAATGTTGATTGGCAACAGAGAATCTCAGGAACTTTGGTGGGGTTCCCAATTGGAACGTGCAAATAAGCATCCTTTATATCTAATGAACAAAAGCTGTAATTCTGACAAAGAGCTTCCAAAAGCTGTGCTTGGGTAATCATTTTGAAATGGTCGGTAAAAAGGAAGAGACTGACTAGAGAGAGGTCCAAGACAGCCCTCATTCCTGTCTGGTTCTTCTTGAACACAGAACATTCCTAAGTAAAACCCCAGATCTCTCTGGTTGTGAAGAACTGACTCTCAGGCACGATAAGGAAAAGCTTGTTCACATCCTGTAGTGGGAGGTGGTGGTGGGGGCCTAGCTGGATCAGAGGAAGGGCGTGGGAGATAAGAGATGGTATCCCTTGACCATAGCTGACCAGGCTCAAAGATCTTGGAATAGCATGTGGCAGCAAAACAGAAGAAGCAGCAGTCTGCCCCTGTCTGGAGAGGAGTCGATCGGATGCCCCTTGTTATTGCTTCTTAGGGTTAGTGGAGGGGGTTGAGGAGGCACAGTGAAGAAGCCTTTAGCTGAAGATCTGGGCTGCTTTCTTCTGTGACTGCTGTGGGGGTTCCTGCACTTTTGCTCCTGATAGCCTCAGAAACTCTGAAAATACCGCTATCTGAATTCCTGCCTGGAGAAAGAAGGTTGCAAAAAGCTTTTGGTGCTGAACTTGTCCGAAATGCCAGTGATTTAGCTGTGTGAGAAAATGTCTTTCTTTTCTTCAGCTCTTCATCCATGAAGAATGATAGAGCTCAAGGCCATCGAAAAAGGCAAGTTCACAATCCTGCCTTATACTTGTTGCATGAGCTTGGTGGCGTGCATCCACAGCACTCTCATCATATCAGCACCAAGGGCCATGCCACGACTCTCTGTATCAATATGGTGCACTGGCGCTTTCACAATGTCCAGACTTGAATGCCACCTGTTTATCTACTGGATGGAAACTCTGGAAATCGCCCGGCACCATCCAGATCTTCTGATTCCTTGTTGCCAGGAAGGTATCCACATTTGCCCGCCGAAGGTGGAGGGAAGTGTTAGAGTGGACTTTTTGCTTGTAAGCCTCCAGGATCCTGCCTTCCTTATGGAGGAGTGACATAGAAGAAGAGAGGGATCAGGCTACCGTTTTGACATAAATGGAGGCATGTGGCTAGGACTGAAGATTAACACTGTGGGTGAGATGACAAGCATGTTTTGTCAGAAGTTAAATGTCTGTTGAGAGCCTCAAACTTTTTGTGGGTGGAAAGGAGTGAGTAAGGTTCCTGCCATTACTTCACTACCTGAGCGAACATATCCTTTTGCATAGCTATGCCCAAGCTGTAAGAGGCTTTAGGCACTAACTTTTCCAAAAGAGAAGAAGACGATTGCAGGGGTTTTGCAGGGCAGATAACTGCAACAACTCAGCAATTTCCACAATTATGTCACGGAATGCCCTTACTGAGTGCAAAATGTCCTTCTCCCCTCCTCTTCAGAAGTATCCTGATCAGGATCTGGTACCAGAATCACCTTTAGGAGTAGACTCTGGGGCAGAGGGAACCCTTTGGGCCTTGCTATGGCTGAGGATCAGGCATAAGTGCCAGGGGCATACAGGCTTGCGGAAGCACCATGCAGGAAACACAGCCTTAGGCAGCCGATCCATGTGCTGTACTGGGATAGACTTCTGGCAGCCGGCACCTGACTCGAGAGTCACTGGAATTGTGGAAAGTAAGCGTGTCAGTGCCGTAAGGCCTGCTTTCATTAATGAGGCCTTTAAAATAATCTGTCTTGGCCTGGGAGCTTAACAATGTTTGGAATCTATAGAAGATTCTGGCTTCCTGTCGACTATGGAATTGCTGCATGCCAGATGCCATTAGAGTCCATTTAGATGCAATGTCCGGGACTTACAATGTCTGCCCATGTGAAGCTATTCAAGAACTCAGCACTCTAGAAGAGGTTTTGGCATATGCTATAGGCCACTCTGACTGATGCTCATCAGGTGGGGGGACAAATGTGCTGTGCAGCACTGACTGTGTGAAAGGGACTGGGGTGGTCATTTCCTGTGCACTTAAGAGTTGGGCTGTAACGCCTAAAGGTGGCGGTAACTGTATTACTGCTGCATTTAAGGGCTGGCCTTATCACAACTTGTGCACTAAATGGGCTGTTTCACCTACAGATCTTTTTCTGGAGGTGAAAATCCCATTTAGTGACCTGTTTTTCCAGCGGTATTACCGCCAGCTGTATTAACGTGCGGTATTAGCATCGCAAACGCCCCATTGGAAACAACGGACCCAATGGGGAATGGAGATTTACCGTTAACACCCAACTCATAAACAGGTGGTAATACCGCTGGGCACTAACTCTATTACAGTTGGGCGGTTTTACAGCCGTGATATTGCCCAACTCCTGATAAGGCCCTGAAACTGGTTGCCATCTCACCCGGAAGTAGTGGGACAGTGACAACCATTTAATGGGCGTTGCCCGGTCGCCCTTTTTCATGCTTGTTAGTCAGCCATTTTTGAGAACCAGTGTGTCATCCCTAAGGACACTTTGGTAAATCCCCAGTACTAGGGGCCGAAATAACCAAGGGTGTTATGTCCAAATGGCTGAGCCATCACAGACCCCAACAGACCTTCAGTGTAAGCACCAGGCACAGCCTCAATGACCTCAGGGGCACCCCTAGTGTGGCTTGGGGGATGCAGTAGACTTCTCCCAATTGTGGCAATCCATGAAAAGGAGTCAACCCAGAGGAGTGCCTGTGCAAAAAGGAGTCTTTGCGTTTTTGAACGTGCGTTTCAAAGTACTTTCCGGCATGATACAAAGTCCTGCATATGGTGAGGTGGAGATGTTCTGAAGAGCGCCTTACAGAGCTGGAGCTGACACGCACACATCCAACTTGTGCTGCTCCGGACCAAGGCTTTCTAAAGAGAGCACATGGGTTTCTGCCACAGGATAGCTCCCATGAGAATATGCTGAGGAAAAGATGGCTATCAATGACATTTGCCGGATGGTGTGCTGGCTGAAGGTGCAAGGACACAATTCAATGAAAGCTGGGAAAGAAAAAGCAGCTGGGAGGTGCTCTAAGCATCCAGTTTCGTTGACTGTGTAAAAGGAATGACAGGCGGTGCCAGTTGGCGGAGTCAGTAGGGGATGGTGTTAGGGCCCTCTCACGCACTTCCATACACAGAAGACACAAGACGCAGGTATCTCATGTCTTCATCCCTTTATTTCCTGCATACAACTAACTTTCCCTTCCGTTCCCCCTCCCTTCCTCTCTCCTCCCGCCTTCCCCTCTGGTCCCCCTGCTGTAATGTGTGACCCTCCCATTGTGTATGACCCCTTTAAGGGGTTGTGTCCCTCCCACGTGTATTGTCCTTTTAAGATCCCAAGCTAATAAAAGGAGGCCCTTGCAGACATGTGGGGAGAATGGCTGCAGACTCCAACTACGGAACTCCTGTCTCTGTCTCTCATTGTGGGCCTGCAGGCCTACACTGTGTGATCACTGTCCTGCAACCCTGGCCTGTAGGCCCCACGCCGTTTGACCACGGCCATGCAGGTCCTTGCTGGTCTGGGCCCCCCAGACTAGCCTGGTGCCCTGGGTCCAGCCTAGGCACCCACCATCCTGGATACTCCAGGCATCCACAGTGCTCCGGCACCCAGGCTGTGCCCCACAGCCTCTCAGGGCCCTGCCCTGCAGCCACAAGTAAATCTGGGTGAACCCGGCATAACAGCATGGTGCTGGGTGGGCTCCCCAGCACCAATGAGGTCGACGCGTGACCGCACCCCCGCCCCACAACACCTGCATTGTGCAGATCGTCCCTCTTAAAGGGCCTCTGCTCCTTTTCCACCGCAACAGATGGCCACTCCCATTGCTTGCATGACTTTATCTGTGCACAAAGTTTTTAAAGGAAGTTGGATTTTGAGGTGCATAACACGATTCCAGTTCTGTTACCGTGGGATTAAACTCCCCTAAGTATGGAGGAAAGAGGATGGGGCATGGGAGTAAGGTAGGTCACAAGTCGAGAGGAACTGCACCAGCACCCGCCCACAGACACGTCAGCATGCAATTCCTACAAGACACATGCGTAGTTTGGTTTCAGTGCGTGAACCTATGGCAGCGTCCACAGAGCATGGTAAAGCCATGCTGTCATTCTGTGCACAGTTATATGACAAGGCCATCGCTGCTGGTCATTCACTGGGCACTGCGGGTATGGGAATCACACAGGGAAGTCTTTTGGGCGTAGCCAGCTATCCCCGAGGTCTCCCTTGCTACCCCTAAAAAAATATTTTTTTATTTTTTATTTCACCGTGAAGCTCCTGGGCTGTGTGGCCAGTATCATGTGGCTCTTTGTTTCTGGAGTGGCTGGCATTTTGTTGAGGCCTCTTAAAAAACAGGGGGTTCCACAAGTGTAACACTTTGAGCAGTGACCTTAAATAAGAAAGAATAGGAATAACAAATAATTTGTCTTTCTGAAATTCTATACACTAATTGCTAGACTCCTTAAAGGGGTGAAAGGTTGTGTTCTATTGCTTCCCATGATGTCACTTTGGGGTGTGGTCAAATTACATCACGGCCTGTGATGTCATAAGTGTTCAAGGCCCATGGGGTGTCACTTCCGCTATCCCTGGCATTTTGGTGAAATGACGCCCGTGGAATCGCACCAAGGTTATGACATGACTACAGGCCATGCTCAGGGTCTCCAGCTCTGTTTCTTCACAAACAGTCAATTGCTGTGTTTGAAAATAATACAAAAATATATATGTATTTTCTTTAAAGCGACTTTGTTTAAAAACGTAGGTAAAATAATCTTTCAAATGTTCACACAAGCAGTAGTGAGAGTTACCCTGCAGCCCTAACTTCTTTCGACAGAGTTTTCTGATTACTTCACAATTCTCAACAGACATGGCATCATCAGTGCCATCACATATGATATCGATCCATGCTTACTTTTCTCATCTCTCTACATATTGAAAAATATATCTGTACAGAAATCCTTGAACGAAGTGAATGTCATTCTGTTGCTCAGCCCTTTATGCTCATTGATCAGACATGAGCTAATTAGTTCCCATGGGTCAAGACCGCGTCCCATTCTATGATGTGCATCAGTACCAGTCAACAGTCCCGTGATGTATGTATGCGCCAGTTAACTTAATCACCCGTTGAAAGCTCTGGCTAAATGCAGTTTCAGACATGCCAGCTGCCAAAGCAACTGTGTTTTGGAAACGACCTCAATACCAACGAATGCAGAGAAGCATGCAGCTTAATATATACAGGCCATGTATAGCACTGTGAAGTGCCCGGGTCACAGTCACCCTTCAGCTCTCTCAACAGGTCCAAAATTATATACAGAGGTGATCAGTTTCCCTCCATGCAAAATGCTTATAGTTATCCCCGCCAGACCATTTCCTGCTCCCTATGTCAAGCAAAGAAGTGAGCAATACTGGTCACATGCTTTCAAGGATAATGGGGCACAATGATGTTTCGGCATTACAGCAGAGAAGAATCCCCCAAAATAGTTGGATTCAAATATACTTCTGTTTGTTTTTTAAAAAGCAATGAGGTATTTACTAATTTGTGTTTTTTCTAAATTTATTGTCAGGCTGATGAATGAACCTTTCAATTTTCATTTTCACAATCACATTAACATTACAGACATAAAAGATATTCTTGCAATACAAATCTAAAACACAAGATATAACTTATTTAGATCACATTCATAATCCTTATGTAAAAAAGAGAAAAATATTTTGACTTAATATACTTACTAAGAGTAGCATATTTACTACACATATGAAAAGAACAAGATTTATCATGAATAAAACAATTAAAAATCAGATAATGGAGATAATCGTAGAATAATAAGACAATGGATGCATATTATTATGATTAGATTTCAGATTCCAAATCATTTAACCCTATTCGTTGTAAGAATTAAATAGTTGCAATTCTGAATGCAGGCCGATTAGCGCCAAATATTTTACGCCATAATTTGTGTTATTTGCATTAATAATTCACAATATAAGGCAACCCATGACGCAATGAAATCCCATATTTTGTTAACTTATGATGCTTTTTTTGCATGGGTTTACAAGTAAGAAGGCGTGGTATACATCAAGAATAGGTACAGGCAGTTATTTAAAGTGCACATGGTCCATTAGACAACATACATTGAATGTTATCATGCAAAAGCAATTCTGTAACACTGAGGAATGAAGTGCCAGGTTAAACATCGAGAAAGATACGCAAGTCTTTAGCATTTTCCCCTAAAACAATGGAAGAAAGTTTCTGACCTAAAGTGTACAGGCAAAGAGTTCCATAACTTGGAGTTCCATAACTTGTACAGGCAAAGAGTTCCATAACGTGGAGTTCCATAACTTGTACAGGTAAAGAGTTCATAACGTGGAGTTGCATAACTGGTACGGGCAAAGAGTTCCATAACTCCTACAGGCAAAGAGTTCCATAACTTGGAGTTCCAAAACCCGTACAGGCAAAGCGTTCCATAACTTTGTGAGGTGGCATGTGCTCTTTACCCTACGGCGAACATCATGTGTCCAGATGCCAACATTCTCTGATGGATCCAGGCAAGCATGATCTTGTGGACCAGTCCCTTTGGTGTTCATGCACATTGTTCCTTCTTAACGTGCTAATGCGTAGAAATGTACATTGACCCCGAGTCCAACGTTCATGGTAATCTTACAGTAAATATAAAACGCGGAAAGTCCTCATGAAGATAGGTTTGCTTGTTGTGCATTAATGTGACTTTCAGCCCCATTCCCGAAATGAAATTCCCAGTAAAAAAAATCAATACCCAGCTAAATAAATCAGTTTGTCTCCCTCAGAATCTTAGCTGGCCTAGCTCCACAAGAAGATTGGATACACGCAAAACTCACTACTTTTCGCCAACCTCCCCACTGGATCAGTCCATCATGCACATCGCAAAGCCTTCCACCCTTCACGCAACATACTTTTCAGGGCCCGATCATTGCTGTGGTCAGGCTGTCAAACCATTTACCTGCACCTTCTGCGCCAGAGCCTGCATTTCATCTTTATCAGGATAGTTCAGTTGGAATGATGACCACTATCACTCTGGACTTGATTATGCCAACTCAATCTACCTTTGACTTGACCAAACAGCACCATGTGCTCCACAATACTGCATCAAGACAGGTAGCTGGCAAGAACCCTTGCTGCCGATTTCCAGGACCCCCTAATACCACTATAGCCCTCACTCAGGAACTGCAGCACATCCGAACATCACGTGTGAACATGGAGACGAGGAAGATGAAGAGCCTTTTGGCTCTAGACATGTGTTCTTCCAAAACAGGCAAGCTATTCGATCAGGTTCAGATCCCGCCAACTGACATCACTGTGCTCACTTGCACGTTAGGGAACGTTAGGGCAAGATCACAATTGGGAAGACTGATACACCATCCAAAACAGGTAACACCGAAGATGAAAATATACACGTACGAGATAGTTCGAGTCCATTGCCACTGGATGGGGCATTTATCACAGAGGTAAGACGCGATTAAGCCTGCTTCAAGGTAAAACCACCATGTAACTGGGGTAGGAAAAGAAATCTCGCTTAACTACCATAATGCTAGGGCATTCGATCCGGTACATTCTG
This sequence comes from Ambystoma mexicanum, assembly GCF_040938575.1. Lineage (NCBI taxonomy): Eukaryota > Metazoa > Chordata > Amphibia > Caudata > Ambystomatidae > Ambystoma > Ambystoma mexicanum. Next base: position 522,143,678 of record NC_090940.1, read on the forward strand.
CTTTCAGCATCTACAAGGCAGACATGAACCCTCTCTTGGACAAATACTCCAATTTTCTTGAAGAAATAGGCTATGTACATGACTCACAATTAAGACTGCATGTGGATCCACCATTTGTCCCCAGTTGTTGCAACGATGTATTGATACAGACATTGGTGCTGCAAAGATACGCAGGTGCCCGCAAAGATACACAGGACAGCATTAGCTAACTTCAGTCCAAGTCCCGCTCCTGGGCGGTGACTTGCCTTTTATCATTTTATATTGCATTTCCTTGTGTTAATATTCTAATTAGAGTGCTCTCATGTTAACCATGTGATCACCACTGAACACTTAATAAGGTAATGTCACAGATGGCTGAAGGAGCACTCTAACGCTGATAGAGAGTTGAAGTGTTTTTATTTGTTCGAAGCTTCCAGGGTCCTAGGGCTGCCCCTCGCTCTGTCATCGAAATGCGGCAATACCGCCCTAATCCAGGTGTCCCTTTTCCCAAGGTTAATATATACTGAATGTTTCTCTCTACTGTCTAAGATCAGGCGTATACTGGAAGGGAAACCTAAGGGCAATGTGCCCTTTCTATATAAACTCTCTGTGGGACTTCACAGACTGCCCTAACTCTATTGAGTGATTAGCATATAAAGGATACGAGATTGTGCCTTACATACACTCTGCCTGACTCAGTCTACAATCTATTGCACTCATGCAGTCCATTCCCTCTCACTGCCTGGTGTTCCTCTGTCACTAATCTCCTCCTTCTACTCCACCCACCTCTACTCTATCTACTCTCTTCTTCTTCCTCCTCTATCCCTCTGATGTCTCTTGCTCCTTCTAAGCCCCACAATCCATTTTATATTCCTACTCTCTGCAACACGACTACTACCTCCTCCACACTATAACTCCCTCCTTTACACAACTCCCTTTTCTGCACTACTGCTCTCGATTCAACACTCCAAATCACTTCCGCACAATACAACTCCCTCCTCCGCACCATATCGTGCTCCTCCACACTACAACTCCCACCTACCTACTTTCTATTTAGGCACCCTTATCTCTCTCTCTCTCTCTCTCTCTCTCTCTCTCTCTCTCTCTCTTTCTCTCTCTCTGTCTCTCTCTCTCTCTCTCTCTCTCTCCCACATACACACACACCTTCTCCTGAAAACAGAGGAGTAACTTTAGTGCTCTCTTAAGAGTCATTTTGGGTCATATTGCCCCATAGCTAATAAACATAGAGACCCTTATCTACTCCACTGGATGACATCTTTAGATTTAGCATATTGCATGAGAAAGTAATAATATGAATCACGAAAAGACATTAGATGGCAGGAGGAGGGTCATATGTGAATATATAAAGACATCGATCCTGGAAAAAAGGAGTTACAGGTAACTAATTCCTTCTCCAGCATTGGATCTTTCCTAGATTCACATGCTGTTTTCTCTTGTCTCTATTCTCTCTTCTTTTTTATCCTCACCCATTAATGCTGGCATTAGATGGGAAGTACTCTTGGCAGGCATCTCATCATCAAATGTCTATCGCAATGGCACTATCATGGCTCAGGGTCCTCAACCCAACCTCCTCCTTTTTGACCAGTGCCTGCCGCCCCTCATCAACTTCCTTCCTGCACCTGTTACTCCTTCTTCCTCTCTCTCTGTCCCTCTTCTTCCTCCTCCTCTGACAGGTGTACCACGCCCCTCTACGTCTCCTGGGAAAACCTTCAAAGGCAGAGAGACCTGCTTCATTTAGCCATGCTAATGCATGCTCTGCTATCAAACACTCTGCTGACATCTGTCTCCTCCTCTAAGACCTTGACTTTGATATCCTCGCTCTTACGGAGACATGGTTAAATGCTAGCTCAGTCACTGCTTTTGACTCTCTTCTCCCTGATGGCTACAAGAGCATGTCTAAGCCTCGTCCTACCCATGCTGGTGGAGGGGTTGTCCTGATCTTCCCTGAGTGGGTCCCTTCTTCCCTCATACCTACCCAGTCATACTCCTCCTTTGAGAGTGCGGTCTGCAAGCTGGTCATCTCTCCTACCCCCTCCCTGGACATTGCCACTATCTATAGACCACATGGCTCTATCACACTGTCCCCCTCAGAATGGGCTGATTTCTCCTCCTCTCTCCTGATATCTTGCTCTAAATTCCCTCGACTAGGTGACTTCAACATCCAGCTTGACTCCTCAATCACGGCATCCACTCTCTTCTTTGACCTCTGCACCTCGCTCTCCCCCTCCATTCTCCCCTCTGGTCCTACCCACTCGGCAGGACATACTCTTGATGCCTTTATCCACACTGATCGGTTGCTCTCCGCCCCACTCACCACCCCGCTGTCCTGGTCAGACCATGCCCTCCTCTCCTCTCACCTGTGTCTTCTCTGCCCTCTGACCGCACCTACCCCAGCTCTGCCAAAATGGCCTGTCACCTTCTCCAAAGGCAATATCGTTTCTCTGTTTGTTCCAAGAAGCGTGCCAACATCCAGGCTTGCATCTCTGGAGCATCCAACAAGATGGCAAAACTATTTAAAATCTGCAAGGAACTAGCCAATCCTTCTGCAGTCTCCACCTCGCCTCTTCCCTCCCAGCCCCTCTGTACTGCATTGGCCACCCACTTCACTGCAAAAACTCAGGACATCCTGAGCACTCTTTCTTCCTCCCCTTGCCCTTCCCCTCCTCCCATCCCCCTGCCTCCCCAGGCCTCTCATCCTCCCTCAGCCTTCCTCTCCTCCTTCTCTCCTATCACATCACACAAGGTTGCTAGGGTTGTCCGCTCTATCTCTCTTCTCCAAACAGGTCTCCCCATGTTCTTCCAGAACCATTTAGAAAAACATTGACTCCCTTGCCCCTGCTCTTGCTGATTTCTTCAATCACTCTCTTGCTACTGAGTTCTTTGGTTGCCTACATGACCATCAATCTGGATTATGAGCATCGAGAGGCACGCAAACTGCTCTTCTGAACGCACGTGTAGAACTGCTTGCATCTCTAACTCTCCTGCTGTTCTCATTCTACTTGATCTTTCCTCTGCATTTGATATGGTTAACCACTCCATCCTTATAAAATGGCTCCATGATAACTGGACTGGCTGACCTCTTTCCTCCCTGACCGTCCCTCCCAGGTCATCCTGGTCTCTTTCTCCTCCCCTACCTCTATCCCCACCTGTGGTGTTCCCCAGGGCTCCAACCTCTCTTACTTGCTCTTCAACATCTATCTCGCTCTGCTTGCTCACCTTATTTCCACTTGCGCCCCTCACTTACAGTGATGACACATAACTTTTCTTCAAACTTCCCGCTGATCCTCTGCTTGCCTCCTCTACCATCCCTGACTGCCTATCTGCTATCCAGTCTTGGTGTGCCTCTAATGATCTCTGCCTCAATGCCAGCAAGACAGAGATCCTTCCCATTGGGACTCCTACTCCTTATTTCCTCCCTTCACTCTGGCCACCCTCTATGGGCTCTCCCCCTTCTCCTTTATCTGATGCCAGAAACCTTGGAGTCATCTTCAACTCCTCTCTCTCTTTCCTCCCTCACATCCTGGACCTTGCCAAGAAGGCCCATTTTCAACTTCCCTTCATAAGAGGTATCCTTCCTTTCCTCACTTTTCCCAGGAAACTCAATGTCTCTAGAGCTCTGGTACTCTCTAGGCTGGACTACTGCAACAGCCTCTTCCTTAATCTACCTTCTTCCTCTTTCTGCACCCTCCAGCTTATCCAGAATAGGGCTGTGAGGTGTATCCTTGGCCTCAAGCCCAGGGACTGTATCTCTCCAACCCTAAAATCTCTCCACTGGCTCCTGGTTGCTGCAAGGATCAAATTCAAATTCAAATCCCTCTGCATCGTCCATAAGGCTGTCTGGGGCCAACGACCACTCTATCTTCAACTTGTTCTCACTAAATACTCTCTCTCCAGATCTTTACACTCCTCCGGCTCCAACTCTGCGTGTAAAGTGCTTCTCTAAGCAGCGAGCGGGTGACAGATCTCTCTCCTCAGCTAGCTCCCTCGTCTGGAAGAGCCTACCCTTCCTTTCTGTCTTGTGCCGGATCTCCTGAAATTCCAGAAGTTCCTCAAGACTTTCCTCTCTCTTCACCTCCTCCTTCTCCTTCTCTCTCAAGTGCTAATACCCCACAGTCGCTGAGATTGGTGGCCTGGGTCCTTATGTATCCTTCTGGGCTCCAATTTTTCCACCCAATCGACCTCAGCCGCCTGCCCTTCGCCAGCACTTGGATGTGGCCCCCACTGGCCTGTGTTCTACAGGCCTGCACTTATTGTATTAACAGTTGACTACTCTTTACCAAGTGATCTCTGCCAGGCACTTAACTTGTGCATGCAACAGATTCCCTGGCACTTCCCTTTATGGTACTCCTTGCACTTACTCCCCCTTTCCCTTGTTCCCTTCTATCTCTCTGCACTTGCACGTTCCGAATGCTCACAAGGCCTGGTAGGACCGCCTCTTTCTTGTTCATCAGTTTTATTTTTTACCTTTTGTTCCTGTGCTCACTCCCCTTTGCCCTGTCTGCACTTTGAAACACAATTTCTTGATGTGCCTTACAAATACACAATAAGAAAAAAAACTAAAATAAAATAGATTTTAAAGTAGTAAACATATACGCAGACAGTGACAAAAAATGGGTAGAGTACAATGCTCAGCTTTTGGAAATCGCTCATCCTATGCGAACAGATGGCAGAGCATTGCTTGTCTGACCCTGCGTGGAATCCCTGTCCACACAATAGAAATTCGTGAAGGTGTAGATTGACCGCCTTTTGGCCGCCTGCAGATATCCAACAGCGTGACACCGGAGAGGAATGCAGTAGTGGATGAAATGACCCTCGTAGAGTGCGCTCTAGCCTGACCAGGAAGAGACCTGTTGGTGATGCGGTGGCAGTAGGAGATACAGTTCATCAGCCATCGCTAGGTGGAGGACTTGGACAACACTTTACCCACAGCTGTGGGGCTAAAGGCCACAAACAATTGAGAGGAGGGGTTTGGTATAGATCTGTTTGGTGCGAGCAACATAATATTTCAAAGCCTGCATGATGTCTAGCAAATGCAGCTTTTCTTCAGCCAGAGTAGAGGGAGAGGCACAGAAAACAGGCGAGACCAAGGGCTCATTAAAATAGAAAGACAAAGGCACCTTAGGAATGAAAGTAGGATTCGTCCGTAATACAACTTTGGATTTATGGAACAACAGGTAGAGAGGCTTGCATGACAAACCCTGTATTTTACCAACTCTCCTGGCAGAGGTGATGGCCACCAAAAAGGCAGTCTTCCAGGAACTTCATGTCTGCCTTGTCTCGAAGGAAGGACCCAGGAGTTTGGAAAGCACAATATTAAATTCCACAATGAGGATGGAGCCCACACAGTTGTGAAGGTCCAAAGTAGATCATCTAGAAATTCCTTGATAAGCGGTGGGACAACAGCAGACATGCAAGTGAATTGTGAAATAGCCACAGGTGGATGGTAAATTGAGGAGTGCGAAAGTCCACTGCGGGCCAAGGACAGGAGGTATGGCAAAATGCCCTGAGGCCGGAAGTGAAAAGGATTTACTTTATTGGTAGCACACCAAGTCGTAAAGTGCTTGCACTTAAGGCGATAGCAGGAGATCGTTGAGGGTGCATAAGCTTTAGCCAAAACATCACAGCAATCCTGGCATAGGGACCTGACCGAATTTTTAGAAAGCAGGAGATAGACCATCAGATTGAGGGAGGCCAGGTCGTGGTGCAGGAACATCCCCTTATCTCTGGATAGCATACTGAAAATGGGAGTTAGAGGCTGGGTAGATCTGAATCAAAATTGTCTCAGCCAAGCCGGGCCACCAAGGTAACTCTGCACTACACTCCTCTGAAAGTGTGCAGGGCGATGCACGCTTTAAGAAGGGGAAAAGAGGGAATGTCTAAAGGAACTTGCCCATCCACGAAACCTTAAAGGCATCCCCAGGCTCCCAGGTTTGGGAACCTGTTGCCGAATGTGCTGCACTTTGTGTTCTCCTTGTGGTGAAAAGATCTATCTGCAGAACACACCATGTCCGGTAGATGTGGCGATGTTGATCGTGGAAGAGTTCCCACTCGTGGTAGGAATGCAGTTTTCTGCTCAGGGAATCGACAATTGATTTGTGGATGCCTGGCAGGTGAAATGGGGACAGGAATATCCCATGTAATATCCAGAGTAACTGGGATTCCACCTAGAGAAGTGGTGATCGCGTGCCACCTTGGTTTTTGACATAAAATATGGTGGTGGTATTGTCTGTGAAAACCTTCACCAGCTTCCCCTGGAGATGAAGGAGAAAGGTTCTTCAGAGCCCATAACACTGACCTCAGCTCAAGAACGTTGATGTACAGCAATGTGTAGGATAGAGACCAGAGGCCTCTGTCATGATGGATGCCAGTATGCGCTCCCCAGCCTTTCAATGAAGCGTCAGTGGTGACTGTGACCTGATGCATTGGAAGATGGAAATGAGCTCATTGAATGAGGTTAGTGGGCTCTGACCACCAGAGTAGGGCAAGCTGGAAAGGATGTGAGAGACACATTTGCCTGAGATTTGCATCCAACGGGCATCTAAGAACTCGTACAGGGGTCTCACTCAAGGCCAGCAGTGCTGTATCAAGAGGAAGCAGGAGGACATTATCCCAAGGAGAGATTTCAGTGAGCAGACTAATGCCCTTCATAGTCTTGCGAGCAAGTTGGTATTTGCTAATATGGCTGCTACCCTGCACACTGAAGGGTTTGCTAGGCAAAGAAAAGTATTCATCTGCGCCCCCAGGAACAATATTTGCAGATAAGGAGCAATGCAGGACTTGCTGTAATTGATTGAGAATCCTAGAGAAGACAACAGAGTAAGGCCTGATGGAGGGAAGGGGTCCTGACCAACCAATCATTGAGTGAAGGGTACACATGAATTCCCACCTGACAAAGATGGGCCACAGCAGGGTGAGCAATTGGGTGAAAATCCTCAGGGTGGATTGAGATCGAAGGGTAACGCCCATAATTGATAGTGTATGCACACTGAAGGGTTGGCTAGGCAAGGAAAAGTAGTCATCTGCGCCCCCAGTAACAATATTTGCAGATAAGGAGCAATGCAGGACTTGCTGTAATTGATTGAGAATCCTAGAGAAGACAACAGAGTATCATAGTCGTAGTATGATGTATGGCCTGATGGAGGGAAGGGATCCTGACCAACCAATCGTTGAGTGAAGGGTACACATGAATTCACACCTGACAAAGATAGGCCACAGCTGGGGTGAGGAATTGGGTGAAAATCCTCAGGGTGGATTGAGATCGGAGGGCAACGCCATGAATTGATAGTGTAGGCCTACCACAGTACACTGGTAACGAAGATGTATTGGGACGTGGAAGGACATGAACTCTAAATCCAGTGGAAACAGGAAATCACCTTGCTGAGATTGGATGAGGATGTGCTGAAGTGTAACCATCCGAAGGTCTGTGAACTGATGAACTTGTTCAAGGCAAAGATCCAGAATCAGTCTTCAAGCGCCCAACTTTTTCCTCACCAGGAAATACCTGGAGGCGACTCCTTGTCCTGACTGGGTGTGAGAAACAGATTCTATGGCCTCTTTTAAGAGGAAGGAACAGACTTCCTGACGAAGCATTGAAAGGTGCTTTTCTACTTTCGTGGTTGGAGGAACGCTGGGTGGTGGGTTCTGAAACTCTAGGCTGGGCCGGTTTTGGAGTAAGGACAGAACCCGCTTGTCCATGGTGATTTTTGACCATTTGGTGAGGAATTGAACCAAGGAAGCCGACCCACAGTGGGGGCATGAGTCAGTAGAATGGCATGACCCCTTGGTTTTGAGAAGCTGCACCAATGCTGGTTGCCTCCATAAGGATAGGTGGAGGATGGATATGACTGCGGTCGATCGATGGCCTATAGTCCCTGGTGGATCTTGAAAACGGTGACTTTCCTGAACAAAAGAACTGGCTGCATTGTTGTAGGGTACCAGTGACCTGGCAGTGTCAGTGTTTACCTTGATGGTATGGAGCGTGTCATCGACCTTGTTCGCGAAGAGGTCCTTTTCGCTGAAAGGGCATATCCACTTTTTTGGCTTGGATTCCGGCTGGAATTTGGTAGCTTTCAGCCATCCTTGTCAGCGCAACTCCACACTGTTTCCAATGTGCCAGAAACCTATGTCTGCAATGTCCACCGCCACCACAATGGCATTGCTGGAGGTGGCCTCACCTTCCTGAAGAAGTTTGAATGCCTTCTCTTTGTTGTCATCCAGCAAAAAATCCAGAATGGGTCTCAGTTTAAATCATAACACTCTGTCATAGTGAGACAGAATGGCTAAGGAGTTAGGAGCTTTAATATTGGTGGCCCCAGTGGAAAAAATGTGCTTACCAAAAGCATCATACTGTCTATCTTCTTGATCAGGCGGAACAGCATATGGTAAAGAAAGATTCGCTGAGCATTTCCAGGCAGCCGCAGAGACCACAGTCCGGGTTAGTCTGCGTCAGAAGACATTTGGGGTTCTCCCTGGGGTCCTGTACTTCTTCCTGCATGTGTCCTTTTTTAGCAGGTCATAACAGGTTTTTCATTGCGAGATGGCCATCCTACCAGATGTCATCTAGAACAGCTATCGAGAGGACCATCTTAATATCCTGTTCCCTGCGGTGGTATAGGGGGCATTTCTTCTTCTGCTCTTCTGGGAAGAGATCAAACATTCTAGCAGCTTTGGACGTAAGAGAATAGAAGGTATTAATCTCATAAAGTGGGGAATGTCTGATGGGTGATCATCAGGTTCGCCATCTGCAGGGATGATGTCATCATAGTCATCAGTAGTGACAGGGATTATTCCAACAGCATGTGAATCTAAAAAGATGCTGGAGAAGCTTTGATGGGCTGGATTCAGGATTTTCATGATGCTTTGCAGGCAGTGTATGGCACAGGAGGACTGTTCTTTTCTTGCTGCTACTTTTGTTAATTCACATCAGGTGCGCCGACTCTAGAAAAAATAGAGAGTCTGATGAGCATTTTGTTTCAGAGGTCTGGTGTGAGACAAAGCAGCACTTTACTTATATAAATTGGCACAAAGGGTTTAGCAACTGGGTCCCTCTCAACTGCAACCATCCCCCTCAGAGATAGGACTGGCTCAGGATTTGTACCTGCTAGGCCACCCACCCCCATCTGATGGGTGCACCTATCCCCTTTTGACAAGGCCAGGGAACTGGCTTTGTGATAGTAACCTTGAACTGAGACTGGCAAGTCTTTTTTTTATCATCCCCATTTCCATGGGAGTTAATTATTTTTCTTTGGTTAATTTTCTTAAATAAATGTTGAAGACAGATTCAAATGACAAACAACAAACAGGCAAGATTAAGCACGCTTATGCTGCAAAGGGGCTTCACAATTCTCAATGTACTTTTCAAGCTGATTGCACACAACTAATCAATAGAACTATACAAACTGGGTACACAGAGTAAATCTTTGCGTTATCTGAAAACATTAAAATAACTCCAGAGCTTCAAAAGTTGCAAACGCGCAATCAGTTCAGTCAAACTTAGCAAACACAACAATCATTTCAATGATTTACAAAAGGCATCAAGTCAGATAAAGGCTCGCTGACTCACTAAAATCAAATCCATTTTCCCATTTACCAAGCTTAGAGGCAGAGGAGACAATAAAGTAGACTTCAGTCACAATCTCACGTCTGCTGCCCTCACCCAAATCTTCTAACACTGCCACAACTGCAGTATACCCTTGTCTGCAGGTTTTGCCACAGGTTTTTTCAATGTTAATGTTAAAGGTATTTATATAGCACACCGTCACCAATGGAGTTGGTCTCTAGGCGCTCAGGCGGATCTGTAAACAAAAGGTGGTGGGTGGGTTAGTGGGTGAAAAGGGCATAGGAAAGTGAGAGGTGGTGTACTTATGGCAGCTTCAGTTTGGTTTTCACCATGCGCTGAGATTGGGTGTGCATATAGGATCGAAGCGAGTCCTTGTGTGCTGTTGTTGCGATCTATGTCTTGATTGTTTGTTGTTGCGGTGTGGTGAAGTCCGTGCGGTTTGCTGTGATGGAGGTGGTTGTGTGGGTTTTTGTGTGAAGTAAGTATGCAGAAATTTGAGGTTTTGGGCAGTGGGTTGTATGCCTCATAATCCTTGTAGTTTAGTTTTATGTATCAGGTTGTCATACTTGGTAGGTTTATTCTTTCTCTTGGTTTACTGATTGTCTAGTTTCTGGGTGATACAGTGGGTGGTTCCAAGCAGATAAATTGGGCTTAGTACCCCAGGTTCGGCGACCATTATCTCTTAGTTCGATAGTGGTGGTAAATTATCATTCACCAGCTCCTTTCTATTTATTTACTGTCGGTAGTCCATTGGTGGCATATTCTTCTCTTCCCTTTCCTGACTGTCTAGTTTCAGGGGAAGTGGTGAGGCTGGCCTCCAGCTAAGTTATTTAGCTTAGTACACCCATGGGGCGAGCATAATCCCTGCTTTCGTAGTGGTGTTATATTATCATTCCCCGCTCCTTCCTACCCATTTACTGTCGGTGGTCCATTGTTGCCCGTGTTTACGAGGTGGGCCAGGTGCTATTGCTGGGTCATACCTTTCTCTCCCCTCCGATTGATCTGTGGTTGTTCTTTGGTATGGTTGATGACTTAGGGAATCAGGGTCAGTTCTTCTCTCGGCCCAGTTCCTTTGTGTATGTCCTTATGGGCATTCTTCCTGGTTATGGGGTGAAGAGCCATGCTTTGAGGAGTTCCTGGAATTGTAGGTGATCTCTTGTGTTCCGTATGTTCTTTGGTAGTTTGTTCCCGGTTTTTGGGGCGAGGTGAGAAAATGAGGATCCTCCTAGTTTTCTCTTGTTGCATGATTTGGGTTCCAAACGGATGTCGCTGCTTGATCTGAGTGTCCTTGTAGTGTGATGTACATTTAGTTTTCTTCTGAGGAACTCTGCACTTTGGTCGTGGATTGCTCTCTGTGTTATGCACATTGATTTGAACTTGAACTGCTGTTTGATGGGTAGCCAGTGTAGCGTTTTCAGCGCTGGTGTGGTAGTTTAAGGAGCAGTCTGGCCGCTGCATTTTGTATGCGTTGGAGTTTATTTAGGAGTCGTTCAGGCATGCCTAGATATAGGCTGTTGGCGTAGTCTAATCTGGACATGATGAGGGCGATGACGGAAGTTGTTTTGTTGGTGAATGAGAGGAATGGTAGGATCCTTTTAACCGATCGCAGAAGAAAGTAGCATTTCTTGATTAGGGCGTTTACTTGTGGCTCTAGACTGAGTTTGGTGTCCATTAGGACTCCCAGGTTTTTTACAGTCGACGATGAGCCTGGGGTTTCACCTAGTTCAGTTGGCCATGGGATGTAGAGGTTTTCTACTCCGTTTTTTATGATGATCATTATTTCTGTTTTGCCTGGGCTGAGTTTAAGGCAGTTTAAGTTCATCCAGTTGTATATTTCACGAAGGCAGTTCTCTAGTGTTGAATTGTCTTCTTGTGAGTCTTGTATTTTGTAGATTATTTGTGTGGCGTCAGTGTAGTTGTAACAGGTGAGGCCATGATTTTAATTAGCTGTGATAGGTAGATGTTAAATAGTAGTGGCGAGAAGGATGAGACTTGTGGGACTCTGCATGATGATTCCTGTGGGCTTGATTTGTAAGTTTTCATCCATATTGTTTCTGTTCTGTTTGTTAGGAAGGATCTCATCCAAAGTAAGGCGTTGTCGGTGATTCCGAATTCTTCCAGTCTCATGATGAGGATGTTGTTGTTAACTGTTTTGAATGCTGCAGAGAGGTTTAAAAGTATCAGATCAGTGCTGTTGTTTGAGTCTGCATTCGCCTTTAGATCATCCCAGATTGAAATAAGTGTGTTTCTGTTCCTCTCATCGGTCTGAAGCCTACGTGTGCCCGGTTTGATAGGTGGTGTTCTTCTATGAATTCTTGGGTTGTTCTATATATGTGTGTTTGCAGGAGTTTAGCTGGGTAGGGAATTTTGCAGATGGGTCTGTAGTTGGAGAGGTCCTCTATGTTTCTTGTTGTAAAGAATAATTCTTCCAAAAGAACATGAGTAATTTGTTCCTTGAGGAGTGGTTTGATGTATGCTGATTTGAAGGCTTGAGGCACTCTTCCTGTTGAGATTGATTGGTTGAGGATGTTCCTGTAGTATTCCATTGGTGTTCCTTGTACGAGGATTGATTTGTAGATGTCAGGGGAGCAGGGATCCGTGGGGAAGCCCGATTTGCTGCTTTGATTTATGAGTTTGATGAAAGTCTCCACTGATATGTGTGGGAAGTTTCAGAGTTAGTTCTGGTGTTCCTTGCATCGGTCAGTGTCTTCAAAGTAGTGGTTGCATTGTCTGTTTTGTATTGTCTGTTGGATAGTCATGATTTTTTTTTTTGAAGTGGTCTGCGAGGTAACTGCATAATTTCTTCGATGGTATTGGAGTGTTGTTGCAGCTGGGTGTTTTTTTTTTTTTCATTTATGATTTTAAACAGTTCTTTTTGGGTGTTTGGTGCTTTGAGGATTCTGTTGTAGTAGTTCCTTTTTGCTTTTTGTATTTCCTTTTTGTATGAACGGGTATGTTGTTGAAGTTTAAATTTTTGTCTGCAGTCTTTATTGATCCTCCATTCGTGTTATAGTTTTTGTTTTTTCCTTTTCATGCTGTCTAGTAGTGGGGTGTACCATTTTGTCGTTGCTCTTTAGCGGGATGGATTGAAAGGTTTCTGTTTTGCGCTCTCATCGATTGTTGTGGTGATCCAGTTGTGAAGTATATTTATTTTAGTGTTTAGGTCGGCTTTGCCCATGGTTGTTGTTTGTGGTTTGGTGATCTCCAGTCGGTCCGTTAAGTTGGAGTTTTTTTATGGTTCTCCAGTTTCTTTTCATGATGATTGGTAGTTTTTCTTCTTTCTTGGTTATTGGGGAGAGCAGTGTGATTACGAAGGGGATGATGAGGTGGTCGCTCCAGAGGATCTGAATCGGTGGTGCTCTAGTAATTAGTTTTCTGTTGACGAAGATTGCGTCTAGCATATGTCCTGCCGTGTGGGTTCCTCCTTTGACCAGCTGATGTAGTTCCATTGTTCTTAGTTGGCTGGTAAGAGATTTTTGCGAGGTTGTGGTTTCTTCATCGAATCAGATGTTGAAGTCTCTGAGGATAATCAGTTGGTTACGCTCAGTAGCAAGGTTGGTGATTGCTTTTATGAATTTGTCTATGAAGGCCGCATCGAACGTTGGTGGTCTGTATATCATTATGAATTTCAGGTTTGTTCTGGGATTTGTTGATAGACGTATGATTAGGGATTCAGATTTGTTGATGTTTAATGGGTCTTCCACATTAATTTCCAGGTGTTCCTTGTGGATGATTGCCAGTCCTCCACCTCTTTTGATTTTCCTGTTTACCTGGATGCACTTGAAGGTATTGGGCAGGCAGCCTTGAAGGGTGATCTTGTAGTTGTCATCTAGCCATGTTTGGGTTACGAAAAGGATGTCGATGCCTCCGTCACTTAGGAGGTCATAGATTTCGGTGGCGTGTTTGGACATTGATCTTGCGTTGATTAGATTGCAGTGGATCCTTTTGGTGTCATTTGATTTATTGTTTGTTCCCGGTCTTGGTTTGTGGGTGTTCAGTTGGGGTGCTTTTATGTTGCCTCCGAGCGATAGCGGTTTGAGGTGTGATTAATAATTGGGTTACTGACTTCTATTGTTTCTTCATCTCTTGTCATTTGGTGTGGGTATTGATAGTGCCCATCTGTTCTTGTGATGTAGGGAGTAAGGGAGTTGGCATCATCCCATTCTCTTCTCCGGTCCCCTCTTCTTTTGTTCCGTTGTTCGGGTGTTTTTTTGTATCCTGGTTCTATCTTAGGGGAGCCCGGTTGGCTTGATGACATTTACCAGGAGCAACTTTTGACTCACATGCATACATACATGCATACATACATATATATGTGACATTAACCCTATCTGTTTGGGAACGTATATAATGGAAAACTGTGACACATGCAGAAGTCAATAATAACATAAAGGGAAGTATGTAATCAACAAAGTTTTGCATCTCCAGTGGATGTTAGGTTTGCAACATGCTCGGTTCTAGCTCCTCATTCCCCAGATGTAGCTTCTGCACACTCTGTGATCATGGCTAGCCAAGAGCTGCATTTAACTCCTGCTCATGAAACCCTTATTGTAATCCCTGACTACGAAGGGCATCCCTCAATCGGCAGTAATGGATTTGTATTGTGTTAACAAAGTTGATATATTCCACCAAAAGGAAAACCCTAGTTTCCAAAGAGGTAGTTGTGCTTCCTTAGGAGAACTATGGAAGGAGTCTTCCTAAATCGGTCCTAACAGTGAAGTAGGGTATATATGCCGGGCCTAGATTGTATGACCAAGATTTTCGTGGGTGGTAAATGTGCCTGTTGCCCCCCCACCTCTTGGTTTGGCCTCTTCCCCCCCACCTCTTGGTTTGGCCTCTCCCCCCCCACCTCTTGGTTTGGCCTCTTCCTCCCACCTCTTGGTTTGGCCTCTTCCCCCCCACCTCTTGGTTTGGCCTCTTCCCCCACCTCTTGGTTTGGCCTCTTCCCCCCACCTCTTGGTTGGGCCTCTTCCCCCCCACCTCTTGGTTTGGCCCCCCCCCCCCCACCTCTTGGTTTGGCCTCTTTTTCCCCCTTCGGCTGACTCCCACCCTGACACAGCCCTCTCCACTCTCCACTCTGCTATATCTGATACTCTTGATATCCTTGCCCCTGTCATGAGAATCCGCCTGAAGCCCAAAGCCAAATGTAACTCCTGGTATGACTCGGATCTCGTCACCCTTAAACGCAAGTGCAGGATGGCAGAGAGGAAATGGCGTGCTTCATGTTCATCCTCTGACCAACAGGCCTGTCGCCTGCTGCAAAGGCAATACCGGCTCTCCGTTCTCACCAAGAAGAGAGCCCTTATCCAAGCCCGCATCTCTGCGGCATCTAACAATTCGGCCGAACTCTTTCAAATCTGCAAGGAGCTGGCCAACCCTGCTGCAGTCTCTACCTCTCCTGTCCCCTCTCAGGCCCTCTGCACGGCACTAGCCTCTCACTTCATTTCAAAAACTCAGGACATCCTGTCCTCACTCTCCTCCTATCACCTCCCCCACTCTATTTCTCTGCCCTTCCTCTGGCTCTTCTGTAGCCACCCCTCCTCTCTCCTTCTCTGCCTTTCCCCTTTTTTCTGCTGACGAGGTTTCAAGACAAGTCCGATCTATGAAAGTCTCGTCAAAACAGGTCCACCCCTGTTCCTCCAAAACTATCAAGGACTACATCGACTCCTTGGCTCCTGCCCTTGCTGACTTCTGCAATCACTCCTTCGCCTCTGGAGTCTTCCCATCCCGTCTCAAGCACTCCCTTGTGCACCCCCTTCTTAAGAAACCCTCTTTTGACCCTTCATGCCCAGCTAACTATCGCCCTATCTCTATCACTCCCTTCCTGGGCAAGCTCCTGGGGAAACTGTCCATCTCCCAGCTTAATCTCCATACTGAATCTGTTGGTAGTCTTCATGACCATCAGTCTGGCTTCAGAGCTGCCAGAAACACGGAAACTGCTCTCCTGAACATCCGTGAGGACCTGCTCTCGAACCTTGACTCTAACATTCCATGTGTTCTCATTTTGCTTGATCTCTCTTCTGCCTTTGATACTGTCAACGATACCATCCTGCTCAACTGTCTCCGTGATATCCTGGGTATCACTGGTCAGCCTCCCAGGTCCAACTGGGGTCTTTCCTCTCTGACATCTTTTTCTCTACCCGTGGTGTCCCCCAGGGATTTACCCTCTCTCCCTGGCTGTTCAACCAGTATCTGGCACTTCTCGCCCACCGCATCGCCGCTCTCTGCCCCTACTTCCAGTGCTATGCGGATGATACCCAGCTCATTTTCAGGCTACCTCGTCCTCCTCTTCTCCTTCCCTCATCTCTGACTGTCTTTCTGCTATCCAGGAATGGTGTGCCGCCAACGAGCTCTGCCTTAATGCCAGTGAGACTGAGATTCTACTCATCGCACTCCCTCCTTCCCTGCTGCTCTCTGGCCGGCCTCTCTGGGCCCTCTTTCTGCTCCTACCTGCAAGGCAAAAAACCTCGGGTCATCTTCGACTCCACACTCTCCTTCTATCCTCACATATCCAACGTCTCTAAGAAGTCACACTACCAGCTACACCTCCTCAGAGGCATCCTCCCTTTCCTCTTCTTCCCCGAGAAGCTCACTGTCTCTAGAGCCCTGGTTCTCTCGAAGCTGGACTACTGTAACAGCCTCTATCTAAATCTTCCCTTTGCAACTCATCCAGAACAGGACTGCGAGACTTGTCCTTGGCCTCAAGCCTAGGGACCATATCTCTCCAGGACTGAAATCACTACACTGGCTCCCAGTGACTGCGAGGATCAAGTTCAAAACCCTCTGCATTGTCCACAAAGCTGTCTGGGGCCTTGGGCCAAAATAATCTCTTCCTAAATATCTTCCTTCTCGAGCTCTTCGCTCATCCGCCTCCAACTCCATCAGGGTCAGCTGCTTCTCCAAACAACGAGTTGGGGGCAGATCTCTCTCTGCTGCAGGGGCCTCCCTCTGGAACAGCCTTCCTGCCTCCCTGAAACTTGAGGAGAACCATCTCCGGTTCCGGAAGCACCTCAAAACCTTCCTCTTTGCCTCCGCTTTCTCTCCCCCTCTCCCCTGCTAATACTACTGAAACTGCACTGAATCTGCAACTGGGCCACTCACCGTTCTTGGTCCTTGGCCCAGCCACTCTCCCCTGCACTGCCTCCCCGGCAACCCCTGCACTGCGGGACTGTGTCTGTATCCCTACAGCCCCCCTTCCCAGCACTTGTCTGCACTTACCTCGCACTTGCCACCAGCTGGCCCTTGTTATTTATCCTGTATGCTGTATGCTAATAACCCTGTACTGCACTTTCCCCTCTCCCTTTCCCCCATGCACTTTTCCCTTCCCCTCTACCCTTGCACTTGCGCCATCTGAATGACACCTGGCCTAGTAGGATCGTTGTCTGTCTCCCCTTGTTCCCCCCCTGCCTTGTCACGCCTTGAAACACTTGTGTATAGGCGCGTTACAAATGCCATATCATATCATATCATATCCGTGTGGAAATGTTGGTGTCGTTGGAGTATTTTGGTTCTTTTATTGGTGCGAGGTACGGTGTAAGGTATAAGGATTTTTCTCTTGCAATGTTTGTTATGTCAATAGTATTATAGGTATTGCAGGATAAGCGGCTGCCCAAGTTTCAAAATTAGGCAGAGCACAACCAGCAACTGTAAATAAACTCTCAGTCGAGTTTTAGATGTGTTTTCCGTCAAAACTATTGACAATGGATTTTAGGAAATGATAGATAGAGGGGTTTGTTGTACACCTATAATCCTCTCTAACACCTTTAGTAGACGTTTTACTTGAATGTCCCATATATTTAGAGTTTTAGAATGGTGAAATGTGATGACTAATATGCATATTTGCACATGTGTTTTTTTGTACAGTACTTGAAGATCATTCTTTGCACATTAAAATGAATACATGTTTTTCTTTATATACCTTACATGCTTTAGACATTGGTAGTACATTGAAGAGTGACATGTAGAAGTACTCCAATGTTGTTTATAAATTTGGTTTAAAAAAAGATGTATAATTAAATAAAGAATGTGAAGTGTTTTAATTAACATACACTGATCCTTCTGCCTTTTTCACTTTGTCCAGAGCCTGTTTGTAATTCAATTAATCTAAATGATCCATGTTCCATGGGGCATCACTTTCTGTGGTTTATATAGTAGGTTCTCCCACGATGCCCATGAAGAAGGGGACCCCCATCCTTTTTTGGTTTCTGTTGTGGCTCTGGTGACCATGTGAAAGGGGATCCCAGATCTAAGTGTAAACCTTCAGGGATCCCATCTGCCTCCTTGGCCTTCGTCCATGAGGGAGATGCTCCAATGACAGGTGCTCACTTTCACTTACTAGCTGAAGAACCCATTGGATTTCAAACTAGTGTTTCTTTAGTGTCCTTGGGGCTGTGGGAGCAACAGAATATTGATGTTTATAATACAATCCCTGACAACACCAATTTAATTTTCAAACCTGAGGATTTTATTTATTTATTATTATTTATATATCTATTTTGCATTTTTAAAGCGCTCAAACAGCCTGCGGCCATCAAGGCGCTGCTACAGGAATTGTTTGTTTTTTTAGTTCGTAATTGTTTTTTTTCTCTTAGTTGCGTATTTATAATGTGCTTAAACACCCAGAGGTTTCTAAGCGCGGACCCGGGGATCAAACCTGTGTTGCTCTGTGGGTTTTGTTTCCAAGGCGCGCATGTTGCCACTGAGCTATCCTCCCGGGATGTAGCTTAGGCACCCAAAGGTCGTACTAAGCTTGCTAGAGGCCCTATCCAAATGGTACCAATTTTGCCAGCCCTCATTCAGTGTAACAACATGACTGTAATAATTCCTGTTAGTGTGCAACCTGAAGTACATGGACGTGTCCTATTGGGTAATGACTTGAAGACTCTAGGAGAAGTCTCCAGCACCCCAGGGCATCCCAGTAAAAAGAAACAGGAACTGGCAAGATTGTCCATAAAGGCAACCTTGAGAGACTCTCAGTTTGAGATCAAGTCACAATCCAGTATCTCAAATCCATAGGCAGGCCGATCTTCTACTTCTCACAAGAAGAAAGAGACCAAGTAGAGTTCCAGAGTCTCATCGAAGAAAAAGGACTTCAAGCCCAAACCTGCCCTAAAGAAAAGGACTTCCCAGGTCACCCCAGTGACCCCACCTCCAGCTGAGGCTGAGTTGGTGGTTCAACATGCTCCTGGTGAACTAGCTACTGGTGAAACATAAGTGGAGGAGATCCTTCCCTACTTGGAAGATCAGGAACCTAGAGATCATCCTGAGCTGTAGACTTTGCTTGCAGAAGGTAGACCCTCTGGGGCAGATTTCAGCAGAGGACAAGATGAGTGTCCCTCTCTAGCAGGTCTGTGTCAGCAGACAGCTTCCCACCTGGAAGGGCAAGAGCCAGGGAAGCATAGACTCCACCGGGAGGATGGACTCCTCTGCAGTGAGCCTACAGAGTCTACTCGGGGGGACTTCAGGAAACTAGTAGTATCCCAAGAAATAAGACAAAGGTTTCTACAACTAGCACATGAGATGCATCTGACTGGTCACTTGAGTTCCAAGGAGACCAAAGAGAGACTCTCACTGTACTTTTACTTGCCCAAGATGGGTCTGAATGGTGACAAACATTGTAGAAGCTGCCACACTTGCCAGATCTCTGGTAAAAGTGGATCCAAGAATGTGTCACTTTTAGTGCCCCTCCCAGTGGTGCGAGTTCCTCTTGAGAACGTGGGGGTTGACATTGTTGTTCCCCTAGACCCTCCAACCTCCTCAGGAAACCGATTTATATTGGTTGTAGTAGACCATGCTACTAGATACCCTTCAGCCATACCAATGAGGACTGTTGCTGCTCAGGCAGTGGCTAAGGCCCTACTTGGTATTTCTACAGGGTACATTTTCCTAAGGAAGTAATCTCTGACAGGGGTTCAAATTGTATGTCCCACTACCTGCAGGCCATGTGGAAAAACTGTAGAGTTACTTACAAGTTCTCAACTGTCTACCACCGCAATCAAATGGGTTGGTAGAGAGGTTTAACCGTACAATGAAGAGCATGATAGGTGCCTTAGAAGAACCCCTGAGAAGGAAGTGGGATCTTCTACTGCCATGCCTTCTCTGTGCTTATAGAGAGGTGCCTCAAGATGGAGCAGGTTTCAGCCCCTTTGAGCTCCTCTACGGTCATTCTGTTAGAGGCCCTTTGGCTCTGATCAAAGAAGGATTGGAGAGTGCGCCACCCTTAAAGCCAGTCGTGTAACTGACTATGAACTAGGCCTCAGGAGGAGGATGATGCAATTGATGACTGAAGCTTCTGAAAACTTGAAGGATGGTCAAGCCCTGGTCAAGCATTGGCATGACCAGAAAGCTAACATGGTGGAGTTTACTCCAGACCGACCAGCTAGTTCTAGTTATAGTTCCGATAAGACAACGAGTCTTGCAGAACAAATGGATAGGTCCCTTCAAAGTGGTAGGCAAACTTGGAGAGGTCAATTATTTAGTGGATTTGGGCAACCCCAAGGAGGCCCCTTGGGTCTTTTGCACTAATCGACTCAAGGCATATATCTCTAGACCAAAATAGGAGCTTTGCTTCTAGATTTTGACCAAGAGGAAGAGGAGAGTGAGTCTCTCCCTGATCTCCTCAGGGGACACCCTTCAGATGAAACTATAGAAGAGGTAAAACTCTCTTCTGAACCGACACTGCAGCCACAAGAAGAGTGCAAAACTATGTTAACTCAGTTTTCCTCTCTGTTTTCTCTGGCAACAGGTTTGGCCTCTTGGGGCCAGCATGCTATCCTCACTGGTGACAGACTCCCAGTCAAAAGCAGGGCCTACAGAATGTCTGATCCTGTAAGAACACATATAAAGGAAGAGGTCAACAAGATGCTTCACCTTGGGGTTATTAAGCCATCTACCGGTCCATGGGCTCGTCCAGATGCACTAGTGCCAAAAGCAGGAACCAAAGAGTTGAGATTCTGTGTGGACTATAGGGCTCTGAATGCAGTCACAAAAAACTGATGCCCATCCTTTACCTAGGACAGATGAGTTGGTGGATAAACCTGTAGCTGCCAGGTTCCTCAGTACATTTGACTTAACCCCAGGCTAATGGCAAATAGCACTGACATACTATGGCAAGGATACATCTGCATTCTCCACCTCCGAAGGTGTGTACCAATTTAAGGTCATGTCCTTTGAACTCAAAATGTACCTGCCACATTCAAAAAGGATGGTGAACAATGTTCCAAATGGGTTAGAGGGCTTCCGCATGGCACACTTGGATGACACTGCAGTGTTCAGCCTCACATGGGAAGAACATCTTTGCCACCTTGGATATGTGTTACAAGCCCTTGAACAGGTCCATCTGACCATAAAGGCAAGCAAATGTCAAATTGGTCAGAGTAAAGTGGTCTACCTTGGACATGAGGTAGGAGGGAGTGAGATTAGGCCCTTGCCTAGTAAGTTACAAGCTGTACAGGACTGGGCCATCCCCACTACTCAAACCCAAGTCAGAGCCTTCCTAGGTCTCACAGGATATGACCATAACTTTATAGAGAACTAAGGATACATAGCTTCTCCACTGAATGTCATCTCTTCCCCCACATTTCCCAAGAAGGTTAGTTGGAAAGGAGTGTGTGCCAAGGCATTTGAAGGGCTGGGAAATGCCCTCTGCAAAGCCCTATTACTAAGAGCTCCTGATTACACCAAAACCTTTATTGTACAAACAAATGCATCTAATACAGGAATAGGGGTAGTCTTGAGTGAGCAGCTGGATGAGCAAGGCAGGGAACACCCTATTTATTTGCTTCATCAGTCGGAAACGGAAGGACCATGAAACAAGGTGGACAACCAAAGATCGAGAATGTTTTGCCATTGTGTGGTCTTTGAAGACGTATAGGCCGTACTTGTATGATCCTGCTTTCCTTATTCAGACAGACCACCAACCCTTGAGATGGCTAATGCAAACGAAGGGGGAAAATCCTAAACTGCTCAGATGGTCTATCAGTCTCCAAGGGTTTCATTTTACCATTGAGCATAGGCCGGATCCAATCATCAGAATGCTGATGGTCTCTTCAGAGAGTATGAACGAATGGAAAAAGAAATTCATCCAGGAGTGGATTAAATCCTCTTGACCCTTAGTCTGGGGGCTGAGTGTTAGGGGGAATTTTCTGTTTCTGTGCCAATTCCCTTTAACTCGAGAGACCCCCAGCATTTCTGCTGGACTCTGGACTTTTTTGACTTTAATCTCTTGAGTGAGTGGAACTTTTTACCACTCATTCATTCTTTTTCTCTGACTGGGATTTTTAATTTCACAGTTTTATGGAGTCTGGTAAACTCCATATGTTTAATAGTGGCATCTGCTTTTTGCTCTGTCACACCCAGTGCCCAGTGTGCAGTGTCACTGAAAAGTCCCTTGGATTTCTCTTTACGTTTAAATAGTTTTTCTTGTCAAAACAGTTCCCACCAACAGTACCCAAGAATAGTAAGATAACTGTTATCTTACTTACCTTTTCTCTTGTGGGTCCAGCACATACCACCATTTGTTGGGTGGTGGGGGTTACATTGTAACTCAGTCCCCCACTCCACATGTAACATTTTGTCACAACTGACTAACCTAAATGGCTGGTGGCAGTGGTTACTTTTTACTACCTTTTGTGCAAGTTACTTGCATGCTGATTTCTCAGCTGCAGTACAGCACCCATGGCCCCTGTCTTCTTGTTTCACCATTTTTCGATTGTTAGTCCCATCTGGGCTTTTCTTCTATCCTTTAGAATAGATTAGAGTCCTTTGTGAGTTTTGCCTTTGGCAGGCTTCAGCCATGAAGCCCTCCAGGCTCCAGTATGTCTGGGAAGGCAGGAAGTGAGGGAGGAGCCCAGAATTTCAATGTCCTTTGTCTGTAGGTATGCTTGGCTGAAACCAGTTCTAACTGGATGGGTGGCTGTCCTGGAGGACAGCCAACCCCCAGGTGATTGACAGCTCTGAGTGTGTGAATGACTGTGATACAGCATGAATGGTGAGGACTTTTGGACTACAGGCAGAGTCAAACAATGGAACAAGGAATCCAAAACAGATGATCAGAGACAGCAGCAGCAACTTCCAGGACCACGAAAACACCATTGAAGCCTTGCAGCTGTGCTGATCCCTTTTTCACATCATCAGGGAAGCCCCGACAATGATGACCTCCTCCATTAGGCTAGTGGGACCAACTACCTTGAAGACATTTTGAGCCATTCCCCGACTTACTGTCACTTTCCTGAGCTTCAGAATCCCAATGCCCAGGGTATATGGACCATTATCAAGTGCATCATCTTGTGGAGAAAGAATCTGGCTGAAACTTTGCCGGCATCCGTGTGAAACTCCAGAAGCGTTCCAGACTGAGTAATCAAAGAGAATCCAACAGGCAATATTTGTTACTTCTTGGCGCTAAAAATAGGCACCAAAATCACAAAGAGCTGCTGGAATGAGCTGAATCCATTGCTGCCGACCCCTTCTCCCAAGTGCTGCTGCAGAAGCCCATCAGAGGTCCCCCCTTTCGTCACCACGACCAAGGAGCAGGAATCAGGGTCTTCAATGTTGCACCCAGAAGGAAGCCAGCTACAATTAATTCTTCACTTTCAAAGTACTGTGGGACTTGGGTCGTAATTACCTTGTGCCATTTTGGTGCTTCCTGGTTTGGGAAGTGCTGTTTTCTTAAATTGAGAGTTGACCTCAACTCCTTTGTGCAGGTCTTGCAGCTTGTGCACTATCAGGTAGGCTCCCCTTGAGCTCCCGTGGTTCTTCCAGAACCACTGACTGGTTATCTAACTTTTCATCTGAAGATCTTCATCAGAACTGGAACCGTGCATTTGACTTTGGCTGTCCTGGTTCCCCAAAGGTCCATCTTCTGATCCTATTGGCTTTGGCAATGCTGTTTCTTCCATAGGTTTTAATTGTGAACACTTTTCTTGCTAGGAAACAGATTGCCTACACCCCTCTGGGAGAGTGTATTTGCTATTTACAGTTGCTGCTTGTGTGCTGCCTGACTTTGAAACTTTCCCTCCCATCTCCATTTTGCAAAGCTGATATATATACAAGTGCAGAGACTGACCTTTATTGATGTCACTCGGTGTGTTAGATATGTAAAGCATAGAAAAAGTGACTCCCTTGCATTATTGTTTCTTATATTAATTCCATTTCACATTGAATGTTATTAGTAGGTGCTGCATTTTAGATTTGCTTGTGTGCCTTGTGTATATATAAATAAATATATTTTAATATATCTTTAAGTGAGTAAGTGTTTACTTGGATACCTTTGTGAACTGATTTAATTGTACTGATCTGCAGCTCACATAACTCCCTTCTAAAATAAGCCTGGCTGGTCAGCCACTCTACCGACTTGTGTAGTACAGGTCTTTATTAAGAGTTGGGTACCCAATGCCAAGAGATAAGTCTTATGAAGTCTCACACCAGTTGGACTTTAGAAAAACGTACCTAACAGCTGTCACCTGCAAATTAAACGCACATGGAAGAAACATTAAATGTATGTCAGCTTTTCTGTAACACCAAAATAATGCAGTAAAAACGTTTTATATTGCATACAGTGTTGCACTGTTGAGAAAGTTAATATATGTTTTATATTGGATACAAATGTAGTGTTGCGGTGTTGAACATAGTGAAATAAATGTATTTTGCATTACTAGTAATCTACAGCCATCGATGGAGAAAAAACATAGCCAGAGCTACCTATGTAGGCCGAGTTCATTGGACTGTGCGTAAGGAGAATGTGTACGTAGAAGAAATGTGGTAGGTAAGGCTAGACGTCTGTCTTTGTCTTTCTGCATGCATTGCCATTCTGGAGCTATTCTGCTATGCTATGTAACTATGCTTTTACGGTTGCCACAAGCTATTACAGGCTTTGTTGCTTGTGCAGTGCTTCTTGCTACAGTAAGGCCACCTTTGATGTGCAGAGAGGGAATCTTTCAGGTTTCAAGCAATCAACATGAACAAAAGTGCCTCCGGAGATCAGAACTCAAGAGTTCTCCAGCCAGCCAGGCAGCCAACAAGCCAAAGCAGAGAGAATGGGTGTGAAACAAAAGTGGGCTCACAGGGAAGAGAAACAGTGATCTGCACAGCTTGTACACCAGTGGATGCTTTGAATTCAACCATGTGTGGGGGGAGGTGCTGCATTTTTCGAATTTGCTATGCTCGCAACTGGCTGAAAAATTTGCAAAATATTCCACTTTTACTCCCTCTTTTTGGTACAGAGTTTCTATAATGCATCAAACCTCCAATGCAATAGCTTCAGTTTTAGCTGGCAAGGCCTTTGTCCTGAGAATGTATTGTTTATTTTTTGTATTTGATTCAATTGTATAACAATGTTTACAAAAGAGAAAAATCCAGCACTTTGTCCGAGAATCTCTCTTGGATAATGAGGAATTCTTTGCTTGGCACTGTACCTGCTCTGGGTATCACTCTTGGTTAAAGCAATGCTAACACCTGGAAAAAGACAGGAGCACTCAACAAGAGAGTGGGATGACTCCAACCCTATTACCCCATATATCACAAGAACAGAGGGGCACCATCGATCTCCACAACACTCCACACAATACGACGAAGCCCCGACAACCAACAATCCTACCTTTAACCTAACAATCTGACTCAATGAAGAAGAAGCCATTTCTGAGCCTCAACCAATCATCATCACAGCAGCGATTGAATAGCCCTGTTATCAACCTATTGGACCGCTTCAATGAAGAAGCAGCTGTCGCCGTTCTTCATCCAACCAACATCAATATGGAAACACCACGACCGGACAACTACAAACCAGAACAACAAATAACCACTAAACAAAATCACACCTGGAGGATCCACTGTAACTTAATAAATGCAAGGTCAATGTCCAAACATTCAACCAAAATATACAAACTCCTATCAGAGAGAGGCATTGACATCCTATTTGTAACCAAAACGTGGCTAGACGACAATTACAAGATCACCCTCAACAGCTGCCTCCCTGAAAACTTCAAATGCATCCAAGCAAACAGGAAATCCAAAAGAGGGGGTGAGGGGAGGGGTCAGCGATCATCCACAAGGGGCAACTGGCTATCAAAATAGAAGGTCCACTAAACATCGATAAATGCGAATCCTTGGTACTATGGCTATCAGTAAACCCCAAAAACAAACCTGAAATTCTTACTGATATACAGACCATCAATATACGATGCAACCTTCGTAGACGCCTTCACGTAAGCAATCACCATCCTAGCCATCAAGCACAATAATCTGATCATCCTCGGAGATTTCAACATTTGGTTCAATGAAGAAACCACAACCACACAAAAATCCTTAACCGCCCAACTAGCTGCCATGAATCTACAACAACTAGTCAAAGGAGCAACACACTTGGCTGGGCATACACTTGATGCAATCTTCGCCAACAAGGATCTCATCACCACAGCACCCCCAATTCAAATACTCTGGAGCGAGCACCTCATCATTCTGTTCATAATCACAATGGCCGTTCCAACAAAGAAGCAACAAGAAAAACCACTGATCACGATGAAAAGAAATTGGAGAACCATAAAAAACTCCAACCTAACCGAGCTCCTGGAACTCAGTAAACCCCAAGCAACAACTATGGAAGAAGCTGACCTAGACAACAAATTTGCTCCATACCTGGATTGTAACAACCGTAGACGACATCGCCAAAGAAAAACCTTTTATCCCTTCACGTAAGAAAACAACAGCAAAAGGGTTCATCCCACTGCTCAGCGCCATGTAAAGAAAAAAACAAAACTAGAATCTGAATGGATGACCAACAACAACACTGCAAACAAATTGAAATTCTTGCAACAGATCCGCTCATAGAAAAAGGAAATACAAAAAGCAAAGAGGAAACACTACGACAACTGAATCTTCAAAGCACCGAATACCCAAAAAGAGCTCTTCAAAATCATAAACGAAATAAAAAACCCACCGGGTTGCAACAACATGCCAATTCCATCAATGAAACTATGCGATGACTTGGGAGACCACTTCAAAAATAAAATAACTTCCATCCAACACACCATACAAAGCAGACCACGCGAGCACACTTCAAACCCCACTGACACCCACAGAGAACACCCGAACAAACTACGAAGCTTCCCTGAAATATCAGTGGAGACTTTCGTCAAACTGGTAAATCAAAGCAAAAAATCAGGCTCTCCATAAGACCCCTGCCCTCCGGACATAGACAAATCAATTCTCAAACAAGGAACCTCCATGGAATACCACAGGAATCTCCTCAACCTCTCAATCTCATCAGGTAAAGTACCACAGGCCTTCAAATCATACATCAGGCCGCTACTCAAAGACTCATCAGGAAACATAGAGGACTTATCCAACTACAGACCCATTTCCAAAATTCCTTACATAGCCAAACTGCTAGAAACGTACATTTACAAAATAATGTAGAAGAGCACTGCCTACTAGACCAAGCACAAGTTGGATTCAGACCAATAAGAGGAACGGAATCAGCTCTCCTCTAAACATGGGACGACCTAAAAACAAATGCAGACGCGAACAACAGTACTGCCCTGCTTCTCCTTGACCTATCCGCAGCATTTGACACCGTCAACCACGACATCCTCATAAAGAGATTAGAAGGACTAGGAATAACAGATACCGCCCTACTGTGGATTAAATCCTTCCTACCAAACAGAACCGAAACCGTATGGATGAAACCTTTTAAATCCAAACCAAGAAACTCCACGTGCGGAGTACCACAAGGATCATCTTTCTCCCCACTTCTGTTCAACATCTACCTGTACCTATTAATCAAAAGACACGGCCTCACATGCTACAACTACACCAACGATACTCAAATAATCTTCAAAATACAAGACACCCGAGAAGAAAACACCACACTAGAGAATTGCCTTTGTGATATATTCAACTGGAGGAACCTCAACCATCTCATAATCAATCCAGGCAAAACAGAGATAATGATTGTTACAAAAAATGGAGGAGACATCAGCTACATCCCCTGGCCAAGAGAGCTCGGAACCACGCCAGCACCATCATCAAATGTAAAAAATCTAGGGGTCCTGATGGACAACAACCTCACTCTAGAGCCACAAGTAAACGCTGTACTCAAGAAATGTTTCTTTCTCCTGTGAGCGGTAAAAGGATCCTACCGTTCCTGTCATTCGCTAACAAAACACTTACCATCATCGCTCTGATCATGTCCAGAGTAGATTACGCCAATAGCCTATACCTGGGCTTACCTGAAAGACTTCTAAAAAAACTGTAACACATACAAAACATGGCAGCCAGACTCCTCCTCAAGCTACCCAGAAGATAACACATCACACCTGTGCTAAAAATACTACATTGGCTACCATTAAAACGATGAATAAAGTTCAAAACAATGTGCATCACGCACAGAGCAATACACAAACAAGGTGCAGAATTCCTGACTGATAAACTACGCCTACACCAACCGACAAGAACACTGAGATCAAGCACCGACATCCGCCTGGAACCAAAACCCTATAACAGAAGAAAACTCGGAAGAAACTCTTTCTCTCACCAGGCACCAAAACCCTGGAATGACCTACCAAAGAATATGCAGAACACAACAAACCAACTAGTATTCAGGAAACTCCTCAAATTCTGGCTCTTCACTGTGTAATTACAACAACGGTGCACAAGAATGCCCACTCTGCTAAACAACGATGAATAAAGATACCAACCTTGGTCGCCCCCAAAAAATGGACATCCACAGAACCCAAAGAACGGACCCCACGACAAACCATAAGACATTATGACAAATAGCCACAAAAGGAGGACACTAAAAACTGATCATATACTCAGACCGAGACGAAAGCCCTTAAACCACTCATCCACAGCCTCCCGGCCTGTACCATATCCAAACTCCCAACATACACATTCAGATAGAAAGTATTGTAAGAGGATACCACAACACCTGCTCCAACACCCAAGGAGGAGAATAGACACTCAACCCCACATTACATACTCCATCAGAATTAGCACACCCACAGAGCACGTTAGAATAGAACATCGAGCGCGTCGTACCATCCTAAACTCCAACCCCACAATACTTGACTCCATCAGATTCAGAACACTTACATAGCGCGTTAGAATAGAACAGCAAGCGTGTTGCACCAAAACCTAAACCATATAACCCACTAACCAAAAAAAAGCTCAACATTTCTGCAGACTTATCTCACTCAAAAATCTCATACAACCATCTCTCGCTCAACAACCCGCACGCACTTCACAACACTGCAACAACACATAAGCTGCACCATCAGCACTCGAGGACTGACATCGATCCGATACCGCACCAAAGCTCAGCTCCCGGTGTATACCGAGTTGCAGCTGCCAACATAACACCACTCCTCTCACTATCCTACTCCCTCTTCACCTTACTAACTCATCCCACCATCTCATTTGCAGATCCGCCAGAGCGCCTGGGGACAAACTCTGTTGGTGACGGTGCATAGTACAAATACCTTTAACATTTAACATAACATATCGCTAAGTGCAACTGTGATGGGGTTCTGTTCCTGGATAAACAGGTTCTGCAAGGTGGGCATGGCTGCACACTGAGCTCCTTTCTGGTCCCAGCACTTTGCAATTTTGGAATGCCTATTAGTATGTAACTCTTCTCCATACAAAGGTGTTCCATCAATGGGTCTTTCCTTGTCAGCAGTTACAGTGGCAATGCAACATATAAAATGTGCCTCCTCTTTTAGTGCCATGTTGGTAGATAAGAAAATAAGGTTTATGGTGCTGAACTGTACAAGGAGAGGGCCACGTTGTTTCCCCTGTATCCCCTGGTATAGCTCTTGATTGCATGAAACTGTTAAGTAATTTCAGTAGTGCTTCCACATGGAGTGAATGGTCTAACACAAGGAACTCTGAAACATTTACCTAGCAGCAATACAAATATTAAAACACAGCAACTGTGGTAGGATGTTTCAGCTAACAAGCCACAGAGGCCACATTTCACATCCAGTAACCATCCCTGGAGGTTCAATTCCAGTTCAGAGTCACTGTGCAATGAATTTTAGGTATGCAAATGAGCTCAAAAGAATGTATTTTGCACCAGGAAAGTCTTTGGGCTTCAGTACGAGTAAGGCGGAAATTCGCTGGTAAATCCACCAAAAATTGCCCTAAGGAATTACCGTTACTGGCATTGGTCATGCAGAATGTCCGCCTGATAACAAGCGGTGGTGGCGGTGTAATTCCCCATTTATTTTGGGTCTATGGACCCAATGAGGCTCTTTAATTATGCTGATTTTTCAGCGTTGAGTGGGAAGATGTACCTCCAGGGTTTTCCTGGGGGTAAATCCTCCCCTCAAAACCCAACCTCATCATTTGGCGTAGTGGTAAAATTGGCCAATTTTACCACTTACCGCCTAACTCATAATGAGGCTGTTTGTATTAAAGAGCCAGTCCATTTGATTCAAAGCTCTATCAACTGATGACAGGGGGCACTCAGGGTGCAGCCAACTCCACACACGATTCACTCTCATTAGATCTCATCAGTGTATTATAATCTGACAATCTTTTGATTGGAGCATTGGGGTATGTTTAGAAACCTAGTTTAGTGAGCAGAAAATTATATATATATATTTTTATTTATTAATAAAAAATATAATAAATATTTAAAAAAAATAATTGTAAATTTCATAGTTTATTACTAACTTTATTTTACAGATACATTCACTCGTTATACTGCCAACCCACACATGATCATTGCTTCGTCATCAGTTTTTACTGGTTAGTCAACTACTACTCAAGTCCAGCAAAATCTTGTTAATAAAGTCTATTACCGCACAAACTAGCATGAAGTTCTGACCAGATAGAATGCCAAACCACCACTGTTCCAGATCATCGTTTTTTGGTGCATATTTCACCTGAAACAGACTTCGCTGTGCATTCAGCTTTAATCATTCGATTACCAAATGTTTAACTGATTCAACTGCATTTGTACAAAATCGACATTGATTATTTTGAATCTCAGGTTGATGTCGAATAAATTGCATCTCCTTCATCCGGTTTAGGCGCATGCGCAGAAATTGTTCACAATGAAACCTACTACGAAATTTCACCAAATAATTTGCTGTCATGTTCACACCTCTAGCCTCAGGGCCCAAATTTAAGGTGGTGGTAAAGTTCGCTCTCTTATTTAGGGTCGCAATCCAGTGGTAATGTATACATTTTCTTTTGCCGGCACACGTGTTCTTTAGTAATACATTCATACATACATTAGCACTATTCAATTGAACAAGTATGTTTGCCATCCACTCTTTCAATAGGCCATGAGAAGGACTTTCAGCTGTCGCACTGAAGATTCTGTACGCTGGGGCTGGGGACATCAAAGACATTTTCCTGAAAATCATGATCGATTTCCATAGGACAGTTGCAAACGTTGACTGCAGCCCAAGTTCATAACGGATGGGCTCAATTGGCCCACATCTTGGTAGATGCAATATTTTACGCCAGAATTGGCCTTCGAAGGCGTCCCACACTACCCGGCTGATGTTTAGGCCGGTTTCACTCCCGAACATAATTGTGATTAGCACCTGCTGCCTACAAAACATGAAGACGGCGTTGACTGTAAATTTCCCATAGTCAGTGTTTAGTTTCATGCCTTGGAGAGTCCGATTTTTCGTTCTGTTTTTTAAATCTAAAGTCCATTGTTGTTCTCTGTTGGATTTATTGAACATTATACCAAGGTATCGAATGGACCCGATTTTTTCCAGCTGATCGTTTGCTGCCAGCCATCTAAACTGATTCCCTTTTTTTCTAGGTTGGAGCTGAATGCCATGATTTTACACTTGCTCGCATTTAACTGCATATCATTATTTTTCAGATACTCGACCAGGTTGTTCAGTAATCGCTGGAGACCTATCTGCGTGGTATTTAATAATATTAGGTAATCCGCCTTGTGTCCATTTGCTTTAGGAGGGAAGGAATTACAGTTTGCAAAGGCGGTTGGTGGATCAGCCATGTATAGTTTAAATAGCAGAGCGGCGAGTTGGCAGCCTTGCTTGACTCCTCTTTCCATTGAAATTCTTTCAGTGAGGTTGCCTTTTGCACTTAGCCTGATTCTTATGGACGTTTTTGTATGTAGCGCTTGAATTGGTTGGAGAAGCTCAACTGGGCAATTCCATTTCTTGAGTTTTTTCCATAGCATAGATCGATTTATGCTATCAAACGCCTGAGGTCGGTCGATGAAGCCAAGGATTTTTCTCCCTTTAATTGCTTCCAGTTTAAGCATATTTAACATCATAAGGTTCACTTCTACCCCAACACCTTTGGTGAACTCAGTTTGTCTGCAGTCAAGAATACCGGTGTCTCCTTGCTCCTTGAAAATCTCTGTTGTAGAAACGAAGCGAACAGCTTGCCGATAACATCGAGGAGCGCAATCGGACAGTAGTTGTTCAAATCTGTGCGGTCTCCTTTTTTAGAGATCGGAACAACGACCACTGATTGCCATGATGTTGGAATTATAATCTCCATCAAGATCTCAGCAAAAAGGGATTCAATAAAGCATGTCCACTGTTCCTGATGCTTTTTCAGAGCTATATTGGATAGTCCATCTGGGCCAGCTGCACCAGAATTGTTCAGTTTTGTGATTGCGTTTGATATCTCGTCTTTCCCCAACTGAAGATTCCAATGGATTTTCTGTGCTTCCACATCGGCCACAGCAACAACGGTTCTGGGTTTAAAAACTGTAGAGTAGTGCTTTACCCGTGCAGCAGCACTCACTCTACTACTCAGTGTAGCTTTCTGTGAAATCGAACCTTTGTTTTTTTTTTTTCAAACTTTGTTTATTAAGGAAGCCGCTTCACAACAAGACAGTTCACATAAGCAATACAACATAGCATGAGCATAAGTTCAACAGTGATTCATACACAACCATGGGGGTGACGACATAGCTCAGGGTGACGACACCGGCGTTGCCTCTGTATCGGGCATCAGGTCACACAGGTAGGCACGCAGCAGCGGCCATATGTCCTTAGGGCGGCAGGGAGACGGGACCGACCATACAAATAGTTCCTCATCGTCATTCACCATGCATAAGTCTTTTAAGAAAGCGGCTTGGGTAGGGCCAACGGTAGACTTCCAGCATTTAAGGATGCATCGTTTGGCAATTACACATGAAATATTAAATAATCTTCTTGTGGTTTCTTTCACTTTGCCAATGTCACCAAACAGGTTTTCAAGGGAAATAAAGTTGCCAGAATCGCCGTAATCTCCTCCAGTAGCCCAGCCACCTCCCGCCAAAACTCCACAATAGCAGGGCACGACCAGTACATATGATACGCCCCAGCATCAGGGGCGCCACATTTTGGACATAGCCCTGTGCAACCCTCCACAAATTTAGCCAGCCTAGCCAGGGAATAGTGTAGTTGGTTCAAGACCTTGAATTGAATCAGCTGGAGCCCCGAATTCATTGATACGGACCTGGTGAGCTGACAGTATCGGGCCCATCTCACTTCGTCAATCTGTGTGCCCACATCCCGTTCCCATGTCTCTCTGATAGTGTTGCGTGAGGGAGAGTGGGCCTGGACCAGGGTATATAGCATGGAAATCCCCTTGTTACGCCCATCAGTCATCACCATTGCTCTGATACATTCATATGTCTGGGGTTCCTCTGGGAAGGATGGCCATCTGGCAGCAAAGGCCGCCTTCATGCGATGGAATTGAAAGCGTTTGAGGTGGCCTCCCCCCACTGCCTCCCCGAAATCTGTGAGTTCACAGAACGAGCCATCTGGAAACATGTCTTGCATCATAAAGAGTCTGTTAGGGTCCCAGGACTGTTGAAGGGCCTTGTCAAAGGTCAGGGAGATACCCGAGAAGTGCCACAGAGGAATATCAGGGTCATATGGGGTCTCTAGGCCAATCATCTTATAGATCCTAGACCAAGCACGAGTAGTGGTATACACCGGGTCGAATGGGCACACGTCCCCGTAAATAGGATTAAGGAGAACAGATCATATGTCATTGGGGCAGACAGCGTGTTTTTCGAGTAGAATATGTGGGGCCGTGTCCGCAGGGTCAAACCAGTATTTCACAAACTGTGCTTGTGCGGTTGTGTAATACAATTCGAAATCAGGCGCCGCAATTCCGCCCTGTGAGTATGGTTCCACCATTTTATCCCACCCCAACCTGGCAGTCTTCCCGCTCCAAATAAAGGATGATGCTAATGATTTAAGTTTCGTGAAAAACGGTTTGCCGGGCCATATAGGGATGTTGTTGAAACAGTATAAGAGTTTGGGTAGAACTACCATTTTGAGTAGGGCCACTCGGCCATATAGAGACAGTAGGAG
Source organism: Ambystoma mexicanum (assembly GCF_040938575.1). Classification (NCBI taxonomy): domain Eukaryota; kingdom Metazoa; phylum Chordata; class Amphibia; order Caudata; family Ambystomatidae; genus Ambystoma; species Ambystoma mexicanum. The sequence goes on from NC_090940.1 coordinate 522,177,542, forward strand.
ATTAGCCCAGAGTTGGAGCTTGGTCGTAAGGGAGAGCAATAATTCACCATGATTACATGGGTATAGCAGCTGTTCATCGCTGGCCACCATGATCCCCAAGTACTTTACCTGCGTGGGGGCAGGTTTGAACCCCAAGATATTGGAAAGGTCACCCATTGCAGGGGTCAATGGGAATATTTCAGACTTCAGGACATTGATTTTATAACCCGAGTACTCTGAGAATTCGTTTATATCTGCCATAATATGCTGCACATTTTCTTGCGGATCTCGGACATACAACAATGTATCATCCACATATAGTGATATGAGTTGGGGAGACCTGTCATCCTGAGGCCTCTATGTGAGTGGTTCTGACGGATATATTCCACCATAGGCTCTATAGTAAGTGCAAAAAGAATGGGCGAGAAGGGACAGACCTGCCTGGTTCCCCTGTGCAGTTGAAATGTGGAGGATAAAGTATTATTGGTTAAAACCTTAGCAGACGGTTGAGTATATAGTAATCGCACGCATTTTATAAAGTAGGGGCCAAGACCAAACCTCTCAAGCACCAGGAAAAGGTATGTCCACGAAACGGAATCGAAGGCCTTCTCGGCATCCAGGGCCACTACGGCCGCTTTGGCCTCCGGGTCAATCTGGGCCATTACATTGAATAATCGCCTCAAGTTCAGCGCTGTAGATCTGGTCGGTATAAAGCCAGCCTGGTCGGGGTGGACCAGGATTGGCATGTACGGTAGGAGTCTGGTGGCCAGTACCTTGGCGAAGATTTTCACATCGGTATTAATTAAAGAAAGGGGTCTATATGAGGCCATATCATGCGCCGGCCTACGAGGCTTCAGAAGAACCATGATAACTGCCTCGCGCATCGAGTCCGGGAGGACGCCCAGGGTCATAGCCTCCTCCCACACTTTCAACAACAATGGGGCCAGTTCACTCTGAAATTCCTTGTACAGTTCTGCGGTCAGGCCATCCGAGCCCGGGGCGCGGCCGCCGGACAGAGATTTAATGGCCGCTGTAAGTTCCTCAAGTGTGATGGGTTGATCTAGTGTGTTCCGGGTTTCATGAGTCAACGTAGGGATGTCCAGGGAATCCAGGTACCCGAAGGTGTCATTCCTAGATTTAACATCATGATTAGAGTACAGAGCGGAGTAAAAATCCGCGAAGGTGGAGTTGATATCCTGTTCCCTGTTGACCGTGATCCCGGCTGGGTTTTGTATACTAGCAATTGGATTATGGTGCCTATCGGACCTAAGCATGTTTGCCAGAAACCTCCCCGCCCTATTACTCTCCCCATACCTCTAGGCTTTAGCTGGAGCGGCCATGTATAGGACCTCCCTGTTTGCTAGCACATTGAATTCCTTGAGGGTGGCGTGCATTTTGGACAGGGTTTCTTTATTCAACGTAGCGCTATATTGCGCCTGAAGTGAATCAAGTGCAGCCTCAGCCACATATAGATCCCTTCTCACTGCCTTCAACATACCCGAGGACTTGCCCATTATAATACCCCGGATCCAAACTTTAAAAGCCTCCCATAAGGTGGCATAGGTAGGAACCGAGCCTAAATTTAACTCCAGAAATTCCTGAATTTCAGTATGTAGCGCCTCACATACATGGGGGTCCCTAAGGATCGTGGCGGGCATTCTCCACCTTCTAGCCGGGGAGGGGAATCATCTAGGACGATATCTAGCGTTATCGGGGAGTGGTCTGAAGGGGTGCGGGAGTGTATTTCACAGTTGGTGATCGATCCAGAGAGGGATGAGCTAGTGAGCCAGTAATCAATACGTGAATGAGAATCATGGACAGATGAGTAGAAGGTGAATTTCTTCTCATGTGGATGTACCGTGCGCCATGCATCAATTATGTCAATCTGTTCCATCATTTGCTTAAGGGCTAACGCCGCTTTGGTCGGAGCTCTGGGGGAGACTGAAGAACGATCTAGGGCCAGGTCAAGAATCATATTGAAGTCTCCACCCCAGATTATTTGCGCCTCCCTCGACGTGGAGAGCATATCGAGTATTGTATGATAGAATAGTGGATCGTCTATATTAGGTCCATACGTGTTGATCAGAAGTATCTGGCGTTCTGCTAACTCCCCCCACACCAACACATATCTTCCCAATGGGTCTATCCTACTAGCGTGGTGTTTAAAGCACAGTTTGGGATGTATAAGAGTCAGGGCACCCCTGGACTGTGCCGAATATTCCGTGTAATATCTATGAGGACCCCAGCGTGGAAGGAATTTGGAGTTGACATTTCTCAATGCATGTGTTTCCTGTAACAGAAGGATGTGGGGGTCATGGCGCGCAATGTATGCAGCAATTTTCCTCGCCTTGACCGGGTTATTAAGCCCTTGAATGATCCAGGAGAGTAACCTTATGTTTAAGCCCCCTTTAGCCTGTGTCATAATTGCCTATCGGAACAAGTGCTTGCCAAGTGTATCGCCACTGTCTCAGATAATGTAAATGTCCTGCCAGAAAACAGCTCCCTGTTTTAAACTTTATAACTTCCCAACCAACTCTGGCACAGTGCCAGGAGTAAACTTTACTTGTTCCTCCCATCCAACCCCACCCGCATCATCAACCCCAACCGGATGATGTATCCCCTCAAACATGACTCGGAAAGTCTTCTAGGGGTGTGAGCTGTACTCACGTGACCAACACCAAGAGGGGCTCACGGCCCTACTTCAACATATGGTGGAGAGGGCCACCTCACCGACAACAGGTTATTAAACTTTGTGGTAAAAACAGTGTGGAGTAGATCAAGTCAACCAGCATTATCTTCTCGTTCCGCAACCGGCTGGGGCGGCACATCCCGTTTGTTCTCCCGGCCTCCCGGGGGGAGTGGGATAGAGGCCTCCACATACGACATGGCCTCCGTAGGATTTTCAAAAAAGTGAGCCCGTCCTCCGTGTTGGATCTGCATTTTTGGCGGATAGACAAGCGCGTACGGGATTTGGCATAGTCTCAGCTGTCTCATGACGGGTTCGTAGAATCTTCTTAGCGTTTGCACATTTGTCGAGAAGTCCGGGTATATATGTATCCTGGTGTTTTCATAATACAGCGAGCCTTTTTCCCTGGAAATTCTCAGGATAGCGTCTCTGTCCCTGTAATTGAGGAGACGGGCGATGATTGTACGAGGTGGTGCTCCAGGTTTGGGAGGAGGGGCCAGGGTGCGATGGGCCCGTTCCACAAGAAAATGGTTGGAGAAAGCATCCGGGCCCAAAAGGGATTTCAAAAGATTTTCCACCTGGCTTTCCATGGATCCCTTGCCTAAGGTTTCGTCCACCCCGACCAGGCGGATATTGTTTCTCCTGGATCGGGATTCAAGATCGTCGCATTTATTCACGGTCTTCCGCAGGTCATCCTTTAACTGGGCGATGTCACGACTGTATTGTATTATAGAGTCCTCGTTGGCGCTGATTCTGTTCTCCGACTCCGTGGTGGGTGCACTTTCCTTATCGCCCCTGGCCTTCAAGGAGCTGATCGTTGCCCCTATATCATCCAATTTGCTATTGACCGCTAGGAAGCCAGTCTGGACCATAGATACCAGTTTGTCCACCCTCTCGTCCATCGGGGAGTCTGAATGGGCGTCAGTGGATTCAACAGGAGCCTTAGAAGACCCATGCGGCTGCGAGCTAGCAAAGGAGTCCATTGGCCCAGTTTTCTTGGGGACCATCCCTTTCTTTTCAGTGCGACCCATATATGCAATCGAGTGGAATGTAGTCTCCAGCGTTTCCTGGCTTTGGCGGTGCTACGTTTCAGGAGTCTTTTGCGGGGCAGAGTGGTATCCCACACGTAGGAGGCGATCTTGTCAGATGTGCAGGCAAGGCTCGCCGGCACAGCTGCGGTTAAGGATAGGGGCGAGGATCACACCACAGCAAGCACCACCACGTCCCGGTAGTCCGACCAACTCTCCGATCCAGGTGGTTCACTGTCTCAGTATTCCACCCAGGTGCCCACCAGCACCACACCACCCAGGTCTGGTGTCAATACACAGTACTGCTGATGTAGGATTGCGCCCAGCGTCGGTGGGGGAACAAATGCGCAGCACGCCCGTTACACGTATCACAGGTGTATCCAGAGTCAATAGATCTTATTTTTCAACCAAGGGGATGATGTGGCCTCCTCCCAGGGCGCTCAGCAGGCGGTCAATGCAGCCGGATCTCGCCGCACCCGGGTCATACGGGCTCGAGACAGGATTAACGTCAGGCAGGTTGTGTACAAGTAAACAGTTCAGGGTTTGGCAGCCGGTGGTCCCCTTCACATGGGTGCGCGATCAAGTTAATAGCAGTGCGCCGGTATCGCAGTGATTACCCCTGTAGCACAAGCGAACGGCCGGGGCCGATCGCAGGATCGCCGTGCAAGGCTATGGGCAGCGTGTGCTGTGCGCGAGGAGGCCAGGGCAAATCCACCAGTGATGCAGTGCGGGCTCCCACCTTGCAGGCGCAGTCAAGCTCTGATGCGCTGAAGCGCGAGCAGCCGGCTCCTCAGCGTCGGAAGGGTCCGCCTGGGTCTTGGAGTCCCTCCACCTCAAGGCGGCAGGATGTTAGCTGAAGGACGGACTATGTCTCTCCCCAGCGCGGTCAACGAGTCGGGTGCCAGCTCAGGGGACCCGCCATGGCGGCTCACGCACGTCCGATCGGTGGGCCAGACGGCTGAAAATCAACTTCCCGATAGGGGTCCTGCCTCGGGATATGCAGCTAGGCTGGAGTCCGAGCGTCGTAGGATATGTCCTCTGGCAGCTCTGCAGCGACTCGGCTAGGCGTTCTGTATGAGGGCACGCGGTGCGGCCCCTCCCCCCTTTGGCCTGCCGCCAATTCCCCGCCTCTGGGCTGTAGTGAATTCTGTGTGGAGCCGCGGCTCGGATCTGCCCACACCGCACTCGCTGCCAAAGTATCCTGTACAAAATCACTTAAATGGATGTCCGTTACAGCCTGTGGCTTGACCGGGTAATGCCGTAGGTTGTCCGCCACCGTTAGCAAATGTTTGTCGGCGAGTAGGTGGCCCCGAACAGGATTGTTTTCGAAATAGGATGTGTTACGGGCCGGAGCTCTCCACTCAGGCGGCCATCAGTGTTGCGTGCAACAGCGCCCCCTCCCAAAGAGAACCTTTGTTGATGATTGTCCATGTGTCTCTACTATGGTGGCCAAAAACGACTTTAGCATGTATTTCGCTCTGTCTTGATCACGGATTGATTTATACAAAATTAGCCAGTTCCTGTATTTTTGTCAGCGCTTGCTTATTGCCAACCCACGATCTACCATATTACTGGCTTTGTAGTCTGATATCTTTATTCATTTTCTTTTTTTCCTCTGCCACCTTTCGGTTAAATTGATATGTTTTGCAATGATGAGCTGCCTTGAATCCACTTTGCTTTGAATGGTATTGCTCTAGCAAGGGTGCATAGTCTAGAGAGCCATGCTTACGTTCACATTGTACAGAGAATTTTCCTGCCATCTCTGTATTTGATTTTTTGTTCATCCTTAATCGATTTAGGCCTTGAATAATTTTCAGATTGCATCGGTGTTGATTATTGAAGTTGTTATTGCTGTTCGCCAGGTCAGAGGCACGGCATCGTGGTCACTTTGATTCACCTTTAGGTATGTCGTTAGAAGTCTCGAGTTATGTGACGTCCAGATATAATCTAACGTTTTCTGAGCTCTATTCCTGGACTATGTCGGTCTAGCCGGGATGTCGCCAAGGACCTGACCATTCAACCTCTCGCAATTTCTTATGGCCAATTTCTCTTCCCAATCGTTGGCCCTCTTACAGGCTCGATTACCTTGCATTTTATCCATTAGATGCCTCTCTCCATTTGAGTTAAACCATGAGAGATTGGAGTCGCCACAAACAACAATGTGGATTTTGTGAAACTCTAACAAACTCTCATCAATCACCAGCATTATGGAGTTGATGAATATCTTAGATGCTATCATGGCTGGAATCCAATAGATGTTTAGAATAAGGAGATGATTAATTCCAAGATTTTGTTGATGGGCTGCACCTAGCACAGTACCTTGTACAAACAAGTTGGGATTCAGGGACCTTATTACATTCAAACATCCATTATTTTTTATCATCGTTACTATACCTGAAAATGGCCATCCGGTCTTGTTTTTCCCTGCTGCATTTAAGAGAACAGTGTATCCATCACTTATTGGCATGTCACGTAGCCAGGTCTCTTGTAGGCATTTGAATGTGTAACACTCTTTACTTAGCCCAGTCTCGCGAAACAAGTGCATAAATCCACAAGTGTTCCATGAAACAAGGGAGGTGATGGAGAAGCCAACATCACTTTTTAGCTACTCGTCAGTCATGCAACGACTCCTTCTCAAAGACTTCTTTGGGGAAAAACATCTCCATGGTTTACCTAGTTGTTTCTATTGGTTTTTCCTTCTATCCTTTTCATAAGGGAGTCACGTCTAGATTTATTTCTCGTTAGGCCACCTCTTCTTGGTGACTTTTGTTGTTGTTCATTAGGAGGGTTTCTCACGATTGTCTCAGTAAGCAGTGATAGCTCATAACCAAAAGACAGCAGGTTCTTGTCAGCCATCAGTATATTTTCAATCAGTGATGAGTTTACATGTAGAAATGCGCAGTCGGATCTCCGTTTGGAAACTTGCTCCACTATTGCAATGTCTTCCGATGTTATGGTTCTTAGTAGCGGTATACAATGCAGCAGTTTCATTATATTATGCCATTTTAGGTTTATTTCATTTTTTTCCCGGGCAATATTTTCAAGTCAAAGTTTTTTCAATGACTTCTGCTGTGTGACCCATGTATCTCTATTTTTGTCAGAACACCCAACTTGACGTTCCACTTGGGCCGAGGTGAATTTAGGATTCAACAGCGATGGATGGTCACTCGCAGGGGATTCAGCGTGAGCCCATTTTACTTTTCTGTACCGTGTTGCAGGAGACGGGTCATTCTTGTTTGGTCTTATATTCACATTCTCAACGGACACGGTTGGATGATTGGAAGTACAGTCAATCCCTTCAGTGACTTTCCTTCACTTTGGTGGAGATGCTGTACCATTAAATATTTTCACCAGTGGTAATAACACCTTGTGTGAGGGATTGAGACCTGTCTTGGTTGTCTTGGTGACTTGGTCACATGCTGCCGCTTCAGGTCTTTTTCTGAGTTCAGCACCCAGAGATCGATCGACTTCAGGACTAATCCAATCATCGTCATCGACCGAATATGTAGATAGATCTAATAGGTCTTCAGTCGTAATTGACTGTGAATAACTAACGTCATATTTTGATCTTTTCCTTGGGATACTAGCATCAGTGAATGGAGACAAGTTCTGTTTTTCGTGGTTGTCAGTAGACTTTTTTTTGTCTGAACAGACCCACACTCAAATAATGGCACCGGAGGAGGAGTTGACAGACTCCTGATAAATCCTTTAGAACAATTAGATTTCCTTTTTGTTCCATTCATGTTTATTCCTTTAGTGGGTAGTCCGCTAGCATTGTTCGAGATGCTAGGCTTAGGGGCTAAACTTATAGGTGGAGGTTTGGATAGCTTTGAGAAAATTCCATACAGTAAATTGCCATCAGTGACATTAGTAACAGTTGACTTTGGGACTGCCCATGAGCTTGACGCTTTCCACTTGTTGTTGATGCAGGTAGGTCCCACTGAGTTGCGGCAGGCGCCAAACCGATGTTTCTGCTGCCTCTGTCTGTTGGAGGAACAGTACTTTTAGAGTTAGTCAATCATGTTGGCATGTTAGTCTGTGTCAGAATCGGTGGGTTCATGCCGCCGCCAGCATTGTTTAATAACTTGCTCGAGGATTGTGCAAGTGTTTCGAAGTCGGTATTATTTATTGTCTCGACTTGGCTTTCATTTCCAACTGAAGCCGAATGTTCAGGTACAGACAGGATGTTTACTCCTGCATTTGAAGCTTCTACTTTCGTTGGCTCACAATTGCAGGCATCAGCTTCTTTGTTGGCCCCTAAATTATGGAAAGTGTGCCACATCCATTTGGTGCAATCAATCACGGCCTCCATAAACTCAGATTTGCTTGCAATCTCATGTCGCGCCAGATCACTTAACCTATTGTGCCACTTAGACCATGTTTCCGCTTCGTGATCTAGTCTTCTTTGAAGTTGTTCAGTAAATATTTTGAGAGCAGAGCTTTGAATTGATCATTGCAAGTAGTGAACACTGATCTTTTAGGGAGTCGCGTAATGCTTCGTACAATTTTACAAACGGCACCATTGCAATTGTGCTGGTGGCTAAAACATTGTTATGGATTTGGAGACCAGCTGCTACTGAAAGCTGGCCTTTGGTGTTAGTTGCTTGATCGTCGGCTTTGGGAAATGTTGGATTTGTCGTTTTATTTGTAGGATGTTGCCAGGAAGAACTAGCATGTGTCGAGCGCACCTTGTCCGTGTTGCTCGATAGCTCTTTATGGCCATGACAAGCTTTAGTGATAATCACTGGACCCAGTGTTATTTTGGCTTTCTTCATGTGCAGGGTACTTGTCCAGTGTTTTGGAGGACCCAGCATTGTGGGCCTCATGTCATGTGACAAAAATGAGTGCTGATCGTCTCTGTAATGGTGCATTTGAATGGCACTAGTGGTAGCGGCATCACCCCTCGAGACTGTCCCAATATCACAACTAGCATTTAATCCATCTCTTATCTTCACAAAATCATCCCTCAGTCGCTTTGTTAGGCGGGCCTCCCTTAATGCTAGTGCTCGATACTTATTTGCTGTAATTTCAGCATTGGTTCTTGGAGTTGTTGAAGCCTCATCGGCTCTCACGTTCTGCTGGATTTTAGAGATCTGGTTGGGATCCGACTGCGGCTGGATACCATCAGGGTCAATGTTTACAAATGTATCACTATATTGCCGCTCATCCACTTTAATCCTCTCAATCTCCACATGACACGGTGGGCAGAAGTCATGCCTTCCCCACCTGTGTTAATTACGTGTACTTTCATGTATGTAACATGAGTGGGGAGAGTTTCATCTCAAAAGCATACTAAATGCTTTATTTCAGGATTGAGAAGAAGGGAAAATGTCTAAAATATTAAAAGTATTATATTTGTATACATTCATTTCATAGAAGTCTCACCAGTAAAACTCATTTTTAAATTTACGTACTTTACAGGAGATGGGATCTAGTTGGTAAATTGTAAACTTTCGAGGATGGAGAGAAGGCAATGGATTAGGCACCAAACAACCAAGAAAATCCTGATATTCTGGGTAATTAACCTTCTGACCCGGTACCAAACTGTAAATATGCATAAGGTAAAATTAGAATGGTTGCCACAGATATCCCCAAGTGTGTTTGGAGGCGACATGGCAGCAGAATGAGCTCTGGAGTAGAAAGGCACTGCAGAGGGCTTCCTGGGGAGAGGCTGTGGATGAGCAGATACACAGTGATGAGAGTTGCTCACCATTTTCTAAGGTAAGAAGCACGAATGTAATGCACTCATTTACTGAAAAAATACGAACAAATATTGATGTGTATCCTTTTCCGATAAGCCGGTCCCCTTTGTCCCACTCCTAGCTTACTTAGCAACTGGTGGTGGCTCACCAGCTGGCTTTCTCTTGTCCATCTCAGAGTCCTTGGTTTCCAAACCACTCCCACTCCAACCTTACAGCCCTCAGAGTACAGTAAGCAACTCACATCAACTGCAATTGAATGACCGATTGGGCCTTAAGAAGTGACTTGTGCCTTCAAATATAGTTCTACCCTGGAAAAGGCTGGTTCCACAGAATACAGATGGGGAGAGAGGTGAACCCTTCGATCAATAACCTAAGCTAAAAAGACGCCAAAATCATGCCTAAAATCTCAATTACATGAAGGGTTGTGACAGGGTTGACTCCCCAAGGACCACTTCTCCACACATGAGGTTGGCTGTCTATGTGTCATTGTGGCATCCATAATCTTTGCTTGTTGTAAATGGTTTGCCTGTTGGAAGCCCTTGTGGTATGCTTGTGACTGTTGATTTTGCATCCGGAACGCCTATTGGAATTGCTGTTGTCCTTCTGGTAGGTTTTGGAGAAGGTTTTCCATGGCATCTGTCGGCTTTATCCCATTGCTGCCAGCACTTGTCACAGGGTTGAATCCCCAAGGACCACTTCACAAGTGATATCAGGGCTGGTACTTCTTTTATTTTTGGGCTTCACAGGTCTTTTACAATTGCTCCATTGTAACCCTGTCCAAACTTTAGAATTTCACTGCCCTCAGCAAAGTCTTTGGTCGGTTATAGGGTAGCGGCTTAGTTCTCCCATGGAAGGGTCCACTGGCTTCCTCCCTTCATTAGGCCCAGGTGTACTCTATTCCTCATTGTCGCGCCTTGAAACACTTGTGTATAGGCACATTATAAATGCCATATCATCATCTTTCTTGCCCATCTGAAATAGAAAATGAGATACATTCAGTCTTAGTCTTGAGCAGTCTCTTTTTTTATACCACTCCTCTTCCCCAGACATGTCCATACTCCCCCTCCTATTAGGATACAGCCCTGTCGTCCTAGGGTCCAATGAGGGTAGGGGTTGTGGTGATGCAGTAAGGGTTTCCCTGCTCTCTCTTAATGCAGGCCTCTTTGCTGCATCTGGACCCTCCCCTTTTTCTCCTGGTGCTGTTCCAGGGTGCCATGTTGTATTTCGCCCTTCCTTGCTGCTAGTCCCATCAGGGCCATGAGATGCAGCCGCCACATCTCTCCTCACCATCTCTGAGGGACCCAAGGAGCTGATTCCCCACTTGTGGTCGCATCTCGTACTGTGTCGCCACCTCTTCCGGTACCACCATTCTCTCTGGGCCATCCCTGGTCCATCGGTACTCCTCCTCCAAGAACAACCTTAACTGCTCCTTGGACTTGGGTGCTGGTGTTTGCTTCATGACTTACCAAACCTTCCATAGATCTAATCAAATATGTTATGTATTTTTAATTTCAACCATGATTGGGGTATACTGTCCCATGTAGTCATTAGCAGGGACACATACTGTAATGCATTTGATACATTCAGGCAATGAGCATGAATCACAATTAAGTATGAAAAATAGCGTTGCTTTGGATTTCTGGGCTCCACGCTAGACCATTATTTTTGTTATGGTTCTTGCGGATACATCGCGTAAACCAAGTCACTCACTGTATTGTCGACTTTCTGTAAAGTGATCTAAGTGCCTCGTTTATAGTAAAGAAAACGGAAATAGCAATAATTGAAAGAGCTACAGGAACTGCAGCACTTCCAGCAAAACGTGTAATTGGCGTGCAATATAACAGCAGCTTGTATAATTAGATGAAAGGTTTCAGCAGACTGCCTCGGCCTTGCAGCCTTGCTTTTAACAGAAACAAAGTTTTTACTTCCCTGAAAAGATGTTGAACGCTGATACTGGGCTGGTAAACTGAAGAGTTTTACGGGCCGATGGTCTAAACAGCATTTTGCTTCTGTTAGATATTAGGCTAATAAGGGGAGTCGACAGCTTATGCTCTGAAAAATTATAAAAGGGCTGACTTTGGAAGGCAAGGCAGGAGATTAGCTGTGCGCAGAGCAGACAGAAGTTGGCAAACAAAGATAGGAGGCAGACTGTGATGAATCAACTTCCGGGGCACCAGTGGTCCAGGGATGAATATCGGTTTCTAAACCATCAATCATCCCCACACCTCTAGTACACCAGAAGGGATCCGAACAGATTGGAAACACAAGTCAATTGTAAACCTTCTTGTCCAATTTTGGTAATGTGGGCAGAATGGCAGGCTTATCTCTGAAAGGTCGTGTATCGTTGGCTAGTTGCAACACATCGAAAATACAATTGTTACCCAATGATAAAAGGGACTGTCCAGTCAAGGTTGCATATAAATATCTACTTTATTATCATAACAACAGTCAATTCTAGCACACTACAAAATACAATCCACCCTATAAAGGAATGCAGAGGACAGTTTCAAAGAAGGAAAAGGTACGCAATTTGGATACTGACAGGAGGGTAGTTGGTATAGTAATTAATTGCAAATAGTTCAAGGACACAGGGATGAATGGGTCGTAAAATGTCACTAGGGGGCGTCGGAGAAGGACCAGGGGGACAGCACCACAATGCATTGTGTGCTCTAGGAGTTCTTGGTGCTCGACAGAGTTGAGTCAGTTTCCAGGCACTTTACAGCTTTTGCGACAGAGTTCAAGATGGGAGACAGCTGCAGGTATCAGGTGGCAGGCAGTTCTGTGAGCGATGCTGGACAGACAGCTTCAGGCTGGCCTACATGGCAGCTCTGGGTCAGGAATCGCTGTCTAAGTGCTAGCTGGTGGGTATGAAGTACCGGTCTCAGGTGGCAAAGCAGCTGTGGCGTAACAACAGTCAGCGGTGCAGTCGGTTGCAGCTCGAGGGGCTCGACTGACTCGAAAATGTCCTTTAAGGTAGAAGTCGGTGGATGCTTGTCGATGCACTCCTCCTAGCTTTTTCACTGGGCTTGTGTCATCCTTCAAGGCGGCCGGCCCAACGCTGAAGAGAGTTTGCAAGCAACGAACAAGTTACTTCTTACCTTGTAACGTTCTTTCGACGGGATGTTCCTCCGACGTATTCCTCATCTTAGATATATCCTTCCAGCTCTGCTGGCCTCGGAAAATTTTTTCTCCAGAGGGCGCTGCGCGTCGACGTCCCTCGAGTCGATGACCCTCGACAGCCGCCGTATCGACGCTCGACGTCATCCTGCCTATAAAGGCCGCGCGCAGCGTCCGTTGCTCAGTTCCGTTTTGTAGCCCACAGTATTACTGTTTGGACTAGACTAATCACCCTGAAGGAGCGTAAGCTGCAACAACAAGGGAAGTAAAACTGCGGGGATGGATGGGAGGGTCGATGAGGAATACGTCGGAGGAACATCCCGTCGAAAGAACGTTACAAGGTAAGAAGTAACTTGTTCTTCGAAGGGATTGTGTCCTCCGACGTATTCCTCATCTTAGATAGGCTCCCATAGCAGTATTCTATATTCGGAGGAGGGAGTACTGACTTCCCGCTGTCTTCTATTGGTGAATAGAATGTAGTACAGCCCTTCCAAACCTAGTCTCTTGACTAGAGGAAGAATCCAGATTGTAAAACCGTGTAAAGGTATGGACAGACGACCATGTAGCGGCCGCACATATGTCTTTAATCGGCACGCCTCTTTTGAGGGCCGAAGAAGCTGCAATACCTCTGGTCGAATGAGCCCTAAGGTTTTGAGGGGGCTCTTTTCCTGCCAGTTTATAACATTCCAGAATGGCTAGAATGATCCATCTGGAAATGGTCTGCTTAGTTATTGGTAACCCCAGCTTGTGACCTGCGTAGCCTACAAACAGCTGGTCTGCCTGTCTTATCCTGGCTAGTCTACTAATGTAAAAACTTAAAACCCTCCTAGGGTCTAGTCTGTGTAACCTCTCTTCCTCTTTCCCCGGGTGAGGAGGAGGATAGAAAGATGGGAGGATAATCTTCTGAGAGATATGGAATTCAGAGACTACTTTTGGGAGGAAATTAGGCTTCACTTGCAGGACAACTTTGTCTTTGTGAAAGATTGTATGAGGGGGTTTACAAGAAAGAGCTTGTAATTCGCTCACCCTTCTAGCAGATGTAAGTGCTATTAATAAAACAGTCTTAAGGGTAAGGAATCTTAACGAACAAGAATGGAGAGGTTCGAAAGGTGTCCCCATCAGGAAAGTTAATACTAAGTTTAAATCCCATAGGGGGAACTTGGAATGGTCTTGGGGGATAAACATTGGTTAACCCCTTTAGAAACTGTATTACCAAGGGTAATTTGAAATAGGATGGTTCCTCCGCAGTACGCTTAAAGATAGATAGCGCTGCGAGATAGCCCTTAATGGTGCCAACTTGAAGGCCTGAATTTGCCAAATATAGTAGGAAGGACAAAACCATTGGTGTACCACATGAAAATGGGTCGATATTCTGTTCTCTACACCAGCTGCAAAATCTGTTCCAACGGCAGCGGTATAAAGACTTTGTTGCTGGCCTCCTTGCCGAAAGCAACACCTCCATAACATCATCAGGGAGGTCCCAATCCTTGTACCTCAGCCGTTCAGAAGCCAAGCGTGAAGATTGAGGGTTTTGATGTCTGGATGGAGAACCTGACCTCCCTTCTGTGAGAGTAGGTTCTCTCTGAGAGGAAGTCGAAATGGAGGGCAGATGGACAAGTCTAGAAGGTCCGGGTACCACGTTCTCCTGGCCCAATCCGGGGCAATTAGGATCATGGTTCGCCGGAATCTTCTCAACCTCCTGATCATTTGAGGAATGACAGGGACCGGTGGGAACGCGTACAGAAGCGGAAACTCCCAGTCCACTATGAACGCGTCTCCCAGAGCTCCTCTCGGAGGAAATTCCCTTGAGCAGAACAGGTCGCATTTCCTGTTTAGGCTGGTGGCGAACAGATCTACCTGAGGGGTTCCCCAAAGGGCGAAGATCTCTTGAAGGACTTCCTGAGCTAGCTCCCACTCGTGAGAGACTGTGTTCTGCCTGCTCAGAGCGTCCGCTGTCAAGTTCTTCTCTCCGGCTAGGTGAACTGCCGATAGAGAGATTCCTTCTTGGATTGCCCAAAACCAGAGCTGCATCGCCTCTCTGCACAGGGATAGTGATCCTACGCCTCCTCTTTTGTTGAGGTAATGCATGGCCACCGTGTTGTCCGTCATTATCAGGACGTTCTTCCCTTGTACAACTGGCAGGAAAGCCTTCAACGCAAGTTTGATGGCTCTCAGCTCTAACAGGTTGATGTGTAGTCTGGACTCCGATGGAGACCAACGACCGCTGATGGTCAAGTCGTTGGCGTGGGCTCCCCACCCCGTGAGTGAGGCATCCGTGACTACTGTTATCTCCGGCCAGGGTTGCCAAAACTGTTCTCCTTTCAGAATGTTCTCCTGACAGGCCCACCACTGAAGGTCTCGAGCCACCCTGCCGGGAACCTGAAGAAGATCTGTCATTCTCCCTGAGAATTGTGACCACTGAGTCCTCAGTGCCCACTGGAGGGATCTCATTCTCAGGCGAGCCTCTGGCACAAGGAAAATGCAGGATGCCATGAGGCCTAGCAACCTCAAAAAGTCGAAAGCTGGGAGACGTTGGGCAAGTTGGAACTTGGTAACCATCTGTAGAATATCTTGAGCCCTCACCTCTGGTGGCGAGGCTTTTCCCAGGGAAGTATCCAGGATCGCTCCTATGAACTGGAGTCTCTGCGATGGTATCATTTGAGACTTCTTTAAATTGAGGGAGAAGCCCAGCTTGTGAAGGGAGTAGCATACGTGATTTAGCTGGATCTGAGCTTGCTCCGGAGAAACAGCCCTGATCAGCCAATCGTCCAGGTAGGGGTAGACGTGAATCCCTTCCCTCCTTAGACTTGCCGCCACTACCGACATTAACTTGGTGAAGACCCTCGGGGCGGAGGTCAGCCCAAAAGGCAGTACTCGAAATTGATAGTGAGAGTTGCCAATTGCGAACCTCAGGTATTTCCTGTGTTTGAGATGGATAGGCACATGGAAATAAGCGTCCTGAAGGTCCAGAGATACCAACCAGTCCTGAAACTGAAGGGCCTGGAGGATCTGAGAAAGAGTGACCATCTTGAATTTGTCTTTCCTGAGGAATTTGTTCAATTTTCGCAAGTCCAAGATGGGTCTCAGTCCTCCGTCTTTCTTTGGAACGAGAAAGTAAGGGGAGTACCAGCCCTTGTTCCACTCCGCTACAGGTACCGGTTCTATGGCACCTTTCTCTAGCAGGTCTATAATTTCCTGCAAGAGGAGCGGATCCGGAGCTTTCTGAGAGCTGATCCCCGGTGGATGACTCTGAGGTATACGTAGGAAAGGTAGGCAGTAACCTTGGGCAACTGTTTCCAATGCCCAAGCATCTGACGTGATAGCCTGCCATTCCGCCAGATGTTGAGTCAACCTGCCTCCTACAGGTGTCCTGTGAGGGAAGTCCTCAGAGTGGTTTTGGGGCGGCTGATGCAGATGCCGATGGTAAAGAGGCACCTGCTGTTGCTGCGGCTTTAGAATATCTACCCCGTCCACCTCGGGTAGTTCTTCTTTGACCCCTTTGAGCCGGTCGTCCTCTACCTCTTCCGAATGAGGAGTAGAAGCGAAAGGACTTGCCCCTCGCAGAGGTTCCTGTGGGACGAAAAGCAGTCTGACGGATTGCAGCTCCTAGGGATTTTGCTGCTGCTTTTGAAGTTTGCAGTTTCTCTAAACTGTCATCCGCCTTTTTCCCGAACAAAGAAGAGCCATCAAATGGCATGTTCAAGAGCCTGGCTTGCACATCTGGGGCAAAACCCGACTTTCTCAACCAAGCGAACCGCCTGGTTGATGTACTTGCCGCCATTGCTCTGCTGATACTGTCAGCCGAATCAATGCCCGTCTGGAGGGATTCGCACATAGCGTCTTTACCGTCCTGTATAATATTCAGGAACGCATCCCTTTCTTCTCCCTCCGGGATGCAGTCAGCCGCTGTAGAAGCACACTCCCAAAGTGTATGGCTGAACCTAGCAAGGGTGCAAGTAGCATTAACAGACTTTAACGCCATGCTACATGCTGAAAAGACTTTCTTAGCCATAGCATCATATTTTTTATCGTCCCTGTCCTGTGGGACAGTAGGATAAGCCGTCTTGACGTCGGTAGAGGATGCTGCTTGTACCACCAGACTTTCTGGGGATGGATGTTTAGACAAGAACTCTGGGTCTGTGGAAGATACCCTGTACTTTGCAGACAGTTTTTTATTTACTGCTGGTATTACATCTGGGGTTTCCCAGTTTGTCATGATCTTTCTCTGAAGAGCTTTATGAAAGGGTACCACTGGATCCTCTTGTGGGCCTTTGTCAAGAATATCCGTGAGGTCATCTTGCTGGAAAGATTGTGAAGGTGTAGACCACCCCATGAACTCTGTAATTCTGGCCATTAAGGCTCTGTAGGGGGTTTCAGCGTGCTCCCCCGGGTCTGGTTTAGCAAAATCCACCTCAGGGGAAGTGTCTAAACCACTTGCCTCATGTAAAGAATCATGAAGATCCTTTAATCTGCGCTCTTCAGAGGAAAATTCCTCTCTAACTGGGGTTACAGGTCCCTGTAACTCATCTTGTTCTGACAAATCACCCTCTTCTAAAATTGAGGATATAGTTCTCAATTGTTCTGAACTCATAAAGGGAGTAAATCCCATTTCCAAGGCAGAGGGTGCTGAACTTGTCATAATTGGTCTCGAAAACGTCGATGTCGTCGACGCCGACGTCGAAGGCTTCGAGCGTGGCGTCGAAAACAGAGGCGGAGGCCTCGAGGACCTCGACAGAATTGGAATTTTACTCGACAATATCGACGCCATCGACGTCGAGGGCCTGGGAATCGTCACTGGATGTGTGGTCATCGTGACTATTCTCGGCGTCGACGCCGGTGTCGAGGCCGGCGTCGAGTCGACAGACCTGTGTGTCGAAGGTCCCTTCGACAACGGCGTCGAGGACCTCGACGTCGACGGAACCTTCGTCGACGGCGTCGACGGAACCTTCGAGGAAGGTTTGGAGGTCATGGTCCTACTCGAGGGTTCGAGACGCGCTCGAGAGGTTTCTTTCGCCGGGTACTGCGACTCGCGGCGTTTTTGACCTTCGGGTCTTTCGACCAGAGCATCGCTCTCGGCAGTCTTCGAGGGGGTCGAGGCCGCTTTCTCGAAGACGCTCATCATGTTTTTTCTGAATTCCTCCCATTCAGCCCGGGAACTATGTTTCGTGGGGCAAGGGATTCTTTTTGGCGAAACAGAGGAAGAGGAAGACGGAGAAGGGGATCTTCGACGTCTCCTCTTCGAGTGTTTCGATCTCGAGGAGTGATGAGACCCACTCCGAGACCTGGAGCGTGAATGGTGACGAGGAGACGAATGTCTCGACTTCGTCGAAGAAGAAGAAGCTTTAAAAGTCTTACCTTTCTCCAGCTTCCCCCTACGCTCCTTCAGGGCCTTAGCTGTCATGGACATACAGTCCTCGCACTCCGAACAATGGTGTTCAGCTCCCAAGCACCACAGACAATTTCTGTGAGGATCGGTCAACGACATCTTTTTCCCACAATCTCGACATTTTTTGAAGCCGGATCGAGGGGTTGTCGGTTCCGACGAGGAAGCCATCGAGTACGATTCGAATAACTTGAAGTAAATATTACTAAGAACTGAGCAACGGTATTCCGAGGCACCGAGTAGCGCGGAAAAACGGAACTGAACAACGGACGCTGCGCGCGGCCTTTATAGGCAGGATGACGTCGAGCGTCGATACGGCAGCTGTCGAGGGTCATCGACTCGAGGGACGTCGACGCGCAGCGCCCTCTGGAGAAAAAATTTTCCGAGGCCAGCAGAGCTGGAAGGATATATCTAAGATGAGGAATACGTCGGAGGACACAATCCCTTCGAATGTCTTGTTCTTGGTTTGGTTCAAAGACTCTCTGGTACTTCCCACCAATGAAGCTTGCTGCAGAGCCTAGCAGGGCACACTGTGTGTTGGCTTGGTACCAGTCCTGGAGCTGCCGCAGGGTCTTCTGGATTCAGTATCTCCCTCTGTTCTCTGGGAGATGTTTAGGGGAGGGCTCTTGCTTCCCTCTTGGAAATCCTGGCCTCCCGTCACTGGCAGAAGCTCTAAGGCAGGCTGTACCTTCAGCCAGGGTCCAATGCTGAGTTGTTCTTGTTACTCCTTGAAAAGTCTTCAGATGATCAGCCCTCTTTTAAAGCCAAATGGGCCACAGTGATTGGTGTAGGCTATGCCTATCTCAATGAACCAATCCTGGGTGCCCACTGGCAATCTCCTGTATGCATGAGGTCAGAACCAGAGTGCATTGCAACAGAAAGGGTAAAGTGGTGAAAACATGTAATAATAAGTCCCACCCATCTTCCTGTCTGTTGTGGATCAAATGGTCTCTCTTGTCAATTGAGCTCTCTGTGGTTCCTGATTAAAGCGGCAGGTCTCCCTTGAAGCTTCTGTGAGACCAGACTTTCTGACTTCTCAAACCACATTCTCGTACCTTCTGAATGGGGCACCCCTGTGTAGATGGCTTCTGTAAACCGCTGTCCCAGACATGACAGTTCACTGCCCTTGTTACTAAGAGGCAGGAACTGGCTTTAGGTTGACATAGATACAAATTAAAGGTTTCTGGGGTTTCCTGTGTCTTTTGTTAGTCCTGAGAGCAGGGCCCCCGTGGGCCTGTTTGAAGTAACTCTGATTAGTATGCCAAGGTGACACCAGCAGAGCTAACAAAAGGACAGAGTTGATCCATGGAGCCTTTGTTAGTTAATAAGGCTGGCCTTGGCAGGAGGAAGGTGTTGCCATCCCCCTTCTGAGATGCCCTGATGTACTCTTGTCTGTCAAATCCCAAGTAAATATGACAGGGGATGATGCATGTAGGCTGTGTCCACCCAGAGTACACAGATCTATGCGTATAGTTTGTGGTGAGCATAGGAAAATGTGTGCGGATTAGCCCCACACATTTTCCAGAGGTTCGTCTTACATCATTCAATTTTTTTTGAAAAAACAGTCGAGGTCACACCCATTCTGTGGATGTCGAATTCCTCACACAGATGGAAGGCTAGAAGGACCATTTAAAGGGAGAAGCACTGGGGCCATTATCCTCTATGAAAAAGGGAGGGATTGAAGTTTTTCCTTTTTTCCTTGCTTGATTTTAAAGACACTAAATTGAATTTTTGGCTCTTTTGAGTCATTTGAGTCCCCAAAGGACTCAGACTATTGGCTTTTGAGCAGAGCTTTTCATTTGGACTGAGCTGTATGGGGAGTATTTTTCATTTCTGCTCATGTCGTAGAAGCTTACCACCTGTTACGGAGTAATGTACGCATGCGTGACCTGGAATGAGGCTGCACACGCGCATTGGAATAAAGGGAACCTGTGCCAGTTAGTTGCCGCCGGCACTCTGTAGTGACCAGACCTGTGTTTGTGTGTTATTCCAGGTAACCGGCTGGGGGGCATACTTACGGAGGTGACCCTGGGCCATACTTACTATTCAACACTGGCGACGAGGACGCTGCTGAGTGGGGAGAGATTTTCGAGATCAAACATTCGATTTCAGAGCATTTATGTTTTATCGGCGCCCACTAGACACGTCACTCGCAAGTGTGACTGCCATTTCGTGTGCAGAACGGTAGCAGCCCCTCAGGGGGGACACTTTTTGGACCCATCACAGCTATTTTGTGCAAATGGCTGTGGTTTTGTATGCTGTTTTGCATATTTTTGGACATTCTTGAAATTTGAAGCCTGGAGAAGTGGTCAGAGGGCTGTGTTTCATTTTCCACAGCCATCTTCAGGGGACAATCCTACTGTTGGGTGGACATTTCTGGTAGATTGGTGCCTGGGCAGGTATGTGGAAGGCTGTATTTCTGCTGTCTTTCTGATGCAAGGTCTGGGTATGGACAGTGCTCTCATTCCTGTCTCCTGATAGTACCCTTGTCCACCTATGTACGGGATTTTCCCGGAGGCCTACAACCATTTAAAAACCCTCGCTGAGGGTCTTTTTTCTGGCGCCATCGCCCTGAAGCATCCTATTAAAGGGTGGGCACGCTTCGCACTGGGCCTGTGTAGACAATTACGTTGGGACTATCTTCTTCTCCTGCCCGCTGGTGCTGACTTGCGGCCTCTGTAGACGGGAGAGGTGCCTGTGGGGTGCGCAGCCATGGGAGACATTGATGGTGCTCAAGGAGGGGGGGCTCCACCTGTTCTTGGCGCACAACCCCCTGTCAGGCCTGTTCCCAGACAACAGGGCATGCTGGTGCCCATGCCGGAGTTCGACATGTCTAGCCCTCCATTGAAACTGGGCCCAAAGTGGCTTCTGTGGGTCAAGAAGTTTGAGATGTACTTTAGGGCCACCGGAGGGATGGAGGATGATGCAAAGGTAGCAACCCTGCTATATGCTGCCGGTTCCGAAGTTCATCGGATCTATGAACCACTGAATGCTCTGGCTGTCACGTACCAGGCTGTCAAGGATGCCCTCAAAGAATACTTTCTCCCCCTGGCCAACCGGGATTTCGTCCGATTTGTGATGTGTGGGGAGAAGCAGTATGAGGACGAATCTCTGGACAATTTCTGCAGGAGGCTGTGACACCTGGCCAGCACGTGCCAGTGGGAGAATGAAAAGGGCATGGTTAGGAATCAGCTCATTCAGGGTTGCAGTTCGGGCAAACAACAACGCCAAGTGCTCTGCGAACCAGGTCTCTGACACAAATCTTGGACATGGGTAGAGCGTATGAACTGGCGGACACTCGTGCCTCTAGAATGGATGCAGCGGTCAAGTCTGGGAGGAGTAAAGAGGCCAACGCTGTCGGGCGTACTGCGAACTCTGGGCCCCAGCGCCCAAGATGGACTCAAAGGAAAAAAGAGCCACCGCAGAAGGTAGACGTGCCACAACAGTGTCAGAAGTGTGGGTATGATCTCCCACATTCCGGCGACTGCCCCGCAAAGACGAGGGTGTGTCGGCGATGCAGCACTGCCGGACATATCGCTAGAATGTGCCGGGCGACAAACCCAGTGGCTGTGTCGAGAGGCCCAAGTAGATCAAACAGTGGTGGCTCGCACAAGCAGAAGAGTGTGGCCGCCGTGGAACAGGATCGCAAAGAGCTGGACATCGCTGAGGAGGAGGAGGAAGAAGAGGTTTTATTCATCTCCAACATTGATGCCATCTTGAAAAAGCTTTGACAGCCTACATGTGTGGTCGACATCTGTGAGACTCCCACCCCAGTCCTTATAGACAAGGGTGCGTCAGTGTGCGTGATGGCCTTGCAACACTATGAGGCACTGCCTGGACCACCATCGTTGGCCGAGACCAAGGCCAAAATATACTTGTTTGGGGGAGACATCCACTTCCCCTCCAAGGGGTATTTACGACATCCATTACGCACGCTAACTGCGCCATCAAGGCCAAGTTCTTTGTGACCAATTTAAGCCCGCACTCTCGGCTGAGTTGCGCAGCGTCGGAGGCACCGGATATAGTACACTTTGCACTCTCTGTATACCAATCGGACATCCATGTCCTCACAGAGTGGTTTGCAGGACTCTTTGAAGGAGTAGGCAAGCTAAAAGGGGAGCCGATACACCTACACATCGATGAATCAGTGAGACCAAGAACGTGAAACACTGATGCATTCCCTTTCATCGAAGGGCGCAGGTGGAGCAAGAGCTCCAGAATCTCATAGACATAGACCTCATTGAGAGGGAACACCTGGTCAGGCTGGAGAAGGCGCTGGAGAGGATTTGTGACCTGGGATTAACCTTGCATCATGAGAAATGTGAGTTCCTGAAGAAGAACATCGAGTTCTTTGGGTTCATTTTTCATGCAGGTGGGATATCACCAGACGCACAGAAAGTTAAGGACATTCAGGAGGCCAGGGCCCCAGACACTCCCTCCGAGGTGTGAAACTTCCTGGGGCTAGTGAACTACTGAAGGACGCCGCCTGGACATGGTCAGCGGAGGAGCAGAAAGCATTTGACACCATCAATGCAGCGCTCACCCGTAAGGAAACAATGGTGTTCTTTGGCCCCGAGAAAGAATCCAAGCTCGTCATGGATGCCAGTACGGTGGGTCTCGAGGCGATACTGCTCCAGCCGGACCCACCAGGGCAGAGGCGGCCCATAGCCTACGTCAGCAAACTTACTTGCCGTTACAGGCACTGAGCAAAGATATTCTCAGATTGAGAGAAAAGCACTGGCCATTTTGTGGGGCTGCAAACATTTTCGGTTATGCATCCTGGGAAAACCCGTCTCAGTCATCACGGACCACAAGCCCCTGATTCCCATCATGAAGGGGGCATCCTCCAAACCGCCCCGAGGATCGAGAGGTAGATGCTTACTCTCATGGAGTATGGGGTGAAGCTGCAGTACAGGCCCGGCACAAATAACCCAGCGGACTACTTGTCCCGACATCCACGGGGCAGCGGCGCACAGGCTGGACAGTCAGGAGGGGACTGTGCCAAGGTCATTCTGCAGGTGTTGGAGGCAGCCATGCCCATTGCTTTGACACTGGAGGAGGTGGCCAAAGTCTCCGGAGCCAACAAATGTTTCCAGCTGGTTCAGACCGCCATGGGCAGTGGGGACTGGAAACTGGTCCTTGCGGACCTGTCCCGGAAAGGCGCGGCTGCACAGCGAGACCTGCAGGCGCTGTGGCGTTATTGAGGGGAAGGCAGATTGTGGTCCCGCGGGCTCTGGTGGACTGAGCATTGAACTCAAAGCAGCCACCAAGGCACGGCCAAGACCAAAGTGCGCCTGAGAGCTAAGGTCTGGTTCTCAGATCTGGAAAGGAGGGTCGATGAACACGTACAATGGTGTGTCTGGTGTCAAGCGGCCGCCCCGGTGCTTAAAGAACCCTCCAAAGAGTTAATGGACAGGAGCGACCAGCCATGGGGTACTGTGCATGCAGACTTTGTGTCCACCGGGAGGGGCATGTACTTCCTAGTCCTCATGGATCAGTGGTCTTGCTACCCGGAGGTAGAACTGGTCGTGTCCACGTCCAGCGATCACACCATCCAGGCGCTGGACAAAATCTTTGCCACCAATGGGTTTCCGCAAGAGCTGTACTCGGACAATGGTTCCCCATTCCAGGGCCACCAGTTTGCAGCGTTCATGGACGAATGTGGTGTCACACACCGGAAGGTTACCCCAGGGTGGCCGCATGACAACGGGGAGGTGGAACATTTTATGTGGACCATCAATAAGGTGTTCCGGATCACTCAGGTTCGAGGGGGGGAGTTGAGGAGGAATTTGTACCAATTCCTCTGCGAATATCGATCCACACCCCACCAGCCACAGGAATGGCTCCAGTGGAAGCCCTGTTCAACCGGTGCCCTCGTGGCCTTATACCAGAACTTGGAGGACAGGCCCCTGGTGTCATCGAACACCAAAAGACCCTGGAAGCAAGGCAAGTGCGCAACGAACGCGAAATGATCCGGAGGAATCTGAGGCCGGCAAACATTGAAGTAGGAGACACTGTCCTTGTAGGCAACCAGCATCTGGAAGGGAAGCTGTCCCTCAACTACAAGCCCACCCCCATGGGGGTGACTCATGTCAAAGGCTCGATGGGCACAGCGTCTGACCAGAGAGGAACAGTTAGGAGAAACTCTTGTTTTTTCAAGAAGGTCGACATCAGGGAAAACCCTGATGAACTTCTTGAGGGCGGTGTGTCCACCTACACCTCCAGTGCGGCGCCTGGGCTGGAAGAAGACCCGGGGACCCGGTGCCAGTAGAGCTTCCCCATGAGGCAAGCAGAGAGGAGGGACGGTATCCCCACCAGGAGGGTCGACGATGCCCGACTTGCTTCAAAGACTACATTCTGGACCTGAGTTCCTAAGGCCAGAAGGGACGGTAATTGCCCACGTTGGGCCTCATCTAAGTTGTTTGATGATTATTACTGTGTGTGTCACATTGACATTTCTCTGTTTCGTTAACTGTTGAGACTGTTTGTTTGTTATGAAAAAGGAGGGATGTTACGGGGTAATGTACGCATGTGCGACCCGGAAAGGGGCCGCGCATGCGCATTGGAATAAAGGGAGCCCGTGCCAGTTAGTTGCCGCAGGGACTCCGTAGTGACCACACCGTAGTGTGTGTTATTACAGATACCGGGCTGGGGGGCATACTTTCGGAGGTGAGCCTGGGCCATACTTACTATTCAACACCACCTATTAACAGATCGTATACTTAGTTGGCTGATGCTGGTACCATAGTTGATCCTAATGAACAATTACTCTTTTTGAAGCATTTTTTTCATTTTTTCCTGCTTTCTGATAAGAAGACCATGGTGATCTGATAGGTGGTTTTTGATATTTTTTGTCATTTTTCTTGGATTGTGCAGACAGCTCCAGGCCTCCAGTCTTCTCTAGGATTCATCTCCATACCTTCTACAGAGAGTGCGTATGAGAGGTTTTACCCATCATTGATATCACATTGAGCAAGGTAGTAAGGTATTGAAAGGGCAGGTGCTTCTATGAATTTTGCCTCACAAGATTAGTTGAGGTTGCCTAGCAAGACCTGATGAGGACGGTAGTTATTTTTAAGGTGGCTATGATATCTCAGAGAAGGTTCATTAGTCTTGGTCTTTAGTAGACATAGAGGCAATGACAAGGATTGCTGTTCATTCATTAATAACATTTTGCATTTTAAGTGTATTGTGTGTAGTGAACATAATGGCAGCAGTATTTCTTTATTACTTATTTCTCATAATTAAAAGATTTACATTATACATGAGAGTGTAAGAAGCACTCATTGAGTGTTCATTATTGAGGGGATTGTCAGAAGCCTTTTAACCTGAACTTTAAGAGTGGGGCATCTATTTGAAGTACAGTATATTGATATGTTATAAATGGTACATTTCTATAATACATATACAAAGGGTTACTGGACGTTTTGAGCAGTGGACTATCAATAAAAATATATGTGACATAAGTGAGCTATTCCTGTGCACACGAAGGAGAAGCAGCCACCCACTGCAGGGGGTTGATTGGCTGCCCTCTTTACTGATGCACAGTAACAGGTATATGCTTTTCTCTATCTCTATTCCTACCACAGCCCCTGCTGGGTGGGGGGTCTAGGATCCCCCCCTGATGGTGGAGGAAAGTCTCTTGAGATAGAGGTGATACGAATCACGTCACATTATTATCGATGGTGTGCCCCAAATACTGTGCGCTCCGCTCCTTCACCTGACATTTTGACATCTTCACAGTTAAACCTTATCCTGGAACACTCTCAACACCAGAAACAGTCTCTGGTTGTATTCTGATTCCGTATTCCCCCACCCCAGTTGATCATCCTGAAATTAACTAACTCCCTCAAATTCACAGAAGAATTCTAGCCTCAGTGGCTGAAACACTGCTGCTACGGATGCTAATCCAAACGGCATCATGCAAAACATATTTGCTCCAAACAGTGTGACAAAAGACGTTACATGCCGTTAGATGACAAGATGATTCATGCAGCTCAATTTGGTGGTATGCGGATGAGTAGTCAAATGTTGAGAACCATGAAGCCTGCCTGATGTTGGTCAAATGTTTGTTGATATTCGGCAGCGGAAGCCTATCCACCCAAATACTGGCATTTAAATCTTGTAAGTCTATCCAAATTCTTAATCCTCCATCTGGTTTCCTTGCCGGTATAATGGGGGACACCACACTGATGCTTTGATCACCACTATCATGTCTTCAGCCACAAGTCTATCCAACTCTGCTGTGAGTCCTTCTCTGGCCAACACCGGAACATTTCTCCCCTAATGTGCTTTTGCCACAGTCCCTCTTTTCAATTCTAATTTTCTGAGCAAGTCCTTTTAATATTCCTAATTTGTCATTAAAAATGGTAGCATATGTCGATTTCAGACTTTCCACAGACATGTGTGCATTCGCCTCTACATGCAGAATGGGCATTTCTCTTCTTGGCCATATCTGTGTATCTAGTGCCGCTTGTTCGTCCCAACCCAGAACATTGGAACCCCTGTAACCCACTCATATCACAATACCTTGATGGAGACTTGTCCATAGGCACTTGGATTTATGTCAGCTGGTGCAAAAATGTCCACTGATTTCTTGAAGCTATAGAGTTCCAGGGAAATCATGGTGTAAGGAGAACCCGAATCATCATCATCTAAATATCCACTACGTTTACTTTCATGATGTCCCATGGTCTGTTCCTCTTCTCCCCCTGGATTTGCAATAGCACTCTTTCTTCCATAATGGGTATTTTGCAGTTTTCCTGGTCTTCCACCATGTTGCCGCTTGATCTGTATGACGTGGCCATATCCTTGGTCCTGTTCATCTGCATTTCCTGGAAAAATGTCCCCTTGTCCTGCAACACCTGCACTCTACTGCCAAGGCTCAGCACTCCTTTGCTCCAACTGGGCCTTGTTCTTCCGCTAGGCCCGCACTGACCATCCCTCTTGTTTCTATAGAATTTATTGGCATCCATTATTTTGTTCGGGTATATGGCCTTGGCGGTGTCCCCAATGACACGTGTATCTTTATGTGCCACCTCTTAGACGCTTTTTGCTGATTCCTCAATCGCCCTTGCCAGTTCCAAGGCCTTCTGTAAGAATGGATCTCTTTCTATCCATAGTCTCTCTCTGATCTTAGTGTTGCATGTGCCCATCATTATGCGATCTTTGATAACCTCCTCTATTACACCTGTGACATTGCACGTGACAGTGAATGTTCTCAAGGTTGTAACATAGCTTTCCATGGATACCTCCATCATGGTGAAAACATTGTACCTTTCGAGAACCACATTCAGTTTCTTTCCAAAATGGTTGGTGAGCTTCCTTTAAGCGGTTTCAAATGCCCTGACGAGACTCTCATCTTCAACCCTAGACTGCACTGTCACATCCTCACCAGGCAGGTGTAGAAAAATGCACAAACCCTCAGTGTCCAGGCAATTCAGGAACAGTGCTTCCTTCTGGTCATCTGTATAATTTGCCCCACCGGCTGCCCTGATGCACACTTTGAATGAGTCCAACCACAACTCCCAGTTTTTTGGTGGCTCACCTGGACTGATTAAGAAACATGGGCGGGGGTTGGAATGGGTGCTCTGCATCCTGCCATTAGTAATACCTTCTTTGGTGCTATTTGGTACTGTTCAGTCCTTTTATCCCTCACCTCATCTTTTTGTTGTTCAATGTTCCAAGGAAGAGCCAGTAGGTCGCACTGAGCTTTATGCAAATGACAACTGATGTTATTTTACAACTCGTTGGGAACTGGGGCTTCCTGCCATCCTGTACTTGATGTGACATGCAGCATTGTGCCTCTGGGCCTGCAGGCTGGCTGTCTTCCTCCGCTGTCAGGGCTCAGCCAGGGCGGCCTGACTGATGCAGCATCGAGTGCACTTTACTCTGGCACTGATGCATTTACCTGGCAGCCAGGGCCAGACCACCGCCACCCACAGCACGGCATGATGCGTCTTTGCCGCATTGTGGGGTGCCGGCGACAATCTCACTGCCAAATCTGGTGAGTGTCCTGGGGAGGGAAGTGGCACAGAGGTTGAAGAAACACACACTCAGTCAGGGAGCAGTTTGGCCCAAGGCATCCGACAGGTTTTATATTTCTCCAGGAATGACTCCATGAATAAACTAAACATCCACAGCACACTACAACAGTTTCCCTGCTGTGCCACTGTAATAGGATCATTCGAAGTGTGGCAGAAAGCAATTACCTCTTTGACGTTTATGATTTCATGAACCTGTGGGCGGAGCCAAGGGGGCAAGAAATAGAAGATGGCCAGAAAAGAGTTGAGAGATGGCCACTAAACTAAACTGAGGTGAAGACAGGCAGGTGAACATTAGTAATGCATGATAGAGAGTGAATCAGGCTTGGAACACGGAAATCAGCCAGTACCTTTCAGGTGTAGAGAGCAGTGTTCCCTCTAAACTGTGTGCATGTGCACATGCCCAGCTTCTATCTGGGTGCCTCTCAAAAGAGTTTAAGCAGCGCACACAGACAATTCCCATCTTCTAAAGAACTAAAAAGGCATGAACAATAGTCGTTTTTTGTTGGTTGTAACATGAATAACGTTCAAGCACCAGAATTTCCATAGCCAACGGTGTCTTAGCAAAAGCGTCACCCGCACTATGTAGCCTAAGTGTCAGCTTAAATACTGGTTACAGACTGTAAATAATCATGCTACTTGGATGTTTAATCTCATGCCATGAATCCTGTTCTTTGTACATATGTCACACAAGTGCTTTGAAGCAATGGCTCCAATATTATTTTTCCCTCTAAGGCCTGGCATTGCTCATACATAGCATTAGGCCAATGACTATTCAAACGGCTGTATTACTTTTCACACAACATGCATGCTTTCCAGATTGTCAGAGTTCCATTGGGCATTGACTTTAATAATTGATATGGTATTGCTCTGCTGGTTTCACTGAGCAGTTGCACAATCCTATGCAACAATATTAGGGGAGGTTGCAAACCATCTGGTTTACACTGCAAAATAATTGTGTGTAGGCATATTCATGACATTTTCTTAAACTGGCCATAATATCCTGGGAGGATATCTCAGCGGCAACATGTTCGCCTTGGAAGCAAGACGACACGAAGCAACACAGGTTCGATCCCCGGGTCCACGCTTAGAAACCTCTGGGTATTTAAGCGCAGCAAGGCCAGCAAGGAAGAGAGGATGGTGTGGGACAGGTGAACACTCCTGGGGGTGAAAAACAAATGGGCAACCAAGTTGTTTGGGCAGTGCAGTACTGTTATGGAAATATGGTGTTTATTTGCATTAAAGGATAGTAAACTGTAGTAACAGTGTAGGAAACTGTACCTTCTGTTTCTTTCCATGCTCAGCTGCTGAGGGGTTTCCAAAATAATCGTGTTTATTGACTCCTCATGCGACTTTAGCTGATAAGTGTATTGCAGAAAGGGGGCCCCTAGTTACAGGAGAAGGCACTCCATCTGTCGTACTTTTGAGCATTGCTGCTATTAACTTAAAAGGGGCGCCATTAAAAAAAAAAACGTTAGTGAGGCTCTTACTGAATTTCATCTAGGCTGAGGTGAGGAAGGGTGAGAAAAAACCCTGTAGACTGTATTGTGTGCCAAGGTATTTTAAGTCCTATGTATGGGTTACAAGCGGGGATCTAATCAGATTTTACCTCCAATGGAGGTACCTCCTTGTCCTTTAGGGAGTAAAATTCCTCTTGAGATCGGACAGTAATATTACTAGAGCTCCTTCCTGTAGTAAAGTTGTGCTGGTCACTGATTCGAAAATATCAGTAAAACATTGTGTGTACAAGCAGGGGTTAGGCTTTGATTTGTTCACGGTTTCACATTTTTTTGTTGTGCTTATTTGGAATCACTGCCTTGGATGGGTACTCTGTGGTCTCACAATTTGCAATAAAATGCCCCCGAGGGAGACCTAAGGTGGGTATTATTACTATGCTGACATCAGAGTGTGGCTTTCTAGATGTAAAAAATTTGATGTCAGATAGGGTTTGTTGGGAACGGAATGGGGTACCTTTAAAGGGGGCATTCTAATGTATTTTCTAATTTTTAACATCTACTGGCATGAAGGAATTTATTTTTTGGCCAATTTAATAAAATTAATCACTGAATGGATGGAGAAGCATGTTAATGGACCAGTGATTGTTCTCTGCAATCTCAATTCTGCTTGTATTCAGACAGAGGAAGAAAGAAATATAACAAGTACTTTTGCCTCGATATTTAAGGATCCTTTCATTAGTCCTTGTGATAATCCAGATAATGGAAATAAATGGCGAAGCTGCCTAAATAACTTGGGACTATAATATCTAAAAGGGGTGTTGAAGGGGACTCAGGGGGTCTTCCTACATGGAACATAGGTTCCCAGAGTTCAACATTGGACTACATATTTGTAGATGACTACTTATTGGGGAAGTGCAGATGCTTTGGGATCATCAGGAATGGTTGGAGTGACCACAGCATGTTGAGATGCTCAGTTGTTTGTGAACAGGTGCAGGAGAGGTTGTATTATGAAGAGATTATGTCAATTAATGCAGCTAATAGCCGAATTGTTTAGAACGAGCATAAGATCGAGCAGATGAACAAAGAAATAGGGGTGGTGGTGATAACAAGTTATAACTGAAAGCTGCTAACTTTTATGCATGATCATTTCAATGTTTTTCTGCTTGATTCTATTAATAGAATGTCAGGGGGCATAAAAAAGAGAAAAAGTTATAAGTGCAAAATCTATTTTAAAAAAAATATAATAAGTATGACGAGGACGTGGCCAGGCTTAATTTTTTATTATTTTTTTTATTTTATTATTGTGTTCCACAGTACTAAGGTACTTTTAACACATATGTCTTAGTTACTTACCTGTAACTGTATTTCTCCAGCATTGGTATCTTTCATAGATTCACATGCTTGAATATTCCCCGTCGTCAGACTGGGAATCCTCGGCGATAAATTAAATAATAATAATAATAATATTTTTTTAAAAAAAAAAAAAAAATATATATATATATATATATATATATATATATATATATATATATATACTGCCACCTAGCAGTGCATGTACATAGCCCATTATAGCCTATGAGCCACTTCATTGTGTAGTCCCTCCACCTCACTTTGGTCCTTTATGGCCCCAGCCAATGAGGTGGCAGGGCTTAAGCTCCGCCCCCGGCAGCCATCTTCAGATTTTGAACCGTAGAGATTACGGTATGATGGATGCCGAGCATAGGAGCAGCCTCTCAGGGGAGGCGGGCGGGCGCATGTGAATCTATGAAAGATACCAATGCTGGAGAAATACAGTTACAGGTAAGTAACTAAGACTTCTCCAGCATTGGATCTTTCATAGATTCAGATGCTTGAATAGAATACCAAGCAGTTAAAACATGCCACCATTATAAACAGATATGCATAATTACAGAAAAACATATTTCTGATCAAACCTTTACCATGCAGCAACACAACGGTTACATACTTCGGGAAAGGTGGGAAAGGAGGCTGGTCCTACCTTATACAAAGAGATGGCGGAGCACTGCCTGTCCAACTGCAGTTTCTTTGTTGGTATTTTCAGTCAGGCAGTAGTGTTTCGCGAAAGTATGCAGAGTGCTCCACGTGGCGGCTCTGCATATGTCTTTCAAGGCCACCCCTGCGTGGAATGCTGTTGACACCGCCCTTCCTCTGGTGGAGTGCGCAGACGGCGGTCTAGTTAAAGGGTCGCCTTTCAACTGATGACAGTGGGTGATGCAGGACGATACCCAGCGTGCCAGGCTTTGTTTGGATATATATTGGCCCTTGGTACGGCCAGAGAAGGAAATGAATAGCCGGTTTGAGGAGCGGAACTCCTTGGTTCTTT
This sequence comes from Ambystoma mexicanum, assembly GCF_040938575.1. Classification (NCBI taxonomy): domain Eukaryota; kingdom Metazoa; phylum Chordata; class Amphibia; order Caudata; family Ambystomatidae; genus Ambystoma; species Ambystoma mexicanum. Next base: position 522,209,281 of record NC_090940.1, read on the forward strand.
GCAAGTAAAACTTCAACACCCTAGAAACGTCTAGAGAGTGTAATGTCCTTTCCGCTTCCGAAGCGTGATTCTGGAAGAAGGTTGGTAAAACAATGCGCTCAGTGAAGGACATCTCCGAAAGTACCTTGGGGAGGAACTTCGGGTGAGGCCTTAAGATGACGGGGTCCTTCTGGAACAAGGTAAATGGAGGTTCCGAAGACAAAGCTTGCAACTCACTGATCCTTCTGGCCGATGTGATGGCTACCAGGAAGGATGTCTTCCAAGACAAGAATTTCATATCGCATCTATGTATGGGCTCGAAGGGAGGTTGCATGAGGGCTGTTAAGACGGTGTTGAGGCTCCAGTCCGGAACTGGTGTAGGTGTAGGCGGATAAGTACGCATCAGTCCTTTCAGGAAGATCTTGATCGCTGGTAAGGAGAGTAAGGCTTGCGTCTCCGCGGTTACTGTGTAGGCCGCTATGGCTGACAGATGGACCTTGATAGAGGACAGTGAGAGCCCTGATTTAGCCAGGTGCAACAAGTAAGGCAGAATTTGATCAACCGAGGCCGTGAGGGGATCGATCGCAGAGGTCTCGCACCATTTGGAAAACCTGGTCCATTTTCTGGTGTAGGTGAGTTGCATGGACGGGGCTCTAGCGGCCCTGATGATATCCCAGCATTCTGATGGTAACTTTAGGTGCATCAGTTTACGCTGCTCAGGAACCATGCTTTGAGGGACAGGCTCCTCGGGTCGTGGTGGAGGACCTTGCGGTTCTGTTGTGTCAGTAGATATTGATGCGATTTGAGACGAATCAGGGTTTTGCAGGATAGATGTCTCAGCGTCGGGTACCAGACTTGCCGTGCCCAATCGGGTGCAATAAGAATCAAGGAACAATCCTGTTCTTTCACCCTGCGAAGTACCCTCGACATGAGGGGAATGGGTGGGAAGGCGTAGAGGAGCTTCCCCGACCAATCCACTGAGAACGCGTCTCCCAGCGATTGGTGCTCGGGGTATCTTGACGCAAATCTCTTGCATTTTTTGTTGTTCCTGGTGGGAAAAAGGTCGATCTGCGGATGGCCCCATAAGGCAAATATCCGTCGGGTTTCTCTGTCGTCCAACTCCCACTCGTGTGACGCTGTGTATTCTCTGCTTAATCTGTCCGCTAGGACATTGTCTACTCCTGGAAGGTGCTCTGCCCTGATCTGTATCCCGTAGCGCAAGGCCCATGCCCATAGCTGTTGGGCTTCTTGCGACAGAATCTGAGACCTCGTGCCTCCCTGCTTGTTTGTATAGTGCATGGAGGTCGTGTTGTCTGTCTGGACCGTAAGAACTTGACCAGCTATAACCGGTAGGAAGGCTTTCAGCGCCAACCTTACGGCCCTGAGATCCAACACGTTGATGTGGAGCTGGGACTCTTGTGCCGACCAAGATCCCTTGGTTTGGAGGTCCGCAAGATGAGCGCCCCAACCTAATAAGGAAGCGACGTCCGCAGCAGGAGGGTCGATGTCGGTGCTTGAAACGGTATTCCCTGTAGAAGATTAGAAGATTCCTCGGAGCGTTCCACCATCGAAGGGCCTTGTGCCGATGGAATCTGGACAATGTCTTCCCAGCATCCGAAAGCTTGTTTCCATTGGTGGTCCAGAGCTTCCTGAACCGGCCTCATGCGAAGCCTGCAGTTCGGTATGAGGAATATGCATGATGACATCATGCCCAATAGGGATTTGTAAGAGCGTACAGATGTTGTCTCTTTCTGTAGGAAGTTCGAAGTTAAGCGTAGAATCGCTGCTATTCTCTCTGTGGATGGTCTCACTCTGGGAATGTTGGAGTCGAGCTCGGCTCCCAGGAAGAGAGCTACCTTGCTGGGAACGAGGCAGGACTTCGTCTGGTTGATGGAGAAACCTAACTCTTTTAGGAGGTTGACCGTCCTCGACACTGCCGAACGAGCCTTTGCAGCTGAACTTGCCTTTATCAGCCAATCGTCCAGGTATGGAAAAACGTCCTTTCCTGCTCTCCTGAGACTTGCCGCTACCGGTGCCAGGCATTTCGTGAAAACTCTTGGCGCCGATTTTAGACCGAACGGAAGCACTTGAAACTGAAAGTGGAGCCCTCCCACTGTGAATCTGAGGAACTGCCTGTGTGCTGGATGGATCGGAATGTGGAAGTATGCATCCTCCAAGTCTAAAGTGGCCAAGAAGTCGTGCTTGTTTAACCAAGGTAGCACCCCTTGTAGAGCTACCATCTTGAAAGTTATGCGCTTGATGAACTTGTTGAGAGCCCTCAGGTCCAAGATGGGCCTCCATTGACCGTTTTTCTTTCTGACGAGGAAGAATCAGGAGTAGAAATCTTTTCCCCTCTGAGAATAGGGTACTGGTTCTACTGCTGCCTTCTGGAGCAGTTTTTGCACTTCGGACATGACCTGTTTTAGCATATGCACTCTGCAGGGAGTTGGAGGCAGGGAAGGAGGTTGGTCCAGAAATTCCAAGGTGTGACCCTTTCGGATCACCTGTAACACCCATTTGTCCGATGTAATTGACCGCCAGCGCTGGAAAAACTGGCTCACCCTTCCCCCCACCGGGGCGTGGCGAAGGGGGGGGGGGAATTGGTCGTCAGTTCTGCTTGCCTTGTGACTTCCCTTGGGCGGAGCCACGTCTGCCTCTATGGGCGTATCTGTTGGATGACTGATATTTATTGGCTTGGTACGTGCCGCCTTGTGCTTTTTGACCATAGGAGGAACGACTGTATCCCCTGAACTTGGAAGATGAACCTCTAAAGGGACGAAAAGACTGATGGTCCTTACTTTTGTCCTTTAAAGAACTGATGGCTCTGGCTGTGTCAGTGTCTGTCTTGATTGCCTTCAAATGGTCGTCTATCTTTTTCCCAAAGAGATCTTGGCCATCAAATGGCATGTCTAGTATCTGCACCTGAACTTCAGGTCTAAAGTTAGTAGCCTTCATCCAGGCCTGCCTTCTGAGCACTGTTCCGTGTGCCATCTGCCTGAAGCCTGATTCGGCCACATCAACTGCTGCGTCGATCATGTGATCCGATGTTGCTTCACCATCTGCGATTATGGATTTTGCCTCCTCCTGGAACTCCGGTGGTAATTGTTTCGCCAAGTTAGACATGCGGAGCCAAAGCTCGCGATCGAATCTTGCGGTCATGGCCAGTGCGTTACCGGCTCTGATTGTAAGTGATGCAGAAGATGACACTTTCCTGGCCATGGCTTCCAATTTACGTCCGTCCTTATCCGGTGGGGCCGACAACGGTGAGGAGGGGTTGGCGAGTTTCTTTCTGGCCGCCACTGTAATAACTGAGTCCGGTTTCGTATGACCCCTTAAACAAAGAGGTGCCGAATCTGGAGCTTTATATTTCTTTTCTGGCCTGGACACCAACGCCGGAGTCGATAAGGGCGTAGATAGGATCTTGGATCCGGAATCCCAGATGGTATAGAGGAGGGGAATTGTGGTCACTGTCCTCCTTCGTTTGTCCCTGTGCTCATAGAGCACTGATTGCCTTTCCTCCAAAGAAACCTGAATTTTAAACAGTTCTGCGGCTTTACCTATTATGGTGTGGAAAGAGACGAGATCATCCGGTGGCGAGGCCTTGCCCGGCGAGTCTCTCCTCCTGGGCTTCTCGACGACGTAGTCATCCCAATCACTGGGTGCATCTGGCTCCTGAGTTATTTCTCCTTCTTCTGGTTCCGAAAATTCACCAAAAGGATCCTCCTGCCAGTCTGATACCGAGATGGTGGACGGTACCATGGTGGGATCTACGTCCGGCGATCGCGGTCTGTGCGATGACTGTGGTGATGGGACTCTTGTAGGTGAAGCACTGTGGGTGCTGCTCCTCGGTCTTCGAGCAGGTGATCTCATCCGTTTTTGCGGTCTACTCCTGTAAGGAGAGCAACCCGATGTGCCTGGAATCGGGGATGACTCTCTAGGAATGGGATTAATCGGAATTTGCTTCTCTCTTTGCCGTTTGTAAAATTCTTCTACAATCCTCTGCACGGATAACATGAGCACCGGGTCATGAGGATATTCGGATTCTCCCGTGGACGGGTGCCAAGGAGGGCTGTATTGTTTCGGTAAGGGACCGATGGACTCTTCCACCACTTCCGCATCAGAGAATTCTTCCTGAAGAATTATATCCGGAAGTTCTGCCATGTGCCCCAAAGGTGAAAATTGCTGCACCGGAGGTTCAGTTACAGTATTCTTCTCAATGATATTGCTTGTAATGACAGGAGCTTCAAGAGTGAGAGGCAGTAATTCCTCTGTAACTGCCGAAATTTGCGGTGCCTCTGAAGGCGTTATGGATGATGTTATCCTCGTCGACGACTGAGATTTTCCCGTCGACGAGGGCTTCGCCGCCGACTGAGATTTTCCCGTCGACGACTGAGATTGTCCCGTCGACGAAGGCTTCGCTGTCGACTGAGATTTTCCCGTCGACGACAGAGATTGTCCCGTCGACGGAGGCTTCGCTGTCGACTGAGCTTTTCCCGTCGACGACTGAGATTTTCCCGTCGACGAGGGATTCGTCGTCGACGACTGACCTTTTCCCGTCGACGAGGGCTTCGTTGACGAATGTGGAGTGTGTTCCGTGGACGACTGCGTTATGGAGGAATGCTTCGTGGACGAGTGGTGTTTCTTGCTCGTCGACGATTGCTTTGCGGTAGACATGTCCGATGACGATGATCTAACTGTCGACGATGTCTTAAGCGTCGTCGATGCTGGTTTCGTCGACGGTTTACCCGCCGACGACTGCCCCCCCCCGTTTTTTGCAAACTCCTCCTTACCTCTGGAGGCAGATTTTGCTGACTTTTTCTGGCTTGATAGGTCAACTGGAGGCAGAAAGGGTATCAATTCCAGCTTCCTCTTTTTGGATTTGGGAGAGGAACTCCTTTCCACTGAAGAGGCCCTTCTCTTTGAAGTTTGCCTCTCAGATGGAATGCTGGATTGGACAGGAGCTGTTCTGACAGACTCTTCGTCCGAAGATTGATCCCTGGATTCCAGGTATGAAAGGAGTCTTCTATGCCTGTCATGAAGGGTCTTGGTGGAAAAGGTTTTACAAATCTCGCATTTTTTAATGTCATGTGGGTACAGACAATAAATGCAATGCTCGTGGGGGTCCTTGCAGTAAACCAATTTCTTCTTGCACCTCGTGCAGTCCCTGAACAGGGAAGGCTTCCTGACAGCCTGAGGTGCCTCCATTTCTGAAGAGAAGTTCAGTCGACGATTTTGAGAGGAAAACAACAAGTTTTGCCACCAAGGTTAATTGGAAAGAAAGCCCCTAAGAAGGGGAACAAGATGGAATATATTTTACAAATATATTCCACACAAAAGTAGAAAGAATTTGAGAAAGCTCAGAGAGCTTGAGGATTCCCTGTGTCTGATAGACTGCGGTGAAAAATCTGAAGATGGCTGCCGGGGGCGGAGCTTAAGCCCTGCCACCTCATTGGCTGGGGCCATAAAGGACCAAAGTGAGGTGGAGGGACTACACAATGAAGTGGCTCATAGGCTATAATGGGCTATGTACATGCACTGCTAGGTGGCAGTGTATATATATATATATATATATATATATATATTTTAAAAAAAATATTATTACTATTATTTAATTTATCACCGAGGATTCCCAGTCTGACGACGGGGAATATTCAAGCTTCTGAATCTATGAAAGATCCAATGCTGGAGAAACATACAATCCACAAGTACACGATCCGACATACAAATATCCAACATTTATAAAATTACTGCAGCTTTCCTTAAAAATTCTAAAACATGTATGGTCAAACTTAATTCATTACAATTCATTATCCTCCACCATAGTTCATTCTCGGAGGAATAAACCAAACCTACTAAGAAGCAAGACCGCAAATCAATCAGTTTGGGACAAATCACACACAAGTGCTTTAAAGTCTCGATGTTTTTGTTACAATGCCGACATAGCCTCTGTTCTTGCGGAATATTCGCCTGACGGCCCAGTACTTCTTTTGTTAGTAACAAGTTCAACCTGAGCCTTAGCACTTGTGACCTGAAGGATCTCGACGGATGTTTTTTAAAGTAAGGTGCTGGTGTATTGAAACTTTTACATGACCAAAGAAAATGATCCCCAAAACATTTATACTCCATTATCTCAGATCTCAAGTTAGACCATACATGTCTACACCATCTTAGCTTTGCAAACTTTGGTGTCAACTCCAGTTCCTCCATTGGAATATTAGCCTGTTGAAGCATTAATTGACAATTCAAACCCATTCCCTGAGAACCCTGCAGCCACCCTGGAGTCTGACCCGATTTAATTGTTCATATATTGACGCCACTGGTGGGTTCAGTATATTTCCCAACAACTGAAACTTGCCCCAATCTACCAAAGTCTGTTTTGGTAACAAACCTAATTCAAACAGAATCCCTGCTAAAGGGACTGACTGCGGAAGTTGGAGCAAACCTTTCCATAATGCCCCCTCTAATAATGACCAATTAATCGGCTGACTCAGAGTTTGAGCTCCGTAAATCAATTTTGGGGTTAATTGTTGTTTGTATAATTTTAGGACTGGTAAAAAAGAATATCTACCGAATTTTCCATCGAAAATTCGAAGTTGTACCCCTGCCCCTACAAATTTTGCCCGTAAGTCGTCCTGTAATTCAGGACCAGAGAACTTGTCATAAATTACCAGCCCTAGGTACACAAATTTATTTACAACTTCTATTTTGCCGTTTTTCAAATACCAGCGCAATACATTACAACTTTTCCTTCCTCCCTTAAACACCAGAACCTTTGATTTTACAGTGTTTAGTGTTAAGTCTAGTTTTTCCAGAAACTCCTCCACGGCTAATAATGCTCTTTGGAGCCCAATAGCTGTAAGGTCACATAAAACAATGTCGTCTGCGTAAAGTAAATATTGAACAACCATAGCACCCAGTCTTGGAGGGAAAGTTTTTACGGATTCCATACAGCCTCCCAATCCCAGTAAATACAGGCAAAAGAGAAAGGGTGCTAAAACACACCCCTGTTTCAGGCCCCTGTTTGTCTGTATCCAGGGGGAATAGTTACCTAATTCGTCCAACCTTACCCTAATCCTTGCATTTGTGTGGAGAGCCACCAAAATACTTAGCAGGGCTATCGGACACCCCCTATCATACAGTTTTTTCCACAAAAGAGCCATATTAACCACGTCGAACGCTTTACTAATGTCTAAAAAGGCGAAAAATACTGGCTGTACTTGCATCTTTGCTTGGTGTGCTAGTAAATCTAACACCATACAGTTAGTAGATGTACTCAGCCCTTGCTGAAAACCTGACTGAAAAACATCTAGGGAATCAGATTCCACAGCCCATTTTTGTAAAGCTTTCAGCAGTATTTTCGCAAATATTTTATTAGAAGCGTCCAGTAAGGATATAGGTCTATAATAATTTGGAGAGGACCTGTCCCCACCTTTAAAAATAAGGATTAGGGATGCTGCTGACCAAGTAGAAGGAAACGAATTATTAGCCAAAATATCTACAAACAAAGCAGACAACACCTGAGACCAAACTGCTAGATTACCTTTATAGGTCAGGTTAGAGAGACGATCTGGGCCCGGCGCGTTCGAGGACTTGCTTTTCTTTATCAAGTTCTTTAAATCCTCCAAGTCCCATTCTATAGCACCCCTCCAATCTGCCTCTGGCCACGTAACTGACTGGTCCAAACCTTCCACCCTATACAAATCAGTGAAATGTTTCACACAGCCAATGTCACTAACCGCCTGTGCCTGAAGATAATCTTGTATACCTTTTGGTTTAATTAGGTCCCAAAATATACCAGGCCTATTCCCTGACATACAAGCCAGCATTCTCTCTGCATCTTTAATGTATAATATAAACTTTCTACCTTTTGCCCAATTCCTATATGTTTGTTTTAATTTCCTCACCTTTTCCATATAACCCGGAAGTGCAGATTTCCTAAGATGCCTCACTTCTCGATGTAGTTCCTTTTTATGTGCCTGAACTTCTACATCAAAGAAGTGAGAACCCTTCCTACTTGCCACCATCTGGGTTAAACCCTTGTCTGTTGTTAACCTAGCTAACAACTCCCTCACCATGGTAGGGAATCCTTCTGCTGTACATAGGCGGGCCATCTTGTTTGTTGGCAAGTTTACGATTCCAGACAAGAATGCAGATGCAATTCTAGGAACCCACTTAACCTCATTCTTTCCTGAGTTTATTTCCACTCCCAAAGTGTCTGTTTCAACATATTTTGCCATACCAAGCAGTTTAAATTCCAAAAGGGAGTGGTCACTCCATTTCAGGGATTTTATTTCCAGGGAGACTCCTTTTATGGCTAGATCATGCGAGGTGAAAATATATTCTATTGTTGATTTCCACAACCCATTCTGCCATGTAAAAGCTGGCGGAATGTCCATCTGTATGTTGCCGTTAATTATACTTAAGTTCCATGCCTCGAATTCCTGGATGATCCTCTTCCCTCTCTCCCGGGATTCCTTACAAACAGACTTTCTTTCGTTCTCTAGATACCATTTTTCATCTAGCCATTCTGCATTAAAATCTTCAACAACTATCACTGAGGCCCCATCGTCTGGAAATTCTCCCAATAGTGTGAAAGAGATTGCCATCAAGGCTTCTTCCAACTTATCCTTTAGGGGACTAAAGTAAACGTTTACCAAAAAGCATTTGCTTACAGGACTCTCATCATCTTCTTGCCATTCTAAAAGTACAACCAGGATATCTGACCTGTCTACATCAATTACCTGCATTGAAAGTCCCAAAGAACGTTTAACTGCTATTAAAAGTCCACCAAACGGCCTACCCTTCGCACCCCGTTGGGCCCTGACATAGACTGTGTTAAATCCATCTATCCTGGGTGTATCTAACAGAAAAGTTTCCTGCAAACAAATAATATCAAAATTTAAGAAAAGTTTGTGATTGTTCATGATGTTCTTAAACCCTCTTGAATTCCATGTAATTAATGACCAGTTAGACCATCATGAATGTTGGAATCGGTTTTCCTCCCTTTCCTGATTTACCCCTCTACCAAATGGAACTTGTGTATACCCTCTGGAACTATAAATCTCCTTATTATATCTTTCTCTTTCATCTTGTATCTGGCCTTTCTTTACTTGGTGGATGGGTACCAAACTTGATAAAATTGAGGGCCCTGTATCTGTTACTTCAAAACCAAGGGCTAGGAAGCGCTCTCTCTCCCCCAATATTATTTCCTTTGTTAAGTATGACCTTAGGTGAAGTCTTACAATGTCTAAGCAATCGTCATAGACGAATTCTACCGTCTTAATGTCCCCTGAGGATATCAATTTCAGATTTGGGATTTCCTGCATTAAAGCCAGGATATAATGTCTATTTAGAGGGTATCTATTTGAACTTTCAAACAAACGATTCAAAAAGATGGTTATCTCACCATTAACTGGCATCTTTTTTTGCAAATTTGACTCTTGCCTTGAATTCCATTTTTTGGGCGAACTTATTTGCCCCATACTCTCCCGCACCCCCTTCGATAGATCCAAAAACGTACACTTTGGAGTCCCCAGACCCACTTCCTCCACTGATCTTGGGGTCGGAAAAGGCGCTATTTGAGAAACCCTTAGCGGAGGCATCTTCCCCAAGCCCGTCTTCTCCACCCCGGGTTTCGAAAAAATTGCATACAACTTGGGAGCCGATAAATTTCCTGTTTCTGGAACTTCTACCAAAGGATTCACCAGTTCCCTTCCTACTGTTGTGTGCGGTGGGACCAACAAACCTTCCACCAAAATACAACTCTTACCAACTCCCTTCCCAACTCCAGGTTCAATGTTTTTTAGGACCTCTAATTCCTTGGTCCTTTCAATCTCTACCTCTTTCATGTCTACTGGATAAACGGATATATCACTTAGATCGAAGGAAGGACTATCCCCCTCCTGCACATTTTCCAACACAGATGAAACCTTATCCGCTTCCTTAACCCTTACTAATTCCTTGTTTATACCCCTTTTCCTGTTTGTAAAAAAGTCCTTCTTTCTCTGATCTAATATATCTCTATCAATTTGCATATGTTTATCCACTGCCAACCTTAGGTTACGCAGGAATTTCCGTGACCCTTTATTCTGTTATGAAGGTGGGAGCTTACAGTTTTGGGATTTTTTTTGCTGAGAATACTGCTTGTTAATATTACTAAGTTTTCTCGCCTTTGGGCTACTACTCAGCAGTTTATTTTCCTGTACCTGTTCCTTCCCCAACATTGATACCGATGGGAGGGCTATTCCTGATACCTCCGGTACTACCAGAAGACTTTCTCCCTTTAACTCAACCTTCTCCCCCTGTGTTTCCATACTTTTAAGTTCCATACTGTTACCTTGTACCACCCCAACCCCGTCACTGTCCACCTTTTCTGGACTTACAGTATTTAAGACTGAGACTGCCATTATGTAACCTTCCAAGAAATACACTTTACTCAGTACTTCCTTCATTGATTGTCTAAGTTCCCGAATTTCATGATTCAATGTGTCGTAACCTCTATCCATAGAGTCCATAATTCTAGAAAGAACTGGGAATGATAGCTCATCTACTGGGGGTAGCTGATCCTGTTGAGAGACTTCTTTTATTTCTTCAGCCTCTATTTCTTCAACCTCAGTCTCTGGGTTCTCCACTATGGAGTCATCGTCCCCTAATTAAACACTTTCACTGTCCCGAATTATTAGCGAGGAAACCTCATCCCCTCGACCAATTCCCCTCTCATGCTTATGACTAAACTGGTACTGTGACAATTTCTCCTTATAGCCCCATTCTTTAGGTGAGAAGACTGCGGGTACTGAATCCTTCCATTTAGGGTCTCTTGGGCCGTGAACTTTCCTAGAAAGCTCATGGGACAACAGTGGAGCCAATATAGAAGTATCTGATACTAAATCTCGCTCCGCTGTCATTGGTTCGTCAGCCAAAAAATTCATCTTTGACTCAATGTTTAACAAAGCCCGGTTTATAACTCCCACCACCTCTACCATAGAGTCCACTTGATTGGTTTGCTCTGCTTCAAAATCCGTGGGGACCTCTTTAGCTGGAGAAGTGGAACTTCCCTGAGGGGCAACCAGAGTCTCTTCTCCCATGGAAGGAACTGAGCCCACTTTAACTGCTTGTGTCACTTGAGAAAAATGTGGTAGAGAGATTATCACCTGTGGTGGGACTCTACCCCCCTGTACTATGGTTTCCTCTGGGATACTTCCCATACTTCTGAGTGTGACTCCCATTATATAAGCCCAGAAGAGTCACCACTCTTTATGAAGCTAGGTAATAAAATATAAATATGAATTGAATAAAATAGATGTTACAAATATTTTAGAAGCTGTCCTACCCAATCATTTGTTTGACCATACAAGAATGGAAAATAAAATGCCACAACACGCTGCAGTACTAAAAATGAATACAAGTAAATAGTTTGACCAATCCCATGCAAGTATATAAAACAATGTATTTTGACTATAATTTTAAAATACTGTACAAGTTATTCGTTTGATGAATACCCCTAAGGAGTAACATCAAACTCTGTGCCCTTGCTTGACCACTGCACAATTTATTTTTTGGCAACTTCAGCCCCACCAGCCGCACAACAGCCAGCGCCCTTTACCCCGACGGGCTTAACGCCGCAAGGGTGGCTCTCGGCTCACTATGAGTTTCAAAGATGTCACGTGCTCAATCACGTGACGTCGCTCGGCTCCGCCTCCTCCAGGAAGCAATGAGGTCTCAGCAAGAGCTGCGTTCAGCTCGCAGTGCTGAGAAAGTGGGTTTAAACAGGATTTCATCCTTTCTCCAAAACGAGCCTTCTGCACACAGTTAGTCACGCCGCTCGGGCGGCTCTCGGCTCAATATGAGTTTCAAAGATGTCACGTGCTCAATCACGTGACGTCGCTCGGCTCCGCCTCCTCCAGGAAGCAATGAGGTCTCAGCAAGAGCTGCGTTCAGCTCGCAGTGCTGAGAAGGTGGGTTTAAACAGGATTTCGTCCTTTCTCCAAAACGAAAAACGAGCCTTCTGCACACAGTTAGTCACAAGTTATAACTGAAAGCTGCTAACTTTTATGCATGATCATTTCAATGTTTTTCTGCTTGATTCTATTAATAGAATGTCAGGGGGCATAAAAAAGAGAAAAAGTTATAAGTGCAAAATCTATTTTAAAAAAAATATAATAAGTATGACGAGGACGTGGCCAAGCTTAATAGGGAAATGATGGGTAATATTAGTTATTAATAGGACAAAAACACATTATTCAGCCAATTTGGGGAGAATAAAAAAGATCAATCAAAAATACCAAAATTGGAAGAAAAATCACCAGGCCCAGTTGCTGCAAGCAGATGCGAGGAAATGCTGGGTCATCTGCAACAGACGGATTCTCGATTATTCTGGTCATTGATGAATGACCAGCATAAGGGAAATGGGAAAAAAACTTATTAACACAGTTGCAGAATTGGACTGGGTGAATCACCTTCAAGAATGATATGGGCACTGTAACTTTCAAGTTACACCACCAACTGTGGGTAGTACATTGAAAGAAATTAGTCTGGAGAGTTCTATTGCTTATGACATAGATGATATGTGGTAGGTTGTTATGGGAGCCAGTAACTCGAGAGCACTGGGTCCTAATCAGACTTCAAATCAGTTGTTTAAGGGTGCACCTAAAGAATGGGCAGGAATTTTAAAAATGCTCTTTGATGACATTCGGAAGACTGCCATTTTTCCGACCTCCTTGCAGACAGCCTACATAATCCCAATACATAAGAATGGCTGTAGATCCGACCCCAAAAATTACTGACCCATCTCAATTCTCGATTCAGATATCAAAGTATTTGCGAGTTTGAATTTGAATAATTTGGAACTCTGGACATATGGTAAAGGCCTGATAACTAAAAATCAAACAGGGTTCCATAAATTACATAAGTTACATGGAACAACCCTGAATGAGTTTGTTTTGGGACGTTATCAGGACCTTGTGGCAAAAAGAAAATATGATGAAATACATCTGGCAACCATAGATTTGTCATACGCTTTCAATACTGTATCGACTATGAGACTATGAGACTATGGGAAAAATGTGCAAATTGGGGAATCCCGGTAGGTTTGCTAAAATTGATTGTCAAACTGTATGAAGATTCGAATGTGAGGGTCAAGTTATACCAGGACGGTACATTATCACAAAAAATTGCTACGTATAATGGACTTAGGCAGGGGTGCATTTTGGCCCCCTGCCTTTTTAATTTATGTGTATCTGATGCTGGAAGGTATTTAGGATCCTCAGCATTTGTTACCCCTAAAATTGGGACTCTGTCGGTATGTTGGTTGGTGTACGCCGATGACATTTTACTGATAGATTGTACAGGTAAAGGGTTGCAATGACTATTAGTCGCCTTCGCTAAGGAAAATTGCTTAAAGATTAACCCTACGAAAACTAAGATTTGGTCATTAATGAAGAGGAAAAGGAAGGCAATACTACATTGGTCTTTGAATTGCTCAACTTTGAGTATGGTTAATTCTTTGGTTTACTTGGGGTTTCCCATTACTGTTTCCCCTGACAAAGCACACATCATCAGTTATTTGAGAGTGAAAGCAGGGGTTCTCATTCCACAGATGAAATGCATTAAGAATCGTTATTGCAAATTTTAGATTATACCCACAATTAAATTCTTGAGGGGGAAAGTAGGACTGAAGCTACTATATGGTATTGAGATTTGGAACAATTAGGCACTGGATTACGTAACAGTGTTGGAAGGTGTTTTGGCGTAGGGTGCTCGGTGTCCCGAACACCATCACAATATCAGCAATAAGAAATGAGCTGGGCCTAAATTCCATGAAAGTTAAAGATCAGTAGCGTATCATGCTACTATAAAGGACATTTCTGCAAGCTCCAGATAATACATTATATAGTGACATTGCTGAAAACATAGAGAAAAAACTGGTTCCAACTTTGGTGGAATATGCTGAACATTGCACTTTGATACTGAGGGCTAATGGCCTTTCTAATGATGATCTCGAGAATGATCCAACTAGGGTAAAAAGATCTATGCAGGACTGGTGCTTAAATGTACAACTATTGCATGGTTATATTAGTCTGAGGATTAGGAAGGATTTTCTCTGCTTTCGTTGGAACCTGTATTTACCCGGGGAAGTGTTATTAAGATGCAAATTTGTACAGGAGATTGGGGCAGAATGTAGATCTTGTAAAGCAAAGGAAAATGGTTGAAACCATTAAGCATCTACTGGTTGAGTTGGCGAGTTTGAGGACACAGAGATATTTGCACTTTAAGAAGTTTTTTTTTATATTTGCATTAGTATTGACTGTGAGTCGTTTTGGGAAATATGTATACTCGGTCATCGAACATCAATTGTTATATCAGTGGTGAATTTTTTTTTACATTTTGAAATAAAATTAAATGATTAAGGGTTTTAGAAGTGTTTTCTGGCACACTCCTTTTAGCTACTATTGTTTCATGTGTGACATTTTTGCCAGCCTTATCAGTTGTGATAAGAACGTTTTTGTTATAATACATAAAAGTTTATTTTCCAATGGCGTTAAACACATTATGCATTGCCTCTGAGCAGTGACAACAAATAGTCTAAACTAAAATTGTTTATGCTAAGCGTACCATTTTTGTGTGCATACACATTTTTATGTGCACAGGAGTATTTTTACTAGGTACTGCGGCAGATATTGAAATTGTGGACTGGGTAATGAACTCTCTTTATAATCACATCTAAAAAATGTTGCTTCTATCTTTGGAAAAATGTGCAGTAAGATGTACTTTCTATACTGATTTGTAAATAATTGCAGGGGTTTGGGGGGAAACTTGCCCTCCAAACCCTCATCAGAGAAGATAGTTCAGTATTTGTATTTTATTTATACATTGCTTAACACCTAACTGCTAGCTCATGTTCACAAAAAGGCTTACCTCATTAGTCAGTTGCGCACATGGTTAATAATGTGCGCACAAAAGTCAACCACTTCCACACATAGAGAAAAATAATTAGAGGGAACATTGCTCACTACCACTAGATATCAGGTAAGGGAGTTCGGATAGTTCCCTGCACCCACACAACTTCAAAAAGAGACTTGGAGGATATTCCTTCTCTTTCTTAACGCCACAACTTTATAACACTCACCTGGATGATATCAAAGCTATCACAGATCATGGTGGCTTTAAAAAAGACATCAAACCTTGGCTCTTTCCCTTGTGATACTGGCTTGATATTGTATCATCTTCACGCTAGACTGGAATTAGCAGTTTTTTTGCATCTTGCCCTTGTAATCATTCCACTCACGGTCAGTGGTCGAAGTGTACGAAAAGAAGTGGTGGAACTATGTTCACCGTTGGCCTACCCCCGCTCCCCACAAACCACATCATCATGCCCCCTCTAACGCACAATACAAACCCCATACCTGCGTCCTCCATTCCAACCCACCACTGTGTAAAGGCTGAAAGAAACAGTGAAGGAAAATGCTAAATGCATTTTAAACAACCCCCATTACCTTTTATCATTGTCCCCACAGCATGCAGCTTTACACACCCTCATCTTTCTAATCACCCACCATTCGCAGCTCTTAAAGGGGCATAGTAATGATTAAAGCCACCCCTCCCACCTGCCCATTAACTGCAAGTACACCTGTGCCTGCAGTACTTTCACGTTAAGTTGCTTATATGCAAAAGAAAAATTCTGATTGCTGCAGCAGTACGGCTATGATAGAGCTTGGGAATATGCTTTGTCCCAAGCTGACCACTGGTACAGCAACCCAACAGTTCTACGATAGCTCACCATGATGTGAGGTTGGAGATGATCCTGCAGGTCCCAGGTGCGAATCCCCGGCAGGGTGAAAGCAAACAACAAACACCCCTGTTTTTTAAGGGAACATCATACCTCTGGCAGGCTGATGCAGTGCACTGAAGTGCAAGTTTCCGCTTCTTGGTACATTTTTATTTCAAAACGAAACCTGTCATGTTTGTGCATCTCTGCCTCTGGGTTGCGCTGTCTGCAGACCTGCAGTTGTTTTCTACCATCTTCAGTGAAGACCCTAAATCATTATTTGCACTTACCTCAGGGCCGTGCTGCTCTGGGTGCACTTCTCCCCGCACCCTCTAACCTGCACTTCTTGTCTGCGCACTTGCATGACCTAAATGATACTAGGTCCAGTAAGATAGTTTGTCTTGTCCTCCCTTGTTCCCTCCTCTCTTGCCTGGTTGTGCCTTGAAGCACATTATGTATAGGCACATTATGGATAAATTATAAGTTACTCACTGTAGTGACTAACATTCTCTTAGTCCATAGTCCCCTTTCCTCCATACTGTATGGGCGTCCCTTCTAAGGGACAGGAAACGGAACATTTTTCACCAGAAAAAACCTTCTTCCCCTTTAAATTTAGAGGCGCGCTGGGGCGCGGCCCAGGGAGTATGCACTGCCCGACCCACCCTGCGGCGCCACACCTCAGTCCCCATTGATGCGTGGACAATAGATCTAACATTGCCTAATGACACCAGTATTTATTAGGGAGGAGGTTGGTGGGACGTATGTAGGAAAGGGGACTATGGACTAAGAGTACATTAGTCACTATGGTAATTTATAATTACTCTTATGTCCCGTCCCCTTTCCTCCATACTGTATGGGCGATTACAACTGATTGTAGCCCCAGGGTGAAGAGGAGACCCTCCTTAAGCAAATAGATTCCTGAGAACCGCCTATCCGAAATCCGCATCAGATCTAGAGCTGGCATCCAAACAGTAATGCTTGCAGTAATGCTTGCAGAAAGCCGAGGGAGAGGCCCAAGTGGCTGCCCTGCTTACGACCTGCCAAGGGACATGACGCTGGAATGCGATGGCCGTTGCCTTGGCCCTGACTGCGTGGGCATGCATGTTGGCTGGGAGCGGCTTGTGCTGGTCATCATACGCTTCTTTGATGACAGAGACTATCCAGCGGGATATTAAGCCTTAGAGGCCTGATAGCCTGGTCTTGAGCCTGCAAAAGTGACAAACAGGGCGTTTGATTTGCGAAAGCCCTTGGTCCTTTCCAAGTAGAATTTCAGGGCATGCCTGACATCCAGGCAGTGCAGAACTCTCTGTGCTTCATCCTTGGGATCGGGGAAAAACATAGAAAGGACTGTTTCCTCATTCAAGTGGAAAGCAGACGGGACCTTGGGCAGAAATGGCGGGTGTGTCCGCAGGACTACCTTGTCCTTGTGAAAGGTGATATATGGCTCGGAAGCTTCCAGCGCCTGGAATTTGCTGACTCTACGTGCTGAGGTAAGACCGACTAGCAAGGCCGTCTTGATGGTGACCAGCCTGATGTCCACGGACGCCATTGGCTCCAACGGTTTGTGCGCCAGTGCGCCCAAGACTGTGTTGACGTCCCATACCGGGTGAGGTTTCTTGACGGGCGGATAGAGCCTTGCGAGACCCGTCAGATGTTTCTTGACGACAGGTTGGAGGAGGAGAAAATACCCTCCTCCGAGTTCCTGTAAGCCCCAATGGCTGCGAGGTATGTGTGGCAGGTATCCACCTGCACGCCTGAATGAGCGAGGTGTGCTGAAAAAAAGAGCATGTCGTCCAAGGTGCACGCCAGGTGGTCGATTCCCTTGGAGTCTGCCCAGTGGCAGAATCTGGTCCATTTGCTTTTGTACTGGGCCCTGGTAGCTTTGCTCCTGGCACCCTGTATGATCTCCAGATTGGCCTGCGAGAGGCTAAGGTGCCGAAGCATTACCTCCTCAGGTACCACGCTGTGAGGGCTAGCTTCCCTGGCGCAGGGTGGATGACTCTGCCCCCTTGCTGTGCCAGAAGATGTGCTGGGCCTGCCGGGAGGTGATTCTGGGGCAGTTCCGAGAGACTGAGCAGCTCCGGAAACCATGGCCTGGCCGGCCACCATGGAGCTATTAGAATGATGAGGAGCGAGAATCCTTGATTTTGCAAATTACACTGTGAATCAAGGGAGTGGGCCGAAAGGCATAGGCTTTCATGCCGGTCCACTGGAGGTGAAATGCGTCGTCCAGAGAGCCGGGGCCCTGCCCTTGCCAGGATGAAAACTAGGGACACTTTTTGTTGTGCCAGGTGGCAAGAGACCCCACTCGTTGAAGATCTCCTGAATAACAAGGTAGTTTAGCTGCCACTCGTAACTGCCCGCTCCCAGCCTGCTGAGCCTGTCCACTTCCAGGTTGGATTCCCCCAGGAGGTGGACTGCCGTGAGGTACATGTCATTTTCCAGAGCCCACTCCCACATGCTGATCGCCATTCTGCACAGAGGAGGGGATCTGGTGCCTCCCTGCTTGTTGACGTAATACATGCTGGTAGAGTTGTCCGTCTGGATGAGGACAACCTTGCCCCTGAGAAGTGGTAGGAATGCCCTGAGCATCAGCCAGATGGCGTTCAGCTTTGCCAATTGATGTGGAATTCCTGCTCCTGTCAAGTCTAGGTGCCGTGTACCGAGAGATCATCCAGGGTGGCTCCCCAGCCCTCGAGGGAGGAATCCGTGGTGATGGTGGTCTGCGGAGTGGGCGGCCGGAAGGGCTTGTTCGTCCGCAGGTTTCAGTCTCTGGACCACCAAGTCAGGTTCGGGTGGAGAGATGGAGGAACGTTGATCATCTCGGATTGAGAGCCCCGCTCCTGGTTTCATGAGGCCACGAGGTGCAGCTGAATCCTCCTCATCCTTAGTCTTGTGTGTGGAACGGCTAATAAAAACGCTGCCAGAAGACCGAGGAGATGTTGGTACCACCATGCCGAGATCACTTCTCTGCTGACGAAGTGGGCAGTGGCCCTCTTGATGGCCGAGATTTTGTCTTCTGACGGAAATACCTTCTCGGAGCACGTGTCCCTTATGAGGCCCAATGAAGTCAGTGTCTGCGTAGGCTGCATCTGTGATTTCTTGAGATTGAGCGAGAAGCTCAGATCGTGCAGTGTGTTCATAAGGGCATGGGAAGAGTGGTGAACTGCTTCCGTAGATGAAATCCTGATGAACCAGTCGTCGAGGTATAGGTAGATGTGGAGGGCCTGCGCTCTGAGGAGGGTTTCATGGCATTCATGAGCCTGGTAAAGATCCTCGGGCTGAGTTGAGGCCAAAAAGAAGGACCGTGTATTGAAAATAGTAGCCCATGAATCTGAACCGTAGGAAAGAACGATGGGCTGCCAAATCAGGACGTGTGGGTACTCGTCCTTCGGATCCAGAGAGCACATCCAGTCTCCGTTGTCCAATGTCTCTGCTATTAAAGCTGACATAACCATCTTGAATTTTTCCAGGGGTAAGGTTGAGGGTGGAAAGGTCCAGCACAAAGTTAATACAAAAAAGAAAGAACAAATGAGTGAGAACCTGGTTGTCAATATTTCCAAGAAGATCCTCACAAGTGGTCAATTAGAAATGCTGAACCATGGATTGGATTGTCCTTTGTCCCTACTAACAACACAACACTGTTTTATAAGAAAATCTGCCTACATAGGCTACTGAGAAAACTCAGGCTAAAAATCTTTTTTGAATCTGAAGAGAATCTAGAAACTCTATACTCTGACGGTGAAATGTTGGAAATCCGACCAAGAAGCAACTTTGATCCACATGTTCAGAATTTGATCCTAAATCTTCTTTGAGAACAATGTACTGGCAGATTTAAAAAGAATTAATTACCAGTAACTACACCCTTCAATGTGAAGAAATGCCAACTGGACCAAATTGAGGCACTGGCTAGAGATGAAGAGCTGACTATCAAACCAGCAGACAAGGAAGGCGCGATAGTAATTATGGACACAGAGAATTACACAAGAAAATGCCTGGAACTACTTAATGAAGTAGACACATATGTCAGGTTGAATGGGGAGCCAATCATGAGGAT
The DNA here is from genome assembly GCF_040938575.1 of Ambystoma mexicanum. Classification (NCBI taxonomy): domain Eukaryota; kingdom Metazoa; phylum Chordata; class Amphibia; order Caudata; family Ambystomatidae; genus Ambystoma; species Ambystoma mexicanum. The sequence goes on from NC_090940.1 coordinate 522,229,080, forward strand.
AAGAGCGCTCATTGAAAAAACTGTTGATGAAGCATTTGAAAATGAATGGATCAGCAGTAAAACATGTGAATTTCTAATTAGCCACGCCAGTATTTTATGGTCTGCCAAAAATACATAAGAACCGAATGGGCCCACCACTGAGACCTATAGTGGCGGGTACGATAGTATATTTGCTCCTTTGTCAATATACATTGATCGACTATTACAACCAGTGGTCCAGAACATTCCAACGTACCTTAAAGATACCACAGACTTCCTTAATTGCATTAAGGAGATCACAGCATTAAGCCAAGAGTGTATATTGTTCAGCATGGATGTCTGTAGCCTATACACATCCATTCCACATGAGGAAAGGATTCAAGCAGTAGAATGGCTTTACTAAATTCACCAGCCATCAGAGGAGATCCCCAATTCATCATGAAACTCTTGAGCCTAATACTGAAGAACAATTACTTCAGATTCCAGGGACATTTTCACCTCGAGGCAACAGAACCCTCAATGGTCTCAGCGATGGCCTCGGTATATGCAAATAGCTTTATGTACAGATTTGAATATATGTATGTACTACAAAATCTAGAATGGTCGAGCAAAATACTCTTATGGAAAGGGTTCATGGATGATATTTTCCGAATCTGGTGTGGTACAATGGAAGAATTGACCATATTTTTCAATTATCTGAACTCAGTACACCAGAGCATCAAATTCACTATAGAAAATGGAACACCGTCCCTACATTTTCTTGATGTCTGCTTGGAGATCAAAAATAACCAGATCAGTACCAACGTCTACCACAAACCCAAAGAGTGAACAATCTCCTGCATTTTACAAGCTTTCACCCCAAATTCATGACAGGGAGCCTACCATACAGTCAAATCTTGAGACTCAAGAGGATCATTTGAGATCCAGCCGGTCTTGACATTGAATGCACAAAATTATTGGACACATTTGAAAGGAGAGGCTATCCACATACAGTCCTGGAGGAGGCAAGAGATAGGCATCCAATTTGAGTAAAGAACACCTGCTTACTCCAAGAATAAAGAACAAAGAGACTCCTCTTCTCTATATATCCAAATACTCAAGACAAAGTTTCCAAGTGGGGAACACCATCAAGAAACATTGGAACATTCCACAGAGTGACCCACTACTGCATAAACTGTTTCCAAAGTCACCAATGATGATTTTCAAGAGAGGCCGCAATCTAAGGGATAAATCGGTCAGAGCTGAGAAACCTCCAAAGGAAAAACAATTGCTGCTAAAGACACGGAAGATGGGCACCTGCCCCTGTCTAGGATGTAAACATTGCAACAATATGATCAAAGGAGATACTATTGCACATTCTCAAACGTGTAAGAAATTCAGACTGAGAGATTTTGCCACTTGCACCTCAACAGGTGTTATCTACATGATCAAATACCCTTGTGGCAAACTTTATGTGGGCCAGACCACAAGACCAGTAAAAGATAGGATCATGAACATAAATCAAACATCAGGTGTAAAAATATAAAATCTCCCTTAGCTAAACATTTCACTGAAAGCAATCATACAGTGGCCCAGGTGAAATTCCAAGTCTTGGAAATAGTCAAGAAACCATACAGAGGTAGGGATTATAGAATCATACAGAGGCCCAGGTGAAATTCCAAGTCTTGGAAATAGTCAAGAAACCATACAGAGGTAGGGATTATCCTCTCATGTAAGGAGAAATTGTGGATACACCTTTTGGACAGTTTGAACCCAAAGGGACTCAACGAGGAGTTCTCCCTCAAATGCTTCATCTGATGATGATCTTAACTGTGACACTTGGACAAGCATTATGAACAAGGACCAAAAGATAACCCGAGATTAAGGCACTTGAAACATAGGAACCTTAGAGTACTGAAAATGTCATGTAACTGGAAACAAGGGTGGAACATGTGTTAAATTAACATTAGTCTGGGAAATGTTCACCGGCCCACCCATAATAATAAATGTAGTAGATGATCCACCACACAAGAAGCAATGTTTAATATTAATCCAAAACTCTTGTGGATCCTTAATGTTATCTATACCAGAATGCCGCATAGTCCATGTATGATTGATTAACACCAAGGGAGTGTTAACCAGTACTCACTGTTGATCGCTAGTCCTACTTTTATGTTTATCAACTTTACTCTTTTCCCCACGCCTTGTTTCTGATTCAGTATGTATGAATCATTGCTATTGTTGCATCAGTAATTAGCTGCATTAGAATTTTGAAATCATCCACACAGATAGTGAGCCATATTATGTATAGGCTCACTAGAACGCATAAGATGGCGCCCAAGTTATGCTCATCCCGACCATGCTTCAAACCATTGATGACATCACGTGAATCTTAACTGAACCCTTCTTCACTTTCTATATTGCACATTCCATACATGGGGGACAGAAACACACGCTGTTAACTGGCATCTGGCGAGGAATCCTTGACTTCGCAGAAACCCACCAGGGAGCACGCGAGGGTCGCGGCTCATTCACACCAGAGCATGTGCATCTCCTACTCAGCGCGATTCAAGAGAATAGTAAACCGCAAACGTTGCATCCTTTGATAGAGACATTCAGTCCAACCAGTGAGAGTTTATGGGGCACATACATTGACCTAAGGAGAGGGTAATATCCTAGATTTAATGACCATATGTTAAATATTCCTTTTTAGACACATCTCGGACACACCGCACTCAGCGCCACTAGAAAGATTTAGAATCTGGAATGAAGGCCATAGCCATGAGCAGTCAGTAATAAAGGCACCTGGGGAAATAGAACACTGCACCTATTGAAACTGGTGAGATTGATTATGTTTATTTCAGAGGACTCATGCATGCCCATTATAGATAAGAACTCCCCTTTATGACATACTCTATCATGCTCTATCCATAGGAGGTTCCATGCTCCGAGGCAGGATCACAATCCATGCTTATAAGCACAGCACTTAGAAACACATACTTCGAAGACCCTCACAGGAAGTCTAACAGACACCAATATTAAGGTATGCTTCATTTACAATAGAACTGGGCCTCTGGCAGTCTAGACAGAGGGCAGTAATATTAAACCTAGGATAACTGGAATGAAGACTGAGTAATGGGACCAGAGCATCATAGGAGGATGTATTCCTTGTCTACCGAATGCAGCAAGATTATCACAATGTGAGTCAATAGTCTCCATCAAATGAGTATACTAGCCAAGACCAGAAGTACAAGACCTAGACAGATGTTTGTGGATACCACCCAGAATTCTCGATGCAACAATGGTCATGATACTGCATACACCTTCAAACCAGTGTATCCCCCTAAATAACTTTTTCAGTCATGATGATGTCAAATAGGCTAGACAGTCTTAAATTTGTTTTACCTTTTATTTTGCTCCTAAATACTGGTTACCCCTAGACCTATTTGTGCTTCTCTAAGATAATCATTGTTCAACCACTGACTGCAAGGTAAAATACTTATAGATTTTTTTCTCTACTTTTTTCTATATTGTCATTTTTTTTTTTATGGTTTTATTACAAACCTTTAAAAAGAGAAAAATTAACATACAATCCAAATTAATGAAAGCTCACAAATCATCCGCTATTACCCCGGACTTTTACTGTTAACAGCAGCCTCCAATACAGACCTCAGGATGTCCTAGCGGGTTGCTCCACCGGGACGGCGTATAAGGGGTCTTTTACGACTCGAAGAAAAGAAACTAATGCGTACAACACCACTCTGTTTGACCCATCAAACAGGGCTCTCCACCAGTCGTCTCGATTTAGGAATTGAAAGTTCGTTGTTATTGGGCTAAAGATGTTATTTCTTTCCCTCTCCAACTCGGGACATACTAAAATCAAATGTTTAAGTGTTTCCTTGTTGGTGGAGCAGAACCGACACGTGAGGTCCAGGTCCGTAGATTGGGACCAGTAGCAAAGGCGTTCCTTGGTTGGCATGGCATTCAGCCTAAACTGCAAATAGGAGGCACGAGACCACTGGTCCGGGAAGCACGACAGATAGGGCGGGACCCAGCCATAGGCTCTTGCCTCGGCCGGCGCTTCAAGCATAGATTTAGAAGCAGCTCTTTGGGTACAGGTGTAAATCCAATCATTTCTCCAAAGCTTTAGTTTTGCAGCATCAGGATTCTCGAGCAACAATTGCATCGTGATGTCATAGGAGATGAGCACGTCATGACATAACTTATTCCATTGGAATAAGATTGAGGGGGCTTTGGCGAGTTCTAGACTGTGAAGGATCTCCATCTGGGGGGTTGGATTGCTTGAATTTAGTTTCCTAAAGACACTTAACAAATTCCAAGCAACTCTCGCTTGAATTGAGATGTACCCAAGCTCATATCTGGCACAAACAGTAGAGGTGCCTTTAGGCAAATGGAGAACCCTGGACCAAAAAATGCTTTCCAAAGAGCTCCACACTTCGGACCCACAACCAAAAGCGTTTTCACCGGCGTAAATCAATGAGGGTACCACCTTCTGCTGGAAAAAGGTTATCGTTGGTCTTAGAGAGAATTTCCCAAATTTTGTATTAATCAAGACTGCTTGGCATGCCAATTGTCGGCATTTTTTCTTGGCTGCGCCCACCCAGGGTGCGTCATTTCTACTCGCACTTAGTTGCATTCCCAAATATCTGGTGTTAAGTACGTGCCCAATGGGTTCTTTATTCACATACCATTTAAATTTCTGCCCATTAGGTTTGAAACCTTGCAGTCTTTCAAAAACGATGACTTCACATTTCCCTCTATTAATAACCAGCCCGTTGTCAGTTAGGTATTTTTCCACGGCAGCGAGTTTCCGCTGTAAACCTATGGGAGTTGAGTCCATCAGAATGATGTTATCTGCGTAGACTATGTAGTCTACATGTGAGCCGTGAAGTTTAGGTGGGAAAGTGCGTAGACCATTGAAAACATCTTTGATATCAGATATAAACAGGTTAAATATAATTGCCGCAAGAGGGCAGCCTTGCTTGACACCTCGAAAGGTGTTAATGGGTGAAGATAGGTTACCCTTTTGGTCCAAGCGAACTCTAACGGTCGTATTCGTGTGGAGTTCGTGGATAGCGGACAGTAGACTTTCAGGACAGTTCCATTTGGTCAGTTTAGACCATAGCAAATCTCTATTTATACTGTCGAACGCCTGGGACAAGTCAACCAGTGCGAGATAGATTTTAGAATTTGATCGCAGTGCTTCCATTTTCAGTAAGTTCAGTATTAGAAGGTTAACACCGCAGCCCAACCCTTTAATGAAACCAGTTTGTCTGGGGTCCACCTGGTTGCAATGTGTGGACCAGTCCGTCAATTTTTGTTGTAAAAGAGTGGCGTAGACCTTACCCAGCACATCAAGAAGTGCAATTGGTCTATAGTTCTTTGGGTTGCGACGTTCGCCTTTTTTGAAGATGGGTATGATCACTGCAGATTTCCACGATGAAGGAGTCTCGCAGCATTTGACAATCCTGTTGAACAGCAGCTCACAGAAGGTGGTCCATACTTCTGGCTGAAGTTTGAGCGTATAATTAGTTAAGCCATCTGGACCAGGGGCTCTTGAGTTATTCAGATTCTTGATGACTCTAAGAATGTCCTCGTGCTCGAATACTGGGTCCCAATGTGACAGGACACGAGGGGTCCATATGTCGACCTCATTGGTTTTACTGAAGAGGTCGGCGTAGAAGGATACCCACTCAGACTCAGAGACCAGGTTTGCCTGAAGAGCATGTTGTGGAGCAAGATTATCGTTTATCAATCTCCAGTAGTCAGCAGAGTTGGAGCTCTTCATTTTTGATAGCATAAGCTCTGCGTCATTTTGCATCATGATGCACTTGTGAGATTTAAGCCAGTTCTTATAGCCTTGTTTGAATTTTTTTGCAAGACCAATGGCAACAGTAGGCATTTGTTTGCGGGCCGTTCTTAACTGCCAGCGTAGAAGGCGTTTCCGTTGTTGCACCTGGAGGTCAAATTTATGTTTCGATATAAATAGGCTGTTTCCCATGAGAGATCTGAGTTCTTGGTATTGGATTAAGAGATGGTTGCATTCCAAGGATTCGGACAGCTGGTAACTCGTCAAAATGTGGCCCAACTCGGTAGAATCTATATTTAGCCGAGTCCTTCCGGCTCCTGTTCTCACTGAGAAAGCCCAGCGATCCCGGTGCGTTCTGCCATTTGCCACAAATGACAAGACCACCATATCACTGTGGTCACTGTGCTTCATTGTTTGAACAGACAAGCCGGTCGTTTTCATGTGAATCCTATTGGATACAAAGATGTAATCTAAGGTAGAGCTAGAATCCCCTCGTCTCCAAGTTGGGGCTGCGGGAATATCGCCCAGGGTTTGACCATTCAGCATCACCAAATCCCGCAGCTCCATTTCCAGACACCACTGAGTTTTCAGATGAAGTTCTACGGAGTTAGCATTCTTCTTGAGCCCTGGTGCGTTTAAATGACTAAGGCAATCGATGTTAAGGTCGCCGCAAATGATCAAGTCATATAGCTGGCCAGATTCCGTGTGCTCATATATTGTCATTTTACAGTTCAACTGAGGCTCAAGAAGAAGAGTTGTTTAACTCGAAACGCGTCAGCCTTTTAAATTGAACTTTACACAGGCAATGTTGGAATTGCTAACACAAGCTGTTTGGGACTTTGAATATGCATTACAGAAGAATAATAACTTTCTGTTCACATTAAATTATTTATGAAACAAATACCCAGTGTTGTATTGACATTGATAACTGTTGAAATCTGAAATACAAACCATGTTCTCGAATTATTAGAACATTGATAACCGTCTATTGACGGGATAACTATAGTGTGCAGGGCACGGGAGGGTTCCAAACCTGGATCCTCTTTTCTTGTTTGCATAAAGGTCCAGCACAACTTTCAGGCCCGCCTGGTTCTTCTTCAGAATGGCGAAAATCCTGGAGTAAAAGCCACAGCCTCGCTGGGAGGCTGGGACCTCCTCCGCTGCCTGGCTCTCTACGAGTGACCGGATATCTGCCAAAAGAGTTGCTGCCCCAACCTGTGGGAGAGGAGGAGAGGCTGAAATAGGAAGGCAGAACCCCATGGATACGGATAAGATCCAAGGGTCAGTGAAATTCTGGCACCAGAAATGTGCGTGGAGGGCAAGCCTGCCCCCCGCCGGAGATACGTGGACCCGAAGGGGCGTGTCATGCTTTCTTTCCCTCGGAGGCTGCCGCTGAGGAGGGGGGTTGGAAAAAGCCCTTGCTCCCTGCCCCCTTTTTGTTGCTTGCACCGGTTCTGAGACGGCAAGCGGTCCGGCTGCCTGGATCTGCGTTCCTGGAAGCCGCAGAACCCTCCATATGTATGACCCCTTTCTGAGCGCTGCTGAGATTGGGTGTACAATTTAGGCGTAGTCTTTGTAAGGAAGGATAAAGACTTTGCTATTTGTGAGCTGTTTTTCTTCTTGTCCAGTTCTTCGTCCGTAGAGGAGTGGAAGAGGTCCTCCCTCGAACGGTAGATCTAGTATGCGTTCCTGGACATCCAGGTTGAATTTGTTGCCCGGAGCCAGGCTGTTCTTCTCATGTCCGTGGCAATACAGATGGCATGGCCAGAGGTATCAATATGGGCCACTGTGGATTCCATGAGGTCATGCGCTACCAGCTTGGCCTCGGCTAGCCCGCCTTAAAGCGTGATTGGCTCTGGGTGGGGAGTTCCAGGAGGAAGTCCGCAATTTCCTGACATAGTTTTTGGTTGGCGGCTGCCAGCATGGCATCGCTGTTGGCTTGACGTAGATGGAAAGAGGCATTGGAATAGAGTTTCTTGCATACGCCTCCAAGATCTTCTCCTCCTTGCCGCAGAGGAAGAGGCTGAGGACGACTGGGGCTTGGAGTATACTGATGCTGCAGCAATCACAGAGGAGTGTGGCTGAGGATGGGCCGAAAGCAGAGTGTATCCCCCTCCATCTGCCTGTACTTGCCATCCAGGCGCCGATTGACCGGCTGGGCTGAGTGGGGCATGAACAAACCCTTCTTGGCCAGGAAGACTACATCGGTTTTCATTGGAATACCTGTTTTGGCAGAGGGGCGTTGTGTGAGGACTTCAGCCAGAAACCCCTCTGCCGACTGCTCGACCTCGGGTTGGGTGGAAGCCCAGGTACTCCGCCAGACCAGCAAGACTTTCGTGGAAGGCCCTGGCTGAGGATGGCGTGTCCGGATCCTCCTCCTCATCCGCATCCTGCAGATCTGGGGGATCATGCAGAGGAGGAGGAGTAGTTGGTGCCGGAGGCTGGGGTACAGGGACCGCAGCCGGAGGCTGAGGAGGCGGCGGAGTTGGTTGTGGAGCCGTGGGAGGCACCTGCACCGGGGCCTGGGTGCCCAATGGGGGCATCTGTGGTGCCGCTAGCATGGTGGGAATGACTTCCCTGATGGCATCTTTGAGGATAACCTTCATCTGAGGTGACTTCATGAGGCCGAGGAACTTCTCGAAGAGCACCTCCTCACTGGCCAAAGAGGTGGAAGGGGTGCCGACTGTATAGCAGGGAGCTGCTGGAGCAACTGCGTACCCTGTCCATATGGACGTAAAGGAAAGCTGCCCTGCGCACATGAGGGGTAGACTGTAGGCCACATACCTGGTTGAGGCCAGTCCCACCTTGACACTCGTTCTTCGCCGAATTCCTCGAATGGCGTCGGACGGGTGCCTCTTTCTGGCACAGCGGCCATTTTGTCAAGCTGCCTGTCACGTGCCTGCGACGTGTTGCTCGGCCCGCTGGGCCCGGCCTCCTCCAAAACTCTTGTGTGTGGATCACGAGGCCTACCCTGCTCCTCGGGCATAGGCCCGGTAGGTGTGACACCCTCAAACCGGGGGTCGGTAGAACTGCATTTAGGTGCCCCCTCAGAATTATTGCCGGTATTAGGGCGTAGCCCCTCAGCCATTGTGCCGGTAAAAGGGTGGAGCCCCTCGGGTAAAGACCCGGTACAAGAACCTTGCAGTCTCTCAACACTGACATCGGGAGGATCCGAGGATCCCTCGACTCGAAGGCCGGTAGCTGAAGCAGCCTCAGTGCACGTGCTGGTAGAAGGACCTGACTGGTCCCCCCCACGCGGGAAAGTCCCTGGGAATGAGTCTCCCATGCGGGTTGCGATGGAGAATATCGGCCCTACCTTGGGCCTGGTTCGGTGTTTCACAAAGTTCTTGAGATCCTCTGGAGACGACCACTGGAAGAGCTCCCTCCACCTGGTTAGTCTGTTCTTCAGCGCCTTCGAGGACACTGAATCACACGGCGAGATTGCCAACTGTGGTCTGGGCCAAGGCAACGTAGGCAGAAGGCGTGGGGGTCTGAATTTGGGAAGAGCTTGTTGTAGGATGGACACCTGCTGAACCCTGTAGAAGTCGACATGCGCCGAGGATGAGCGTGACGCTTGAGGAACGAGTACCTGAATGATAAAAAAGACAAAAAAAGACAAAGAGAAGAAGTATCTGCGTGTGGAATTACATGGCCGAAGTCAAACCCAGGAGCTCTGGTGAATTCGGCTCATTCCCGTCAACGCGGAAAAGGGGACTGAGGTGTGGCGACGGAGGGCGGAGTCAGGGCAGCGCATGCTCCCTGGACAGCTCCCCAGCGCCTCTAAATTCTAAGGGGAAGAAGGTTTTTTCTGGTGAAAAAGGTTCAGCGTCCCGTCCCTTGGAAGGGACGCTATACAGTATGGAGGAAAGGTGACGGGACGTAAGAGTACATATCATTCATTCATTATTTAACATTTCCTTTCACAAATTTGTATATCTGAAAACATGGACTTCAATTCCCATAATGCACCTTGTGGCAGTTCTCATTTCCTTGTTATTCCTATGCATCAGTCTTGGTATCATAATCCCCAGAAGCCCTAGAGATCAGTACTGCTTTCACTTTCCCAGGACCAGAGAGTGAGGAGGCAGATTACCTTTAGGTATGCTGCTCCAGGTGCTGCTAATGAGCCTGCTTCAGCACAGAGCAGGTCAGTATTTAAGCAGCTACCTGCAGGAGCACATGGCTGTTGCATTGAGTTCGCTCCCAGCCCTTTGTGCCTTGAGCCTCTGAATTCTGCTGTTTCCTGTTGCTGCCAGAATCTGCTCCTGTTCCAGTGCCCTGCGCTCCCTGCCTTGCAGCCCTGCTACTCTGCCTACTCTTCCCTGCCTTCTGCCCTGCTCCTCTGTGCTTCCTGCACTGCGCCCCTGCTCCCTTGCCTGCAGTCTTCTGTGCTCTGTCTGCAGCTCCTTGCTCTCTACCACCTATTATCTTGTCCCATGCCTGCAGATCCTTGTTCTATGCCCGTATTCCGTCTTACCTGACTTTAGCTTTCAAGTTTCCAGTCGTGAGCTTTCTTGTTATCTGTTTGTAGTCCTGCCTTTGTTATTGCAGGCCAGGTTTACAGTTCCTTGAATTCCTTTTCACCATTCTGCTGTTCGGTCCTTTTTTTCCTAGTCTAGAGTTTCAGTCCTGAGTTTTCTTGTACCTGGTCTATAATTCAGTCCACTGTTGCTTGATTCCGGTCCTTAGTTTCTAGTCTGCAGTTCCAGTCGCCTGTCCATTGCGCTTAGATTCTTTTCTTCTTTCTACTTAATTTTCCTCTTTCATTCCAGCTGAACCTTGCTTAATTTGATTGCCTTTTCTTCCCTAGATATTTCTGTTACCGTTCTTGTCCTCACTCGTGCTTGTTACTCATTTGTTCAGAGTTTTACTCATTTGTTCAGAGTTTGGCTGCTGGGTTTCCCACCAGGAAACCTCTGCCCCTTCCTTTGTCTCGTTTTACTTGTAGTCTATAGTGAATTTAATGTAACAGTGTGTTGCATTTGGTTCCCTCAGAGGGCATCTGCTGCAGGTTCTGGCTGGACCCATAACGGCTTGTCTAGTGTAAGTACACTCCTTTTTTGTGCTCTAGGGTTCAGACACAGAGCCACACGTGCTGCCCCCTTCCATGGGCTTCCAGGGTGTGGTGCTGTAAAAGTAACTTACACTGAGGCATTGAGATTCCCTTTTATTTGTGCGCAGTCTTCAGTACAACCTGTGTATACACTATTAGTGGGATTCCTCATTGTTTGTCCAGTGCATGGTTCCCATCGCTTCTTGTTCACCATTGAGGTCTGCCTTTTCTTCCTGTTCCGTTGTTCAGAATTACCATGGCTATTCTTCCTTCTTTTTTACCCGCCTGCTGAAGGCGCTTGCCTGCGCTCTGAAATCAACACAGCCACCAACACCTACCTGCGTGGCCCGTGCGACCCCTGATGAAACCATTCCGGAACGATTTCATAAAAAAATATAAGTACAGGAATGGTGAAACTTAATTTAAAAAAGTAGAGGAGCACTGCTCCCTCCCACTTCGACCACTGCTCACAGCCTAGTCATTGAATTGTTTGGGGGCCCTGCATTTGAAGGATTTTCTCAATTCCTACTGGGCACCATGTATGCACTGTATTAATGCCTGTATGCAGAACTCTAGAAAACCATTACTGTGCACCTGTTTCTTGATATTCCGCCAGGGTACCATGGTTTCCACCACTGAATTAATTTCCAGGATTGGTATGCATTTTTCTGAGGATAACAACACTGGCATGTTCTTACTTCTGCACCTCATACCAGGCCTTTTGAAGGCTATCTTGTTTCTACCTATCATGTTCAGCACTCTAATACCTATGTGTTCTTATCGCTTTATACAATCTTTTAACATGCCATGTGCTGAGAGGTCGTAGTCACATTGCACAGTTTTGCTTTGAATATCCTATTCGCATACTAGTGTTTCATTCCACGGCCCATTTCATGCACTGGACTCAGGTCGGTCTGCAGAAAAACGACATTATTATCATCGCTGTAAAATCATGTCTTAATATTCCACCTAAGAGCCCTGTCCCCTACTGAGTTTACTAAATTGTTATGCATATTGTCCCTTTGCACAGTTGGTTCTGAATTTTCCAGCCAGGTCCCTAAGGTTTACACTTCACATTGTATTCTGAGGTTCGGCTTTAGGGTCCGGAGCATGGCCTGAAGGTGCTAAATATGTCATGTTAATGAATAACACAAATTTTCTTTCAAGCGAATACAATCCGGTATTCAGCAGTCATTTTTTTTACTATACATGAAAGAGCCGTAACTATGATCTAGTAAAACCTCTTTCTTTTAATAACTTTAGCCTGGTTTTCTATCTCATGTTGACAGTTTAAAGATCTATCAATGTTATAGTATGTATAGACTGTTGACTCTATGAATTTGTGCCTAAAGATTTTTTCTCACACAACCACACAGTTTGTATTATTTGGCATTACAGTCTTTTGTATACAGTTAGATAGGTTCAGTCCCGATGATATTACAGCATACTCCTCATGGCATTCACGGTGCATTGGCCACAGTACTCAGCACAGAATGCGTTCCACATCACGTGACCAAGCAGGTATGGCTCTTCACTTGGTCTGGCTCACCTTCCCTGCCCTCTTTCCCCATGTGCTCTACACATTCACACAGGCATCTTTTGGCTTTGTCACTTCGGGCAGTTGGCAGGGCAGTCCCAGATTATTTCCATGTCACTTCGGGCAGTTGGCTTGGCATCCCAGATTATTTCCATGTCACTTCGGGCAGTTGGCTAGGCGCTCCCAGATTATTTCCATATCACTTTGGGCATTTGATTTGGCAGTCCCAGATTATTTCCATGTCACTTCGGGCAGTTGGCTTGGCACTCCCAGATTATTTCCATGTCACTTCGGGCAGTTGACTTGGCAGTCCCTGATTATTTCATGTCACTTCGGGCAGTTGGTTTGGCAGTCCCAGATTATTTCCATGTCACTTCTGACAGTCAGTTTGCCAGTCCCAGATTATTTCCATGTCACTTCGGGCAGTTGGTTTGGCAGTCCCAGATTATTTCCATGTCACTTCTGACAGTCGGCTTGGCCGTCCCTGATTATTTCCATGTCACTTCTGACAGTCGGTTTGGCAGTCCCCGATTATTTCCATGTCACTTCGGGCAGTTGGTTTGGCAGTTACTTCGGGCAGTTGGTTTGGCAGTCCCAGATTATTTCCATGTCACTTCGGGCAGTTGGCTAGGCACTCATTCAGTTTTTTCCTCTAACAATGATCACACGCTCATCACCTCAACTCCCTCGTATTTTTCCAACTCTTTCTCTCTTATTCTCCTACATCTGCTTTACCCCCCCCCCCCGTCCCCTTGATGTCCTTTTCCTCACAGACCATGTCAGGCCCTTGGAGGGGGCACAATAACCTGTTCTCTGAACAAGCCTCTTTGCTGTAAGAAAACTACAGTGATTAATGGTGCAATATCAAGTATCAATATCAAATGGTGCAATGGCCTCCCTTGGTGCTGCACCTGCACCCATCCACAAAGCAAGAAACCTTGGAGTCATCTTTGACTCCACTCTCTCCTTCTACTCTCACATTTCAGACATCTCTAAAAAATCTAACTATCAGCTTCACCTCCTCAGAGGTACTCTACATTTTCTCACTTTCCCCCAGAGGCTCACTGTCTCCAGAGCCCTGGTTCTCTACTGACTGGACTATTGCCACAGCCTCTTCCTCAATCTCCCTTCTTCTGCCCTTCGCCCTCTGCAACTCATCCAGAACAGAACTGTAAGACGTATCCTTGGCCTCAAGCCCAGGGACTGCATCTCTCCAGCACTGAAATCACAATTCAAGACCCTTTGCATTGTTCACAAGGCTTTCTGGGGCCTGGGACCTACCTACCTGCAACGCTGCCTACCTAAATACTGTCCCACACGAACCCTCTCCTCATCTACCTCCAACCTTCTGCGAGTGACCCGGTTCTCCAAGCAGAGATTTGGAGGGAGATCCCTATCCTCAGCAGGTGCCGCCCTCAGTTTTGAGCCGGATCGCCTTAAATTCTGGAAACTCAAGACTTTCTCTTCTCCTCTTCCTTCTTTCTCCCTCTACCCTGCTAACCCAGTTCTCTGCATTTTCCCTCCATACACTCCTCTTCCTTACAGCATGCTGACTGGCCGCCGGGTGTACCTCAGAGTCTCACTGGTCCCCGGCACAACCGCCATTCCTCTCTCGCACTTGCCTCAGGGCCCTACACCTGCACTGAGAAATTAACCCTAGAGAGTGGCTCTCTTTGCACTTACCCCAGTCTCAACCGGCCAGGTGCACTTGATCCTCCCACTCCCTGTGACCCTCTGTGCACTTGCTCAATCCACACGCACCGCGCCGGAAGATCGTCTGTCTGTTCTCCCTTGTCTTCACTCCTTAATTGCACTGTTAAAACTGCAGAATTGCCATCAGATTTATTTGCTGTCTCCCAAACTGTTAAATGTATTGTTGTACGCACTTACTCTGCCTGTGCAGACTATTATCGTCTCAGAATTTCAAGGGCTCTGAGTGACTGTTTTTTCCCAATGTACCCACGCTCCTTGAGCGCTTTGAAACACTTGCCTGTGTATAGGCGCTATATAAATAAAAAATACCATACCTACCATACCAAAGCCTATTAACATAAACTAACTACTGCAGCAAGAGCTTTGGCAGAGAGCTAAACTTTTCTATGCGCAGACCTAAAATTGGAAGCGTGACTATCAGGATGTTGAAACATACTCAGCAGTAAGCAACGCATGCAAATGAGGGAGGAAACTATTAAGTGTTTGAAACACGTGCTCTCCCACACCCCTGGGAAAAAAAAATTCCATCGTACGTGAGAACAAAGGAGATCACTGTTGAACAGTAAATCAAGCAGCATTTACATGGCGAAATTCATCGTGGGAGAGGAAAGCACATGTCGGTTACCTGCATAGTGACAACAAGTTCCTTCCCAGGCACCAGCTGCAAACTGACAACACTCGCGAGAAATCCAATTAAACTGACAACATTCGCGAGAAATCCAACAACGAGCGATCGCCGCATTCCATGACCTGTGACCTCGAACTAAAGTGTGACCTACAATATTATATAATATTCTTGCTGCAGAGCGGCATAGCGCGGCTCTCGGCATTATCCGGCAGCCACGTGAAAGGCGGTCTGGCATATGACAGAGATATTGCAAAAACGTTTTGGCCAACGTTTTTGGCTCGCTGCAAAGGGTGTACCTGCAAGCGCCTGCTCTTAATGACTAGCCTACATTTCAGGCACGTGCTGTGTATCCGAATGGTATAAGCCACAATTAGTGTATCTTTTCTACCCTGTGCTTTACCATCAACAACATTGAACGCTTTTTGAACTATCGTAGCATGACTCCATTGCCAGAGATTGACCGCGTGCATGATAACGAGCGTCAATAGAAAATGGAGCCGGTGGCTAGCACAACATCCTACAAGAAGCGGGCTGGCAGATTCCCAGAAGTGTTCTGCACGTTTTCCGGTGCATCTGACAGCCAAGTGAGCAAGGGCCACATGCAATGACCTGTCTGTCACGTTGCATGACACGGCAAAGCGTGACTTTGCCCTACCTCTTTCTCAGAGGCAAACCGCCTACAGAAACACGTCCACATTTAAGCATTACAGTCGGGACTCGTCTGTGACATATATGTACAAAAATAACAATTGCACGTACTTGCAACCGGATCCACACGGCAGACATTGAGAATGTGTACCCTGTTGCATGACTGGCTAAAGCTAAAAGCTGGAGGCAGGCCTGAGTCAGGGCGAATTCCTTCGACACTGATGCATGTCGACAAAGGGTGTACAAATGAACAAGAAGCAATGTCCAAGGGGCAACCATCTTTCCACAACACATCACCCCCTGCCGCGACAGAATTTTTTGTTCATTTTTTTTTCATTTAAAATCCGGGTTCAGGAAAGGGATTGCTGCAACTGTGGACGCATGAGTTAACCAACAAATCTACATAATACTTCAATTGCTGGACACCAAATAAATGTTATAAGTGCTTGGCAATCGCCACAATTGCTGGGAGGGCTCGAACTACACACCCTCCACTCACAGATTGCTTAGGCACTGGCATAACGGGGGCCCGCCACCACATGTCCCCGGAGGGGGCCCCCTTGGACTAAAACAAAAACATTTTTATTTATTTTTTTAATTCCGAGGGCTCCCCTCCCCCCATGACATGGAAGCCTCTAGGCTGGAGGCCTCCATGTGGGAGAGCTCTATGACTTCCAAAAGAAAACATTACTTTTTGAAGTCACTCTGCCTTCATAAAGAAATGATTTCCATTATGGTTCAGTCCTTAACAGAAATTATTTCTTTATGAAGTTGGAGTGAAGTAATAGGGCTCCCCTCAACCCCATGACGTGCGCGTGTGTGAGTGTATAGTGAAAGGGTGCACACTTAAATGTATGGGTAGCTGCCTGGGTGTGCCTGAATGATGGAAGGGTGCACACTTACATGTATAGGTGGCAGCCTGTGTCAGTGTGCCTGTATGGTGAAAGGGTGCACACTTAAATGTATGGGTGGCTGGATGTGAGTGTGTGTGTATGTTGAATGGTGTGTGTGCTTGCGTTTGGGGGCGCAACGGGGGGGGGGGGTTGCTAACCCTACAAATGTTGGAAGAGGTGCTAACTTCACAGGCAGTGGGGGAGGGGCAAACTTATTTGTGTGGGGCATCTAACTTCTTTATGCATTCTAATGCAACTATTTCAGTGCAGCTTCAATGTTACACGCAGTTAACTCTCTCCTTTAAGTCTGAAAGCACCCACTAATGGACTGCTGTGAGAATAAGCTGTCTCCTGTCCCTCTCTAACCTTCCAATCACTTCCCTGGCATGCAAGTACTAAACCCACATCAAGATTTTAATTGCCTTAATAATTATCCATTTGAATGCAGGTACTAAAAGTGAAATGCTTTACGTTAGTAATTGCTGTGCCATTGTTAACAGCGGAACCCAGGTGCCATTTAACATCTGTGTCCTGTTCTGTCCAGCAAAGGCTCAGTAGGTCAGCCAGGTCGAGTCAACAGAGCCCTAAATTTCAGGAGGGGGTTCGGGTTCGGGCTGAAGCTCAGTCAGCTCAATGGTGTGGAGGTGTGTGGGAGGGGGGTATCCCTACAAAATATCGCCGTACATATGGCCATTTGTCTGGCCGTAGGCAATATTTTTGGGGAGATATTTTGTGGGAGCGGGGGTTGCGGGGGTCTCCCTTGCACAGTTTAAAATAATGCAGGGGTTTCAGGGGTGTCCCCCGCAGGGTCCATGGGTCAATATCGCCGCAAAAATATGGCGATATTTTTGTATCGCGATATTTTTGCTGGGATATTAACACATGGAACCGGGAGGGGTGGGGTGGGGTGGGATGTTAATGTTAAAGGATATTTGTACCGCGCACTATCACCACCGGAGTGGTCCCCTGGCGCTCTGGCAGCTCTGAAAAAGGGAAGGGGGGTGAGTTAGTGGGAATAAGCTGGAAAAGTACAAGAGAGCAGTGATGTGCCGTTGGCAGCCTCAGCCCGGTGGGTCTGTTGACTGCTAACATTCAATTTCTATCTATATATGACGTGGGCTAAGTTAAGAATTCCATCTAAGTGCGGCACATACTAACATTCAATTTCTATCTAGATGCAGAGTAGGCTAGAGTTAAGAATTCCGTCCAAGTGTAGCATATGCTAACATTCACATTTCTATCTAGATGCGACGCAGGCTAGAGTTAAGAATTCTGTCTAAGTGTGGCACATGCTGACATTCAATTTCTATCAAGATGCAAAGTAGGTTAGAATTAAGAATTCCGTCTAAGTGTGGCATATGCTAACATTCACGATCTTACCTAGATGCGACGCAGGCTAGAGTTAAGAATTCTGTCTAAGTGTGGCACATGCTGACATTCAATTTCTATCAAGATGCAAAGTAGGTTAGAATTAAGAATTCTGTCTAAGTGTGGCACATGCTAACATTGGGAAGTATGTTCGTAAGTAATGCAAAACAACGTTTACGGTCCAGCCATGAGTAGATTTAGGTCGGTGGTCATTAGTCTCCGTAAGTGTGCATAGTGTAAGTTTATGGCAGTGTACTTTATGGAGAGGTAAGATAGAGTGGCAGGGGCTTGCTCTACACCCCACCCAAGCCACACTTACAGTTTTTGTTGGTGTCTGTTGATTGCTGGCTTCATTGGCCTCCCCTGCGGACACCTGCAGACACATCTTGGAGCCGCCAATGTAGGAGCTGCCCTTGACCCAGGAGCCCTTAGCCGCAGGGGCTGCCAGGCAGTGGGCTGACCATGGAGGAACAGTTAAGGCCAGGGAGCAAGCCAATCACGGGAGGTGAGGGCTGGGAGGCGGGCTTTGGGACGGGGTAGAGCATCAGGGAGAGCCGGGGCTGCAAGGCAGCATGTGGGGCATGGGGGCAGCAAAAAGCAAGGCCCAAGATTTTAGAGGGGCCAGGGGGCTCAAGGGGGTTCACCTGCTCACCTGGGGACGCCGGATATTAAATGCGCGATCCCCGGGTGCAGCAAGCGTGGTCTTCTGTGCCTGATGCAGGCATCCAATCACGGGAGGTGGAGGGCTGGGGGGCGGGCTTTGGGACGGGGAAGAGCATCAGGGAGAGCCAGGGCTGCAAGGCAGCACGCAGGGCCTGGGTGCAGCAAAAAGCCCCTCTTCCATTTCTCCTCTCTTCTCTCACTCCCATCACATCTGATGAGGTCTGATGAGGTCGCCAGACAAGTCCGGTCTATGAAGGCCTCATCCAAACAGGTGGACCCCTGCCCCTCTAGTACCATTAAGGACAACATTGACTCTCTCTCTCCAGCCTTGGCTGATCTCTGAAATCTCTCTTTTGCCACTGGAGTTTTCCCAGCTTCTTTTAAGGACTCCTTTGTGCACCCCCTGCTTAAGAAAACCTCTGCTTTCGTGGGCAAACTCCTGGAGAAGCTGGCTATCTCTCAGCTCACCCTCCACACTGAATCTGCTGGTTGCCTCCACAACCATCAGTCTGCCTTCAGATCATCCAGATGCACAGAAGAACAAGTTACTTAACAACTGTAACTTTCTTTCGACTGAATGTTCCTCCCACGTATTCCTCTTTAGAGCCGCAGAAGTAGCCATTCCCCTTGTAGAATGGGCACGAAGCCCATCTGGTGGTTCTTTTCCCGCTAATCTGTAGCATTCAACTATGGCTAATATGATCCAGCGGGAAATGGTCTGTTTTGTTACAGATAAGCCTAATTTATGACCACTATAACCCACAAACAGTTGGTCATCTTGTCTCAATTTAGCCATCCTTGAGATGTAAAAACTAAGAGCCCTTTTGGGATCTAATCTGTGTAATCTCTCCTCTTCTTTGCCCAGATGAGGAGGAGGATAAAAGGTTGGTAGTACTATTTTTTGTGACAAATGGAAGTCCGAGACTACTTTTGGCAAGAACAAAGGTTTAACTTTAAGGACTACCTTATCTTTATAAAAAATAGTATATGGTGGTTTGCATGAGAGAGCCTGAAGTTCGCTTAACCCTGCGGGCTGATGATAGGGCCACAAGGAGGACAGTTTTTAGAGTCAAAAGCCTCAATGGACATGAGTGCAGAGGCTCAAAAGGTATGCAAGTCAAGAATTGTAATACTAAATTTAAGTCCCAAGTTGGTACATGAAAAGGTACTGGAGGGTATACATTAGTAAGCCCCTTTAAGAATTGAATTATTAACGGTATTTTGAAATATGAAACCTCTTCCGAGGAGCGCTTGAAAATGGACAGCGCAGCAAGGTATCCTTTTATTGTTTCTATCTGGAGCCCCAGATTAGCTAGATGTAGTAGACAAGAGAGCACCATTGAGGTGCCACACTGAAAAGGGTCCACATCCTTGTCTTTGCACCAGTTACTAAACCTGTTCCAGCGACATCGGTACAAAGACTTTGTTGCTGGTCTTCTGGCCGAAAAGCAAGATTTCCATTACGTCATCCAGAAGATCCCAATCCTTGTATCTCAACCTCTCAGAAACCATGCGTGAAGGTTGAGTGTCTTGACCTCTGGATGGAAAACCCGACCTTCCTCTTGCGAGAGAAGATCCTCTCTTTGCGGAAGACGTACTGGAGGGCAGATGGACATGTCTAGAAGGTCCGGGTACCACGTCCTCCTGGCCCAATCCGGGGCAATTAGGATCATGGTTTTCCTGAACTTTCTCAACCTCCTGATTACTTGAGGAATCACAGGGACTGGGGGAAACGCGTACAGCAGTGGAAACTTCCACTCCCCTACGAATGCGTCTCCCAGAGCTCCTCTTTGAGGAAATTCCCTTGAGCAATACTGATCGCAGTTCCGGTTGATCGCGGTGGCAAACAGATCCACTTGAGGGGTTCCCCAAAGGGCAAAGACCTCCAGAAGGACTTCCAGAGCCAGCTCCCACTCGTGAGAGACCATGCTCTGCCTGCTCAGAGCATCTGCTGCCGTGTTCTTCTCTCCGGCTAGGTGAATTGCCGACAGATAGATTCCTTCTCGTATTGCCCAGAACCAGAGCTGCATTGCTTCTCTGCACAGTGGCAGTGACCCTACTCCTCCTCCTTTGTTGAGGTAGTACATGGCCACCGTGTTGTCCGTCATTATCAGGAAATTCTTTCCCTGTACAGAGGGCAGAAAGGCCTTCAGAGCTAGTCTGATTGTCCTCAGCTCCAAAAGGTTGTTGTGTAGTTTGGACACCGATGAGACCAATGACCGCTGATTGTCAGATCGTTGGTGTGTGCTCCCCACCCCGTGAGTGAGGCGTCCGTCACTACCGTTATCTCCGGCCATGGTTGCCAAAAAGACTCTCCCTTGAGAATGTTGTCGTTGCAAGCCCACCATAGAAGATCCTGAGCAACTGCGCTCGGAACTTGCAGAAGATCCGACATATTCCCTGAGAACTGGGACCACTGAGTTCTGAGTGCCCATTGAAGGGATCTCATTCTCAACCTGGCCTCTGGTACTAGGAAAATGCAGGATGCCATGAGGCCGAGCAACCTGAGAAAATCGAATGCCGGTAGATGTTGGGCATTCTGAAATTTCTTTACTATCTGCTGGATGTGGAAAGCTCTCACTTCGGGAGGCGAGGCTTTTCCCGATGAAGTGTCCAAGACTGCTCCGATAAACTGGAGTTTCTGGGATGGTATCATGTGGGACTTCTTGAAATTGAGGGAGAAGCCCAATTTGTGGAGGAAGTGGCAGGTGATCGAAAGATGTTCCTGAGCTTGTTCTGGAGAACTTGCCCTGATCAACCAGTCGTCCAGGTAGGGATATATGTGAATACCTCCTCTCCTGAGACTTGCTGCCACAACCGCCAACAGTTTGGTGAAAACCCTCGTGGCGGAGGTCAACCCGAATGGCAGAACTCGAAACTGATAATGAGAATTGCCAATCGCGAACCTCAGGTACTTTCTGTGCTTTGGATGGATTGGCACATGAAAGTAAGCATCCTGAAGGTCTTATGATACCAACCAATCTTGGAGTTGGAGAGCCTGAAGGATCTGAGAAAGAGTCACCATCTTGAACTTGTCCTTCCTGAGGAACTTGTTCAAGTTTCTCAAGTCCAAGATGGGTCTCAGTCCTCTGTCCTTTTTTGGGATGAGAAAATATGGGGAGTACCAACCCCTGTTCCTCTCCGCTACAGCTACCGATTCTATGGCACCTTTCTCTAGCAGGGTTAAAATTTCCTGCAACAGGAGTGGATCTGGAAATTTGGCAGAGTTGGCTCCCGGTGGATGATTCTGAGGCCTTTTTAGAAAGGGGAGACAGTAACCTTGGGCTGCTGTTTCCAGTGCCCAAGCATCTGAGTTAATGCCCCGCCATTCCTTCAGATGTTGAGAGATCCTGCCTCCCACTGGTGTTTTGTGTAACAAGGTCTCAGAGGGATTTGGAGGCGGCTGCAGGAGTGGCTGAGGGTACAGGAGCCGCTCCTGAGGCTGATTTTGCATCTCTTCCTCGTGTTCCACGAGGGACGTTTCTTTTTCCCCTTTGAGAAGCCTGTCCTCTTCCTCTACCAAAAGAGGAGTAGTATCGAAAAGAACGACCCCTCCAGGAAGATGAGCCGGAATAGGGTTTTAGAGGCTGGCGCAAAGAGGCGCTAAGTGATTTAGCTGCCGCTTTCGAGGTCTGAAGTTTTTCTAGGCTTTCATCAGCCTTTCTGCCAAAGAGCCTCGAGTCATCAAAGGGCATGTTGAGAAGTCTGGCTTGCACGTCCGGTGCAAATCCCGACTTCCTCAACCACGCAAATCTGCGTAGCACAACGCTTGCAGCCATGGATCTGCTGATACTATCAGCAGTATCCAGTCCAGACTGGAGACATTCCCCCATTGCCTCCTTCCCGTCTTTGACTATATTCAGGAAGCCTTCCCTTTCCTCGCCTTCCGGAATACGATCAGCCGCCGCCAAAATACAGTCCCACAGGGTATGGGTAAACCTGGCTAGGGTACAGGTGACATTTGCTGACTTAAGTGCCATACTGCCTGATGTGAAAACTTTACGTGCCCAGGCATCAATTTTTTTATCCTCTCTATCTGGAGGGATAGTTGGATAAGCAGTTTGTTTTGAAGTAGATGCTGCCTGAATGACTAAACTCTCTGGAGTCGGATGTTTATTCAAATATTCAGGATCCGTTCCAGACAGTCTATATTTTCTTGGAAAAGTGCTATCTGCAGCAGCAATAGTTTCTGGCTTCTCCCAGTTTTTCTCCACAGTCCTTTGGAGGGCTCTGTGGAAAGGGAGAACAGGATTTTTCTGAGGTCCCTTGACGATTATATCCGTCATGTCATCTTGTTCAAAAATGGGTGAAGTATTACCCCAACCCATATTTTCAACTACCCTGGTCATAAGACCACTGTACCCCGCATCTGCATGCTCTGCAGGATCAGGTTTGACAAACTCTAATTCTGGGGATGTGTCAACTCCACTGGCAGAATGTAGAGTATCACTCAGGTCTCTCATTCTAGATTCCTAGTCAATAAGTTCCTCAGGAACCTGTCTTGTACCATAAGTAACTCCCAAAGGAGTAACCTCGTCTTCTTCTGAAGCAGACTCTTCATAGATTGCTGACATAGATTTGAAAAAGTCTGACCTGGGCAAAGGAGTGAATCTCATTTCTTCCTCTTCCATCTGCTTCGAAGGAATTGGCAAATCACTTGAAGTTTTCGAAGGTGTCTTCGAAGTCTTCGAAGATGACTTCGATAATGGCGTCGATGACGCATTTGGCTTTGGCGTTGAAATTATCGACGTCGAGGGCGTCGACAAAGTTGTCGAAGTCTTCGACGACTTGTGTTTCTTGCATGGCACTGGAGAGGTGCTCGACCCTCGAAGAGTCTTTGACGGTTTTACGTCGACTCAAGGTTTTTTGGATACCTCAACGCTACCGGTCTTAGCCATGGTAGCCTTGGACTTCCCTTTGTCGTCCAATGGAGCGATTTTAGGGGTATGGCTTTTTCGAGGGTCTTTCGAGAGGGTCGGGGCTGCATTCTCGAAAACCTCCATCATCTTTTTGCGGAATTCTCCCCACTTACTGGGAGAATCCGATTTAGTCGGACAACAAATTTCTTCGGTCGACTCTGAAGAAGAAGATGATGATGAGGGAGATCTATGTCTCCTCTTCATTTTTTTCGATGACGACGAAGAGTGTCTCGATCTACTCTTAGATCGAGATCTCTTTGAGTGCCTATGGCGATCCAATTCCTTAGAATCAGTCGCTTTCTTGTGTCTTTTTGACGAAACCTTTTTGGAGGCCTCCCTCCCCACCGACAGTTTACCTCTCCTCTCACGAAGAGCTTTTTCGGTCATAGATTGGCAGGACCCGCAGTCGTCGGTTCGGTGACTGGAACCGAGACACCAGAGACAAATCCGGTGGGGATCGGTGATCGACATCTTAGATCCACAATCTGAACACTTCTTAAACCCAGTTCTGGGTGTCGAAGGTGTCGAAGATGACGACATTTTCTTCACAGAAAATAGAAGCGCGCCGTTTGAGATAGCGAAGCGATCGGAAAAATGGAACTGAAGCAACAGGCGCGGCTCGAGCTATTTATACCATCAGTGACGTCAACAGAGTACGGAGTACGGCGAGGGACAATCAACGCCACGACCTCGAGCATAGCGCCCTCTGCCGAGAATTATTTTTTCCGAAGCAGCGAAGCTGGAGATAACAAATTATCACAAGATGAGGAATACGTGGGAGGACACAATCCATTCGAAACTGTTCTTCTGAACACCCATGAAGACCTGCTCTCAAATCTTGACACTAACAGTCCCTCTGTCCTCATTCTTCTTGACCTCTCCCCTGTCTTGGGAACGTTAAACCATAACGTCCTGGTTGCATGTTTCTGTGAAACCCTGGGAATCACGGGTCAGGCTCTTGCATGGTTAACCTCCTCCATCTCTGACCGCCCATTCCAGGTGGAACTTCCGCCCTTTCTCTCCACTATCACTCTTTCAAACTGCGGTGTCCCACAGGGCTCTAACATTTGCCCCTGGTTCTTCAATGTCTACATAGTTGCCCGGCACATGAGATTGCCAGTTTCACCTCTAATTTCCAGTGTTATTCCGATGACATGCAACTCTCCTTTAGACTACCCTCAACCACCTCCTCTACCTCGCTCATATCAGACTGTAAGCAATTCAGTCATGGTGTGCTGCAAACGACCCCTGCCTCAACGCCAGTAAGATTGAGATTGTCCGCATTGGGACTACTGCTCCCGCCTTTCCACTCACACTCTGGCCGGCCTCCCTTGGCCCTGCGCCTGCACCCACAAGCGAGGCAAAGAACCTTGGGGTAATCTTCGACTCAACTCTCTCCTTCTCCACTCACATTTCAGACATCTCTAAAATTTCAACTACCAGCTGCACCTCCTCAGAGGTACTCTTCCTTCTCTCACCTTCCCCCAGAGGCTCACTGTCTAAAGAGCCCTGGTTCTCTTGAGGCTTGACTACTGCAACAGTCTCTTTCTCAACCTCCCTGCCTCTGCTCTGCCCCCTCTGCAACTCATCCAGAACAGAACTTCAAGACTTATCCTTGGCCTGAAGCCCAGGGACCATATCTCTCCGGCGCTGAAATCCCTCCACTGGCTGCCCGTGGCTGCAAGGATCAGACCCTCTGCATTGTCCACAAGGCTTTCTGGGGCCTGGGACCCACCTATCTTCATCTTCAGCTAAATACAGTCCCTCCCGAGCCCTCCTGCTCATCTGTCACACCACTTACCTGGAGACCGGGGTTCTCCGCACCTGCTCGCTCTCCTCCCTCTTGGCGGATCTACCCGCGCTTTCGCTTGCGGGGATCCGCCATGGGGAGAGCTTCTAGGGTTCCCGTCAGGAGTCCTCTGCGCATGCGCGGGAGACCACGGTCTCGGTTCCGCGCATGCGCAGTAGATTGGGCCCTCTCCACGGCGAGAGCTTACGTCTCGAGCCTCGCTTGGGATGCGCCGGCACCCAGCAATGAGACGGTTTGCGTTTCAAGCCTCTCGTGTGCCGGCCATCCCATAAAACGAGCTTCGATCAGGGGCAAGTCGCGTCTCAACGCGGTTGTGCCCTGATCGTGTTCTTCGCTCGTTTGTTGCTCGCCTGTTCCTGCCCTGCATTTTTCGCCCGCTCCTGCCTGAATTCTTCCCTGGTTTCTTGCCCCTCCTGTGGCTTCTGGTCCTTCCCTCCATGGTGTGGTTTGGAGGTCCTTTTGGGTTCCCGAGTCCCCTACCTTGGGGTTCAGTTTCTTCTCTCCTGGGTTCCCGTGTTCTGTCCTTGGCCAGTCCTGCTCCTGGGTTGGTTTCCCAGTCTAGTTCCTGGGGTTGGTTTCACTGTCCAGTTCCTGGGTCTGGTTCCCACATTCCTGCCTGAGCTGTACCTGTTTCCTTTGGGACTTTTGAGTCTACCAGCTGTTCCCCAGCCGGACCATCACCTGCCTGTCGTCTTTGTTTCTCCAGTGGTTTGCGGGTGCCTGGCTCAACCACCTACTTCGGTCTCCCTGTACACGCTCAGCAGCTATACCAGCATCTCCTCATTACAAGGTCCTTTGGACCTCTTCTTGGAAAGAACTTTGGACTCTACAGTCAAAGGACATTCAACATCTGCCTCTCCTGTCAGTGCTTGCACTGTCCTGCCGCCACGCTAATCAGGAGAGTGCGTCCCGTGGCGTTGGGAGTCGGTCCATCCTCCACCCTGTTTTAACCTTGGGTGGCGGAGAGGCCAGTACCCCGCGTCATTTACTCATCAGAAGACAGTCGTCAGTCTGGCTGCCACGTCAAGATCTTCTTCCAAGTCTACAGGTACGTTCCACTCACGTGATACCCACCTTAACAGATTGAGACGCCTGCCTTCAGATTTGGAGATGGAAGATGGTCAAGACATCCGGGATGAGCTTCAAGCTCTTCGAGCAGAGATGACGGCATTACGTCAGGAAAACCAGCCTTTACGTCAAATGGTATCTCAGGGGGCTATGAGTGCTTCGCAGTGAGAAGGTTCACTGGCACATACAACTCCGATCAAGTTCGATGGAGACCCCCGACATGTAGCAGAATTTTGCAATCATTGTCGAATTCATTTTCTCTTTAGACCATCTCACTTCACCAGCGACAAGGCCAAGATTGGATATATCCTGGGGAATCTTTCTGGGAACGCTCTCGCTTGGGTCACTCCATTGGTGGCCACCAATAGTTCAATTTTGAATGATTTTGTGGCTTTTGAAAAGGCTTTCTTGGAGGTGTTTCAATCGCCAAACCTGGCTTCCGTAGCCCAGAACCAGTTGACGGACATGAGACAAGGAAGTGCTGACATAATAACTTACATAAGTCGCTTCCGCCAACTGGTGACCGACTCTCAGTGGCCAGAAGTCACGCAAAGTACCTTGTTTCGTCGAGGCTTGAGAGATGAATACAAGGACGAGTTACTTCATATTCCCGAGCCCGAGACCCTCCAACGTCTTATCGAACAAGTGCTCTGGATAGACCAGAGGCTAGCGGAGTGAAGGGCGGAGAGACGTCAGTCTGAGAAGTTTCATTCTAGAATGCCTAACGTACCAGTCGGATCCTTTGTTTCCCCGGAGTCTGGCTCTGAACCTATGCAATTAGGGGCCGTGAGAGGTCCTTTGTCTGAAGAGGAAAGGAGAAGAAGCAGAACCCTGCGCCTATGTCTTTATTGTGGAGCGGCTGGGCATTATCTGGGTACATGCCCCCTACGCCCTCAGAAAAAGAAGGCGGAAAACTAGGAGACCTGTTGTGTAATGGAAGGGCAGCAACAGGTCCCACTTCTTTCTCAGGCCTTTCCGCGTCTTGTTCCACTTCTCCCCTCATGCAACCAGCTGTCTTATTGACCTTGAAGATCAGGATATCTTTGCCTGATAAGACTCTGGAAGTTTACGGATTGCTGGATAGTGGAGCCTCTGGTAATTATATCGATGAATCGTTTGCCAACATCAACGGAATACCTCTTCTCTCCAGACAAACAGCCCTACCGGTTGAGGTCATCGATGGATCCCCTCTGTCCTCTGGACCCGTCCGTCTTCACACCGTGGGGCTGGTACTCAGGATTGCTGATCACCTGGAGACTTTGGCCTTGGACGTGATCAGGTCTCCCATCTACAAATTGGTTTTGGGATTACCATGGTTGCAATGCCACAATCCAGTCATCAACTGGGGAACTCGTACCTTATCCTTCTCTTCCATCTTTTGTTCCCAGAATTGTAACCTGCCAACCCAGACTCTTGTATCTTCAACTCCCTTGGAATCTATTGGCAGAGGTTCGAATCTTTGTTCCATATCTCAAGTTCCACAAGAATATGCCGCTTTTGGACATGTGTTCTCGGAACCAGGAAATATACCATTGCCCCCTCATCGCTCTTTTGATTGTTCTATTGATTTGTTGCCAGACGTAGAAATTCCTCATGGAAGACTGTATGCCTTAACCCAGGATGAGAGGCAAGTGCTACAAGACTATCTGTCGGATTGTTTAAGCAAGGGATATATAGCCCCTTCGAAGTCACCTGCGGGATTCCCTTTATTTTTTGTAAAGAAAAAGGAAGGAGCTTTAAGACCGTGCGTAGATTATCGACAACTGAACAACATAACCATAAAGGACCGCTATCCCTTACCTTTGATTCGTAGTATCTTGGAAACTCTCCACACAGCTCGGATCTTCACTAAGCTCGACTTACGCGGCGCCTACCATTTGGTCCGCATTAAGGATGGGGACGAATGGAAAACCGCGTTTAAGACCCCCTTTGGACACTTTGAGTATAGGGTGATGCCTTTTGGCCTGTGTAATGCCCCAGCTGTCTTCCAGAGATTCATGGATAACATCTTCAGCAATTTAATAGGCATTTCGGTTTGGATCTACTTGGACGATATTTTGATTTTTTCCAAATCTCTTAAGGAACATGTGGAACACGTTCGTGAAGTCCTTCACCGTTTATCCTCTAACCAGTTGTTTGCCAAGGCGGAGAAATGTTCTTTTCATCAACACAGCATCGAATTCCTGGGATATGTGATCAATCATACTGGTATTGAGATGGATCCCAAGAAGGTTCAAGCCGTCCTAGATTGGAAGCAGCCACATGATGTAAAGTCTCTTCAGCGCTTTTTGGGTTTTGCCAACTTTTATACGCACTTTATTCCTCACTTTTCCCAAACTACAGCGCCACTTACCAGGTTGACCAGCAGCAAGACTGTTTTCAAGTGGGATTCTCTTGCTTCACAGGCCTTCACCACCTTGAAGACAGCTTTTACCACCGCCCCAATTCTGCGTCACCCTCAGGACGAATTACCCTACATTGTGGAGGCAGACGCCTCCGATTTCGCCATTGGAGCGGTCCTTCTGCAGTGTGATCCTAAGACCTCCGTTGAACATCCAGTAGCCTATTTTTCACGCAAATTGAATTCCAGTGAAAGGAACTATGCGCTTATTGAGAGGGAATTGCTGGCCATAAAGATGGCCTTTGAAGAATGGAGACATCTCCTGCTTGGGGCACGCTTTTCTGTAGAGGTCCATACAGATCACCGGAATTTGCAGTATTTACGTTCCTTACAGTGCCGTACGCCTCGCCAGGCTAGATGGGCTTTCTTTTTTTCTCCGTTTCAGTTCCATGTTACCTACATCCCCGGTACCGCCAATCTGAAGGCAGATGCTTTATCTCGGTCTCTGGAGAAGGTGGAGAGAGAGGTTGGTGTGAGTTCACCATTGATTTCCCCACACCATTTCTTGTTGGCATTGTCTCCCCACCTGCAATCCATTTTTGATGCCACCCAGATGGATCCTGAACGAACGAACCTTCTGCGGCAATCATCGGTGTCTGAACGAGACGGTTTGCTGTTTTTCCAGAAGAGGTTGTACATTCCAGTGGGGCCTATTCGTGATGGCATACTACATGGTTTTCATGACTCTTTGATTGGGGGACATCGAGGAGTCAAAGCTACGCAAGAACTAGTGTCTCGACAGTTTTGGTGGCCTGGGTGGGCCAGTTCTGTCAAGAAGTATGTGGAGAGTTGCCCCGTCTGCGCACAGAGTAAGGTACCGAGAAGAAAACCTCTAGGATTGCTTCTTCCTACGGAACTGCCGCCGTACCCGTGGCACACCATTGCCACAGACTTTATTGTAGACTTACCTCCCTCCGACGGATGTACCTGCATAATGGTTGTAATTGATTGCTTTACGAAGTATGCTCATTTCATTCCCTTTAGCAAGATACCCACGGCTGCTCAAATGGCGTCGGCCTTTCTGCATGAAGTATATCGGTTGCATGGCCTTCCAGAAAAGATTATTTCTGACCGGGGATCGCAGTTTTTGTCTTCTTTCTGGAGTAGGGTATGTGGCCATCTTGGCATTCACAGGGCTATGAGTTCTGGTTATCATCCACAGACCAACGGCCTCACCGAAAGGACTAATCAGACTTTGGAGGGGTATCTTCGCTGCTTTGCCAACGCTACTCAGTCCAACTGGAAGGCGTGTCTGGACTTTGCTGAAGTTTCATACAATAATTCCATCCATTCGTCTACAGGAATCAGTCCGTTCTACTGTTCTTCTGGCCAGCACCCGAAACTGATGCCTTTCAATCCTGTACCCACTAGTACGGTTCCATCTGCTGATGACCTGGTGTCTTCCATTCAGAGGCAACATGAAGTGGCACGTGAGACTTTGGAGTTGACAAGGAACCGTATGAAGGTTCAGGCAGACAGGGGGCGATGTGTGGAACCAGATCTCCAGGTGGGGGATAAGGTTTGGTTATCTTCAAGGAATTTGCCACTTCACAATTTGCCGGTTAAGCTGGCTCCACGATATTTTGGCCCATTTAAGATAACTAAGCGCCTGTCCTCCGTGGCTTTTCGCCTTGAGCTCCCACGTTCTTGGCATATTCACCCAGTCTTTCATATCTCCCTTTTGAAACCTCATGTCAAAGACACCTTTGGTCGTTCCCCTCTTTGCCCGGCCCCAGTTATGGTTCAGGGTGTCCCCGAGTTTGAGGTTCAGGCGATCTGTGATGCCCGCTATCGTAGAGGGGTGCTCCACTTTTTAGTGGATTGGAAGG
The DNA here is from genome assembly GCF_040938575.1 of Ambystoma mexicanum. Classification (NCBI taxonomy): domain Eukaryota; kingdom Metazoa; phylum Chordata; class Amphibia; order Caudata; family Ambystomatidae; genus Ambystoma; species Ambystoma mexicanum. The sequence goes on from NC_090940.1 coordinate 522,259,398, forward strand.
GATACCCAGCTTGTGATCGCACTTGGGAACCACAACAGCATGTGCACGCACCTTGTCTTGTGTGTGATTTTTACGAGAAGTTCCCTTGGAAGCCTGGGGCCCCGGGTCTTCCTGGGAGGGGTCATAGTGTCACGCCACTTACCTGGAGGCCGGGGTTCTCCGCACCTGCTCGCTCGCCCCTCTCTTGGTGGATCTACCCACGCTTTCGCTTGCGGGGATCCGCCATATGGAGAGCTTCTAGGGTTCCCGTCAGGAGTCCTCTGCGCATGCGCGGGAGACCACGGTCTCGGTTCCGCGCATGCGCAGTAGATTGGGCCCTCTCCACGGCGAGAGCTTGCATCTCGAGCCTCGCTTTGGATGCGCCGGCACCCAGCAACGAGACGGTTTGCGTTTCAAGCCTCTCGTGTGCCGGCCATCCCATAAAACGAGCTTTGATCAGGGGCAAGTCGCGTCTCAACGCGGTTGTGCCCTGATCGTGTTCTTCGCTCGTTTGTTGCTCGCCTGTTCCTGCCCTGCATTTTCTTCGCCCGCTCCTGCCTGAATTCTTCCCTGGTTTCTTGCCCCTCCTGTGGCTTCTGGTCCTTCCCTCCTTGGTGTGGTTTGGAGGTCCTTTTGGGTTCTTCTCTCCTGGGTTCCCATGTTCTGTCCTTGCCCAGTCCTGCTCCTGGGTTGGTTTCCCAGTCTAGTTCCTGGGGTTGGTTTCACTGTCCAGTTCCTGGGTCTGGTTCCCACATTCCTGCCTGAGCTGTACCTGTTTCCTTTGGGACTTTTGAGTCTACCAGCTGTTCCCCAGCCGGACCATCACCTGCCTGTCGTCTTTGTTTCTCCAGTGGTTTGCGGGTGCCTGGCTCAACCACCTACTTCGGTCTCCCTGTACACGCTCAGCAGCTATACCTGCATCTCCTCATTACAAGGTCCTTGAGACCTCTTCTTGGAAAGAACTTCGGACTCTACAGTCAAAGGACATTCAACATCTGCCTCTCCTGTCAGTGCTTGCACTGTCCTGACGCCACGCTAATCAGGAGAGTGCATCCCGTGGCGTTGGGAGTCGGTCCATCCTCCACCCTGTTTCAACCTTGGGTGGCGGAGAGGCCGGTACCCCGCGTCATTTACTCATCAGAAGACAGTCGTCAGTCTGGCTGCCACGTCAAGATGTTCTTCCAAGTCTACAGGTACGCGTCACTCACGTGATACCCACCTTAACATCATCTTCCTCCAACCTTCTGCGAGTGAGCCGGTTCTCTGAGCAGAGATTTTGAGGGAGATCTTTATCCTTAGCAGGGGCCTCCCTCTGGAATAGCCTCTCTGCCGCCCTCCATCTTGAGCCTGATCTCCTTAAGTTCAGGAAACTCCTTAATACACTCCTCTTCTCCTCTTCATTCTCTCTCCCTCTACCCTGCTAACCTCTTCTCCGCTCTATCCCTCTCTTCCTCCTATTTTACACAGCATTCCGACTGTCTGCTGGGAGTACCTTTAGAGTCTCACAGGTCCTCAGCACACTTGCCAGTCCCACAGCACTTGCCTCAGGGCCTGCACTTGCCTCATTGCTACTGCACTCGGTCAATTACCCATTGAGAATGGCATCTCTCAGCACGTACCCTGTTTCGGACCAACAGGGGCATCTGGATTCCCCACACCCTGCACTTGTCTTCCTCCCCATCTGCACTCCTGTGCCGCCTGTGGACTTGCACAATCTGAAAGTACCATGCCTTGAAGATCGTCTATCTTTTCCTCCCTGTCTACCCTCCTGCATGGTGGCGCCTCTATGCTCTTGGAAAAACTGCAGAATCGTTGTCAGGCATTTTTGTTGTTGTTGTTATCTCCACTGTTAATAGTATTATACGCACTTACTCTGCCTGGGCAGACTGGTTATCGTTCAAAAACTCAAGGGCTCTGAATGACTGTTGCCCCCCCCCTTGTTCCCGCCCTCCTTGAGCGCCTTGAAACACTTGTCTTGTGTATAAGCGCTTTACAAATAAACATTACCATAATACTGTTGGTGACTTGCATGTATTGTATTTTTAGATTGGTGTTACCGTACAAAACAATTGCAAACGCTCTGGCCTTTTAGGGAATTTTTCTAGGAAAGTGTGCTGTATAGTGCATTAAAACACATAATTATATATTTCTGCTAGTGCAGTGTGCAGCGTACCCCTGCAGCAGCATATTTGTGCGTATTGCACAAGCGTGGGAATCTAGGTGATCCAGAGAGTGGTGCGACCCGTGATTTGTTGCTGAGTTGAGGGGAGAGGGGGCCCCCTTCAGCATGGCTCGCATGGGGCCCCCACATTTTGTGTTACGCCACTGTGCTTAGGTAGCCCTTTCTGTTTAGAGTTTAAATCCCCTGCTCCGGCTCACTCCCCTCCCCCACCACACACACTGTCCCGGTTTTTATTTTGAAAATGTGGTCACCATTGATTATGCTAGCTAGCTGTAGCCACTGGACCAATAAGAGCCCGGCTCAACGGGCTGCATTGCTTGTCCCGTGAGGAAAAGTAAATAAAGGACACAGACACCAGGTTGTGGCAGTATGTAATGTAGTGTTTGTGTTTTACTCTATAAACGTATCTGGTGTTTGTGGATTATATCATTATGGCCAACTCTGGGGATGGGTGTAGTGTTGATGGCGGAAGAAATGATTGATGATTCTCCCCTGCCCGAGGAGTGGCCGGAGCAGGGGAGAGAACATTGAACTTAAAAGGAGAGAAAAAAACGTTGGGGGGTGGGGAGGATACTGCAGAAAATGGTGACTGAGTTCCCTGGGGACTGTGGCCTCAAGTGGTCCCCCAGGGCAAGAAGAAGTTTACAAGCTGGGACTCATGCTTGCAGCCACCCAGCTAAGACATAAACCAGGGGCAGCATTTTGGCCCACACAAGGAGCAGGCTGGGCAAACCCAAAAAAATGAAGACACAGCAGGGAGAAATTCAGGGCTGCCCAAGCCAATCAGAATCAGTGGGGTGGCTCGGGGTGCGTCCTTACCCCTATCCCAGGCCGTGTATGTCAGGAGCTGCCTGGGAGCTTGCTGGTAAACTGCCTGATGTCCGCCCTGCCAAGTATCAGGCACGCAGGCGGCGAAGATCTAGAAGCCCTAGGCTGTATGTGTGACAAATAAACTTCTGGGACACCAGCGGTCCAGGGATGAATATCTGTTTCTAAACCATCAATCAGCCCCACACCTCTAGTACTCCAAAAGGGATTGAATCACATTGGAAACACAATCAAATTATAAATCTCCTTGTCCAATGTTGATAACATGGTTGGAACCGCATGCTTATCTCTGAAAGGTCGTGGATCGTTGGTTAGTTGCAACACAGCGAAAATACAATTATTACCCGATGATAAAAAACTGTCGAGTCAAGGTTGTATAAAAATGTCTACTTTATTATTATCACAATAGAGAGTTATAGCAACCGTGCACAATACAACCCACCCTGTAAAGGAATGCAAAGGACAGACAGTTTCAAAGAAGGAAAAGTAATGCCTTCTGGATACTGGCAGGAGGGTTGTTGTTATAGTAAATTATCGCAACAGTTCAAGGTCACTTGGTTTCAGCACAAAGGGAGCAATGTATTATAAAAGGTCTCTAGGGGCCTTTGGAAAAGGACCGGGGGACAGAACCACAATGTATCTTGTGCTGTAGGAGTTCTTGGTGCTCGACAGGGTCAAGTCGGTTTCAGGGCGCTTTGCAGATTCTGAGATAGAGTTCAAGATGGGAGACAGCTGAGGGTGTCAGGTAGCAAGCAGTTTGGAGAGCAAATCTGGACAGATGGCTGTAGGATGGCCTACACAGTGGCTCTGGGTCAGGAATCATTGTTGCCGTGCTGGTCAGTGGTTCTGAAGCACTGGTCGACACATCTCGGATGGCTTTAAGCGACTGAGGCATAACAACAGTCAGCGGAGCAGTCGATTGCAGCTCGAGGGGCTCGACAAAGTCCTTTAAAGCAGACGTCGGAAGATGCTTGTCTGTGCACTTCTAGCTTCTTCACTTGGCTTTTGTCATCCTTTAAGGAGGACAGCCCAAAGCTACGAAGTGTGTTGCAAGCAGCTGCTTTGTCCTTGGTTTAGGGTACAGAGACCTTCTGGCACTTCCCACCTAGGAAGCTTGCTTCAGAGCCTAGCTGGGCATGCTGTGTGCTGGCTTGGTACCAGGTCTGGAGCTTCTGGATGGTCCTCTGGATTCAGTATCTCCCTTTGTTACCTGGGAGATGCTTAGGGGAGGGATCTTGCTTCCCTCTTTGGAGGCCCTGGCCTTCCTTCCCTGGTGCAAGATGTAAGGCAGACAGTCCTTTCAGCCAGGGTCCAATAATGAGTTCTTCTTGTTGCTTCTGCTGAATCATTCAGATGATCGGCCAAAAAAGGGGCTCAGCCCTCTTTTAAAGCCAGATGGACCACAGCGATCTGTGTAGGCTAAGCTTACCTTATTTGACCAATCCTGGATCCCCACCAACAATATCCTGTATGCGTGGCGTCATAATGAGAGTGCTTTGTAACAGAAAAGGTACAGGGGTGAAAACATGTAATACTAAGTCCCACCCATCTTGCTGTCTGTTGTGGATCAAAGGGTCTCTCTGGTTAATGGAGCTCTCTGTGGTTCCTGAGTAAAGTGGTAGGTCTCCCTTGAAGCTGCGGCGAGACAAGTCTCTCTGGCTCCGGCAAACCACATTCTTGTACCATATGAATGGGGTCCACCTACGGGGTGAACTACTGTAAGTCTTAGTTACTTACCTGTAACTGTATTTCTCCAGCATTGGTATCTTTCATAGATTCACATGCTTGAATATTCCCCGTCGTCAGACTGGGAATCCTCGGTGATAAATTAAATAATAATAATAATAATAATAATTTTTTTTTAAATATATATATATATATATATATATATATATATATATATATATATATATATATATATATATATATATATATATATATAAATATACACTGCCACCTAGCAGTGCATGTACATAGCCCATTATAGCCTATGAGCCACTTTATTATGTAGTCCCTCCACCTCACTTTGGTCCTTTATGGCCCCAGCCAATGAGGTGGCAGGGCTTAAGCTCTGCCCCCGGCAGCCATCTTCAGATTTTGAACCGTAGAGATTACAGTATGATGGATGCCGAGCATAGGAGCAGCCTCTCAGGGGAGGCGGGCGGGCGCATGTGAATCTATGAAAGATACCAATGCTGGAGAAATACAGTTACAGGTAAGTAACTAAGACTTCTCCAGCATTGGATCTTTCATAGATTCAGATGCTTGAATAGAATACCAAGCAATTAAAACATGCCACCATTATAAACAGATATGCATAATTACAGAAAAACATATTTCTGATCAAACCTTTACCATGCAGCAACACAACGGTTACATACTTCAGGAAAGGTGGGAAAGGAGGCCGGTCCTACCTTACACAAAGAGATGGCGGAGCACTGCCTGTCCAACTGCAGTTTCTTTGTTGGTATCTTCAGTCAGGCAGTAGTGTTTCGCGAAAGTATGCAGAGTGCTCCACGTGGCAGCTCTGCATATGTCTTTCAAGGCCACCCCTGCGTGGAATGCTGTTGACGCCGCCCTTCCTCTGGTGGTGTGCGCAGACGGCGGTCTAGTTAAAGGGTCGCCTTTCAACTGATGACAGTGGGTGATGCAGGACGATACCCAGCGTGCCAGGCTTTGTTTGGATATATGTTGGCCCTTGGTACGACCAGAGAAGGAAATAAATAGCCGGTTTGAGGAGCGGAACTCCTTGGTTCTTTGCAAGTAAAACTTCAACACCCTAGAAACGTCTAGAGAGTGTAATGTCCTTTCCGCTTCCGAAGCGTGATTCTGGAAGAAGGTTGGTAAAACAATGCGCTCAGTGAAGGACATCTCCGAAAGTACCTTGGGGAGGAACTTCGGGTGAGGCCTTAAGATGACGCGGTCCTTCTGGAACAAGGTAAACGGAGGTTCCGAAGACAAAGCTTGCAACTCACTGATCCTTCTGGCCGATGTGATGGCTACCAGGAAGGATGTCTTCCAGGACAAGAATTTCATATCGCATCTATGTATGGGCTCGAAGGGAGGTTGCATGAGGGCTGTTAAGACGGTGTTGAGGCTCCAGTCCGGAACTGGTGTAGGTGTAGGCGGATAAGTACGCATTAGCCCTTTCAGGAAGATCTTGATCGCTGGTAAGGAGAGTAAGGCTTGCGTCTCCGCGGTTACCGTGTAGGTCGCTATGGCTGACAGATGGACCTTGATAGAGGACAGTGAGAGCCCTGATTTAGCCAGGTGCAACAAGTAAGGCAGAATTTGATCAACCGAGGCCGTGAGGGGATCGATCGCAGAGGTCTCGCACCATTTGGAAAACCTGGTCCATTTTCTGGTGTAGGTGAGTTGCGTGGACGGGACGGGGCTCTAGCGGCCCTGATGATATCCCAGCATTCTGATGGTAACTTTAGGTGCATCAGTTTACGCTGCTCAGGAACCATGCTTTGAGGGACAGGCTCCTCGGATCGTGGTGGAGGACCTTGCGGTTCTGTTGTGTCAGTAGATATTGATGCGATTTGAGACGAATCGGGGTTTTGCAGGACAGATGTCTCAGCGTCGGGTACCAGACTTGCCGTGCCCAATCGGGTGCAAAAAGAATCAAGGAACAATCCTGTTCCTTCACCCTGCGAAGTACCCTCGATATGAGGGGAATGGGTGGGAAGGCGTAGAGGAGCTTCCCCGACCAATCCACTGAGAACGCGTCTCCCAGCGATTGGTGCTCGGGGTATCTTGATGCAAATCTCTTGCATTTTTTGTTGTTCCTGGTGGCGAAAAGGTCGATCTGCGGATGGCCCCATAAGGCAAATATCCGTCGGATTTCTCTGTCGTCCAACTCCCACTCGTGTGACGCTGTGTATTCTCTGCTTAATCTGTCCGCTAGGACATTGTCTACTCCTGGAAGGTGCTCTGCCCTGATCTGTATCCCGTAGCGCAAGGCCCATGCCCATAGCTGTTGTGCTTCTTGCGACAAGATCTGAGACCTCGTGCCTCCCTGCTTGTTTGTATAGTGCATGGAGGTCGTGTTGTCTGTCTGGACCGTAAGAACTTGACCAGCTATAACCGGTAGGAAGGCTTTCAGCGCCAACCTTACGGCCCTGAGCTCCAACACGTTGATGTGGAGCTGGGACTCTTGTGCCGACCAAGATCCCTTGGTTTGGAGGTACGCAAGATGAGCGCCCCAGCCTGATAAGGAAGCGTCCGTCCGCAGCAGGAGGGTCGATGTCGGTGCTTGAAACGGCATTCCCTGTAGAAGATTCCTCGGAGCGTTCCACCATCGAAGGGCCTTGTGCAACGTCGATGGAATCTGGACAATGTCTTCCCAGCATCCGAAAGCTTGTTTCCATTGGTGGTCCAGAGCTTCCTGAACCGGCCTCATGCGAAGCCTGCAGTTCGGTATGAGGAATATGCATGATGACATCATGCCCAATAGGGATTTGTAAGAGTGTACAGATGTTGTCTCTTTCTGTAGGAAGTTCGAAGTTGAGCGTAGAATCGCTGCTATTCTCTCTGTGGATGGTCTCACTCTGGGAATGCTGGAGTCGAGCTCGGCTCCCAGGAAGAGAGCTACCTTGCTGGGAACGAGGCAGGACTTCGTCTGGTTGATGGAGAAACCTAACTCTTTTAGGAGGTTGACCGTCCTCGACACTGCCGAACGAGCCTTTACAGCTGAACTTGCCTTTATCAGCCAATCGTCCAAGTATGGAAAAACGTCCGTTCCTGCTCTCCTGAGACTTGCCGCTACCGGTGCCAGGCATTTCGTGAAAACTCTTGGCGCCGATTTTAGACCGAACGGAAGCACTTGAAACTGAAAGTGGAGCCCTCCCACTGTGAACCTGAGGAACTGCCTGTGTGCTGGATGGATCGGAATGTGGAAGTATGCATCCTCCAAGTCTAAAGTGGCCAAGAAGTCGTGCTTGTTTAACCAAGGTAGCACCCCTTGTAGAGCTACCATCTTGAAAGTTATGTGCTTGATGAACTTGTTGAGAGCCCTCAGGTCCAAGATGGGCCTCCATTGACCGTTTTTCTTTCTGACGAGGAAGAATCGGGAGTAGAAACCTTTTCCCCTCTGAGAATAGGGTACTGGTTCTACTGCTGCCTTCTGGAGCAGTTTTTGCACTTCGGACATGACCTGTCTTAGCATATGCACTCTGCGGGGAGTTGGAGGCAGGGAAGGAGGTTGGTCCAGAAATTCCAAGGTGTGACCCTTTCGGATCACCTGTAACACCCATTTGTCCGATGTAATTGACCGCCAGCGCTGGAAAAACTGGCTCACCCTTCCCCCCACCGGGGCGTGGCGAAGGGGGGGGGGAGATTGGTCGTCAGTTCTGCTTGCCTTGCGACTTCTCTTGGGCGGAGCCACGTCTGCCTCTATGGGCGTATCTGTTGGATGACTGATATTTATTGGCTTGGTACGTGCCGCCTTGTGCTTTTTGACCATAGGAGGAGCGACTGTATCCCCTGAACTTGGAAGATGAACCTCTAAAGGGACGAAAAGACCGATGGTCCTTACTTTTGTCCTTTAAAGAACTGATGGCTCTGGCTGTGTCAGTGTCTGTCTTGATTGCCTTCAAATGGTCGTCTATCTTTTTCCCAAAGAGATCTTGGCCGTCAAATGGCATGTCTAGAATCTGCGCCTGAACTTCAGGTCTAAAGTTAGTAGCCTTCATCCAGGCCTGCCTTCTGAGCACTGTGCCGTGCGCCATCTGCCTGAAGCCTGATTCGGCCACATCAACTGCTGCGTCGATCATGTGATCCGATGTTGCTTCACCATCCGCGATTATGGATTTTGCCTCCTCCTGGAACTCCGGTGGTAATTGTTTCGCCAAGTTATACATGCGGAGCCAAAGCTCGCGATCGAATCTTGCGGTCATGGCCAGTGCGTTACCGGCTCTGATTGTAAGTGATGCAGAAGATGACACTTTCCTGCCCATGGCTTCCAATTTACGTCCGTCCTTATCCGGTGGGGCCGACAACGGTGAGGAGGGGTTGGCGAGTTTCTTTCTGGCCACCACTATAATAACTGAGTCCGGTTTCGTATGACCCCTTAAAGAAAGCGGTGCCGAATCCGGAGCTTTATATTTCTTTTCTGGCCTGGACACCAAAGCCGGAGTCGATAAGGGCGTAGATAGGATCTTGGATCCGGAATCCCAGATGGTATCGAGGAGGGGAATTGTGGTCACTGTCCTCCTTCGTTTGTCCCTGTGCTCGTAGAGCACTGATTGCCTTTCCTCCAAAGAAACCTAAATTTTAAACAGTTCTGCGGCTTTACCTATTATGGTGTGGAAAGAGACGAGATCATCCGGTGGTGAGGCCTTGCCCGGCGAGTCTCTCCTCCTGGGCTTCTCGACGACATAGTCATCCCAATCACTGGGTGCATCTGGCTCCTGAGTTATTTCTCCTTCTTCTGGTTCCGAAAATTCACCAAAAGGATCCTCCTGCCAGTCTGATACCGAGATGGTGGACGGTACCATGGTGGGATCTACGTCCGGCGATCGCGGTCTGTGCGATGACTGTGGTGACGGGACTCTTGTAGGTGAAGCACTGTGGGTGCTGCTCCTCGGTCTTCGAACAGGTGACCTCATCCGTTTTTGCGGTCTACTCCTGTAAGGAGAGCAACCCGATGTGCCTGGAATCGGGGATGACTCTCTAGGAATGGGATTAATCGGCATTTGCTTCTCCCTTTGCCGTTTGTAAAATTCTTCTACAATCCTCTGCACGGATAACATGAGCACCGGGTCAAGAGGATATTCGGATTCTCCCGTGGACGGGTGCCAAGGAGGGCTGTATTGTTTCGGTAAGGGACCGATGGACTCTTCCCCCACTTCCGCATCAGAGAATTCTTCCTGAAGAATTATATCCAGAAGTTCTGCCATGTGCTCCAAAGGTGAAAATTGCTGCACCGGAGGTTCAGTTACAGTATTCTTCTCAATGATATTGATTGTAATGACAGGAGCTTCAAGAGTGAGAGGCAGTAATTCCTCTGTAACTGCCGAAATTTGCGGTGCCTCTGAAGGCGTTATGGATGATGTTATCCTCGTCGACGACTGAGATTTTCCCGTCGACGAGGGCTTCGCCGCCGACTGAGATTGTCCCGTCGACGAAGGCTTCGCTGTCGACTGAGATTTTCCCGTCGATGACAGAGATTGTTCCGTCGACGGAGGCTTCGCTGTCGACTGAGCTTTTCCCGTCGACGACTGAGATTTTCCCGTCGATGAGGGATTCGCCGTCGACGACTGACCTTTTCCCGTCGACGAGGGCTTCGTTGACGAAAGTGGTTCCGTGGACGACTGCGTCATGGACGAATGTTTCGTGGACGAGTGGTGTTTCTTGCTCGTCGACGATTGCTTCGCGGTCGACATGTCCGATGACGATGATCTAACTGTCGACGATGTCTTAAGCGTCGTCGTCGTCGATGCTGGTTTCGTCGACGGTATAGCCGATGACGGGCCTTTACCTTTCCCTTCATTCGTGGGCGGTTTACTCGCCGACGACTGCCCCCCCCCGTTTTTTGCAAACTCCTCCTTACCTCTGGAGGAAGATTTTGCTGACTTTTTCTGGCTTGATAGGTCAACTGGAGGCAGAAAGGGTATCAATTCCAGCTTCCTCTTTTTGGATTTGGGAGAGGAACTCCTTTCCACTGAAGAGGCCCTTCTCTTAGAAGTTTGCCTCTCAGATGGAATGCTGGATTGGACAGGAGCTGTTCTGACAGACTCTTCGTCCGAAGATTGATCCCTGGATTCCAGGTATAAAAGGAGTCTTCTATGCCTGTCATGAAGGGTCTTGGTGGAAAAGGTTTTACAAATCTCGCATTTTTTAATGTCATGTGGGTACAGACAATAAATGCAATGCTCGTGGGGGTCCTTGTAGTAAACCAATTTCTTCTTGCACCTCGTGCAGTCCCTGAACAGGGAAGGCTTCCTGACAGCCTGAGGTGCCTCCATTTCTGAAGAGAAGTTCAGTCGACGATTTTGAGAGGAAAACAACAAGTTTTGCCACCAAGGTTAATTGGAAAGAAAGCCCCTAAGAAGGGGAACAAGATGGAATATATTTTACAAATATATTCCACACAAAAGTAGAAAGAATTTGAGAAAGCTCAGAGAGCTTGAGGATTCCCTGTGTCCGATAGACTGCGGTGAAAAATCTGAAGATGGCTGCCGGGGGCGGAGCTTAAGCCCTGCCACCTCATTGCCTGGGGCCATAAAGGACCAAAGTGAGGTGGAGGGACTACATAATAAAGTGGCTCATAGGCTATAATGGGCTATGTACATGCACTGCTAGGTGGCAGTGTATATTTATATATATGTATATATATATATTTAAAAAAACATTTTATTATTATTATTATTATTATTATTTAATTTATCACCGAGGATTCCCAGTCTGACGACGGGGAATATTCAAGCAACTGAATCTATGAAAGATCCAATGCTGGAGAAACACACAGTCCCAGACATGAAAGTTCACTGTCAGTTGATACTGAGGGCGGGAGCTGGCTTCAGGGTGAAACAGTTGTATATGAAAGGTTGTTGGGGTTTCCTGTCTCCTTTGTTAACCTCTGCAGCCAGGCCCCATGTGGGCCTGTTTGAATGACTCTTTTATTAGTATGCATATCGCTGCAACCCGCTGCAGGGCCCAACAAAAGGGCAGGGTGGATCCATGGAGCCTTTGTTATTAAATTGGGCTGGTTATGGTAGGGGGAAGGTTTGGCCCCCCCCTTCTGGAGATGCATTGTGTAGTCCTCCTGTCATATCCCAACTATGGGCCTATAGGTTGTGTCCATCTAGAGTACACAGGTCTATGCGTCTTTTGTGTGGTGAGCATAGAAAAATGTGGGCGGATTAGCCACAAACATTTTATGGAGTTTGACCTAGCATCATTCAATTTCATTTCAAATTTCAAATAAACCCAGGCAAGTGCCTACCCACCGTGTAAGGATGGGGCGGCCCGGGTGAAGTGCTGCCCACCGGAGCCAAGGAAGGTTGGGCGGGTCAGCCTCTGAGTGCTGCCAAAATGCATATGCTGGAAGGGCCGGGCACAGCCCTGTAGCCAAGAAATGATGGTGAAGTCGGCGACCCCTTGCAACAGAGTGCTATCTGAGGAGGAAATACGTGGTTGGCTGCAGCGGCTCCCCAAGGCAAGGGGCCTCTGTGAAGATGGAGTCCTCCAGTGTGGCAATGGTGTGTGACATGCTTCCTGGGGCACAGGGCTCCACACAAAGAGTTTACATTGCACTAATAGTTTTGAGAGATTGTTGGAAGCGGCTAGTGGTAGGACAGGCTGGTGAGACTTGACTGTCAGCATACAAGCACAGCTCCCTTTCCTCTAACTTGGTATGTGAAGGCCTGTATTTCACCTTTGAGGCTGTGGATGAGAGCTGAGAGTGCAGAAAAGCGTCATGAATGTCATCGGTCGTTGCCAGCCCGCTCATCGGTGTCGGTACATCTCAAGCCGGCTCTGGTCTAAGTGGAAGGAGCACCGTTATCGCATTCCATACATTAAGCTTTTGTTGCCAGTGTCTGTGTTTTGCCTTGCCAGCTTAAATCGAGTACACAGCTTACAGCAAGGCACAGAACAGCAAGGATCGCCTGCAAGGTGCGGTGGTGATGCGTTCTCCATGTGTTTGTAGATGAGAGGAGTTCTACTAAACTATCTCCAAAAACTGAGCAAGCAAAGTAGTATTTCTAAAGGTGGAGGGTTTTGTTCTTAATATATGAATACCCTCAGCACCTCTTATAGTATTTGGACTACTCCAAATTGGTGGTTGCTGGCTAATGTTTCACTGTAAGATATCATAGAGGGCAATGGAGTGCAGTTGAAGGCAGTGAGTATCTGCACTATCTGGCTTTTTACTGGTAAGACGCAATCTTTCCCGTGGTAGCTGCCGACACAAATAACTCACCCTACTATTTTTCTATCTATTATCATTTTTCTGGCCTCTCTCTCATATGCCATATAATTAGCACAGTTAAATGGATGATTCCATGTTGGGAAAGAGTCTGACACCAACAATGTGTTGATGAAAAGAATCCCTAAAGACAAAATAATGGTATATAATGCAACTGTGATACCTGACCTAGAGGCAGCCACTAGCCCGAATTGATATACCTCTGTGCAGAGCCTTGTTTTCACAGAAATAGTTAAGAATAACTCATTATGAAGTTTACGTTATAGTCTCCAAAAAGTAGGAATATGGCTAATGAATTACTTAATATTCCAGTAGGGGGAACTGCCCGGCTTCAAATGACAATCTTGGAGCAGCCTCACCCAATAACGGTATATCAAGCCGAGCAGGAAATGTTAATTGGTTCCCTTAATTTGTTATTAACAACTAATCTGACTGCCACCAATACCATCTCAACACCAAAGAATAGTGAAACATCAGTGAGCTTGCATCACATGACTATAACGTTGGCATTTAGTACATAACTAGCTCATCTACCTGGCGTTGCCGGGATTTTATTTTCTTATAGGTACTATTTGTTAGAAATACCTTAAGGTACCCTTAGGCTTTTCGGAAAGGCTCCATAAGAAAGGTGAAAAGAAAAAGTCACTAAATTTTTCAATTATTTCTTATTTTAAAAATGATTTCTCATAAAGACTACACAACACAATTATTGTTCTTCTTAAAAAGTCATTCTGAAACGTATAACTGTACGTGAGAACAACATGGAGATTTCTGAGCAGCACGATGGCATAATGCAAACAACTGTGGACCTAAAGTTCAATATTACTAAAGTACATGTTCATTGTAAGGCTTGTTTATAAACAAACAATTCTTTTCCCTTCCTGGTGAACACTGTTGCTTCAATAACATTGGGCAGCAATTAGTTAACGCCTTGTGCTATTACACAGCCTGTGTGGGTTGAGATTGCGAAGCAGCATTATCGGTGACCCAACTTTCAGTCGAACGTAATGTGGTGGCCTTCCCAGGGGGTCGAGTGAGTTGAGGAATTTTGTTGGATAGTTTACAGCCTCGTTGGCATCCACCATCGTACTGATTGAGTTGTACTCAGTAACTGTGCCTGTAAGCATATTCTGAATGTGATCCTAGGGCCTGGACCTCGACTTTTGTTCCTCGTGTCGAGACGGGTCCTTCTACGACCACATGATGTTTCGCCAATTTCAATCAACCGTCTCATGTGTGAAGGTGCTGAAATCCAGGGAACGGGGTGGGGTGACCAAATGTCACATAGCCGGTAAATTCCTGAGGGTCTTAACAGGTAACTAGGCAAAATTTGGTGTAGATTGGTGAAACGGTGTGGAATTGTATAAGGTACAACGCTTCGCCAAGCCACAAACCCACAAACAAATGTTGACTTTTGCTGAAATGTTGGAAAGGGGTGGGGTCTCCAAATGTCATGCAGCCAGTAATGTCCTGAGGGTCCAAACAGGTAACTATGCAAAATTTGGTGCAGATTGGTGAAACAGTGTGGAATTGTATAAGGAACAACTTTTTGCCACAAACCCACAAACAAATTTTTACTTTTGCTGAAGTCCAGGGAAAGGAGTGGGGTGTCCAAATGTCATGTAGCTAGTAATGTCGGGAGGGTCCTAACAGGCAACTATCAAAAGTGTGGTGCAGATTGGATAAATGGTGGGGAATTGTATAAGGAACAACGCTTCGGCACAAATCCTGCCACAAACAAATTTTCACTTTTATATATATATATATAGAGATAAAAAATGCCACACAATATGTGATTACAAGCAAGCATAGTGTCACTTATTAAAAGAAATAGAGTAAAACACCAATTCTGATAAATATGAGGGAAACAAGGAACATGTGACCTTAGGAAATGGAGGAATTATGTCTTTGTCTATAACAAAGATGTTAGAATAACAGCAGATGACTCTGATATATATTGTGTGACGAATCACAGGCATTCACTACTTCTCCCCAAGGGGGAGATCCCCTGTGAGGCTAGGGAGGTGAGCCCGCTCTGCAAGACCTTCCCTAGGGGTAGAGGCAAGCTGGACCTCACCGGGAGAAACTTCCCCCTGTGGGGACTAAAAGACTCCTGTTCCTGTCAGGAACGCCCTACCGCTTCTCCTAAATGTACCTCTTCAACCATGTCCCACAAGGATTTAGACGAAGAAGGAACCAATATGTGTTATTGTGAAACAGAAATTGTAACTTTATTTTACTGAGATGAAGATGATGAATAACGAAGACAAGGGGCTTCAAGGGGTCACGAGAGAGAGCAAGAAAGAAGAAGGTAAGCGGTGGAAAGTCCACAGCTATGTCACCTATGCAAGGGGAGGAGAGTGGATACTCCAGAGAACCTGCAGGTTTCAAACAAGCTGTCGAGCCGGAGTTGAGAAGGTGGACGTGCAGCGTTCTATCTACAGGAGAGAAAGCTGAGCAGTAAGCGGTGGTGTGGCGACAGAGAATCAGTGGTGGACCACAGATCCTAGCAAGCATGCTGATACCACTACGCTGATGAGACAGCATAACAAACCAGTACGGAGATACAGAAAAGCTGTCGGGACGGAAGAGAATGAGAGGTGGGAAGAGGAAAAAGCTCAGGACGAGCGAAAGAGAAAAGCGGACCTGAACAACATGGAATCCTGTTGACGTTTTCCCAGAGAGAAGCAGGTAACTGGGAAAGCGGAAGATCCGGGAAGGAGACAGTAAATCATTATATGAATATATAAATGAATATATAATGAGAATATGCCATTGAGAAGAAGAGAAGTGAAAATTATTATATGGACATTCACACTCGTCCCAGTCCATATAAGGAAAATGGACCAGTGGGAAGGAGAGAAGTGAATGAGAATCCTTATCGGAATATTCACATTCATCACATGCAAGTCAACCAGGAAGAAGCATGGAGCATAGGAAGAATAAAAGAAGATCAATTTAAGAGTAATCATACTCGTCACAGTCGAGATAATGAAAATATAATAGTTAGGATAAGAGGAGAGAAGGAAAATCGCAATTAAACCATTCCTCCTCATCTGAGTAAAGACATTGAGAGCATAATCCAAAAAGAGAAAGAAATGGACGATAATAATTATAAGAGTAATGATACTCGTCCCAGTCAAAACAAGGACAGTATTCCTATCCAAGGGAAGCGACCTGTAAGAGGAAGAAAACTCAATAGAGATTCTCAGAAAGCATTGATAAATCTACCCTGGAAAAAGTGAAGAATACATTTTGGAAATAGAATTAGGGAAAAAAGTAACCAAGAAATAATAGACTCTGACAAGAGAAGAGTTATCAGTACAAAGCAGGTGTATCAACTTGTTGAGGGAATCAAAAGAGTAAAGAATTACTAAAAGAACTGTGTGAACTAATCAAAGAAGTTACAAATAACTATTTGTAGATCAGTTATTGAAAATAACTTTGCAAGGAGCAAGAACCCAGGAGAAGGGAACCATTCTCCCGTCTTTAGTTGTTAATATTGTGGTAGGGTCAGTTAGTTAGTTTGAGACAGAGAACAGATTCTTTTAAGATGTTCACTGATGAGTGACAAGCACCGTTGTTAGTTTGCTAGGTAGGAAAACCCCATAAAAGTAGGGAGAGATAGGCGTTAACCGTTTTCTTTAATAAACACCTACTCAGAAATGTCTGTGTCCTTCATGTGACACGCCACAATTGTCAGTGCAAGAAACACAAGCAAAAAACATATTGCATGAATAACCAATCACTGAAATGGTTGGTATAGAGGAAGAGGTTCCACAAAAGGGCATGAAAGATATTAAAAGTAGACCCTGCACCAAGTCGAGGAAATAAAAGCATAATAATAAGCTCTGCTGCCTCCCGTTATTCAGCTGACAATGTGGACATGCCAAATGACAAGAGAGGACCCCTCTCCTGCCAGTCAGTGTGTTCACGTTGCTCAGCGTGAACACGCTGACTGATAGGAGAGGAGTTCTCTCCTGTCAGGCAGCATGTCTACATGTCGGCTGCGTGGATGCTTTTGAAGGGTGGATGGAGGTAAGGTAAGTGTTTTTTATTTTAAAATAAATGTGCATATATGTGTATTTAAATTAAATTAGTACGTATGTGTATGAATGCATGCGTGCATGTTGGTGTTTATGTTTGTGTCATTGCTGTGTTTGGTTTTATGTATGCATACATGTAAGGAGTTGTGTAACTGGTGGATGAATGCATGGGTGAAAGTGTTTTATGTGAGTGTGTGTTCTGCCCCACCCCTAAATGTAGCCGTCCTGGTGGCCACTTCATTAAGGGGTGGGTTCATGGGATCAGAGGTACGCCTAGGCTAAAATGTTGGGGGGGGGACTAACACTTCAAATGTTGGGAGAGGTGCTAACTTCAGAGGCTGTGAGGGGGGGCAGACTTACTTGTGTGGGGCATCTAACATCTTTCCACATTGGAATTAGACTATCCTGGTGAAGCTTTAATGTTACAAGCAGCTAACTCTCACTTTCATTTCTGAAACGTCACACTTAAGGACTGCTGTGAGAATGAGGTGTCTCATGTCACCACTTCCCTTCTAATCACTCACCTGGCATGCAAGTGCTAACCCCACATCACGATTTCAATTACCTAAAAATGTATGCATATGAATGCAGGTTCTAACAGTGAAATGTTTTATGTTAGTAGTTGCAGGGCCTTTGTTAACAGCGAAGCCCGGGCACCATTTAACTTTTGTGTCCTGTTCTGTCTGGCCACGGCTCTGTTGGTCAAACCGGCAGGGGCTGGATGACAGTTTTGAAAGCAGGTAGTGAGTGTGGGCAATAAACCCATTGCGCTGTCGGTTTCCCCAATGTGGGATGGTATCTGGCCCTTTCAGCTTTTACAGTTGAAATGGCCCCCCAAGTAGTTTCCCCCATATTGGCAGTCTTATGACTCAGAAACCTACTGATAATCTGCAGCTTTTAACCATCTTGCTGCATTATTTTGACTTGATTATTGATTTAAGCACTCCACAGGTGCTTTGGACTATTTTTCCAATCAGTAGGGCAAGGGGTGCCCCAACATCAAAAAGAAATGAGCGCCCACTAGCCCTGACAAATCTTCAGCCAGCCCTGCTCCCTTTTCCCCTCCCAATTCCCTGAGCCCAGCTAGGAAGCCAAATATTGCTATGATAATCTCTGGATAGGTGGGCTATCTAAAAGCTGAGACCAGAAGCTAAGACTTTGGTTTTATCAAAGTGAGTCTGTTGATATCGCATGGATAGGTTTTTGTGTTCTGCATGTTTGAAACTGATGCCGCTCCTTAACTATCTGCTCAATGGTTTTGCGCAGTGGCAAATAGTTATTTGTAACTTCTTTGATTAGTTCACACAGCATTCTTTTTGTTTGGGTTATTCAGTGTGCCACCAATAAGCCAAAACTATTGCTTTAGCGAACAGATAGAGGTGGAAATAGACTTCCCTCCTACCGCAGTGAAAGAGGGTCCAGCGACGGGAGGATTAGGAGGGTGTAGGGCAGGTATTTTAGTCACCCCATGAACATTTGCCTCTTCCTCTCAGAGGATTTATCATCACCAAAGTTCAAAATCTGCACCCCTTTTAAACCTAAAAAATGCACATCAATATTTCCAGTACAGTGCAACATTGACAAGTGATTTCACAGGGCTCCTGCTCAGACCCTCAAGTAGTCTTGTGGGGAAGTATCTCACTTTGGAACCTAGTGACCACGGTTCAAATCCCTACCCAACATAGTTTAAAGCACAAACACCCCACAGCATTCTAAAATAAACATATAGTGCACATAGATTTCCCAGATTGTGGAACTGTATCTGAAATCTGGTGAGTAATTTTTTGCCAGATCCTGGATCTGGGAAGATCCATCTCTATGACAGGATTGAGTAAAGATAGGAAGAAATGGCATGTGAGGAGGGACACAAAGCTTGTAAATGTTGTTTAGATATTTGCCCACACATTGGGCCTCATTACGAGAATGGAGGTAATGAAAAAAGGAAGGCGGAATGGTAATAGCGGCATCGTTAACGGGTCCGGGTCATTACGACCCGACAACCCGCCAATACCGGCACCGCCCGTACCGTGCCTCCTCATACCGGCATGGGCGCGTACACGCGCCCCTTCCAGGAGTAAATACTGGGATGCCGGTTACTGGAGGACATCACAACCCACGCGGGCATCCAATTACCAGCATCCCGAAGGTGGTAATTAGGGTCTGCACGATGGCGGCCATACAGGCATCACGGACCACCCGTAAACAGCAATCTGCAATCAAGCAAACTGCTACAGGTACACACAATCACCACAGGTGAAGTCATGGAGCCTGTCCTTGCATAAAAGGAGTACACCCACACACCAGACCCCTTCCTACACCAAAATGATACCACTAGCTGTTGCAATCATGGGGCTGGAGGACATGCCCATACTGCTACAACTACAGCAACAACAGCAACTACAACAACAACTACAGCAGCAACAACAGGCAGCACAGAGGAGACACAGGAGGAGAAGGAGGGTGAAACAGGTTCAGCAATTACCACCAGTGCAGCCAGTAGTACCTCATAGGCAGCCACCAATCTGTCGCATCAGACCCAGTCCATTCAACCTAACCCCTGAGCAGATCCACACCCTGTACCGGTTGGACCGGGACACCATCACCACCATAGTGGGCATGATAAACAACAACATTGTCAGCCTCATAGAAATACGCACTGCCACCCCCCCGATAATAAAGGTGATGTCTGTGCTCCACTTCCTGGCCAAAGGCACCTACCAGCACACAGTGGGCCAGCTGCATGGCATTTCACAACCACTATTTTCACGCATGCTGACCCAAGTTCTGGACGCCCTCCTGAAGCATGCTAGCAACCACATATCCCTTTCCGGACGGCCCAGGAGATAGCCGACACCAAAGTAGGCTTCCATGCACTGGCAGGCATGCCCAATTGTGTTGGTGCCCTCGACTGCACCCATGTAGAATTGGTAGTCCCTCATGCCATGGAGGCGGTGTACCGCAATCGCAAGCAATACCACTCCATCAATGTGCAGATGGTATGTGACTCCAGCAAGATCATCACACATTGCTGAGCCGATATCCCAGATCCACACATGATGCCATGGTGCTGCGTAACTCCACGCTACAACGTCACATGGAGCGACATGCTGGACCACGTGCCTGGTTGCTTGGTGAGTTGCCTGACTGGCCCATGGCAGTGCATCAAGGTAGTGATGTGTTGGGATGCATACTCCACCTGGGTGGGAATGGGGGGGATGCATACTCCACCTGGGTGTGAATGGGGGGGATGCATACTCCACCTGGTTGTGAATGGGGGCGATGCATACTCCACCTAGGTGGGAATGGGGGGGGATGCATACTCCACCTGGGTGGGAATGGGGGGTGATGCATACTCCACCTGGGTGGGAATGCAGGGTGAGTGGAGAATGCACGCAGAGCCAAACACTCCTGACCTGAACCTCCCAACACAACACATCACTGGCACACATTGGACCAATTACGTATATCAGTGACAACATGTAAGACGCACATCCTGGCCACCATGTGTATGTCTAGCAAAGCATCACTAAACATGATAGCAACTGTGCCAATGTGGCAAATGTGACCATGCACTGTTTAGTATACACAGCAAAAATGGGAGGCAGAACATCGTCCCGCAACCACAGTACACCCACACCAGCATGCAAGAATTCACCATTCATCATCTGTACAATGCCATCCAGACTACCACACCTTATATCAGTATAGAATGCATCTAAATAATATTTGTGTATATGTACAGGGACATGTGCATGTTCACAGCAAATAGCTGCGGGCATGACTGTGAATCCTGAAGGTGGCAGCTCATAGTGACACACACCTATTTGTATTTGCTTGCAGGTGATGTAGGATATCCCTTGAAGCCGTGGCTACTTACCCCTGCACGTAAGCCGGGGAACAGCCATGAAGAGGAGTACAATCGGGTTCACACCCGTACCCGTGTTGTGATTGAGCAGACCTTTGGCCTGTTGAAGGCGCGGTTCCGCTGCCTACGCAGGTCTGGTGTAGCACTCCTTTATAGGCCTGAGAAGGTGGCAAAGATCACCATGGCCTGTGTCATGCTGCACAACATGTGCGTCCGGAGAAATGTACCACTGCCACCTGACATTGACATGCATGCACCGGGTGAGGATGATGAGGATGGAGACGGAGATGAAGCAGCACCCCTGCCAGTACGTGATGCACAGGATGGCCGTGCAGTACGCTAATCACTGATTCACGAATACTTCTGAACCACAGGGACTTTGATAGATATGTGTCAGTGACACACTGGGTCCATGTGGACATGCACACAGGGAATGTTGGGAGTTGTGCACTGAACACAGTCATACATTAAATGGATACACACGAAATGAACAATGTCCAGGCATTGAATGTTTTTTCACACAATGGGTGCATTGATTCAAACTGCAAAAATGTGAAAACCCCCCACCCCCAATCCCCCAGTTAACTCCCAAAACCCCCCAGTGAACTCCCAAAACCCCCCAGTAAACTCCCCCTACCCCCAGTAAACACCCCCTACCTCCCAGTGAACTCCCAAACCCTCCCAGTGAACTCCCAAAACCACCCAGTAAACTCGCCCAATGCTTCCATTCACCCCCAACACCATCTGAGCCACTCCCATAGTTCTTCCACACTATTTGCGGGACTTCTTTCTCTCCGGGGGCAGCATTTCAGTGTGCCTCGCACTCCTTCTCGTAGGACGCACAGGGCTAGAAGGTCCAGAGGAAGTGGGGACATAGGAAGCAGGTGTGGTAGATGGTGAGGAGTCGGTGGGGATTTCCACGCCTGCTGCAAGTCGTGGCTGCTGCATGTGCAGCAGGATGGATGTCAGGACCTGTGTGATGGACCCCAGACAGTCTCTCATCAGCAATGCTGAGGCATTGACTGCGGCTGTGTTGGCCGTTATGGTGGCTGTGGTCCCCGCTATGGCTGTGGCTATCTCCCGCCTGTTGTCCTCGCCATCTGCGATATATTGGCGCATCAGGTCCAACATTGACTCCTGTCTGGCCTCCACCCTCACCAGCCATACCTCAAGGCTGTTGGTGGGAGCAGCAGTGGTCGAGGGTGCTGTCACGGGGCCTGCATCATCAGTGCTGTCCTCAGGGATGGGGCCCAGGTCGGAATCGTGCAGGCAGGGATCGGCACTGCTGTAGGTGGGTGAGGGATGAGTTTGGGGTGGGGGGTGGATACGAGGCTTGGGGAGTGTGGACATGCCACATGGGGCACTACTTCCTGGTCCACATACTCCTCCACATCTTCGGTGGTGGCCAGTGGTTCTAGGGCCGCGCCTTCCACTGGTGTAGGTGTTGGCAGCTGGGTGTCCACAGTGTCAGGCGCACTGGGTGTAGGTGTTGGCAGCTGGGTGGCCACAGTGTCAGGCGCACTGGGTGTAGCTGTTGGCAGCTGGGTGTGCACAGTGTCAGGCGCACTGGGTGTTGGTGTGGGCTGTGAGGCTGCCCCGGAGGTGGTGGTGTCGGCTGCCGTTTTCTGTGGCCGGGATGTGGATGCCCTTGTGGTGGTATCCTGGCTGCCATCTTCTCCATCGGTGCCTGGGGGGGTAGAAGTGATGCTGGGCATCAGTGATGGTGTTACATGCCTTATGCATTCTATGGTGCTGTGGAGTATTTCATAAATCATGCATTCATGTCTTACAGGTGTGTCACACAGGGTAGTATGAGGGGGCATTTTGGCATTTGCTGCATGGCAGGTGGCATGCCGTTGTATTGGGGTTTGTGTAATGTATTACATGGGCACGGTCCCTGTGTGTTGGTAATGGGATTGGCACTCAGCATGCATTTCAGTGTGGCAGGGTTTGGCCCGCCATCTGGACAAGAATATGTTCATTTGTGTGTTGGGACATGCATTGCCTTTCCTAGACTCTCTTCCACATCACTTGTGCTACGTCATTGTTTCCCCTACAGGGATCTACAGGGTCACTCACCTCCATCTGCTGATGTTGCCGCACCGGTCTCCATCTCCCCAAATCCCTCGATGGACTCAAGATTGATGAACGTGCCTGCCGTCTCCTCCCAGGTGGTCGGTTTGGCAGGAGAGTGGGGACCCCTGCCTGTAGCCATGGCCTCCCTCCTGTTGCTTTACAGGATATTACGGACACTCAGGCGGAGGTCATCCCACCTCTTCTTGCAATCCCTCACTGTCCGTGGGGTGGTTCCAACAGCAGAGACCTTGCGGGCTACCTCCTACCAGATCTCCTTCTTGCGCTGCTGCACCTCACGCTTCAGGTTCTGATCTTTTATCACATCAGCATGTGCGGCAAGGGTGTCCGCAAGCATGTTCAATTCCGCATCAGAAAAGCACTTTTTCCGCAGGCGGGGAGTAGTCTTCCGGGTTGCCTTCGATATGGTGTAAGTATTGCCACTCGTCTCTCCTGTACACAACTGGTGGTTTGGGAGGATTGCAATGGATTGTGTTTTTAAAGATGGCCGCCGACGCATTTCCCGTTCCGACGCGATGACGTTACTTCCGGGTCCGGTATTACAAGCCCGGTATTAGCATGTTGTTATTACCGGGTCGGTATTAAGGGGTTCCTCCTAGGCGGAGGCGGTATCGGCGGGTCCCGTGATGGCGCTATCGGGGGGTTGGAGGGCCTTTAGCGGCATGCCGGTATGCCCATTACCGCCATGGGGGTTCACGCGTGCTCGCGCACTCGTAATCACCCGCTATTGGCGGTGTCATACGAGCACGGACCTGCTCGTAACTCCATGCCGGTAATGATCCTGTTTTTAACACGCTCCTTGTAATGAGGCCCAATGTATTCATTGCAGTTGTAAACACAGAACTGGTGTAATAAAAATGTCTTGATCAGGTCTGCCTTTGGCCATTCGATTTAAAAGCACCCTGAGTGTCTTTACCTGAAGTCCTGTTCAAAACAAGCATTGGCAAAGCCAACAGTTTTGGCTTGTGTATAAGTAGAAAGCATTTGCCAGGCACTGCTATCACCTGCTCAGGTACTCAAACCATTTTGCACCTGGCACCATCAATGGCCAGCTAATACGAATACAGAAGTGCCTTTCCCATGCCTACACGAAAGCCCAAACTGTTAGCATTGCCAATGCTCTTTTTGATTTACCCTTGATGCACAGAACTATGCATCAAGGTTAAAGCAAACATACTAATTGGCTAAATTGGCCCACGTTGAATTTCGGCCAATCTAGCCATTAATAACACTAATGGTGCACATTCAGCCTGGATATACTTTCTGTGGCATGGCATTTTTACTGGATGGGAGTTTCTGTGGCATAGCATTTTTACTGGCTGGGAGTCCGTACATGGTAATTATGGCACATATTGATGCAGCCTGAATGGACAAACATGAGAACAACAGCATGAATATATTTTTATACTAGCATATGTTGTGTGGAAAGGTGGCATGAAAATTATGCGGTGTGCGAAGCAGTGTGTCTGGTGTGAGTTGTGAGGACAGACCGCTGCTGCTGAAAACACGCTTCACTCTGCATTTTGGACTGTACTTTCTGCAGTCCTCTTTCGATTTCTACTGATTTCTACTGAACCAGAAAGCACTTCCTACTTAAACACCGTGCAGGCGCGGAGCGCGGCGCTATGTGCGAAGCAGTGTGTCTGGGGTCCGGTGTCAGGTGACGAGGTAAGCAGCACCTCGCGGCAAGGACGCTGCGTCCAACCTCAAGCAATTACTCTGACTCTTACTGCAATTCCACTTACAGTCAAGCTACAGTCCAGCCTTTCTTCATGGCGCCTCTTTCGCCAAACGGAGACGACATAAGCCGTCGTCTGCGGAGCAGCAAATGATCCCAGGAACAGTTAGAACCACAAAACATCCAGGATCCTAGGGAACCGAGGGAGGGAAAAAGTCACAAAACGGGAAAAGGTTCCTCCGTGCCATCAGCGTTGACCCCCACTGAAAACATCAAAATCCCCATCCCCTCCGCTCTCACAAAGTTAGCGCAACTTCTGAAAGATTCCTCCCAGCCCTTAAACCCACGTCCGCAAGTGGACGTTGAGACCATTGTGGTCCCCGAGGGGGAGAACTTAACCGCCAACGAGCCCCCTCCAATCATGCCAATCAAAATCTACCCAGACTTTAGACAGCGAGAAGTTCAAGGAGCTGGCCCCTATTTTTACAAAAATTTCGACAAAGCCCTCTTCACTAATATCATCAGCGGACCCCGCAGTCCAGCAAGAAGCGCAAATCAAATAAAGGAGAGGAACCTTTCAAACACTCTTCTATGCACACAAGTAAAGTCGACAGAAGAAAAGCTGCCACTGGGCCCCAAACTTAAAGACTACATGTCTCAAAATCAAAGGGGGAATAACAGTCCCAAAACATCAAAAACCCAAATCAAGGTAGGCCTCGCGGTCGTCTTGATAACAAACGATGACCATGACATTTCCCTGGACCTGTCGGAAACAACCCAGCAACCAGACGCTGAAGAACCTACTCCTGCTCCATCGACAAATTCAGCGACCGTAACTAAGACAGTCCCTGATCTTGGCAAGGAACAAGTGGCACCTACCCCTCGGGACGCAGGAAAAACAAACAGTTGAAAAGCCTGTGGCTGCCACTCAAAGGCTGCGCTCAAACTCTCCAAGTGCTGCCTTAGAAGCTCTTAAAAACCTAAAGAAAATTGAAAATCACAGACCTGATCGGAAACTCGAACTGAGATTAGGACAAAACCACCAACACGACAGTCACCGAGTCCATTCTTTCAAGGAGTCCATGAGAACCAGTGAGGCGGAAGCTAAAAAAAACCTCCAAACTGGCTGACTCGTCGCTTTTCAAATTGGAACAAACCTCAGCTAAAGACAGCTACCTGGTACTAAATCGAAGAACAGTATTGAGAATACTGGGAAAAATTGACAAGCTCAAACACATAACTTCTGATGACTTCACACTCATTGAGCCTTATCATCGGGAGCACAAAGCAAAAGCATATCTCCACATAAGAAACAAGGTGTTAAGTGAAATCACCCCCGAAGTAACGAAAGATCTCCACCGCATAGGTCTAAAAATACAACAACTGCAGAAGCCCAAAACAGCCCAGGTGGGCGGCGACAGGGCAAGGAGAGGATCCTCGATCTATCGCCGCGACAAGCGTTCCCCATCAAGAGACTACAACGGACTGACGCCAGAAGGAGACGGGAAGAGGGGGGGGTTAAACTCCATGACGATCGCTCAAAAAAGTGGAATCATGAAAATTACGCATCGTCCCCCACCTCTCACAGACTCGTGAGAGCACCCTGGAGAGACATCGTACAGAAGCAAAGATGACCCCGCCGAAGAGGGAGTCGACAGAAACAACTGCCTCAAATCCATGGAAGTGGATTGCTGACACTTTCTCACGAAACCATAGGAAATAGCAGGCACCGTCGTGTTGCATTGATATCAAGAGGCTGATTGAGAATGCATCGATCCAGCTCATAGAAAGTGCCCTCAAAATGGCATCATGCAACACCAGAGGATACCGGCACCTAACCAGACCAAGCGACATAAATCTCGGTGCATTCGACTTGATCTGTCTGCAGGAAACCTGGCTCCTGGACAAACCGGCCTTGGACGGGTTTGAAATTGAAGTCTCACCAGCTAAAAATTCCACGGTGGGCCGACCATCAGCAGGCCTACTGACTGCCATCCGGGTGGGTTCAGGGATCATCCCAAAGGGAAAAATCACAGAGGGCTACGGCATGCTTGCTTCACTAACTACATGGCTTCACCATGACCATGGCCGAGACTCCTGGGTAAATACCGATTTAGCCATAATCAACTTATACTGGAACCCGGCGAGAACAACCATGAAAGATTTCTGCAACTCAACAGCAAATATTATCGACGAAATTACAATCATCATAATATGCGGAGATCTGAACGCCAATTGTGAGGCCGATACTAGGAAGGACAAAGCACACATGCCACAATCGCTGGCCGATGAAAGAGGCCGCGCATGGTCAAACTTAATGAAATCAAGAAAATTCCATAACGCGGCAGCTCTACGAGACCGCGGTACCCAAATAACAACTTGGTAGAGGTTCGGATCCGTTGCCACTTTAGATTACATTTTTATCACGGAAGGCCTGATCCCATACTTCGTGGACTGTACAGTCATAAAAACGATCGAAAGTGACCACAATCTCCTTCAGATGTCTTGGGATGGAGCGTTACTGAAAAGATCTCAGTACTTACCTGACATAGAATCAACCAAGCAACAAAATCGACTCCGACTAACATCAGAAAATATAAGATCCTTCCAGGTCAACCTAAGCAAGAAACATGGTCAAAACAGCTCGGAAGAAGTGAGACCCGAGTACATGTCTCTATTAGCTGCCCACAAAGTGGTTTTACTGGCAAAACACGAAACCATCCTACCCACATCCACAAGTTCAACAACGCGGTTGTTGGAAAGCGATCAGAGGTGAGAAAGCTAAAAAAACTGGCAGTGAAAATGAAAACCACAGTTGCTTGGACTACATACTACACGTCGGTCAGGTCCTACAAAACCTGGCTAAAACAACAATGGCAGACCATGTACCAGAATGACGTGGAAGCCATGCTACGTACCTGGGCATCAAGAAACATCAGAGACTTCTGGACGCTCCTTAAGAACGTAAACGGCCAGACCGCTCCACTGATCTCAAATTCCGTATCTGAACAAAACTGGTTCTCACACTTCACAGATCATTACCATTCTCCTCAAACCTCAGCTAAAACGATCCCTCCCACAACCTCGGAACCATGGATCAAATTGGATAATGTGAAAGACATCTCTAGAATAATTGCGTCTTAAAATCATCCAGGGCTCCCGGACCTGACGGGCTAACTAACTTAGACCTCAAGGAGCACCCCAACGACTGGGCAAACGCAATTGGCGAGCTATTCAAATATTGCCAACAACAGAAAACCTGGTCAGAAGCAGTCTTAGTCCTGATTTTCAAGAAAGGGGACAGGGGTTCCTCGGTGAACTACAGACCAACTGTCCTACTAGACATCATCGGCAAGATTCGCGTCCCTTCTGTTGTTTCACTTCAAAAAATGGGCCAGTAAATCGCCCTCAGCTGACATTTTTCAAACCGGCTTCCAAAAGGGCGCTGGCACAACAATAAATCTGCTAATTCTCAACATCATCAAAGCGAAAGTAAAGAGAGGGGCGCCCAAGGTCTACATGGCGATGGTGGATCTATCTCAAGCCTTCGATATGGCGGATCGAAACAAACTATGGGCAAAGTTAACAGCTTGGAATTGCCCGGGTCATGTGCTTGAGCCAATAATGGCCCTACACACATCAACATCTCTATGGGTGCGCCTCAGTCGTCAAGGTACCCTCTCAGACCAGATTAACACAGAACGAGGGGTCAAACAGGGCTGCCCATTGGCCCCTGTGCTGTTCATAGCTTTCATCAGTGATTTCCAAGAATCAGAAAAAAAAGTGCAATCTTTCCCGCCCAAAGTTGGCACCTACACAATGTCAAGACTGTGGTACGCCGACGACCTGATTCTCATGGATCAGACTGCAATAGGCCTACAAAGGCAACTTACAAACCTAGCGTCATACATGGAAAGCAACAATCTAAAGATCAACAAATCCAAGAACAAAATTCTGATATTCTCAAAAACATCAAAGAAACAACAGGCAAACAGTTCCTGGCTTCTCGAAAAGACGGAAATCGAACAGGTCAGCGAATACAAATATTTGGAAATTCAGATTGACAACCCTCTTAAAGAAAACTCTCTTCAAAACTCACTATGGGGAAAAATGAGAAATCTAACTGCACAAACACGTGCAGTGGACAAAAGGTTCGGGAAGTTCTTGTGGAATCCCGCCCTCCAGTTCTACAAATCAAAAGTAGTCCCGGCTATAACCTACAGAATGGCAGCCAACCTAACCCTCCCAGCAGAGTATTGGATCCAGTTGGAGGGATTCCTTTGGAAATCAGTGCTGGGCTTGCCCAAGTCAGCCCCAATGCCAGCGATCCGCCGAGATCTGGGCTTGCCATCTCTAGCCGTGGTGGTGTTTCAAAGCGCCACACAGCTCTACAGAAAAATCTTGATGCCCAGCTCACTCCCAATTTTCCAGGTGGTAGCCTCTGAAATCAACAAGTGATCTTGCAAACTTTTAACTGATGGGGCTACTAAAATCCAAGCCAAACTAGAAGAAGTAGCGTGCAATGAAGAAACCCTGATCTCAAACCCAAGATGAGTAAAGATCAAACTCGAGCAAAAAGATGGATCAACACAAACAAAAAAATCCAGCTTTACAAATCCTTAAAGCACCTTCCACCATCATACAACCAGCTGAAGGTCCCTCTTAAAAATTGTGAAAAATTTCCTGCAAAAGAACTAAGGAAAACATTTATGCATGCTCGACTAAATCTCCTTCCGACCAGGGAAATTCTGAATACCAGAGCTCTTTTTCTTGTTCCAGACTGCCGTCTGTGTGGAGTTCTAGATGAAGTAGAATCTGTGCGCCATCTGCTCATGTTCTGCCCAGCATTATCACACGAAAGGCAAGCCTGCATGACACCACTTACTTCGCAGGCAACGACACTAGACAAAGAAACTTGTTGGTGCCGTCTGATAGCAGGCGACTCCGTCAGATGGTCCAGGACTGCGGCTAAATTTCTGTCAGTGGCCCTAAAAAAGCAAATGCAAAGGCTGACATTTCACCCACTGCTGTCTGTCTGCCAGGCCTTACCACTATGACTGAAACTGTCACCTAACCTATGATCAAACCAACTGTGCTACTGAACTCGAACCGAAAGTGGTGTCCTTATGTAGCTTGTAAACGGCCAAAAATTGCACCAACACTGAAACTGCTCTTTTGTAAAAACCTAACAGGTTATAAACAAAATTAAAAAAAAAATGTTTTAAAAATTTAAAAATTGGAAAAATTATTTTGTGCACTGTTTGTGATTTGCAACTATTGGGATTTTCCATGTGCTTCCATACAAAACCAATTGCAAATGGTATGGATTTCTACCCAATTTTGCAAAGAAAGTGCTGTAAAATGCATAATTTTAACCCAATGTTTCAAACATTTTCTTGGCAGGGAGAACCCCCCTCAAGCAACCCTTGTTTGGTTTGGTCTCCCTTAATGTGCTCTGTTGATACTGCATAACTGGCACAAACATTTAAGCCTCACGTTCAGAAATGTCCCAGCCTCCACTGGTTCCATGTCATTTCATTGCGTGATGTTTTTTTCGCTGGATTTTTTACCTCAGATTTTTTTTCGAAAAAACTCATCGCATTTTTTTTTTTGAGGGGTGGCCACAAACCCCCTTCCCCTTTAATTTATTTTTATATTCCCGTCCGCCCACACCCAATTTATATAATTTTTTTAACCCCCCCCAAAAAATCAGAGTTTTTTTAAAAAAATCTGCGGTAAAAAAACCCACAAAAAAACATCCTGCGATGAAATGACGTCGTACCCCTCCACTGTACATCATTTGTCACTGTGTATGATGTGTTTATTAATGCGAACGTAGGGGCAGGGTGCTCCTTAATGATATGAAATGGCATATATAACGCGCCTGTACACAAGTGTTTCTAGGCGAGACAAGGCAAGGAGGGGAAAACAAAAAAGGAGGACAAAACACTGATCATACTAGGCCTTGTGTCATTCAGATCGTGCAAGAGCAGGGAAGTGGGAGGGGAGATGTGCAGGAACAAAGGAGAAACAAGACTGCAGCCAATGGGTGGGAAGTGCTGGTACTCGTAGGTGCAGCCAACGGGTGGAGAATAAGTGCAAGAGAGGGGACTGTAGGGTTACAGATACAGACCACAAGTGCAGGGGAGCCAAGAGGCAGTGCAGAATTGTAACTGGACAGGCAGGGACCTGGGCATGGATTCAGAGGGTAAGCAGTGCATGGATCAGGCAGGTGATCAGCAAGGGAGAGGAAGAGAGAAGGCAGAAGCAAAGAGAAAGGTCTTGAGTTGCTTCTGGAACCAGAGATGGTTCTGCTCAAGTTTCAGAGAGGCAGGGAGGCTGTTTCCAGAGGGAGGCCCCAGCCAAAGAAAGCGATCTTCCCCCAAATGTTTGCTTGGAAAAGTGACTGACCCACAGAGAGTTGGAGGTGGCAGAGCGGAGAGCTTATGCCATCCCATATATATTTATGCATATGATACAAAAGTTAGTTTGGCATAAACCTTTCGTCATTAGAGAAATCTTAACGGTGCTGTAGTAATAAACCATATTTGTGATCCTGCACACAAACTCAAGGAGAGATTTCTAGAGTCTCCTGTTTGCGTAGGTGCTGCCGCTGGGCCAGTGCAAAATATTGTAAGGGGGCCTCACCAAATGTTTGCCCCAGGCTTCACCACATCTTGTGACAGCCCTGAGGGTGGAGGAGCGGGGCACATGCAAGAGGGGCTGTCGAAGCATCCACGCGGTCTGTGCAGAGGGGGCAGTGGAAGAATCCTAAGTATTGGGACTGTTCCCATGCCAGGATGTGCATGGCTTCGGCGCCCACCACCCCATCGCCACGCAATTATGTCGAGGTTCAGTTTTTGGCTGGCTAAGTTCGAAACTGTGTATGGGCTATGCAGAATTTCTGGCTATTTGCCTTACTATTTATTTAAATATCTTCCCAAAATGATCACTGGAAGTCTGTATTTACTGAACGCTAACGCTTTCCAGTCATTGGGTCATTTCAGACAAAGCAACGAGTGCGCGCCTTGTCACCTGAGCTATTGGCGTGTAACTCTGCTGTTGGGAAGACCTTTCAGGCCGGTGCCCATGGCTTCGGCAGGCACATCTCGCTCGATTTTAAATACAAAAACGCGCAGGCTAGGGAGGCACAATACACAGGCTGCCTGGTGTCTTTTCGTTGTCAACAAGTGAACATAATTTAGCGCCTCCTTAACCCCCACCTACCAGGAGGCGAGAGAAAGGTGAAATGGCCTGTTATGACTTTCACAAAGCAGATGTGCTTCCCCTCGCCCTGTCCCGCAGGATCACGAGTACGTGGGAACTGCCGCCCAGATTTTCATAACGTGAGCTGATGAATGCAGGCACACTTTAAAGGAATTGCCTTCCTGTGAACAACAGTCATATAGCTCTAAGTATGAGAGAGGACAATACCTGCTTTGTTTAAGAGCGGAGTTCTGCTCACTTAATTAGACGGTGACTTAGAAGTGAGTTGTAGACTCACTCGTGAACAAACTCCTCCTTTTCACACCCAACCCTTACCACGAAGAGCATTGTACACCTGTACTGGGCGGCCCTCTATTGCATTCACGTGTGGCACATTGCACACTAGTTGTTAAACTTCTGCAGACTTTCATGCTTCTTGTGTCTGTTACACACCCATTCAAAGTTCTGATGCCCAGTGTCGAAGATACTTTGTACAAATTTTCCCATCTGCCAAAGTTCATTTATACTTATTGGACCTGATTTACAAAGCGTTTTTCAATGGTGATATTCCCATTGAAAAACACTTTTGTAAATCAAGCTCACAGTTAGAAAATGCCTGCAATGAAAACGCACAGCGTGCGGGCAAGTGTAACATACATGCACCTCTTTTGTGACAGCTGCACTGATAAACCCCCGCAACCTCCATCCAATGAATGAATAACGCTTGCCTTGCCTGCGCGGTGATGTCTTTGTAAAACAGATCCGCAACAGCCCAAACTAGGCCACTCGTCCCTGTTTGAGTACCACTTCATTCTCCGTCGTCTCTACATCGTTTTGGCCCCACACGCCCCTGTCGCCTCTGTAATAATGTCACTCAGACTCGGATTGTCGGTGGAAAAGGCCGCAGCGGCTTTAGTAGGCAGGAGGTAACTTACAGGTGTTCCGTTTTTTGGCAGTGCAGCATCAGGATTCTGCTCGGAGCTGGTGCTCTTACACATTTGTAGTTTCCCCAGATGATCTCCTCCTGTGACCAGCAGGTTCTAACCATTCTTACACATTTACACATTGACCAGGTGCTTTGTCGTCTTTTCCGGTTCCTAATTTCCCAGGTCTACTGTCCACCTAAACAATTCCCCATTGCCTTGAACTCTTACACTTCTAACTCCTATCCCCAGGCGTCTTGACCTCTTACTCATTCCCCAGGTCTCCTGACCGCTTCCACAATTCCTTGTTCTCAGGTGCCTTGAGTTCTTTCCTCTTACTCCTATCCCCAGGTGCCTTGGTTCCCCAGGTCTCCTGACCGCTTCCACAATTCCCTGTGCCCAGGTGCCTTGAGCTCTTTCCTCATACTCCTATCCCCAGGCGCCTTGGTTCCCCAGGTCTCCTGACCGCTTCCCCAATTCCTTGTTCTCAGGTGCCTTGAGCTCTTTCCTCTTACTTCTATCCCCAGGCGCCTTGGTTCCCCAGGTCTCCTGACCGCTTCCCCAATTCCCTGTGCCCAGGTGCTTTGAGCTCTTTCCTCTTACTTCTATCCCCAGGCACCTTGGTTCCCCAGGTCTCCTGACCGCTTCCACAATTCCCTGTTCCCAGGTGCCTTGAGCTCTTTCCTCTTACTCCTATCCCCAGGCGCCTTGGTTCCCCAGGTCTCCTGACTGCTTCCACAATTCCCTGTTCCCAGGTGCCTTGAGCTCTTTCCTCTTATTCCTACCCCCAGGTTCCTTGGTTCCCCAGGTCTCCTGACCGCTTCCACAATTCCCTGTTCCCAGGTGCCTTGAGCTCTTTCCTCTTATTCCTACCCCCAGGTTCCTTGGTTCCCCAGGTCTCCTGACCGCTTCCACAATTCCCTGTTCCCAGGTGCCTTGAGCTCTTTCCTCTTACTCCTATCCCCAGGTGCTTTGACCTGTTACTGATTTCCCCAGTCTCTGCACCTCTTACGCCCTTCTCCATTACCTAGGCACCTTGACCTCTTACCCAGTGCCAATTTCCCCAGGATTCTTGTCATCTTAATCAGTTGCTCCTGCCCTGAAGTTCCCTATGTGTCCTGTGCTTGCCCCCTTAACTGTTCCCCATTGGCTTGTAATCTACTTGTTTGGTTCTCCCCGCCCCCATGGAGTTGCCTTCTTCCCCATCGTTCGCCCAACTGTTGTCCTCTTCTATGCTTTTCTTGCGGCCTCGGGTATCTGCACCCCTCACCTCGTCTTTGGGTTCCATCGTTTCTTGACCTCTTCCAGCCTCTCTGGATTTTCCCTGCTCTCCCCCTCTCTCTTACCCCTTTCCCTGTCTCCTTTGTTTCGAACCTCTATGTCCTCTACTACCTCTCCCAGCTGACGTACCCTTTTGCCGTGCCTTAAGTCCTGGCAAAGAGGGTGCCTTCCTAAAAGTGCTGTTTTTATACACCCCTGGTGTGGGGTGGGAAAGCCTCGCTTCTCACCCATTTCCTGTCCTTTCTCCCTAAGGGTCCCTTCACTCCTCCCCCTTCCTGCTACCTGGCGCCCCCGTGTCTACCTCTGCTGTCCCCAGGTGATTGGAGGCAGGGTCCTTCGGGGGCCTGTTGTGTGCCACCGGTAAGGCAGCGACCACCCTGGCCTCACGGCGCGTTCCCTGGCATTACTGTCGACAGTGCACAAACCCAGGGTTGCAGCTTTCAATGTTTATCTATGTAGAGTATTCTGCTGGTTGGGATTATAGCAAAGGAGCGTAAACGGAGATTAATGGGAGTTTTACAAAATTAATTTAAGAGGGTGTGGTTTAAATATAATCCACTTTATTCATGTGTTGGGAATGCAGTTGGGCACCGTGGGCAGGCTCTTTGCGAAGTCACGTTAAACTTCAAAAGTATAACAGCAATATTAACCTAGCCAAAATTTAAAAGGAAACAATTCCAAAAACGAGCACAGCCGCTTCACCAGAGCTGTTCAATTATCTTGAGGAGGCAGTTGGCACTGCCTTTGATCGAAGCCCTATTTGGCCTAGACCTCGCCCCCACCGAAAAAAGGACGACACAGGGACATCTTTGCTCAGCCTTCCTAAGAGCGAACTGCAAGCATTTACAAATGATAATAACAAATAATTTCAAAAGCAGCAGATAAGCGAGGTTGCGATTTGTAACGCACTGAACATTGTGAGCCTACCCTGTGGTGTCCACATTCTTGAGCAGCCATGATCCTCCCAGGCCTACTGCCCACATTTTAATGTTGTTCTCACGTTTGTCCTGTTCACTCACTCAACTCTGAGGCTAGTGAACACCAGTGCTCCATCCGAACGTTGCCACTCTCTCTCTCCCTGTACGTGCTGTCACTCTCTCCCTCTCTCCCTGCACGCTCTGGTGCTCTCACTCTCCGCGCGCACACTCTTACGCTCTCTCTCTCGATGTACACTCTCACTCTCTAACCGCGTGCAGCGGCCACCCTCTCTCTGCCACTCTTCAAGATGTACACTTATTCCGTCTTCTCCATTTCTCACCTTTGCTCTCAGCCCTTAATTTTTCTCTCATCCTTCCTCTCACAGTCACGTTTTCTCTTACTCTCTCACCCTCTCTCGATCATATATTAAGTTGCTCATCATCGGCACCCTCTACCAATGGCTTCCTCCCTTGCTCTATTCCCCTTCTCATTACATTACATACCTGCACCCCTTATCAAATTCTCCTTTAAAACTTTGCACGCTCCACCATTGGTGCCTATAAATGCAAAATGCAAAGAACAGCAGTAAGGGAGTATTCACATGCTTAGAATATTCCCCTTCGTCAGGCTGGGAACCCTCGGTATATTTATTAAGACGTTTTCCATAGGAAAACATTTTGACACTTGTGTGTCCCATCTATGTCGTTTTGGGCTGCTTACAGGGACATCTTTGCTCAGCCTTCCTAAGAGCGAACTGCAAGCATTTACAAATGATAATGACCCAATAGGACGTAGGGTATAAATAGCCCCGCTCCCGCGGCTCCCTTCAGTAGGGGCATATAAAGTTTGCATTCAGGGGAGGCGGGCGGGCGCATGTGAATCCATGAAAGATACCAACGCTGGAGAAATGGAGTTACAGGTAAGAAACTACTCCCTTCTCCAGCATTGGATCTTTCATGGATTCACATGCTTAGAATAGATTATATAGCAGTACTCCTAATTTGGAGGTGTGCAATGCAAACCAATATTATCAGAGCCGCACATGCAGTTAGCAATGCAAAACCCCCAATCATGGTACATTGACAGTAGTCCCAATCATGGTATATTAACAAGATAATAGACCCCTCTGTGGGGCTTACCTTACTGAAACAGATGTCGCACGACTGCTCGTTCCATCTGCACATCCGCTGCATGCTGTTGCTCCAGGCAATAATGCTGAGTAAAAGTATGCGGCACCGACCAGGATGCCGCTTGACAGATGTCCACCAGTGGGATTCCGGACCACAATGCCCCCGATGACGAGGTGGATCTTGTTGAATGAGCCTTCGGACGTCTCTCCAGACGCTTCCCTGCTTTAGAGTGGCAAAAGGCAATAGTCGACGACACCCAGCGGGCTAGTCCTTGTTTCGAGATCGGTCTTCCCTTCACCGAAGGCCCATAAACCACAAACAGTTGTCTTGTACGCCTAAACTCTTGAGTACAACTGAGGTAAAACTTCAGAGCTATTTTGACATCCAACGTGTGGAGAGCTTTTTCCGCGAAAGAGGAGGCTGTTGCGAAGAATGTTGGCAGCACAATTGAAGAATGCTTGTGGAATGTAGTTGGAACTTTTGGTATGAAATGAGTATTGGTTGCCAATAATACTTTGTCCTTGAAAAACCGCAAGTATGGGGGATCAATGACCAGTGCTTGCAGTTCCAAAAGTCTTCTTGCTGAAGTAATAGCCACTATAAAGGCCATTTTCCACGACAAAAACTTCAACGATGACGACGCCATAGGGTCAAATGGAGCCTTCATTAGTGCTGACAGTACCGTTTGAGACTCCATTTGGGAGGAAACTATTTGGCTGGAGGAAAAGTCCGAAATAAGCCTCTCAAGAAATGCTTAACCAGTCGATCGCTGACCAATGGAGTAGAATGTCTTTTACGAGTAAACCTTGATATGGCTGCCAAATTAACCTTTATGGAGGAGAAAGATAACCCTCTTTCCGCTAAGTGTAGCAAATATGGAAGAATCTGTTCTGACACGATGTTAAGGGGATCCACACCCGGTTGATCCCTGCACCCCACGCAGAATCTTTTCCACTTACATGTATGTGAAGTGTTCGTGGACGGAGCTCGCGCTGCCTGTAAAATTCGTCGACACTCCGAGGAAATGTTCAGGGACCCAAACTCGGAGAAGTCAGGAGCCAGGCTGAGGGCATCCGGGTCATGATGCCAAACTGCTCCCTTGTCTTGAGGTAGAAGGTTTGGAATCTTCTGAAACCTCACTGGTTCTGTTATCGACAGCTGGAGTAGGTCCGAAAACCACGACTGTCTCGCCCAGTAAGGAGCCACTACAATTACACGACATTTGTGAATCCACTGGAGGGTCTGTCGGATGAATGGAAACGGAAAGAACGCATACGCGAACCTGCCCGTCCACGGGAAGGAGAATGCCTCCCCTAGAGAGCCGGGTTGTGGCCATCTGCTAGCGTAATGTTTGCACTTCTTGTTCTCTCGGGTTGCAAAAAGGTCCAGGGGAGGATGACCCCACTTTTTGAAGATGCTTGCCAGTTGTTGATCGTTTAACTCCCACTCGTGCACTTGATTCATCCCCCTGCTCAGAGAGTCTGCTTGTACATTGTTTACCCCCGGAAGATGGTAAGCCATTATGCTTATATCCTGCTCGAGGGTCCAACGCCATATTACCTGAGCTTCGCTCGAGAGTGTCCTGGAGCGAGTGCCCCCTTGCTTCCTGAGGTAGAACATTGTTGTTGTACTGTCTGTTAATATTCTTACGACTGATCCTCGTATGCATGGTAAAAAGGATTTCAGAGCCCAACGTACCGCTCTTAACTCCAGCACGTTGATGTGAAGGGTCGACTCTGCTGAGGACCATTGAGGACCATTGAACTTTAACTTGCAGGGATCCCAGATGAGCTCCCCATCCCTTCAGCGATGCATCTGTTACCACCGTCGATTGAAAATCCGGTTCCTGCAGGGGCATCCCTCTCGTCAGATTGTCAGATAGCTGCCACCACTGAAGTACTCGTAAAAGCTCGCTGCTGATGCTCAACTTGTCGGACCACAAGCCGTGACTTTGGGACCATCGGTCTGCCAGAAATTCCTGTATTGGTCTCATGAAGAGGCGACAGTTGTTCACCAATGGGATACAAGACGCCATGGCCCCTAGTAGTGACATGTATTTTCTGACTGACACTCTGGTGCCAGTTTTCCACTCCTTTGCTTTTTGTTTGAGTTTTTGACCTCTCTCCAAGGACTGCTTTACTAGTCCTGATTGAGTTCGGAATTCCGCACCCAGAAATATCAAGCTTCTTGAGGGAGCCAAGGAGGATTTCTCGTAGAAGTTGCATGGTGACCCCGAGGCTTGCTTGTGTTATTCTCGGCAACGAGCCCCCTACCAGCCAATCATCCAGGTAAGGGTAAACATGATGACCTTCTCTTCATAGCCATGCTGCCACTGGAGCCAAACATTTTGTGAACGTCCTGGGAGACGACTTTAGTCCGAAGGGGAGTACTTTGAATTGGTAATGACTCTGACCGACTACGAACCTTAGAAACTTTCTGTGTCGTTGACGCATGGGTATGTGGAAGTATGCGTTGTGTAGGTCTAACGACACCAGAAAATCTCCCGGTTGTATGGATCGGATGACCTCCTGAAGCGTAAGCATTTTGAACTTCAGGCTTTTCAGAGTCTTGTTGAGATCCCAAAGGTCCAGAATGGGTCGTCACTTGCTGTTGGGTTTCTTGACCACGAAGTAACGGGAGTAAACTCCCTGACCTCTCTCGGCCACCGGAACGAATTCTATAGCCCCTTTTTGCAGCATAAGCACCACTTCCTGTTGTAATATGTGAAGATGGGGTTGCGCCGAATACACAGGTGGAATTTGTGACAGCGCCTTTTTGATCTGCAAAGAGTGGCCTAGTTTTACCGTGTCCAACATCCTATGGTATGATGTTATTCTTTCCCACTCGTCGACACGACGGGACACTCTGCCTCCCAGGACGTCCTGAAGCCCGTCATTTTTAGGATTTTGACTGCTTGCTTTTTGTGGATGACGAATATCCTCCTCTTCTCCTCGAAGCCAGGTAGTCTCGGCCTTTTCGCGTTGCTTGGACAGCATGCCTATAGCCTTGGGAGGAGTATGATGGCCTGCTGAAACTCCAGCCTCTGGATGCGGTAAATCAGAAATTCCCTGATGCTCCGCGGAAGGGCCGAAAAGACCGAAATGTTCTCCCGCTTTGTAGGGCTCCTAGCGACCTTGCCGTGTCCGTATCCTCTTTCATACCTTGTAGGGCCTCGTCCACCTTCTCCCCGAACAACTGCTCACCCTCACATGGCATATCAAGCACATTATACTGGACCTCCGGTCTAAAGTTAGTACATTTCAGCCAGGCTTGCCTTCTCAAAACCATTCCGTTGTTTATTTGCTTGAACCCGGATTCCGCCAAGTCCAGGGCGATGTTGATCGAGTGGTTTGATGCCTCTTCCCCCTAACAGACCAGCAACATGGCCGATTTTCTGTGCTCCTCAGGGAGGTATTCCAGGATTGGGGCTAAATGATGCAACATCTCCTGGTCGTACCTTGCCATTTTAGCCAGCAAGTTAGCTGCCTTAACCGTAGTTGCTCCCACCGACAAAACCTTCTTACCAAAAGCGTCTTGCCTTCTACCCTCATTGTCCGGAGGTGTTGTACACTTATGTTGCGATCTGGCTTTTCTAGCTGCTGCCGCCGACACTACCGACTCTGGGGAGGGCTGTGCAGTCAGACATTTAGGAGTAGAGTCCGGGGCCTTGAGCTTCTTTTCTAATCTGCCCTTGATTGCTGGTTCCGAAAATGGATGGCGCATGGTTCGC
Source organism: Ambystoma mexicanum (assembly GCF_040938575.1). NCBI lineage: Eukaryota > Metazoa > Chordata > Amphibia > Caudata > Ambystomatidae > Ambystoma > Ambystoma mexicanum. The sequence goes on from NC_090940.1 coordinate 522,299,192, forward strand.
AAGCCTTCCTGCCAGACGTGGTCTAGAATTGGAACGGAAAAGACTGATTTCCTCCTCTTCCCCATATGGTCGAATAAGAAGCACTCCTTCGTTTCTTCTTCAGGGGTCAGACCAAATTCAATACAGGCTTTTCCCATCATCGCGTGAAAAGAGCCGATGTCATCTGGCGGCGACGGCTGAGCCGGGCTTCTAGGCATTTCCACTTCTGCCTCCGATTCCCATGTAGGATCTCTCGAAGGGGACAATGAAAAATCCGAAAAAGGGTCTCTAGGCCCTTGTTCTGACTCTGAATCTTGCAATTCCCCTTCTTCCGGGTGTGAACGAGGAAGCTCCTCGCTAACTGGACGGGAGGTTGGCATCCCCGTCGTCAACCGCGGAGAGGGACCTTGTTCATCGTCGGCCGGCATCGCCGGTATCCCTGTAGGTGCACTTGCGGGGGGTAGCGTGGTCAACACCAGTAAATATAATAGTGACTGAGGGTTTAACAAAGACAATGCAACGGGGGCACTCTGCCCTCCCAAAATCGTCAACGAGCCAATGCTCTGCAATCCCAGATCCGCTGGACCAACAATTTGTTCACGGTCTTCCTCCACTGATGATATCGAGAAAGCTGCCTCCTGCTGCAATAGGGTCTCTGGCAAAACCGCATCGTACACCTCCAGTTGCCAAGCCCTGGGGGATCCACCGTCCACCATCAACGATGGCAATGTGGACGCACTTTCAATCGTCGTTGCTGGAGTCGACAAAGCCCCTACAGGTATTTCCTGCACTGGTGGTAATGATCCCGTCAATGACGGAACCCCTGTCGACATTGGTGGAGGCTGTAACGCAGGTTCCTTAGGCGATCCTGCCTTTTTTGAGCTAGGCCTATGTTTCGTCGAGTCTCTACTTGAGGAAGACCTGTGATGGTCTCCTGAGGAAGAGGTCTTTAAGGGATCTTTTCCTTTTTTCGACGAAGATGAAGAAGAAGACTTCCCTTGATGGCGATCTTGTCCATGTTTCGAAGAGGATTCTTTCCCCGAGTGTTTCTCTGAGGAACGCTTCTCGGTAGAACGTGGCTTCTTCGCTGGAGGCTCTGCAGACACCGATCAGCGATGGACTACTGACGATTTAGGCCTCGATACCAGACTGTGTGCCGATCCTACCTCCGATGAAGGGTAGGTCCCTTCATTTAGCCACGTCACCAGACGCCTATTCCGATCTTTCAGCGTCTTCTGTGAGAAACCCTTACAAATCTCACAACTGTCCTCAGAGTGATGCGGGTATAGATAGTACAGGCAATCCATGTGCCCATCTCCTTCATGGACTTTCTTCAGTCCGCACGTGGCACACGGGCGGAACAACGCCTTTCCAGACATTGTAAAAGAAAGACTTGTAAGAGTAGAATTCAACCTTGTACAGAGTAGAAAAGACACGAAGTGCTCCCGCTACTTTGGAGACGGTTGAAACCTGAAGGGAGCCGGGGGGGCGAGGCTATATATACCCTATGTCCTATTGGGTCATGCATAAGCAGCCCAAAACTACGTAGATAGGACACACAAGTGTCAAAATTGTTTCCTATGGAAAACATCTTAATAAATATACCGAGAGTTCCCAGCCTGACGACGGGGAATATTCTAAGCATGTGAATTCATGAAAGATCCAATGCTGGAGAAACGCCCAAACTGTTGGCATTGGCAATGCTTGTTTAAATACTGGTATCAGGATGGACTTCCACCGGAATTCAGGTACATCTTGTGTAACGTTTGTAAAAATGGTGTGGCTCTGGACTGCATTTTCTTTCGCAAAAATGTAACTGGTAAATTGGCGTAAGGTATATAGAAGGGGAGGAGAGTGGGAGGGCGCCGTGGAAGGAGTCTCCACCAGCAGTTTGTGGAAAAAAAAGTTAAAATCAGCAAAAGCCATTTGGCAAAAGTGTATTTCGAGGAAAGAAATCAGGAAAAGATCATAGATCCGAGTACAAAGGGGCAACTGAAAGATTGATGTTCACACAGACATATTTTTATTTTTGTAGAGTATAGTTCCCTGGTTTGCTAGTGAAGTATTTTGGGACAATCGCAAATATGAACGTTTTGCATCTGCTAAATTGCAGCATTGCTCAGAAGAAGCAGCTCACCAGCTCTATTGTAGCACACCAGCATTCCGAAGAACACCTCTGCTGCCAAACGCATGCTCTGAACGGTTCCATGTAATAATGTCCCTGCAAAAAACGGTGGTCAGTCAAAAGGCCGAATACATAATACCGAATGTCAAAAATCTCGAAAAAAAAATATCGAATTATTTATTAATTTATTTATATGTGTTTTTGGGGTCAGGTAAGTAAAAAAAATGGTTAAAAAAAAAAAAAAAGGGGGGTTGGGGGGGAACCCCCCCATTTCGAAAAAAAAACGTCATAAAAAAAAATTCGATTTTTTTTTTTTCGGCCTTTTGTTTTCGAGATTTTGGTTTTCGAGATTTTCGTATTCGGTATTATCACTATGAACCGCAAAAAACATCGCCTGGCAAAAAACTCGCCAAAAAATTGCCGTTTTTTGCAGGGACATTATTACAGTGAACATGCAGGGGACACCCTGCAACCCCCAAAACCATTTTTTTTCAAGGGGAGCGGGGGACACCCCCAACTACCGACCCCCCCTTGACCTCCTATATATGGTCACCATATATAATGTCACCACAATCTTTTCCTGGCGACATTATGTATGGCGACCATATATATGGGGACATTATTACCTGATACCCTCTGAACCAGAGCCACAATCTGGAAGCACTCTAAAAATATGAGAACGCTGAGATCGAACAAGTGGTTTATAGTCATTGCATCGAATTCCAAAGCATCGAATGCCTTGCCACTGAAAAAAATGTGTTTTTTCTTTTTTTTTAATGGGGTGGTCCCTCCCAGCCCCCCTTTCTTAACCTTTAAAACCTGTTATAATCGATGCTTTGGAATTCGATGCAATGACTAGATACCGAATAAGTTATCAAACGTGCGTTTTTTATGGCAGCTCCTAAGGCATGGAATGATATCACACCAGGCCTTAGAGATATATCGATTCTATAGCAACATTTAGAAAAGGAATCAAGACACTGCTATTTAAATAAAAGTTGTCACAGTGTCTACTCTCTGTTATTCCGTGTATGATCCTTCTGGCTATTTGTCGCTCCTTCACGCCCCCAGGTTTTATGGTGCACTATACAAATGAAGAAAGTAAAGTAAAGTTAAGCAAAAACTTTGCAAGAAAGGAACATTGGGCTATTCCTGGTTTCCCTTCTGGGAAATTGTAGCACCAAGGAGCGCTACTAGATTGGAAAACCTTGGGTGTATACTCTTTATTCATGTTATGTTATGTTACGTTAAAGGTATTTGTATAGCGCACCGTCACCAACGGAATTGTTCCCCAGGCGCTCAGGCGGATCTGTAAACAAGAAGGCCGATTGGGTTAGCAGGGCAAAGAGGGAGCAGGATAGTGAGAGAAGTGTTGTCCTGTTGGCGGCTTCAGTTCGGTATACACCATGCACTGAGCTTTGGTGTGAGTATCGGATCGAAGTCAGGCCTTGTGTGCTGTTGGTGTGGCTTATGTGTTGTTAGTTTGTTGTTGCGGTGTTGTGAAATGCGTGAGTCTTGCTCTTTGAGAGGTGATATGATATGATATGATATGGCATTTATAACATGCCTATACACAAGTGTTTCAAGGCGCGACGAGGCAAAGGAGGGGGAACAGAGGGAGGACAGACAACGATCCTACTAGGCCAGGTGTCATTCATATCGCGCAAGTGCAAGGGCAGGGGACGGAGAAGTGCGGGGAGAAGGGGAGAGGACAGTGCAGTACATGGGATAAGACAATAAAACAATAAGTAAAAGTACGGCCAGCAGGTGGCAGGTGGAAGGGTAAGTGCAGACGTCTGGTGTCAAGTGCTAGAAGTGGGACCGTAGGGATACAGAAAACAGTCACCAAGTGTGGGGGTTGCCAGGAAGGCAGTGCAGGAGAGCGACAGGCGGGGGAGTGGACCTCGGCCCGAGATCAGAGGGAGGCCAGGTAACCAGTGCAGTTTCATTGTCAGCAAGGAAATTAGCAAGGGAGAGGAGGAGAAAAAGCAGATGCAAAGAGAAAGGTTTTGAGGTGCTTCTGGAACCGAAGATGATTCTCCTCAAGTTTCAGAGAGGCCGGGAGGCTGTTCCAGAGGGAGGCCCCAGCCGAAGAAAGAGATCTACCACCAACTTGTTGCTTGGAGAAGCGACTGACCCTGAGGGAGTTGGCGGCAGAGGAGCGAAGAGCTCAAGAAGGAAGGTATTTAGGGAGAGAGAGTCAAAGGTATTGAGGCCTCAAGCCCCAGAAGGCCTTATGGACGATGCAGAGGGTTTTGAACTTAATCCTCACAGCCACTGGGAGCCAGTGCAGAGATTTCAGTCCTGGAGAGATACGATCCCTGGGCTTGAGGCCAAGGACAAGTCTCGCAGTCCTGTTCTGAATAAGTTGCAGAGGGCGGAGAGTAGAAGCAGGCAGATTTAGAAAGAGGCTGTTGCAATAGTCCAGCCTGGAGAGAACCAGAGCTCTGGAGACAGTGAGCTTCTGGGGGAAGGAGAGGAAAGGAAGAATACCTCTGAGGAGGTGCAGCTGGTACTGTGACTTCTTAGAGACGTCAGAGATGTGAGGAGAGAAGGAGAGTGTAGAGTCGAAGATGACCCCGAAATGTTTTGCCTTGCAGGTGGGAGCAGGAAGTGGCCAAGAGAGGCCGGCCAGACAGCTACAGGAAAGGAGGGAGCGGGAGTGCCAATGAGGAGACCCTCAATCTTACTGGCATTAAGGCAGAGGTCATTGGCGACACACCACTCATGGATAGCAGACAGACAGTCAAAGATGAGGGGAGTAGAGGAGGAGGCCGAGGGTAGCCTGAAGATGAGTTGAGTGTTATCCGCGTAGCACTGAAAGTTGGGGCAGAGAGCAGCTATGCGGTGGGCCAGGAGTGCCAGGTATTGGTTGAACAGCCGGGGAGAGAGGTTAGAACCCCGGAGGACACCACAGGTAGTGAAAAAGATGGCAGAGAGGAAGGACAAAAGTTGAACCTGGGAGGATCGGTCGGAGAGGAAAGAAGTCAGCCAATCCAGAGCCTGACCTGTGATACCCAGGTTATCACTGAGACGGTTGAGCAGGATGGCATGGTTGACAGTATCAAAGGCAGAAGAGAGATCAAGCAGGATGAGGATGCAAGGGGTGTTTGAGTTAAGGTTGCAGAGGAGGTCTTCAGGGATGTTCAGGCGAGCATTTTCCGTGCTTTTGGCAGCTCTGAAGCCAGACTGATGGTGATGAAGACAGCCAACAGATTCAGTGTGGAGATTAAGCTGGGAGATGGCCAGTTTCTCCAGGAGCTTACCCAAGAAGGCAGTGATGGAGATGGGTTGATAGTTAGCCGGGCAGGAGGAGGTGGTTGTGTAGGTTTCTGTATGAGTTAGGTATGAAAAGTTTGAGCTTTTTTGGTTAGTGGGTTATATGTCTCGGAGCTGACCTCCACAGTTTGGCTATGTGCCTAGAGTTAAGTACCCTGTGTGGTGGGGCAGAGGCCCAGGTCTCATAATACAATACATTTCAACATACAGTAGACAGAGATGGAGGCTATCACTTGAGTTGAAAGTTCTGCAAAGTGGGGTAAAGTCTTTGGTTCTGCAATAAGTGGGTTTCTGCTTATGATAGGCATAGATGGCAGCAACACCTACTGCTTCATTCAAGAAGACCTACCTTTGAGAAACTATATTTTTGCAACCAGAGGATCTCATTAAAGGATTTGTTTGCACATTTGAATATTAATTAAAAGACCAGAGTCTTCGGGAAATGTAAAGCCAGCTGGAGCTTAGCTTTGATCTCCAGCTATTCTACTGCTTTGCGGCGAAACCCATGCAAGAGAACTGCAGTCTTCACTGTATATCCTTTGTCTCTGTAGTATTCGTGGTTAACCCATAGTGAACTAAGAATTACTACACTTATCTTTGAAAGTTCTAGAGTACAGTACTTACCAACCTCTGCAAATACGTTTCTGTACATACATTTCAACACAAAGTAGTCTATTGCTGGCACTTGTAAGTGGACATTTATTTAAAATAATAATGTGTTACACTGTTTTCTAATGCCCCACACACCCTCCTTAGAGTTGTGACTTTGCTGCTTTGCCATAGCTACCGTAGGCAAGAAGAATGGAAACCAAAGCCTGCTTAGATTGGCAATGGAGCTCTCTGGGCACAAAACATAGTCTCCAGACAGCTTTTATCCAACATGTGGTGGCCAGTGGTCGAAGTGTAGGAAAAGAAGTAGTGGAGCTATCTTCCCTGCCGGTCTGTTCCGCTCTCCACAAACCCCATCCCTGTGTCCCCTCCCACACACAATCCAACCCCCAAAACAAACACATATTTAAGGGAATGTTCTGTGCAGTGCACTGAAGTGCAAGCTTCAACTTCTTTCTACACTTTTATTTTAAAACTAAACCGTTCTAGAACGGTTTCTTTTTAAAAATAAAAGTATAGGAACAGTGAAACTGAAAAATAAAAAGTATAGGAGCACCGCTCCCGCCCACTTCGACCTCTGGTGGTGGCAGAATTTGGTTAGGCACCAGAACTCAGGAAACACCTATTGTTTCATACAAATGATTCTACTGAACCAGCACAGTAAGATAAACGATGGTTCATGCCATTGCATAGGGCTTCTTCATTGCTCTGAAGAATTCAGCAGGCCATGAAAAGCCAAGACCTATGGCCTGAAGAAGGAGGATCTCCTGACAGCCATTCTCCAGTATTAACAAGACTGAAAGAGAGCTCTTGCAGAAAGAGAGGAGCAAGGCAAGGATGCATCCAAGAGCTCTTTTCCCAGCAACATCTCTCCATGCATGACCCACATCTTCTCATTGTCTCCAATCCAATCCAATATCTTTATTTCAGTAGAAACACCATCAAAATGAATGCAACACAAGATAAAATAGCACAAACAGACATAAAACTGCTAAAATGAAGGCAGTTACATGTCCAGCAATCTCATAATCTCATAAGGTGGAGGCGCTAGACTTAGATATTCAGAGGACCAGGATGGCAGAAAAGACGGCTCTCCCTGACCCTGAGAGAGATAAGCTAATGTTCACTGAGCACATGCTAGCTGGAGATCTAGCTGAAAGAGAAAGAAAAATCTTCATAAGATGGAGCTCACAAAGCTGGAACTTGGGGCAGTGTAAATGAACAACGTGCGGATCAAACAAAGGACAGATAATGAAGCGGACCCTCACTCCGGTCCCAATCCCCTTAAAGATTTGGTTAGAGTGTGTGTGCAGATAGCTCTGATATTTTTTCCTGGTTAGACTACTTTGACAATGTATGCACTACTCACAGGGTTATTGAGGTTACCAGGGCTTATTTACTCAATCACTTACCTCAGAATGGAAGTGAAATGATCCATGTGCTGAGTGAGAATGAAGACACCATAGTGTGATGTGAGAGACACTGGTGAAGGAAGTAGGGCACTCTTCCTTCTCTGACATATCTCGGAGATTCTCACAAGGAAGAAGAATGCATGTTATAGAACCTGGATGACTTATGCTATGAGGAATTAAGATGGATAGATTGCTCGGCCCAAAGTGGACACAAGATGAGTTATATGAACATCATCATGTTGGAGCACATTTTGGATGCTTGTTCCAGAGATTTGCATCAGCAGCTTGCGAGCTCCACGGTGCTTGACCCCAGGTTGCTAGCTTGGCTGCAGACCAGTCAGTCCTTCAGGAATAACAAGCAAGAATGGGGCCTTTCCCAGAAGTAAGATGGTAATCCTAAACAGTTAGACCTAACAAATTCTTCCCAGCAGATTTCCATAATAGTGGTAGTTGAGGCACCAATAGGTGAGTGTCAAGATTGCATGAATATTGTGCCTTAAGGGAGATGGGGAAGGCGACTTTCCTTCTGAGAGCACGATACTTCCGTCCTAGAGATACATATGGTCTGTAGAGGGCTTGGACCAAAAGGCGGAGGAATGCTGCCCAGCTCTCTCTCAGGCTACATCAAAGAAAAAGGTAATTAGCTGAACACAAGGAAGGAAAGCAAACAGACACAGTGGCAAGAGTTTCCCAATTCCCTACCTTGGGGAGCGCACGGGAGTAAGCTGAACCTATTGAGCTTCTGATTGTTGTTGTGTAGGGCGTAACGTCCATAGACCAGGGTTCATCATCTCAGGCAATTCAGAGAAAAGCCACTGGAAGACCAGAGAGAGGAGGAGGAAGAGGAGGTCCTGCCAATGCAAAAGGGAGATACTGACAAGCAATGCACGCAGAAGGTTAATGAATGACGTATCCTGACAGAGTGAAAGCAATTCCCAGAGGAGCCACGCATGCTGAGTGACAGCAGGGAATTCATAAACTTTTATTTGGGCTTGGTTTGGCATTAGATGGCCAGGAAGTTTGCGGATGGAAACCTTAATAAGTGTGGCGTTTTAGGCACGAGTGTTTGGTTTGTCGTGGCATGAGCGGGCACCTTACCGTAGATGGATATAACACAGTTCTGCTTACTGTTATGCAATTGAGAACCTTCACTCCAGGTCCCAGAATGTAGAGTTGTGGATCTCTCTTTATCAGAATGTTTGCAGGGAACTGTTGTGCTCTTTGAAAAACTTAATTCCAGGATGCAGCACAGATTTGTGTTCTCTCTTACGACGCTCAATGGTGGCGTTTGTGCTCTTGGAAGTCTTCACTTTCATTTGCAGGATAGAGCACAGCTGCTATTTCTCGCTCTCAATGTTTGCAGCTGTGGTTTTGGGAAGCTTCACTCCTGATCCTAGGATGCAGCTTTTTTCCCCCGCGCTCAAAGGTGACTGTTTACCGTTCTGCTCTTGGCAACCTTCACTCAAGGTTGCAGGATCGAGCACAGCTTCCCCTGCTCTCTCACGCGTTCCCTGTTTATATCACATGCTTGGGGACCTTCGCTCCAGGATCCAGGATGGAGTGCAACTTCTCTTTCTCTTGCACAATGTCTTGGTTTGCCCCATACATTGTCATTCCACCTTGTTCAAACAGCCTGCTCTGTCCACTCCAATCCTGCTTTCAATGGCTCTCCATCCATCTCACTACTGTTTTGACATTGTGTGTCCCATGGTTCCCCACTCCTGGGTAGGCGTTCACCAGCAACAGTGGTCTCCTTACCCTTCAAAATCCTGAAAATGTGTGGGCAGACTTCCTCCCCAGAGGCATCTGCTACTTCTCTCCTCCTTCCTCCCTCTCAGCTCTCACTTGCTAGGCGTGCTTATGGCTTCTTTATTGGACACTCATCTGTGGATCCCTCCAGGGATTTCCAATGGCTTAAACAGATGGCACCTTTCACAGGGTTCTCATTTGCCATCCTCCTTGCTGTCTCCCAGTGTGTGTGCAGCTCCTCAGCATCCAGCTTCCACCTTGGAAGCATTTCTCATTCCTGCATGTCCTGCTCCACTGCGCCCATCTTCTGCATTGGCAGGTGCTCCTCTCTTTGGGATTTCGGTGGCTTGAATCTGAATAATGGATCCACAGTTAAATGTTGCTACATGCATTCTTTTGTGTTAGCCGTTATGTGTTGTTTGCGTGACATTGCAGATGAAAGCTTATTCCGCATGTGGTTTTGGAGAGGGGTCAATGCTGACTGTTATAAATCGGTGCTACATGGCACAAGTTATTACGCAATGCTGTGTCTCAGTGGATGATGGGCAATGTCTATGAGAACTCCCTGTTTTTAACTAAAGTGTGTGGGTTCTTCTGATGCGTTTTCTTGCTTGATTCTGCGAATTATAATTTGTTCTGTTCTAGGTTTTTGAGCGGTGAGTGTTGTGCATCGCTGATGAATGGAACTTTTATCCCATCCAAAGTTCTTATGGAATGTGTGGGTAGAGTGTTTCAGTAGCGTGTGAGTGTTGTGGGATGGCCATACGTGTTTTCTGTTAGGTAATATGTGTGGTTTATTCTGGGGTGTTTTATGGTACACTTTGTATGTGGCATGGCATTTTTGTTTTAATATCACACACTAGTGAATGTAGTTTGGTCAATGTGATGTGCTGGTGTGTGGTGTGAACAAATGCGTTGGGTGATTTGTGGGATTCCCTTTTCTTAGCCATGCCTTTTTGGGTCATGATTTGTTTGTGAGGCGGTGGGAGTAGTTTTGCACAAAGGTTTTTCATTCTAGGAAGTTTGTTTGTATTGCAGAGCGCATGTAATTTTTAAAATGGAGGTAAACATCTGTTTATTTGTTAATGTATGCATGCTTTGATGTTGAGGGGGGGTTGTTCCTGCCGTGCTGTGTGGTGTTTGACGCATGCATTGAACTTACCACAGTGATTGCCACACTTTGAATCTGGGACAGGCTATGTGTAGTAGGCATGCAGTGACTGAAAAGGAGTAAAGATCAACTTGTAATTTGTTTTGTGAGTACGTTGGAGGCAAGGGAGCGTGAATGTATATATTAATTGTGTAGTAGGTTTGATGTGAAAACCAATATGGCAGACTTGCTCCAGGCTATGTCGGATGATTGGGCAGATAAAGTTTGTGGTGCAGTAAGTCAGGGAGCGGGAAGGAGTGCCAAATGAGCATGAGTAGTTGTAGGGGATATCTTTTTTTTGTCAATGTTAAAAGTGACAGGTAACACATCCCCTTTCCCTGCTCCAAGCCACGCCCCCTGAACCCCTATACATTTGATTGAACCCCAATAAATGTTATATACATTTTATATACATTTGATATAAACCTGATAAGACTCCCAATAATTTTAATTTACATTTTATAAAGAACCCCAAAAACGTTTATATAAAGAAAGGGAATCCTTAGACTAACAAGACCAATGTTGAGTGCCAGACAAGCATTGTAAGAGGTGGAGCTATACAGTCTAACCTGAAGACTATTAGATCTAATTACGAGGAGGGTAATGTCAAGGGGGCTTAAGGATTGGGTAGTAACGCATGGCTTAATCATACAGAGTTCCTTCAGAGGGAACCACATATAATTCCCTCGAAACAGGACAAGGGAGCTATTCATGAAGGTTACTTGGAAGATCATTTTAAACTGGAATTATTATTTGATCATGGGGGCCGGACAAATTGAATAGAGCATCTGCAATTTGCTGATTAAATCTGAGCCTGAGGTTTGGGCTAATGCACTGTGGTGGCTATTTCATTGATTGGTGAGACACAGACTATCCCTGCCACCTTGCGGGATAGTATAATTGTCCCAGTTCACAAAAAAGGGAGCTGCTCAGACCCTGTCAACAATCGCATGCTGGCCATGCTGGATGCACCGGCTGATATATTTGCCAGAGTCTTATTAGAAGAGCTTGGAACTTGGTCAGAGAAGGTTTAGGTCGATTTTACCGCAAACAAATGGTCGTAATGACCAAAAGTTCTAAAAATGCTACCACCAAAGGTTCGAACACCAAAAGTTTGTACCTTTGGTGGTAGCATTGCAGGTAGGTATAATAATATAATTTTTTTTAAAAAGACTGCGGGGGCTGCGGGGGTGTCCCCCGCAACACCCCGCTCACTATACTCTGTGGTATAGTGAGCGGGGTGTTGCGAGGAACACCCCTGCAGCACACCCGTGAACAAAAAAAAAGAAAAAATTGGGGGCTGCGGGGGTGTCCCGCGCAACACCCTGCTCACTATACTTCACAGTATAGTTAGCGGGGGTTGCAGGGGACACCCATATGTTCACATGAGAAAGGTGCAAACTTTTGGTAGTTCCACGAAATAAGAAGACAACTGGGTTGAAATGGCATATGAAGGGGAGGTTACTCCAGGTAGTCACTGATTACAGATATTTAGGTATCCAGTTGGACTAAAAACTGATAAGACCCCCAATAATTTTAATATACATTTTATAAAGAACTCCAAAAATGTTTATATAAAGAAAGGGAATCCTTAGACTAACAAGACCAATGTTGAGTGCCAAACAAGCATTGTAAGAGGTGGAGCTATGCAGTCTAACCTGAAGACTATTAGATCTAATTATGAGGAGGGAATGTCAAGGAGGCTTCAGGATTGGGTGGTATCACACAGCTTAGTCAGGAGGAGTTTCCTCAGAGGGAACCACATATAATTCCATTGAAACAGGTCAAGGAGGCTACCTCGAAGATCATTTTAAACTGGAATTTGAATTTGATCATGAGTGCCGGACAACTTGAATAGAGCAAAAATATTATCACTATTCTTTGAGATTCTGAACCTGTGCCTAATTACGAGTAAGGATATAGAAACAGTGGATTTCTTTGACCTCAATAGAAATGATAGGGTTATATTGGTTATTCGGTCCAAAATTGTTCAAGAAACTATCCTTAAAGCAGCGGAGAAGCCGAGGCAATATGGATAAAATCTGATTCTTGTGAAGGACCACAAGATTCCCCTCAGAACGATAGTAGGGAGGAATTAGCAAAATAAGACAAAAAATGAAGAACAGGAGGGTGGAATTAAACAATCACTAGGGTTAAAGGGAGTAGTTTCTTACCTGTAACTCCATTTCTCCAGCATTGGTATCTTTCATGGATTCACATGCTTAGAATATTCCCCGTCGTCAGACTGGGAACCCTCGGTACACATATATAGTCGTTTCCTATAGGAAAAAACTTCCGACACTTGTGTGTCCTATCCACATCTACGTCCTCCCCGGGGACGTCCACGCACGCCCCATAGGACGTAATGGTATAAAAGCCCCGCCCCCGCGGGTCCCGTCAGATTTCGACCCCATCAAAGTAGAAAAGGGGAACCTGCTTATGCACATATCTTGCACATTGCAATCCGGGGAGGCTGGAGGGCGCATGTGAATCCATGAAAGATACAATGCTGGAGAAATGGAGTTACAGGTTAGAAACTACTCCCTTCTCCAGCATTGGATCTTTCATGGATTCACATGCTTAGAATAGATTGTATAGCAGTATCATCGAAGACGGAGGTGAGAATGCAATGTAACTTACATTTACAAGAAACACTCTCAGTCCAAATATGTATATATATGTGTGTGTAAGCAGCAACATATTTTCAGATATAAACATATTCATAATACATAAATAAGATCAAGGGAACAAACATAGGCAAGGTAAGAGACAACAGCTTCACCGTATTTGGCTTACCTCATTGAAACAGATGACGCAGCACTGCCCTTCCCATCTGTACCTCATCCGCGTGCTGCCTTTCCAGGCAGTAATGGCGTGTAAACGTGTGTGGAACTGACCATGCCGCCTGGCAGATGTGTGTCAGAGGAATTCCTGCCCATAGAGCCGCGGAGGAGGCTGTCGATCTCGTGGAATGGGCTCTAGGGTACCCTTGTAGGGGTCTCCCGGCCTTGGAGTGACTAAAAGCAATTGCCGAAGAGACCCAACGAGCCAGGCCTTGCTTGGAGATTGCCCTTCCTCTCGTCGACGGACCGTAGGCAATGAACAACTGTCTGGTAGTTCTGATATCTTGCGTCCTTTGCAGTTAAAATTTTACGGCCCTTTTGACGTCCAGAGTATGAAAGGCTTTTTCCGCCGTCGACGATGGGGACGCAAAGAAAGCAGGAAGGACCAGGGTCGAGTGCTTGTGATAGACTGTCGGTACTTTCGGGATGAAAGTAGGGTTAGTTGATAAAATTACTTTGTCATTAAAGAATCTCATATATGGAGGATCTATGACCAATGCCTGTAATTCCAACATTCTTCTAGCCGATGTAATAGCAATTAAGAAAGCCAGTTTCCAAGATAGGAACTGCATGGATGAATAGGACATTGGCTCAAATGGAGGCTTCATTAAGGCAGCCAACACCACATTTAAACTCCACGACGGTGGGAACCGTTTCGTAGGGGGGAAAGTTCTAAAGAGACCCCTCATGAAATGTTTCACCAGTCTGTCACTGAATAATGGTGAAGACTGTCTCCTCCTCGTAAACCTTGAAATGGCCGCCAAGTGCACTTTGATGGGCGATGATGACAGCCCACTCTCAGCTAGGTGAAGATACGGAAGAATTTGTTCAGGGGTTACTTCTAAAGGCTGAATTTCGTGCTGTGTTTGACACCACGTACAGAACCTTCGCCATTTGCATATGTATGATTTGTTAGTCGAAGGGGCCCTAGCCGCCTGCAGAATTCTCCGGCAATCCGACGAGACTTTCAAGCTGCCAAACTCTGAAAAGTCAGGAGCCATGCTGTTAAGTTGAGGCTGTCCGGATTGTGGTGCCACACCGTTCCCTTGTCCCTGGATAGTAGGTTCGGCACTTTCTGGAGAGTTATAGGCTGTTCCAACGACAGATGTAGGAGGTCGGAAAACCATGGTTGTCTCGGCCAATACGGTGCCACTAGAATGACCCGGCATTTGTACCTGCGAATCCCCTGGATTGTCCTCCGTATAAGGGGGAATGGAGGGAAAGCGTACAGGAATTTGTCCGTCCAAGGAAACGAGAACGCTTCCCCCAGGGATCCTTTTTGAGGACATCTGCTCGCGAACTGTTCGCATTTCCTGTTTTCTTTCGTTGCGAAGAGGTCGATTGAGGGGGTCCCCCACCTTTCGAAGATTATTTGTAGCTGACCGGTGTCCAGCTCCCACTCGTGTATTTGAGCCATTGTCCTGCTCAGGGAATCCGCTTGCACATTCTTCACACCCGGGAGATGGTAAGCCACTAAGGATATGTTGTGTTTCAACGCCCAGTGCCAGATCTTTTGAGCTTCCGCCGAAAGGGTCCTGGATCTGGTGCCGCCTTGCTTTATCAAGTAGAACATGGCTGTCGTGTTGTCTGTCAGCACTCTTACTTTTGATCCTTTGATATGTGGAAGGAATGATTTCAAGGCCCATCTCACTGCCCTCAGTTCCAGCACGTTGATGTGTAGGTGCGATTCAGTCGAAGACCATCTGCCCTGGGTTTGATGATCGTTCATGTGTGCTCCCCAGCCCGTCGGGGATGCGTCCGTGATGATGGTGTTCTGAAATTCCGGCTCTCGTAGAGGAACCCCTCTGTCCAGGTTGTGAAAGATTTTCCACCATTGGAGGGATCTGATGACACCCTCGTCGTCGACGGTTATCCTGTTTGACCACCGGCCCGTGGCCTGCTTCCATCTGTCCGACAGGAACTCCTGTAGAGGCCTCATGAACAATCGGTAGTTTGCTACTAGGTGGATGCACGAAGCCATGGAACCCAGGATTGCCACATATTTTCTCACGGAAAATGTGCTCTGTAGGCGAAGTTGACTCGTCAGTTGTTCGATCTTCAATATTCTGTCTAGGGACGGGTTCACTATTCCCGAGTGGGTTTCGAATTGAGCTCCCAAGAACTTCAAGCTCCTTGAGGGCTTTAGAGAAGACTTTTCGAAGTTCACTGCGAACCCCAGTCGTTGCAGAAGTTGTAAGGTGGCTTGTACGCTGTCGTTGGTCGACGCTGGGGAGGATCCCCTCACAAGCCAGTCGTCGAGGTACGGGTATACATGATGCCCTCCCTTTCGCAGCCAGGCTGCCACAGGTGCCAAACATTTTGTAAACGTTCTTGGGGAGGACTTTAGACCAAATGGGAGCACTGCAAATTGGTAGTGTGTCTGACCTACCATGAACCTCAGAAACCTCCTGTGTTTTTGACACACCGGAATGTGAAAGTACGCGTCCTGTAGATCTAGTGACGCCAAAAAATCGTCCCTTTGGACGGATCTGATCACCTCCTGCAGTGTAAGCATTTTGAATTTTTGACTCTGTAGGGTCTTGTTGAGGTCTCGCAGGTCGAGAATAGGGCGCCATTTTCCGTTTGGCTTCTTTACCACAAAACACCGTGAGTATACCCGTAGGCCTTTCTGCGATGCAGGGACTAATTCGATGGCGCCTTTCTGTAACATGAGTGTTACTTCCTGCCGCAAGATGTTTAGATGTGGCTGGGATAGGTGTATTGGTGGACATTTTGGAGGTTTGCATTTGAATAGTAGGGAATGTCCGTACCTCACAGTGTCCAAAACCCACTGATCTGTTGTGATGGTCTCCCATTCCTCGATGCAGCTTGACACTCTTCCTCCCAGAACGGTACGCTTCCCGTCATTGCTGATCTTTCTGTTTGCTCGTCGACGACGAATAAGTTGGTCGTCTCTTGGAAGACTGGAAGTTTCTGCGCCGGCTTGAGGTCTGAGAGGCGCGTCTATATCCTTGGGAAGGATACGCTGATCTACCAAAAGATCTATCCCTGGTTGCTGAGGATCTTGAGTTTCCAGATGCTCCTCTAAAGGGACGAAAAGAACGAAAGGGCTTACCACTCTGGAGAGAACCCAACGAGCGTGCTGTATCTGAGTCCTCCTTCATGCCCTTCAAGGCCTCGTCCACCTTTTCTCCGAAAAGAAGATCACCTTCGAAGGGCATGTCCAAAACTTTATACTGTACTTCGGGTCTGAAGTTGGTGCACTTAAGCCAAGCCTGGCGTCTTAGGCCAACTCCGTTATTTATTTGTTTAAAACCCGAATCTGCCAGGGCCACCGCTATGTTAATAGCATGATTCGATGCTTCTTCGCCTTCTCGAACCAGGGACATCGCCGTTCTTCTATGTTCTTCCGAGAGATGGTCCAGGATAGGTGCCAGTCTGTGCCACAACTCCCTGTCATATCTGGCCACAATCGCCAGGGAGTTAGCTGCTTTCACCGTTGAGGCCCCCACAGAAAGAACCTTCTTACCAAACACGTCTTGGCGCCTTGCCTCATTATCTGGAGGGGTAGAGCATTTATGTTGGGCCTTTGCTTTTCTCGTCGCCGCCGACGACACCACCGAGTCCGGTGTAGGTTGAGCCGAAAGACACTTCGGTGTAGAGTCTGGTACTTTAAATTTCTTTTCAATGCGGCCTTTGACAGCCGGCTCAGAAAATGGGTGACGCATGGTTTGAACACCTTCTTTCCAGACATGGTCTAAAATGGGTATTGAGAATATTGAGCGTCTACTCTTGCCCATTTGGTCAAAAAGAAAGCAGTCCTTTTTCTCCTCCTGTTGGACCAGGCCAAACTCCTTGCACGCTTTTTCCATCATAGAATGAAGGGCACCTATATCGTCCGGTGGTGACGGGTGAGTGGGACTCTTTGGTGTTTCCATTTCCACATCCGACACCCAGGATGGATCCCTAGATGGTGAGAGGGATATATCTGACGCTGACCCGTGGTCAGATAGGGAGTCCGAGAGCTCACCTTCCACTTGGACTGCTGGAGCAGTTGGAACCCCGATCGATCTGGTCGGGCGGTGTGAAGGGCCGGGCTCGTCGACGGGGGGTGTCGACGATACAGGTGGAAGCCTTTCGTCCAGCGATTTCAGCAGCGAGTGTAAGGAGGACAGTACCTCCATGGACAGGGTCGCCTGAGAGCTTGGAGGTTGGGTAAACACCTGAGAGCAGGTTGCTCCTGAAGGAAACCTGGCTCGTAGACCGAGGTCCTCCGGGCTCACAATTCTGAAGCCGTCGTCTTCTTTCGAGGCAATTGACGCTGCCTGTTCCTGTAGCAATGTGTCAGGCAACCCCATATCAAATACTTTTGGTCTCCAGGCCAGAACTTCCGTCGACGAGGACATCGTCGCCGAGGTCGTCGCTGGGTTGATTACGGGTGAAATCGACTGCGTCAGCGGCAGTGAGGACACCGACTGGTTCATCGTCGTCGACGTTGGGCCTGCAGGTGGTTTAGGTGGTCCCGCCTTCACAGCGCTCACCCTGCGTTTATCCGAATCTCTACTCGTGGCTGATCTGTGTTGATCGCCCGAGGAGGATTTAGGCCTCTCCTTTCCTTTCTTCGACGAAGTTGACGAAGATGTCTTTCTTGCAGAGTCTTTAGAAGAATCCTTAGAAGAGTGACTTCGTGGAACGTCCTTTTCCGCAGGTCGTGACTTCTTAGCCGGAGGTTCCGACGAAGTTGAGCGTCGAGGGGCTCCTGATGTTTTCGCAGAGGCCACGCTGCGCACAGAGCCCACCTCTGACTGAGGGTACGCTCCCGCACCGTCATTTAACCAGGATACCAGCCGTCGATTTCGATCCTTCAGGGTTTTCTGGGAAAAACCTTTACATATTTCACACTGGTCTGCCGAGTGGTGAGGGTGGAGGCAATAAATACAGTCTAAATGGCCGTCCCCCTCACAAACCTTCTTCAATCCGCACGTGGCACACGGGCGAAATAGAGGTTTTCCCGACATTCCGATAAAGTTAACAAACTCACAGGAGTTCGACAATTCGAAAAATCTAGCAGTAGAGACTACGCGAGGAGATCCCACTATCTTTGGAGACGGTTGAAATCTGACGGGACCCGCGGGGGCGGGGCTTTTATACCATTACGTCCTATGGGGCGTGCGTGGACGTCCCCGGGGAGGACGTAGATGTGGATAGGACACACAAGTGTCGGAAGTTTTTTCCTATAGGAAACGACTATATATGTGTACCGAGGGTTCCCAGTCTGACGACGGGGAATATTCTAAGCATGTGAATCCATGAAAGATCCAATGCTGGAGAATAGAGATGAAATGGGAGATTGGAGGTGGTTAGCGTTGACGCTTAAAGATTCTATTGCCCAATGAAAGACCTTGAACTCCATTAAAAGTATTAGTTAGAATGCACCTGGGAATAGAGAGCTATTCCAAATGAAAAGTTAAGTGACTTCTTAAGAACGTATGAGATAATACTTTTGCAGGACATTTGACTGATTCACCGCCCCTCGATAGATTGCTACCAAGTTGCATTTCAACTGACTATAAAGGGTCTGATCGGTCGACCATCCAGGGGGTTGCTCACCACTGTACATATAAATGCGGAGTTGCTATTCATAAACAATTTGCTACTATTAGGGGATTGTTGGCCATCATTGTGAAGGGGGTTATGGTGACACAGTCTTTAATGCATTCGTTATTAAAATGTATTGGACAACTACTTTGGGTAACCTCCATGAGTTTCTTGATGGACTCGCTTACATTTTAGTAGAGTGGAATATTGACTATCCTTCCTATTGTTATGAAGCTAAGAGGAATAGCAATACCACGGCAAACAAGGGGTAGGGCTGTGAAGTACTTAAAAAATATGCCAGAGGGGAAATGTAGTGTGACTTTTTTGAGACATAGAATTCATACACATTAAATTAATATTTACCGGCAGGGATAACTTCTTGCCCTACCTGGACCAATGGTTAGACCTCATCAGTCCTTGATTATCTGTTCGTTTCAGATAATTTGGTCCGTCATCTTCTGAAATTTAGGGTAATAGAAACTGAGCTAAGCGATCACGATATGCTGGTTTCTAGCTTCGGGATCTATAGCAATCAGTTACACAGGGACGCCCTGGGGCCAGTGATAGTGAATTGCAGAGATAATAGGATTAGATCCAATGAATATAACACTAAGTTTTAAAAAAAAAATCTTTTATTAATTTTATTTGAACAAACCATACAAACCAAACTACAGTGCATACAGTAACATTATAAACATACATCTCTGCAACATGTCCACTGCTTCTCCCCTTCCTTCCCCCCCTTACGAGCCTATTCTCTTCCGTGTTCTGTTTCTGGATCTTGTGATAAGGATTCAACCTTCATATTTTCCATTGAGTCTCGTGGTAACCCAAATAACTCCGCTATCAATTGTTTCCAGGCTAGCAGGGTCTCAGCCTCTTCCTCCCCCCCAACATTACTTGCATCATGTCATACCACAGTTTCCGCTTCGGCCCATTTCTGTAGATCTTTCCACCATGCTTCTAGTCTTGGTCTGTGGCATGCCTTCCACCCCATAGAAATGCTCCTCTTTGCAAGCACATATGCTAAATCCTTTAATTTACTCACATGCTTCAGTTTATGTGGTCTCGGAAACCCTCCCATCAAACAGGCCCACACCGTGTCCACCACAATTTTGATTCCTTTTTCAGCCAACTTGTGCGCCACCTCGCCCCAAAAACGCTCAATGACTGGGCATGACCAAAACATGTGCACTATTCCGGCATTTTCCTCATCACATTTGGGGCATGCTTGTCGTCCCACATTTTTGAATTTAGCTATTCTCTGGGGCGTCATATACGCCCTATGGGTTACATACAGTTGTATCTGTTGCAGTCTTGCATTTCTCGACACTTTTTTGTGGTACCTTTGGGCTCGTTCCCACATCCCATCACTCATTGGGGCTCCTACTTCCTCTTCCCAGTCCTGTCTCAGTTGCGCCACTTCCTTCCACGCCTTGGACATCATCAACTCATATACTCTAGATATCTTGTGTCCCCCCTCTGCGACGTTGTATATTGTGTCTATAGTAGTGTCCTGTTCTTCTGCTAGTGCTAATTCGGACCAAGACTCCTTGATTTTCCGCACCGCCCTGTGGTATGTAATATACTGGCCCGTATGTAACCCAGTTTCTTCCTCTAATATTGCAAAGTCCCTTATGTCCCCCTCCTGCCATATATCGCCCATGGTTGCTATCCCCACCGGTTCCCAGTGTTTCCTAATCATCATCCTTAATTGCTTGTCTTTGCCGGTCAACGCCATTAGTGGTACCTGTGGGGAGCACAGGAATGAATTCACCATCAGCTGACAGGCCCTGCGCCATATCTTCCACCCTAGTAACATCATCTTTGGGCGCCCTTCCATGTCTGCCTTAGGCAGCCACATCATTTCCTTTAGGAAGTATGGGGCACAGTCCTGTCGGAACCACCTGGACTCCGAGGTTGACTCTTCAGAGAGCCATTTAGCTACATATTGCAGCTGGCTTGCTATATAGTAAATGTTGTAGTTCAGCAGTTTTATTCCCCCTTTTTCGTATGAGTTTTGCAGCTTCCAAATGGCTACCCTATTACTCGACCCATGCCAGAGGAAGTCCCTGCACATGCTCTCTATCTTGTCAAAGGTCCGCCTTGTTATAAGATATGGGATATTTCCAAAATAATGCAAGCGTCTTGGTAGGACCACCATTTTCAACATTGCCCCTTGCCCCATCATCGCTAGAGGTAGTTTCACCCAGAACTTCATACTATTTCCAATTTTCCTGTTCGCCTTCTCTGTATTATACTGGTGTTCCTCTTCCACCGTATGGTATACATCTATTCCAAGATATCGGAACGTGCGCACCGCCCATGGTATCTGTAGTACCGGTAGCTGTTCTAGCAGGGTCCCTTTGTACCTGCCGAGTGGAAATATGCTGGATTTCTGGGGGTTCACGGCTATGCCAGACAGCTTTGCATATCTCTCCATCACTTCCAGAATGCACTGGAGGTTTTCTTCTGGATGCCTTAAGTACAACAACATGTCATCCGCATACAAAGAGATTAGATGTGGTTCCCCTCCTACAGCAATGCCTATCGGGTCATACTGTTGCCTCAGGTCAGGCCAAGGGTTCCAGGGCAAGAATATACAACATAGGAGACCATGGGCATCCTTGCCTAGTACCTCTGCGAAGCTGCCGCCTCTCTGATATCACTGACCCTGTTTTAACTCTAGCCAACGGAGCGATATATAGCATCTTAGCCCACTGTAAGTACCCAAGCCCTATCCAATAGCTAGCTAGGGCCGCCATCAGCCACAACCATTTGACCGAATCAAAGGCCTTTATTGCATCTCGCGATACAATTGCCAGTTCGCCTTCGTCTTCATTTGCATACTCAACAACTCGGTGGAGTCGCCTGAGATTGTTGGATATGTTCCTGTTCGGATCATAGCCAGTCTGATCGGGATGTATTAGTTTAGCAATAACCCTCTTCATTCTGTTTGCCAAAACAGCCGTCAATATTTTACTTTCTTGGTTTAGCATTGACAGGGGTCTGTATGATCCACAGTTATGACCGAGCTTATTAGGTTTGGGCAGTGGTATAATTGTCGCTTCTCTGAGGGACTCTGGCAGCCTACCCACTTCATACGCTTCATTCAACATTTCTAAAAGCGGAGGAAGCACTTCATCCTTATATGTCTTATGAAATTCGCTTGGGAGTCCGTCGATTCCTGGGGTCTTACTAGTAGGCAACTGTCTCACTACTTCTTCTAACTCCTCTAAGATAATCGGGGCATCCAGCTCCTCCCGCTCTTCGGCACTAATCTGCGGCAGTCCTATATCTTCCAGTGTTTCTTCTATTTCTGTGCAGTCACTGTCCTCATCATCTCCACACAGGAGTCGATAATACTCCACAAATTCTTGGTTAACTCCCTCTTGGGTGTCCACTAAGCTCCCATCCTCCCTCGTTATTGTCCTGATTGTGGGCCTGGGGCTCTCACTTTTATATAGCCATGCCAGGACCCTCCCTGGTTTATCCCCCCGCATGCTTTTCTCTGTATACTTCTTGTAGTTAAGATTGCACAATCTCTCCCAGTGCCCCGCACATTTCTGCTGCAGCTTAAGTATTCTTTCATTATCTTTCTTGGTGTTACCTCCTTTCCCTAATGCCCTTTCTAGTTCCCTCTCCATATCTTGCAGTTCAGCCTGGATCCCTCCTTGTAGCCCTTTGGATTTAGCTATAGCCACCCCTCCTCATCACCACTTTAAAGGCCTCCCAAAGCATACCTGCTGTCTCTACACTGCCAGTGTTTATCTCAAAATAGTTTATTATTTCCTCCCTCATATCCTCCCGGAAGATGGTGTCTTTCAGCGCCTCTGCTTTGAGGCGCCATGTCGGGATCTTTGCCCTCGGGGGTCGGTATTGCATCTCAGGATTAGTGGCGAGTGGTCTGAGAAGACCCTCGCTTTATATTCCGTTTCCGTTATCTCAGTCATTAAATCTTGCGTGGCAAACATATAATTCTAGTGTGCACATTTTGTGGTGCTGAGTAGTGTGAATACTGCCTCTCCTGGGGGTGATGTGCCCTCCATACATCCACAAACCCGAAATCATCTAACGGCGTATGCAGCGCTCTGGCGGCTGGGGTGGGTCTGTCCGTTTCTCCATCTGACCTATCTAGGGTTTAACACACAGTTGAAGTCTCCTCCCCAGATCACCGCCGCTCCCAAGCACGTACTAAGTTTGTTGCATACGGTTCTGAAATATGCCGCCGTGTTTTGATTCAGGGCGTACATGTTTATAATGCTTATCTCCCTGTTTTCCACCAGCCCTCTCATCATGACCATCCTCCCGCCTGCCTCCACCGCGGACTGTAACAGTTGGAACGGGACATGCGGCGCCACCCAAATGATCACCCCCCTGGCATAGGCCGAATATGATGCTCCTGCCACAGTACCCTTCCATTTTTTCTGGATCATCTCCATCTTGTCTTGTGTAAGATGGGTCTCCTGCAGCAGGGCTATGTCTACTTTCTGTCTGTGTAGGTATAGCATGACCTTATTCCTCTTTAGATAACTATTGAGCCCTCTGACATTCCAGGTAATAATTTTAAGATCCCGCATGGCATATCAGGGTCCCTCTTCTCCCCCCACAAGTGCAGTCCATGACCAAATACATTCCGATTCTATGCAGGCTCGTCTCCCAACATGAACATGCATTATACATAACATGACCCCCTCCCTTATCATGATCCTCGTGGTCTTTCTGCTCGCCTTGTTCCGGATAACCCTGCATATCCAGCCATGCCGCTGCGTCTTCCGGGGTATCGAAAAAGTACGCCTTACTCTTGTGCAGGACCTTGAGCTTTGCAGGATACAAAAGCATGTACTTGATTCCGGCCATACGCATTCTCCTTTTGATCGCCACATAGTTATAACGCTGTCTCTGTACCAACATAGTATAGTCAGGGTATGGTGTAATGGTTGCAGATGCCCTTTTGATCATTCCACCTTTGCGAAAGTACTCCTGGATCTCCTCTCTATCTATGTAGTTCAAGATCTTTGCTATTATCGCCCAAGGGGGGGCTCCAGGTCGTAGTTTCCTCATTAGGGCCCTGAGTGCCTGTTCAACGGCAATTCCTTGGGAAAGTTTGTCAGCTCCTATTTCTTGCAGGATCAAATTCTCCACGTAGTCGGTGGGGTCCTGACCCTCCTCTCACTCCGGTAGGCCGACCACCCGAATATTGCTCCGTCTCACTCTCCATTCCGCCTCCTCCACGCGGTTCTCCAAGTTGGTGACCTGTTGCTTCAGAAAGTGGACTTCCTTTTGCGTTACTTGTGCTGGTTTCCGTATTGGTTTTCACCGTACTTTCTAGGCCGCTTGTTCTTTCAGCCAGCGCTCTTACATCTTGTTGCAACAGGTTGACTTCTAGCCCAACCGCATCTATTTTGGTTTCCAAAGCAGTTCTTAGGTCTGCCATCGCTGTACCCCACAAGGCCTTCAACTCCATAATGGCTGTTAGAATCAAATGATCCTCTTTTGTCGGGGGTATCTCTGCAGGGGCAGCTGCTGCACCTTGTACCGGGATGGTCGGAGTTTGTTGCGGCTTGGCAAAGATGTCCATAGTGGGTTGCTTACTCTTGGCCTTGCCTCCTCTCACCGACATTGTGCAGTCCTGCCTTTGTGCCGAGGCCCAGCTTTTCTGTAATGTGCAGGCCCAGCTTCCCCATTCCTCCTTCTCTGTGGTTATAGCATGGTGTGGCACTGCCAGACCTGTGTGTCTCTTGTGCCTTATCCCAGTCCACTTCTTGAGGGCTACACCTCTCGCTCTCGTAGGCAATCCGTTGCAGCTCACGCGAGCCGTGAGCGGCTCGTGCATTGTGTTGCGGACCGCTTCCAGCGAACCCGTTCTATAGCGCCAGTGCAGTTCTCTTAGCCGCAGTTGCTTCCCGCTTCACTTTCCACCCACTGCGTTCTCCTTGTGAACCTCTGTCTGCTGTTGGGCTGTTGGGCCTACCTCGGCCTCCTTTGTTCTAGTGCGCCGGCCATTTTGTCTGAGGTGTCGCACCGTGGCCACAAACTTTCAGTTGATCTTGCCAATCTTCCTGCAGTCATCGAGGACTCAGCTCTCCATCAAACTTGCCCCTCGCCTTTACACATCCAATAGTATCATTTGTAGCGTGAACATGCCTTTTTTAGCTTATTTTCACACAGGATCATATCGGATCGTCGGGGGCAGCTCGGAAGACACGTCCTACTCCTTGGCCCTCTAGCCACGACCCCTGTATAACACTAAGTTATCGAATGAAAAAATTAAATTAACTTTTATTATCTCAAATCTGGAGGAAAAACTAGAACTATACTCGGTTAGTAATATAAACTGCTTGGCTTGGCAAAACATAAAAGCTATTACTGCAGGCATTTCCCAACTAAAAACCCCTGCACCGAAACCACACATGTATGACGAGATAGTTCAGGAAGGGAACAGGGCCAGTTGTAGAAGGCTAAGACAAATAAAAAGGGGCAATAAGGACATAACTGAGAGGGCAGTGCTTATTAAAAAGGAGCAACAACATTGTTGCAATTTGTGCAAGCAGCACAAATACTCTTTGGAAAAAAGAGACAGATTATGTTAGATATTATTAAAAAAAGATCAAAACTTCTGGAAAGTTGTATTCTATCTGGAGGTGAAACAAATAGTGATACATGCAAACCAGATAGAAGAAAGTGTATGGAGGGAGCACTTTATCAATCTGTATGGAAAAATGTGTGAGATCCCCGACTGTGTCCCTGAGGACTCTAATGGCAGCTGGCAACTGGACCTTATGATAGAGGATGTAGAATGCTTAATTAAGAAAGCTAGCAATTCTAGAGCTGGCAGTCCAAATCAACTGTCGAACAAAGAGTATGTCACAACCTGATTTATTGACAGGGATATTGCATGCTTTATTTAGAAATACTGTTATGGAGAAGAGAATGCCGTCCTCCTGGAAAAAAACTTTTATTAGTCCTATACATAAGAAAGGGGATAGGTCTAATGTGTTAAACTATAGACCTATCATTCTTCTAGGCGCGGATAGTAAAATATTTGCTGCCGTTATCTTAGGGAAGTTAGAAGAATGAGAGAAAGAAAAGGGTATAGTCAGCAAATTTCAAACAGGTTTCTGGAGAAAAATGGGGACGGGCTGCAACACTTTTGTGGTGACCTGTATTCAAAATATTGTCTGAGAAAGTGATATCACAATGGCCTTTGACCTGGAAGACTGGGCTAAGCTACGAAATTGGGGTCTGCCAATGGGGCTCCTGCAATTCCTGATCCATCTAAATATGGATACTTCTGAACCGGTTAGACTCAATGTAAATAGAATGATGTTGAGAGAAATTAAAACCTGTTAGGGTTTAAGACAGAGGTGCATTTTAGACTCTAGAAAAGGCAGCTTTTGTGAGCCCAAAGGGGGCAAAAAATCTGCATTGTTTTAACAGCTTATGCTGATGATTTTATCATTTTTGATAGGACTTCTATACAATATAAAAACAAATTATTAAAAAATTGGGAATAACAACATCAATATTATATTTAGGAGTGCCCATCTTAGCTCACCCTAGCAAAACACTTCTATGAGAGTGGTTAAAATAAATCCCTTCACCTTGCAGGACAAATGAAGGCGATAGATTGAAAAATGTACTACATTTTAATTCTTTTTATTTGGAGCCAATTTATTCAAAAGAATGGCGTATGACAAAAGTTTTCTGGGTTCCTCCAGCAGCTAGTGCTTATTTTTTTTTTAAAATAGCACTTACCGAGATGCAGCTGCAGCTTTCCTGCCTGTAGTCTCTGGTGCCCATCCTCTGAGTCCAGCACCAATGAAGCAAAAGCCACCCAGTGGTAGCTTTTGTTTACTACAGCTGGCTGGCTTTTGCTTCATTAGTACCGCAAACGCAAGCACATGCGGCATCCATTTCACAAAATGGATGCCCCCTAGTGCTTGCAATTTTGAGGTTTGAGCTTCATTTGCTCGAAACTTTGCATAGGGACTTAAAAAAAATATATTTTATGTATTTGTTTTATTATAGGCCATCTTTTTGCTCAGTAATATTTTCTGACCGAACCATTCCTTTAGGGAGGAAACAACCATAGCCACGCTAATTTGGAAATGGAAATGGTTACCTGGGGTCACAATGTGGTTCTCGGGCAACCCATGGCCGTAGAGACTGTGCAATCATGTTCAGCGGATACAAATCCATGGTCATGCAGAATTGAGGTGAGGTGACGGGGAGTGACTCCAGCTGTCAAAACATTGGGAGAATGCAGATGGGCATGGAGCCTGGGTATCGGATGGCGTGCCAACCGCTGGGTATATTTTCAAAGCATGCATTTGTATTTTGTAGGAGTGTGAGAACTAGCCCTGCGAAAAAAACATTTGTTTATGTTTTTGTCTTGAGACTATGATAAAAAAAACGCAATGAGGAGAGCCAAGCTGTAGCAGAGAGACTGTCAATATTTATTTTGTTTGCTGTTCAAACCAAATTGAAATCCCAGGGAATCCTGATAATAGGCTGTGTAAGGAATGGATTTCGCAACTCGATACCGACAGCATTAAAGACTATGCAGACACATTAGTTGTGACCTGGATTGATACTCTAGCCATTCAGGGCTTCACAGCTATAGTGGTGAAAATGTTTTTAAAACCACACTTTTACAGATGGTGCTCACGGCATAAAATTAATGATCCGCAACAGGATGCTCATGAATGTGTGGAAATAGCCTATACAGATAAATGGTTATATAAAATATGCTGCATGGTGAGCCCTTAAAGCCTTGCAAAAATTATGCGTCTAATACAGCCGTCAATCCAGTTAAGGGCTGGGAGAGGCGCGGGACAACGTGTGTATAAAACGTTGTGGGCTACACAAGTGGTTATACTCTTGAAAATGAAGCAGTTTAGATGGGGGTGTCCACTGTGTGTCAGAAGCATAATTGGAAAAACAGTTCACAAGTGGGGGGATAAAGTATATCTAAGACAGTGCGGCAGAGCAATGTGCATAGTGCCCCGTAAAACTGCCATATGAAGATTGAGAATGTAGATAATGTACATGTATTTACGCTTATTTACAGGAGATAAAAAATGAACACCTGTTGCAAAGGGGTGTAGGTGCAAAGCAATTATTGCTAGATTTACTTAAAGAGGATCTAGACATTATATCCCAAAGGATGTTGTGTTATCTGGAAACACCACCGCTGGTATAGAGACGTGAATGTAACAATGTTCTATGTATCGCATACATTATATTCCATCAGGTGCCACCCTCAAATGGATAATTACGGGAAAAAGTGCTACAGGGTGATTTTGATGGTTTAAGGCCGCTTGTGGGATTTTCATTGAGACTGAAGATATAGGACATGCAACATCATTTTTTGGCCATTAAAGGATGTTGGCTGTTTCATAGGGAACTTTATGAATTTCTATAAGACATCTCTATACTGTGCATGTTTACTTACTGACGGGGTAAACGCCAGTATATGTAACAAGTAATTGCACATACTGCAGAGCTTGTGCTCGAAGGATCATTGTACAGCATCTGATAACCCGGAATGTTTACTGTGAAACAAATCTCAGTGTAAATGTGAACGAAAAATCTGATAGTGTAAATGTTAATTTAAACATCTGATGGTATAAATGTTCATAAAAAGCTGTTGTTTATAAAACGTCATAGTGTCTTTATGTCCAGTGGTTATGGGGTGAACATGCCAGCATAAAGCTGTCCAAAATATATTACGTGGAGGTGCAGGTATTACAAGTGGTCCCAACCCCACATATTCAAAAGAAGTTTGCAGATGTAAAGGAACTGGGCTGTCCACCAAGCCATCCTGCATAGCCGGTTGGACACCAAATTCATGGCCCCATGCTGAAGCACAGCCACGCCCTGTAGTATCCCACTGCTGCAGGCCTGCCCCCGTAATACATGCCCTCTGACCCGTTAAAACAGGGCCCCACGCAGAAAGTCCTAAGCCGCACCCCCTCTCGATGAAGCATTCCCGCGGTACCAAGTGCCAAGGCCCGTTGTTGAAACATCCCCATTCTTCAAAACATGAAATGCTGCTATGGACCAGTTTTTTTAGAGAGCTATTCCACAATGAAAAGTTAAGTGACTTCTTAAGAACGTATGAGATAATACTTTTGCAGGACATTTGACTGATTCACCGCCCCTCGATAGATTGCTACCAAGTTGCATTTCAACTGACTATAAAGGGTCTGATCGGTCGACCATCCAGGGGGTTGCTCACCACTGTACATATAAATGCGGAGTTGCTATTCATAAACAATTTGCTACTATTAGGGGATTGTTGGCCATCATTGTGAAGGGGGTTATGGTGACACAGTCTTTAATGCATTCGTTATTAAAATGTATTGGACAACTACTTTGGGTAACCTCCATGAGTTTCTTGATGGACTCGCTTACATTTTAGTAGAGTGGAATATTGACTATCCTTCCTATTGTTATGAAGCTAAGAGGAATAGCAATACCACGGCAAACAAGGGGTAGGGCTGTGAAGTACTTAAAAAATATGCCAGAGGGGAAATGTAGTGTGACTTTTTTGAGACATAGAATTCATACACATTAAATTAATATTTACCGGCAGGGATAACTTCTTGCCCTACCTGGACCAATGGTTAGACCTCATCAGTCCTTGATTATCTGTTCGTTTCAGATAATTTGGTCCGTCATCTTCTGAAATTTAGGGTAATAGAAACTGAGCTAAGCGATCACGATATGCTGGTTTCTAGCTTCGGGATCTATAGCAATCAGTTACACAGGGACGCCCTGGGGCCAGTGATAGTGAATTGCAGAGATAATAGGATTAGATCCAATGAATATAACACTAAGTTTTAAAAAAAAAATCTTTTATTAATTTTATTTGAACAAACCATACAAACCAAACTACAGTGCATACAGTAACATTATAAACATACATCTCTGCAACATGTCCACTGCTTCTCCCCTTCCTTCCCCCCCTTACGAGCCTATTCTCTTCCGTGTTCTGTTTCTGGATCTTGTGGTAAGGATTCAACCTTCATATTTTCCATTGAGTCTCGTGGTAACCCAAATAACTCCGCTATCAATTGTTTCCAGGCTAGCAGGGTCTCAGCCTCTTCCTCCCCCCCAACATTACTTGCATCCTGTCATACCACAGTTTCCGCTTCGGCCCATTTCTGTAGATCTTTCCACCATGCTTCTAGTCTTGGTCTGTGGCATGCCTTCCACCCCATAGAAATGCTCCTCTTTGCAAGCACATATGCTAAATCCTTTAATTTACTCACATGCTTCAGTTTATGTGGTCTCGGAAACCCTCCCATCAAACAGGCCCACACCGTGTCCACCACAATTTTGATTCCTTTTTCAGCCAACTTGTGCGCCACCTCGCCCCAAAAACGCTCAATGACTGGGCATGACCAAAACATGTGCACTATTCCGGCATTTTCCTCATCACATTTGGGGCATGCTTGTCGTCCCACATTTTTGAATTTAGCTATTCTCTGGGGCGTCATATACGCCCTATGGGTTACATACAGTTGTATCTGTTGCAGTCTTGCATTTCTCGACACTTTTTTGTGGTACCTTTGGGCTCGTTCCCACATCCCATCACTCATTGGGGCTCCTACTTCCTCTTCCCAGTCCTGTCTCAGTTGCGCCACTTCCTTCCACGCCTTGGACATCATCAACTCATATACTCTAGATATCTTGTGTCCCCCCTCTGCGACGTTGTATATTGTGTCTATAGTAGTGTCCTGTTCTTCTGCTAGTGCTAATTCGGACCAAGACTCCTTGATTTTCCGCACCGCCCTGTGGTATGTAATATACTGGCCCGTATGTAACCCAGTTTCTTCCTCTAATATTGCAAAGTCCCTTATGTCCCCCTCCTGCCATATATCGCCCATGGTTGCTATCCCCACCGGTTCCCAGTGTTTCCTAA
Source organism: Ambystoma mexicanum (assembly GCF_040938575.1). NCBI lineage: Eukaryota > Metazoa > Chordata > Amphibia > Caudata > Ambystomatidae > Ambystoma > Ambystoma mexicanum. Next base: position 522,329,829 of record NC_090940.1, read on the forward strand.
TCATCATCCTTAATTGCTTGCCTTTGCCGGTCAACGCCATTAGTGGTACCTGTGGGGAGCACAGGAATGAATTCACCATCAGCTGACAGGCCCTGCGCCATATCTTCCACCCTAGTAACATCATCTTTGGGCGCCCTTCCATGTCTGCCTTAGGCAGCCACATCAATTCCTTTAGGAAGTATGGGGCACAGTCCTGTCGGAACCACCTGGACTCCGAGGTTGACTCTTCAGAGAGCCATTTAGCTACATATTGCAGCTGGCTTGCTATATAGTAAATTTTGTAGTTCAGCAGTTTTATTCCCCCTTTTTCGTATGAGTTTTGCAGCTTCCAAATGGCTACCCTATTACTCGACCCATGCCAGAGGAAGTCCCTGCACATGCTCTCTATCTTGTCAAAGGTCCGCCTTGTTATAAGATATGGGATATTTCCAAAATAATGCAAGCGTCTTGGTAGGACCACCATTTTCAACATTGCCCCTTGCCCCATCATCGCTAGAGGTAGTTTCACCCAGAACTTCATACTATTTCCAATTTTCCTGTTCGCCTTCTCTGTATTATACTGGTGTTCCTCTTCCACCGTATGGTATACATCTATTCCAAGATATCGGAACGTGCGCACCGCCCATGGTATCTGTAGTACCGGTAGCTGTTCTAGCAGGGTCCCTTTGTACCTGCCGAGTGGAAATATGCTGGATTTCTGGGGGTTCACGGCTATGCCAGACAGCTTTGCATATCTCTCCATCACTTCCAGAATGCACTGGAGGTTTTCTTCTGGATGCCTTAAGTACAACAACATGTCATCCGCATACAAAGAGATTAGATGCGGTTCCCCTCCTACAGCAATGCCTATCGGGTCATACTGTTGCCTCAGGTCAGGCCAAGGGTTCCAGGGCAAGAATATACAACATAGGAGACCATGGGCATCCTTGCCTAGTACCTCTGCGAAGCTGCCGCCTCTCTGATATCACTGACCCTGTTTTAACTCTAGCCAACGGAGCGATATATAGCATCTTAGCCCACTGTAAGTACCCAAGCCCTATCCAATAGCCAGCTAGGGCCGCCATCAGCCACAACCATTTGACCGAATCAAAGGCCTTTATTGCATCTCGCGATACAATTGCCAGTTCGCCTTCGTCTTCATTTGCATACTCAACAACTCGGTGGAGTCGCCTGAGATTGTTGGATATGTTCCTGTTCGGAACATAGCCAGTCTGATCGGGATGTATTAGTTTAGCAATAACCCTCTTCATTCTGTTTGCCAAAACAGCCGTCAATATTTTACTTTCTTGGTTTAGCATTGACAGGGGTCTGTATGATCCACAGTTATGACCGAGCTTATTAGGTTTGGGCAGTGGTATAATTGTCGCTTCTCTGAGGGACTCTGGCAGCCTACCCACTTCATACGCTTCATTCAACATTTCTAAAAGCGGAGGAAGCACTTCATCCTTATATGTCTTATGAAATTCGCTTGGGAGTCCGTCGATTCCTGGGGTCTTACTAGTAGGCAACTGTCTCACTACTTCTTCTAACTCCTCTAAGATAATCGGGGCATCCAGCTCCTCCCGCTCTTCGGCACTAATCTGCGGCAGTCCTATATCTTCCAGTGTTTCTTCTATTTCTGTGCAGTCACTGTCCTCATCATCTCCACACAGGAGTCGATAATACTCCACAAATTCTTGGTTAACTCCCTCTTGGGTGTCCACTAAGCTCCCATCCTCCCTCGTTATTGTCCTGATTGTGGGCCTGGGGCTCTCACTTTTATATAGCCATGCCAGGACCCTCCCTGGTTTATCCCCCCGCATGCTTTTCTCTGTATACTTCTTGTAGTTAAGATTGCACAATCTCTCCCAGTGCCCCGCACATTTCTGCTGCAGCTTAAGTATTCTTTCATTATCTTTCTTGGTGTTACCTCCTTTCCCTAATGCCCTTTCTAGTTCCCTCTCCATATCTTGCAGTTCAGCCTGGATCCCTCCTTGTAGCCCTTTGGATTTAGCTATAGCCACCCCCCCTCATCACCACTTTAAAGGCCTCCCAAAGCATACCTGCTGTCTCTACACTGCCAGTGTTTATCTCAAAATAGTTTATTATTTCCTCCCTCATATCCTCCCGGAAGATGGTGTCTTTCAGCGCCTCTGCTTTGAGGCGCCATGTCGGGATCTTTGCCCTCGGGGGTCGGTATTGCATCTCAGGATTAGTGGCGAGTGGTCTGAGAAGACCCTCGCTTTATATTCCGTTTCCGTTATCTCAGTCATTAAATCTTGCGTGGCAAACATATAATTCTAGTGTGCACATTTTGTGGTGCTGAGTAGTGTGAATACTGCCTCTCCTGGGGGTGATGTGCCCTCCATACATCCACAAACCCGAAATCATCTAACGGCGTATGCAGCGCTCTGGCGGCTGGGGTGGGTCTGTCCGTTTCTCCATCTGACCTATCTAGGGTTTAACACACAGTTGAAGTCTCCTCCCCAGATCACCGCCGCTCCCAAGCACGTACTAAGTTTGTTGCATACGGTTCTGAAATATGCCGCCGTGTTTTGATTCAGGGCGTACATGTTTATAATGCTTATCTCCCTGTTTTCCACCAGCCCTCTCATCATGACCATCCTCCCGTCTGCCTCCACCGCGGACTGTAACAGTTGGAACGGGACATGCGGCGCCACCCAAATGATCACCCCCCTGGCATAGGCCGAATATGATGCTCCTGCCACAGTACCCTTCCATTTTTTCTGGATCATCTCCATCTTGTCTTGTGTAAGATGGGTCTCCCGCAGCAGGGCTATGTCTACTTTCTGTCTGTGTAGGTATAGCATGACCTTATTCCTCTTTAGATAACTATTGAGCCCTCTGACATTCCAGGTAATAATTTTAAGATCCCGCATGGCATATCAGGGTCCCTCTTCTCCCCCCACAAGTGCAGTCCATGACCAAATACATTCCGATTGTATGCAGGCTCGTCTCCCAACATGAACATGCATTATACATAACATGACCCCCTCACTTATCATGATCCTCGTGGTCTTTCTGCTCGCCTTGTTCCGGATAACCCTGCATATCCAGCCATGCCGCTGCGTCTTCCGGGGTATCGAAAAAGTACGCCTTACTCTTGTGCAGGACCTTGAGCTTTGCAGGATACAAAAGCATGTACTTGATTCCGGCCATACGCATTCTCCTTTTGATCGCCACATAGTTATAACGCTGTCTCTGTACCAACATAGTATAGTCAGGGTATGGTGTAATGGTTGCAGATGCCCTTTTGATCATTCCACCTTTGCGAAAGTACTCCTGGATCTCCTCTCTATCTATGTAGTTCAAGATCTTTGCTATTATCGCCCAAGGGGGGGCTCCAGGTCGTAGTTTCCTCATTAGGGCCCTGAGTGCCTGTTCAACGGCAATTCCTTGGGAAAGTTTGTCAGCTCCTATTTCTTGCAGGATCAAATTCTCCACGTAGTCGGTGGGGTCCTGACCCTCCTCTCACTCCGGTAGGCCGACCACCCGAATATTGCTCCGTCTCACTCTCCATTCCGCCTCCTCCACGCGGTTCTCCAAGTTGGTGACCTGTTGCTTCAGAAAGTGGACTTCCTTTTGCGTTACTTGTGCTGGTTTCCGTATTGGTTTTCACCGTACTTTCTAGGCCGCTTGTTCTTTCAGCCAGCGCTCTTACATCTTGTTGCAACAGGTTGACTTCTAGCCCAACCGCATCTGTTTTGGTTTCCAAAGCAGTTCTTAGGTCTGCCATCGCTGTACCCCACAAGGCCTTCAACTCCATAATGGCTGTTAGAATCAAATGATCCTCTTTTGTCGGGGGTATCTCTGCAGGGGCAGCTGCTGCACCTTGTACCGGGATGGTCGGAGTTTGTTGCGGCTTGGCAAAGATGTCCATAGTGGGTTGCTTACTCTTGGCCTTGCCTCCTCTCACCGACATTGTGCAGTCCTGCCTTTGTGCCGAGGCCCAGCTTTTCTGTAATGTGCAGGCCCAGCTTCCCCATTCCTCCTTCTCTGTGGTTATAGCACGGTGTGGCACTGCCAGACCTGTGTGTCTCTTGTGCCTTATCCCAGTCCACTTCTTGAGGGCTACACCTCTCGCTCTCGTAGGCAATCCGTTGCAGCTCACGCGAGCCGTGAGCGGCTCGTGCATTGTGTTGCGGAACGCTTCCAGCGAACCCGTTCTATAGCGCCAGTGCAGTTCTCTTAGCCGCAGTTGCTTCCCGCTTCACTTTCCACCCACTGCGTTCTCCTTGTGAACCTCTGTCTGCTGTTGGGCTGTTGGGCCTACCTCGGCCTCCTTTGTTCTAGTGCGCCGGCCATTTTGTCTGAGGTGTCGCACCGTGGCCACAAACTTTCAGTTGATCTTGCCAATCTTCCTGCAGTCATCGAGGACTCAGCTCTCCATCAAACTTGCCCCTCGCCTTTACACATCCAATAGTATCATTTGTAGCGTGAACATGCCTTTTTTAGCTTATTTTCACACAGGATCATATCGGATCGTCGGGGGCAGCTCGGAAGACACGTCCTACTCCTTGGCCCTCTAGCCACGACCCCTGTATAACACTAAGTTATCGAATGAAAAAATTAAATTAACTTTTATTATCTCAAATCTGGAGGAAAAACTAGAACTATACTCGGTTAGTAATATAAACTGCTTGGCTTGGCAAAACATAAAAGCTATTACTGCAGGCATTTCCCAACTAAAAACCCCTGCACCGAAACCACACATGTATGACGAGATAGTTCAGGAAGGGAACAGGGCCAGTTGTAGAAGGCTAAGACAAATAAAAAGGGGCAATAAGGACATAACTGAGAGGGCAGTGCTTATTAAAAAGGAGCAACAACATTGTTGCAATTTGTGCAAGCAGCACAAATACTCTTTGGAAAAAAGAGACAGATTATGTTAGATATTATTAAAAAAAGATCAAAACTTCTGGAAAGTTGTATTCTATCTGGAGGTGAAACAAATAGTGATACATGCAAACCAGATAGAAGAAAGTGTATGGAGGGAGCACTTTATCAATCTGTATGGAAAAATGTGTGAGATCCCCGACTGTGTCCCTGAGGACTCTAATGGCAGCTGGCAACTGGACCTTATGATAGAGGATGTAGAATGCTTAATTAAGAAAGCTAGCAATTCTAGAGCTGGCAGTCCAAATCAACTGTCGAACAAAGAGTATGTCACAACCTGATTTATTGACAGGGATATTGCATGCTTTATTTAGAAATACTGTTATGGAGAAGAGAATGCCGTCCTCCTGGAAAAAAACTTTTATTAGTCCTATACATAAGAAAGGGGATAGGTCTAATGTGTTAAACTATAGACCTATCATTCTTCTAGGCGCGGATAGTAAAATATTTGCTGCCGTTATCTTAGGGAAGTTAGAAGAATGAGAGAAAGAAAAGGGTATAGTCAGCAAATTTCAAACAGGTTTCTGGAGAAAAATGGGGACGGGCTGCAACACTTTTGTGGTGACCTGTATTCAAAATATTGTCTGAGAAAGTGATATCACAATGGCCTTTGACCTGGAAGACTGGGCTAAGCTACGAAATTGGGGTCTGCCAATGGGGCTCCTGCAATTCCTGATCCATCTAAATATGGATACTTCTGAACCGGTTAGACTCAATGTAAATAGAATGATGTTGAGAGAAATTAAAACCTGTTAGGGTTTAAGACAGAGGTGCATTTTAGACTCTAGAAAAGGCAGCTTTTGTGAGCCCAAAGGGGGCAAAAAATCTGCATTGTTTTAACAGCTTATGCTGATGATTTTATCATTTTTGATAGGACTTCTATACAATATAAAAACAAATTATTAAAAAATTGGGAATAACAACATCAATATTATATTTAGGAGTGCCCATCTTAGCTCACCCTAGCAAAACACTTCTATGAGAGTGGTTAAAATAAATCCCTTCACCTTGCAGGACAAATGAAGGCGATAGATTGAAAAATGTACTACATTTTAATTCTTTTTATTTGGAGCCAATTTATTCAAAAGAATGGCGTATGACAAAAGTTTTCTGGGTTCCTCCAGCAGCTAGTGCTTATTTTTTTTTTAAAATAGCACTTACCGAGATGCAGCTGCAGCTTTCCTGCCTGTAGTCTCTGGTGCCCATCCTCTGAGTCCAGCACCAATGAAGCAAAAGCCACCCAGTGGTAGCTTTTGTTTACTACAGCTGGCTGGCTTTTGCTTCATTAGTACCGCAAACGCAAGCACATGCGGCATCCATTTCACAAAATGGATGCCCCCTAGTGCTTGCAATTTTGAGGTTTGAGCTTCATTTGCTCGAAACTTTGCATAGGGACTTAAAAAAAATATATTTTATGTATTTGTTTTATTATAGGCCATCTTTTTGCTCAGTAATATTTTCTGACCGAACCATTCCTTTAGGGAGGAAACAACCATAGCCACGCTAATTTGGAAATGGAAATGGTTACCTGGGGTCACAATGTGGTTCTCGGGCAACCCATGGTCGTAGAGACTGTGCAATCATGTTCAGCGGATACAAATCCATGGTCATGCAGAATTGAGGTGAGGTGACGGGGAGTGACTCCAGCTGTCAAAACATTGGGAGAATGCAGATGGGCATGGAGCCTGGGTATCGGATGGCGTGCCAACCGCTGGGTATATTTTCAAAGCATGCATTTGTATTTTGTAGGAGTGTGAGAACTAGCCCTGCGAAAAAAACATTTGTTTATGTTTTTGTCTTGAGACTATGATAAAAAAAACGCAATGAGGAGAGCCAAGCTGTAGCAGAGAGACTGTCAATATTTATTTTGTTTGCTGTTCAAACCAAATTGAAATCCCAGGGAATCCTGATAATAGGCTGTGTAAGGAATGGATTTCGCAACTCGATACCGACAGCATTAAAGACTATGCAGACACATTAGTTGTGACCTGGATTGATACTCTAGCCATTCAGGGCTTCACAGCTATAGTGGTGAAAATGTTTTTAAAACCACACTTTTACAGATGGTGCTCACGGCATAAAATTAATGATCCGCAACAGGATGCTCATGAATGTGTGGAAATAGCCTATACAGATAAATGGTTATATAAAATATGCTGCATGGTGAGCCCTTAAAGCCTTGCAAAAATTATGCGTCTAATACAGCCGTCAATCCAGTTAAGGGCTGGGAGAGGCGCGGGACAACGTGTGTATAAAACGTTGTGGGCTACACAAGTGGTTATACTCTTGAAAATGAAGCAGTTTAGATGGGGGTGTCCACTGTGTGTCAGAAGCATAATTGGAAAAACAGTTCACAAGTGGGGGGATAAAGTATATCTAAGACAGTGCGGCAGAGCAATGTGCATAGTGCCCCGTAAAACTGCCATATGAAGATTGAGAATGTAGATAATGTACATGTATTTACGCTTATTTACAGGAGATAAAAAATGAACACCTGTTGCAAAGGGGTGTAGGTGCAAAGCAATTATTGCTAGATTTACTTAAAGAGGATCTAGACATTATATCCCAAAGGATGTTGTGTTATCTGGAAACACCACCGCTGGTATAGAGACGTGAATGTAACAATGTTCTATGTATCGCATACATTATATTCCATCAGGTGCCACCCTCAAATGGATAATTACGGGAAAAAGTGCTACAGGGTGATTTTGATGGTTTAAGGCCGCTTGTGGGATTTTCATTGAGACTGAAGATATAGGACATGCAACATCATTTTTTGGCCATTAAAGGATGTTGGCTGTTTCATAGGGAACTTTATGAATTTCTATAAGACATCTCTATACTGTGCATGTTTACTTACTGACGGGGTAAACGCCAGTATATGTAACAAGTAATTGCACATACTGCAGAGCTTGTGCTCGAAGGATCATTGTACAGCATCTGATAACCCGGAATGTTTACTGTGAAACAAATCTCAGTGTAAATGTGAACGAAAAATCTGATAGTGTAAATGTTAATTTAAACATCTGATGGTATAAATGTTCATAAAAAGCTGTTGTTTATAAAACGTCATAGTGTCTTTATGTCCAGTGGTTATGGGGTGAACATGCCAGCATAAAGCTGTCCAAAATATATTACGTGGAGGTGCAGGTATTACAAGTGGTCCCAACCCCACATATTCAAAAGAAGTTTGCAGATGTAAAGGAACTGGGCTGTCCACCAAGCCATCCTGCATAGCCGGTTGGACACCAAATTCATGGCCCCATGCTGAAGCACAGCCACGCCCTGTAGTATCCCACTGCTGCAGGCCTGCCCCCGTAATACATGCCCTCTGACCCGTTAAAACAGGGCCCCACGCAGAGAGTCCTAAGCCGCACCCCCTCTCGATGAAGCATTCCCGCGGTACCAAGTGCCAAGGCCCGTTGTTGAAACATCCCCATTCTTCAAAACATGAAATGCTGCTATGGACCAGTTTCTTTGGTCAAATTGGGCCACTTTTTGGGCCAATTTTGGCCAGTTTGATGTGTTAATTCACTCTGCAGCTAGTAGTTTTGACCAGTGTTGCTGAATAAATATTCTTTAACATGCACAATTTGCATTACACTTCATCAAAAAACTCCCTCTTGGGTACTATTCAAACATGTGTCACAAAAGGAATGAATAGCCATTCGCAACGGTGGGCCACTTTTTCTTTTGTGCCGAGACAATTTTATGGCCCAGTCCGACCCTGCTTGAGATGCATGGAGTTTGAGATATAAGTGCGCACCCATGGATAACATGGAGAGTGAGATAGCGTGGCCTCCTTTGGGAGACATGGAGTGTGAGATAGGGTGTTGTTCCTCAAGTGACAGAGTGTGAGACAGCATGTCCGTACCCTTAGAAGGTATGGAGTTCGAAAATAGCATGCCCCCCTTGAGGGACATTGAATGTGAGATAGTTGGTCTACCTTGGGAAAAATGGAGTGTGAGATACCGTTTTTAAACATGGATGACATGGAGAGTGATGTGGCGTGTAGTCCCGTGGGGGAAATTAAGTGTGAGATAGCGTTGCCTCCTTGGGAGACGTGGAGGGTGAGATTCATTGTCTGCCCAAGTAAGTCTAGCCTACAGTGCACCACTGTATCAGCCACCTTTCTTGTGTTCCAGGACCTAAGCGGCTACAGATGATTCATATCACAGCAAATGCTATATGAAAAGACAGCATATGATATATGAAAAATATACTATAAGACTAAAGTATTTTCAGGCTAATCAGCGCAGGGTCATCACTAGTTAGCATCAGAGCTACATTAGAAAACACATATATGCAAAGCCTGTTTCTATGTACACTACTTACTTTCCTGTTCACTGCTCCCATACACTGTGTCACCTTCCCTAACACGCCCTGTAATGTTATGTTAATCGATTTTTATACTGTGCCCATCACCACCATAGTGTTCATACGACACCCTTGTCCAAAAATGTGACGCATTGTGATCCCGCTGGGGTGTCACCAAATGCCCTGCAGCACAACAATGCTATATTACCTACCATGTGCGCCCTGCACACTCTATATATTAAAGCAGATCCATGCATTCAGGCATTCAAGGAAATATTTTGAAGTTGGAATATTGTACTTGTTTTTTCAAAGTTGGGAGTAAAAATCATATTTTGAAAAAGTAGATCCTGGTCCCAGTGGGGATAATTGTTAGGTGATGTATTTAAACAGATCAAAAGGTGCCTTTTTGCATTCAAATTCAGCTTCAGATCTGGTAGTAATGATATTAGAGTTCGTTCCTCTAAAGCTGCTCGGCTGGTACTTCTGACCCGAACATATGTAAATAGTTTTATAGTGCCCCAAGTCAGCCCTACGCTTGTCCAAGAGTTAACACATTGTATCCCTGCCAAGGAACAGTATCTATGGAGCCATGTGGGGGCAAGCAGGGGACAGGCTCTCGTATGTCTGTTGTTTTACATTTTTGTTGGGAGTATTTTTTTATTGCCTATATTTCTTTGTTGTATTTTTCCCTATCTTTTGGTTAGAAATATTTGCCTGTTTTTAGGTAGTAAAAGTGTTGCATCTGCCGCTTAGTTCTGCGCTACATTAAAATCACTGTTTCTGCATTTACTATTAACTGCCCTGACATGGTGTGGTCTGATTACATATATGTGAGTGTGTCTACATGCCCATGTGCACAGCTACTCCAAGAGATTGGTCTCATATGTGACCGATGGGCACGTCCTACATCCAGGTGCTAGTTTAGCAATTAAGATCTGGGCTCAATGAGATCATTCGGGAACACGCAGGGCCTCTTCCTGACCAACTCTAGGCCTGCTTTGTAATCTTTAGCAGTGAAAAGTCCAAAACCATAAGACGGCAAATTGGCACAACTGTGGAGCTTCTCTCAGAAATATGGTGAGTTGGTGAGAATGCTTTCGAGACTCAACGGAAACGGCGATTAGATGCTGGCTAAAATGAATAAATACATTTTTCAGAGATAAAACAATGAACATAAAACAAAGAATCGCTTCTTCCAGCTCCCTGGGACACAGTTCTCTGAGCATGAGTTTACATGTGGAGTGGTTTTGATGGCATTGAATGTTAAAATGTATTTTATGCCCGTGTAGCACAGGCCTTTTCAACATAGCAGCAAGAAAACATTCTCTCCCTGCCACCAGTATTAGGTGCTGTGTAATCAAGCTGTGCACTTCGTACATGGCATACCACTTGTTTTGCGTGGGTACTTACACCTGCTGAACAGGCACGCAGCAGCCTCTCAGCAAGACACGCCAAGAGTAGATGCTCTTTCTAGCAAAGGGAGATAGGATTGGCTTTCTATAAACATAGTTCCATGTTTTTTCAGTATTCAGTTACACTGCTCTGATTTGGCCTGATTTGGCCTGGGAGTAGGCCAGGCCATATCTATTTCCCATATACATGGGCTTTAAAGAGAGGGAAGGCATAACTGAAACATTAACTTATTGTTTTGAACATTCTCAAAGGCTGTTCTCATTTGATGGTTCAGTTATACCTGCCATCATTTTAATTTAAAGCTGTTTATTCGTTGTGCCTTTCAAGTTAGCCAAAATCTGTAACTAAAGCAACAAATCAACTTGCACTCACTAGGTTCGCATTGTCTGATGCTATTTCTCATGAGCAAGTAGGTGTACCACGAATTGTTGTTGCATATGATTTTGCAACTTTCTCATGTTGGCCCTCATTTTGCAAAGGGTATCAACAGCATAAACTCTAAAAGATAAAGGCCAGTGGTACAATACCTGCCATTCTGCAAAGCAGAAAATGATGCCACTTTAAAGGTGGAAATATTGTCATATTAATTACAGTTTGCCAAAGTACAGCCAAAGTAAGACAGTGCCACTCAAAATACCCAATAGCATCAACAATGCTATTGGCAAAGGGGTGTGTTCTCAATTGAATACACTTGTCCTCCCCAACATCCTCTGGTATTTTCAGAATCATCTGTATGCTTGTTCACTGTACACTTGTTATATTTATTTATTTTATTTTCATTCTTATAATGTGCCGCTGGCCTGATGGATCATGGCGCACATAAAAAGTAGACAGGACGGACAATGAGAAGAAGTGAAGTTGGCGGGAGAAAGAGCAGACCAAGTTGACAGGTTACATAGCCTGGTTTGATATTAAACAAGTGGGTCTTGGTCAATTTCTTAAAATATTTGAGGGAGTTTGCTGATCTTAGGGCCAGTGAAAGCTTATTCCAGGTGGGATGGGCCTGGACATCACAGATGGTTCCACCGAATCTGGTGAGTTTGAACCTGGGTTGCACCAGCTTAGGCGGGTCTTGAGACCAAAGAGTGCGGCAGGGACAGTGAAGCACCCTCCTTGCCTCAGTGATGTGGTCTCTCTGGGATAGTCCATGGACCGCCCCGGACGGCACCACTTTGGGTGATCTGGAGTGCCTTCATATTAGCTTGTGATGTACCCAGCAACAGGCTATTGCAGTAATCTAGACTGGAGTTCACAAGAGCAGTGGCAAGCAGGGATCTGTTACTGTGGTAAATGTATGGACAAAAGTAGTTCAGTAGTATCGTGATGTAGCCACAGGTTGCTCGAATGTGAGTGACATGCAGCTTCATAGTGAGCTCAGCATCAAGAATAACACCCAGTGTTTTAACACTACTGGACACTGCAACTTTGCTGCCAGAGTTGATAAAGGACGCATAGTCAGTTTGAAGCTTTTTGAGTCGTTGAGCTGAGGCAAGGATCAATCACTCAGTTTATCGGTATTAAGGGCTTGTGAGTTGGTTGTCATCCATGTCTGGATTGACCCATAGATTGAGTTGATAACAAGAAGATCCTGAGCATAGATGCCTGATAACTCAAGGATGACCTAAGTGTCATCAGCGTAGTGGGAATACTGAGGTCATCCAGGAGAGAGAGAAGGGGCATAACATAGATATTAACCAATGTGGGGGATAAACAGGATCCCTGCGGGACCCCACAAGTGATGGGCGTAGGTACGGAGCTGATGCCCTCCATTGCCACTCAGGCAGTCCTAGATCCCAACAACGATGATATCCATTGTGTGGCAATGTCAGTGCAGTGAGCTTGCTCTGCAGCGGTGCCAAGGTCTCTTTGTTCTCACTCTAGGGTTTCCACTATGCCTCCTGTAGGCAGAAGGACTCTCGTGATTGCAAGCCACTGGACTGCCACAGTGTTTCAAGTTCTAGGGATAAGCAACCGTTTGCATTTCTGCGCCTATTCATGGGCTGTGTTCAAGTGCAGTTACTTTCGCATTTGATGAAACTGAGTTTGCTGCTGGAGTGCTTTGGTGAGGAGTGTTTCATCAGCGTGCAATCGGCCTCACTTCTGCTGAGCTTGTCTGCACATGTTTTCATTTCCATCCTGATTTTAGACCAGCCATTGGCCGGTCTTATTCACTGTTTTACTCACCTCTAATTTATGACAGTGCTCTCTGTGTAATAGCACATTGTTGATACTATTGGGTATTTTGAGTAGCGCTGTCTTATTCTGGCTGTAGTTTAGCAGACGGAAATTAATAAGACAATATTTACCACTTTAAAGTGGCATCTTTTTCTGCTTTGCAGAATGGCAGGTATTGTACCACTGGCGTTTATCTTTTAGAGTTTATGCTGTTGATACCCTTTCCAGAATGAGGGTCAACATAAGAAAGTTGCACTTCTTAAGGTGCAATTTTAAAATAAAATGATATGCATCAACAGTGGGATATAGCAGTATGGTTTGCTTGTCATGCTGTGGCTCAGAGGACGCTGCACGTGCATCCAACCACACCCACAAAAAAACTCTTTGGCTAATATAAGGCCTCCGATAACACCCAGCTTGACTGCAGGGTTTCATGACTACCCATTAGAGCATTATCACACGCCTTGCTGGTCTTTTAGAGCACAATTAGTGGTACACCTACTTGCTCATGAGTAATGGCATCAGAGAATGCAAACCTATTGAGTGCAAGTTGAGTGTTTCTTTAGTTACAGCAGTTTGAGTGAATATCAGATTTCTTCCTGATAAGAACTATTCTCCAAAATGTTGACTTTGGATAACTTGACAGGCACAACGAATAAACAGCTTTAAAATGAGGGAAGGCATAAATGAACCGTCAAATGAGGACAGCATTTGAGAATGTTCAAAACAATTAGTTAATGTTTCAGCTATGCCTTCCCTCACTGTAAAGCCCGTGCATAAGGGAAATCGATATGGCCTGGCCTACTCCCAGACCAAATCAGAGCGGTGTAACTGAACACTGAAAAAAACATGAAAGTGTATTTATGGAAAGCCAATCCTATCTCCCTTTGCCATGTGTAAAATGGTGCTGCAGTTCAGCGGAAGGCCCTCGACTAGAGATCACATCAGGGACACGTGTGTGCAGATAAAGTGTTTGATCTAACAGGAGACTTTATCAGCTCTAAACACACACAGACATTCTGGTCTGAGATAGTCCTTCCCAATCTTGATTTACAGGACAAAGAGCATAGAAAGACACCCTGAATCCGACACACAAAGTACCCTGCATCCTGCTTTGGCTTTTCAGCAGCGTTGGGAGGGATACGAGCAAAATCGGGCTCGGAGGGGGCAGGAGGAACGCGGCCAGAGTGCAGAGAAGCAGCAGGTCGGAAAGCTTTGGACTCGAGTGGAACATGCAGCCGGGATGCGTGCAGAGGGGGCTGGCGGAGCCTCCGAATGGAGCCAGGTGCAGTGGGACGTAGCCTTCTCCATGGCAACCGTGGCTGTACTGGGACCGCACTGGATGCAACAGATAAGATCTGGGGTGTTGCTGGGTCTGGAAACGAACTGGGGTTACGCTAATGTGGGGACTGTCGGGACTCGGGCTAGCTAGCCTTTTGGTTGTAGCCCCTGAGCTTGTATCTGGGGCTACGACCAAAAGACCCAGGGCTTTAGCCCCCCCAGCCCGCTCGCCTAGCAACACCTCTGGGTAAGGTGTTAGAGGAGGCTTAGAGAAGCAGAGTTGTCCAGGGGAATAGCAAAATCCCTCTCATTTAGGTCGTAAAATGCTATTTGTTTCCATATTGCCGGCCAAATCATTCCAAAAAACCAGGACGACTCTGCTAAAGTCAGAAGATGTGTTTTAATGGGCCAGTCCTCGGCTGTGCAGGAACCAGGAGACTGGGTTCTAATACAGGCATCCCAACTTTACCAAAGTTTGTGATCCTGGGACAGCAACATTATCATTATCACATTTTCCCTCTGTTTTCTTATCTGGCAAATTTGGGAGTGTGTTAAAATATTCTAATCTCCAGTACTGCACCATTTTTTAAATACTGGAACTTCAGCAGGGATTGCCTAAGATTGTGCTTAGCAGACACAAACCTATACTTTCTCCTGGCAGAAAACACAGAGTGCCCCTTCCACTAATGGATCTACCAAGCTTTTCGTGTTTGTGTTACTCAAGTTACATTCATGTATAGTGTGTGGCCAAACAGCTCGCACACCCAAATAAGGGCAATCCCCACACAATGTCATCGACATTGAACACTCCTCTAACAAACTCTTGACAATTGTCACTCTTTGAGGGTTAATCGGAAGCTTGCCAAATGTTTTCTGTGAACGCACTCTCAAAACAAAAGCAGTGATGGCCCCTGCAAATGACCTTATTGAAACCTCACCCGTTCTCTGCCAACCACTGGGTGCACTGCATATTGCAACTTTGCAATTTGGTAGCGCTACGAGGACCGGCAGGTAGCAAACCATGCACCAGATCCGCCGCATAATAACAGTAGGTTGCGTTATAACACACACTTCTAAATCATGTCAGAAACACATTCCTAAATGAACTGAAAAAAAGCATTTCCAAAGCCCAAATACTTGCAAGTAAAGATCATCTCTTCTTGGCGTGCCTTGCTGAGAGGCTGCTGCGTGCTTGTTCAGCAGGTGTAAGTACCCACGCGAAACAGCTGGTATGCCATGTACAAAGTGCACAGCTTGATTACAGAGCACTTAATATTGGTGGCAGCGAGAGAATATTTTCTTGCTGCTATGATTAAAAGGTCTGGCCTACACAGGCATAAAATACATTTTAACATTCCATGCCATCAAAACCACTCCACTTGTAAACTCATGCTCAGAAAGCTGTGTCCCAGGGAGCTGGAAGAAGCGATTCTGTTTTATGTTCATTTTTTTATCCCTGAAAAATGTATTTATTCATCTCAGGCAGCATCTAATCGCTGTTTCTGTTGAGCCTCAAAAGCATTCTCACCAACTCACCATATTTCTGAGAGAAGCTCCACAGTTGTGCCAATTTACCGTCTTATGGTTTTGGACTTTTCGCTGCTAAAGATTACAGAGCAGGCCTAGGGGTAGCCAGGACGAGGACCTGCTTGTTCCCGAATGATCTCTTTGAGCCTAGATCTGAGATGCTTAACTAGCACCTGGGTGTAGGACGTGATAACATTTATGTAATCAGACCACACCATGAAAGGGCAGATAGAAGTGAATGCAGAAACAGTGATTTTAGTGAAGTGCAGAACTTAGCGGCAGGTGTGACACTTTTACTACCTAAAACAGGCAAATATTTCCAACCAAAAGATAGGGAAAAATACCACAAACAAATATTGACAATAAAAAATACTGCCAACAAAAAATATAAAACACCGGAAAAACGAGAGCCTGTCCCCTGCTTGCACTCACATGGCTCCATAGATATGGCTCCCTGGCGGGAATTCAATGCGCTAACTCGTGGGCAAGCCTAGGTGCTCTGGAGCCTTCTATGGGGTGACTTAGGGCACTATTAAACTTTTTACATATGTTAGGTTCAGGGGTACCAGCCGAGCAGCTTTAGAGGAACGAGCTCTGATATCATTACTACCAGATCTGAAGCTGAATCTAAAGCCAAAGGGCTCCTTTTTATCTATTTAGATAAATAACCTTTCAATTGTTAATGGGAACTACTTTTACAAAATAAAATGTTTCCCCCAAATTTTAAAAAAAACGAGTGCAATATTCCAACTTCGAAATCTTTATTTCAATGCCTGAATGCAGAGTTAAGCTTTATTATATTGCGTGTCCAGTGCACACAGGGTAAAATGACATTATTGTGCTGCATCTGGCAGGGTCACAATAGGCCAACGTTTTGGACAAGGCCAGGTTCCGTTCAACCATTAATATGGTGATGGGAGCAGTATAAATATTAATTAACATAACATTACAGGGCGTGTTAGGGAAGGTGACACAGTTTAGGGGAGCAGTGAACAGGAACGTAAATAGTATACATAGAAACAGACTATTTATTTATTTGTTTTCTAATGTACCTCTGATGCTAACTAGTGGTGACCCTGCGCTGATTAGCCTGCAAGTACATAAGCCTCAGAGTATATTTTTCATATATCATATGCTGTCTTTACATATAGCATATGCTATGATATGAATCACCTCTAGTCGCTTAGGTCCTGGAACACAAGAAAGGTGGCAGATACAGCAGTACACTGTAGGCTAGACTTCCTTGGGCGGACAAGGAATCTCACTCTCCACGTCTCCCAAGGAGGCAACACTATCTCACACTTCATTTCCCCCATAGGATGACACGCCACATCACTTCCCATGCCATCCATGTTTAGACACAGTATCTCACACTACATGTTTCCCAAGGTAGGCACACTATCTCACATACCATCTCCCTCAAGGAAGGGCATGCGATTTTCAAACTCCATACCTTCTAAGGCCGGACAGACATGCTGTCTCACACTCTGTCACTCAAGGAGCAACACCCTATCTCACGCTCCATGTCTCTCAAAGGAAGCCATGTTATCTCACTCTCCATGTCATCCATGGGCGGACACAATATTTCACACTCCATGTCTCCTAAGGTGGCCACGCTATCTCATATTCCATGTCCCCCAAAGAAGGACATGCTATTTCACTATATCACACTCCATGTCGTTCATGGCAGACATGATATATCATAAGCCATGCCTCCAAGGAATGACATGCTATTTTACACTCCATGGCCCTCATTAAAAGCATGCCGGTCTGGAAAAAAGTGGCGGTAACAACCGTTACTGGCACCTTTTCTGAACCGGAATACTCTAAGTCTGCCGGTAGGGGCAGTGAACTACAGGCAGGCCTGACCTGCCAGTACTTCAGGCCACTACCGGCAAATAAATCACTGAAGCACCGGCACTGTTAACAATGGTGTCGGTCCTTCAGTGTTCCCATTCCCATGGATTCCTGGTGGACTCCATGGGAATGGGAACTTACCTTCCCGCCACAGTCTGTAATGTCCTGATATTAGCAGGAAATTGGGTGGTGGAAACAGTAAGCCAAGGTTGCCGGTAGGCCTGCGTTAGTACTGGCACACTACCGGTAACCTCGTAAAGATAGCCCATGCATTCCATGGGCGGACACGCTATCTCATACTTCATGTCACTCAAGGAACAACACCCTATCTCACCCTCCATGTCTTCCATGGCGGACATGATATCTCACAAACGTTCTCTCCAAAGGCAAGACTCTCACACACCCTTTCTTCAGGGACACTTACTGCCTTACCTGGGTTGACCCGCTATCTCGCACACTCCTCATCTTCGAAGGGGGACACAATCCACTACATTTCCTGCCTTATCTGCGTGGACCTGCTATGTTACACTACCTTATTTGTTGAAGTGTAGTTGAGCTTTGATTGAGCACTTACAAGGATTAGATGGCATTGAGCAATCTAATTTGCATGTGAAAATCGCAACCAGTGCTCTATTTCAGTTGAGTTGAGCGGTAGTTGAAAGTTCCTGGTTGAGCTCTCTATTGATTTTTTGTAGGGGCTGCTTCAGCTTTAGTAATGTAATAGTAAGGAGATAGCAATGTTTTGCTAGCTTTGTTGCATGTAACCTCCCCATGTGTCTGTGGCTGAGGCTTGGCAGATTAAATGAGGGGATAACTAATGAAACTTTGTCCCTGGTGGGCATGTGTAGATTGGTATGAGATAAAGCTGTATGAACACTTAAACATTGAAAGGGCCTATGGCAGTGCTTAATGTTCCAGGCTAATATTTCAGTGTGGTATGTGGACAGTGTATGCTGAACCTATATTCTTTTTATATTTATTTAGAGATGCAATGCATTTTCCTCATGGGAATGAGCAGTCAACAATGTGTTACGCTCACCTGGTCTCCACGGGGGCGTCCCATGAAGCTGAGCGATGAACATCTGCGCGCATCTCCTCCTGTCTCACTACTTCTCTCACACTTGGGCGTTTCCCTAGAATGATGAATGGAGATGTTAACTTGCTGTGCAAGGTGGGCAAGACTCCACCTCCCTTAAACCTCCAACCGCTTCCCTCTGTGCTTATGTCTCACCTTAGGTATTTTAACGATGGGCTCTCCGTCCTGCATCTGAATACAGGGGCACTTTAATGTTCTTAGGCT
This sequence comes from Ambystoma mexicanum, assembly GCF_040938575.1. Lineage (NCBI taxonomy): Eukaryota > Metazoa > Chordata > Amphibia > Caudata > Ambystomatidae > Ambystoma > Ambystoma mexicanum. The sequence continues at coordinate 522,348,595 of NC_090940.1, forward strand.
CTTTCACTGGATCTAGTTCCGTCACTGATCCTGCGGCCTGTAGAGGAATCCAGACCAGCTGTGACTCCGTAGGTAAGTCCTTGTACCAATTGGGTCTTGATAACAGTTTTTGTTTAATGTGTTCTTTTGTTGCCAAAGTTTCAGAATAACGCAGAGCATGTTCTGTTCCTTGGGCGTGCTCTGTATAGCCCTGGTCAAACAGTCCCAGGTAAAGTAGACCCAAGCCCAGCCACTCCCTGGAAACTAGACTGCATAGCTCAGTTCCTCAGGACTGGGCTATGTGTGCCTCCATGTTCACTGAATCTTCATCCACATGATCAAATAATATGAGCCTGGTGCAAAAGTCGGCAGGACTGGCTCCAGGAAGGCCTCTGAAAAGGTTTTGTGGCCTTAACGGTCCCAATGGAAGCCTGCAACTGGGGAAGACTGGTCTGGCCCTGAAGACTGGAGGCATGCATCCTGACAGCACTCCCCCACTAAGGCCCCTCTCAGGGTGGGTTCCCCATCTGGTCCAGGCTTGCGTGGATGATTTCGATGGAACCTTTTCACCAAGCGTGGTGCATGAATATGGTCACTAGGTTCCCATGTTCTTTTCTGCAGTCCATAGCCTTTCCAGTCAACTAGGTAGAATAATTTAGATTTGACAACTTTGGAGTCCAGAATATCCTTAACTTCAAATTCAGGTTCTCCGTTGACTGATTGGCTTTGGTGGTTCTGTTACTCGAGTTCCTGGTTGCACTGGTTTTAAAAGTGAGACGTGAAACACAGGATGAACTCGCATATGTGGAGGTAACTCCAATTTCACTGCCACAGGATTGATGATGACTTTAACGGTGTATGGTCCTAAATATCTGGGAATGAAAGTGTGAGTTCCTTTTACAGGTATATGTTTAGAAGCAAACCAGTCTGATACTTGGGAGCTTCACTCCGATGTTGGTCGGCAAATCTTTTGTGTTTTTCTTTAGCTTGCTTTAGATGCCCCGCCGCCTTTTCGAAGGCTTGTATGATGTAGCGTGCAGATTCCTTACGGCTGGCATTTCCAAAAGTAGAAGAGGGTCTAGATTGGAGGTTCGTGGATGTATTCCATAAATCGTATAGAACGGACTTTGCCCAGTGCTGGAGTGTAAAGAATTGTTATAGGCATACTCGGCTATCCATAAAACATCTTTCCAATTACCCTCCGTTTGGTGTAACATGCATCTTAGATATTGTTCCAGTGTTAGGTTGGTTCTCTCGGTCTGACCGTCGGTTTGAGGGTGATGGCTAGTGGAAAGTCTTACATCGATTTGGGCTAACTCGCAACACTTCCTCCAAAAATGTGAGATGAATTGGCTGCCACGATCTGAAGTCAGAATGGAAAGGAACCCATGTATTCAAACAATCTGTTCTAGGAATTCTTTTGCCGGGGTAGAAGCTGTGGGTAGGCCTTTTAGTGGAATGAAGTGGGCCATTAAAATGGTGTTGAACCCATTACAAGGAGGAAGATCGGTGATAAAATCAAGAGAAAGCGTATGCCAGGGTGTAGGTGGAACGTCCAGAGGTTGTAACAGACCAGATGGTTGTTTCTTTTGAGCCTTGTTCTGTGCACAAATACCGCATGATAGCACAAATTGCGTGATGTCTTCACGCCAAGTTGGCCACCAATAATTCCTTTTGATTTTGGCTAAAGTTTTGGCATACCCAGGATGACCTTCCACCAGTGATTCGTGGTAATTCGAGATGACCTGTTCCTGAAGTTCCTTACTGGATAGATAAAGGCATCCTCCAAAATATGGCAGGTGGTTCGTAACTGTATGGTGTTCGCTTTGGGTAGGCCAATCTTGCAAAGTCTTTGCATCTATTAGGTGCAGAATATACTTGTGGATGTCGTCCAAGGTCAGAGATGTCGTAATTCCCAGGATTCTTCCTCCTGGGATTATGGCTACTGGATCTGGGATTGTGTATGCTTCATCTTCCCCGATATGGGATGAGCGTCAGCTTTTCCTTTCCGACATCCAGGTCGGTATGTAATCACGAAATCATATTCGGCAAAGAACAGGGCCCATCGCAGCTGGCGAGATGACTGGGCCTTTGCCGTCTTTAGGTACTGCAGATTACGATGATCTGTGATCACTGTGACGGTGTGTCTTGCTCCTAGGTGATAATGCCGCCAGGCTTTAAAGGCTGCTTTAATGGCCAAAAGTTCTTTGTCTGTCACGGCGTAATTTAATTCCTGTGCTGAGAATTTCCGTGGTCAAAAGGCCACTGGGTGAAGTTGACCCATTTCAGGGTCTTTTTGGGAGAGGACTGCCACCATTGCCAGACTGGAAGCGTCGGTTTCCACCACATACGGGAGATCTGGGCGAGGATGTTTCAGGATCGGAGCTGAGGTAAATCTTTCTTTCAATTCCTGGAAGGCACTTTCCGCTTCATCCGACCATTGAAAGCGTTTATTTTTTCGCAGTAAGGACGTGATGGGATGCACAATTTGCGAAAAAACCCGGAATAAACCAGCGATAGAAGTTTGCAAAGCAGAGCATACTTTGGACTCCTTTGATTGAAGTTGGAGAGGGCCAACTGAGGATGGCACCTACCTTACACAAATCCATATGAACACCTCGGGGAGTTAGAACAAATCCGAGAAACACGACTTCGGTGATGTGGAAGGAGCATTTTTCTAATTTGGCGTATAACTTGTGTTGCCAGAGTCTTTCAAGGACAGCACGGACGTGTTTCACATGGTCTTGCTTGGAAGCGGAGTACACCAAAATGTCATCAATGTACACTAAGACGCAAACATCAATCAGTTCTCGTAGGACGTCATTCATAAAGTACTGAAATGCTGCTGGGGCATTACAAAGCCCAAAGGGAATCACCTGGTATTCAAATAGCCCATATTTGGTACGGAAGGCGGTTTTCCATTCATCTCCCTTTTTGACTTGTACAAGATGATACGCCCCTCTGAGATCTAACCTAGTATAAATCCGAGTGTCCTTCACCTGATCCAGCAGCTCAGGGATTAGAGGTAAGGGATAACGATTTTTTAGTAAGGTAAGAACTCAACTGCTGTTCTTCTTCTTGTTTTCTCTTTCCTTTCTCCGACAGGTATGATGGTCTGTGGTTCCCGAGGCGTGGCTGAAGTCCAGGTAAGCAGGAGCTGAGCAGGCACGATGAGCGTTACGCTGCAGGAGTGCAGAATAACGCGAAGCGTGTTCTGTTCCTTGAGTGTGGTTTATATAGCCCTGGTCAAATAGTCCCAGGTAAAGTAGTCCCAAACCCAGCCACTCCCTGGAAACTAGACTGAATAGCTCAGTTCCTCAGGACTGGGCTATGTGTGCCTCCGTGTTCACTGAATCCTCATCCACATGATCAAATAATAATAATAATAATAATTTGGCACTTATATAGCGCTACCAACCCTCAGGTATCTGAGCGCTGCTTATTATTACCCACAGTGTGTGGTGCTCATTTATTGACCTCAGAAGGATGAAAGGCTGAGTTTAGCCCTGCCGGGATTCGAACCTGCGTTAGCAGGCTCTGCATGGATGTCAAAGCGAGCGCTCTACTCGCTGTGCCACTTGACCAGCTTATAATATAATAATATGAGCCTGGCACCAATGCCGCCAGGACTGGCTCGAGGAAGGCCTCTGAAAAGCTTTTGTGGCCTTAAAGGACCCAATGGAAGCCTACAACTGGGGAAGGCTGGTCTGGCCCTGAAAACTGGAGGCATGCATCATGACACAATGACAGATTTACATGCTGAAGACACAGAGATGCGTTTACCCATGGATGTGGAGAATGTGACACTGAAAGGGAATATTTATTGTGCTTCAGCAATGTCCTGTGGATGTGGGGGTCCAACAATGGAGATTTATTCATCCGTGGATGTGAGGAATGTGTCACTGGATGACAATGCTTTTTTCGCTACATCAGGGGACGAGGGAATCTGGGTGCTGTGGTGAATCCTGCAGAGTCCTCACAAAAGCCCTACATAAAATCTCTTCCCAGGTGGCCAGTGGAAGGCAGCCGCTACCTGATCCTAACCCTGGGGTGGTAATAGCTGGGAGGATCACCTGGGAGGAGAAGGGCCGCAAGGGAATACGAGGACTCTGTGGGGTGAGACACTGTTTTTGTCATCTTCAGAGGAAGAGATGTCAGTATGCCAGAATATCAAATGGCTTGTTGTCATAGGGAGATTCTGTGTACTAAAGATTTTCATCCTGTAGGTTGCGTAAACTATTCTAATAAAGAATTTATTAAGCTTGAGGCTCCCCATCATAAAGTTACTCACGTCTATAATGGTAAACACTATTTGAGCCAACAAGAGAATATCAAAGGTAGACATAAGAACATTACCATCTTAAGTTCTGATAAAGCTTACTCTCTTTTGACTCCAAAACAATCATTGACTCCATTTAAATTTCCTTCTAAAAAGGTAGTCACTAATAGAAATGAAGTAAGTTTAAGGAACAACAATATTCAGAAAGAAAATGGTAATTTGGACATTGGGGTCCTCAAGTCCCACAAGGCTCAAAGTACTGGGACAATGAAGAGGGATTTGGAGGAATTGGACTGCAAGGTGCAGTCTAATGATTCTAATGACCCACACCTGAGAAGATTGATGAATATAAATGATCCTCTCAGGTGCAGGTCATTAGGAGGAGAAGCAGAAAGTGGAGTTCTAGTCGAGACTCCACATTGCAGTGGCAGCAGATGTTGAAGCGAAGCAGAGACGCTGGGACCGCTGCTAGCTTTGAAGTGGATGCTGGTTTTGTATTGGGTCTCTAACCAAGATGACCCTCTATGCAGAGGCTGTACGGTGGGAAGCATTGTTACAGCAAGCTTTTTCCCTGGTGGTCGTGAATGCAGAGGTTTCGCGGCTGTAAATTCGAAAGGCTTTCCCAAAACTAACTTGTACTCTGGTGGCAGGCGAGCACCAGAGCACACTTCGAGTGAAAAAATACTCCTCTCCCTACCGGCACAGGTCGCGGGAAGAACATTGCAGCTTACTGTGTAGCTGAGAGCAGAAGAAGCAGAAGGCAGAGTGGCAGCAGAGAGAGAGGACGCATATGTGACAGCCGGTGAGTTCACTAATACCATGTGACCCCGGAACGTTCCGTAATCGTCTGCTGGCCACTAGTGCAAATATCGATTACCAAATTAATATAAAGAAGAGAAAGTGGCAAACTACAAATAATTTTACATATCGAACTGAAACAAAACAATCAAAGTGGCAGAATAAGAACTTTGGGAACAGACAGAAAGGTTACAATTGCAACTACAAAGATAGAAGTAATTGCCTATGCCAAGTGAAGACAATATTGAAAGGAAGCCATAAACACTACAAGAACCAATATTGCCAAAGCCAAGATAGGGCAATTCAGAAGCAAGACAGTTATTATGTTGTGGCTAACACCTGTGAAGAAGAAGAAGTGGCTAAGACCACCATGAGATCTTGTGAAATCTTCCTGACAAAGCATTTCTGTTGCTAAATATGAACTGTGGAAGTGTTGTCTCTTGAGAAGAAGTTGTATTGAACTCGTGGATACAAGGGGAGAAACAAAGAGTTGTCATTTCTTTTGAACTGTTGGAAAGTCCAAATGAGAGACTTTTGGAGCAAGAAGAAACTTATCACCAGAACTTTCTTGTAGAATTGATCTTTACCTAAATGTTGAATATCAATACTAATTCCTGCTTTGAATCTGGGGAAGGGAACATTACCCAAGTTACAAGGAGAAACAGTTATAAAGTGTTTGTTGGAAATAACTGTGACATTTGTTATATTTGAATTACCATACATTCCCTTCATATGTTTGCTGTATGTATAAATGTGAGGGACAGATTGCAGTGTTTTTTTTTTAGTTTATTTTGCTAGGCAGGGAAATCCTCTTTAGGGTAGGGATAGTGAGGCATTTATCAAAACCTTTTGATTTAATAAAATGGAATATTATGAAAAACCTTCACAAAGTTGTCTGCCTCACATTTCTGACCCCTCACAGGGCCCATGACAGCACAGAATGTTTTTTGTGATGCTTCAGCAAGGCCCAACGAATATGGAGGTCCACCGCCAACGCAGAATGTTTTTTGTGCTTCAGCAAGGCCCAACAGATGTGGGGGTCCAACAATGGTCTCTAATGTGTTTTTTGGTGCTTCAAGGGCCAATGGAATCTGTGGGGCACTGATGGCGCAGAATGGGGAGTTTTCACCAACGGGTCTTGGCATATGCTACTGCAGGAATGCTTCATTGAGAGAGTGTGGAGATTTAGGGTCCAACCGGCACCACAGGATGACTTGGTGGACAGCAAAGTTCCTTCAAATCTGCAAACCTCTTTTGAAACTGTGGGGTTGGGATCGCTTGTCACATTCCATGTCCTCCACAGGAGGACTTGCTATTTTCAAACTCCATATCTTCTAAGGGCAGACAGACATGCATTCTCACACTCTATGTTACTCAAGGAATGCCACCCTATCTCACACTCCATGTCTCCCAAAGGAGGCCACGCTATCTCATATTAGATGCCCCCCCTAAGGGATGACATGCTATTTCACACTTCATGTCTTCAATGGGCACACAGGCTATCCAACAAGGATATCACAGACATGATATCTCACAAAACATGTCTCCAAAGGGAAGACTCTAACACTGCCTTTCTTCAAAGGAGGGGGGCACAATCTGCTACACTTATTGCCTTACCTGGGTTGATCCGCTATCTTGCACACTCCTCGTCCTCCAAGGGGGACACAATCTACTACACTTCCTGCCTTACCTGGGTGAATCAGCTATCTTACACTACCTTACTTGTTGAAGTGTAGTTGAGCTTTGATTGAACACTTACAATGATTAGATAGCATTGAGCAATCTAATTTGCTTGTCAAAATCTCAACCATTGATCTATTTCAGTTGAGCAGCAGTTGAAAGCTCCTGGTTGAGCTCTTTATTGATTTTTGGCTGGGGTTGTTTGAGCTTTATTTATGTTATAGTAAGAAGAAAGCAATAGTTTGCTAGATGTGTTGCCTGGAACCTTCCCACATGTGTGTGGTTGAGGCTTGGCAGATTAAATGCTGGGATAACTAATGACACTTTGTCCCTGATGGTCAGGTGTTTGATTGGTATGAGATAATAATGTATTGAACACTTATAAATTGAATGGGATTTATTTTCTTAATTAATCAAATGCCGTTTTTTCGTGGAAGAGCCTATGACAGTGGTTAATGTTAAAGGCTAATATGTCAGTGTGATATGTGGAGAGCATATTCTGAACCTATATTCTTTTTGTATTTATTTAGAGACAGCACAGTTCCTTTAAATGTGCAAACTTCTTTTGAATATGTGGGGCTGGGACCTTCATGTAAAGGACACCTTGATGCGGGGCATGTTCACCCCATAACCACTAGACATAAAGACACTAAAGGGCCTCATTACGACTTCGGCGGTAGCCATGCCGCCATTGGCGGAATGGCTGCTGCATCCCCACTTACCTTCGTTGAAGTCCATTTCAGAAGCGGACGCACTGGGAACACGTCTGTCCCCAGCGCATCCGCTCCCAATCTGCGACAGGCCGTCATGGAAAGGAATAAGGGACTATACGTAGTCCCTTCTCTCCTTTCCAGGGTGGCCATTTTTTTGTTAACTTTTTTTAATGGGCGCCATGGAAAGGGAGAAGGGACTACATCTAGTCCCATCTCCCTTTCCATGGCAGCCATTTTTTTGTTTACTTTTTTCAATTTTTTTCAATGGCTGCCATGGAAAGAAAAAATGGACTTTGTTTTCCCTTCCCTGGGGGCCATTTGTTTTACATTTTTTTTCTCTTTCGAAATGGTGGAGCATTTCGGAACAGAAAAAAAATACTTTTAGTACCCCAGTCCTATGGGCCGGGGTACTTATAGCAATAGGCCCCTCGCAGGGGGGGCATTACTGCTTCAGGTAATGCCCCGGGGACTTCGTTAAGGCCCTCGCTATGGGCCCCGGGGCATTACTTGAAGTGGTAATGCCCCCCTGCGAGGGGCTTATTGCTTAATTATACCATCAGATTTGTATTAACATTTACACTATCAGATTTTTAATTCACAATTACACTGTAAGATTTATTTCACAGTGAATATTCGGGGTTGTCAGATGCTGTACAGTGAGCCTTCAGCCTACAAGCTCTGCAGTACTTGATAAACACCCTGGCGTGCACCGCATCGGTAAGCAAACATGCACAGTTTAGAGATGTCTGACAGAAATTCATAAAGTTCCCTATCAAACATCCGCTAATGGTCAGAAAATTATGTTGCATGTCGTATATCTTCAGTCCCAATGAAATGTCTACAAGCAGCCTTAAACCATCAAAATCTCGTCTGTATCGCGTTAGCCGATAATTGTCCATTAGAGGGTGGCACATGGTGGAATATACGTTCACAACACATAGAACATTGATACATTTACGTCTGTATACCAGCGTGTTTCCAGTTAACACAACATCCTTGGGGATATAGTGTCTAGATCCTCTTTAAGTAAATCCAACAATAATTGCTGTACACATCCACTAGCGGGTATTAAATTGACCACTTTTCGACAGATGATAATTTTGTATCTCCTGTAAATAAGCATAAGTACATGTAGATTATCTACATTCTCAATCTTCAGATTGCCGTTCATGGGGCACCATGCTCATTGCTTTGCCGTACTGTAGATATACTTTATCGCCCCACTTGCAAACTGTTTTTTCAATTATGCTTCAAACACACGGCAGTTAGCCCCGTCTAAACTACTTCACTTTCAAGAGGGTTTTTTTCGCCACTTGTATTGCCCACAATGCTTTATACAAACATTGTCCCACCCCTCTCCCAACCCTTAGCTCGATTGGCAGCTGTATTAGACCATCATTTTGACTAGGTGATTAGGTCTCAGCATGTAGCATATTTTACACAATGTTGTATTTGTATAGACCATTTCTAAACATGTGTGAGCATCCTGCTGAGGATCATCAATTCTATGTCCAGATGACCATCTGTAACAGTGCTGTTTCACCACTATAGTTGTGAAGACCGAATAGCTAGAGTATCAATCCAGGACACAAATGATGTGTCTGTATCATCATTAACCCCCATTTATGTCCAGTTGCGAAGTACATTATCGAGATTCCCCGGGCTTTCAATTTGGTTTGAACAGCAAACACAATACATATTGACAGTCTCTTCTACAGCTTGGCTCTCCTCATTGCAGTAATTTCTATCAGTTATAGTCTGTAGACAAAAACAGAAATGCATGGTTTTAACGCTGGGCTAGTTCTCACACCCCTACAAAATACAAAGTACAGTTTAAAAATATACTCACCGGTTGACACGCCGTCCGATATCCATGCTCTATACCCTTCTGTATTTTTCCAATGTTCCGGGGGGTGGGGGTCACTCTCTGTCACAACAACTGCATCCTTCTGCATGACCATGGATTGGTATCTGCTGTCTTCAGACTCCTATTCACTTAAGCATGATTTCACAGACTCTATGACCTTGGGGTGTGTTGGGTGTCCTGACCCACGTTTAAGCTATCATGCCACAACATTTGGTGCTGTGGGCTTAGAAAATTCAAGATGGCGGAAAACCCACATGTGCGCCGAAATCCAGGAAAGCTGCGCAGTTTGTGCGCACACCAAAATGGTTGCCTCACTTGCCACACACCAGTGCGAGAATGAAAGGCCGGGTTGCCATGAGGGAAATGGGTTGCCAAAGGAAAAACAGTAGCGCCGGTTAGTTTCAAAGCGCTTTAAAATCACCATTGGACTACCCGCACAGTAGTCTGAAACCATTGGGAATGGCAATGCTGATTGCCAAATGCAACCTAGAATTGTGGGGAATTCATTTCTTAAATCCCAAAAATGGGTGCAGTACCAGTACTCACCACTATCCAAAAGCCGGCGTTTTAAAACCACCCTGTGTTTCTCTGAAGGCAGGCTCAAAATGCCTATTTTCAAACATTACAATATGTGCAAATTATTCACTGAACACCAGCAGACATTTGGCAGAATGGAGTTTTGTGTGCCTACAAAATCTGGGAAATGAAGAGCCCAGAACAATGCTTATAACAAAACTGGCTGAGCTATGGAGTCAGCAGTTTAAGTTGCACTGGATTTAAAGACACTAAAATCGAAAATGTTTAGATTAAATGAGTGACCTATGTTTGGTGTCACATGCCTTTGTAACTGTTGAAATGTCATAGTTTTGCACTTAGAATCAGCATTCTAGCTGCATGTGTAAAATTGCAAGTTAATTTAAAAAGCAACAAAAAACATGACAGTTAGCTGAAAGTCTGGCTTAAGGAACTTGATTTTGCTTGACAACTACCCCCATCAGGAGTGAAACTTGAGTCACAGCTGTGTTCCCAGGACTATCTGCCTTTTTGCTGGCCACACTAAGAATATACCATCTATCTGATAATTGAATTACCTGTGCTCTGCAGGAGAGTGAACAATGCAACTCCCTTCACCCAGGCAGAGGGTTTATTGAGAGGATCATAAATGGCTTCCTCTTGAACAATGAGCCTTTCAGGACCCAAGCAAATCTTATATTGCAGGGGTCGTAAAAGTGGCTCACTCTTGGCAGAAACTGGGAGGGGGAGAAACTGGAGACAGAAGCTGGCTTGGCAGAACTGGATAAACCAGTATTTCTACCTTGTGCTGAGAGGAAACCACACCCCTTTGGAGCCAGAACATAACTTTAAAAAGATGGATCATTCATAGAGCGGACATGTGAACATTTTATAAATGATACCATAATTCTTGTGATTTTTCTGCCCACAGTTTAAGAGGTTTTTAGAACCAGTGGTATGTTCAGGGGGGTGTCAGCGGAAAAGTGGATATTACTCTAAATGTATGCATGTTAAAAATCTGAAACTTCATCAGTTAATGTCCATACTCCCTGCGCACATGTATGTAAAGTTGGGTCAATGTCAGAAATTGAAAAATCAGTTAAAAAGTCAATTATGTGCCATTTCTGAATGCAAGCTCTTAGAAACAACAGATTTGGACAGAGACATGGCTAAATTCAGCCACACCATGTATATGTAATTTCAAGCAACTGTGTAACTGTGAAATATGTCTTTTGTTATCAAATATAGAATGTGTGCAATCTGACAGAGGAGTGTCCTATCTGCAAGCCATAAAATGACATCACTCTGACACAACTTAGCTTCGCCAATCAAGTGAGGAATGGAAATTTGACCAATGACAAGTGAGAGGGGCAAGTTTAGTTATGACCAACAGACCCACCCACTCTCAAAACACATAAAAGCAGACAGACAGGACAGATAGGGACCTTCAATTCCATTTGCTGCAACGCGCTCTGCCGGACCATACAACATCCAGAGATCCAGACTTCAAATTCATCAACCTCCAGAAAGCCAAACTAGAGACTTCAATCTATCCAGAACTAAGAGACCAGACCAGAGAGCGAGCAGTTCCAGAGACCAGACGCTGTGCCCAGAGAGAGACCAGAGCCCAGTCTAAAACCCTGACCAGATCCGTGATGAGACCCATTCAATTCAAGAATATAGTGTGAGTACCCAGCAGAACTGTGTAGAACCAATCTCTTAGTTTAAATTCATCTAATTCAATCTATTTAATCTAGGTAGAACTGTCTCCTAACTGTCACCTGTCATTTGCATAGCTGTCACTTGTCATTTTCTAGTTGCAAGCTGCACTTGTCATTTTGAGCTTTTAAAATTTCAAATCTGAAAAACGACCTTCACAAAATCGCTCATATCTCCGCGGCCGTTTGTCTTAGAGACTTGCAGTAACTTTCATTTGGAAGCTGAGATCCTAGGCTTTCCTAGGACCCCAAAACGATAGAGATAGTCCTTGTGCTTCCTCTGTAATAGCGCTCGGCGCATTCGCGAATTTTGCCGCGATTTGCAAATTTCTCCATGTGTAAAAATCTGCAGTTTGTTTGCCTTTCACTTGCCAAAAATTCGTTTAACCTGCTAACTATCCCTGCATCATTGCTAGTGTGAGCCGGGACTAATATTAACTAGATACCACTCACCCTGAACCTCTGAAAGGGAATTAAAAGCATTTTAGCATATTTTTTAATTCATTGCCAGCACATATCAAAGCAATTTGGGCCTGTGTTTTCAAACTTCTGTAGTCTAAGCTTGCTGGGGTGAACTGAATTACAGTTGATCGCATTTCTGAGAACTGTGTGCTTCCTTCCATTTCCTTGCATTGTATCAAGGGGGGGAGGGGATTGCCAGAGAAAAGTGATTACATTGTTTTGATGAAATCATATTGAGTATTTTCTATACTGCATTTCATTCATTCAACCTTGCATTTCCTTGAACCCTGTAAAGCATTCTCTACCACATTATACTTCTGTACCTATTTACCACTGTGCTACCTTATCCATTTCATGTCAACTCCTTATTGATTATAGAGAAGCGTGTTAGTGCCAGATTCTCCGTTGTTAATCTTTATCATATCAGATTAAGTGTGATATTCAATTATTAATTTATTATAAAGCGTGATATAATATATATTGTTTAAATTATCAAATAAACCTTTTAACTTGCAAAACAGAACTACTTCTCGGCTCAGTGGGGTCAGGGGGATTCCAAGAGAGGGGTGTTATATAGGGGTAGTCATCCAGAACGCATGAACTGGACATAAAGGTATATCAATAAGGGTTTTCATTCAGTATTATAGACTAGGCGTTGACTTAGCTGTGGTGTTGAATTGAATCCTCTTACAAATTGGGGGCTCGAGCCGAGACGTTGGGTTAGATTTACCATTTGTGCAGATTAATACAGCGTGCCAGCTGACCAGATACACATATCCGGTCGGATCACCACGCTGTGTTACGCTGTAAAGCACTCCTCAAAGGAACGCTCTAGGAAACGGTCTGTTTTGCAAGAATAAAATACAAACTTCTGTAAGTCAGGACAGAGACCAATCTCTAGAATGACGACCTTAGTAGACATGAAAATAGCCAGAGAGCACTTCTTACATAAACTATTTGTGAGAGGTGAATGGGCTGAGCAGGGCCAGGATGCCTGGTTGCAGGCCATCACGCGACAGGTCACTGAAACAGGGTCAGACCTATGGAGAGATCAGGGTCCATTACATGTGGCCCTGAGTGAACTATATATGGCTCCTAAGGCCAAAGAGGAACACGACAAGATTGTTAGGATAGCGGCATACCTGTACCTATATATGGGAGACATGCAGGATAGATGTGCTGAAAGCCAAAATCTGGCAAATAGGCAACAGATGGCGTTAGAGAAGGTCCAATCTGACCTGGTCTCTTCTGAGCAGAGGCTGCAGGGGAGCCAGGAGTCAGAAAATGACAGCAGGCAGTACATCATTAAAATAAAAGAGGATATGGGCATCCTACAACAGGAAAAGACAGACCAGGATACCAGATTTCTGGCCCTGCAGAAGGAGCACCAAGACAGTTTGGACTCCTTACTGCAGAACCAGAAAAAGTTGGAGCAACAGATCAATTTCAACAGGGCATGCGCGGAGCAGGTAGTCACCCTGCAAAGCCAGCTAGATAGAGAGAAAGAGGAGAGCAATAAACTGATTCTGAAAGACCTGGATACCCAGGCAGAGTTTGATCAGGAGCGCCAGAAAGCTGGTGCCTTCGAAAGGCAGAGGGACGACCTGGCGGCACAAATGCAGGCTCTTAGTCAGGAAAGAGACGCCATAGGCCAGGAAGTCTGCCATTTAAAAAGGAAAATGGAAGAAAATCACCTGGCCCTCCAGGGGCTGGGTGACCTCCAAAAAGAAAACCAGAACTTGTTAGAGCACACCAGGAGGGTGGAGGATGCTCTAGCAAGAAAGGAGCAGGCCAATAGGGACACAGCTCAGGAGGTAAACCTCCTGCAGCAAAGACTGGCCCAGTTCTCCAGGACCAACCAGGAAGCACAGAGGGAAAATGAGGCCCTCTGTCAACACAATGATAGGCTCCAACAACAGGTAGCGATGCAGGAGAGTCTGATAGAGTCTAGTAAGGCCTTAACTGAGGAACTGAAGGCACAAATGCAGGCTCTTGCATTGCAACAGGGAGCAGGGGCGGATAGAGATGAGGTTCGCTGGGAAATGGAAACTCCGGAGCATAACCTCAGGAGCCCTAGTACCAGAGGCCCTCATACCTCTCAGTCCCTGCACTCTGCCACCCCCATGTCCCCTGGCGCACGTGAGCACAGGACCACAGGGATGGCAGATTACTATCCAGCCAGAAGCATGGGGCTCATAGGCCAGTACCACCCAGGAATGGAGGGGCGGGCATCCGGGTATGGGCACCCAAGTACAGTACAGTTTAGTGGGGAACCCCAGGAGAATAGGCCCATTAAGGGCATCCTGAAAACCCCTGCCCAGTTAGGTCGGTGGGGGGGGTACCCATCAAATCCATGCAGCAAGGAGGAATCTGAAGACTCCTCTGAACTGCGCAGGACACAGGAGACCAGGTCCCCACATTCTGCCAGCCATTCCCAGGCTCGCAGAATCCGGGAAAACCTGGAAGAGCAGACAGGAACCTCTGGGAGCAGTGCCTCTGAGTCCGAGGACGATTGGACCAGGGTTACCCGAACCAAAAGGGCCAATAAGACAAAAAGGGCCTTGCTTAAGGACCCTTTAAAGCAGATTAAGGCGATCAGGAGCGTCATCACGCCTTACCATAAGAACGCTAAGTATTCTGTTTGGGAGCACTTAGAGTTGTTTGAGCAAATGATGGAGACTTTCCATATGAAGGACAGCCAAAGCTGTATTCAATATGTAAAGTGGACCTTCTCCCCGGAATACTCCAGTTTCTTTGCAGGGCTGGAGGACCAAAATCATTTAAGATGGTCCACCTATAAGGCGGCCATCTTGAAACATTTTTCTGTTCACAGAAATCCTCAAGAGGTTCGAAAGGCAGCCTACAATTTGCAATGTGGGGAGGATCAGGCCCCACAAGAATTTGTGCAGGAGTTAAAGCGTGCTTTTGCACAGACCACAAGAAGGGTGCGCACGGATAGCAGAGAATTTATAAATACGTTTTTCCATGCCTTGCCCAAATATATCATGACCGAGCTCGTGAGGGATTTTCACGAGAAAAGATCTTTAGACTGGGTCATTGAACAGGCTACCCGGATCTATGAGGTGCAGAAACCGATAGATAGCAAAAGTAATGCCCAGAAAAACCCCAAAGCCAACAGCACCCCTGCTGCTGCCAAGGTGGCAGAGGTAAAGGTCACCCCCGTTTTGGATTTGGAGATGGGGGGGCCTAAAAACCTACCTGCACCTAATAATGCTAGGCCCAGGAGGTCCTCGGGTCAGTCACAGACAGGGAGCCAAGGAGGCAGCCCCACAAATGGGGTCCCTCGCTCTCCTGATTATGTAAGTCCCCGTTACAAGGGAAATCGACCCATCCTGGGTTATGTGTGGACTCCCCCAGCCCAAGGGGGGGATCCAACCGAGCACCGAACCCAGGGAACTTCCCTCCAAACTTTCCACAGGAGGGCAGAAATTTACCAAACCCTGGGCAGAACTTTTTCCCCAGATATCCACCCGACTTTCAGCCCCAAAACCATCCATCCTTCTTTCCCCAATTCCCTGAGCCCAGACCACTGAATCCGGGAGAGGGGAGGCCAAGGGTGGAGGGGTACCCAAATCTTCCCAACCCGGGGTATTACCAGAGGAGGGACAGCTACCCTTCCCGGGATCAGCCCAGGGGAGAAAACAGGGCCCCGTATCAGCCTGAGCGGGTTTCCCAGTTAGAGCGCCAGGTTCAAAACATGGCGCGGGATCTGGGTCACATACTGAGGGCTCAGCAGAACCCTCAGATGGGCGTGCCGGCGCAGAACGCACCCAACTCTGGACCTGGTGCTCCAGAACAATGATGGGGGCAGCGCCCCGATAACTCACCGGTTCCCAGGGAGGAGGCACAAAGGGAAGGGGGGTGTAAAGCCTTGGAGGAAGCTTCCTTCCTCACTTGTAAACAGCCCCTGGAAACCCAGGAACCGGAAACAAAATCTCTTGCCCCTGAAAGTCTGCCTCCTAAGGAGCAGAGGGGGGGTAGGAGAAACAAAAGACCCAAACAGACTCAGTTTGAGGAGGAGGTACAGATCTTCCAATTTGAGGGAGAAGGATCCTCAGAGGATCCTGGGAAAAGGATCTTCTCCTTCAGAGAGGGGGGAACTCCTCCCAAAGAAAAATGGGTCCCTAGGGATGCAAATCCAGACTGGGGAGATGTGGAGACTGAGCTACCGCCGCCCACCATCTCATCCCAGAACCAACAGCAAGAAAATCCCCTGGTTCAAACCCACCCTGGTGACTGCCTCCAAAAAGGGGGGGGCGGCCCAGAACCGGAGCCAGGGGAACCCACAATGGCTCTGATCTCCAGTTGCCAACTTTTTCTTTCAGATTCCCAAGGCTCTCCACAGAATTCTGCCCAAAATTCTTCTCTTGCGATGTCCAAAACCAGAAAATTAGCCCACCAGTTGTCCAAAAATGTACATTATCTGTGCCCCCTTGAGGAGAAGGAGGGAAGATATTATGCCCCGGTACAAGTACAGTGGCAGGGTACAATTTTGGCACTGGTGGACACTGGATCTCAAGCTACCCTTCTGTCCAGAAGGGCCTTTGACGAACTGAATGCAGGAAGGGGAGAGAATTACCAAATTCCTCTCACCTCTCTTCCTGGGCAACTCCAGAACTTTGACGGGAAGGAAATTCCCGTCGAGGGGACGGCAGATTTGGACATTAAAATTGGGCGACATAAGTTGAAACACCCGGTCATAGTTGTAACCCCAGAGGGCACCCCTTGTTTACTAGGGAATGACCTCCTGAGAAGGTTGTCACCCCTAATAGATTGTGTAAACAAGGTCCTCTGGACCCAGACTAGCCGACCAATAAAATTAAAACAGAGTGTCAACCATGTTAGTTTAAACGGCACCTGCCACATGGTTGAACAAAAATCTGACCAAGTAGAATTTCACTTCCAGAATAACCAGATTCCAGACGTGACAGTAATAGCAGTAGGACAACAGACTGGTGATGGGGGGTCCTCTCTATTTCTGAAAATCAACCTTCCTTCCAGTCTAAAGTGGTATTCCACGCTGGAAGGAAACACTCTGAAATTCTATACCAATCCACAATCTGAAACTCCCACTCCTATAGTCCAGAAAGATGTGAAATCAGCTCAGAGCCCGGCTGATATTCAGCAAATTGGAGAGCAGTTGTTCATCCCTGTTCAGTTAAATGATGGGAAGGACTCTGTTCTCGCTCGAGTGTGTGTGAACAACGGTAAGAGCTTCATCAGCGAAGCCATGTTCCGCCAACTCCCAAAAGATCCAGCCATTCCCACCTTCAAACTGATAGACAAATGGGAAATGGACCTGGAAGCACCTAATTCCAAACATCTCCTGCCAAGCAGGTGTATGCTCAAAATCTCCATTGGCAACAAGAGCATAGTCCACAATTGTTGGGTCGTGCGAGACGTCCCTGCCGCCTTTTACTTAGGCAGTGACATTCTCAATCGCTTTGCCATTAGTTTGGACCTAATAAACTTCAAAGCTTGGTCCCGATTAGCGGATAATCCCATGAGCTTTGATGATCCAGAAAAAGCATTTAGGTCAGCTCAATTGCTACCTTATGCAGTTGAAATTCAGGTTAAAGAGGAAGTCACCATCCCAGAAAGGACCCGACAATTCTCCCTGGAAGTGAAAGTTAAAAGAGGACAATATTTGCAAAACCCTGATGCTTACATACATCTAAATGCTTCTCTCCAACTGCAAGGGTTAGGGGTCAACCCAACTCCATTAGTCAACATAGAACATGACACCATTCTAATAGAGGTGGATAACAGCGACTTAAAGAGTATTACTCTAGCCGCAGGCACCATTATTGGAATGGCGGTTGATGACCGACATTTTTCCATCGACTTAGTAAATGAACTGTTAGGACCAATCCCCAAGGACTGTTTTGACAGTGACAGTGAGGACCATACAACACCAGACAGGATTTTTACCCGGCATGGGGGGAACTTCCTGGTGTACACTTCCTGTCCCTATGGTAAGGAAGATGTGACTTGTGACTTCAGGAGGGAGGAGGTGATTTTCCAAGTCCATGAGGGCTGCCTTTTCCACCTGAAGCCTCCAGTCCAAATCAGCACTCTGACCAGGGACTTCTCCACCCAGCTGGAGGAGGCCGCTGAGATAGCCAAACCAGAAGTCTTTCCAGGCTTCAGGCAGATGGTGGAAGAGAGAGTCAACCTAGCTGATGCCTGTGTGACTCTGGAACAGAAGCAAAAGTTGAAACAAGTTTTCTTGGATTTCCAAGATCTCTTTGCGGTAGACTCATATGACTGTGGTCGCACCGACATCCACACAACAACAATCCCCACGGACCCTGGCATGACTCCAGTGTTTGTGAAGCAATATCGCTTGCCTCTCGCATCAATGGAGTCCCTTACTGAAATAATTAAGAACCTTGAGTCCCGGGGAATAATCCGTCCAGTCCACAGCACCTTCAATAATCCGGTGCTGGGAATATTGAAGCCAAACGGCCAGTGGAGACTCTGCGCTGACCTCAGGGAGCTCAACAAACGGGTCCATACTTCCCGATGGCCTCTGCCCTACATTGACCAAGGGCTGGCCCAGATTCAGGGGTCACAGGTATTCACTGCAATAGACCTGACCAATGGATACTGGACTGTGCCTGTCAGTAGGGAGGACCAATACAAACTGGCTTTTACCTTTGGGAGCCAGCAGTACACATGGACCCGGACTCCCTTCGGATACCTCAACTCCGGCAATGAATTCAACATTTTTCTACACAAGGCCATGCCCAACTTGGGTGCAAGGGGTAACCTGGCTTATGTAGATGATGTCCTCATCAAAAGTTCATCTGTGGAGGAACACATAGCGGAGATCCATTATGTTCTAACACAGTTGAGGGCCGCCGGAGCAAAACTTTCCTTTCAGAAAGCACAGTGGTGTAGAACCCGTGTTAATTTCTTGGGGCATGAGATTACTCCTCAGGGTCTCTGTCCCCAGGAAAAGAAAGTGGAAGCACTTCAGAAACTGAAAGACCCCACAACTCTGCGGGAACTAAGGAGCCTCCTTGGACTGACTAATTACAGCAGAAAGTTCATTGAGGGCTACGCAGAGATCACCAGACCCCTGATTCATCTCCTGAAGGGGGGGGTCAAGTGGGAATGGGGTCCAGAACAAGCCGAGGCGGTAAAACAACTCAAAAGAAGCCTCTCACAAGCGCCTTGCCTAGCTTACCCTGTCAGAAACAAGGAGTTCTTCCTGGAGACAGGGTTCTCTAATACGTGCTTGACGGCAGTATTATACCAAAAGCATGACAAGGTCAATAAAGTAATCTCCTATGCGAGCAAAACTTTATCCTCTGTGGAGGAAAAATTCAACGATTGTGAGAAGGCACTCCTGGCAACGGTGTGGGCATTGAAGAATTACCGCCCTTTTATCCAGGGGGAACACATCATAGTGGAGACTCCACACCAGCCTCTGCAATATCTCCAAAGTGACAGAATCCGGGCCGGAAATGTGAGTAATTCCCGGATTACTTCCTGGATTCTGTCAATGCAAGGCTTTCCTGTGGATGTCCGATATGGCCAAAACAAGAAGAGTCCCCTCGCGCAAGGTCTGGCTGACTTGCATGATTGTGCCAGAGAAAACTGTCTCGAGGACGAAAGTCTAAAAATAAAGGACAACATGGAGGCATACCTTAATTCCCCCCACAAAGTCTTTGAAGAGGACAAGTGTGAGGGAATGCCCACTGTGTATGTGGATGGATGCTCTTACCATGTTGACAACAACGGGGAGAAAGAACTGGTGGCTGGCGTAGGGAATGCATGGGTGAATGAGTCCCCAGAACCCTCCGCTGGATACAAAATTGGTCCCCGAAGTAGTCAGGTGGCAGAATTGATGGCTGTGCATCAGGCCATCCTCACTGCTGTCCAGCATCAACTCCACGAACTGGTCATAATCACAGATTCGGATTATGTACGGAACGGGTTCGTGGAGCACCTGGTTAATTGGAAAACCAGAGGCATGTTATGTGCTAACAACAAACCCTTGAAACATGGGAAGTTGATCAAAAACATTGATGATCTGGTCACCTCGAATGAGATGACCATCTATTGGAAAAAGATCAAGGGTCATTCCAAAGTAGAGGGACCAGACAAAACTGGAAATGACTTAGCTGATCAGCTGGCCAAAACCGGGGCCATCCAAGGGGATCTAATTGAGATTGAGTCCCTGTTGGGGGAAATCAAGGTCACTGCTATCACTAGGTCCCAGACAAATGCTCACAACGACCTTTCAATTGCACAATGGAGTAAGGAGACCCCTGATGCTGATTTGATTACCGCTCAGAAGGGGGATCCAATTATTGGTAAATTCTACCAGCACCTTGAGGACCCTGAGAACTTTCCCCTGACGGATACCGATTACATTGGGAAAGAGGACCTAAGAGTGTTGATGAAATGTCCAAAAATGTTCCGGATCCAAGACGGTTTGTTGGTAAGGAAATCCAAAGCTGGCCACGATCAGTGGGTGGTTCCTACCTCATTCCGAAGCCTGATGTTAAGTTACGCCCATGATGCGGCCACCGCCGGTCATAGGGGGTTTCACACAACATTGGAAATCTTAAGAGAGGTTGCATACTGGCCACACATGGGGCAGGACCTGGACCAATATTTGAAGGGTTGTCTTGTGTGTACACAATTTCAGCCGACATCCCTCACGCACCGGGCGCCTTTACAAAAGCGGGGGATGACACTGCCATGGTCAGATTTACTTTGTAGGCCCTGTGATTCGCTCGGCCAGGGGGAATAAGTACATGTTGACTGTGACATGCTTGTTTACCAAGTGGGTGGAATGTCTCCCAGCCCCAAATTGCAAGGCAGAAACTGCAGCTGCCTTGATGATTAACCACATCTTTTCCCGTTTTGGTCTACCTCAAAGGATTGAGTCAGAGGTAGCCACTTCACCAGTGAAGTAATGACAAAGATGTGGGAGATACTGGGGGTCAAGAGAAAGCTGCATATTGCTTATAGACCAGCTTCTTCTGGGGCAGTAGAGAGATATAACCGGACAATTGTGAGCATATTAAAGAAGTTTGTGGCAGATTCTGGGCCAAGTTGGGATATCCGATTACCTCTGGTCCTAATGGCTATCAGATCTACCCCTTCATCTGCAACCAAAATGTCACCATTTGAGTTGATGACTGGGCGCAAGATGGTGCTTCCTCAGCATTTGCTCTACAGGACCCAAGAGCAGACACTGATAAATGCCTCCACTACTCATGAGTATGTAGAGAATTTAAGGAAACACCTCCAACATGCTTTTGCTTATGCTCAGCGGAATCTAGAAAGATCAGCTGATAGCATGAAGACCCATTATGACCTGAAAACTTCCAGGAAGGAATATCAGGTGGGAGACCGGGTCTATCTATACAACTTCCAAAGGAACCAGGCCAAGCAGCGCAAATTTTTGCCTACATGGAAAGGACCCTTGGAGATCATCGACAAGATCTCCCCTGTGGCCTACAAAATCCACATCCCCAAAGGTCCTTTGGCAGCGGGGGAAGACAAGTGGGTCCACATAAACCAGTTGAAATGTTGCCATCCCAGGGACACTCTGCAACAACTGGAGGAATCCTCTGGAATCCTAGCGGGTACTGTCTCAGACTAATTCTGTTCCAATCATAAAACATACCACATCTAGTCTCTAAAATATTGTAATTTGCATGAAACTGTCTCTTAGTTATACTGTTTTTTTTTTCAAAAAAGAATGTAATGTTTCGTTATGATGAAATGCATATGCTGCCCCACTATCTCAACAGTGGTGGAAAAACGTCTATGAGTAGGTATTGCCGCTCTTCCTTTGTCGTCCTAGGAGAAAGAAAACCTGAAGACAGGCCAAGGAGGACGATCCGGAGACCGGGAACGAAGATCCAATGGGCCCAGTGGACCGCCCAATATTCCCATCAGGACCGGCGAGGAGGACCGATCGATCAGTACCGGATGGAGAAGAAGATGCTGAACTGTGCCATCTACAGAGTAGGAAGAAGATTATGCGGACAGACCGGTGCGTGGGTCAAAACCCTTGGGCACGCGACTCCCCATCGACTCAAATTCAAAGTGCAGTCGCGTGGGGGGGCTTGTTGGGTGTCCTGACCCACGTTTAAGCTATCATGCCACAACATTTGGTGCTGTGGGCTTAGAAAATTCAAGATGGCGGAAAACCCACATGTGCGCCGAAATCCAGGAAAGCTGCGCAGTTTGTGCGCACACCAAAATGGTTGCCTCACTTGCCACACACCAGTGCGAGAATGAAAGGCCGGGTTGCCATGAGGGAAATGGGTTGCCAAAGGAAAAACAGTAGCGCCGGTTAGCTTCAAAGCGCTTTAAAATCACCATTGGACTACCCGCACAGTAGTCTGAAACCATTGGGAATGGCAATGCTGATTGCCAAATGCAACCTAGAATTGTGGGGAATTCATTTCTTAAATCCCAAAAATGGGTGCAGTACCAGTACTCACCACTATCCAAAAGCCGGCGTTTTAAAACCACCCTGTGTTTCTCTGAAGGCAGGCTCAAAATGCCTATTTTCAAACATTACAATATGTGCAAATTATTCACTGAACACCAGCAGACATTTGGCAGAATGGAGTTTTGTGTGCCTACAAAATCTGGGAAATGAAGAGCCCAGAACAATGCTTATAACAAAACTGGCTGAGCTATGGAGTCAGCAGTTTAAGTTGCACTGGATTTAAAGACACTAAAATCGAAAATGTTTAGATTAAATGAGTGACCTATGTTTGGTGTCACATGCCTTTGTAACTGTTGAAATGTCATAGTTTTGCACTTAGAATCAGCATTCTAGCTGCATGTGTAAAATTGCAAGTTAATTTAAAAAGCAACAAAAAACATGACAGTTAGCTGAAAGTCTGGTTTAAGGAACTTGATTTTGCTTGACAACTACCCCCATCAGGAGTGAAACTTGAGTCACAGCTGTGTTCCCAGGACTATCTGCCTTTTTGCTGGCCACACTAAGAATATACCATCTATCTGATAATTGAATTACCTGTGCTCTGCAGGAGAGTGAACAATGCAACTCCCTTCACCCAGGCAGAGGGTTTATTGAGAGGATCATAAATGGCTTCCTCTTGAACAATGAGCCTTTCAGGACCCAAGCAAATCTTATATTGCAGGGGTCGTAAAAGTGGCTTACTCTTGGCAGAAACTGGGAGGGGGAGAAACTGGAGACAGAAGCTGGCTTGGCAGAACTGGATAAACCAGTATTTCTACCTTGTGCTGAGAGGAAACCACACCCCTTTGGAGCCAGAACATAACTTTAAAAAGATGGATCATTCATAGAGCGGACATGTGAACATTTTATAAATGATACCATAATTCTTGTGATTTTTCTGCCCACAGTTTAAGAGGTTTTTAGAACCGGTGGTATGTTCAGGGGGGTGTCAGCGGAAAAGTGGATATTACTCTAAATGTATGCATGTTAAAAATCTGAAACTTCATCAGTTAATGTCCATACTCCCTGCGCACATGTATGTAAAGTTGGGTCAATGTCAGAAATTGACAAATCAGTTAAAAAGTCAATTATGTGCCATTTCTGAATGCAAGCTCTTAGAAACAACAGATTTGGACAGAGACATGGCTAAATTCAGCCACACCATGTATATGTAATTTCAAGCAACTGTGTAACTGTGAAATATGTCTTTTGTTATCAAATATAGAATGTGTGCAATCTGACAGAGGAGTGTCCTATCTTCAAGCCATAAAATGACATCACTCTGACACAACTTAGCTTCGCCAATCAAGTGAGGAATGGAAATTTGACCAATGACAAGTGAGAGGGGCAAGTTTAGTTATGACCAACAGACCCACCCACTCTCAAAACACATAAAAGCAGACAGACAGGACAGATAGGGACCTTCAATTCCATTTGCTGCAACGCGCTCTGCCGGACCATACAACATCCAGAGATCCAGACTTCAAATTCATCAACCTCCAGAAAGCCAAACTAGAGACTTCAATCTATCCAGAACTAAGAGACCAGACCAGAGAGCGAGCAGTTCCAGAGACCAGACGCTGTGCCCAGAGAGAGACCAGAGCCCAGTCTAAAACCCTGACCAGATCCGTGATGAGGCCCATTTAATTCAAGAATATAGTGTGAGTACCCAGCAGAACTGTGTAGAACCAATCTCTTAGTTTAAATTCATCTAATTCAATCTATTTAATCTAAGTAGAACTGTCTCCTAACTGTCACCTGTCATTTGCATAGCTGTCACTTGTCATTTTCTAGTTGCAAGCTGCACTTGTCATTTTGAGCTTTTAAAATTTCAAATCTGAAAAACGACCTTCACAAAATCGCTCATATCTCCGCGACCGTTTGTCTTAGAGACTTGCAGTAACTTTCATTTGGAAGCTGAGATCCTAGGCTTTCCTAGGACCCCAAAACGATAGAGATAGTCCTTGTGCTTCCTCTGTAATAGCGCTCGGCGCATTCGCGAATTTTGCTGCGATTTGCAAATTTCTCCATGTGTAAAAATCTGCAGTTTGTTTGCCTTTCACTTGCCAAAAATTTGTTTAACCTGCTAACTATCCCTGCATCATTGCTAGTGTGAGCCGGGACTAATAATAACTAGATACCACTCACCCTGAACCTCTGAAAGGGAATTAAAAGCATTTTAGCATATTTTTAATTCATTGCCAGCACATATCAAAGCAATTTGGGCCTGTGTTTTCAAACTTCTGTAGTCTAAGCTTGCTGGGGTGAACTGAATTACAGTTGATCGCATTTCTGAGAACTGTGTGCTTCCTTCCATTTCCTTGCATTGTATCAAGGGGGGGAGGGGATTGCCAGAGAAAAGTGATTACATTGTTTTGATGAAATCATATTGAGTATTTTCTATACTGCATTTCATTCATTCAACCTTGCATTTCCTTGAACCCTGTAAAGCATTCTCTACCACATTATACTTCTGTACCTATTTACCACTGTGCTACCTTATCCATTTCATGTCAACTCCTTATTGATTATAGAGAAGCGTGTTAGTGCCAGATTCTCCGTTGTTAATCTTTATCATATCAGATTAAGTGTAATATTCAATTATTAATTTATTATAAAGCGTGATATAATATATATTGTTTAAATTATCAAATAAACCTTTTAACTTGCAAAACAGAACTACTTCTCGGCTCAGTGGGGTCAGGGGGATTCCAAGAGAGGGGTGTTATATAGGGGTAGTCATCCAGAACGCATGAACTGGACATAAAGGTATATCAATAAGGGTTTTCATTCAGTATTATAGACTAGGCGTTGACTTAGCTGTAGTGTTGAATTGAATCCTCTTACAGGTGCTCAAGAACCACGTTGTCACCCCAGGTAACCATTTCCAAATTAGCAGTGGCTATTGGTGTTTCCTCCTTCATTTTTGGAATAACATCTCCAACAGACCACCCCATAACAGTGGCGATTGCCGACAAAAAGTGTAGCCATGTTCTTGCAGTCCTCCATCAAATCCTGAGAGTCCTCCATTGCATCAAGACAGTTGCGTCATCCCATAAGACAATAAGGTGTATAACTATCATCGGAATCGCCAGGGCTGCTGAGGGTTGTTTCCCCTCATCTTAACTGTAACGGTTCATAATTGCAGTTTCTTCAACAGTGCGCTGGATACCCCTGAAAAGTCAGAAAAAACACACGTGTTTTCTAGGCCTACTAAAACAGCTAAATATCTGCATTATAAAACCCTCCCCCAACATCTTCACAGCCTTAGAACTGCCTCGAGACATATACTTATTTATATCCCACCCATTAAAGTTCTTATCGTGTTTATATAAAATGTATATAAACATTTTTTGGGTTTCTCATCAAATGTATATACAAATTATTGGGGGTCTTATCAGGTTTATATCAAATTTATATCAAATTTATGTTAAAAACTATTAGGTTTCAATCAAATGTATATGGGTTAGGGATTAGGGGGTATGGCTAGGGTCGGGGGCCAACTGTCACTGTTTACAGTGATGAAAATTGTATCACCTACAACTACTAGTATGTTCTTCAAAGTGTGCTGGAGAAACAAACCTCACACCATCTTTTGCGTTTAATAACCAAGACAGAGACAGCACTGTTGTCTTGGAAGTCAGGTTCAGAGAGCTATATGTTCGCTCTATCAGAACAATCCCGCTATAGGTAACTCCCCTACACCAGAGACCCATCTATATAGATAACAACCCTCTGTCCATAACAAACCAAGTAACCTGCAATAACTGAAAAACATTGCACAGTCACTAAGAGGAGGCATCCATACTCTGTCCAGTTCATGGTGTACAGTACCACAAGTCTGTCGTAGATGTAGATGTCTCAGCCGTTTTCATTACATGGCTCAAATCCTTTCTGTAAGCCTCCTGGCCAGAAGACAAACACAATCATTATCTTCCATCACACACATGGCTGTAACTTTCCATTACTATCTACTGAAGTCCTCACCCTACATTGTCTTCACCACATGACAGTTCTTGTAAGATGCACAGAACTGATGTCACTGCAGTTTTATCATCTTAATTAGTTACAATAAAAAAATTGAAGCACAAGTCACATAACACACTAGCAATAATCAACTACTGCATTAAAGTCCATGCATATTAGCTGCAAAGGAAAGAATGCTGTAAATCTTATATGTAGCTGAAAGAATGACACAAATAACATACACACGATTACGTGAAGAGAGATCATATAACAAAATACATTTGCATCCACATTCCATTCTTTTGCACTTTATGTGCAGTACATACTCAAAACTACTCCTTGTCATGACTGAGCTTCAATGTTTTTTAAGAACTCAGACTATGCTGGCAGACCTTCATTACCCGCCCCCCCCATAACGATCTAAAGTTCAAGACTCAACAGGGTGTCAATTTTGTTCTCAGAATCACCATGATATTTATATGTGTCTTTATCGTCATGATGATCTAGATGAGTTATTAGTTAGTTACCTGTAACTCTTACCTTCCAGCCTTGTTATCTTGCATAGTTTCACATGCTGTTTGAATATTACCCGTCATCGGATAAGGAATCCTTGGTAACATTCTAGGAGTTTCATAGAAAACCAAGAAACTTCAGTCACTTTTGTGTTTGCATTGACTCTCTTAGCTCCACCCCCGGAGGCAATCTTCAAATTCATATAGGGCATGAAAAAAGTACAACGATGAGCCAATGCAAGGCAGGCGGGAGGGTTGCATGTGAATTTATGAAAGATGCAAATGCTGGAGAACAGGAGTTACAGGTAAGTAATGTATTCCTTCTCCAGCATTGGAACTCTCATAGATTCATATGCTGTTAAAATAGATTGTAAAGCAGTATAAATGCATATACATATGCATCACATTGTAAAATGGCAGGAGGATAAGGCTTAGTTCAGGTGAACAGGTTTCAAAGGCCTGCTTGTCCAAACTTGGATTCCTCCGTTGAGTCCCTGTCGATGCAGTAGAACTTGGTAAAGGTGTGCGTAGACCTGCACGTCTCTGCCATGCCGATGTCCAGCAAGAATGCCAAGAATGTAACAGAAAGGAAGGCAGCAGTAGACGAGACAGCCCTTGTGGAATGTGCTTTAGGCTGACATGGAAGAGATCTATTTGCAAGTTGATAGCAGAAATATATACAAACAAACAGCCATCTGGACATTGACACTTTAGACAGCTCTGTGCCAACAGAGGTGGGACCAAAAGCAATGAACAGTTGCAAGGATTTTCAGAAGGGCTTGGTTTGGCTAACATAGCATTTAAGTGCTTGTTGATGTGAAAGGACGATGGCCCCTTGGCCATACACCCATACACGTAGGGTTGGTCTGAATAGGCACCTTGGATTTATCAAAAACGAGCGAGAATTCAAGGTGAGGCCTGGATCCCTCCCACTCTCCTGGCTGAGGCAATGACAACCATAAGAGCTGTTTTCCATGAGATAAACTTAGTACTTGCTTTATGAATTGTTTCAAATGTGTTGCTCATTAACTTAGATAGAACAACATTTAATACTCAAGCAGGAGCCATGTTGTGGGCTGATGGAAAGGCACAAAAAAGTCCTTTCATAAACTCTTTGATCAGTCTATGGTACCGCAACAAAGGTACAACCGATGTGCATGTTACGGCCCTTTCCCTCTCCAGGGCGACACCTAACCGCCGCACCATATTTCCCAGACAGTGGCACCTGCCCTGATGCTTGGGACAATGTTTGACACATCGGCATTGCTCACTAGAAGTCCCAGGGATCCCGGGGCCTCACCCACGTGACAGGTCATGTGTCCGATCCACAGACACTACCTGGAAGCAGCTTACCTAAGCATGAGAAACAAGCAGCTTCTTGTGTTTTTCACTACTTCCTGCTAGGTTCCCGGCTTCATCAGCATTTTTTGCATCCTGACCCAGACTTCGCTTTTGCCTCATCCTTGTCTGCGTCTGGCGCTCCACCCCTCAGAACTGATCTGACGCAAGTGCAGGGTGGCAGAGAGGAAATGGCGTGCTTCATGTTCATCCTCTGACAAACTGGCCTGCCGCCTGCTCCAAAGGCAATACCGGCTCTCCGTTCTCACCAAGAAGAGAGCACTTATCCAAGCCCGCATCTCTGAGGCATCTAACAACTCGGCCGAACTCTTTAAAATCTGCAAGGAGCTGGCCAACCCTGCTGCAGTCTCTACCTCTCCTGTCCCCTCCCAGGCCCTCTGCACTGCACTGGCCTCGCACTTCATCTCAAAAACTCAGGACATCCTGTCCTCGCTCTCCTCCTCTCTCCTCCCTCCCTCTCTTCCCGGCTCTTCCTCTTGCTCTCTTGCAGCCGCCCCTCCGCCCTCCTTCTCTGCTTTTCCACCTTTTTCTGCTGATGAGGTTTCCAGACAAGTCCGATCCATGAAAGCCTCGTCTAAACAGGTTCACCCCTGTTCCTCCAAAACCATCAAGGACCACATCGACTCCCTGGCTCCTGCCCTGGCTGACTTTTGCAACCACTCATTCGCCTCTGGAGTCTTCCCATCCCCCCTCAAGCACTCCCTTGTGCACCCCCTCCTCAAGAAACCCTCTTCCGACCCCTCCTGCCCGGCCAACTATCGCCCAATCTCCATTACTCCCTTCCTGGGCAAGCTCCTGGAGAAACTGGCCATCTCCCAGCTTAACCTCCATGCTGAATATGTTGGTAATCTTCATGACCATCAATCCGGCTTCAGAGCGGCCAGAAGCACGGAAACTGCTCTCCTGAACATCCGTGAGGACCTGCTCCTGAACCTCGATTCCAACACTCCATGTGTTCTCATTCTGCTCGATCTCTCCTCTGCCTTTGACACTGTCAACCATGCCATCCTGCTCAACCGTCTCCGTGATAACCTGGGTATCACTGGTCAGGCTCTGGCATGGCTGACCTCTTTCCTTTCCGGTCGACCCTCCCAGGTCCAAATGGGCTCCTTCCTCTCTGACATCTTTTTCTCCACCTGTGGTGTCCCCCAGGGATCCAACCTCTCTCCCTGGCTTTTCAACCAGTATCTGGCACTCCTTGCCCACCGCATCGCCGCTCTCTGCCCCCACTTCCAGTGCTATGCGGACGATACCCAGCTCATTTTCAGGCTACCCTCGGCCTCCTCCTCTCCTTCCCTCATCTCCGACTGTCTGTCTGCTATCCAGGAATGGTGTGCCGCCAATGACCTCTGCCTTAACGCCAGTAAGACTGAGATTCTACTCATTGGCACACCCACTCCCTCCTTCCCTGCAGCTCTCTGGCCGGCCTCCCTTGGCCCCCTGCCTGCCCCTACCTGCAAGGCTAAAAACCTCGGGGTCATCTTCGACTCCACACTCTCCTTCTCTCCTCATATATCTGACGTCTCTAAGAAGTCACACTACCAGCTGCACCTCCTCAGAGGTATTCTTCCCTTCCTCTCCTTCCCCCAGAAGCTCACTGTCTCCCGAGCCCTGGTTCTCTCAAGGCTGGACTACTGTAACAGCCTCTATCTTAATCTGCCTGCCTCCACTCTCCGCCCTCTGCAACTTATCCAGAACAGAACTGCGAGACTTGTCCTTGGCCTCAAGCCCAGGGACCGTATCTCTCCAGGACTGAAATCTCTTCACTGGCTCCCAGTGGCTGCGAGGATTAAGTTCAAAACCCTCTGCATTGTCCACAAGGCCTTCTGGGGCTTGGGGCCTAAATACCTTCAACTCTCTCTTCCTAAATATCTTCCTTCACAAGCCCTTCGCTCATCCGTCTCCAACTCCCTCATGGTCAGCCGCTTCTCGAAGCAACGAGCTGGGGGTAGATCTCTCTCCGCAGCAGGGTCCTCCCTCTGGAACAGCCTTCCTGCCTCCCTGAAACTCGAGGAGAACAATCTCCGGTTCCGGAAGCACCTCAAAACCTTCCTCTTCGCTTCTGCCTTCTCTCTCCCTCTCCCCTGCTAAACCTGCTTAACTCCCCACTGAATTCTGCACTAAACCTGCATCTGGGCCACTCTCAGTGACCTCGGTCCAGGGCCCAGCCACTCTCCACTTGCACTGCCTCCCTGGCTCCCCCTGCACTGTGGGACTGTCACTGTATCCCTACAGCCCCCTTCCCAGCACTTGCTCTGCACTTACCTCGCACTTGCCACCAGCTGGCCCTTTTATTTATTATTTATTATTTTATTACGCTACTTACCTTGTACTGCACTTTCCCCCCCACCTCCTCCCCCTGCACTTTCTCCTTTTCCCCTTACCTCTGCACTTGCGCGATCTGAATGACACCTGGCCTAGTAGGATCGTTTGTCTGTCTTCCCCTTGTTTCCCTCCCTCCCTGCCTCGTCGCGCCTTGAAACACTTGTGTATAGGCGCGTTACAAATACCATATCATATCATCATATCATCTCCCGGTCCCCCGATTGAACTTTGCCTCATCCATGGTTGTTTCTGATGCTAGCCTCCCTCAGCTTGATCACCTAGTATCCCTTGAACTTGCCTCTCGACTGCTTGTTGGATTCTTCCTCACCTCGATCTGTGGATTCCCGCTTCAGTACCTACGCTGAATTAACACTGCATCTGTGTGCTTGAACCTTCCTGGAAATATTCTTTGAACTGGGCTAAAAGTCTTTTGTGTTGGACCTTCTTCCCTGTGGATTACGGACTTCCTGCCTTCTTCCTAGATTGTGCCCTCATGCTGTACAGGTTAGATAACCTTGCTGTTGTACAGATCTTACACAAGACTCTTCTTGGTGCTTCTTTGGAACTTCCTGCTCTCTGGGTTCTTTCTGGCAGGAGCCCACCCAGTATGTGTTTCCTTCTTCATCGTCTTCGAAACTGGTGGGAGTGGGGTAGTGTCTGAGGGGGGTGTTTGTTGTGTTGTGTAGTGTACTGGCATCTATGGTGTTGGGATGTATCATTGTATCTTTTTCCTCCCTTCTAGCTCTACTGTTGCTCCTGCCTTTTCGCCTGAGCCCCTAGCCTGACAGTCCCGATTTGGCCTTTTCCAGGCTGCGCTCTCGGGAGGAAAGTCTTCCTGTGAAAGGAGACCCCAAACTACGGGTCTGACTGGGTTATCAGAGGAAGACCCTGACAGATTAAGGAGACTTTATTTGGCATACTGTAATGGATCCGGGTGCAGACCCCATGGCTGCTGTTTTGCAGGCCTTTCCTGCTCTCTGCACAGATATGGCGCCTGCCCATGCCTCGTTACACCAACACATGGATGTTATCCAGAGCTTAGTACAACCATTAAGAAACAAGGTCCCAGTAACACTGCACCAATTGGTGCAAAAGTTAAGTTACAATTTGGTGTTTATTTGAGGAATGCCAGGGCAAGCGTTCAGCAGCGGCTGCGCCACAGGTGAGGTTGGCATCTACCTGACGGACTTCTTCATGGGCTTGTGCTGCCCGAAAGGCCTACAGACTGCAGGGGACCACACCAGAACGACCATGACGTTCCGGGGGTAACGAGCCCAGACAGCCATTCATGGACCTGCAGGAGTACACCTCTGGACCTCTCTTCCAAGTAGGACATAACATCTTGTACCACCTGGAACATCTTTCCAGCAACCTCCCCCGACATCTCTGGGATTTTTGAAGCCGGGACCCACTGCCAGGGATAGGAGTCACAATAATTAGGACAAGGGACCCCGCATCACCCATTTGAGAACTTTGGGAGCACATAAGTGTAACGGCAGCCGTTTACCAGGCTGAGGGACGGCCTGGGACGCCAGACCAGATACGACCCAAGACTTGGGATTAAGCTATCAGGTCTTCAAATAAAATGCCCTGATGAAGGCGGACAAACAATAAAGTAGATTGACCGCCGAAACGTGGAAAAGTTTGGTGGAAAACCAAGCCCCACGTAGACAAAGAATTCTTTTACCAGATAAGACCAGATACGTGGCTAAAATCAAAGCCTCAGAACAATTCTTAGAACTCTCATTAATCCCTGCTTCGTCTTCCACAACAGAATAATTATAAGGAAATAAAATAGGATATTTCCAAGATATGCACTACAGGGGGCCAAATCAGGGAACTCAATTCAAGTTTTTTCCTTTCTCAATGCACTTTGAATGTCACACTTTGAAATTTTAATTTTGTTTGTCAGATTGTGTAATGTTTTTTTCGTGATGAATTATGAAGATAAATGTTTGTTTTTCTCTTGTTGATTACGATATGTCCACTACAGAATTCATCAAGGATATCTATGTTGAGCACTAAGTACTTTTGTATTTCTATTTATATGAATTAAAAGCACATGTTATTCAAAATGTTTTCTCTCTCCAACTAGCTCAATTATTCTTAAATGTTTATAAACAATTCTACCAGATGATTGATGCAATTTTAAGGTCACCAGCAAAGCAATAATTGTGTGATCACCCCAAATTTGCCTTTTCTACTGAGACTATAGGGTGGGTTACATCTTTACGTATATATTTGAGGAATGCAACAGCCTGACACGTGTTCCGAGCTTTCCTAACTCTTCTGTTATAACACACCAATTAACATGAATAAAGAAATTACACAAATTATATTGAAGGTCAAACAAGGTAGATAAACATGTGTATCAATATGAGGCATGTAGTAATGTTGTAGTGATGAATAGACCTGACTATATTACAATGGGTATGAGACATCTCAATGCAGGCAACTGCTATTTAGTACTTAAAAACAATCTACTGCGTCAAATTCAAACTTTGGCTAATCAATTTATACTTAAATGGCACAAACATGGTTTACTGACAGATAAGGAAAGTCAATGTTTAATGGTTGATGACACTATTATGCCTACAGCATATTTCTTGCCCAAAATTCACAAGGACTTCGTACATATCCTGAAAGGGAGACCTATTGTGAGTGGAGGAGGTGGCGTCCTAGAACCAATTTCAGTCTACATCAGCGAATGTTTATTACCAGTTGTACTTTTGACACCAACATTCATCAGGGACACAATGTATGTGTTAGAAATCTTGGACCAACTTGTTTTTTGGGACAATTGCTGGTTAGTGACTCTCGATGTAAAAGCATTATACACCTCAATTGACCATTTGAAATCTATTGATTGTGTCAACTTTTTATTTCGTCAATCATCTGCCTCTTATTTTGAACATGTTGAAATGCTGACGGAATTGTTGCTATTTATCTTACAAAAGAATGCATTTTTATTTAATAAAATCTATTTCAAACAACTTATTGGCATCGCAATGGGAGCTAGTTTTCCTCCGGCAATCGCGAATGCCTTTATGCATCACTTTGAGCAAACATATGTCTTCATAAATCGTGACTTTCAACCGCATGTACACCTGTGGAAACAATGTATTGATGAGGTCATTTTGATATGGACAGGATCAGAGGACTTACTTCATCAATTTGTCTGTTACCTCAATAGTAATGATTGGGGGATTAAATTCACCTCCACATGTAGCCAAACTAAGATAAACTTTCTTGATCTAACCATCCAACTTTCTGAAAAAGGTATGTTACTAAAACATTTTGCAAAAGTACTTCTGTCAATTTAACTTTACATGCCCAAAGTTGCCACAAAAAACATGTCATTGAGAACATCCCAAAGGGGGAATTTATTCGTGCTAGAAGAAATTGTTCAGAAATGCATGATTTTGTTGTGGAAAGCGACTTGATCAAATCTAGATTCACTTCACGATGGTATGACAGCACCCGTCTTCATAAAACCGCACATGAAGTTTGTCAGTTGAAGAGAGCTGAATTGCTAGTCCCTAAATCTTGTACAGCTACATTGGCCTCTCAGAAAATTAGGCTGATCACCAGATTGAACTCTGATAGCATAAAGTTTACAACATAGTGAGAAAACACTGGCACCTGCTTCATTTAGACACAGATATTTCAAATTGGCTTGACCCTACACCCATTATCACATACAGTAAAGGTTTTAGGCGATCCTCTGCACACCGATCCACTGCACACCAGAATACTGCTCACATTTCCCCAACACCTCCCTCCAGGGTTCGAGGCTCATGTGATTCGGTTTTCCCAAAGGACCGAAAGCTCCGTACCAGATATAATTTACGGGCCCGATTGCAACCCTTCCTGCACTGGCAGTTGCCATGGAGAGCTTACAGCAGAAGAGGCGGCGTTACATCTCCACGCCGATCGTTCACTTGCTCACGTGATCCAGAGTGCTGTTCCTCACGTGACCTTGGTGGACGTCACATGATCCCGAAATGCTCAGTATATAAGGCTTGAGACACGGAACACTCATTGCTTCTCAGCTGTCTTCAGACCCTGTTTGGCGTTACGTTTTGCTTTACTGTTTACCTTGATCTCGGAACTTATCTTGGACTCCTTCGGATTACCCCTTTGTACCTTTGCTTGGAACTGTTTACCTGCTGCTGGATTTTGGACACGACCCTGACTTGCCTTTGGATCTTCCCTTGGTACCTTGCTGAGCTCCTACGCAATTTCCCTTTTGGGATTCAAGTCACGCCTTCAGTCCTACAGGTGGCTTATCCTGCATCCACGCTTTCTACGGTCCTATTGTTCTAGGGACCGCCTCATCTGAGTCTCAAACCTCCCTCCTAGGTTTCCTGTGTTTTCCAAACACCAGATAGGTAAGACTATTCAGATCCTTTGGTTAACGTTATATATTGTAATTGCCTGGTACTTAACCTTGTTCTTTTTGACAGCAGCATCGGTGTTCCAGAGGTTCTGTGGATCCGGGAAGTAACATCTCCCACCTGTGGCCCCAAAGGTCACACAGCGGGTTTCTTTTAGTTCCCCTGTGCGTCACTTGAGGACAGAGGTTTCAACGGTCTACACGACACTCAAGTCAGAACAGACTGAGAAGCCGTATAGTCGTGTTAGACAATGCAGGGATCCACGGAAGAACCCATAGCTGCTTTAGTACAGGCGATTACAGTATTAAGGGCAGATATGGCCGCCGCGAATACAGTGATTCACCAAAGATTAGATTCCATACAGAGTGTTCAGCATTCTCTTCCTGCAGACCCTGAATTCGGGGATGCTAGCACTTCAACCACACCTCCTCCCTTGGCAAATACCCCAGCTCCAACTCCGGTGGTTCTCCCAACCCCTTCCCCCCTGGCTGCTCCTGAACGTTATCAAGGTGACCCCAAGAAATTCAGGACCTTCATCAATCAGTGCAAGTTACATTTCTTGTGCAGACCTCTGGCCTTTCCTAATTCCACTGCTAAAGCCGCCTTTGCCCTTTCCCATTTGGCCAGGACTGCTGCCGCTTGGGTTAATCCTCTATTGGAGAATAATAGCTCGGTTCTTTATGATTTTGATTTGTTAGTTCTAGAAATGTCTCGAGTCGTTGATACCAGATACAAGGCACAGTCTAGGGATTTGGAGTTGTTAGAACTAACTCAGGGCAGAGGGACTTTGATAGATTATATCACCCGGTTCAATCAATTGGTTGCCGAGACATCATGGCCAGAAAGCAAGCGGGCAGTTATCTTTTATAGGGGATTGAGTAACGTAATGAAAGATGCTTTAGCAGTGATACCTTCCATGCCCACTCAGTATCAGGAACTAGTGGATCTTGCTCTGCAGGTAGATGCACGGCGATCAGAGCGCAGAGCTGAGTTGGGGGTTTCTTCCCATCCTACAGTTGTCAGTACCCCTGCTTCCAATACTGAAGAACCTATGCAAGTAGGAGGTTTACGTAGCCCTATTACAACATCTGAGAGAGAACGTAGAAGGGTGGATAATGCATGCTTTTATTGTGGCACCACGGGACATTATGTGAAGGAATGTTCTCGGCGTCCCAAGAAGAGTCAGGTTTTTCAGACAGCTCGACCTTAGATCCGGAGACCAGGTTGAGTGTTCAGTCTTCATCTCCGGGTACCCCTCTTGCCTTTGCTCGTGTCCAGCCCATCTTTGTACAGGCCACTCTTTGTCCCTCTACAGGTATTTCTCATGCAGGCACGATCATCATTGACTCAGGTGCCACTGGGAACTACATAGACATTGCGTTAGCCCATTCCCTCAATCTACCTTTAGTGGTAAAAACCCGACCTGAACCTGTTCAGGCCGTAGATGGCACTGCACTAGTCTCTGGTCCTGTTAGACACCAAACTGCACCTCTATTGTTAACCATACAAGACATTCACACAGAGACGTTAAGTTTTGACTTGATTACCACACCTCAATTCGGTATCATATTAGGAATACCATGGTTACGTGAACACAACCCTCTGATTAATTGGCAATCAGGCACGGTGCTCTTCGAGTCTGAGATTTGTCAGAACTATTGTCTCCCAACCCATCAAGCAACCGATACTCCTTCTCGGGCCTTGGGAGCCCTAGCTCAACTCACGCTGAATGATGATGGATCAGAGGTTGTGAATTCCCATACCGTTGGGGGGGTGGTGTCAGGGATTCCATCTGAGTATAAAGCATTCGAATCGGTTTTCGATCGCGGTTCTTCCGGGGTACTTCCTCCACACAGACCATATGACTGTCCAATTGAATTAATCCCTGATTCCACCATTCCTTCGGGCAGGATTTATTCCTTGTCTCCCTCGGAAGAACAAGCATTGAAACAGTATGTACAGAACGCCCTACGATTAGGACACATCCGCCCCTCTACTTCACCAGCTGCAAGCCCTATATTGTTTGTACCTAAGAAAGAGGGGGATTTACGTCCTTGTGTGGATTATCGGCGTCTTAATGCTATCACGAAAAAGGATAGATATCCAATTCCGTTAATCACACCCCTTCTGGACCACTTATCTCATGCTTCTGTCTTCACCAAGCTGTATCTTCACCGCGCATACAATCTTGTGCGCGTTCGCGAAGGCGATGAGTGGAAAACTGCTTTTTGTACCCGTTACGGCTTGTATGAATATCTAGTCATGCCCTTCGGCCTATGTAACGCCCCGGCAACATTCCAGCATTTTATGAATGACATATTGAGGGACATTCTGGATGTTTACATGGTTGTTTATTTGGACGACATCTTGATCTTTTCACGTAATCTTGATGACCATGTAAAGCATGTCCGAGAAGTATTATCCCGTCTGAGGGAACATTCCCTATTTGCCAAACCCGAGAAATGTCAGTTCCATAAAACGTCTGTTGAGTTTCTGGGATTCCACATTACCCCTGGGGCATTATCCATGAACGAATCCAAGGTTAAAGCAGTCCTAGATTGGCCAGTTCCTCAAACACTCAAGTCCTTGCAGGCCTTTCTGGGCTTCGCCTACTTTTATAGGCGTTTTAATTCCTCATTTTCCACAATTGTTGCCCCACTCACGGCTCTGACCAGCCCTCAGGTACCCTATTGATGGCAGAGGGAACATCAGGAATCTTTTGAGGCTTTGAAAACCGCTTTCACTACCGCACCGGTGCTCCAGCACCCGAATCCCGATCTTCCGTTCATAGTTGAGGCGGATGCCTCTTCTTTTGCTCTTGGTGCGGTATTGTCTCAGACATGTCCTACAACAGGCAAACTGCACCCGGTGGCATACCATTCCCGTAAGTTCTCCAATACTGAGACCCATTATACCGTAACGGAGAAGGAACTCCTGGCTGTCATGGACGCCTTTCGTGTCTGGCGCCATCATCTTCTGGGGGCTAAGCATCCAATCACTGTATACTCAGATCATCGAAATCTACAGGATCTGGCCTCATTGAAGTGCATCAATAGCAGACAGGTCCGGTGGCATCTTTTCTTTTCCTCTTTTGATTTCCATATTATGCATCGTCCTGGAACCTCACATGGAAAAGCGGACGCCTTGTCACGTTCCCCGGGTGGGGTCGAGTTGCCAACCTTCCCTGACACTGTTCTCGGAAAGAGTCATGTGGTTTGTCTCTGCACTCCCTCTTTGCCATTGTTAGATTCTGTACGATCTTGGACTAGCAATCATTCCGACCAATTGCGGGATTGGGACCCCGTTTATTCTGATGGTTTGCCTTTCGTGCATGAACGTCTGTTTCTTCCCACACCTGACACTCGTAACTTGGCCCTTGAGTGGTCTCATGATGCTCCCTTCAATGCCCATCCCGGTCAAGAGCGCACTTTGGATCTCCTAAAGCGCTGGTGTTGGTGGCCCTCTATGAAGCACGATGTGGAATGCTATGTCAATTAATGCGCTGTTTGTGCTCTGGCTAAACATCGAAGAGGACGACCGGTTGGGCTGCTGCTTCCGCTTCCGGTACCTCCAAGACCTTGGCATACACTGACAATGGATTTCGTAACCGATCTCCCCAAGGTACAAGGTTTTGACACCATCTGGGTGTTGGTGGACACGTTCACAAAAATGGCTCGTTTTGTTCCTTGTAAGGGTATTCCTTCGGCCCCGGTCTTGGCAGACTTGTTTTTTGAGCATGTGTTCGTGTTATTTGGACTCCCTTCGGTCATTGTATCCGATCGAGGGTCACAGTTCACCTCTTGTTTTTGGAGGTCATTGACTAAATTACTGGGCATCGATACCAGGTATTCTTCGGCCTATCATCCTGAGACTGATGGGCAGACCGAAAGGACAAATCAATCTATGGAGCAGTATCTTCGGTGTCTTATATTGCAACAGCAGACCTCCTGGTTGGCCGCTTTACGGCTTGCTGAGTTCGCATACAATAACGCGGCTCATTCTGCTACAGGGTTTTCTCCATTCTACGCCCTCTACGGTCAACACCCCAAGGTCTTGCCTGTCCCTGATGCTTCTGTTTCTTCGAATCCTGCGGCCACGGCTTGTCTTAGGGATCTGTCTGCTGTTCATGCCAGTACTGTGGTCCATCTTACTGAAGCAAAGGCTTCTATGAAGCCTCGTGTTGACGGCAAGCGTCTGGCTGCTCCTCCCCTGGTGGTGGGTTCTAGGGTGTGGTTGTCTTCCCGTCACCTTCGCCTAGTAGGTTGCCGGAAACTGCTACCTCGTTTCGTTGGTCCGTATGTGATCTCTCAGGTTGTAAATCCGGTGGCTTTTCGTCTAGTTCTCCCAAGTTCTTGGCGTATCCATCCTGTCTTTCATGTCTCTCTCCTCAAGCCTTGTCCTGATTCTTCCCGTCTCCGGGCCCCTGTTGCTCCGGTGTCCTTGGCCTCTCCTGATGTTTTTGAAGTGTCGGCCATTTTGGGTTCCCGTTGGTTTAGGGGTAGGCTCCAGTATTTAGTGGATTGGAAGGGCTACGGACCGGAGGAGCGTTCGTGGGTTTCCGCCTTGGATCTTGACGCTCCTCGGTTGGTAGCTCGCTTCCATAGGGATCACCCGTCCTGCCCACGGGGTCGTGGGCCGTTGGGGGGGCTATGTTAGGCGATCCTCTGCACACCGATCCACTGCACACCAGAATACTGCTCACATTTCCCCAACACCTCCCTCCAGGGTTCGAGGCTCATGTGATTCGGTTTTCCCAAAGGACCGAAAGCTCCATACCAGATATGATTTACGGGCCCGATTGCAACCCTTCCTGCACTGGCAGTTGCCATGGAGAACTTACAGCAGAAGAGGCGGCGTTACATCTCCACGCCGATCGTTCACTTGCTCACGTGATCCAGAGTGCCGTTCCTCACGTGACCTTGGTGGACGTCACATGATCCCGAAACGCTCAGTATTTAAGGCTTGAGACACGGAACACTCATTGCCTCTCAGCTGTCTTCAGACCCTGTTTGGCGTTACGTTTTGCTTTACTGTTTACCTTGATCTCGGAACTTATCTTGGACTCCTTCGGATTACCCCTTTGTACCTTTGCTTGGAACTGTTTACCTGTTGCTGGATTTTGGACACGACCCTGACTTGCCTTTGGATCTTCCCTTGGTACCTTGCTGAGCTCCTACGCAATTTCCCTTTTGGGATTCAAGTCACGCCTTCAGTCCTACAGGTGGCTTATCCTGCATGCACGCTTTCTACGGTCCTATTGTTCTAGGGACCGCCTCATCTGAGTCTCGAACCTCCCTCCTAGGTTTCCTGTGTTTTCCAAACACCAGATAGGTAAGACTATTCAGATCCTTTGGTTAACGTTATATATTGTAATTGCCTGGTACTTAACCTCGTTCTTTTTGACAGCAGCATCGGTGTTCCAGAGGTTCCGTGGATCCGGGAAGTAACATCTCGCACCTGTGGCCCCAAAGGTCGCACAGCGGGTTTCTTTTAGTTCCCCTGTGTGTCACTTGAGGACGGAGGTTTCAACGGTCTACACGACACTCAAGTCAGAACAAAAGGCAAAACCCTCAAAAACAAACTATGCCCCTCTTTTATGAGTACACCCAGCCATACAACTACAAGGCTACAGTTCGCCCAAATAAAAGGGTTTCACAAATGTGGAAGCTGCACAATGTGCAAACAAGCACTAGCAACATCGATTGTGTCTTTTGGCCCTCAGGGCGACCATCATGTGGATTCTTTCATTAACTGCAATTCAAAATGTGTGGTATATTGAATTATCTGTACTTGCAGGCTGAAATATATTGGCAGTACAATCAGGCCTCTGAAAATTTGTAGCAGAGAACACATGTCGACTATTGGTAGTCAGGAAGCAAAATATCCATTCGCCAGCCATTGGCAAGCAAAACATCAACTTGACTGTAAGGATACTATCCAATTTGTAGGTCTGGCCAAAGTCACATTGCCACAAAGAGGTGGGAATCTGACACTTAAGCTTCGTCAATTAGAGGCCAGACTTATTTGTAAATACCGGACTGTGTATAATGGCCTTAACTCAGATCATGAATTTGCTGTAGATATTTTTAATAATCAGCCGCAATTTATGAAAATTATTTACGTGTTTGTGCAAATCATGCCAATGTTACCTCACTATATGAACTGTATTTATATTGTATCACGTCACATTACATGTCTGCAATTGTATTTATACTCGCAAGATGGTGCAACGCGACCCTTTGGACACAGTTGCCATGTAGCAGTGAGCCAATATGTATACACGTATCTCACCCTCTTCCCTCGGGTGAACCAGCTAATAATTCTAACCTTCTCACAAAACTTTCAATTCATTTTTATGTTATTTATGGCACTAAGTCTCCCGTACACATTTTATTAATT
Source organism: Ambystoma mexicanum (assembly GCF_040938575.1). Taxonomy (NCBI): domain Eukaryota; kingdom Metazoa; phylum Chordata; class Amphibia; order Caudata; family Ambystomatidae; genus Ambystoma; species Ambystoma mexicanum. The sequence continues at coordinate 522,390,048 of NC_090940.1, forward strand.
ACGGACCTTGCCCTTCCTTCATGTTCAACATCTGCAACCCTTGTAGTGACGGTCATACCAGGTGCTAATTGCAGACCTTTTCCTTCTCTTAATGTTCCTCTTTCGTAATTCTTGCAGTGATGGCTATATTAGATCCTCTTTGCGGACTTCTAAATCTCTATCATGTCCAGCCTATGTAGCCTTTCTTCCTCTTTCCCCGGATGGGGAGGAGGGTAGAACGAAGGTAAGGTAATTTTCTGAGTTATGTGAAATTCAGAAACCACCTTTGGGAGGAAATTAGGCTTCACCTGTAGGACAACTTTGTCCTTATGGAAAATTGTATGGGGGGGGTTTACAAGAAAGAGCTTGTAATTCGCTCACCCTCCTAGCAGATGTTAGTGCTACCAATAGGCCAGTTTTAAGAGTAAGAAATCTCAGAGAACAAGAGTGGAGTGGTTCGAAAGGGAGTACCCATTAGGAAATTCAAGACTAAATTTAAGTCCCATAAGGGAACTTGGAATAGACTTGGAGGATAAACATTAGTTAATCCCTTGAGAAATTGTATTACTAGGGGTAGTTTGAAATATGATGGTTCCTCCGCAGTGCGCTTGAAGATTGAAAGCGCTGCGAGATAGCCTTTTACAGTGCCAACTTGAAGGCCTGAGTTTGCCAAGTAGCGTAGAAACGATAACACCGTTGGTGTACCACATGAAAAAGGGTCGATATTCTCTTCTCTACACCAGCTGCAAAATTTGTTCCAACGGCAGCGGTATAAAGACTTTGTTGCTGGCCTTCTGGCCGAAAGCAACGCCTCCATGACATCATCAGGGAGGTCCAAATCCTTGTACCTCACCCTTTCAGAAGCCAAGCGTGAAGGTTGAGGGTTCTGATGTCTGGATGGAGAACCTGACCTCCCTTCTGTGAGAGAAGATTCTCTTTGAGTGGAAGGCGGATTGGAGGACAGATGGACATATCTAGAAGGTCCGGGTACCACATTCTCCTGGCCCAGTCTGGGGCAATTAGGATCATGATTTTCCAGAATCTTCTCAACCTCCTGATCATTTGAGGAATAACAGGGACTGGTGGAAACGCGTAAAGGAGTGGGAACTCCCAGTCCACTACGAATGCGTCCCCTAGAGCTCCTCTCGGGGGAAATTCCCTTGAACAGAACAGATCGCACTTCCTGTTGGTGCAGGTGGCGAACAGATCCACCTGAGGGGTTCCCCAAAGGGCGAAGATCTCTTGAAGGACTTCCTGAGCTAGCCCCCACTCGTGGGAGACTGTGCTCTGCCTGCTCAGAGCGTCCGCTGTCAAGTTCTTCTCTCCGGCTAGGTGAACTGCCGATAGAGAGATTCCTTCCTGAATTGCCCAAAACCAGAGCTGCATTGCCTCTCTGCGCAGTGGCAGTGACCCTACGCCTCCTCTTTTGTTGAGCTAGTGCATGGTCACCGTGTTGTCCATCATTATCAGGGCATTTCTCCCCTGTACTGATGGCAGGAAAGCTTTCAGCGCTAGTCTGATCGCTCTCAGCTCTAATAGGTTGATGTGTAGTCTGGACTCCGATGGAGACCAACGACCTCTGATGGTCAAGTCGTTGGCATGGGCTCCCCACCCCGTGAGTGAGGCGTCTGTGACTACTGTTATCTCCAGCCATGGTTGCCAAAACAGTTCTCCTTTCAAGATGTTCTCTGGATAGGGCCACCATTGAAGGTCGTGGGCTACCTTGTCCGGAATCCGGAGGAGATCTGTCATTCTCCCTGAGAAATGCGACCACTGAGTTCTCAGTGCCCACTGAAGAGATCTCATTCTCAGGCGAGCCTCTGGCACAAGGAAGATGCAGGATGCCATGAGGCCTAGCAACCTCAAAAATTCGAAGGCTAGGAGACGTTGGGCATTTTGAAACTTGGTGACCATCTGCAGAATATCTTGAGCCCTCACCTCTGGTGGCGAGGCTTTTCCCAGGGAAGTGTCCAGGACCGCTCCAATGAACTGTCTGTGACTTCTTTAAATTGAGGGAGAAGCCCAGTTTGTGAAGGAAGTGGCAGACATAATCTAGCTGGATCTGAGCTTGCTCCGAAGATACAGCTCTGATCAGCCAATCGTCCAGGTAGGGGTAGACATGGATCCCTTCCCTTCTTAGACTCGCAGCCACTACTGACATTAGCTTGGTGAAGACCCTCAGGCGGAGGTCAGCCCGAATGGCAGAACTCGAAATTGATAATGAGAGCCGCCAATTGCGAACCTCAGGTATCTCCTGTGTTTGAGATGGATTGGCACATGGAAATAAGCATCCTGAAGGTCCAGAGATACCAGCCAGTCCTGGAGTTGGAGGGCCGGAAGGATCTGAGAGAGAGTTACCATCTTGAACTTGTCCTTCCTGAGGAACTTGTTCAATTCTCGTAAGTCCAAGATGGGTCTCAGTCCTCCGTCCTTCTTTGGTATGAGAAAGTAGGGGGAGTACCAGCCCTTGTTCCTCTCCACTACAGGTACCGGTTCTATGGCACCTTTCTCTAGCAGGTCTACAATTTCCTGCAAGAGGAGCGGATCTGGAACTTTTTGAGAGCTGTGCCCCGGTGGATGACTCTGAGGGATGTGTAGAAAGGGTAGGCAGTAACCCTGGGAAACTGTATCCAATGCCCAAGCATCTGACGTAATAGCCTGCCATTCCATCAGATGGTGAGTTAACCTGCCCCCTACAGGTGTTTTGTGTGGAAAGACCTCAGAGTGGTTTGGGAGCGGCTGATGCAGATGCCAAGGGTAAAGAGGCACCTGCTGCTGCTGCGGCTTTAGTACTTTTGACCCGTCCACCTCGGGTGGATCTTCTTTGGCCTCTTTGAGCCGGCTGTCCTCTGCCTTTCCCGAATGCGGAATAATAGCGAAAGCACTTTCCTCTCCCAGAGGTTCCTGAGGGGGTGAAAAGGAGTTTGGCGGATTGCAGCTCCTAAAGGTTTTGCTGCTGCTTTAGATGTTTGCAACTTTTCCAGACTGTCATCAGCCTTTTTACCGAATAAAGAAGAGCCGTCAAAGGGCATATTCAAAAGTCTGGCCTGTACTTCTGGAGCAAAGCCAGACTTTCGCAACCACGCATGCCTGCGGATTGTAATACCTGCCGCCATGGCCCTGCTGATACTGTCAGCGGAATCGATGCCAGTTTGAAGAGATTCGCACATGGCATCTTTGCCATCTTTAATGATATTAAGGAAGGCTTCCCTTTCCTCTCCTTCCGGTATGCAGTCAGCCGCTGACGAAGCACACTCCCACAGTGTGTGACTGAACCTGGCGAGCCTACAGGTGGCGTTAATGGACTTCAACACCATACTACACGCAGAAAATACTTTTTTTGCCATAGAATCATACCTTTTGTCATCTCTATCCTGTGGGACAGTAGGGTAAGCGGATCTGCTGCTTGATGAAGTTGCCGCTTGAACCACCAGGCTCTCTGGAGTCAGGTGTTTTCATAAATATTCAAGGTCAGCCGCAGCTACCCTATACTTGGCTGACAATCTTTTATTGACTGCAGGGATAACCTCAGGAGTTTCCCAATTTGATGAAATCTTCCTTTGCAAGGCTGCATGGAAGGGGACCACAGGATCCTCCTGTGGACCTTTGTCTAGTATGTCTGTAAGGTCATCCTGTTGAAAAACAGGTGAACGCACAGACCAACCCATGAATTCAATAATTGTTGCCATCAGGGTTCTATAGGGTGTTTCGGCATGTTCCCCTGGGTCTGGTTTGACAAATTTCACTTCTGGGGAAGTGTCCAGCCCACTTGCCTCATGTAATGATTCTTGTAGGTCTTTCAACCTTCTTTCCTCAGAGGTAAAATCCTCTGAAACAGGTGCTGTGGTCCTCTGCAACCCAAAGGGTCTTTCCTGGTCAGAATCCTCCCCTTCTTCATAGATTGAAGATAATCCGGGGTACTCTGACCTCGGAAATGTTGTAAAACCCATTTCTAAGGCAGAAGGAGCCAAACTCGTCATTATTGGGCGAGAAAACATCGATGTTGTCGACGCCGATGTGACAGGCTCCAAAGGCGCCGAGAAAGGCGTCAAGAAAACTGGAAGAGGCCTCGAAGAACTCGAGAGGATCGAGATCCTACTCTAAGATGTCGACGACGTTCTCGGCGTCGTGCTGGAGGCTCTTGGTATAACCTTTGGCTGTGAAGTAGCCGTGGTTTTCTCTTTTATCGGCGTCAATGTCGGCGTCGACGATGGCATCGATTCGATCGACCGATGCGTCAAAGAACCCTTCGACAACGGCGTTGATGGCGGCGATCCATGCGTCGAAGGGATCTTCGACGACGGCGTCGAAGACGGTGCCTTCTTACCCGATGGCCCATGGCGCTCTCAGGTGGACTCTTTCGCCGGGTGCAACGACTCGCTGCGTTTCGATTTTTTGGGTTTTTCACCCAGGGTATCACCATCAGCTGTCTTCGAGGGGGTCGAGGCCGCTTTCTCGAAGACGCTTAGCATTTTCTTCCTGAATTCCTCCCACTCAGACTGAGAGCTGTGTTTTGTGGGGCAGGAGACCCTTTCTGGGGAAATAGAAGATGACGAGGAAGGGGATCTTCGACGGCTCTTCTTTGAGTGTCTAGAACTCGACGAGTGGTGGGAGCTACTTCGAGACCTAGAATGGGAATGCTTTCGACAGCGAGGAGACGAATGCCTCAACTCGGCCGAAGAAACTTTCGAGGAGGTTTTGACTGACTTACCTCTCTCGAGCTTCCCCTTGCGCTCCTTCAAGGCTTTCGCCATCATGGACATGCAGTCCTCACACTCCGAACAATGGTGCTCGACTCCCAAGCACCACAAGCAGATCCTGTGAGGATCCGTTATTGACATTTTCTTTCCGCAGTCTCGACATTTTTTGAAGCCGGACCGCAGAGTCGTCGGTTCGGATGAAGAAGCCATCGAGAACGAGTTGGTTTTATCGAGTAAATATAAGAGGTTTTATCTGACTGAACTGAGCAACGATATTCCGAGGCCCCACGAAGCGCGGAAGAACAGAACTGAACAACGGCCGCCGCGCGTGGCTATTTATGGGCATGGTGATGTCGGCGCCGATACGGTGGCTGTCGAGGGACATCGACTCGGCGGACGTTGACGCGCAGCGCCCTCTACTGAGAAAAAAATTCCGAGGCCAGCAAGCTGGAGACGAATTATCAAAGATAAGGAATATGTCGGAGGACACACACAATCCCTTCGAATGGGGTTATTTTCAATTTTCTGTGCCAACTCGGTATTATATTTGCCCTTCATTAAATTAATAATTGCAGTAATAGTGTGGCTATGTCCTCATCAAACCTCCGTATTAACTTGGCAAGTAAATTTATTAATCACTTCCATACAACTTTCCTTGCTTAAATCTATGGTTCACATTTTTCTTATAATTTCAGTTACTTCACGCTTTATCAGGCGCGGATCCTATTTTCTTCAGTCTTTGCACGAGAATACTCATTCAAGGTGGCCGCCCCCTTGGAGCCACCTTGTTACCTGCACCTAACCAGGTCTAGTGTCTGTGTCACCTGGAAGATACAACCCTTATCCCTCCACGGGCTCGCGCTTCTTCTCGCTCGCGTTTTGTATTGTTGCTACGTCCCCTGACAACAGGTAAGACCCTTTGGCCACAGCCCCTGGGCACCAATTATGATCTGCAAGCTTTGCCAATTACGGTGACGCTCGCTCATTTGAATTTCGCACTAAGTTAATGTCATAGATGCCCAGACATTTATTGGGAGCAGCCCCTGTGCACCTAATATTTCCTAATGGGCACTTCATCACTATTGATATCTAATTAAAATAGGGTTGCGTATCCAGCCTTTTATACCTTTGCAAACTATCACATATCCCAGGCATCATTAGCTTACTTTGTATTCTCAATGTTTCTCTTACCTCAGATTTTGCCACTTCTGCGAAGCATCAGAGGTATATCAACCTTCCTTCCCATATAAAAGGAATCATAGACTACATGTCCCAGTTTAACTACTAATTGGCTAAACACTTCTTTCAGTTGAGCGCACAACAGGCAATTTTTGCCATAAACAGAATTGGACCTATGATTGTCATATAAAAGGTACATATATCAAGTAAATTTTGCTAACCGTAATAACTCTGGAAAAATGTGCTTCTTTTGGTCGCGCTGGAACACTTGCATGAATGTTAATGCTGTTGTTTTATTTCTATTCATTTTTCCCCCAACCTTTGTTTCTCTTGTTTGTTTTCCCTTCTTGTGAAAAGGGTCCACTTCATTAATGTGATTTGATTTTCAAAAACATATCAAATGTGGTAACCAATTATTTCTGACTTTATTTGCCAAATTTTAAGTGAACTGCCCTGTGTTGTGACCCCATGTGTTGCCTCATATTGATACACATGTTTATCTACCTTGTTTCACCTTCAATATAATTTGTGCAATTTCTTTATTTATGTTAATTGGTGTGGTATAACAGCCTCAGCTGAAGAGCTAGGAAAGCTCGCAACACGTGCCAGGCTGTCGCATTCCTCAAATAAACACCAAATTGTAACTTAAATTTTGCACCAATTGGCGCAGTGTTACTGGAACCTTGTTTCTTAATTGTTCTTGTTCAGTGGTAGTATATTGGCAGTATACCCACACCCCCAGACACTTGCAGCCTTTGTGCCACTCTATTAACCACGTATAAGCGCTGAGGGTATTACTGACTTACTCTACCAACCTCCCCTTAGTACAACCATTACCCTCAGATGAGGAGTTAGGGGATGGGGCTGCTGCGGCAGCTCTTCCAGCTCCGCTCCCTTGAAACCCAGGGGTTGCACCCCTTGTTTTGCCTGGACCATTCCCATTAGCCCCACCCAAAAGGTTCACAGGCGACCCCAAGAACTACAGAACCTTCATCAACCAGTGTAGGTTGCATTTCTTATGTCGACTGCTGGCAATTCCACCACTAAGGCAGCTTTTGTCCTGTTGCATTTAGTTTGTTCGTTGAGAACTGCCAAGCGGTCAGAAAATGCCAAGACTGGTCCTTAGATAGGGCCGCTGGGATGAGTCAACCTTCTATTGGCTCTGAGAATGCCTCTTCAACTATGCATACCTACCTGCCCATGTCCTTTTCTGTACTGGGGTCCCAGGATTTAACCATTCCAGTGATGATTGACTCCGGGGCGACAGGTAATTACATGGACTACCAACTGGCGCATATACAAACAGGTCCCTATATAGGCAGAAGACACCACAGAGACCGTACGGGCAGTTGATGGTTCCTGTCTTGTTCCTGGACAGGTAACGGAGCAGACCAAAAACATTTTCATAAGTACACAAGAAGGGCATTCTGAATGGATGGTCTTTGATCTGATAGCCGCCCCCAGTTCAGGGTTATATTGGGCCTTCCCTGGCTAGGGAAACACAATCCTGTCATTGACTAGGTGGATCAGGTCGTGCATTTCTCACCTACAGGGTGTAGGGGAAACTGCCTACCTGTCTGGTCCGATTCGGACAGTGCCACCAACCAGGGTCCCATGGCGTCTGTCCCCATGGACTATCAAGATTTCATGAATTTATTTGACAAGGGTATGTCTGAGCAGTTACCACCTCATCGAGAGTATGACTACCTGTAACGCTCACCTGATTCCCGCAGAGGCGCCGGTCTTGACTGGGTGAATGCCGTATCTTCAAAGGTGATGCGTAACACACGGTTGGCTCTTTGGGCTGGACCTCTGTGCACTGTATGTCTGACTCGAAGAGTAAGATGTCTGCAGATAGAAAATATGGGATTAATGAACTGGGGTTATTGGGTGCCTCTCTCCTCTTCCCTTTCTCTTCTCCTGTAGAACCCCAAAGGTTAACACCCTCACCTTAGGTAAGTGAACGCCGAGCTCTCCATCTGCCTCGGGGCAGGGTGCCGTAACCAGTTTCTTCACTGGATAAGGGTGCAGGCCTCTTGACCTCAGAGGACTGCTGTCCGTCGTTAACTGCACGAACGGTAAGTTCTGGGCACTTCAAATGTCTTAAAAGTCTTTTGTAATGATATCTCTTGTTTTGCAGGGTTCCGGCGATGGCGGATGGCGGGCTGATGAGAGTTGAGGATCGAACCCGCGTGAGGAATAGAAGCGCCTGGAAGCACGTAAGTAAGCGCTTGTAGCCTGCTTCACGATGCGCACTAACTGTCCCTTTTATCTTGCAGGTACAAGTTCGGAGCTTTAGAGAAGCTGAAGGGTGCTGGAATACCCACTGGATTCGGCGTGGGAAGGAGTAATGGCACGTGAGTAATAAAGTTGCCCAATGTCTTTAAACGCACCTTCTTTTGTCTTTCAGATGCGGGATGCAGCGCCGAAGGCCTCCGAGCGTGCGAAGAGCTGGTAAGCTTTTGTCTTTCAGATGCCGGAATGCAGTGCGAAGACCTCCGGAGCATGCGAAGAGTAGGTAAGCCTTTGTCTTTCAGATGCCGGAATGCAGCGCGAGGCGTTGGTGACAGCCGATGGACCAGGTAAGAGAAGCACTGCCACTGAAGACCGTAGTGCTAGCCTGTTCTTTCTTTGTCTTTACAGGTGCTGCTGAAGACTGGATTCCAGGATGGTAAGCCTTTGTTCCCTTAGGCCCAGGATCAGAAGCAGAAGACACGATGAGCGTTCTGCTGCAGAGAATGCAGAATAATGCAAAGCAAGATTCATCCATCGGGTGTGGTTTAAATAGCCTCCTGTAGTGCTTAGGTGTCTCCTTCCACAGCCACGCCTAGGTAAGAAAAGAGTTCCTGCTTTCCAGAAGAGTTCCAGTGTTCTGAACCTAGGGAGTGACTCCTGCCCCACCCAACAGGAAAAGTAGTCCCAAACAGAAGAGGATCAGGGGTTCAACTGGCAGGTAAGTAAGCAGCATGGTCTGCTGCAGGTAAGTCCACCCAAGCACTATGAGCCCGGCGCTTCCAGCGCTGGGACTGGGCATATTTATGAGCCTGGTGCCACTGGCGCCAGGACAGGGTCCAAAAGGTCCCAATTGAGACTGGCTGGCACTCGGAACCGGGGTTATGGGTCTGCTTCCAAGGGAGTCGGGCAAGTCCTGATCTTTTGGAAGCAGAGATCATGACAGCACCCCCCCTCAAGGCCCCTCCCAAACCGGGCTTCTCCGGGGGTTTGGGCTTGTTAGGAAATGTTCGATGAAATCTTTTGATTAGACGAGGCACGTGGACATATTCTGCAGGTTCCCAGGATCTTTCTTGGGGACCGTAGCCTTTCCAGTCAATCAGGTAAAATAGTTTAGATTTGGAGATCTTGGAATCCAGGATGCTTTTGACTTCAAACTCGAGTTCTCCATCAACTAGAATAGGTTTTGGAGATGTAGTTAGTCGGGTTTGAGGTTGCACGGGTTTTAATAGAGATACGTGGAAGACCGGATGTATCTTCATGTGAGGGGGCAAGTCCAACTTGACCGCTACTGGATTTACTATGGTTGTGATGGAATAGGGACCAAGGTATCTTGGGTTGAATGTGCGTGGTCCTTTTAGAGGTAGATATTTGGTGGATATCCAGACTTGATCTCCTACTTGATATTGGGGGGCTTCCTTCCGATGTTGGTCTGCTCCTTTCTTGTATTGTTCTTTAGCCCTTTGAAGGTGAGAAACGGCTTCCTTAAAGGCTTGGGTGATTGTAGAATGCAGGTGGTCTACTGCTGGTGTTCCAAGATCTTGGAGTGGATCCAACTCCGAGGTTCGAGGGTGACTACCGTATAAAAGAAAAAACAGGGTCTTCCCAGTTCCCGAGTGGACAGAGTTATTGTAGGCATATTCGGTTATCCAAAGGATATCTTTCCAAGTTTTTTCAGTTTGTTGTAGCATGCAGCGCAAATACTGTTCCAGAGTTTGATTGGTCCTCTCGGTTTGTCCGTCGGTTTGAGGGTGGTGGCTGGTCGAAAGTCTCACATCAATTTGAGCCGACCGACAGCAACTTCGCCAAAAATGAGAAATAAATTGACTACCTCGATCCGAAATTAGAACTGAAGGAAAACCGTGCAGTCGGACGATGTTTTCGAGAAATTCTCGGGCCAGAGTTGCTGCTGTTGGTAAGCCTTTGAGTGCAATGAAATGCGCCATCTTGGAGAATAGGTCCACGATTACTAGGATCGTATTGTATCCGGAGCATGGAGGTAGATCGGTGATGAAGTCCATAGAAAGCGTATGCCAAGGGCGAGGCGGGATGTCAATAGGGCGTAAGAGGCTGGCTGGTTTTTCCTTTTGACTCTTGTTTTGGGCGCATACTCCACAGGACATTATAAAGTCTCTGATATCTTTTTTCCAAGACGGCCACCAGAAGTAGCGCTTGATCTTTTCCGAGGTCTTGGTCATACCGGGATGTCCTTCCATTAAAGAATCGTGATAACAAGAGATTACCTTTTTCTGTAAATCTGTGCTGGGCAGGTATAACCGTTCTTGGAAATATAATAGGTTGTCCTTCACCGTAAAGTCCTTTCCCTGCAGATGCCAATTCTGTATGTCTGCTGGAGTTACCAGTAGCCTGGCTTTATCCTTAACTTCCTCTATGGATTGTGTGGCGATTGCACCTAGAATTCTTTGTTCGGGAATGATAGGTACAGGTTTAGGATTGATCAAATGTTCTTCCACTCACATCCGAGAAAGGGCATCAGCTTTACCGTTTTTTGTACCAGGTCGATAGGTAATTATGAAGTCAAACTCGGCAAAGAATAGTGCCCAACGGAGTTGCCTAGAGGATTTAGCTTTTGCGGTTTTCAAATATTGCAGGTTTCGGTGATCTGTAATCACAGTAACGGTGTGTCGGGCCCCCAGAAGATAATGCCGCCAAGCCTTAAAGGCGGACTTGATAGCTAGAAGTTCCTTATCAGTAATAGTGTAATTGATTTCAGGAGGCGAGAATTTGCGGGACCAAAATGCCACGGGATGCAACTGATTGGTTACTGGGTCCTTTTGTGATAGAACTGCCCCCATGGCAAGGCTTGAAGCATCAGTTTCAACGATGTAGGGGAGTTCTGGGCGAGGATGTTTTAAGATCGGTGCAGAGATAAATCTAGTCTTCAAATTCTGGAAAGCTTGTTCCGCCTCGGTAGACCATTCAAAACGTTTGTTTTTCTTTAACAAGGCGGTGATGGGCTGGACTATTCGAGAGAATTCGGGGATAAACCTGCAGTAAAAGTTAACGAAGCCTAACATGCTTTGAACACCTTTTACGGAGGATGGCGATGGCCATTTGAGAATTGCATCGACCTTCTTTGAATCCATACGCACTCCGCTAGGTGATAATATGAATCCCAAGAATTCAACTTCAGTCACGTTGAAAACACTTTTTTCCAATTTAGCGAAAAGTTTGTGTTGACGCAATCTCTCGAGGACCATTTTCACGTGTTTCCGATGTTCAGTTTCCGATGAAGAATAAACGAGGATGTCGTCAATGTAAACAACAACACACACATCTATGAGCTCTCTGAGGACATCGTTCATAAAATATTGAAAGGCGGCCGGGGCATTGCAAAGTCCGAAGGGCATGACCTGATATTCAAATAGCCCATACTTGGTGCGGAAGGCCGTCTTCCATTCATCGTCCTCTTTTACTCGTACCAAGTGGTAGGCTCCTCTAAGATCCAGCTTTGTATATATGCTTGCTTTTCTGACTTGGTCCAGGAGTTCAGGGATCAAAGGTAACGGATATCTATTCTTAACAGTGATCTGGTTCAGGGCGCGATAATCTATACAAGTTCTAAGGTCCCCTTCTTTTTTTGGAACGAAGAACAAAGCTGAGGAAGCAGGGGACTTGGAAGGACGAATAAACCCATTCGCTAGGTATTGATCCAGGTATTGTCGGAGGTGAAGATTCTCAGGCTCGGTGAGGGCATAAATTCTACTACAAGGAGGAGTATATCCAGGTATCAGGTCTATCTGGCAGTCATAAGACCTATGAGGAGGTAGAGAGTTAGCCTGATCCTTCCGGAAAACATCTTGGAATTCTAGGTATTCAGGAGGTAACTGAGGAGCCTCCGAGGAAATTGCTGCCAGTGCAACACCAGGTCGAGGGTGACAAGTAGAGGCACATTCTGGAAACTGAACCGTTCTTGCTCGCCAATCGATCTGAGGATTGTGCTTCTCTAACCAAGGAATTCCTAGAATAATCTGGAACTGAGGGGCCTTGATCACATCGAACACAATCTTCTCATGGTGTCCATCTTGACTTACTAGCGTCACTTCTTGGGTGGTATGCGTTACTGGTCCGGAGGCTATCTCCGTACCATCCACCGTAGTAATGACGTCCTTTACAGCCTTTGGACAAAGAGTCAGATTCATCCTCAAAACAATTTCATGATCCACATAATTGCCGATGGCACCGCTGTCGACGTAAGCTTCAATCGCATGTAATCGATCCGGATGTTCAGGGCTAATGAGGACCATAGGTATCAAGAAATGCGAGGTCACGGAACTGGTTTTAATGCTCGGCAAGAGGACCTCTATTCTTGTCGGGCGAGGTCGTTTCCCTGCTCAGAGTTTGTGACCCTGGTAACTGCAGCTCCTACTGCCTTCTTGGCTGTTTTCACCGGACAGTCTCGAAGCAAGTGCCCGAGTTTCCGCAATAGAGGCATAATTGCAGCTGTTTTCTCCTTTCCCGCTCCTTTTGTGTTAGTGGTCCTTTCAGGCCCCCTATTTGCATGGGTTCCCCGGAGTCTACTCCTTTGGTAGGAGTTGGTGGTTTGGAAAATACTCGAGCATCAAACTTGGAACGATCGGCCTTCCTGTTCTGCAGTCTGTGGTCAAATTGAACGACTAAGTCAATATAGTCCGAACAGTCTTGCGGGGGATTCACTACTTGGGCTAACACATCTTTGAGCTCTGCATGTAGACCTCTATAAAACAGCGTAATCCTTTTGTCCTCAGGCCATCGAGTTTCCACTATCAGTCTGTTGAAAGACGCAATATAAGCCAAAAGGTCTTGATTACCCTGTTGCAATGAAAGGAGCTCATTGTCCAAGGCCTGCCCCTGTGAATGTCTTGCAAACAGTTTTTCCATACTGAGCTGAAAAGCTTGAAAATCATGGAGAACCGGATCATCTTGATTAACTAGAGGGATCGACCAGTCTGCCGCATTGCCACTAAGGTACGAAAGCACGAAAGCTACCTTAGCTTGATCAGTTGGAAAGGCTGCTGGCCGGCATAAGAAGTGCAACCGGCACTGATTAATAAATACTGCAAACCTCTTTGGGTCACCAGAAAATCGTTCGGGCGGAGCCAGAGGTACATTCCCAGGTAGGTTGATCTGCACTGGGTTCGTAGAGGATGTTGAAGGAAGATTTGCCCCTGATGCGGGTAACAGAGTTTGTCCGGCTTGTGACTGTAGCAATTGTCTAGCGAGATCGTCTGTTCGCTCCTTGGAAATAATCAGTTCCCTTCTTAGAGCATTCGTTTCCTGACGGGCTGCATGCACTTCTGCTCTTAGTTCCCCAAGTAACTGGGCTAGCTGGTCGGTATCCGAGGTTTCCATAGCGCCTGGGTGGGAGTTTTGCGATAGGCTTTGCGTTCTGTAACGCTCACCTGATTCCCGCAGAGGCGCCGGTCTTGACTGGGTGAATGCCGTATCTTCAAAGGTGATGTGTAACACACGGTTGGCTCTTTGGGCTGGACCTCTGTGCACTGTATGTCTGACTCGAAGAGTAAGATGTCTGCAGATAGAAAATATGGGATTAATGAACTGGGGTTATTGGGTGCCTCTCTCCTCTTCCCTTTCTCTTCTCCTGTAGAACCCCAAAGGTTAACACCCTCACCTTAGGTAAGTGAACGCCGAGCTCTCCATCTGCCTCGGGGCAGGGTGCCGTAACCAGTTTCTTCACTGGATAAGGGTGCAGGCCTCTTGACCTCAGAGGACTGCTGTCCGTCGTTAACTGCACGAACGGTAAGTTCTGGGCACTTCAAATGTCTTAAAAGTCTTTTGTAATGATATTTCTTGTTTTGCAGGGTTCCAGCGATGGCGGATGGCGGGCTGATGAGAGTTGAGGATCGAACCCGCGTGAGGAATAGAAGCGCCTGGAAGCACGTAAGTAAGCGCTTGTAGCCTGCTTCACAATGCGCACTAACTGTCCCTTTTATCTTGCAGGTACAAGTTCGGAGCTTTAGAGAAGCTGAAGGGTGGTGGAATACCCACTGGATTCGGCGTGGGAAGGAGTAATGGCACGTGAGTAATAAAGTTGCCCAATGTCTTTAAACGCACCTTCTTTTGTCTTTCAGATGCGGGATGCAGCGCCGAAGGCCTCCGGAGCGTGCGAAGAGCTGGTAAGCTTTTGTCTTTCAGATGCCGGAATGCAGTGCGAAGACCTCCGGAGCATGCGAAGAGTAGGTAAGCCTTTGTCTTTCAGATGCCGGAATGCAGCGCGAGGCGTTGATGACAGCCGATGGACCAGGTAAGAGATGCACTGCCACTGAAGACCGTAGTGCTAACCTGTTCTTTCTTTGTCTTTACAGGTGCTGCTGAAGACTGGATTCCAGGATGGTAAGCCTTTGTTCCCTTAGGCCCAGGATCAGAAGCAGAAGACACGATGAGCGTTCTGCTGCAGAGAATGCAGAATAATGCAAAGCAAGATTCATCCATCGGGTGTGGTTTAAATAGCCTCCTGTAGTGCTTAGGTGTCTCCTTCCACAGCCACGCCTAGGTAAGAAAAGAGTTCCTGCTTTCCAGAAGAGTTCCAGTGTTCTGAACCTAGGGAGTGACTCCTGCCCCACCCAACAGGAAAAGTAGTCCCAAACAGAAGAGGATCAGGGGTTCAACTGGCAGGTAAGTAAGCAGCATGGTCTGCTGCAGGTAAGTCCACCCAAGCATTATGAGCCCGGCGCTTCCAGCGCTGGGACTGGGCATCCTTATGTGCCTGGTGCCACTGGCGCCAGGACAGGGTCCAAAAGGTCCCAATTGGGACTGGCTGGCACTCGGAACCGGGGTTATGGGTCTGCTTCCAAGGGAGTCGGGCAAGTCCTGATCTTTTGGAAGCAGAGATCATGACACTGCCCGATAGATTTGGTACCCAACGCCTGCATACCCCATGGTTACATATATTCTCTTACACACAAGGAAGACATATTTCTCAAAGAGTACATAGAGAAAGCCTTACACCTGTGTCATATACACCCATCACGGTCTTCGGCAACTTCTCCAATCTTCTTTGTGCAAAAGAAGGATGGGAAGTTGCGTCGTTGTGTAGACTACTGGGCGCTGATATCGTAATTATTGGATTGCCAACAATCTTTGGCTGTTTTCACCAAGCTCGACCTCCGGGGGGGGCTTACAATCTGGTCTGCATACGACGTGGGGAGAAATGCAAAACCGCTTTCAAGACCAAATGCAGACTCTACGAATATCTCGGCATGCCCTTCGGCCTATGTAATGCCCCCACTACGATCCAGTACATTGTTAACAACATTTTCTGAGACATGGTATTGTTTGTTTATTTATATAGCGCCTATAGACAGGCAAGTGTTTCAAAGCATTCAAGAAGGGTGGGAACACAGGGAAAATACAGCAGTCACTCAGGGCCCTTGAAAATCTGAGACGATAATAGTCTGCACAGGCAGAGTAAGTGCATAAAATACATTTAACAGTAGGGATATAGCAAATTCTGCAATTTTAACAGTACAATTAGGGGTGAAGACAAAGAACACACTTGAATAGGTCAAAAATGAAGAAAAAACTTTTTTGCACTCTCCTCTGGTTTCTGTAGCAAAAAATACAAAACACTCTAATTACACTACACGGTCTGGGTAGGTTCTTGATTTTTATAATTTTGACAATTGCGCATTTGATAAATCAGAATACAAATTGTGCATAACACTCATACAGAAAAAATGAAACACAACAATATCAACACTGATTGATCTTCCTAAATTGTGTGTCAACAGTAATAAATGGAACACACGTGGCACAGTGTAAAGGACAGCGTGTGCTAAAGAACAAATGGACATTTTACACAAGGACAACAAAACAAATGACAGAATGTTCTTTCAAAATAACAGTGACGATGCACTGTAGCGAAAAGGTGCGTCTACACCGGGGTGTTTCAGGCCGTCTATGTGGGCTTGATGAGCCTTGTGTCTGTCGCGGCCTTCATCAGGACGGGGGCTGTATGAGCGTGGAGTGCTGTAAATATGGAAAGGGAGAGGTAATAAGGGCAGTGCCAAAGTAGTTTTCAATGCAATAAATGCGCCATATAGATAAAAACATGGAGGAAACACCTTAGCTAAGTGGTTTAGTAAACCCTAGGCACGTGTAAAGGCGACCGTCCAAAGGTACTTGTCCCGAAGTGCTCCTAATGTCAGACAAAAAGGACATACTCAATTTTGTGTCCTAATGTAATGTGAACACATTTACAGCTAAAAAATGTGCTTAAAAAAGTCTTACCTCAAAATGGAGGCGGAAGTCAAAATCTAATCAGGCTTGGTCACATAATGCAGGGAAAGTCCTGTAAGAGAGCCTAATGTCAATTCTACGTTCAATGTTGATTACTCTATTTTTAGATTGCTTAAGTATAAGCTAGCGTATAGCTTGAGCTGTGTATCATACATTCTGCAAGCGATGCGGGCGGCGAGAGCTTTGCCACGCCTGGCTGACAATCGGGTGCAGCAGCTGGAAACAAGACTGCTGAGTCAGTCTGGGTGATCGTGAAGCCTGGAGACGTAGCGTTGCTAAAGCCGCTCCCGGGCTTCCGAACTATTTATATCGGCGGCCATTTTGAGAAAATATGGACCGTCGCTGGCCTGAAAAGGATGCAAACGTGGCCCTCAGCGTGTAGAATGCAAAAAAAGCAATTACTATGATTTTCCTAGTTGCTCTCCTAATTGTGGTAAAGTTTGGTGAAAAGCTTTGAATGGTTGCCACGGTTACCAATAGACGATCGTTAGTCACTGATCGGAGTTGGGTAAAAGAATGCTCTGAGGGCCCTAAATAGGTCTCCCTGTGAGTGTAAAATTATGGGGTTTGGTGAGGCACTCCATGTGGCATGCGTGATGACTAAAACTGATGCTGCAAAAACCGTGCCCTAAAATGTTAGCACTAATAAAATGAGCATTATTCCGTGTCTCAATATTCAAATTAGGCCTTTGAATATGTGGTGTATCATATTTGTGACAAGGGTAAAATCAATCCTTCATACATATTTAACTCAGCCTATATGGTCATAAAATGATTACAGTTGAAGACATTCAGTAAGCACAGGGACATAATGCCTAGGTACTGCTTGCAAACCATATATTGACATTGGCATTACTATATGTCAAGTGAGCGACATGTACTTCATAACTAGGTATACATATATCGTTGTTACCCTGGAGAAGATGGTAGTCCATGTCTATGTCTGATGTTATAAAAACGCTGGTGACATGACCTTGGGCCTCATTACGACCCAGGCGGTAAGTTACCGCCTGTGCCGTGACTTTACCACCATGGCGTAAACTACGTTTACGCCATGGTGGTCGGCGGACTTACCGCCCCATTCCGACCTTGGCGGGGCGGTAAGTCCCCAATCCCCATTTACCCTTCCCCATTCCCATTTTTGCCCCATAGGGCATAATGGGAGTGGGGAAGGCGTTAATTACGCCACCGTAAATTACGGTGGCGTAATTAACTCCATGGTCCCTTAGCGCCATGGATTTTAACACCTGCTAAAAGCAGGTGTTAAAAGCGCCATGGCGCTAGGGGACCTCGTAATTGGCGGTAAGGGGTCGGCGCAGCTAACGCTGGCGTAAACCCCTTACCGCCAGGGTCGTAATGAGGCCCCTTGTGTTTATAATTAATCAAGGTAAAGGTAATATCCCTTAGATATAAACGGACCAACATCACACACATATACTAGAAATCCCCTGTTTGTATGAAAGGGGCCAGATGACCAGTTAACTAGTTCAAGAAATGGAAAGGTTATTGGGCCCTGGGAGTGGTCAATCAAAATGGATCACAGGGGGCCGTATGGTGTGTCAAGTGGGATGGTAGGGGTTAAAATGGTAGGGGTTAAGAATGGGCATATCTTTTCATATTCTCGTAGAGTCTCTTGAGGACAGATCAATTACATGAAGGTTTTCCATTCAACTGAGATGTTGAGTCCTGTGCGTACCGTATCCAATTTATGAACCCAAAGCTGTTCTAGTTGGGTAAGAATTCTGTTCATATCTCCCCCGCGTTTGGCTGGTTTCACTTTTTGTAATATGAGCCATCTAAGATCTGTGTCTTTATGATGTTTCTTCTCGAAGTGCTCAACCAGGGGTTTGTCGGCAACCAAATTTCTTATACGGAAAGAGGATACCCTCTCAAATCCATCAAGCAAGCGAAGAAGAGAGCAAAATATACACCCAGAGAAATTTGCCTTGAGAACAAGCCGAAAAAAGACATTGGTAGGTTGGTATGCGTTACAACCTTCGGACCATTGAGCCAGTTAATACAGAGGACTATGAAGAAAAACTGGCACCTGGTGAAACAACCAGGTACACTGAACCAGACCCCCTGTTTTGCATTCAAGAAAAATAAGAACCTAAGGGACTCCCTGGTACACACATTCATCGAACCACCGCCACGTGTGGACAATACATTGTGGAACCTACCCCCGGTGTTGGGGCACTACAAGTGTGGGAAGTGCATTGCCTGCCTCTTTACCCTACAGAAAAAAAACATTTGAATACAACAACACCAGATGGATTATGTAAGACCACACCAATTGCAATACAAAGGGTGTGATCTACATAATACAATGCCCATGTGACCTGCTATATGTAAGAAAGCCCATTCTTGTTTCCAGATGCTGCACCCGATTGTCAGCGACGCGCGGCAAAGCGCTCGCCGCCCGATACACAGCTCGAGCTATACGCTAGCTTATACTTAAGCGATCTAAAAATAGAGTAATTAACATTGAACGTAGAATTGACATTAGGCTCTCTTACAGGAGTTTCCCTGCATTACGTGACCAAGCCTGATTAGATTTTGACTTCAGCCTCCATTTTGAGATAAGACTTTTTTCAGCACATTTTTTAGCTGTAAATGTGTGCACATTACATTAGGACACAGAATTGAGTATGTCCTTTTTGTCTGACATTAGGACCACTTCGGGACCAGTACCTTTGGACGGTCGCCTTTACACGTGCCTAGGGTTTACTAAACCTCTTACGTAAGGTGTTGCATCCATGTTTCTATCTACATGGCGCATTTATTGCATTGAAAACTACTTTGGTACTCCCCTTATTACCTCTCCCTTTCCATATTTACAGCACTCCACGCCCATTCAGCCCCCATCCTGATGAAGGCCGCGACAGACACAAGGCTCACCAAGCCCACATAGAAGGCCTGAAACACCCCGGTGTAGACGCACCTTTTAGCTACAGTGCATCGTCACTGTTATTTTGAAAGAACGTTCTGTCATTTGTTTTGTTGTCCTTGTGTAAAATGTCCATTTGTTCTCTAGCACACGTTGTCCTTTAGACTGGGCCACGTGTGTTCCATACTGTTGACACACAATTTAGGAAGATCAATCAGTGTTGATAGTGTTGTGTTTCATTTTTTCTGTATGAGTGTTATGCACAATTTGTATTCTGATTTATCAAATGCGCAATTGTCAAAATTATAAAAATCAAGAACCTACCCAGACCGGGGAGTGTAATTAGAGTGTTTTGTATTTTTTGCTACAGAAACCAGAGGAGAGTGCAAAAGGTTTTTCTTCATTTTTGACCTATTCAAGTGTGTTCTTTGTTTTATAAGTAGCCCCCCTGGACCGAATAGGTCATTCACCAGGAGCCCTGATCTATAATCAATTAGGGGTGAAGACAGGGGAGAAACAGACAGACAATCTTCAGGCGTGATGCGTAAGGATTGAACAAGTGCACAGAGGGTCACAGGGAGGAGAGGGTCAAGTGAACCCAGTTGGTTGAGACTGGAGTAAGTGCAGAGAGAGCCACTCTCATGGGTTAATTTCTCAGTGCGTTGAGTGTGGGTGGGGTGTAGGGCTCTGAGGCAAGTGCGAGAGAGGACTGGCAGGGGTGCTGGGGACCAGTGATACTCTGAGGTACACCAAGCGGCCAATCGCCATACTGCAAGGAATAGGAGAGAGAGAGAGGGAAAGGACAGAGAACTAGGTTAGTAGGGTAGAGGGAGAGAGACGTAAGAGGAGAAGAGGAAGGTCTTGAGGAGTTTCCTGAATTTCAGGAGATCCAGCTCAAGACGTAGTGAGGCAGGGAGGCTATTCCAGAGGGAGGCACCTGCTGAGGATAAGGATCTCCCACCAAATCTCTGCTTGGAGAACTGGCTCACTCCCAGAAGGTTGAAGGTAGATCAGGGGAGGGCTCATGAAGGACAGTATTTAGGTAGGCAACATTGAAGGTAGGAGGGTCCTAGGCCCAAGAAAGCCTTGAGGACAATGCAAAAGGTCTTGAATCTGATCCTTGCAGCCACTGGGAGCCAGGGTAGGGATTTCAACGCCAGAGAGAGGCAGTCCCTGGGCTTGGGGCCAAGAATAAGTCTTGCTGTTCTGTTCTGGATGATTGCAGAGGGCGCAGGGCAGAAGAAGGGAGGTTGAGGAAGAGGCTGTTGCAATAGTTCAGGCTGGAGAGAACCTGGGCTCTAGAGACAGTGAGCCTCTGGGGGGAAGTGAAAAAGGTTAGAGTACCCCTGAGGAGGTGTAGTTGATAATTAGACTTTTTAGAGATCTCTGAAATGTAAGAGGAGAAGGAGAGACTGGAATCAAAGATGACCCCAAGGTTTCTGGCTTCACAGGTGGGTGCAGGTGCAGGGCCAAAGAGGCCGGGCAGAGGGAAAGTGGGAAAGCGGGAGCAGGGGTCCCAATGCGAATGATCTCATTTTAGTGGCATTGAGGCAGAGATTGTTTGCAGCACACCATACCTATTCCACCACCTCTTCCAGATAGACCCTCACTGACATCCTCTTTGATATTCATTCACCAGATCTATGGACCCCTCATATGATCTGTGCCCTGTCTTGTCTTCTCCTCTCCCATCATTAATGTCTACCTAAATGGCACTGTCGTGGTCCAAGGGTCTCAGTCCAATCTTCTCCTCTTCGATAGGTGGTACCCTTGCCTCATCAACTTCCTTTCATCTCCGGCTGTGCACTTTTCTCTTCCCTTGGCTACCTTGCCCCCTCTTCCCTCCTCCTCTGCCCCACCTCGGGCTCCCTCCACACCTTTGCAGGGCATACCTCTGATTTATACCCCTCCCCAGAAGGTCTTTAAGGCCGGCAACCTTCTTCATTTTGCCACCCCCAACTCTCGCTATGCTGTCAAACACTCCTCTGACATCCGCCACCTCTTATTAGAACTTGATCTTGATGCCTCGGTCTTACCGAGACATGTTTCACCGCCAGCTCTGTCACAAGCTTTGACACTCTCCTCCCTGATGGCTACAAGATCCTCTTCGTGCCCAGATCCACCCGGCCTGGAGGGGGTGTAGCCCTGATCATTCCTGAGTGGATTCCTGCTTCTATCATCCCCACTCAGACTTACTCCTCTTTCGAATTCCTTGTCTGCAGGCTCTCTCTCTCTCTCCTAGCCACTCTCTTAAAGTTGCTGCTCTATACCGGCCCCCTGATAAAATCACCTCTTTTTCTTTCTGAGTGGGCAGACCTCTCCTCCTCCCTCCTGGCCTCAACCACTCAACTCCTCCTCCTTGGTGACCACAACATCCATCTCGATTCTCTCTGCTCCTCATATTTTCTCTTTCACAACCTCTGCGAGTCCCTCTGCCTCTCCAGTCTCCCCTCTGCCCGACTCACTCTGCAGGTCACACACTTCATGTCTTGATCTCCTCTGGCTTCCCCCTCTCAATTCCTGTGATCACCCCTCTCTCCTGGAGCGATCGCTGCCTCCTCTCCTCTCATCTTTCCCACTCTTCCCCCCAAGCCAAGCCTCCCCCAAGATTGCCACCTACCTTCTCGGACATCCGGCCCATGGTGCATGTGTCAGTTGAGGCTTTCACTGCCACCTTCTCTCCCCCCTCCATCCCTGGCTGACTCACACCCTGACACAGCCCTGTCCCTGCTCTACTCCTCTATTTCTGCTACTCTTGATGCTCTTGCCCCTGTCATGAGGATCCATCTGAAGTCCAAAGCCAAGTGAAATTCTTGGTATGATTCTGACCTAGCTACACTTAAACGTAAGTGGAGGGCAGCTGAGAGGAAATGGAGGTCTTCTTGTTCATCCTCCGACAAACTGGCTTGTCGCCAGCTCCAAAGGCAATACCGACTCTCTGTCCTATCACCAAGAAGAGAGTCCATATTCAAGCCCGTGTCTCTGTGGCATCTAACAACTCAGTCAAACTCTTTAAAATCTGCAAGGGGCTGGTCAATCCTGCTGCAGTCTCTACCCCTCCTCTTGCCTCGCAGGCTCTTTGCAATGCCCTTGCCTCTCACTTTATCTCTAAAACCCAGGACATCCTGTCCACACTCTCCTCCCCCTCCTCTCCCCTCTCCTTCTCTGCTTGCTGACCCTCCTTCAGCCACGCCCACTCACTTTCTCATCCTTTCCACTTTTCCTCCCTGATGAGGTTGCTAGACAAATCCAATCTATGGAAGCCTCATCAAAACAGGTTCATCCCTGTTCCTCTAAAATCATCAAGGACCACGTTGATACCCTCGCTCGGGTCCTTGCCTATTTTTGCAACCGCTCCTTTGCCTCAAGATCCTTCCCCTCTCCTCTGAAGCACTCCCTTGTGCATCCTCTACTCAAGACCCTACAGCTGATCATTCTTGTCTGGTTAACTATCGCTCAATTTCCATTACTCCCTTTTTGGGTAAACTCATGGAAAAGCTGGCTATCTCTCAGCTTAACCTTCACTCCAATTCTGTTGGCTCTCTCCATGACCACTCTCCATGACCACCAATCTGGCTTCAAAGCTGCCAGAAGCATGGAAACTGCTCTCCTGAACATCTGTGAAACTCTGCTCCCCAACCTTGACTCTAACATTCTGTCTGGCCTCATCCTACTCAATCTCTCCTCTGCCTTTGACATGGTCAACCATATCACCCTGCTCAACTGTCCCCACGATAACCTGGGTATCACCGATCAGGCTCTGGCCTGGCTGACCTCTTTCCTCTCTGATTGACCCTCCCAGGTCCAACTTGGGTACTTCCTATTATCTATCACCCTCTCTACATGTGGGGTTCCGCAGGGATCTAATCTCTCGCCCTGGCTTTTCAACCAATACCTTGCAACTCTCACCCACTGCATTGCCATTTTCTGCTCAAATTTCCAGTGCTATGCTGGCGACACTCAACTCATATTCAGTCTTCCCTCGGCCACCTCCTCTCCTTCTCTCATCTCTGATTGCCTAACTGCCATTCAAGATTGATGTGCTGCCAATGATCTTTGTCTAAATGCCAACAAGACTGAGATCCTCCTATTCGGTACACCTTCACCATCCTTTCCCCTCACTCTCTGGCCGGCCTCCCTTGACCCTCCTCCTACCCCTACCTGCGAGGCTAAGAACCTCAGGGTCATTTTTGACTCCACGCTTTCCTTCTCCGCCCACATCTCTGACGTCTCTAAAATGTCAAACTTCCTACTTCACCTCCTCAGAAGTACTCTGCCTTTCCTTTCCTTCACCCAGAAGCTCCCTGTCGCCCAAGCACTGGTACTCTCTAGGTTGCACTACTGTAACAGCCTCTTTCTATATCTACCTGCCTCCACTCTCCGCCCTTTAAAATTAATCCAGAACAGGACTGCAAGACTTTTCCTTGGCCTCAAGCCCTGAGATCATATCTCTCTGGCTCTGAAATCCCTTCATTGGCTTCCAGTGGATGCAAGGATTACATTCAAAACCCTCTGCATTGTCCACAAGGCTTTCTGGGGCCTAGATCCAAAATACCTTCAACTATCCCTCCGTAAATACCTCCCCTCCCGAGCTCTTAGCTCCTCTACCTCTAACTCCCTCAGGGTCAATCGTTTTTTAAAGAAACCAGCAGGGGGTAGATCTCTGTCTTCGGCTGGGGCATCCCTTTGGAACAGCCTCTCTGCAACTCTGAAACTTGGGGAGAACCATCTCTGGTTCCGGAAGCACCTCAATCCCTTCCTCTTTGCTTCTGCCTTTGCCCTCCTTCTCCCCTGCTGATCTGTTTTTCTCTCTCAACACTGTGCAGCTGGCCACCCTCTGTTCTCCGGACCCAGGTAACTGCTCACCCTGCCACCCTATAGCACTGCCTCCGAGTCACCCCTTGCACTGGAGTCTGTATCTATACCCTTACAGTCACCCACCCGTTTTTCTTCTGCACTTATTCAGACATACTCTGTCTGCTAAACCCAGCACTTGCCACTTGCTGGCTGCACTACCACTGTTTCTTGTCTTTATTTATTTATTTATTTATTTATTATTTATCTGTTTTCTCCTATGCTCCGCACTTTCCACTTCTCCCGCTTCAATGCACTTTTCCCTCTTTTCCCTATCCCATGCACTTGCGTGTTCTCAGTTTCACTGGGCCTAGTAAGCTCGTTGTTTTTGTTCTCCCCCGTTCCCCCCTTGCCTTGTCGCGCTCTGAAACACTTTTGTATGAGCGCGATATAAATAAAAAATCAATTCAATTCAATTTAGCAGAACTGAATAGCAGACAGACAGTCATGTCAGACATATTGGACTGCTTCATTCTAGTATATCTGGACAACATCCTGATCTTCTCTGAAACCCTTGAAAAACACGTACAACATGTATGCATTGTTCTTCAAAGATTAAGGGAAAGTGCATTATTTGCGAAACTAGAGAAATGCGTCTTCCATGCCTCCTCAGTCAACTTCTTGGGATTCGTTCTTACCCCAGAGGGAGTCCAAATGAGCAACGCTAAACTGCGAGCAGTGCTTGACTGGCCGGTTCCCACTACCGTAAAAGCCCTGCAATCATTCCTGGGCTTTGCAAATTCCTATAGGCGATTTATTGCCTCGTTTTCAGAGGTAGTAGTTCCACTAACTCGTCTTACCAGTCCCTCTGTTCTGTTTGTTTGGAACGCAGAGGCAGAAGCAGCATTTCAATCCCTGATGGAAGTCTTTACCTCAGCTCCAGTCCTGCAATATCCGTATCCGTCCCAACCATATATCGTGAAGCCGACGCTTCCATGGTCGCTATCGGCTCCATCCTTTCGCAAAAATGTCCCACAATGCACCATCTACATCCGGTGGTTTATTACTCTAGAACCCTCTCAGTTTATGAAAGAAATGACACGATTATGGAAAGGGGGCTGTTGGATATTAGAGCCGCTTTTAGGGAATGGCGACATCACTTGTTGGGTACTCAACATCCTATCACAGTGTATTCTGATCATCCTAACCTGCAGGCTCAATCACGTGCCAAATGTACCAACGCACACCCGATCTGTTGGCATTTATTTTTTGCCATGTTTGACTTCATAGTCACCTACCATCCTGACACGCTACATGGCAAGGCTGACGCGCTGTCCAGGAATGGAGGGCTGGAGTTACCGCACACCAAAACCCTGGTCCTGCCAACAAACTCAGTGGACTGTGTTTTTTCGGTCTCTCCTTCTTTACTTGACAGCATCCGATCTTGGCTGAAAAAACATCCATTTCATACTAGTATACAAAACGCTCAAGTCATTAACAGTTTACTGTATATCCATGATCGTTTATACATTCCAGATAACAACACATGTCTTTTGGCATCCAAATGGTCCCACAATGCCAAGCTTGTATCCCATCCAGGTCGACAGAAGACCCTAGAGTTACTACAAAGATGGTGTTGGTAGCCTCATATGAAAAAAGACGTCATGAATTACATCCTGAAATGCGCTGCTTGCTCTCAGTGTAAAATCATCCAGGGAAAGCCAATGGGCTTGCTGCAAGCAATGCCAATATCACACAACCTTTGGTGCATGGTTTCTATGGGCCTTTTGGCGGAAATGCCACTGGTACAAGAAATGACCACCAATCTGGTAGTGGTTGATGCATTCATAAAAATAGCACGCTTTGCCCCCTACCTAGGAGTACCCCCGGCCTTGCAGCTTGCTACTCTGTTCTTCGACCATGTTGTTCTGTTTTTCGGTCTACCCTCTCTTATAGTCACAGATCGTTGATCGCAATTCACATTGCGCTTTTGGCTGGCTCTAACTAAATCTTTGGGTACTGATGCACGCTTTTCCTCTTCATACCATCCCCAAACAGATGGCCAGTCCAAAAGAGCCAATGCCACCATGGGGCAGTTCCCATGGTGCTTATGTTAACAATACTAATCCGATTGGCTTTCAGTATTAGGTGCAGCATAATTTGCTTACAACAACTCCCAACACTCTTTGGTCGCTGTTCCCTGTTCTTTGCTCTGTATGGTCAACATCCCTGTATTCTCCCACACATGCTGTCTAGCCCGGTGCATGTGCCGGCTGCTAATGCTGTGGTTCGCTCCCTGTCCAAGATACATACAGCCGTTCCTCTCCATCTACACAAGACCCAGGGACATATCAAACAACAGGCAGATTCACATTGGCAACTGGCCCTTTCCTATCAGCGCAGGGATAAGGTTTGGATAGCAATCAAGCATCTACGCCTCGCAGGAAAGTGCAAACAACTGCCTCGGTATGTTGGTCCGTATCTAGTGGACAAGTGTATCAACCCCATCGCTTATCGCATCAGGGTATCTTCGAACTGGCACATCTACCCGGTTTTTCATGCCGCCCTGTTGAAACCTTTTCTGGCCGGTACCAGATTACCTGCTAAACCCGCTCCCATTTCAGTGCATGGGGAGGATGAATATGAAGTACAGGCCATTCTTTGGTACACGGTGTCATGGTCCCAGTAAATGAGCACAGTTCCCATTTAGGCATACAGGAGAAGCAAGGGACATCACATCAGTCAACAGTGGGTAAAAGCATGGCACAAATGGCATTTGTACCATTCATAGCATGTGCACCCATAGGCTCTCATAGTGCTTACAGTGGTTTCATACACTAAACATGGCAGCCGCTAGGTCCATTGATAACTTACAGCACAGTCTATACCTATTGCAGAGGGAGCTACTTAAGCCCCACCTCCACTGGTGCGCTCGCTTCGCGTTTGCTCCACTGACAGCAGGTAATGCTACCGGCGTCTCTCCTCACAGAACCTATCAAAGGAGAAAAACAGAGACATTAGTTTTCACAGAAAAACAACAGAATTCCATAGTTATTGAAAAAACGTACCGAAACAAAGTATTTCCGAAGCAATTCTTCAGTCAGCTGTTTTTGTTCATAGCCGCAGCATCTTCTGTCACAAGTTCCCTCACAGCCGCAGCATCTTCTTCGCAGCAGTCTTCGTTCGCGGTGGCAGTACCTTCATTCAGAAGTTTCCTCAGCAGACTCTGCATCTTCCGAAGGTATTTCTTCTTCAGTTTTCTGAAAACCTGCAAACAAAAGGTATTTCATTAACGAACAAACTTAATAGAAAAAAAAATAAGTTTAAATACGTTACGTACCTGAAGTTTCTTCAAGTTTTCACCCCTTAGGTATTACTGCGCTCATCCCTGAAGGCTGCAATTACTCCGTGTAGACGAACTTACGTTTGTTAAATGTTTCTTCATTCCGAGTAATGTCGCAGTCATTCCACAGCCATTAACCTCTCCGAAATCCAAGAACCTGCAAGATTAAGGGAAAATATTAGAAAGAGAGATCTCTCCAATATAGGGACTAATCAAAATCTAACGAACTATAATATTTTCACCAAATATTTACCCAAGACAACTCTAGAAAAGCAATGACATTCTAAAGACAAGAGTTTATTGAACACTGCAGCCTTCCAAGTTAAAAGTTCTTCGTTCCAACGCGCCCCTGTATAATACAGGATGGAGAGCTCCACAAAACATGAACACAGGTGAGAAGGGAGGGATTACCAAAGGCACACTGCTATACAATAATTTCCCAGAAAATAGATATTATAGTAGTTCTATTGTTATTATTGTCGTTTACACAGAAAAGGACTACGAAAAGTGCCCAAGTAACAGATCCGCTGGCTGAGAAGGCATTACGCTCCCGAGCAGTCCAGGCAAGCATTACACGAGGGTTGTAAGGGGGGGGTCGGTACTATTTGATTGATTGGAAGGGTTACGAGCCGGAAGACAGAACCTGGGAGCCTGCTTCCAATGTACATGCTCACCGGCTTCTGCAGGCATTTCCTTCATCAGTTCTGCACGTTTCCCGGGGACAAGGTCCTTTGGGGAGGGGTATTGTCACAGCCTGTTCCTTCTCCATGGTGTCACTTACCCGCCACGCCATATAGTCCATACCGTGGTGCCTGCTGTGGCTCTTGGGACAACGCTCGGCACGTCGGCATTGCGCACTACAAATCCCAGGGATCCAAGAGCCTCACCCACGTGACAGGTCATGTGTCCAATCCACATACGCCACCCGGAAGCAGCCTACATAAGCATGCGTAACTTGCCAGGCGGCACTCTATAACTGTTGCGTTCCGCCCGGCAAGCAGCTTCTTACGATTTATTTTCTTTCACTACTTCTTGCTTGGCTCCCGACTTCATCAGCATTTTTTGCATCCAGACTTTGCTTTTGCCTCATCCTTGTCTGTGTCAGGTGCTCGACCCCTCAGAACTGATCTTCCGGTCCACCGATTGAACTTTGCCTAATCCATGTCTGTGTCTGGCGCTCCACCACTCAGAACTGATCTCACGGTCCCCCGATTGAACGTTGCCTCATCCTTGGTTGTTTCTCGGCCCCCTGGGCTTGATCACCTGGTATCCCTTGACCACAATTTTGCCTCTGGACTGCTTGTTGGATTCTTCCTCACCTCGCTCTGTGGATTCTCGCTTCCATACCTACCCTGGATTAGCTTGTCTCCAGCATCTGTGTGTTTGAACCCTCCTGGAACTATTCTTTACACTGGGCTAAAAGAAGTTTGTGTTGGACCTTCGACCGTCTGGATTAAGAACTTTCTGCCTTCTCCCTAGATTGCGCCCTCATGCCGTACGGGTCAGGTAAACTTGCTGTTGTACAGATCTTACACAGGACTCTTCTGGGTGCTTCTTTGGAACTTCCTGCTCTCTAGGTTTTTTCTGGCAGCTCACCCAGTAGGTATTTCCTTCTTCATCATCATCGAAACAGGTAAGAGCGGGATATTGTCTGAGGAAGGTGTTTGTTGTGTTGTGTACTATCATCTATGGTATTGGGATATAACATTGTATCTTTTTCCTCCCTTCTAGCTCTGCTGTTGCTCCTGCCTTTTCATCTGAGCCCCAAGACTGACAGTGGCCATTTGGCCTTCTGCAGGCTGCGCTCTTGGGAGGAAAGTCTCCCTGTGAAAGGAGACCCCAGTCTACAGTCCATACTGGGGTTATTAGAGGAAGACCCTGACAAGCGGTATATTGCAGCCAAATGAGAATTTTGATGGAAGCATGATGTAGGCAACTCGTGGCCAAGAAGAGCAACTACCCCAGAATTTAGAGTTTCAGTTTTGTGGCATGTTGATGTGGTAAAACCATAGGAGCCATTCCGTGAGGTTGAGCAAGGTCAAGTCCTGGTGAAGTACCGCTCCTTTTTCCCTAAACAGCTGGTTGTACACTGGTGAAAGCTTGATGGGGCGGACCGCCAAAAAGAGCCAGAAGCTCAGAGAACCATAACTGCATCATCTATGCCGGTGCCACAAGGATCAGCCTGCACAGATGGTGTTTAGCTATGTGCAGGACACTCGGTGTTACCAGAAACAAGGGAAAGGCATATAGGAATCTCCCATTCCATGGAAATGTGAAGGCATCCCCGGGTTCGGTGACTGCGGAAATCTGCTGGTGAATGTGACGCCTCTGGAATTGTCTTTCATGACAAAGAGTTCTATCTCCTGTATCCAGATGTTCAGAACAGGAGTTACATTTATCTGTGGAGGAGTTCTCATTCATTGCAGGAGTGGAGTTCTGTGCTGAGGGAATCGGCCACAGAGTTGTGAGATCTACTGCCAGTGGGAGTCCTGGAACTCCTGGAAAGGGGTGCATGCGGAGTCTTCAATGTTTGATAAGTGGGATGCATGAAGACATCATGCCTCGATAGCATGGACTTTATTCTGTAGACTTAAGAGGTAGCGGTGGAAGTGACAGTGTTGAGGTGCACACCTATGAACAGCATTTGCTGTGATGGGGTCATAGATGATTTTCCTTAATTGAGCGAGGAGTCCAAGGATGTGAGACAGGCTTTCATGGCTTCTGTGTGCTGCAGTCCCAGGTACAGGTAAACATGGATACCCGATTTTATGAGGTTTGCTGCAGCAGGACCCAAGCATTTCGTGAACATCCATGGAGCAGACTTGAGGCCAAAGGGAAGAAACTTGAATTGGTTAAGGCACCCTGTTACTGTGAAAAGTAGGAATTTGCTATGGCGACAGTGAATGGGTATATGGCAGTAAGCGTCCTTTATGATTTTTCTCTCTGCTGATAAAGGAATCCTTCCTTCATTTTCTCAGTGGGAGGAGGTCAAACATGTTGGCTGCTCTCATCATGGTAGCTTGTAATTTCATCGGACAAGAGTCTCTGAGAGTAAGCTCCTCCGGTTCGCCAACTGCAGGCACCAGAACATGAAACTTGTCTGAATTGGAGGAGCAGGTGCAGACTGAGTCTGGGGATACATCCGCATGAGAATGAGTGTTTGAAGAAACATCTCGAAATGGGCGCTCATGGTATAATGGCACTATAGCAGTCATTGGGTCCGGTAGCGGAGGGATGGTGGGAAACCTTGTCTGAAGTTTCGACACTAGCGTCTGAAGGGTGGACAATATTTTTGGATGTGATTGCGAGGAGCCTGGCTCATCCATTGCAGTCAGTGCTAGTGTGGAAAGCAATGGTGCACGAGGGGGCTGAACAGAAGATATCCCTGATAGTTTGTTTTCCTCCTCTCAAAACAGGTGTCAATAGTGTCTTCAGGAAACACATTGGGTTGCCCAGGCAAAATAGGTGGTACATAAAGTTGCAGCGTAAACAGCAGCTATTTAGAACTAACTGGAGACCTCAGCGGTGCAGGAGATGACAATTGACTTTCTTGACGAAGGGTGCACAAGTGAGGCCGGTGAGGAAGCAACAATGATGATGTCGACAGTGCTTTAGACGCAGAAAACGTGGTGGTTGTCGTTGAGGTGTTGCTCATCTGACTCGTCGATGGAGAAAGCTTGCAATATTTTGAGCTTTCAGTTATCGATTCGAAAGCCATTGAAGTGGTCGTTGACAGCTTCTTGGACAAAAGTGCTTTGGATGACGATGATGTCTTTTGGGTGCCATGACTCATGGACCTGAGAGTGTTTGGCGGCTTTGTTGACAGGGTTGACATCAAGGATTTGGTTGAAGATGATGACCGAGGATTCCCAGCCTGACAAAGGGGAATATTCTAACAGCATGCAAATCTATGAAAGATCCAGTGCTGGAGAACACAATTTACCTTCTATAGTTACATGAGGTTTGGTGGCATATATACTCATGTTCCTATTATTAACATGACACCTAAAACAGCAAATATTTAGTTCTGCTAAAATAACAGAAAGAGCCATTAGCGATAACATTACTGGGATGACAGGTTTATCGTTTATACCTTCCGATACTCATAATACAGAAAAGAATTGCATAATGTGTCATACCGGTGAGCGACATGGAATGCTTGCTTTTCCTCAACAAACACTGTCTTTAAAACGTGCAACTGTTTCTTTACATAGGTAATATTTTTGACTTGGGGTAAAACCAATAGACGATTTACAAACCTATGTGGCAACAACATGTACCAGTTCACTGGCATCTCATAGTCCATCTTACCGACCTAGACCTCTCCATCGGAATGAGAAGATGTTTGTATCTAGTAGTTGTCAAAAGCAAGAAATGTATGTCCACGGAAGGGGTCCCATGAGCCCAGGCACAACTATCATTGACCTCGAATTGTTCAATTCCTTGTACCGAGGTTCCAGTTACACATACCTCCCAACAAATTATATTTCCTCCCAACATTACCTGACTTGGTTCCATCTTTTATACATTACAGCTGGAATGGTTTGACGGGCTACAACAAGCAATAGTTCCTTATCCTATCAACACATGTGGCGTTATCCCTCGTGCGCTGAGCAGGAATTGGGCTGATTGTCCAGGAACATTTACTTGCCAGACATCACAGTGCAAGCTCAGTCCCAGATGGACCCTGCTCACATACCCATATAAATCTGACATTGTGGGGTTCACACTTCATCAACTGACCCCCAAGCTTGAAACAAGCACAACATCCTTTGACAGCTCAAGCTGCTGCATTTCTACAGCTTTATCCATGGTCACACCTCTGCAGGAACTCCAGATCTGTCTGTGATCTTGTGTGGCCAGACCTGATGTAATAAATCCTCGGAGATTCTAAGTAGCTGTCCATTCAGGAAGTCTTGGACTTCTGCACAGGCTAATTCGCACTTCATGTAATAACAAAATGATGTTCTAATATGAAGCTTTCAAAACAATTAAATTCATGTGTAATATAATCACCCATGTGAGGTGTACACAGTTTATTTCCCTTCTAAAGAGCTTGCAGTTATTTCATAACACAATTCAATACACATTGTTGTGTTGGGCGTTTCTCATTGCCC
Source organism: Ambystoma mexicanum (assembly GCF_040938575.1). Classification (NCBI taxonomy): domain Eukaryota; kingdom Metazoa; phylum Chordata; class Amphibia; order Caudata; family Ambystomatidae; genus Ambystoma; species Ambystoma mexicanum. Next base: position 522,422,538 of record NC_090940.1, read on the forward strand.
ACATTATTTATTATATATTTTTTTCCAATCATTATTGGAGCTGTCCGAGCCCAATGTTTGTAACTCCTCGTGGCTCTTTTGCTCGATATTGCCTATTTTTGTGGGACTTTTTTTGAAGCAAAATACAAATCATATATAGTGAAAGTGCAAAAGTGAACAAAATGTGAAATAACAATACAGAGTTTTAAGGAAGTCCATAATTAATATACATTTACAATCATACAGTAAAAGACACTAAAATACATGCAATTCAATCCTAGCCTCTACATCTATATTTTTTTTGTGTTATTACTTGTGTATAATCACCTTGTGATTTTTACATCTATTATGTATTTGTAGGGTCAGAGTAGACACATTGTTTATATAATGTTGGCAGGGTTGTACTATTCTCCCCTGGTGTTCCTAATCCGTGGCAATAAAATGAGGCCTGTTGTAGTTTTGTTGTTCATCACAATAGTCTGTATGGCCAATCCTTCGCACTTCATAGCTTTTCTGGGAAAGGAGACATTGAAGGTGAGGGCCATCAGTAATTCTTAGTAATTGTGCTCAAGGCAGATATTATTCTCAGTTCTCCAATGTTTATATCTGTGTTGATCATCCGTGCCCCAGTGATAAGTCCCGTTACCTATTCTAAGGAGCCCATATGGTCACTAAGTGATTGTCCCCTGCCCACATTCGTTTGTATTCTTCCTCCCCTGAACTTCCTGGGTGCTGCCTGTACTGTGTTGAGCTCTATGTTATCATTTTGTGATTTAGAGGTTGGAACCACAGTGGGTAAGCTCTAAAAATTCTTTGTTTCATCGTGAAAGCTGGGAGACACAAACATTAGCCCTCAGTATGATTCTGCCGGTAGCCATGCCGTCATGAATTTTCTGGCACCCGGCAATGGGGACTTACCGGGACATTACAGCCTCGATGGTCCCGGTAATTCCCCATTGCCGGGTGCTGCAAAATATTACTCCCCATTCCCGTTTGAGACCTATTGGACTCAATGGGAATGGGAAGGACGGATGCACCGGCACCATTCATGAATGTTGCTGGTGCATCCATCAAGGTGTGCAAGCGGGTGCTGTTCCGCCCACCAGGTCAAACCTGGCGGGCTGAAAGGCACCCGCTCACAGAACTCGTAGTTTGCTGGTCCGGAAACAACGATACCGGCAAGCTTAACGGTACTGTTGTTTCCGGACCGGCAAACTTTTAATGAGGCCCATTGTTTCCTTGGCATGAGAATGTTTTGCCAGGAACAATTTTTCTGAAACTTTGTGACTTCCCTAACACTAAGATTCCAGAACGGAAGACAAGCTGGCAATATTGTGCTCATGGAGCCACAGGGTTCGCCGCAGGTCCCTCTAACTTCATGGAGTGATTTTCTTGGACAATTGGGTGAAGCTGTAACAGTATAAAACATTTTCTATCATTGTCGAGGGCAGAGAAATAATTTCCCTAAATGGGAACGTTTTATTTTACTGTGCTGGAGTTTTGGGTCTGCTTAAGGAAAGCTTGATGCTCTCCCAATGGATGAGAAGATTGATAAACATTGCTGTGCACATTATCATTAGAGGTTTTGGCAGGACCTACACTGAAGGACTAGTAGTGTGGGAGGACGGCAGGCCCTTACGACTGGCCTGCGCTGGCACCTGTGATTGTTATCTGGTATGTGGTTGGGCACAAGGTAGGTTGACAAGGGAGATCCTGCCTCAAAGCCCTGAGCTCAGAATCCACTGGCACAGGGTGTCACCTGGCCCCTTTAGTCACTACCATGGCAGTCCATACTGCTAAGCAGGGGGAGATGTAAGAGGGAGATACATGGGAGACGGGCAAGTATGCTTGCTCCCCAAAAGCCTGACACAGGCCCTGCTGACTGTACTACTGTTTTGAGAAAGGAAGCTGATGGTTCTAGGATCTTTAAGACTCCCAGGTTATGGTGCACTGAAGGTCAGTGTAGTCTGTTTCCCAAAGTAGATCCCCCTGCTATGCTCATTGACCCACTGGCTGGTGGCAACTCCTTTTTGTTTTTTCTAAAGCTGAATTCTGCTAACATTTTGAGATCCGGGAACAAAAGCGTGTTCCATGCAGGTACCCATTAAAAAGGTGGCCTGAACTAAGGAGTCTATGTGAGATTGCACAACTCGGTGGTGTTTACCAAGTGAGCATGGAAACACGTGCGGGCCATTTATGGGCATGCCCTTCCTGAAACTCCTGGTTGGGAGCTAAGGGCCACTATATGTAAATAGTTGGATGGATGCATGAGTGACAGGAGTTGACTACTAAATTAATAGTCTCTTTGTTTGCCCAGTAAGACACCTAGGAGAAGTTTGACTATTGAAACCAACCCTGATTGGGTGGTGTCCAAATTATTGAATGGTCCAGGTTTGTTGCCTTACTTGTGATCCCCCAGTTGGATTAAATAATCATTTGCCATACAGGCCTGCACCATCCTTGTTACTTTTCCTTAGCTTCTTTTATTCTAACTGCACTACTCTGAGAGAAAACATCCAAGTGCAACCCACTTCTGGGAGATGGAAAGGGGGAGCCATATTTTTCTGTCCCTGCATGAACTTAGTCAAATATGTGTATATAACTTAAGAAGTAAGAAACATGGACAGGAAATTGGTGTTGCAAGCTGTGCTAGGACCAAGTAAGCCTATTATTGACAGCCCCATTGATAAAAGACATGGAAGTATGACTTTTATGGATAGACCTGCAAAATTGCTTACCTTCACTACCTCAGACATTCCCAGTAATTAGGCTCTGCTGCCATGCCACTTTTAGGTAATCCTTCAAACGAGGTACTTTGCCCTGCTTGCCCAAGGCCCAATCCCTTCCCTGACATCCTTGAATGGACCTGCAGTCAAAGCAGAAGACATTCTTTGGCTATGTAACTCAATGCATGCAAAATAATAAAAGCACTGATGTTTGATTCCTTTCTTTTTATGTTAAAAAATCCTGATCTCTAGCTTCTGAATTAAAAGCACATGACTTGTTTGGACAATATTGCCAAATATATGCATAATATAAATAAAAGCAATCTTGAAACTGCTGCAAAAACAACACTTTACTTTGGTTAGCAAAACATAGTCACCATTTTGCAATCCATTCTACCGTCAGATTACGTTTTCAAACAAAAGAGGTTAAAAAAATCTGTTGTAAACAATACTTCCCCAAACTAGAGGTGGGATGATATGTAGTTTGAGACTATTCCTAAATCCTGACTTGACCACTTAACCGAAGTGTGTGCACCCTGGCAAAACATTTGATCGCTACAAGATACGTTTCTTTTTTTGTTTACATTTACCGTTTTTACTTGTGATGAAAGTGAAGGTGATGGTGACTGCTTAGTGATCTCTGCACTCTTGAAGATTAATGAATGACCTGCCAGTGTGTGTAAAGTAATTCACCAAATGCATTCAAAATCAAAGAGCTCGCCAGGCCATCAGCTTCACTCCCCCAGGGGCTTGTCAGCCATAAGTTGTTGTATGGCAGACTCATCTCTCGCAGTGCAGTAACACTTCCTTCTCAAGCTCTCCGCTCATCCACCTCCAACTCGCTCTGAGGGTCAGACGCTTCTCCAAGCAGAGAGTGGGAAGCAGATCTCTCTCCTCGGCTGGGGTCTCCCTCTGGAACAGCCTCCCTGCCTCTCTCAAACTTGAGCAGAACCACCTCCGGTTCAAGAAGCAACTCAAGACCTTCCTTTTCAATTCACTTTCTCTCTTCCTCTCCTCTGCTGATGTACCAGACAGCTCCACGCACTGGTCACCTGGCCACACTCTGAACTCGGGACCAGGCTCTTGCATGTCCAGATCCCCTTGCACTGCCTCCGGGCTCCCCCAGCACTTAAGGGTCTGTATCTGCAACCCTACAGTTTCCACTTATGAGCCACCTTCTGGCTGCACTTATTGTGTTACCTGCACTCCCCCCGCCACTGGCACTTCTCCCCTCCCACTTCCCTGTACTTGCACGATCTGAATGACACATGGCTAGTAAGATCGTTGTTCTGTCCTCCTTTTGTTTCTCCCTCCTTGTCTTGTCGCACATAGAAACACTTGTGTAGAGGCGCATTATAAATGACTTATCATATCACATCATATCACAGCAGTGTTCTAGCGAGTCTCTGTCTCTCCGGCTGAAGACAATGGTGTGAGGGCATGGCTATTCCGCACCCTCTTACAAATAATGAATACTCCTTAGAGCGCACACATTTGATCACCGAGCACAGCCCTTGGCGTCGGTCAGAGGGACAGGGACTTCCTCAGTGGGGTACAGCTGCGTGTTGTTACACAGCAAGGGCTGTCAGTTCTCTAACTCTAAGGTGTGATGCAACAACACACAGCGAGCCACTCAGTCATGGGCTAAGGGAGGTGCGGGGGCTGGAGTCTGGGGTGAACTGAGGATACTCTGGGTTGCCATAGCTGGGTTGCCATAGCTGCTGTGTTGCGGAGACTGCAAATTCCGGATATGTGCACACTCTGGGCATTGCGTTCACCTAAAAAAGCACTTCCAGTGCTGCATGACGCACAGATAGTGGTGCATGTTTAAGGGTGGCGGAGACAGAAAAGAGTAGTATGCTGCTGGCACCAATCTGCCATGTCTCTCTCCCCCTCGGCTCCCGACCTACTCCAGTCTAATTGTTTTTCTTGCCTGGCCAAGGGTTCAGATCCAAGATCTGGCGAGACACATTTTGCCAGATCTTGGATCTAGCAAAATCGGGCTCAATAGGCAGTGCTGAGTAGTCCATACATAATAAGATCATGAAGCCTACTGGAAGTCAAGTCTCGTTTCTTAAGTATTTGTGAAAAAATAGGGATAAAAGATGACCAGAAGAGTACATTGTTAAGGCCCTTTAACTCGGAGGTCTTGGAACACAGAAGCATTGTACTTGCTGAAAGAAATCATACAAATCTGAGCGTAAGATCTACCTTTGATGATGTTGATGAACGGTACGGTACATCTCGGCTATTGAACACACCATGGCTTAATGACACATCGAGTCTGAAAGAAATACATGATCACGGAGTAGAACATCAACCTCTTCTTCGCTTATAGCTCTCCGCCTCGTATTAAAATGATTGGTTAAATGAAATGGCAAAACAGCAGTGGAAGTAAAAGAACAAACATGGTGTAATGCTACATGCCATTAATAGTTTATATAACTTCCTGGCAGCAAACAAGCCTGGAGAATCCATGGGAGAAAGGGTGGTTTCCTGCTCTACACCACATGGAAACGGGGACATGTACATGGCACACGTTATAGCTGTTTGCCAGCTAGCAGGACAGAAGTAGATGGGGCCTATGAAGTAGTTAGCTAAAAGTTAGTTACAATGACAGAAAGAGAGAGAAGGGTGAAACCACATATGCAGACAGGAGGCAAAGACTTAAGGAGTATGTGGACATCAGACAGCTTACTAATGCAGAAGCTGTCAGTGAGAGGCAACCTTTACAAAAAGTCCAAACCCAACAAAGTCAATATAGGAAGGGAAAAACCTGCGTGGATAACTCAAGTAGCGAAGACTTGAATAATATAAAGGAATATATCTATAGTAAAGTACAGCAACAGAGGAATTCTTTGAGTAAGAATGGGAAATATTTAGGAGTGAGTGAGCTAAGACATTCAATGTTTTTAGATCATGAAATGGAAATGACGAAATAACCTGAAATGAATGAAAATCAGCATGCATGCCTCTTCTGATTACAACTATTTAACGCAAGTCTTTTCGCAAATCATTCAATATGGAAGGGGGACAGATATCTTCAAAACTGTGTGGTTGATGAGGGAAGAAGGGGGCCAAGGGGGCGAACTGGTCCTTTAAACGGAAAAGTGTATTATTATTATTGTATTTAATGTCCGCTTGTTAGGCACTTATACAGTAAGTAAATCCTGTTTCAAAGCGCCCACAGGGCAACCACGGAGGGAACATGGGAATGATACACATTAACATACACAAAATATTAAACACAGTGATGGGAAATAAAAAGTAAAAACCTACTATGCTTTGTGAGTATTCAGAACGTGCAAGTGCAGCAAGGAATAGGGCAGTGAGAGCAGGTGCTGGAGTGTCTGTGCTCGTGGGTGAGCCACAGATTAAGTGCAAGCTATGGTAAGTGCTACACAGCCTGATGCCGCGTTGGGTGGAAAAGTGAGAGGCTCCAGGAAGGAGAGTGTGCCGAGGCAAGTGCTGAGGTAGGCAGAAGCTGGGGAGAATCAATGTGGGAGGTCAAGGGGGTAGTGGATGTATGAGGGCCCTGGACACCAATCACACCAATTGTGAGATTAGCAGAGGAAAGAAGAAGGGAAGGAGGAGGTAAAGAGGAAAGTGTTGAGGAGATTTTGGAATTTAAGAAAGTCCTGTTCTAGACGCAGAGGGAGGGGAAGGCTGTTCCATAGGAGGGAGCCAGCTGAGGAAAGCGATTGACCTCCTGCCCTCTGTTTAGTGAAACGCTTTACACACAAAGAGTTGTTGCCAGAGGAACGTCGGCGTCTAAAGGGAGTGTATTTAGTAAGAGGGAGTTGCAGATGGTGTGGCCCCCGGCTGCAGACAGCCTTGTGGATGATGCAGAGGGATTTGAATTTAATCTGCGGCACAACCAGGAGCCAATGAAGACTTTTTAGGGCAGGAGAGATGCGGTCCCGGGCTTAAGGCCAAGGATATGATATGATATGATATGGCATTTATAACGCGCCTATGCACAAGTGCTTGCATAAGTCTTGCTGCCTTATTCTGGATTAGCTGGAGAGGTTGCAGAGTGGAAGAAGGTAGATTCAAGAGGAGGCTATTGCAATAGTCAAGTCTAGAGAGAACCAGGGTTCAGGTAACAATGAGCATCTGGGGAAAGTGAGAAAAGGGAGAATTCCTTTGAGAAGGAATAGCTGGAAGTGTGACTTTTTGGCAATGTCCTGAGTGTGTGGGAGGAAGGAGAGAGAGGGGTCGTAGATGACTCCAATGTTTCTGGCTTCAGAAGAAGGAGCAAGGGGAAAGCCCATTGAGAAAGGCCAGAGTGAAGGGAGGAAGGAGGAAGCAGGGGTCCCAATGGGAAGGATCTCAGTTTTTCTGGCATTGAGGCAGAGATTGTTGGAGGTGCACCAGGACTGTATGGCAGATAGTCAGGGATGATGGAAGGTGAAAGAGGGTCAGCAGGAAGTTTCAAAAAGAGTTGAGTGTCATCTGCGTAACACTGGAAGTTGGGGGAGAAGGAGGAGATGAGGAGTGCCAGCTGAGCAAGGTAGATGTTGAAAAGCCAAGGGGGGAATAGAACCCTCTGGGACACAACAGGTAGAGAAGGAAGTAGGAGAGGACAAGGTGCCCAGGATGAGCTGGGAAGAGCGGTCAATTAGGAACAAGGTCAGCCAATCCATTGCCCATTCTGAGATACCAACGGTATTGTGGAGCCTTTTTATAAAGAAGGAATGGTTGACTGGGTCAAAGGCAGAGGAGAGATCGAGTATGACGAGGACCGCTCGGGAGTTGGAGTGCAGAAATGAAAGGAGTTCTTCACAGGTGTTTAGAAGAGCAGTTTCCATGCCTCTGGATGCTTGGAATCCAGATTGATGGTTGTGCAGACCACCAACAAGTTCTGTGTGCGAGTTGAGTTGGGGCAAGGCCAGCTTCTTCAGTAGTTTCCCCAGGAAGGGGGTGATGGAAATAGTGCGGTAGCTGGCTGGACAGGTAGGGTCTGCTGAAGATTTTTTCAGGAGGGGGCGCACACGGGAATGCTTGAGGGAGGAGGGGAAAGATCCAGTGGCAAAAGAGTGGTTGCAGAAATCAGCACGTGTGGGCGCAAGAGAGCCAAGGTTTGCTTGTTAATGTGGATTGATTGTGGATATTACATTTTTGCTATTTTAAATTGCTTTTCAGCTTTTTTATTGTGACACATCTTATTTTAATAATTGTATATTGATTGTGTTGCACCTTCTATCATTGCATCAGTACGTTCTGAATAGCATTGTATTGGCTGCCTCTGTGATTTTAATCAACAAGAGAAGCTTCCTGCACGCACGGCACTTGGAAAAGCTACATTTCCCAGCAGCACTTGTAGTTCTTTTTGGCGCATTTCTTGCCTAATCCGGCACAAACGCACTGGCGCGAAGGGGGCAAGCCGGTCTGTCCCGGTCTGGCCAGACTATATAGTCCACAACTTCATCCTGATCCCTCAGGTTTGTTTGTTAATGTGGATCGATTGCGGATATTAAATTTTTGCTATTTTAAATTGCTTTTTAGCTTTTTTATTGTGACACATCTTATTTTAATAATTGTATATTGATTGTGTTGCACCTTCTATCATTGCAGCAGTACGTTCTGAATAGCATTGTATTGGCTGCCTCTGTGCGATTTGTGTCAGGAAGAGAAGCTTCCTGCACGCACAACACTCGGGAAAACTACATTTCCCAGCACCACTTGTAGTTCTTTTTGGCGCATTTCTTGCCTAACACGGCGCGAACGCGCCGGCGTGAAGGGGGCAAGTCGGTCTGTGGCCAGATGTGGTTACGTGGTAGCTCTCCTCGGTAAAATGGGGCGGCAGGAGGGTCTGAAGGCAATTGCTACAGCAAGAAATATCTTCAGTAATCCAACTGGAAGTATGGCCCTGCTGTGATTGTAAGTACCCCCACCTTAATTAAGAATATGGAGCCTAACCCCCTCCTCACACAGGACGCTCCTTTCATACCACCACCCCAGCCCCTATCTCAGGATACCCAAAAAGAAAAAGCCACGCCAAATCCAATGCTGGCCAACATTTATTGGGACAATCATAAACAACAGTGTGTTAGTAATGTCATTAAAGCCGTACATAACACGGTAGACAGAAAACGTCTAGTACCCATGATAGAAGAGAGTATAGCCATCAAAAGACACCTAAAAAAAGGTCGGCGGACAGAGACACAGTCCTGTAAACCAGCATGCAAAATACTATCTATAGCAGAGCTTAAAATCTGTATACTCAACACTAGATCATTGAATAAGCATGCCCTATGTATTCATGATAGGATTATTGAGGAGGCAATTGACATATTCTGTATTACAGAAACGTGGTTAAAAGAACCAATAGGCCCTACATGTGATATAGCAGTCCCTGAAGGATATGCAATATATTTCACTATCAGCTGGCCAAGGAGGAGGAGTGGCAGTTATTGCTAGGAACTCGATCTCCCTGTTTCCAGGTAAATCTATCTGCAAGGGTAGTGAAATTCTACATCTTAAATACTTGTCGACCGGAAACAGCTGTCTTAACCTGATAGTTGTATATAGGCCGCCCTCTATCACCCCTGACATTAATGAAGAGTTCTCCCACCTTCTTAACCTTCTCAAAGGTCCTAATTGCGCCACGTTAGTAGTGGGAGACCTCAATAGATGGTATGGTGACACAGCAGCTTTTTTCGTGTAGGCCCTCCACATGCATGCGTAGCATTTACATTTTGAAGTTACTGCGGGACGAAAAGACAGCTTTTCTTTACTTGTCAATTGCTAGATATGGCAATCGTCTTATGAAGCAAAAACAGACAGCTGTGATCTTTTCGGTAAACTTGTGCTGCTCTTTGACATATGCAGCTTTGGATCTCTTTAAGCCCTATTGAGCGGGTTTCAGGTTACAGTCTTGTAATCTCCAGAGAGGCTGGCTTCACCATCTTACATTGGCCTTTACAGCAGCTTGGTAGTCATCAGAATGGTAACATCTACCTCCTGAGGAAGACGTTGTGTCAACCACCACTATACGTCGAAACCGGTCGAGATACATTTTACAGGGATGCGATCTTTGTGCTTTGTTCTTGTTTGATCCACCCTGACAATAGATTGTCAATTGATTTTATTGCTTGTGAACACAATAATAATGTTTGTTATTGTGGGGAACAGTTATGAATTCCTTTTCCCCATATGTTTTTAGTATGGTTTTCTTGTCTTTTAGCATTTTGGATGTTTGTCACTGTATGATGAGTTATGTTTGAATGTTGCACCATGAATGGCAAGTATGTGTAATGATGTTTTAGCCTATTTTAGGCATATTGTAGCTGCTGTTTTGCTATGTTTAAGTGATTAGTGTTTCATAATTTGCGATTTAGTCACCATTTTTTTAATTTTGTATCACTTTAAATAAATTTTGATACAGCACTATAAATATTTCTTTCTCTGGACATATTTATTCTGTTTATTGATGACATTATAATACTCTGGTCCAGAGGCTAGAGTTTTCCTGCTCCTTTCAGTTTTTTGTACAGCAGATAAAGATGCCATCAACCTAGAGAGAGTATTAAAAACCTTGATTTCTACGTCACTAACAACAAACCCACAATGAAAAATGGACAACAACTAGACTGGGTAGTGACAAACAACTTAAAGACACATGACTACAAGACGGAACCATGTATTTGGTCCGATCATTTCAGTGTCACCTTCCAAATCACCGCTCCATCTTCCGGAGACAAAACTCAAAGCCCACTTTTGAAAACAGCCCAAAGGAATTTTAAAAAATCAATAGGAAACAGTTAGAAACCTTTATAAAATATATTAATGATAACATCAGAGAGGAAGACTCCTGCAAAGTCATGATGACCAATTTACTTGAACATCTCAAACAATTGTCGGACCAGAACGCCCCTCTACAGTCTAAAACTAGCAGGTCGATTGTCAAACAGCATACTTGGTTTTCTAAAAATCTGTCACAGCTAAAAAGGGAAAAAAGAAAGCTAGAAAATGTTTGGAAAAAAAATCCTACAATAGAGAACAAGGAAAAATGGAAGAACATAGAGCTACGATATAAGAAAGAGATAATAGGGGCAAAAACAGTACTATGACAACCAAATCACTACTACGGGTAATGCTACAGGTAAACTATTCAGCATCCTGAAGTCTAATGAAAAACCCAAGGCCATTTCACCCCCTTTCTGTCGCAACAAGATTGTGAGAATACACAACAAGCCTTCTTTGTGAAAACCGAAACAGCTAGAGATTTAATCACCAAATCCCAATTAGACAAACCAAAAAACTTGACCCTGCCTATGGAAGAGGCCATTGGCAATGTTAAAACTTTTAATTTCTCGAACGTTACACAAGAGGAGATGAAAAAAAACTTGCTACCATAAAGCCAACTTCTTGCGCTGAAAATATCCTACCAGCTAAAATGATCTTGGATAACTCAGATCTTTTTTCACCCATATTAGCTAAAATCGTTAACTCCTCTTTCAGGGACCAAATAGTCCCTTCGGACATAAAAAAAGGTTACTGTTACTCCATTGGTCAAGAAACCAGGCCTGGACCCTAGAAACCTCAGTAACCTCAGGCCAATTACTAACTGTAACTTCCTATTGAGAATTATGGACAGGATAGCCACAGTACAACTACAGGCACACATAGAAGCATCTGAATCTCTTCATCCCCAACAGTTGGGCTTCAAACCAGCTCATAGTACTGAGACGGCGTTGTTAGATCTTCAGACAAAGATGCTCAGTATTATGGACAATGGGAAAGCAGGCCTTCTTGTCCTATTGGACCTTAGTGAGGCCTTGACCGCCTTGAAGTTGCTCTGAGTAAAATAGCCAATTGCTCTATGGCAGCCAAGGGGTGGATAATGTAATTCCTAAAACATAGGACATAATGAGTTCATTGGGGTGACATATTCTCATCAGAAAGAGAAATTCTCTGTGGGGTTCCCCAGGGAGCCAGTATGTCCCCCTTGCTGTTTAATTTGTATCTTAGATTTCTCTGTCTCGTATTGGAACAGTTAAACGTCTATTTTACGAATTACGCAGCCGATACTCAGTGACTGAACTCTGTGGAGATCATAGGAAGGATAATGAAAATCTACTTAACATCTACTTCAGCATTGAGAAGTGGATGGATCTGAATTGTATGTGTTTAAACGGAAAGAAAACAGAGTTGATGGTCTTTGGCTCCCAGCAGGTCAGAAATTCTCTCTCTCCATATTACAACTCTTTTCAGATTGATGACACACTGATTAAGGTCCTTGATAAAGTTAAAACACTGGGCATAATGATGGAAGCATCATTAGGAGCAGAAGCACAGTCGCAATATACAAAAAAGACTTGCAGCTACTATCTGAGACTCCTTAAAATCATCAGGCCTTATCTATCAGAAGACAATTGCGCCACAGTAGCTATGGCAACCATTTTATCTCGGCTGGATTATGGTAATGCCCTGATGGTAGGGGCAAACAGCAAATGCATTAAAGCCTACCAGATCATACAAAATAATGGAGTCAGGATCATTAAGCGCATACCCAAACGCAATTGCATTAGTAGTGCCAGGAGAGAGTTGCATTGGCTTAAAATAGAGAGTAGAATTCAACTTAAGGCCCTCACCAGTGCACATTGTTGTATTCATGGAAAAGCCCCGGGGTACTTGAAATCAAAAATCCTCACATACGTTTCGACCCGTTCTCTTATCTGATGACCAAAGCAAAGTTGTGATAGCAAAGCATAAACATAAGCTTGGTCCAGGCAACCCTTCCTGACAGTTTCTGCTGGTCTATGGAATAATTTGCCCATCAATATAAGAAAAGAAGTGAACTACTTAAGTTTTCGGAAGCTTGTGAAGACACATCTTTAGTTAACTGATTCACATCTCTTATCTAGTTGCCCTCGTCACGTTTTGTCCTGTGTTTTATGTCGGTATCCTTGTGTATATGTACCTGTGCCCGATACTCGCAAGTTACCGGAGCTATATAAATCAAATAGAAACAGAAGTAGCCAATGTTGTCCTTAATGGTTCTGGAGGAGCAAGGGGAATCCTGTATGGAAGAGACTTTCATGGAGCGGGCAACTCTGGGAACTTCTTCAGGTGTGACAGGGGTGAAGGAGGAGAGGGGGAAGGAGTGGGGGTCAGGGGCCAAGGAAGGCAAGGGGGTGTGGGATGGGTTGGGCGGGTGAGTAACAAGGGAGTTCAGGATGTCCTCTGTTTTGGTGGTGAAGTGTGTGGCCAGTGCATTGCAAAGGGCCTGGGAAGGAAGAGGGGAGGAGAAGACTGGAGAAGGGTTGGCTAGTTCCCCTGCAGATTTTGAAAAGTTCAGCTGTGTTATTGGAGGCTCCAGATACCCGTGCCTGAATGTGGGCCCTTTTCTTGTCACGGATAGAGAGTCTGCATTCCCAATTTATTATATGAAATTTTAGCATTGAGGATGTTAAATACATGTGACATTGATTTTGTGAATCCAATGATGTTGGTAATACAGTCCATATTAAAATTAATCTGTGATCCTTAGCCGCAACTAATCTGATTTTAGTACCGAATGAAGACTTTCAGAATATGGGTTTTGATTTATACCCAGCAAAACATTCTTGTTTGCAGAGAGCTGCCACTATCAGAGACAATAAACCTAGGAATGAAGAACTAAATAAGGTAAGTAACAAAGCACTCTCAAACAACATATACATACATTGTGCTAGGGGTGGTCCCCATGCACCTACTGTGGAGCACATGTGGAGAAATAGGGAAATGGGGACAGTTCAGGAAAAAAGACTGCTACTAGTTGGCAGGAACTCTACAAAGATGATACAAAGTCTCTGATGAAACAAAAGAAAAGATTTGGAAAATGTCCTGGAATTTCAGGGGCTACATGCTTTTATCAAAAGGGAAAATTGGATTTCCTTGCCAAAGCTCTAAAAACCTGGCAGTTCAACTAAACCACATCCGCTCCGACCCTTACCTGCAGCTGTAATATAATTTACCTACATGTACTCTGATTACATATCGCAGCCTATGTATAACCTGACTGCATATAGTACCTATGTATATTCAACAATCTGCTGTAACAGCGCAGCGATGCCCTCGGGCTGTTGTGCGCTTTATAAATGAATAAATAAATAAATAACATAATAATAAGTACACAATATTATTTTGTTGCAAGATGTTTGGGATGCGCATAACTCAGTTTAACAAAGAGGCTATGTCACCTAATATTCTGGAAGCAGGCGTTTGTCATAATGTCACGGTTCGACCGTGGAAACTTTGGTCAAAATGGCAGCTGTTTTAAGCCACGGGATCGGGTGCAGCTCTCTCGCTGTTTCCCGGCGCAGGTTTAAAGGCGGCCACGCCCCCTTTCTGATGCGCTGCAACTTTTGGATTTGTCCGCGTCAGACTGTGCCCGTTCGTTGTTTGTGCCGACACTCTTCTCGTTCCGTGACTCGTCCTGTTCCCTCTTGTTCCATCCTGTTCTTCTCTTCTCCCGATAATATCTGTGCTATTTCAGTTGGCCTCTTTCTTCCGTCTCATCCCTCGCTCTACTATCCTGCTCCTCTGACTTTCTCTTTCTTCCATCTTCGGCGTCTGCCCGTCTTCTTCTGTGTACTCCTCCTCCTTTTCAAATTTTTTTAACTATACCCTCGCTCGCTCTTACTAGCTTTGCAACGTATCCTAGTTTTGACGTTTCCTCCTTACCTTTAGTTACCCTCGTCTCAGCAGATTCTTACTGATTTGACCCTTCTCTCCTTGGGATCTACTTTCTCCGCTTTCCTCCCTGCTCCTGTCCATATCCTTCCCAGCCTCCCGGTGTGCTTTGGATATCTCCTTCTTCTGTCCTGCTCCAGCGTTTCCTTTCAGTTTATATTGTCACCTGGCACTTGTCATCATTATCCACCAACCATTTCTGGGTATCGACATCCATCCTTGGCCTCACGGATATTTTGGCAAGAAACAGAACTTGCATCGGGAACAAGCAGGGGACTCTGTACACTGATCCCGCCTGAGATACGCCAGGGTTTTGTGTGCCTTTTAGGCTTTTTCCCTGTTTTTTGGGGCGAGCTCCCTTGGGTCCGCCTGACAGCTTTTACAACACTGTCAAGGTGGCCTCAGGGGGAGAGCGTCCCTTTCTCTTCGAAAGAAAGAAGAAGGTAAAGAAGCCTGAGAAGACTGAAGAGGACCCCAAACTTCGTAAGAAGGGAAGAAGGAGAGAAAGAGATTTGATCAAGACTCCCACTTCAGAAACCTCAGGTGAGGAGGCACAGGGGGAGGTTTCTGCAGACTTTGACAGCTTGCAGCGCCCACAAGAATCCATGGCATCTCCTGAACAATTCCAAGAGATGGTCAATGCCATCCAAGCTCTCCAAGTAGAAGTCCAGAATCTACGTTCCAGAACCAAACCTTAAAACAACAGATAACCAACAGAGAAGAGACTCGTGGAGATCTACCTCCCCTAGTGTTTTCCTTTGGCAAGTATGAGGGGAATCCTAAGACGTTGAAGGAGTTCCTGGATGCTTGCACAGTGTACTTCACCTTCCGTCCCAAGGCCTACGAATCTGATCGGGCGAAGGTGGGGTTTGTGGTTACAAACTTGACCGGAAATGCCTTAGCTTGGGCAACTCCGTTGATTACTCAAGAGGATCCAGCCATAAATGATTACCCTCAGTTTATTCAGCTTCTGAAGGCCAGGTTCGGGCGGGCTGAGGTTCAGTACTCGGCATATGAGGCTTTACTTGATATCCGACAGGGGTCGCAAGATGTCCAAACCTATGCCTCTTCATTTAGTAGGTTGGCTACAGAAGCAGCCTGGCCGGACTCTGCCCAACAGACCCTCTTTCGTCGTGGGTTACATGAAGATCTGAAGGATGAACTAGCGAGAGTGGCCTGACCCGATTCTTTCAGAGACTTAGTCACGCTCACCCTCCAGTTAGAATATCGCCTACAAGAAAGAAGACAAGAGAGACGAAGAACCAAGACCCCTTTTTCTTCAGGAATGCCAACTACGAGTCCTCCTAGAAACACTCAATCTGAAGAAGCTATGCAAATAGGATCTGCCAGAGGTCCCTTAACGCCGGAAGAGTGAAAGCGTTGCAAGGATCAGGGACTCTGCATGTACTGTGGATCTTCTAAACACCTGCTTCGGAACTGTCCTAAGCAGGGAACGGATCCGAGCAGAGAGGGCGTATCCCTGAAATAGGAATTCTCATGCTATTCCTCCTGATGACCACAGCCTTATTGTTATGTTGACAAATAATACGTTGCCTGCAATAAGCCTGTGCCATGGCAGCAAAATCTGGGGCATATCAGACTTGTATCAGTGTGGCAATCATAACATCCTTTCCTACACTGGCGAGTCCATGAGTCATAGGAGACAAGCAGGATAACAGTAGCTTTAGTTGAACAAGGCAACCATGTTCGTCTCACCATAGAGTATCAGATTATAGAGGACACCTTTCTGCGACTAATTGTCTTTTTCTGATGTTGGTGTTGCATCTTGATGGCCTGCTATTTCCTCTAGTGCTGTGAATGAAGGAGTTTGCATCCTGCTCTTTATTCTGAAGATATATTCAGCCTGAAAGTTGGAAATGGCTGCCTGTTGAGCAGTATCATCTACTAACATGTTCCCATGAATAATCTCATAAAAAAAATGGCTTATATGTTGATGCTCTGTGGTTTTGCAAGCTTGCATGAACATGTCAGTGTAACCAGTTCTACTACTTGTGATGAATACACCTTGGGTAGTCTACCACTCTCTACTACTTCCTTTGGTGAAAACAGTGCATATCCATCTATAAACTGACCTTTTTCATCTCTCATACAAGACCCTCAACAAAATATATTAAGTCTGCTTTGTGTAATGGAATGTCAAACAAGTTTTGTCTAGGCTAGAGGAGCTTATCAGTCATGTCAACACAGTGTTGTGGCTCGCAGTCACTCAGTGACTCATCAAGGGGAGTGGGTAACAGTTATACTGGATACAGAAAATGGCGACCTATCAGTGTTATATGTGATAAATTCAATGAAAACATTTCATACTTCGATGAGATAAGAACAGATGTGTTTTTGTCTTTAACAATAATGCTGATATGACATCTGGATTGGTTACCTATAATGGTGCTTCAAACACTATGAAGTCACATTCTAGTACAGCAAGAACTGACCTAAGAATGGGGGCAGCTATAACCTGGTCAATGCTATACTATATAGACAATTGGTCTCTGCTTCTCTCTGTGCTTTTGTGTAGGGATGGCTAAGGAAATTCTGTTTCATTATTTTTTTTTTTAAACATCTTTTTATTAGTTTTACAACATCAAACTTGCAATACCCAACTAACCCACTCCGCCCCTTGGAGGCAACCTTACTATGTCCTTGGTCCATTGCGCCTTGAACCAATCGCCGAGGTAAGAAGTTTTGTAACAAGAACATTGGGTCTCCCACCTCTCCCCCGACCCCCTCAGTGGCCACCCGGTTTCGTCCTTAATCCGTTACTCTCACGGACCAGTCGCTAATGTTCACTTTAAGTCCAGTAGTCGCAAATGCTGAGGACGCCACACAAGTCGAAAATCATCCTTCAGAAATGTCAGGGTTTCTTCCCAGTCTCTTGCGAAGGATTGCCCTCGCTTTCCTCCGAGAGCCAGGTTCCCCCGAGGCGGAGCCCCCTCCGAGTCCCAGGAGGACCTCCACTGGCGATCTACTATTCCCTGGCCCGAATGCCTGCTCCTGGACCCCCCGCACTTCCTGCCAGAAAGGCCTAATTTTCGGGCAATCCCACCAAATATGTTGTGCCGTACCCTCCATCCCACATCCCCTCCAGAAACTTCCCGAGGCACTAGGATCGATCTCCCGGAGGCGGGCCGGAGTATAATGCCACCCCAACCAAATCTTGTACCACATTTCATGTAGCTGGGATGCTTTAGCCAGCCTGGGAATTGCCCTCCATAACCTCTCCCACTCTTCGCGCTCTATGACCCTCCCCAGAATCTGATTCCACCTCTGCATATACTGCCATTGGTCCCTGCTGTTTGCCTCATCTAGAATTCTATATAGGTTAGATATTAATCCCCTGGACCCATCGTTAGACAGGAGGAATCTCTCAAACCGCATCTTCTCTCTCGTTGCAGCCTGCTTGTTCGCCGGGTTCAGGACCCAATATCATAATTGGGTGTATCTGAGTCTTTTCCCCTCCTTTATCCCGTATTCCCTTTTGCAATCTTCAAATGAGAGAATTTTCCCACCCCCAAAAGAGATCACCCAGCCACCTGCTGCCCCCTCCTACCACTGTCTAAATGCCCCCACTTCCAACCCAGGAGTAAAGTCCCCATTGCTGAACAAGGGTGTTAAAGGGGAGGGAAGGTTGTGATCCCTCTAGTGCCTACCAGTTTATCCCAGTTCTCTGCCATGAGTTTCGTTATAGAGCTGTTTTGGGAGCCATAATACCTCTGCCAAACTGCGATGTGCTACTGCTCTGTCCATTTTCACCCACTGTTTGTCTTGTGTAACTTCCCCTTCCCGGAGCCAGTCTCTAATGACTCATAACTGTGTAGCTTCGTAGTACTGTTCGAAGTTCGGCAGTGCTAGTCCCCCCTTCCGTCTGGGAGCCATCAGCAACTGCCTACTAACCCGCGCCTTCTTCCCTTCCCACAAAAACTCTCTGGTCAGGGTTTCCAGTTCCTTGAAAAAGCTTGTAGGGACTGCCTGGGGTATTGCCTGAAAGAGGTACAATAGAGGCGGCAAAGTCACCATCTTAACCGCCGCCATCCTACCCATCCACGACACGCGGAGGCCCCTCCACCTACGGTAATCGCACTTAATGTCTTTTAGTATCGGCAGGTAGTTAGCTGGGTACCACCCTGCCATGGTTGGCGTAATTTTTACTCCTAAATACCTGATGCCGCCCGAGCTCCATACAAATGGGGTAGCCGCCCCCAACCCGTCCCGATTCCCCGATTTCAGGGTCAAGTTCAGAAATTCTGATTTTCCCACATTTATCTTCAGACCAGAGGCTTCCCCAAAGTCCTCCAGCAGAGCTCTACTTGCCTGGATGGACTCCCTCGGCTCCGTCAGTGTGAGCATCATATCGTCAGCGAATGCCACCACCCTTTGATCTTACCCCCCAAATGGAATGCCCCGTATCCCCTCTGCCTCCCTAATTGCTTGCAAGAGAGGTTCCAGATAGATTGCGTAGAGCATCGGGGAGAGGGGGCAGCCCTGCTTGGTACCCCTACTCAGTCCAAAAGACCGAAACATTGTCCCGTTCACTGCTATCCTCATAGATGGCGTCTGATAATTGGCTTGAACCATCTGTAAAAATTCCCTGCCAGGGCCCGTCTTCTGCATGGTCTCACTCCACTCCACGCGGTCAAACGCTTTTTCTGTGTCCAAGGATAGGAGGACCGCGGGAGTATCCGTCGTTTGTGCCTTTTCCACCAAATGAGCCACCCTTCTGATGTTGTCCGCCGTCTGTCGACCTCTTATAAAACCTGCTTGGTCCGGGTGAATCAGACCCGGGAGAAAGCCCTCCAGCCTATTAGCCAAGATTTTCGTGAATATCTTGGCATCAATGTTAATCAATGCTATGGGCCTATAAGACGTCCTCTCTTCGGGGTCCTTGTTTGGCTTAAAATAAGTGTTAGCCTGGCCTCCTCCATGGACGGGGTTATTCTCCCCGTTGACCTGAATGTGTTAAAGAGGTATGTCAGATGCGGGATGAGCTCAGTTGCAAAGGTTTTGTAGAACGCCGCAGTGTAGCCATCTGGGCCTGGTGCTTTGTTCGGTGGTAAGCTACAAATCACTCTCCTCAGTTCCTCCTCTGTAATCTCCCTGCTAAGTGACTCCAGCTCTTCCTTCCCCATCTTTCCCAGTTCCACTCCCTCCCAAGACCTCTGCCTGTGCGCTAGCCCGAGGCTCTTGCGTCGTGTATAGGGATTCGTAAAAGACTACTAGTACCTCTCGTATCTCCTCTATCCATGTGACCCGTTCCCCTGAGGCCGTTTTTAGAGCCGTGATAGCGTTCCTAGATTGGGTACCCCTTAGCAGGCGAGCAAGCAGTGCATCTGCCTTGTTCGCTTTAGCATTGTATTTTTGGCGGACTCTATGCACGCCCCTTCAGCCTTTTTAGTTCGGGGTACCTCCAGTTGCCCCAATGCTCTGCGGTAGACCCTCATGGACGCCCTAGTCGGGGTTGTCCCCGCCTTCTGTCTCGCTTCCTCCACTTCCTCTTCCAACTGCGTTCCCAGTGCTTTCAACTGCTTCGCCCTCTGTGCCGCCACTGCTATTAGTTCCCCCCTCAACGTCGCATTGAAAGCGTCCCATCTCGTCTCATCCCTTGTGTCCCCCCTTTTATTGAGCACGAAGAAGTCCTTGATCTTCTGCTCTACTTCTTGCCGGATCAGTGGGTCCCTAATAAGGTGCTTTGGGTATTTCCAGGTCCACACCACTCTTTCCCGATGACCTAAGGTCATCCTCATGGATACTACTTTATGATCCGCAATACCGATGGGGCCTGTCACTACCTCTTGAATCCTGCCCACCAAGCTCGACGTGACCCAGATATAATCTATCCTGGATTGAGATCTGTAGATCCCGGATAGAAAAGTATAGCCTTCTTCGTCCCCTTTCAGTTCCCTATACACATCCCTCAGCCCTGCGTTCCCTATTCTTTCTTTAAGGTCTGCCGGCATCACTGCTCCCCCTCCTCTTGTGCGATCCCCCGACCTATCACGTCCCCTCTCCCATGCAATATTAAGGTCACCCAGCAAGACTATTTGCCCCCAGGCTTTATCAGCCAATATTCCCAGCATTTGCTTCAAAAATTGTTCCTGCCCTGAATTTGGAGCGTATACCGCCGCCAGGGTGTATGGGCTGTCCTGGTGCGTCCCCTTGGCTATAATGTACCTACCCTCCTTATCCCTTATAGTTTCTGTAACTATGAAATCTAATGAATTTTTGATAGCTAGGGCTACCCCTCCTGATTTACTTCTCCCGACGCATGTAGGATCTGGCCAAACCCCCGTAGCTTCAGGCGCCCCTGGTCTTTCTGCCTGAGATGCGTTTCCTGTAACCCAAAAATGTCTGGGCTCTCTCTCCTCGTAAATTGCTCTAATTTTTTCCGCTTAAGGGGGGTGTTCAGACCACTCACATTATGTGTCAGCCACTTGAATGTAGATTAACGTGCCATCGCTTCCCAGTTGCCTTTCACCCCCTTCCTCCTACCTCTTGTAACCACACTCGGTAAGCGAGTAACTTTGAGTGCACCCTTTTAATACCTCCTGTCCCCCCTCATATTGGGGTACATTTCTACTTCCCATATCCATGCCCTTGTAACTAGCCTCCGCTGCCCTCCCCACCTCCCTTTCCCTTCCATCTCCCCCCACTAAAAACGCACCCACCCTATCCCTACCCCTTCCCCTCACCCTCATCTAGAAGGGCGTGCCCTTCCCGCCTCCCTCTCCCCCCACTCCACGGGCATACCCACCCTTTCCGATTCATAGATGGTTACTCCCCCCATCCAATGTCATCATTTAATGGCCCACCACCCTTATATCGCTTTTTGGCTTATGTTTCCTCCTGCGCACTCCCTCCCGTTTCCCCAGGGCAATTATTGCTCCTTTCCTTGGGCGGCTTTCCACTCAGCTTAGCCCCCCTTCTCTTTTCCCCCACCATTGTCCAGGCCCACGGCTTTAAACCCGGCCCTGTGGCCGTGAGCTGTTTCCCAGCTCTAGTGGGGGAATCATCTAAGTCCAAATGGAGCGAGTCCGCTCCTTCCTGCAGCGTGGTTATCCGCTTTTGGGTCCCCTCCCACTCGAACACCAATCCGAAAGGAAAGGTCAATTTGTACTTGATCCCCCTGGCAGTGAGTGCCCTTAGAACCGGTCCCATTTGGCGCCTCTTTGTCAGAGTGCTGCTTGACAACTCCTGGAACAGTGCAATGTGATGCTCATTGTACATTATTGGCTCTTGTTTTCTTGCCTCTTGAAGGACTGCTTCCTTTTGGGCGTACCTGGTAAACGCCACCAGAACATCTCTAGGTCTCGACATTACACCTCTGCCCCCTCTGCCCACTCTGTGTGTACGGTCCAGCTCCACTTTATTCGGGGGGGACACTGCCAGTATTTTGGCGAAAATGGTTTGGACCACTCCTTTCAGCTCTTGATCTTGGACAGATTCCGGCAACATTTTGATCCTTATGTTGATCTTTCGAGATCTATTTTTCATGTCCTCCATCTGGATCTCCAAGTTCTGTGTAGCCACATCGAGCCTCTCAATTGCCTCACTGTTAGCTGTCACTTCTTTATCCATTTCCTGTAAAGCTCTCTTTAAGAGATCTGTTTGCTCCCCCTGTTGCTGCAATTCCTGCTTAATTTCCCCCAGGGCCGAATTAATGTCCGCTCGCAGGAGCTGGAATTGTTCCTGGAATGTTTTAGTTAGGCTGGCTTGCAAGGTGAGCATCTCCCCTCTAAAGTCCTGTCTCGAGATCGTAGCTGACCCTCCCCCCTCGGGTGGGGAGTCTGCATCCTCTAATCCATCTCTCGTGCTTTTGGCTGTCTCCCTCAACTCCTGTATCGGCCAAATGGTGGGGAGAGTGCCTGGGGCGTCCCTCGGGGTTTGCGGTGCTCTCCCGCCCTTCCCTGTGTTTTTCACGGCCATCGTAACGTGGGCTTTGCTTGCACGATGGTAGCTCTTAGGCACTACTGTCCCTCTCCTCAAGGCTCAGAGTGATCACAACGGGAACGTGCCAGGGTCGTATCTCAGTTTGCTCCGCTGCTTACATTTCTTGTCCCCTGGGATGTGGTCCGAAGTCTCCCACTCTTTCCTCCCTGACCTGCGGTCTCTTAGATAGTCCCGCTAGGTAGCAGGTGTTGCCTGTCCTAGCTCTTCTTGATTGAACACTCCCTCAGGGTAGTCGGGACCTCCCCACACACTGCCTGAGGCCTCAACGGTCCAGGGGATCTATCCCCTTGGGAGCTGTGAGTGAGCTGCTCCTAGCTTCCTCCTTTCAGAGGTGTGCCTCACAGGCTTCTCCCCCACCTCCTGGCCTGATGCTCCACCCGCCTCTTGGCTACTGCTGTTCCTTGCTCCGTGCCTTTAACTTCCTCTGGTCGGGCCTCCTCCGTTACTGCTGCCAGCCTCCTTCTTCAGCCTCACTCCAGAGAGGCTGTCCTCCACACCCCTCCAGGACCAGCTCCTCTGGACCTTTCCAGGGCCGCCCCTCCGGCACCCACTCCAGCTGCTGCTTTCCTCTGTGCCGCACTGACTCTGGAGGGGCACCCCCTCCTCCTCTTTCAATGCTGGAGCCGCTCAGAGGGGGTGCTGAGCCCCAGTCCCTCGCTCACCCGTCACCGGCTCTGCAGCTCCCCACTTCTTCCTCTCCTCTCCTCCTTTGGGGATAGCCGCACCCACTGCAGCCTCGCACCGCATCTGGCTAAACGCTGCCACACGTCCCTCGCTGAGTCACTGCCACGCTGCTCCCGCCACTGCTCCTCCTCCTCCACTGCGGGCGGATCGCAGGCCCGCTCACCAGGGCCGCCGCAGCCCGTTTCACATTCGGGTCCCGGCCCGTCCCGACACCGGGGTCACCGCAGCTGAGCCGGGCCTGTCAAGGCAGCCGCGAGGCAGAGCGGCTGCCTCACACCCGCTGCCAATCCGCTGCAGGGCTGCCCCCCCCCCCGCAGCTCCCCCTCCTCCAGTGCTGGCGGGCCGCAAGTTCTCTTGCCGAGGCCACCACAGCCTCCCTTGCCCTCAAGCTTCACAACCAGAGCAGTCACAGCGATTACAAGAAGTGAGCCCCCACTCCGTTCCTTGCCTCGTGGGTGTGCACAGATGCTCAAGTGCAACTCTACAATTTCTGCCTGGGCCTATCTAAGCCCAATGACCGGGTGGTGGGCTATTCCCAGGTCCGGGGTGAAGGAGCTCCGTCGGCACGTCTACCCCTTGCAGGCGGCTATCTTGAACCATCTGTTTCATTATTAACAATAAAGTGTGATTTTCTTTTTGTGATTTGTAATTGGGTAACCCTAATGCGGTGCATTTGATAATGCTAGCTGAAATGCTTCAACTGCTTTTTTTGTTTCTTTAGTCTACTGTAAGAGTGCTGGGGTATTTATCTTAGTTAATTGTTGTAGTGGCTTAAGAAGTGCTATGCAACCCACCCAATAAGCAATATCTGAAATATCCTGCCATACCTGAAAATGTTCCTCACTGGGTTACAGTTACTGTCTAGGGTCTGAATACCTTTGCATCTGTGCGTTTGCTATACATTGTTAGCCTGGATGCTCTCTCTACAGATTTGTCAACTTCTGCTTGGAGACTTCAAGTCCCTTCAATAATAACGCAGGTAGGAATACTTGTGTTCTTGTATGCAGGAATCATACAAAGGGAAGGCTAACACTAAATATCTACATACTGTACTAATTGGTACATCGAAGAGTGCAGGAAAATCAAATCCCTACTACTAATGCAAATAAAGAACACAAATAGAAATAAAGCTGAAGTGGCCAAGGTGGAACTGAATTATAAAAGGACACTAATGCAAGATATAAAAAGCATGAAAGTATGGTTCCTGGAAAAACTTCGAAGCTGTCATCAGAAATAAAATAAAAGCGAGTTCTGGAAAATTGTATCCAGGAGTTTTAAGGCAGCCTTTTTGGTGCCAATATTGTCAAGCCCTCTGCTGAAATATGGCCTAAAGACTTTAGTCACCTTTATAATTCATGAGCACAACCTAAAAGTTGTGCTTTAATGAACAGATTCCGGGAGAAGCATGAAACGTCTCACAATGAACAACTGTAAGGCAAGATTCACCCTTAATGATGTATGGCATGCTCTTTTCGTGGCGCCTACTGGGAAAGCTCTGTGACCAGATATGATATTGCTTGAAATATTCAAATATAATAATCATATCAAAGTTCCCGTTCCCGTATTAAAACATGTTTTAATGCAATTGCAGCCAGTAATGCAATTCTTGCTAGCAGGTCAAAGTCCATAATTGAACCTTTCTTTAAGGAAGGGAATAGTTTCTCACCTGTAACTCCATTTCTCCAGCACTGGTATCTTTCATGGATTCACATGCTTAGAATATTCCCCGACGACAGACTGGGAACCCTCGGTAAGCTTATATAGCCTTTTCCTATAGGAAAACTTTCGACACTTTAGTGTCCTATCTACGTCGTTTTGGGCCGCGCACGCACGCCCTACCAAGACGTAGCGGTATAAATGCTCCGCCCCTGCGGCTCCTTCCAGATTTCGACCCCTCCAAGTGGAACGGGGTGAAACCAGAAAAAATGCGAAGATTGCATTTCGAGGTGGCAGAAGGGCGCATGTGAATCCATGAAAGATACCTATGCTGGAGAAATGGAGTTACAGGTAAGAAACTATTCCCTTCTCCAGCATTGGATCTTTCATGGATTCACATGCTTAGAATAGAATGCACAGCAGTGAACGTGAAACAATGAAGGAGGTGTAACTGCAATCGAACAATCACCCCATTCTGCCAAATAAAACAAACCATGATTACATAAGATTTGAAATTAACCACCTGTCACCGTACTGTATACCGCAATATACATAAGTTAAAACAGGATACATAAAGCACGCATTGGAACCACATACGCATGTTCGTGCATATAATTAAAAGCATATACATATCTATATATATTTATATATATATATACATATATCTGCATGTATAAACACATATCCAACCAGCATAGAACCCTCTCGAAGAGAAAGGGCTTACCTTATTGAAAGAGATGCCGCAAGACTGCTCGGCCCATTTGAACTTTGTTTGCATGCTGTCGTTCTAAGCAGTAGTGGCGGGTGAATGTATGGAGCACTGACCATGCTGCTGCTCTACAAATGTCTGCCAGCGGGATCCCCGCCCATAATGCCGTCGACGACGAGGTTGCTCTGGTCGAATGGGCTCTCGGACGCCCTTGTAGCGGCTTTCCCGCTTTCAAGTGACAGAAAGCAATCGTCGACAAGACCCATCGAGCCAGACCTTGTTTCCAAATTGCTTTCCCCTTTGCTGAAGGGCCATACGCAACGAAGAGCTGCTGTGTCGATCAAAGTTGTTGGGTACGATGCAGGTAGAATTTTAGAGCCCTCTTGACATTGAGGGTATGCAGAACCTTTTCCACTGCCGACGATGTCGTTGCAAAGAAGGTGGGTAGGACCATGGTAGCGTGTTTATGAAAAACGTAGGAACTTTCGGGATGAAACGAGGACTCGTCGACAAGATCACCTTGTTCTTGAAGAATATGAGATATGGAGGCTCTATGACCAATTCTTGTAACTCTGAGATTCGTCTAGCCGACGTTATGGCTATTAGAAAAGCCACTTTCCTAGATAGAAACTTAATGGACTCCGTGGCCATTGGCTCAAAAGGTGATTTCATCAAACCTGCAAGTACCAAGTTAAGGCTCCATGTTGGTGGAAAACGCTTAACCGGGGGAAACGTCCGAAACAAACCTCTCATGAAATGTTTAACTAATCTGTCACTAAACAAAGGCATATAGTTCCTCCTTCTTGTGAACCTCGAGATGGCCGCCAGGTGAACCTTTATAGATGAAAAAGACAAGCCACTCCTCGCCAAATGCAACAGATACGGGAGGATCTGTTTCGGAGTAACTCTCAGAGGTTCCACTTCCGCCTGCCCTTGGCACCACACACAGAATCTTTTCCACTTACACCTGTAAGACTTGTTGGTGGACGGGGCATGCGCAGCCTGTAATATTTTTCGACAGTCCGATGGAATGGTCAAGGCCCCAAACTCCGAAAAGTCAGGAGCCAAGCAGTGAGGTTGAGACTGTTCGGGTCGTGATGCCACACCGTTCCTTCGTTCTGGGACAAGAGGTTGGGCGATTTTGGGAACGTTATCGGGTGGTCCGTTGACAGATGAAGGAGGTTGGAAAACCATGGTTGCCTCGCCCAACATGGCGCTAACAGGATGACTCGGCACCTGTACCTGCGTATCCACTGCAGAGTCCTCCGTATCAGGGGAAACGGAGGGAAGGGATAGAGGAACTTGTCTGTCCACGGGAAGGAAAAAGCTTCTTCCACTGAATTTTCCTGTGGCCATCTGCTGGCGTACATTTTGCACTTCTTGTTTGCCTTCGTTGCGAAGAGGTCCAGCGTCGGTTGTCCCCATTTCTGGAAGACCTTCGCCAAATGATCGTCGTTTATTTCCCACTCGTGAATCTGGTCCATCTTTCTGCTGAGCGAGTCCGCCTGCTCGTTTTTCACTCCTGGCAGATGATGGGCTATGATGGATACATCGTGCTTCAGCGCCCAGTGCCACACCTTCTGAGCCTCGATGGAGAGGGTCCTGGACAGCGTACCGCCTTGCTTTCGTAAATAAAACATTGTCGTGGTATTGTCCGTCAGAACTCTCACTGTGGATCCCCTGATGTGAGGCAGGAACGCTCTCAGGGCCCAGCGGACTGCTCTCAATTCCAGAATGTTGATGTGTAGGAGAGATTCTTTCTGAGACCAGCGGCCCTGTGTCTGCAGAGTGCCCATATGCGCTCCCCAGCCGGTTAGGTACGCGTCCGTCACCACTGTGAACTGGAATTCCGGTTCCTCTGGAGGCACTCCCTTGGAAACATTCCGACGATTCTTCCACCACCGTAGGGTTGACATGAGCTCAACGTCGCCGACGGTCAACGATCTGCCAAAAACTGTTGAACTGGCCTCATGAAAAGGCGACAGTTGGGCACTAGATGAATGCAGGACGCCATAGCTCCCAGGATTGACGTATATTTTCTCACTGACAACCTGGAATTTATCTTCAGCTGGCCTGCCAAACGACTGAGCCTGGTGATCCTGTCGAGGGATGGTTTGACTAATCCCAGCTGGGTGTCGAACTGGGCACCCAGAAACAGCAAGCTTCTGGACGGCGTTAATGAGGATTTGTCAAAGTTTATCGCAAACCCCAATCGTTCCAATAGGTTCAATGTGTCCTGTAGATTGTCGTGCGTCGAAGACGGGGAAGATCCCCTCACCAACCAGTCGTCGAGATACGGGTATACATGGTGGCCCTGCCTCCTCAGCCAGGCTGCCACCAGAGCCAGGCATTTGGTGAACGTTCTGGGGGAAGATTTTAGTCCAAAAGGGAGAACTGTGAACTGGTAGTGTTTGTGTTCTACCACAAACCTGAGGTATTTCTTGTGTCGCTGACACACCGGTAAGTGAAAGTACGCGTCCTGCAGGTCCAGAGACGCCAGAAAATCCCCTTTTTGAACTGACCTGATTACCTCTTGGAGCGTGAGCATCTTGAACTTTATGTTCTTCAACGACTTGTTCAGTTCTCGCAGATCTAGGATGGGATGCCATTTTCCATTCGGCTTTTTCACCACAAAGTACCGGGAGTAAACCCCTTGACCCCTTTGCGACGACGGGACCTGTTCTATAGCCCCTTTTTGTAGCATAAGTGCTACTTCCTGCAGCAACACGCTCAGATGGGAATGAGCTACACACACCGGTGGAATATGCGGAGGGTTGCTTTTGAACTGCAGGGAATGTCCGTATTCTACGGTGTCCAACACCCATTGATCTGTGGTTATCAGCTCCCATTCCTTGATGTAACATGATACTCTGCCCCCCAGAATGTTCCGATGCCCGTCATTGCTGACTCTTAGTTTGCTTATCCCTCGTCGACGACGAGAAACCTGCCCTTTTCTTAGGGGCTTGGTAGTCCCGGCACTGTCTAGCTGCTTGTGAAGCGCGTCTGTATCCTTGAGAGGAATATGTTGATCTACCGAAGAAACGGTCCCTGGAAGAGAACCTGGAGTTCCCCGAAGCTCCCCTGAAGGGACGAAAAGACCGGGAACCCCGACCACCCTGGAGAGCTCCCAAAGAACACGCAGTGTCCGAGTCCTCCTTCATGCCCTTCAGGGCTTCGTCGACCTTCTCGCCAAAAAGGAGGTCCCCTTCGAAAGGCATATCCAGTACCTTGTACTGCACCTCGGGTCGGAAGTTGGTGCATTTCAGCCACGCCTGCCGTCGGAGGACCACACCGTTGTTCACCTGCTTGAAACCCGACTCTGCAAGATCTACTACGATGTTAATTGCATGATTTGAAGCTTCCTCACCTTCCCTGACTAGCAACATAGCCGCTTTTCGATGTTCATCCGGAAGGTGTTCGAGTATGGGTGCCAGCCGGTGCCACATTTCCCTGTCGTATCTAGCGACTATGACAAAAGAATTGGCCGCCTTAACCGTGGTAGCACCTACCGTCAGGACTTTCTTGCCGAACGCATCTTGGCGTCTAGCATCACTTTTCGGGGGGGTCGTACACTTGTGTTGAGCCCTCGCCTTTCTCGCCGCCGATACCACAGAGTCAGGTGTTGGTTGTGAGGAAGGGCACTTGGGAGTAGAGTCCGGGGCCTTGAATTTCTTTTCCAGATGACCTTTAACCGCTGGCTCTGAGAAAGGGTGACTTATGGTCTGTAGACCTTCCTTCCACACATGTTCTAGTATGGGTACTGAAAACACTGACTTTCTCCTTTGACCCATGTGGTTGAAAAGAAAGCAATCTTTCTTTTCCTCTTCTTGTGCCAGCCCAAATTCCTTGCAGAATTTAGCCATCATGTTATGGAATGACCCGATATCGTTTGGGGGAGACGGCTGAGCCGGGCTCCTCAGCGTTTCCAACTCCATATCGGACTCCCAGGTCGGATCCCTGGATGGGGAAAGTGAGACTATTGACGACGCCCTGCTGCCTGATTACGAATCCAACAGCTCCCCTTCCTCGCGGCGTGGAACCGAGAGGCTTGCTTCCGGAGGCCCTGCATCGGGGGTTGCAAGTGGAGGACGGCGAGACGGGCCCGGGTCATCGACAACCAACCGAGCCGGGGATGTTCGAGGCAGTCTATCGTCCAGTGTCCGTAGCAGAGATTGCAGCGTGGATAAGACTTTCAACGATAGAATCGATTGTGGATTCAGCAGAGACATAGAACCCGGACAGCTTTCGGAGACAGGCTTGGTAAGTTGTAACCCCAGGTCTGCCGGGGCAGCTACCCTTTCGACCTCGTCCCCCGAAGACACCGACAAGGCCTCTTGTTGTAGGAGTGTGTCCGGTAAAACTGGGTCGTAGACCTCTGGGCACCAGGCGCTTTGAGGGATATCTGTCGACGAAGCCATAGTTGGTCCTGTCGTCGCCTTCTGCAATGCAGGTGCGGTAGATGTTAACTGCGTCAATAGCAGAGAAGTCGTTGACGACCGCCCAACCATCGACGACGGTGGTGGTCATGCAGGTGTATGCGTTGCTCCTGCCTTTTCTGAACTCGACCTGCGTTTTTCTTTTTCTCGACTCGAGGTCGATCCATGACGATCGCCTGAGGAGGATTTTGATTTGTCTTTATCTTTTCTCGTCGAAGATGATGACGAAGAGGCACCTTTTGACGCCGAGTCCTTGGAGCGGCCTTCCGACGACTCCTTGCCCACCAGTCTAGGTTTCTTCACCGGGGGCTCCGATGACGATGAGCGGCGCGGGGCCCCTGAAGATTTCGATGCCGAGGCCACGCTGCGTGTTGAGCCCACCTCTGAATGCGGGTATGCCCCCGCTCCATCGTTCAACGAGGCGACAAGTCTGCGACTCCGATCCTTAAGGGTCTTCTGGGAGAAGCCCTTACAAATGTCGCAGTCGTCAGCCGAGTGGTGAGGGTGCAGACAGTAGATGCAGTCCATATGCGCATCCCCCTCGTAGACCTTCTTTAGGCTGCACGTAGCGCACGGGCGGAAAAGTGCTTTTCCTGACATCAGGAAAAGAGCGCAACCTAACCAAGTAGAAAAATACACGAGGTGTTCCCACTTTGGAGACGGTCGAAATCTGGAAGGAGCCGCGGGGGCGGGGCATTTATACCGCTACGTCTTGGTAGGGCGGGCGTGTGCGGCCAAAAACGACGTAGATAGGACACTCAAGTGTCGAAAGTTTTCCTATAGGAAAAGGCTATATAAGCTTACCGAGGGTTCCCAGTCTGTCGACGGGGAATATTCTAAGCATGTGAATCCATGAAAGATCCAATGCTGGAGAAAGGTGATAGATTAGATCCATTTTACTGCCCAATCTCTTTGATTGATTCCTCTGCAAAATGGATGGGTAGGAGTGCTTTTAATTGAATTTTCGAATAGGCCTGTACCATCAATATTTTTTCAGAAGAGCATTATGGATTTAGAAAGGGAATGGGGACTAGCGAGCAAACCCTGAACCTCAGATTGATCTTTGATAAATATGTCATGGGATATTTGTGTGTGGCTTTCGATAGTGTGAATTAGCAGAAACTCTGGAGGGCACTTTACCAGCTTGGTTTGCCATGGCCTCTCTTAAATCTATGAATTACTCTTAATATTAACCTTTTTGAAGGATTTGACTGGAAAACAAGGGCATCCTTACTCCATCAATTATTGTAATAGGTGGAGTGTGACAATGATGTGTGCTGTCTCCACCATTATTTAACCTTTATCTCAATTTATTATCAACTGACTTAAACAAATTAACCAAGGTCACACCCAGAATGGTTGGCAGAAATATCTATGTCCTGTTTTATGCAGACAGCCCGGTCCTATAGGCCCGCACTCTGAAAGCACTGCAGATCCATGTAACCGTTAAACTGGATTTATGGATGCTTATGACTTGGCCCTGAATACCCAAAAGTCCAAATTAATGTGCGTAGGCAGATCTACTGGTAGATTACCCAGGTTTCTGGCTTCTGGTTGTAGATTAAAGTGTGTCAACCACTTCCCATGCCTTGGAATTGTTTTTAATAGCAGATTGGACTGGGTGGTTCATGTTAATTATTCAGCTATAAAATTCACCCAAGTCAATGCCGGAATCCTTATTTATGGTAGGGAAGTGGGTGGACTCACTTTTGATTAAATTCTTCATATATACTATGATATGTCAATTAAAACATGCACCAATGGTGCTGAAATATGGTACTTTATATCCATGTCCCAGATTCAAATTAAGGAAAACAAATTCTTGCATAGTATATTTGGCGTAGCCAAGGGTGCCGAATACTTGATACACACAAACACAAGTCTAGATTATATAAGTGACCTTAACAGTCTTAAATCCCTTCAATTTTGGGTCAGATGGTCAAATAAGAACTTACACCTCACTCATTTTTGTTTTCCAGGATCTGTTATTCTATGACATTGGTACCAAAATCTTTATGTTACATTTCTAAAAAAAGAGTTTAAACCCTTGGGTCTTTCTAAACTTTTTGTGCTGTCTGCTAACCTAGCCAAAATGGATATTAAAATGTTATGCTCTACATTTTTTCGCCAGTTTATAAAATTGTGTTATTATACTGAGACACGAAAGACCTGGGTTGCACGGTATTTTACACTCAATCTGCATCTTGTAAAAGCCAACTATGTATGTTGGTTTGAGAGTTTGCGGAAACAGAGTCTACTGTTCAATCTAAGGGCTGTCTTCCGATTTCCCTTATGAGGAGTATATGCACATGTACGAATTGACATCTATTGACTGCATTTTGCCCTTGTGACGGTTGGTCAGTGGGCAATCGTACCCATTTTTGTTGTCCTATATCAATTGTTCTGAGGAGAAAGTAGCTAATTCCTTTATTAATAGATATTACAATTAAACGACTAACGAAAGAAAACAATGTGTGTGCTCCCCACCCGACAAACTGCACATGCTGTGCCCTTCTACACTGAAAGAGCTCTATTGATGCTTGACAAACGTGCTGTTAATTAATTTATTAGTTATTGTGGTTTTCATTTTTGTGGTTATTTACGATTCATTGATTATGCTACTTTCATGTATTATGTTCATTATTCTTTATGATGGTTCTTAACTTTTGAAGTACAGCATATACCACTACTATAACCTGTACTAAGACAGGGAACTTGATATCATTCATGCCCTTTTTGAATAGTTGGGAGAAGAGCGTGGGAGGTTCATTGCACCTCTGTGGCAGGCTTGCGTAGGCATACTGAATTCTTCGATATGAATAGGCAAATAACTATCTACTGTCTACTGTATACTGTATAGATGTATCGGAACTGAAGAGAAGTATGAGGGGTCAGAAATGTAAGGCGGACAACTTTTAGAGGATTTTTCAAACAATGCCATTTTATTTAATCAAAGGTGTCAAACCAAGGCTTCACTTGCCCTACTGGAACGGGGGATTTCCCTACCTAAATAAAGTAAGGAAAACATTCTAGCCTAACATTTCTGGCCCTCACACATAGACATAAACAAGAAAATATATGGCAATTCCTAATATCAATACTTGTATTTGCAACACCTTCAAAGTCTTTGATTGCAACCTGGGAAAACTCCCCTTCCCCAGGTTTTAGGTCAAAGTCATTTCCATCGAAATAACACAAAACAACAAGGACATCTAGGGTTGAAACCGAATTCCAACACAGTACTTGATAAAGTCAGGCTGTTAAAGAAAACTTCCAACACTTCACAGTTCAACACAGAAAAGATCCTTCTTCTCCAGGAAAGGTATGGTTCAAAGTTCCTTAAACAGTACCAATGGTAAGGATGATTTCTGTTGAAACTTATATGATTCACAAAACACAAATAGAGTTCTCTTCGTAGTGCTTCTCTTTCAGCACCATGAAACACAATAACTTCTTTGTCCAGGAAATGACACAGCGTTTCTTTCTTAGCACAGAAAACACCAGCGACTCTTTTCACAGTGCTTCCCTCTTGGCACAATGAAACACAACTTCTTCTACGACTATCTTCATTGTATTTCTCTCTTGACACCATGAAACACAACAATTTCTTCTACGACTCTCTCCACAATGCTTCTCTCTTGTCACCATGAAACACAACAAATTCGGTTTTAAACATCTTCACAGTATATTCAACTTCAACCAGGGTAATTCACACCTGGTCTTCTACTTCCACTTCTGTCTGGTCAACTCTGCTGCCAGATCTAACTCCTTCAAAGACACACCATGCAGTTTTACTTCTCTGCTGCACAGTGTTTCAATTGCATTGCTTCTGAAGTTTCAGTTCCACTGACATGTCCAAGGTTTAACACTTCTTCAACTTAAAACAGCTTTATACAATTCTTCAACTTTTTGTAGAGAAGACAATAATCATGCCAATGCCCACTCTACTAGACAATCAATGTCTCTTTCTCTTCTTAGCACCAACTTTCTTCTAGGGCAGCTTTTCACCCAATCTTGTCTGTTGTCAAGCAACCAACCAAGTACTTTCAATGTAATCTCTATTGGCTTTGGCAATTTGAGTTTATGACTAATTGCTGATTGTTACACCCAATAATCAGTCATTTACAAGCTCTACTTTTATAGATGTTACATCATCCCCTTTTCCTCTGGAAGCAACAGCTATTTCCAAAGAAACCTTTACTTTAGTCTCTTTTGACAGAGGGCAATCCGTGTTGAACTCTAGGCTTAAGGGAATGCGTGCTTGTTCTCTTCGGTTCACAAAATGAGGTTTTAACACTTGGTTTCACAGGATACAATGTTATTGTGGTTTTACTTAGGCTTTGTGTTTGCGTTAGAATCACTTTTAGGTACACGCAATCAGGCTATTTTGTTTATCATTTTTACTGTTTGAAACCTCCTTCCACAGTGTATTTATCTATACGTGAGTGCTACAACCGTTGTCTGACATGCTCCGGTCAGCTTCATTCAATTTCACTCCCTCGTGAGTAAAAAGCAACTTGTTACAGTTGCCCGCCTGCAATGCCTGAAGGCTTGGGAAAGCGCTGAAATACTCACCTGCTCCTCTGCCACTGTCACCATCTGCAGGACTTCTACTATGTGTATTTTCTCGACCGGCACACTTCTCTCAGCAAGCTGCCTTCGGTCCCACCACACAGGCATGGAGTTCGTCTCACCATGACCCCTGGAGCATACCATCCTCCAGACACGGTGTGCTGCACGCCTCTCGCTGCAAAAGCTCTGCGATCAGGTTCACATGGGGGAACATTTCATATCTCATGCTTCCTGCTGCACATGCTCTCCAATCCAGATTTTGGGGCAAAAAGGCCCAACTAAGGACTGGTAACTGGAATAAGATGATGGAAAATCCTGGCGACATCCTTTCTTTCCTCCCACTTCTGTGGATCCTGCTTTCCTCTACCATTTTCTCCTGCAGCAGCTATCACTTTTTCTGCTACAACTGCTACTACTTCTCCAACCATGACCACATCTAATGGCTAGCACTTATGGAGCTTTTTAAGCCTCTCAGCCTTCCTCAGGTGTGGGCTGTTAAGCCTAATTGCTTGACCTTCAGGCCTGTGCTGCTCTTCAGCCCTCGTCTTCGACCCAGTACTCTTGGGACTATGGGACTTGAAGTCTTGATTAGAACATTTTGAGCTCTTTGCTCCTTCTGTTTGGCAATATGCCATCAATAATGTGGTAGTACGGGGAAAGCTATTTAAGGGGATATTACATTTGATCCTCCCGCAGGAAACCACCTCAAGGGTCAGCAGCAGGAAGCGTCTGCCTTACCCTGGCCGCATGAAAAGGGTCCCAGCGAATCATAGTTGATTTGTCAAAAAAGGCGGAACAGAGATCTACAACTGTAAAGTATTTCGCTGTTAGGAGAATACATGAGAGTATGGGAGCAGGGTTCAGGATGACTGGAAAAGGACGGTAACACTACAGTATTTACAGCTCTAAAGTCTTGGATGAATCCATAAGTATCTCTCTCTGGTTTCTTCACATGTAATACTGGGGTATTGCATTGGCTACTGGTTGGGAATATTATACCCTGTTTCATGAGCGATTGTATAACTGGGTTACACCCACTTCTGCTTCTGGGTGCCATTGATACTGGGTAATTGCTTTTGCTGTCTAAGTTCATTAAAAATGGTTCTACATGCTGAATACATTCTACTTTGTTATCATGAGTAGTACAAAGGGAATTTGGGACTGTGGCTAACAAATTAGTGAGTTCTGTGGATAAGCGTATATCTTTGTGATCTGAACCGTGTAACGGTATCTCATGTAGCTAAATCAACATTGCTTCATTGTTTCTGTCAGAGATGACCAAGAACACTCTGTCTGGGGAACAATAAATAGTGCAATTCAATGTTCATAAGACGTCCCTTTCCAGTAAATTTACACGAGCTGATGAACTCAATAAGAAAGCATGTTTGTTGGTAATAGATCCTAGGGTGACAGAGACAAGTTCAGTATGTGTGTGTGAAACAGGTGTATTCAATATGCCTACCGAATTGACAGCCGTGGATGATAAAGGGATGCCAGGGAAAGAAAACAGAATAGATTGCAGATCCACTAGCCCGCATGTCTACTAAACAATATATGGTCTGTCGTCCAACCTCACTCTGTGCATATGGACCATCTTGGGCTTCCAGTCTCAGGGGGCTCATGACAAGATATTTTTCTTGGGCTTTCCCAGCAGTGGTTTTTCTCTGCGGGACTAGATACTGATTTCTTTGGCTTGGACGTAGGGGTACAGAAGTTAACAAAATAGTTTTGGTCTGAGGGTGGGGCAGAAAAGTCAGTTGGTGTCAGATGGGTACTCATTCTTCCAGTGACCCTCTTGTTTATATTAATTACATGGTGTTGTAGGATCTGGGAACTCAACCTGCTTGAAATTCTGAGGGTGCTTCTTCCCCTTCTTCATCCTCTTCCCAAGCTCTCCTCCTATGTGCTTCTCTGACCCTCTGTGGGATCTGACCCTGAGGATTCTGCAGCTGCAAGGCCATGAGCTTACTCTCACTTTTCTCCTTTTTCTATTCTTGACAAGTGACACATTGCTCCGCCACCAACCGAGAGAAGGGTTTATTCTGCCCTCTAATACGTATCATTTTGAGATGATGCTGGAGGTTGGGTTGTAATCCTGAAATGAAGGCATTAGCTACTGTCCCATCCTCAATGTCATTTCATTTGATAATACCTGAATGTTGTGTGTGTACTATTTTGAGTTTGTCCAAATAATCTGCTGGCGATTCCCCTTTTTTCTGCAAGTATGTAATTTACCCCAATCCATATTCCACAGGTACACATTGGTAACTGCTGCTAATAGTCTATTTCTGTTTTTTTTCCAGTTGTGTACCTATCCTAAGATCATCATTTGGCTACTGGTGGAACCGTTTTTGCCTGACTTCTTCTGGCATAATGACCCCCAAAAACTGATTCATGTCAGGCCAAGAGGGGTTGTAGCAGTGGGTAACAGCCTCCAGTCCTGTGGCAAAATGCTGGGGCCTCTCACTGATATTCCCAGGGGCCGTGGCACATGTTTAGTGACTTGGTTTCTTCTCCATCAGTCAAGTTATCCTGGCAGTGGTCTGAATTGCCTCAGAGAATATGCAGGCAGTACTGCACTGATTCCAACCGTCGCACAGTTGGGGAGTCTGGGGCGGGAAATGTGAAGCAGTCGGTAACTGACCTGACACAGGTTGCTGAACAAGGGGCACTGGGACCCCTGCAGCCCAGGAGACCTCCCCCACCTGTGCAGTTCATGCTCTATAGACCCAAACATCTGTTGTCAATGCAAATGTCTCTGCTGTTTCCATTATGTCACTCAAATCCTTTTGGAAGGCTCCCTCCCAAACGATGAACAGAATTGCAATTTTTCATCACACACAAAGCTGTAAATGTCCATTACTTCCTGCTCAAGTCTTAACCATGCATTGCCTATGCAAGGGGCACCTCTGGTGCCTAAGTCTGACCCACTGCTTCAGAAGCTTTACGTCTCAATTCAATGGTGCCGTTGATCAGAAAAAAGGAATTAAAGGAGAAGACATATATTACAGTAGCAATAATTACTCATTGCAATCAAATCCATACTTATTAGTTCCAAAAGAAAGAATGTCATAGATCTTATTCTAAATACGTATCTGAAAGAATTAAACCAATAACATACAATAGATCCTGTGATTGTTCAGATGAAAGAGAGATCATATAATAAAATAGCATCTGAAAATGTCATGCGTTTGAGTGTATCTATGACTTTCAAATGTGCTTACTTATGATGGGTCCCTGTCTGAATGACTAGTCGGTTGCTGGCGTGTGTGTGTGTGTGTGTCTGTATGGATCACATTCTGCATATTGTTATAAAAGTTGCTAGTTCAGTGGTGTATATAATTAAAAAAACATTCCACTATGGAGATCTTTGAACATGCATGTTCAAAAAAACGCCACCACAAAGTCACACCCATGCAATCAGGCTGTGCATGCGTGTAGCTTTGTGAGTGAGCTATGCATTACTTCTGCTTTGCTGTTTTGGTGTTCTTATGCGATTTTAAAGGTTGCCTCCACATAGGATATAGTGTTAAATGTGTTTTAGTTTATTGACATGTTCTGCAAAATGTGGAGTTTTGGGACTCCTTGATCAACTTGCTTTAGTGCTTTCTGCTGAATATAGGAGCCGGATTTGGTGAAAATCTCAGCTGCAACAAAGGGGTCATATAATGGCTTATTTGACATCTTACGATCACAAATGTGATGGTGTTCCCAATGGGCTTCTCCTCCAAGTCTGACCACAACATTTTTTATCACGGCATATTTAATGTTTTGACTGTAATATATATTGTGGTTTCAACTCTACATTATTTATTCCATGTTTGGAGGCTTGTGCTATTGCACATAGAAGCATTAAATATTGTTTGATACCATTTCCTTATGCCTATTTTATGGTCAGTGATGATGGGGTTAGTTGGGTAGTGTGCGTGCATTTGTGTGTGCAATCTGGTTTCAATATTTATCCTTTATTAATGTCTTCTTATGTAAAGTTTGCCTGTGCCCCATCTACCCATCAGAATACTTGGTGATGGCACAAGTTCTGCCTTTCACCTGTGTGGTTGGGTCACAGCAAAAACGCAGCAGTTCGTTCTCTTGCAGGTGGAGTTTTTTGTTAGTGTCATTTACAAAAAGCATTGGTGCAGGCATTGACAGTAGCCTAAAATCAAAAAACGGTCTGCCACTCAAAGTTTGCGCCACACATACGTTTTTTAAACAAACACAAAAAGCCCTTTATTCCTTGTTTACACGTGTTTCGGCTGCTCAAGAGCCTTTCTCAAAACAAATAGGGCATTAACAAAAGACCATCATATTCTGTATACAATATTGTTTGAGCATATTCATATGTTAAACCCCACAGAAGAACAAAAAGAACGGAGGGTTTGAAATTTCGAAAAATTATTTCACATAATTTGAAGAGTAAACATTAAAATCATAAGAATTACACCCAAAAAACATGTAAACGATGGTATTTGTCAATCATTACGAACAAACATGAGACAAAACAGGAGAAAATAAAATAAAAATAAAAATAAAAAACAGAGAAATAAAGAAAGAATATTTTAGCATGATTATTATTAATTTGTTCGTTTTTACATTATTTGTTCCTAGTTCAAAAAACCTCTTTTTTACTTCCTCGTCCTCCTTAATCCTATGTTATGTCTTTGTATTATATTATGTTATACATTATTAGGTGCAGGTTATAAAGCATCTTCCATTTGACATTCTCCATTTATGCAATAATAAAAATAAATGAAAAACTCTCTTACCCATCTTTTTTCTTATTAGTCCCGGGTAAATCCCTATAGTCAAGATAATGTAAAATAGATTTGCAATCCAATTGCATATTCCTCATAGAACCATTTACGCATATTTGTTTTAAAATCTTTGATCATGCTCTGTTAATACGCCCCTCCTTTAGACTTAACCAGTGTAACGTGAAAAATATAATATACGGTCCTGTTTTGTAGTAGAAACTGCACAATTCTAAATGAGATAAGTACCGTAACTGCACCTCAGTTTATATAGTCCCTTAGTCATTGAGATACCTTATCCACATTATGTTCCCCTCGTTATTAAAACTAACCATAAATGTTCCGTGCATCCCTCCGCGTTAGTTTTAGGCATTACCGCGTTATGTGCTCCACATTATTTTTGACTAGCAGAGATAGTCCGTGTGTCCCCTTGCGTATACTTTGAAGCCTGAATGCGGGCATAGAAAAACGTCTCCTTTCCCCGTCCAGAAACACACGGAGTCTGCTTACCTCGAGCGCTTTCAGTCCAGACTCCTCGCGTCGGCCTCACACAGTAATGGGCCATCGCGTGGATCTTTCATGTAATCTATAGTGTTACCATAGTTACAGCGGCCATCCTTTCTCAGTTTCTACTTTGAATTTCATGGCGGCCATATTAAAATGGTTTAGAACTCAGGACCATGCATTACAATCCCGTTATTATTCCCTATTCATGGCATTGTGTACACATTGTATACCCCATATGTATGAATAAAATGCAATTAAATGTTTTGAATACCTTGTTTCAATTTGAAAAACATTTTAAATTCTTGCGATTTAACCATTTCTGCATTCTGTAGAGGTCAAATGACCCTGTGTTTTCTAATCCCTCGTAAAAACTCATTTTATGCAATGTTACCATATTAAAAAGGTATACATTTCGAGATCACACAATACACTCACATTGGTGAATCCTAGAACAAGCATTGTCTCCCATATGTCAGAAGTATTCAGAGATCCCCTTCATGGATAATGTATAAATACGCATTGGTGCCAAATGTATCCTACTAAAACCCGCATCAAGTTTATACTTTAAACCAGTTCATGTGTAGGTTTCCCCTCCCAAGAGCATATATATATATATATATATATATATATATATATATATATATATATATATATATATATATATATATATAGCTATATATACTTAAGTTCAGAGACTCGGCTTTCAGATTACCCTTCATACATTATTTTATACTTATTGAAAATAGGTACAAGGTCATTATTTGGTAGGAAAACATCCATATATATATATACAGTTTGCCCTTCCCACTTTCCACTAGGTTAATAAGAGTACAGTAATATGTATTTGTGCTTCTCCTTCATCAGTACGTGGTATAGCCTTATTCATTTTTCACACAATAGAGTCATGATAAGATCATACACATTTTAGTTATTTGTCCATTAGGTTCATTGAAAGTTTCCCATTTCATTATCATGATTTAAACCAAATTCTATTGTCCTGAATTTACATATCAATCTTGCTTCCATCTGCCTAAGCTTTTCTTCCATGTTTCCCCCTCTTCTTCCTAGTTTTACCTTCTGTAGTCCAATAAACTTCAGAGTCTTTTTATCATCCATCTGATGTCTAAGTTGCCAGAGCTGGGCCATTGGTAGTGATGCATCCTGGCTTCCAATTGTTGAAAAATGTTCCTGTATGCGAATCCTTATTTCCCTAATCGTGCTTCCAATGTAAATCTTTTTGCAGGGACATATTATACAGTTTATTTGGAGTGACAGTTAATATTCTCTCTAATTTTCATATTTGTTCCTCTTGAATCCACAAATTCAGTTGTCACCTCATGTGCAAAGTGGCACACGGTACATGTGCCACATTTCCGGAAACCTGACACCCTTGTATCCAACCATGTTCTAGTGGGGTCAGGATTCCCATCTGGTAGAAATGAAGGGCTCACGGTCACTTTCAGTGTTTTGGCCTTACGATATGTCATTTTGGGCTTCTCACCGATGTATCCCGTTAGATGAGGATCTAGTTGCAGAAGATGCCAATTTTTTGTTTAAGGTTTTCCTCAGTACAAAATATCAGAACTGTATGTCGTAATAAAATTTATCTCATTGGATTCAGTTCTATCCATTTTATCCTTCGGCATCAGAGTCTGCTCCCAAGTCACTTTGGCCACCTTTTGTTTTTCTGCTTTAATGCATTGTCTCGAGTAACCTCTTTGTTTGAAACGGTCCTGCAATAGCTCGCATTCTGCCTTGAAATCATTGGTATTTGTACAGTTCCTCCTTGCTCTGATAAATTCCCCTTTAGGGACATTCCATTTTACAGGTTTATGGTGGCAACTTTCAGCATGAAGGGTCGAGTTTACCTCAGTTTCTTTACGGAAAGTCTGTGTTGCCAATTTATTATTCTGTACAAAAATAGTCAAATCCAAAAAGTTTATAGACTTCTTGTCATCATA
Organism: Ambystoma mexicanum; assembly: GCF_040938575.1. Taxonomy (NCBI): domain Eukaryota; kingdom Metazoa; phylum Chordata; class Amphibia; order Caudata; family Ambystomatidae; genus Ambystoma; species Ambystoma mexicanum. Next base: position 522,464,163 of record NC_090940.1, read on the forward strand.
ACCCACAAATTCAATGCCAAGGTCATTCTCGTTCATTCCCATTCTGAATTCAACTCCAAGCTTGTTCCATCCCAAATTATCAAGACATCGTCAATGAAACGGACCCACAAAATTACACGTTCTTTAAATGCTTCATCCATGTGTACTATTTTTTCTTCAAAAATTCCCATGAAAAGGTTTGCCAATGCCGGTGCTTACTTTGTGTCCATAGCAATTTCTTTTTTCTGCTGATAACACTTATTGTCAAACATACAAATGTTGTTTTCCAATGTTGTTGCCAGCATTTCTTTGAGCATTTGTATGTAGTGGTAATGTGATGTTGAATCTTGTTTATATTCAAAATCTATAGTTTTATAGCTGCCTGATGTTCAATGAGGGTGTACAGCGCGTGGACATTCCACGTTGCTAGTCGGTATGATGGTTTCCAAATTATTTTATTAACTGCCTTGATAGTATCGGTAGTATCTTTGATAAAAGCCTTCAATTTTGGTACATGAGGTCTCAGTATGTTGTCTATATATTCTGAAATTCTCTCTGTTAACCAACCAATACCACTAAGTATTGGGCGTCCTTCCGGAATTCTGTCAAATTGTTTGTGTATTTTCGGCAAAAAATACATAGTCGGAATTACCGGGGATTTATTCAGTAGTGCAGATTTGTCATCATCTGTAATCAGACCCTTTCTATGCCATCCATTTATTTGTTCTTCCACTCGAATTATAATTTCGGTTTTTGGGGTTCCCGGTAGCTCCAAATAGCAAGTAGGTGTTGTTGAATGATTGTAAGCCATTTTTATCTAGTCTTGTCTGTCCATCAAGACAATGGGCCTCATTACGACCCAGGCGGTCCGGAAATAACGGTGGCGGTAAACCCGCCGCCACCGTTGTTTCCGGACGGCCTGAGTCCAACCCCTGCAGGCGGGAGGTGATGTTCCCGCCAGGTCTGGCCTGGCGGGTTTAACACCTCCCGCATGCAGGCGGACGAGGAAACACCGGCAGCATTACGAGATGCTGCCGGTGTTTCCATGATCCCCATTTCCATCGAGTCCCATAGGACTCAATGGGAATGGGGATTTACACCATTCCGCCTCCGTGATTCCTGGAAAACCGGGGTTGTAATGCCCCGGTAATTCCGGGAATCACGGAGGCGGAATGGTAATACGAGTCCGGCGTTAATCAGGCGGTTTTACCGCCTCGGTTAACGCCGGACTCGTAATGAGGCCCATTCTTTCCGCCTTTATCAGCTTCCTTTATTACAATTGTTTTGTCTTTCTCCAAGTTTCTCAAAGCCTTTCTTTCACACTTTGTTAAGTTCTGTTTGTCTAATTCAGGTCTAATTTCATCATACATGTTGTATATATCCCTGGTCGTTGCTTTATAGAATACCTCAATCATGTTCTCATTAGACAGTTGCAGTGAGAATCTGGATTTAAGTTTAAGTTCCTTGTCTACAAGGCAAATTGGTCTGATTTCCAGGTCATGAAGTGTACTGTGTATTTCACTTTCTTCTTGATCTCCCAATGTTTTTAAAGTATGAATATTCTCAATATCTTCCATAGTCAAATCGGTTTTAATAAGTTCTTCCTCTGTTCGTACAAAGCCACTCTTTTGAGCTGTTGCAAAAAATGTCTTTAACCTCAGTTTACGCACACATTTAAACAGATCTATCTGTGTATTAATAAGATCCAGCTTGCTTGTTGGGGCAAATGATAATCCTTTGTTGAGTACAGATATCTCATCTTTAGTTAGGGTACGGTTTGATAAATTCATAACCAAATCCGTTACTACTTCTTCCTGGCTGCCTCCCGGGCGGCCGCCTGCGTTAGGTGTCGAAAATCCTCCAGCGCATCTTGGTTGCCTGTGTCTACAACCCCCCCTCCTTCCTCTCCTCCTTGGGTAGGACTATTCTTGGTTGGTGCATTTGGTAGTTGAAAACAGACTTGTTTCTGGTTTCCCAATCTCGTTCCTTTCTTGTACCTCCTTATTTGATTTAAGAAACCAGCACTGTTTTGGTTTTTGTCTTTAGATTTGTCATTTTATAGTTCCTCTCCTTATACTCCTTCTATCTTTGATTCTGAGTCAACCTCTGAGCTTCCAGAGGATGTATTTGGTGTGCTAGCCTTTGATAATGGTTTTGTAAGTTTCTCAAATTTCTCCTGGAACGTATAAACACGGTCTTCTTTATAGTCCCTTTCATCCCTAAAGAATTTGCGTAGTTTTCTCATTTTTATATCATCCTGGTTAATCTTTAGTATTTCATACATTTGTTTGTAGTTTTTTTCCTTCGTTGATTCTAGAGCTTGAGTTTCTGCAATTTTCTTGGTAATTATTTCAATCTGTTCCGTTGCACGTTTGTGTTCCCTATCAGCATGTTGAATTAAGATTCTTATCATATTGTCTGAACTGGCATTTAGGTTTTGCTCCCAATCATCTGCCAAATCTTGATCTTCATCCTTTGAAAAGTCAGGAAATATGAGTATTCTTAGACCTCTCAATATTTGCTTCTTGCTCAAATAGTTCTTCAATGATATCAGTTCCCAATACTTATCAATTTCCTTTCTGGATATCCGTTCACGTTTTATAAATTTATATATTAGATCTTCTGTTCTTTTAGTGCCAGGGTTTGATAGTCCGTGTTCCATACTACCTTTTGGAGTAAATTATTTACTGGCGTCCTCCTCACGATTTTGCATATATTCTGCCATCTTTCCCTTTTCCCTTTTTTCTGGGTCAGCAAACTGTTGTACCTGTATGAAAATACAGATTTTTTTGTTGGGATCTGTATTGGTACAACCTCTTCTGTTGGCGGATAAGGTATCTCAATGACTAAGGACCTATCTAAAGTGAGGTGCAGTTACGGTACTTATCTCATTTAGAATTGTGTAGTTTCTAATACAAAACAGGACCGTATATTATATTTTTCACGTTATACTGGTAAAAGTCTAAAGGAGGGACGTATTAACAGCGCATGATCAAAGATTTTAAAACAAATATGTGTAAATGGTTCTATGTGTCATGAACTACAGAACACGTCCCTTTTGGACTTCCTGGTCCTTGTCACAACAGGGCTTGCACTCCATAATACTCCCAACATGGTCGTCCAGCATGAAACCCCTTTCTCGCTCCACGCGCTGGACGTAACGTATTCTATTAATAGACCACGCCTTCTGCTGCTCCGCGCGTCTCAATGCTATTGCAAAGTAGCGATCTGACGTGTGTCCCGTAGCTCGCGGTATTGTTTCCTTGTACCTGTCTATCTACCCGTTCCTTGCCCCTTCCTTTCTTCCTATCTCCTGGTAAAAGTCTAAAGGAGGGGCGTATTAACAGCGCATGATCAAAGATTTTAAAACAAATATGTGTAAATGGTTCTATGTGTCATGAACTACAAACCACGTCCCTTTTGGACTTCCTGGTCCTTGTCACAATGGGGCTTGCACTCCATAATACTCCCAACATGGTCGTCCAGCGTGAAACCCCTTTCTCGCTCCACGCGCTGGACCTATTGTTTCCTTGTACCTGTCTATCTACCCGTTCCTTGCCCCTTCCTTTCTTCCTATCTCCTGGACTCGTGTGCTAGTTGCACCTTTCCAGTTTCCCGGATTCCTGGATCCGCATCCCGGAAACTCAACGCACTCTGGAGTCGAAAGAGACTCAGGCAGCCTTGTTTAAAACCAGGTCCGTCCGAAAGAAGGCAGTGACCAAGGACTCCAGCAAAGAACGGACCCAGGTGAGAAGGGGGGAACTCCTTGACACTATGAAGAATATGCAATTGGATTGCAAATCTATTTTACATTATCTTGACTATAGGGATTTACCGGGGACTAATAAGAAAAAAGACGGGTAAGAGAATTTTTCATTTATTTTTATTATTGCATTAACAGAGAGTGTCAAATGGAAGATGCTTTATAACCTGCACCTAATAATGTATAACATAATATAATACAAAGACATAACATAGGATTAAGGAGGACGAGGAAGTAAAAAAGAGGTTTTTTGAACTAGGAACAAATAATGTAAAAACAAACAAATTAATAATAATCATGCTAAAATATTCTTTCTTTATTTCTCTGTTTTTTATTTTTATTTTTATTTTATTTTCTCCTGTTTTGTCTCATGTTTGTTCGTAATGATTGACAAATACCATCGTTTACATGTTGTCTGGGTGTAATTCTTATGATTTTAATGTTTACTCTTCAAATTATGTGAAATAATTTTCGAAATTTCAAACCCTCCGTTCTTTTTGTTCTTCTGTGGGGTTTAACATATGAATATGCTCAAACAATATTGTATACAGAATATGATGGTCTTTTGTTAATGCCCTATTTGTTTTGAGAAAGGCTCTTGAGCAGCCGAAACACGTGTAAACAAGGAATAAAGGGCTTTTTGTGTTTGTTGAAAAAACTTATGTGTGGTGCAATCTTTGAGTGGCAGACCGTTTTTTGATTTTTGTCTAACCAAGGAGGTAGGGGATTGGTTCCTCCAGCAGATGCCACACAGATGCGACACGGCTGAAAAGCCTTAATATTTAAATACAAGGTCGCCAAGAGAAGAGGTTGTACCAACACAGATCCCAACAAAAAAATCTGTATTGACAGTAGCCTAGTTTTGCACAGCCACCCACCAGAGAGCTTTGTAAGGGCAAGAGCTACCTCTTGCAACTCTCTAAAAGTCTGGTTAATGGCAAATTGTCTGTATTTATCTTTCAGGTGGACATGAATATGAGAAAACATAGGATACTTTAGGCACTGGGAAAAATATGATACTGTGAACAACCTGATGTGTAGATTGTGAGGATCTGCATGAAATGACTGAAAGCAAAAGTCTGACTACCAAAAGTCCAATTTTTTCCCCCACTTTTCCGCAAATATATATGTGGGGGGGAGACTCCCCATAGCCCCCCACCTTATCCCTATACATTTTTATTAACTTTACTCCCCCACAAATATATCTGCGGAAAAATGGGGGTCGGACTTTTTGCATTCAGTAATTTCGTACAATACAGATTATGAGTAGACTATTATTTTCTGACGTTTACAGGATAGTAAAGCAATCAATATCCCCAGCATTGCCAGTATTTGGCACTGTGCGAAAACAATTCTGATGGATTTGCGCCAATATGCCAGTATAAGCCCCTGCAACAATACACCTGTTATTGGATTGCCCTAACATGCCACTATTGGACGATGTACAATGATGGCTTCCCTCTAACATGTCACTAGTAGCTTCTCTAAGAACACACTGGCGATGGCTTTGGCCAGACTTGCAACTAGCAGCCCCTTTAAGAACACACTTGTGATAGCTTTTGCCCAAACTTGCCAGTATTAGGCTCTGTAAGGACCAAGCTGTGGTGGCATTGCCTCAACTTGCCAGTATCTGACCTTGTAACAACACAGCAGTGATTGCTTTGCACCGGTTCCATGTGTTAAAATCACAGCAAAAATGGCCGTTTACACAAATAATCGTGGAAAAAAGGCTGTGATTCTTCAGCTGCAATCCATGTAAAGATGCAGGGGACACCCCTGCAACCACCACACCCATTATACCATTTATGGGGAGCGGGGGACTACCCCACAAGCACTGCTTCCGTTAAATGGTATAATGGGGTACACCTTTATCGGGTCAAACCACAGCATTTTTGCCGCAATTTTTTGTAAAGGCGACAATTTTGTGACAATTTTATTACTGCATACCTTTGCACCATCATACCAGTATTTGGTCCTGTAAGAGCACCCTTAAAATGTTCAAAGGAGGTTTTCCAGGCATTTCGGTGCTGGACTGCCCTTGTGGGCGGGACAAAGACTGATATGCAAATGGCTATTCCTCCTTTGTGAAAAGTACAGTGGGCAAAAAGCGATGGCTGCGTACTCTCAAAGTGGGAAAAAACCACAGAACAGGTTATCATGTCATGTTCTTTCTAGAGAGGGTCACCTGCTACCTTTTTTGTATTTTTGCAAGAAACTTGAGGTTGGTCACTCTAAGTTACCTGGGGGAACCCAGATGTAGACAGAGAGGGGCGCCTGCTACCTTTTATTGTATTTTTGCAAGGAACATGGGGTTGGTCCCCCTAAGTTACCTGGGGGATCCCAGACGTGGATCCCTTGAACACTGTGCTCAGAGAGGCACAGCTCCACCTCACTGATGAGGCCCAACAAGGCTGAAACATGTGTCTGCGGTTGCTGTTGGTACTCTTGTTCAAATGAGGTTTGCCTGGCATTTCGGTGCTGTCTGCCCTTGTGGGCGGGACGAAGACTGATAGGCAAATGGCTATTCCTCCTCTGTGAAAATTACAGTGAGCAAAAAGTGATGGCTTTGGACTCTGAAAGTGGGCAAAAACCACAGAACAGGCTATCATGCCATGTTCTTTCTAGAGAGGGGCGCCTGCTACCTGTTTTACACCCTTAAAATGTATCTACCCCAACATGCCCCTAGTAACCTCTATAAGAACACACATGATGGCTTTGCCCCAACATGCCAGTAAATCCTGTGTAAGAACACAGGGGACCCAGGGCAACCTACGTCGTGCGCCAAAACAAAAGCTACAGAACAGAAGTATTTACAGAAAGCAAATGGACGAACGTGTCAAATGCTTTATTTAAATGATGACCAAGTACTTTTTTAGGTTGTCTTTCACTGAAGCACCAAACATACCAACCTGTTCAGCTGGTTTATGCTTACACAGTGCGAGAGCGTTTGCAGCTTCTTTAAAACACTTTTTGTTGGAGGGCGGAAATTCCGATGACTCTGGTTACACATGAAATGCTTTTCTAAAGGTGAAGGTGTTCTATTTGTTCCTTGTGAATGGCGTAGTGCAGGTTCCTGAACATGGATGTAAGCCGATGTTACTGATAATGGGTCCCCTACTGGCATGTTTAGCAAAGCATTGTGCACAGTGGGCAGGATCCTAAACTGAAACGCTTATCGCCTTTCCATCCGGTGTTAGAATTCTAGTCCTGCCCGAATGCCATTCTATTGTTTGATCGCAGTATTGCATGAGTCACTCAACTGCCCCAGGCCCAACCCAATTTCCCAAAGCATATCATAGTGGCATCCCCAGACTCTTATGAATGGGGTGGCCCAAGTGGGGCACTGACCAATGCAGGTGTGGCATGACGTACGAGCGCACACACACACATAATGATCATACTTTAGGATAATGGGGTGGCACCTTGGGTGGCCAGACAGATTCCAGGGTTAGCAGTACCACCCCAGGCCACTACCTGGACACGCCTATGAGCCTATGACATGCACACTCTTTCGACACTCATGTACATTCACGCACACGGACCACATTTCATTCAGTATACATTCACCTTCTCCTTTCAAGTTGTGTTTGAATCTTAACCCCATTTCCCATCACAGGCCCTAATTTGCAGCGAGGATGCTCTCTCTGCAACTCTCCCTGCAGCACCTTACCTCCATCTTGTATTCCTGCTTCTGTAAGACTTAAAAGGGTATTGGCTTGTTATTCCCCATTTTTATGTGTTTCCTGTGGAACTACTTTTGGGTCAAGAGAATTGTGTTTGTAAGGGTATAACCATTAACGTGTGCGCTTTTGCCGCTTCAGTCTATGCTGTGGCAAGCTGCGTCTCCGGGACCAAGGGGTCTACCCACGAAAAGCCCCTAACGGTAAGTCACAGCGTTTGGCGGTGCCCCTGAATCGCATTAAACCTATAGATTTTAACTGCTATTGTATATGTGATTGATCAGGATAAGGTCTATATACACCACAATAAAGTCATTAACAATTAGGTCTTGATGTAATTCTTCTGATTGAAGTTTATTATCATGTCTCAGCCGACACGTGTTTGGACACTAGGTTGTTTTCACGGCTGATGAGTTATCAATAATAACTTGTGTGTTGTATGGAGCACCATACTAGCCGTGGCCGGTTCAGAGATAAACCCTAGTTGTCAAGTGCTCATATTAATCTACTTGCTTATGCATTAGCGTGCCCTTGTAGACATTTGTGCCATTAAATAGATCATCTTTGCCATGCTTCCCATCATATCATTAGTGATTCCTGGATTTAAATTCAAACTCACCCAATGACAACATTCTTAAACATTTAGTCCTAAAAATAAAGATGGAAAATGTTTAGGATTCACTTCACATATACTAGCCATTCCTGTGTTGACCTATATGCATTGTATTATCTAAAAAATGAGGCTTACCCGTTCATTGCGCGCTATCCTTTCTTAAAGGTCAGTCTTCCAATAAGTAAACCTCCTTGAGGTGCCTAAAAGTCAAAAGTTGTGTGTTGGGCAAATTGCCAGCAGAAAACCTATATAAATAACTCTCTAATATGCATTTTTTTATTTGGTATTTCCTCTGTTTCATCAGCGCCATCATGGGCATCATATTCATTTGGAGCACTCAACAAGAGCTGCATGTACAGAAAATACATGTGTTTTGGGACAAACTGAAATTTCATTCTTAATAGACATGTAATAAGGATTTCCTAATGAATTCTCAATGATGCATGATATATAACAATCCATAATTGGTTTACTAATCAACTTGACATAACCTGGGACAAGCATTTTCCTCCTAATTCATAATTAATAAAGTTGTAATAATAATAAAGATTTTGTAAGAATAATACAAATCTGTCTATCAGTCTAAAGGCCTCGACAAAGACCAGTGGTCGAAACATGCGTTGGCACAGGGCACAGAGGCTTAGGGGCCTCATTTTCATATATTACATTTAGTTGAAAATATGTTTTCCCTACAATGCGTTTTGTGTGTTGTACACTGTTACTAATGTAGCTAATTTATGACATCATATTTTGTGAATCCAAAAGTGTCCATTTGGCAACTTAAAAAGGTATGTATAAGAACTAAAGTACAGAGACCAGTCCCTTTACACAAATAATTGATAAAGGCAGTTGCAGTTTGCCTTATCTATACTTGAGCAGCGTTTATCATACATACAAACAAATTGAACTAGCAAGTAACATATAGGGCTCTTTGGTGCAAAACCATTCTCAATTGGTTTACCTGCTTCTTCACTGGAAGGATACGCTTTGTCTCAATGACACCCTATTAATCAAATCCTACCCCGTCAAGTATGTGTACCACAACGGTATTTCCTACATGCTGTGGGGATTAATCAAAGCCCCCAAATAAACAAAACTGAAGGGCCACAGGAAGCATGGCCTGCCAGCTTTCATCAAAGAAAATCAGAAAAACCTTCACACAAAAAATAGGCCTATTAAGGCAAACTGTGGGGTTTCTGCAAGTAACACAAGGAAGGGCCATGTGAAAAAGTACTACCTGTCATTACAAAAGGAAAAACAGCATTTTAATTAACAAATGAAGACAAAATTCAAAGGTCCCTTCACATGAAAAACAGGATTTTTAAACACTGACACGAAAGCAGCTTTGCATGTGTGTTTGCAGTTTAAAGCAAGACATGAGAAAACTGTTCCCCTCCCAACATAAAGATGTCAGGGAAAAGACGTAGGGCCTCATTATGCGGATGGTGGAAGCCATGCCGCAATTTGCGGCATGGCTACCCCCATTCCGGGTACCGGGTCCGGGTTCCTGGAATGGGGAAATACCGGGCCATTCCGACCTTGGAGGGCCCGGTATTTCCCCATTCCAGGAATCCAGACCCTGTACATCCCCATTCCCATTCGAGAAACCATAGGGCTCAACGGGAATGGGGATGATGCAAACAACGGGCCCGTTAATGACGGGCCCGTTGTTTGCATCCTGGTCTGCTCGCGGGACCCGCTAAGGAACCAGGCATCCTTAGCGGGTCCCGCAAGGAGACCTCGTAATGAGGCGGTAGGGGCTTAACAGAGCCGGCAGCTCTACTGGCCCCGTTAACCCCCTACTGCCTTCCTCGTAATGAGGCCCTTAGTGTGAATTGACAAGATGTAATGTATATTATGCTTCACATGCAGAATAGCGGCAAACATTTGAAAAGAAAGTCCACTTTGTTTCCATGAAAACGTTCCTGTAGGCCTGAGGCAGACCCTTGTGCTTACTGTGTGCAGAATTCACAAATGGCGTCTCCGACTGCCAGCCTGGTTTGTGCATCCCAACTTTTTACAAGTACAATAAAATGTCTCCTGCCTGAGTTTTGAAAAGCAAGTGTCCTCCAGACCTGCTGTCTTTGAAAGCCTAGATTTGGGCAGGACAAATGGCACTTGCTGGTGCATCCCAGGTATTTATGATCTGCAACAAACTTCATCAACAAAGAGACTCATAAAAACACTTGCTGCCAAGAGTAACAAATGAAGATTCCCCCTTAAGTTTAAGTGGACTATCACAAGTGTAGACATTTTTCTCAGCAACCAAAAGATTCACTTTCTTGATTGATGTCATTTGTTTAGGTAACTTCCAGGCATTTTTGGTGATTTAAAATTCATCCACCTGTGACTCATGGAACTTTAATGGCCAACAAAAATGGGTTTCTGGCTGATATGAAAATGTCCAGAATTTAAGAGTTGGCAAACTGGTGGAGGGTAAAATTAGGACTGTGGGTAGTAAATGACATGTTCCTAACTATTATGCTTTTTGTAAAAACAGCGGGAAATTGCCAAACATCAGTGCAACCCAGCTGTCGTTTTCTTTAATTCCCCATGATTAGCTGAATCAGAATATATGTATATATATATATATATATATATATATATATATATATATATATATGGGATACATTACTCACCGTAATCGTATTTCTGATGCTTGTATCTGCTTAGATTCACATGCTGTGCATAGGCCGACATCTAGTGGAAGCTGCAGAGTATTACAGTTTGTTTTTCGAAACTTGAAAATGGGCATCGACACAGGGTGTGCCAGTAATACTATCCCTAGTGTGACGTCCACTGTACCCATGATCCCTCACGCATGTAGGACCCTCAGATTGTATTTTTTCTGACATGAGGTAGCATGAGGAGTATTGTGAGTACAGATTATCCAAGCAGATAGATAGGTAGATAAGACTACAAGCATCCATGCGCCTTCTCTCAGAGGGGAGGAAGGGCGGGCGCATATGAATCTAAGCAGATACAAGCATCAGAAATAAGATTACGGTGAGTAATGTATCCCTTCTGAGGCTTGTGGAATCTGCTTAGATCACATGTTGTGCATAGATTAGTGAGCAGTCTTAGAAGAAGGAGGTGGGATGTGAGAAGGGGCATGAGCAAACAGGTGTCTTAGGGCCGCTTGTCCCACTTGAGTATCTGTCTTGGAATGGGTGTCAATGCAGTAGTGCTGAGTAAAAGTGTGAATAAAGCTCCAAGTAGCTGCATTGCAAATGGTGTCTAAGGGTACATTTGCAATGAAAGCCAGAGTGGCCCCTGTGCCTCTTGTAGAGTGCGCTCTTGGCGTAAAAGGCAGAGTTCTTTCAGAAAGGGAGTCACATAGCTGGATACAATTGACTATCCACTTTGAGATGGCACCTTTAGAGACGCGATCTCCTTCTCTGCCTGTAGCTACGGAGACAAACAGTTGGTCTGTTTTCCTTAGCAGCCTGGTCTTGTCTACATAGTAGAGGACCGCTCTTCGCACATCTAGAGTGTGTAGTTTCACCTCAGCAGAGCTTTGGGGTTCTTGGAAGAAGGCCCTAAGCTCAATGGACTGGTTAACGTGGAATTTTGAAATGAACTTAGGTGAGAATCTAGGGTGTGTTCGTAGAACCAGTTTATCTTTATGAACAGTAAAGAAAGGATCCTGCACTGACAGAGCCTGAATTTCACTGACCCTTCTTATGGATGTAATGGCTACTAAAAAGGCAGCTTTATAGGTCAGGTATTTGAGACTGGCTTTATGTATGGGTTCAAAGGGTGGGCCCATGAGTTTAGCAAGCACCACATTAAGGTCCCATCCTGGTGGTGGGTTAGAAATTGGAGGGTGGAGTCTCTTTACCCCTTCCATGAAGGCTTTAACCACTGGTACTTTCCACCACAAAACCTTGCTATGGGAGGTGGTGTAGGTGGACAGCGCCACCAGGTGCACCTTGAGTGAGTTAAATACCAACCCTGCGTCCAGCAGGTGGAGCATGTAGGTGACAATATTGGAAGGAGTGCAATCAGCCGGATTGATTTGCTTATTCTGGCACCAGATAATGAATCTCTTCCATTTATCAAAATAACAGTGCCTCGTGTTTGGTTTCCTAGATTCCTTTAGGATGTCCATGCACCTCTGTGGTAAATTGAGATGCCCAAACTCTATGACTTCAGGAGCCATGCTGCCAAGTTCATTGAGCTGGGTTGAGGATGCACTGTGTGACCTTGGTGCTGGGATAGAAGGTTGTGCCAGCACGGAAGTCTGATGGGTTCGCACACTGCTAGTCTGCGTAGGTGTGGGAACCACAGTTGCCTCACCCACATGGGAGCAACTAGGATGAGCGTCATCGATTCCCTGTGCATCTTGTTGACCACCTTCCTCATGAAAGGGGTTGGTGGAAAAGTGTAGGCAAACATCCCTGACCAGTTCATCCACAGGGCGTTCCCCTTGGAGTCTGGCTGAGGGAAACTGGATGCGAATCCTGGGCATTGTTTGTTTTCGCTTGTGGCGAATAGGTCTATAGTGGCGAAGCCCCACTGTGAGAAGATGTCTTCTACGACTTCTCTGTGAGGACATCATTCATTTTCTTCTGGGAGAGGATCTCTGCTTAAAGCATCTGCTAGTGAATTGAAATCCACTGGAACATGTTGAGATGTCAGGGAAATGTTCCGTCTGAGTGCCCATGTCCACATTTTCTGGGCAAGCCTGGACAGATTTGGGGAACAAGTCCCTCCCTGTTTGTTTATGTAAAACATCGCTGTCGTACTGTCTGTTAGGATCTCTACTGACAGGTCCAATAGGTGGGGTTCGAACGCTCGAAGCGCTCTGAAGACTGCCAGGAGTTCTAGCAAATTTATATGATTCTTGGCCACTGTGTGAGACCAGAGACCCTGAGCTGTATGGTGTAGGAGGTGTGCTCCCCACCCTGACAGGGACGTGTTTGCAGTGACTACAGCTTGTACCTCCGGATCGTAAAAGGGTTACCCCTTTGACAGGTTCTCTCTTGTCCACCAGTGAAGACTTTGTATAAGTGTTGGCGAAATGATCAGGCACGCGTGGGGGACCAGGTATATCCATGACGCCATCATGCCTAGCAAACGCATTGCTTTGCGCACCCTTATCTGGCGACCGGGCTGATATAGAGGAATTTGCAGTAGTAGATTCTGAATTCTTTCCTCCGATTGAAAGGCCAACCCCTCTTGAGTGTTTAGTACAGCTCCTAGGAACTGATTGGAGGTGCTTGGCACCAGGCTTGATTTTTTTCTCGTTGATAGAGAAACCCAATTCGAAGAGGACGTCTATCTTTGGATGTTTGATCTGCAAATTACTGGGGTCTCCCCCGTGATGAGCCAGTCGTCCAGGTAAGGGTACACTGGGATTGCCTCCCTGCGTAGGTGTTCCGCCGCCACCCCCAGTACCTTGGTGAATACCCTTGGAGCCAAGGCTATAACGAAGGCCAACACCTTGAACTGGTGGTGTTGACTGTCCACCTTGAAGCGCACAAATCTTCTGTGCGCTGGGAACATGGAAATATGAAAATAGGCATCTTTCATGTCCAATGTTGCCATGTAATACCCCTCTTTTAGGAGGGGGGATTACTTCTTGGAGAGTAGTCATGCAAAATTTTTGGGGCTTGACATACTTGTTTGCAGGGCGTAAGTCTAATACTGGGCGCATTGTCAAATCTTTTTTTGGCACAACGAAGTAAGTTGAATAGATACCCTTGTTTACCTGGTTGCCCGGGACGAGTTCTATCGCGTCCTTTGCGAGAAGATTGACGATTTCCTCGAGGAGGATCTTCTGGTGGTCCAGTGAATGTATCTTTTGTCGTGGAGGGTGGTTGTGGGGGCGCTCTAGCAGTTCGATGCAGTATCCTGCAGACACTGTGGATAGCACCCATCTGTCCGATGTGATCCCTTCCCATGCTTGGATGAAGTTGGAAAAGCGCCCCCCTACGGGGGATGCATGGGAAGGGACCCTGAGCGGAACATCACTGCTTTGCGGGAGGCGTGCTGCCGCCTCTGCCGGGGCTGCCTCTACCTCTACCAAGGCCCCTCTTCTTACCTCTGCCTTAACTCTGGGTAGTCTGCTGGTTGCCACCCCATGATGTACCCTGTCCCTCTGTATAATTGGAGCCACTCTGGGATTTTTGTCTGCGTGAGCGTCGAAAATTACTATTCCCTCTTTGATTGGTGGGTTTACTCGCCAATTGTCCCAGGGACTATAGAGTATCATACTCGTCTTTGGCAGTTTTCAATGCGTCCTCTACCGCTTTACCAAACAAGACATTTGTTTCCACTGGCATGTCAATAAGGGTTGCCTGGGTCTCGGGCTTAAACCTTGACTGTCTTAGCCAAGCGTGCCTCTTAATGACAGAGCCCTCTGCTATGAGCCAGCCTGCATTATCTGCGGCGTCAAAGGTTGTCTTAAGAATGCACCCAGACATGGCTCTACCCTCCGACGCGATCTGGGCCAACTGACCCTTTAGTGGTTCCGGTGCGGAGTCAATGAGAGCAGCTACCTGCTCCCACTGGTGGCAATTATAGCTTGCCAGCAGAGTGGTGGTGTGGGCGATCCTTGCTTGGTAAGCGGAAGTGGAGGCTACTTTCCTTCCTAACCCGTAGATTATTTTGCTCTCCTTGTCTGGGGGAGCCTCCGATGATGATAGAGGTGTCCCCGCCCTTTTTCTGGTGTTAGTGATTACCAAGGAGTCGGGCTTTAGTTGACCCCTTATGTAAAGAGGGTCTGACTGGGCGGCCCTGAACATCTTCTCAATTCTGGGGTTCACAGCTTTAGTGAGATTAGGAGTGAGAAGGGAAGGATCAATTCTACGTTGGATTGATTTGAGAATAGGAATGGCTTGAACAATGGGTCTTTTGTCCTCCACTAACTCCTCTGCAAAGACCCTCTCTTCCTGCACCCCCTGCGTATCTTTGTGGAAGTGCTCTGCAGCTTTAGCCAAGACCTGATTTAGAAGGGGCTGGTTATCTATAGGTGAGTCAGAAGCCTGTGGTTCCTTGTTAACCAGGGAATCCATCTGCTTCGTCTTCCTCCTCCGCATCCTGGCCCTCGTCATCTCCATAATACTCGACCCCAATTTGGTCATCCAGCACCATAACGTCTGGGTCATCCTCATACTGTTGGTAAGGCTAAATATGGTAAGGGTCTGAAGCCAGTCCATGAGCTGGAATATCAAGCCGAGATCTCTTATTAGAAAGCTGGGAGTCCTTGGATCCTGAAGGAGTAGCATTGTCAGGGGTATAGCAAAGAAAATGCTGTGGGTTTTTTTCATACAAATTAGCTAAGGAAGACATTCTCCTCATCACCCTGTCTATGTCCTCAATGCTCCATTCTTTGGAACTGGGGATGACAACCTCCTGATGAGGTTCCTCTTCTAATCCCATATCGTAAGAAGAGGGAGGGGTGAGCCTGGGTGAAGACACAGGGACAGGGGTCTTAGATTTGTCCCTACCTGACGACCTGTGTTTGTCCTGGGGTGCAGAAGTTGTAAGTGTAGACCATTTCTGCTGTTTCTCCCCTTTCCCTTGAGTGGAAGAGTGTTTCCCTGACGGTTTGGCCTTTCCGGAATCTTTGGACGCCTGATGTCGAGATTCGGGGGGTACTTTCTCTCTCTTTAGAGTGCGCACGTCAGGACTCAGAGGCAGACGCCGAACATGCTGCCGGGGCCGACTTTGGGTGTGCGGCCTGGGGATGGAGGTCGGCTTCGTCTTCTGACGAACGAACCTCCGTTACTTTAGGGAGCGAGGCACTCTTGGCAACTGTGGACAGCTGCCTTGTGTCATGCGGCGATCTCGACCTGGAACGCCCAGAGGACACCGATTCGGTGGACCGCACTCTACGTGCCTCTTTCTTCCGTGAAATCGACACGAGTGTCGAGTCTCGGTTGGACTTAGTGTGTTTAGATGTAGAAGAAGAAGAAAGTGTAGCGCTCGTGTCGCCGGGTGTGTTCACCATAAGTGCCCTGCCGGACAATCCTCCAAGGTCAGGGACTAGCGCTTGGGTGTCTTTCGACACCACTGTGCCCTCGCCGTCCGAATGGCCGGCGTCGCGTCGCTGCCATCACTGAAGGTGCCCACCGCTTCCATGGCCTCGAGCTGCCTGGTGTGGTGGGCCCAACGTTTAGTGGAGCGGTCCTTGAGTGTTTTAGCTTTAAAAAGCCTACACGCTCTGCAGATTACAGGTGGCCTGTTTGTCATTCCAAGGGTACTTGCGGTTGCACTTGGGGCAAAATTTAAATGGAGTACTCTCCATATGTCACCTTATGGCAGCTGGCTAGTGTGTGTAGGAAAATTAAGAGTGTAGAGTATGTTTCCACCCCCCACTCTCCCTACTTGCGGGGCGAGGCCAGAGGCCTTCCAAGGCCCAAAGTCCGTTGTGCAGCTCTTGACGGTTGTTTGTTCTTCGGACCGGCATTGATCTTCGATGTCTCGACGTGGGAGTGGAAGAACGGGGAAATTAATATTGATTTTTGTGAAAATGGATTTTTGTGAAAATGGCTACTTGTCGGAAGCCAATGCTTCCGACAAGTATGGCGGAAAAAAACAATCTGAGGATCCTACACACATGAGGGATCATGGGTACAGTGGACGTCACACTAGGGATAGTATTACTGGCACGCCCTGTGTCGACGCCCATTTTTGAGTTTCGAAAAACAAACTGTAATACCTGTAATACTCTGCAGCTTCCACTAGATGTCGGCCTATGCACAACATGTGATCTAAGCAGATTCCACAAGCCTCAGAAATATATATATATATATATATATATATATATATATATATATATATATATATATATATATATATAATGGCACTTACTAGTAAATTCTGAAGTTTTGCCACATAACAAATTCTTGCCAAAAAGTTGACATAGAAACAAAAGGAGATTTCAAATTGAAGTTTCCATATGTCTCCTGCAGACTCCTAAGGCAATCCTTAGAGAAGGGATGGATTTGAGAGGAGAGAGAGAAGGGTAACTGTCCAATCCTATTTGCGAGAACTCTTTGCAGGGTACGCACTAAGATTGTAACCTTGATGGTATCATCACTGCTATATAAAGTGGATGCAGTATGAGCGAAGGAGAGAGCTCCTAAAATGAACTTTAAACAGAGGCTTTCTATGTGAGTAGAACTGTGCCATGGGAGACCAAAAGGTCGGGGGGAATCTGATTACCTTAAATCCTTTTACTTTATAGTGGGCAGGGGGGACTGTGTAGCAAGACGTTAATGGTGTGCCACAAAGAAGGTGGTGTGTGTAGTTTAGTGTCATTTCTATGACCTAGAATTCAAATAAATACATATATATTTCTTGTACACCGGCCTGGTCCTTCGCTCATTGGTAGCTCAGGGCGAGGGATCCAAAGGGCATTATATGAGGCTGAAATAGGGCTGAATAAAAGAACTGCCATTAACTGTTTATTGCGTGACAATTAGCTTGGGGAGGGAAGGAACTCCCTGTGTTGAGGATGGCCTCTCAATAAACCGTTACAAATTGGGGACTCATGGCCGGGCTTTGACTAGCTATTTCTGACTCATGACAAGTGCATTGTGACAGACCATTCAATTGGTTGTAAGTGCATTAAGGTGAAGGGAAAGTCATCTTTGTGCTGTGAGGACTTGAACCATGAGTTCCAGGGAGGTGTATAGGTGACAAATTAAGATTGAGTAAGAATTGATTTGGATTTGGCACTCTGAGTTGAAATCAGGCAAGACCAGGGTGATTTTTGCCCCTGCGCAAAAGAAATTCTACAGAAATTACAAAAAAGCAATTTTTAAAAATGAATACAATTGAATTAATTGATGCCAGGAGACATTTCCTTACTAAGCTGTTCATCCATGGAGAGTGGACAGAGGCAGGCGAAGGGAGCTGGCAAGCTAAAATGATGCAAGCTGTTACATCATAAGGATTTGAACTTTGGTGTGAAAGTGGGATATGGCACAAAACATTAGAGGCATTTTATATGACCCGAAATGCTGAAGAAAAACTGCGTCAAATGGAAGGCAGAGGAGACCCTCGGACCCAGCCCAATCGAAGGGTAGTCAGGCAGCATCTCAGCCCAATGACCCCTCTGACCCTGCCCCCTCTATAGGCCCTAGGTACAAGGGTACCAAAACAATCTTAGGGTATGTATACACTCCCCCAGCCCAAGAGGGGGCACCAATCATGTAGGTACTGCCCTAGGAAACTTCCCTCAGGAGAGAAGTATCACTCCATCTCCCAATTTGAACTTTTTCCCAAGATATCCTCGGAACCAACTTTAAAAATAATCTTCTTCTCTCTCCCCGGTTCAAGGACAATAGATCCCGGAACCTGGGAGAAGGGAGATTCAGGATGGAAAATTATAGGGGGAATTTCCATTACCCGAGCAACTCTGGGAGAAGGGACAGTTACCCTTTTCAGGAGCAGCAGAGGTACGACTTGAGACCTTCCTACAGCCCAGAGAAGGTCTTGCAGCTGGAGCGACAGGTCGAGCAACCGACTGACGACCTGGGCACATGCTGAGGGCTCAGTTCAACCCTCAACCTAAGCCTACTTCCCAGCATTTCCCAACACCCAGGTCTGATGTCCCAGGGGGCAAATGACGGGAGAAAACATCCAACCACAGGTTCCTGAGGAGGGAGCCCGGGTGGAGGGGAGATGCCAAGCCCTAGAGTAAGCTTCCTTTCTCACCCAGACAGAACCCTTAAAAACATGGGGGAGATTGCGGATTCCCCAAATTCACCCATTGCTAGTTGCAACATTTAATTTACAGGTCCATGATCTCTGACAAAGAAAATTGGTGGTGATCCTCCCTCGCTTGTCCACCCCCAGGGTCGGGATCCAAAAGCAATGGCCCTTCCCTGGCCACCTGAATGGAAGATCCTGTGGCAGTAGGTGGGAGAATACTGTCAGATTTCTCACATGATCTAGAAATAAACATTGGGCGACAATGAGTTAAACATCTGGTGACAGTCGTGATTGCAGAGAGCACACCTTGTTTACTGGGGAACGATCTCCTGAGGAGGTTATCACCTCTGATCGACTGTGTAAACAAGGTCCTCTGGACCCAGACTAACCAGTCTATACAATAAAAAATATGTACCAATTATGTAAGCAGGAATGATACCTGCCATTTAATTGATCAACTTTCTTAGAAAGTTGAATTCTATTTCCAAGAATAACCAAGTCCCAGAGATCATTGACATCTCTGTAGGAGAACAAAGTGGCGATGGGAACCCTTCTTCATTCTTGAAAATCAACCTTCCTCACAGTTTTAAGTGGCAATCCACACTGGAAGTGAACACCCTAAAATGATACACCGGTTAAATCAGAAGACACCCTGAGTCCCGTGAAACCAGATAAGGAAGAACCCGCTCAAAGTCTGACGGGCATTCAGAAAAAGGGCGATCAGTTGTTTTTCCCCATTCAGTTAAATGAGGGGGAGGAACCGGTGCTCGCCAGAGTATGCCTGAATAATGGAAGGTGCTACAGCAGTGAATAATTATTCAGGAAACTCCCAAAAGACCAGACCATTCCCACATTTAAATTGATTGACAAATGGGAAGTAGGACTGGAAACCCCAAATTCCAAACATCTCCCGCCTAGCAGGTGTATGCAAAAGAATTTCATTGGAAACAAAAGCATAGAGCATAATTGTTGGGTCGTTAGAGAAAATTCATATTAAAGCCTAGTCCCGACTGGGGGGTAACCCCATGGACTTCGACAACACCGAAAAAGCATTCCGGTCAGCTCAATTGCTGCCTTATGCGGTTGAAGTGCAAGTGCGAGAAGAGGTTACCATCCCAGGACAGGTGCAACAATTCACCATTCCACTCAAAAGTAAGCAAGGACAGAACCTCAAACATCAGGACACCTATATACATTCAAATTCCCATCTCCAACAACATGGTTTGTATTTCAATCTGACACCTCTAGAAGACTTGGAACACGACCCCATTTGAATATTGGTGGATAACAGTGATCCTCAAAGTATCACTTTAGGCACAGATACCTTTATTGGAATGATGGCTGATACCCAGCATTATTCTATTGATTGAGGTAATTAAATCAAGGGACCAATCCCAAACAACTGTTTCGACATCAGCAACGGTATTCCTCCAGAAAATATTTTTACTAGGGATGGGGGAAATTTCATGGTATACTAGAGGTGTGACATTAGGGGGGAGGAGGGAGTGCACAGAGTCAAAGACCACTTTCTCGAATCCCTGGAACCTGCTGTAAACACCATCAAAAGAGATCTCCCAATCCAAATGGTGGATACCGCTGAAACTGCCAAGTCAGAGGCCTTTCCAGGTTTCAAGCAGATGGTCGAGGAAAGGATCAATCTTGCTGATACCTGTGAGACAGAGGAGCAGATACAAACGCTGAAACAGGTATTCCTGTAATTCCAAGATATCTTTTCAGCGGACTCATACAACTGGGATGCATATCCATTCATTCAACCACGATACCCACAGACCCGGAGATGGCTCGAGTATTTGTGAAACATTACCGGAGTCACTTACAGAGATTAAGAACTTTGAATCCTGTGGGATAATTAGTCTGATCCACAGTACCTTCAACAACCCGGTACTGGGGATTCTCAAACCCAACGGCCAATGGAGGGATCTGACGATGGTTACTGGACAGTACAGGTGAGTAGGGAAGACCAGTACAAGCTTGACTTTACCTACAGGGTGGGGCAGCAGTACACATGAATCCAAGCCCCCTTTGGATACACAAACTCTGGCAATGAGTTCAACATCTTTCTACATAAGGCCATGCCCGACTTGGGCAAAAGGAGAAACCCGGCCTACGTAGATGATGTTCTGATCAAGAGCTCAACTGCGGAGGAACATATAGCAGGAATACACTATGTTCCAACCCAGTTGCAGAAAGCCAGAGCAAAACTGTCCTTTCAGAAGGCACAGTGGTTTAAGACCCAAGTGAAATTCTTGGGGCATGAGATCACCCCTGAGGGTCTGAATTCCCAGGTAAAGAAGGCGGAAACCATTATTCAAATGAAAAGACCCTAATACTGTGCGAAAATTAAGAAGCCTTCTTGGACTCACTAATTATAGTCAGATATTCATTGAAGACTGCGCAGAGGTCACTCAACCCTTGGTCCATTTAATAAAGGCCGGAGTCAAGTGGGAGCGGGGTCCGAAACAAGCCGAGGCACTTAAACAACTGAAGTGAAGCCTTTCCCAGGCTCCTTGTTTGGCTTACCCCATTAAGAACAACGAGGTCTTCTTGGAACCGTGGTTCTCAGATACTTGCCTAACAGCGGTGTTGTATCAAAAGCATGACAAGGTCAAAAAGGTCATCTTGTACGTGAGTAAGACTTTGTCCTCTGTGGAGGAAAAATTCAATTATTGCGAGAAAGCACTCCTGGCAACAGTGCATGGTGTTGAAAAAGGACCACCCATTCATTCAGGGGGAGCACATCATTGTCGAGACTCCTCACCAACCCTTGCAATATCTACAAAGTGGGCGGGGAATATTAGTAATTCTAGAATTACTTCCTGGATTCTGTCCATGCAAAGCTTTCCTGTGGAGGTCAGCAATGGACAAAACAAGAAGAGTCCCCTAGCGCAAGGGTTGGCAAACTTTTATGATTGTGTTCAAGAAAACTGTCTTGAGGACGAAAGTCTTATGACCAACAACAACATGAAGGCATACTTAACCTCCCCACACAAGGTCTATGAAGAAGAAACGTGTCAGGGGATACCCACAGTTTATGTGAATGGGTGTTCCTACCATGTTCACAACAACAGCGGAAAAAGAACTGGTGGCTGGCATTGGGAATGCCTGGGTGAATGATACCCCAGAACCCTCCCCTTGTTATAAAATAGGAACCCAAAGTAGTCAGGTTGCACAGTTGATTGCCGTTCATTGAGTCCTCATTGCAGTGCACAACCAACTCAATGAACTGGTCATAATCAATGACTCTGCTTATATCAGGAATGGGTTTGTGGAGTACCTGATTAACTGAATGAATTGAGGCATGATTTATGCCAACAATAAACCCTTGAAGCATGCCAAACTGATTAGAGGTCCTTCCAAAATCGAGGGGCCAGGTAAGACTGGGAATTACCTGGCTGATCAGCTGGCTAAAACCGGAGCTCTGCGGGGGGGATTTCATAGAAACGGAATCCCTGCTGGGGGAAATCCAGGTTGCTGCTGTCACCAGGTCACAAACTTGTGCAAATGGTGAACTCTTGACTGCCCAGTGGAGTAAACATACCCCAGATGCAGATTTGATCACTACACAAACCCGATCATTTGGAAATGTTATCGACACATTGAAGACCCAGTGAGTTTTCCTCTAACAGAGTCAAATTGTACCGGTAAAGAGGATCTCTGGGTGTTGATGAAGTTTACCAAGATGTTCTGGATCAAAGATGGTTTGTTGGTAAGGAGAGCCTTATCTGGCACTGACCAGTGGGTAGGGGTGGTACCTACCTCATTCCGAACCTGATGTTGAACCACAGCCATAACGCGGCCACTGACGGTGATAGGGGGTTTCAGACAACATTGGGAATCTTGTGCAAGGTTGCCTAGTGGCCACACATGGGCCAGGACCTTGACACTTACCTAAAGGGGTGTCTTGTGTGTGCAAAATTTCAACCCAGTTCACCCGTACACAGTGCTCCTCTACAAAAAAGGAGAATGACACTGCCTTGGTCAGATTTGCAAGTTGATTTCACAGGCCAGTGATTCGCTCCTCTACAGGAAACAAGTACATGTTGACTGTAACATGCTTGTCAACAAAGTGGGTAGAGTGTCTCCCCGCCCGGAATTGTTAGGCGGAGAGAGCTGCTGCACTAATGATCAACTACATCTTCTCTCATTTCGGCCTCCCGCAAAGGATTGATCCAGACCGAGGAAGCCATTTTACCAGTGAGGTGATGGCAAAGATGTGGGAGATTCCATGGTTAAAACGAAAACTCCATATTGCCTACCGCCTGACCTCAACAGGGGGTAGAGAGATAAAACAACACAATTGTGAGTAACTTATAGAAGTTTGTGGCAGACTCTGGACCCAGTTGGCGCATCCAAATACCACTTGTTCTGATGGCTATTAGGTCTATACCATCTTCTGCAACAAAGATGTCTCCATTTGAGCTCAGGACCAGAAGAAAAATTGTGTTACCTCAGCATCTGCTCTACAGAACTCAGGAGCAGACACTGATAAATGCGTCCACTTCTCATGAGTACATTGAAAATTTAAGGAAGTACCTCCAGCACGCTTTGGCTTATGCTCAGCGCAATTTAGAAAAGTCGGCTGAAGGAATGAAGACCTATTATGATCTTAAGACCACCAAGAAAGAGTATGAAGTAGGGGACAAGGTTTACCTGTACAATTTTCAAAGGAATCAGACCAAGGAGCTGAGGTTTCTCGCATCTTGGTGTGGTGGCTTTGAAATTGTAGATAAAATATCACCTGTTGTCTACAACATCTACATCCCAAAAGGAGAACAGACAGAAGAAAAATGGGCCATAACAATCAGTTGAAAAGCTGTTGTCCCAGACCAGCTTTACGACTGACTGAGGAAACAAATGAAAGACAAGCTGAGGCACCACCTGAAGAATGAAAAGGAAGGGTGAAAAATCAGATAGAAATTCATATGTACACACCCGAAATGTCTAAAAGACAGTATACCCTACGGGGAATTTTTAAGAATGAAAAGGAACTGTAGCGAAAACAAATCTTTTGAAAAAAATGCCAAAACAACAGCAATTAATTTTATGGCAAGAGGCTATAAGAAATCGACTATCAATAGTGCTTTCAATCAATGTTTCAAACAGACACGAGCTGATATTTTCAGAAGAAATAAGGAGAAAAATTAATTGAAGCTATTGGAAACTAAATCTGACAATATACGTTTCATCACAACTTACAAAAATGGGGCTTAAGACATTCAAAAAATTCTGGCCAAACGATGGGCGCTATTACAAAGAGATCCAGATATCGCAGGACACATTCAGAAAAATGCCAGTGTGACATTCAGGAAAGCAAAATCGCTACAATCAGAACTGTCACCAAGTCTCTTCTCGACCCCGACACAGACATCAAATCAATGGCTATTAAGCAATCAGGGGGGTTTCCACAAATGCACCAAATGCAAGGCCTGTAAATATGGGGTGTCTTTGAAAAACTGTATACATCCTCGAACCAAGAGGGAAGTGACTATCAAGAAACATATTACCTGTGTAACAACTTATGTGGTTTATGTGATAACATGTGGTTGCAACCTATGGTATATAGGTAGCACGAAATTAGAAGTAAAACTTCGGATCTTGCAACATCTTGGTGCTATTAAAAACAAAGATCCAACTTACCCCCTAGCCAAGCATTTTGAGGAAAAACATAATGGAGATATCTCATCATTCAGATATTATGGCATAGACAAAATTTTACCAAACCCAAGAGGGGGTAATCGGGAACTGAGGTTGAGACAAACTGAATGTAAATATATTGTCGACTACCAAATAAAACACCCAGGTGGCCACAACAAGGACGAGGAGCTCTATACATTTGTGGGAAACTAGAATTGGTTTTTGGTTTATCAGTTATATGCTTATATATAATACACACATAAAGCAAAATAAGAGAAGAGAAATAAGAATATGAATGCTTTGTCTAAGAATATGAGGCCACTGTAGGTCTGCTTTTCTTTGTCATATACTTTCTTTTAACACACTGTTTTACACAACAGTCCTTACATTTCTTAATATGCAGGCTTTTTAAATCATCATATATACATTTGTTTGAACATGGTTGCATTTTCTCAACTTGTTACAGGTTTTTTAAACACTTGGTAAATATGTTATTCCCCTTGTTTCCTCTCATCACTTCCCCCCTAGTCGTTTTTGATCCTTTTGCGTGAATAATCTACATTTGAAAATTGAGATAATGCAAGACCGAAAGGAGTGACCATATATAGTGAAAGCATCAAGTACCCTATTTTAGGCAAAGAGGTTTTTATTAACTAGGGAAAACTGTGGCATGAATATTGTGATGTAACATACATGGTACTTATAATCAGCCTAGTTAAGTTATATACTGAATGCACTAAGCACTTTATTTTGACAAAAAGACTTTTATAATTAGTGAAGACCTTCGTAAGATTATTGTGTTGCACTATGCACTTTACTTGTAGCACTAGTCACTTATAAGATGCGGAATAACTGCTGCTATTATTCATAATGCACTTTACCCAGTGTTTGAGAAACAGTGGAGGCTGTGGAATATTGATTATTATGATGCACACTTCATTCTATTTTTAAGGGTGAGAAATGATTGCTTTTACTCCTTGAAATATTGAGAGATATCTGTTGCCATAAGTATTTAATCGATGCTATCATGCACTATGCACTTTATTCAAGGTAATAGAAACTTTGGGAAATTGGGAAATATCGGCAGCTATAATGCACAATGCACTTTAGTAATAGTACTCAATATTTTATAATATGGTAACTTTAATGGAAGAGATACTTTTTCCAAAGATTGATGGTCATATTTTGATATTCTGTTAACATATGACCTATAACAGCACAAATTGTTTCGAAACAGTGGAAATACATATTGTCATAATGCACAATGCACTTTATTGAAAGCGCGAGGCATTTTAGGTATATGGAAAGTGCAACAGGGGCAGAATATAAGAAAATATCTTTCTAAAAATATGGGTCACTATGGACAATCTGGGGAGTGCAATGTTTGTTGTCAAAATGTGGAAAAAACGCAAGAAAATGCAAAACAGTGCAAAATAATGCATAACAATGCAAATACGATCAATATGGGGAAAATATATTAGCCTATGAGTATCTTGGTTGGTATGTTGTAATATCCTTGAAAGCAACACACCTGATGCAAAACATGAAAGTATTGGGCTTTACTTGCATTCATGAGAATATATATGTGTATGTACTTTTTACCATTCCAAGATGTCACTCAGAGAAACACGCATTTGGATTGAGAGGCAAACTCAAGGGAAAGTAAAGAAGGACTCTTTTCTTGTATGCACAAGTGTTTAAATGAGAAGCCTGTCATTTATGTTTACAACCAGACGAAGCCCGCAAGGGTGAAACGCGTAGTTGTTTTTGTTCTCTCCTGAGCAACTTGTCCACTGTACTTGTCAAATAAAGGACGTTTGATGGAGATCCTTTTTGATGTATCTGGGTGGTTTTGTGATTGAGGAAGAGTGCCGTCCAGGAAGTGGTATTCCACTTTCATTTTCTTTTGTTCTTATATATATATATATATATATATATATATATATATATATATATATATATACATATATATGTGTGTGTGTGTGTGTGTGTGTGTAGTAATTTACTTAGTGCTCATTGTAAAGATAAAAAAAATAGATACATAAATAAGGTTTTGTGAAATTGTGAAAATATTTTGTGTTATAATTGTATGCTGTTGTTTTTGTCAATTCTGTGTAAATGTTCCAGGGAAATCTGTTGAGTAAAAAGTACTGAACCTCTCTTTTTCCATTTGTTAGATAATTAACTACATTCACTTCCAGCCTGGAGGCAAGAGGGGAGTCTGATGAGAACCCCAGGGGTCCCGGGAAGAAGGAACAAAAGAGGTGCCGTGCCACACACCTCCCAACCAAGAGACCTAAGGGGAGACTGGAGTGCCCACAAAGGAAATTGAGTCAGACAGGCTCCAAAATAAGGGGGGGGGGGGAAGGGGACTTTGGATGAAAACCCCACTCTGCCCTGCACTTCCCCCCGAAAGAAACATGGAAAAAACAGGGGTCTGGGGGGACATATGGAGATTAATCAAAGCCTCCAAATAAACAAAACTGAAGGGCCACAGGAAACATGGTTTGCCTGCTTTCATCAAAGAAAATAGGATAAACCATCACACATAAAATGAGCCTATTAAGGCAAACTGTGCGGTTTTCTGCAAGAAACATAAGGAAGGGCCATGTAAAAAATCCTACCTGCCATTACAAAAGGAAAAACAGCATTTCCCTTTCAAATGAAAAACAGGATTTTTAAACACTGACACTAAAACGGCTTTGCATGTGTGTTTGCAGTTTAAAACAAGACATGAGAAAAATGTTCCCCAGCCAACATAAAGATGTCAGGGAAACGACTTAATGTGCGTTTACAAGATGCAACGTATATTATGTTTCAGATGCAAAATACCAGCACACATTTGAAATGAAAGGCCCACTTTCCTTCCATAAAAAAGTTCCTGTCCCAAAGGCCCAAAGAAGACCCTTTTGCTTGCTGTGGGGCAGGCAAAAATCACAAATGTCATCCCCCAGTGCCAGCCTGGTTGTGCATCCCATATGTTTACAACTACAATAAAATGTGTCCTGCCCGAAACCAAGTGTGCACCAGACTTGCTGTCTCTGAAAGCCCAGCTTTGGGCAGGACAAATGGCACTGGCTGGTGCATCCCAGGTATTTACGATCTGCAACAAACTTCAAACAACAAAGAGACTCATAAAAACACTGGTCAAGAGCGATAAATGGCCGGAAGGAAGGGAGCTCATATTTACACATATGAAAATTCCTCCTTAAGTTTGAATGGACTATCACAAGTGTAGGCCTTTTTCTCAGCAACCAAAAGTCGTACTTTCTTGATTGATGTGTTGTTTTTTAGGTAATTTCCAGGCGATTGTGGTGATATAAAATTCATTCATCTGCAACTCACAGAACTGTAATGGCCATCTAAAATGGGTTTCTGGCTGATCTGAAAATGTCCTGAATTTAACAGTTGGCGAACTGGTGGAGAGTAAAATTAGGAAAAAACGGCAGAAAATTGCCAAACAGCCGTGCAACATGGTGCAGACCTTGCTGTCATTTTATTTAATTCCCCATGATTAGCTGAATCTGAATAAATATATATTATGGAAGTTAATAGTAAATTCTGAAGTTTGCCACATAACTAATTTTTGCCAAAAAGTTGACTTAGAAACAAAGGGGGATTTCAAATGGAAGTTGCCATATGTCTGCTCCAGACTCCTAAGCCAAACCTTATAGAAGGGATGATTTGGGAGGAGATAGAAGGGTAACTATCCAATCCTATTTGCTAGAACTCTTGCAGGGTACTCCCAAGATTGGTGTCATCACTGTTATATGAAGTGGATGCACTATGAAAGACAGAGAGAGCTCCTGAAATTACCATCGGGAGAGAGCTGCTGAAAATTACCAACGGACAGCTGCCACGAAAAACCAAAAGGAGATTTTGCTGAAATTGCATCTGGGTATGAAATGATATGATAGTTTATTTATATAGCGCCTATACACAATGTGTTTTAATGGGTAGAGCTGTCTGTTGCTGTCTCTTGCTGGTGAGGCCTAAAAGATGATTGGAATCTATAGTGAAGAGCTGGGGACCATCTATCTCTCGCACTCTATTCTTCCTGCTGGGCCGACTCACTCTGCAGGGCACACGCTGGATGTTCTGATCTCGTCAGACCTCCCTCTCTCCAACCCTCTGACCACCTTCTTCTCTCCTCTCACTTGTTGCTCTCTGCCCCTCAGGCTAAGCCGACCCCAGCACTGCCACCCACCTTCTCAGTCATCCTGCCCATGAGGCATGTGTCAGTGGAGGCTTTAACTGATATTTTATCTCCTCCTCCTATGCCTTTGGCTGACTCACACTCTGACACAGCCCTCGCCAATATTCATCTCTTAATTTCTAACACTCTATATCCTTGCCCCTGTCAGGAGGATCTGTTTGAAGCCTGCATCCAAGTGTAACTATTGGTACGATTCAGACCTCGCCACCCTTAAGTGCAAGTGTAGGGTGGTTGAGAGGAAGTGGAGGGCATCAGGCTCTTCCTCTGACAAACTGGCCTGCCGACTGCTCCAAAGGCAATACAGACTCTCTGTGCTTTCTAAGAAGAGTACAAAAAAGAAGGTGGGTGAGGCGCGCACTCCCAGTCCTGGTCAATTAAACCTGTTGCACAAAATAAGTAGCTGGGTCACATCCCAAAATGGACAAATATTCACAGGGTTATATCCCTTCTGATGCAAATCAGGTACTCAGTATTAACAGGGTTAGATCCCTCGGCTGCAGTTCTGTGGTCTGTAGTTGTTCTCCTCCTAGCGCTTTCTTATCTCAAATAATCATCAGGGAGGCTGTTAAACAGGTGTGTCTAATTAGACTCAAAGGATTCTGGTAGCTGCAGGGAAAGTTTCTTTCTGTTCAGGTGACCAGCAACAGACACCCCTCCAAAGCACAAGTCCTTCCCAAATTTGGGGAAGGGCAGAGAACCATCTTTATGATTCTCTAAAGTGGGGCACAGTCACCCCATGGCGCTGCCTCTGGAGCCCGGGACTCCCATAGCATTCAGTACAAAAAAGAAGGTGGGTGAGGCGCGCACTCCCGGTCCTGGTCAATTAAACCTGTTGCACAAAATAAGTAGCTGGGTCACATCCCTAAATGGACAAATATTCACAGGGTTAGATCCCTTCTGCTGCAAATCAGGTACTCAGTATTAACAGGGTTAGATCCTTCGGCTGCTTTCTAAGTAGAGAGCATGCATCCAAGCCCGCAACTCGGCGGCCACTACCAACTCAGCCAAACTTTTCAAAAACTGCAAGGAGCTGATCTTGCTGCAATCTCCACCTCTCCTGTTCCCTCCCAGATCCCTTGCACGGCTCTGGCATCTCATTTCACCACTTAAACACAGGACATCCTGTCTACACTCTCCTCTTCCTCTACCTCCTCTCCCTCTCTCTCTACCATTCCAGGCCCCTCTCCAGCCGCATCTCATCTTCCTTTCTCCTCCTTCTCCCTGCTCACTCCCCACGAGGTTTCTAGGCAAGTCCGATCTATGAAAGTCTCGTCAAAGCAGGTGCTCCCCTGCTCCTCAAGAACCATTAAGGACCAAATTGCTACTATTGCTCCAGCCCTGGCTGATTTCTGCAATCACTCTTTTTCCACTGGAAACCTTCCCCTCCCCCCTTAAGCACTCCCTTGTGCACCCCCTCCTTAAGAAGCCCTCTGCCGATCCTTCCTCTCTGGCAAACTACCGCCCGATCTCCGTCACTCCTTTCCTGGCCAAACTCATGGAAAACCTGGCCATCTTCATACTGAATCTGTTGGTTGTCTCCATGATCACCAGTCTGGCTTTAGAGCAGACAGAAGCATGGAAACTGCTCTCCTGAAAACCTGTGAAGACTTGCTCTCTAATCTAGACTCTAACCTTCCTTCTGTCCTCATTATCCTTGGTCTATCCTCTGCTTTCGACACGGTCAACCACGCCATCCTGCTCAATTGTCTCTGTGACAATCTGGCCATATCTGGTCAGGCCCTAGCCTGGTTGACCTCCTTTCTCTTAAATCGACTCTCGCAGGTCAAACCTGGGTCTTTCCTCTCTTCTCTCCCTCTCTCTACATGTGGTGTCCACCAGGGGTCTAACCTCTTTCCCTGGCTCTTTAACCTACCTGGCATCTCCTGCTCACTGCATCTCTACCTTCTTTTCTAACTTTCAGTGTAATGCAGATGACACCCAGCTCTCCTTCAGGCTCCCCTCGGCCTCCTCTGCTCCTTCTCTCATACCTGTCTGTTCGCAATTCAGGAATTGTGTGCTTCCAACGATCTCTGCCTTAATGCCAGTAAGACTGAGATCCTCCTCATTGGGACACCTGCTCCCACCTTCCCTCTCTCACTCCGGCCGCCCACCCCGGACCCTATACCTGCACCTTTCTGTGATGCTATGAACCTTGGTGACATCTTCTACTCCACCCTCTCCTCACAGCTCTGACATCTCTAAGAAGTCACACTATCAGCTGCACCTCCTCAGAGGTATTCTTCCTTTTCTCACTTTCCCCCAGAAGCTCTCTGTCTCCAGAGCCCTGGTCCTCTCTAGGCTGGACTACTGAAACAGCCTCTTTCTAAATATGCCTGCCTCTACTCTTCGCCCTGTACAACTAATCCAGAAGAGGACTGTGTGACTTGTCCTTGGCCTCAAGCCCAGGGATCGTATCTCTCCAGCCCTGAAATCTCTCCACTGGCTCCCGGTGGCTCAATATTCAAGTTCAAGACCCTCTGCATTGTCCACAAGGCTTTCTGGGGTCGGGGACCACACTGAAACTTTTTTTCCTAAGCTTCTTCCTTCTCAAGCCCACCGCTCATCCACCTCCAACTCTCTGAGGGTCAGACGCTTCTGCAGGCAGATTGTGGGGGCTAGATTTATTTATTTATTTATTTATTCAGATTTTTAAAGCACGCAATCAGCCCGCGGGCATTGTGGCGCTGTTACAGTTCAAAAATACAATTCTCTGGTTACATAGAAGAGAAAGGTTGATTATGGTACAGGCATTTTGCTTTACAGTCTGTGCATATAAGGTGTTGTATACAGGGCATAATGTATACAGTACTGTTGCTTTGTTACATTTGTATTTAGTTACATTTCAAACAGCAGAACGTTTGCGGTACAGCTTGGGCAAAAGTGTGGGAGGGGGTAGATGCGCTGTTTTAGGTAAAGAGCTTGGTTTTGAGTAATTTGTGGAAGGATAGCAGGGATGGTCCGCTCTAAGGGTGATGGGGAGGTCATTCCAGAGCTTGGGGGCTATGTGTGGGAAGCCAATGCCACCATTGGCTCTTTTTATGGTGGCACTTGAAGTTGGTTGTCATATTGGCTTCTTGTTGGACGGAGCGAGGATTTCCTGTTTATGGTCTCTGATAAGTATGACGGAGCAGTATGATTGATACATTTGTGAGTGAGGGTGAGTATTTTGAAATTGATTCTTTCCTTGACTGGGAGTCAGTGTGCCTCTCTACGGGCCTGAGATACATGGTCGGATTTCGGGATGTGCAGGGCAGCGCGGAGCGCGTTGTTTTGTACTATTTGGAGCTTTTTTAGATTTTTTGCAGATGTGCCGGATAGGAGGGCGTTGCAATAGTCTAATTTGGCTGCTATGGTTGCTCTAGTGATGGCAAGGCAGTTGGGTGTGGTATGGTGAGGTAGAGTTTTATGGCAAGGATGAGTTTGGTGGTCAATGCAGATGAAGAGGAGATGGCGCTGACTTGTCTTGACATGGAGAGGTGTTGTCTAGGTAGAGTCCTAGGGTTTTGACAGCAGTGGAGACCGGTATGTTGATGTTATCAATGATCATGTGTGAATATTCTTGGCTGAGTCTGGAGAGGGTTTCGCTGCGTGCCAGGATAATGATCTCAGTTTTGTCGTTGTTAAGGCAGAGACCGTTGATCGCCATCCAGGTCTGGATTGTGGAGTAGATGTTGAGGAGGGCTTCTGAGTCTTTGGCATAGTCTCCAGTAAGTGGGAGTAGGACTTGAGTGTAATCGGCATAGTTGGTGTAGGCTATGCCGAGGGCGTCCAGTAGGTCAAAGAGAGGTTTAGTGAAAAGGTTGTAGAGGGTCGGTGCAGTGCAGGAGCCTTGCGGGACTCCACAGCTAATGGTGGTGGGGGGAGCGTTGGCGAGATCCGAGTAGAGTTCCATGGCCCTGCCTTCAAGGAATGAGGTGATCCAGGTGGTTGCTTTGTGAGAGAATTGGGCTGCATTGGAAAGGGGAGATGTGAGGATGTT
Source organism: Ambystoma mexicanum (assembly GCF_040938575.1). Classification (NCBI taxonomy): domain Eukaryota; kingdom Metazoa; phylum Chordata; class Amphibia; order Caudata; family Ambystomatidae; genus Ambystoma; species Ambystoma mexicanum. The sequence continues at coordinate 522,496,716 of NC_090940.1, forward strand.
GTGGTCGACTAGGTCGAATGCTGCGGAGAGATCGAGCAGAAGGAGGAGAGCAGGTTTACCTGTGTCCATTATTTTTGGTGATTTGATTTTTCAGATCTAGAAGGGCAGTTTCAGTTCCATGTCCTTTGCGGAACCCCAATTGCCTTTTGCCGAGGATGACGTAGGTTTCCAGGTACTGCTGTATTTGGTTGTGTGCGGCTTTATCTAGGATTTTGAGGAGGAAGGGGACGGTGGTGATGGGGCGATAGTTGTTAGGGGAAGTCGGGTCTAGGGATGGTTTTTTTAAGAGTGGGCGGACCCAGGCCTCTTTTAGGCATTGGGGTACTGAGCCAGAGGAGAAGGAGGCATTGATGAATGCTGTGATGATGGGGGTGAGGGCTTCAGAGCACTCTTTAATGATGGTGGGCGGGCATATGTCACCTTTGCATGTTGAGGGTTTGATGTTTTTGAGTATGGGGAAACTTCTGGCTCTGTGACTTCCCTAAAGGCAAAGAGGGGTATTTCTGGGTGTGGGTTGAGAGGGGATGGGGAGGGGGGCGTGGGGGCTGTGTTGAGTGCTTTACGTTGGGATGCAATTTTGTCTTGGAGCGTTTTGACTTTGCTAAGGAGTGCTGTTTGGATGCCTGAGCACCAAGCTTCATCCTTAATGATTTTGTCGGGACTAGACTCAAGGGTGGTGAGTTCTTTGAATATAGAGAATATTTCTCTTAATTTTGTGCTTGCTTTGGATATTCTTTGATTATAGGATTCGGATTTGGCTTTGAAGATGGCGTTTTTGTAGGACAGTGCAATGGCTTTGAACTCATCTAGCGAGGATTGGTTGGGAGTTGATTGCCAATTGGATAGGGCTTTCTGTTTTTTCTCTGTCCTCAGCCGGGGCCTCCATCTGCAACAGCCTCCCTGCCTCTCTCAAACTTGCCGGACCATCTAAAGTTCAGGTAGCAACTCAAGACCTTCCTTTATTGCTTCCTCTTTCTCTCTCCATCTCCCTTGCTGATGCCCCTGACTTCTGCGCATCCAGGTTACCTGGCCACCCACTGAATTTATGGGCCTAGGCTCCTGCATGGCGAGTTGCCTTTGCACTGCCTCTGGGCCTCCCAACCACCTAGGGACTGTATCTGCAACCCTACAGTCCCTTGACCATCTTCACATATGAGCCACCTCCCTGGTGGCACTTATGAATTCATTTGCACATTCCCCTCCCACACCCCCCACACGTCTACCCCTTCCTCCCTCTGCACGTGCGCAATCTGAATGACACCAGGTCTACCAAGATCAGTTTTCTGTCTTCTTTTGTCTCCCCTTCCTTGTCTTGTCGTGCCTAGAAACACTTGTGTACAGGCGCGTTATAAATTACTTATCATATCATATCATCCTTGAGAGTGGAGTGACCAGACCCCTGCCCTATCCTCTAAGAGGGTCTGAAATGCAGCTTTCTTTCATGAACTTTAAACATAGGCTTTCTGTGTACTTAGAACTGAGCCCTGGAAGACCAAAAGGTGGAGGAATCTGCTTGCCTTAACTCATTTCCCTTTATAGTGGGCGGGGGAAAAATTGTGTAGATCCTTAACCTAATTAAATAAAAATATTAATTTAATTAATTCCCCTTGGCAGAACACCACAGGGTGATTTCTGTTAAAATTTGAAATTAACAAAGCTCATTCGCAGTGTGCACTGAAAACTATAGACTGTAATTTAATTGGATATTCCTATTTGTCCTGTTGACTCCGACTTCTTTCCCAACACTGGCCTTTAAGTGGAGGGGTGTCTGAAATCCAAAATTTTCAAATCACCACAATGCTTACCATCCAGCTTCCCCACCACAGGCCTTTAAGTGGAGGGGGGAGGGTTATGAAATCCAAAATGTTCAAATCATTCCAATTTTTACCATCCAGCTTCCCCAACACAGGCCTTTAATTGGATGACGGGAAGGGGGTGGGGGTCTGATTTAAAAAATTCTCAAATCATCACAAATTTTGCCATCCAGCTTCCCCAACACAGACATTCAAGTGGGGTGGGGGTCTGAAATCCAAAATTCTCAAATCATCCCAATTTTTACCATCCAGCTTCCTCAACAAAGACCAAAGTATGGGCGGGGTCTGAAAACCCCACTGCTAAATCACCCTTTGTATTTACTGCTAGCCTTTAAAGCACGCAGGAAAATCTAAATTGCACAGCACTACATTTGTAATTAATTTTGTTCACTCACCACACAAATTATTTCTTGAATTGAAATTGAGATAAACAGCCTCATTACGAGTTACGTGGTAACTCTGCGGTAAATCCCCAGAAAACAAATTAGTATTACTGCCACTTGGTCAGGCATATTTTCCACTGGATTACAAGAGGTGGTAGCGGTGTAATCCCCCATTTATTTTGGGTCCATTGGACCCAATGGAGATTTGTTTGCGGAATTACCACTGCAAAATTACTGCTGCAGTAATTCTGCCAGTTCTGACGATTTTTGGGTGTTGGGTGGCAAGATTTACCTCCAGGGTTTTGCTGCAGGGAAATCTTCCACTCAAAGCCAAAACTCATAATTTGGCGTGGTGGTAACTGAGTTACCGCCAATTGTACCACTTACCGCCCACCTCATAATGAGGCCCAATTAATTTGTGTAATTTATGTATGTAACAAGAAGTTAATTGTGAGTCACAAAGAAGGTGGCGTGTGTAGTTTAGTGTGATTTCTATTACATATAATTTAAATTAATACAAATATATTTCCTGTAAACCGGCCTGGTTCTTGGCTCATTGGTAGCTCAGGGAGAGGGATCCAAGGGGCATGATCTGAGGCTGAAGTAGGGCTGAATAAAAGAACTGTCACTAACCGTTTATTGTGTGACAGCTTGGGGAGGGAAGGAACTCCCTGTGTTGCGGGTGGCCTCACAATAAACCGTCACACTGCCCTCCTATTCAACTTATCGGCTGTATAACTTGCATAAAGCCTTAGCTACCACAGCACCTGCTTTCATCAATACTCATACAACACAGATGAACAAGTTACTTCTTACCTTGTAACGTTCTTTCGACGGGATGTTCCTCCGACGTATTCCTTATCTTTGATAATACGTTTCCAGCTTGCTGGCCTCGGAATTTTTTATGTAGAGGGCGCTGCGCGTCGACGTCCGCCGAGTCGATGTCCCTCGACGGCCACAGTATCGGCGCCGACGTCACCATGCTCATAAATAGCCACGCGCTGCTTCCGTTGCTCAGTTCCGTTTTGTAGCATAAGAAAAGTCATGCCTGAATTGGTTATTGACCTTGAAGGAGTGTAAACTGCAACCACAAGGGAAGTATTACTGCGGGGATGGATGGGAGGGGCGATAAGGAATACGTCGGAGGAACATCCCGTCGAAAGAACGTTACAAGGTAAGAAGTAACTTGTTCTTCGAAGATATTGTGTCCTCCGACGTATTCCTTATCTTTGATAGACTCCCATAGCAATGGCATATAATTGGAGGTGGGAGTAAGAATGTTATGTATCCCTTTAGGGATGGACCGAATGTAATACGGCCTTGCCAAATCTGGTCTCTTGACTAGTGGAGGAATCCAGGTTGTAAAATTTTGTGAATGTATGTGCGGACGACCATGTGGCAGCCGCACATATGTCTCTGACCGGTACCCCTCTTTGGAGAGCCGAAGAGGCTGCGATACCCCTGGTTGATTGAGCCCTAAGATTTTGAGGTGGCTCTTTCCCTGCCAGTTTGTAACATTCCAGAATGGCCAAAATAATCCACCTGGAAATGGTTTGTTTTGTTATGGGTAGTCCCAACTTGTGACCTGAGTATCCTACAAACAGTTGGTCTGCTTGCCTGATCCTAGCCATTCTGCCGATGTAAAAGCTGAGAGCTCACCTTTGGTCCAGCCTATGTAGCCTTTCTTCCTCTTTCCCCGGATGGGCAGGCGGGTAGAACGAAGGTAAGGTAATTTTCTGAGTAATATGAAATTCAGAAACCACCTTTAGGAGGAAATTAGGCTTCACCTGTAGGACAACTTTGTCCTTGTGGAAAGTTTTATGTGGGGGTTTACAGCAGAGAGCTTGTAGCTCGCTCACCCTCCTAGCAGATGTTAGTGCTACCAATAGGACAGTTTTAAGTGTGAGAAATCTCAGCGAACAAGAGTGAAGTGGTTCGAATGGAGTGCCTAAGAGGAAGTTTAAGACTAAATATAAGTCCCATAAGGGAACCTGGAATGGTTTTGGAAGATAAACATTAGTTAATCCCTTGAGAAATTGTATCACTAGAGGTAGTTTGAAATACAACGGTTCCTCCGCAGTGCGCTTGAAGATAGAAAGCGCTGTGAGATAGCCTTTTACAGTGCCAACTTGAAGGCCTGAGTTTGCCAAGTAGAGTAGAAACGATAACACCGTTGGTGTACCACATGAAAAAGGGTCGATATTCTCTTTCCTACACCAGCTGCAAAGTTTCTTCCAACGGCAGCGATATAAAGACTTTGTTGCTGGCCTTCTGGCCGAAAGCAACACCTCCATGACGTCATCAGGGAGATCCCAATCCTTGTACCTCACCCTTTCAGAAGCCAAGCGTGAAGGTTCAGGGTTCTGGTGTCTGGATGGAGAACCTGACCTCCCTTCTGTGAGAGAAGATTCTCTTTGAGTGGAAGACGGATTGGAGGGCAGATGGACATATCTAGAAGGTCCGTGTACCACGTTCTCCTGGCCCAGTCCGGGGCAATTAGGATCATGGTTTTCCGGAATCTTCTCAACCTCCTGATCATTTGAGGAATAACAGGGACTGGTGGGAACGCGTAAAGGAGTGGAAACTCCCAGTCCACTACGAACGCGTCTCCTAGTGCTCCTCTCGGGGGAAATTCCCTTGAACAGAACAGATCGCACTTCCTGTTGGTGCTTGTGGCAAACAGATCCACCTGAGGGGTTGCCCAAAGGGTGAAGATCTCTTGAAGGACTTCCTGAGCTAGCTCCCACTCGTGGGAGACTGTGCTCTGCCTGCTTAAAGCATCCGCTGTCAAGTTCTTCTCTCCGCTAGGTGGACTGCCGATAGATTCCTTCCCGAATTGCCCAAAACCAGAGCTGCATTGCCTCTCTGCAGAGTGGCAGTGATCCTACGCCTCCTCTTTTGTTGAGGTAGTGCATGGCCACCGTGTTGTCCGTCATTATCAGGACATTTCTCCCTTGTACTGAAGGCAGGAAAGCTTTCAGCGCTAGTCTGATCGCTCTCAGCTCCAATAGGTTGATGTGTAGTCTGGTCTCCGATGGAGACCAACGACCGCTGATGGTCAAGTCGTTGGCATGGGCTCCCCACCCCGTGAGTGAGGCGTCTGTGACTACTGTTATCTCCGGCCATGGTTGCCAAAACAGTTCTCCTTTGAAGATGTTTTCTGGATAGGCCCACCATTGAAGGTCGCGGGCTACTTTGTCCGGAATCCGGAGGAGATCTGTCATTCTCCCTGAGAATTGCGACCACTGAGTTCTCAGTGCACACTGAAGGGATCTCATTCTCAGGCGAGCCTCTGGCACAAGGAAGATGCAGGATGCCATGAGGCCTAGCAACCTCAAAAAGTCGATGGCTGGGAGACGTTGGGCATTTTGAAACTTGTTGACCATCTGCAGAATATCTTGAGCCCTCACCTCTGGTGGCGAGGCTTTTCCCAGGAAAGTGTCCAGGACCGCTCCGATGAATTGGAGTCTCTGTGATGGTATCATCTGTGACTTCTTTAAATTGAGGGAGAAGCCCATTTTGTGAAGGAAGTGGCAGACATAATCTAGCTGGAGCTGAGCTTGTTCCGAAGATACAGCCCTGATCAGCCAATCGTCCAGGTAGGGATAGACGTGGATCCCTTCCCTCCTTAGACTTGCAGCCACTACCGACATTAGCTTGGTGAAGACCCTTGGGGCGGAGGTCAGCCCAAATGGCAGAACTTCAAATTGATAATGAGAGGCGCCAATTGCGAACCTCAGGTATTTCCTGTGTTTGAAATGGATAGGCACATGGAAATAAGCATCCTGAAGGTCCAGGGATACCAGCCAGTCCTGGAGCTGGAGGGCCTGAAGGATCTGAGAGAGAGTTACCCTCTTGAACTTGTCCTTCCTGAGGAACTTGTTCAATTCTCGTAAGTCCAGGGTGGGTCTCAGTCCTCCGTCCTTCTTTGGTATGAGAAAGTAGGGGGAGTACCAGCCTTGTTCATGTCCGTTACAGGTACCGGTTCTATGGCACCTTTCTCTAGCAGGTCTATAATTTCCTGCAAGAGGAGCAGATCTGGAACTTTTAGAGAGCTGTGCCCCGGTGGATGACTCTGAGGGACGTGTAGAAAGGGTAGGCAGTAACCCTGGGCAACTGTCTCCAATGCCCCAGCATCTGACGTTATAGCCTGCCATTCCGTCAGATGGTGAGTGAACCTGCCCCCTTCAGGTGTCTTGTGTGGAAAGACCTCAGAGTGGTTTGTGGGCGGCTGATGCAGATGCCGAGGGTAAAGAGATACCTGCTGATGCTGCGGCCTTAGTACCTTTGGCCCGTCCACCTCGGGTGGATCTCCTTTGGCCTCTTTGTGTCGGCTGTCCTCTGCCTTTCCCGAATGCGGAATAATAGCGAAAGGACTTTCCTCTTCCAGAAGTTCCTGAGGGGCGAAAAGGAGTTTGGCGGATTGCAGCTCCTAACGATTTTGCCGCTGCTTTAGATGTTTGCAACTTTTCCAGACTGTCATCAGCCTTCTTTCTGAATAATGAAGAGCCGTCAAAGGGCATATTGAAAAGTCTGGCCTGTACATCTGGAACAAAGCCAAACTTTCGCAACCACGCATCCCTGCGGATTGTTGTACTTGCCGCTATGGCCCTGCTGATACTGTCAGCGGAATCGATGCCAGTTTGAAGTGACTCTCACATGGCATCTTTGCCATCTTTAATAATGTTAAGGAAGGCTTCCTTTTCCTCTCCTTCGGGTATGCAGTCAGCCGCTGATGAAGCACACTCCCACAGTGTGTGACTGAACCTGGTGAGCGTACACCTGGCGTTGATGGACTTCAACGCCATACTACAAGCAGAGAACACTTTCTTCGCCATAGAATCGTACCTCTTGTCATCTCTATCCTGTGGGACAGTAGGGTAAGCGGTCCTACTGCTAGATGAAGTTGCCGCTTGGACCACCAGGTTCTCTGGAGTTGGGTGTTTTGATAAGTATTCAGGGTCAGCAGCCGCTACCCTATACTTGGCTGACAATCTTTTATTGACCGCAGGGATAACTTCAGGAGTTTCCCAATTAGATGTAATTTTCCTTTGTAAAGCTGCATGGAAGGGGACCACAGGATCCTCCTGTGGACCTTTGTCTAATATGTCTGCAGGTCACCCTGTTGAAAAACAGGCGAAGGCGCAGACCAACCCATAATTTCAATAATACTTGCCATAAGGGTTCTATAGGGTGTTTCGGCATGTTCCCCTGGGTCTGGCTTAACAAATTCCACTTCTGGGGATGTGTCCACCCCACTTGCCTCATGTAGTGACTCCTGTAGGTCCTTCAACCTTCTTTCCTCAGAGGTGAAATCCTCTGAAACAGGCAGTGTGGTCCTCTGCAACCCAAAGGTTTCCTGGTCAGAATCTTCCCCCTCTTCATAAATTGAAGATAGTCCAGGGTACTCTGACCTCTGAAATGGTGTAAAACCCATCTCTAAGGCAGAAGGAGCCAAACTCGTCATTATCGGGCGAGAAACCGTCGATGTCGTCGACGCCGATGTGACAGGCTTCGAAGGCGCCGAGAACGGCGTCGAGAAAACTGGAAGAGGTCTCGAAGAACTCGAGAGGATCGGGATCCTACTCAAGGATGTCGACGACGGTCTCGGCGTCATGCCGGAGGCCCTTGGAATCACCGTTGGCATAGCCTTGGTCTTTTCTTTCATCGGCGTCGATGTTGGCGTCGACGATGGGGTCGAGTCGATCTACCGATGCGTCGAAGAACCCTTCGACAACAGCGTCAATGGCGCCGATCCATGCGTCGAAGGAATCTTCGACGACGGCGTCGAAGACGGTGCCTTCTTACCCGATGGCCCATGGCACTCTCGGGTGGAATGCTTCGCCAGGTGCTGCGACTCGCGGCGTTTTGATTTTTTGGGTTTTTCACCCAGGGTATCACCCTCAGCTGTCTTCGAGGGGGGCGAGGCCGCTTTCTCAAAGACGCTTAACATTTTCTTTCTGAATTCCTCCCACTCAGCCTGAGAGCTGTGTTTTGTGGGACAGGAGACCCTTTCTGGGGAAACAGAAGACAACGAGGAAGGGGATCTTCGACGTCTCTTCTTTGAGTGTCTCGATCTCGATGAATGGTGAGAGCTACTTCGAGATCTAGAATGGGAATGTTTTAGACGGCGAGGAGATGAATGCCTCGACTCAGCCGAAGAAACCTTCGAGGAGGTTTTGACTGACTTACCTCTCTCGAGCTTCCCCTTGCGCTCCTTCAAGGCTTTCGCCGTCATGGACATGCAGTCCTCACACTCCGAACAATGGTGCTCGGCTCCCAAGCACCACAAGCAGATCCTGTGTGGATCTGTTATCGACATTTTTTTACTGCAGTCTCGACATTTCTTTAAGCCGGATCGCGGCGTTGTCGGTTCCGATGAAGATGCCATCGAGAACGAGTTGGTATTTATTTGAGTAGATAAAGAGGGTTATCCTGACTGAACTGAGCAACGACGTTCCGAGGCCCCACGAAGCGCGGAAAAACGAAACTGAGCAACGGACGCAGCGCGTGGCTATTTATGGGCATGGTGACGTCGGCGCCGATATGGTGGCCGTCGAAGGACATCGACTCGGCAGACGTCGACGCGCAGCGCCCTCTACAGAAAAAAATTCTGAGGCCAGCAAGCTGGAAACGTATTATCAAAGATAAGGAATACGTTGGAGGACATAATCCCTTTGAAATATATTTTTAAATCTCTCCAACGGGCTCCAGCGCCTCAGAAACTCTATCCACCATTACCAACTGGATGGCTAGCCATGTGCTAAAACTCAGCCCTTTCAAAACAGAATACCTCCACAAATCCAACCTCAACCCTGCGCCAACAATCTCACTGTGGGCAACCCAAACATCCCCCTCTGCTATAGACCCCTGACTATCCTTCACAGACCACATAGCTGCCAATATAAAGCATACAGCTGACTGCTACACCTCCTTCACAAGATAAGGCACATCCTTCCCCTTGATGACTTCCGTATCTTGGTCAAGGCTCAAGTTCTCTCATCATGCTGGACTACAGAAAGGCAAGCCTCATTGGACACCCCAACACCACCCTTGTTTCCGTGCAAGCCATTACAAATGCAGCAGCAAGACTAATTCTGCACTTACCGAAAGGCCCGAGAGTGGCCAGATCCTGGGTGGGAGCTAAGACCCACCAGGTGCCGGAACAAGGACGTTGAAACGTAAGGAGAGCCATGGCATGCACTGCCAAGAAGAGGCCCGCCGACCAGAGGCGCTGGGCGGCAAGGAGAGGCAGAGCACCGCCCCCTAGCGACATACAAAGCAACAAACCGAAACGCACAACGCTTAGCACGGAGGCAAGATGGGCGCCGATCCCCAGGCTGTAACCTAGGCACGCAGAGAGTAGTCAGGGCCTAACCCACTGGACACTGCTATAACGTGGGTGACAACTGAGACCCGCCGATTGAAGATCTATAGACATCGCGTAGTGAGCAGACCCAACCCATACACCATTGAGAGAACTGCAACACGGAGGTGGGTGACAAGGCCGCAAGGGGAGGGTTCCGAGGTCTGCTGGCAGAAAGATGAAAGGGGAGACGAACTAGGCCCATTGTAGCAAGGCCATGAAAGTGTCAGCCTGAGCAGTAAACTGACACACAGTTTTGAGCAGGAAAAACTCACAGCCGTTAAGAAAGAAACAGTGCATGCTCATCGGTTGAGTGGGAAAAGGCCTGCGGACCCAAAGCGGACAGCTTTGGTCCGCAAGCCTGGGCAGGAGACACTCGGTGGGCAAATGGATCGAGACTGTTAGGCCTCGGGTCTGAGACGCATCAGACTAAGCAAGGAGGCCACAGTAAAGTGAGCAAGAACATCCACATACTGCTAAAGAATACAGACCAGGACATCAGCAGCCTCCATTAAGGTTGTGAAAATACTTGAGACACTAAAGAGGGACTTACAATTCTGTGAGATAAGTTAGATTGTACAAAAAGTAGATACTGGTGCGGTGAGGTTGTGAAACGCAGAGGGCTACAGACCTAAGCCAGTTGAATCAATATGTTACGCTTTGGTGGGTGCTATTCTAGAGATGAATTTGGCTCCTCCAGTAGGCAAGGTGGAAGTGGGCGTGAACCGGATGGCGAGCGTAAGGTGGAAGTGGGCAACCTGGCTGTAGGCGCTGGGAAGGGCGAGGTGGAGCGCACCTTTCGATACTATGGGCCATTGAGAAGTGTCTGAATTGCCAGGAAGCCACCTGGCTTTGCTTTTGTAGAATTTGAAGACCCGCGAGATGCAGAAGATGCTGTCCGTGGCATGGATGGAAACAAGGAGATCTGTGGCTCACGGGTGCGCGTGGAGCTGTCCTCAGGCAGGCCCCGGTGCTCCGGGTATGACTAGCCTCCTGCCAGAGCTGGCTTTGATCCTTCCGATCGCTGCTACGATTGTGGCAAGAGGGGCCATTATGCGTATGATTGCCACCGCTTCAGCGGTGGTCGCCGCCTTAGGAGCAGGTCCAGATCTCGCTCCAAATCACGCTCTAGAGGCAGGAGGCGATCACGCCCCCCGAAGCAGAAGCCGTGACAGGAGAACGAGGTCCTCCTCTCCTCGTAGATCTCACTCATCTCCCCGCAGATCTGGCTCTGCCAAGAGATCAAGATCCCGGTCCAGGTCTGCTGGACGGGGAAGAAGCAGGTCCGTTTCCCGGAGTAAAGGCCAGTCTGCCTCCCCCGCCAAGAGCGGATCACAATCCAGGTCACCAAGCCCCTGGAAGTAATTCCCTGTATAGCCCCCTCCATCCTTCCTACCCCTCCACCCAAGCAGTGTAATGCCACCAAGAGATGAGTAGCGTTGTGTTGATCGAATGTTTCAAATAAAGTTGTTTTGTTTATATTATTAAAAATTTAAAAAAATCTGCACTTACCCATACACTCGCATATTACCCCAGCTCTCTCCTAGCTTCACTGACTCGCCATACTTCAAAGAAATGCTTTCAAGCGACTCTGCATCATATAAACAATACACATAATGCCCACACAAACACCAGACAGGCCAACCAAAAAATTCCTACACATTACACTCTGCAAACTAACACGTTCCTAAAAATAGGCCTCCTCCAAATGGGCACCCAGAGCCAGGAATACCCTCCAACCTCACCGACATGCTTACCGTCCAATCATCACCTTCTGCAAAAGCCTAAAATGACACTGCTTTCCCCCACCTAATCCGGCCAGACCCCCTCCCCCAGTGTCCTTGATCTATCTTGATATGTCTCTGCTGTTCTAAAAAACCTTTTACATTCTCTTCACCACTTCCCTTTGAAGTTTGATCCACAAGGTTGGGACAGTGCTGTATACAAGTTTAAATCAAAATAAAATAACAGACACTCTCATTTACTGGGCATAAACTCTCATAGATAAAAAGACACTCTTGTGTTCAATATGCACACACGCAGACACCCTCGGCCACTTGCTCAGAGCTCGCACTCGTGGAACACTCCCGCACCACTCTTCCGCTCCCACTTTCTGGTAGTCAACCGCATCTCGCCATCTCTTAGACATACACGCAGACTCGTGCACCTGCACAGACAGTCTTTCATTTCATTTCAGTAATGCACTGACGCACACAAAAACATGCAGGCACATTTTGTTTCTCACCTACCCTCAGTGAGTGGTGATGATGACAGCCCAGCTCTAAGGTTCACTTCTCATCTGGGCCGAGACAAGTTTACACAGACTAAGCCATCAGGCACTCCCTCGCCCTAGGCCATTGTCATGCTACTCTTTCAGTGGGCAGAGGAGCTGCGCCCCGTGACGCACAAGCTCTCCTTCGCCAGCCCCCCTGCACCTCGACAATAAAGGCTAAAAATATAACACAGCCGCGGTGGACAGCCGAAGGAGCCGCATCCTGTGCTGCTGGCGCTTGCTTGCTGCCGCCAAACTAGACTTTCTCCCTTTGAGTGTAGCCATACACGAAGAAGGGCAGGCTCCCCCACCTGACCTGCCCTGCAAGCATTACGGGGTCAAGATGCGACCAGCAACGCCGACCCTCACTGAAACCCCAATATTATTTTCGAAATAAAGAAAAAACAGTTCCATGTGTTAAAATAGCATCAAAAATGGCCGTTTCCACAAAAAAATCACGGCAAAAGGCTGTGGTTTTGCCGCCGCAATCCATGTAAAGGATGCAGGCGACACACCTGCAACCCCCAGACCCATTATACCATTTAGGGGGTGCGGGGAACACCTCCACAACCCCTGCTTCCCTTAAATAGTATAATGGGGTACACCTTTACTTGGTCAAACCACAGCATTTTTGCCGCGATTTTTTTGTGAAGGCAACATTTTTGCCGCAATTTTATTACAGCATACCGAAAAAAACACCCTGTAAATCTTTCTATTTTCTGGCTGATGAGGCCAACAGGACTAAGGTTATATACCATAGAATTTTGCAAAATCCGACGACTCATCGGTTCACCTTAAAAAAACACACACAAAATAAAAATACACTGATGTCATTAGTGTGCTCTAGTTTCCAGTGATGTCATTAATGATGGCATAAGTGATGCAATTTGTGATGTCAGCAGTGTGCTTGTGGGCTGCTCATTGGGGTGTCATAGTTAAGGTAGTGTGGCTTTCAAAACCTGCTGAAGTTCATGTGTTTTGCTGTGTTAAACCGACGCTTTAATGTACCTTCAATATATATATGTAATGTTTTGGCCCTTGAGCGGGACAGAATGCAAATGAACCTCTGATGTATACTGATTTCTGTAGCAGTATTATATCCCAAAACATATCCATCCGTTATCCCGTAGAATAGTAAATAATTGTGGGTGTGAATAGTCGTCCAATCTTATGTTTTAAGTGTTTGAGGAATGCTGCTGTTTTACTGTGTAAACAAGTTTTGTATTCCTGCTTTTATGTGTGCTTTGATGACTTTGTTGCCGAATAATGCTTATGAAAATTAAATTAATATATGTATTGGCGTGCACCCGGAATTACACAGAAGTACACTGTTGACTGTGTTGGACTTTGCTGTTGGCGTTTTCGCTCCCTGTCTGCATTTAACCAAGGAGCGTGTGCTGTGTAGAACTTCGTGCTGAAGAGGACGTCATTAAAAGCAACACGGAAGTTGCCTGACTTGAAGTAAATCACTTTATTCTTGCTGATGTTAAACTGTAATTTTGAATTGTAAGTGAAGTCCTCTGCTACGCAGAGGAAAATCCAGTGTGAAAGTCTTAATTGACATTGTCCCTCTTTTGTTTTTGTGTTTCCCTTTTGCAGTCCCTCTGTGATCTGCTTAGGCTCTCTGGCCACTCCCACAAGCCCGTCCCACTCCCGCTACAAAATCTGTGTGTGCAGTGCACCCGTGTGCGCACCCGGAAGTGCACAGAAGTGCACTGTTGACTGTTAACTGTGAACGGTGAGCGGTGAGTGCCTTTTAAACTAGTGTCAGAGTAAACAAATTATACGTATCAACTATATTAACTTGTACTAGAGAGAAAGATTTTGCTTTACCGGCAATTAATAAAATTACGGCTGAGATTATTGTACATCCGGAACCTAATGAATCTTCAGATATAGTTTATGCCGAAAATAATGAATATGAAAAAACGGTTGAAGATAATGAGGTTATTTCAAACTCACCAAAAAGTATAGGCTCTCCTGATATCGAAGAGCCGAATATAGAGGAAGATGTGGAGCATTTATCACAATCTCCTGCAATGTTTCCGGAAATGTTCCCATGACTCCTCTATTTTGTCTATATCGTTTACACAACACTCCCCCAGACATCAGAAACATGATAAGGTTGGAACCCAATGTCCCCAAAAACCAGTTACAGCGCTTCCTACTGAATTAACACTACAGGCCATGAATACGGCTCTGTTTTCCCTAGCCAAGCTATATGAAACCTTAGATGCAAGGCTATTGGTTCAGAATTTTCTTCTCAGAGAGCTATTGTAAAGTAAAAATGCTATGTTTTTTCCGATAAAAAATACCTTGGCAGAAAATATAACTACTCAGATAGCATGCTCATCTATACCCAAAAAAATTGAAAAAATGGCTGATAGTCTAAAGGGCGATTAAAAATCAGCTTGAAGCAATGACAAGTTCTGTGGGTATCATTGAAAAACCAACAGGCTCTGGATGTGTTATATATGATAAAAGTACAATTGAAATTACTGATCAAGAAGAAGTGCAAAGAGTTGTCACAAAAAAATGTGCAGAAGTAAGAGTATCTGAGAAAGAGAATGTCTCTATTGCACCCTTCTCTGTGAGTAATGAAACATATAACATATTCAGTGTGACCAAAAAAGGGAAGAAAAAACTCCCCAATGAGCAAGCCGAGACAAAAACAACTAAGAACCAGAAGATAATGAAATTGCAGAAGAATAAAAACTCTTGACAATTTATAAAACCCCTGTATATGCCTGACAAAAGAAGTAAAGAAAAGACTGCAGCAATTATTAAGGAACATGCCATTATTAATAAAAAATAAAGCCCCTTTACCTCCTATACAATTGATCCCGGAACAAAACAAAACTTCTACAAATGAGGAACTGAGATATGAACCATTGATAATCTAGTGAATTAAGTGTCTAAAAATGAGCAAACTGATGACATGCTGAAAACATTTCCCTGTTCCTTATTAGTACAATCAAAAGAACAGAGAAATGACCAAGATAATAGATCTCAGAAATCCTCTTTTCTTACCCTTGAAGACAGACGCAAGGAGATTATGAAATCAATGGGCATATTTTTTTGCACGTAACCTACAGCCCACTAAACCCAGTATAACTAGATCTTCTGAGATTGAGTCAAATCAGACTGGGAAATATGCCTCGAAGGTTAAGGAGATAGATCTTTACCAAAATGCCACATCCAGTGGGGCAAGAATGGCACCTGCTAGTACAAACGTTAATATGAGAAATAAGCAAAATGAAATGAAAATACCGCTGAAAAACCGACATAATAAATGCACTGACTTAACACATGTTAGTCTAATCTTACAATGTCGAGGCAGAGATTTTGGTCTATATGATCTGAATCGATCCTCTGTATTAAATATTTTACAGAGCATCTCTGATTTGCAAGGATTAAAATCTGATGATATGGCCCAAATAGAATTCATGCATGATCAAGATAGATCTGTAGTGAAAATGTGGATGTCTTCAGCCTTAGTGAAATATTCAATTTGGCATGCAAGGGACGAAATATTCCAACTAGGCTTCTTGTTGCATGATCCTTTAGACCTGTCGCATACATCAAATGTTCACCATGTGAATATTGCTACTGTCTATCCTCCAAGAGTAAACAGTACACACATGAATAATGTAAATGAAAAGAAATGGTTGGCTGACAGATGCTCTGACCCACTGATGATAAAATGCTTTACAGCATGTGACAATCAAATACGAACTGTAACGAGTATGTCCCAGAACAGATTAACAAATGAATGATAGCTAATTTGTATCAAAAATAGACCAAATGTGCAGCTAGCTTCATGGAATACTAGGGGCCAAATTCATCTTGCATCAACCTCTATGGCCATATTGGGAATTTATGATATAATTATGCTACAAGAAGTTTGGCTCACTGTATGGGAGAATCATTATGTCATTTTAGAACCTGCCATCCAACCAATTAGGGGGCGCCCTAAAGCGGGTCTTTTGACAGCGGTAAAAATGACAAGTGGAATTAAAGCAGAGGCGTGGGCCTCCCCGAATAGTTATACACAGATGGTACGAATCTCAGTAAATATTTATGTTGTTGCATGTATTAATTTATATTGGAACCACATAGACATCAACAACAATCTTTTTTTAAAGATCTGATGAAAATGTCTGGACATGATTGATAGAGACCCTTCTGTCAAATTTACAATTATTGCAGGAGACTAAAATATGGATTGCCTAAATGAGAAATGGGGGAAGCTAAAGGATACAAAAGAAAATTGGAAGCACTTGATGAAAGAGAGAGGTCTCTCTATGATAAATGGTTCAGTATACGGAGATATTCCTTCTAAAACCACATGGAAGCGAGGCAAGCAAACTTCCACCATTGACTATATTTGTACTAATAATGAGTTATTCTCCTGTGTCAACTCCTTCAATGTAGTACAACAAAACAAAAGTGATCATAGCATGCTCCATTTGACATGGACTTGTCCAGATAAAACTGTTATGGATCCCAGACTAAAATATTCAGAGGAATTAGCAGTATCTGCTAAAGGCAATCGCATTAGATGGACTCCAGCTAACCTACATGATCTTCTAGTTGCAGTGTCATATCCTAAAGATATATTTAAACCAAATTTACACTACTTAGAAGGAGACTATGTGGGAAAATTGCAATTATTCAAAAAAACTGACCTCGTTTTCTAAAGATCGGAAACATCATGAACATACGTATGATGTAGAAATAAGAACTAAGAAAGCTGAACTTAGACGGGAGGTTAGATATATCCTTCAGCAAAATTATAATAATAAGGTGCTCTTGGTATCTAGATGTAAACATAAATATAAAAACTGGATAAAGCAACGAAAAGCGAAAATGTTATTAAAAGACGGTCACATTATGTTGCAGTCGATAACGTCTAAGAACTCTGCTTTAGTATGGGGCCTAATTAAAACTACCTATGGAGACAAACAATCTATAAAGCAAATAAATGTAGTACCAGAGGAAATTTGAGTGCAATATTATAACACCCTATATGCTGAAATCTATATCTCAAAGAGACAAAAAGATCATGGAGTCTCAAGAAAAGAACAATTGGTTTTTGATAATTTAGACATTGAAATATTTATCAAAAAACTAAGCAAGTCAAGAGCCCCGGGCCCAGATGGCCTCTCTAATGCTATGCTAAGAAAGAATCCGGAGGCTTGGGCTGCTGTTCTGGGGGCTATATTTAATCAAATCATCCCCTCTAGAAAAATCCCTCCCTCTTGGCAAAAGTCGATCATTGTTCCTATTTATAAAAAGGGAGATAGATTAGACCTGAGAAACTACAGACCCATCGCGTTACTTGATGTGCCAGGTAAGATCTTTGCACGCTTAATCTTAAGAGACTATATAAATGGCTGAAACAAGCAGGTCTCAACGATCCATTTCAAACAGGTTTCGTAGTGGGTCTAAGTACATCTGTGAATCTTCAAGCCCTAAATGTTATTAAACAACACGAGCTACAGGTCAACCAAGCGGTCTTCATGGCCTTTATCGATTTCGAGACTGCATTTGACCCTGTCTCGAGGGAACTTTTATTCGATAAATTGGCTAAAAACTCATGTCCTGAGTATCTACAAAATTGGATATTTCAATTCCATACTAAAACTTCGATACAAGTAAGCTTGACAATGGATGGCTCTTTATCGAGATCAATTAATACCTATAAGGGCCTAAAACAGGGATGTCTCCTAGCCTCAACCCTTTTTAACTACTTCATAGCTGATGTGGTGGAAGAGTTTAAGAGAGTAATATCGGATGCACCCCGTTTAGGTAAAGATGCAGTCCCTTGGATGTTTTATGCTGATGACTTGGTTCTCCTTGCTAAAACACAGAGGGGCTTGCAGAATTTACTTGATCAATTGGGGAAATATGTGAAAAAAATCAGCCGGTTATAAATGTCTCCAAATCAAAAATTATGAAGAATGTACCGAACAAGAAAGCTGGAGTATCTCGTTTCTTGTGGACTTTGATGTCTCTTCCCTTAGAAAACGTAACCCAATACAAATATTTAGGAATGAATGTTAATACATCAAGGGCGGATACCCAGTATTATGAAGATCTCAAGAAAAAAATCAGCACTGCCATATTTCAGGCTTCAATTATAAACCAAAAATTCTGTACATTTTCTTTGAAGCCTATAATCATGCTTTATTGCCAGAAAGTAGTACCAACGATATTATATGGTGCCGAGACTAGGCCATGGAGAAACGAGATGGCCTGGCAAAGATTGGAAGGTTGTTTTTGGAAAAAAGTTTTGCATGTACCGATGGCTACGCAAATGTGAGATATGAATTGGGTATGTTTTAATTATTTTGTATGTACATGTGGCGACTATGTATCTTATATCGGAAATGTATCATGGAACAACACGAGAATACCTTACTACACGTCTTGTCTAACTACATGAACACAAGTGAACATTAAACTGTGAGTTTATGGCGACAACGAGTTAAACATTATTTAGAAACAGCGGAAGTCACAGAAGAATTATTGTTGACAAATCCCAATACAGCCAAAGAAAAAGTCCTAATATGGGACTGGATCAATACCTTTGAACAATGTCAGAAGACTAAACATGCTATAGATCACAAGATAATTACGAAAAAAATGCGATCACCAGAAAATTATCTGCTAAAATTCCCTGGTGCCGGAGCGAGAAATTCATTCTTAAGATTTAGATTGAATTTATGGCATACAAAAAATATTCTTGCAAAGTGGAATATCATTGCAAAAAAGAGGATATTTGCCGTTTCTGTAAAGACACACAAACCTCTGAAACACTAATACATCTAGTAACAGAATGTCCTATGTTATTGCATAAAGGAATTGAGTATTTTAAGAAACATTTTGAGACATATATACCATTAACTAATGAACAATTTTGGTATCGAATATATAATACGCAAATAACAACCGTAAGATTAGCTATCCTGAATTACTTGATTGCACTGGAAGTAAAAGAGAATTTTAGAGAAGGATAGTCTGAATAAATAACAAGAAAATGAAGATCAGAAGCCCTAATTAGCTTCCATTTCTCTTATAAGTTATGGTATGTATCTTGTTTTTAATGAGAAGGATAGTGAAAACAATGGATTATGATTGTTATACTCTTTTTCTTTTTTTTTCTTTTGTATTTTTTCTTGTGAAGTTTATGTAATATGTTTTTAACATGAAATGAAATAATATGTAATGATGTAATGTATATAAGATTGACTATGTATGCCAAAATCTTTTTTTTTGTATATATATATTGAAAAGTTGATTCTTCAACTATATCAATAAAAAAAAATATATCGATGTATAAATATTCAGTGAAAAAACTTTAGTGAGGACATTCAGCCTTTGTGGGAAGTGACAGCCATCACTATGGCCAAGGCCCAGAGATGCATAGGCTATAGGTCAATCCCCCATTTTTCCCGCTTTTCATTTTCTTTTTTTTAAAAAACATTATTTATTGAACAGTGAAGACATCCAATTCAATAAATTAGAACATATCCGTGTATCATTCTGACATTATATAATAATTACATAAGTATATTCAGCCAAGTGTAATGTACATTCAAACGTCAGCTTAAAGAAAATTAATCGGCATTGGACAATTGTCCAAGTAGATATTCTTGGAATGGTCCCCAAATATTCTTGGGCCTGCAAGTCGATGTAAACAGTGATATATATGTTTCTTCATAGTCACTTACAAGAGTCATTTCTTTCAACCACATATCAATTTTTGATGCAAACTTGGACTTCCACTTGAGCAAAATACATTTATTCGCTATAAGACAGCCAAGGTTAAACAATCGTTTTTTTTAACCAAGATCTTTCCAATATCTCCAAACAAATATTTGGGAAATGTTAGCAACAGAGGTACATTAGTGCATATATTAAGAATCACAGCCACTTCCTCCCATAGCCTGACAACACGAGGGCAGGACCAGAACATGTGGTGTGTGTCCGCAACATCAGCACTGCATTTGCAACAGTTGGGGCTCGCCAGGGGGGCAAATCTAGAGACCCTCTCAGGGGTACAATGCAGACAATTAAGCATTTTAATCTGAATGAGTCAGTGTCTAGCATTTAACGAGATTTCCCATGTGAACCTACACCAACGTGTCCATCTAGAATCATCAAGTGGGGAGCCCAAGTGTTTCTCCAAGTTCAGTCTGGCAGAACCAGTCGGCACCTGTATATCTTGGCATTTCTCATAAAGTGTGGAGATTAGCCCTCGACTGTAACCCGTACCAGTTCCAGGGGCTGGCACATGTCAGGCTCGTTGGGAAAGGATGGCCACTTAGATCTGACTGCCGCTCTGAGTCTGTAATATTGTAGTGTACGGGTGAAGCCTTCACCAAGCCATTCAGCAAAGTCTGGTAAGGACATGTAGGTGCCCTCTGGGAAAAGGTCCCTCGGTGTCATTATCCCCTCAGGATCCCAACCTCTCTTAACAGATCTATCGTAAGTGGGGGGAAGCCCGGGGCACTGCCATAGGGGAATAGAGCCTGCATACGGCTCGGGAAATAGCATTCTCTTGAATATCCTCGACCAGGCGTTAACAGTTGTGCGGACCGGGTCGAACGTACAGGTTTCAAGATGTTTGTTGGCAAGAACTATGGTGCGCAGACAAGTGGGGGCTGCACTGTACCTTTCCAAATTTGTATGAAGTGGGAGGGAATGTGGGGCATACCAATGACTGGCAAAGTGCACCTGGGCTACCTCGTAGTAAAGTTCAAAGTCAGGTGCCTGTAGTCCGCCTTGTTCATACAGCTTAGTCATGGCCTCCCACTTCATGCAGGGCGTATCATTCCCCCAGCAGAAGCCAATTGCCAGTGTTCTGAGTTTATCAAAATATGTCCTACCAGGCCACAGAGGTATGTTGACAAAATAATAAAGTGACTTAGGGACTACAATCATTTTCAATAGAGAGAGTCTGCCATATAACGATAGCAGAAGTCTGGACCATACACTCAGCTTGTCAGTAAGGGTAAGTATGTATTTCCAATGATTCTCGGAAACCAATGTTTGGTGCTGTCGTGAGACCATGATCCCCAGATATTTCATCTTATCTTGTGCCCATCTGAAACCCAGAAGATTCTTCGGTGGGACTCTGGCCTCGTTTAATGGGAACAGTTCAGACTTATCCTCATTTATGCGGTACCCACAGTATTTAGGGAATTTGCACACTTCTTCAAGTATTGGGGGAGGTTGACTGACGGATCCCTAATGAAAAGAAGTGAGTCATCCGCATATAAAGAGAATATATGGGTAGGGCCAGTCATGCAGAGTCCATGGTGTAAGTGCATACGACGCAGGATACAGGCGAGGGGTTCTATGGAAAGGGCAAAGAGCAGCAGGGATAGGGGCAGCCTTGTCGTGTACCCCGGGCAAGCAAGAATATAGGGGATATTGTGGATCCAGCCCTGACCCTTGCCTTCGGCGAGGAGTAGAGCAGCTTCACATATTGGATAAAGAACTCACCCAAGCCCATACGTCGGAGAACCGAGAAAAGAAATTGCGATGATAAGGAATCAAACGCCTTTTCGGCATCCAATGACGCAGCATCCGCTTATGAATTAGGATCAAGTTGTGAAAGTATCCCAAATAGCCTACGCAGGTTATATGCTGTATTGCGTCCGGGGATAAACCCAGACTGGTCCGGATGGACCAGCTCTGGCATATGTGGGAGCAGCCTGGTCGATAATAATTTAGTGAAGACCTTAGTATCCAAATTAATCAAAGAGAACGGCCGGTAGGAGCCCAAATTTTCAGGGAGTCTATTAGGTTTCAGGAGCACAGTAATCAGAGCCTCTGACATCGAGGTGGGAAGTGTTCCGCACTGCAACTCTTCCTCGTAAGTGCTGAGTAAATGTGGGCACAGGACCAAGCTCAGCTCCTTATACAGTTCAATCCGAGCCCGTCCGGGTCAGAGGCTTTACCGGAGGGGAGAGATTTAATAGTCAGCAATCTCATCAACAGTTAATGGGAGGTTTAGCACGTGGCATGCCTCTTCTGCGAGCTTAGTGAGCAGGATAGAATCAAGGTAGTTTACTTGTTCTGGCACCAACTTCCCTATTACCACCCCCCACCCTCATCATCTCACCCAACTTGACGATGTACACCCAAATTGTAGTAAACTTAATAAACTCTGTGGGGTGCACTGTGAGACCACCTGAGAGCTCTAATAGCGGCTAGCAACCCCAGTACAGACCTCGTGCCAAGTAAAGTTACGCCTTCACTAAGGATACAGACAGGTTAGTGTGGTCCATCATCATCATACAACGGGCCTCATTCTGAGATTTGCGGTAACAAACAGTCATTACCGGCATGGCGGTACTAACACGTCCGAGTTGCCTCGACGCCGCAGATAGCGGCTGATTATGAGAGTCCTTGCATGCGCGTACCTCCATGCCGGTAATGGCTGCACCGCCATGCCGTTAAAGACCCCCCAACCCTCGATAGAGGCATCACGAAACCCGCTGATACCTCCTCTGCCCATGAGACCCCCTAAATAACGGACCCGTTAATACCATCATGGCAATACCGGGTCCTAAATACTGGGCCTGGAAGTAACGTCATTGCGCCGGAACATGAAATGTGCAGGCGGCCATCTTTATAAACACAATCCATTGCAATACTTGTACCGACTGGAGAGCACCCTGAATCACCCCAGAATGGCAAAAGCTACCAGGAAAGGCGCACCCCGGCTGCGCAAGAAGAGCTTTTCCGATGACGAGCTGAAGATGTTGGCCGACATGTTGGTTGGCCATGCTGACGAAGTGTTCGCAGCAGACTTAAGGCGTCCAGCCCAACTCCGCAAGAAAGACATTTGGGAGGAAGTGGCCAGGAAGATCACTGCGGTCGGCACCTCCACCTGCACTGTCAAAGACATGAAGAAGCGGTGGGACGATCTACGTCTCCGCGTCAGAAATATTATGTCGGCCAACCGCAGGCAGGGTCTGGCAAAAGGCGGCGGGGACCACTCTCCCACAAAACTCACAAGGTGGGAGGAAACATGCAGCAGCACCATCAGCATGTAGGGAATCGAGGGATTCGGGGACGTGGAATTGGGAGGAAAGATGGTTCGGATCCGAGGGCGGAAGGAAGGTGTTCCTGAGCTTGGACACCAGAACCGGGAAGCTAGAGCCTCTGGATTTTTGGAGCTTAACCTGGGGATAGACATGGTGTGAATTTGAGCTGTTGTAAGAGGCCTTGAGGAGGTGTGCGGGGAGAGTCTATTGGAGAGGTATGCTGGTGCAAGATTTGCCCTTGCTTTGTGGGTTAGAGCAAGCGTTTTAAGGGAGATTCTATGCTCAACAGACAGCCACTGAAAGTTGCGCCTTGTGTCCGATATGTGGAGCTTCTTCAGAATGTTGAGGGCAGTCCTGATGGCATTGTTTTGTGTTACTTGGAGTTTATTAATATTTCTGTGGCTGATCCCTAAGTAGAGGGTGTTACAATAATCAATTTTGGCCATAATTAGGGTTCTTGCAAGAGTAATACTGTTGGAAGTTGTGAGGAAGGGCCTACACGCAGTGATTAATTTGTTTTCTCATCGTTTAGACAGAGTCCGTGATGCGCCGTCCAGGCTTGGATAACAGAATAGATTTTGTTGAGGGCTTTTGTATCTATTGCGTTGTCTCCAGTGATGGGAATGAGAATCTGGGTGTCATCAGCGTAATTGGTATACGAGACACCCAGATGATCGAGAATGTCGAAGAGAGGCTTTGTGAAGACATTGTAAAGCGTAGGAGAGACGTACATTATGCATACTCACTGCATGTTGCTGAATTGTGTTACAGTGGGTACGGTCTAATGATGTGCAGTGGACGTGTTGAGGGATGTCGGCTGCTTGCAAGTCTGGCATATTGGCATTGGTGTTCAGCATTGATTATTTGTATGACATTTATGTGTCATGTTCAGGTTGGGATTTTTTGGGGCACAGTGTTTTGCTGTATGGGCATTGTCCAGTCACCCTCCCAAATCGCCCAGGGGGAGTATGCAGCTCCTCCCCCCAATCTCACTTCAGGAGGGCATCCTGCGCTTGGTTCAGCATGCGTGAAAAGAAAGGTTGTGATATGTCATGCAGCTGCCCCACTGTGTGCTGGTGGGTGCCTGTGGCCAGGAAGTGGAGCACAGACATTACCTTCAGTAGAGGGGGATGGCGGTGCGGATTTCAATCAGGCTGACAATGTCGTTGTGTATCATGTCCACAATGGTGGTGATGGTGTCCCGGTCCAGGCGGTACAGGGTGTGGATCTGCACAGGGGTTAGGTTGAAAGGACTGGCTCTGATGCGAAGGATTGGTGGCTGCCTACGTGGTACCACTGGCTGCACTGGCGGGACTTGCTGGGCCTGTCTTACCCTCCTTCTCCTCCTGCTCTCCTCTGTAGTGCCTGTTGTTGTTGTTGCTCATGGATCAGCAATGCAGGCATGTCCTCCAGCCCCAAAATCGCAACAGCAAGTGGGATCATTTTGGTGTGGGAAGGGGTGTGGTATGTGGGTGTCCTCCTTTTGAGCTGGGCCAGACACCATTGCCTCCACCTCTGCTGAGAGTGTGCACCTGTGGCAGTTGGGAACGCAGCAGATTGCTATTTACGGGTGATCCGCAATGCCGGTAATACTGGCATTGTGGTGACCCTATTTACCGCCTTCAGGATGCCGGTAGGTGCATGCCTGCGTAACTTGTGATGTCCTCCTTTTAGCGGCGTCCTGATATTGCCACCACGAAGGGCGCGTGTACGTGCGCATGCCGCTACGGAGGGGCACGTCCAAGCGGTGGTGGTAATGCTGGGATGTCGACTCGTAATAGGCCGGACCAATAGACGATGCCAGTATTACCATTCCGGCATCATTTTTGACTTACCGTGATTCTCGTAATGAGGCCCATTGTCTCTTATGTTAGGGGGAGTAACATGTGGCGGGGAGCCACCTCTATCGCCACGGTCCCTCTGCGGCAGCGGGATGGGGATGTTGGCTTCAATATATGATACATCATCACCACGATCCTCAAAGAAATGGGCCCTGCCCCCATGTTGCTGGCGGAGTTTGGCAGGGTATAGAAGGGCATAGTGCACTTGGCACATCCGTAACAGTTTCTTGACAGGATCAAATGATTTGCGCCGGGAAAGCACTGCTGTCGCAAAGTCAGGATAGATTTGAATTTCAGAGTATTCAAAACGTAGTGCCCTATTCTCGCAGGCAAAGCGCAATATCAAGTCCCTATCCCGATAATTTAGGAGCCGAGCACAGTCGTTCGAGGAGGGGCGCCCGGCTTAGGAACCGGGACTAGTACCCGGTGTACCCTTTCGAACAGGAAATGTTGGGAGAATCCAGAGGGGCTAAACAGGGTCTTAAGTAGATTCCGTGAACTGTTCCATCGGGCCCTTACAGGCCACCTCAGAAATCCCGACAATTCTAATGTTATTGCAGCGAGAGCGCGATTCAAGGTCATCACATTTATTGCAGACTCGGCTAAACTCCTGCTGGAGGTGTGCTATGTCTCAACCCTGCTTTGCGATCTGATCTTCAGTGTCCCCCACTCTGGATTCAATCTCAGTGATGGGATCACCCTCCTTCTGCAATTTTGACTTTAGGGAGCCTATGGTGGAAACAATGTCATCCAGCTTGACATTTACGGCAAGAAAGCCATTCTGTACAGTGACCAGCAGGTGGTCCTCCCTCAATGACGTGGGGGGGATTGCTCTTCCACTGGGGGGTCACCTAACGGGGTGGAGGATTTGGCGGGGTGTTGGTGTAGGTGTCCATAGGCCCCTTCTTCTTGGATGTGGCTCCTTTGGTCATGGCTCAAGGATAGTAGCACTCGGACTGTAATGGCTAGGGCGGGAGCACCTCAATGTTTCGCACAGGCCCAGCCATCACCTCAGGTATGAAAAGGCCACACCGGAGGGCAGCAGCGCTCCAAGCACCGGAGTACAACGGTCAGCCTGTCAATACAGGGTTGATGAAGCCGTAGAAAAAAAAAGCAGGAGGGCCACAAATCTGATGCAGAAAGCAGCCCGGTAGACAAGATATACAAAGGGGCCAGCCCCAAGGGGTTGACAGGCCCGGACACCAGGCACAGCTCGAACTATGATCACGGTGGGAAATTCAATGGCCACTGACTTCTGGTATCAAAAGCTGAGTCATACAATTCAGCGAGGTAGTCGCAACACTGCTGCCCAGTACGCTCAAGTCAGTGCATCACAATAATGGCATCCTTGTAAGATTCCGCAAAAGGCACCCCTCAGATGGAATACGCAAGTAGTTGGGGATTAGGCGGTCACTCAGTCAATGTGGATCAGGGAGAGCAGCCAGTGTAACCCATTCCCAGCACCGGCAAGTGCACGCACTGAGAGCATTCTGCAAACTTAATTATGGAGCCTGCAGTTCCAGGATATTCGGTGCGTAGACCGGACCGTTTCTCAGGCTCTGTTGGATATGTCACACTTAAGTTCAAGGATATTCCAGGGGCATCTATCCCAGCAAGTCGCACCTACCGGATGTCACGAAGTTCAGGCACGTCCCCCCCGCACTCCCTGGAAAGGATCCGTAAGAGGTAGATGGCAGCGCACACTTCGGCCGCCAAGACGCCCTCCCAGATGAGGATCAGCCTCCGTAGTGCTGTCGAGGCTCGCACGCAGATCAGCAATGGCCCGCCACAGGCCAGCGGGTCAGATCCAGGCCATACGCACTCCTCATGATCTTGCGTGGGCAGGGCCCATCCGGAGCTTCCTCGGGGTGTCGCGGCTGCGCTCTGCAAGAGACACTGGCTACTGCAAAGCCCGGACGGCCCTCACAGGGTCGCCAGGGCAGTGCTCCCTTGAAGGGGCCCCTGAGGGACCCTCGCATATGGAAACAAGGCACAATCACCACACACAAACTGATACACCAGACACGAGATTGTATTCCCAAAAGCTAGGGTTTATTGCAAAGCAAATAGTCTCAGTTGGCCAACTGGGTCCCACGCCCCGCGACGTGTGTTTCCAGACCTCGGGGGATGCAAGGGGTCGAGAATCATACAACAGTTACATATATACAAAACGAGCATCTTACAATCAGTGCTGACACATTCAATACCGCCCATATTGTATGTCCTTTGAACTGGGTCCGATGATTGACAATTGTGACGAGTATGACACCTTCAAACATTCATTTAGCAACAGTTTGCAATTTTGCGAGCCTACAGACACAAGTCTTTGGTTTTAAAGAACACAATGCTTCTCTTTTTGCAAGCAAGCTGCGTGCAGGGGAGAGACACATTCCAGGCCTTGCTATCTCCTAGTTTCTATTCGTGCACTGGGGGTCAACTTGCTCTCCAGGGATCTACAGGGCTCAGGAAAGTGGGGCCGCAAAGAAGAGCATAATTCAAGCCATTTAATGTTCGCTTCTTACATTTCTACTGTATTAACAAGACTAGCTGGCACCTGTGTACTAAGAATGCCTTGCTGCTCACTTCCAAGGACTTTTGAGGGAGGAGACCGGGCATTTCTGTCTGGGTTGCTGCGTTACGTTTCAACATGTCTCTTGTGGCCTTGCGTTATGCACTAGTGGAGCAGAATAAGTTTTCAGCAAAGCAGTTTTAACAGAAAGCAAAAGGCAAACGTTAGAAGAAAACAAAATGGCGATTTCAGTCACCTTAAAATGGCTGCACTTTAGTCAAGCTTATGGCTATATATTTCTAATACTGAACACATGAGGCGGTTTGTCTCCGGCCAACAAAGTACATTGCCTTATGATTGAGGGTTGTCTACTTTTTCTGGACTGACACCCTGATGTTCGCCGGCCCAGCAAAGCAGCGCAGGTATGGCAATGCGTTAGGGCTACCACACGGCACGTCGCCGAACCCACGATCCAGAGCCCATCCAGCAGCTTGAAAGAGTCAGACACTCTGTTCCAGAGTGTGTCCGTGCAAACACACCCGTCCGTTGGGACCAACTACAGTGGAACGCTCAAGCCAGGTGGCAGCGCATAAGCCCGTCGCAATCCGAGCACAGCACAGCGCGGGAAGAGCTCCACTCAGCCCTTCCTCACAGCAGTCCTCTGGCTCGTATCAACTTCAGAGGCTCGATGTTTGGGGCTCAGTCGCTGATTCAGCTCAGGATTAGGTCCCCAGGTACCCAAGCTGTCACCAGCCCTCCGCCCTCCGACCTCATTAGTTTGTCCTTTTATATCGGCGTAACCGGATTTATTATAGCTAAGGATTATGCTTGGCAGGAGCTCTCCACTCAAGCAGCCATCTTGTTTGTCAGCTCAACAGTGCCCCCCCTCTTTTTATTTTCACAATAATTATTCATGCTAAGAGTGTATTGCTCCATGAATTCCATCCTCTTTTCCCTTGGAATCATTCCTAGCAATCACTCATGTGGTAATGCAGAGCATTCAAATTCTTGCAGTAACCCAATATCTGCGAGATTCTCCCGGTAATTGGAAAATGCTTCAAATTGTAAAAGTCTTCCCTGCCACCACTGGCACTCACTGCGTGCCCCCCACTCTTTTCTTGGCCCCCCCTTGTGCATTTCCTCCTTGAACGCTTCCCATTATTACCCCCTTTCTTTCTCCAGTTCATGTTACACCATTTCTTTTCCAAGTGCAGCTTTTGACATTACTGCTTGCATCTATTGAAATCCCATCAAGATTCCCCTGGTAAGATAAAATGTGATTGTCCCAAAACAGGTTCCCTAGCCCACCCCTAACTGTCTCACTGCAGATGTCCTCTTTCACCCTCCCCACCTCTAGCCTGATACAAATTCACCCAGTTCCCTCCTCCAAATATAATTTTTAGCACTTTTCCCTTTTGGCTTCCCTTTGTATTACTACAGGAATCATTTGCATCGAGCAACAACAAAGAAAAGTGTTGACTTTTCATTTCTGAAAAGTGTCTCTCTCCTGCAATGAGCTCGCTCTCACTTCCCTTGTTGGGTTGATTTGAAACACTTTGTTCAGTGGTTATGTTCCAAATTATCAATCCACAGTTCTTTATACAGTTTTTTCAAGTATTCTTATTTATTCCTGACCAGTCAGTGTCACAATATTATTGCCAATGCATTTCGGACCTCAGTCCATCATCAGGGCTATTAACACTACTATTTGTAAATCAGTGACATATCCATTATTGTAATCCATTCCCAATTATTCACCATGAAGTGAAATCCGTAAAAAAAATTGTAAAGAAAATTACACATACCAGGTTATGGTTATGATCCGCAGTGGGGTTCAAACAATGCAAAAATACAAGAAACACAAAGAAATTCATTGTAGACCATTGTTAGACACTATTTTCTTATATTATTTCAAAGTATGCACTTAAAGCACTCTACCTGTTTGGCCTTTTATCCCCCAGAGTGTATGTTCATCTCTGTAGAAAGTATTTCTATGCAGCACGTGTTCTGTAAGTTAAATATTTGTATTCATTACTACCATAAGTTTGAATTACAGCCCTCCTGTAACCCTGTGCATTATTCTACTCCCCTCATTCTTACCTCTTAGTTGCTTCGCTGTCTTGACGCGCTGGCTTCCCAAAGGAGCTGCCACCATCTGTGGTAGCGTTTATGAGCGCTACTCATTTACGTGCGTGCACACAATGTCCTATTCTGTACTGCTAATCACTCTCGCGCATGCGCGCATGATTCTGCCACCTACTCTCGATCTTCTCATTCCAAGGACGGATTGTGACGGGTACATTTGTGCACTCTGTCACTCTTGCCTTGTTTATTTATTACATTGGGAAATTAAAGCAACTATTGATGATGCTACATGCATATCTTTACTAGTATACATGTCGGTCAAATGCGCTTGCGCGCGCTTCGTCCACTATGCTATTGGGCGCCCACGCATGCGCTTGGGTCCCATAAATCGTGTCTCTCCTTAATCCACACCTGGGAAAATCTCTTGTCTTTGTCCACTCTGGGGTAGACTTGTACCCCACCTGGCCTATAGGGCTGGCTGAGTACCTCTCGACATACTTATCTATCATTGGAGCATTAGGAATTGGTCTGAAAGAGTATGGGCATTCATGGGATCTTCTCCCCTTCTTCCGCGTCATGTACCTTATAGGAGGGGGTGAACTTCCCCATCCCTCTTCAACATATTTTGGGAACATTTCATCTAAATACATCCAACAGGTCAAGCGTTATCAGCAATAGAATTTTGGAAAAAGTCACATGAATAGGATTTAGTTTAACTATATGGTGATGACTGCCACCATATTATAAATTAAACGGCCCGCGGTAGCGGCCGTGTAGTTATGCTTAGGTTGCTAAAGCCATAGGAAGAGCACTTTTTGGGTGGCTTATAACTTCGCTCCCCCTGGACGAATCCTCACCAAACGTTGCAAAAAAAGTTATATGGCCCACTCTGATATTACTCACAAAGTTTGGTGAGGTTTCGTCCAGGGGAGGCAAAGTTATAGGGGGGTCCCAACATTTCTTTTTTTTCCATAGACTGAATGGAGAAAAACTTAGCTCACGCCTACAGCCCAAACCGCTGGACGGATTTTCACCAAATTTGCGGCAGGAGTGGCAGCTTGGTCCGGAAGGTGTGCTTTTGTAGATTTGGTGGAAATCCGTCCAGTATTTTTTTTAAAACTACCAAAAAGTAGGTCAAAAAGAATTATTGATATCTGGGTTCGGTGCGCGGACTCACTTCCCTGTTCGGTCTGTGGACAGGACTCCGATTGGCTTAGAAGGCAACGTGGTGTCTGCGGACATTGGACGCGCCCACTGATTGCATGGTGAAAAGCGTGAAGTGCGTCTGATTTTTGGAAACGCCCGCCATCTTGGATTCGTGGACAGTGACCACGGACATCACAGTAAAAACATATAAAAAACACAACATTGCACTTGTCAAACTTATCAAATAATCTCTAGGGAGGTGAGTGGTGATGAGGATGGGATGGGATATGGCTGCAAGAAGCAAACAAATTGGTGTTTTTCACTGTCAAAGTCCGCGAACAGTTCGGATGTTCGCGAACAGCCATGTGAAGTTTGCGGCCACCTGTGCATTACAGGATTGGTGAAAAGCAGTTCTTGGATGGCTTATAACTTTTGCGCCACTTAATGAAACGGCATGAAATCTTGCAATTAAATTCTTGACCTAATTCCAAATGAGTTTGCAAAGTTTGGTGGGATTCTGTCAAGAGGGGGCAAAATTAGAGGAGGGGTCCCAAAATATTGTAAAGGCTTATAAATGTGGTGCCATTCGACGAATCTATACAAAGGTTTGCAAACTGATAATAGATCTTCATATAAATGTTTTTGCAAAGTTTGGTGGGATTTTGTCAAGAGGGGGCAAAATTAGAGGGGGGTCCCAAAATATTGTAAAGGCTTATAAAAGTGGTGCCATTTGACGAATCTACACAAAGGTTTGCAAATGATTATAGATATAGATATAAATGTTTATGCAAAGTTTGGTGGGATTTTGTCAAGAGGGGGCAAAATTTGAAGGGGGGTCCCAAAATATTGTAAAGGCTTATCAATGTGGTGCCATTTGACAAATCTACACAAAGGTTTGCAAAAAGATTATAGATCTTATCTGGTAACATTCTTTCGATGGGATGTTCCTCCGGCGTATTCCTTATCTTTGATAGATCATCTCCAGCTTGCTAGCCCCAGAATTTTTTTTTTTTTCAGTAGAGGGCGCTGCGCGTCGACGTCCCTCGAGCCGATGTCCCTCGACAGCCTATGTATCGGCGCCGACGTCATCACGCGTATAAATAGACTTGTGCAGCGTCCGTTGCTCAGTTCCGTTTTGACCTTAACAGTTGTTTTACATGAATTGGTTATTGACCTTGAAGGAGCGTAAGCTGCAACCACAAGGGAAGTATTACTGCGGGGATGGATGGGAGGGGCAATAAGGAATACGTCAGAGGAACATCCCATCGAAAGAACGTTAACAGGTAAGAAGTAACTTGTTCTTCGAAGGGATTGTGTCCTCTGACGTATTCCTTATCTTTGATAGACTCCCATAGCAGTGGTGTGTAATTGGAGGTGGGAGTAAAAACGCCATGTTTCCCTTTAGGAATGAACAGAATGTTATACGGCTTTGCCAAACCTAGTCTCTTGACTAGAGGAGGAATCCAGGTTGTAAAATCTTGTGAAGGTATGTGCGGACGACCATGTGGCAGCCGCACATATGTCTCGAACTGGAACCCCACTTTCGAGGGCCGAAGAGGCTGCGATACCCCTGGTTGAATGAGCCCTAAGATTTTGAGGAGGCTCTTTCCCTGCTAGTTTGTAACATTCCAGAATGGCCAAAATAATCCATCTGGAAATTATCTGTTTTGTGAACGGTAGTCCCAATTTGTGCCCTGAGTAACCTACGAACAGTTGGTCTGCTTGCCTAATCCTAGCAAGTCTGCTGATGTAAAAGCTTAAAGCCCGCCTTGGGTCCAGCCTATGTAGCCTTTCTTCCTCTTTCCCTGGATGGAGAGAAGGAGAGAATGAAGGTAAGGTAATTTTCCGAGTGATGTGGAATTCAGAAACCACATTTGGGAGGAAATTAGGCTTCACCTGTAGGACAACTTTGTCTTTATGAAAAATTGTATGAGGGGGTTTACAAGATAGAGCTTGTAATTCGCTCACCTTTCTAGCAGATGTTAATGCCACTAACAAGACAGTTTTAAGGGTGAGAAATCTTAGCGAACAAGAGTGGAGTGGTTCGAAAGGAGTACCCATCAGGAAATTTAAGACTAAATTTAAGTCCCAGGAACCTGGAACGGTCTTGGAGGGTAGACATTAGTTAATCTCTTTAGAAATTGTATTACTAAGGGTAATTTGAAATACAATGGCTCCTCTGCAGTGCACTTGAAGATCGATAGCGCTGCGAGATAGCCCTTGATAGTGCCAACTTGAAGGCCTGAATTTGCCAAGTAGAGTAGAAAGGATAACACTGTTGGAGTACCACATAAAAAGGGGTTGATATTCTCTTCTCTACACCAGCTGCAAAATCTGTTCCAACAGCAGCGGTATAAAGACTTGTTGCTGGCCTTCTGGCCGAAAGCAACACCTCCATGACGTCATCAGTGAGGTCCCAATCCTTGTATCTCAACCTTTCAGAAGCCAGGCATGAAGGTTGAGGGTTCTGATGGCTGGATGGAGAACCTGACCTCCCTTCTGTGAGAGAAGATTCTCCTTGAGTGGAAGACGAATTGGAGGGCAGATGGACATGTCCAGAAGGTCCGGGTACCACGTTCTCCTGGCCCAGTCTGGGGCAATTAGGATCATGGTCCTCCGGAATCTTCTCAACCTCCTGATCATTTGAGGAATGACAGGGACTGCTGGAAACGCGTACAGGAGTGGAAACTCCCAGTCCACTACGAACGTGTCCCCTTCTGCTCCTCTCGGGGGAAATTCCCTTGAACAAAACAGATCGCACATCCTGTTGGTACTGGTGGCGAACAGATCCACTTGAGGGGTTCCCCAAAGTGCGAAGATCTCCTGAAGGACTTCCTGAGCTAGTTCCTACTCATGGGAGACTGTGCCCTGCCTGCTCAGAGCGTCCGCCGTCAAGTTCTTCTCTACGGCTAGGTGAACTGCTTATAGAGAGATTCCTTCTTGAATTGCCCAAAACCAGAGCTGCATTGCCTCTCTGCACAGTGGCAGTGATCCTACGCCTCCTCTTTTGTTGAGGTAGTGCATGGCCACTGTGTTGTCTGTCATTATCAGGACATTTTTTCCCTGTACATATGGCAGAAAAGCCTTCAGCGCTAGTCTGATTGCTCTCAGCTCTAACAGGTTGATATGTAGTCTGGACTCCGATGGAGACCAACGACCGCTGATGGTCAAGTCGTTGGTATAGGCTCCCCACCCCGTGAGTGAGGCATCTGTGACTACTCTTATCTCTGGCCATGGTTGCCAAAACAGTTCTCCCTTCAAGATGTTTTTCTGGCAGGCCCACCACTGAACGTCTCGAGCCACCTTGTCCGGAACCTGAAGAATGTCTGTCATTCTCCCTGAGAATTGCGACCACTGAGTTCTCAGTGCCCACTGAAGAGATCTCATTCTCAGGCGAGCCTCTGGCACAAGGAAGATGCAGGATGCCATGAGGCCTAGCAACCTCAAAAAGGCGAAGGCTGGGAGACGTTGGGCATTTTGAAACTTGGTGACCATCTGCAGAATATCTTGAGCCCTCACCTCTGGTGGCAAGGCTTTTCCCAGGGAAGTGTCCAGGACCGCTCCAATGAACTGGAGACTCTGTGATGGTATCATCTGTGACTTCTTTAAATTGAGGGAGAAGCCCAGTTTGTGAAGGAAGTGGCAGACAT
Organism: Ambystoma mexicanum; assembly: GCF_040938575.1. NCBI lineage: Eukaryota > Metazoa > Chordata > Amphibia > Caudata > Ambystomatidae > Ambystoma > Ambystoma mexicanum. The sequence continues at coordinate 522,530,845 of NC_090940.1, forward strand.
AATCTAGCTGAATCTGAGCTTGTTCCGGAGATACAGCTCTGATCAGCCAAAGGTCCAGGTAGGGGTAGACTTGAATCCCTTCCCTCCTTAGACTTGCAGCCACTACCAACACTAGCTTGGTGAAGACCCTCGGGGCGGAAGTCAGCCCAAATGGCAGAACTCGAAATTGATAATGAGAGCCGCCAATTGCGACCTCAGGTATTTCCTGTGTTTGAGATGGATTGGCACATGGAAATAAGCATCCTGGAGGTCCAGAGATACCAGCCAGTCCTGGAGTTGGAGGGCCTGAAGGATCTGAGAGAGAGTTACTATCTTGAACTTGTCGTTCCTGAGGAACTTGTTCAATTCTCGTAAGTCCAAGATAGGTCTCAGTCCTCCGTCTTTCTTCGGTATGAGAAAGTAGGGGGAGTACCAGCCCTTGTTCCTCTCCGCTACAGGTGCTGGTTCTATGGCACCTTTCTCTAGCAGGTCTACAATTTCCTGCAAGAGGAGCGGATCTGGAACTTTCAGAGAGCTGTTCCCCGGTGGATGACTCTGAGGGATGCGTAGAAAAGGCAGGCAGTAACCTTGGGCAACTGTTTCCAATGCCCAAGCATCTGACGTAATAGCCTGCCATTCCGTCAGATTTTGAGTTAACCTGCCCCCTACTGGTGTCTTGTGAGGAGGGTCCGCAGAGCGGTTTCGAGGCGGCTGATGCAGATGCCGAGGGTAAAGAGGCACCTGCTGCTGCTGCGGCTTTTGTATTTTTAACCCGTCCACCTTGGGTGAATCTTTTCTGACCCCTTTGAACCGGCTGTCCTCTGCCTCTTCCGACTGTGGAATAGAAGCGAAAGGACTTGCCTCTCCAAGAGGTTCCTGAGGGGCGATATGGTGTCTGACGGATTGCAGCTCCCAGGGATTTTGCTGCTGCCTTTGATGTTTGTAGCTTTTCTAAACTGTCATCCCCCTTCTTACCAAACAAAGAAGAGCCGTCAAAGGGCATATTCAAGAGTCTGCTTTGCACATCTGGAGCAAAACCAGACTTTCCCAACCAAGCAAATCTCCGGGTTGTTGTACTGGCCGCCATGGCCCTGCTGATGCTGTCAGCAGAATTGATGCCAGTTTGAAGGGATTCGCACATTGCGTCTTTACATCCTTAATGATGTTTAGAAACGCTTCTCTTTCTTCTCCCTCCGGGAGGCAGTCAGCCGCTGATGAACCACACTCCCAAAGTGTGTGGCTGAACCTTACGAGCGTACAAGTAGCATTGATGGATTTCAATGCCATGCTACATGCAGAAAAGACTTTTTTGGCCACAGAGTCATATCTCTTGTCATCCCTGTCCTGTGGAACAGTGGGGTAAGCCGATTTACTACCTGACAAAGTTGCTGCCTGAACAACCAGACTCTCCGGAGTTGGGTGTCTGGATAAATATTCGGGGTCAGCAGTAGATACCCTTTATTTAGCTGATAATTTCTTGTTAACCGCTGGGATAACCTCAGGTGTTTCCCAGTTTGCCAATATTTTCCTTTGTAATGCCGCATGAAATGGCACCACAGGATCCTCCTGTGGATCTTTAACCAAAATGTCTGTGAGGTTGTCTTGCTGAAAAGCAGGTGAGGGTGTGGACCACCCCATACACTCTATTATCCTTGCCATCAAGGTTCTGTAAGGGGTTTCAGCATGTTCCCCTGGGTCTGATTTGGCAAATTCCACTTCTGGGGAAGTGTCCAACCCACTTGCTTCATGTAAGGATTCTTGGAGGTCTTTTAACCTACCTTCCTCAGAGGTAAATTCCTCTGGTACAGGAGTTGAAGATCCCTGCAACTCAAAAGGTCTTTCCTGATCCGAATTCTCCCCTTCTTCATAAATAGATGATAAGGCTCTGGAATGATCAGGTCTTGGAAATGGTATAAATCCCATTTCCAGAGCAGAAGGGGCCGAATTCGTCATAATTGGCTGAGAAAACGTCGACGTCGTCGACGCGGACGTTAAAAGCTTCGAAGCCATCGAAAAAGGCGTCGAGAAAGTTGGTAGAGGCCTCGAGGAACTCGAGAGAATCGGAATTCTACTCGAGGTTGTCGACGACATTCTCGTGATCGAGGCTCTGGGTATGGCCACTGGTTGTGAGGTGGCCGTGGGTTTGACCTTTCTCGGCGTCGGCGTCGAAGACGGCGTCGAATCGACTGACCTATGCGTCGAAGAACCCTTCCAAACTGGCGTTGAAGACGCAGATCTATGCGTCGAAGGTACTTCGACGATGGCATAGAAGACGTGACCTTGCCTTTGCTCGAGGGTTCATGACGCTTTCGAGTAGCTTCTTTCGCCGGGTGCTGCGACTCACGGCGTTTCGATTTTTTGGGTCTTTCACCCAGGGTATCACCCTCAGCAGTCTTCGAGGGGGTCGAGGCCGCTTTCTCGAAGACGCTAAGCAATTTTCCTGAATTCCTCCCACTCAGCCTGAGAGCTATGTTTTGTGGGGCAGCAGACCCTTTTTGGGGAAATGGAAGAAGAAGAAGACGACGAAGGGGATCTTTGACGTCTTTTTTTGAATGTTTAGATCTTGAAGAGTGATGGGAACTGCTTTGAGACCTAGAACGAGAATGTCTTTTGCGATGGCGAGGAGACGAATGTCTCGACTCCGCCGCAGAAACTTTCGAAGCAGTTTTAACTGCCTTACCTCTCTCAAGTTTCCCCTTATGCTCCTTCAAGGCTTTCGCCGTCATGGACATGCAGTCCTCGCACTCCGAACAATGGTGCTCGACTCCCAGGCACCACAAACAGATCCTGTGAGGATCCGTCAACGACATTTTCTTTCCACAGTCTCGACATTTTTTGAAGCTGGACCGTGGAGTTGTCGGTTCGGATGAGGAAGCCATCGAGTACGAGTCGGTATTCTCGAGGAATAATGAAGTACATTTGACTGAAGAACTGAGCAACGATATTCTTTGGCCCCACGAAGCACGGAAAAACAGAACTGAGCAACGGACGCTGCGCAAGTCTATTTATACGCGTGATGACGTCGGCGCCGATACAGAGGCTGTCGAGGGACATCGGCTCGAGGGACGTCGACGCGCAGCACCCTCTACTGAAAAAAATTAAAATAATTACGAGGCCAGCAAGCTGGAGATGATCTATCAAAGATAAGGAATAATCGGAGGACACAATCCCTTCGAAATACATGTTTTTGTAAAGTCTGAATGGATTTTGTCAAGTGGGGGCTAAGTTAAATGAGTATTGTATGTGCATACATTTGACACTTTTGAAAAAATAAAACATGGGTGGATTTCCAGGAAACTTGTTTAAGGAGCATTGGCAAGGACCTTAAAGCATGGTTTTGCAAATTTGTCTGTGTTTTATTTTTTTGACAAGTGTCATAATGTAGGTACAAAAAATAGTGATATACCTTTGGTGACTGAGGTGTAGCCTGTGGCCATGGGCAGTGGCCACATTGTCTGGGTCATGGAATAAGTTCATGATCCGGACAATCAGGCTACTGGCCATAACCATGAGGTACAACACATGGGGTTAAAGTGGCCATGTCCACCTGGGACAGGCTTTGTGGTAAAGTTATTCGAAAGTGGAATAGGTTTGAAAGGGAAGAAACATGTGCTTGTGGTAATATCGTCATAGGGTTCTCTTTTTGCCTTCTGCAGACTGCCATGGAAAGCGAAGAGGGGCCCTGTATGGAACCCCACCTTCCCATTCCATGGTGGCCATCTTGGAAAAGGATTTTCCTTCGTAGGCGTCCCGGTGTAGGAAGAAAAATCCTTTTCTTATCCCCTAGCATTTCCGCTTTGGGAACCTAGGGTGCTAATGGCCTTTATCCCCCACTACAGGGGCTGGAATGGGGGGATAATGGTCTGGAGACCTCGTTATCCACCTTTGCTTCGCTTGGGCTGATAACTTGGGCTGCCAGGCTGGTATCCACCATTCCGGTCCCTGGAACGGTGGATGAACGCCACAATATTCCCATTAGCAATTCAAAAAATGCAAATGGAAATGTTGGAAAATCTTATTGGGTCTATGTACTTTACTGAGAAATGTAAAGTAGATCGAGTCTATTTTTTTAACCGTGAAAAGTGGTTCCTAAAGGCAGGAGAGCTTAGAACGAAAGGTGGGGAAGGAAATGAGGGAAGAGGCACCAAACACTAATATGGAGGGGCAGGATGGATAAGGGATAATGTTACGCATGTGTTATTTCTAAGGTAGGGGGCAGTGTTTCTCATGCTCGTTGATTACAGCAGTGGTGGTGGCTCTTGGGGAGGAGGGATGCCATTTTAAGATAAATATCAGTTTTGCTAAAAGTATGTACTGTGTACTAGATTGTTAATGGATAATGAGTAGGAATAGGTCTAGGAGCTGTGCAAGGGAAATTTTGAAGTTGAAAGTTCCTAGATCAGTAGAAAATGCAGTTCCTAACTGTCCACGAAGCACAGATGTTATTGTGTAGTGTAGACGGGTTCTCGGACACGTCATAATGCCGCACACCAGTTTATGGTCATGTGGCACTGTCTGGAAGGTCCGCAATGAAGTCATTTGTGATGTCATATTTGATGTCCTGGGTATTTGTCTTAGCAGTGCATGGTGGTGGTGCTAGTTATGGTTGCTTAGCTTACCATAACTGGCGAATTTCTGGGGGGTTTCGATTTTACGTGTAACCATAACATCCCTTTAACAAAGTTTTTTCATTGAATTTCATAGGTTTTATTAGTGCACCTTAACCAAAACGTCCCTTTAACAAAGTTTTTTCATTGAATATATATATATATATATATATATATATATATATATATATATATATATATATATATATATATATATATATATGCACACACCCACATGCATACATAAATACACTTAGTGATTAAGGGATCTTATGGGTTGGTTGCAGAACAAAACAAAATCCTATAACTTCTGCAGTTATGGGTCAGAGAAGAAATTATAACTTGGCCAACGCCATGCACTGGTCCTGCCGACACCACACATCACATTGGAACTGACATGCATGTACCACATGTCCCAAAGAATAAGGGGATCAGAATGGTTTGCTTTTTTTAATGATGTGTGCTAATATACCTAGAGTGGCCACTGGGAATGAACTACATCCATACCCAGTTGTCACTGTGACTGCGGAATGACCTTTGACCATGCCCAGGCTCTTCCATGAGCCCCAAATATGTATATGTGGCATGGCCTGCAGCCATGCCCAATGGACACTGTGATAGGAGACTGGACTTTGTCTATGCCCTGTGCTCCTACCATGAGCAGGCCTGTGGCCATGGTGAGTCATCAATTGGCCAGGAACATGACTAAAGGCCAGACCATATGTTCCTCCCATACCCCTAATGTGGCCATGGCCTCTGGCAATATCTAGAGAGTACTTTGCTTGGGACATGGCCCTCTGGTATGGTGGAGCACTTCCTACATACATCATGGGCCCATTAGTAATTTTATTTTGCCCAGGCGATCCATAACCCAGAGCACCCTTGTGGCCACTGGGCATAGCCTATGGCCAGTCCCATTGCCCACTTTTAAGAGGTGTGACTTTTGGGCGATACCAAAAGCAACATACTGTGACTATTGGGCATGGCCTGCAACAATGCCTAAGTCTTAGTTACTTACCTGTAACTGTATTTCTCCAGCATTGGTATCTTTCATAGATTCACATGCTTGAATATTCCCCGTCGTCAGACTGGGAAACCTCGGTGATAAATTAAATAATAATAATAATAATAATAATTTTTTTTAAAAAAAAAAATATATATATATATATATAAATATATAAATATATATGTATATATATATTTATATTTATATATATATATATATATATATATATATATATATATATATATATATATATATATATATATACACACTGCCACCTAGCAGTGCATGTACATAGCCCATTATAGCCTATGAGCCACTCCATTATGTAGTCCCTCCACCTCACTTTGGTCCTTTATGGCCCCAGCCAATGAGGTGGCAGGGCTTAAGCTCCGCCCCCGGCAGCCATCTTCAGATTTTGAACCGTAGCGATTACAGTATGATGGATGCCGATCATAGGAGCAGCCTCTCAGGGGAGGCGGGCGGGCGCATGTGAATCTATGAAAGATACCAATGCTGGAGAAATACAGTTACAGGTAAGTAACTAAGACTTCTCCAGCATTGGATCTTTCATAGATTCAGATGCTTGAATAGAATACCAAGCAGTTAAAACATGCCACCATTATGAACAGATATGCATAATTACAGAAAAACATATTTCTGATCAAACCTTTACCATGCAGCAACACAACGGTTACATACTTCGGGAAAGGTGGGAAAGGAGGCTGGTCCTACCTTATACAAAGAGATGGCGGAGCACTGCCTGTCCAACTGCAGTTTCTTTGTTGGTATCTTCAGTCAGGCAGTAGTGTTTCGCGAAAGTATGCAGAGTGCTCCACGTGGCAGCTCGGCATATGTCTTTCAAGGCCACCCCTGCGTGGAATGCTGTTGATGCCGCCCTTCCTCTGGTGGAGTGCGCAGACGGCGGTCTAGTTAAAGGGTCGCCTTTCAACTGATGACAGTGGGTGATGCAGGACGATACCCAGCGTGCCAGGCTTTGTTTGGATATATGTTGGCCCTTGGTACGGCCAGAGAAGGAAATGAATAGCCGGTTTGAGGAGCGGAACTCCTTGGTTCTTTGCAAGTAAAACTTCAACACCCTAGAAACGTCTAGAGAGTGTAATGTCCTTTCCGCTTCCGAAGCGTGATTCTGGAAGAAGGTTGGTAAAACAATGCCCTCAGTGAACGACATCTCCGAAAGTACCTTGGGGAGGAACTTAGGGTGAGGCCTTAAGATGACGCGGTCCTTCTGGAACAAGGTAAACGGAGGTTCCGAAGACAAAGCTTGTAACTCACTGATCCTTCTGGCCGATGTGATGGCTACCAGGAAGGATGTCTTCCAGGACAAGAATTTCATATCGCATCTATGTATGGGCTCGAAGGGAGGTTGCATGAGGGCTGTTAAGACGGTGTTGAGGCACCAGTCCGGAACTGGTGTAGGTGTAGGCGGATAAGTACGCATCAGTCCTTTCAGGAAGATCTTGATCGCTGGTAAGGAGAGTAAGGCTTGCGTCTCCGCGGTTACTGTGTAGGCCGCTATGGCTGACAGATGGACCTTGATAGAGGACAGTGAGAGCCCTGATTTAGCCAGGTGCAACAAGTAAGGCAGAATTTGATCAACCGAGGCCGTGAGGGGATCGATCGCAGAGGTCTTGCACCATTTGGAAAACCTAGCCCATTTTCTGGTGTAGGTGAGTTGCGTGGAGGGGGCTCTAGCGGCCCTGATGATATCCCAGCATTCTGATGGTAACTTTAGGTGCATCAGTTTATGCTGCTCAGGAACCATGCTTTGAGGGACAGGCTCCTCGGGTTGTGGTGGAGGACCTTGCGGTTCTGTTGTGTCAGTAGATATTGATGTGATTTGAGACGAATCGGGGTTTTGCAGGATAGATGTCTCAGCGTCGGGTACCAGACTTGCCGTGCCCAATCGGGTGCAATAAGAATCAAGGAACAATCCTGTTCTTTCACCCTGCGAAGTACCCTCGACATGAGGGGAATGGGTGGGAAGGCGCAGAGGAGCTTCCCCGACCAATCCACTGAGAACGCGTCTCCCAGCGATTGGTGCTCGGGGTATCTTGACGCAAATATCTTGCATTTTTTGTTGTTCCTGGTGGCAAAAAGGTCGATCTGCGGATGGCCCCATAAGGCAAATATCCGTCGGGTTTCTCTGTCGTCCAACTCCCACTTGTGTGACGCTGTGTATTCTCTGCTTAATCTGTCCGCTAGGACATTGTCCACTCCTGGAAGGTGCTCTGCCCTGATCTGTATCCCGTAGCGCAAGGCCCATGCCCATAGCTGTTGGGCTTCTTGCGACAGAATCTGAGACCTCGTGCCTCCCTGCTTGTTTGTATAGTGCATGGAGGTCGTGTTGTCTGTCTGGACTGTAAGAACTTGACCAGCTATAACCGGTAGGAAGGCTTTCAGCGCCAACCTTACGGCCCTGAGCTCCAACACGTTGATGTGGAGCTGGGACTCTTGTGCCGACCAAGATCCCTTGGTTTGGAGGTCCGCAAGATGAGCGCCCCAGCCTGATAAGGAAGCGTCCGTCCGCAGCAGGAGGGTCGATGTCGGTGCTTGAAACGGCATTCCCTGTAGAAGATTCCTCGGAGCGTTCCACCATCGAAGGGCCTTGTGCAACGTCGATGGAATCTGGACAATGTCTTCCCAGCATCCGAAAGCTTGTTTCCATTGGTGGTCCAGAGCTTCCTGAACCGGCCTCATGCGAAGCCTGCAGTTCGGTATGAGGAATATGCATGATGACATCATGCCCAATAGGGATTTGTAAGAGCGTACAGATGTTGTCTCTTTCTGTAGGAAGTTCGAAGTTAAGCGTAGAATCGCTGCTATTCTCTCTGTGGATGGTCTCACTCTGGGAATGCTGGAGTCGAGCTCGGCTCCCAGGAAGAGAGCTACCTTGCTGGGAACGAGGCAGGACTTCGTCTGGTTGATAGAGAAACCTAACTCTTTTAGGAGGTTGACCGTCCTCGACACTGCCGAACGAGCCTTTGCAGCTGAACTTGCCTTTATCAGCCAATCGTCCAGGTATGGAAAAACGTCCGTTCCTGCTCTCCTGAGACTTGCCGCTACCGGTGCCAGGCATTTCGTGAAAACTCTTGGCGCCGATTTTAGACCGAACGGAAGCACTTGAAACTGAAAGTGGAGCCCTCCCACTGTGAACCTGAGGAACTGCCTGTGTGCTGGATGGATCGGAATGTGGAAGTATGCATCCTCCAAGTCTAAAGTGGCCAAGAAGACGTGCTTGTTTAACCAGGGTAGCACCCCTTGTAGAGCTACCATCTTGAAAGTGATGCGATTGATGAACTTGTTGAGAGCCCTCAGGTCCAAGATGGGCCTCCATTGACCGTTTTTCTTTCTGACGAGGAAGAATCGGGAGTAGAAACCTTTTCCCCTCTGAGAATAGGGTATTGGTTCTACTGCTGCCTTCTGGAGCAGTTTTTTCACTTCGGACATGACCTGTCCTAGCATATGCACTCTGCGGGGAGTTGGAGGCAGGGAAGGAGGTTGGTCCACAAATTCCAAGGTGTGACCCTTTCGGATCACCTGTAACACCCATTTGTCCGATGTAATTGACCGCCAGCGCTGGAAAAACTGGCTCACCCTTCCCCCCACCGGGGTGTGGCGAAGGGGGAGGGAGATTGGTCGTCAGTTCTGCTTGCCTTGCGACTTCCCTTGGGCGGAGCCACGTCTGCCTCTATGGGCGTATCTGTTTGATGACTGATATTTATTGCCTTGGTACATGCCGCCTTGTGCTTTTTGACCATAGGAGGAACGACTGTATCCCCTGAACTTGGAAGATGAACCTCTAAGGGGACGAAAAGACCGGTGGTCCTTACTTTTGTCCTTTAAAGAACTGATGGCTCTGGCTGTGTCAGTGTCCATCTTGATTGCCTTCAAATGGTCGTCTATCTTTTTCCCAAAGAGATCTTGGCCGTCAAATGGCATGTCTAGTATCTGCGCCTGAACTTCAGGTCTAAAGTTAGTAGCCTTCATCCAGGCCTGCCTTCTGAGCACTGTGCCGTGCGCCATCTGCCTGAAGCCTGATTCGGCCACATCAACTGCTGCGTCGATCATGTGATCCGATGTTGCTTCACCATCCGCGAATATGGATTTTGCCTCCTCCTGGAGCTCCGGTGGTAATTGTTTCGCCAAGTTAGACATGCGGAGCCAAAGCTCGCGATCGAATCTTGCGGTCATGGCCAGTGCATTACCCGCTCTGATTGTAAGTGATGCAGAAGATGATACTTTCCTGCCCATGGCTTCCAATTTACGTCCGTCCTTATCCGGTGGTGCCGACAACGGTGAGGAGGGGTTGGCGAGTTTCTTTCTGGCCGCCACTGTAATAACTGAGTCCGGTTTCGTGTGACCCCTTAAACAAAGCGGTGCTGAATCCGGAGCTTTATATTTCTTTTCTGGCCTGGACACCAACGCCGGAGTCGATAAGGGCGTAGATAGGATCTTAGATCCGGAATCCCAGATGGTATCGAGGAGGGGAATTGTGGTCACTGTCCTCCTTCGTTTGTCCCTGTGCTCATAGAGCACTGATTGCCTTTCCTCCGAAGAAACCTGAATTTTAAACAGTTCTGCGGCTTTACCTATTATGGTGTGGAAAGAGACGAGATCATCCGGTGGTGAGGCCTTGCCCGGCGAGTCTCTCCTCCTGGGCTTCTCGACGACGTAGTCATCCCAATCACTGGGTGCGTCTGGCTCCTGAGTAATTTCTCCTTCTTCTGGTTCCGAAAATTCACCAAAAGGATCCTCCTGCCAGTCTGATACCGAGATGGTGGACGGTACCATGGTGGGATCTACGTCCGGAGATCGCGGTCTGTGCGATGACTGTGGTGACGGGACTCTTGTAGGTGAAGCACTGTGGGTGCTGCTCCTCGGTCTTCGAACAGGTGATCTCATCTGTTTTTGCGGTCTACTCCTGTAAGAAGAGCAACCCGATGTGCCTGGAATCGGGGATGACTCTCTAGGAATGGGATTAATCGGAATTTGCTCCTCCCTTTGCCGTTTGTAAAATTCTTCTACAATCCTCTGCACGGATAACATGAGCACCGGGTCATGAGGATATTCGGATTCTCCCGTGGACGGGTGCCAAGGAGGGCTGTATTGTTTCGGTAAGGGACCGATGGACTCTTCCACCACTTCCGCATCGGAGAATTCTTCCTGAAGAATTATATCCGGAAGTTCTGCCATGTGCCCCAAAGGTGAAAATTGCTGCACCAGAGGTTCAGTTACAGTATTCTTCTCAATGATATTGCTTGTAATGACAGGAGCTTCAAGAGTGAGAGGCAGTAATTCCTCTGTAACTGCCGAAATTTGCGGTGCCTCTGAAGGCATTATGGATGATGTTATCCTCGTCGACGACTGAGATTTTCCCGTCGACGAGGGCTTCGCCGCCGACTGAGATTTTCCCGTCGACGACTGAGATTGTCCCGTCGACGAAGGCTTCGCTGTCGACTGAGATTTTCCCGTCGACGACTGAGATTTTCCCGTCGACGAGGGATTCGTCGTCGACGACTGACATTTCCCCGTCGACGAGGGCTTCGTTGACGAATGTGGAGTGTGTTCCATGGACGACTGCGTCATGGACGAATGCTTCGTGGACGAGTGGTGTTTCTTGCTCGTCGACGATTGCTTCGCGGTCGACATGTCCGATGACGATGATCTAACTGTCGACGATGTCTTAAGCGTCGTCGTCGTCGATGCTGGTTTCGTCGATGGTATGGCTGATGACGGGCCTTTACCTTTCCCTTCATTCGTGGGCGGTTTAACCGTCGACGACTGCCCCCCCCCGTTTTTTGCAAACTCCTCCTTACCTCTGGAGGCAGATTTTGCTGACTTTTTCTGGCTTGACAGGTCAGCTGGAGGCAGAAAGTGTATCAATTCCAGCTTCCTCTTTTTGGATTTGGGAGAGGAACTCCTTTCCACTGAAGAGGCCCTTCTCTTTGAAGTTTGCCTCTCAGATGGAGTGCTGGATTGGACAGGAGCTGTTCTGACAGACTCTTCGTCCGAAGATTGATCCCTGGATTCCAGGTATGAAAGGAGTCTTCTATGCCTGTCATGAAGGGTCTTGGTGGAAAAAGTTTTACAAATCTCACATTTTTTAATGTCATGTGGGTACAGACAATAAATGCAATGCTCGTGGGGGTCCTTGTAGTAAACCAATTTCTTCTTGCACCTCGTGCAGTCCCTGAACAGGGAAGGCTTCCTGACAGCCTGAGGTGCCTCCATTTCTGAAGAGAAGTTCAGTCAACGATTTTGAGAGGAAAACAACAAGTTTTGCCACCAAGGTTAATTGGAAAGAAAGCCCCTAAGAAGGGGAACAAGATGGAATATATTTTACAAATATATTCCACACAAAAGTAGAAAGAATTTGAAAAAGCTCAGAGAGCTTGAGGATTCCCTGTGTCTGATAGACTGCGGTGAAAAATCTGAAGATGGCTGCCGGGGGCGGAGCTTAAGCCCTGCCACCTCATTGGCTGGGGCCATAAAGGACCAAAGTGAGGTGGAGGGACTACATAATAGAGTGGCTCATAGGCTATAATGGGCTATGTACATGCACTGCTAGGTGGCAGTGTATATATATATATATATATAAAAAAAAATTATTATTATTATTTAATTTATCACCGAGGTTTCCTAGTCTGTCGACGGGGAATATTCAAGCATCTGAATCTATGAAAGATCCAATGCTGGAGAATGACCATTTACCTTGGGACATTACTTTTAGCTCCCTGTGAAGCCAAATGAAGTTGCCACAGGGCATAATATATAGCCATGCATAGTGGCCACTTTACCCAGGGCATTCCCTTCGGCTATGCCACATATACACCTGCATGTCATATGTTGTGGCAGCTGGACATGACCCACAGCCATGTCCAGTGGCAAGTTTACCCAAGGCATGACTGGGCTTTCACTAAATCTACAGACTGGGTCAGCCATCAGCCATAAGAAATGGCCAGTGGGTGTGGTCTGTAGCATGCCCATTGCCTCTTGTGTCTGGGGCATGCCCTAGGGCCAAACCCAGTGCCAATATTGCATGGGGTAAGCCTTTGACCATGCCCAGGTAGCAACATGTCCCTCACTGTGGCAACTAGGTGCGGCCTGCAGAATCAATCAAGCATCAACCTCCAGATACAGAGAATCAGCAACTAGTAGTGGTGTGGAAATATCATGACGTCAGCTCCACAGTACCTTGCACAATGATTTATTTAAATAACAGATGAGGTTCCTGCACCAAAATGGAAGACAACAATAAGAGGGAGATGCAGGAGATACTACAGAGGAAGAAGAAATAGAACAAAACCAGGCGAGGGAAATGCGGTCAGAACAAGTCAACCAGACGAGACACCAAAGGGAGACAAATCCGCTCTGGCTATTAGACCAGACAAGTACAGTAATGGGTGACAATGATAACTTACATAGCATCAATTCTTCCTGATGAGAGCCATCGGACATTGAGAACTCAGTTTTTCAAAAAGCATAGCATTCTAACCTAAATTGGTATACTCTTATGCACTAACTAGAATTGACTTGCCATTTTTATTAGAAAACTGAAATTATTCAAACACTTGGCCAATATCAACTATGGCCCAGAACACTTGCAAAAGTAATATACCATTAGCAAAGGCATAGGTGGAAACATCCCCTTTCTCCTGGAACGAATAGAACTTGATGATAAATCGAGAAAGATCATATACCCGTTGCCACTCATATGTATTATCACTGAGGACACCAATCTCAGAGACATTGCCTCTTGCACTAAAGAAATCATCAGCAATAACTTTGGAATTGCAACAGATGCCTCTAAAATGAGTGACATTCGGAAGAAGTTAAAACTCACACCATAACTCGCCATCAACAAAACAGACATTTTCAGAAGTATGGTAACTGCAGAACTGATAACCATAAGGTAGAGAGACATCAAATACAAACCAAACTCAGTTTATTAGGAAATTGGTGTTGCCATACAGAGCCTGAAATCTGACACAAGTTTTGTCAATATACCATCAGACAAGTGGCAGGCAACACTGTGGGACAAACACCAACCAATAGGTCCAGGAGACAAACCAGCAATTGTAGTGATATACTGAGAGACCACCCTTAACATGGGGAGTTCCCCCCCTAATTAAGATGCCACACAATAAATCATTTATCTAGTTCAAGCTAGCCCTATCTAGGACTCATATAGAGCCATGTAGATCCCCCCCGTGCCACCAATGATAAGGTTTACATTTAAATCAAATGCACATTTCAGTTTTCAAAACAATTTGTATGCTTAAACTGTCGGCACAACTGTAAATGCTAGCAGTTTTGAAATCACAACAGACATTGATACTACGTTTGATTGATAGAACCCTGTTTCTGCGATCAGGGTCACTTACTCTCAGCAGAGAGTGTGCATTTTTCAATTAGGAATTAGGCTTGGTTTTCCTTAGCAAGGCCCTTCCCTACCTGGCACCAAAAACCCAGGTTTCAGTTACATTCAGCACCCATCTGGTTCAAGGCCAGGTCTGAGGAATGGTGACATTAGGAATTTCGTTTTTGGACAGGGACACCTCTTTCCTTTAGGGAAATCTGGTGGTGACAAGAAAAATAGATGTACCCAATTACATTAACAGACTATAGTTTCTAAAGTACACTGGGAAATGCAATGTGTTAATTTCAAAGGTTAGCAAAATCACCCCATTTTATTTGGCTATAGGAGAAATAATTAAATTATTATTATTCAAAATATACTAAGGATCTACTTCCCTACTTCCACCCATTAATTAAGGAGAAGGCGTTAAATCAACCAATTCCCGCACTTTGTTTTGTTGGAAAATCTACGTACATTGGAGATCTTTTTTTGGTGCTCAAGAAAAGTCAGCAGGGCTCCTCTTACAGGGACAGGACAGAAACATCAGAATCCACCATCAGTCAGGGATATTCTCTAGGCTCAATCGCTCTGTTCAGCCTATGACCCCTCGTCTGGTGTGGCTTCCAGCCAGCTTCAGTATTTCCCAATGGCTGTCTCCAAGGCAAAGTTAACCCTGCAGCAATCTTTTGGTGCTTACACCCAGATGACATTTAGACAGCTGTCCTGGCAAGATTCAATTCTGCCACTTACTTTCAGTGTACGCCAGAGTTACATATCAGTATAAGAACTGACCCAAAGAAGGCAACATTCTGAAACCTACTTCCGAACAATGTCCACATTGTTACTTCAAACGCCTGTAGTTTAGTTTAGTTTAGTTTATTCATTTGTATTGCGCGCCAGATCCAAGAGTATGAGGGCGCATGAGCAGCATATTATTCAAAGCTTGGTTACAGGTTGCTTATACATATCTTATACATATAATTTACAGTGTTACAGTGAGGTAGTTTATACATATCATATACATATCACTTACAGCTTATACATATCATATACCTACATTGCAGATATATTAGGGAGTTTGCAGATGAGCATTCGTTCTAGGTTGGCGGCCGTGTGGTGTTGGGTTAGACGAATTAGAGCTCTTTGTTCTTTATCCATTGGATATAATTGAGTCTGAAGTGAGTAAAGGTTTGAGGTGACCTAAGGGATGGTGGTAGGGCGTTCCAAAGTTGGGGTGCCTTCACCTGGAAGCTGTTGCCACCCATTTTAGTGCGTTTGTACCTAGGGACTATGAGTAGGTTTGCGTTAGAGGTTCTGGTGGGTCTGTTGGGGGTGTATTTGCATATTCTGTCTGCAAGGTAGCATGGGGCAGCGTTGTTCAGACATTTGTGCGTTAGCGATGCTACTTTGAGCAAGATTTTGTCTGAGGTGTTGAGCCAGTTATGGGATTTCCGGATGTTGGAGATGTGGGCTCTCTTGGGGATGTTAAGCGCAGCTCTGAGAGCGTTGTTTTGAATTTTGTTTGTGATTTGCTTGCTGGCTCCGACGTAGAGGGCATTACAGTAATCCAGTTTGGATAATACCAAGGCTCTGGCTAGTGTAATGCAACTCTGGGGAGATAGGAAGGGTTTGGCAGCTCTTATAAGCTTACATGTGTAGGCCGTGGAAGATGCCATGGAACTAACCTGTTTATGGAAGGTAAGGGCGGAGTCGAGGTATATTCCTAAAGTTTTCACTTCTCTGGCAACCTTGATCGGGTTTCCGTCTATGATGAAGTTGGTATAGTTTTGGCATAATTTGGTTATGTTTGTAGAGGACCCAAGGATGATGAGTTCCGTCTTGTCATCATTCAGGCATAGACTGTGCAAAGCCATCCTTGCCTGGATGATGAGGTACACCTTGTTCACCAAGGCCAAATCCTGGTTGTAGTCTCCCGTCAGCGGGATGAGGATCTGTGTATCATCAGCGTAATTAGTATAGGTGATACCCAGGCCATCTAGATCATCAAACAGGGGCTTCGTGAACACGTTGTACAGAGTAGGGGAGACACAGGAGCCCTGAGGGACTCCGCATGTGACGGGGATGGGGTTGGCAGCGGTAGTGGTGGAGAAGACACGCATGGATCTGTTGCTGAGGAATGACTCGATCCAACTGATGGCTTCTTGGGAGAAGTGCGCGGCTGAATCTAGATGATTGCAAAGGATTTTGTGGTCAACTAGGTCGAACGCCGCGGAGAGGTCTAGTAAGAGGAGTAGTGCAGTTTTACCGTTGTCTCTGATAGTGTCTGTCTGGGCTTTCAGATCAATGAGGGCTGTTTCAGTCCCTTGTAGGGGCCTAAAGCCTGATTGTCGCGTACCTAGGAGGTGGTTAGTTTCCAGGTGTTTTTGGATTTGTTGGTATGCTGTCTTGTCTAGTATCTTAAGCAGGAAGGGGACGGTGGTAATGGGTCTGTAGTTGGTCGGGATAGAGGGGTCAAGGGAAGGTTTTTTAAGGAGGGGGAGGACCCAGGACTCTTTGAGGTTGCTGGGGACTGTTCCTGAGGCGAATGAGGCGTTGATGAGTCTGGTGGTGAATGGCGATAGGTCTCTTGCCGCATCTTTAATGATTTGTGGGGGACAGAGGTCGCCTTTACAGTTGGAAGGTTTGAGGCTAAGAATGATTTTTTCCACTTCTAGGGTAGTGACTTTGGAGAAGCTAAAGCGAGTACTGTTGGGTGGGATGTGAGTGGGTGGAGTACTAAGGGGGGTATTACTGGGGTTGGTTGATTTGGAGAGGGAATCTTTCTTATTTTTAATTTTGGTTTGAAGGCCTAGGACTTTGTTGTTTAGTGCATTTTGGACACTAGTGCACCATTGTTTGTTCTTCACACAAGTATCTGGGACAGGTACTGGTGTTTCCAATTCTTTGATAATTGTAAACAATTCTTTGGTACTAGAGTTGGAATGTGCGATCCTCTGGTTATAGGAGTCTTGTTTGGCAGCTATAATTTCTTTTTGTAATTGGCCTTGATTTTGTTTAGTAATAACTTGTTGTGGTCAGTGGGAGACTGTCTCCAGATTTGTTCCATTTTACTTTTTTCTAGTCGAAGCGCTTTAAGGTGGCTGGAGCACCATTGGTTAAGGTGCTTTTTTGGTTTGCTTTTTCTGAGCTTAAGGGGTGCGATGGAGTTTAAGGCTGTGCGCATGGTATTATTGTATCCTTCTACGAGGTCATAAGGGTTGGAAGCAGGGAGTCGGTTGAGCGTGGGGAGGATGAGTGGGATCAGTTTTTCCGCTGTGATATTTTTCTTGCTTCTCGTGGGGATGGCTTCGGCTAATGTTAAGTTGGTTATGGGGCTTGAGGCTTCAAGCGAGAAGGAGAGGAGGTGATGGTCAGACCAAGATTGAGGTGAGTTATTGGTGATGAGTGGCGCGCAGTTATGGTCTGCTACCCAGTCGAGGGTTCTTCCTTTGTTGTGGGTAGGGCTGGATACTTTTTGTGTGAAACCTAGTTCGGACAAGGTGTTGTTAATGAGGGTGGCCTGGTGGTCTTTGGGGTCTTTGTAGCCTAGGTTAAAATCTCCTAGGAGGAGGCATTGCGAGGAATTTTTTAGGTTATCAGTGAGGATAGCACTGAGGTCTTCCTCGAAGGATCCCAGGGGTCCAGGCGGTCTATAAAGTAGGTGAATGGATATTGTTTGCGAGTTAGCAGTGGGTAGCTTGGCTGTGAGTGCTTCGCATGATGGAAGGTGTGTAGCGGAGTCTAGTCTGATGTTGAGGTAGGTTTTGGTGATGATGGCCAGGCCTCCGCCTCTAGATTCAGTTCTATCTGCTCGGATGAAGGTATAGTCATTGGGGATGGCTAGCGATAGGGCAGGGCCTGCGGCTGCATGGGGCCAGGACTCTGTTATGGCTAGGAAGTCTAGGTCTTCGGCTATGATGAGGTCTGCGATGTCCGTGGCATGGGCAATTATGGAACGTGCATTGATGAGGGCCCCTTTAATCGGAGGTGTGGTGGTTTTTGTAGGGGTGGGAGTAGTCGCTGTAATGCGTGCTTTGTTTTTGCTAGTAATAGTGTTGAGTGACTGAGGTTTGAGTTTTTTTAGTGTGAGGTTGGCGCATGTGCTAATGGTGGTTCGGTTGGTGAGTTTGGGTTGGGTGGAATCTCTGGCTCGGGGCTCGTGTAGTCTAGGTAGTCTGGACCGTAATCTAGTGAGCCTATCTGATAGGCTTGGAGGAAAGAATTGTGGAAGCATGAAGGTGTTGCTGGGCTCTATGAGGTGGGGTAAGGTGTAGTCTGGGCAGACAGGGCTGGGGGCAGAGCTATGCGGGCATGCAGATTTGAAGAGGTGGAGAATGATTCTCAGCAGAATTGAATAGATGCCTGGGAGGAACATTTTGTTAACTCAGTGAGGAGGTCATAAAAAGGGTGCAGAGCAGTGTGTAGGTGGATTGAGGCAGCTATTGCGGCTTACCTGGGTTTGAAAATCCAGCAATGGGGCAAAAAACAGTGAACAAAAACAGTGTGCAACATAAATCAAATGTAGTCCACTAGTGACCATAGGGTGCAACATAAATCAAATGTAGTCCATTAGCGACCATAGGGTGCAACATAAATCAAATGTAGTCCATTAGCGACCATAGGGTGCAACATAATCAAATGTAGTCCATTAGCGACCATAGGGTGCAACATAAATCAAATGTAGTCCATTAGCGACCATAGGGTGCAACATAAATCAAATGTAGTCCAAATCACTGCAGAAGAGCACAAGTTCAAATGCATAGTTCAGGTATACCTAGGTTCGATTTTTGCAGATAGGGCCAAAGAGCAGTCGATTTAAAATGCTGAAGTGGAAGGTAGGTAAGACAAGATTACTCACACCTCATAGGAGACAGGCAGGGGGGTGGCCCTGGGCTCTGGTCAGCTCAGGACAGTCTCTGGACAGTTGTTGGCCTTGCCCTCAGGGCCTTTCCAGGAAGGGCCGGCTTACGCCTGCTGGTTTCCCATAGGTTGAGGAGGCGAGTCCAAGGCCCAATCAACACCAGGCATCTCTCTGGTGGGGAGGCTGAGCGAGGAAGGCCAGAAGAGTAACACAGGCGGCCATCTTTGAAAACACACACCTCGTGTGTTACAATGGCGATTTGTTGGAGTTTCTGCAATTCACTGGGGCAGCACAGCTCAGGTGCATTAAAAGCACATAATAGTGAAAGCACACAATGTTGTGCGAATTTCGGGGGCTACCGCGCTTAGTGCGCTAAGAATAGCCAAGATCTATGGATGCAGTGCTAAAAGTGGGGTCTGCAGCATACCTTGATGTGGGGCTGCCTTGCCTCCGGATGGTGCTGTGAACCACTGCTCCTGCAGTAGTTCCGAGCTCCGGCTCGAGTGGAGTGTGGGTGGCAGAGGTAGACGTTCAGTTCACACGGAGCTTTCCTTGGGGGCTAGCACACGCCTACCCGCTTCCCATAGGCTGAGGAGGCGAGTCCAAGGCCCAATCAACACCAGGCATCTCTCTGGTGGGGAGGCTGAGCGAGGAAGGCCAGAAGAGTAACACAGGCGGCCATCTTTGAAAACACACACCTTGTGTGTTACAATGGCGATTTGTTGGAGTTTCTGCAATTCACTGGGGCAGCGCAGCTCAGGTGCATTAAAAGCACATAATAGTGAAAGCACACGATGTTGTGCGAATTTCGGGGGCTACCGCGCTTAGTGCGCTAAGAAAAGCCAAAATCTGTGGATGCAGTGCTAAAAGTGGGGTCTGCAGCATACCTTGATGTGGGGCTGCCTTGCCTCCGGATGGTGCTGTGAACCACTGCTCCTGCAGTAGTTCCGAGCTCCGGCTCGAGTGGAGCCATCCATACACGGCAGTAGGCGCTTGCCCCTCCCAACACAACACGGTGCACTGATTACAAAAATCCCTATATCATCTGCAATACACGCCCCATTCCCAATACCCTCTGAAGGTTGTCGCCTGCGCACCTACCCCACAACTCTTTATATGTTAGTACCTCCGTACATGGGCCATGACGCAAATGTTACGCAGTGAAACAATTCTTTCATGTCCCACTTTCTTACTACACTCCCTGAAGCAAAGCTCTGTTCACGTCCACACCACTCCTACTGCAACAAATGGTGTCTTATCTCACCAATGATCCTTTACGAACTGGACCATGTCCTCCACAGTGTTTCTGCAAAGGCGGGAACTTTATGACACATACATATTTACAAGTGTACTGTATTGCACAAGGTATGCTTATAATGACTTATGCAAATGATCTAAGGCAAAGTGAAAGTACTCTTTGCCGGTTTGTTAGCAACAGGCTACTCCTTTGCCAAACCCACTGCTAAGCAATAGACCCATGCATGGAAGCATGTCACCACTTACCTTTTCTGTCCACACGTACATATCGATTGAGTAATGCACCCAATCAAGGCAACTATCTGTTACTTACTTCCAACCAGTGCCCACCCTGTTATGTCCAAGGGCCTCAGCCATGCACACAAGCCAGTATGGGTTTTGCAGGCACCATACAACATAGCACTTTGACTGCAGATATCCTCATATTTTCTCCAATGCACTCCCCATCCCCAATGGAGCCTGCCTGCACACACCAAAAAATCATAGTCACCTCTACAAGTACCCACCAATACAGTATATGTGAGTACCTGCGTACAAATTCCTTCCATGTGCCAATGTCTAACTGCCCTCCCTAAAACAAGGCTGTGCCCAAGCCCTACGCTCTTGGGTACATATGCTGCATCACCTTATGTTTCCCAGGGAAGGAGATGAACGTAGGTTTGTAGCTCATTGAAATGTATAAAATATTTTGTGGCTTATAAATTACAACTGTGTATACTGTTATTATTTACACCAACTGACCCAGGCAACACTATTGAATGCAGTGAAAGCACAACAAAATTGGATTCTCCATTTATTTGTATGCATTATCTTGCCCTGGCCAGCTTCAGGACATTAGAATCCAAGTTAGCAGCTCACTGCTATATAACTTATCTCTTTCAACAGATAAACTTAAACATTTTTATTTTTCTAACATAACAAGGTGAAGCGCCAAGTGCTGGCAAAAAGCTGGTATTGAGATATTATTTTCAATTTGAATGTATGCCTCGCTTCTGTTAGCTATGTGTGTGTGCCGCATACACCATCGCAGCAGTCATTGGCGTCAGTGACTTCACTTGTGGACAGTCGTTCCTTACGGCGTGCAGTCCAGGTATTGATTTTATGTGCGTGCCAAGCGTAGCACACTCTGTCATGTGAGCACCTTACTCTGGAATGGAACAACATAAACAAAAGCAAAAGCAGACATGCGCACACAGAGTATATGGTTCCAGAACATTCCATAGTTTGCTAACAATACAGTGAGTGGTTGGAAGTGCTTTATTTTGCCACAGAATGTAAGCGACAACGTGCCAGTTGGTGCATGCACCACTCTTTTATTTCGCAAACAAAATCCAGTGAGCAATGCCGTCTATGCAATTCTGTACTTTTGTTCTCGTCTAGCAAAGTGGGAAAAGGAGTACATAGTGGTGCTTGGTGGCCTGTTTGGAAGAATACATTTTCTTTGAAAGGTAGCGAAGGTAGCATCTCCTGCCTCTGGGATGGCTTACAGAGTAAAGGTTTGCAGGTTGGTTCGTATAGCAGGAACTGCAAGCGGACATACCGGGCCATATCGGTCGGCCCAGATAATAACGCTGGAAAAGAAATAGCTTATGGTAATCTTCCAATGGCTGGTCCACCAGCCGTCTATTGGAGTGAGCAAGGCGTGGCACGCGCACTAAGGTGCAAGATGTCTGAGTAGAAAGACAAATAAGAGTAGATGTAAATAGCAGGTATTAGTTGCAGCATACAGGACCAAACTTTGCGGGAAGGATAATGTAGTAATAGCTGCATGCCTGATGGACCATGAACCATGTGTTAGTGCATAGCGTCATTTGTTAACCCACTGCCTTGGTCTCTGGTTTGTAGGTAATACTGTGATTGTAGGGCTGCACACAAGAAAATGTCTTATAACCATTGGGACTAGATGCTATTTTCATGTGTTTAATTTTTTTTTATTAATCAATTGTATTTATTTCACAGCAGCGTAAGTTACAAACATTCGTCTTTTAAGGAACATCAAACAATGGCATAGCGTCCTTTCCGCCTCCTACCCCAATCCGTGGTGCCGTTTGCCGCTGATATTTAACAGATATAACTCCCCCTCAAATCCCCCCCGCAACAATAACATCTCAACATTTGGGTGAACTGTGGCCTCTTCCTCCAGCCTCCCGGGAGGTCCCCGCCAATCAGACATCCACGATCAAAGAATAGAGACATTGCGCAATAACCTGGGTTTCAAATACATCTGTTCCCTGTCATCGATGAACTCGTAAAAAGGTGTCCAGGTATTAATATATTTCGAGTAGGAGCCATAGGCAATGGCTGTCACTTTCTCCATGGCCATCACCCCCCAGAGCCTCACCCACCATGCGGCTACTACCGGCCCCTGTTTATTCTTCCATGCCTGCCCTACGGTGATTCTTGCCACGCTCAGGATGTGAGTGATTAGGTCAGCTCTTCATCCGGAATTAGCATAGCTCCCTTCCACCGCCTCACCCAGCAACACGACCACGGGTCAAACGGCAATTGTACCCCGGTTATCTCTTTTATATGGCTTAGGACCTCTTTCCAGTAGACCTCCACCACCGGACATTTCCACCACATATGGATTAAGTCCCCGGATTGCCCACAGCCCCTCCAACATAGCATGGGATAGTCTGGGTTGATGGAGTGCATCCGCAGTGGTGTCTTATACCAGCGTAAACAAAGGTTGTACGCCCCCTCTTTAATTGAAATACGTTTAGAACCCTTAGCAGTGCTGTGCCATATTCGACCCCATGATTCCCCTGAGATGGGCCCTCCCACGTCTGTGGCCCATTTTTGCATGTACGGGAGAATTTCCTCTGGGTCCGCCTCCCCCATCAGTCGGTATAATCTTGATACCCCTTTCTCATCCCTTCCGTCTTGCAACGTAAACTCCAGCCCTGTGGGGGCCCTAGTCGCTCCCTCTCGTATCCTCGTGTTAGTGATCCAATGTCTAAGTTGAATATAGTGAAAGCATTCCCTCTCCGGTATCTGGAATATGGCTTTGCAACTTTCAAAGGATAACGGCGTACCCTCCGCGTAAAGATCCCCCAACACTAGGGCCCGTTCCCCCCCTCCCCAATGCACCCAGAAACTATTCTGCAACCCTGGTGTAAAGTCCGGATTGTGGGCTACCGGGGCAAGTGGGCCTCCACCCACCCCCACCTTATTCCCCCGTAGAGCGTTGTCCCAATACCATAGGGTAGCCTTGGAGGCTTCCAGTAGTGTGCCCCTCCTACCTCTATGCCGAGTTGCGACAAAACCCAGTTTTTGTAGGGGTATCTTAGATGCCTCCTTTTCCAGGCTCACCCGCCGGTTCTGATTGTCCCTGGGTGGCCATTGCAGCATGGGTGCCACTTGTAGTGGTAATAGATACCTGCGAAGTTCCGGCACCCCCATCCCCCCCAGAGCTTGTGGTCTAAAGAGGACTTTCTTGGGGACCCTTGGATTCTTCACCCTCCAGATAAAGGACATCACCTCTGCCTGTAGCTTTTTAATTGCTGGGTTTGGTATGCGTATCGGCAGTGCGCGGTCACGTAGAGGAACCTGGGGAGCAGATTCATCCTGACTGCTGTAATACGTGCCAGCCATGATAATTCCTGCAGATCCTAGCGCTTAAGATCTTGCGTCAGTGAGTTCAGGAGGCCCAGAATGTTAGCCCCGTATAGTATATTATGTACTATAATAGGTGGGAGTCAGGTAGACACCTTAGTATTTTATGGATTTCCCTTCCCACTTCAAAGTATATCGGCTCTCCCATTCTGACACCTGTTCCGTCTCCTCTGTGATATTAAGAGCTTTAGATTTGGGGTAGTTGATGTCGAACCCCAAGACCTTTGCAAACTCATCCAGGAGTTCTATAGCTCTGGGAAGGGAGTTTGTCGTGTTCTTCAGAAACAAGAGGATGTCGTCCGCATAGAGTGCTATTTTCTGGGGACCACCAGTCCCCACTTCCACTCCTCGGATACCCTGATCATCCCGGATTCACTGCACCACTGGCTCAATGGCCATGGCAAAAATCAATGGCGATAACGGGCAGCCCTGCCTCGTCCCCTTCCGAATAAGAATACTGTCTGTGTGCTTGCCATTGATCATTAATCGTGTTGACGGATTCACAAAGTTAGCCATCACCATGCGTGTAAATATTGGCCCGCACCCGAATTTCTCAAGGGTGAGCCAGAGGAATCCCCAGTGTAGGCTATCCAAGGCCTTAGAGTCATCCTACGCCAAAATTGAGAACCACTGCCCTGTTCTCCGCCCCCATTCCATCGTGTCTATGGCCCTGCGTATATTGTCATATGTATGCCGCCTCTTTAAAAATCCCGCCTGCTCCGGCGAATTATCTTTGGGAGTACCCTTGCTAATCTTCGGGCCAGTACTGTGGAATACATTTTTGCATCTCCATGCAATAATGAAATGGGGCGGTAACTAGCGCAATCCAGGGAGTCCCGATCCGGTTTTAATAGAAGGACCGTGGTAGCTGGGCTCATATCCCCCGAGGTTCACCCTGTGTATCTGATAAAGTTAAATAGTTTTGTTAGAGGGCCCACCAGGATCGGCCTGAACGTTTTATAATGTGCATTACTCAACCCATCCGGGCCTGGGGATTTATGTCCCTTCAGGCCCCTATCACCTCCCCCACTTCTTCTTCAGATATGGGCGCTTCCAACGACAGTCTGTCCGACTCGCTAATTTGTGACAGGGTCACCTGATCCAAGAAGCATACCTGGGCCTCCCTCTCTAGGTCCTCCCCTCTTAGGATATCAGTATAGTATGAGTGCATAACCTCCTCTAGTTCCATCTCCCCCTCACCAAATTCCCACTCCGATCCCTAAGCTGTACAATGCGATTCCGGGCTCTCTGCTGTCTCAGTTTAGCCGCCAAGAAGCGATTGGCCTTGTCCCCAAGTATGTAATAGGACTGTTTGGTCCGTAAGACGAGTTGAGCAGACTCATCCGCCAGGTGCGCCTCTAGGGCTGAGCTGGCTTTTTTCAAGTCCCTCTAAGTTCTCTGTGAGCCTCTGTCCTTGTATTCCGCCTCTGCGTCACTTACCCCTGCCTCCAATTCCCTCCTCACCCTCTCATTTCTCCTAACGTATCCCACTGTGTGCGCTATGAACTCACCCCATACCACCACTTTACTTGCATCCCAAATTGTAGCCCAGTCCACCCCCTGTGTGACATTTTCTTGGAAGTAGTCCCTCAGGACTCGCTCTATATCCTCTCTTAAAGCCACATCTTTTAGGATCACCTCGTTTAGACGGCAGGGTCTACGAGTCTGCGGCCGTGGAGTAAGCGGCTCCAGCTTTAATGAGACCGGGGCATGGTCGGAGCGGCAACGCACCCCTATTTTCAGGCCCATGACCTGCGAGACCAGAGAATCCGATATCAGCACCATATCAATTTGGGGAGTAGCCCTTGTGAACTGCCGAATATGAGTGTATGCTTTCTCCAGGGGGTGGAAGAACCGCCATGTTTCGATTAGGTGCAATTCCCTAAGGAATCTTGCCAAAGCTTGCCTAAACACGGAGTCACTGGAGGTGGCTGGGAGTGTTTCATCCATTCCTGCGTCCATCACCCCATTAAAATCGCCCCCAATCATAATTTGCCCCACTACCGCATGTGCAATTTTGGGCAGCACCTCCAGCAGAAAACGATCCTGCCACTCGTTGCGAGCGTAAATTGCCACCAGCGTTACCTGCTGGCCCATCAAAGACCCTCGCACCATCAAGTAATGGCCCTCTGGGTCCCTTTTTACAAATTGTTTATCAAATTGAATCCCTTTAGCAATGAGGATGCCCACACCCCTTTTTTTGTCCCACTAGAGGTGAAGTAATGCACCCGGAAGTCCCTGTTCCTCAGTCTATGTTCGTCCTCTGGGAGGAAATGCGTCTCCTGTAGCCAAACAACCGAGGCCTGCATGTCCCTAAGCCTGCTCATGATAAATTTCCTTTTAACTGGGGAGTTAAGCCCCTGGACATTTAATGTGACAAAGAATAAGTCAGCCATTAGTATGTAACCACATGCTCAAACCCACATTCTCCAACTGGAACCCTTCCCTAGATGTCTCAGGCCCATTGAATATGACCTCACCCCCAAAAGCATATATCACTGCCTGGCCCAACTCCCCAACTTGCTTCGACCCCATAACTTTCAACAAAAACAGTCTCCATGGCAGCACAACAGAGAATCACCAGGAAAAAATTACCCCCCGGGAAATGTAGGGTCTGGTCTCCCCTCACCCCAGCCCCCCCCCGTTCAAATTCGTTCCACTGCTGCTTAGTTCTCCAATGCCCTCAGTGGCTTGCAAATTAGAGACAAGGCCCCTTCAGAGAACCAGCCGGAGTACACTAGAAGGTCTGCAGGTTAGAGCTGTCTCTTCCGTTCACTTTGGGTCCCCCGCTTTAGGATCCCTTCTATGGCCCTTCGGGCGGTAGCGCACTGGCTTCCATTGTTCCTTTACCAGAGTCTTTCCTTTTCCTCGCTCCCCTGTGGGGATCGCTCTTGGTCTTTGCCTTCATCGCTTTCCCCCTCTCCCATGAGCTCGTCCATATCTTCCTCTCTTGTAACCGTGTACCTCTGCCCTTTCCATTCAAAGCGCAACCCTGTCGGGAACACCCAGCGATAACGAACCTTCCTCGTTCTCAGCCAGTCTGTGACGATCATCAGCCGTTTCCTCTTGTTCAAGGTAGCTTGGGACAGGTCCTGTAGTAGGAGAATGGGTGTAGAGCGAAAGCTTATGGGTTCTTTCTCCCGAGCAGATCGCATGATAAGTTCTTTCAATTTAAATAGATGTACCCGTGTCAGCACATCTGGAACCAACCTTTTCTGTAATTGGAGCGTTGAGTAGACCCTGTGTGTCCGATCCAGGACAATATCCCGCTCGGCCTCCGGACCCAGGATGTGCCGGAACAGCTCCGTCACGTATTGTTGCAGGTCTCCGTCCGTGACAGATGTCGGGATCCCCCGGATGCGTTTATTGTTCCGTCGGGATCTATTCTCTGCATCCTCCTGCCTGTCTTGCATCCGCTCAATTTGTTGCTCCAGGATCTGAACCCTTTTGGTTAGCTCCTCATGGTCGTAGCTTTGTTTGGCTACTGTGGCCTCTATCTCGTTGACCCTTCTTTCAACTGCCACTATTCCCTTGTTGAGGTCAGCAATGGACTTGGCTAGGTCAGTGGCACTATCCTTAATGTCCTTCCTCAACTCCTGTAACATTGCTAGCAAATCTGACCTGCGGATCGGCGGATCGGCACAATCCCCTATGGCTCCCGACGGAGGAGAGTGAATCTGGGCTTCCGCTTGCAGTTGGTTTTCGTTTCTGTGTCTCCGCAGACTGCATCAGGGATTTGATATCTCCCGACCCCGAGCCTTTGGGCTTTCTGGCCTGCTTAGACATTTTTTGCCACTGGTCTCTGCACCGCGCTTCAGATCAGGCCCCTCCTATTTCCTTCTTGCCAGCGCTGATCCACAGCGCACAATTGTGAGTGATTATATGGGTGAGTGTTGGGCTGCTTGTCTGTACGTCTGCAGGTTTTTAGGAGGGTTGTGGTATCTCACTCAACTCAGCACTGAGTGTTTTTCATTATTATTGTCCCATCTGAAGTGATCTTACACCATCAAATAGAACCTCTGTGTTGTGTGTAAACACCACAACCGTGGTGGATACCGGCTCCCTCCGCGCTCCACACCCCACTGACTGCGTAGGCCAGCTGACCAAAGGAATGATGGCACCTAGTGCCATGTGCGCTTGCCCCAGACCCTTGTTGTATCCTGCTTACCGGGTCCTCCAATACACATCCAATTCAGGATGTATACCATGCCATTTTCATATCAAACAATAAGAGTTCAGGGGGCCATGTGTAGATTGCGCTGTTCCTTCCGCATGTACGTAGTTGTATAGCCATGAGGTGGCAGGATGATTGGATGAGTTATAGTTTTTCACGTTGCCAGCACAGTTAATGCACAAGCTATGTTGTTCCACCTCAGCGCACCCGTAATCTTTAACAATAGCCTCCGTGTCGTATGAGCGTAATTATCTCTGTGCAGCTGGCTGGGTGAGCTCCCTATTACAACTCCGAAACATGACAGCCGACAGTTATTGCAATTGTCACAAGCCCTGTGCAGCGCCCAGACCACCAGAAGGGCAAAGCACTCTGTATGGCGCAGATCAGGCCCAGCCCCAATCCATAATTTAGGGCCTTAATTCAACTTCGGACGCTTCAGCCGTATTATGTGCCCCCACGTACCTTCTGCGGGGGTCTGGCAGTTTCCTTGCGGGGTCCTGTGCAGCTTTCAGCACCTGCATCTCAGACGCTCACAAAAGCACCTTTATTGGGTGTGGCAGTGTGCTCCAGGGAGGAACAATCCACATACCTCCTCTCTCCGGGCCCCGTCGGGAGCTCCGTCCGCCTCTCTGCTTTGTCTGGAAGGCGGCTCCACACCGCACCAGCCCCTCAGCCAGGGAGGACCCGGCTCGGTCAGAAGGGGGCGGGGGTGGGCAGTCAGGTGCCACTCCCCCACGCCAAACACTGGACCGGTTCAACCTCACAGCCCCGGCGAATCCTCACCAGCTCCTCCCGTAGGTGCGCCGTGGGCCGGGCCACCCACTCCTTCAGTGCTCTCCCCGCCGCGAAGTCACCAGCAGAGACGGGGGGATGAGTGAGAATGCCCTTCACGCCAACAGCAATTTTCAGGTCGGACTGACCCCCAGCAGGTTCTCTGCCCGTATAGTTACGGTGAGCCACGCTTATCGCTGCATCGGGGGCAGGTTGTCAAGCCCCCGGGCCTCTGCATACATTGCGCCCGCCATCGTGGCAGGCCGCCCGCTTCTCCAGTCGACTGCAGCTTTCTCCCCAAAGGCCAAATCCCCGGGGCTAAGAGTTAGCCAAAGTGCTCCCCGCTAATTCGGGGACTCGCGAGGCAGCAATCCGGGGTGTTTATTGCCTATAAGGGGGTTTTAGGGCATCGGGCCGGGGAAGGAGTCCCAGAGCTCACCAAGGAGACATCCTTCGGTATCCTCGGCTGGCCACGCCCCCCATGTGTTTCATTTTTACAAAAGTTGACAGTGGCAGCGAGTGTAGTTGGACCCATGGCACAATGTGTCTGCAAAGAAAGTAATACAATGAGAAACGTAATGTGGGGTCACCTCGGATTGCTGGAGAATGGAAGAGCGGCTTTGGTAAGAAGTGCGTCAATGAAAAGTGAGCTGTAGATGTTTGTGTGCCAGTTGACCACTGCGTGCACCTGTGGCCGTTATAATGTACAGTACACTGAGGGTGCAGAGACGTAGTAATTGTGTGAAAGGGCATACAAAGGGCAGAACAGGGAATGTAGCAGTGTATGAGTGCGTAGAAGGTGTGGTGCTTTACTGTACGACTTGTGTTCCATGTTCATCTTTCCTTGTATGTGTGCATTTGAAGGGGATGGGGAAGAATGGCAGCAAAAGAAAGTACGACAGTTGCAATTTACTGGGAATAGTAGAGACATGGCAGTGTAACAGTGTTTTTTACTGCCGTCTCAAAGATCTGCGTAATGTAGAGATAGGAAGTGAGCGGTAGAGTAAATTGTTAAATATGCATACTGAGGAGCACGTTAATAAATGTTAATCGTAATACACATGTGATGTAAATGTGTACTTACATAACTTCGGCAAATTCCATCATTCTATTGGGTAGGTGTGAAATTGCAGTGTACGCCATATGGGATCGTTGCAGACTATCTTTGGGGCACATGGTCAGAGGAGCTGCAGTGTAAGTTCTGTATCTTTTTTTGCTAGACTTCTATACAATATCTGACCTTGGAGCTAAACATGCTTCCCCATCAAGGCTGTTTTATAATGAGCATGTGTCGTGGTGAAGGAGAGGTATGTTAGGTTTCGATTTCCGGAGATGATGCAGGAAAAAAAGAAAGGAATCAGCCGGCAACGTGTTTCGGTTGTAGCATGTATTTACGAATGTTGGTAGTGTCATTACGGTGAAGGTAGTGCAATGTACAAGTTGAAATGATGGTGCCGTACAAATCGTCCAGTGAATGCACAGATGGAACAATACATAAAATGTGCTTTTACAGTGGGTAAGGACCAGTTATATGTGTAGTGTGTTAACAGGCAACGGTGGGCACTGTCAGACTGTGTTCGCTGTTTCAGAAGATGTGGGTGGGTGGTCCATCGTACGCAGTTTGGTGTCGTGCTGTATGACATTGTTTGGGGCTACTGTTCAGGAAAGGAAAGCAGGTAGTGTGAACATTTGTCTAACTTTTTAAGGCGGTTATGGGCTTTAAATTGTGTTTCCTTTACACGTTACAAAAGGGAAACAGAAGTTTAAAAAGTTAAGCAGTAAGGCAGTGTTTGCAATATGGCCGGGGAGCTGTGATGTATGCGCTGCAATGAAATATGGGTTGGATACGTTTCTTGGAAATGGTGTTCATAACAATGAAAATGACCTAATGGACTACACAGTGCCAGTGGAAAGCAAGGAGCCAAATGTTGTAGCAGTTAGGACAGTTATGTAAAATGTATTGATGCATCCATGAAGTTGCATTGTTGTGATTGTGCAGATTGCAGGGCAGAGTACTGTAGGGTTGTTTATTCAGTGTGTCCACTTATGATAGGCTTAGGTGACCAGCGTATGTAGGAAACAGCTTATGTATTTTGTGGACGAAATAGCAGCCAGTGTCAACTTTAGTGGCTAAGGGGTAGGTGGCTGTGTTATGTGTGGGGTTAGTGGTACGTGGATAGATGTTTGTATGTATAGTTCTGCAGTGCAGCAGCAATAGTGGGCAGGGTGTACAATGTTTAGTGTATGGCTGGAGGCCCTACAATGTACAGGGTGTAGTGAAGCGTGTAGGGCGTAGGCACAAGCTGCATAGTGTAATATAGGTGTGCATTGTAAATGGTTGTGTTGGTATGTGTATAGCAGAAATAAGTGCACTTATTGCACTGTTAATATTGTACAGAAGTACAATAGCAATCGTTGAAGACTTACTGTTTGGATTGAGGAAGGCCTGCACTGTGTTTTGTGTATGGAGTGTAAAATGTTGTGGTACTGGTTGCTCCATTATCTGTGGGAAAAGAGAACAGAATATGTTAGCGCAGGTATTTCGTTAGTTTGCAGTCCACTGCATAGCACACATTTCTTTATTTTGTGAACCCTCATAACTAGTACGTCGTAAGTACTATGCTTTGAACTAGTGTTCTGTGCAATCAGCGCAGTTCCTGTGGTTCTTTGCATAATCATTGGGTCTGTGGGGAAAAAAAATCCATGTTGGATTAAAAAGAAACCTTCGACATTTCATTGCTACTATGGTGCACAATGAATGATAGTGACGTTTGAAGTGGTTAGAACACTTTTTAAGGTGTACTCTTCAAGTAGGAGGAAATGTAAGGGTGTACGATATCTGGACTATACATGTTGGTAGGATGGGTGGCGTTATATAGTAGGTGGTGATTTGTAAATGTTTTCCTGCTTCCTTTTTGTAACACAGTTTGTTTATGTGTTTGGTTGCTGCTGGTGGTTTGCAAGTATTATGACATTGTTCTTTGCTAATGCAGAATTCAGACTGTAGTTACGTACCTGTTGGCGTACTGTAACTGCTCATAGTTTGGAAGTGTGTGATGCTATGTTTGTAGCACAGTAGTTGTTGAAGGTTGAGGTGGGTAGTTGTGATGCTGCAAATAACATTGTTGTATTCAGGTTGCAGTTAGATACCAGGTGGCGTATGCTAATTGTTTACAGTGTCCTGTTTGTAAAGCGTATGCAGAGAAGCTTGTGCATTCCTGTGGTTACTTCGACATTTGTGTACATTTTGAAGTGGTACTGTCCAATTACGGATTAACGTGGTGGTACGTCCATATATGTTTGAGTTGTTTAGCGGTTACCGAGGATAGTTTTGGACCCTCATTTTAGCACTTTCCCTTGCAAATATCCCGTGGAAAATACTGGTACTGTGCTTTGTGTACATGTACTGTTTGTGTGACTGTACTCCTTGGGTGCATTGGGGATAAAATTGTCAAACACACACTGTAGTGCATTTCGTCAATGCTTCTAGTATGCTAAGTGGCTTTAGGAAGATAGTGTGGAGGGATACACATGTTTTGTCCACTTACGAAGTTACTGGTTGGTGCTGGGGAGTAAGGTATAGTACGTTTGTACATCAATGAGTACATTTTGGCTTTAAGAATATTAAGTAGGCATTTGCAAGATTTGCAGGTAATCTGTGCTTTGGACTGATGGAAGTATCATTGCATTTCCACCATGACGATTGCTTTCTAATGTATGCAGTATAGTGGCCTCCATTGGTGGAGTCCCCTGTGTGGTAGATTATGGCTACAGTTGTGGAGTTTTTTTTGCCAAGTGATACCTGTCTGTGTGTGAAGGTAGTAAGTTTGCAGTTGTTTTTGGTACCATCAGCATTGTATCTTAAGAGCATTCATATCACATATTGACTATGTGAGTGTGTATGTAGCGTCGAACGAATATCAGAATTGCATGACGTATACCACATGCTATGGTTTGCATTTTGCACCAGTTGCTGAAATGGAATGGAGTCACAATAGTTATTGCTACATACACAAAGAATTTGTTAGGGACTTGCTCCTCAATGGCATAGTTGAAAAGAGTGCATGTATGTTTCCACATGTAGGAAATGTGAACAATTTAATTTATAAGTATGTTTTTTCTTTCCAGTATTTGGAGTAAGTACATTACAAATTCCTGTGGATCTTCTTGTCGGTTTAAAGTGAATTTCACCATTCCAGCACTGTAGTCCAATTCTTGCCTTATTCCTGAGACACTGTAAATGGCGTCAGGATTACTAACTGCATTTCTGTGAAGGACAAGCATTTGCAAACACAACTGATCTGCACCATTTAAATACATGTTTTCAACCACTGCTGGTATTTGGAATAGAACATTGATTGTTACATTTGCATAGCAATCAACACCTGTTGTATTGGAAAATTTGAATGGTCCAGGTACTTCTGTGTATGAGTCCTTTGATGAAAGGTGTTAGGGAGAATTCTCATTCTATGGCTAATTTCCCTCACCTAGTGAGTCCCTCAGCAGCTTTGCTGGATTTCCGGAGTTTATTTTTCTGTGAGCCTTTTCCCCACTCTTAGATGTGTTTTTCCATGTGTATTTCTACTCATTGTGTAATCTTGGGCTCTGGAGCACACCACTCCATGAGCCCAACTTTTTGTGTGTGCTACACAGCACCTTCAGTGCAGTGACACAGGGTTGTCTCTAAGACTACCCAATGACTCCATTTTTCTGGGGCTGACTACTGTCGCCCAGAAACATGTAAAGGTGCCATTAACTTTTTATAGTCACTTTAAATTACAGACCCAGTACATCCCATCTTACATGGAGTACTGGAAAGGGTTAATTCCTATCCTATTTTGTCTGTGCCTCTGTGAGCTTTGTTTTGCTCTCTTAACATTTAGACTTGGCTGGTGGCATTGGTATCTACCCTAACTTTTCTACCGCGATTAGACTATGCAAACGTGGTACTGTTTTAGGCTATAATATTATAAACCCGCTTGACCAAATACTCTTTCTTTTGGTTCTGGTCAGGTTTAGTCACCATTTCTTTTTGTTAAGGTCCTTCTTGTGTTTTAGTTTGCGCGGCAACCCAGGTTTGCCTTCTTTGTTCACCGACTTATGGCGGGCTTCTGTCCAGAAGCCCTCCTTTGGCATCTGGGGGTCTAGGTGGGCTGAATGTGAGGGAGGGTGTGTAGTCACCCCCTGCACAGGGTCTCCTTGGAGACCCAAGTCGCACTTTGTCTTGATTGGCTGTGGTGGTTGACCGGGCCGGACAACCCCCCCGCTGAGTGATTGACAGCCAGGCTGTTTGAATGGGGGATTTTCGCATAAAAGGCAGGACTCTTGGGCTGGAAGTCAGAGTCGCCACTGGAACTGCAAGGAACCGAAGAGAAGCGGCAGAGAAGATGGCTGCTGCAACTACCGAGACCCGGTGAAGCCCTGCTGCAGTCCTGAGCTATTTACCCTTCAACGACAAGAGAACATCCAGTCCGGAGTCTTCTTCCCTTGAGCCTGGTGGGATCAACCAGCTCACCTTCCACAGGCAGAGGATCCTTTTCTGGGTCGAAATCGCTGCACACAGCTGTAGTGATCCAGATAGCCATCTGAAGAGCCTCTCCTGTTTTAAAGGAGCGCACCTTTTAGTCAACGTTGCTGTGCTGCTGCTGGCTTCATCCCTGAGTAGTGCAGATCGCTCCACACATCCTCCTTCTTGGCCCCATGACTGAAGCTTCAGGAACCGTGAGTCTGCAGGAAACTACCAGGAACACTGCCATAGCACCAGCTCTTCTTCATACAAATAAGGTACTGTGTCCAGCTTAGGGGAATTGGGGTGCACCCTTTCTCCTCACCCAAGGCTTGCCCTTCTCTTCCTTCCCTCTTATAACTTTTGCTTCCCTTTTGACAATATCTAAGTACTCCTGGCAATCTGGAATCGTGAACTGTGCTAATCTTGTGATCCTTGACAACCAGACCCCTGTCCCATTGACACTGGCGCAGGCCTATTGACTTTTATCTTCGTGTTAGAAAGTGTCTTGTGATTCTCTCTGCCTTGACAAAAGTATTGCCTATGATTTTTGACCCCAACTCACTTGTGTTAATTCATGTGCTAAGTGTGTTTGACTACGGTAACATTTCTTCTCGCGGGTAGGCATCCCTTTCGTAAGACCGAACTGTCATTACTGTCAAAAAGTGATTGCGTAACAACCCCCGGTAACGTCCTTGTTTCACAACACCGGTCTGTCAAATCCAAAGGTACTTACCTTGAATTGTGCTGCACAAAGTGAATTGGTTGTGTGTAGTGTATTTTACATGTGGTTTTGATTTAATAGAAGTGAAGTGTTTTAGGAACAGATGGTCTAAAAATAAAAGTACTTTTACTTTTTAACCAAAAACCTTGAGTCAGTGTTTGCTTGCGTCGCAGTGATTGTAGTCCTTTGTGTAATCTCACCTACTGCTCATTTGTTCTTGAGATAAGTCTGGCTGCTCCGCTACTGCTACCACTTTAACAGTGTTGTACAGGCTTGTACCAAAGGTGAACATGTATTACCACTTGTAGTCTTAATTCTGTGTAGTGGTCCCAAAGGGCACTGCACAGGATTCTGCCTAACAGGAGGGTACATGGTTCCTTTGCAGAGGTATTTTTTTTGTCGATGGAGTTGGGTCTGGTTTGTCTATTTTACTCCTTTTGTATGTGCTTTTCGTCGTTGCTGTAGTATGAGTTGCTTTCAATTTCTTTGATGGTAGTGTGGCAAAATATATATATTTTTTGTATTTGGTTTATTCAAACCTTTACAAAACTTCAAAAAGAAATAATAAAATCCGAAAACTTTACCATGATAAAAAACAAATTCCAATTAATCATCACCATTAATAATAAATTAAAACAGGAAGAAAGTATATACAGTAATCAATACAACCATGCCTTTCAAATAATCACTCCAAGAAAAATAAAATCCTACCTAAAAAAATACTAATGTGAATCAAATAAAAGCAAATATCCAGTTCTTATGACCTTAGCCATAAACCTAACACAATACATCTTTAAGAGTAAAATAGAAGAGAAGAAATTTGGCTCTGTATTACAAGTTTAGACTTTTGATATATCCTGATAACGCGCCCTCATGGATAGTTTGAATGTTCAGACACCGTTTCCATGCCAACTCTTCTTCATGTAATATAGAATTTACATTAAGAGGCTCCAAAAATGTAGACCTAAGTGGCTGTAATGGCACACACTCCATGACCAGATGTTTTAGAGTCTCCCAGTTTGCCGAACAAAACCTACATCTGGCTTGATCCAAAAGAATCAACGATCTCCTTGCTAAGATGTCCCTGGTAGGTAAGATATTCCATCTGGCCCTAAGAATAATACTTCGGAAAAATCTATCCGGGAATTGCAGAATAACCTTTGTAGGTGAGCCTCAGGCTCTATGTTCATGGTTCAAACGGAATAAGGAGGGGTAGGAGTGAAATTTGTCGACAGTTTGACATCAACCAAAATCGAATAAGGCTTGTTTTACATACATGGGATTAGAAATCAAATTCTCTATGGACATTCCAATCTCCTCAAGGGTGTCTTCCGACTGATCCCTCAAAGAGATCAGTGCACGAGAGAAATCTAGGTTTCTACCCATCAGATGGTACAGTGTATTTGCCATTCCAGTTTTAATTTTGGAGTACAAAGATATACAGGCCCACTGTACCCGTGTCCACATCGAAACAATGGCCAATTCAAACCTAATTGCAGAGACAGGGATCGTATTAGGCACAGCCAAAATTCTTCTCCAAATGTGATCCTCAATTCAATTCAGTGTTCCGCTCACTCTCTCAGATAGCAATTCCAGGCCATAGATTAATTTAGGAATGATTTTGCTCTCATAGAAAATTAAAGCGGGTTTCAGGGAGAACTTTCAAAACTTTTGATCGATCCTGACCACCTGAGCCTCCAGCAATTTCACCTTATGTAAAATGGACTCCATTATTACCTTTCAACCCTGCTAGGCTGAAAAATTAAACCCCAGGTATCGCACTGCCCTAGCCAATTTCAAGGGAGTCTCACCCAATTTACCAATAAAGCAAATATCCTCGCTTTTCTAAAGGATAAGATTTTTGTTTTAGTGGGATTAATTATTAACCCATTGACTTAGCATATGCTTCAAAGTTGGTAAGAGACCGTGGCAACCTCACCCTAGTAATGTCAAATATTAGTAGGTCATCAGCATATGCAAGCCAAATCATTTTATCCTTGCCGATCTTAGAAGCCAGGAGTCCCTCCTTAGTTAGCGAAATGGCTACGTCAGAAAAATATTGGTTGAATAGCCAGGGTGCCAATGTAAAACCCTGTCTGACCCCCTGGAAAGATCTAATTCTCCTCAAAAGATCACCTCTTTGATTTAAATGAACCCGGACCCCACAATTTTCATAGACCCTGCTGATTAGCCTCAAGAGCCCTGAGGACAGGCCCCAATTGGCCAATTTTTACCACAATATGCCTCGATCTACCCGGTCAA
Organism: Ambystoma mexicanum; assembly: GCF_040938575.1. Lineage (NCBI taxonomy): Eukaryota > Metazoa > Chordata > Amphibia > Caudata > Ambystomatidae > Ambystoma > Ambystoma mexicanum. Next base: position 522,567,987 of record NC_090940.1, read on the forward strand.
GCGAGGCAGTCAGGTCAATTGAGGCCATGTACATGCAGCCCCCTGATGTCAGCCACGCCCCTTCTTGCACGCACTTAAGGGCAAGCCCATTAATATTGGTCGAGTGGCTCCTTCTGAAGCCCGTCTGAAATTGATCTAGTGGGTGGTGCATGTGTGCCCACTCCTCAAGATGTGATAGCAGGAAGGACAAAAAGATCTTACAATCCGCATCAGTTAAAGAAATCGGTCGATAATTCGACGGATCCGTCCTGCTACCACACTTGAAGAGCAGGACAACATGAGCTGTATTCCAAGACATTGGGGTCACACCTGAGGAAAGAATGTTGCTAAACTCCAGGTGCAAGAGATGGGCCCATATATTTTGATTATCCCTAAAGGTATTATTTGTAAAACCGTTCGGTCCAGGGGCCCTTGATCGCTTGCACCTAGGGATCAGTTTTTGGATGGTTTCTAATTAGAGATGGGGATTCCACCTTTCCTCTTTAGTCAAATCAAAAACCAGTGGAGGGTCTGCAGAAGGCTTCCCAAATCTTTCCCCTAAGAACTCAATCCAGTCTTGTTCGTATATTGAGTTTGATTGGTAGGTAGTATAATTGGGGTCCTGCCCATTCACCAAATACCAGAATGCACTCACATCGGCAGCAATTAGGATCCCAAGCATGTTTTCTGCATCGCTCTGAAGCTTTTCAAACTTAACTGATTTGCAGTAGTTTTTATACGATTGCTTGAGGTTCCCAACCTCATCGTGATCAGCACGCTGTATCTGTTTCACTGATCTCCGCAAATTCTTTTTTGTGAGTGCCAGGTTGGCATTATAACAATGAACATGCCTAACCTGACGATTACTTTTGGCACCACTCCTCGGGGCCAGCTCGTCAATCATCTGACCAACAAATGATTGGAACATAAGTGCATTAAAGTTTTTGAGTTTCCACTCATAAGTCGAACAATTCAGTGCATGCTGTATGTTGGAATTCAAGCAAGGAATATTCGGATCGGTCCATCTGACAGCATTGCTCCCAACCTTAGCAGTTTGTTGCAGCTTTTGCTGACATTTCCTCATATTAGAAACCCAATGAAACTGCGCAGTAAGGATTGAAAGGTCACTCCAATCGTTCTTACAAATGTGAAATGCCTGGCAACAGTTCATTAGAAAAGTGTCAACAAAAATATAATCAATCCAGGATGAACTATCCCCTATGTGCCACGTATGCCATTCACTGATATTCCGTAAATCATTGGTTCTTCCCACCAGAGAGAATAGCCCCCTACCACCCAGACCTATACTCCACTTCTGTCCCACAAGTTTCTTCTCTGAGTTGCCCACGTGGATCTCTGCCAGTTCCCACAATTGATGGGATAAGTACAATCTGCATTCAGATCACCCATAACTGTAACCCTTCCCTCTGGATGTATTCCCATCCACTCATCCACCACCCGACAGATCCCATCTACAAACGGATCAACTGGTTTGATTCCCTTATGCCAATAAATATTGAGCAGTAAGAGGTTGATCGATCCGTCTACAAAACTACAATCAACTCACAAGGCACCTAAAGGCAGGGCTGCAATTACAACCCCACTAAGGCCCAAAGAAATATACACTGCAGTCAGGAGACCACCTGAGGGTCTTCCCCCCGTACCATCCCTTGCAGGCTGAATGAACACACTGTATCCATCAAGAATGGGTGCTGACGTTAACCATGTCTCCTGCAGACAAATACAATTGGCCATTCTCAACACATTCATACAAGCAGTATTAGAGAAAAGATGGGCATTGCCTCGGGTGTTCCAAGATTTGAAACATAACGGTACACTCTTCCAAACATCGCCTAGTGAAATATCCTTCTCATGGAACCAATTTTTGACATAGGGAAGAGATGATTGATTACCAATCCATATGATTCAGCATTCCACTCTGGGCCGACTTGTCGGGAATAGTTATGGCCTTAGGTTGATTAACGATAGGGTGAATCTCCCTATTTGGATGCATTCCAATATCCGGTTCATTGAGCTGAGAGATTTCAAAACCCAATCCTGCCAGCGCTTCACTTTGGGTAAGTATAAGTTCTCTTACCAGGGGACAGGAGAGAAATATAATACTAGTACTCAAATCCTCTAACACTGGGAAGGAAAGCCTCCCAATATCTGCCGATGACACCAGAGCCAAACTTGGAATGGCAGCAAAAATGGCTAGAATATTTGGCCGATTCATACAAATCTGATAGTCGGAGCCCAGAGTACAATGAATTTTGATTTGGTGCATTTTGCGACCGGCACACTTCGCAATTGTCCTTGTATCAGCTGTCCCCCTGAGCGGGACGTCTACTCAGTGAGGCACTTACAGGACCATGCGGTGCGACATTATTCAAAACAAGCGCCTTGGTGTAGTCTGCCGCACCGGCACTGGTGGGGTAGTGGAAACACTGCAGCAGATCCTTCATCCCAGCTGATACTCGGGGATAATTGGATTCTGGGGGGAGGTCAGCCACCTCTTTAAGAAATGTTGATTTTCCCATTCCAGAGCCGACCTCCACCCAATCCAAATTCAATGTAGGATTAAGACAAGAGGGTAGAGGTTGTGGTTCAGAAATACCCTCTTTAACCTCAGTAGGAAGAAGTGGACCATTTACACCTCGTAAACCCTACATATTTAACCTACCCGGATATACCAAAGGAATTTCTGTTTCACCTGTAGACCCCATTTTTCCTGCCACATTCTTCACAGGCGGCAACACAGAGGTCGACACTCCTTTGGGTGGACCCCAAATGGACGGGAGTTGATTGGAAAATGGCCCAAATCTATGAATGCCCCCTACCTGCTCAACCCATATCACAGAAGGAAAGGGGATAGAAGAAGGGTAGCAGGAAATCCTTTCACCTCCAAACCAAAACTCAAATCAGGAACAGCCCTACCCTCTGAGAATACCACACTCTTTACCAATGTTTCAATAGTAGGAATTGGGGGAGTAGGTACACCATCCTGCCTATCAGAGACAATTGGTACAGTGTCAGGTCGTATCTGAGCATTTAACACTGGTTCTGAATTAAGAATCACTTATTCCGGTACAGGAGACAGTCTAGTGTGGAATAGTGTACGGTGAGCCGTTCTGAGAGATAGAATTCTATTTTTCCCAGCCCCCGTTCTCCACTTCAACAGTTTACCTATGAGTACAGTGGTGGGTTTTTTTTAAGCGGGGAACTAGCTTGCTCTTTAAGTAGACCCCCTTCTCCTTCCATGTCCTCTTTTACCGCTTCCCCCACAGTAGAATGATCACTAGTGACGTCAATGGTGGTAGCAGCAATACCAGTGATACCATGAGCCTGATGAACAATTTGCGGGTCAATTTCTCTCAATTCAATGCTCGATTACTGGGTAGTCGGCTGATCATTCAAACCTAGATCATCTGAAATTTCAATAACAGGCCCCAGGTCATTGTCCAAATTTGCCATCAACTGCTGCTCATTCCTCAATACCACCTCCTCCCTCATTCCAAAGTGGCCGAAGTGAACCTCAGACCCAATCTCTTCAAGTTTCAGAGTAATATCGGCCAAAGTAGCGTTAGTAGATTTCAGTTTAGTCCAAATGTTATCATGTAGGGCAACAAAAGAACTTAATACCATATTTAGGGCCAATACAGTGGGGTGAGACAGGTGGATACGCTCCTCCACCTCCCTCAAGGTATGGTGTAACGCTGACGAACCATCTTGTCCTCCTGCGCCGTCTCCTTCTTGGGAGAGTGGCTGTAAGTCTTCATGGTAATGTCGAGATGTATCTTCGTTTATCATGTCAACCAAAGCAGTTGGAGAGCCAAAAGTGGGAGAATCACATGGATTGGGGGGCTGATGTTTAGAGAGTTCTAGGTTCAAAGCCTCCAATTCACCTTCCGCTTGGTCAGCCAGTTCAATTATACTGATGTCCGTCAAATCTTTAAGCCTCCCAAAATTAGGCTGTGAAGCCATCACCAAATGATTAAGCATTGCTGTCCCCTTCAATGCTGGCAAGGATTTAATCTCTGCTGGTCTTAGCAGGTTTGACAAAATAATGATCCATAATCCTTTGGCCAGAGATGGGCCTCCAGGACAGAGTAAATTTGGGCGTCTGAGATGTTAATGAATTAGTAGATGCCCCCTGGCTCACCTTCTTCCGTGGATTCACTTGGGGTGTATTAGTCGTGGTTGTAATGCTTTCCACCCTAACCTACGCCCCTTTCTCCCCATTGCAGATGGTCACAGATGGTTCTAGGGGGGGGGTGAGTTCCCTGGCGTAGGGTCCAATTTAATGCCCAGGTTTTGGACTCCACAGGCTCTTTCCTCATCGTCTAACCCCTGTAAACCCTGTTTCAGGGGGAACAGATATGTTCATCAAGGAAGATGGGCTTCGCATATTCAATGGAGTTGTTTTGGGGTCACCCAACTGAGGTCCCCTTGCTCCGCTGGATGCTACCATGTGCTCCAGGGCAGGAGTAAGCATGCTAGCCCCGCTCCATAAACCTGATCTCATTGGGATTACTCGAATTCCAGCACACAAGGTAGTTCCCGGGACAAAGGGTGAAACCAACAGTCATACCCTGCAGTCCCCAGGGGTGCGGTTGCAACAAGCGTAGAGAGTGTATAAAGGGAGCTTGTCTGGCACTCCAATGTCAATCACAACCAAACAGTCAGGAAAAGAAACTCACCCTTCACACGCTCGGGCTTAACGCCACAAGGGCTCCTGGAAACTGCTTTTGTCCCTGCACTTCCTGGATGGACAGAGCTTGTCTGGCACTCCAATGTCAATCACAGCCAAACAGTCAGGACAAGAAACTCACCCTTCACACGCTCGGGCTTAACGCTGCAAGCGCTCCTGGAAGCTGCTTTTGTCCCCGCACTTCCTGGATTCGCGGAGCTTGTCTGGCACTCCAATGTCAATCACAGCCAAACAGACAGGAAAAGAAACTCGCCATTCACATGCTCTGGCTTAATGCTGCAATGGCTCCTGGAAGCTGCTTTTGTCCCCACACTTCCTGGATGGGCAGAGCTTGTCTGGCACTCCAATGTCAATCACAGCCAAACAGTCAGGAAAAGAAACTCACCCTTCACGCGCTCGGGCTTAACGCCGCAACAGCTCCTGGAAGCTGCTTTTGTCCCTGCACTTCCTGGATGGGTGGAGCTTGTCTGGCACTCCAATGTCAATCACAGCCAAACAGTCAGGGAAAGAAACTCTCCCTTCATGCGCTCAGGCTTAACGCTGCAAGGGCTCCTGGAAGCTGCTTTTGTCCCCGCACTTCGTGGATGGGCCAAGCTTGTCTGGCACTCCAATGTCAATCACAGCCAAACAGTTAGGAAAAGAAACTCGCCCTTCATGCACTCAGGCTTAATCATTTATTTCTCCTGATGGAATGAGCCTACTTTTCAAAACTTTTGGTTTTTGAGGAATACGGTACATTTTGAAATGGGGTGTGTACAGTGCACATAGTCTATTATACTATATGCAGGGAATTTCTGCACTGACTGCAGTTGCATCAAAATTAACTAAATACAGTCCTTCCAGTGTACGTAGCCGTGACAGTGCTACGTAACTCAAGCCTTCTTTGACGACTGTGTTGCCAATATCAATCAATGCTTCATCTAAGGTTAGACCTTGCGATTTATGAATAGTTACTGCACAAGCTAGCGAAAGAGAAAACTGTTCTCTGTGTGCATACATGTCTTTGAAAAGAAGGAATCTCGCAGTTGTGCATCCCATATTTTTGATTTCTGAAAGTTTATCAAACTTGATGTTTACAAACTGAATGCTGTTGTCCTGTGGTTATGTCTGGAAGCTAACAACTGTACCAAGTGCTCCATTAACTAAACCGAGCTTTACGTCAATGTTACACTTTAGCATAACTCTACAGTTGACACATAAAGTTAACATTTTCTCCAAACCAGCTGTGTTGGAGATGGAGTTCTCCAAGGCTTGAAGTCGTGCTATGTCTTGTTGACACAAAGGTATTGAAATACCGTGTATGTCCAGTTTGTCCGTGGCATGAATTTGCAATAGTGGTTGTTTTTCTTTTTGCAGCACTGTTGCATTAAATTGTGCACAGCTTGCTAGAGTTGGCATTAAGGCCATACACCTGCCATTTTTCTGAGCTACTTGTTCAAGACATCAGTAGCACACGTGTTACGCCCGTACAGCTCATGGATGCGCCTACTATTGTGGGTAGACTGCGCCTCCTTTGATAGTACACCAATCCGTATGTTTTTTACAATGTTGGCATAGGTGAGGTCTGCAGACTGACGCCTGTTTTGAGTTAGTTCTGTGTATTGGAAATGTTGCCAAAGATTTACATTGCTGATGCTTCCAAGACCTTTACGGCACTGTTTGTGTCCTAAGGTTTTGAAGATAGGTTCACCTTTGACTGGAGTCAATTAACGGAGATCTCTGAAAACAATTACATGTTTTCCTCCAAAGAGTTCTTCGTAGTCTGTTTTGAGTGCCTCTTGCAATCTGAGGTCAATCAAAGCCAACATTAGGTTGGAGACCATGCTCACCTCATCTATTAGGAGCATTTTCATTTGTTTCAAAACTCTGCGTAGCTCCATAGCAGATTCTGCTGAAAGTTTATAGTACTCTAATTTGTTTTGGTGTTCTACTAGAAGGAGTAGCAATTGGTGCAGAGTGACTCCACCTATGTTGTAGGCGGCCAAACCTGCATGGGTGGTTATAACCGCAGAAAGGTTGTTGTTTGTTAATTGTTGGAGGTAGTTACTGATAATTTTAATTAAGAATGTTTTACCTGACCCAGCTTCACCACTTACATACAACAGTACAGGTTTGTAGCTGTCACAGGTGCAAGTTTTACTTTCGTGCTGTATACCATGTTCAATGGTTTTACTTCTACAAAAATGGTACGCTGTTCATTATTTAGTTGGGATTTAAGTACTTCCAACTCTTCGGTAGAATGCTCATACTGAAGCACAGTGGTGGTTGCCCCTGTCATGGCTAATTCTGCCTCATTTGCTATGAGTGGCTCTCCAACTGGTTCTTGGCTGCCTGTTTGCAAAGGTTCACTGCTCTCAGAAGTGTCTACAGCTTTGTACTGTGTAAAGTTTTCATCTGTAATTGTACTTTCAGTGGCTTTGAAAGCATCTTCATAGAAGGTGTAGGTGGCTAATAAATCTTCTTCTTTTCTCCATGGTTTGAAAAGGTGCAGTAGAGCCATGTAGTACAGTTCTTTGTGTTGAGGTGTTTTTAAGGAGAGCTTCATATGATTAATTAGGCTGCATTTGGTAAGTCTCACCAGGCTGCCTTCCCAACTTTCCACTCTGTATCTACCTTTTTCCTCATTTGGTGTAATGTTGTTTTTGTATGAGAAGTTCTGGGCTACCAGGTACAAGCACAATACTTCTAAAGTACTACTTCTGTTTGGGTAGTATGTGTCCAATATGTTGTTCTTCAAAATGTCCTGGCTGTTGGGATCGCTTTTGGCTATTGTTTGTATGTCATCGTACGATTTAAGTACTCTTCTTCTGGATGCAGCAGGCCCAAGGCTTACCCACACTATGTTGTCAGATTTCCCATATAAGGCTGTGCAAGTTAAGCGGTCAGTGGCTTTGTAGCTGCCACATTCTCTATGGGACAGCATTTTTATACCAAAGCTGTACAATTTTTGTGCCAGTGTTTTGTCAGAGGATATGTCAACCCAGAGGTATTTGAGCTCTGTTTTCTCTGCTTTGGTTAAGTAGGTAGTGACATATCATGCTACAGCAGTGGAATTGCTGCAATGTACTGTACATCAACATTGGCATTCCATAAGAGGGCAATAATTGCATTGTAATCATTGATGTACTTTGATGCTTCGCTCCTTTTTATGCAGTATGTGTTTTTAGGAAATGTTCCTTTCACACTGTGTCGAACCGAAGAAATAAAGCTTTTTACTTGGCCTGTTGTTGAAACTGGTCTAGGGAAACCAAAGTGACATTTTGGGTAGTATTTGCCTCTGTTCTTATATTTGTGTCGACAATACTTGCCACACTTGTGTCTTTGGAATTGCAAAAAGTGTGCTAGTAAGTCACTATGAGTACTTTCTGAAGGGATTTCACAAGTGACATATTTGTGAATGAACTGCAAAAGTTTCCTCACTTTCCTCACCAAATTTAGGAGCATTCCACAAAAGCATGTGGATGTGTGTGCTCCTCTGGCTTGATATTCTTTTCTCCAAAATAAGTGTTCCACTTCTCCGAGGGGAGGAAGTGCTTTATTGCAAATGAAGTGCAGCATGCAAGAAAGCGATGATGAAAGTAGCATGACACATTTACTGGATCGAGAGAGCACAGCTCTCTTGGTGTTTTCATGTCTGAATAAAGGCTTAGGATATGTCATTTCAAATAAACATGACCCATTTTTGGTCCGCACTGACTTTTTTAAGTTCATGCGGAAAATTAGAATAATAGAATTCTTCGCTAGCCAGACAGAAAAACTTAGGGACCCTAATATGATCAACCATTCTGGTCTTAAAAATCCCTCAACCTTCTGCCCCCCGACCTATGCTTTCTCTCTAGAGTCGATGTTGTTCGAAAAAAGAGTCTTAGCAGAAGTCACTAAACTGGAAAAATAAGAAATACCTATTTATCATAATCTCACGACTAGAGAAAAAGAAGCAATGGAATCCCTGGCAGTGAATGAGAGTATTATCATCAAGAGAGCTGATAAAGGTGGAGCTATCGGTATGTTGAACAGGAAGGACTATTTTGAGGAGTGCTCTAGACAACTTGAGAATGTAGACTATTATAAGAAACTGACAACTGATCCCACTAAAGAATTGAAAAACCGGATCAAACTGAAAACAATAAAAGCTCATGAGAGATGTTGGATCAGTAAACAAGAATGGTCATTTCTCAATAATCCTGAACCAGCTATACCTAAATTTTACTGTCTACCCAAAATTCATAAATCATTAGAGAAACCCCCAGGTAGACCAATAGTCTTGGGCATTAACTCTATTCTAGAACCCCTTTCAAAATTCGCTGACGATTATTTAAAGGGTTATGTGGTCAACATGAAATCCTATCTTAAAGACACCAGGGACGTGATAAAAAAGTATGAAAATCTGCCATATAACCCTGAGAAATCCTACTTGATAGGTCTTGACATTGTTTCATTATGCACGAACATTCCGCAACAGGCGACTCTTGAAACGATTAGTGAGATCTTACTAAACAGATTGGATAATGATCCGGTACCCAGCTCATTCATCTTATGGTGTATAGAATTGGCCCTCACATGGAACTATTTTGAATTCCAGGGCACCTTCTTTCAGCGGATTGAAGGGACAGCTATGGGGGCAACTATAGCCCCCAGCCTAGCAAACTTATTTATGGAATTCTTTGAAAAGAAGTTCATCTATATGCCAAATCCATCTGAGCAACACATCCAGTCTTGGGCGAGGTATATAGATGATGTCTTGATGATCTGGACAGGGACAGCAGAAAAAGCGGAAGAGTTTCTCATGTGGCTTAATAACTGTAATCGTCATCTACAATTCACCATAAACATCCAAAAACTCTCTATAGATTTCCTGGATTTGACGATTTTTCATGAAGAAGGCTGTTTATTAGTAAAAACCATTTCACAAAGCAACAGAGAAAAACTCTCTATTACGTTATGAAAGTCATCACGTAAAACATTTGAGAGATAATCTACCATACGGCCAATTTTTACGCCTTAAGAGGAATAGCAATCACAGAATAGCGTTTGAAGCAGAAGCAAAAAATCTAGCAGCCAAATTAAAACAAAGAGGCTACCCTAAAAAATTGGTCAAGAAATCTGTAAAGAGAGCATCCAATAACAATCGGGATGCCCTCCTGGAAGACAAGATTAAACAACCTTTAGGGGACCGTTTGATGTGTGTGAATACATTTACCAACCTAAGTTTGAAAATCAGCCAAATTGTCAAAAAACATTTGAAGGTGTTCACAGACTCAAACTCTGAAATACCATTACCTATGTTTGCATATACATAATCTACTACCATTGGGAATAGAGCAAGCAGTAGCAAAGTAAAAGAAAAAATACCTACCATGACCAGTTTAACACAGACATGGGGACTTATGCCCATTATTGAACATTATCCTTGTGGAAGTTGCACAGTATGTAAATTGACTCAAAATGCCAAAGAAGTGAATATAGGTCTACCAAAATTGCGGCAACAAAGACAAATGACTTACTGCAACTCAGAATATGTAGTATACATGATTACATGCCAGTGTAATAAACACTACATAGGTAAAACCAATAGAAAAGTTAAAGTTAGAATCTTAGAACATAAAAGCTGCCTTAAGAATAGACTATTGACTGCCCCATTGGTTAAACACTTTTTCGAAGCCCAACATGGCCCTGGAGACTTTAAGTGGATAGTGCTCCTGATGATATGAGGTAGCAACCACATCATCAAAAGCAAAGTTCTTTTTGAAAAAGAGCAAAGACTCGTTTTTCTGATCCAGAGTGACAAGAATGGTCTAAATGAGCATATTGATTGGCTCAAGGTTTAAATATCTATTGTCATAAAATACCATATTTTAAGACATCCAGAGAACCACAGGGATATGTTATCAACCCCTTAAGTCTAACTAAAGATTGCCACCGTATCAGTGATTCGATACGTTGCTTTTAATATCTAGGTATAAGAAACTCACTACAGAGATATCTAGGTGTTCTATCTGTAGATCAGTTTACTTACAAGAGTCCAAATATACAGACTAAGTTACGTTCATTTCAGAACGGTAAACACTAAAAAAGGACTCACATTCAGATTGGGAAACACTCTACTGCCCGATTTTGAGATACCAAGATGGCGGCATCCTGTGGTGTTTTTTCTGTGTTTTCCGGCGTTTTCGAGTTTACTAATAACGCGAGACCGGCACACAGCCCTTAGCAAGGAGAAAGAGCGAAAACTAACGCCGAGGAAACAGGACGCGGACAGCATAGCACGCGACTCGCGACATTAATTAAGGCAAGTGGATAACTAACAACAAACTGGTGGTATAATACAGTAGAGACTAGACCGATATGCAAGTAATTACCTACAGAGGTGTCCATTCTCTGACACACCGCACTGTCAAGATAGAGGCAGACGTGATGGTGGATAGGTACAATCGCGATAAAAGAGTTATGTTTTTTTAAAAATAGATATTGAGGTAGAGATATATACTTGACGACACCTGGTTTTTCTAAATAGGGAACATGAATCTATTTGTAAATTATTAAGCTCATACACCAACTAATACAGTGTCCCCCCCATGTTTTTGACTGTATGTCTACAGATAGTGTTGGGATAGTAATACACTACCCAGACCCATTAGGGTCAATCTAAAGCATCCTAGACCACTGTGAAATCACCACCGGCCCGCCCAACACCTGGGAAACTGACCCCAGGGTCTCAACTACCCCACATAGAGGTAAGACACTTTTCTGAAGGCTCATTGGCATACCTATTGAAGTACTATACCCCCATTAACACAGAAACTCAATAGTGTTGTTAAATCTCTGTTTGCAATTTTTAATAAATCAAAATACGTTCTTTTATCTATGAAAAGTATCCATTACACTAAACCATGTAAGTGTGTTGTGCTAGACATGTATGCACACCTGCCCGCCAGAAGAAAGGCCAATCTAATGATTCCCTTGTACTATTAATTTAATTGTAGGAGTTTGTGGAAGTATAATACCTTCCCTCTATAAAATTGCCCAACTACTGTGGACTTTTTTCCTCCGTCAAGGGAACATCTACACTAGGAAGTTCAGGTAAATTAACTTACCGTGAATGTCTCCAGACACCTTCCTTTGTGTCCCAAGTATATGTGCCAAAGTGCTGATTCTTGTTCTCTCGGTTTTTGTCAACAGCTACTCCGCTTACATTGAATGAACCTTCAGTAAAAGAAGATTTCATACCAACTATATACTAACTCTAATACTGTTAATGACTACTCCTGAAGAAAGTCCCATCATTGCTAAGAGGACTGAAACATGTTGAGTTTGCAATTTGGGAGTATATACCCGATTGCTCAAAAGTATTTAGGGATCTAAACGGATCAGAATCCTGACCTAATAGGATTTACTACTGAGGTTTAATCACTTATTGATGTATTTTTACATTTCTATTTTTTCATTTTTAGAATTTTGTGTGCATATTGTCATTATTATATTTGTGTATATTCTTAGAGTGTTTGATGATATATTTAATATGAATTATGTCTCTCAATTTTATGAGATTTTTATCTTGAAACCTTTAATAAAATGTATATACTTGTGAAAATTTATGAAGCTTCATTAAGAGGGAACAGCTGTTGACTTTTTCCGTTTTCCTACCTTTCCTAGTATTTGAAATTCTAATATTCCCAAAATCAAGGTAGGAATCCACCCCGCTCAAGGAGTGGACATTTGGGTTCTCCTCACATGTTATTCAGTTTTCATGTCTACACCTGTTTTGTTTTTGTTTGCTATGCGTAAGAAAGTGTGCAAGTCTTCCCATGCATACTCAGGACAACTTAAAGTGACAAACCATGTGGGAGGGCCAAGGTTGCGTAGTATGCACCATACATCTGCGTGCCATAAGAACCAGTACTCTTTCGTACCACGCATGTTTGCCAAGAGATTTGTAACACTTGACTGTAAAACGTTGTCCTTCTCTTGCGCCTTTTGAAGTAGTTGTGTAGCAGACATATTTTGGAAATGGGAACCTGTCTTTAATGTGTGGGCAACTCCATAACATAGCATTGCTAGTTCACTTTCAAAGAGCAGGTGGAATAAGTACTCCACATTCTGTCTAAATCTAGGGTCTTCAGAATACATTTTTAAACAGTGGTATTCTGTGGCTGTTATTTGTGTGCTTCTTTCATCATATCTTCCACCTATTCCAGTGGGGAAGAGTAGCGGAAAGACTCGTGCTTCCACACTTTTTCCCCATATACTGATTGGCGCTCCTTTGGCTTGCCGCATTTGATGCGTTTCTAGTGCATCATCTATGGTGTTTTTGGAGTGCAGTAGGTGAATTGTATAGTGGTCTAAAATACTGGAGGCTGCACTAGGATCTAGACGCTCAAATTGGGCACTTGTTGAGGAGTCCTGAATTATTTCTCTCATGTTTTCTTGAACTATTATTTCCTTGTAGTATTCACAGTTTTCTTTAAAGTACTGCAACGTCTATCAAACTTTGGTTAACTCCATAAGGTATTGCCAAATTCATTTGTCTTTTGTAGGTACACCATTCACCAAGATAATCAAAGATTCATGTATTGGCCTTTTCACTCATAGAGTGTCTACATTTTCTTTGAGATCTAACGATAAATAGACTACTTTACCAGAAATGGCTTTCAGTAATTCGGTGGGAGGTAATTTTGCAGTTTTTGGTTGAAGACGTATTATTACTTGAAATGGGTGCACTCTTTGTATTATAATGCTCTCATACAAATGAAGCTGCTGCAGTGCATTTGGCAGTGGATTAGTTACAAATTATTACTAATTGCCTATGAAGGCCTTTGGTTATTGTCATGTTTTGCAGTGCAGTATGTGCCAGTATGGAGGTGTTGGTAATGTACTTGTTTTCTGCTAGAAGTTACAGAGCTAATTGAAACCATTAGGATTCTTCATTGCCTTCTATTTTCTGCATTATATCTACAGTTTTGGTGCTCTTTTTATAGAAAGTTCTACGTTAACACACACATACATGGTTTGGCATTGAGCAGAAGTGCTTTTGAACTTTTGTATTTCATTTCTGTATAAGTGATATAAAGAGTTGATAGCTACACTGTTGTCAGTACTGTTGTCTGAAAATGTTGGAGTGTGTAACTGCTCTTCAGTTCCACAGTATTTCCTTTGGATGTGCTGAATTTCATCGAACACTTGTTTGGCTGTACCGTGCAGGAGAATATCAATTAAATGTTGGAGTGCTAAAGCTGGAGTTTTTGCATAGTAGTTTGTACACTAGATTGCTGATTTTTGAATGGTGGGTTGCTAACATTTTAATACAGTGGAAGGTGCTTTTGCAAGCTGGTCCAGAAATACAGGCTAAGGAATGTCCTCGTATTCCAGTGGAGGTGCACACTGGACAGGAGTCCATAGTTTGAAGTTTTTTAATTTTTCTTTTGTCGTTGCCTTTGACATACTGATTGTGGAATTGCTGCACATTTTTTATTAGGCTTTGGCGAACATTGCACATTGATTTGCAAGGCAAGGCCATTTGTAGGTGAGGCGTGTTGGTTTGGTGGATTGGAGGGTGACATCTAAGTTTGATGGGGATATTTCTGAAAACAGTGTTTCCTCTTCCATTATGGTATTGTGTATCTTTTCATACCCTCGTCCACTCCGATGTACGGCAATATGGTTAGTTTGTTGTTGTTTGTATGATTCTTCATTGAAGTATGGCTCTGTGTTGGTGGTGTGACTCCACTCACCTGTATAGATGTGGCCAAAGGTATCTATGCTCGCGTTGCATTTGTTTCGAAGTTGTGCTTGCAATTTACTAATTAATCTTATTAGTGGTTTCATTCTCTTCAAAATTACTATAAACAATTTCCGCTTCACGCTTATAGCACTGTCTACAAGAGCTTCTAGGATGACTTTTCTGTGGTAGGTTTTGAGGGTTGAGGGTGATTCCTGCCCTCCACTTGTAAGGTTCTGAAGGACTCTGTGGTGGAACATTTTTTGTAAAATTACTTTTTTTGAATGCTTGCTTGTGATTACATTACCATTTGTATGTGCTCTCTTAGCAGTAGTGTGTGTTCCACTGTATGTAGTGGTTTTCTTTACATTCTCACATTTTGACAGATCGCCTACACTGTCTTTACTGGTAGATGCATCCGTTTTCCTTAATGACTGAATTACCTCTTTTCCTTCATCTTTCTGTTAATGTTGAGCTTGCAGTGGATGGCTACTTTCTGTGTTTATAGGTTGCGTGGCTCTCTAGGGAATTGCCATTTGGTAGGCAGTGTGTAGCAGCTGTTGGCGAAGCACATTTTCACATGTATATGTGTCTAATGTGAGTCAGTGGGTGAATGGGAGGGTAGGCAGCTATTTAATTGCAAGTGTGTGGCTCTACAATGGAGTGGAAGGTTAGGTTGGGGACACTGTGTTAGTATGTGGGCCTTATTCTAATGGTGGGTGACATAACAAAGACTTAGCTCCTGTAGAGGTGTGATAAGTAACAATGAAGTACATACTGCTGGATGGGAGCAGATCTATATGCTACAGTACAACAATAGTGCACACGTTTAGTAAGACATACACGAGTATGCTGGTATTGTACTCACTTTGTTGATTGCAGAGAGTAGGTTTATTGTAGGCTGTATTTTGAAGTGCACACTCCAGTGGCTTGCCAGAGACAGGTGGGTAATGCTCCTGCATAAGAAGATAGTAAGAAAATAGGTTGGCTAATGACATAGTGCTTACATTTATAAATTAAATCTTTCAAAACTATAGGGGCATGTCTTGTCAGGAAGACGAAGTGTGCGTGTAAAAATGGAAAGTGTACAATATGGAGGGCGCCTGGGAGCATAAACATGTTTGTTAAGGGAGTAGGTGGGCGATTTGGGAGTTTAGTGTATCACTTGTTATGAAAAACATGTCTGTATTAGTGTAGGCCTATTTACGTCACAAATGCAGTAGTGCGCATTGTGGAAGGATGAGACAATAGGTGCGGAAAGATGTACAGAGTGCAAAGCACCATGTTTTTGGGTGTACATTTAAATGCAGTTCTTTGCATAGGTATGCCTAGTACATGAGTGCAGGCGTTGCTTTTGGGTTTTAATTTCATTATGCACATTTACGAATGTTACTGTTGTGAATGTGGCGATAACTTTTTTATTGCTTAACTGCTGTTGTTTTATGTATAACGTGTGGGTGGAAACTGTCGTTATGCTTGAAATGTATGCACTTTGTATAGTTTGATCAGAAAGGCTGCCTGATAGTTTTGTGGCGATTTGCACAAATTTGCTAGGAGGTGTTTCAATGGGGCAAAGCATTGTAAAAATGAGAACCAGGATGCGCCCCTCACCCCCTTTTCTGTCAAATGTTTTTTGGGAGTCCCAGGCTCCAGAGGGGGCGGCACCGGGGTGATACATGTCCCTACTAAGGAGAGCCACAATGTTGGTTTCTTCCCCCTCCCCCAATTGGGGATTTACACTTTGTAATTGGAGGGTGAGTTGGTTCCTGGCTACTTGAATGACTACACCAACCAGAATTCCCTGAGGCCATCACTGGTATTAACCATGAACACCTGAACAAACACCTGATCAGACTGCCTCCCTGATGATTGCAAGAGGCAAGAAAGCCCTAGGAGGAGAAGATCTACTGGACAGTGGAAAGGTACACCTAGCTGGGAACCAGAGTGCGCCCCTCACCCCCTTTTCTGTCAAATGTTTTTTGGGAGTCCCAGGCTCCAGAGGAGGCGGCACCGGGGTGACACATGACCCTACTAAGGAGAGCCACACTGTTGGTTTTCCCCCCTTACCCACAACTGGGGTTTTACACTTTGTAATTGGAGGGTGAGTTGGTTCCTGGCTACTTGAATGACTACAGCAACCAGAATTCCCCGAGGCCATCACTGGTAGTAACCATCAACAACTGAACAAACACCTGAACAGACTGCCTCCCTGATGATTGCAAGAGGCAAGAAAGCGCTAGGAGGAGAAGATCTACTGGACTGTGGAAAGGTACACCTAGCTGGGAACCAGAGTGCGCCCCTCACCCCCTTTTCTGTCAAATGTTTTTTGGGAGTCCCAGGCTCCAGAGGAGGCGGCACCGGGGTGACACATGCCCCTACTAAGGAGAGCCACAATGTTGGTTTTCCCCCCTTACCCCCAACTGGGGTTTTACACTTTGTAATTGGAGGGTGAGTTGGTTCCTGGCTACTTTAATGACTACAGCAACCAGAATTCCCTGAGGCCATCACAGGTAGTAACCATCAACACCTGAACAAACACCTGAACAGACTGCCTCCCTGATGATTGCAAGAGGCAAGAAAGCGCTAGGAGGAGAAGATCAACTGGACTGTGGAAAGGTTCACCTAGCTGGGAACCAGAGAGCACCCTCACCCCCTTTTCTGTCAAATATTTTTTTGGGGAGCCCCGGGCTCCAGAGGTGGCGGCACCGGGGTGACACATGCCCCTACTAAGGAGAGCCACACTGTTGGTTTCTCCCCCCTACCCCCAATTGGGGATTTGCACTTTGAAATTGGAGGGTGAGTTGGTTCCTGGCTACTTGAATGAATACAGCAACCAGAATTCCGAGGCCATCACTGGTATTAACCATGAACACCTGAACATACACCTGAACAGACTGCCTCCCTGATGATTGCAAGAGGCAAGAAAGCGCTAGGAGCAGAAGATCTACTGGACTGTGGAAAGGTACACCTAGCTGGGAACCAGAGTGCGCGCCTCACCCCCTTTTCTGTCAAATATTTTTTGGGAGTCCCGGACTCCAGAGGTGGGGTCACCGGGGTGAGACATGCCCCTACGAAGGAGAGCCACACTGTTGGTTTCTCCCCCTCCCCCCAATTGGGGATTTACACTTTGTAATTGGAGGGTGAGTTGGTTCCTGGCTACTTGAATGACTACAGCAACCAGAATTCCCTGAGGCCATCACTGGTATTAACCATGAACACCTGAACAAAAACAGGAACAGAACTTTTTGCAACTTTCTGTACTGTTTTTTGTGTTCATCGACGTTCGCGAAAGTCTGACATCATCGCAGACTTTTCGGACAGTGTCACGTGACAAACCACACGGCATGATGACGCGAATGGGTCCGTGCTTTGCGAACAGCTCAGAACTGAACTTTTAAGCTCACCTAGGAAATTTTAAACTCAAAATTTACCATTGCACAGCTCTTACACCTATTCTTACTCATTACCCATTAACAATCTAGCACACAGCGTATGCTTAGAAGAATATTAGCAAAACTGCTATTTATCTTAAAAATGGCATCAGCTATTGCCATCCCTCCTTCCCAAGAGCCACCACCATCAACTGGAGGACCTACACAACAAAACAAGCACAGTACTTCAAAAGACAATGAGGAGGACCAAGAAGGTGAAGTAGAGGAAGTGCCTACCTCTAACACCCAGAGAGAATCATGGGTGTGGCAGTTCTTTACCCCTGTTGGAAATGTACCAAAAGCTAAAGCTACCAAAGTGAAATGCCCTAAGTGCACCGTTGTACTCAGTCGCGGACTACCTGGACAGTACTCCTATGGGACCACCTCCATGCCCTACCACACCATATCCAACCACTGCAATGTTCTCAGAAAGGTTGTTCCTTTCTTAGAAAGTAGTAGGCTATCTTCCTCCACCTCATCTTCCTCAACCAATGCTGTAATCACACAGCCTACTTCTTTGGGACACCAAATCCCACCAGCTGCCTTGCAAGCGAGGAAAGAGGCTGTTGATCCATATCTTTCGAAGACAGCAGTAATCTGAATGTGCTGCAACACACCATTCTGCAGGGGGTAGCAATTTCAAAGTGCTTTTGAAGCTGTACTCAAGGAGCATGAGAACCACTGCCCCCTACCTTAGATGTAACACACGTGCAACATCTTTCCCTGTTCACCTGACCCTCCATATTTGTGGTTGGTGCCTCTTCCCCCATTTCCCTCCCCACCTTCCTTTATGACCTCTCCTGCAATTAAAAAAAAACAAAAAAAACACCCATTTCTCAGTAAAGTAGTTTGACTCAATAAGATACTCCAACATTTCCATTAGCATTTTGTGTCATGCTAATTGGAATAATGGACAATTGTATACTAGAGAAAAATATAAAAGGACAGAAACAATTTTCTGTCCCAAATACTTAGCATACAATAAGGACAATAATCGATGGACCTTTATGACTATCCGCAGTCTCCACAGTCCCCTTTCCAGGCCATGGATCCTTAAAAGAAAATGCACACCATCACACAGGGCAGCCCTTCTACGCTTTTTAATTTTATATTTGTAACACTTCCTCAATGCAATGCCTGCTTTCAAACAGTCACACATCCATCCACCAATGACTTCCAAAAACTGTACATACAACCCTATGCCCATATTAAGCTTCCACATTCCAACTGCCACTTAACAATTTTCTACAAATCTTTTGCAACTGCAGTTCCCTTACTTATACAAATGAATTGTACACAGTGCTCCTATAAATGCACATATGCACTGTGCAGTGAGAGCAGTGCATACATAGAAGGGGCAGTATGGATGGGCAAATGCTCATGAGAACCCAGGAGGGAAATGCCAAGGTGGGACGCCATTGGCTAACTACTGGAGCAGAGGAGTCCCAAGGGTGGGTGCATCTTAATTGTAAAATCCCTTTAACAAGGTGTTTCTGTTAATTTAATATGTTTTTATAAGTGAAAATATTTCATGCTGTAATAATTCCTCTTTTCATATATATGAAAAAACTATAAACATCCTTTAAGAAACATGTTTTTTGCAAAACATACTTATGTCTGTTGGTATTAGCAGTGCATGCTGGGGATGCAAATCATTGTTCAATTGCATAGAGCATAAGGCTCAACCATGACCCCATGCCAACCAAACCGCCCCTATTATTCACTGCACCTACCCTGCATCCTAGCTCAGTGTCCACTATACCCTAATAATGTAACCAATGGCCAATGCTCATGGCTTGCATCCATGGGCAGTCTCCAAATCCATGGGGAATGGGTTTCGGCCATGCCACATTCCCCAATAAACAAATCAGAGTACACATTTGTATTTTCCGGGGGCCAGGCCCACTACCCAGACACCAAATGTATATCACTAGTCTTTCTACTTAAAATCTTACACTTTGGAAAAATCAAACACAAGACATAGGGCCTCATTACGAGTCTGGCGGTAACGTAGCCGGTCGGGTTGCTGGCAAACTCGTTATATTTTACTGGTGTCTGACTTCCCGGTGCCATTGGGAGATTCCAAGTCCGGTGGCCTGGGAAGTCAGGCGCCGGTAAAATGTAAGTCCCCAAAATGTAAGGACAAGAAAATGAATGGGAGTGGGGACTCAAGAATGCTAGCGCTTCGGTGAACGGTCTGCCTACCGTGGCCGCTGCGCCCCGCAGGCTCAGACCAGTTGGGCACAGCGGCCATGGCAGGTAGACACATAGTTTGCCGATTCGGAAACAAGGGTGTTGGTGAGCTTACCAGCACTCTTGTTTCCGGACCGGCAAACTTGTAATGAGGCCCATATTTCCCAAAACATGCTTTCAGGTCCTTGTTAATGCTCCTCACGCAAGTTTGTTGTAATCTAATCCACCACTTCAGGCTGTAATCACAAGCAAAATATTTTTCCCATTCAAACCTACCGCTTCGGCCATGCCGCATGCCCCATGCCTCAAAAAGCATATTATAGTACACATTTCTCCTTGCTTATGGCCAGGCCCATTACCCAGACACCAATGTTTTATCACTCAGTTGTGTACTTACATTTTCACACTTTCAAAAAAATAAAACACAGTACATATTTGCAAAACCATGCTTTGATGTTCTTGCTGACCCTTCTTGTGCATATTTGCTGAAATCCCTTCCAGCAGTTCAACCTGCACCGATGACTAGATTTTGTTTTACCATTCAAACGTATCCCAATTTAAAAAAAACTTTACCACGTAGCTGGTCCCTGGTGGCCATGCCCACTTTAACCCCATTGCTAGTCCTTCATGGCCATAGCCAGTAGCCACATTGTCTGAGTCATGGCCTATGGCCACTGCCCATGGCCACAGGCTACACCTCAGTCACCAAAGGTATATCACTACTTCTGTAACTACCTTATGACACTATTCAAAAAATCAAACACAGACAGATTTGCAAAACCATGCTTTCATGTCCATGCCAATGCTCCTTGCACAATTTTGCTCCAAATCAACCTGTTTTATTTTTTGAAAAGTGTCAAAATGTACGGGTATTAAATAGTCATATAACTAAGCGCTGACTTGACAAAATCCATTCAGACTTTGCACAAACCTTCAAGGTTTGGTTTATAATCTTTCTGAAAACGTTTGTCCACATTTGTCAAATAGCAGCAAAGTTATAAGCCATCTAATAATGTTGAGAACCCCCTTTAAATGTTGCCCCTCTTGACAAAATCCCACCAAACTTTGCAAAATCATTCATATCTAGGTCTAAAATCATTTTCCAAACATTTGTGCACATTTGTCAAATGGCACCACAAGCCTTTAAAATATTTTCGGACCTCCCTCTAATTGTGTTCCCTCTTGACAAAACAGCACCACAGTTTGCAGAACAATTCAGAGTCAGGTCTAGAATGCAATTCCAAAACTGCATGCAGTTTCGTTGAGTGACGCCAAAGTTATAAGCCATCCAAAACCTGCTTTTCATCAAGCGTGAAATAGGCACAGATGTCCCTGAACATCTAAGATATTTGCGAATATCACAGGACTGCCCCAGATATCCGGATTGTTCGAGTACGTCGGAGTTGAAAAAAACACCAATTTTTTGTTTTTTTAAGGCTGTATCCCATCCTCATCACCCCTCACCTTCCCAGATATTGTTTCATTAGTTTGACAAGTGCAATGTTGTTTTGTTTTTTAATATGTTTTCACCATGGTGTTCGCGGACAAAGCGGGCTGTCCGTGAATCCAACATGGATAGCATTTCGAAAAATATGATGCACCTCACGCTTTTCACCATCCAATTAGCGGGCACGTCCGATGTCTGCGAACCTCACGCAGCCCTCTGGACCATTCAGAGGCCCGTTGATGGAGGGAACAGGGAATTGAGTCCACAGACCTACCCCAGTTATCACTAATTTTATTTTACTTATTTTTTGCCCATTTAAAAAAAAAAACTACTGAACGGATTTACACCAAATTTACAAAAGCACGCTTTCGGGACCAAGCTGCTGCTCCTGCTGCAAATTTGGTAAAATCCATCCAGCGGTTTGGGCTGTAGGCATGAGAACAAATGTTTTCCATTGCGGCTATGGGAAAAACCACACATTTTGGGACCCCCTATAACGTTACTCCCCCCCCGCATGAAACATCACCAAACTTTGCAGAATCAATCTGACAGGGCCGTATACTTTATTTTTTGCAAAGTTTTGTGAGGATTCTTCCAGGGGGTGAAGTTTTAATGTGGGGTGAAATATCCCTGAATGCCATAATTAAAGGCTGGAGTCAGTATGAGAGCTCCCCAAAATGAAAGGCCTGCCTTGAACTAACATGTGATTAAGGGTCTGCACTTCCAAAGCGAAAAGGAGTGAAATTAAGCATCAAAACATGAAGATGCATAAAAATGTTAATTGCCTTACAAAAGAGAAAGACATAAGACAAAATGTACAAAAGTTCTTGGAGGGCTGAAGTCATATTGTCAGAAACAGCAGTGTCCACAATGATAAATGAAAATGCCAAGATGGTGTGCAAGCCTGAGCAGCTGAATGGAGCCTTTTGCTGTGACAGAACAAGTGCATGTAAAATCCGTTTTTCCCTTTCAGTTAATGATATGCTCCTCAAAAGGTGTGCAAGAGTTGTAATAGATGAACTGCAGTTATGTCCATCAGGAACCCATCACAGAGGAAACCATAATACACAGAATCTACTAGGAGATGTGAATTGCAGCAGAATGAAGGCTTCACGACTGAAACTTCACAAAGTGACATTGAAATTGTGCCTTTCAAATTAACACTTTAAACATTCAGATGTACAGCTAAAGTCTCTAAATATATAATTATGGTGCCCTTCTGTAACCACTGTTGGCAGGGAACTACTTTTGCAAGGATTAACATGTTAAAATTGTGTGCATTTTCAAGGGTTAGTTAGCAGAGGCAGGCCAAATTCTTGGTTTCTGGTTTTGTTTCTCTGCTGTGGGTCCTTAAATATGAAACTAGATTTCAAAGCCTGTTGTCATGGGAATGGAAGTGTGGTTCCCCTTCAAACATGAGGCCATTCTGTTAAAAATACAAAGCAAAGGCTGTTAGAGATAATTTTTGTCGTGGGGGCGAGATAAAGAATTGCCCTGCTCCCCAGCTTTTATGACGCAAATCACTTAGGCCGTAATAAACTGGCTGCAGCTGGCCATTAGCCCTTGAAGCCTTGGGCTGATCTAAACATAGGAACCCCTCTTGATGTCACAGCCAGTAACAGATCCATCCCAAGGGTGGGGGCCAGGGTTAAGGAGTAGTTTCACTCCCATTGTACAAAATGGGAGATATGCTGTTTATGGTATAGCTTCGGCAATATTGATTGCGCACTATTTATGTTCAGATTTCTGAAAAGCTGTCTGCAAGCCCCCTCTGGTGAACCAAAAAGGAGTTTGGTGACTCCAACATACCAAATGTTATGAATAAAATCTTAATGTGGCCCTCTGTATGAATGTGAGAACCATACAAATTTGAGAACATATGTAAAATATGATTCATATTCCGGCCACCGAGCGCCATATTTTTCATTAATAATATAGTTCAGGAGTAAATGAGAAAAAACTGCAATTTTGCACCAGTATATTGCACAGACACTTGACAAAGTTTATGTAATGCACCGAAAAATATAGTGTTAAAAAATGCTGTCATATGTGTCCAAATATGAAGAGAAAGGGCATTTGTCATACAGTAAGATTTCCATGGGCAAAAACCAGACCCAGCCCCATGTCCAAGTTAGATGATGGATTGGGTCTCCTCCCCGGTTTCCCAAAACACTCCCACCTTCTCTGGACCTATCGGCCCAGAGATGGGAGGGAACCTCTGAACACTGCCCAATCCATTCTGTGAAAACTATGATATATCAGTGATGTCACTTGCCTTATAAATAAGGCACTCCGCCTCAAATCAGGACTCTCCCAACGAAATGTTGAGGATTGCAGCTGACAAAATCTGGAACCATCCTAACTGAGTGAGGCCTAAATCTTGGAGTGGAGCCAGGAGCTGCAGTAGCTGTATTGGGACCCCTTTGGAGGACAGAGAGAATCCTTGATTGGCCCCATCATTGTCCCGGCAGTGAGGCTCTGATGGCCCCCTGATGTCCATCAAGCCCTCTCCTGTAAATCTAGATATCCCCAGCCATCGATTAAATAAGCCCTATCCTTTCAGCGTTGCCATAGAGATTTCCCCATGGAAAAATCCCCTATTTTATTTGTTTGTGCTATTCAGTCATTTTCCTATTGAAAAATCCTCTACTTGTCTGTGCATTGCAGTAATTTTCCCATTGAAAAATCATTTGTTTGCCTGTGCATTTCAGTAATTTCCCATTGAAGAACCTCCAGTTGCTTGTGTAGATCCATAGTATATTTTTCTCAGTAAATCAATTAATTTCCACATTTATTTCACGGAATTGGGATAGTTGGAATTTGAAAACAAACTACCTCTTCCGAGTGCATTGTGAGTCATTATAGGTATAAAGTGTTCCCCCAAAGAATTAATTTCATTGTGAGCTGAAAAACGAATTTGTCCCTTTGCCTAGATTGTGTCTTACAAAACAAATTTCTATCTGCATCTGTATTTTCCGCTGACTCTGCCATCCTAACCTAAAAAACAATGTTCCTGAAGACCCCCCCTTTGTTTGAATTACTTTCTTTATATACATTTTGAGTTTTAAGAAATCACTGTCTCTTTTTCTTACCCAGATTTGTGGGATGGGACTGTATATCGAGGGCATGAAATTAGTCATGTTTACCTAACATGAACTTATAATTTAAACAAAATATCTTTCACATTACCTCACATTACCTTTTTCTCTAAAACGTTTGTTTCTTTAAAAAACAAAAATGGGACGATCACATTCCCCAGTGTCTTTTCGAAAAAAGTTCAAATTTGTATTAATAATGCCCCTGATTTTGTAAGATGAAGTACTGAAGTTACTGACACATACAATCTGGTTATCTTATGCTGTTCTTGTTCTCGGTTCAACAAGTGTCTCTCTGTTGTTATTGTTCTTTTGGCCCACCTTTTTACAATTGTTTATGATATCCTCTTTTTGTTCTAATTTATAACTCAAATAATGTGCTTCTGACTCATAGATCTCTCTTGTACTGCTGTTTCTTTTCAATGGTAAAAATTACCCAAAATGTAAATGTTCAAATATATGTCTTGCATGGCGACTCTGAAAATGAAATTGTGCATTCCTATCTGAATCTTTGTGATAGGGCTTGACTCGCAATCTCCATTTGTCACGAAAAAGGGTAACATCCAGAAAATGTATTTCGTTTTTGTCAATACTATCTACAAATGTTAAAAATCTTAACTGGTTATTAATCCATTCCACAAATCTTCACACATTGAGCCCCTCCAAACACAAATGATATCATCAATATATTGCTTCCAAATCATAATATTGTTTAGCTATGGATTGGAATCGGCATAGACAACAGATTTATTTTTAAAATGGACATATAAATTTGCCAGATTTGGTGCCACAGCAGCTGTACCTTCAATTTTCTTGCACATTACCACCATAAATTATTCAGTAATTTTGAGTGAGGGCCTTCTCCGTGTAACATTAACCAGGAAATTGGCTTCCAATCCATTTTCTCTTCAAAGCTTTAGTTACTTTTTATTCACTCTCATTTAGAAGAGACTAAGTTGGACCAACACTAGGTTGTGTATAGTTTGTTTAATCTCCAAGAAGTCTGAGGCATTCTTTAATGTAACACTCCTTATCTAGTATCACAATTGCTCCTCCTCCTCGTCTCATTTTTAAATACGCCATTAGGTAACTGTTTTTTCTCGATTTCGTGAGAAAATACATTTTAAGGAATTGTCTCAATTTTCCATACATGATCCAACACTCCCTTTTGGAAAATAATAGGTGCTGGACAAAATGCCTGAGCTTGGGGGATAAACCTGGAGGGGTCTCTCAAACTTGTACCATTATTTTTGGATTTCCACAACTGGTTGGTCAAAATATTCTTTAATTCTGATCTTTCTCAAAAACAGTTGGAAACCCATATGAAGTTCAAAAGGGTAATTTCTTTGTCATTAGAAAAACCTACATCTATATTGAGCACCTCTCCTTTATCTGTTGGCAGGGGTGCTTTGACACATTCCAGGGTCTGCCACTACAAGTGATACTGTATATATGTTAGTCATGTGTATCACAAAATGTTTATTCTGCGGATATTCTGAATAATAATCATGAGGATGCTTGATGAATCTGTGTCATTATCAAGTAGGTTTGAGAACACTGACCTTGCCTTCTGAAACTACAATGGAAGATTTTAGCCACAGTCCAGGGAACACTCAAGGCACTGAATGGTAACAGGAACTTGAGGGAACTCTGGGATGTAGACAAGGGAAAATCCCTTGTGGGTTATAAAAACCCTTTGAGCTTGGTTATGATGTGCTGAGTAGTTGCATGTAAGCACCGCGTTGTTCGTGTGGAGAATCACCAGGATTGTAGAGATGCAACTGGGAAGCAGAGAGCAATCGAGCGAAAACAACCAGGAATGCAGAGAAACAAGAAGAAGTACCGATGCCTAGAGCTCGAGTATTCAGAATGGAGTGAAGCCACATGAAACACAAAGACGGAAAGTATGAAGCGAAGAACGGTAGAAACAGGGAAGAAACAAGGAGAAACAAATAAACACAGAATCACATAGCGTCAATGCCTGCCAGAATAGAAGCGATGCATCGGCTTTCCCATGAAGTCGTTCTTTATCCGTTGCTGCAGATCTCCTAATTGCAATTGCCGACCGTTACTCTGTGAGCGTGTGACAATGAGGCAAAATAGGCAGTTAAAGGGAAAGAAAATGTTGGTCTTTGTTCAGATTTAACCAAATAATGCTGGCTAGCAAAATTAAATTCTTTTCCCAGAGTCCTTCTGGGTGTTCTTTTTGTGGAGCAAATGTTTTCCTCTGTTTTCCTGTAGGGTACGCTATAAGGACCTCTGACAATCTTCTTCCAATTAGTCTTCATACGCCCAGGTGCTTCCCGTCGTTCCGGAATCCAGGTCTGATCGGCTCTGCAAGGAGAACAAGAATGAGCACCCATCTTCCAACTATCTGGCTCTTTATATAGGCAGGTAAGAATGGGCTAATCAGGGTCTACTTCCTGTTTTGGAGCATAAAAACCCCCATAGGCCCCGCCCCCTTTTCCTTGTGAGCCACCCTCCGTGTTCTTCCCTGACCCTGTTCCCCTGGATGTCCTGCTGCCGCCCAGGTAAGTGTCTGCTGTTTTGGTTGCCCCCATGTTCGGGCTATGTATCCCCGGTAATAGAACTCCCCTTGTGGGTCTCTGTCTTGGCTGAAGCGGATCGGCTTCCTCCAGTCTGCGGGACACGTGGTTGGGGTCCTGCTCACTGTTGTAACACACGCGGACCGCGTCTTCATGCGGAGACTGGGCTTCTTCCATCCGGCGGCCGGTTGTAGTCAGCTCCTCATCGCGGCTACAGTTTCCTTCCTCCCTCCCGCTGGTCGTCAGTGCCGCTCTGACAAGCCGAGTCTTCCCCGGCTGGACTCGGCGTTCTGCTTCTCGCTCCGAGAATTTTGGGGCTTCGTTCCAGTGGGGACGTCTACCCTTCCGTCTTGCCGTCAGTGTCGCTCTGGCGAGGCGGGACCTTCCTGGCTGGACACAGCTCTCTATCTCTCGGCCCGTGGAGTCGGGGTTTTCGTCCTCTCGAGGACGTTTCGGTAACCTCGTCTCTGCGGGCTGATCCATGGTCGGCTGTTCGGGTTTCTTACCAATCACTGATCTTGTGCTTTCCCACTCATTTAGATCCTCTGTTCGGGGTAGGTTAGGTTTGCCTGTGTGTTCCCACCACTCGCCTATCATACAGGTCGCATTTGATTCTTTTTCCAGCCCGTAGGTCTCCCTTCCATATTCCTGGGTTGTGTGGTTCCCCATGTCTGGGTCCTTACATACACCCCCCGAACATTTCAGCCGATCGGGCTGATCCATGCTTCTTGACAGATAGTCAGGTACTAGCTGGAAGGCAGCCGGTTTGTGTATGGTTTCGAAACAAAACTCCTGAAGTGTCAGAAACCACCTTAACACACGTTGGTTGGAATCTTTATGTTTGGCCAACCATTGTAGAGGGGCATGATCCGTGAATACAGTAAACTAACGTCCCAATAAATAGTATCTGAGTGTCTCGATTGCCCATTTTATCGCTAAACAATCTTTCTCAATGGTAGAATATCCTATTTCATGTGGCAAAAGCTTGTGACTGATAAAGGTTACGGGATGTAGGTCGTCCTCAACTCCTTGTGAGAGTACGGCTCCTAAGCCTATTCCTGAAGCATCCGTTTGTACAAAAAAACATTGGCAAAAGTCTGGACATCTCAGCACTGGTTGAGCAGATATTATTTTCTTGAGTTCCTGAAAAGCTTGGTGAGCTTTCTTGTCGGTCAACACGTTTTCATGGTAGGTTGATTTAAGGGCTTCTGTTAGAGGACTGGCTATAGTTAAGAAATGAGGTATAAACTTCCGGTAATATCCAATAAATCCCAGGAATGCTCTAATCTGTTTCTTGTTGCAGGGCATGGGTAGTTTCTCGATAGCCACTATTTTATCGAGTTGAGGTCTGATAAACCCGTTTCCAACCAGATGTCCCAAGTATTTAGTTTGATTGTTAGCCAACACTGTTTTCTTTGGATTGATATTGAGACCGGCTTTTTTGAGAGCTGCCACCACTGATGTAAGATGTTCTACATGTTCACTCCATATCCTGCTGAAGACCACTATGTCGTCCAGATATGCAGCGCTATACCGGTGATGGGGTGCTAACACTTGGTTCATAAGTGCCTGAAAGGTTGCAAGTGCCCCGTGTAGCCCGAATGGCAAAACGGTGAACTGGAATAGTCCGGACGGGGTGGAGAAAGCCGTTTTTATCTTGTCTTCCGCCCGTAGAGGTATCTGTCAATAGCCCTTGGTTAGATCTATAGTGCTGATATACTGGGCAGATCCTAACTGTTCAATGAGTTCGTCGATCCTGGGCATGGGATATGCTTGGTATGTTGATATGGAGTTTAACTGTCTGTAATCCATACAGAATCAAATGCTTCCATCGGGTTTAGGCACCAACACGATGGGAGAGGACCAGTGGCTGCAGGAGGGTTCGATTACTCCTAGTTTCAACATTTCTTTTATTTCCTCTTGTACTGCCTCCCTTTTTGATTCTGGAAGGCGATAAGGCCAGATTCTTACTGTTTTACTCATTTTGGTTTCTATTTTATGTTCAGTTAAATGGGTTTTTCCTGTAAGGTACGAGAACACGTTTCGGAATGGGTGTAACTGTTCTTCGATTTCTCGTCTCTTCTGGTCGGTAAGTTGTTTTCCCCACTGGACGGCCAAAAAGGCCGAATCAGATTCTTCCTGCTTCATGATCTGAATGCTAGCGGTACTCTGGACCGAGGTCTTCCATTCCTTTAGGTGGTTTATATGGTAGTTTTGTAGCTTGGTTTTCCGATCAGGTTGTTCTACCATGTAATTGACTGGGCCCAATACTCCCGTCACCTTGTAAGGCCCCCTCCACTGGGCCAACATCTTGTTATGGCTTGTGGGTAACAGTACCAATACCTGGTCACCAATTTTGAACTGTGTGATTCTGGTCCCTTTATTTTAGTATTTCTCCTGGGCTACTTGTGACCTTCCCAGATTTTCCCTTGCGGCTTCTCTGAGTTTGGTTAGGGTTTCTCTCATTTCTATAACATAGTCTGTTAGCGTAGTGGTTTCTTCCTGTTCCTCCCACTCTGCTCTTGCAAGGTCTAATACTGTCTTTGGTTGGTGTCCGAAAAGTAATTCGAAGGGTGAAAACCCAGTGGAGGACTGCGGGGTGTCCCGAAGTACCATAAGGACCCATGGTATCGCTCGGTCCCAGTTCTTCCCGGTGGGTGCTGTCACCTTTTTGAGCATTAACTTGATGGTTTTGTTATAACGTTCAACCAGTCCGTCAGTCTGAGGATGATACACCGATGTGCGGATCTGTTTGATATTCAGTTGCTGACAAACTTTCCGCATTACTCCTGACACGAAATTCTTGCCTTGATCTGTTATGATTTCTGAAGGTATTCCCACTCGTGAAAAGAACGGAACTAATTGGTTACATACGTGCTGAGAACTAATACCCCTCATGGGAAAGGCTTCGGGATATCTCGTTGCGTAATCTACGATCACCAGCAGATACTGGAATCCATGACTGCTGGGTTCCAAAGGTCCCACCATATCCATTCCAATCCTGAAAAATGGCTCTTTTATTAGGGGCATAGGCTGTAGAGGTGCACGTGGAGGTTTATATGGGTTTATCTTCTGGCAAGTGTCACACTCATCACAATATTTGGCCACTTCTCTGTAGATACCGGGCCAATAAAACCTTTTTAGTATTTTCTCTAGGGTTTTTTCCCGAGCCATATGACCCCCTGTTTGGTTGTCATGTCCCATCTCCTGGATGGACAACCTAAAACTGTATGGCACTATAAGCTGTTCTAGGATTTGATCATTCTGGTTCTTGGTGATTCTATATAGTAACCCCCACCTAAATGCAAATTTTGGATATGAATTTTGACTGTCTGGGTCCTCCATTGCTCGTTCTCTGGCATTCCTTAGGGTCGGGTCTGAGAGGGTTTCGCTTTTAAAGGAGACCCTTTTATCTTCTGGTAACCAGTCCACTAAAGCAATGAACCTTTCTGTCCATTTTCTTTTTTCTACCCTCACTTCTCTTCGGGTTTTCCTCACCGATCCTCTTTGATTTCCTGCAACCTCATAATCGGCAAAGGGAGCGGAGGATAACCATTCTGTTTCTTTGATACAGTCTTTAAAGTTGGGTAAATCAGTGCCTACTAACACTTGTGTGGGTAGGTGTGGCATGACGGCTACCTCCATTGGTGTGATAACCCCGTTTACCTCTAGGGTCACTTGCTCTGAAGGGTACAACCTGACATCCCCGTGTACACATTTAACCGGTATCTCTTCACCCCTTTTCCCTGATACACTTACTTCCGGGCGTATGGCGGTTTGTTCACTTCCACTGTCGATCAAGCCTTGGCGTGGTACTCCGTCAACTCGAACCTCCACCATGTAGGGGTCCCGTCTTCTTCGGTATTCCCGATTCTGTGTGAATCCGATCTCCATTGGTTCCAGTCTGTTTTTCCTTGGGCAGAACCGGGCTATATGCCCCCACAATCAAAGCATTGGGGTTGTTTGTTGGATGGGGTCCAGGGGTTTCCTTTGGGTTCCACTCGAGGAGGCTTGGTAGCCACGACGTCTGGAGTTCGGGGAATGTGAGGTATGGGCATTTCTACTTGTCCGAGTCTGTTTCCTCCTGCCCTTTGGAAGGCAGAGGCGATATCTATGGCTTCATTCAGGGTGGGTCTATGGCGTTGTCTGACCCACCGTTACATAACACTCGGAAGGGCGTCCACAAACTGTTCGAGTTTCACTTTTTCGAGGATTTCCTGAATTGAGCTGTTGGCTGGTTTCAGCCATCTCTCTGCTGCATCATGTACTCGATAATACAATTGCCTGGGTGTCTCTCCATTGCGAAGTTTGGTTTCTCTTAATTTCTGTCGGTAGGCTTCCTCGTCTACTCCCATCCTTTCTAGTATGGTTCTTTTCATTTCTGCGTAGGCGGTGTCTACATTAGGGTTAGCGGCCTGGTAGGCGCCTTGCATAGTTCCAGTTAGTAGTGGCGCAATGTAATGACCCCATTTATCTGCAGGCCACTGGGAATTTCTGGCCACTCTTTCAAAGTTCGTAAAGAAGTATCCTGGATCATCTCCGGGTTGGTATTTTTGCAAAATGTTGGAAGGGGCTGGCGTAACTCCTCTATAAGCCACAACCGCTTCTGTTACCTTCTTTAGGGCATCTTGACTTGCAGCGTGAAGTTGTAGGGCCTGCCGATCTGCTTGAGCTTGATGCCCTTGGACTTGTACCAGTTGTTGTAGTTGTTGTTGTCCATTGGCCAGTGCCTTGATGATTGCCTCCATGTTCGTGTTTCTGATCCCACCGCTGCCACCAAAATATGTGACAATGAGGCAAAATAGGCAGTTAAAGGGAAAGAAAATGTTGGTCTTTATTCAGATTTAACCAAATAATGCTCGCTAGCAAAATTAAATTCTTTTCCCAGAGTCCTTCTGGGTGTTCTTTTTGTGGAGCAAATGTTTTCCTCTGTTTTCCTGTAGGGTACGCTATAAGGACCTCTGACAATCTTCTTCCAATTAGTCCTCATACGCCCAGGTGCTTCCCGTCGGTCCGGAATCCAGGTCTGATCGGCTCTGCAAGGAGAACAAGAATGAGCACCCATCTTCCAACTATCTGGCTCTTTATTTAGGCAGGTAAGAATGGGCCAATCAGGGTCTACTTCCTGTCTTGGAGCATAAAACCCCCATAGACCCCGCCCCCTTTTCCTTGTGAGCCACCCTCCGTGTTCTTCCCTGACCCTGTTCCCCTGGATGTCCTGCTGCCACCCAGGTAAGTGTCTGATGTTTTGGTTGCCCCCATGTTCGGGCTATGTATCCCCGGTAATAGAACTCCCCTTGTGGGTCTCTGTCTTTGCTGAAGCGGACCGGCTTCCTCCAGTCTGCGGGACACGTGGTTGGGGTCCTGCTTGCTGTTGTAACACACGCGGACCGCGTCTTCATGCGGAGACTGGGCTTCTTCCATCTGGCGGCCGGTTGTACTCAGCTCCTCATCGCGGCTACAGTTTCCTTCCTCCCTCCCGCTGGTTGTCAGTGCCGCTCTGACAAGGCAAGTCTTTCCCGGCTGGACTCGGTGTTCTGCTTCTCGCTCCAAGAATTTTGGGGCTTCGTTCCAACGGGGACGGCTACCCTTCCGTCTTACCGTCAGTGTCGCTCTGGCGAGGCGGGACCTTCCCGGCTGGACACAGCTCTCTATCTCTCGGCCCGTGGAGTCGGGGTTTTTTCATCCTCTCGAGGACATTTCGGTAACCTCGTCTCTGTGGGCTGATCCATGGTCGGCTGTTCGGGTTTCTTACCAATCACTAATCTTATGCTTTCCCACTCATTTAGATCCTCTGTTCGGGGTAGGTTGGGTTTGTCTGTGTGTTCCCACCACTCGCCTATCATACAGGTCGCGTTTGATTCTTTTTCCAGCCCGTAGGTCTCCCTTCCATATTCCTGGGTTGTGTGGTTGCCCATGTCTGGGTCCTTACAAAGCGCCATCTTGGGTGAAGACTAGCATGTTGCTAGTGGTTTCAAACAACGGAGCTGCAAGGCATCATTTTGGCAGTACCGAGTGTCTTGCTTCTCAGTGTGTTTTCCACTTATGCCATAAGGACCAAGAGGTTGTCTTTTTCCTGACAGTATACCCCCTCACCGGGAAAGAGGACCAGGTTTCCATGGATTAAGTCTATTGAATCTCTGCAACAATTTCAGAACATGCACTACTGAAGTAGGTTCCCAAGAGTGATCTGAGGGTCTGTAACCTTTCCAGTCTATTAGATATTGCAAATGACCTCAAAAATAGTGAGAATCACAAATAGGTACAACTTTGCATTCAG
The DNA here is from genome assembly GCF_040938575.1 of Ambystoma mexicanum. NCBI lineage: Eukaryota > Metazoa > Chordata > Amphibia > Caudata > Ambystomatidae > Ambystoma > Ambystoma mexicanum. Next base: position 522,601,384 of record NC_090940.1, read on the forward strand.
GTCCGTGTTCTGTATCCACAGGGGGTGGCAGTCCTTTGTTATTCCTATTGAAGCGATCTGGTAGGTGGGTTTTGAGTTGTGACACATTAAAACCTGGATGTATTTGTGCCCATGGCGCAGGTAATTGTGGATGGTAAGCCACAGGTCTGACTGTCCTTTCTATCTGAAAGGGATCTAAACAACGTGGAGATAATTTGGAAGGTATAAACTGCGTTGATAAATATCATGAGGACAACCAGAGTTTATCTCCAACGTTGTAGGGTGGTTCCTTGGTACTTTTCAAGTCTGCAAAGCGTTTGGTTCTTCAACAGGATTCTTTCAGAGCACCAAGGGCAGACACACAGCCTTTCTGGATGTCAGTAATGATAGTGTCTACTGAAGGAACTTTTTGTACTCACGGAAGGAAACAGACAGGGTGGTAGGCATAGGTGCAAAAAAAGTGCCTGATTCTGATGTAGGTATGCAAAGAGTTATTATACGCAAATTCTGCAAATGGTAGAAGTTCACTCCAGTTGTCTTGTGCTGCAGAAACAAAACATCTCAAGCATTGCTCTAGAGACGTGTTCACTCTCTCTGTTTGCACATTGGTTTGTGGATGGAAGCCAGACAACAGGGCTCTATGTATCCCCAAGGTTTTGCACAACTGAGCCCAAAAGGCTGAGGTATTTTGAGTACCTCTAACTGATATTATTTTTTGTGGAAGACTGTATAATCAAAAAATGGTATGTAGGCAGTATTTTTCCATTTGCTCTGCTATTGGAACCTGAGGAATGGGTAGGAAGTGTGCCATCTTTGTCAGATAGTCTACAGTCACCATTATTGTGGTATTTTTAGAGGAAGGCTGTAATTCAACTATAAAACCTGTTGGGATATATTGCCAGGGTTCTGCAGGTAATTGAGGTTGGGTTAAGTAACCAAAAGGACAATGATGGGGTACTTTGACTTGTAGACAAATGGAACAAATGGACACATAATCATGCACATCCTTTCTTTCAGAAGGCCAAGAAAGTGTCTATTTATCAAAGCCAGCGTGGTGCGAATACCTCAATGTCCTGCTGCTTTGGAGTCATGACACATTGATAATACTTGTTCTTGCAGTTCTGAGGTAGGAATGAACAATTTCTTATTGAAAAAAGTCGATCCTGGTCGGGTTGCAATTGATATTTCGTAATTGTTTCCTGTAGGAAAACAAGGTGCCATTGACTATGTAGTTTAACAAGTTTAATGAAATCCGACACAAAGAACACAAATGAGGCACGAGGCAATATCTTCTATCTTTGAAAGGCATCTGAAAGACCGCTCTCAGATCGGGGTAAAGCATCAGTCTGTATATTTTCATGTCCCGGAAGAAATGTAAAGCATATATCGTAGTGGGAAAAAATAGGCCCACCTAGCTTGTTGGCTATTTTGTCACTCCATTTGTTGGAGAACCCTCAGATTGCGATGATCTGTTCTGACTTCCATTTAGAAAGATGAACCCAATAGCAAATGCCGCCGTTCTTTGCAAGACCTTTTTATTGCCAGTAACTCCTTTTCCAGTACTGTATAGTTCACCTCAGAAGTAGTTAAGGTTTTGGAGAGAAAAGCCACAGGATATTCAAAGCAATCTCCATGTCTTTGTTTAAGTACTTCACCTATGACAGTATTGGAAGCATCTGTCTCCAACAGGAAGGGACAGTTTTGATTGGGTTGTTTAAAAATGGGAGCAGACGTGAAGGCTTGTTTTAAGTGCTAAAAAGGCTCTTTGTACGGTATCATTCCATTGAAACTTCTTTCCTTTCTTTAGTACATTTGTAAGGGTTGTATTCTCACCAAAAAAAGTTAGATATACATTTTCTGTAAAAATGTGAGAAACCCAAAGCCTTTGTACTTCTTTGACTGTAGCAGGACACTTCCATTGAAGAACAGCCTTTACCTTGGAAGGATTCCATCTTTCGAGAGAATAAGTCAGAAATATGGTACACTGGTTTGGTGAAATAAATACTTTTCCATTTAGCGAATAAATGATTGTTCTTTAACCTTCTTAATACCTCTGCAACATGTTGTTGATGTTCTTCGAAGTTTTTTGGCGAATATCAATATTCATCCAGGTAAACCACTACATAGTGTAATAACAAATCTGAGTACACATGATCTAAGAAGCGTTGAAGCATTGCAGGTCTGTTTGATAAGCCAAAGGGCATTATTCTGTATTCATAATGTCTGAATGGTGTTTGAAAAGCAGTTTTCCATTCATCTCCTTTCTGGATGCGCGCCAAATGGTACGCACCTCACAAATCTAATTTTGTGACAACAGTGTAACCCCTTACTGCCTCCGATATGTCAGCGATTAAAGGTAAGGGATATTTGTCTTTGAGAGTAATTTTATTCAGCCCTCTATAGTCAATGCAGGGCCTTTAATCCTTTGTATCATTTTTAGGGATAAAAAAACGAGGATCGTGCTGGAGACCTGGAATCGGTGATAAGACTTTGATGAAGGTTAGTGGAAATCTATGGAACAGACATCACTTCTATGAGGGGGAAGTTACTTATTTTTCTCATTGGAGATCCCTACTTGAAATTCTAGGTAACAATTTGGTAACTTTTGCACTGCATCCACTCTAGAGGAATTAACACACTCATCTTTGTCGTCAAGGGGAAAACGCATTCCAACAGCACCATTATGAAGAAATGCTTCAACATAATGTTCCAAACCAAGAAATATGATGCCTACCATCCAGTTAATATAAGAATTGTTGATGTGAAGCCATGGCAATACAAAATAATAGGGTAGTGGGCAGTCTTGATAAGCTCAAATCCTATATTTACCTAATGTGAAGACAGAGACATGGTTACTTTGCTCGTTTGTTCTTTTATGGGACCTGACAACAAGGGCGTTTCATCAACTCTTTTCGACTGGAACTTGTAAAGTCTTTATTTCTCTGGGTATTCCATGAGACTGATCCCATAGATCCTCCATGAAATTCCCGGCTGCACCACAATCTGCAAGAGCTGGGATATCCCTGGAAGATGAGTTCTGGTATTGTAATGACACTTTAATTACCACCATAAGGGTGGTTTGATCTGAAGCTGAGTTAATGTTGGAATGCACATTAACATCCCAAACCATGGTTACCCTTAAGGTTGGGATGAGGCATTTCCTGAGTTTCTGGGAGCGCAGTGGGGCAATCCCTAACTAAATGTTCTTTTGTCCCACAGTACATACACAATCCTTGTTCCCTTCTGCTGGTGCGTTCTTCACTGGATATAGGTCCTCTCGCTGTGCCTACTTCAATAGGTTCCTCATCAGGAGGTATGGTCCTGTGTGTTTCCATGAATGAAAGTCCACTTCTGGACTTTTTTCTTTCTGAATGTCTTTCTTGAATTCGGTATTCCAGTTGCATCACTACGGTAATTAGTTCAGCCAGGTTAGAAGGATAAGGGACTTTAGCCAGTGTGAAGGCATCATGAAGCAAGACACAGACAACAGATTCAAAGTTCAAAATAAATAGTTTTAATAACTTAAATGTCAGGATGGTTGAAGGACTAACTTGTCCTATGCTAGGGTGGGATTTCCCTACCTAAAGAAATTAATGATAGTCCTAGTCAATAAATTCAACTTAAAAGTCTGTCTGTGTCCAAAACTATACTTGCCCTTACTATACTTGCCCTTACAAAAATATACTTACAACTAAAGCTAAACAATTTGTAGGGATGTCAACCACAAATCAGATAGTGTTCCAAAATAAAGTTCTGAACTTCTTCCAGCGCTTAGCTTGCTTTTCCAGCTCCCCTTCCCCAAGTTCAAGACAGTTCCACAAAGTCCCGATGTTCCCTTTGCCAAGAAGACAACCCAGTTCCAAAAGGATCTCAGGGTTCCCTCCCCCAAGAAGAAAACACAGAGTTCCAACAAGGCCTTCAGGTTCCTTTCCTCAGGGTGACAACCAAGTTCATAAGGTCTTGGGTTTCCTTTTGCCAAGATGTCAATTTGTTCAGCTTGCCAGCTCACACTTAGTTTCAGACTCTCAATATTCAAAGACCAGTTCCAGGTCAACTTTGCACTCCTTTGGTTTCCTTGACAGTTTATACAGGCTGCTTTCTTCTGCTTCACTTAAGCAATCACTTTCATATATTCATTTAACTTTTGCAGATAGGGTATCCTCAGTCTAAGTGCAGTTGTCGGACCACACAGTCCACACGATAAAGGTCACGCAACCGGTAACTCTAGGCTTTATTGCCCACCATGTTCATATCCCTGCACCTGTGTTCTGGTTCACATTCACTTTGTTTTCTCTTTGCCAACATTTTTGCCAACATTTTTAATAATGCCACAATGTGTTTTCTTCTTTGCCAGTTTCTTGACTTTGCCACAATGTATTCTTTCATACAGTTCACTCTGTGTTATTCTCTTTCCTTCACCACATTACTTCCACACTCTTCAGTAATACTCATTACTTTCTTTTCATTGTATCTCATAAGATTCTTTCCTTGCCTTTCAGTATATATCATGTGTGCTTCACACAAAATTGCATTACATTCATATGGTTTACAAAAGCTTTCCTTGTGTTCAGTATTAAATAGTTCTTAGTTCATATTCTTTCACTTGCAATTCAACGTCTTTGTATTGTTCACAACAACCCTTCACTTTGGACTCACTTTAACTTGTACATTTCATTACGTTAGTTCGTCAATTACTGTCACCCTGTCATAGGCCCGCAGGAGCACCTCTGTTAAAAGTGTTCCCTTTTGTTCACTCACCAGTCCCTGGCGGCTCCCCTGGATGTCTTCCTTCCTATGCTTCTGCTCCGCATACAGGTCTCCATAGTATTGCAAGCCGAGCTCACACTCTGCTGTTCCCACTGTGGGTTGCTGGCACCTCCGCTCGTCTCTCGTGGATGCTGCCAGTAGCTTCCACATTCCACAATAGCTCTCTTCCATTCCCCACAGCTCCTGCTGTGGGCACTCAACCAGGGAGGCCCCAACCGCTGTGACCGTCTCACAGCCTGTTCCGACCTCAGCGCCCCAGTCTCTCCGGGGTATATGCCGGCGTCCTGGCCTCCAGGCAGGACCCTCTTTGCCAGTCTTCTCTTCAACAGGATTTCTCTGCTTGCAGGCCCGAAATGCTCAGCCAGGCTTCTCTCCTTTTCGTCTCTCTGCTGGCCTCTCCTTTTATGCACCTGCAACCATTTAACAGGTTGCAGGTGTGAGTCCCCCAAACTAGTTGCCTGACCATAATTATTGGTATTCTGGGGACATAGCTGACCCTCACAACAGTCTTCAGGCCTCTTCCTCATCTCAGTGCCAGAGTGGTGAAATTATATGTTAGTGTGTACCACTCCTAGTCACCTCTTCCTCGTCCCAGTGGCATAGTGGCATGAATGAGGGGAAATGGAGGGAAAGGACTGGCAACAGCCTATAAAGGCAGGATGAGGGTAAGATTGTGTTTCACAAGGCAGAAGGGGGTACATGTCTCACCTGCAGACATCCTTCCCCCGATCCCCAAGGACCCTCCACCCAGGTGATCCTCTGTCGCATCTCCACCTCCAGGGTCAGGATCCAAAAGCGATGGCCTTTCCATGGCCAACTGAGAAGAGGATCCAAGGGGAGTAGGTGTGCGGATACCCTCAGGTTTTTCTCACCAGTTCATCCTTCAATTACTCGGACAGGCCCCTCCTCATGAGGGTCACTAGGGCATCATCAGGCCAAGCTGTTTCATTTGCCATTTGCTTGAATTGTGTGATATATGTTAACGTGTCCATAGAACCTTGCTTGAAATTCAAAAGGTTTTCCTGAGCTGAGACCACTAATTCTGTACGAGCAAACATTGCATGAATGCTGTGTATAAAACCTTGACAGGAGTCTAGTATGGGTCTGTTGGTGGCAACTAGAGGGGTAGCCCAGGTCAGAGCACTCCCGGCCATGTTGAATACCATATAATTCACTTTTGAGCAGTCTGTATTAAAGAATGCTGGTTTCAGCCTAAATTGCACCACATATGCATCAATAAACTATTAAAGTTTTCTAGGGTACTTCTGGGCAGCCGTTTTTTCGCCACCAATTTCCATTGGCACATCTTGTATCAGCATTCTCATTGGAGCAAGTGAGGACGGTGAAGAAGTCGCTTTTCCAACATCAGAGGTTCCATTCTAGCATTGCGTCTTAGCGCTCCATAACAGACGACCCTCCTCCATGGTTCACTCACGGCATGTCCCCTGCAGCCCTCGCAGACTGTGCAGACTGAACTTTGCCACTGGAGGGGTGTTATAAGGAAACGCCTCCCACTTGCTGGATACTGAAGACAGAGAGAACAGACCACGGTCTCTATGAAACTCTTGCTGTCTCGCGGTGCGCAGACTGAACTCATCTGCCAAACTCTGTGGCTGCTCCATGGCTGAAGAGGGGTTATAAGGAAACGCCTCCCACTTGCTGGGTACTGATGACAGAGAGAACAGACCACAGTCTCTCTGAAATTCTTGCTGTCTCACAGTGTGCAGACTGAACTCGTCTGCCAAACTCCACTCTTAACCTGAGGAGTTCCTTCCCACCTCCAATCAAGGAGCCCTACAATACTTGCTTAAATTGTTTAGTGCTGGCCTTACTGAAGACTCATATAGAGATACACAAATCTCCTCCCTCAAGCCCCATTGGCTCACAGTGAAGCAAGAATCAGGCCTGGGTGCAGAAATAATATATATTTATTTTAATTATAAGCTCATTGAAGAATAATTTGTTCAATCACAGCCACACCTTCTTGGTGGAAGAAAACACAGCTTCAATTACAAAAACACTGTTCTACATATACGCTTGTCTCATAAACAAGGAACATAGGCTAAATAAACTGTAGAAACTCGAATTTCAATCATAATAATATGGCACAATGCTAGAACATAATCTTCAACACTACTGACTGAGAAGTTTAGGAGCAAAATATAAACGCCATTTTCATTTTGTGGAAACTAGTTGACCTTAAAGGCTTGCTGTATGGAGTTCCCTGTGCACTCAAAATGCTAGCAGTTTAAGTCAAAGATTTGTAAAAATGCATACAGCAATTAGGACTTCACCAGAATTTAGCTTAAGGATAGACACAGGGCTAGTTTCAAAACAAGACATACATCCCACGTGCAGTGTTGGATACGTAATGTCTCCCTTTGGCAAAGTACTTCTCCCCCAGCCCCAAAAACCGAAGCATCAAAGACATGCAGGACCATTCTGTTCAAAGGCAGGTCTATGAAGTAGGGAAAGTTTAGGAATTTAATTTTGCAGACCGCCCTTCACTTAAAGGTCTGTGCTGGAGAAGTTGGACAGTAAAACATGTTGATTATTGAATTTTAGGTTTTCAGACTCCCTCTCCACTTAAAGGCCCAGGTTGGGGAAGTCGGGCAATTTAGAATTTCGCTTTGCCGTCCCCCCTTCACTTAAAAGCCTGTGTTGGGGAAGTTGGACTATAAAATAGGATGATTATAAATTTTGTTTTTTCAGACGCCCTTTCACTTAAAGGCCTGTGTTGGGGAAGTTGGGCAGTTCAAAATATCCTTTTTGTGTTGAAAGAGATGAGAATACCTTTAACATAAAAACCAGTATTGGGAAGGGGTTTCAGTGGGAATATTCTATTTAGGTACTAGGATCTTTTGGTTTGAAAGGCATGGTTAGGTGATGCAAACAAAAGGACACACCTTCTCATTAGAGAAGTCAGGGGTGAACAATAAAATCTCATTAGAGAAGTCAGGGGCGACCAAGAAAATCAAGGCACCCCAATTGCTTTAATTGACTATCTTGTATCTCCCCGGTAGAAGAGAGGGTAAAAGTTTTGAATTCTTCCAAGCCCCTCATCCCCTGCGTCAATCTATTTGGGAGGTAATTAAATTAATATAGAGTCAAATACGTTAAGGGTCTAAACAATTATAACCCCCCACCCAGTAATGGGATAGAACCCACTATGGAAGGGAATGGGTTAATTAAATAGATCCCCACATTTGTTTGGACAATGTACTTACATTTGAACATCTCTAGGTTCTGCACTCAGGGAGACTGAGCAGGAATTGACTCTTAGGAAAAAATAGGAATCGGGCTAGCCCTTCAGTCAATTGGGTTCCACAGCAAGTCCCTCTCTATGGCTCCAGTGAAGTTTCACAGCCTCTGTTTTCTAGTCTCCCCAGCAATAGACAGCTCCAGCCCACTTACAAGATTTCCACTCAGATACAATTTCAGCTGATCTCCTTTGGCGATTTTGGGCAGCTGTCTGTTGGTAATCTTTTTGCAGCTCTTCCCTTGTAGTTTATAGCAGCTCTCCACTCTCTCATTGCGCATCCAATGTATATACCACTCACCACACCCACAAACGTAATAATCTAAGGAGGTGTCAAACAGGACTGGACAGTTACATTTCTCGTCACCCCCAAGTCCAGCCTCTCTCTAAGGATTGGTTTAGGAGTCTAGAACAGAAATATTGTATCTCCCATTTGAAATTTCCCCTTTTTCTTCATGTCAACATTTTGGCAAAAAGTACCTAAATGGCAAATGTTTGTAATTTACTAATAAATGCCATAATATATATATGTTCCCTGTCAGCTAAGTATGGGGGATTTAACAAAATGACATCCGTGTTTGCAGCATATTGGACAAGCGCATGGCAAAATTTCGTCATTTATACGAAAAGTATAATAGTTATAAGCATGCAATTTACTCTCCCGATACCTAATTTTACCCTCCATCGGCGTGCCAATTCTTAAATTTGGGGTACCTTTGGGGCAGCCAGAAACAGATGTCAGGTCAACACATGGTTTCCCAACATAGCATTTGGATCAGATTTACATCAGAATAACCAGCTTATTACTAGCTTTCCAATGACCTGTGAATGGACGCATTGTTATGGTTGCTGAGAAATTCACTAATAATAATAGTCCATTTAAACCATTTAAACTAATCGGAAAACTTCACATGTATGCAAATCTTAGTTCTCAGTTTCATTTCTTGGCAAGCACGTGATCAGAGTATGTTAGGCAGTAATGTTGACACTATCTGCAATAAATCCTCTAGCCTTTTGTACTTTTGTACTTTGATAGTTAATGGATTGCTGGTCGTAAGTAGTTGGGATGCATCAGCCACACAGAGATCTCCCATTGCAGATATGGAGCCAGGCCGGCCCTGTGATGCCATAAGGCCATGCTGAGATTTGTTATCTGAAGATGACCACAATTCTGATCTCAAACCCTTCTATTTTTTCATTTTTCTCCATTCAGGGCTGACAGTGTCTTTATTGCAGTTGGAAATAGCTGGTATGTATGAGCTTCAAAGGGATCCCCTTTCCAGACCAGACGGCCTGCAGTGGGGGGTGTTATTTGCAAATTCCGCCTAACAACAGAGTACATTTATCTGTATTTAAGGAGATTCACATATTGTATCTGCAACGAAACAGCTGTTTCAATTATTTAAGCAGTTTGAATCTTTCTGTTATGGTGAAATGTATTTTTGAATCAAGGTATTTTATTTGTGTTGTACATCCAGTAACGTTCTTACTAAGACAAAACTGAAAGTGAAGGTCTTCTGTATTGGAAGGTAGGCTTTATTCACTTTAAAGGAAAATGTTACTTGGGCTTCAACTCTAACATGCGAGGCCCAGTTTCCCTCACTTTTTAGTGCACACAGCATTTCAATGTGTGGCAGTTTCAGTGAAAATTCTGCCTTTAACTCTCAGCCAGCAATGTGAGGTGCCTTTCCAGTCTGCCCTCTGATTATACCTTTCAGCATTCTCTTGGTTTCAACTGCAGACAGACACACACTTTCCTTAATCCACTGTTCCTTGTGTCATCTTCATCAAGACACATATGTTCATACACCAGGCCCGTTCACTGTATTCTGTTTTTTAGGCCTGTAATTTTCTTAAGGGTGCCTTGCAATGCCTCTCGCAGCAAAGGTCAACTGGACCTTTCAGTTAATGTCATTTGAGGCTGTAATTTAACCCCACATATCCCCCCACGCAGTTCTTTTTCCCGGTGAGTCGTGGGAAAGAATAGAGAAGAGTGGGGTTTTCCACTGATGTCCTTTTTTTTGTTGAAACCCGTCTGGCAAATTTTCATTCCTTAGGGAGTGGGTGATCAGGCCTCCACTTACAGATCTTTGGATTTTGGGGTATGTTCATGGAACCCCTCTCCCTCTTTTCCTTTTCTTGGTACTCCTCGGACACCACTCTTGTCCCCAGGCTGGAAGTGAAGGAGGTTAGTCATTCTGGAGATAGGAAGAAAAAGAGGGTTTAAGTATTTTATACACAAAATATTTCCCAGAATATTTACATGGAATTTACCTACACAACAACATAATCCAATTATACCACAAAACATTTACACCATTTCACATAACCTTATTTATTGATTTTCTTTCTCCTTACAATGAGCATTAATTAAATAACTCCCTGTATATATACATATATATCTTAGTTTCCAGCTGAATTTTTCATTCTTCCTTTCCATTCCTCAGATGGTTCCTCAGTTCGACCTTCCTCGGGCTCCTCCATCAGTCATAAAGCTTGTCTCGCATGGCAGCTTTTCAAATGATTGAGGTGGATCCATTTTTCTTCGGTATGTTCTCTTTTTGGGATGCGGCTCTTGTAGGCAACAGGTGATATTTTATCTACAATTTCAAAGGCACCACTACAAGACAGAAGAAATTTCCGCTCCTTGGTCTGAGTCCTTTGAAAATTGTACAGGTAAACCCTGTCACCCAACCAGTACTCCTTCTTTGTGGTCTTGAGATCAGAATATGTTTTCACCCCTTCAGCCGACTTTTCTAGATTGCGCTCAGCATAAGCAAAAGCATGCTGGTGGTGCTTCCTTACATTTTTAATGTACTCATCAGTGGTGGATATAGTTATCAGTGTCTGCTCCTGTGTTCTATAGAGCAGATGCTGAGGTAACACAGTTTTTCATCCATTCAGGCGCATGGAGACATCTTTGTTGGAGAAGATGGTGTAGACCAAATAGCCATCAGGACAAGCAGTAGTCTGATGTCCTAACTGGGTCTGGTGTCTGCCACAAATGACTTTAAGATACTCACAATTGTCTTGTTGTATCTCTCTAACCCACACTTGAAGCCTGGCGGTAGGCAATGTGGAGTTTTATTTTTACCCCTAGAATTCCCCACATCTTCCCCATCACCTCATAGGTAAAATGGCTTCCTCGATCCTTGATGGCATTGTACCTTTTGACGGTTTAATTTATCAGCTGCATCAGCTCCCAACACATTATTTGGAGCCATTTGTGCTAGTTTGGACTGCTGCATTGATGGACGCGAAGAACATTTCCATTCTGCTGAACAGTCTATGCTCTGGTGGTATTGCATCCAGGGCCTCTTCCATTTTTGATGATGCAGAGTTCCCTCTTTTCACTCTTGTCAATCCTACAGATCCCTACAGATCTCTGCTTCCTTTGGCGAGTATCCATTTTGGGGAATCCGTCTGCTTGTAAGTTCTTCCGGGGCACTACCAATGCTGGTGTGTTCAACTCTACGAGTGAACATATCTCTCCCCAGTTGGGTGGCAGTTGCAGGTATGCCCTTGGCCTGCATGCCCAGTAGTGGTCCACAAGCACTGTGAGATCTGCCTACACCCTTTATTCTCTCCAACCTTTACTGGACCATCATTCTGGAAACATAAAGAAATCCCTTAAAGTTGTATGATGGGCATGGGCCCTGCATAATTTTCCTACCCATATGAGCAGTTTTGCACTTGCTTCCCATTCCTTGAGGCAATTGTAATTTTGCCTTTGCACTACTTCCACTCAAACTGTTAGGTAGGTGCGCATGTGCTATGCTCCCAACCACTCCTTCCTTCCACCCATCTGCTGTGTACATGTGTCTATACACTAGCATCTGCGGTTGTTCCCAGCATCCTGGCATTCCTCCTGTCTCCCTTGGTCCTGTTTTAGGGCACTGTAACTCCTAGTGCGTCAATACCTTTGTTTGTCGTTTTTGCAGACCTTCAGTCACATATTCTATGGTCTTGTCTGTACTCCAGTAATCGTCCATAATTTCTTGAGTCTTGATGTAACTATCTTCATATGGGAACATCTTTCTGGACATCCATCTTAGTGTTTTGTCGCAGTTAATTACACGGACAAACCCAAGTCAGAGAGCTCTTTCCCCACAATGAGTATGGCACAAAATGAAAACGCTTTTATTTATATCATTCAGGTCCTTTTTGATAAGGCCTCCACCCATTTCGGAAACAACCCCAACAAATACCCAGTGCCCCAATGGACTAGGAACCAGGCTGGTGTGTATTAAGAATATTTATTAATTAGTGTATTTAAGTCAAATTAGAACAAACAGATTACATCAGCCACCAATGTTGTGGCAACACAAAGACAAAATATCCTTTACAATACAAACGAAGAACAGTTTAAAGCACACAAGGAAAATGAATAGAGTTATACTTTTCTGCCAGCAACCCTCACCGCCCAAACATCCACTAGGCTTGACTCTTTTGAAGGGAAGGTAGTGGCATGGAGTGGCAACAAAAGGGAAAAATCGTTTTTTGGGTAGTGCTGATAGAAACAATATGGGAGACAGAAAGGTAATGAGAACATTTGTTTTGCAGAGCATAATGGTAAAATCGTTTTTTTTTAATTTATTTAGCACCATTGCTATGGAAAGAATAGATAGAAATGGGGACTTTGTTTCTTTTACCTCACAATGGGAACACAGGGACAATTTCATTTTGCACAGCACAATGGGAACACAGGGAAACAGGGCTTTTTGAAATTAATTCTTTTGACAAATCTTTAGGATTATACCGGCTCACAACAGACTGGTAAAAGATTGTTGGGTTTGAATGCCACCAATACAGATCCCGTGAATGCAATGGGGGAATCCCCATGAAGATCTCAGTCTACGATTGAACCGTAGAGAAACATTCTGGATCAACAAACTGAGCAGTTTGGTCCCCAACGGTTTGAATGAGGAAATGAATTACCACTGCTATGTCTGAAACTTGTTTTGCCCTTTTTATATAGACCTTGCGTTGTGTTTGGTTTCACTGTTGCTCTCCCGCCACTAATGTACCTATTGTATCCTTGATGACCTTGATCCTATTTGACCATGTGATTCGTGGATTCATCTCGCTTCATATCCCGGACCAGGTCTGGGACCCTATGTGTCGTTCCTCTGAGTGACACTTATCTCTACAAGGTGTTATCACGTGAATTGCCTCTCATACTGTTATACTCATTCCATGCAATTTGAATCTTAACCTTGTTGTATATCCCGGACCACGTCTGGGACCCAAGGTGCCGTCTCCCTGGGCGACACCGTCCACAACGAAGTTAGCACTAACGATAAGCAGTTTTACTACGCTTGACATTCCTTGTAATGCATTATGTGCATATGTTTTGTACTTATTTTCTAGCAATGTTATTAGTTTGTCCCATCTATATTGTTCATCTTTATTTATTTCTCCATTAGATGCTTCTTTCTACCCTCCAGCTGTCTGCTTTATATCTCTTATGCTCACCACTTAGCCGCGAGTATTTCGTTTATTTTCATCGTTTTTCTGATTTTTTCAAATTCGCCTTAATTGTATTTTTAGGTTCCATTTTATGTTGGTAATCCTCATAATTGCATATTTTTGCAATTAGTGCAGACTAATCCCTGGTTTGCACTATAGTTTTGAGTCCTTCGGTCCTACAATGGCGCCGCGCTACCCACGCATCGCTTTAAATTACGGTTGCCTAGGCGACCGCCCATACACGCCGTTCTGCTTTTCAGAACGGGCTCCATTAACGCAGAAGGTCTGTCCTGCTCTGTGTACACGGAGGTAAGTCTACGAGTCTATTCTGTCCACTCTTTAGCCTTATTGCCTCACTCACCGTGATCCATATCTCCCTTTCAGATCACGGTATTTCTGCTTTACCATAGGCGTCTGTTTACACGCCACAATGTTGTCCCCTGGAGCTTTGCAGCTACACGTTTTGTTCTCCCTCCCACGCAACACCATTAAGGTAACATGGAACCATCCCATCTCCAGTGTTTTTTTGGCACCTTCTTAGTACCATTTCACTTATTCTTGTTTATTTTCTTTTTTCTATGTTTCGCTTGCATCATGGAACTTTTCCCTGACTGGTATGTGTTAAACATTTGATATTTTTCGATGCCATTATATTTTTTTTCGCTACTTGTTGTGTGGATTGTATGTATAATTGTAATCAGACTGGCCCTGAAGAAGAAAATTCCAAAATGCATTGGCCCTAGTCTATTGTGGATATGTGTTGCGGTTCACTCTCCTCTCACTAAGAAAGTAGTAGTGACAGCTGCATTTATTTTTTGGATAAATTTAAATTCTTGGAAAAACCCACGGATGACTTATTGTATTCATTCTTTTGAGCATTAATATACTTATGGGTATAACGAAACCTCTTGAACTATTTAACTTCACGCCCTCTTCTGGGCTTGTGTGTGAGCGGCTGTGTGACCTAGTAGTTATACTCGGTCTCCTGCTTGTTGTTGTGTTTTCTAGTCGGGGTGTCTCCAGACTTGTCACAGCCAGCTCCTTTTGAAATCTTTTTGAGTAAAAAGTGTACATGGACTTTTGATTGAACAATTTTACTTAACAGTGGTGCCCACTTACTTCCCTGTTTGACATCACTAACTTGTCATAATTCCTGCAGAAAGGATTGGTTAATGCTCACTACCCCACTCCCCCATGTGTGCTGATAGGACGAGGGGATGTGGGAGTGCTTTGAGAAAATTAGGGGAGAAGAGAGCTTCATCATCTCACTTCGACAGGTGGGCTCGGTCTGCATTAGGACTTGAAAATCTCACCACATGATAAGAACCTTTAATCTATGTTTTGACATATATGAATACATTTTTTGAAAACTACATTTTACAGTGAAACACATGAGACTAGTCAGATGTCTGCAGGTCATTCCTATGCAGGGATACAGTTTTTCTCCATTCCCTCTGGAACTATATCAGTGAGAACAATGGCACTTTATGGGTGGCATACTAATCACACTTGACATGCTTTAATCAACTTTTTATATCTCTGGAATTAACAAGGAGGCCCACATCACATTTTCCTTAATAACTTTAGTTGTGTTTACCCCTCTGTTGTGCGATCTATATTGTCAATTTTACACGATAAAAAGCATTTCTCCCATTTTAAGCAATGGGCAGCCTTATTACTCATTTGCTTAAACCCCACCTTTTTTGTAAGTATCACTCTTCTTTTCCAGCATATGACGCACACAGAAGGGTCTGTGTTTAGATTAGCCTACCCCTTCCGAGGGCTAACAGCTAAGCTAATGCATTTTTTATTAGGCTTGTGACATAGGGGTCACAAGTGCTACAGAACAGATCTGTCTTTATCTGGGCTTCATGCGTTTCAGATCTCAAAAGTAATTATTTTCTGGAATTGACAATGAAGGCAGCCATGGCTGAATCTCCAGAGCAGCCAAAGGAGGCCTTGAGGTTTAATTGCACATCTGAAGAAATAGCCAGCAGCTCTGGGCCATCCAGCAAACAGCCTGTAAACTTGCACATAAATGTAGTTTAAATGACATTAAGGCATACAATGTACAATGTACAAAGGTGCTTGTCAGGATTTTTCATCCAGTCATGAGCTTGAATGTTGACATTTTTGTCACAGAAGATGGTGTAGACCTGATAGCCAGCAGGACAAGCGGTAGTCGGATGTCCCAACTATGCCCATAGTCTGTCACAAACTTCTTTACGATGCCCACAATCATTTTATTGTACATCTCAACTCCCCCACTCGAGGCTGGCGGTAGGCAATGTGGAGTTATCTCTTTACCCTCAGTATCTCCCACATCTTTGTCATCACCTCACTGGTAAAATTACTTCCCTGATCCAACTCAATCCTTTGGGGAAGGCCGAAACACTAGAAGATGTGATTGATCATTAGAGCAGCAGTTGTTTCTGCCTTGCAATTTGAGGCCAGTAGACATTCTACCCACTTGGTAAACAAGCATGTCAGAGTCTTGTTTCCTCTGGAGGAGCGAATCATGGGCCAGATGAAATCTACTTGCAAGTCTGACCAAGGCAGTGTCATTCCCCTTTCTTGTAGGGGAGCTCGGTGTGTGAGGGAAATTGGCTGAAACTGAGCACACACAAGACACCCCTTCAAGTATTGGTCGTGGTCCTGACCCATGTGTGGCCAGTATGCGACCTCTGGCAAGATTTCCAAAGTTGTATGAAACCCCCTTTGACCGGCTGTGGCTGCGTGATGGGCGTG
The DNA here is from genome assembly GCF_040938575.1 of Ambystoma mexicanum. Taxonomy (NCBI): domain Eukaryota; kingdom Metazoa; phylum Chordata; class Amphibia; order Caudata; family Ambystomatidae; genus Ambystoma; species Ambystoma mexicanum. The sequence goes on from NC_090940.1 coordinate 522,617,606, forward strand.
ACTTAAAATCAGGCTTCAGAATGAGGTAGGTACCACCCACTGGTCACATCCAGGTATGGATATCCGTACCAACCAACTGTCTTGGTGTCAGAGAGCACCAAAGTATTAACTGAAAAGGATACGGTACTCAAAAGGATACAGGTGGTAGGGTCTTCCGGATCCCTGTTCACGCGTTTTGATAGTTGTGAAGTCAAGTTAAGACCTTCCAAATGATACAACTCTCTGACTGGTAAAACAGGCAGAGCGATGGATCACTGGAAAGGGCGTGGGTAAGGTATAGGAAGTCAGCCTAGAACAAAATAAAGTATCATGAATAACTGCCCCAACCTGAGTATGATGGAATAGAAAATGACATGAATGCACACACTGACCTTGAGTCTAGGGCAGATGAATCCAGCAGAGTCTCTTGAGGAAATCCAAGGTAGAACAAACGACAAGGAAGGGAAGATTAGTAAGGGAGACTTATCCCGAACGGAACGAGGCTCACGCTAGATACCGGGTTGATGCACCACAGGATAGCGTCCAAAGTACTGTTCACTGTCACCTTCCAATTATCCTTGAAAAGCTTCCTTCCCACGTAGAGTAAAGTATAGAAATGAATCAATCCCCCTGTTAATATCACGGGTGCAGGAGTTGGAAATAGCGCTCTTTTTATGGTATAAACAAAGTACACGCGGTTCTGTACAGCCGCGAAGAAAATAGCGTGTGCGTGTGGATTTACACGCGATTAGGATTCACGCAGTCCAGGCCAGCAGCGCTTGAAGACAACATATGCGTGTGGATTTTACACGCGAGCAGGATTCACGCAGTCCAGGCCAGCCGTACTTGAAGATAGCGTGCGCGTGTGGATTTACACGCGAGCAGGATTCACGCAGTCCAGGCCAGCAGCGCTTGAAGATAGCGTGCGGGTGTGGATTTACACGCGAACAGGATTCACGCAGTCCAGGCCAGCCGTGCTTGAAGATAGCGTGCACGTGTGGATTTACACGCGAGCAGGATTCACGCAGTCCAGGCCAGCCGTGCTTGAAGATAGCGTGCGCGTGTGGATTTACACGCAAGCAGGATTCACGCAGTCCAGGCCAGCAGCGCTTGAAGATAGTGTGCGCGTGTGGATTTACACGCGAACAGGATTCACGCAGCCCAGGCCAGCAGCGCTTGAAGATAGCGTGCGCGTGTGGATTTACACGCAACCAAACAGCTCCAGGAATCAGCGCGTGGCGGAAAACACGCTATAGAAGGCCCAAAAAGTAGCTGTAGTAACCTGCAAGGATGCAGACCGGAGGTTCAGCTACACAACGCCAAATGATTCGATCAGAAGCAGCGAGTGAAGTTTCCACGCTGCTTAAATACGTAATGCCGTAGTTCAAGTGACGAAGCAGAATACACGTGAAGTTAGCGACGTGAAAAGTACGAACGTCGTTTTCCCGGCAACGTATCGAACAACCGCCATTTGGAATAGGACGGTCTAGCTGTTCTACGAGCGTAGGAGATAGGACCACGTCCAGCATGCATGACAGTGCCATCCCCCAAAGGGGCAACCTCTCCCCTTCTCGTGTGAAAACGCTTCAATAAAGCAGGAGCATGAATATTAGAAAGAGGTTCCTAGGACCTATCTTCGGGACCATAGCCCTTCCAGTCCACCAGATAAAACGGCCTACCGGAACGTAGTCTCATATCCAGTATGTCCTGTACCTCGTATTCATCTGAACCCCGCACAGAAATAGCAACAGGCCGTACAGGCAATCTAGTAGCTTCAGAACATGGCTTAATGAGTGACACGTGGAATACGGGATGCACTCGCCATCGTTGTGGCAAAGCCAGACGGACAGCAGCCGGATTAATTACTTGGAGCACTACATACGGACCAATGTATTTAGGCAATAATTTCTTTTTGCCTGGAATTCTCAAGTTCTTAGTGGACAGCCATACTTTCATACCAGCCTTGTAGACGGGTGCGGGTATTCTATGAGCATCGGCATAGAACTTGTCGCGTCGTTTAGCCTGCTCCAATTGCTGCTTCACTTTCCTCTGTAATTTCTTCAGATCACGAAAAGTACGGCCTGCGGCAGGAGTATCCAAAGACAAGCTGGAATCCAAAGGTATTGATCGGGGGTGCTGTCCATAAAGCGCATAGAACGGTGAAGTGCCTATGGCACTATGATAGGAGTTGTTATAGGCGAATTCAGCTGCCGGCAGGACCGTGAGCCAATCCGATTGGTACTGCAGACACAGACACCGCAGATATTGTTCCATAGTGCAGTCGACTCTTTCGGTCTGTCCATCAGTTTGAGGGTGATAAGCACTGGACATTCTATCATCAATCAGTAATGCAGAGGTTAGTGCTCTCCAAAAGCGTGACGCAAACTGTGAGCCCCTGTCCGTAATGATTACTGACGGTAGACCAAAGAAACGAAATATATGTTGGATGAATAGGTCAGCCAGAACAGCAGCGGTTGGTAAACCAATACAGGGAATATAAAGAGCCAATTTAGTGAAATAATCCACTACAACCCATATGGTATCGTACTCCTGGTTTGGTGGGAGTTCTACCACAAAGTCCATAGATATCATGTCCCATGGTTTGTTAGGGACAGGTAGGGACTGGAGTAAGCCCACTGGTTTACCAGGAGTGTTTTTACATTGGATGCATACAGAACAAGTTGATACATGATCTATGACATCTTTTGACATGGACGGCCACCAGCACCATCTTTTGAGTAGTTCTAGTGTTTTCTTCCGTCCAGGATGGGCTGCGATCAAGGAATCATGATTCCACTTGAGGGCTTTATTCCGCGTTGAAGACGTCGGTAGGTAGAGCACTCCTTGTGTGAATGGTAAACCGTTATGTACGTCCAGATTCATATCCTGGATAACTTGTGGATGTTTTTTCACCCACTCTTGTACTTAGGTTTTTAAGGATGGTTGAACAGAACAACTACATATTACATGATCTGCCAACAACTGATTCTGTACTTGTGCTTCTTCCTTCGCCTTTTCACTCATACGGGACAACGCGTCCGACTTAACGTGTTCTCGGGCAGGACGATATGTGACCTGGAAATCGTATTGGGCAAAAAAGACATGCCATCTGGCCTGTCGGGCCGTAAGGCATTTCATGGATTTGAATGCTTGAAGATTTCTATGGTCAGAGTACACCAACACCTGATGTTTGGCCCCAAGAAGATGATGACGCCATTCTCGGAAGGCATCCTTGATAGCCAGCAGTTCCCGCTCAGTGACGGTGTAGTTTCGTTCATATGGAGTAAGTTTGCGAGAGAAGAAAGCCACTGGGTGCTCCTCCTTGGTTTCTGTGCAAACTTGTGAGAGTACCGCTCCAGTAGCGACACTGGATGCATCCGCTTCAACGATAAACTGGCGATCTGGATGTTGAAGCATGGGTGCAGTGGTAAATGCTTCTTTCAACTTTTCGAATGATGCTTGGGCATTTTGGTTCCAACAGAAAGGAACTTTAGAACTAGTTAAAGCCGTCAAAGGAGCTACTGTTTTGGAGAAAGAATGAATAAATCTGCGATAAAAATTCGCAAAGCCCAAGAAAGACTGTAATGACTTGACATTGTGCGAATCGGCCAATTCAATATGGCCTTCACCTTGGAACGGCTCATTCGAGCACCTAGATTGGTAATGTCATAGCCCAGGAATTCCACTTCCTGTGAATGAAAGACGCATTTCTCGGCTTTCACATAAAGAAGGTTCTCCCTGAGTCTTTGTAGGACTGTAGAAACGTGTTTGACGTGTTCCGAAAAAGATGATGAATAGATCAGAATATCATCCAGATAAATCACCACAAACTGGTCCATTATGTCCCTGAATATATCATTCATGAAGAATTGAAAAGTGGCGGGAGTGTTGCACAGACCAAAAGGCATCACCAAATACTCGTAAAGACCATACCGTGTCTTGAAAGCGGTCTTCCATTCGTCGCCTTCACGAATGCGAACTAAATTGTATGCTCCTCGCAAGTCCAATTTGGTGAAGTAACTGGAAGTACCTAATTGATCCAATAAAACGTTTATCAGTGGTAAAGGATATTGGTTTTTTATGGTGATGTCGTTAAGTGCCCTGTAATCAATGCAAGGCCTTAGATCTCCCTCTTTCTTCGGAACAAAGAATAGAGGAGACGCAGCAGGTGATTGTGATGGCCGTATGAAACCCATCGCTAAAGCTTTGTCAATGTATTCTTTCAACACAACGTCTTCTTTTGGGGTCAGTGAATATAAACAACCTGTAGGGATTTTGGCACCAGGAATCAATTCAATAGGACAGTCGTACTGTCGATGGGGAGGCAATTGTTCTGCCTGGCCCTTGTCAAAGACATCAGCATACTCAGCGTATTCGCATGGTATGGTAGTGTCGCTTTGATGTACCATGCTGATAGTTGAAGCTCCCACCATAGAGGCCAATATGTGTTGCTTGTTTGACACCTCCTGACTGGTAAAGCAATGTTCATTGCAATGAATCGAAGGATACTGGAACAATCCCGAAACCCAGTCAACGGCGGGATTATGAAGGGTTAACCATGCAAGACCAAGTATGATCTCGTACTGCGGAGCAGCTATGACATCGAAGATGATTTCTTCTGAATGATTATTCGATAATGTCATCTGAACAGATACCGTCTCCTGGGTTACCATACCAGAAGTCAAAACAGATCCGTCCACAGTATTAACCGTTTCAGGTTTGTTTTTGTTTACAAGGGGTATGGAACAGTTCTTGGCATATGTGATGTCTATGTAATTGTTGGTGGCTCCGGAATCAACCATGGCCTTGGAAACCAATTCTCGTTCACCACAACGTAACGTCACCTCAACAATTACGGGTGCGTGTTTAGGAATGGTACTGGAGTCCGATGAAACACTCCACATAGGGACTCCTGCTATTGTCGAGTTTTGGCGTTTCCCGAACGCTTGATGGGTTTTTTAGGACATGTCGCCAATAAATGCTCGGATGAACCGCAATACATACATAAATGGTTCTTTCTTCGGTTCTCTCGTTCTGCATTGGACAACCGGCCTCTCACGACGCCAATCTGCATGGGTTCGGGGTCGTTCGAGAGGACTGCCGGTGTCTCTGAACGCCCCAAGGCTTGCATGAAGGGCTTTTTCTCTCCTTTCCGAGCATTCCTTCGGGCATCGATTTGTAAAACCAAATCGAGCAACTCTGTGAATCCCGTAGGAACCACCGGAACTGTAGATAAGGCATCTTTCAGTTCTTCTGAAAGACCCTTGTAGAAAACAGCCGTTTTCTTGCCGTCAGGCCATTGAGTTTCGGCTGTTAGTTGATTGAACCGGGCAATGTAAGGCAAAAGAGGTTGATTGCCTTGTTGTAGATTAAGTAACTCCAGATCCATGGCTTGAGTAGCATAACGCATGTCAAAGACTTTACTCATAGCAGCCAAGAGATCGTCACAGTCGTACAACAAAGGGCTATTTGTTTCCAACAAAGGGTTAGCCCAATCAGCAGCTGTGCCCCCTAAATGGGAAAGCACGAATGCTGCTTTTGTGGTTAGGTCAGGAAAAGATGTAGGACGGCAAAGAAAATGGAGTCGGCACTGATTAACGAAGGTTCTATAGGTTTTGGGATCACCAGTGAACCGTTCCGGAGGGGCCAAGGGAAACTGAGTGGGCATAACCACATTAATAGTTTCCTGTGGGGGTGTCATAGTCCCAGATCCAGATGCAGTGGCCATTGGAACCTGTGCTCCCTGAGGACTACCGTGCATGGCGTCTTGCATAACGTCCATACGGTGCCGTAACATGTCCTGTGCCGTAACCATTTCATTTCTCAAATCGCTGATCAACTGAGTCAAAACAGCTAAAGGATCCGTACCCTCCATGGCTTCTGATTCTGTCAGAGAGCACCAAAGTATTAACTGAAAAGGATACGGTACTCAAAAGGATACAGGTGGTAGGGTCTTCCGGATCCCTGTTCACGCGTTTTGATAGTTGTGAAGTCAAGTTAAGACTTTCCAAATGATACAACTCTCTGACTGGTAAAACAGGCAGAGCGATGGATCACTGGAAAGGGCGTGGGTAAGGTATAGGAAGTCAGCCTAGAACAAAATAAAGTATCATGAATAACTGCCCCAACCTGAGTATGATGGAATAGAAAATGACATGAATGCACACACTGACCTTGAGTCTAGGGCAGATGAATCCAGCAGAGTCTCTTGAGGAAATCCAAGGTAGAACAAACGACAAGGAAGGGAAGATTAGTAAGGGAGACTTATCCCGAACGGAACAAGGCTCACGCTAGATACCGGGTTGATGCACCACAGGATAGCGTCCAAAGTACTGTTCACTGTCACCTTCCAATTATCCTTGAAAAGCTTCCTTCCCACGTAGAGTAAAGTATAGAAATGAATCAATCCCCCTGTTAATATCACAGGTGCAGGAGTTGGAAATAGCGCTCTTTTTATGGTATAAGGGAATAGTTTCTTACCTGTAACTCCATTTCTCCAGCATTGGTATCTTTCATGGATTCACATGCTTTGAATATTCCCCGTCGTCAGGCTGGGAATCCCCGGTACATTATATAGACCCTTTCCCGTAGGAAAACTTTTTCGACGCTTATGCGTCCTATCCACCTCGTTTTGTGTCATGCGTGCCCGTACCGTCAGGACGTCATGATACAAATCCAGGCCCCGCCCCCGCGCTCCCTCAGATTTCGGCCCCCAAAGTAGTGGGGGAACCGGTTTGCATGTTCAGGGGAGGCAGGCGGGCGCATGTGAATCCATGAAAGATACCAATGCTGGAGAAATGGAGTTACAGGTAAGAAACTATTCCCTTCTCCAGCATTGGATCTTTCATGGATTCACATGCTTTGAATAGATTACATAGCAGTACCACCCCCAAGAGGAGGCGTGCATGCAAACCCATATACTTTCTTCGCAAAGCCCGTTCCCTATGATCATGTATACATCAGTAATCGTTAACATAGGAAAACGAACCACATACAGTCATAAATTTCACAGGATGCAACCCCTCAGCCGGGGCTTACCTTATTGGAATAGGTGTCTAAGCACCGCCTGTCCCATCCGGGTGTCTTCGGCATGTTGCTGCGACAGGCAGTAATGGCGGGTAAAGGTGTGTGTAGCCGCCCAGGTAGCCGCCATGCAGATGTCCCCTAGAGGGACTCCGGCCCACAGTGCCGTCAACGATGCCGCTGCTCTAGTTGAATGAGCTCTTGGCCGTCGTAGAAGAGGCTTCCCTGCCCTGGAATGGCAGTACGAAATGGTAGATGACACCCATCTTGATAGTCCTTGCTTTGAAATGGCTTTTCCTCTAGCACCCAAACCATAGGCCACGAACAGCTGTCTCGTTTCTCTGAACGGTTGCGTACGATGAAGATAAAACTTGAGAGCCCTTTTTACATCCAATGTGTGTAGCATGCGCTCCGCTCCCGAGCATGGCTCCGGAAAAAACGTAGGCAACACAATAGAGGAGTGTTTATGGAACAACGAAGGAGCTTTTGGTATGAACTGTGGGTTAGTGGCTAGGACTACCTTGGTCTTGAAAAATCGTAAGTATGGTGGGTCCACCATTAGAGCCTCAACGTCTGAAATACGTCGGGCTGAAGTGATGGCCACCAGGAAGGCCAATTTCCACGACAGAAACTTTAGAGACGATGATGACATTGGCTCAAAAGGAGGTTTCATAAGAGACGTTAAGACCAGATTGAGGCTCCACTCCGGCGGAAATTTCTTCTCTGGAGGGAAACTCCGAAAGAGGCCTTTAAGGAAGTGCTTAATCAGGCGGTCGCTGAACAAAGGTGCCGAGTGCCGTCGACGAGTAAACCTGGAAATGGCTGCTAGGTGTACTTTTATTGACGATACCGACAGGCCCTTTTGAGCTAAGAGCAGCAAGTATGGAAGGAGCTGTTCTGGCTTAATCGATTGCGGGGCCAAACCTGGTTGATCCTCACACCATTGACAGAAACTTTTCCATTTGTACGCGTATGAGGCGTTTGTGGAAGGTGCTCTTGCCGCTTGTAGGATACGCCGACAGTCCTCCGGGATCGTTAGCCGACCAAATTCGGCGAAGTCAGGAGCCAGGCCGTCAACTTGAGGCTGTCCGGGTCGTGATGCCAAACAACACCGTCCTGTCGAGACAGAAGGTCGGGGGTCTTCTTGAATCTCATCGGTTCCGCCGCCGCTAAGTGTAGCAGGTCTGAAAACCACACCTGTCTGTCCCAGTATGGGGCCACCAGAATTACCCGACATGGGTACCTGAGGATCCATTGCAACGTCCTCCGGACCAGGGGAAATGGAGGGAATGCGTACATGAATTTGTTCGTCCATGGGAAGGAGAACGCATCCCCCAGTGAGCCCTGCTGAGGCCATCTGCTTGCGTACTGATGGCATTTTTTGTTGTTCTTCGTTGCAAACAGGTCTATGGACGGGTGTCCCCATTTCTTGAATACTTGTTGTAGTTGTTGGTCGTTCAGCACCCATTCGTGAACTTCGTTCATTTCTCTGCTGAGGGCATCGGCTTCCACGTTTCTCACGCCTGGTAGGTGGAACGCTAAGATTTGCATGTTGTGTTGTAGGGCCCAATGCCAGATTTTCTGTGCCTCCGTCGATAGGGACCTGGAACGTGTCCCTCCTTGTTTCCTCAAGTAGAACATCGTAGTGGTGTTGTCCGTCATGACACGCACCACCGAGTCCCTCAGTTGCGGAAGAAAAGATTTTAGAGCCCATCGCACTGCTCTCAGTTCTAGCAGGTTGATATGCAGGGAGGACTCCTGCAAGGACCACTGGCCTTGTACCTGTAACGTATCCAGATGAGCTCCCCATCCGCTCAGCGATGCATCCGTCACCACCGTCTTTTGGAACTCTGGTTCCAGTAGAGGCATCCCTTTCGTTAGATGAGTAGACACTCTCCACCAGCCGAGTTCTTGAACTAGTTGTTCGTCGACGACCAGTCTGTCGGACCAGCGATCTCGGCTCTGCGCCCAACGGTCCGCTAGAAATTCCTGGCAAGGTCTCATAAACAGATGGCAGTTGTTTATCAACGGAATGCAGGACGACATGGTCCCTAGCAGGGACATGTACTTGCGCACCGAGACCTTGGTACCGCCTCTCCATTCCGACGCCTTGTTTTGAAGTTTCTGAATTCTTTCGCTGGATGGTCTCACCAGGCTTGTGTGTGTATGAAACTCCGCTCCTAGGAAGACCAAGGTCCTCGAAGGCTCTACGGAGGACTTGTTGAAGTTTATTGCGAAGCCCAGTTCCTGTAAGAGGGACATTGTGGCTCGTAGACTGTCTCGTGTTTGTTCCTTGGATGAACCTCTGACCAGCCAGTCGTCTAGATATGGATAGACATGATGACCATCCTTCCTTAAATGGGCCGCTATAGGGGCCAAGCACTTGGTGAACGTCCTGGGGGAGGACTTGAGCCCGAACGGGAGGACTTTGAACTGAAAATGCTTTCTCCCGACGACGAATCTTAAATATCTCCTGTGTCGTGGGCGTATTGGAATGTGAAAATAAGCATCTTGAAGGTCTAGTGATGATAGATAATCCATGGGTTGCACCGACCTGATAACCTCTTGGAGCTTTAGCATTTTGAATTTTAGGCTCTTTAGCCACTTGTTGAGTACCCTCAGGTCGAGAATGGGCCTCCATTTGCCGTTTGGCTTTTTTACAACAAAGAACCTGGAATAAACTCCTTGTCCTTCCTGTGCCACAGGAACTCTCTCTACCGCCCCTTTTCGCAACATAAGCGCCGCCTCTTGTCGTAGGATTCGGAGGTGGGGCTGTGTCGAGAATAAAGGAGGAAGACGCGGAGGCTTGTCTTTGAATTGCAGCGCATGACCCATGCGAATCGTGTCTAGGACCCATCGATCTGTGGTGATGCATTTCCATCGGTCGAAGTGATGAGAGACTCGACCCCCCAGGACGTTCCGAAGGTCGTCATTGGTTGCTGGTTTGCTTGTTCTTCGTTGACGACGGACCTGAGCCTCGCCGCCTGGAGGCTTGATAGTCCCTGCTTCTACGTGCCGACTGGGACGCTCGTCTGAACCCTTGTGAAGAGTAAGAGGGCCTGTTAAATCCACGGTCCCTCGAGGCTCCAAAGCGGGAGTTTCCAGAAGAACCCCTGAAGGGGCGAAAAGAGCGAACATTTCTACCCGTTTGAAGGGCGCCGAGGGACCTAGCAGTATCCGTGTCTTCTTTCATCCCTTTCAGCGCTTCATCAACCTTTTTGCCAAACAGGTGTTCCCCTTCGCATGGCATGTCCAGGACTTTGTACTGTACTTCAGGACGGAAAGTAGTACATTTGAGCCACGCTTGTTGACGAAGCACTACTCCATGGTTGATTTGTTTGAAACCAGACTCTGCTAGGTCAACTGCGATATTAATAGCGTGGTTCGAGGCCTCTTCGCCATCCCGCACCAGTAACATAGCTGCTTTCCGGTGTTCGTCTGGCAGGTGTTCTAGGATAGGGGCTAGTTTGTGCCACATTTCCCTATCATATCATGACACGATCGCTAAGGAATTGGCTGCTCTTACTGTCGTCGCTCCGACCGAGAGCACCTTCTTTCCAAATGCGTCCTGTCTCCTAGCCTCGCTTTCAGGTGGCGTTGAACATTTTTGCTGGACCCTGGCCTTCCTAGCCGCTGCCGCCGACACCACCGAGTCAGGCAGAGGCTGTGATGTTAGACATTTTGGAGTGGACTCTGGAGCTTTAAACTTTTTCTCGATCCGTCCCTTTATGGCTGGCTCCGAGAACGGATGGCGCATCGTCTTGAGACCTTCTTGCCACACATGGTCCAGGATTGGGATGGCAAATACCGATTTTCTCCTTTGACCCATATGGTCAAAAAGGAAACAGTCTTTCTTCTGCTCCTCAGGAATCAAGCCGAATTCGGAACAAGCTTTCCCCATCATTGCATGGAAGGCTCCCACATCATCAGGGGGAGATGGCTGTGTCTGGCTCCTCGTAGACTCTAACTCCACATCCGAATTCCATGTTGGGTCCCTCGACGGTGACAGGGAGACGTCTGACCCCGAGTCATCTAGTATAGAGTCGGACTCCGACAACTCACCCTCCTCCTGAGCTCGAGGACGATCTTTCGCCGCCTGAGGAGCTGATGGGTGTTTCATCGTCAAGCGAGCCGTACAAGTTTACTCGTCGACGGAAGGTACAGACAAAAGTGACGATGACGTCCCAGGTTGAGGGAACTGCGTATCCAGCCGCTGCAGGAGCTTCTGAAGAGTATTAAGCACATCCAGAGACAAAACCGTCTGGAGGGTCAATAACGTGGATGATATCGGTACCATACCCCCGCTCGCACTCGTCGCCGTCGTCGTCGACGTGGAAGGTCGTAAGCCTAAATCCGATGGCTGCAGAACCAAATCACCTTCTCCTTCCGCCGAGCCGGCCGTGTCTGGCTGCAGTAAGACCTCCGGGGGGATCGGGTCATAGACCTCGGGCAGCCAAGCCATAGACTGAGTCTCCGTCGACGAAGGAATCCCCACCGCTGCTGCTTGAACGGTAATAGGCATCGTCAATGACACCAAGGTCGACGAGCAAGTCGTCGTCGTCGAGCCCTTAGACTTCGTCGTCGATTTGGATGCCGACTTCCCGGCTGAGGCTTCCTGACTCATGGAAGACCTGGGACGGTCCCCTGAGGAGGATTTTGACAGCGCTAGCCTCTCCGTCTTAGATGATGAGGAGGAGGAGGACTTTTTATGTGATGAGGAAGATCCAGCCTGTTTCCTCTTATGCTTGTCCTCAGCGCGAATTTCAGCTGGCCGTACCTTCTTCGATGGAGGTTCCGACTTGCTCCTGGAGGCCGTGGAGCCAACTTCCGAAGCCGGGTAGGCCCCCGCTCCGTCATTAAGCCAGTCGACCAGCCTTCTTTTTCGGTCCTTAAGGGTTTTTTGGGAGAAACCCTGACATATTTCACATGTATCCGCCGTGTGGTGCGGGTGGAGACAGTAGATACAGTCCATGTGGCCGTCTCCTTCATAAACCTTTTTGAGGCCACAGGTTGCACACGGGCGAAATAACGCTTTTCCAGACATAATTCTCCAGAATTTGAACTTCGCCGAAGCGAAACAGACAAAACAACCTAGTTTTCACTAGTAGTAAAACACGAGGATCCCACTAATTTGAAAGACGGTTGAAATCTGAGGGAGCGCGGGGGCGGGGCCTGGATTTGTATCATGACGTCCTGACGGTACGGGCACGCATGACACAAAACGAGGTGGATAGGACGCATAAGCGTCGAAAAAGTTTTCCTACGGGAAAGGGTCTATATAATGTACCAGGGATTCCCAGCCTGACGACGGGGAATATTCAAAGCATGTGAATCCATGAAAGATCCAATGCTGGAGAAACAAAGTACACGTGGTTCTGTACAGCCGCGAAGAAAATTGCATGTGCGTGTGGATTTACACGCGATTAGGATTCACGCAGTCCAGGCCAGCAGCGCTTGAAGACAACATATGCGTGTGGATTTTACACGCGAGCAGGATTCACGCAGTCCAGGCCAGCCGTACTTGAAGATAGCATGCGCGTGTGGATTTACACGCGAGCAGGATTCACGCAGTCCAGGCCAGCCGTGCTTGAAGATAGCGTGCGCGTGTGGATTTACACGCGAGCAGGATTCACGCAGTCCAGGCCAGCAGCGCTTGAAGATAGCGTGTGGATTTACACGCAAACAGGATTCACGCAGTCCAGGCCAGCGGTGCTTGAAGATAGCGTGCGCGTGTGGATTTACACGCGAGCAGGATTCACGCAGTCCAGGCCAGCAGCGCTTGAAGATAGCGTGCGCGTGTGGATTTACACGCGAACAGGATTCACGCAGCCCAGGCCAGCCGCGTTTGAAGACAACGTCCGCGTGTGGTTTTACACGCAACCAAACAGCTCCAGGAATCAGCGTGTGGCGGAAAACACGCTATAGAAGGCCCAAAAAGTAGCTGTAGTAACCTGCAAGGATGCAGACCGGAGGTTCAGCTACACAACGCCAAATGATTCGATCAGAAGCAGCGAGTGAAGTTTCCACGCTGCTTAAATACGTAATGCCGTAGTTCACGTGACGAAGCAGAATACACGTGAAGTTAGCGACGTGAAAAGTGCAAACGTCGTTTTCCCAGCAACGTATCGAACAACCGCCATTTGGAATAGAACGGTCTAGCTGTTCTACGAGCGTAGGAGGTAGGACCACGTCCAGCATGCATGACACTTGGATTCGGAATTTTTTGGAAAACCTCATCAACACCCGGAGATCCTCTTTCCCAGTATAATCGGATACGGTCAGAGGAAACTTCACGGGGTCTTCAATGTGTTGATAACATTTCAATAATCGGATCCCCTTTTTGTGCCATTATCAAATCAGCATCTGGGGTTTCCTTACTCAACTGTACAGTTGAGAGTTCATTTTAGGCAAGTGTGTAGGACCTGGTGACAGCAGCAACCTGAATTTCCCCCAACAGGGATTCAGTTTCTATCAGATCTCCGTGGATGGCTCCGGTTTTGGCCAACTGGTCAGCCAAGTAATTTCCAGTTTTGTCGGGTCCCTCTATTTTGGAGTGACCTTTGATCTTTTTCCAGTAAATAGTCATCTCATTAGAGGTGACCACATCATCAATGGATTGTATTAATTTCCCATGCTTGATCGATTTGTTATTTGCACACAGCATTCCTCGATTTTTCCAATTAATCAGGTGCTCCACAAACCCATTCTTGATATGATATGATATGATATGATATGGCATTTGTAACGCGCCTATACACAGGTGTTTCTTGACATAATCTGAATCAGTGATTATAAACCAGTTCATGGAGTTGGTGTTACCAGTGAGGATGGTTGGATGTACCGCCATCAACTCTGCCACCTAACTAACTACTGCAGGGATCGATCCTGTACCCAGCAGGGCTCTGGGGGATCATTCACCCAGGCATTCCCAACGCCAGCCACTAGATCCTTTTCCCCGTGGTTATCAACACGGTAGGAGCACCCATCCACATAAACTGTGAGTATCTCCTGGCACGTGTCTTCCTCATAGACTTTGTGTGGGGAAGTTAGATACGTCTCTATGTTGTCTTGGGTTTTTAGACTTTCGTCCTCAAGAAAGTTTTCTTGAGCACAGTCATGCAATTCAGCCAAACCTTGCGCTAGGGGACTCTTCTTGTTTTGGCCATATCTGACCTCCTTAGGAAAGCCTTGCATGGACAGAATCCAGGAAGTAATTCTGGAATTACTCACGTTCCCTGTTCGGATTCGGTCACTTTGGAGATATTGCAAGGGCTGGTGAGGAGTCTCGACAATGATGTGCTCCCCGTGGATGAACGGGCAGTAATTCTTCAATGCCCACACCATTGCCAGGAGTGCTTTTTCACAATCGTTGAATTTTTCCTCCACAGAGGGCAAGATCTTGCTTGCACGCGAGATGACTTTGTTGACCTTGTCATGCTTTTGGTATAATACTGCTGTTAAGCAAGTATTTTAGAACCCCCGTATTCAAGAAGAAGTCCTTGTTTTTTATGCGGTAAGCCAAACGAGGCGCTTGGGAAAGGCTTCTCATGAGTTGTTTTACTGCCTCGGTTTGCTCTGGTCCCCACTCCCATTTGACCCCGACCTTTAGTAAATGGGTCGTGTGACCTCTGCGTAGTCCTCTATGAGCTTTCTACTATAAATAGTAAGTCCCAGGAGACTTCTTAGTTCGCGCAGAGTCATAGAATCTTTCAATTTCAGTAAGGCTTCCAGCTTTTTCGCCTGGGGACTGAGACCCTCAGGGGTGATTTCATGCCCTAGGTGGTTCACGCATGTCCTACACCACTGTGCCTTCTGGCAGGACCGTTTAGCTCTGGCTTTCTGCTACTGGGTCAAAACATAGCATATTTCAACTATGTGTTCCTCCACAGTTGAGCTTTTGATTAGAACATCATCTACAAAGGCCAGGTTTCCCCTTTTGCTCAAGTTGGACATGGTGTTATGCAGGAAGATGTTAAATTTGTTGCTAGAGTTTATGTATCCAAAGGGGGTCAGGTCAATGTGTATTGCTGCCTCCTAAGGTATAGGCAAGCTTGTACTGGTCTTCCCTACTCATGGGTACTGTCCAGTAACCATTGGTCAGGTCAATGGGGGTTTTCACCTTTCACCCTTGGATCTGGGCCAGTCCCTGATCGATCTTGGGAAGGTGCCATCTTGCCATGTGGACCCATTTATTTAACTCCATAAGGTCTGCGTAAAGTTTCCATTGACCATTGGGTTTGAGTATCCTCAGTACTGGATTTTTAAAGGTACTGTGGACTGGACGAATCATCCAACAGGATTCTAAGTTTTTTATAATCCCCATGAGTGACTCCTAAGATGTGGGAGGCAATCGGTATTGCTTTACAAATACAGGGGCCAGCCCAGGGTCTGTTGGTACGGAGGATGAATGTATATAAGTGCGACCACAGTCGTAGGAGTCCACATCAAAGATCGCTGTTATTCACCAATATTCGAATGGTGTCGTGTTCAAATACAACCCTTGCTGATGGGGGTGATAATTCAAATATATATAAGCATCCCGGTTTTTAAGGTTCTGATCTTGCTTAATTTTTAGGGGAATTGTGAATTGTCATACCAGTCCTGGGATGGTGTCCTCTTCATCCGTTTGAACTTCAACTGCATACGGCAGCAATTGAGCTGACCAAAATTATTTTCCAGGATTGTCAAAGCTCATGGAGTTACTCCCCAGTCGGAACAGGCTTTGTAATTAATTAGGTCCAAATTAATTGAGAAACGATTGAGAATGTCACTGCCTAAGTACAAAGTGGAGGGGACATCTTTCACAACCCAACAATTATGTTCTATGCTTTTGTCGCCAATGGAAATATTAAGCATGCACCTGCTAGGCAGGAGATGTTTTGAATTTGGAGTTTTCAGGCCCATTTCCCACTTGTAAACTTGCACATAAATGTATTTTAAATGACATTAAGGCACACAGTTTACAATGTATGCATGTGAGTTTCTTTAACATTGTCCATGGGCATGAGCTTATGATAGACAGAAACAAAGTTCACATTTTGACAGTCTGGCGAACATTTTGCAGAACATATTATTAGTTTAGAGGGAAAAATTACATGACATAATTTTTTTTTACACATGAAATGAACTCTGTTTCACTGCAGCTGCTGAACACAATTCTGGCATCCCATTGAGTGTTCTGTGGACAGCTGTTTCATGGAAATATTGGTGCAGCTCTCCATAGATTATGTCCACATGTGTTTTTGTTCCTTCATGAAAGACAGTTCGCATATTTAGATTTGTTAACATATTATGTCCACGTGTGTCTTTGTTCCTTCATGACAGCAGTTCGCATATTTTAGCCTCTTGAAGTTTTTAGGCCCCCTTTCTTTCCTTTTTACTTGTGTTTCATAGGCCTTATGTCCCACATTATTTCAGCGCAGGCCTTTCATTTCGGGGCATGCACACTAATAACTCTGGAATTTTGATTCATGGCATCCAGGGCTATTTCACCCCACAGTAGTTTGTCTCCCTTGGAATCGTCCTCTTGTGGTGCAGAGTGATGAACGCATGAGGCATTGTGCTCTGGCCTTTGCAATTTCAGTTGCTACAAATGTTCTGGATGCACTCATGGCATAGGGATGAGAGAACAGTCGTAACAGCTCTCTCCGGTGGTTTGTTTCCTTACCATGGCCATGTGTTTATACCACATGTTGTTTGAAATATGGGCTGAACCTGGCTGAAGTCTATGTCTGCAGTGCGTCTAAGTCTCTTTACTTCCTTAGCAGTGCTTATCACCTGCCCAGATATGGCTTCCGTGATGGCATGGATAGGGGTTACGTTAGTAGGAGTTAAAGCTTGGGCATGCAAAAATAACAGTCTTCGTAAAACAAGGAGGGTAAAGAGTTAGAGACAACAGAAGGCACAAAAACATTATCACAATAATTTGAATTACATTTCCCATTTTGTTATTATTGAACATTTTCTTGCGTTGCTGCAAAGGTCTGTAAATCTCACCTGAAGAGCCTAAATAAATGTGTAGTTATGAGGTTATTGTGTGCTAGGTTAAGTTCTACGTCTACAGTATTGGGCGGGAGCTGCATAGAACAATTGCTTCCATACTATACACATTCTCGAATCACTGAGTAAGTCAATGATTGGTGGGTCAAAGCGGGTCAACTGTGGGTAAGTGTGAGCTACATAAAGCAGAAAAGTGTGACAAAATCACGAAGAAATCATCCACTCTGTCTCTGAATCACGAATCTAATGAAATACTCCTGAAAGGACATATGTCGATTGAGGACCATATATCTTGGACAGTCTGTACTTTCTTGATGAACATCTATTGTAAGGAAAATATAATGTGCCTAATCTAGGTGTGCATATTGTCCTTCCTTAACTCTTTAGTCAAGGACCGGGTTAACCACGGCTGTGGTTCTTCTTCTATGTCTTGTTCTTCTTCTTGCATCAAATCGTCTTCATTTGAGCGGGGGGTTCTCACCTCGGCAGGGCTTAATGTCTACAATGTAGTTCCAAACCTTCTTACCTATCAGTTTAACTGCATGATCTGTGACCCTCTCTACAACATACGGCCCTTCGAACCTGGGCTTGTACCAAGGCCGGGCAAGGTTATGCTCTTTGACTTTTCTACCATGAATGCAGCAGCAGTCAGAGCTTGTTCGCATGGATAATGTCCTCTCCTCACTGGATCTAAACATCCACTATAACAGGCCAGTTGCTTGTGCCCTAGGGTAGTCTTTTGCATGAGTACCGCAGTCATCACTACTCAATTGGAGTGTGAGAACAAATGAAATTTATCATTGTTGTCTGGGATCCCTAACACTGGAGCTTCTCGAACACTTCTGTCATTTCATGTGACCATGGCAACTTGCCATCCCTTCTCTGTGCCTCTCTGAGTCTGCTTAACAAGAGTCTTGTATAAGTACTACAGTCAAACACCCAAGCTCTGCAATAATTGCAGATGCCCAAGAACTGTTGCATTTTTCTCACTGTCTTTGGCATCAGCGTTCTGCAGATTGCCTCCACCCTTTCTGCAATCACTTTTTGCCCATCCTGCGATATCAGTTGCCCGATATAGCACTTCCTTCTGGCAATATTGTAATTTTGCCTTGTTACCTTGTAACCTTTTTCTGCCAGAACTGTCAACAAGTACACAGAGTCATTTCGACACTGTTCCTCTGACTTGCTAAAAATCAAAATGTCATCCACATACTGTATGACGGTCCTCCCCATCTGTATGTTGCCAAGATCCATTTGGAGGACTCTATTGAAGAAAGAAGGTGACTCACAGTACCCGTGTAGTAATCGTGTGTGTTTCCACTTCTGGTTTCTATATAGAAACGAGGTCAAGTCTGTGACTCTTCATAGAGCGGTATAGAGAAGAATGCGTTCTTCAAGTCTTTTATCGTGAAGTGGGAAGCTTCCATTGGGATAATACAGAGTTGTCGCTGAATTAGGAACGTAGGCGAATTCTGCTTGAAAGATTTGGTTCAAGGGCCGCAAATCCTGAAAGAAATTACACAACCCCTTGGACACCTTTTTTTTACAGGGCACACCACAGTGTTACACTGCGATTCTGAGGGTACCAGAATGCCTTGCTTCACTAGCACGGTGGTCGTCTCATAAATACCTCTGCCTGCTTTCTTTAATAGGGGATACTGTCTCGCCCTTGGTAAAATAGCCCCTGGTTTAAGTTTTATCTTGACTGCCCCTATCCCTTTTAGTAGATCCTTGCCATAGGGGGCCACTGGTCCATAAAACGATGGGTACTCGCCCCAAGTCTTCCTCGAGAAATGGTGGCAGTGCTTTTCCCAACACGGCCATTCTCAGTGGCACTTCCCTGTAATGTATTCTCACCTAGTATGTAATGTGTATGTTAAACGCCACCTCGTGATCTGATCGATCGCCCTGAAATAGTTCCTCATCTGTCACGTCAGTCAACCTGTATCCTTCCCCCACTGCAATCACCATTCTCCGTGATCGTCCTGTGTCATCAGTCCCATGCAAACTATTCTCTTGTCTCTCACTATAACTGCCTTGAGTTCTATTGGGATCACCTTTCCTTCCTGTTCCTCTAAGGGAATCTGTGGTCTAAATAATAACTTGCTGGGTATGTGTAACAGCCTGCCCTGTATCCCTGGGAGCCATGCTATCAATACTTCAACTCCATATTGAAACAACTCAACATCTGTTGGAACCCCCCTCTGTACTGTCTGCCCGCAATATGCCTGGAGGAGCTCCCTCACGTTCATGTAATGAATTCCTGGTGGCGAGCACACTATGCCGTGGTCTGTGAATGAAATGGACATGATAAAAAAGCTCATTGTGTCTTTACCCTTTATGTTCACTGGTACTGTCAGGAATATAGCAGTGGCATGGTCAGGTTGTGTTTTCCTATGGAAAGTATAAGTTTGTCAGTCAAAAGGAACCAAAACCGTAGCCCCAGAGAATCCCTGCGCATTCATGGCAATGCCTGACATTAGGTAACTTTCAACCCCAATAAAGGAACAAGTCCCCCCGTATCCACGAGAAAGGAAAAATTCTTGTCACCAATTGGCACCCCTATATGTGATTTCTCATCCGGATTGGGTGTGACGGATATGATTGAACACATCAGGTATGTCTGTGGATTGTCCTATTGTGGGTATAATGACATTCCCATTCCTGTGAATGGATTGCCCCCTACAACAATCGCTCCCCCAGCTTTCGCATGGGAGTCAGCATTGTGGCGTCTGCATGTGTCGTGGTCATGACGTTCTGCTGTGCTGGTTGTGATGGCTGCATGTGTCCCTGTGTCTGCGATGCATGTGTCGTGGGCTGATGTAGCTGCATTTGCATGTCCTGTGTATGTGTCTGTCGCGGAGCATATGTCTGTGCTTGCATGTGATCCTGGGCATAATAGTCAGTCTGCTTTGTATGATATGTGGGTTAGTGCTGTAGTCCCCCATTCTGGTGCATTCCCCTCCTGTTCCTACACACTCGAGATATGTGACCCATTTGGCCACACATCTAACATTGTATGGGACACCTGTTGGTCTTTGCTGTCCCCCATGACCCCCCTCTTTTCCCAAACCCTCTCCCCGAGGTGCCCCTCCTCATCCCAGTGGCCACTGACTCCTATCCCCTCGCACTGCAAAGCCTTCCCCTACTATTTCCGGTCTGTTCTGCATATGCTGAGTAACTACTCCCTCCCCACTCATTAGCATTGTCCCTTCCATTGTGTACTTGAATAATTTCTTCTAAACTAACTTTGCGTCTTCCTGTTTTCTTTCCTCACGCCTCTTTCTCGCATTCTCTTGCATGAATCTACAATAGTGCACTATGGTTAGCTGAATTTCTGACCACGGCTTAGCCTCCATCCCCACTAGACTCTTAAGCTGCTTTTGCACCTGCACGGGGAATCCTTGGCAGAATATGTGGTCAAATAACCCACTGTTTTGTCCCATGGCTCGCTCGTCTCAAGACGCCATCGCTCTTGAATCTCTTGAATATATTGAAATGGGTCTTCATCCTACCTGGGTCTCGGGAGGATAGCTCAGGGGCAACGCTCTCATCTTGGAAGCAAGACGATGTGGTGCAACAAAGGTTAGTTTCCCGGGTTCGCGCTTAGAAACCTTGGGTATTAAGTGCATTATAAATAACCAATTACAATTACGCATTTTGCGTGCCATAATCACGCTTATATCTGAGGTGTCTGGGTATTGCACCCTTGAAGCTTGCCATAAGGCCGCTTGGCAGTTATTGAACGGTGCTGATGTTCTGTACAGTCACTCTGGGATACGGTGCCCTTTTCCATACATAATCTGCTATCTCCCCAAGAATGGCTGAAAGTAAACTTATCATGTCACCCACCACTAATGTCGCCGCTGTTGTCAGTCTTTCGAGCTCATGAATCCATTTCCATACAGCCCCAGCAGTCAACAAAGGTAGCTTGCATCTAAAACTGCCCTTGTCCATTTGCTGCCATGGAATATACTGAGGCTGCACACTACCCTACTCCAATAATGGGAACTGTGCCAGTCTCGTCCCTCTGCCCTGTCTCCCCAAGTCTTTAGTGGCGGTGAACGCCCTTGCCATCTCTGTTTCCATCCTGGCAGGGACCTGGGCCTCTGCGCATACGGAGTGATATCGTCTGCACTGCGTGATCTACCCTTAGGACGCAGCAGTTGCCATTCATTGCCCTCCTCTCCTCTGTCCATATCTTCTTCACCTCCCCATACTGTGTCTCTATTCGGGTTTGCTTCCCTGGAGGGGCGAGAGGGTCTTCTCTGTTCATGGTCCTCACTCCACTGTAGATCCTCGTCTGACACCATGGTCCCGATCCTATTATCACTGTCCCCTTCTCTCTCGTCCTCGAAGCTAAGCATCCCTAACATTGGGTCTTCCCGCTGCTTTCTCTTTGCTCAATCTGTAATATTGCATTCCCCCTACCCTTCTTTGTATCCCTTCCCCATCTTCATCATTTAAACATGCCAAGACCGCCTTCATCACGACCGCCTTCAAAGAGCGTCTCTCTCTGGTCTCGTCTCTGTCCCACTGGAATCTCTGCTCCTCTTCTTCCCTGCGTCGGCGTTCTTTAACGAGCTGCTCCACTTCTAAACTCTTTTTCTCTTTCTTTATTTGCAATTTCTTTTCCTATTCTTCTTCCGCTTTCCTCCTTGCTATGTCCTCTAGCTCTGTCTGTTTTCTTTTCTCGTTTTCTTCTTTTTCTTGTGCTTCTGCTAGCTCCCTCTCTTTCCGCAATCTTTCACTTTCCTCCTTCTCTTCCCTTTCCCTTCTATGTACTTCCTCTATTATCTCCGCCGATTCTTCAGCTTCCTCCTCCGCATCTTTACTACTCTGTAGTTCCTTACCCACATGAAACCAAAAAAAAGTGATGGGTGGAAGGTTCTGAATTAACCTGAACCACTGGCATTGCTCTGAGCAACGTTCCACACTACTGTTTTTAGCCTGTCTGCACCATTGCAAAAAGGGTCCAGCCATATGCAAATAAGTCAGTTACTGCCAAATGGGAGCAGCCCTGCCCAAACTGCTAGGCCATGTCCCCTCTGCATGGAAACACAAGCAACCCCAGACATGTTTCGGCCTTGTTGGGCCTCCTCAGTGAGGTGCAGCTTGGTTCCCTATGACGCAGAGAGCAAGGGACACACGTCTGGGCATACCCTCTCTCAAATAAGGAGACAAACTGAAAGCAAAAACGTGGTGGGTGGAAGGTTTTGAATTAATCTGAACCACTGGCATTGCTCTGGGCAGCCTTCCACACGACTTATTTTTAGCCTGTCCGCGCCATTGCAAAAGGGGCACAGCCATATGCAAATCAGTCAGGTACTGCCACCAATGGGAGCAGCCCTGCCGGAACTGCTAAGCCAGGTCCCCTCTGCATGGAAACACAAGCAACCCCAGGCATGTTTCTGCCTTGTTGGGCCTCCTCAATGAGGTGCAACTTGGTTCCCTATGGCGCAGTGAGCAAGGGACACACGTCTGGGCATACACTCCCCCTCACATAGGCAGACAAACTGAAATAAAAAAGTGATGGGTGGAAGGTATTGAATTAATCTGAACCACTGACATTGCTCTGGGCAACCTTCCACACAACTGTTTTTTAGCCCATCTGTGCCATTGCAAAAGGGGTCCAGCAATATGCAAATCAGTCAGGTACTACCACCAATGGGAGCAGCTCTGCCTGAGCTGCTAGGCCAGGTCCCCTCTGCATGGAAACGCAACCAACCTGAGGCATGTTTCGGCCTTATTGGGCCTCCTCAGTGAGGTGCAGCTTGGTTCCCTATGGTGCAGCGAACAAGGGACCCACGTCTGGGCATATCCTCTCTCACAAAGGGAGACAAACCGAAACCAGAAAAGTGATGGGTTGAAGGTTCTGAATTAATCTGAACCACTGGCATTGCTCTGGGCAACCTTCCACACCACAGTTTTTTAGCCCGTCTGTGCCATTGCAAAAGGGGTCCAGCCATATGCAAATCAGTCAGGTACTGCCACCAATGGGAGCAGCCCTGCCTGAACTGTTAGTCCAGGCCACCTCTGCATGGAAACACAAGCAATCCCAGACATGTTTCACCCTTGTTGGGCCTCATCCGTGAGGTGCAGCTTGGTTCCGTATGGCCCTGTCTCACCTGTGGCTTTCTGATCCAGTTTGAGCAATATCTGTCCACGTACCAATTCATTCGGGACTATCAATTCTTGGCCCTCACTAAGCCATGTCTTCCCCAAGTCATTCTCCTTTAGCTCCACTTGCATTTCGCTCAGCTCCTTACATTCGCTGCTGATATCTTGCGTTACTTTACTCACTTGCTTTGCGCAACTAAGTGTATCACTACCACTATACGCTACTAGTGCAAAATCTGCTTTTATCTCCTTTACGGGGTAAAATCCCTTACTTTCTGTTGCTGCATCTACGTCCATGGTTTGAGGAGGGGGAGCTGAAGAATATTCGCCTTCAATATCCGTTGACTCAGCATCCAAGGCCGCTGGATCGAGTCCCCTTCCTCGTCCTGAAACATTTTCCATTACTCTAATATGGCCAGTCGCTTCCTTAATTTGTTACCCTTATAGGCTGCATGTAAATAAGTGGTTAATCGGTATCACAAGGGCATTCCGTGCTTTATTTGCGTATTTTGTCTTGATACCATGGGAGGGACTTGCATTAGTGTTGGAGAGGTGTATCCCTCATTTCGTCATCTTATGTAGCACTTGTCAATACTTACTCGACCGCAAATTGGGATTTCGACACATCTAATTTTACCCTGCAATTTTGCAATTCACAATCTCAATACTGTCTCTCAAATACCATGTATCCAAATCAGTGAAATTAAATCTTTTCCTTAGCCTCTCCAGCTCACCATAATCATTGAAGGTGTGCTCTGCCCACCGCCCTGCACCCTAAAGGCTCCACCCAATGGCCCAACACTAGTTCTCAATCGACAGTCTAACCACTGAAATACACCACTTCCACTGCACCTCAAGTCCTATCAAACAACCTTGCTGGTGACTTCAAAATTAGAAAACCATCTTACATGATATAAGCTAGCTTCTCCAGCTAACACCTATGCAAAGGAAAACATACATAATCATCCATGAACCAAGCTAAATTGCCTAACTCACAGGGAAACCATTATTTTTGGGATTGTTTTCATTTTCAACGTTTTCTGATATGCAAGCTAAGCTGACCATCCAAACTGATCGCCTAAAGAACGGGTAATCCTTACACAGAACAAAAACCACAGTACAAAACATCAAGCAGAACATTTCCTTCCCCCCCACCTTTGGTATATAGCTGAGGCTATACTTACACTCTGCTGTTCGCTGAAGCCCCTCGGACACCGACTCGCCCACAACCTGCCACTCTGCCGTCCAGTCTGCTAGGCATCTGTCATGATGCCTACCCCCGGGCATCCGGATCGTGTCCATCAGCCCCAGGAGCAGGCATCCAGATACTCATTAAGACCCCAACAGCCCCGGCTGGGGGCTGTTTGGATTCAGTCCTGGCGCCTTAGGCGCCAGGCTCATCATAGAAAACAGTCCTGGCGCCATAGGCGCCAGGCTCATAAACTTTACTTACCTTATGTAGACCATGCTGCAAATGAGTCCAAGCCAACGTGAGGCCTGGATGGGACTATTTTATTACAGGGACTATTTTTCACTTGGGTGTGGTTCTGGGGAACTTATTACCTGGGACTACTTTGCAGGCTATTTAAACCACGCCCGAACAGCAGCCCATGCTTCGCGTTATTCTGCCACGCCCGCCTCGAATCCGGAGCTCCTAAACAAAAGGAAAAGAAAGGAGAAGAGGTTAGATCACGGGCATTATTTGATTCCTTACCTGATTCCGGACCCAGCACATCTCCGAGCCTGGAAAGGACATTATTTCAGCACCCGTCGCTTCGCCAGCAGCAGCGCCGCGTTATACTCACTAGTCCACTGCATCTTTCGACTCGGCGCTGCCTCCATCATTTTATTCGTCGAAATCCAGCACCTGGGAGGAAAACAAAAGGAATAACAAGGTGAGCCGAGAAAACCGACAAAGACAATCTCTTTGCCACCATAGGCTTACCTGCTTTACCACCGGAGGTATTATTCTTTAATTCGCCGCATCTTCCTATGCCGCACCTAAAAAGGGAGAGAAAACAGCAAGTTAAACTCATGCAACTTTTACCGGACAGTGTTTGGTAATACAGACTCTTACCTGAACGCCGTCAGCTGCCTCCAGGCAATATTCTTTTGGACCCAGCTGGAACCTAACGAGGGAATGGAACAAGAGTGAACATTGGACATATTGAACTCATTGAACTTTATAGAAACTGGAGTTAATATTCCTCCAGAACTCCTCCAGTACCTTCAACCCAGCGAAGTAACTGGTATCTACGCGCCCCTGCATGCCATGCAGGATGGAGAGCTCATCATTTAAAAACATAAGGTGAGATTACCAAAAGGGGATAACAGAGGTGATTAGTGGGGTGAACGAGAACTGTTAGGGGGCCATCACTAAAGTCCACGGGTGGCTAAATCCCTTTCTCCACTTGCAGGAGAATACTTCTACGAGTCCAGCAGACAAGATTAGGCGGGCCAGTCCAGACTGTCATCTCTTCACTACGCATCACGTTGGTGGAGACCGCAGCTGTCCGGGTCCGATCGACGCCCCTGTGGGAACCAGGTGAGCGTAACAGAACGCAAAGCCTATCTACAAATCCCCACCCGGGCATAATGGAGACCTCAGAAATCGACCAACTAGCCCAATTGTTAGGAGAATTTAGGGCAGAAGTGCACTCCGCGCGCCAAGAAACTAATGCCCTCAGGAGAGAACTGATTGTGTCAAAGGAGCGCACTGATGATCTTGCCAGACAACTGTTGCAAAACCAAGCCGGCAAACATCACTACCTGGACTTGGGGGGAATTCAACCCCTGTTTCATCGAGCAGCCCTGTGCAAGTGGTTCTACCAGTGAGCATTCCTTTAGCTCCACCCGAACGCTTTGCTGGGGACCCGAAAAGGTTCGCCGTGTTCATGAACCAATGCCGCTTGCACTTTTTATGCAGACCAGGAGCTTTTCCAAACGACCAAGCCAAAGTAGCCTTTGTACTGTCATACCTTAGTGGCAGCGCAGCGGATTGGTCAATTCCATTAGTCAACCAGGATGACCCTCTTCTTCGGGATTTTCAGGGTTTTCAATTGAGCATGGAAAGATTATTCGCCAGACATTCACAGGGTCAGGCCCTGGATAACGAACTTCTATCCCTTCGACAAGGAAACCAGGACCTGCTAACTTATATTGCAACCTTCAATAGGCTGGTGGTGGAAACCGGATGGCCAGAGGTAAAGCGAATTACATTATTTCATCGTGGACTTCGGGGTGAACTCAAAGATGTTTTGGCCCAAGTTGTGAACCATCCTCAGGATTGCGCAGAATATATAGACTTAGTGGTCCAGCTAGACCACCGACTTCAGAATAGAAAAGATGATCGAGCTAAGTTCGAGAATCGGGTATTGGTTAAACCCAATGTTACTCCCAAAGGAACAGATGCATCAGAACCAATGCAGATCGGGGGGGTTAAGGGACCCTTAACTCAAAAAGAAAGAGAAAGGAGACGACAGATGCAGTTGTGTCTGTACTGCGGGGCCTCAGGACATTTTCTACGGGATTGCCCTATAAAACCATCCAAGAAAGTAGTCGCAATTGCTGATAGAAATCAAACAGAGCCTGATTCGGGAAACGACCACGCCCGACAAGCGTAGAGGTCCGCTTGCCGAGCTTAAAGAAGGACACTCAGACCTCGCACCTAATCATACCAATAGTCCTTATTGATCCAAGGCAGCCATCACGTGTGCACGCAGTTAGGGCATACATTGATAGCGGGGCCGTAGGAAACTATGTGGACCGCGAATTGGCTTCTAGGATGAATCTACCTCTCTGCAAAAAGACCACTTCGGATGTTATCACCACAGTCGATGGAACTGAAATTGCCTCTGGGCCTGTAACTCATTCCACCACAGAGATGACACTGTTGGGTCAAGATGGGCATCGAGAGACTATTGTGTTTGACTTGATCAAAGCCCCGCAGTTCCAAATAATACTGGGGATACCTTGGTTGGAAACACATAGGAGGTCATTACAACCTTGGTGCTAAGTGCACCAACTTTACCACCATGGTGTAAACTACGTTTACACCATGGTGGATGGCGGATTTACCGCCCCATTCCAAGGTGAGTGGGGCGGTAAATCCCCATTTCCCATTTTCCCTTCCCCATTCCCATTTTTGCCCCATAGGGCATAATGGGAGTGGGGAAGGCGCTAATTACGCCGCCGTAAATTACGGCGGCGTAATTAGCACCATGGCGGGTTAGCGCCATGGACTTTAACGCCTGCCAAAAGCAGGCGTTAAAGTGGGAATCCGGCGTTAAGGGTTAACGCCGTCCTTAACCCTTAACGCCGGGGTTGTAATGACCTCCATAATCCTTGTATTGATTGGCGAGAGAAGAGAGTAACCTTCCCGGAGTGTGCACACACCTGTTACCCGGAAAAAACCTTGAACAAAAGCCTGGCCACAGTCGCTAATCCAGTCATGCAGTTACCTAAGGAATATCAAGAATTCCAGGATGTTTTCCAAAAAGAACAGGCAAACACCTTACCACCTCATAGATCATACGATTGTCAAATCGACCTCATACCCGGTGCACAACCTCCACGCAGTAGAATCTACGCCCTTACGGAACCCGAAAAACATCACCTACGACAATACTTGGACCAATACCTTGCTAATGGCTTCATTCGTCCATCTAAGTCCCCTGCATCTTCAGCTTTATTCTTCGTGCCCAAAAAGGAAGGTGACCTCAGAACGTGCATAGACTACTGCGCATTAAACCAGATCACGGTGAAGAACCGATATCCATTGCCTCTGATCCCCGAACTACTAGACCAAGTAAAGGATGCTTGCATCTACACTAAATTAGATCTCCGAGGGGCATATCATCTGGTACGTGTAAAGAAGGGCGACGAATGGAAGACCGCTTTTCGCACCAAGTACGGATTATTTGAATATCAGGTGATGCAATGCACCAGCAGCCTTGAAGTATTTTACGAACGATGTCCTTCATGAACTCATTGACGTCTGTGTTGTCATATATATAGACAATATTCTAGTGCACTCCTCCTCAGAATCAGACCATATTAAGCACGTTTGTGCAGTCCTTGAGAAACTACGCCAGTACAAGTTGTGTGCAAAATTGGAAAAATGTGTTTTTCATGCTACAGAAGTTGAATTCCTTGGATTTATCCTGACTCCAAAAGGAGTCCGAATGGACTCTCGAAAGGTGGACGCAATTCTCAAGTGGCTATCACCCAGTTTGGTTAAAGGGGTGCAAAGCATGCTTGGGTTTGCTAATTTCTACCGCAGATTTATTCCTGACTTCTTATATGTTTTACACCCCATCACAGCACCTGTCTTAAAGCATCCACGCCCCGAGCTCCCATACATAGTTGAAACCGATGCATCCAGTTTAGCCATGGGGGCTGTCCTGTCCCAGAAGGATCCAGAAACCGGTCAACTTCATCCAGTAGCATTTTGGTCCAAAACATTCTCGGCCCCCGAATTAAACTATGCGGTTACTGATAAAGAGTTGTTAGCCATCAAATCCACCTTCAAGGCTTGGCGGCATTATCTTCTCGGTGCCAGGCATACCATTACTGTAATCACCGATCACAGGAACTTGCAGTATTTAAAAACAGCCAAGGCCCAATCATCGCGTCAACTTCGATGGGCCTTATTCCTTGCCGAATTCAATTTCGTGATCACTTATCAACCAGGCTGTAAGAATGGTAAGGCAGACTCTTTGTCCCGAATCGGGTTGGGAGAAGCATATTCGAACCCGGAACCGGGTCCTATAATTCCTAAACAAAGAATCCTTGGGATAACTATTCTACAGACCTTAGAAGATATTCATTTAAAGATCCAACAACTTTTTGATTCAGCAGCCCTGCAGGACTGGGTTAAAAAGGGCCAAGATTATTCAGTTGTCAATGACCTACCTTACCATCAAGGGCATCTATTTCTACCACACAAGGAACTACAAGAACAAGTCATCTCCAATTACCATGAAGCTCTGATGGAAGGGCACCCAGGTATTGCAAAAACTGAAGCTAAAATTAAAAGACAATTCTGGTGGCCCACCTGGCGAAAAGATGTAAAGTCATTTGTACTGTCTTGTGGCATCTGCGCCCAGAACAAAAGTCAAAAGAAGAAACCAGCTGGTCTTTTACAACCTTTAGATATTCTACCCGCACCTTGGAACACTTTGTCTTTAGACTTTATTACAGTTCTACCGCCATGTAATGGATTCAACACCATTCTAGTTATTGTGGATCTTTTTTCCAAGATGGCCCACTTCATTCCTTTTACAAGGATTACCTTCTGCTTCAATCTTGGCCAAGGAATTTCTCAAAAATATTGTTCGAATACATGGATTTCCTTCCGTATTGTTCTCTGACCGAGGTAGTCAGTTCATTTCGCAATGTTGGCAGAAGTGTTGTCAATTGGCACAAATCGACGTAAGGTTATCAACCAGTCACCATCCCCAAACCGATGGTCAGACGGAGAGAACCAACCAGACTCTTGAACAATACCTACTTTGTATGCTCCACCAAACCGAAAGTAATTGGAAGGACATTTTATGGATTTCTGAATACGCATACAACAACTCTGTACATTCAGGAACCGGACAAAGCCCCTTTTATACCATATATGGACATCATCCTCGAACCTCAGAACTCGATTCGCCTAAGCATTTAGAAATGCCGACAGTAACTCATCTGCATTCTACTATTACACAAGCCTTTGAAGAGGCAACAAAACATTTGAAACAAGCAAAAGAGAAATACAAGAAAAATGCTGATCAACATAGAAGTGAGACCCCACCATATCGAATCGGAGACCAAGTTTGGCTGGCTACAAGACACCTCTGAAAGGAACTCAGACTTTTAATCCTAGATATTTGGGACCTTACACCATTAAGGCCATTATCAACCCGGTGGCCGTCAAATTAGAACTACCCTCTAATATGCGGATTCATCCTGTCTTTCATGTTTCACTTCTAAAACCAGTTCAACCCAGGACAGGATTAACCAAACCCCCTGACCCCAACCTAATAGATGGAGAACCTGAATTCGAGGTAAAAAACATCCTGGACTCTAAAATGGTAAAATCAAGACTTTTTTATTTAATCGACTGGAAGGGTTACGGACCACAAGAAAGGTCATGGGAACCTAGTGACCACGTTCATGCTCCACCATTGGTGAAAAAATTCCATCGGGACTTCCCAGACAAGCCAGGGCCAAGGGGAAGAACAACTTTAGGAGGGGCCTTGGGGGGGAGTGCTGTCATGATGCCTACCCCCGGGCATCCGGATCGTGTCCATCAGCCACAGGAGCAGGCATCCAGATACTCATTAAAACCCCAACAGCCCCATAGGCGCCAGGCTCATAAACTTTACTTACCTTATGCAGACCATGCTGCAAATGAGTCCAAGCCAACGTGAACCCTGGATGGGACTATTTTATTACAGCGACTATTTTTCACTTGGGTGTGGTTCTGGGGAACTTCTTACCTGGGACTACTTTGCAGGCTATTTAAACCACGCCCGAACAGCAGCCCATGCTTCACGTTATTCTGCATCCAGCAGCGTGAAGCTCACCGTGTCTGCAAGTCAGCATCCAGTCTTCTGCCACGCCCGCCTCGAATCCGGAGCTCCTAGACAAAAGGAAAAGAAAGGAGAAGAGGTTAGATCACGGACATTATTTGATTCCTTACCTGATTCCGGACCCAGCACATCTCCGAGCCTGCAAAGGACATTATTTCAGCACGCGTCGCTTCGCCAGCAGCAGCGCCGCATTATACTCACTAGTCCACCGCATCTTTCGACTCGGCGCTGCCTCCATCATTTTCTTCGTCGAAATCCAGCACCTGGGTGGAAAACAAAAGGAATAACAAGGTGAGACGAGAAAACCGACAAAGACAGTCTCTTTGCCACCATAGGCTTACCTGCTTTACCACCGGAGGTATTATTCTTTAATTCGCCGCATCTTCCTATGCCGCACCTAAAGAGGGAAAGAAAACAGCAAGTTAAACTCATGCAACTTTTACCGGACAGTGTTTGGTAATACAGACTCTTACCTGAACGCCATCAGCTGCCTCCAGGCGATATTCTTTTGGACCCAGCTGCAACCTAATGAGGGAATGGAACCAGAGTGAACATCGGACTTTTTGAACTCTTTGAACTTTATAGACACTGGAGTTAATATTCCTCCGGAACTCCTCCAGTACCTTCAACCCAGTGAAGTAACTGGTATCTACGCGCCCCTGCATGCCATGCAGGATGGAGAGCTCATCATTTAAAAACATAAGGTGAGATTACCAAAAGGGGATATCGGAGGTGATTAGTGGGGAGAACGAGAACTGTTGGGGGGCCATCACTAAAGTCCACGGGTGGCTAAATCCCTTTCTCCACTTGCAGGAGAATACTTCTACGAGTCCAGCAGACAAGATTAGGCGGGCCAGTCCAGACTATCATCTCTTCACTACGCATCACGTTGGTGGAGACCGCAGCTGTCTGGGTCCAATCGATGCCCCTGTGGGAACCAGGTGAGCGTAACAGCATCCCATGGGAAGCGGGGCAGGAATGTCCTCCAAAGGCGGCTCCTGTACACCTCTTCTCTTTTTGGCCACACATGGTTTTAGGTGTCAGTTTCTGCGGGTCGCTGTGCCACCCCTCGGGCATGTGACAGGATGAGGCGGCTTACTGCCTAAAGGTCTTAGCGACCATCCTCTGCCACCACTTGTTGGAGAGTAACAGGGGCTCTATAGCAGTTACCCCAATTACCAGCAGAGAGACACTATGGCACATCAAAAACTCCCCACCGCAAGAACAAAAGACTCATCCATGGTGCAAAGTTTACTGTCTTTATTATCTAATAAATGACAGGGATCACACTAGAAAAACATGAATTCTCCAGGGTTCTTATCGTCTAAGCGTGTGTCAGCCAGTTTTATCCAGGTGTGATGACACAAAAGCAAGTTCCGTCCCCGAAACCTATTGGGCATTCACATTGGTCAGTTTAGGCAAACTATGTATGTGTCCTATAGGGTTTAATTCTACTATTAACTCTCCATGCTTCAATCTACAATGTTGCAGGGTCGCATGAAGACCACTGGCTCCTGCAACATATTATATCTTCACATGAAAGGTGATTCTGGATTGGGTAGAGTGGGGCCTCCAAGCCCTGGGACCCTGGACAATTACCAGGCTGAGTGTACCTTCTCAAGGCA
Source organism: Ambystoma mexicanum (assembly GCF_040938575.1). NCBI lineage: Eukaryota > Metazoa > Chordata > Amphibia > Caudata > Ambystomatidae > Ambystoma > Ambystoma mexicanum. The sequence continues at coordinate 522,649,932 of NC_090940.1, forward strand.
ATAAGAATGAACATGGAGGGTCTGTGTGTTCCCTAATGTTGCCATCTCTGATCACCTAAGCCTGGTAAGGTGCATTCAGTTGGCAGTTTATGTGCAACACTTGTATCTTTCCACCTCTGATTTAGTGAGACAGCTTCTCTCTGTCCACCTCGATTGAATGGGCATTGTCTCATTCTGCTTGGTCACGTGTGTTGAGACCCCGAAATGGAGCTCTCTTGCCTGCAATTATGAGGATATTAGTCTGAATTTCTCGCAGGTGGCATATCATCTTGGTAACCAGGAACTTTCCGTCTCCACTCGTCCATGGCTGGGTGCATCATTTCTGATTGCCTATGGCTGCAGTGATCATGCAAGCCCTTCCATGCACTCGAAGCCTGTCTCCCCTGCCTCACTCATTCCAGTGGGTATGTGGCTTACATATTTGTCCTTATGGCTTTTCCATGTTAGTGGCAGTCAAGCACACGCAAGCTCGGTATATGTATATATTAGCATCTTGCTGTTCAGCTTTGATGAAGAGTGTGACTAAATAGAGATATGTATGTGTGTCTGTCATCTACCTGCGTGAGTCATAAGCACATATTTCGTGTCTGTATGCAATAAATGAATGCATGTTCGTGTAACAGTGAATGGATGGCTATGTACTTCATGTCTAAGTGCAGCTACGATGTGATGTCAGTGATGATGCCATTAATTTCTTGATTTTCTGTCAGTCAACTTGTTCAATTGATGGCATCTCCATCTCCTTCAGATCATCGACTGGGTATGGCCTGAATGGCTGTCTGAGAGAGTAACATTTCTCACATTAGTGATACATTGACAATGCCAGTGAAGGACCTAAGAGTGAGGTGCATCTTCGGGCTGAAAGTTATGTGGTAGTCATGAAGACCATACTTGGTCCTCTGTCTTCAGCGTCATTTCAGTTTTGTGGAAACTAATTCACCTTCAAGGCTTGCTATATGGAGTTCCCTGAGCACTCAAAATGTTACCAGTTTAAATCACAGATTTGTAAAAATGCATATGGCAGATAGGAATTCAACAGAATTTAAATAGGAATTGACACAGTTTTAGTCTCCAAACAAGACATACATCACACAAGCAGTGTTGGATACATGAAGTCTCACTTTTGCAAAGCACTTCTCCCCCAGCACCAAAAATCCAAGCATCAATGACATGCAGTAACCTTTTGTTCAAATGCCAGGCCAGGTGTAGAGAGTGGGGAAAGTTTAGGAATTTCGTTTTGCAGACCCCACCTCACTTAAAGGCCTGTGTTGGGGACATTGGACAGTAAAATGGGGATGATTAAGAATTTTTTTTTTTCTGACCTCCCTCCACTTAAAGGCCTGTGTTGGAGAAGTTGAGATGTTTAGAATTTTGCTTTGCCAACCCCTGACCCCCTCACTTAAAGGCCCGTTTTGGGAAGGTTGGGCAGTAAAATGGGGATGATTATGAATTTTGGTTTTACAGACCCCTTCACTTAAAGGCCTGTGTTGGGGAAGTTGGACATTTTAACATTTCCTTTTTGTGTGGGACCGAGGGCAACCCTTGTTTAAATACAATGGGCTTCATTACAAGTTTGCCGGTCCGGGAACTACGGTAACGGTGAGCTTGCCGTCCCGGGAGGATAGCTCAGTGGCAACATGCTCGCCTTGGAAACAAGACGACACGAAGCAGCACAGGTTCGATCCCCGTGTCCACGCATAGAAACCTCTGGGTATTAAGCGCATTATAAATACGCAACTAAGAGACATATTCCTGTAACAGCGCCTCAATGCCCCCGGCTGTGTGAGCTCTTCAAAAAAACGCTAATAAATACCATAGTTCCCGGACCGGCAAACTGCAAGTTGTGCTTGAGGGTGCCTTTCTGGGACGTAATGACCCGGTAATTGCCCATTTCTGGGCGCCGGAGAAAATAAAATACCAGCGGCAGCTGTGGCTGTATTACAGGCTTCATTCAGCCTCCTTATGAGGCCCAATGCTGAAAGAGTGGTGACAATTGGGAATTTCGTTTTTTAGATGAGAATACCTTTTATTTAAAAAAAACAGCATTGGGAAGGGGTTTCATTGGGAATGTTCATTTTAGGGACAGGTATCTTTTGGTTTGAAAGGCAAGTTTTGGGGATGCTGACCAGTATCCATTTGTCTTGGTGGCAAGTATATATTTTGTTTAAAACAAGTTTGGATAGGGGTTCAGTTGGGAATTTTCATTTTAGGAACGGATACCCCTTCTCATTAGAGAAGTCTGGGCAGAACAGGAAAATCAAGGCACCCCAATTACTTTAATTGACTATCTTGTATCTCCCCGCTAGAAGAGAGGGTGAAAGTTTCAAATTCTTCCAAGCTCCCCCCTGCGTCAATACATTTGGAAGTTAATTAAATTAATATAGAATCAAATATGCTAACGGTCTACACAATTATACCCCCCCACCCATGAATGTAACACAACCCACTATGGGAGGGAATGGGTTAATTAAATAGATCCCCATGATGACATTTGGTTGGACACTCTACGTACTTTTGGACATCTCTGGGTTCTGCACTCAGGGATACTGAGCAGGACTTCGCTATTAGGGAAAAACAGGAATCGGGCCAGCTCTTCGGTCAATTGGGTTCCACAGAAATTCTCTCGTTATGGCTTCAGTGAAGAATCACAGCCTCTGTTTTCCAGTCTCCCCAGTAATAGATAGCTCCAGCCTGCTTGCAAGATCTCCACTCAGATGCCATTTCAGCAGATGTCCTTTGATGATTTTGGGCAGCTGTCTGTTGGTAATTTTTTTGCAGCTCTTCCCTTGTAATTTTTAGCAGCTCTCCACTCTCTAAGGATGTGCCAGCTTATTATCTCGCAACCAGGATTGGACAGTTACATTTATAACCACCCCCAAGTCCAGCCTCGCTCTAAGGATTGGTTTAGGAGTCTAGTACAGAAATAGTGTAACTCCCATTTGAAATTCCCCCTTTTTTTCATGTCAACTTTTTGGCAATAAGTACCTGAATGGCAATGATTAGTAATTTATATATATTCAGCTTCAGCTAATCATGGGGGATTAAATAAAATGACAGCCCTGTTTACCCCATGTTGGACAAGTGCGTGGCAATTTTTTGCTTTTCATACAAAAATTATAATAGTTAAAAACATGAAATTTACTCTCCAGATACTATCCAGTCTATTGGGGAGCAATGCTGACACTGTCTGCAATAAATCCTCTAGCCCTTTGTACTTTAAATGTTAATGGGCTGCTGGTTGTAAATAGTTGTAATGCATTGGCCACACAGAGATCTCCTATTGCAGATACGGAGCCAGTCTGGCCCTGTGAGGTAATAAGGCCACGCTGACATCTGGCACTTTGTCCTGTTATCTGAAGGTGACCTCATTTTGGTCTCAAAACCTATTTTTTGATATTTTCCCCATTTAGGGCTGGCAGTCTATCGCAGTTGTAAATAGCTGGTATGCATGAGCTTCAAAGGGACCCCAATTCCAGACCAGAAGGCCTGCAGGGAAGGAAGTCCTTAGCAAATTCTGCCCAACAACAATAAGTACATTTTTCTGTGTTTAAGCATGATCACATATTATCTGGAACAAAGCAGCCTTTTCAATTGAGGCCTTTATTTCCCAATGCTGCCTCTTACTTATTTAAGCAGGTTGCATCATTCTGTTTTGGTGAATTGTATTTTCGAATCAAGGTATTTGCTTTGTATTGCACTTCCAGTATTTGTCTTACTGTGGCAAAACTTAAAGTGAAAGGCTTCTGTATTGGAAGATATGCCTTATTCGCTTTAAATGAAAATGTTGCTTGGTTTAAACTCTCAGATGTGAGGCCCAGTTTCTCTTGCTTTTCGGTGTACACAGCATTTCAATGTGTGGCAGTTTCAGTGACAATGCAGCCTTCATCTCTCAGCCAGCAATGTGATGTGCCTTTCCAATCTGCACTCTGATTATACTTTTCAGCATTCTCTTGGTTTCAACTGCTGAAAGGCACACACTTTCCTTAATCCACTGCTCCTTGTGTCATCTTCAGCAAGACACGTATATTCATTCACCAGGCCCTTTCACTGTATTCCAGTATTTAGGCCTGTCATTTTCTTTAGAGTGCCTTGCCAGTAGATGCAATGCCTCTCGCAGCAGGGTCCTAATTGGCCTTTCAGTTAATGTCATTTGAGGCTGTCATTTAACCCCATGGTAAAGTTGGCGGTAGCTCTGTTCCTGGCAACCTTAGCACTGTGCCAAATTACGGGTTTGGGCATGTAGTGAAGGATTTGCTGCCAGGAAAATCCTGGAGGTAAATCCTCCAACACACCGCTGAGAAATTGGCAGAATCGGCAGAATTACCGCTGCTGAAATTCTGCTCCGGTAATTCTGCCAAAAAAAAGCCCCATTGGGTCCAACGGACTCAAAATAAATGGGGAATTACACCGCCACCACCACTTGTAATTTGATGGAAATTCCGCCAGACCAAGTGGCGGTAACAGTAATTTGTTTGGGGAGTATTCCGGCAGATTTACCGCTGGGATACTGCCCAACTCGTAATGAGGCCATATTTCTTCTCTATGGCCAGTATCAACTCTGCAACAATTAGAACCAAAGACCATATGCCACTGCCATGACCCATGCTACTTTTTTCCTACCCAGTTTCATTTCCACTTTAGTTTCTATTGAAGACTCCCTGCTGAAGCATAGCCACACTCACTGTTATGATACCTTGCAAACTATTAGCACCTTGGAAAGCATACACGGGTGCTATAAACAATCAATGCCTCTGTGGGGGGCATTAATAGGTCTGGTAATGCCCCCCGTAATGCCCAATCCAGGGGTGTATTCAGTGGTCAAATTGTAAACAAAAGGAGTGGAACTAGGTTCCTCTCTCCCGCACCCTTCTACTCCCACACCAGTCGCCCGCCACCCCTAACTCCCCAGCCACCCCATGCTCGCAATGCAAACACAAAGCCTTATTTTTCTGCGCTGCACCCCACACTGCTGTGTTTACACTACTCTTCAGGCAGACGAGAACACAACGAAAGAAAATGCAACATTTAAATAACAACCATTAGTTGGTCATTGTCCCCCGCATCATGCAGCTTTAAGATGCCTCCCCCTTCCAATCAGCCACCACTCCCACCTCTTAAGGGACACGCCTAGGGATATTGCCACACACATCTGCCCTTTACCTGTACAGACACTGGCCCTCATTAGGAGGTTGGAGGTAACCATGCCAGATTTAGCGGCATGGTTGCCTCCTTACCGCATACCGGGCCCGGGTTCCTCAAATGAGGATTTACCGGGCCATGCCAACCTTGGCAGACCCGGTAATTCCTTGTCCGAGGAACCCAGACCCGGTCCATCCCCATTTCCATTTGAGCCCTGATAGGGCTCAATGGGAATGGGGAAGGAGCTAACAATGGACCCGTTTATAACGGACCCGTTGTTAGCTCCCTGGTCTCCTCGCGGGACCCGGTAAGGACACCTGGTTTTACCAGGCACCCATTACGGGTCCCGCGAGGAGACCTCGTAATAGGGAGGAATGGGTTTACTGGCATTACCGGTGCCGGTAAACCCATTCCGCCAACCTCCAAATGAGGGCCACTGTGTCTTCAGCAATCCATGATTAATTGCAGATGGCACATGTCAGTGCAGAGAACTGGGCTTTGTGACTGCTTGACAATGAGCGTTATGTCCCAGGCAGTCTATACAAAGGAACAACAGCAACCCAGCACCTGCAAGATAGCTCAGCATGGTGTGCCACTGGAGTGTTACTCGCACAACCCAGGAACCAGTAGGGAAGAAATTACTAAACACATAAATAATGGTGTCCATCACTGCCACTCTGGGACGGTGCTCTGGGTTAAATAAAGTAAGGGAACGATCACTGATTTCACAAAAAAGTAAGGGAGCTTAGTACCCTTTGACCTGTGAGTTTATTGCGCTTAGGAACTCAGATAAATGCTGTTAGTGTAGTGCAGGTGAGATATGACGGAGATCAAAATAGTGGGAGTCTAGCAGGAGTCAGCAGTGTGGCGTAGCAGCCACTTGAGCTTATTTGGGTGGAAATCCACCGTTCTGACCACCTCTGCATTCTGGCAGCTTATTATATTTGCACAAAAAGGTCTGGGAGCCCCTCTATTGAGAACGTACATGGCCAAAGAACCTGTTCTATGGGAAGGTGCCCACATGGGAGGGTCTACAACCACGTTTAGTTCACTGTGGCTTTCACAGAGGAGAAATAACCATTTGCATATCAGTATTTGTCCTACCCACAAGAGCAGACCAGCACTGAAATGCTAGGCAATTATCCTCTGAACAATACAGTACCAACAGCAACCCAGATACAGTTTATTATATTTAGGTCATTGGTGGTGTGTTACTATCACCCAATGAGGCAATAATATTTACATGAGAATGAGTTGACATAGAGATAAAAGTGTACCACCACAGATGAGGTCCTTTTAAAATGAAGAAAAAGTGGCTCAAACTTTTGAAGAGCCTTACCTCCTCTGTAGGAGTATCTTAAATAATTATAAGTGCTTATGGTGGTTTTATTGGGCCATTTTTGGCTGCACGTGACATATAATGGTAGCACGTTTGAGACTCTAACATGCTGTATGATGGATTGTCCAACATCTGATGACATTGTTGAGGTGTTTGAGGCTGAGATTGGTATGTTATGTTATCTTGCATTTGTATAGTACCTCCTGCTGTAGGTTATAGTTTCGGAGTGCTTTGCCTGCCAGAGAGGTAAAGGAGGAGTATAGTATGTAGAACATGCAGTAGTGGTAGGGAACAGCAAAGTCAGTTAGATAGTTGGGGGAGGGAGAAGGATAGATAAGATGTTCAGGAAGGCATGAGAAGGAAAGGGCAGAGGAACTATGTGTACAATTGGACCAGATTTATCGTGGGACTCAACTGTATTCTATGGGGTGCAGCACCGAAAGGAGAGATAGCTAGAAGGCTTCTCGCCATACCAGGCTTATGTTTGGAATTTACTCAGCTCATTGTGAGACTGTTGTATGTTGAAGCCATGCCCAAGAAAACACAAATGGCACAGTCCTTGTACTTACTTCCCATAGCCCCCAAAAACCCGTGAGAGGGGTTGTATGTCAGAAATCCAAATTTGACAAGTTTGCATAAACTCGCTGAAAAGTGAGGAAAACAAAAATCTTTTTGGTTTCCTCATTTATGTCATGGTTGCCACAAGAATTTTGTTTATACTTAACCAAAACACTGGGCATGTGCTTCTGGACAAAGTGCACAAAGCCTATCCTTGACTGGGCAGTCAGGGATAACATTTGGGGTAGCCAGGGGTCACAACTGCGACCCGTGAGATCTCCCTTGCTACCCTAAAAAAATATATACATATATATATATATATGTTTTTTTTAAAAAAAAAATAAGATTAGCTGTGGCCAGTACCATGTGGCTCTTTGTTTCTGGAGTGGATGGATTTCTTGCTCAGGCCTCTTCAAAAAATTGGGGTTCCAAAGTGTAACACTTTCAACAGTGACTCTAAATAAGAAAGACTAGGAGTAACAAATAATGTGTCTTTCTGGAATTGTATACAATAATTGCTAGAGTCATTAAAGGCTTAATTCAGGCATACTTCAGGGTGTGAGTCACTGATTTAGTCTGTTCTTAAGCAACTCAACTCAGCCTTTCATCCTTCTGAGGTAGCTAAATGAGTACCAACACGGGTTGGGTGATATTGTATCTATATTTGTTCTATATAAAGTGCTTAAGTGTAGGTGCTCTATAATAAAAGATCATTATCATTTGGCCTTGGACGTCTGCTTGCATTCACAGTGATTTTGTAATAAGGGCCTATACACACTGATATTAACCATGCATATGGTGATCGATTCTTGTATGGAATGTATATAACATTATAATAATAATAATAATAATAATAATAATAATAATAATAATAATAATAATAATAATAATAATATTGATATTGTAACCATATTTTTCATATTGATATTGTAACCATATTTTTCATAGTGTACTTAGGAACAATGCTGTGTGATGCCACTTCCTGTTTTGTCAAGGGGTGAATGGTGGTGTCCCATTGCTTCCCGTGATGTCACTTCGGGGTGGGGTCAAGTGACATCCCTTCCTGTGATGTCATCAGAGGTCATGGGCTGTGTGATGTCACTTCCGCTACTACTGGCATGTTGGTGAAATGGCGTCCGTGTGCGCAGTGGTCAGACTTTTGTGCCTTCCACAGAGTCATGCTGAGCCTGGGCCAGTTGAAACCATGCCTAAGAAAACAGAAGGCGGTAGCACCTGTGAGGCTAGCTATCCTAACAGAGACTTTCACTGCATATGATGCAGTTATTGGGGCTTTATGGTGGCAGCACCTGCAAGGCTATACTTTACACACGGGGATTTAGCAGCCATATGACAGCCGGCATCCGATGGCAGCACCTGTGAGGTGAACCCTTACATAGGATGACGTTGCTATGTGACGGCATTATTGGGGCATTTGAGGCTGCACTTGGCATGTGATCGGAATGCCTGCTAGTGCGATGGTGCACTTGACATGTAGTAACTATAGCGGTCATATGATGGTATTATTAGTCACATGGCGCTGAACGAACCTTGTTGGCTTTGCTAATACTAATGGATCTTCCATGCCCACTGACCTACTGTGGAATCACGCACGTTTTGAAAGGGTCAGTTGTTTCCCATTTCCTATGGCCAAAGCAGATTGGTGTTTAGACATCCGTTTCCCTGGCCAGGACCCAGTCCTGTACATGCGGCAAGGAACCAGGGACCAGGTGGTGCGACTTGAGGATAGTGGGGAGTTTAACAGTCACAAGGAATAGAACGGTCTGCGCATCCGTTGGCGCCCGAGCAGGGCCAATGTTTGATACAATGAGACAAGTGCTGCGCATGAGCTTCTCTGGGCTGGTTGCGGCAAGCATTACAAACAGATGTTGGCTGTGCTCTGCGTGAGGTTCCCCCAGATGTACATACGCGTCTGTTTCCCATTCTGCTACTGTCCAGAACGTGATGAGGATGTATGTCTTTCGAGCTCGGAGGAATGAAGTTGCTGGGCTTTCTGCCAAGAACGTCCAGAATGAAGCAATGTGTGTGCAGAAACTTTGTTTGACTCGTGCAGCTTTTAGCAAAACACCCAGTACACCAGGAACAGCATCCACATTCCGCCAGTCAATCAACACATTCGGATTTGAGAAATGCGCATGTACGTAAGTGTGCACACACATTCTTTAAAGTGCTAGGCAGATCCGGACTGAAAAGGCAACTGAACATAATGTGGGTCGCGGGGGGAGGGAAAAACAAGAAATACGCCTGCAGCTCCTTCTTAATTGTCCATGTCAGTTAGAGAAATGCTTACTTTTGACCTGCTGTCTCCCTCGGTTGGGGCCGCATATCCCACACATGAAGCGTCTGGTATTGGGAGGACACCGCGGGCACTTTCATCTGTTCTCTAAAGCGTGAGTCGCTCGGCTATCGCTCATCTGAAAAGCAGCACTCCAACTGTCTGATCAGGAGAGGGGTCTGTGGCCAGGACACCACCAACACACTAGGGGCCAGCTGCAGAAACGTGGTGCCGAGTTTGCACGGTATTAGCATCAGGGCACTATGCTTCAAATGCGAACAGCCGAATACCACTCCGTATTAGCGCTAGGGCAAACTTTGCCATGGTGCAAACATGCATGTAAAGAATAGGGTTTGCCCGAGGGCAAACGTTTCCCTAGGGCTAACACCGTGCAAACTTGCAGCACACCTTTTGGAGAAAGAGTGTTCAGTATGGGATTGTAGGGGACAGCGTGGAAACGCAGGCATGTGTACATGTATCATTTAAAGGGTGTCAACAACACTGGTGGACTTGTATCAATTATGTGCAGGCAATACTCTCATGAAGTCGCATCCGGGACCACTAGCAGCGAAACACCGGAAAGGCAGCGGTCACCGCCTGCACCTATTATGTACACGTCGGTCCAATGATCGTCCAGCCAAAACCGGAAGGCGGGGAAAGAACGCTCCCCCAACCCCCTGCCTCCTTCTCGTGCATGTCCCTCCCCCAATCCTTCTCCTGTCATATATATCAGTTTTACTGACAGACATGTCCGAGGGTTTTACGTGCGCAATGTGTCGGTAGTTGTCGGTGCTTCATAGAAGTGGCGGACACAGCTCAAGGGGGTGCAAGGAAAGGGCTCCCGCTTGGGCACGCACACACTTCAGAAGGAGAGGAGGCTGGGCTAGGGCTTTCTACTCAGGGGCGCAGGGCTTAAACGGGGTGCTTGTTCCTGACACTGGGCAGAGAGCGTTCACTCAAGGGGCCCGCCAGACCCCTGCACATGGCGAGGGGGTCAGTGAGCAGATACTCTTTTCTAGGTGCAACATCTAGGCTACGGGACTCTGGAGGGGTTCCGCCTCCACAGCGGAAACGTGGGCAGGGGTTCTGCACAGACATCATTGCAGAGAGCACACAAACCCCTTAGACTCGCACACTGGGGTGTGAAATTCTGAAATGAAGAGTACGAGCCTCCCACTTCGTATTGGTACTTTAACCCCATGACTTATTTTGCATGGTCGTGCAGCTCCTTGGTTTGGGAGTCGCAGGCTTCTCTTGAAGAGTGGGGAGGGTGGCTGACTCGGGCGCACCGCACACACGTTATGGGCTGCACATGCTCGTCTGGTGCCACTCCTGTCCATGTCAAGTCACACACACACACACACCAGGTAGGGACATGTCCCTCTGGAGACGTGGGTTCGACTAGCGCCCTGCTGCCTGCGCCCTCAGTACCCATTGCTGCTTTAAGTAGGCGGTTCTCACTCTCAAGGCACCCGTGTAACAGCCGCGTGCATTGTCTAGGGGTTCAGTGTATGTACACCATGGCCAATGCCCGAGTTCGTTAGACTACCCCAACCACCCCACGCCCCCATCCCAAGCTCCGTAGGGCTCTCCTACATGTGTAAGGGACGCTGACTGCAGGGCTGACACGGGACCCCTCTGGGTGACAGCACTTGAGTTAGGGCAAGCATTTTGCACAAGAAATGCTGCGTTAAATGAAGTTAGCAACCGACCATCAGTAATTGCTGAGAAATAGCAGTGGAACGTTCTTAATCCCAGAGTAGAGCGGCGGCTGCCTTTCGGGCACACTTGCCAATGCACGTTCATATGGCACAGAAGCTTCGCCTGCATTCCGATTCCCGTGTTATAGCGGGAGTGCCTTAAAGTGCATCGCAGGTCGGGAAAGCCGTCTTCGGCAGACACCACGCTCAAAGGTACATCTAACAAGAACACACAGGGCTCGAGGCATGTCTTTTTATTTGCAAAAAAACTGTTCATATAAAAAGTGAGAATCATTTTACAAAAAAAGTCACATAAATAGGGTGTGCATGAGCACAAGCATTTTGATAGATCCAGTATTTACAGAACATCAGACGCGATTCTCTGGTCTTAAAACCCTTTCAAAATCGGTCATCACAAAAGAAATGCCAGAAATATCAATCTGTATGTGCATCATCAAACGCGTTTGCATTTTCCTTCACTTAAAAGAAAGAAAATGTAAGAACATACATACTATAGGAAATCCTATAGAATACAGGTAACTCTTGTTAAACAAATATATGAACTTGTGCAATGGACGGATCAGACAACACTGTATCTTATTTATAAGTTATAAAAAACGGCTCACAAATCAACATGATTCGAATAGGTATGTCGCTTCTTAAATTAAAGGCGTCTGTTCCGTAAATACTGATTTCAACCAAGCCTTTCATCCTAGACGTCCAAAGGCTGCAGGGCGCAGCTTTGTGTGGACAGGCGCAGCTAGTTGATGCGACTAAACGTGCAGCCAACGGCAGATGGCGCGGTCACTTGTGCAGGGACCACCTGCACGGCGCAGTGCATTGTGCAGCACGATCGTATGTCCCACCTGTACCGTCATCCTGGATTCTATAGTCACTTGCGCAGGCGCATGTGAATTCCAGCCAGTTGCGCAGCTGTGGCCGGAAGGTGCAGTAGCAGCTAAATTGTGTGGTTAGCTGTGCAGCTAGACTACTACATACTCCAATGGTCCGATATGGTGCGCAGCTACTGCTGGGTGCTGTGGTTAACTGGGAAAGTACAGCCACTACGCGTGGTCGCTTGGATACCGGCAGGGTGCGTTTTTTATGTTAGTACAAGTGTGGTAAGGTGCTGTAGATAGGAACACCTGCATTCTGCGGCCACTAGCTGTCAGGCAGTGGTCTAGCTGTACCAAGAGGCTGAAGTCACTCGGCCACGCGGGTGCATGAAGCGGATGCCCTGGTGGTGAAGTCACTCGGGCACGCGAGTGCAGCAATGACTACCTTAGGCGGCAGGCATTAGCGCGCGCAGCGCTGTTGGCGGCCACTCACGCAGCTACACCTGCAAGAGCTGGGTCTCAGAGTCGAGCTGCCGCGCCCTGTACTGCTCCAGCCACTGGCGGAGCTCGGAGATCTTGTAGCCGTCGGGCCCGCGGCCGCCCTGATAGACCACCACCTGCTCCTGGACGATGTAGAGGCGCTCGAAGTAGGCTCCGTAAGCAGCATTGGTGGCGTTGTCCATGGTGTCGACCACGAGCCGGCAGCCCGGCGCCTCTTGCAGCATGAGCTGGGCGGCGCGCAGCCGGTCCTGCAGCGTCTGGTGGCGCGGGATCTGGTAGGCAGCGTCCGAGCTCATCCAGCCGTCCGACGGGTGCGCCTCCTCGATGTAGACCAGCAGGAAGTCGGCCACGTCCAGGTGGCTGGCGGCCAGGCGCTGGAAGGCCCGCAGGCGCGCCATGAAGGGCGGTCAGCTGCACGAGCCGAAGTTGAGCACCAGCGGCCGGCGGCCCCGGCTGTAGTCCAGCAGGCGCGCCCGGCGCTGCCCGTCCGGGGGCAGCACCACTTCGGTGTTGGGCGTCGGGCCGCCCAGGTGCGCCGCCTTGAACAGGTCCAGCTGCTGGCCGCGCCACACGGCGCGCAGCGAGGCCAGCGTGCACAGGCGGCTGGAGTCGGAGACGCAGAGCGGAGGGTCCTCGGGGGGCTCGCCGTCCTCGGGCCCAGGCTCCGCGTGCCGGAGCAGGCGGTGGCGGAGGCACAGGAAGTCGAGGAGCCAGAGCAGCAGCGCCGTGAGCAGGAAGCGCGGCAGCAGCAGGCAGCAGGCGCACACCTGCTTGAGCGCCGCGCCGGGGCGGGGCAGTAGCAGCAGCATGGCGGGTGGGCAGGGGGCTCGGCAGCGAGGCTCCAGTGCGCACCGGCCTCTCTCGCACCCATCTTCCAGCCGCACACTTAAATACTTAAAGGGCAGACTCCACCTCCGGCCGGGCCCGCCCCATGCGTGCCCGGGGATTACCTCTCCTCCACCCGGGTGACCTCAGAACACGGGTAGAGTGGGAGTCAGGGCCCCGGGCAAGGGAGGACCTGCTGCTGTTCTGAGAAGGAGGATGCAACTGGTGGGGGGAGCTAAGGATACAGGGATGATGATGCTGCTGCTGCTGCCGTCGGTACGGAGGAGGCTGACACAGTGCAGCCGCGTGGGACCCGAGGAGGCAGCATCTCCTGTCCTGTGCCCAAGTACAATGCAGAGCACGCACGTAGGGACTGTGGCACGGAGTCCACGGCGAGGCATCCCTGCCTTAGCGTGCAGAGCCGAGGGAGGAGAAACACGACAACACTGCTGCCCCCATTATAAACCACACTGAGACGCACACGCGCTGTCAAGCCATCCAAGTACACAGCAGGGAGAGAAGCAGCACAGGGGAACAGCTGACAGGAGAACACAGCACGCAGGCATTGCGAGGTAGCACCGAGTCTGCCATGGCAGAGGGCAAAAGGGTCACAGGACGCATGCCCCTAGCAGAGACCGCGGGGACGCGAGGTAATGCACGTGAAAGGAAAGAGGGATGGGACTGGGAGCACAGCATCGACAACTATAAGGTGCGGGCTTTCGAGTCGGACCTGAAGGGCACCTGCCAATGTGCACAAGGGGCGGCGGGATCACACACGGCGTGGTGTATTGCTGCCGACAGGAAGCGAGTGCGATGTTGGACCGCGTGTCTAAGGATAGCCATATGCATCTGAAGGATCCATGTTACATTACTCGGCACGACACGCCGCTGCCGTTAGTTTTTAGCTGCTCTTCTTGAAGACCCCTTACTGTGATCTGATCCATGTTTACACTTAATGGCAGAGATGCTAACTAGGTGTATTACTGTCTGGGATATTGGGGCTGTGAAGCCTGGCATCTGCGCTAACGTGTGCCCGGGAATGGGAGAATAATATTCTTCTGACATTGCGGAGCTAGGTATGTTGGCATACACTGTCCAGGATACAGCGAGTTTATTTTATGACGGTGCGATCTCATCTCCGACCGCGGGCCGGTGAGATAAAGGAGAAACTGCTGCCCACAGCGAGCCGGTGATGTGTGTCTGTAGCCGGGGGGAGTCCGGAGCAAGGACCCGCCTTTATCAGTAGAGGGGCAGACGTTGCCGATGCTGAGCAGCCTAATGGGTCCTTTCCCCCGTCGTTAAATCAGAATATAAGAAAGAGCATGCTCTTCTCCCACGAGCTCAGAACAGGGCGAGCTGAAGGATTGGGCGCCAGTAGTTTGCGCCGCGGGCGTACTATGCAGGCAGCAGAGTCTCTGGTCATCAGAGTAGTCCTGAAAAGACGCCCTTAAGGCAATAGTTACGGAGTGTTTTTTGTGCAGCAGAGGGCGGCTTCAAGGCGGGTATTGCTGCTTGGCACCCATTCGGAGCAAAGTGATACCACATATTCTTTTCTCACAGTGGGATTGTGTCTTAGTATGTACAGAACCGGGTCCTTTAATCACGCTCGACTGCACGGTTATATGTTCTGTTTAGTTAGTGAATTCGCTATATCGGGGCGATCTTACCAGACCAGCACCAGAGCATCTTGGCATCATCGCTCTGAGATGCTTCGCTCTATGCAAAGTTAAGCACCCATTACCTCTATGCAGACCCGTGTTCAATCCATGGAGTTTAAGGGTACACATACAAATGTGTGTGAGCGCACGCAGAGCCCGCGGACGGTGTGAATGAGAGCAGGGAGGGCGCTGGGCTCCTCATGCTCCGGTTGGATGGTCTCTTTAGAGGGCGGGATTTCAGGGCTTGGGGCGGGCAAGTCCGCATTGATGGCAAATTTACACACAAAGGCAGTGGGTGACCCGCTCCTCGAATCACACCAGCAGTGACCGAAGGGCTGTGGCCATCGGAGGGCGCTGTTGCCCAATAACTGCTGTTCCCGTCACTCTATCTGCCCACTGAAGGAGAGGGCTGACTGCTGGCATAAAGCATGAGCTGGCCTGTCCCTTCCATCCTGTAAGCACACAATAACGATCGCGCCTTTAAAGAATGGATTTGGACTACATGAAAACCATTTATCCATATTTTGGCAAAAGGCTTTCATGTAGATTGTTGCATTCATCACTACTCACTTTCAACGTCAATAGTGTTTCTTGCCTAGTGATAGAGCGGCCCTTCCTCGTGTATGGCATATACTCCGCAAAGTAGTCCTTTGAGTAAAGCTAGTCCATGTCTTCTTGTCCTTGTTTTTTTCTGAGTCTCTGCGTTCTCTACTCTATATGACCACTGCAAGTATAGCTCACGCGCAGTGCTTTAAACGGAAAAATCAGAAGCGCGGTGCAGCGCGTTTGGCACCGGCCGTTTCGGTGTAGCACCTTGGGCACGGGTCTTTTTTAGTCACTCTCTGTTGTTGACAGGCAATGCCCAGTGCGATTAAATTATGTGCCAATTAGCACACACTTCGGCAAAGCTGTGTTTCCGACATCCTTTCACACAAACATTATGTTAAAGTTTGAATATCCATATACAAGGAGACTTTCCTTTTTGCGTATCAAACTAGCAGATATATCTGTAAACCAAGCTTTGAAAGGGGAGTTTTCTTATTGCTCGCTTTCATTGCCTAATAAGACATTCGGTAACTCGAGCTCTGTGTGGGGTTTCAGTCGAAAATGTTCCATCACAACTCCAATTACTTAAGTCTTTACATATTAGGGTAGGCCCTGCTATTAACAAAGAAACATCTTAAAAAGTAATTTCCCAGGCTTTCCAAATCAATCCCTGCTCCATCAAAGGACACCAATGGTAACTGATGAAGCCCACTTAGCGAAACAGTGTTACGTGCCTAGTGTGCTGAAAGCACAGTAGATGCATATTTGACTCTCCTTTTGCTCTGCAAGGTGGGCCCTGAAGGATACATTATTGGCACTGTGGGTGGTGGAGGAGGAAGAGGTTGCTACTTTCCCCAGCAAAGGCCTGTCCTTTAAGTTGCGATAAAGTGAAATGAAAAGCTTTCATTTTCACCCTGCAACATAGTTGAGTACCGGTACTCTCTCTTTCGGGTGTTGAGAAGTGCAGGTGCTCAAAAATAAGAAGTGCAGGTACTGAGAGGCCGGGTAGGACCGGCCCATTTAAAGCACTGCTTATGCTTGTATAAACCATTCGTCAGCCTGTGAGCTGGGTTGTTCAGTCGTTTATCACCTTTGTTGAACACAGACATTAAAAGACAAACCTTCACTTTCTTCCGAGAGTCGGGATTTAAGAGACACACACACTTGTTACCTATCCTTGGCTATGTGGTTACAATAGCACTCTGGTACAATTCTGATAGGTATGCACACATAGAGGCGGATTCATGGAATCTGTGTGCCGAAAAACGGGGATTTGTGCGCCACTCTGCCCGCAAATCCCCATTTGTTAAACAGGGATTTGCGGGCAGAATGGCGCACAAATCCCTGTTTTTCGGTGCACAAATTCCATGAATAAGCCCCTCAGAAAAGTGTTGTTCCATAATACAAGAACACTTTTCTCAAAAGCACCATATTCTGTCAAAGTGAGAATGTGGTGGCCTGGAACCAAAGCCCTGACTTTTTTCACCTTGGCAACAACCCTAGCAGTCATCAGACTTGCAGGACAGGCACCACAAGGTGATTCTCCTTCCAAAAGCCCTGGTTTTGTATGTAAAAAAGGAGTTAAAAAGGCTCATTATAACCTTGCCAGTATTCTGGCGGTAGATTTGCTAGGATACCGGCAAATGGAATTACCATTTCTGGCACTTGGTCTGATGGTATTACCACCAGATTACGAGTGACGGTATGCAGCATTAGTGCCCATACCATAGGACCCCATGGGGGACTTTGCCGGTATTACTGGTGCCTGTAATACCAGTGATTTTTGCCAGTAGGGTGGCAGGATTACCTCCAGCTCTGTTGCGGAAATGTGCCGGTATACGTTAATACCGAAACGTTCATTCTGCACCAGCCAACTTGTATGTGTCCCAAAATACGGTATCTCTCAAGTGTACGTAACATCTACTGCATACTTTTTCCTTTATAATGAAGGCTTTTCTCAGTTCGCAGCACCATTTTCCTTATTTACTGAAGGGCCAATGACTCTTGTGAATAAGAAAAGTGTCAGCCTCTTTAGAAATACTCGCAATGTAACTGGTGAATATGCAGACAGATTTGATCAACTTTTATAGCTGGAAAGCACATCTCCCCTGCAATCTTTCCACCGACCTCAGAATGCTAGTTATAAAAATTGGAGGGCAGCCTGTCGCCTTTCTACACAAATTTTATCCCAAGTTCAGAATCTGTCTCGTAATGTGAAGGAATTGAGAGAAATAATACAAATTATCAAAGAACGCAACAATCTACACATTCAAGCAGTGTATGGTGTTGTCTGAAGAAAATTGACCTGCCATTTTCAGTTATAAACATAAAAACACTTCAGGTTTTACGTGCCCATGATACATTATTATTTACGTCTGACACTGTGTAAACTCTCTCAGAAAAAGCCTAACTTTCCGCCCATCGTTTCGAGTAAGGAACAGCATCCAAATCGTTGCAAAAGAATGCTGCACCAGTGACATGTGCCTAATTTCACAGCTCTTTTCTTTCCTTTGGCAGATTTTTTTGTACCCAGGTTGCCTTTTCTTCTCCCCCAGGGTGTCGTTTAGCCAATATCTTTCGCCTCACACTCCTTTTCAGCTCTTGCTGCCTTCCTGCTGTGTTTGAAGCCTATGCAATGAGCCCCACAGCACCATAGTGATGCACTCTTTTATGCTGCCTTCAATAATATCTGCAGAGGAAAGCCGTCGTCTATTCGTCGGACGGAAGGCCGTATAGCCACGGAGAGGAATGAAATGTACTGTCCCATTAATGTAAGACCTTCTGTAAAGATGCACAGGGCCTCTTCGATCCTGGGACTTGATGTACTTTCTCTAATTTTTTCTTATCAAAAAGATCATGAGGTTCTTAATCTAGTTGATGAATGTACAAAAGCACAATGTAGCCAGTTTTCTACAAAAAGCTAATCGGGCTGGGTTCCATCCCAACATTATGTTTTGTAATTGCAAGTGACAGCAGCTGCCACAAGACCACAGAAATCTGGTCAATTAAACGATGGACTAAAACAATATAGGCAGGTTACCTTTCATACCTGATATCTTGGTGAAACATATGTAACATACACTGCTTGAACTCCACTAACATTAGAAAAAAATGCGTTGGTGATAAAATATAGGGTTGGTCAGGTAGCAATCCGTGGGGAATCCATAGCAACACAACACTCTAAATACTCCATTCAATATGTCAATGAAAGTCTATGAGGCTGTGTGCCATAACCTCTCTGTACTTATAAAGGCTGTATGTACAATTTCTCTTTCAGACTTCTTCGCCTTCCACTGTAAACATACCAGACAGTTGTCCAATGCAGACTCCCCAGTACTGTCTCAAAAGTGATGTCTTACCTCTCGTATCACGAGTCCATATCTGGCCGGCTTCCAATGCAGATTCTATGCCAAATACACACAATTTCCATATTTAAGTCATCATGACACTGTATAGGCTTACGCCTTAAACAAGAAAACGAATTGCCAGTTGTATTTTTAAAATCTGAGGCAGGCAGGGGTGCATACTTGGCGACATGAAGGAGCCCCTGACTAGATCAAATATTTTCCCACCAAAAATGGGCACTACTCGGGTAGGATGGTTATCCTATGGAGACAATATAATATTCCTGGATATGACACCCACTGGTCATCAAAGAAGTTTGAAGTATTTTGGGAACTATGCCAGGGGTAATGGATTAGAATTCAATACAATAATGACATTTAGGAAATTGCAGTAAAAGCATAAGTTTGTCTGGTCAATTAATAACAAGTGGGAAGAAGCAGACTGCCTGATTTACATGGGGTTCTTCATTAGAATTACAAGATACCTTCGCTGTAATTAAAGATAACATAAATGGAAAAGTTAAATTATTTCAAACTCGAGTGAAAGTAATCTTAATGAAATATAACTCATTCCGGCTGCTTCCTTTAATTGAATGTGTTAAACTGAAGGTCACTACAAGCATCACATATGGCTTGAAATTGTTAAATGGTGCTGAGCTTGACTGGCTAAACATACACATACTAGAGGCTACTCTATGAAAAGCGTATTGAATTTGCTAGTCACTTTCAATGTAAATGATTAGATTATCACTTGGCTTAACCTCATGGAGACACACAGTACTAAGAAATAAACTAAGCCTAGATGGCAAGATCATACGAGGAGAACCCAGCACTCTTTTCCAGGTGGTAAACAAAGTTTTGGAAGGGAGAGGAGATCGTCCTGTATTGCAGTATGCCAAGAATTGAGATATAGTACTGCAGGGTATGTACTTGGTGTTAGGCGAATGGCCCAAAACCCAAACTATAAAAATGATCCTAAATAGGCCAAATAATTAATGCACAGTTTGCAAAGAAAACAATGTTTTATTACATGCAAAAAGTATCAGATGGTCACATAGAACCAAATTAACACTGAGCTTGTCCCACCCAAAGACGTTACATCCTTTATAGTGGAAAACCACAAATTAACAAAACTATGCATAATAAAGATTAGGGGTTGGGCTATGGAGGACGAGGTTCCTACTGTACATTTTGTGGGGGACTTTAACTGTTGTTGTGTGGATGAGAATTTGATTAATCTGGAATATCTATGTAATGTGATTTCATTGCAGCCCTTGATGAAGGTCTCAGATAAAGACACTACTTCTAGAGGTATTGGATGGGCTGCCTTATGCAAAGATGGGGCCTATGTAGGGTTAATGGGAATGTTCAGGGGGACATTCCTTTTCAGTATACTTGGACAAGCCCTTTTTCCACATCCACAATTGATTTTATTTATGCAAATTGTGTTTTAGTGGAACGTTTTGTCTTTAGAGGTAGATATTGCTAATCTTAGTGATCATGCCCACTTAATTATGAGACTGTCTTGTGTGAATGCGGAAAAGCTTTAATCTGTTTGACCTTGTTGTAGTGTGGTTGTAAACGAAGGGGGGCAATGCTCTGCATTTGTGGGATAAAAGGCTTGTACTGTTCACAAATTCAGTTTTCTGGTACTGGGAGAATTGGTCTCAAAGTGAACCAGTATATTTGTGTTCATCTGCTCAGTTTGGTTACACTCTTCAATGCTGGGCAGATAGATCTATGGGGATTGACCAATGACTGCCCAAACCCCTTCTTGATCATACTAGTAAGAATCGCAAACATGAGTTGATGAATAACCTATGCAAAATTAAGTCTCAGGGAAGCTGAGATTTGGTGTGGACCTCTTTGATGGTATCTTAACAAAAACAGCAGTTTAAGAATTGACTGAATTGCCTATATAGTAAGACAATATCATACGTAAAATCAAGAAATTATAAATAAACCTATAACACAAGACTTGCATGATCTTTGGTAGATTTTAAATAATCTGGAAAACCATCCGCAAAAAGTACAGACTAATTGTATTTCTGAAGCAGAATGCTTGCCTTTTATGCTGGCCAATTAGATAATGTACTCCAGATATTCCTATTTTAAGAGTTACCCTCTAACCGCATGGAAACTGAATTTTGATGAAGAAGAACTGGAGTTGGTACTTGGAAAATTAAAAGCTTCTAGAGCATGTGGTCTATAGAACACAGTACTAAAAAGGGGTCTGGGGTTTTGGTTTAAGATTTTATGGTGTCTCTTTAGTCAAGTAGTCGCTTTAAGGAAGCTTCCCATTTCAAAGGCCACTGCAATAATCATTCCTATTTTCAAAAGGGGAGATAGGTCAGTTCTGGGAAATTATAGGCCTATTCCTCTCTTAGATTCAGTGTCAAAAGTTTTGGATCGTTTTGTATTGAAGGATTTAATTTCTTTGGTAGATAAAACTCAATGACTAAGTATTTACCACAATGGGTTTCGAAAGGGGATGGGTACCTCCACCAATGGAATTCTGGTATCCTTTCATCAACTTACGGCCAAGCTGAACAAGCTGGTTACTGTATAAATCACAAGTTGAGATCTTTCATCCACATTTCATAAAGTGGACAGAGGGCACTTGTGGACCAAGCTTAACAATTGGGGTATCCCACGGGCTGACAACCAATGCTGATTCTATTTCATTCTAAAAACATCCTTATAGTCAGACTGAATGCAGAGGGGCTACTTTCAGGTGATGTTGTTGCTGAAACAAGATTTCACCAGATGTGCATTTTTAGCCCTATTTTATTTAATTTGTATGTCTCTGATGTTCCGTTAATTTTTCAATCAGCTTCATTGTTTCCACCCAGACTGGCTACTGTGGAACTTGGGTGGCTAGGTTATGCAGGTGACATCCTTCTTATGGATACCATCCTATAGGTTTGCAAAGGAAACTGAATCTGACCCTGTCTTATCTGTCTGTAAATGTTTTGGTGGTTCATCCAGGGAAAATAAATCTTGTGTTATAACACCCCAAAGAAATTTGAGAATTTAAGATGGTCCATTACCGGTCAAATTATTAGGTGTACCCTATCTCTTGTCTACCTTTTCTATTTGTTCTCCTCTTACAATTATAGTCAAAATATTAAATGTAGGATGAAAGTGAAAATGTTTATGTTTCTTAGACAAACGATAACCATACAACGAAATATCTGCCTTTTCTCATTAACACCCATATTAGAGTTTTATAAGACAAAAGTGAATCCAGCACTCCTGTATGGCTGTGAATTAATTCTTGGATCAATGATTATTTTTCCTCTACAGTCGTAGGGAAGCTCTGGCGAAAAGTTCTTAATCTACCATCCCACATCTCAATCAAGGACAATAGGGTGGAACTTTGTTTAATGTCGTGGTGGTTGCCCTACAAATTGAAAACGATAAGCCAATTTTGTAGGCTTTGTAATGGTGAACAACCAACTATTCTCAAGAAGTTGTGCGAGTCTGCTCAAATAAGGCCTAGTATTGCTCTGAATATGTTTAGGAAGGAATGTGATTAATATTTGAAGGAGATTGATTGGATGGGTGATGTATGTCTAATATCCATTAAAAAAAGATTGGTTGCTCTGGATAGGCAAGAATCAATAGAGCTTCCCAACAACTTGTTTATACATTTATCAAATTGGTCCGATTATCATTCTAGGATCCAACTGCTGCCATATATCTGTTAATCACCCTCATAGGCTTTTATAAATAGTTTAATTAGGTTCTGCTTCAACTGCTATCTGACCCTCCTGGTTATTGACCTCGTATTGATTTGGCAGATGTTACAGTTCTATGTGGTATTCATGAATTCTGAAGGTCGAGCACCAAAAAGACAGTTTTTTTTAGTTGTTTTGGTGTCGCCTCCAAAATGCATAAATATCAAGTTTTTGACCCCGACCCTCACTGTGCCCTCCTTTTTTTGTTAATCGGGGAGTTTCACCACCCGAAGATCTTTTTCATGCCCCTTCACCCCTCCTGCCCCACACCACACTTTCCTGTCATACAATTTCAACATTCACAAGATTTTAGCTAGCACCCCTCCCATTCCCACTATAAACATTCACACACCTCTCCCTCGCATACATGAACACACACATGCACACGTTAAAACAAACACTTACAGTAGTTCCATAACATTGTGTGCCTGTCAGCCCCTTTGTGCACTCATGTGCATCGCAGAGAGCAGCTGTCATGCGTAAGATGGCTGTGCGCCGAGAGGAGGACAGCGCCGTATGCAGCAAGGTAAGTGCTAATGAGGGCATGGAGTGAGTGGAGAGGGCGTTTGAGGTGGGTGAATGGGGTTGTAGGATCAATTTAGAAAGATCGATTTTAATCAGTCTTTCTAAATGAATCTTTTGTTGATTTGCTCAACTTAAAACTATATTTTCACTTAGTACCGACTTTACATGCAGGTCATGTAAAACAGAAAGAATGGAATCTCTGTATCATCTGTTATTGAAATGTGAAGTCCATAATGCAAGGAGAATATTCAATCTTTATAGTTTTGTGGCTTCTCCTGAAGTTGTTTGTACTGAAATTCTGTGGCCCAGCTTGATGACTGCTAATTCCCTTTCCTGTTCGGCGGCTCTTTTAGCATTTCTGGCAGAAATATTAGAGAGTTTACGGGATATGTTATCATTATCTAAAAACTTGTTGAGCCTAATGGATGAAGGAAATTGGTGGGGATATTGATGATTATAAATGTAACATTTAAGATTATATTGCATTTTCTAATAGATGAGTTGTATTGTGCAAGAGTATTTGATGGGTTTTTATCATATGTTTAATGAATTGTCTGACTGAATTTCGTTTTTTTTATGAATTGCCAAATGTATGTATTTGTAAAGGATGAATTGTGTGAGGTTTCTTTATGTAACCACATGAATACATAAATAATAATAAAGATTACGACATGGTCCCACTCTCCCCATTGGCCAACATCTATATACAATTCCCAGTATCGCATTACCCTATTGGTCACACATTATCGAAAACACATTCCCCTAAAAACGTGAACAACTAAATCATCATTGTGTACCATAGGAGTTGATAAACTACCAGCTACGTTGTTACCATAATCCATTTCTCTAACAAGTAAAATATTTTTGACCTTCACGTGATGTGCACCCCTCCGTCGCAGCCTAATCAAAGTGTGAATAGCGAGGTCAACTCTGCTTTGATAATACAATGGGCCTCCTCTTTATACCAGACACTGAGGCGCACAAACAGCTCCCTGCCCTTGTAGATATATTAATTGGCATCACCTCTGCTCCTCCCGTCCCAAATCATGGTACAGCCCTAGGACATCTCCTCCTTAATTTCTCTGGGAACGCAGGTGCCCAGGAATGACATGATCGGGGCACCACTCAAATGTTTGAATTTTTTTATTTATTAATCCCTAGAGTGCAGTGCCTGCAGTTAAAATACGATGACTGCTCTTCAGGTGAGGGCAGTAGTGCTCTAAATCTTCACCAGGCCCTTGGCACCACAGAACCCCCATGTCCGGCTCAGATGAATTCAACCTTTAAAAGGCACATCCCTAACCTTCCTCCAGGGTCCCATCATTCCTTTTCCAGCTCCTCCGAGCTCTGCAGCTGGACTCAATGAACTCTTATTGACACAGCTTGCTTGCCTGTGGCCCAGACAGCATAACTTCTCTCTGGGGATGAGGGAGAGGAAACCTGTCTCAGGAATAACCCAACAGAGCCGCAGCTCCATTTTAGGCCTGTATTGGAGAATTTTAGTTTTGGTGCTTAATTTATCCCACCTTAGAGACCCAGAGCTCTTTTGCTGGACTTCAGGACTTTTTAATTTTAAATCCTGAAGTGACCTTTTTCTCACTCTCTCATGTGTTTTGACCTGATTTGGATCATGTGTTTCCAATGTTTTTGGAGTCGGACAAACTCCATAGGCATCTACTTTTTGTAGGCTGACATACAGCACCCTCAGAGCAGTGTCACAGGGAAATCCTTTAGATTTCTCATAAGGTTTAAATAATCATGCAGGGTTCCACACTGCCTCCTTAGCCTTCACCCCAGAGGGAGAAGTACAAATGGCTAGTGCCCACCTTCACTTACTGGCTGAAGAACCCCTTGGAGTTCAAGCCACTGTATCTTTAGTGGCCCTGGGTCTGGGTAAGAAACAGAATTTGGATGTGTATAGCTCTATTCCAGATAACACCAAAGGGTATTATATGGACAGTGTTCTTGTGAATGGCCAGGAAACTCCTGCCATGATAGTCACATGGGCCAGCAGAACAGTTGTGGATGAACGTTTTATCAAGCCTGAGGATGTAGCTAAGGCACCGAAAGGTCCCACTAGATTTGCTCGAGGCCCTGTCCAAATGGTTCCAATTCTACCAGCTCTCATTCAGTGTAACAATCTGACAGGAAAGATCCCTGTCAGTGTACACAATGAGGTGCCTGGGAGAGTCCTGTTGGAAAATTACTTAAAAACCCTAGGATTAGTGTCCAGTACCCCCAGGCCTCCCAGTAGGAAGAAAAAGGAACACACCAAATTGGCTAGAGAGGCATCCGTGAGAGACCACTCTGAGCCTGTGGGACCCTCTACAGAGAACCCCACTGTACGTCCTTGTGTTAGTAAGTTAACCTCTAAACAAGACAAACCCAAGAAGACTAGAGTATTAGGGAAATGGGACCATCATTGCCGCACCAATTATACAGTATTTAAAAAGACTGCTTTTGAGGAAGAGATGGCTAGACAAATTGGACCCCAATCCAGGCCCGTGAGAATTGGTAATTCTCAGCACTGGTGGAAAACCACGGAAGATAAGTCCAAGGCTAAACACCTTAAAACGGCTGGATCTTCTGCTGAAGACTCCAGTATAAATTCTAGTGTTAGTAGGGAAACTTCTACGCCAGGCAAAACGGATCTAAGAGGAAGTGGAAGCATGACCACAACCCATCCAATTAAGATACCAGAGACCCAACCGGCTCTTGTGAGCGAGGTGGCGAGGAGTCATGGGGGCCCCTCTAGGTCTCCAAAATCCATAGGCATCTACTTTTTGTATGGTGACACACAGCACCCTCAGTGCAGTGTCACAGTGAAATCCTTTAGATTTCTCATACGGTTTAAATACCTTTTCTTGCGTGAACTACTGTTCCCAAGAATAGTAAAGTGAAATAATAATGTTACTCACCGTAGTGACTACCTTAGTCCGAGTCCATAGTCTTTCTTCTATACTTTTGGACATTTCGTCCTGTGGCACGGGACCGGAGCACTTTTTGTAAAAAAGCATCAAATTGAAAAATGTGTCCTTCTTCTCTTTTACACAGGGTACCGCACGCAGCCGTAACCCCGCCCTCCTTAGCTCCGCCCCACGCATCGCCCTTCAGTCATTTTCTATCGCCAGGTCTGAGACCATTTATGCAATAATAGAGGATACTTATTAGAGGGGACAGCGGGCGGGCGTATGGAGGAAAGGGGACTATGGACTAGGAGTAAGGTAGTCACAATGGGAGTAACTTTATTATACTCTTACATCCCATCCCCTTTCCTCTATACTTTTGGGAGATTACAGGATAACGGGTGGATGGAAATCCTTCACGCAAGAACAAGTTACTTACCAACTGTAACGTTCTTTCGATTGGATTGTGTCCTCCCACGTATTCCTCATCTTAGATAGATTCCCAAAGCAGTTTTGTATTGGAGGTGGGAGTACAGAAATTTTAGTCATGTAAAGAATGAAGTACTGATTTAGCGAACAGACCTCCTTGTGAAGAAGTCAAATCTAGAGCATAATGTTTTATAAAAGTATGCATGGATGACCATGTGGCTGCTGCGCAAATATCTTGCACAGCGACACCCCTTTGAAGTACTGTTGAAGTTGCCATACCCCTGGTTGAATAAGTCCTCAGCCCATCTGGAGGATCTTTCCCAGCCAATCTATAACATTCAGTTATAGCCAAAATTATCCATCTAGATAATGTTTGCTTGGTCACGGCTAGTCCCAATTTGCGGCCAGTGTATCCCACAAAAAGTTGGTCACACTGACGTAGTTTTGCCAATCTTGAAATATAGAAGCTAAGAGCTCTTCTAGGATCTAATCTTTGTAGCCGTTCCTCTTCCTTACTTGCATGAGGAGAAGGAGGGTAGAATGTAGGCAGTGTTATTTTTTGTGACAGGTGAAAATCTGAGACAATTTTTGGCAAGAAAGAGGGTTATACTCTAAGGACCACTTTATCTTGATAAAAGATGGTGTCAGGAGGCCCGCTAGAAAGTGCCTGCAACTCACTTACCCTGCAGGCTGATGTAATTGCCACAAGAAGGGAGTAGTTTCTTACCTGTAACTCCATTTCTCCAGCGTTGGTATCTTTCATGGATTCACATGCTTAGAATATTCCCCGTCGTCAGACTGGGAACCCTCGGTACACATATATAGTCGTTTCCTATAGGAAAAAACTTCCGACACTTGTGTGTCCTATCCACATCTACGTCCTCTCCGGGGCCGTCCACGCAAGCCCCGTTGGACGTAATGGTACAAAAGGACCCGCCCCCGCAGGTCCCGTCAGATTTCGGCCCCTCCAAAGTAGAAAAGGGGAAAAAACTGCTTATGCACATATCTTGCACATTGCAATCCGGGGAGGCTGGAGGGCGCATGTGAATCCATGAAAGATACCAACGCTGGAGAAATGGAGTTACAGGTAAGAAACTATTCCCTTCTCCAGCATTGGATCTTTATGGATTCACATGCTTAGAATAGATTGTATAGCAGTATCATCGAAGACGGAGGTGAGAATGCAATGTAACTTACTTTTACAAGAAACACTCTCAGTCCAAATATGTATATATATGTGTATAAGCAGCAACATATTTTCAGATATAAACATATTCGTAATACATAAATAAGATCAAGGAAACAAACATAGGCAAGGTAAGAGACAACAGCTTCACCGTATTTGGCTTACCTCATTGAAACAGATGGCGCAGCACTGCCCTTCCCATCTGTACCTCATCCGCGTGCTGCCTTTCCAGGCAGTAATGGCGTGTAAACATGTGTGGAACTGACCATGCCGCCGCCTGGCAGATGTCTGTCAGAGGAATTCCTGCCCATAGAGCCGCGGAGGAGGCTGTCGGTCTCGTGGAATGGGCTCTAGGGCGTCCTTGTAGGGGTCTCCCAGCCTTGGAGTGACTAAAAGTAATTGCCGAAGAGACCCAACGAGCCAGACCTTGCTTGGAGATTGCCCTTCCCCTAGTCGACGGACCGTAGGCAATGAACAACTGTCTGGTAGTTCTGATATCTTGCGTCCTTTGCAGGTAAAATTTTAACGCCCTTTTGACGTCCAGAGTATGAAGGGCTTTTTCCGCCGTCGACGACGGGGACGCAAAGAAAGTAGGAAGGACCAGGGTCGAGTGCTTGTGATAGACTGTCGGTACTTTCGGGATGAAAGTAGGGTTGGTTGATAGAATTACTTTGTCCTTAAAGAATCTCATATATGGAGGATCTATGACCAATGCCTGTAATTCCGCCATTCTTCTCGCCGATGTAATGGCAATTAAGAAAGCCAGTTTCCAAGATAGGAACTGCATGGGTGAAGAGGACATTGGCTCAAATGCAGGCTTCATTAAGGCAGCCAACACCACATTAAGACTCCACGACGGTGGGAACCGTTTCGTAGGGGGGAAAGTTCAAAGAGACCCCTCATGATATGTTTCACCAGTCTGTCACTGAATAAAGGTGAAGACTGTCTCCTCCTCGTAAACCTTGAAATGGCCGCCACGTGCACTTTGATGGACGATGATGACAGCCCACTCTCAGCTAGGTGAAGAAGATACGGCAGAATTTGTTCAGGGGTTACTTCTAAAGGCTGAATTTCGTGCTGTGTTTGACACCACGTACAGAACCTTCGTCATTTGCATATGTATGATTTGTTAGTCGAAGGAGCCCTAGCCGCCTGCAGAATTCTCCCGCAATCCGACGAGACTTTCAAGTTGCCAAACTCTGAAAAGTCAGGAGCCATGCTGTTAAGTTGAGGCTGTCCGGGTTGTGGTGCCACACCGTTCCCTTGTCCATGGACAGTAGGTTCGGCACTTTCTGGAGAGTTATAGGCTGTTCCAACGACAGATGTAGGAGGTCGGAAAACCATGGTTGTCTCGGCCAATACGGAGCCACTAGAATGACCCGGCATTTGTACCTGCGAATCCCCTGGATTGTCCTCCGTATAAGGGGGAACAGAGGGAAAGCGTACAGGAATTTGTCCGTCCAAGGAAACGAGAACGCTTCCCCCAGGGATCCTTTTTGAGGCCATCTGCTCGCGAACTGTTCGCATTTCCTGTTTTCTTTCGTAGCAAAGAGGTCGATTGAGGGGGTCCCCCACCTTTCGAAGATTATTTGTAGCTGACCGGTGTCCAGCTCCCACTCGTGTATTTGAGCCATTGTCCTGCTCAGGGAATCCGCTTGCACATTCTTCACACCCGGGAGATGGTAAGCCACTAAGGATATGTTGTGTTTCAACGCCCAGTGCCAGATCTTTTGAGCTTCCGCCGAAAGGTTCCTGGATCTGGTGCCTCCTTGCTTTATCAAGTAGAACATGGCTGTCGTGTTGTCTGTCAGCACTCTTACTTTTGATCCTTTGATATGTGGAAGGAATGATTTCAAGGCCCATCTCACTGCCCTCAGTTCCAGCACGTTGATGTGTAGGTGCGATTCGGTCGAAGACCATCTGCCCTGGGTTTGATGATCGTTCATGTGTGCTCCCCAGCCCGTCAGGGAGGCGTTCGTGATGATGGTGTTCTGAAATTCCGGCTCTTGAAGAGGAACCCCTCTGTCCAGGTTGTGAAAGATTTTCCACCATTGGAGGGATCTGATGACACCCTCGTCGTCGACGGTTATCCTGTCTGACCACCGGCCCGTGGCCTGCTTCCATCTGTCCGACAGGAACTCCTGTAGAGGCCTCATGAACAATCGGCAGTTTGCTACTAGGTGGATGCACGAAGCCATGGAACCCAGGATTGCCACATATTTTCTCACGGAAAGTCGACTCGTCAGTTGTTCGATCTTCAATATTCTGTCTAGGGACGGTTTCACTATTCCCGAGTGAGTTTCGAATTGAGCTCCCAAGAACTTCAAGCTCCTTGAGGGCTTTAGAGAAGACTTTTCGAAGTTCACTGCGAACCCCAGTCGTTGCAAAAGGTGTAAGGTGGCTTGTACGCTGTCGTTAGTCGACGCTGGGGAGGATCCCCTCACAAGCCAGTCGTCGAGGTACGGGTATACATGATGCCCTCCCTTTCGCAGCCAGGCTGCCACAGGTGCCAAACATTTTGTAAACGTTTTTGGGGAGGACTTTAGACCAAATGGGAGCACTGCAAATTGGTAGTGTGTCTGACCTACCATGAACCTCAGAAACCTCCTGTGTATTTGACACACCGGAATGTGGAAGTACGCGTCCTGTAGATCTAGTGACGCCAGAAAATCGTCCCTTTGGACGGATTTGATCACCTCCTGCAGTGTAGCATTTTGAATTTTTGACTCTGTAGGGTCTTGTTGAGGTCTCGCAGGTCGAGAATAGGGCGCCATTTTCCGTTTGGTTTCTTTACCACAAAACACTGTGAGTATACCCCTAGGCCTTTCTGCGATGCAGGGACTAATTTGGTGGCGCCTTTCTGTAACATGAGTGTTACTTCCTGCCTCAAGATGTTTAGATGCGGCTGGGATAGGTGTATTGGTGGACATTTTGGAGGCTTGCATTTGAATAGTAGGGAATGTCCGTACCTCACAGTGTCCAAAACCCACTGATCTGTTGTGATGGTCTCCCATTCCTCGATGCAGCTTGACACTCTTCCTCCCAGAACGGTACTCTTCCCGTCATTGCTGGTCCTTCTGTTTGCTCGTCGACGACGAATAAGTTGGTCGTCTCTTGGAAGACTGGAAGTTTCTGCGCCGGCTTGTGGTCTGAGAGGCGCGTCTATATCCTTGGGAAGGATACGCTGATCTACCAAAAGATCTATCCCTGGTTGCTGAAAATCTTGATTTTCCAGATGCTCCTCTAAAGGGACGAAAGGAACGAAAGGGCTTACCGCTCTGGAGAGAACCCAACGAGCGTGCTGTATCTGAGTCCTCCTTCATGCCCTTCAAGGCCTCGTCCACCTTTTCTCCGAAAAGAAGATCACCTTCGAAGGGCATGTCCAAAACTTTATACTGTACTTCGGGTCTGAAGTTGGTGCACTTAAGCCAAGCCTGGCGTCTTAGAACAACTCCGTTATTTATTTGTTTAAAACCCGAATCTGCCAGGTCCACCGCTATGATAATAGCATGATTAGATGCTTCTTCGCCTTCTCAAACCAGGGACATAGCCGTTCTTCTATGTTCTTCCGGGAGGTGGTCCAGAATAGGTGCCAGTCTGTGCCACATCTCCCTGTCATATCTGGCCACAATCGCCAAGGAGTTAGCTGCTTTCACCGTTGAGGCCCCCACAGAAAGAACCTTCTTACCAAACACGTCTTGGCGCCTCGCCTCATTATCTGGAGGGGTAGAGCATTTATGTTGGGCCTTTGCTTTTCTCGTCGCCGCCGACGACACCACCGAGTCCGGTGTAGGCTGAGCCGAAAGACACTTCGGTGTAGAGTCTGGTACTTTAAATTTCTTTTCAATGCAGCCTTTGACAGCAGGTTCAGAAAATGGGTGACGCATGGTTTGAACACCTTCTTTCCAGACATGGTCTAAAATGGGTATTGAGAATATTGAGCGTCTACTCTTGCCCATATGGTCAAAAAGAAAACAGTCCTTTTTCTCCTCCTGTTGGACCAGGCCAAACTCCTTGCACACTTTTTCCATCATGGAATGAAAAGCACCTATATCGTCCGGTGGTGACGGGTGAGTGGGACTCTTTGGTGTTTCCATTTCCACATCCGACACCCAGGATGGATCCCTAGATGGTGAGAGGGATATATCTGACGCTGACCCATGGTCAGATAGGGAGTCCGAAAGCTCACCTTCCTCCTGGACTGCTGGAAAGTTGGAACCCCGATCGATCTGGTCGGGCGGTGTGAAGGGCCGGGCTCGTCGACGGGGGGTGTCGACGGTACAGGGGGAAGCCTTTCGTCCAGCGATTTCAGCAGCGAGTGTAAGGAGGACAGTACCTCCATGGACAGGGTCGCCTGAGAGCTTGGAGGTTGAGTAAACACCTGAGAGCTGGTTGCTCCTGATGGAAACCTGGCTCGTAGACCGAGGTCCTCCGGGCTCACAATTCTGAAGCCGTCGTCTTCTTTCGAGGCAATTGACGCTGCCTGTTCCTGTAGTAATGTGTCAGGCAACCCCATATCGAATACCTCTGGTCTCCAGGCCAGAACTTCCGTCGACGAGGACATCGTCGCCGAGGTCGTCGCTGGGTTGATGACCGGTGAAATCGATTGCGTCAGAGGCAGTGAGGACACCGACTGGTTCGTCGTCCTCGACGCTGGGCCTGCAGGTGGTTTAGGCGGTCCCGCCTTCACAGCGCTCTCCCTGCGTTTATCCGAATCTCTACTCGTGGCTGATCTGAGTTGATCGCCCGAGGAGGATTTTGGCCTTTCCTTTCCTTTCTTCGACGAAGTTGACGACGATGTCTTTCTTGCAGAGTCTTTAGAAGAGTCCTTAGAAGAGTGACTTCGTGGAACGTCCTTTTCCACAGGTCGTGACTTCTTAGCCGGAGGTTCCGACGAAGTTGGGCGTCGAGGGGCTCCTGATGTTTTCGCAGAGGCCACGCTGCGCACAGAGCCCACTTCTGACTGAGGGTACGCTCCCGCACCGTCATTTAACCAGGATACCAGCCGGCGATTTCGATCCTTCAGGGTTTTCTGGGAAAAACCTTTACATATTTCACACTGGTCTGCCGAGTGGTGAGGGTGGAGGCAATAAATACAGTCTAAATGGCCGTCCCCCTCGTAAACCTTCTTCAATCCGCACGTGGCACACGGGCGAAATAGAGGTTTTCCCGACATTCCGAAAAAATTAATAAACTCACAGGAGTACGACAATTCGAAAAATCTAGCAGTAGAGACTACGCGAGGAGATCCCACTATCTTTGGAGACGGTTGAAATCTGACGGGACCCGCGGGGGCGGGGCCTTTTGTACCATTACGTCCAACGGGGCTTGCATGCACGGCCCCGGAGAGAACGTAGATGTGGATATGACACACAAGTGTCGGAAGTTTTTTCCTATAGGAAACGACTATATATGTGTACCGAGGGTTCCCAGTCTGACGACGGGGAATATTCTAAGCATTTGAATCCATGAAAGATCCAATGCTGGAGAAGTATTGTTTTAAAAGTAAGGAGCCTTAACGGACAAGAATATAAAGGCTCAAATGCAATGCATATGAGGAACTTTAGTACCAAGTTTAAGTCCCACACAGGAACTTGAAAAGGTATTGGAGGAAGTACATCATTTAGAACTTTTAAGAATTGATTTATTAAAGGTATCTTAAAGTAAGATTCTTCTTGGAGCACTTAAAAATGGATAGCGCTGCTAAATAACCTTTTATCGTGCCAACCTGGAGCCCCAGATTAGCCAAGTATAATAGAAAAGATAATATTGTGCGAATATTACCCTGAAACGGGTCCACATTCTTATCTCTTCAGCAGTTACTGAACTTGTTCCAACGACACCGATACAGAGATATAGTTGCTGGCCTTCTAGACGAAAGCAAGATCTCCATGACGTCATCTGGAAGGTCCCAATAGCTATATCTCAACCTCTCAGAAGAGTGAAGGTTGAATGTGTTTTCCTCTTGTGAGAGAAGATCCTCTCTTTTGGAAGACGTATTGGAGGGCAGATGGACATGTCCAGAAGGTCCGGGTACCACATTCTCCTGGCCTAATCCGGGGCGATTAGGATCATGGTTTTCCCAAACGTTCTCAACCTCCTGATTACCTGAGGGATCACCGGGACGGGAGGAAACGCATACACAAGTGGGAACTCCCATTTCACTACAAGCGCGTCCCCTAGAGCTCCTCTCGGAGGAAATTCCCTTGAGCAGTACAGTTTGCATTTCCTGTTGACACTGGCCGCAAACAGATCCACTTGCGGGGTTCCCCAAAGGGCTAAGATCTCTTGAAGGACTTCCTGAGATATTTTCCACTCGTGGGAAACTGTGCTCTGCCTGCTCAAGAGCGTTCGCCGCTGTGTTTTGCTCTCTGGCTAGATGAACTGCCGACAGAGAGATCCCTTCTTGTATTGCCCAGAACCAAGCAGCAATGCTTCTCTGCACAGTGGTAGTGACCCCACTCCTCCTCTCTTTTTGAGGTGGTACATGGCCACTGTGCTGTCCGTCATTATCAGGACATTCTTTCCCTGTTTTTTTTTTTTATTTTTTTATTTTTATTATACGAGTATATAATCACCGAAGTGATTTTTACAAGAAGATGAACATAAAATTTCACAGCGTATTTATCCCAACACGAGAATAAGTCTACAGAAACACGAAAGTAAGGTAGAAAACACTCCCCACTGCCATCATCTATCTATCTGTCTGTGTCCAGTCCCCTAGCTCGGAGGTACATGTGCAAAGATCTGGTCCAAAATTTTAGTAGCTGCGATAGACCAAGATGTTCTCAAGCCTCCTATTAAGCGCTCCCACCAGAGTTCTTCTTCCCTTAGATAGGCATTTTTTAGGTGATGAAGTATGTATGGTGATCTGAATTTCTCTGTACCACAACACAGTAATAAAAGGTGCCGTAATGTTTCGCTTTGTTCAGTGTTATTACAAAAGCGGCAAGTATTCGTTGTTGAGAGGCCCCTTGTGTGCAGAATCTCGTTTGTGGGTAACAAGTTTAACCTTGCACGGAGTAGAGTGCTCCGAGTTTTCCTGTCTGGATGCTTTGTCAAAAAAGGTTGAATTACATTCAATTTTCTGATTTTTGGAGGTAGATGACTAGTTAGCTTATACTCAGATGCCTTATCCAGTGTATTTATCCAATCCATTTCTTCCATTCGTGTTTTAGTTTTTGCCGGGTTACCCAAAAGTTCTTCCATGGAGCTGCCGCAGATTTCAAGTTGCTGTAGGCACATTAGCTCCCATTTTGATAGTAACATGGATTTACTTGAGTTCATCTCCGCCTGTACCATCAGAAAAATTGCCGAGGAAGAAGGATCTTTTATCTTCCGATATAACATAACTGACGCTCTTTTCACTATTGACTCTAAAGAGGAGAGGGAGAGTTCACATCTTATCAAGGCGATCGGAGTAGAAGGTGGTAGATTCAAGACTGAACGCCAAAACAGACTCTTCAATCTAGCCCATAAGCAGTAGGGTAAAGATGGCATAGCCTCAGCTCCGTAGGTAATAGCTGGGATAACTTTGCCCCTATAGAATTTGATCAGGGGCAGCAATGAAAAGCGACCATATTTGTTGTCCAATATTTTTGCTTGTGAGCGAGAGTTTTCATTTTTTCAGAGAGGTGGTGTTGCATCGCTGAATCTTTGGCCGTGGAGTCAATAAGGACTCCAAGATATTTAAATTCAGTCACTTGTTCGATTTTGTTTGTGGCCAGATACCACAAATTCTTCTTTGTCTTTTTTAGGTTTTTTCCAAACACCGTTATCTTCGTTTTTTGTTTGTTTACCTCTAGGTCATTGGCGGCTGTGTATGTAGTCAGTGCAGACAACTGCCGTTGTAAGCCAATCGGGGTCTGGTCTAATTGAATAAGATCATCTGCATACAGAAGTCACGGGATCTTCTCTTTACCCAATTCTGGGGGGAATGCTCGTGTGCTGGTTGAAATATCTTTATAGTCCCCAAAATAAGATAGGAAGAGGGCTGGAGCTAGTGGGCAGCCTTGTTTGACCCCTCTGTCAGTTGTTATGGATGACGAGAGTAGGCCACTGGTGTTCAGTCGTACCTGCATTGATGTAGAAGCATGCAGAGCCTTGATAGGATTCAGAATCTCCTGGGGACAGTCCCAACTGATGAGTTTTTCCCAAAGCTTTCTTCGGTTGACCAAGTCAAAGGCCTGGGTCAGATCTATAAATGCCAGGAATAGGTTCCGATTTGTTTCACGAGCTTTTGCTTTTAAGAGGCTGAGGATAAAGATGTTTATACTAGTTCCTACTCCCTTTTTAAACCCCGATTGAAGAGGGTCATTACAGGGTTCTCTTTTTGCCCATTGATTAAAGTGATCCAGCAGAAGTTTCTGGGGTCATCCTTCCTTCCTTTTTTGAATATAGGGATAATAACGGCTGAGGTCCAAGTAGGCGGGATTGAGCGGGAGATAGTACATTTGTAGAAAATTAGACTCAGCAGGTTTGCCCATTCCTCTGGCGCAGATTTCAAATTCTCATTAGATAGACCATCAGGCCCTGGAGCCCTTGATTTCTTTAGTTTGAGTATTTTATTCAAAATATCAGTTCTGTCGGAGAGATCGACCCACCGTGCTGTCGTCTGAGGAGATAAAGGGCCTTCAGCGGGATCTGGAGATTTGAAAAGTGTTGAATAGAACCCAGTCCATGCTAGCTCCGATATACTGTTTAGCATCATTGTAGATGCCGCTTTAGCTCGTGGGTTAACCAGGCTCCAAAAGTCTCTAGAGTTGGACTTTCTAATTTGTTCTAGCATATTTTCAGAGTCCTGTTGATGTAATTTTAAACGGTAGACCCGTAGCCAGTTTTTGTAGGCTCTTGTTATCTCCTTTATGTGCGCCCTGTTGGCGGGCGTGTTGTTTCTTGCAGCCATCCTTTTCGCTCTGCGGAGGATGTTTCTCTGTGCCACCAAAAGGGCATCAAAATTATGTGCGTGATGGCTCTGGGATGTATTTAGCCCATTCGATCTTTTTGTCGTGGCTCTGTAAGGTTCCAAGAGTGGTCTGTAATCAACCTTTGTGGCCTCCTTACTGCTTCCATATGAACGAGTGATGGCTTGAATGTTGGCCCGTGTGATCCTTACCCGGTTGCCTTTTCTTTCCGGTTCAATTCTTCCAGGATAATGGTCTGTATCTATTTTTGTAGAGGCCCATTTAATAGCCAGCAAGTTATGATCGCTTTGGCTGGTCTGGCTAATTCTGAAGTCTGTCAACCGGGCTAAGAGAAGATCAGAAACAAATATGTAGTCTATTGTTGAGTTGGTCAAGCCTCTTTTCCATGTTGGTAGAGAATTAGAATCAGGAAGTGTGGCTGCAGAGTTAAAAAAATGTCTGGCCGATATTAGCTTCTGCCAGGCTAAGCCTTGTTTGCAAGGATTACTCTGTGCGGGACCTGTGGTGCTCTTGCTAGCCGTTGGACAATTGATGTTTAAGTCTCCACATACTATAACATCACATGCCCCGAACTCTAAGTAAACTGAGTCCAGGGTAGAGGTCATTATATCAAACAGTAAGGTCTGTTGCATCCCTCTGTGATTCCAGTAGATGAACATCACCAACAGGGGAGTGCATGTGTGATGTTCTTCCCCAGCCTCCTTTCGTCGCCAAGAAATGAGTACCACGATGACATAAGGGGTCTTCAAGATTATTTTGATTATTTCTAGTCCCACGCCCATCCGGACTGCAACGATTAGACCTAATGAGGGTCTTCCTTTAGGTCCCGCTAATGCTTCTGAGAAAGCAATCTCGAAGCCATCCAGTGTTGGTTTAGATTGTAACCAAACTTCTTGAAGACATAAGATGTCATAGTCCCCTAAGTTGATATCACCAGGAGTTGTCAAGTGTAGAAACCCTCTTGTGTTCCAGGTCGCCAGAGACAGTAGTTGGTGCTCTTGGTCAGTTTTAGTGGATTCTGATGGCTATTTATGAAGGCGTGTAGATAAAGCTTTTGGGAGCCAGGCCCATGTAGAAGATTCAAGAGAGGGTCTAGCCTGAGTCACCTTTTGGTTCTCCTCTAATGTTATGGTCGCCTTTATTTTAGGAGAGTTACTAGGGGGAATGGCTTTCCCCTGAGGCGTAGAGTGGACCGTGTTGGACTTTGAGATTAATGCTGGTTTCTTTGCGGGATTTTCCTTTGAGCTAGTGTACCGGCGTTCTTCATTCGATCTGTCCTCCGTTGTGCGATCCTTTGTCTTGTCATGGTCTATTGTAGATTGTCTAATTAGTGTTAGCTCGAAACCTTGTTTGAATAGTGCCTCCGCTGCTGCTGACAATGAGGTAGTCACATCGGCTGATGATATATATAGGAGACAATGTGCCATATGACCCTCGTGAAAAGGTTCCACCGTTTTGAGATCTTCTGATTTTAAGTTTCTTAAAGAGGAGATACTATGTAGCAGTCTCAACACTGTACATCTATTTAAGACCAGATATTTTTGGTTGCCAGACCGTTGACGTATTTTGGCCGTTGGATTCATCTTATGGTTTTTAGGGTCTTGATGTGACTTCTTCGTATGGTGAAGTCTATAATCCCCACTCTCATGTTGTTTGTATTCCTGAAATCCCTTTCTCTTGTGGGAGTACATCGAGTCCTTAAAGTTATCTGATATGTCAGATTTTATTTGAGTGTGAACTCTTGATCTATATGTCACTTGAGGCCGGTGAAAAGGTGAGACCAGATCTCGATTTTGTTCAGAGCGCTTTTCAATAGGATTTCTACTTTGATCCCCTTGAATGCTCCGTAGAGATTTAAAACGATCATCTAGTGAAGTGAAACCTGAGAGGTCTCTAGTAACTGTCTGATGACTAGATAACGTCTTAGTTAGATAGAGATTCGCCCCTTACTGTTGACTGTCAGGGCAGTCGTCCAAATGTTGACTTATATCCATCAAGTCCTTTTGCATAAGAAAATCTTCTGTTGTTTTTGGTGACTGAGATAAAGCTTCTGGTTGTTTCTCTGTATCTATCGCATTTGTTGACACTGGTTTCTTCCCTCCCAAGTTTTGAGTCTTCTTTGGTAAGGGATCCTTTTGTAGGAGGTCAGATTGCTGAATCACTGGGATTGCTTTAAACAAAGGGGCCGTTTTAAGGCATATGTGCGGGTTAAGAGTCTGTTGCTTAGGTCTCATATCCAAGTTCCCCTCAAGAGGCGGCCTTGGATTCAGTAGTTTGTGGCTTGGGCCTTGGGTGGTTTTCGTTCCTAATTGTTCTTTCTGTGGGAGAATATCGTCTAAACACATCACGTCATTATCACCCAACTTGTTAGGTATCAGATTTGCTCTGATTGGCAATGTGTTGAGGCAACCCGACAAGGAGGTTGAACCCGATTTTGGCCTTGTCCCACAATCCTTGTTGGAAGCGTCACGGCACAGAGTGCCTGGTGCTGTTGTTTGAGTACTTACGTCCATCCCTGGCCTGTCTTTGTTGGTTTTTCTTAAGCCTGAAAGGACTTCGATGGGCTCGACTTGATGAACATGCGAAGTACCAATTGGGTCATTTTTTCTTTTCACTAAAGCGTTGATATAGCCTTCTAAGTAAATAAGCTTAGAGTTCATCATCGCAAAGATAGATGTATGATCTTTCAGGGAG
Source organism: Ambystoma mexicanum (assembly GCF_040938575.1). Classification (NCBI taxonomy): domain Eukaryota; kingdom Metazoa; phylum Chordata; class Amphibia; order Caudata; family Ambystomatidae; genus Ambystoma; species Ambystoma mexicanum. The sequence continues at coordinate 522,689,075 of NC_090940.1, forward strand.
TCATTTATTGCCTCATAAAGCTTGCAAAAAGGTGCTAATGCAATTGTTACAGCAGACATGATGTACATGAAGTCCGCCTTTTTTGACGGAGTCTCCTTTGGGATAGTGTAGGAAGACTCACTTGATCTTCTGTTAGATGCAGAACTCACAGGTGTTGAAGGAGACCATAACCGCGGCACTTCCTTTGATTTCTTTTGGGAGGTCGGCAGCCTCGAAATGGGGCCCTCCCGGGGATCTAACAAGGGCTCTTTACTTCCGTTTTCCTTGTGTGTTTCACTGTCCAAGGGAGCCGCCACGGGGGTGGGCTCTTAGACCCAGAGTTACTTTTCTCAAAAATATGAGGAGTTCGACTTGCAATGTCGTATTGCCCCAAGCTATTTATTTCCGGTGACACTGGTGGAGCAATTGTCGATCCTGTACAGTCTGACTGGGGTAAAGAGTTCTTGCTTCCCAGTAATGGTTCAGTTAATGGCTCAGCCTCCAAATCAGTTGGGGCTTCACTATGAGACTCCTGGACTTCACTACGAGGCTCGTTGTACACTGGCAAAGATGGTGAAGTTGCCATTTTCTCTGGCCGAATTTCTTGTAATTCCAAGATTATTGGTAAGCCCGGTGGTGCAGGATTAGAAGTGTCTTTTGGATGCACCCTTTGGTGAACTGGTGGAACAATGGTCTCATTGCTAGGGGGATTCTTCTGGGAGCTAGATGATGCAATGAGTAAAGGTTCTAGGAGAACTTCTAACAGATCTGCGTCCGAAATTTCCCCAAGCCCTGGATGATGCAGTTTCTTTTTGGCTTGTCTGTGAAAGAGCGTATTTAGTGAGTTTTCCAGACGCTGACTCGCCGATGGCATTGCTGAGGTAGAGGATCTCGGAGGCTTTTTTGCTGCTGTTCGCTTGGAATTCGTAGGGAGATCAAAGTTTTTCTTTGAAAGCAGTCTAAATGGGATTCCATGTGGGTGACGAATTGGAGCCCCCTGTTTGTTACCCCCTCTCAAATCTGTAGATTTGGCAGCCTCAAGTTCAATAGGCTCAAGAATTAAGGGGGCCAAAGGAGAAGATGTTGGTGCGGGCGAGGTTGAAGTCGTCTCGTCCGAATGTTCAACAATCTTGGCCCCCCCCACTGGAGACTTTCGGGCCAATTTTTGCATAGATAGTATTTTCTGCACATTCTGCTGGTGAGAAAGAACGTTTGTTGTGGACTTGAGCCTTTGTTGAATTTTGCAATGGAGACTCTGTAATAATATCTGTGACCACCTAGTGGCGCTGTGGGGCAGCTGAGCCATGGGAAGCCAAGTACAAAGGCTTCTCTACCCCAGAGGCTCCGGTTTCTTCATCGGGACTCTGAAGCACATTTGAATCCCCCACGGGTGCAGCGGGACCGTCGCAGCCCGGCCACGGCTCCCCCCGGCCCTCGACCCGGGTGGCCCCCCTCCTCCAAGGGACGGTTCCTCTGCGTCGTCCACCGGGCCGGGGTGCCGGGCCCCAGTCAGCCCAGCTCCGCTGCATTTTCCTCCGCGTGCGGCCTCAACCTCCAACAGCTGATGAGATGAGGCTTCCCCGCAGCTCTGTTGTCCCGTGGAGCAGCAGTTAGCCCTGATTGTGGGCTCCTCACAGGCGCCGCCCGACCCCAGCTCCTCCCGGCTTCCGACATGGGAGGCCTCTCCTCCTACGAGGGGAGGACCCCCCATGCTGCCCACCGTCGCAGCCAGGGGCGCCACGGGTCCCCTGAGGCTGGAGCCCATCACCGGCTCTGGGTCGAAAGTGCCGTGCTGTTCCAATCGTTTCAACTTGCTGGCGGCATCCCCAATCATGGAGAAACCAGCGGAATGCTCAATCCATTCCTCAGGTAAAAGTTGTTGTTTATGCTTCTGAGTAGAGTGGTTGGTTTTTGAGGCGTGCTGTTGAACAGTTAGTTTAGGCAGCTTTCTTGACGGAATATTTTGTAGTTTGCCTCCTGGCCTCTTCAGAAAGCCTGCACAGGATAAGATGTTAGATTGTAGAGTAGATTGTGTATCGTTAGAAGATAGGGAAGATGAGGAAGCCAACAAAAGGGCAGAGGAGCTGTTGGCACTCCGCAGCCTTTGTGGTTCGTTTTGGTCTTCAAAGGTGTTATGTCTCAGGTCCAGGGTTTCTCCCCCATCCGCCCTAGTCGCCATTAGACTGCCACAGACTGCCCACTCTCACACCACTCCGCTCCGCTTCGCTGCTGCCTTCTGGTTTTGAAGGGGAATGGAGCCAAAAGAGGACACTGTAGCCACTGTAGAGAGACTGAAACTGAGAGGGACTGCCACAGACTGCCCACTCTCACACCACTCCGCTCCGCTTCGCTGCTGCCTTCTGGTTTTGAAGGGGAATGGCGCCAAAAGAGGACACTGTAGCCACTGTAGAGAGACTGAAACTGAGAGGGACTGCCACAGACTGCCCACTCTCACACCACTCCATCCTTTCCCTGTACAGACGGCAGGAAGGCCTTCAGCATTAGTCTGATTGCCCTCAGCTCCAATAGGCTGATATGTAGTTTGGACTCCGATGGAGACCAACGACTGGTGATTGCCAACTCATTGGTGTGAGCTCCCCACCCTGTGAGTGAGGCATCCATCACTACTGTTATCTCCGGCCATGGTTGTCAAAAAGATTCTCCCTTGAAGATATGTTCCCTGCAAGCCCACCATTGTAGATCCTGTGCTACTCTGACTGGAACTTGCAACAGATCTGAAATTTCCCCTGAAAATTGGGACCATTGAGTCCTGAGGGCCCATTGAAGGGATCTCATCCTCAATCTGGCTTCTGGCACCAGAAAAATGCAGGATGCAATAAGGCTGAGCAACTTGAAAAAATCGAAGGCCGGTAGATACTGGGCATACTGGAATTTTATTACCATCTGCAGAATGTGGTGAGCTCTCTCTTCGGGAGGCGAGGCTTTGCCCGAACAAGTATCCAGGACTGCTCCAATAAACTGGAGTTTCTAAGATTGTATCATGTTTTACTTTTTTAAATTCAGAGAAAACCCTAGTATGTGAAGGAAGTGGCAGGTTTTGGACAGATGTTCCTGGGCTTCTTCTGGAGAATGTGCCCTCATCATCCAATCGTCCAGGTAGGGGTAGACATGAATCCCCCCTCTCTTGAGACTCGCTGCCACCACCGCCATCAACTTGGTGAAAACTCTCGGGGTGGAGGTCAACCCGAATGGCAGAACCCGAAACTGATAGTGAGAATTGCCAATCGTGAACCTCAGGTACTTTCTGTGCTTGAGTTGGATTGGCACATGAAAGCAAGGATCCTGAAGGTCGAATGATACCAACCAGTCTTGAGTTGGAGAGCCTGAAGGATCTGACAAAGTGTGACCATCTTGAACTTGTCCTACCTGAGGAACTTGTTCAATCTTCTGAAGTCCAAGATGGGTCTCAGTCCTCCGTCCTTCTTTGCTATGAGGAAATATGGGGAATACCAACCCTTGTTCCTCTCCGCTACAGGTACATGTTCTATTCCACCTTTCTGTAGCAGGGTTAAGACTTCCTGCAGGAGCGGATCTAGATTTTTTACAGAGTTGTATCCCGGTGGGTGATTCTGAGGTTTCTTTTGAAAAGGAAGACAGTAAGCTTGGGATACTGTTTCCAGTGCCCAAGCATCTGAAGTAATGCCCCGCCATTCTTCCAGATGCTGTGCGATCCTGCCTCCCACTGGGGTCTTGTGGGTCAAAACCTCAGAGTGGTTTTGCGGCAGCTGCAGCAGTGTCTGAAGGGACAGATGCCGCTGCTGGGGCAGATCTAGCACCTTTTCCTTGCCCCAGAGGACATTTCCTTTGCCCGCTCTGACTGGCCTGTCCCCTTCCTTTCCCAAATGAGGAATACAATCGAAAGGGACGACCCCTCCAGGAAGATGAGCCTGTGTAGGGGCTTTGTTGAGGTTGTTGTGTAGTGGCACTGAGTGATTTTGCTGCCGCTTTGGAGGTCTGCAGTTTCTCCAAACTTTCATCCAGCTTACTGCCAAACAACCTCGAGCCGTCAAATGGCATATTAAGAAGCCTGGATTTCACATCCAGTGCAAAACCTGACTTTCTTAGCCACGCAAATCTGCATAGCACCGTACTAGACACCATGGACCTACTGATACTGTCAGCTGTGTCCAAACCTGATTGAAGGCATTCCCCTGAAGCCTCCTTTCCATCCCTTACTATGGATAGGAACCCTTCACGTTCCTCACCTTCCGGGATGTGTTCAGCTGCCGCTGACATGCAGTCCCACAAGGTATATGTAAATCTTGCAAGGGTGCAAGTTACATTTGTGGATTTTAAAGCCATGCTGCCTGACGTAAAGATCTTTCTGGACCATGCATCAACCTTTTTATCATCCCTATCAGGGGGAATTGTAGGGTATGCAGCATTTCTAGTAGAGGTAGCTGTTTGAACTACCAGACTTTCAGGAGATGGGTGTTTACTTAAGTATTTGGGATCTGAGGAACAGGGTTTATATTTTGACAAATACTTCTTTTTTTTTTTTATTGAAATTTCAGCTCGACCGGTCTGAATGTAAACAGACAGACCACCAAACTTTTATTACCCAGTCATCTCAAGAACACTACAAAAACAATACTTCTTATTTACTGCGGGAATAGTTTCTGGGTTTTCCCATGCAGTGTTAATCTTCCTTTGTAAGGCTACATGAAAAGGAAGTATGGGGTCTTGCTGAGGTCCTCCTGAAAGGATGTCAGTCATCTCATCATCCTGATAGACAGGTGAATGTCTACTCCATCCCATGAATTCAGTTACCCTGTTCATCAATTTTCTATAACCTGCATCCGCATGTTCAGCTGCGTCAGGCTTTTCAAATTCATATTCTGGAGATGTATCCAGACCATTTGCTGACTGCAGGCACTCATACAAGTCTTGCATCTTAGATTGAGGGTCAAGTAACTCCTCACGGACTTGTTGTGTTACAAATTTAACACCAGCGGATGAAACCACTTCTTCTGCTGATGAATCTCCTTCATATATGGAGGCCATGGTTCTGCTTTCTGAATGAAACACCTTTTCAGGTGGCATATACTTTAACACTGGTGTCTTTTTTGTAATTGGAATGGACGAAGACGTCAACAAAAGCGTTGATGGCGTTGATGTTGTAGGTATTACTGTCGATATTGTAGAGGCAGTTTTCTAAACCCTTGAAGGAATCGTCAACCCCGTCGAAGGAGTTATCGAGACCATCGACACCATCGAAGGAGCCTTCGATACTGTCGACTGTGCACTCGACATAACCTTTTTATGTTGAGTCATCGACACCTTGTGCTCGACCGCCTTCGATAGAGGCTTCGAGGATGTTTTAGACGAGGACTTTGATGACGTATGAGAGTCTGATGCCATTTTCTTGAGTTCTACCTTTGAGTTATGCACCAGTAGGCTTTTTCTTTGAGGTGTCTGGGAAGATTCCCTGGACGACACCCTCGATGATTTCTTTTTGGATTTTCTCATCTTAGATCTTCCCCTGTCACTTTTTTAGTGAGCAGGGACATGGTCTTCGTTAGACCTTTTTGAGGGGGTCTGGGCCGCATTCTCAAAATGTTTTAACATAGATGCTCTGAAAGCTTCCCACTTTCTTGGGGAGTCATGTCTCGATGGACATGTTATGACTTCCTCAGATGACGTCGAGGAAGTGGAAGAGGGAGACCGGTGTCATATTTTCTTCGCCTTTTTAGAGGAAGAAGAGGACTTCCTGGATCTACTACTCGACCTAGATTTTTTATGATGTTTTGTTAAAGACTCAGCCGAGTCTTTTCTCTGTCTCGAAGAAAACTTCAAGGATTCCTCCCCCACTGCCAGTTTACCTCTTCATTCTTTTAAGGCCTTATGGGTCATCGACTGACAGGAATCGCACTCATCTATACGGTGGTCAGAACCGAGGCCCCAGAGGCAATTCCAATGGGGATCAGTTAGCAACATCTTTCTCCCACATTTCTGGCATTTCTTGAATCCAGTCTTCGGGGTGGAAGGATTAGATGAAGACAACATTATTTGTACGAACTGAAGCATCGTTTTATCGATCCGAATCGTAGCTAACAGAAAAACAGAACTGAGGTCAACGGGCGCGCTCAAGGCATTTATACAGCGGATGAAGTCGACGCTCGACGGATGCCGCGAGGGACATCAATGCCACAGTCTCGAGTGTAGTGCCCTCTGTGGAGAGAGAACACATTTCCAAAGCAGCAAAGCTGAAGGTAAGGATATATCTAAGATGAGGCATACATGGAAGGACACAATCCATTCAAAAGACGGTTTTAAGAACAGCTTGTCCGAACAGAGCAACAGCCCTGGAGCTCAGGACTAAGCAGTAATGCTTCACAAAAGCTTATGGGGAAGCCCACGTGGCTTTCTTGGCAATGGTTTCCCAGGGAAAATATTTTTGGAAGGCAATGGCCGCAGCCTTGCCCCGCACAAGATGGGCATGAATTCCCTTTGGAGGTTGAAGGTCCTGAACGGAATACACTTCAGAGATACAGGAAGCAATCCATTGGGAGATAGTTGCTTTCGAAGCTAGCTTTCCTTTTGGGTCTCTGAAGATCATCAAGAGCTGGGAAGAGCTCAGAATATTAGATGTTCTGTCCAAATAAAACTTAAGAGCTCGCCTTACATCCAAATTATGCAGAACCATCTCGGCATCTGAAGCCGGTTCTAGGAAGAAAACTGTAAGGAAAGCGACTGGCTCAGATGAAAATCAGATACCACCTTTGGAATGAAAGAGGGATTGGTCCGGAGGACAACCTTATACTTGTGAAAGGTGAGGAATGGATGTTTTACCGACAAGGCCTGATGCTTGCTTACACGTCTTGCTGAAGGTACCGCAATCAGAAAGGCCATATTCCATTAAAGGAATTTCAAGTCTGCTGTCGCCATGGGTTCGAAGGCTTTATGACATAAAGCAGTAAGGACCACATTCAGATCCCACTTAGGATGCGGGCTGCGCACAGGTGTATACAGATGCAACAGACCTGCAAAGTGCCTTTTAATGACAGGGTTCCTCAACGAAAAAGAGCAAGAGTCCGTGGACAGGTAGGCGGCAATAGCCGACAAATAAATCCTACAAGACAAAACTTGCATGCCTGAAGCTGCCAGATGAGAAATGAAAAACAGCACTGTGTCGATAGCAGCTTCTTTGGGGTCCAGCTTTTTTGCTAAACACTAGTGGCAGAAACAGAGCCGTTTGCTCCTATACTGAGACCTGGTCGAAGGTTTTCTAGCCGCTTGGATAATACGCATATTATCCACGGACAAATTGAAACTCTCTAAAGATTTGAACTCCGCCTAAAAAGAGAACCAAACTGAATGATTGTGGGGAGGGGTGCCCCATTGGCTGATCGCTCTGGTGAAGCAGGTGAGGAATCAGCGGAAGCCTGATCGGTGAGCAGACTGACAGATGCTGAAGCTCCGAAAACCACAATCTGGTTGGCCACCACAGGGCTATGAACAGGAGAGTGCAATTTGATGTGCTCCTGAGCTTGCATAGCGCCCGGTGAATCAGAAGAAGAGGCGGGAAAGCGTAGGCCCTCATGTTGTGCCACAGAATCTCGAGAGCATCCCCCAGGAAAGAGGCTCAGAGCCTGTTCCTGGAAGCATAAATAGGAAGTTTCCTGTTCAATGACGTCGCAAACAGGTCCACTTCTGGAGTGCCCCAATAGCGAAAAAGTTCAGAGAGGAACTCCGTGTTCAGCTCTCACTCGTAGCTGACCACCGCTCGCCGGCTGAGAGAGCCTGCCGTTACATTCAGCCGGCTCGGGATGTGTTCTGCCAACAGCCAAACACCGTGCTGAATGGCCCATTCCCAAATCTGAATGGCTAGTTCTACAAGTGGAGGTGACCTGGTACCCCCCTGCTTGTTGACATAAAACATGGATACCGCATTGTCCGTGTGGATGCGGACTACCTTGTTCACAATCCCTGGCTTGGAAGCTTTGTGCGCCAGGAAAATTGCCAGAAGTTCTAGATGATTTATGTGAAATTGTCTGTCCTGCGGCGACCACAGGTCGAAAACCAGAAGATGATCCATCGTCGCGCCCCAGCGATAAGGGAGGAGTCCGTCGTAATGGTCGCCTGAGGGGAAGGCTCCTGAAAGGGCGCATCCACCGACAGATTGCTGGAAGACCACCAAAGGAGATCCGTAATTATTTAGGGTGGAACCGGGATCATTTTGGTGTCCGGGTCCACCGCCTGGAGCCAGGAGCTCCGAAGAGCCAACTGCGTAAGTCGCATCTTGAGACACGCCAGGGGAAGAGCAAGCTCGCACGAGGCCATGGGGCCCAGAAGCCTCTGGAAACACCAGGCAGACATGCTTTCCGAATGAATGAAGACTTGACATGTGGTTAACAGATCCGCCATCCTGTCCACTGTCAAGTACACCCTGCAGTCGATCATGTTCCAACGGAAACCCAGGACTATCAGGTCCCGAGAGATCGTCATGGAGGAATTCTGCCAGTTCACCTACAGCCCAAGATTGAACAGGAGCTGAAGGAGAGACTGAAGATTGCTCGAGGCTTTCAGCGAACAGGGACTGCGCAGAAGCCAATTGTCCAAATATGGCTACACATGAATACCCTGTAGCCTTAAACACGCCGCAATGACTGACATCATCTTTGTGAAGACACACGGCGCAGAGATGAGACCAAAAGCGAGCACTCAAAACTGATAGTGCTCCTCTCCCAGGGAGAACTGCAGATATTTCTGATGCGGGCTCCAGATCAGGATATGCATATAAGCATCCTGAAGGTCCACAATACTGAGCAAGTCACCCTTCTGAAGAGAGGACTTTATTTGGCAAGGCGTAATCATCTTGAATTTCTCTTGGGGAAGAGAAAGATTGAACTGGGAAAGGTCTAGAATGGTGCACAGGCCAGCCTGGTTGGGTTTTGGCACCATAAACAGACGAGAGTAGAAGCCCTACCCTTGTTCCACTAGGGGAACGGGTTCTATAGCTCTGAGATCTAGAAGCTTCTGGACCTCGGCTCTGAGGGAGGGTGTCCCCGACTGCTGAAAGGGAGGATTGAAGGGTGGGGTAGGGGGAAGGGGCAAGCGGAAGCCCGCCTGAGCGATGGACAAAACACACCGGTCGTCAATGACGGTTTGCCACACCTCCAGATGAAACGAGATTTGTCCTCCCACCGGAGTCTCGTGCGAGCACCAAAATATATCATTTTGAAGACTTTTCGGCAGAGGGACTACCTGTCCCTGAAAAATAAGCTGACGAGCGAGAGAAAAACTGGCCACGTGGCTGCCTCAGGCAGGTGTTACCCGGTGGAGGATCAGTCCTGCGTGACCTGCAATCTTGGAACCCTCTAAAGCCTGAAGAGGATCGAGATAGGGACCCAGATCTCTGACCTTTGCTGGGGCCGTCACAAGCAGCGACAGAGACTTGGCAGTTTGCATGCTCGCCTTAGTCTTGGTGAGCTCATCATCTGTTGAAGAATGAAACAACTGTTTGCCATCAAAAGGCAGGTCCAGAGCTTTATCTTGAACCTCCTTCGAAAACTTTGTTGCAAGCCTGACGAGAGGCGTCCACTCCCAGCATGAGACCACGAGCCGAGGTGTCAACATGATGCGCAGCAGCCTCCAGCATATCCTGCGCCAACACTCTAGCGTCTGACAAGCCGCCTCTAAAGTCTTCTAACCCGTCGACAGGAATGAACTCCTGGAAGTCAGCCAAATCTCTCCACAGTTTCAAATTTGCTGCCGCCAGGATGAGCTCTGCGTTGGCCTGACGCAATTACAGCACCGAATCGGCAAAAATCTTCCTAGCCAAGGAATCGAGGAATTTGTCTTCCTTGGACAGAACTTGAGCCGCAGCTGCGGAAGTCGCAGAGGCCGGCTTAGATTGCAGAGTGGCAGCAGCTACCTCCAGTCGAGGACGGGAGCGGGCATTATGCCAAAGCTACTTCCTCGAAGGTGTGAAGCCTGTAACAGGCGTCAATTATTTTATTCATGTGCAGCCTGGTGTGGGGTTTATCCCAGACCTTGCGGGCCTTGGCTAGGACGTCCCTCTGAAGGAACAGGCCGCTGCGCTCCTGTGGAGACAAGATTAGCACCCCGAAAGCACCCATTCCTGTGGAGGGGTGCCTCAGGCACTGCTATGTCAAGAAGTGACATCATGTCCAGTACCCGGTCGTGAAATGCTCGTACAGAGCGGGGCTGATCCTCACTGTCCTGATCTGCCAAAGGGTCATCTAGAGCATCCGGGTCCCCAAACTGCGACGCGACAGGCATCAGATTGAAATCACGCTCTGATGAAGACTTGTCCAGCGGTGACAAGGGAGGCAGAGGCGGAAGAGCCGCAGGAGGGCCGGGCGGCAGAGGAGGTGCTACCACCGGGGCAACAGGTGCCATGACAGGAACTGTTGGGGTAGACAACGGAGTCTGAGGGCAGATTTCCCTAAAAAGGCCCTTAAAGTACTCCCTCGTGGGATCAGAGTTCATTAGACTATGACATTTCCCAAAAAAGGCATCCTCTGCCGAGGCCTTAGGCGCTGTAGTGGGCAGAGGCCTCTCATGATGAACATAACCCCACAAACGTAGAGAGGAGGGATGCCAAGAGGGCCCACCACAAACCGGGTCTACATAGACCAATGTGGCAGATGTAGAAGGAAGCGAGACCGAATGTGGTAGTGGCATCCAAGCACGCCAGTCATAGGAAGGGCGGAACGGATTCACACTGTCGCGTGGATAAGGTTGTCCACGAAAAAGAAGGTTCCCAGCACCCGCCGACGAAAGCATAGGTCTGAGGGAAGAATCCAAAATGGCCACCATAGACCACACAGGAATGCCCGCCATTTTGTGAACATCTGAGGAGAACTGTGTCACATGTGTAGATGAGGCAGTTGACTCCACAGATTAGTCAGGTGACTTGACTGAAATTTTAGCCTTGACACAAGGATCCTCGGCGGAGCTGGTACTATGAGGCCTTGGATGTTTACTGGACATCCTGTCCCTTGAATTAGCCTCCAAAGGAGGAACCTCGGCCACGTCGGTAACAGGGGAGTTACGGTCGACGACCACCTCCTGTGCTCCCTCAACAGAACCGGTACCTCCGCGAGCGAAGGAAAAATGAGGAATCCATCTCACAGACAAGACCTTTACAGGCCTCTCAGTTCTGTTGGTACACACCTTAGCCTCGTTAAGAGGAACCTCGGAACAGAGTCTGGTCTTACTAGCTCCCTCGAAAGGGGCCACAAACAGTGGTTCATACGGAAAGCCTCAACAGAGGCCTCAGGGCGAACCCCGGTGTCTGTGTGGGAGGCTCCAGACAAGAAGAGCTCGGCGCGAACTCCGTTACCCAACGCCTCAGCACGACTATGCTGGCTATAAGCACCTGATCGGTTAACCTCGGATCGCGATCCGGTATAGTCAGGCCCCTCTTGGAAACCTTCAGAGAAAACCCTGGTACGCCTAGTAGGTCTGCGAGGCACCTCAGGGATAACCCCGGTAGCAGAGATTTTAAAGCCCCTCCCAGGCCTCGAGGACCCCAAGAAGGAGACCCCCGGCCGGTGTGCCCTGAAAAGTAAAGAACATACTGGGCGTCTCTTTTTTCCGTCAATGAAGAGTTGGAAATGTAATGGAGGAACCTTCTGGAAAATGTCCCCCCACCTGCGAAAACGATGTTAAAGTGCCCAGACAGAAAGGGAGTCACAGAAGAAAACCGAGTCCCAACAGTGATCCGGTCCCAGACACTCCAAACAGAGAGAATGGGGATCCGCCCTAGTGAAGCGATGCTCGCAAGAAGAACAAGTGGCAAATCCCAGAGGCTCCGGCATAGATGGAGGACTACGTGACCGCAGAACCAGAGCAGGAGAGAAGGACAATGGGAAAGAAAAAAGGTCTTCCCGATGATGCTAGTGCGTCCCGCCCTGACTGCGCAGAGAAAATGACTGAAGGGCGATGCGTGGCGTGGAGCTAAGGAGGGCGGGGTTATGGCCGTGTGCCGTACCCCGCCTAAAAAGAGAAGAAGGACACATTTTTCAATTTGATGCTTTTTTTACAAAAAGTGCACCGGTCCCGTCCCACAGGACGGAATGTCCAAAAGTATGGAGGAAAGGGGTGGGACGTAGGAGTATTGACTTTACTTACATTTTCTCTTTGTAGGTCCAAAAGACATCATCTTATGTAGAGTGCTGGGGGGTTACCTATTAGCCCCTTATTCTACATTCTCATGTAACATTTGTATGTTACCCTCACTATTTTAAATGTCTGGTGGCAGTGGTTTCAAGTTCCTACCATTATGTTTTTCTACCTCAGACTGAACCCTCAGCTGCAGTACAGCACCCATGAGTGCCCATTTCGTCAAACTGGCCCCGGTCTTCTTTTTCTCCATTTTCTATTTGTGAGGTATTTCTGGGCTTTACTCTGTGCGTTGAGCCATGTTTGAGCCCTTTGTTCACTTTGCCTTTGGCGGACTTCACCCCTGAAGCCCGCCTCTGGCTCCAGTGTGTCTGGAAAGGCAAGATGTGAGGGATATTACTGAAACTCCTCTGTCCCTTGTCTCTAAGAATGCCTGAATGAAATCAGTCCTAATTGGCTGGCTGGCTGTCCTTTCAGGGAAGTCCCCCTGCTGTGTGATTGACAGCCTAGGCTGTACATGGATGGGAGAAACCTTCTTAAAAGGTGAGGGTTTTGGGAATAGATGCAGAGTCGACCACTGGGAGAAATACCCAACGAAGTAACCATGAATGAAGCTTGCTGCATCCTCCTGGACCTTTGAATTGCCCGGTGAAGCCCTGCTGCTGTGCTGAAACTCCTTTTTCAATTCGACAGAGAAGCTCCGGAAGGGACAACTTCTTCCCTTGGGTTAGTGGGACCAACTTACTTCGAGACGAACTCCACTGGACCACCTTCCCTGACTGACTGTACTTCTTCACTGCTGCAAGTATCGAATGCTGAGAGTCGAGAAATCCATAGTTGAATGCAACGTCTGAAATCCGGCCAGAAGCTGCAGAAGTCTCCTAAGGACCCTCCAGAAGCAGGACGACCAGAGCTTGAGTCCCCTCACCAGAGTGCAGGACCCAAGGAGTGAAGGAAGCCAACTGGTATCTGAGGTCTACGACAGTGCTGTTCACCAAGTACTGAAACTGCAAAGTGTCGCTGAACCCAAAAGAGCCTGTAGCTGCCAACAACCTCCAAAGTGCCACCGCAGGATCACTGCATACATCCTCCCTCTCGTGCCCACGATTGAGGCTCAGGAACCCAGGGTCTGCATCACTGCAACTGGACTCAATCCAGCTGGACGCCTCTTCTTCAAAGCAGAGGTACTGTTTACACTTGGGGTACTTCCCTCAGTGTTTCTGAGCTTTGATCTTCTCAGTTGGGTCTTGCCGTGGCTTACCTTTAGAGTTGAGTCCAACTCTCCTTCCACAGGCTCACAGCTCACAGCTTGTGACCGTACACGTGATTTTTCTACAAACTCTCTAACTTTGTGCAAGACATTTGATTCTAAGAAGTGCCTCAGCTCCATAGACTGTTTCAACTTGACTTTGGCTGTCCTGGCTCCCTGCAGACTCTTCTAGCCCATTGACTTTGATAGTGTTTGTCCCTCCTAGGTGGTAACTTGTTTTAGACTGATATTGTTGGGAAAGACTTGCCTAGATTTCATTGGAAGATTCAAAGTGGCCTTACATATACTGAGAACCTGTTTAACCTTTTCCTTGCTTAAACCTTTCCTTTCTGCAACCTCAGAATCCTCAAAGCATAACTAGTGTGATATATAAATGCCATTACTGTCCCTGTGATTGAAGTCACCTACGGATGTAGGAATTGTGTTGGAAGCATATCCAAAGAGTATCCACTACCTTGTGCTGATTCTGAAAAGTCATGTTATAGTAAATTTACATTGTTACATGAATTGCCTTTTTAAAGACTGGTTATTTAAAAATGGATGTTAAATTAATGAATAACTATTTATAACTGAAACCTTACTTGGTTACTTGTATTTACGAAATTCATTGCTACAGCTCTACAGCTCACACCCTCTTGAGATAGGCCTGGCTGCACAGTCACTCTACCAACGTCCGTAGTACAGACCTATACTTACCAAAAGATGGGGTACCTTATACCAAGCAGATAAGTGTTGTTTAGTCTCACACAGTGTGACTACATCAATTATTACCGAACACTGCCTATTTCTTGTACTTTCACAAACAGATCCTGTAACGTTCCCTAAAATTCAACCGGGCAGAGCTCCTTCTACTTTAGCCCCCAGACCTTGTCTTTACCGCAACACTTCTCTGACTCCATCTCACACGCCTACCTATGTCAGCTATCTTCTAACACATCCCTAAAACATAAAACTGTATAATACAGCTAAATGCAAAATACATCACCCTATCCTTAACCTATGCACCCGCACCGTGAATACATTGTTGCTCTTTCCGTCTGGCTATATGGTGTTTCTGATATGTGTCAAGCTAACTACAAATGGATATATGCACCTTCTGTTGCGCCCAAGGTGAACTGCTAGCACTGTGCCACCTGCTAATATGTTTTGCACCCAGTCTAAATCTCTTCACCTACCTGCGATGTTGCACTTGAATTCCAACTCTCCCCCTGTAGTTAATACTCCATTAACTAAAACAGCAGCTTGCCTTCTTCCTAATCATCGTCTTTGGGCACCCACACCTTGCACATGTGACGTAGACTTTCCCCCCTATCCAGGCATATTGTTCTTGGGTACACATCTTAAAGCAACATCCCCCATCTCCTGCCAAATCTACCCAATGATCCACATCATTTTCTGGATCAGGTGGGGGGATAATGGTAATTGTTTATTTGTAAAGCGCTTAGACACAAGTGAAGCTAATACACAAGCTTATACACAAGTGAAGTGCTTAGTAAGAAAGTGTCCCAGGTGGACCAGCTTGTTTTTCTACTCTTACCATCTTGTGTGAGAAATAGATTTCTCCATGCCACTTCTCGGTCTGTGTGTACACGTGTGTTGTGAGCGGGGCAGCTTTACATGATGTTATCAACATCATCATCGCACTCTTAGGCAGTGCCTTGGAGCAGCACCGTAGAATCATTTGACAGGAACAAAAAACTACAAGAAAAAATACCATAATAGGAACTAGCACCTTTACGGCTATCCCCAACTAAGTCAGGGCCCAAGAAAACATTGAATCAAACCAGTCATCAGCACTCACTCCAGCTTCCTTTTCCATGGCATTCCAAAGGTTGTGGAGGGCCCCTATGGCATGGGTTAGCGATCCATTGCCCGTATTGGGGGTATGTACGTGCAGCACAACAATCCTATCTTCGTGCACACGCCCTCTTTTATTGCCGTAAGTAAATCCAGAACATACCAGTTCTGTAGGGTCATGAGACTAATTGCCCACAATTCTGTTTTTATTGAACTGAGAACCTGCTCTGTCTGGTTTGCTATCTGGAGCATCTCCCATCTAGTAGTCTGCAATCAATTTGAATTGGCTGCAGTTTGGATACCAGGCACAAGAAGGAAGGTAAAACAAGCTTCCATCTTTGAGAACAAACTGAACTGTTATGGGATCACTTTGAGCTTGTCAAAGGAGTCTTGGTCATCCAGCTCTTAGTGATCAGTGAGGATGTTGATGGGGAGGGGGTTCAGTTGCAACTGGTGGTGGCACATGTATGACAGTGAAATGCAATTGGGGGAATATGAGAACAGCTGAATGCAAGGTGGTGAGTGAGCAGGCGCTTCACCAGGATGGGGGAAGGTAGAGAGAATCGTATTGTCCGCATTCCCAATAAAAATCCCTTAATGAAGATGTGCCATTAGTCAAGTCAGGTATAAACAAGGTCCCATTGCACCATTCATTTATGTCTACAAGTAGAGTTCCATTTCCCGTGAAGCAAAAGCAGAAGTGTGCCAGTATTTGCACCATAGCAGGTTTTGCGTCCAGTTCGGTTCAGGTGAGTTTTGCCACATAGGTGCTCCAAGTTTTAGAAAATGTCTGGCTGACACGTGCCATTACATCTTCGGATAAAAACCCAGTAGACCCCCCCTCCCCCCCACTGCACAGCTCACAAGTTCTTTCGCCCATCTGTCATTGGCAAACACTGCATCTTCTAATTTCAGTAGTTGTCTTATTTGACAACGTGATTGCTCTTTGTTTTTTGCACACTCGCTTTCATCACTGTCCATTATTAGTGCCATGCCTGTGTGTGAAACAGAATTTTGCAAAGGGCCAGTTGCACTAAACATTGGGCTAAAAGAGGTGGCATTTCTTGCAGGATAAACAATTTGGACTTGCCTGTTGCATGGGGTATAAGGATTCAAATGTAGTAGCTCTCATTTGACTTCGCTCTTCCCACCTCCCTCTTGTGGTTGTACCACACATGATCTGTTTCGGCCTGGTGCACATCCGCAACTTTCTTATATTCATGATATCAATTTCATTTTTTTCTGTTTCCCTTTTATTTCTTGCCATCCTTATACTTAATGTTTCTGTGTCATTACTAAACCCCCGCTTCATATGCAAAGACCATATAAAATGACCTCCAATATATAGCAATATGTACATTGCACTACTTCTTAATAATCGTTGCTGTTGGGAAGAAGAACATTTAGTGTCATGGTGCCCACAGAGGAATATCTGTTGCAATAATGGCACTATAAATGTCACCACATTCATTTTTAATGTCACTTTTCTTGGGGCCTGCTGCAGGTGGGACTGTATCAGTTGCTTTTCTGACATCAGATGAATTAATGCAGTACCGCAGCTCCTTCACTGTTACTGCAGACGGGGTGGTGTAGATGACCTTGACCGGGCCATGGAACCGCAGTAATTCCATTTTCTCACTAAAGACCGTACATACATGAAATCTCCGTGGGTAGAGCTGAGGTGCTTGTAGAGGCGTTGGGCCAAACATAAGTGTGACAGCTGTTTTTTCTACTCTGGGAGCGAGCTTTTGGTAGATTGCTATTATATATTGTTTTAAATCCCTCAAATACTCCTGAAACTCATCCCCAAAATCTAATTTGCCCTGTGTGCACCTGACGCAGTGAGTGCAAGTGTGACTAGTGTGTGTAACCTCCCTGTCACTATCTCCAGCAGGGACAGGTGGTGGTCTTTACCTGACAGGTTCCTTAGGCTGTAAGGAGCCAGAGGAAGACAATGAAGCTAGTCTGTCCCTAACGTATGGCACAGCTTTGACAGTTTTGGTTTTGAATAAACCATGAAGGCGTTTCACTATCATGTTGGCTTGTAGGTGATACATCTAGCACAATTTATGTTTAATCCCTGTTAGGGATGTAATCTCTTTAAATTATTTGTTGAAGAAGTGAGTCCCATTGTGTGACTTTAAGACGTCACATATCCCCCGGTGAGGAAAGACCTCATGTACTAAAAATGTGGCCGCTGATTTAGCATCTGGTTGTGCGCAAGGACCCACCTCAATTCAACAAGAGAATGGACACACAACAATAGAATAACAATAGTTACGCTACC
The DNA here is from genome assembly GCF_040938575.1 of Ambystoma mexicanum. Classification (NCBI taxonomy): domain Eukaryota; kingdom Metazoa; phylum Chordata; class Amphibia; order Caudata; family Ambystomatidae; genus Ambystoma; species Ambystoma mexicanum. Next base: position 522,706,522 of record NC_090940.1, read on the forward strand.
TGTTTATCATATCAACATAATGTATGTGGAGCTCCAAAAAGGGTCCTGTTGGACGGGACAATGTGCCATGCAACATCCTGAAAGGTGGCAGGTGGTGCAATTTGTCATGAATTTATCAACATATTATTGAAGGTTGGGGACAAACCATTCCTCCTGGATATCTGCTGCGATATACGTTTAGACATATGCTTTGGGTAATGCAGTTGCTCAAGAGCAACCATAAGCAATTCCCACAGCATTACTAATTTACTTGTAATGTGTTGTCTCCAGATAAGATCAGTTGGTGAGATTGAACACCCCCATTTGACCCACAGACCCTTCTCCTCTTGGGGCGCCTGACCTTGGAATTCATTTGAGTGAGCGGAACTGTTGTGTAAGGTATTGCTAGCTGCAATTGTTGTATGGCTACTTCAGGATATGCTTTTAAATCTGGCACTTCTAAATACGCTGCTTCTTTGGCTGCCCTATCTCCGGCATCATTGCTGAGTGAAACAAAGTCTGTGTCTCAGGTGAGGGCCGTGCATTTCACGACTGATACTACTGATGGATGGGATAAGGCATACATCAATCTTTCTAGCAATGCTGCATGCTGCACAGGCGTCCCATCAGACCTCTTGAACCCTCTCCTTCACCATCTGGACAAACCTGAATGTGCTGTAGATGTAACATATTCCGAATCAGAATATATCATTACTAGACACCGTTGTGATTCTTCTAATGCTTCAATAAGTGCAATGAGTTCTGCTGCTTGTGCGGAATAATGTGTTGGTAGTCTCTTTTTAATTTCTACTTCGTACTCCCCGTTTACGAGGTGCACTACTGCAGCACCCATATGCCTTTGGCCATTCTCCTGATCAATCGTTGATGAATCCCCCTCTTTGAGTGCTTCTCCCCTGGCTTGAATTAGGACATCCTCGGGACCTCTGTATGTAACACAGTCAAGCACCTCCTCCCCTGGCTGAACAGGTACTGCAATTAATTTAGGAGTGTTCATTGTGTAACACCATACAATGTGAATGGAAGGATTGGATAGTGTGACCTCATAACAATCCGAGAAACTGTCGCATCTCTTTCACAGTTGTAGTGTGTGGCGTGTTTTTTACTGCAGTTTCTCTTTCTGGGGTTACCCTTTCTGCTGCTGAGGATATAATTTGTCCTAAATATACCACTTTCTGACAATACTGCATTTTGTCTTTGTCCCTTTTGTACCCCTTTTCTGCAAGTAATGTTAATTGTGTCAGTGTGTCCTCTCTGCACTGCTCTTCGGTGTTACTACACACTAGGAGGTCATCAATGTACTGAATGATGATGCATGATGCACAGAAGATGTATGTTACCCAAATCCATATTGTGAGAAACCTGAAGGTGTGTCACCTGCAAGTCCCCGGAGATATGTCATCCAGGTGGCCAGGACATGGCCTTCGCTATGGGATCCACTTCCTGGGGGTGCACCAGTGAGGGAGGATCACCTGGATGGTGGTCTTCGGGGAGTGGAAGCTGGACACTGACGGGCGAGATGCCATACCCCTTTCCTTCTAGCCCCCTTTCCCCATCCTACACAGTAGGATACGTAGAATCTCTACCCCCCTTTTCCGACACGAACACTTTCCTACACCGTGAAAGACAACAGACTAACACCAGAGCTGTTTACCTGACATGTCCCAACACAAGGGTCAGGCAGAGTCAGGCAATTGACAATAACTACGCATACCTGACAGCCCTTTCCCTTCCACACAGGAATAAAAGGCAGAGCACAAGAGCACACTTGGAGCAAGGCCAACCGCACAAGGAAGCAGCTATTCGGGACCAGCAGTTCAAATTGAGAAGGCGACGAGACCCAAAAGTAAGACAAGGCAGGAAGTGCCCTTGCCCTTTTCAACCCAGACCCGCGAAGCCTCTGCAAAAGGAAACATAAGACCGGGATTTAGAGCTAGCATGTGGTGTAGCAGATGCCAACAGTGCATGAAGGCCTCCCGCATTGTTAACCCAGGAGGGGAGGCACGCTTGCTACTGTGGTACCGTCCTTGACTCCAGAAGCAAGACAAGCTGACGGGCTCAGCACAGCTAGTGAGTCAGAGAAAGATACCAAACCAGACTGTGTTGTACCCAAGGTTGACTCCAGAAGCAAGACAAGCTGACGGGCTCAGCACAGCCAGTGAGTCAGAGAAAGATACCAAACCAGACTGTGTTGTACCCAAGATTGCGAACAGCTACATTGAATGAACTTGTGAACAAGGAACTTGTGTGTAAAAGCGTGAAAAAAAGTCCAGTAAAGGACCAGCGGCAGAGTGGTAAGGCGCCACATGGGCGCTCATTCAAAGGACTCTGGCTGGCCCCCTTTGTTGAAACCAAAAGTACCAGAAGGCCATAGGAGAGGCCGGCGTAAGGAGTTAGAGGGGTTGAATCAAACCTCTTATACAATCGAAAGTCTCTAACACAGTGACAAGTAGAAGAGCAAAGGGAAGTGAATCCCACATTAGGACAAAGCAAAGGGAACTGTGTACGTGGCAAATGTGAACCCGGCTACGGGAGGCCTGTGAATTGGGGTGAAGAATAATACACCCTTGAACATTGTGTCAGGAATGAACCCAGCTGAGGATTGTCCACAGTGAATGCTTACCTAAAAGATATTAAGACTCTTGAATATTGCAAGCTGATCATAACTTGATTGTAAGACCATAGTGAACCCAACGGAGGGAGGCCTACATTGCATGAAGGATCGGAGCCCGGCAGAGTGGGATCCTAAGGCGAGGAGTAATCGCCCTGTAAAGATTTATTGAAGGAACTTTTGTTGTTTTGTTGATTGTGGTTTTCTCAATTAGTTTCAATTGAGTCACATCCCACTCCTGACACCATATGTAAGGAACTCATGGTGGCAACAGTAAAGACAGAGTCAAGTGATCACGGTGCAAGGGTGTTTATTAAACTGTATGACTGGGTAAGAAAAACACCTAATCTAAACCTAAATCTAAGATGGGAAGTCCTCTGAGGCAAGAGATTTTATCTGGAAGAGACTTTTTCCACAGCAGGCAATGATATTTTGGAAACAAAAGCAACCTCATGCTCGGGAGGCCCAGGCGTGTGCTGTGCTCAGGAGTCCCGCCTTGTCCCGTGCTAAAAATGTGAGGAAGGGAGACCCCAGCCATACAATTGAGACTTTTCATTTTGAGAACACTTCTTTCTTTTCCTGTGAACATTATGCCACACTACTTTATAATTTAGTTGTAAGGATTGGGAATAGTTTTTTTTGTATAGGCCCCTTATATTTGAAAAAGACATCACTAGAACTTGCTTATTATTTGATGGGCGTAGCTTGCTCCCATCTTAGATTTAGGTTTAGATTAGGTGTTTTTCTTACCCAGTCATACAGTTTAATAAACACCCTTGCACCGTGATCACTTGACTCTGTCTTTACTGTTGCCACCATGAGTTCCTTACATATGGTGTCAGGAGTGGGATGTGACTCAATTGAAACTAATTGAGAAAACCTACAATTTCTAAAACTTAATCAGATAGCTTCTAACCCTTTTGCTGCCACCAAGGAATGGATAGGTTTTGATATCTTTAGCAGTATGGAAGCTAATTTTCCGCCTGGGAAAAGAGGAATGATTCCTACATACCTGGTTTTAATACCCCCTCCGGGCTGCTATATAAGATTGGCCCCAAAATCTGGCCTAGCCTGGAAGCACGGTATAGGCGTCTTAGCAGGCATCATCGATCCCACCGATGTAAAGGTTCTCTTGCAGAATCATGGTGAGATCCCCTTTGAAGTACAAGGAGACCAAATTGCTCAAGGAAATTTGGAAAGGGCTTTATTTCCTCAGTTCAAAGAAAGTAAACCAGACGAAACAGAGAGAGGTACCTTAGGCCTTGGGAAAGCTGATAAACCTTGTAAAATTGAAGGAAAAAAAGGGAGAAGAGCCTACAATCCATCCCGACCTAGCCTTCGCTCAGCAAAATGATTGAGCTCCCGCTGAAGCTTTTCTACAAGCTATTCCGGAAGGAGAAAGTATAGAGAAAGGAAGCCCCTTTTTCTTCCTAAAACAAGGGTTACTTTTATAGAAGAGAGACATCTACGGAGGCTAGTAAAGACACAGTTGGTAATACCCAAGTGCCACCAAAAAGTTGTACTGATAATTGCACATTCCGATATGACCGGCAGACATTTAGGACAATCTAAAACCCAGGCACATATTAGTGGGACATTTTATTGGCCAGGTATTCAAGCCAATATAAAGACTTTTATCCAAACGTGTGAAATATGTCAAAAGACAAGCACGCACATCCCATTACCTGCCCCTCTGAACCCGTTGCCGATCATAGAAGTCCCTTTTTTCAAGGATTGGAATGGACATAATTGGGCCTCTAGAAACATAGAGATTAGGCAACAAATATGTCCTTGTAATTGTTGGCTATGCAACCAGATATCCCGAAGCCTTCCCAATGTGGAATAATACCACATAGCCTAATCCTTAAGCACCTCCTACCATATTTTTACAGGATCAGCTTTCCCAAACAAATACTAACCGAAATTCATGAGTAAGCTTATGGCAGAAGTCAAAGAGCTACTCCATATTACCACCAGTGTTTCCTCTAAACTGTGTGCATGTTCACTTGCCCAGATTCTATCTGGGTGCCGCTCAGAAGAGTTTTAGCATTGCACACAGACAATTCCCATCTTCTAAAGAGCTAAAAAGGCATGAGCAATAGTAGTTTTTTATTGGTTGTAATATGAATACCGTGCAAGCACCAGAATTTCCATAGCCAACAGTGTTTTAGCAAAAGTGTCACCCGCACTATGTAACTTACGTGTCAGCTCCAATATTGGTTACTGACTGTAAATAAGCATGCTACTTGGATGTGTAATCTCATACCATGAATCCTGTTCTTAGTACATTTAATAATAATAATTTGGCATTTATATAGCGCTACAAACCCTCAGGTATCTGAGCACTGCTTATTATTACCCACAGTGTGTGGTGCTCATTTATCGACCTCGGAAGGATGAAAGTCTGAGTTTGGCCCTGTCGGGATTCAAACCTGCGTTAGCAAGCTCTGCACGGGTGTCAAAGCGAACGCTCTACTCGCTGTGCCACTTGACCATATGTCGCACAGGTGCTCTGGAGCAATGGCTCCAATATTATTTTTCTCTTTCTCTTAGGCCTGGCACTGCTCTTACATAGCATTAGGGCGATGACTATTGAAATGGCTGCATTGCTTTTCACACAACCTGCATGCTTTCCAGATTTTCCAAATTCCATTGGGCATAGACCTTAGCAAATGATATGGCAATGCTCTGCTAGTTTCACTGAGCACTTGCACAATCCTATGCAACAATATCAGGTGAGGTTGCAAATCATCTGGTTACACTGCAAAATAATTGTATGCATGTTCATGACATTTTCTTAAAATGCCCATAATATCATGATGAGGCTTTAAATATTTTTTGTTTGCAAAGTATTTTCGGTATGCAAATACCCCATTGAGTGTTTTACTGCTACATTCCCTAACATTTTACAGAGCTCTGTCAACTAGTATTGGAGGCCAGCATCAAAGAGAGGGTGGAGTGGCGGAGCTGAACACTCCTGGGGGTGAAAAACAAATCGGCAACCAAGTCAGCTGTTTGGGCAGTGCAGTACTGTGATGGAAATGTGGTGTTTATTTGCATTAAAGGATAGGAAACTGCAGTAATAGTGTAGGAAACGGTACCTCCTGTATCTGTGCATGCTCAGCTGCTTTGAAGTTTCCAAAATAATCATGTTCATTGCCTATAGCCTCTGCATGCAACTTTAACTGAAAACAGTGTATTGCACAAAGGGGGGCCCTAGTTACAGGAGAAGGCACTCCATCTGTAGTACTTCTGAGCATTGCTGCTATTAACTTAAAAGGGGCTTCAGAAAAAAACTTCAGTGAGGCTCGTACTGAATTTCATCTAGGCTGAGGCGAGGAAGGTTGAGAAAAAAAACTACAGCCTGTATTATGTGTCTAGTTATTTTACGTCCTATATATGGGATACACACGGGGGTCTTATCAGATTTGACCGCCTATGGAATCCAATGATCTTTTAGGGAGTAAAATTCCTCTTGAGATCGGACATTAATATTATTAGAGCTCCTTCCTATGGTAAAGTTGTCCCAGCATTGATTCGAAAATGTCAGTGAAACATTGTGGGTAAAAGCAGATTCAAATTTTTTGTTGTGCTTATTCGGAATCACCCGCCTTGGGGTGGTATTCTGTGGTATCACAATTTGCAAGAAAAAGTTCCTTTGGGAGACCAAAGGGGACATTATTACTATGCGGAAATCAGAGTGTGGCTTTCTAGATGTAAATAAATATGACATCAGAAAGGGTTTGTTGGAAACAGAATGGGGTACCTTTGAAAGGGGCATTCTAATGCATTTTACAATTTGTAACATCTACTGGCATAAAAGAATTTCTTTTTTGCCCATTTTAATAAAATTCATCACTGAATGGATGGAGAAGCATTTTAATGGCCACGTGATTGTTCTCGACAATCTCAATTCTATGACAAGACAGGTGGCTCGCATTATGCTTTGCTTTCTTTATTACTGCCACAATATCTTTTCAACTTAAACTTTTAAAACATAACATTTGTGCTTTGTTTCTTTCCAACATGAAAATTTGCCAATTTTAGATTTAAAAGTTCAAAGAAAATATCTTCCACTTAAACTAACACTCCCATAAAACCTATGGAATCTAGTAGACTTGACCTCCTCTCATGCACCTATCAGCTCTCAGGTCAGCCTATAAGAACCCCCAGCATCAGGTCCTTTCCTCTTTCTTTTTTGCTGCCAAAGATAAGTACCTCATGTTATTCTCTTGGATAAGTGTGGTGATTGGAAGCTTATGCATTCTAAGAATCATTATAAAGAGCAAGTAGGCAGCGCGAGTATGTGTTTTAATGACCACGTATTCTGGTGTGCTTATCAGCGTGACTTGGGCCACGTATTTCCTTTTAATATTGCGCCCGGGGATGCCACTGTGACCGAGGAGTAGGATTTTGTTTGTTAGTTTGGACAGAGGAGGCGGAGCCGGAGCCGCGAGCGAACGTGCCTGCCTCAGGCACCCGACCCCGCTCCTCGTTGTTCGGAAGCCGCGCCGGCGAACACGGCGAGCGACAGGACCCAGAGGAGCGGGAGATGCTAATTCCCCCATCATCCACTGGGAGTTTTTCCGCTTGCACGTGCAATATTTCATTGCGTTCGTGACGAGCGGAGAGAAAACAACCCTAGTACCAGTGCTATTGATAAAAACATTTTTAAAAAAAATAATATTTCACCGGAGCAAGTGGAAAGAAGGGGATAATTGTATCACAAATGAGAATCCTTTGAAAGCAGCAGATACAGGCCTGTCAAGATTACAGTGTATGACACGTGCCTGAACTGCTACCCCAGGCTGACAGCCTAAAAGTTGGCCTTGCTAACACGAGAATGGCACAATGCAAAAGCCCAGGTGTGACTCCTTCCGCCTCACCAGAGTGGTCAGAGGAGGAGTGGGAAGAGGGTCCTTACCAGCAGGACACAGACCTCTCACAGAGTTTCAAGATGGTACTGGGAAATTCATTGGGAAAAGTACTCTCACAGGGAGTACAGCCTATTGCCCAAAGGCTGGACATTCATGAACAACAAGCACAGCTTGCCAAGAAAAGAAGGGCAGAGAGCCCAGGGAGAGAGCTGTCAGCCAGACACCCCATAGATGGGGTTAAACCTAAGGGGCGGAAAGCAGCTTGGAAGAGTAAACACTCTTTGACCCCCCCGAGCACTTTGGATAGGGAGGATACTGCTCCCCAAAGAATAAGCGACCCTGTTGCTAGGCTAAAGAGAGCCTTCCTGGAAAAGAAGCGATGCCAGGATAGATCCCCTACCCCAGGGGTGGACAATTCAGGGGAAAATGATGAGGGCTATATGACCAATGATGAAGGAAGTGAAGAAATCGACTTCGGTCGTCACGCCGAGGAGGAAATTGATCCTCAGGAGGCAGATTACACAGCAGATATGTTCAACCCAGAGGCTATCAGACACCCTGTGGGATGTTCTGACCCACTAGGCTCTGCCGTGCAACATCACTGTGTGCTGCTTTCATGAGAAACAACAGAATGGCCGCCAAAAAGCCCTATGCGCTAAAAATCTCTGAGAAGTGCGCAGGGAAACCGGAAAAATAGGCTGCCAATCCATTTTGCCTATGTCAGTGGTAAAACAGGAGACCACACTGCCAAAACCTGTCATTGGGCTACCCATAGAGTGAAATGGAATTACCTGAAAAGGCAGTGCTGCATTGCCAGGAAAACCCGGAAGTGCTTTAAAATCCGTTTTTCATTGGCTGTTGAAATTGCAAAATCATGTTCCCAAACAGCAGAGAAGATCCAACATCCTTGTGGAGTGTTAACCATCACTTTATTGAAAGAATCCACCTAGGCACAATGTCAGGAGAAGCACATTTCATCACAAAAATATCCACATTCAAAAAGGTGCTTGCCTGGAAAAACCTGTCAGATATTGACGCAGTACCCCCGCTCGCCTGTGTCAAAGCTGTCATTTACTTACCCTGTAGTTTAAACTTGTACATTAAGATCAAATTGTGGAAAAGAAGAGACTTGCCATCAAAATCAATATAGGTTGCTACAATTCAATTTCTACGTTTTAAAAAAAACTGGAATTAAGAGACCTCTGTGTATATTTGTTGAAAATGCAAGGTTTATTTTAGCAAAAGACAATTTTGAACAAAGTGTTTTACAGTGAACTGAGGCCAGCCCCACTGGATTTCAAAGGCACATTCCACAGTTTGCCCCAAACAAAGGTGCCTTCCCTTTTGCTCTCTGCCCAGGAACTATCATTTAGAAGTTAGTGAAAGAAGGAGGGGATTGTGCTCTGCTTCTCCGAGGAGAGACAATAGGCTTCCTGAACTGAAAGGGAATGCAAATTCAGGTGTCAACAGAAACCAACTGCCAGCAGGAAGAGAGCCTGGACTGCTCTGGGCCCAGCAAACCATGGAGGCGGGACCAGACAGATTTGTGTATCTGAAACTGCAGAAAATATATTTTTGAAAAAGACTCATAGAAAACTGTGCAAAATTTGTAAAAATCTGTAATTTATAGGTTGTTAAAATGAAAATACTGCTCACCGTTTGGAAGTACTCTGAACTGTGCGATGTTCAGAGACAGGACTACCGAAATTTTGATGTTCTAGCAATTGTGATAATGCTAGAAATATTAAACTTCACAGGATTATGCCCAGATGTCATGCGCATGTATGGAGAAAAATGTGGACAGATGTGACACTGGGTACCCAGCCAAAAGCACAAAAAACTGTCAATTTTGAACCGAAGCTCTCACTGAGTTGGGACTCGGACGGATACGTGCTCTACTAAAACTGTGATGTGAATATGTATTATTAGCAAGTTGGTGATATTGTAAATATGATTTAAGTGAAAAATAGATTTACTGTACTGAAACAAAGGGGAGGTACTCCCTGGATTGTAAAATACAGCATCACTATGACACTAGATTTCATTTGACAGGAACAAAAAATGACAAGAAAAAATACCATAATAGGAACTAGCACCTTTACGCCTATCCCCAACTAAGTCAGGGCCCAAGAAAACATTGAATCAAACCAGTCATCAGCACTCATTCCAGATTCCTTTTCCATGGCATTCCGAAGGTTGTGGAGGACCCCTATGGCATGGGTTAGCGATCCATTGTGCGTATTGGGGGGTATGTACGTGCAGCACAACAATCCTATCTTCGTGCACACGCCCTCGTTTATTGCCGTAAGTAAATCCAGAACATACCAGTTCTGTAGGGTCATGAGACTAATAGCCCACAATTCTGTTTTTATTGAACTGAGAACCTGCTCTGTCTGCTTTGCTATCTGGAGCATCTCCCATCTAGTAGTCTGCAATCAATTTGAATTGGCTGCAGTTTGGATACCAGGCGCAAGAAGGAAGGTAAAACATGCTTCCATCCTTGAGAACAAACAGAACTGTTATGGGATCACTTTGAGCTTGTCAAAGGAGTCGTGGTCATCCAGCTCTTAGTGATCAGTGAGGATGTTGATGAGGAGGGGGTTCAGTTGCAAATGGTGGTGGCACATGTATGACAGTGAAATGCAAGTGGGGCACTTTGAGAACAGCTGAATGTAAGGTGGTGAGTGAGCAGGCGCTTTTCCAGGATGGGGGAAGGTAGAGATAATCGTATTGTCCGCATTCCCAATAAAAATCCCTTAATGAAGATGTGCCATTAGTCAAGTCAGGTATAAACAAAGTCCCATTGCACCATTCATTTATGTGTACAAGTAGAGTGCCATTTCCTGATAAGCAAAAGGAGAAGTGTGCCAATATTTGCACCAAAGCAGGTTTTGCGTCCAGTTCGATTCAGGTGAGTTTTGCCACATGGGTGCTCCAAGTTTTAGAAAATGTCTGGCTGACACGTGCCATTACATCTTCGGAGAAAAACCCAGTAGACCCCTCCCGCCCCCACTGCACAGCTCACAAGTTCTTTTGCCCATCTGTCATTGGCGAACAACGCATCTTCTAATTTCAGTAGTGGTCTTATTTGACAACGTGATTGCTCTTTGTTTTTTGCACACTCGCTTTCATCTCTGTCCATTATTAGTGCCATGCCTGTGTGTCCTTGAAACAGAATTTTGCAAAGGGGCAGTTGCACTAAACATTGGGCTATAAGAGGTGGCATTTCTTGCAGGATAAACAATTTGGACATGCCTGTTGCATGGGGTATAAGGATTCAAATGTAGTAGCTCTCATTTGACTTCGCTCTTCCCACCTCCCTCTTGTGGTTGTACCACACATGATCTGTTTCGGCCTGGTGCACATCCGCAACAGTATCTAAAACAACTTTCTTATATTCATGATATCAATTTCATTTTTTTCTGTTTCCCTTTTATTTCTTGCCATCCTTATACTTAATGTTTCTGTGTCATTACTATACCCCCGCTTCAAATGCACAGACCATATACAATGACCTCCAATATATAGCAATAAGTACATTGCACTACTTCTTAATAATCGTTGCTGTTGGGAAGAAGAACATTTAGTGTCATGGTGCCCACAGAGGAATGCCTGTTGCAATAATGGCACTATAAATGTCACCACATTCATTTTTAATGTCAATTTTCTTGGGGGCCTGCTGGAGGTGGGGCTGTATCAGTTGCTTTTCTAACATCAGATGAATTAATCCAGTACCGCAGCTCCTTCACTCTTACTGCAGACGGGCTGGTGTAGATGACCTTGACCGGGCCATGGAACCGCAGTCATTCCATTTTCTCACTAAAGACCGTACATACATGAAATCTCCGTGGGTAGAGCTGAGGTGCTTGTAGAGGCGTTGGGCCAAACATAAGTGTGACAGCTGTTTTTTCTCCTCTGGGAGCGAGCTGTTGGGAGATTGCTGTTATACATTGTTTTAAATCCCTCAAATACTCCTGAAACTCCTTCCCAAAATCTAATTTGCCCTGTGTGCATCTGACGCAGTGAGTGCAAGTGTGACTAGTGTGTGTAACCTCCCTGTCACTATCTCCATCAGGGACAGGTGGTGGTCTTTACCTGACAGGTTCCTTAGGCTTTACAGAGCCAGAGGAAGACAATGAAGTTAGTCCCTCCCTAACGTATAGCACAGCTTTGACAGTTTTGGTTTTGAATAAACCATGAAGGCGTTTCACTATCATGTTGGCTTGTAGGTGATACATCTAGCACAATTTATGTTTAATCCCTGGTAGGGATGTAATCTCTTTAAATTATTTGTTGAAAAAGTGAGTCCCATTGTCTGACTTTGAGACGTCACATATCCCCCGGTGAGGAAAGACCTCATGTACTAAAAATGTGGCCGCTGATTTAGCATCTGGTTGTGCGCAAGGACCCACCTCAATTCAACAAGAGAATGGACACACAACAATAGAATAACGATAGTTACGCTACCTGTTATCATATCCACATAATCTATGTGGAGCTCCAAAAAGGGTCCTGTTGGACGGGACAATGTGCCATGCAACATCCTGAAAGGTGGCAGGTGGTGCAATTTGTCATGAATTTATCAACATATTATTGAAGGTTGGGGACAAACCATTCCTCCTGGATATCTGCTGCGATATACGTTTAGACATATGCTTTGGGTAATGCAGTTGCTCAAGAGCAACCATAAGCAATTCCCACAGCATTACTAATTTACTTGTAATGTGTTGTCTCCAGATAAGATCAGGTGGTGAGATTGAACACCCCCATTTGACCCACAGACCCTTCTCCTCTTGGGGCGCCTGACCTTGGAATTCATTTGAGTGAGCAGAACTGTTGTGTAAGGTATTGCTAGCTGCAATTGTTGTATGGCTACTTCAGGATATGCTTTTAAATCTGGCACTTCTAAATACGCTGCTTCTTTGGCTGCCCTATCTCCAGCATCATTACTGAGTGAAACAAAGTCTGTGTCTCAGGTGTGGGCCGTGCATTTCACGACTGATACTACTGATGGATGGGATAAGGCATACATTAATCTTTCTAGCAATGCTGCATGCTGCACAGGCGTCCCATCAGACCTCTTGAACCCTCTCCTTCGCCATCTGGACAAACCTGAATGTGCTGTAGATGTAACCTATTCCGAATCAGAATATATCATTACTAGACACCCTTGTGATTCTTCTAATGCTTCAATAAGTGCAATGAGTTCTGCTGCTTGTGCGGAATAATGTGTTGGTAGTCTCTTTTTAATTTCTACTTTGTACTCCCCATTTACGAGGTGCAATACTGCAGCACACATATGCCTTTGGCCATTCTCCTGATCAATCGTTGATGAATCTCCCTCTTCGAGTGCTTCTCCCCTGGCTTGAATTAGGACATCCTCGGGACCTCTGTATGTAACACAGTCAAGCACCTCCTCCCCTGGCTGAACAGGTACTGCAATTAATTTAGCATTGTTGATTGTGTGACACCATACAATGTGAATGGAAGGATTGGATGGTGTGACCTCATAACCCTATGAGTACTAAGGGTTGATTTGGACCTCTCCAGAATGGCGCCTCATTAAGTCCTTGCAACAAGAGCATTCTATAGCTAGAGTAGTCAAAATACCACCCTCTACGATAGTTACACAATCCGAGAAACTGTCGCATCTCTTTCACAGTGGTAGTGTGTGGCGTGTTTTTTACTGCAGTTGCTCTTTCTGGGGTTACCCTTTCTGCTGCTGAGGATATAATTTGTCCTAAATATACCACTTTCTGACAATACTGCATTTTGTCTTTGTCCCTTTTGTACCCCTTTTCTGCAAGTAATGTTAATTGTGTCAGTGTGTCCTCTCTGCACTGCTCTTCGGTGTTACTACACACTAGGAGGTCATCAATGTACTGAATGATGATGCATGATGCACAGAAGATGTATGTTAGCCAAATCCATATTGTGAGAAACCTGAAGGTGTGTCACCTGCTAGTCCCCGGAGATATGTCATCCAGGTGGCTAGGACATGGCCATCGCTATGGGATCCACTTCCTGGGGGTGCACCAGTGGGGGAGGATCACCTGGATGGGGGTCTTCGGGGAGTGGAAGCGGGACACCTACGGGCGAGATGCCATACCCCCTTCCTTCTAGCCCCCTTTCCCCATCCTACACAGTAGGATACGTAGAATCTCTACCCCCCTTTTCCGACACGAACACTTTCCTACACTGTGAAAGACAACAGACTAACACCAGAGCTGTTTACCTGACATGTCGCAACACAAGGGTCAGACAGAGTCAGGCAATTGACAATAACTACGCATACCTGACAGCCCTTTCCCTTCCACACAGGAATAAAAGGCAGAGCACAAGAGCACACTTAGAGCAAGGCCAACCGCACAAGGAAGCAGCTATTCGGGACCAGCAGTTCAAATTGAGAAAGCGACGAGACCCAAAAGTAAGACAAGGCAGGAAGTGCCCTTGCCCTTTTCAATCCAGACCCGGGAAGCCTCTGCAAAAGGAAACATAAGACCGGGATTTAGAGCTAGCATGTGGTGTAGCAGATGTCAACAGTGCATGAAGGCCTCCCGCATTGATAACCCAGGAGGGGAGGCACGCTTGCTACTGTGGTACCGTCCTTGACTCCAGAAGCAAGACAAGCTGACGGGCTCAGCACAGCCAGTGAGTCAGAGAAAGATACCAAACCAGACTGTGTTGTGCCCAAGGTTGCGAACAGCTACATTGAATGAACTTGTGAACAAGGAACTTGTGTGTAAAAGCCTGAAAAAAAGTCCAGTAAAGGACCAGCGGCAGAGTGGTAAGGCGCCACATGGGCGCTCATTCAAAGGACTCTGGCTGGCCCCCTATGTTGAAACCAAAAGTACCAGAAGCCCATAGGAGCGGCCGGCGTAAGGAGTTAGAGGGGTCATACAAGGGGTGAGTCAAACCTCTTATACAATCGAAAGTCTCTGACACAGTGACAAGTAGAAGAGCAAAGGGAAGTGAATCCCACATTAGGACAAAGCAAAGGGTACTATGTATGTGGCAAATTTGAACCCGGCTAAGGGAGGCCTGTGAATTGGGGTGAAGAATAATACACCCTTGAACATTTTGTCAGGAGTGAACCCAGCTGAGGATTGTCCACAGTGAATGGTTACCTAAAAGATATTAAGACTCTTGAATATTGCAAGCTGCTGATAACTTGATTGAAAGACCATAGTGAACCCTACGGAGGGAGGCCTACATTGCATGAAGGATCGGAGCCCGGCAGAGTGGGATCCTAAGGCGAGGAGTAATCGCCCTGTAAAGATTTATTGAAGGAACTTTTGTTGTTTTGTTGATTGTGACACATCAGGTCCTATGAGGCAAGAGGTTTTATCTGGAAGAGACTTTTTCCACAGCAGGCTCTGATATTTTGGAAACAAAAGCAACCTCATGCTGGGGAGGCCCACGCGTGTGCTGTGCTCAGGAGTCCCGCCTTATCCCGTGCTAAAAATGTGAGGAAGGGAGACCCCAGCCATACAATCCTGAATTTTCATTTTGAGAACACTTCTTTCTTTTCCTGTGAACATTATGCCACACTACTTTGTAATTTAGTTGTAAGGATTGGGAATAGTTTTTTTTGTATAGGCCCCTTATATTTGAAAAGACATTACTAGGACTGGCTTATTATTTGATGGGCGTAGCTTGCTCCCATCTTAGATTTAGGTTTAGATTAGGTGTTTTTCTTACCCAGTCATACAGTTTAATAAACACCCTTGCACCGTGATCACTTAACTCTGTCTTTACTGTTGCCACCATGAGTTCCTTACATATGGTGTCAGGAGTGGGATGTGACTCAAGTGAAACTATTGAGAAAACCTACAATTTCTAAAACTTAATCAGATAGCTTCTAACCCTTCTGCTGCCACCAAGGAATGGATAGGTTTTGATATCTTTAGCAGTATGGAAGCTAATTTTCCGCCTGGGAAAAGAGGAATGATTCCTACATACCTGGTTTTAATACCCCCTCCGGGCTGCTATATAAGATTGGCCCCAAAATCTGGCCTAGCCTGGAAGCACGGTATAGGCGTCTTAGCAGGCATCATCGATCCCGACCGATGTAAAGGTTCTCTTGCAGAATCATGGTGAGATCCCCTTTGAAGTACAAGGAGACCAAATTGCTCAATGAAATTTGGAAAGGGCTTTATTTCCTCAGTTCAAAGAAAGTAAACCAGACAAAACAGAGAGAGGTACCTTAGGCCTTGGGAAAGCTGATAAACCTTGTAAAAATGAAGAACAAAAAGGGAGAAGAGCCTAAATTCCATCCCGGCCTAGCCTTCGCTCAGCAAAATGATTGAGCTCCCGCTGAAGCTTTTCTACAAGCTATTCCGGAAGGAGAAGGTATAGAGAAAGGAAGCCCCTTTTTCTTCCTAAAACAAGGGTTACTTTTATAGAAGAGAGACATCTACGGAGGCTAGTAAAGACACAGTTGGTAATACCTAAGTGCCACCAAAAAGTTGTACTGGTGATTGCACATTCCAATATGACCGGCAGACATTTAGGACAATCTAAAACCCAGGCACATATTAGTGGGACATTTTATTGGCCAGGTATTCAAGCCAATATAAAGACTTTTATCCAAACGTGTGAAATATGTCAAAAGACGAGCACGCACATCCCATTACCTGCCCCTCTGAACCCGTTGTGATCATAGAAGTCCCTTTTTTCAAGGATTGGAATGGACATAATTGGGCCTCTAGAAACATAGAGATTAGGCAACAAATATGTCCTTGTGATTGTTGGCTATGCAACCAGATATCCCGAAGCCTTCCCAATGTGGAATAATACCACATAGCCTAATCCTTAAGAACCTCCTACCATATTTTTACAGGATCAGCTTTCCCAAAGAAATACTAACCGAAATTCATGAGTAACCTTATGGCAGAAGTCAAAGAGCTACTCCATATTACCACCAGTGTTTCCTCTAAACTGTGTGCATGTTCACTTGCCCAGATTCTATCTGGGTGCCGCTCAGAAGAGTTTTAGCAGTGCACACAGACAATTCCCATTTTCTAAAGAGCTAAAAAGGCATGAGCAATAGTAGTTTTTTGTTGGTTGTAATATGAATACCGTGCAAGCACCAGAATTTCCATAGCCAGCGGTGTTTTAGAAAAAGTGTCACCCGCACTATGTAACTTAGGTGTCAGCTCCAATATTGGTTACTGACTGTAAATAAGCATGCTACTTGGATGTGTAATTTCATACCATGAATCCTGTTCTTAGTACATATAATAATAATAATTTGGCATTTATATAGTGCTACAAACCCTCAGGTATCTGAGCACTGCTTATTATTACCCACGGTGTGTGGTGCTCATTTATCGACCTCAGAAGGATGAAAATCTGAGTTTGGCCCTGTCGGGATTCGAACCTGCGTTAGCAAGCTCTGCACGGGTATCAAAGTGAACGCTCTACTCGCTGTGCCACTTGACCATATGTCGCACAGGTGCTTTGCAGCAATGGCTCCAATATTATTTTTCTCTTTCTCTTAGGCCTGGCACTGCTCTTACATAACATTTGGGCAATGACTATTGAAACGGCTGCATTGCTTTTCACACAACCTGCATGCCTTCCAGATTTTCCAAATTCCATTGGGCATTGGGACCTTAGCAAATGATATGGCAATGCTCTGCTAGTTTCACTGAGCACTTGCACAATCCTATGCAACAATATCAGGTGAGGTTGCAAATCATCTGGTTACACTGCAAAATAATTGTGTTTATGCATGTTCATGACATTTTCTTAAAATGCCCATAATATCATGATGAGGCTTTAAATATTTTTTGTTTGCAAAGTATTTTCGGTATGCAAATACCCCATTGAGTGTTTTACTACTACATTCCCTCACTTTTTACAGAGCTCTGTCAACTAGTATTGGAGGCTAGCATCGAAGAGAGGGTGGAGTGGCAGAGCTGAACACTCCTGGGGGTAAAAAACAAATCGGCAACCAAGTCAGCTGTTTGGGCAGTGCAGTACTGTGATGGAAATGTGGTGTTTATTTGCATTAAAGGATAGGAAACTGCAGTAACAGTGTAGGAAACTGTACCTCCTGTATCTGTACATGCTCAGCTGCTTCGAGGTTTCCAAAATAATCATGCTCATTGCCTATAGCCTCTGCATGCAACTTTAACTGAAAACAGTGTATTGCACACAGGGGGGCCCTAGTTACAGCAGAAGGCACTCCATCTGTAGTACTTCTGAGCATTGCTGCTATTAACTTAAAAGGGGCTTCAGAAAAAAACTTCAGTGAGGCTCGTACTGAATTTCATCTAGGCTGAGGCGAGGAAGGTTGAGAAAAAAACCTACAGACTGTATTATGTGTCTAGTTATTTTACGTCCTATATATGGGTTACACACGGGGGTCTTATCAGATTTGACCGCCTATGGAATCCAATGATCTTTTAGAGAGTAAAATTCCTCTTGAGATCGGAAAGTAATATTA
The DNA here is from genome assembly GCF_040938575.1 of Ambystoma mexicanum. Classification (NCBI taxonomy): domain Eukaryota; kingdom Metazoa; phylum Chordata; class Amphibia; order Caudata; family Ambystomatidae; genus Ambystoma; species Ambystoma mexicanum. The sequence continues at coordinate 522,724,460 of NC_090940.1, forward strand.
TTAGAGCTCCTTCCTATGGTAAAGTTGTCCCAGCACTGATTCGAAAATGTCAGTGAAACATTGTGGGTAAAAGCAGGGGGTAGGCTCTCATTTGTTCATGGTTTCACATTTTTTGTTGTGCTTATTCGGAATCCCCCGTCTTGGGGTGGTATTCTGTGGTATCACAATTTGCAAGAAAAAGCCCCTTTGGGAGACCAAAGGGGGTATTATTACTATGCGGAAATCAGAGTGTGGCTTTCTAGATGTAAATAAATATGACATCAGAAAGGGTTTGTTGGGAACAGAATGGGGTACCTTTGAAAGGGGCATTCTAATGCATTTTACAATTTGTAACATCTACTGGCATAAAGGAATTTCTTTTTTGCCCATTTTAATAAAATTCATCACTGAATGGATGGAGAAGCATTTTAATGGCCACGTGATTGTTCTCGACAATCTCAATTCTATGACAAGACAGGTGGCTCGCATTATGCTTTGCTTTCTTTATTACTGCCACAATAGCTTTTCAACTTAAACTTTTAAAACATAACATTTGTGCTTTGTTTCTTTCCAACAAGAAAATTCGCCAATTTTAGGTTTAAAAGTTCAAAGAAAATATCTTCCACTTAAACTAACACTCCCATAAAACCTATGGAATCTAGTAGTCTTGACCTCCTCTCATGCTCCTATCAGCTCTCAGGTCAGCCTATAAGAACCCCCAGCATCAGGTCCTTTCCTCTTTCTTTTTTGCTGCCAAAGATTAGTACCTCATGTTATTATATTGGATAAGTGTGGTGACTGGAAGCTTATGCATTCTAAGAATCATTATAAAGAGCACGTAGGCAGCGCGAGTATGTGTTTTAATGACTACGTATTCCGGGGCGCTTATCAGCGTGAGTTGGGCCACGTATTTCCTTTTAATATTGCGCTTGGGGATGCCACCGTGACCGAGGAGTAGGATTTTGTTTGTTCATTTGGACAGAGGAGGCGGAGCCGGCGCCGCGAGCGAACGCGCCTGCCTCAAGCACCCGACCCCGCTCCTCGTTGTTCGAAAGCCGCGCATGCCGAACACAGTGAACGGCAGGACCCAGGGGAGCGGGAGATGCTAATTCCCCCATCATCCCCTGGGAGTTCTTCCGCTTGCACGCGCAATATTTCATTGCGTTCGTGCCGAGCGGAGAGAAAACAACCCTAGTACCAGTGCTATTGATAAAAACATTTTTTAAAAAAAATAATATTTCACCGGAGCAAGTGGAAAGAAGGGGATAATTGTATCACAAAGGAGAATCCTTTGAAAGCAGCAGATACAGGCCTGTCAAGATTACAGTGTATGACACGTGCCTGAACTGGTATCCCAGGCTGACAGCCTAGAAGTTGGCCTTGCTAACACCAGAATGGCACAATGCAAAAGCCCCGGGTTGACTCCTTCTGCCTCACCAGAGTGGTCAGAGGAGGAGTGGGAAGAGGGTCCTTACCAGCAGGACACAGACCTCTCACAGAGTTTCAAGATGGTACTGGGAAATTCATTGGGAAAAGTAGTCTCACATGGAGTACAGCCTATTGCCCAAAGGCTGGACATTCATGAACAGCAAGCACAGCTTGCCCAGAAAAGAAGGGCAGAGAGCCCAGAGAGAGAGCTGTCAGCCAGATACCCCATAGATGGGGATAAACCTAAGGGGCGGAAAGCAGCTCGGAAGAGTAAACACTCTTTGACCCCCCGAGCACTTTGGATAGGGAGGATACTGCTCCCCAAAGAATAAGCAACCCTGTTGCTAGGCTAAAGAGAGCCTTCCTGGAAAAGAAGCAATGCCAGGACAGACCCCCTACCCCAGGGGTGGACAATTCAGGGGAAAATGATGAGGGCTATATGACCAATGATGAAGGAAGTGAAGAAATCAACTCCGGTCGTCACGCAGAGGAGGAAATTGATCCTCAAGAGGCAGATTACACAGCAGATATGTTCAACCCAGAGGCTATCAGATACCCTGTGGGATGTTCTGACCCACTAGGCTCTGCCGTGCAACATCACTGTGTGCTGCTTTCATGAGAAACAATAGAATGGCCGCCAAAAAGCCCTATGCGCTAAAAATCTCTGAGAAGTGCGCAGGGAAACCGGAAAAATAGGCTGCCAATCCATTTTGCCTATGTCAGTGGTAAAACAGGAGACCACACTGCCAAAACCTGTCATTGGGTTGCCCATAGAGTGAAATGGAATTAGCTGAAAAGGCAGTTCTGCATTGCCAGGAAAACCCAGAAGTGCTTTAAAATCCGTTTTTCATTGGCTGTTGAAATTGCAAAATCATGTTCCCAAACAGCAGAGAAGATCCAACATCCTTGTGGAATGTTAACCATCACTTTATTGAAAGAATCCACCTAGGCACAATGTCAGGAGAAGCACATTTCATCACAAAAATATCCCCATTCAAAAAGGTGCTTGCCTGGAAAAACTTGTCAGATATTGGCGCAGTACCACCGCTCGCCTGTGTCAAAGCTGTCATTTACTTACCCTGTAGTTTAAACTTGTACATTAAGATCAAATTGTGGAAAAGAAGAGACTTGCCATCAAAATCAATATAGGTTGCTACAATTCAATTTCTATGTTTTAAAAAGACTGGAATTAAGAGACCTCTGTGTATATTTGTTGAACATGCAAGGTTTATTTTAGCAAAAGACAATTTTGAACAAAATGTTTTACAGTGAACTGAGGCCAGCCACACTGGACTTCAAGGGCACATTCCACAGTTTGCCCCAAACAAAGGTGCCTTCCCTTTTGCTCTCTGCCCAGGAACTATCATTTAGATGCTAGTGAAAGAAGGAGGGGATTTTGCTCTGCTTCTCTGAGGAGAGAGAATAGGCTTCCTGGACTAAAAGGGAATGCAAATTCAGGTGTCAACAGAAACCAACTGCCAGCAGGAAGAGAGCCCTGGACTGCTCTGGGCCCAGCAAACCATGGAGGCGAGACCAGACAGATTTGTGTATCTGAAACTGTAGAAAATATCGTTTTGAAAAAGACTCATAGAAAACTGTGCAAAATTTCTAAAAATCTGTAATTTATAGGTTGTTAATATGAAAATGCTGCTCACCATTTGAAACTACTCTGAACTCTGTGCAATGTTCAGAGACAGGTCTACCGAAATTTTGATGTTCTAGCAATTGTGATAATGCTAGAAATATGAAACTTCACAGGATTATGCCCAGATGTCATGCGCATGTATGGAGAAACATGTGGACAGATGTGACACTGGGTACCCAACCAAAAGCGCAAAAAACTGTCAAATTTGAACCGAAGCTCTCACTGAGTTGGGACTCGGACGGATACGTGCTCTACTAAGACTGTGATGTGAATATGTATTATTAGCAAGTTGGTGATATTGTAAATATGATTTATGTGAAAAATAGATCTACTGCACTGAAACAAAGGGGAGGTACTCCCTGGATTGTAAAATACAGCATCACTATGACACTAGATTTCCTTCTTAAATCAGGAGAGGGGAAAGACCCTAAGCAATAGGATTCCTAGAGGGTGTGCCTAGTATAATGTAGCCTACCCACCCCTTAGGGAAATACATAAATATGGACAGTTTAGGACCTAGAGAGACACAGATTTACCCATCAACTGATTTACTTTTGCCGTGCTGAGTACAGAACCGTGCCTGAATCCTGTCCGGTGGGCTAGCAGAATTCCAGTCCAAAACCTTTGACCAGATCTTTGACAGGCCCATTTCAAACCATAGTTGTGAGTATCTATAGCATAGATTTGTCCATAGCCAATCTCTTATCCTTAAATAATCCAATTCAAAACCATTCTATCATATCCAGAACTGCATTGTAGAATCTCTTTTGTCTTTTCTGAATCTATCCCATACCCATATAGTCCTTTGATTATTGTAGTGATAATATCATCTTTGCGCTAATATATTTGCAGAAGAAAGACAAGAGTCTCGGCAGGTAGAAACCATCTGGGGGCGTCACTGGATTGGTGGCTGTGCTGTCGTGTAGCTTGTGTCTTCATAGACTCCCTAGTTTAAAGAAATCCTTGTTTGTAATGTCAAAAGCGCATCTTTCATGTGTAAATCTTGACTCTTTCTGAGAAAAATTGACCTCTACTAAAACCTTCATAACCTTTGAACCGTGCATGCTAGCAACGAAAGTCAAGTGTCAAATTGAAGCTAACATCCTCAGCTTTCCAATGAACCCAAAGCCGCATTCCTTATAGTTTTCCCACAATCGCGTATCTCGCGCACGGAAAAGTTTGCCGCAAATTTGCATTTGGCTCAATTTCATCACGTGTAAAACAGCTATTCTTTGCTTCTGACCTCAGAATTCCGTTTTCAATCTGCTAGTTAGTCCATCATCATTGCTAGTGTTTACCTGAAACTATCCAAAGCGGCTCCCACTAGTTTTGAATCCAATTTTGAGAATTAAATCAATTTTTCAGTGTTTTTCCCTTTCATTACAAACCACAATCAAAAGCATTTGAACTGTTTTGAAATCATTCCTGTTTCTCTCTGCTTGCTGGGGGGTGGGGGACTGGGATTGAAACTGCATTGGTTGAGATTGTTTATTCCTGAAACCTGTCTTCTCTCCTTCCATCTCTTCATCTTGCATATTAGGGGGAATTGGGTAGTATCAGGGGGAAAGAGTGACATTGCAATTGATTGAACCTATATCAAGTATTATTTTATGCTGCATTGTTTTCCTATCCATATCAAGTATTATTCCATGCTGCATTATTTTTCTTATCCATACTCGTTCTGATTAAAGAGATTGTTGATGGTTGTGATATCACCCATGGTGATCATTGTATAAATATTAATAGTGTGATATCTAGATATTGTTCAGAATTCATAAAGGTGTGATATATATCTTGTTAAATTTCTTAAAATAAATCTTTTAACTTTGCAAAACAGCCTGCTTCCTGGTTCAGTGAGACCGGGGGGATTCAAATAGAGGGGCGTGATATAAGGGTACATCATTCAGAAATAAAAGAACTTATAGACAAAAATATATAATTAAGGGTTCCAACTGTGCATCATACGCTAGGCATTGACTTAGGTGGAGTGCCGAGTTGAAATCACTTACAAGATTGGGGGCTCGTCGAGGGATTTCTGAATTAGATATACCACTTGTGACAGTCTAACACAGTGTGCTAACTAGTGGGGTACATAATCCCTGCTGGCTTACCATGCTGTGTTACACTTTGAAAAGCACCCCTTAAAAGGAACGCTCTAAGGAATCGGTCTGTTTTGCAAAAATAAAATAAACTTCTGTAAGTCAGGAAGGAAATTAATATTTCCAGAATAGCGACTGTGGTAGAGATGAATATGGCTAAAGAACACCTATTGCATACATTATTTGTAAGGGGTGAATGGGCAGAGCAGGATCAGAATCTGTGGTTGCAGGCAATCACAGAACAGATCACTGCAACAGGGCTAGACATATGGCAAGACCAGGGTCCATTACATATGGCCCTGAGTGAACTATATATGGCCCCTAAGGCAAAGAAAGAGCAAAACAAGATTGCCAAAATAGCGGCATATCTATACTTGCATATTGGAGCAATACAGGACAAATATGCAGAGGGCCAAGATCTGGCAAACAAGCAACTGCAGGCATTAGAAAAGGCCCAAACTGATCTGGACTCTTCTGAGCAGAGGCTACAGAGGAGCCAGGAGTCAGAAAATGAAAGTAGCCAGTACATAATTAAAATAAAAGAGGACATGGGTATCCTGCAGCAGGAAAAGGCAGAACAGGATACCAGAATTCTGGCCTTGCAGAAGGAGTACCAAGAACGTTTGGACTCTCTACTGCAGAGCCAGAAAAAGCTGGAGCAACAGATACATTTCAAAGGGGGCATGCGCAGAGCAGGTAGTCAACCTGCAAAGCCACCTAGACAGAGAAAAAGAGGAGAGTAATAAATGAATCCTGAAAGACCTGGATACCCAGGCAGAATTTGATGAAGAGCGCCAGAAAGCTGGTGCGCTCCAAAGACAGAAGGACGACCTGGCTGCACAGAGGCAGGCTCTGGCTCAGGAAAGGGACACCTTAGGCCAGGAAGTCTGTCAATTAAAAGAGAAATTACATGAAAATCACCTGGCCCTTCAGGGACTGGGTGACCTCCAAAAAGAGCCAGAATGGACCGGACTCAGGAGGTAACCCTCCTGCAGCAAAGACTGGCCCAGTACTCTAAAACAACCCAGGAAGCACCGAGAGAAAATGAGGCTCTCTGTGAGAACAATGACAGGCTCCACAGACAGGTAGCCATGCAAGAGAGATTGATAGAAACTAGCAAGGCCTTGATTGAGGAACAGAAAGTTCAGGTTCTTGCATGGCAAAAGGGAGCAGGCGCTGACAGAGATGAGGTTCGCTGGGAAAGGGAAACACCTCAGCATAACCTCAGGAACCCTAGTACCAGAGGCCTTCATCTCTTCCAATCCCTGGACTCTGCCATCCCCATGTCCACTGGCACACATGAGCTGAGCCATGGGCCATGGGGATGTCAGATTTCAATCCAATCAGAAATATGGGGCTCATAGACTAGCACCTCCTAGGAATGGATGGGCGGGCTTCTGGGTATGGGTTCCCAAGTATGGTAAAATTTAGTGGGGATCTCCATGAAAGTAGACCCACTAAGGGCATCCCGAAAACCTCTTCCCAGCTAGGACAGTGGGGGTGGGGGGTAATCATCAAATCCTGGGAGCAATGAGGAATCAGAAGACTCCCCTGAGCGCCCCAGGACACAGGAGACTAGGTCCCCACATTCTGCCAGCCATTCCCAGGCTCGCAGAATCCGGGAGAGCCTAGAAGACCAGACGGGTACCTCTGGGAGCAGTGCCTCTGAGTCAGAGGAGGAGTGGACCAGGGTTGCCCGAACCAAGAAGGCCAATAAGGCAAAAAGGGCCTTGCTTAAAGCAAATCAAAGCGATAAGGAGCATCATCACGCCCTATTATAAGAACGCAAAGTATTCTGTTTGGGAGCACTTAGAGCTCTTTGAGCAGATGATGGAAACTTTCCATTTGAAGGACAGCCAAAGCTGTATTCAATATGTGAAATGGACCTTCTCACCAGAATACTCCAGCTTCTTTGTGGGGCTGGAGGACCAAAATCATTCTAGATGGTCCACCTATAGGGAGGCCATTTTGAAGCATTTGTCTGTGCACCGAAATCCTCAGGAGGCTCGCAAGGCAGCCTACAACTTGCAATGTGGGGAGGATCAGGCCCCACAAGAAATGGTGCAGGAATTAAAGCGTGCCTTTGTGCAGACCACCAGAAGGGTGCGCACGGACAGCAAAGAATTTGTGAATACTTTTTTTCACGCTCTCCCCAAGTACATCATGACCCAGCTAGTGAGAGATTTTCATGAGTAAAGATCACTAGACTGGGTCATTGAACAGGCCACACAAATGTATGAGGTGCAAAAGCCCATACAAAACAAAAATATCCCAAAAAGCCCCAAACCAACCAACACGCCTGCTGCTGCTAAGGTGGCAGAGGTGAAGGTTGCCCCCATTTTAGATTTGGAGATGGGGGGGCCTAAAAACCTGCCCGCACAAAATCAGAATAATCCCAAGCCCAGAAGGCCCTCGGGCCAGTCACAGACAGGGAGCCAAGGAGGTAGTCCCACAAACGGGATCCCTCACTCCCCAGACTACATAAATCCCCGCTATAAGGGGAACAGGCCCATCCTGGGTTATGTATGGACTCCTCCAGCCCAAGGGGGGGATCCAACCAAACAGCAGCTAGCCCAGGGAACTTCCCTCCTCAATTCCCCCAGGAGGGCAGAAATTCCCCAAATCCTGGACAGAACTTCTTCCCCAGGTACCCTCAAAACCTTCAGCCCCAAAACCATCCATCCTTCTTTCCCCAATTTCCTGAGCCCAGACAACCTAATCCGGGAGAGGGGAGGCCAAGGGTGGGGGGGTACCCACATTTTCCCAACCCGGGGTATTTTCAGAGAAGGGATAGCTACACTTCCCGGGATCAACCCAGGGGAGACAACAGAACCCCGTATCAGTCTGAGCAGGTGTCACAGCTAGAGCGCCAGGTCCAAAACATAGCACAGGATCTGGGTCGCATGCTGAGGGCTCAACAGAACCCTCAGATGAGCATGCCAGCGCAGAATGCCTCAAACCTCGGACCTGGTGTTCCAGAGCAATGACGGGGGCAGAACCCCGACAATCCACTGGTTCCCAGGGAGGAGGCACAAGGGGAAGGGGGGTGTAAAGCCTTGGAGGAAGCTTCCTTCCTCACTTGTAACAAGCCCCTGGAAACCCAGGAACTGGAACCAAAATCTCCTGCCCCTGAAGGTCTGCCACCCAAGGAGCAGAGGGGGGTAGGAGAAACAAAGAACCCAAACAGACCCATTTTGAGGAGGAGGTACAAATCTTCCAATTTGAAGGAGAGGGATCCCCAGAGGATCCTGGGAAAAGGATCTTCTCATTCAGAGATGGGCGAACTCCTCCCAAAGAAAAATGGGTCCCCGAGGATCCAAATCCAGACTGGTAGGATGTAGGGACTGAGTTAACGCCGCCCATCATCCAACCCCAGAACCAACAGCATGAAAATCCCCTGGTACAAACCCATCCTGGTGACTGCCTCCAAAAAGGGGGGGGGCAGCCCAGAACCAGAACCAGGGGACCCAAAACGTCTCCCATATCTAGTTGTCATCTTTTCTTTTCAGATTCCCTAGACTCCAAACAGAATTCTGCCCAAATCTCTTCTCTATCAGTGTCCAAAACTAGAACACTAACCCACCAGTTGTCCAAAAATGTATATTATCTGTGCCCCCTTGAGGAGAAGGAGGGAAGATTCCATGCCACGGTCCAAATACAGGGGCAGGGTACAATGTTGGCACTGGTGGACACTGGATCCCAAGCTACCCTTCTGTCAAAAAGGGCCTTTGATGAACTGAATTCGGGAAGGGGGGATAATTACCAAATTCCTCTCACCCTTCTTCCTGGACAACTTCGTAACTTCGATGGGAAGGAAATTCCCATTGAGGGGACTGCGGATTTGGACATTAAAATTGGGCGATACAAGGTGAAGCACCCGGTCATAGTTGTAACTCCAGAGGGCACCCCTTGTTTACTAGGGAATGACCTCCTGCCAAGGTTGTCACCCCTAATAGATTGTGTCAACAAGGTCCTCTGGACCCAGACTAGCCGACCAATACAATTAAAACAGAGTGTCAACCATGTTAGTTTAAACGGCACATGCCACATGGTTGAACAAAAATCTGACCAAGTAGAATTTCACTTCAAGAACAACCAAATGCCAGACGTGACAGTCATAGCTGTAGGACAGCAAACTGGTGATGGGGGGTCCTCTCTATTTCTGAAAAACAACCTTCCTTCCAGTTTAAGGTGGCATTTCACACTGGAAGGAAACACTCTGAAATTCTTTACAAATTCCCAATCAGACATTCCCACTCCTATAGTCCAGAAAGATGAGAAATCAGTTCAGAGCCTGGCTGATATTCAGCAAATTGGAGAGCAGTTGTTCATCCCTGTTCATTTAAATGAAGGGAAGGTCTCTGTTCTCGCCCGAGTCTGTGTGAACAATGGTAAGAGCTTCATCAGCGAAGCCATGTTCCGCAAACTCCCAAAAAATCCAGCCATTCCCACATTTAGACTCATAGACAAATGGGAAATGGATCTGGAAACACCCAATTCCAAACATCTCCTGCCAAGCAGGTGTATGCTCAAAATCTCCATAGGCAACAAGAGCATAGTTGTCACACATTCCACTCCCTCTGGGGGTCCCAGTCCTCATCCCCGTGCCCCGAACACCCCTCGCCCTCTTGCCCGGTTCCGGGACTCACAGGGTCTCTCTTCACCCCAGTTGCCACGGAGCCGACTGCCACAAAGCTTGGGTCGGCATGCTCTTTGCCCGCAGAGACGTCTACCCTCTTGGCGTCTTCTGTGGCGGCTGCTAAACCGACTTCTTCCACGTCACATGACCGCCGCCTTCCGCTCACGTGTTTCTGGACTACACTCACGTGATGCGCTTGCGGGTCATGTGACCGGGAGGAAATAGCAGCGCCAGTATTTAAACGGCTCTGTTGCGGTGCTTCGGTGCTTCTCAGCTGTTTCTTCGGATTCCTGTACGGCGCTACATACCTTTTGTTTCACCCCTTTTGGATCTTGACCTCGGATTTGTTTCACGGACTGGCAACGGATAACCCTTGGCTTTGGTACTTGCTTTTGGATCATTGTTACGACCACGGACTGCTTCACGGACTCCTACTACGTTCCGCCCTTCTTGTGTGGATTCTGGCATCAGGTGGGCCTGGCACTTGCAACCTTGCTGGGATACTTACATACTGAAAGAACAGCCTTGCTGGGTCTCAGAACCTTCCTCATAGGTACAACCGCCACTCCACAGACACCTTTTGGTAAGACCGTTCCACCTACTTGTTGATTGGTTGTTGATTCTGTTTTGGCTTGACACTTAACCGGTGTTTCCTTTACAGTGGTTCGGGGTTCCACGAGTACCGCAGTTCCGGAAAGAACATCTCCCACCTGTGGCCTCAAAGGCGGCACAGAGAGTGACTTTGATTCTCTCTGTGCGGCACTTGTGGACAGAGGACTCTTCGGCTACACGACAGTCAAGACACAACAGACTGTGAAGCCATCCTGTCATGTAGCTATGGAGGGAGCTGCGGATGACCCCTTGACCACTATGTGTAACGCTCACCTGATTCTCGCAGAGGCGCCGGTCTTGACTGGGCGACTACCGTATCTTCAAAGGTGATGTGTAGCACCCGGTTGGCTCTTTGGGCTGGACCTCTGTGCACTGTATGCCTGACGTGTAGAGTAAGATGTCTGCAGATAGAAAATATGGGGTTAATGAACTGGGGTTATTGGGGTGTCCCTATCTCTTTCCTCTTCTCCTCTCCTGTAGACCCCCAAAGGTTAACGCTCTCACCTTAGGTAAGTGAATGCCGAGCTCTCCATCTGCCTCGGGGCAGGGTGCTGTAACCAGTTTCTTCACTGGATAGGTAGCGCAGGCCTCTTGACTTCAGAGGACTGCTGTCCGTCGTTTACTGCACGAACGGTAAGTTTCGAGTCATTCAAATGTCTTTAAAGTCTTTAGTAATGATGTCTCTTGTTTTGCAGGGTTCCGGCGATGGCGGATGACGGGCTGAAGTGAGTTGAAGATGGAGCCCGTGCGATGAATAGAAGCACCTGGAAGCACGTAAGTAAGCGCTTGTTGCCTGCTTCACGATGCGCTCTAACTGTCTTTTTATTTTGCAGGTACGAGTTCGGAGCGGCTGCAGGGTGCCGAAATACCCACTGGATTAGATGTGGAAAGGAGTAATGGCACGTGAGTATTAAAGTTCCCAAATGTCTTTAAACGCACCTTGTTTTGTCTTTCAGATGCGGGATGCAGCGCCGAAGGCCTCCGGAGCGTGCGAAGAGATGGTAAGCTTTTGTCTTTCAGATGCCGGAATGCAGTGTGAAGACCTCCGGAGCGCACGAAGAATAGGTAAGCCTTTGCCTTCCTTTGCCTTTCAGATGCCGGAATGCTAACCTGTTCTTTCTTGTCTTTATAGGTGTTGCTGAAGACTGGATTCAGGATGGTAAGCCTTTTTCCTTAGGCCCAGGACCGGATGCAGAAGACACGATGAGCGTTCTGCTGCAGAGGTTGCAGAATAACGCAAAGCAAGAATCATCCACCGGGTGTGGTTTAAATAGCCTCCTGTAGTGCTTAGATGTCTCCTTCCACAGCCACGCCTAGGTAAGAAAAGAGTTCCTGGTAAGAAAAGAGTTCCTGCCTTCCAGAAGAGTTCCAGTGTTCTGAATCTAGGGAGTGGCTCCAGCCCCACCCAACAGGAAAAGTAGTTCCAAACAGAAGAGGATCAGAGACTCAACTGGCAGGCAAGTAAGCAGCATGGTCTGCTGCAGGTAAGTCCACCCAAGCATTATGAGCCCGGCGCTTCCAGCGCTGGGACTGGGCATATTTATGAGCCTGGTGCCACTGGCGCCAGGACTGGGTCCAAAAGGTCCCAATTGGGACTGGTTGGCACTCGGAACCCGGGTTATGGATCTGCTTCCAAGGGAGTTGGGAAAACCCTGACCTTTTGGAAGCAGAGATCATGACACTATGGTTCAGGCCATAACCGTGTTACGTGCGGACATGGCCGCAGCAAATACAGCCATTCACCAACGCTTGGATACCATCCAGAGTGCTAGACATCCTCTACCCTCAGATGCTGAATTTGGGGATACCCCACCAGGCCCCCCGCCCGTCCAACCTCCCGTTCCACCCATTCCTAACCCCATTCCCGTAGTACTGCCCTCTCCTTTTCCTTTGGCTGCCCCTGAGAGGTATCATGGGGATCCCGGCAAGTTCAGAACCTTCTTGAATCAATGCAAATTGCATTTTTTGTGTAGACCCATGGCTTTTCCAGACTCCACCTCTAAGGCAGCCTTTACTCTTTCTCATTTAGCAGGCACTGCTGCTGCCTGGGCCAATCCACTCCTGGAAAACGACAACCCAGCCCTTTACGACTTTGATTTGTTGGTCACTGAGATGTCCCGAGTGTTCGATACGCGCCATAAAGTCCAGTCCCGAGACCTGGAACTCCTGGACCTGGGGCAGGGCAGGGGGTCTTTGATCGAATACATTACTAAGTTCAATCAGCTTGCAGCCGAAACTTCCAGGCCTGAATCCAAAAAAGCCGCTGTGTATTATCGCGGCTTAAATAACGCCATGAAGGATGCCCTTGCGGTTGTTCCCTCCTTACCGACCTCTTACCATGATTTAGTCGATTTAACTCTGCAATTGGACGCCAGACGTTCTGAACGTAGGGCTGAGGCCGGTTTCCTGCACACCACTGCCCCATTCCTTCCACCTCGGCCCCCTCAAACACCAGTTCCAAACCCATGCAAATCGGGGGCATCAGGAGCCCGATCACACCCATAGAAAGGGACCGTAGGAGGGTGGACAATGCTTGCTATTATTGTGGTCTACCTGGCCATTACGTGAAGGAGTGTCCCCGTCGCCCCAAGCTAAAACCATCGGGTTTTCGGAGTGCTCGACCCTAAACTCGGGGACCGGGTTGAGCGCTCCTTGTCATACCCCGAACCCTGTGTTTGCTTTTGGCCGCATTAGACCCATATATGTGCAGGCCATTCTACAAACCACACCTGACATCTCACATCCAGTTACGATTATCATAGATTCCGGGGCTACAGGTAATTATATGGACATCACACTGGCCCAAACCCTGAACCTACCTCTTCTAGCCAAAACCCGGCCGGAACCAGTACAGGCAGTGAATGGGACTGCTCTGGTTTCCGGACCAATCAAACAGCAGGCCGCCCCAATGCTCTTGACCATACAGGCTATACACAGGGAGACCCTGAGTTTCGATCTCATCTCAATGCCTCAGTTCGGTGTAATATTGGGAATACCTTGGCTACGGGAGCACAACCCCTTAATTGACTGGAAAGAGGGTTTGGTGCATTTCGAATCCGATCTCTGTCAACATTTCTGTCTAACCGCAGCCACCACTATTGAGACACCCGCTCAAGCATTGGGGGTCATGGCTCAATTATCTCTAGAGGATCCCGTTGTCCCCTCCACAGAACACCACACGGTTGGACTGGTCTCCACACTCATTCCGGCCCAATACCAAGACTATCTAAAAGTGTTCGACCATGGTTCATCAGAAGTTTTACCGCCAGATCGCCCGTACGACTGCCCGATATATCTGGTTCCGTACAGCAGTATCCCCACAGGTCGTATCTACTCCTTGTCTCCTACTGAAGATCTAGCCCTCAAGGAGTACATTCAAAAGTCCCTCCGTCTGGGCCAGATACGTCCTTCTACATCCCCGGCGGCGAGTCCCATTTTGTCCCCAAGAAGGAGGGTGACTTACGGCGTTGTGTGGATTACCGCAGACTCAATGCCATCACCAAGAAAGACCGCTACCCCATTCCACTAATCACATCCCTCTTGGACCGTCTCACACATGCCACTGTCTTTACCAAATTAGACCTCCGCGGTGCCTACAATCTGGTTCGTGTGCGTTCCGGGGATGAATGGAAGACCGCTTTTTGTACTCGCTATGGCTTGTATGAGTATATGGTCATGCCGTTCGGTTTGTGCAACGCTCCGGCCACGTTCCAGAGGTTCATGAACGATATCTTCTCTGACGTCCTGGACGTTTTTGTGGTGGTCTACTTGGATGACATCCTGATATTCTCCCAGACCATGAAGGACCACGTACAGCACGTCAGGGAAGTGTTGTCTCGTCTACGGACGCACTCCTTGTTTGCCAAACCCGAGAAGTGCCAGTTCCATGCCGACTCCGTAGAGTTTCTTGGTTTTCACATCTTGTCTGGAGGGCTATCCATGAACAATTCCAAGGTTCGCGCAGTGTTGGATTGGCCGGTCCCCGATTCATTGAAGGCGCTCCAGTCTTTCCTTGGTTTCGCTAACTTTTACAGGCGATTTATTTCCGGGTTTTCTTCTTTGGTGGCTCCCCTCACTTCCCTGACTAGCCCTCGCACACCTTTTCTATGGACGGACACACATCAACAGGCCTTTGAGGCTTTAAAGACAGCATTCACTACTGCCCCCATCGTGCAGCACCCAGACCCAGAACTGCCATTCATAGTGGAAGCTGATGCTTCATCCTTTGCCCTAGGTTCTGTATTGTCACAGACTTGCCCTACCTCTGGTCGCCTTCACCCTGTGGCCTTCCATTCCCGTAAATTCACAGATGCCGAATCCCACTATACAGTGACTGAAAAGGAACTACTGGCGGTCATGGACGCCTTCCGCGTTTGGAGGCATCATCTCTTGGGTGCTAAGCACCGTGTCACGGTTTATTCTGATCACCAGAACTTACAAGACCTGGCATCTCTGAAGTGTATCAACAGCAGGCAGGTCAGGTGGCATCTCTTCTTTGCGACCTTCGACTTTGTCATCAAACATCGCCTGGGTAATACCCATGGCAAAGCCGATGCCTTATCGCGTTCCCCTGGGGGAGTAGCCTTGCCGACGTTTCCAGACACCCTTCTGGACGTCGGCAAGGTGGTTTGTTTGTGTACTCCAACCCTGCCCTTACTTGACGGGATACGGGATTGGGTTACTTCACACCCAGGCCAGTTGTCCGATTGGGATTTGGTGGTTCACGATGGTCTCCCCTTTGTTTCTGATCGTCTATTCATGCCCACGGTAGACACCCGCAACATGGCCTTGGAATGGTCTCACGACGCCCCGGTTCATGGTCATCCTGGTCAGAAACGCACTTTGGCGCTGCTGAGAAGGTGGTGCTGGTGGCCTTCTATGAGAAAGGATGTTGAATCTTACGTCAACGCATGTGCGGTTTGCGCACAGTGTAAGCACCGTAGGGGTCGCCCTGTGGGTCTCTTGCTTCCTTTACCTGTCCCTCCCAAACCGTGGCACACCTTGACCATGGATTTTGTCACTGACCTGCCCCGGATCCGGGGCTTCGATACCTTGTGGGTGGTCATCGATTCTTTTCTAAGATGGCTCGTTTTATCCCTTGTAAGGGCATCCCCTCAACGCCTACACTGGGCCAGTTGTTCTTCGAGAATGTCTTTTGTCTTTTCGGGCTTCCCTCGGTTCTCGTCTCGGACAGGGGTTCGCAGTTCACCTCGCGTTTCTGGCAGGCCCTGACTAGGTTGCTCGGGATGGACGTCCGTTTCTCCTCAGCATATTACCCTGAGACGGACTGTCAGACCGAGCGACTGAACCAGACGCTGGAGCAGTACTTACGTTGTCTGACCCTACAGCTGCAGTCTTCCTGGTTGAGCGTATTGCATCTTGCGGAATTCGCATACAACAACGCTGTCCATTCTTCCACTGGTTTCTCCCCATTCTACGTACTTATTGGTCAGCACCCTCGTGTTCTGCCCTTCACGGATTTGCCTACTTCTGCCAATCCAGCTGCCCTTGCATGTGTTAGGGACCTGGCCTCCGTCCACGCTCGGGTGTCGACTCATCTTGTCGAGGCCCAGGTGTCCATGAAGGCGCAGGCGGACAGGAAACGGGTGATGGCCCCGTTGTATACTGTGGGATCCCACGTTTGGTTATCCACCCGACATCTGCACTTGGTGGGTTGTCGCAAGCTTCTACCTCGCTTTGTGGGTCCCTATACGATTACTCGTGTTATCAACCCTGTGTCTTATCGACTTGCTCTCCCGGGTTCCTGGCGGCTTCACCCTGTTTTCCACGTTTCTCTGCTCAAGCCCTGTCCCGCTCCCACACGGCTTCGCTCTACTGGGGCCCCGGTGTCTCTATCCACTCCGGATGTTTTTGAGGTCTCTGCCATTCTGGGTTCCCGTATCTCTAGGGGATGTCTCCAGTACCTTGTAGATTGGTCCGGGTATGGCCCTGAGGAGCGGTCCTGGGTCCCGGCTACTGATGTCCAGGCTCCCCGTTTGGTGGCACGGTTCCATAGGGACCACCCCTCGTGCCCACGGGGTCGTGGGCCTTTGAGGGGGGCTCTGTCACGCATTACACTCCCTCTGGGGGTCCCATTCCTCATCCCCGTGCCTCGAACACCCCTCGCCCTCTTGCCCGGTTCCGGGACTCACAGGGTCTCTCTTCGCCCCAGTTGCCACGGCGCCAACTGCCACAAAGCTTGGGTCGGCATGCTCTTTACCCGCGGAGACGTCTACCCCCTTTGCGTCTTCCGTGGCGGCTGCTAGACCGACTTTTTCCGTGTCACATGACCGCCGCCTTCCGCTCATGTGTTTCTGGACTAGACTCACGTGATGCACTTAAACCGCTTAAACAGTAATTAAACAGTATTTAAACAGTATTTAAACGGCTCTGTTGCGGTGCTTCGGTGCTTCACAGCTGTTTCTTCGGATTCCTGTACGGCGCTACATACCTTTTGTTTCACCCCTTTTGGATCTTGACCTCGGATTTGTTTCACGGACTGGCAACGGATAACCCTTGGCTTTGGTACTTGTTTTTGGATCATTGTTACGACCACGGACTGCTTCATGGACTCCTACTACGTTCCGCCCTTCTTGGGCGGATTCTGGCATCAGGTGGGCCTGGCACTTGCAACCTTGCTGGGATACTTACATACTGAAAGAACAGCCTTGCTGGGTCTCGGACCCTTCCCCATAGGTACAACCGCCACTCCACAGACACCTTTTGGTAAGACCGTTCCACCTACTTGTTGATTGGTTGTTGATTCTGTTTTGGCTTGACACTTAACCGGTGTTTCCTTTACAGTGGTTCGGGGTTCCACGAGTACCGCAGTTCCGGAAAGAACATCTCCCACCTGTGGACTCAAAGGCGGCACAAAGAGTGACTTTGATTCTCTCTGTGCGGCACTTGTGGACAGAGGACTCTTCGGCTACACGACAGTCAAGACACAACAATGGTCCATAATTGTTGGGTCGTGCGAGACGTCACTGCCGCCTTTTACTTTAGTTTGGACCTAATAAACTTCAAAGCTTGGTCCCGATTAGCGGATAATCCCATGGGCTTTGATGACCCAGAGAAAGCATTTAGGTCAGCTCAACTGCCGCCTTATGCAGTTGAAATTCAGATTGGAGAGGAAGTCACCATCCCAGAAAGGACCCGACAGTTCTCCCTGGAAGTGAAAGTTAAAAGAGGACAGAAATTGAAATACCTTGATGCCTATATTCATTTAAATGCTTATTTCCAACAGCAAGGGTTGGGGGTAAACCCAACACCACTAGTCAATATAGAACATGACACCATTCCAATAGAGGTGGATAACAGTGACTTAAAGAGTATCACTCTAGCTGCAGGCACCATTTTTGGAATGGCGGTTGATGACCAAAATGTTTCCATAGATTTAGGTAATGAACTGTTAGGACCAATCCCCAAGGACTGTTTTGATAGTGATAGTGAGGACAACACAACACCAGGCAGGATCTTTACCCGGCATGGGGGGAACTTCCTGGGGTACACTTCCTGCCCTTATGGTAAGGAAGATGTGACCTGTGACTTCAGGAGGGATGAGGTGATTTTCCAAGTCTGCGAGGACTGCCTTCCCCACCTGAAGCCACCAGTCCAAATCAGCACTCTGACCAGGGACTTCTACACCCAGCTGGAGGAGGCAGCTGAGATAGCAAAACCAGAAGTCCTTCCAGGCTTCAGGTAGATGGTTGAAGAGAGAGTCAACCTAGCTGATGCCTGTGAGACTCTGGAGCAAAGGCAAACATTGAAACAAGTTTTCTTGGATTTTCAACATCTCTTTGAGGTGGACTCAAATGACTGTGGTCGCACCGACATCCACACAACAACAATTCCCATGGACCCTGGCATTACTCCAGTGTTTGTGAAGCAATATCGCTTGCCTCTCGCATCAATGGAGTCCCTTACTGAAATAATTAAGAACCTTGAGTCCTGTGGGATAATCCGTCCAGTCCACAGCACCTTCAATAATCCGGTGCTGGGGATATTGAAGCCAAACAGCCAGTGAAGACTCTGCGCTGACCTTAGGGAGCTCAATAAACGGGTCCATACTTACTGATAGCCTCTTCCCTACATTGACCAAGGGCTGGCCCAGATCCAGGGCTCACAGGTATTCACTGCAATAGACCTGAACAATGGATACTGGACTGCACTTGTCAGTAGGGAGGAGCAATACAAGCTGGCCTTCACCTTTGGGGGGCAGCAATACACATGGACCCGGACTCCCTTCGGATACATCAACTCCGGCAATGAATTCAAAATTTTTCTACATAAAGCCATGCCCGACCTGGGTGAAAGGGGTAACCTGGCCTATGTAGATGATGTTCTCATCAAAAGCTCAACTGTGGAGGAACACATAGCGGAGATCCGTTATGTTCTGACACAGTTGAGGGCTGCCGGAGCAAAACTTTCCTTCCAAAAGGCACAGTGGTGTAGAACCCGTGTCAATTTCTTGGGGCATGAGATTACTCCTCAGGGTCTCTGTCCCCAGGAAAAGAAAGTGGAAGCACTCCAGAAATTAAAAGACCCCACAACTCTGTGGGAACTAAGGAGCCTCCGTGGACAAACTAATTGCAGTAGAAAGTTCATTGAGGACTACGCAGAGATCACAGGACCCCTGATTCATCTTTTGAAGGGGGGGTCAAGTGGGAGTGGGGTCCAGAACAAGCCGAGGCAGTAAGACAACTCAAAAGAAGCCCCTTGCCTAGCTTACCCTGTCAAAACAAGGAGTTCTTCTTGGAGACAGGGTTCTCAAATACATGCTTGACTGCAGTATTATACCAAAAGCATGACAAGGTCAATAAAGTAATCTCCTATGCGAGTAAAACTTTATCCTCTGTGGAGGAAAAATTCAACGATTGTGAGAAGGCACTCCTGGCAACGGTGTGGGCATTGAAGAATTACCGCCCGTTCATCCAGGGGATCACATCATAGTGGAGACTCCACACCAGCCTCTGCAATATCTCCAAAGTGACAGAGTCCGGGCCGGAAATGTAAGTAATTCCCAAATTACTTCCTGGATTCTGTCAATGCAGGGCTTTCCTGTGGAGGTCAGATATGGCCAAAACAAGAAGAGTCCCCTCGCGCAAGTTCTGGCTGACTTGCATGATTGTGCCAGAGAATACTGTCTCGAGGACGAAAGTCTAAAAATCAAGGACAACATGGAGGCATACCTCAATTCCCCACACAAAGTCTTTGAAGAAGACAAGTGTGAGGGAATGCCCACTCTCTATGTGGATGGATGCTCCTACCATGTTGACAACAACAGGGAAAACAAACTTGTGGCCGGCCTAGGGAATTCATGGGTGAATGAGACCCCAGAACCCTCCGCTGGGCACAAGATTGGTCCCCGAAGTAGTCAATTGGCAGAGTTGATGGCTGTGCATCAAGCCAACCTCACTGCTGTCCAACATCAACTCCACGAACTGGCCATAATCACTGATTCGGATTACGTACAGAACAGGTTCGTGGAGAACCTGGTTAATTGGAAAACCAGAGGCATGCTATGTGCTAATAATAAACCCTTGAAACATGGGAAATTAATTCAAAACATTGATGATCTGGTCACCTCGAATGGGATGACCATTTACTGGAAAAAGATCAAGGGTCATTCCAAAGTAGAGGGACCAGACAAAACTGGAAATGACCTAGCTGATTAGCTGGCCAAAACCAGAGCCATCCAAGGGGATCTACTTGAGATTGAGTCCCTGTTGGGGGAAATCCAGGTCGCTGCTATCACTAGGTCCCAGACAAATGCTCACAATGAACTCTCAACTGCACAATGGAGTAAGGAGACCCCAGATGCTGATTTGATTACGGCTCAAAAAGGGGATCCAATAATTGGTAAGGTTTATCAACACATTGAGGACCCTGAGAACTTTCCCCTGACGGATACCGATTACATTGGGAAAGAGGACCTCAGAGTGTTGATGAAATGTCCAAAAATGTTCAGAATCCAAGACGGTTTGTTGGTAAGGAGATCCCTAGCTGGCAATGATCAGTGGGCGGTCCCTACCTCATTCCGAAGCCTGATGTTAAGTCACGCCCATGATGCGGCCACAGTCATAGGGGGTTTCATACAACACTTGAAATCTTAAGAGAGGGTGCATACTGGCCACACATGGGGCAGGACCTCGCCCAATACTTGAAGGGGTGTCTTGTGTGTGCACAATTCCAGCCAACATCCCTCACACACCGTGCGCCTCTCCAAAAGAGAGGGATGACACTGCCATGGTCAGATTTGCAAATTGATTTTATCGGGCCCGTGATTCACTCCTCTAGGGGAAATAAGTACATGTTGACCGTTACATGCTTGTTTACTAAATGGATGGAATGTCTCCAGGCCCCAAATTGCAAGGCAGGAACAGCAGCTGCCCTGATGATCAACCACATCTTCTCGCTTTTTGGGCTACCCCAAAGGATCGAGTCAGACCAAGGTAGCCACTTTACTAGCGAAGTAATGACAAAGATGTGGGAGATACTTGGGGTCAAAAGGAAGCTACACATTGCTTACCGGAAGCCTCTAGTGGTACAGTGGAGAGATACAACAAGACAATTGTGAGCATATTAAAAAAGTTTCCAAAGGAACAAGGACAAACAGTGCACATTTTTGCGTACCTGGAGGGGTCCTTTTGAAATTATAGACAAAATCTCACCAGTTGCCTACAAAATCTGCATCCCCAAAGGCAGTTTGGAAGAGGGGGAAGATAAGTGGGTCCATAATAACCAACTGAAGTGCTGCAATCCTAGGCACACTCTGCAGCAACTGGAGGAGTCTCCTGGAACCCCAGGGGGGTTTAGGGGGGTTACTCCAGCTACCTCGAATTCCCACTATAAAATATTGCATCTATATAGTCAATAATTTGCAAATAGAAAAATGTGTCCTGATATGTAAAATGTATGTGTCCGCCCCACTACATCAATAGTGGTAGGGAAATGTCTACAAATATGTTTTTGCTTTGTCATCCTAGAATTGGAAACCATGGAGACTAAAACCAAGGAGGACCACCCAGGGACTGGAAGCAAAGATCCAAGGGGCCCTGGGTATCGCTCCATACTCACATCAGCACTGGGCGAGGAGAACTGGTCGATCCACCCCTGATGGAAGAAAAGATGATGAACTTTGCCATTTTTAAAACCAAAAGAAGAGAGACTGATCATCCCAGTCTTGCGACTTCCCATTGATGGCGATCAATGCCAAATCACAAGGGGGGGGGTTGTGGGATGTTCTGACCCATTAGGTTCTGCCCTGCAACATCACTCTGTGCTGCTTTCATGAGAAACAACAGAATGGCTAAAAATCTCTGAGAAGTGAGCAGGGAAACCGGAAAAATAGGCTGCCAATCCATTTTGCCTATGTCAGTGGTAAAACAGGAGACCACACTGCCAAAACCTGTCATTGGGTTGCCCATAGAGTGAAATGGAATTACATGAAAAGGCAGTGCTGCATTGCCAGGAAAACCTAGAAGTGCTTTCAAATCCGTTTTTCCTTGGCTTTTGAAATTGCAAAATCATGTTCCCCAAACAGCAGAGAAGATCCAACATCCTTGTGGAGTGTTAACCATCACTTTATTGAAAGAATCCACCAAGGCACAATGTCAGAAGAAGCACATTTCATCACAAAAATATCCCCATTCAAAAAGGTGCTTGCCTGGAAAAACCTGTCAGATATGGGCGCAGTACCGCTGCTCGCCTGTGTCAAAGCTGTCATTTACTTAACCTGTAGTTTAAAACTTGTACATTAAGATCAAATTGTGGAAAAGAAGAGACTTGCCATCAAAAGCAATATAGGTTGCTACAATTCAATTTCTATGTTTTAAAAAGACTGGAATTAAGAGATCTCTGTGTATACAAAGTGTTTTACAGTGAACTGAGGCCAGCCACACTGGACTTCAAAGGCACATTCCACAGTTTGCCCCAAACAAAGGTGCTTTCCCTTTTGCTCTCTGCGCAGGAACTATCATTTAGATGCTAATGAAAGAAGGAGGGGATTTTGCTCTGCTTCTCTGAGGAGCGACAATTTTTTTTTATTGTGTTTAACTGTTGTTAGCAGTTTTTACAAAAGTGGAAGTAAAATGTATTTTTCCCAGATTCTCATCAAAAACGGGCTAAGTCTTTTAAGGGCTCTCTGAACCTTCACCGATGGTGTCCAGCTTCAGACTGTGTATAAAATTTACCACAGCGATGACCGGTCTTCGACTTCAAGTACGCCCACCAGTAGTCCTCGTCCATCTTTGAAAAGTTTGAATAGAGGTGGTCCAGGTGGATTTTCCGTTTGCTAGCTGTTCCTAGGCAATGGGTAATCAGGTGTCTTAGGCTTTCCTTTAGCTCGGGATTCCGGCAGAATCTACAGCCATCTGATTTGGATTTTCCTCTAATTTTCAGTACCTCATTAGTCTTTAGAATGTTCAATCTTGCTCTTAGGAAGGTAGCTCGGAAGATCTTATTCGGAAATTGAAGTAGGTAGCCGATGGGCTCGTTCAGTTTTTGGGCAAACGCCAGCAAGTGGGCCACTGATTTATAGTTTGCTGATGTTTGTTGGGTCTCACACCAATCTAAGTCTTTGAGTTCTTTTGCCGTTCTTTTCGGGTTTGCCAAAAGCTCCTCGTCTGAGCTTCCATTTGTAACAAGGAGCTTCTGATTTTTTTCCCACCAGGTTTTGAGAGTTTTGTTAGACCCTTTTTCAATTTCTTCTCGAATCAGTGCATATATTTTCTCCGCCGATGATCTGACTTCTCTGTAAAACATTAAGGTATTGATGGATACTGTTCCTTGTAGAGAAGTGAGACCCAATTCCCTTCTTATCAACACTATTGGAGTCGAGGGAGGTAAACGGAGCACTTTTTTCCAGAGTGCGCCTTCCAATTTGGGCCACATTGAATCAGGAATACCAAAAAATGCAGCTGTCCCATAGGTGAGTGCTGGAACCACTTTCATCTTGTAAAAATTTGTCGCCGCTTTTACTGAGAAGCGACCACATTTTTTGTCCACTATAATCAGTTGGTTTAGTAGAGTTTTCTTTTTGTTGGTCAGTAGGTCTAGCATAGGTTGCTCATTCCCTTTGTTGCTGAACATCGTACCCAGGTATCTAAAGGTGTCTACTTCTTCCAGACGGATGTTATTAAAGAACCAAGCCTTTGAAGTTTTGCGTTTGGCCGCTTTCGTTAGTCGCATCACTTTAGTTTTTGTTGTATTGCTCTCAAGGTCGTTGATGTGGAGGTATTCGTTCAGATTGTCTAGCTTTCGCTGTAACCCTATCATTGTCTGGTCAATAAGGATTATATCGTCCGCGTAGAGTAATCTGCTGACTTTCTCAGATCCTATGGAGGGCGGGAAGTCTTTGACGTTCTTTTCGGCTTGTTGGTAATCACCATTGTAGGCGTTGTAAAGTGCCGGTGCCAGAGGACATCCCTGCTTAACTCCGCTAGATGTTCCTATCACTGCCGAAAGTAGCCCAGTACCGTTCAGTCTGACTCTCATGGATGTTTCTGAGTAAAGTTCTTGAATTGGGTCTAAGAGGTTCTGGGGGCAGTTCCAGTTGGCAAGTTTTATCCAAAGTTTTTCTCTATTTACCTTATCAAAGGCTTTGGATAAGTCAATAAAAGCCATGCAAAGGGGAGGGGCTCCTTCCTGAACTCTGGCTTTCAAGATGTTAATGGTGAAAATGTTCGCCATAGTGTTCAAGTTTTTCCTGAACCCTGTTTGAAAGTTATACCATCCTTCAGAGGACTCTACCCAGGTTTTGAATTTGTCCAATAAGAATGAACCGAAGAGTTTGCCAATGCAGTCCAACAGTGCTATTGGGCGATAGTTGTTGGGATCGCTTCTGTCTCCAGATTTGTAGATGGGGACTACATCGGCTGTTTTCCAGGACTTCGGAACAGATGTAGAGTTTGTACAGGATTCAAAAATTTCAGCTATTAAAGTTGACCAGACTTTTGGGTCAGATTTTAAGTCCATGTTCGACAAACCATCAGGACCCGGAGCTCGTGATGTTTTGAGGCTCTTGATTTTATCTTCAATGCTAAGTGGGTCAGGTTCTATTGCCCATCGGTTAGGTCTGCTTTTCCTGGGTTTCGTCTCATTGCCCACTGGGCCGAAAAGGGTGGCGAAGTGTGTTATCCAAGCTTCTTCTGCTACGCTTGATGTTAAGGCGTCCTTGCTTGATGAGCTGTTAGAGTTGGCCAGTGACCAGAATTATTTTGTTTGCTTGCCGGCCAGCACTCGCAGCATTTGTTCTGAGTCGTCTTGGTAAAGTTGTAATCTAAAGCCTTTCAACCAGTTCTTATAGGCTTTAGTGACTTTCGAAGCTGCTTCAACGTTAACACGTGATGGCGAGCTCCTGGCCTTTCTCACAGCTCTTCTCATCTCCAGCCTTTTATTCCTGAGGGTTTCGTTGTTATGATGGTTGGTCTTTGCTTTTTTCCTATTGCCCGTCTTTTTGATGTAATATGGTTGGAGTAATGGGCAATAGTCCATAAGGTGTTTCTCTTCTTTAGAATTTGCCCGCGCTTTTATTTGGCGGTAGTTAAGTGTTAGTGTCGTTACTGCTGACGTGTTCATCCTTAAGCGTGTGGAGTTTGCGTAGGTCTCCATGTTGGTCGATCTCAGCGCCACGTCACTTTCATGCATTTTAAGGCGGGAAGCTGACCATGTCAATTTCAGGAGGTTGTGGTCACTATTAAGTGTTCTGGTGATGTCAAAGCCGGTGACCAGCGGGAGGAGATTTCTGGACAGATGGCGCTCCCTCCCGCTAATTCCCAGGTCGGGATAGTCGGTTGCGATGCTTTTCCCAAGAAGTGGGCGTTGTGTAGATCGTAGTTGTCCATCAGATTTGACCATTTGTTTCCTCTGTCTTGTGAGTTTTCCGGCAATTGTGGCCGATTTGGTTTTGTTTGACAAAACTCCTGCCCATTCTTCTTGATGTTGACATTTAGATCTCCGCAGATAACTATACTTTCCACTAGGTCGTTTAATAAGGCGTCTTTTAGAAGATTTTCGATTTTCAGTAGGAAGGTGTCTGTTACACATTCTACCGGGTTCCAGTATAAGTTAATCAGAAGGTATGTCATTTTTTTTCCTTTGTTAAGATTGTTTTGGTTGTTACTTCTCTGTATCAGAGTTGCCAGGATGTGTGGCTCTGTCTTTAACACTTTGAGAAGGTGAAGGTTGGCTCCGATTCTTATTGCTGTGAGTAAACCTGCTCTTGGTCTCCCCGATGTTCCTTTCAAGGCTGGTGAGAAGGCGATCGTATAACCTTCTATCGATGGTTTGTGTTGGATCGAGGTTTCTTGGAGACACCAAATTTCTACGGATCCTAGGTTGACGTCTGAGGAGCTCGTCAAATGGGAGAAACCTCGGGTGTTCCACGAACGTAGGGTTATGTTGATCTCCGAATCCATGTTCAGTAGCTGGCCTGAGCACTTCTTGTTTAGCTGGCTTTTGTTTAATTGCTAGTAATTGTGGTTTCTTGCTAATGCTTTGGGCAGCCATGCCCAACTATTGACTTCTTCCTTTGTACTTTGTTGCTTCTTGTCCCAGTTTGGCTTCTCTTTTCCTTTTAGCGGAATACCTTGCTCAATTGTGATGTACCAATTTTTTTGGGGGCCCGGAGGTACCCTTTCCAATTCTAGAGAGCTTGGACGGTGGGCCTCTGTCTGCTTTCGTGTAGTCGATCTTGGAAGGTGTTTGTCGTTCACTACCGGAGCCTGGTCATTCCGATGAATAGGTTCGCTCTTTACATGGTCTTTCGTCTTCTTTTCCTGGGGGCGTCTCTCCGGGTAGTTCGATGAGTCTTGTTTAGATTCAGTGCGCTCTTTGGGTCTTATGTAATCCCTAAGGTCATAACCCAGCGCTCTCAGTTTATTTTTTTCTTTAGTTAAAGCCGATTTGATGGTTTCAGATTGAATGTGTAAATAGACACTATCCACTTGTTTTCTTTCCCTGAATTCCACAATTGTGAGATCTTCTGTGGATAGAGTTTTTAGAGCTGGGACTAGATGTAACATTTTTTAGAATCGTTTTTCTATTTAGGATGAATGATGGATCTTCCTTCCAGATGCTTTTCAGAGTGAAGGAGCGAGTCTTTGTAGACCCTACCAGTCGGTTTATGAGGTCTCTTCTTCCTCGGCGGTCCTTACTTTTACCCCTCTGTGTAGGAGGGTGACTCTGATTTCGGCGTCCTCTGGACCTTGACGTTCGGTGGTGGTTTAATGGGGATGGAGATCTCGCTCTGTGCTCTAGTTTGTGAGATCTTTTTGGACTTCTTGTTTTTGAGAGTGGTCGCTCCTCTTTATGTGGGCTTTTGTGCACTCTGGAACGCCAACGTGGAGTAGGCACTGAACGTGGTCGTTCCTGTGGTGTTTTTTTGGCGTCGTAACTCGACGGTTGCGTCCTCCTAGGAGGAGGTGGTCTAAAGTTGTCCCGTACTGGGGGCATTTCCATTTTCTTTGTTGGCGAGTGCTGAGAAGTTACTCTATGTTTGTTTTTTTCCAAAAGTTTTAGTTTTTTTTCCTCCAATGTCAGAAAAATTGGGCTTGCTGACCCTTGAGCAGATGGTTTGTTATTTCTTTTAGTTTTTCTGTTTTCGTTTTTTTGTTTCTCGTCCAAGGGGTTGACCGGAATCAATGGGGATTGGCTATTTACATTTCTCTTTCTTTTTTTTCACAAGCGTCTGGTCGTCCTCTTCCCAATCCTCACACGTTTCTCTTGCGTTTAGAGCTGCGTCCATCAGCTCGCTTTCCGTGATTGAGCACACGGTATCTTCTAAAGCCCTCTTTTCCTCGCTTGATATTAGTGGGGACTTCGGTGGTAGAAGAGTAGTGTGATCAATCAGTTTGGGCTCAAAAGGTAGGTAAGATTGTTTGAGGGAAGATGGCTGGTTGTTTTCATTGATTTTTAGTATAGTTGAGGGCTTGCTCGTTTTTCTCTTTGCGGGGCCTCTCAATGTGGGGTCATCTTTTTGAATGGATAGGTCAGCTTACCAAGATGCACATCCATTTTTTGAGTGGAGGTCGGGTCTTGTTTTTTGAGTAATTTTATTCGACTTGTTTTCATGGTCTAGCTGTAGTTTAGTGTTCGAGGAGTTTGTTTTTTCTTTTTGCTTCGTTACCCGAGGCTTATCTGTAGTGACTTTCTGTGTTGTACTTGTTAGAGAATCTAGTAGTGCCTTTTCATCACTGTTAGTGTGGTCTATCGCTGTTGGTTTAGCCGGGGCCCCTGTAAAGTTAAAGGTTTTGAAAACTGGTGCCTCAGTTTGGGTAGATCTCGAGCACTTTGGACGATCTGCAAGGTGGTCTGGCTGCTGTAGAGATTGCTCTAGCGGTGGGTGGGTGCGGTCCTTTGCTGTGATATATCCTTCAATAAAGGTGAGTCTCGTTTGTATGAGCGCCAGCACAGATGCTTGGTCTTTTGTTGCGTTGTTCAGCGCTTCGTATAGTTTAGTGAACGGCGCGAGTGCTATTGTTAAGGATGACATAAGGACTAAGAGGTCTGTTTTCTTTTTTGGTGATGGAGATGGGAGTCCAGTTGTAGCTTTGGTGGTTAAAGATTGGTTTGAGATTGTATCATTTGCTGAGTATTGACAGGCCTTAATTATGAGACAGCCACTTGGGAGGTTCTCTTGTTGGGGCTTCTCAGCAGGTGGAATCTCTTTCCTTACTTCTTGGATAATACAGTTTTTTTGCGCTTTGTTCAGGGATTCCTCTTGGTGTCTCTGCTTTTCGTGATCATCCAAGTCTCGTAGCGCCCGAACGTCGTCAGTTTTACTGGCGATCGGGCCAAGTGGACCCTGAGGTTGCTCCAAGGAGGCGGGCCATTTCTCATTGTCCGATTAAGGTCTGTGATTTTCGGAGAGTCTCCCGAATGAGGTTTTTCTGCTTTTATGTGCCATCTTTTCAGGAAGGCAAGCTTGCGCAGGGAGTCTTTGTCATTTTCTAAGTTCTGATCTAAAAAGGTTCCCTCAAGCAGTTCTGCGTCTGATATTTCGACTGTGTCTTCCTTGCGTGGGACTTTGTTTTTTGTTGCAAAAAAGTTGGATATAGATCCTTTTGTGAGTATTTATTTTCCTTTGTAGGTCCGTGGTGGTGTATTTCCTTTTATCGGTAGTTTCCTGCACGGTGGCTCTACAGTAAAGTTGGAGGCTGACGTTGAACTTGACTGAGGCTTAGGTTTGGTGTTACTTGTATTCATAGAATTTGTACATTTTGTGGGATTTGCTGGGATCGGGGTTGAGTGAGTTTCTGAAAAGTTAAGTCTTAGTTGAATTGTAGGAGATTTAGTAGCCTCGTCCAGCTCGTCTTCCGAATAGTCGACAGTCGAGTACGAATTGTCGCTATTGCTGTTTTCCGTCGCTCTGTTGGTTCCTGTGCTAGTGGCTTCTTCGTAACTTGGCGGGCAATGGATTTGTGCTTTGACTGTCTCTTTTTTCTCATGGGCAACTATTTTTTTTGACGACATGATAATTGACAGTGGTTTCTGCAGAGTTGGTGCTTTCAAGGGGGTGGTTTTGAGGTCAAGCACCTCCCGCTCTTGGGGTTCATTTGGCTTAGGCACTTTCTTGAGCTCCCCCTTAGGGGAGCCCAGTTTTGTGCTCCTTGTGGGTGTGGTACTTTGAGAGGGCTCTCCGTCTTTCTCGCAGGCCTGTTCCCAAATTGATGGCATCCGGATCTGTAGAGGATCCGAGGGCCGAGGGGTCCACGGGGTAGGCACGTTGGCCGCGGTTGTCCACTTTGTGCTTTCCCCCTCTCTCCGCTCCCGACTTGGCTCTTCAACGTTTTCCGCATTTTCTCCCTCTCTCTGTTCCCGGCGCGGCTCATCGGCAGCAGGGCTCGTCGCCTCTGCGACGGGCTCCCGGCCAGAGACAGCTCCCGATTGAAAAGGAGGGAGAACTCCGCTCTGGGCGGTCTGGTGGTCTCCAGGGCATGAGCCGGCGTCCTCACTCGCAGGCTCGTCAGCCGACCTCTCCACGACAACACCGCCTGGGGACCGAGTGGACTGGTCCTTCTTCTCGTGGGCCTGCGGACTGGTAAGTCTCCGTGTTGACTTTTCTCCGGAGCATGGTGAGACGAGTGTTGATGGATTGTGGCTCGGAGGAATCTGTTGCATAGACGGTGCCTCCAATACTTCTTTCGGCCGATGGTTGTTCACTTCACTCTTTAGTGGTTCAATGTCCTCCGCTGATTCCGCGGGTAAAAGTTTCTGGTCAGTTGGATTTGTTTTCGAGCCGTCTTTGCTTTTGTTTTGAGGCATTTGGAAGGGCACTTTAGGTGCTTTAGATTTTGCCATGACTGCCGCGTCTTTCAGCGAGTGAGGTTTTCTCGGGCTTCGTCTCTCTAGGCCGCTGTCTTCGCTTCTCGTTCTCTGGCTTCGCAGCCAGTGTCCTTCCCCGCTGGCCTCACCTTCGTGCATTGCGACGTCAGATGGGCCGCGGAGCAGCCGCAGACTGCCGTAGACTGCGAGCACCTCAGCGAGCAGCTCCGCGGCCGCTTCGCGGCCAAGTTGATTATTTGAAGTCTGTGTGGCTCCTCCTCCACACTGTGCAGCCACTGTAAACAGACTGGAATCAAGCAGGAAAGGAAAGGATAATGCCGATGGGGTGCCATAGACTGCGAGCACCTCAGCGAGCAGCTCTGCGGCCGCTTCGTGGCCAAGTTGATTATTTGAAGTCTGTGTGGCTCCTCCTCCACGCTGTGCAGCCACTGTAAACAGACTGGAATCAAGCAGGAAAGGAAAGGAAAATGCTGATGGGGTGCTGTAGACTGCAAGCACCTCAGAGAGACAATAGGCTTCCTGGACTGAACAGGAATGCAAATTCACGTGTCAACAGAAACCAACTGGCAGCAGGAAGAGAGCCCTGGACTGCTCTGGGCCCAGCAAACCATGGAGGCGGGACCAGACAGATTTGTGTATCTGAAACTGTAGAAAATATCTTTTTGAAAAAGACTCATAGAAAACTGTGCAAAATCTGTAAAAATCTGTAATTTATAGGTTGTTAATATGAAAATGCTGCTCACCGTTTGGGAGTACTCTGAACTGTGTGAGTTCAGAGACAGGACTACCAAAATTTTGATGTTGTAGCAACTGTGATAATGCTAGAAATATGAAACTTCACAGGATTATGCCCAGATGTCATGCGCATGTATGGAGAAAGATGTGCACAGACCTGACACTGGGCACCCGACCAAAAGCGCGAAAAACTGTCGATTTTGAACTGAAGCTCTCACTGAGTTGGGACTCGGACGGATACGTGCTCTACTAAATCTGTGATGTGAATATGTATTATTAGCAATTTGGTGATATTGTAAATATGATTTATGTGAAAAATAGATTTACTGTACTGAAACAAAGGGGAGGTACTCCCTGGATTGTAAAATACAGCATCACTATGACACTAGATTTCCTTCTTAAATCAGGAGAGGGGAAAGACCCTAAGCAATAGGATTCCTAGAGGGTGTGCCTAGTATAATGTAGCCTACCCACCCCTTAGGGAAATACATAAATAGGGACAGTTTAGGACCTAGAGAGACACAGATTTACCCATCAACTGATTTACTTTTGCCGTGCTGAGTACAGAACCGCGCCTGAATCCTGTCCGGTGGGCTAGCAGAATTCCAGTCCAAAACCTTTGACCAGATCTTTGACAGGCCCATTTCAAACCATAGTTGTGAGTATCTATAGCATAGATTTGTCCATAGCCAATCTCTTATCCTTAAATAATCCAATCCAAAACCATTCTATCATATCCAGAACTGCATTGTAGAATCTCTTTTGTCTTTTCTGAATCTATCCCATACCCATATAGTCCTTTGATTATTGTAGTGATAATATCATCTTTGCGCTAATATATTTGCAGAAGAAAGACAAGAGTCTCGGCAGGTAGAAACCATCTGGGGGCGTCACTGGATTGGTGGCTGTGCTGTCGTGTAGCTTGTGTCTTCATAGACTCCCTAGTTTAAAGAAATCCTTGTTTGTAATGTCAAAAGCGCATCTTTCATGTGTAAATCTTGACTCTTTCTGAGAAAAATCGACCTCTACTAAAACCTTCATAACCTTTGAACCGTGCATGCTAGCAACGAAAGTCAAGTGTCAAATTGAAGCTAACATCCTCAGCTTTCCAATGAACCCAAAGCCGCATTCCTTATAGTTTTCCCACAATCGCGTATCTCGCGCACAGAAAAGTTTGCCGCAAATTTGCGTTTGGCTCAATTTCATCACGTGTAAAACAGCTATTCTTTGCATCTGACCTCAGAATTCCGTTTTCAATCTGCTAGTTAGTCCATCATCATTGCTAGTGTTTACCTGAAACTATCCAAAGCGGCTCCCACTAGTTTTGAATCCAATTTTGAGAATTAAATCAATTTTTCAGTGTTTTTCCCATTCATTACAAACCACATTCAAAAGCATTTGAACTGTTTTGAAATCATTCCTGTTTCTTTCTGCGTGCTGGAGGGGGGGACTGGGATTGAAACTGCATTGGTTGAGATTGTTTATTCCTGAAACCTGTCTTCTCTCCTTCCATCTCTTCATCTTGCATATTAGGGGGAATTGGGTAGTATCAGGGGGAAAGAGTGACATTGCAATTGATTGAACCCATATCAAGTATTATTCCCTGCTGCATTATTTTTCTTATCCATACTCATTCTGATTAAAGAGATTGTTGATGGTTCTGATATCACCCATGGTGATCATTGTATAAATATTAATAGTGTGATATCTAGATATTGTTAAAAATTCATAAAAGTGTGATATATATCTTGTTCAATTTCTTAAAATAAATATTTTAACTTTGCAAAACAGCCTGCTTCCCGGGTTAAGTGAGACCAGGGGAATTCAAAGAGAGGGGCGTGATATAAGGGTACATCATTCAAAAATAAAAGACCCTATAGACAAAAATATATAATTAAGGGTTCCAACTGTGCATCACATGCTAGGCATTGACTTAGGCGAAGTGCTGGGTTGAAAACACTTACAACCCGAAGTTTTCGGAGTAGGTTCCGTCGCCCAGAGTAGCCGCATATATAGCACAACACATACGGAAACCTCTGGATAGAGAAGTAAGATCACGTATGCGTTCAGAGTGCTCAAGGCCAGAATTGCCAGGGAAGCTAGCAGAGACACCTGAGCTAGACCCCAAGATGGTCACCTTTGTGACAAAGACATCGAGAGATATCTCTGCTTTCACTAAAGAAAATGCCTACCCCTATCTTAGTGCTGATTACGCTGGCACCGGCCAGTGGAATGACCCCCACTACGGCAACAATGGCGCAGTCTCAGAGGGAGTACAGCCTATTGCCCAAAAGGCTGAACATTTTAGAGGCTGTAATTCATGAACATCAAGTGCATCTTGCCAAGAAAAGAAGGGCAGAACGCCCAGAGAGAGAGCTGTCAGCCAGACACCCCACAGATAGGGTTGAACCTAAGGGGCGGAAAGCAGCTCGGAAGAGTAAACACTCTTTGACCCCCCCGAGCACTTTGGATAGGGATTATACTGCTCCCCAAAGAATAAGCGACCCTGTCGCTAGGCTAAAGATAGCCTTCCTGGAAAAGAAGCGATGCCAGGACAGACCCCCTACCCCAGGGGTGGACAATTCAGGGGAAAATGATGAGGGCTATATGCCCGATGATGAAGGAGGTGAAGAAATCGACTCTGGTCATCACGCCGATGAGGAATTTGATCCTCAAGAGGCAGATTACACAGCAGATATGTTCGACCCAGAGGCTATCAGACACCCAAAGTCTTCGGAGTGGGTTCCGTCGCCCAGAGTAGCCGCATATATGGCACAACACAAACGGAAACCTCTGGATAGAGAAGTAAGATCACGTATGTGCTTAGAGTGCCCAAGGCCAGAGTTGCCAGGAAGCTAGCAGAGACACCTGAGCTAGACCCCAAGATGGTCACCTTTGTGACAAAGATGGCGAGAGATATTTCTGCTTTCACTAAAGAAAATGCCTACCCTTATCTTAGTGCTGATTACGTTGGCTCCGGCCAGTGGAATGCCTCAACTACCGCAACAATGGCTACCCCAACTATAAGAAAAGGGTCACCTTTTCCGACAACTCCTCTGATGGCAGTGGATCCTTCCCTAACCAAAATCCTCGCCGACATAGAGGGCGCCAATAGAATAGAGGACAAAATAGAGGTAGGAGAGGACGCCAAAATTGGCAATACCAACAATATGGCCAAATGCCTATTTTTGCACCTCAGGGGCTGTATCCGTCTTTCCCACCACCCAACCTTCCTTTTCTGCCTGTAGATTTAGGGCCCCCTTGTTAGACAGAATCCTGTGCAGTGCCCTTAGGGACCACTACACACGATTAAGACCACAGGTGGTAATACAAGTTTTACCTTTGGTACAAGCCCGTACTACTAAGTTATAGTGGTAGCGGTAGCACAGCAGCCAGGCTTATCTCAAGAGTATATGAGCAGTAGCAGAGATTACACAAAGGGACCACAATTACTGTGACTCAAGCAAACACTGACTCAAGGTTTCAGGTAAAAAATATAAGTACATTTATTTTTAAACCATCAGTTATAAACACAACACTTCTATTAACCTTTAACAAAACCACACATTAAATATACTACAACTAACCAATTCACTTTGTACAGTATATCTCAAGGTAAGTACCCTGTGTTTGAATGAACCGGTGTTATGAACAAAACACGATACCGCGGATACGGTTGCAATCACTTTTTGACAGTTTGGTCTACTAAATAAAAGCGTATCCGTGACATGAAATGCTACTGGGGCAAAAACACACTTAGCACCTGAGATACCCAGAGGGAGTTGGAGGCAAAAATCACAGGCAATATTAAGGTTAGGCAGACAGCATTGAGAAACACTCAGAAACAGGAGTTCAAAA
The DNA here is from genome assembly GCF_040938575.1 of Ambystoma mexicanum. Lineage (NCBI taxonomy): Eukaryota > Metazoa > Chordata > Amphibia > Caudata > Ambystomatidae > Ambystoma > Ambystoma mexicanum. The sequence continues at coordinate 522,758,742 of NC_090940.1, forward strand.
GTCAAAGGGCCGGAGCCAGGTTTAAGTGACACCAGAGACCTGTTGCCGAAGATCACACCGTTAGACAGTTCACGATTCAGCATAGCCCAAAAGTACTTTGATATTGTCAATGTTCGGAAGCAAATGTTCTAAGAAGGAGGGAAGACAAGGACGAGCCTTGAGGATGAAGAAAAGGAATTTACCCAGTTTCCTCGAGCAGAACACAGTACCTTATTCCAATGGTGCACCTGGTGCCCTGGCAGTTGTTCCTGTTGGTTTCCCACTGACCCACGATTCCTGGAGCTTCGTTGTGAAGGAGGGCGTCTGAAGGGGGTCTGCACCACACAGGGATGAAGCCGGCAGCAGTGACAATGAATAAAAGGTGCGCTCCTTAAAAAAAGGAGAGGCTCAGTAGGTGGCTATCCGGACCACTACAGCAGTGTGCAGCGATTTCGACCACGACGGAGACCTCTGTCTGAAGAAGATGAGCTGGTTATCCCCATCAAGCTCAAGGGAAAAAGACTCCGGACTGGATCTTCTCTCAGTCGTCGAAGGGTATATATGTCAGGACTGCAGGAGGGCTTCACCGGGACGGGGTAGTTGCAGTAGCCGTCGCTCTCTCCGCTTCTCTTCGGTTCCTTGTAGTTCCAGAGGCGACTCTGACTTCTAGCTCAAGAGACCTGCCTTTAATGGCCAAAACCCCCATTAACACAGCCTGGCTGTCAATCACGCAGCAGGGGTGTTGTCCAGCCGGGACAACCACCTAAGCCAATCATGGCAAAGTGTGACTTGGGTTTCCTAGGATACCCTGTGCAGGGGGTGACTACACCCCTCCCTCATATTCAGCCCACCTAGACACCCAGGCGCCTTTAGGAGGGCTTCTGAGCAGAAGTCCGCCAAAAGACAGTGAACAAAGAAGGCGAACCTAGTTTGCTGCGCAAAGTAAAACACAAGAAGGACTTTAACAAAAAGAAATGGCGAATAAACCCAACCAGAGCCAAAGGTAAGACGATTTGGTCAAGCGGGTTTATGTTTCAGGCTGATATAATAGCCAAGAACAGTACCACGTTTATCTAATATAATCGCGGTAGAAAAGTTAGGGTAGATACCACTGCCACCAGCCAAGTCTGAATGTTAAAAGAGCGTACCAATGCTCAGGGAGGTACAGACACAAAAGGGGTACAGATTAGCCTTTTCCAGTACTCCATGTAAGATGGGGTGTACTGGGTCTGTGGTAAAAGTGACGATGTAAAGAAAATGGCAACTTTACCTTTCTCTGGGGGACAGTAGTCAGCCCCAGCGAAATGGGATTTACCGAGTTTCCTCGAGCAGAACACAGTACATTATTCCAATGGTGCAGCTGGTGCCCTGGCAGTTGTTCCTGTTGGTTTCCCGCAGACCCACGATTCCTGAAGCTTCGTTGTGAAGGAGGACATCTGAAGGGGGTCTGCACCACACAGGGATGAAGCCGGCAGCAGCGACAACGGATAAAAGGTGTGCCCCTTAAAAACAGGAGAGGCTCAGTAGGTGGCTATCCGGACCACTACAGCAGTGTGCAGCGATTTCAACCACGACGGAGACCTCTATCTGAAGAAGATGAGCTGGTTATCCCCACCAGGCTCAAGGGAAGAAGACTCCGGACTGGATCTTCTCTTAATCGTCGAAGGGTAGATAGCTCCGGACTGCAGCAGGGCTTCACCGGGACGGGGTAGTTGCAGCAGCCATCGTTCTCTCCACTTCTCTTCAGTTCCTTGTAGTTCCAGAGGCGACTCTGACTTCTAGCCCATGAGACCTGCCTTTTATGCGCAAAACCCCCATTCACACAGCCTGGCTGTCAATCACGCAGCAGGGGGGTTGTCCAGCCGGGACAACCACCTCAGTCAATCATGGCAAAGTGCGACTTGGGTTTCCTAGGATACCCTGTGCAGGGGGTGACTACCCCCCTCCCTCACATTCAGCCCACCTAGAAACCCAGGCGCCTTGAGGAGGGCTTCTGAGCAGAAGCCCGCAAAAAGACAGTGAAAAAAGAAGGCAAACCTAGTTTTCCGCGCCAAGTAAAACACAAGAAGGACTTTAACAAAAAGAAATGCCGAATAAACCCAATCGGAGCCAAAAGAAAGACGATTTGGTCAAGCGGGTTTCTGTTCGAGACTAATATAATAGCCAAGAACAGTACCACGTTTATCTAATATAATCCCGGTAGAAAAGTTAGGGTAGATACCACTGCCACCAGCCAAGTCTGAAAGTTAAAAGAGCGAAAACAATGCTCACGCAGGTACAGACAGAAAAGGGGTACAGATTAGCCCTTTCCAGTACTCCATGTAAGATGGGGTGTACTGGGTCTGTGGTAAAAGTGACTATGTAAAGTAAATGGCAACTTTACCTTTCTCTGGGGGACAGTAGTCAGCCCAAACGAAATGGAGTCAGAGGGCAGTCTAAAAGACAACCCTGGGTTACTACACTGAGGGTGCTGTGTAACCCATACAAGAACAGGGGCATCTGGAGTAGTGTGCTTCAGTGCCCACGATCACACAATGAGGAAAAACACATAGGCCAAGACACATTTAAGAGTGAAAAATGATGTACACTCTTACCAGGTGAACAAAAAATACTCCAGAAATCCAGCAAAGCTGCGGGGGACTCACTAGGTGAGGGAAATTAGCCCTGGAAGGAGAATTCTCCCTAACACTTGTCCCCCCAGACTAAGGGACAGGAGGATTTAATCCACTCCTGGATGGATCTCATACCTCTAGTCGGTTACAAACATCTTAGAGAGACCATCAGCATTTTGGTGGTGACTTCCTGCTCTTTGCTCAATGGAAAAATCAAATCCTTGCAGGCAGATTGACCATCTGAGTAATCTTGGGTTTTCCCCTTTCATTTGCATCAGCCATCTCAAGGGTTGGTGGTCAGTCTGAATGATGAAGGTAGATCCATACAAGTATGGTCTAAACCTCTTCAGTGACCACACAATAGCAAAGCATTCTCTTTCTATTGTTGCCCTCCTTGTTTCAGGATCCTTTAACTTCCTGCTGATGAAACAAATGGGGTGTTCCCTACCTTTCTCATCCAGTTGACTAAGGACTGCACCTATAACTACATTCGAAGCATCAGTTTGACAATGAAGGGTTGGTGGTAGTCAGGAGCTCTTAGGACTGGAGCTTGACAAAGGGCTTTCTTTAGACCTTCAAAGGCTTGATTGTACTCCTCATTCCACCTGACCTTTTTAGGATATTTGGGAGAGGAGATGACATTCAAGGGAGAAGCTATGGTCCCATAGTTCTCTATGAAGTTCCTATAGTACCCAGTAAGACCTGGGAAGGCTCTTACTTGGGTTTGAGTAGTAGTGGTGTCCCAGTTTTGTACAGCCTGTACTTTACGAGGCAATGACCTTATTTCACCTCCTCCTACCTCATGTCCAAGGTAGACCACTGAACTCTGACCAATTTGACATTTGCTTGCCTTTATGGTGAGATGGGCCTGTTCTAGAGCCTGCAATACATGACCTAGGTGTTCAATATGTTCTTTCCATGTAGGGCTGAACACTGCAATGTCATCCAAGTATGCCATGCAGAAGTCCTCCATCCCATTCAGAACTTGATTGACCATCCTCTGAAAAGAAGCAGGTGCATTCTTTAGTCCAAAAGGCATCACCTTGAATTGGTAGAGGCCAACTGGAGTGGAGAATGCAGTTTTCTCCTTGGCATGGTCTGTCAAGGCTATTTGCCAATAGCCTGATGTTAGGTCAAATGAGCTGAGGTACTTGGCTGCACCAAGTTTGTCCACGAGCTCATCTGTGCTAGGTAAAGGATGGGCATCAGTCGTGGTGACTGCATTTAGAGCTCTATAGTCCACGCAGAATCTCAACTCCTTGTATCCTGCCTTTGGTACAAGCACAACTGGGCTAGACCATGGGCTAGTAGAGGGCTCTATAACCCCGAGTTCAAGCATCTTGTTGACCTCATTCCTTATGTAGGATCTGATATTGTCTGACATTCTGTACCCCCTGCTTTTGACAGGTAAACAGTCACCAGTGTGTATGTCATACTGGCCCCAAGGGGTCAAGCCTTTTGAAAGTGAGAACAGGGAGGCAAACTGATTCAACAGTAACTTGCACTCATCCTGCTGGTCAGATGTCAGCCTGGAAGAGAGATTAACTCCTTCCACTTGCTCATCTAAAGGTAAGCCTCTGAGGAGGTCAGGCGCAGGTTCACTCTCCACCTCCTCCTGAGCTGAAGCTAGAAGCAGAGCTCCTATCTCAGGTCTAGAGACATAAGCCTTTAAACGGTTGGTGTGAAAGACTCTGGGAGCCTCCTTAGGGTTGCCTAAATCCACCAGATAGTTCACTTCTCCAGGTTTACCCACAACCTTGAAGGGTCCTATCCATTTGTCCTGCAAAGCCCTCTGCCTTGTGGGGACCATAACAAGAACAAGCTGGTCTTGAGTAAACTCAACCATGTTAGCCTTCTGGTCATGCCAATGCTTGACCAGAGTTTGGCCAGCCCGCAAGTTATCACTTGCTTCTGCCATCATGTGTGACATTCTCCTCCGGAGACCTATCACAAAGTCAGTTACTCTGACTGGCTTGGGGGAAGGAGCACTCTCCAACCCCTCCATAATCAGGGCCAATGGACCTCTGACTGGATGGCCATAGAGAAGTTCGAAGGCACTAAATCCTACTCCCCCCTGAGGGACTTCTCTGTAAGCAAAGAGAAGGCATGGCAGTAGAAGGTCCCACTTTCTCCTAAGGGGTTCTTCTAAAGCACCTGTCATGCTCTTCATAGTTCTGTTAAATCTCTCTACCAGCCTATTGCTTTGGGGGTGGTGGGCAGTTGAGAACTTGTAGGTAACTCCACAGGTTTTCCACATGGTTTGCATGTAGCGGGACATAAAATGTGATCCTCTGTCAGATATCACATCCTTAGGAAAACCTACTCTGGTAAAAATACCAAGTAGGGCCTTAGCCACAGCCGGAGCCGTAACAGTCCTCATAGGTATGGCTTCAGGAAATCTAGTGGCATGGTCCACTACAACCAGGATAAACCTGTTGCCTGAAGATATGGGAGGGTGAACAGGACCAACAATGTCAATCCGCACCCTCTCAAAAGGAACTCCCACCACTGGGAGAGGCACTAAGGGTGCCACATTATTGAACCCACTCTTGCCAGAGGTTTGGCTAGTGTGGCAGCTTCTGCAGAATTTGTCTACTTCTGTACCCATCTTAGGCCAGTAGAAGTGCAGAGATAGCCTTTCCTTGGTCTTCTTAAAACTTAAGTGACCAGCCAAAGGTACCTCATGGTCTAACTGCAGAAACTGGAGTCGGTTCCCTAGAAGTACTACAAGTCTTTTGTAGTCTCCAGGGGTTGACTCAGTTGGTTCACTGTAGAAGAGGCCATCTTCCCATTGCAACCTATACTTCCCAGGCTCAGTCCCATTGAGCTGAGAAGTGGCCTGTTGGCGAAGACCTTCCAAGGTAGGACACTCTCTTTGTCCCTTGCTGAAATCCTCCCTGTTGGGTCCACCTTCTGCCAGTAAAGACTGCAGCTCAGGATGGTCAACAGAGTCAAGATCTGTAAAGCTCACCTGATTCCCGCAGAGGCGCCGGTCTTGACTGGGTGAATGCCGTATCTTCAAAGGTGATGTGTAACACACGGTTGGCTCTTTGGGCTGGACCTCTGTGCACTGTATGTCTGACTCGAAGAGTAAGATGTCTGCAGATAGAAAATATGGGATTAATGAACTGGGGTTATTGGGTGCCTCTCTCCTCTTCCCTTTCTCTTCTCCTGTAGAACCCCAAAGGTTAACGCCCTCACCTTAGGTAAGTGAACGCCGAGCTCTCCATCTGCCCCGGGGCAGGGTGCCGTAACCAGTTTCTTCACTGGATAAGGGGGCAGGCCTCTTGACCTCAGAGGACTGCTGTCCGTCGTTAACTGCATGAACGGTAAGTTCTGGGCACTTCAAATGTCTTAAAATTCTTTTGTAATGATATCTCTTGTTTTGCAGGGTTCGGCGATGGCAGATGGCGGGCTGATGAGAGTTGAGGATCGAACCCGCGTGAGGAATAGAAGCGCCTGGAAGCACGTAAGTAAGCGCTATGTAGCCTGCTTCACGATGCGCACTAACTGTCCCTTTTATCTTGCAGGTACAAGTTCGGAGCTTTAGGGAAGCTGAAGGGTGCTGGAATACCCACTGGATTCGGCGTGGGAAGGAGTAATGGCACGTGAGTAATAAAGTTGCCCAATGTCTTTAAACGCACCTTCTTTTGTCTTTCAGATGCAGGATGCAGCGCCGAAGGCCTCCGGAGCGTGCGAAGAGCTGGTAAGCTTTTGTCTTTCAGATGCCGGAATGCAGTGCGAAGACCTCCGGAGCATGCGAAGAGTAGGTAAGCCTTTGTCTTTCAGATGCCGGAATGCAGCGCGAGGCGTTGGTGACAGCCGATGGACCAGGTAAGAGATGCGCTGCCACTGAAGACCGTAGTGCTAACCTGTTCTTTCTTTGTCTTTACAGGTGCTGCTGAAGACTGGATTCCAGGATGGTAAGCCTTTGTTCCCTTAGGCCCAGGATCAGAAGCAGAAGACACGATGAGCGTTCTGCTGCAGAGAATGCAGAATAACGCAAAGCAAGATTCATCCTTTGGGTGTGGTTTAAATAGCCTCCTGTAGTGCTTAGGTGTCTCCTTCCACAGCCACGCCTAGGTAAGAAAAGAGTTCCTGCTTTCCAGAAGAGTTCCAGTGTTCTGAACCTAGGGAGTGGCTCCTGCCCCACCCAACAGGAAAAGTAGTCCCAAACAGAAGAGGATCAGGGGGTTCAACTGGCAGGTAAGTAAGCAGCATGGTCTGCTGCAGGTAAGTCCACCCAAGCATTATGAGCCCGGCGCTTCCAGCGCTGGGACTGGGCATCTTTATGAGCCTGGTGCCACTGGCGCCAGGACAGGGTCCAAAAGGTCCCAATTGGGACTGGCTGGCACTCGGAACCGGGGTTATGGGTCTGCTTCCAAGGGAGTCGGGCAAGTCCTGATCTTTTGGAAGCAGAGATCATGACAGCACCCCCCCTCAAGACCCCTCCCAAACCGGGCTTCTCCGGGGGTTTGGGCTTGTTAGGAAATGTTCGATGAAATCTTTTGATTAGACGAGGCGCGTGGACATATTCTGCAGGTTCCCAGGATCTTTCTTGGGGACCGTAGCCTTTCCAGTCAATCAGGTAAAATAGTTTAGATTTGGAGATCTTGGAATCCAGGATGCTTTTGACTTCAAACTCGAGTTCTCCATCAACTAGAATAGGTTTTGGAGATGTAGTTAGTCGGGTTTGAGGTTGCACGGGTTTTAATAGAGAGACGTGGAAGACCGGATGTATCTTCATGTGAGGGGGCAAGTCCAACTTGACCGCTACTGGATTTACTATGGTAGTGATGGAATAGGGACCAAGGTAACTTGGGTTGCATGTGCGTGGTCCTTTTAGAGGTAAATATTTGGTGGATAACCAGACTTGATCTCCTACTTGATATTGGGGGGCTTCCTTCCGATGTTGGTCTGTTCCTTTCTTGTATTGTTCTTCAGCCCTTTGAAGGTGAGAAACGGCTTCCTTAAAGGCTTGGGTGATTGTAGAATGCAGGTGGTCTACTGCTGGTGTTCCAAGATCTTGGAGTGGATCCAACTCCGAGGTTCGAGGGTGACTACCGTATAAAAGAAAAAACGGGGTCTTCCCAGTTCCCGAGTGGACAGAGTTATTGTAGGCATATTCGGCTATCCAAAGGATATCTTTCCAAGTTTTTTCAGTTTGTTGTAGCATGCAGCGCAAATACTGTTCCAGAGTTTGATTGGTCCTCTCGGTTTGTCCGTCGGTTTGAGGGTGGTGGCTGGTCGAAAGTCTCACATCAATTTGAGCCGACCGACAGCAACTTCGCCAAAAATGAGAAATAAATTGACTACCTCGATCCGAAATTAGAACTGAAGGAAAACCGTGCAGTCGGACGATGTTTTCCAGAAATTCTCGGGCCAGAGTTGCTGCTGTTGGTAAGCCTTTGAGTGGAATGAAATGCGCCATCTTGGAGAATAGGTCCACGATTACTAGGATCGTATTGTATCCGGAGCATGGAGGTAGATCGGTGATGAAGTCCATAGAAAGCGTATGCCAAGGGCGAGGCGGGATGTCAATAGGGCGTAAGAGGCCGGCTGGTTTTTCCTTTTGACTCTTGTTTTGGGCGCATACTCCACAGGACATTATAAAGTCTCTGATATCTTTTTTCCAAGACGGCCACCAGAAGTAGCGCTTGATCTTTTCCGAGGTCTTGGTCATACCGGGATGTCCTTCCATTAAAGAATCGTGATAACAAGAGATTACCTTTTTCTGTAAATCTGTGCTGGGCAGGTATAACCGTTCTTGGAAATATAATAGGTTGTCCTTCACCGTAAAGTCCTTTCCCTGCAGATGCCAATTCTGTATGTCTGCTGGAGTTACCAGTAGCCTGGTTTTATCCTTAACTTCCTCTATGGATTGTGTGGCGATTACACCTAGAATTCTTTGTTCGGGAATGATAGGTACAGGTTTAGGATTGATCAAATGTTCTTCCACTCCCATCCGAGAAAGGGCATCAGCTTTACCGTTTTTTGTACCAGGTCGATAGGTAATTATGAAGTCAAACTCGGCAAAGAATAGTGCCCATTGGAGTTGCCTAGAGGATTGTGCTTTTGCGGTTTTCAAATATTGCAGGTTTCGGTGATCTGTAATCACAGTAACGGTGTGTCGGGCCCCCAGAAGATAATGCCGCCAAGCCTTAAAGGCGGACTTGATAGCTAGAAGTTCCTTATCAGTAATAGTGTAATTGATTTCAGGAGGCGAGAATTTGCGGGACCAAAATGCAACTGATTGGTTACTGGGTCCTTTTGTGATAGAACTGCCCCCATGGCAAGGCTCGAAGCATCAGTTTCAACGATGTAGGGGAGTTCTGGGCGAGGATGTTTTAAGATCGGTGCAGAGATAAATCTAGTCTTCAAATTCTGGAAAGCTTGTTCCGCCTCGGTAGACCATTCAAAACGTTTGTTTTTCTTTAACAAGGCGGTGATGGGCTGGACTATTCGAGAGAATTTGGGGATAAACCTGCAGTAAAAGTTAGCGAAGCCTAACATGCTTTGAACACCTTTTACGGAGGATGGCGATGGCCATTTGAGAATTGCATCGACCTTCTTTGAATCCATACGCACTCCGCTAGGTGATAATATGAATCCCAAGAATTCAACTTCAGTCACGTTGAAAACACATTTTTCCAACTTAGCGAAAAGTTTGTGTTGACGCAATCTCTCGAGGACCATTTTCACGTGTTTCCGATGTTCAGTTTCCGATGAAGAATAAACGAGGATGTCGTCAATGTAAACAACAACACACACATCTACGAGCTCTCTGAGGACATCTTTCATAAAATATTGAAAGGCGGCCGGGGCATTGCAAAGTCCGAAGGGCATGACCTGATATTCAAATAGCCCATACTTGGTGCGGAAGGCCGTCTTCCATTCATCGCCCTCTTTTACTCGTACCAAGTGGTAGGCTCCTCTAAGATCCAGCTTTGTATATATGCATGCTTTTCTGACTTGGTCCAGGAGTTCAGGGATCAAAGGTAACGGATATCTATTCTTAACAGTGATCTGGTTCAGGGCGCGATAATCTATACAAGTTCTAAGGTCCCCTTCTTTTTTTGGAACGAAGAACAAAGCTGAGGAAGCAGGGGACTTGGAAGGACGAATAAACCCATTCGCTAGGTATTGATCCAGGTATTGTCGGAGGTGAAGATTCTCAGGCTCGGTGAGGGCATAAATTCTACTACAAGGAGGAGTAGATCCAGGTATCAGGTCTATCTGGCAGTCATAAGACCTATGAGGAGGTAGAGAGTTAGCCTGATCCTTCCGGAAAACATCTTGGAATTCTAGGTATTCAGGAGGTAACTGGGGAGCCTCCGAGGAAATTGCTGCCAGTGCAACACCAGGTCGAGGGTGACAAGTAGAGACACATTCTGGAAACTGAACCGTTCTTGCTCGCCAATCGATCTGAGGATTGTGCTTCTCTAACCAAGGAATTCCTAGAATAATCTGGAACTGAGGGGCCTTGATCACATCGAACATGATCTTCTCATGGTGTCCATCTTGACTTACTAGCGTCACTTCTTGGGTGGTATGCGTTACTGGTCCGGAGGCTATCTCCGTACCATCCACCGTAGTAATGACGTCCTTTACAGCCTTTGGACAAAGAGTCAGATTCATCCTCAAAACCATTTCATGATCCACATAATTGCCGATGGCACCGCTGTCGACGTAAGCTTCAATCACATGTAATCGATCAGGATGTTCAGGGCTAATGAGGACCATAGGTATCACGAAATGCGAGGTCACGGAACTGGTTTTAACGCTCGGCGATTCGACCTCTATTCTTGTCGGGCGACGTCGTTTCCCTGCTCAGAGTTTGTGACCCTGGTAACTGCAGCTCCTACTGCCTTCTTGGCTGGTTTCACCGGACAGTCTCGAAGAAAGTGCCCCGAGTTTCCGCAATAGAGGCATAATTGCAGCTGTTTTCTCCTTTCCTGCTCTTTTTGTGTTAGTGGTCCTTTCAGGCCCCCTATTTGCATGGGTTCCCCGGAGTCTACTCCTTTGGTAGGAGTTGGTGGTTTGGAAAATACTCGAGCATCAAACTTGGAACGATCGGCCTTCCTGTTCTGCAGTCTGTGGTCAATTTGAACGACTAAGTCAATATAGTCCAAACAGTCTTGCGGGGGATTCACTACTTGGGCTAACACATCTTTGAGCTCTCCACATAGACCTCTATAAAACAGCGTAATCCTTTTGTCCTCAGGCCATCGAGTTTCCACTATCAGTCTGTTGAAAGACGCAATATAAGCCAAAAGGTCTTGATTACCCTGTCGCAATGAAAGGAGCTCATTGTCCAAGGCCTGCCCCTGTGAATGTCTTGCAAACAGTTTTTCCATACTGAGCTGAAAAGCTTGAAAATCATGGAGAACCGGATCATCTTGATTAACTAGAGGGATCGACCAGTCTGCCGCATTGCCACTAAGGTACGAAAGCACGAAAGCTACCTTAGCTTGATCAGTTGGAAAGGCTGCTGGCCGGCATAAGAAGTGCAACCGGCACTGATTAATAAATACTGCAAACCTCTTTGGGTCACCAGAAAATCATTCGGGCGGAGCCAGAGGTACATTCCCAGGTAGGTTGATCTGCACTGGGTTCGTAGAGGATGTTGAAGGAAGATTTGCCCCTGATGCGGGTAACGGAGTTTGTCCGGCTTGTGACTGTAGCAATTTTTTAGCGAGATCGTCTGTTCGCTCCTTGGAAATAATCAGTTCCCTTCTTAGAGCATTCGTTTCCTGACGGGCTGCATGCACTTCTGCTCTTAGTTCCCCAAGTAACTGGGCTAGCTGGTCGGTATCCGAGGTTTCCATAGCGCCTGGGTGGGAGTTTTGCGGTAGGCTTTGCGTTCTGTAACGCTCACCTGATTCCCGCAGAGGCGCCGGTCTTGACTGGGTGAATGCCGTATCTTCAAAGGTGATGTGTAACACACGGTTGGCTCTTTGGGCTGGACCTCTGTGCACTGTATGTCTGACTCGAAGAGTAAGATGTCTGCAGATAGAAAATATGGGATTAATGAACTGGGGTTATTGGGTGCCTCTCTCCTCTTCCCTTTCTCTTCTCCTGTAGAACCCCAAAGGTTAACGCCCTCACCTTAGGTAAGTGAACGCCAAGCTCTCCATCTGCCCCGGGCAGGGTGCCGTAACCAGTTTCTTCACTGGATAAGGGTGCAGGCCTCTTGACCTCAGAGGACTGCTGTCCGTCGTTAACTGCACGAACGGTAAGTTCTGGGCACTTCAAATGTCTTAAAAGTCTTTTGTAATGATATCTCTTGTTTTGCAGGGTTCCGGCGATGGCGGATGGCGGGCTGATGAGAGTTGAGGATCGAACACGCGTGAGGAATAGAAGCGCCTGGAAGCACGTAAGTAAGCGCTTGTAGCCTCCTTCACGATGCGCACTAACTGTCCCTTTTATCTTGCAGGTACAAGTTCGGAGCTTTAGGGAAGCTGAAGGGTGCTGGAATACCCACTGGATTCGGCGTGGGAAGGAGTAATGGCACGTGAGTAATAAAGTTGCCCAATGTCTTTAAACGCACCTTCTTTTGTCTTTCAGATGCGGGATGCAGCGCCGAAGGCCTCCGGAGCGTGCGAAGAGCTGGTAAGCTTTTGTCTTTCAGATGCCGGAATGCAGTGCGAAGATCTCCGGAGCATGCGAAGAGTAGGTAAGCCTTTGTCTTTCAGATGCCGGAATGCAGCGCGAGGCGTTGGTGACAGCCGATGGACCAGGTAAGAGATGCGCTGCCACTGAAGACCGTAGTGCTAACCTGTTCTTTCTTTGTCTTTACAGGTGCTGCTGAAGACTGGATTCCAGGATGGTAAGCCTTTGTTCCCTTAGGCCCAGGATCAGAAGCAGAAGACACGATAAGCGTTCTGCTGCAGAGAATGCAGAATAACGCAAAGCAAGATTCATCCATCGGGTGTGGTTTAAATAGCCTCCTGTAGTGCTTAGGTGTCTCCTTCCACAGCCACGCCTAGGTAAGAAAAGAGTTCCTGCTTTCCAGAAGAGTTCCAGTGTTCTGAACCTAGGGAGTGGCTCCTGCCCCACCCAACAGGAAAAGTAGTCCCAAACAGAAGAGGATCAGGGGTTCAACTGGCAGGTAAGTAAGCAGCATGGTCTGCTGCAGGTAAGTCCACCCAAGCATTATGAGCCCGGCGCTTCCAGCGCTGGGACTGGGCATCTTTATGAGCCTGGTGCCACTTGCGCCAGGACAGGGTCCAAAAGGTCCCAATTGGGACTGGCTGGCACTCGGAACCGGGGTTATGGGTCTGCTTCCAAGGGAGTCGGGCAAGTCCTGATCTTTTGGAAGCAGAGATCATGACAAGATCTCCTACCAAGGTAAGATCCTCTTCTAGATCTGATTCCTCAGTATCTAGTTTGACCAGACAGGGTTGAACCTCACACTCAGCCTCTGCTGGTGTGGGAGTCACAGGTGTGACTTTGGACAGTCTCGGGGATGTCCTTCTGGGCACAGGAGTGCTTGCTGGCAGACTTAGGTTTCCCTTTTGTCTTTTCTTGCCCTGCAATGGCAGTAAGTCCTGTGGACTTGGGGTGATAGCGTCCTCTATCATGTCCCCAGGAGAGCCTCTTAAGGTTCTCTCCCTTGCAGACCCTGTGAGCTCCTGCTTCCTTCTACTGGGGAGCTTGGGGGTACTAGCCACAACTCCAAGAGTTTTAAGGTCATTACCCAACAGGACCCTCCCAGGTACGTTATTTTGCACACTTACAGGTATCCTGACAGTCATGTCATTATACTGGATGAGAGCTGGTAACTGGGGAACCATTTGCACAGGGCCTCCAGCTAACTTGGTTAGGTGTTTGGGTGCCTTAGCAACATCCTCCACCTTGAAAAAACATTCATCAACAAAGGGCTATTGCTGTTTGGACCTGTTCAGACCAGGAGGATCCAGGGTCCTACCCCCTGCTAAGACAAGAGGTAAGCATGCACCAACATGTGTTTACACCCTCTGTCCCAACAGGCCATCCCCACCCTCTCTGGTCCCCCCGTGTTGTTCCCTTGTGCGCCCCCCCTTCCTGCACACAGGGGTCTGTCCTGATACATTCTGGTTTCCCCATCACCGTCTTGTGGCCAATGCTGGATTTTACTTTTATGGACTTCATTGATTCATGGTGCGTCACCACCGTCTTGTGGCCAATGCTGGATTTTACTTTTATGGACTTAATTGATTCATGGTGCGTCACCCTTTCCCAACTCTCATGCTGGACTTCCTTTGCATCTTGTACTCATGGTGGCCCTGAATCATGCTGTTCCATCTTCATCTTGTATCCTGGCTTGCAACATTATGTGTTACTACTGGCTTCTGCAATTATATTAGCTCTCCTCTCTTGCTTCTCCACTCTTTTTGACTGCTTACTCTCGGTTCTCTCCTCCCCTTCCCTCCCCTCTCCCTTTTCCTATCTCCTCCCCTCCTCCCTTACTTTCTTCTATGCACTTACTCTATCAGAATTGTCCCTGGACCTACTTTGATAGCAACCTCGTCTGTCGCTCCCCTATCCCCTTACTGTTGCCCCCCCTCCCTTCAGCACTAGTCAGGCCTAGTACGATAGTCACTTGTTTTGTTCCTCCCCTCCCTTTCTGCACCCCTCTCCCTCGCCTTTTGTTTTCCTCCGGCTCTACCAGAAATGTCGTCTTCCTTATTGTCCCTTCCTTATCTATGTCTATGTCTTAGCACTTGCACTATCTGAAATGTCGTCAGGCCGAGTACGATAGTTAATTTCACATCCTTACTGTTCATGGCCTGTGAGAATGTCGTTGTATTTTCCCTTGTTCTCTTCCTTGCCTTGAAGCGCTTTCAAACACATTCTGTATAGGCGCTATATAAATAAACTATCATATCAAACTATCATAGCCACAGTTATGCTGGCTCCAGTTTCTCTGATGGCAGGGGTCTCCTGACCATTCACAAGAACACTATCTTTGTAATACTCTTTGGTATTTTGTGTTTTGTGTTGGCAACCCACAAGTCAGCAGCCTTAGCTAACTTCTTAGGATCTATCTCCTTTGAATCAGCCAAGTGCTGTCTAAACTCAGGAGAGCAGGCATCAAAAATAGACTCCAACATTACAAGATTCCTCAAACCTTCATAAGTGTTCACTTTGTAACCCTTAACCCAACCATCTAAGTTTTTCAAACAGTCACACGCCCAGGTAGCCCAAGGGGTACCATCATGCAGAAGACTGGATGCAGGCTTGCAGACACAGTGAGCGTTGCGCTGCTGGATGCAGAATAACGCGAAGCGTGTGCTGCTCTTGGGGCGTGGTTTAAATAGCCTCCAAAGTAGTCCCAGGTAAGTATTCCTCCCCAGCCCCACCCGAGAAAAAAATAGTCCCTAGGTAAAATAGTCCCTTCCAAGCCTCATTTGGCTTGGAGCTCTGCAGCATGGTCTGCATCAGGTAAGCTTGCAGCATGGTCTGCATCAGGTAAGTTCTACTCTATGAGCCTGGCGCCATAGGCGCCAGGACTGACTCTCCATATGAGCCTGGCGCCATAGGCGCCAGGACCGCACCCAAACAGCCCCTAGCAGGGGTTTTTGGGCTTGCTCAAAATAACTTGATGCCTGCTTCCGGGGTTGCTGGACCTGATCTGGTTCCTCGGGGGTAGGCATCATGACAGCACTCCCCCTCAAGGCCCCTCCTAAAGTCGTTCTTCCCAGTGGTTTTGGTTTGTCTGGGAAATTTCGGTGGAATCTTTTCACCAATCGAGGTGCATGCACGTGGTCACTAGGTTCCCAAGACCTTTCCTGTGGTCCGTAACCCTTCCAGTCGATTAAATAAAAAAGTTTTGACTTCACCATCTTGGAGTCCAGGATGTTCTTAACTTCAAATTCGGGTTCCCCGTCTGTAAGGATGGGGTCTGGTGGCTTGGTTAGTCTTGTCCCTGGTTGCACTGGCTTCAAAAGTGACACGTGAAAGACGAGGTGAATTCGCATATTAGCAGGTAAGTCCAACTTGACGGCCACCGGGTTGATAATGGCCTTAATAAAGTAAGGTCCCAAATATCTAGGGTTAAAGGTCCGCGTTCCCTTGAGAGGTATGAGTTTTGTGGCCAACCATACTTGGTCCCCTATCTGGTACTGTGGAGTATCACTTCTATGCCATTCAGCATCTTTCTTATATTTCTCCTTTGCCTGTTTTAAATGTGCAGTTGCCTCCTTAAAGGCTTGTGTAATCGTAGCGTGTAGATGGTCCACTGCGGGCATTTCTAAGTGTTGGGGTGAGTCAAGGTCTGAGGTTCGAGGGTGGTGCCCATATAGGGTATAAAAGGGGCTTTGTCCAGTTCCAGAATGTACTGAATTATTGTATGCATATTCGGCGATCCAAAGAATGCCCTTCCTATTACTCTCAGTCTGATGTAACATACAACGCAGGTATTGTTCAAGAGTCTGGTTGGTCCTCTGTTTGACCATCAGTCTGGGGGTGGTGACTGGTCGATAATCTCACGTTGATTTGCGCCAATTGACAACATTTCTTCCAGAAATGTGAAATGAATTGACTGCCCCGGTCAGAAACCAACACGGACGGAAATCCATGTATGCGAACAATGTTTTCGAGGAATTCTTTGGCCAGGATTGAGGCTGAAGGTAGTCCTTTTAAAGGAATAAAGTGGGCCATCTTGGAAAAAAGATCCACAATCTAGACATAGAATGGTGTTAAACCCATTACAAGGAGTTAGATCGATAAAAAAAGTCTAACGATAAGGTGTGCCATGGTGTAGGCGGAATGTCTAAAGGTTGTAAGAGTCCAGCTGCTTTTTTTTACTTTTGTTTTGGGCGAAAATGCCACAAGACATCACAAATGATTTAATATCCTTTCGCCACGTGGGCCACCAGAATTGTCTTTTAATTCTAGCTTCAGTTTTTGCAATACCTGGGTGCCCCTCCATTAGGGTATCATGATAACGGGAAATGACTACCTCTTGTAGTTCCTTGTGTGGCAGAAATAGCCGACCTTGGCAATAAGGCAGATCATTGGTGACAGAGTAGTCCGGGCCTTTCTTTACCCAGTCCTGCAGGGCTGTAGGATCAAAGAGTTGCTGGATATTTACCTGAATGTCCTCTAGTGCCTGTAGAGTAGTCATGCCAAGAATCCTTTGTTCGGAAATTATAGGTACTGGTTCTGGGTTCACTTCTATTTGGGATAAGGCGTCTGCTTTCCCATTTTTACAACCTGGTTGATAGGTTATCACGAAATCGAACTCGGCAAAGAACAATGCCCATCGGAGTTGACGTGACGATTGGGCCTTGGCTGTTTTTAAATACTGTAAGTTCCGGTGATCGGTGATCACAGTAATGGTATGCCTGGCACCGAGAAGATAATGCCGCCAAGCCTTGAAGGCGGATTTAATGGCTAATAACTCCTTGTCGGTAACCGCATAGTTTAACTCGGGTGCCGAGAACTTTCTGGACCAAAATGCTACTGGGTGAAGCTGGCCAGTTTCAGGGTCCTTTTGAGATGGGACAGCTCCCATGGCTAGACTGGATGGATCAGTTTCCACTATGTATGGAAGTTCAGGGCGCTGGTGCTTTAACACAGGTGCAGACGTGAATTTCGCTTTCAGCTCTTGGAAGGCATCTTCAGCTTCTTCAGTCCACATAAAGCGTTTATTTTTTCTCAAAAGAGTGCTGTGATGGGATGTATGATATGTGAAAAATCTGGGATTAATCTGCGGTAGAAATTGGCAAAGCCGAGCATGCTTTGTACTCCTTTAACTGAACTTGGTGATGGCCACTTAAGGATTGCGTCCACCTTTCATGAGTCCATTCAGACTCCCTTTGGGGTCAGGATAAACCCAAGGAATTCAACTTCTGTGGCATGAAAAACGCATTTTTCTAGTTTTGCATATAGTTTGTGCTGGTGCAATTTCTCAAGGACAGCTCGGACGTGCTTCACATGGTCAGATTCTGAAGAGGAGTATACTAGAATATCATCAATATACACGACAACACAAACGTCAATGAGTTCACGAAGGACATCGTTCATGAAGTATTGGAAGGCTGCTGGTGCATTGCAAAACCCGAAAGGCATCACCTGGTATTCGAATAACCCATACTTAGTGCGGAAAGCAGTCTTCCATTTGTCGCCCTCTTTTACACGTACCAGATGGTATGCCCCCCCGGAGATCTAATTTAGTGTATATACAAGCGTCCTTCACTTGGTCTAATAGTTCAGGGATCAGAGGCAACGGGTATCGGTTCTTAACAGTTATCTGGTTCAATGCACGGTAGTCTATGCACGTTCTGAGGTCACCTTCCTTTTTGGGTACGAAGAACAAAGCTGAAGATGCAGGGGACTTGGATGGGTGAATAAAGCAATTGGCAAGGTACTGGTCTAGGTATTCTCATAGGTGAAGGTTCTCAGGTTCCGTAAGGGCATAGATCCTGCTACAAGGGGGTTGTGCACTGGGTATGAGATCGATTTGACAATCGTACAATCTGTGAGGAGGTAGGTAAGGTGTTTGCCTGTTCCTTTTGGAAGACATCCTGGAATTCTTGGTATTCTGGAGGTAGTTGCATGACTGCTGTGATTACTGTGGCCAGGCCTGTGTTCTGATTTTTCTTTGGGTAACAGGTTTGTGCACAATTCGGGAAGGTTATTCTCTTCTCTCACCAATCAATACAAGGATTATGTGTTTCCAACCAAGGTATCCCTAGTATTATTTGGAACTGTGGGGCTTTGATTAGATCAAACACAATAGTCTCTCGATGCCCATCCTGACCCAATAATGTCATCTCTGCGGTGGAATGAGTTACAGGCCCAGAGGCAATTTCAGTTCCATCGACTGTGGTGATGACATCTGAGGTGGTTTTTCGGCAGAGAGGTAGATTCATCCTGGAAGCCAATTCATAGTCCACATAGTTTCCTATGGCCCCGCTATCAATGTATGCCCTTACTGCGTGCATACGCGATGGTTGCCCTGGATCTACGAGGACCATTGGTATGATGAAATGCGAGGTCTGAGTATCCTTCTTCAAGCTCGGCAAGCGGACCTCTACGCTTGTCGGGCGTGGTCGTTTCCCCGAGTCTGACTCCATATGGCTTTCATCAGCAGCTCCTACTACCTTCTTGGGTGGTTTTACAGGGCAACCCCGTAGAAAATGGCCAGAAGTTCCACAATATAGACACAATTGCATTTGCCGCCTCCTTTCTCTTTCCTTCTGGGTTAAGGGTCTTTTAACCCCTCCGATTTGCATGGGTTCTGAAGCATCTGCTCCTTTGGGGTTAGCGTGGGTTTAACTGGACCACTAGGTCTCTATATTCAGCGCAGTCTTGAGGTGGGTTCACGACTGGGGCCAAGACATCCTTGAGTTCTCCTCGAAGCCCTCGATGAAATAACGTGATTCATTTTACCTGAGGCCATCCAGTTTCCACTATTAACCTATTAAAGGTCGTGATGTAGGACAGAAGATCCTGGTTACCCTGTCGTAGGGACAAAAGTTTGTTATCCAGGGCCTGTCCTTGGGAGTGCCGGGCAAATAGTCTTTCCATGCTAGTTTGAAAGCCCTGAAAATCCCGAAGAATTGGGTCATCCTGAGTAACTAGTGGAATTGACCAATCAGCTGCACTGCCGCTGAGATATGACAATACAAAGGCTACCTTGGCTTGATCGTTTGGGAAGGCTCCAGGTCTGCATAAAAAGTGCAAGCGGCATTGGTTCATAAACACGGAGAACCTTTTGGGATCTCCGGCAAAGCGTTCGGGTGGGGCTAATGGAATATGTCCTGGTAGGTTTATTTGCACAGGGTTACTCGATAACACAGGAGCTGGATTTCCCCCAGAACCAGGTAGGGGTGCTTGTCCAGCCTGGCTTTGCAATAGTTGCCTAGCAAGGTCATCAGTTCGCTCCTTTGACAAAATCAGTTCTCTCCTAAGAGCATTGGTTTCTTGACGGGCAGAATGCACTTCAGCCCTCAGTTCCTCTAGTAATTGGGCCAATTGGTCAGTCTCTGAGGTGTCCATAACGCCCGGGTGGGAATTTGTGGGTAGGCTTTGCATTCTGTTACGCTCACCTGGCTCCCACAGAGGCATCGATCTGAACTGGACATCTGCGGTCTCCACCAGTGTGACGCGTAGGGCCGAGATGACGGACTGGACTGGCCCACCTAGCTTCGTTTGCTTGGCCCGTAGGAATATTCTTCTGATGGTTTGAAAAGATGAGCTCTCCATCCTGCATTGAGCGCAGGGGCGCGTTGATAACCAGTTGCTTCACTGGCTCGAAGGAATTGGTGAGTTCCAGAAAAATATTGACTCCGAAAAGTAAGCTTTCACTCTTGTCTGATTCCTTGTAGTTTGCAGCTTGACCCCAGCGAAGAGTTCCTCATGGTAGCTGATGAAGTTCAGGTAAGGATTTGGCTTATCCTACACAGTTCAATAAAATAAGGCGAGAATGTAACCTGTGGCTTGCTCCCTTATTCAGGTGTGGAGAGAAAATATGAAGTTCGGGGAATAATGCCTCCAGCGGTAAAATTAGGTAAGTCTACTGTGGTAAGAAGAGTTCCCCTTGTTTGTCCCTTCGTCTCACCTTGTTGTCCTTTTGTTCCCCTTAGGGGCCGGGGTACCGCGAGATGCAATGGAGACTGCGCCGACCCGTGAAGAGGAATAGTACCCCCGGCGGTAATCAGGTAAGTCTATGGGGGTAGTTACTATTGCCTCCGTTTATTCCCTTGGCTCACCTTTGCTGTTCTTGTGTTCCCCTTAGATGCCAGAGTGCGGCGGGAATGTGCAGAAGGATGCGGTGCATCGTGAGGATGCTGCAAAGGCCGGTGAGTTCAGCGCGACGCTGCAGCAGGAGAGGCGGTGCGCGTAAAATGCTTCTTTCTTCCAGCTCGAAGGTGCGGTGGATCCGGAATTCAGGTAAGGATCGAAGGTTTTGCTCTTATTCTAACCTCTTCTCCTTCTGTTCCTCCCTTTTTCTAGGAGCTGCAGACTCGAGGCGGGCGTGGCAGAAGACTGGATGCAGGCTTGCAGACACGGTGAGCGTTACGCTGCTGGATGCAGAATAACGCGAAGCGTGTGCTACTCTTCGGGCGTGGTTTAAATAGGCCCCAAAGTAGTCCCAGGTAAGTATTCCTCCCCAGCCCCACCCAAGTAAAAAATAGTCCCTAGGTAAAATAGTCCCTTCCAAGCCTCATTTGGCTTGGAGCTCTGCAGCATGGTCTGCATCAGGTAAGCTTGCAGCATGGTCTGCATCAGGTAAGTTCTACTCTATGAGCCTGGCACCTATGGCGCCAGGACTGACTCTCCATATGAGCCTGGCGCCATAGGCTCCAGGACCGCACCCAAACAGCCCCAAGCAGGGGTTTTTGGGCTTGCTCAAAATAACTTGATGCCTGCTACCGGGGTTGCTGGACCTGGTCTGGTTCCCCGGGGGTATGCATCATGACATGCCCTTAGGGACCACTACACACGATTAAGACCACAGGTGGTAATACAAGTTTTACCTTTGGTACAAGCCCGTACTACTAAGTTATAGTGGTAGCAGTAGCAGAGCAGCCAGTCTTATCTCAAGAGTATATGAGCAGTAGCAGAGATTACACAAAGGGACCACAATTACTGTGACTCAAGCAAACACTGACTCAAGGTTTCAGGTAAAAAATATAAGTACATTTATTTTTAAACCATCAGTTATAAACACAACACTTCTATTAACCTTTAAACAAAACCACACGTTAAATAAACTACAACTAACCAATTCAGTTTGTACAGTATGTCTCAAGGTAAGTACCCTGTATTTGAATGAACCGGTGTTATGAACAAAACACGATACCGCGGAGACGGTTGCGATCACTTTTTGACAGTTCGGTCTACTAAATAAAAGCATATCCGTGACATGAAATGCTACCGGGGCAAAAACACACTTGGCACCTGAGATACCCAGAGGGAGTTGGAGGCAAAAATCACAGGCAATATTTAGGTTAGGCAGACAGCATCGAGAAACACTCAGTAATAGGAGTTCAAAAGTCAAAAGGTCGGAGCCAGGTTTAGGTGACACCGGAGACCTGTTGCCGAAGATCACACCGTTAAACAGTTCACGATTCAGCGTAGCCCAAAAGTACTTTGATATTGTCAATGTTTGGAAGCAAAAGTTATAAGAAGGAGGGAAGACAAGGACGAGCCTTGAGGATGAAGAAAAGGGATTTACCGAGTTTCCTCGAGCAGAACACAGTAAATTATTCCAATGGTGCAGCTGGTGCCCTGGCAGTTGTTCCTGTTGGTTTCCCGCAGACCAACGATTCCTGGAGCTTCGTTGTGAAGGAGGACATCTGAAGGGGGTCTGCACCACACAGGGATGAAGCCGGCAGCAGCGACAACGGATAAAAGGTGTGCTCCTTAAAAACAGGAGAGGATCAGTAGGTGGCTATCCGGACCACTACAGCAGTGTGCAGCGATTTCAACCACGACGGAGACCTCTGTCTGAAGAAGATGAGCTGGTTATCCCTACCAGGCTCAAGGGAAGAAGACTCCGGACTGGATCTTCTCTTAATCGTCGAAGGGTAGATAGCTCAGAACTGCAGCAGGGCTTCACCGGGACGGGGTAGTTGCAGCAGCCATCGTTCTCTCCGCTTCTCTTCAGTTCCTTGTAGTTCCAGAGGCGACTCTGACTTCTAGCCCAAGAGACCTGCCTTTTATGCGCAAAACCCCCATTCACACAGCCTGGCTGTCAATCACGCAGCAGGGGGGTTGTCCAGCCGGGACAACCACCTCAGCCAATCATGGCAAAGTGCAACTTGGGTTTCCTAGGATACCCTGTGCAGAGGGTGACTACACCCCGCCCTCACATTCAGCCCACCTAGACACCCAGGCGCCTTGAGGAGGGCTTCTGAGCAGAAGCCCGCAAAAAGACAGTGAAAAAAGAAGGCAAACCTAGTTTTCCGCGCAAAGTAAAACACAAGAAGGACTTTAACAAAAAGAAATGGCGAATAAACCCAACCGGAGCCAAAAGAAAGACCATTTGGTCAAGCGGGTTTATGTTCGAGACTAATATAATAGCCAAGAACAGTACCACGTTTATCTAATATAATCCCGGTAGAAAAGTTAGGGTAGATACCACTGCCACCAGCCAAGTCTGAAAGTTAAAAGAGCGAAACAATGCTCAGGGAGGTACAGACAGAAAAGGGGTACAGATTAGCCCTTTCCAGTACTCCATGTAAGATGGGGTGTACTGGGTCTGTGGTAAAAGTGACTATGTAAAGTAAATGGCAACTTTACCTTTCTCTGGGGGACAGTAGTCAGCCCCAGCGAAATGGAGTCAGAGGGCAGTCTAAAAGACAACCCTGGGTTACTACACTGAGGGTGCTGTGTGTAACCCATACAAGAACAGGGGCATCTGGAATGGTGTGCTTCAGTGGCCAAGATCACACAATGAGTAAAAACACATAGGCCAAGACACATGTAAGAGTGAAAAAGGATGTACACTCTTACCAGGTGGAAAAAAACTCCAGAAATCCAGCAAAGCTGCTGGGGGACTCACTAGGTGAGGGAAATTAGCCCTATAAGGAGAATTCTCCCTAACACTCGTCCCCCCAGACTAAGGGACAGGAGGATTTAATCCACTCCTGGATGGATCTCATACCTCTAGTCGGTTACAAACATCTTAGAGAGACCATCAGCATTTTGGTGGTGACTTCCTGCTCTGTGCTCAATGGAAAAATCAAATCCTTGCAGGCAGATTGACCATCTGAGTAATTTTGGGTTTTCCCCTTTCATTTGCATCAGCCATCTCAAGGGTTGGTGGTCAGTCTGAATGATGAAGGTAGATCCATAAAAGTATGCTCTAAACCTCTTCAGTGACCACACAATAGCAACGCATTCTCTTTCTATTGTTGCCCACCTTGTTTCAGGATCCTTTAACATCCTGCTGATGAAACAAATGGGGTGTTCCCTACCTTTCTCATCCAGTTGACTAAGGACTGCACATATACCTACATTAGAAGCATCAGTTTGACAATGAAGGGTTGGTGGTAGTCAGGAGCTCTTTGGACTGGAGCTTGACAAAGGGCTTTCTTTAGACCTTCAAAGGCTTGATTGCACTCCTCATTCCACCTGACCTTTTTAGGAAATTTGGGAGAGGAGATGACATTCAAGGGAGAAGCTATGGTCCCATAGTTCTCTATGAAGTTCCTATAGTACCCGGTAAGACCTAGGAAGGCTCTTACTTAGGTTTGAGTAGTAGGGTTGGCCCAGTTTTGTACAGCTTGTACTTTACTAGGCAATGGCCTTATTTCACCTCCTCCTACCTCATGTCCAAGGTAGACACTGAACTCTGACCAATTTGACATTTGCTTGCCTTTATGGTGAGATGGGCTTGTTCCAGAGCCTGCAATACATAACCTAGGTGTTCAATATGTTCTTTCCTTGTAGGGCTGAACACTGCATTGTCATCCAAGTATGCCATGCAGAAGTCCTCCGTCCCATTCAGAACTTGATTGACCATCCTCTGAAATGAAGCAGGTGCATTCTTTAGTCCAAAAGGCATCACCTTGAATTGGTAGAGGCCAGCTGGAGTGGAGAATGGAGTTTTCTCCTTGGCATGGTCTGTCAGGGCTATTTGCCAATAGCCTGACGTTAGGTCAAATGAGCTGAGGTACTTGGCTACACCAAGTTTGTCCACGAGCTCATCTGTCTTATGCAAAGGATGGGCATCAGTCGTGGTGACTGCATTTAGAGCTCTATAGTCCACGCAGAATCTCAACTCCTTGTATCCTGCCTTTGGTACAAGCACAACTGGGCTAGACCATGGGCTAGTAGAGGGTTCTATAACCCCGAGTTCAAGCATCTTGTTGACCTCATTCCTTATGTGGGATCTGATGTTGTCTGACATTCTGTACCCCCTGCTTTTGACAGGTAAACTGTCACCAGTGTGTATGTCATGCTGGCCCCAAGGGGTCAAGCCTGGTGAAAGTTAGAACAGGGAGGCAAACTGATTCAACAGTAACTTGCACTCATCCTGCTGGCCAGATGTGAGACTGGAAGAGAGATTAACTCCTTCCACTTGCTCATCTAAAGGTAAGCCTCTGATGAGGTCAGGCAGAGGTTCACCCTCCTCCTCCTCCTGAGCTGAAGCTAGAAGCAGAGCTCCTATGTCAGGTCTAGAGACATAAGCCTTTAAACGGTTGGTGTGAAAGACTCTGGGAGCCTCCTTAGGGTTGCCTAAATCCACCAGATAGTTCACTTCTCCAAGTTTACCCACAACCTTGAAGGGTCCTATCCATTTGTCCTGCCAGGCTCTCTGCCTTGTGGGGACCATAACAAGAACAAGCTGGTCTTGAGTAAACTCAACCATGTTAGCCTTCTCGTCATGCCAATGCTTGACCAGAGCTTGACCAGCCCTCAAGTTATCACTTGCTTCTGCCATCATGAGTGACATTCTCCTCCGGAGACCTATCACATAGTCAGTCACTCTGACTGGCTTGGGGGAAGGAGCACTCTCCAACCCCTCCTTAATCAGGGCCAATGGACCTCTGACAGGATGGCCATAGAGAAGTTCCAAGGGACTAGATCCTACTCCCCCCTGAGGGACTTCTCTATAAGCAAAGAGAAGGCATGGCAGTAGAAGGTCCCGCTTTCTTCTAAGGGGTTCTTCTAAAGCACCCATCATGCTCTTCATAGTTCTGTTAAACCTCTCTACCAGCCTATTGCTTTGGGGGTGGTAGGCAGTTAAGAACTTGTAGGTAACTCCACAGGTTTTCCACATGGTTTGCATGTAGTGGGACATACAATGTGATCCCCTGTCAGATATCACATCCTAAGGAAAACCTACTCTGGTAAAAATGCCAAGTAGGGCCTTAGCCACAGCCGGAGCCGTAACAGTCCTCATAGGTATGGCTTCAGGAAATCTAGTGGAATGGTCCACTACAACCAGGATAAACCTGTTGCCTGAAGATGTGGGAGGGTGAAGAGGACCAACAATGTCAATCCCCACCCTCTCAAAAGGAACTCCAACCACTGGGAGAGGCACTAAGGGTGCCACATTATTGAACCCACTCTTGCCAGAGGTTTGGCAAGTGTGGCAGCTTCTGCAGAATTTGTCTACTTCTGTACCCATCTTAGGCCAGTAGAAGTGCAGAGATAGCCTTTCCTTGGTCTTCTTAAAACTTAAGTGACCAGCCAAAGGTACCTCATGGGCTAACTGCAGAAACTGGAGTCAGTTCCCTAGAGGTACTACAAGTCTTTTGTAGTCTCCAGGGGTTGACTCAGTTGGTCCACTGTAGAAGAGGCCATCTTCCCAGTGCAACCTATACTTCCCAGGCTCAGTCCCATTGAGCTGAGAAGTGGCCTGTTGGCGAAGACCTTCCAAGGTAGGACACTCTCTTTGTCCCTTGCTGAAATCCTCCCTGCTGGGTCCACCTTCTGCCAGTAAAGACCGCAGCTCAGGATGGTCAACAGGGTCAAGATCTCCTACCAAGGTAAGATCCTCTTCTAGATCTGATTCCTCAGTATCTAGTTTGACCAGACAGGGTTGAACCTCACACTCGCAAAACAAAAGAGTTGATGGCTGGAAGGTTTAGAATAAATCTTGACCTCTGGCATTGCTCTGGGCAACCCTCCAGACCATCGTTCTTCGCCTGCCAAGCCATTACAAAAGGGGAAAAACCATATGCAAATCAGGCTGGGTCCCACCCCCAAAGGGGTAGTCCAGCCCGAACTGCTAGGTCACATCCCTTTTGCACGAGACCACAAGCATCCCCAGACATGTTTCAGCCTTGTTGGGCGTCATCAGTGAGGAGTAGCTTGGGTCTCTAGGCCCAGCAGGCAAGGGACCCACGTCTGGGAACCTCACACTCAGCCTCTCCTGGTGTGGGAGTCACAGGTGTGACTTTGGACAGTCTCGGGGACGTCCTTCTGGGCACAGGAGTGCTTGCTGGTTTCTTGCTGGCAGACTTAGGTTTCCCTTTTGTCTTTTCTTGCCCTGCAATGGCAGTAAGTAAGTCCTGTGGACTTGGGGTGATAGCTTCCTCTATCATGTCCCCAGGAGAGCCTCTTAAGGTTCTCTCCCTTGCAGACCTTGTGAGCTCCTGCTTCCTTCTACTGGGGGGCCTTGGTGTACTAGACACAACTCCAAGAGTTTTAAGGTCATTACCCAACAGGACCCTCCCAGGAATGCTATTTTGCACACTTACAGGTATCCTGACAGTCATGTCATTATACTGGATGAGAGCTGGTAACTGGGGAACCGTTTGCACAGGGCCTCCAGCTAACTTGGTTAGGTGTTAGGGTGCCTTAGCAACATCCTCCACCTTGAAAAAACATTCATCAACAAAGGGCTATTGCTGTTTGGACCTGTTCGGACCAGGAGGGTCCATTGTCCGACCCCCTGCTAAAACAGCAGGTAAGCATGCACCAACATGTGTTTACAGTCTCTGTCCCAACAAGCCATCCCCACCCTCTCTGGTCCCCCCATGTTGTTCCCTTGTGCGCCCCCCCCTTCCTGCACACAGGGGTCTGTCCGAATACATTCTGGTTTCACCATCACCGTCTTGTGGCCAATGCTGGATTTTACTTTTATGGACTTCATTGATTCACGGTGCGTCACCACCGTCTTGAGGCCAATGCTGGATTTTACTTTTATGGACTTCATTGATTCACGGTGCGTCACCCTTTCTCAACTCTCATGCTGGACTTCCTTTGCATCTTGTACTCATGATGGCCCTGAATCATGCTGTTCCATCTTCATCTTGTATCCTGGCTTGCAACATTATGTGTTACTACTGGCTTCTGCAATTGTATTAGCTCTCCTCTCTTGCTTCTCCACTCTTTTTGACTTCTTACTCTCTGTTCTCTCCTCCCCTCCCCTCTCCCTTTTCCTATCTCTTCCCCTCTTCCCCTTACTTTCTTCTATGCACTTACTCTATCAGAATTGTCCCTGGACCTACTTTGATAGCAACCTCGTCTGTCGCTCCCCTATCCCCTTACTGTTGCCCCCCTCCCTTCAGCACTATCTGAAACGTTGTCAGGCCTAGTACGATAGTCACTTGTTTTGTCCCTCCCCTCCCTTTCTGCACCCCTCTCCCTCGCCTTTTGTTTTCCTCAGGCTCTACCAGAAATGTCGTCAGGCCTAGTACGTTAGTCACCTGTCTGTTTCCATTTCCTTCCCACTCTCCCCCTCCCTTCCTTATCTATGTCTTAGCACTTGCACTATCTGAAATGTCGTCAGGCTGAGTACGATAGTTAATTTCACATCCTTACTGTTCATGGCCTGTAAGAATGTCGTTGTATTTGCCCTTGTTCCCTTCCTTGCCTTGAAGCGCTTTGAAACACATTGTCTATAGGCGCTCTATATAAATAAACTATCATATCAAACTATCATAACCACAGTTATGCTGGCTCCAGTTTCTCTGATGGCAGGGGTCTCCTGACCATTCACAAGAACACTTTCTTTGTAATACTCTTTAGTATTATTATCTGGGATTGAGTTATAGACATCTAAGTTCTGTTGTTCCCAAAGACCCAAGGACACTAAAGAAACACTAGCTGAGACTCTCATGGGCTCATCAGCTAGTAGCTGAAAGTTTATACTTTTCATAGGTACTTCATCCACCTGGGACAAGGCTATGGAGACAGTGTTGATCCCTGAAGATTTACCCTTACACTTGGGATCTCCTTTCACATGGCCAGGCAACCCACAAACAAAGCATTTCCCAAATGCTCTCTGGAATGGGGGCTTGCTCTGACCTCCATCTGGTGTGGAACCAGGTGGTACACTAGCCTGATTCGGTTTATCTTGTGGCTTACCCTGGTTATGTTTATGGCCCTCTTTTGGATTGGAATTCTCCTTGTTGTCTTTTTTGGACTGCTTTCCCTCTTCCTTCTTCTGAGTTGCCCCAGAATCCTTGTGAGTAGCCCTGTTGGCAACCCACAAGTCAGCAGCCTTAGCTAACTTCTTATGATCTATCTCCTTTGAATCAGCCAAGTGCTGTCTAAGCTCAGGAGAGCAGGCATCAAAAATAGACTCCAACATTACAAGATTCCTCAAACCTTCATAAGTGTTCACGTTGTAATCCTTAACCCAACCATCTAAGTTTTTCAAACAGTCACACACCCAGGTAGCCAAGGGCTACCATCATGCTTTTTGAGGGTTCTAAACCTCTTAAGATACTGAGAAGGGGTCTTCCCAAACCTAGCTATTAATGCTAGTTTCACATACTCATAATCCTGCTTATCCTCCTCCCCCAACTCCATTACAGCATCACTTGCAACAGGGGGAAGCCTAGAGAAAAGCCAAGGAATCAACTGATTCCCTGAGATACCTTGAATCCCATGATTGTACTCAAACAGTGCTAACCAATCCAAAACATCAAGTTTAGTTTCATACATACCAATCATTTCCTTTGGCATACAGGGTCTCTTAGGGCTGGAAGACCTAGAAGACTCTGGGAGAGAAGCACTTTGTAGAGACAGTTTCTTCATTTCTAGTTCATGATTCAGCTCCATTTCTCTGAGCCTTAACTCTTGATGTTTCATGGCAGTTTGTGCATCAATACGTTTCACTTCCAATTCAAGTCTCATTTTCTCAAGTGCAATAAATTCAGGAGTAAGTGTAGGACCTGTGGGGGTCCCTGAGGACAAAGGTTGTGCATTCAGAGCAGGCAAAGGAGTTGTAGGGTTTCCTAACAAGGACTCATCTACTTCTTCTAAATTAACACTCTCAGAATCAGAAACATCAAAATCCACATTGGCTGGAGTGGCAGGCCCTTCTGACCCACTCACCAGACTTTTTCCCATTAACTTTGCAACCAGTTTAGATTTCTTTCCTTTACCAGAGAGATTCTTATCTCTACACATGGTTCTAGAACCTCAGCAGTATAGAGTAAAAGACTCTCTTCAGTGTAGTTTTCCATATTTGACATGAGTTCTCAGTTAAATAGAATTAGTGGTGTTAGCCTTGTGGTTAGTTGAACCCAAGCAATAGCAGTACTTAAGTGTAATCACTCTACTTTCAAATCCTCACTGCTGTACACCAGTGTTAGGCACAATCCTGTGCAGTGCCCTTAGGGACCACTGCACACGATTAAGACCACAGGTGGTAATACAAGTTTTACCTTTGGTACAAGCCCCTACTACTAAGTTATAGTGGTAGCAGTAGCAGAGCAGCCAGTCTTATCTCAAGAGTATATGAGCAGTAGCAGAGATTACACAAAGGGACCACAATTACTGTGACTCAAGCAAACACTGACTCAAGGTTTCAGGTAAAAAATATAAGTACATTTATTTTTAAACCATCAGTTATAAACACAACACTTCTATTAACCTTTAAACAAAACCACACGTTAAATATACTACAACTAACCAATTCAGTTTGTACAGTATGTCTCAAAGTAAGTACCCTGTGTTTGAATGAACCGGTGTTATGAGCAAAACACGATACAGCGGAGACGGTTGCGATCACTTTTTGACAGTTCGGTCTACTAAATAAAAGTGTATCCGTGACATGAAATGCTACCGGGGCAAAAACACACTTGGGACCTGAGATACCCAGAGGGAGTGGAGGCAAAAATCACAGGCAATATTTAGGTTAGGCAGACAGCATCGAGAAACACTCAGTAACAGGAGTTCAAAAGTCAAAGGGCCGGAGCCAGGGTTAAGTGACACCGGAGACCTGTTGCCGAAGATCACACCGTTAGACAGTTCAAGATTCAGCGTAGCCCAAAAGTACTTTGATATTGTCAATGTTCGGAAGCAAAAGTTATAAGAAGGAGGGAAGACAAAGACGAGCCTTGAGGATGAAGAAAAGGGATTTACCCAGTTTCCTTGAGCAGAACACAGTACATTATTCCAATGGTGCAGCTGGTGCCCGATGACGGAGAACTCTGTCTGAAGAAGATGAGCTGGATATCCCCACCAGGCTCAAGGGAAGAAGACTCCATACTGGATCTTCTCTTAGTTGTCGAAGGGTAGATAGCTCAAGGCTGCAGCGGGGCTTCACCGGGACGGGGTAGTTGCAGCAGCCGTTGTTCTCTACGCTTCTCTTCGGTTCCTTGTAGTTCCAGTGGCGACTCTGACTTCTAGCCCAAGAGACCTGCCTTTTATGCACAAAACCCCCATTCACACAGCCTGGCTGTCAATCACGCAGCAGGGGGGTTGTCCAGCCGGGACAACCACCTCAGCCAATCATGGCAAAGTGCAACTTGGGTTTCCTAGGATACCCTGTGCAGGGGGTGACTACACACCTTCCTCACATTCAGCCCACCTAGACACCCAGGCGCCTTGAGGAGGGCTTCTGAGCAGAAGCCCGCAAAAAGACAGTGAAAAAAGAAGGCAAACCTAGTTTTCCGCACAAAGTAAAACACAAGAAGGACTTTAACAAAAAGAAATGTCGAATAAACCCAACCGGAGCCAAAAGAAAGATGATTTGGTCAAACAGGTTTATGTTCGAGGCTAATATAATAGCCAAGAACAGTACCACGTTTATCTAATATAATTGCGGTAGAAAAGTTAGGGTAGATACCACTGCCACCAGCCAAGTCTGAAAGTTAAAAGAGCGAAACAATGCTCAGGGAGGTACAGACAGAAAAGGGGTACAGATTAGCCCTTTCCAGTACTCCATGTAAAATGGGGTGTACTGGGTCTGTGGTAAAAGTGACTATGTAAAGTAAATGGCAACATTACCTTTCTCTGGGGGACAGTAGTCAGCCCCAGCGAAATGGAGTCAGAGGGCAGTCTAAAAGACAACCCTGGGTTACTACACTGAGGGTGCTGTGTAACCCATACAAGAACAGGGGCATCTGGAGTGGTGTGCTCCAGTGCCCAAGATCACACAATGAGTGAAAACACATAGGCCAAGACACATGTAAGAGTGAAAAAGGATATACACTCTCACCAGGTGGAAAAAATAAACTCCAGAAATCCAGCAAAGCTGCTGGGGGACTCACTAGGTGAGAGAACCCTAGAAGGAGAATTCTCCCTAACACCCCTCCAATAGAAAATGTCTTCCAGACCAGGAGGAGAGCCTGCCGGCGATAAAAATTCCATCGGCTACTTACTTGAACGACTCAACAGATGCGATTTTACATCTGGAGGGACTGTCATTTGATCCCACTATCCATCTTTTCATTACATTGGATGTAGAGTCCATGTACTCAAATATCCCAGTTGGAGTCTTTACCAATAATGAAGACTTTTCTAGACTCTAGAAGTGACCCCCAAATGGTCCCCAGTGAGTTCCTCATTGAACTTCTGGAAATAGCCTTGACAAAAAACTATATCCGGTTCAAAGAGACATTTTTCCTGCAAATTAAGGGCACCGCCATGGGTGCAGCATTTGCCCCTAATTACACCATCTTATTTATGTTGGCATTTGAAAAGGCCTCCATTCTGAATGATTCTAACCTTTTCTACCAGTCCATAGTGTTTTACAAAAGGTATATAGATGATATCATCATCATCTGGGAAAAAACTAAAGGCGATCATGTTCAGTTGCTGACATGGATTAATACCCTTAATGAACATCTGCGGTTTACCATGTCCTTTGATAATAATTCAATACCTTTTTTGGATCTCTTAGTGAAGGCCAAAAACAGACCTATTGCCGTGGATCTCTATCCTAAAGCCACAGAAAGGAATTCCATACTCCACTTTAACAGTTTTCATCCTCCGTCATTACGGACCAGTATTCCTTATGGCCAGTTCCTGAGGGCCAGGTGCAACTGTACTGATAAGACACAATTTTTCTACACAAGCAGATATTATAGAGGATCGATTGCGGACTAGGGGTTATCCAACTCATCTATTGAGACAGTCACGCAAAAGAGCACACCATCAACCCCGGGATATCCTGTTATATAAAAATTCCAGAGAAAGCACGCCTAACACACGGCTGGTGTGTGCTTTGACATTCAGCACCCACCATCCTGCGATTAAAGAGGCTATTAGCAAGCATTGGCATTTGTTACAGCTAAATGATTCTAATCTGGACCCCCCAATGTATGCTTTTAAAAATGGCAAGAATCTCAAAAACCGGCTAGCCAAGGCGGATAGAGCCCAAGTTAAACAAAGATCTAATACCATTTCAAAATGTTGGGGTATGAACAAAATTTGTGGCCATTTCCCATGTGGCTACTGCTGCCAATGTGAATCTACCTTGGCAGGCAAGACGGTGATGATTAATAATAAACTTTGGCATCTTAAAGATCACACGACTTGTACCTCTAAGAATGTTATATATTCCGTAACCTGCCCCTGCAATAAGACATAAATAGGCAAAACATCCAGGCGGGTAAAACTTAGAATTACCGAACATAAGTCTAACATAAGAACCAAATATTTCTCATCTCCCTTTCCCCCCCATTCTCTCGAAAACAGCCACAGTAGCGATGACCTTAAATGGTGTGTTTTAGAACTGGTTAAAGGTGTAGACATATATTCTACTGCCAATAGACTTTCCACTCGCGAACAATGGTGGATTTATAACACACAGAGTTTCTTAGTTGGACTAAACCTCCAGAAAGAATGGATACTGGGCTCTTGACTTACAAATGCCTGTATGCCTATTTCCCTTTTATTTATAGGTTGAGTTCTTGCCCCGTGTATGGCCATTTTTACCAAACAATCTGTCCAATATAACCTCTAAAGGGACAGGTAGATTCTGCTACTATGTTATAACACAACAAAGACAGAATATCTTTATTCAAATTATTCCTCAAGCTTAGTTCCCTGTAAATAACTAACTGTCCCTACAAAGAGCTCTTTCTATCCCTTAAGTGGATGTTCTTGCCCTAGTAGTGCGCTGGGGTATCGCCTACAAAGGTTAGGGGATAGAAGAGAGCTCGCCCTATCCTCTCTCACTACTTTCCTAATATACTAAAAAAGAGGTGCACACTGATAATGGAAATCAATGTAAATCTTTTTAATGTTGTTGTTTCCATTTGGTGTGGCTTATCGCACTATTTAAAAAGTTAAAGTCATATGGAGAGTAGTTCTTCCATAGACATCTCAATGTCTTATTCTTAGTTCTTTGGACACTGGAAAATAAAATGACTTGATAGTGCTACAGACCCATTTGTACTCTATATGGGTTCTGGGGGTTGGTTCGTCAGACCAAACCACTTCTTGTCTACCGGTTTCAGCAGATATGGACCCGCTCTCCGCTTTCTTCAGGACTTCCCTATAGCTCTTAATTGTACAGGGAAAAAGTTTAGTAAAAAAGACACTCTTGTCAATGGTTGTCTTGTGCTCCTTCATTCAATGTGTGGAGGGCGTCTCAATTCTGATTCTGGGACTGCATACTCTGCAAGTTTCCTCTGCAGAATTTGAGCCATTCCAAGAAAGGCTAGCCAGCGTGTAACACTGTTTTACATCGCTATTGCCTCTGTTCTTAAGCATTGTTATTACCACAGGCTGACTGATACATGCAATTGGCAGTATTCTTTAGCGTCATCTCGTAGAATTAAAATCTACAACTACTCTGGCACAATTTTGAGGCTTTGCGCGCCTTTCACCAGGCGCCTTTTCCTCGTATCTGTCCTTCAACTATGTTCGATATATCTGACATAGTTTGCTTTATATTGCTGAAGGTCAATATTTAATTTGGCGGCTGGCACTTTAATTTTTGATCGTGTGCATTTATTTATGAAGTCTGCTTACTATTGCTGCACACTCATTCAATGGATTTAAGGACCTTCTTTATAACTTCGTTTGACAGTCTAGCGCACTAGCAGCAACATACGCGCTACATCATGCCGCTCTATTTATAACAAGCTGAACAAGATGCACGCCCGTGACCGGATGAGGCGAGGCTCAGAGTTTGAAACGCGTCTTCAGGCGGAGACAGCTTTTATAAACACTGTGGCAGATTGTAAGTAAGTTTTAGACTTTTCAAGATTTCGTGTGCCCTAATTAACCGCGCTGCAGTTGTGAAACAGTCTACGTAAGAGACTTCAGATGGCGCAATACTTATAACTTTAAGATCCGGTGCTGAGAGAATGCACACATTTTATATTTCAAGAAACTAGTACAGATCTATGTCCAAGTAGACTAAATACTTGCTGCAGCACAGCAAGGCGCTTTTTTTCACCTTTAAAATGAGTGTCTACTTCATTCACCTTTGTCAGATGTTTACTCACTTACGACGGCTATTTCTTGAACGTGCTTCTGGTTTGTCTTTCAGCATACAGGACCGCAACTTTAACACAGCACCATGGTACCCATTGACGATAGAACTCTCCACC
Source organism: Ambystoma mexicanum (assembly GCF_040938575.1). NCBI lineage: Eukaryota > Metazoa > Chordata > Amphibia > Caudata > Ambystomatidae > Ambystoma > Ambystoma mexicanum. Next base: position 522,793,525 of record NC_090940.1, read on the forward strand.
AAGATGATGTTTCCACTAAAGTCGGTCCTCTTCGAACCAACCATAAGGGGTTGAACCTGTGCATCCTCTATAGGTAAGTTCTTGACAATTTTAATTCATGGCCAGATTAGGCCAGGTGAGAGAGCCATTACAGTATTTGTGGTTAATTCACTTCACAATTGACAAGAAACATAGGTCCTTGTTTTGTGTCTCCACGGACCTACTAATCTGGGGTCTGCATGGCTTCTGGCTGACACGTTATTGGAAGCAATCATATGACGCTAGTTTCAGCCGTTTTTGGTTGAGAATATGGTCATTATTATTCTCCCTTTACATATTTATGCCCCTCTACACCACTGTGATTGGAGTAAGCTTGACAGTGTAGTCTCTCTTTAGACCCAGCTTTAATGTAGTTATTTGTGTTTTTTCTTTTTTACAGGGTTGACCAATATTGATGCCATTTTCTGTTTGTCCTATATTAATCTTAATGTGTTGTTGTATTTGAATCCACTTTTATTATGTGGTGCTCAACACATAAGGGAGAGCACTGTCCTGATGAAGACTGGTATCAACTTGCGTCCAGTTAGAAGAACCTTCCCGTCGAAACTACCAATGCAATGTAACAAATATTGCTAGGTTGACCTTTTACTCTATAATACATTTGTTGGTCCCTAGGCTAGTGTAGTTGACGTATAGCACTCCCATTTTATTGAACTGTGGACTTCTGTCTAATTTTTACCAATGCAATATCTGACTGTATGGTTCATATGCCTAGTTTGAAATAACTTTTCACAAACACACTTGTGAACACCGGTCTTCCCAATTAGCATGATCCCCTTCACTCGAATTCGGCGGGCTGTCTTCCCAACTGTGTGGGTGGAGTGTAGACCCCTTTGGTAGGTCTACCTACAGGCTTTAGTAGCATCCTGGGCCTATACGCTTCCCATTTCATATTGGGTAGACCGAGTGTGCATTATGGGCTATCACAAATGTAGCACTTTAATTTGTATGTACTGTTTTTATATTGATTAAGACCTGATATGCATTATGGGCCACAATAGATTTAATATGCCTTTTATTTATTTACTTATGAAATAAAACTGTGTATTAAGATTTGGGTCTGATTGAGGTTTTTCTCTGTGCTTGTCATGGAGGACTGTCGAGCAGTAATGTGCTAATATAAGGTTAGTTCCACCTGACAGGATCACTGTTTTATATAATTGCTTCATAATGCCTTCACATATGCAACACCCCTTTGTTTAAAGGCCAGGTCTAGGGAGTGGGGACAGTTTAGGAAATTCACTTCAGGCCATGGGCACCCCTTTGTTTAAATACAATGTTTAAGTAGTGGTGACAATTGGGATTTTCGTTTTAGGATAAGTATGCCTTTTTGATTTAAAGGCAAGATTTGGGAATGGAACAACACTTCTTTATTTTAAAGGCAAGATTTGGGGATGGTGACAATTACAAAGTTTGTTTTTTGTGGTCAGGCCACCACAAATTACTTTATGTAACTATAACATTATTCCCGCTTGGAGAGAGGGTGGAAAGTTTGAACTCTTCCAAGATCGCCCCTGCGTCTATCTATTTGGGAGCTAATTAAATTAATATACAGTCGAATATGCTAAGGGTCTACACCATTTGCATTTGCCCCCACCAACCATGAAGGGAAGATATTAAGGCAAGCAGATCCCTCACACACTTGGTTTCAAATGGATCAATTCTACTCACATGTGACCTCTGCTTTGGGGCAATCTGGGAAGACAGATAGGCTCCTTTTTGGACAGCACAGGGTCTGGTCACTTTTGTCAGAGATCGTCATCAATGTTCACCCCTCATCGGGCTCTCCTTAAGGACCAGGGCCTTGTCAGCTGTTGACTTACTCCAGTTTCTCTTTCCCAGGCAAGGTTTAAGACTTCTTAATGTTAAGGCCTTTACACCCAAGATGTCAGGCAACTGTCTCAGGATACCCCAAGGTGGATTAAGGGAAAGTCCTGGAAGATGTTGGCACCTCTCCCGCAAAGATGCTTTTCAGGTAGCTTTTCTCCTTGTCTGATCTTTGTTTGTCCTTTTTTCATAGAGCAAGTGCTTTTTAATGTATAAGCCACAGCTTCAATTATTACAATTAGAAGGTCCCAGTTTATTGATGCTAACTTTTTAATGGGAGGATAATCCTCTCTTCTGCTCCTCCAGAGCCAATCCCTCCCGGCCCCAATAGGTCCTTGGAGTCACCTGATTGAAGTGAAGTGGGGATGTATACCCCTTCTGCCATTTAAACATTGTTATAGCTGTCAGCATTTTACCCAAAAAGTCCCTATATGGCAACATTTTGTAATTTACCAATAAATGCCATAATACATAGATATTAATATTCCCCTCCTCATGACGGACTTAATGAGATGACTCCCATGTTCGCACGTGATTGCATGCGCAAATGGTGTTTTTTCCACTTTGCACAACAACTATAACAATCTACATTACTAAAATATATATACATTTACATGATTCACTAGGCTAACATCTTCCTGTATCTTGTCTTCAGCACATATTCCGAGAAGCTAAGAATACTTGTTATGAAATTGGGGTCATTACAACAGGTTTGGCATCAGCTTTGAAATGACATATGATTGGACTCAGTGCGACCTTTTGTTGCTGAGAAAATGAACAAATAAGATAGTCCATTTAAACTAATGGAAATGTTCAAACATCCATGCAAATCCCAACTTTTCCTAAATTTCAGTTTCCATTTACTTGAAACCATATGATCCAGGCCTGTACATTAGGCTGTTGGGTTAGGCCTGCAATAAAATGATCAATCACTCTTGTTGTGCCCAAAATCTGAGCTAAGGGATACACCACAGATTGTATCTTATCTTTATGCCATGCCATCCGCCAGTGAAGCCAGGAATGAGTCCACAAAATGTCTTTAATTTGGGATATTTTTCAAAGTTCAGCATTCACTGGATTACAGCCTCTGTTTATACAGCCCACCAATAAATACCTGTCTTGCTCTGGCTACATCATTCTGCTTGGGCTTGAAAGGTTCAAAGCAGTTGTTTATTACCTGTGGAAGCTTGCGCAAAGCCAGGAGTGGGAGAAGTTCATTCTGAATCTCTGTGCTACAGTCAGCCCCACTGTCCATTAGAAATGTCATTTTGGCTAACATAAAGTATTTCTTTTGCTTCGCACACAGCGATATTTTATTAATGTGGCAAACTTTAAGTGTAGGGCTGCTATTAATTTTGATAACTCACAAAAATGCATTTCTATTTAACATGATGCCCGTGTTTGTGCCGAAAAGTGGGCATTAGTCACCTGAAAGGAAAGATATTCACATGGCTTTAAATTTCACCTGCAAGGCCCACTTTGTACTCTTAATTCTCTGAGTGCAGAGCATTTTGATGTTTGGCAGTTCCCATGGCCAAATCCAGCTTTTTGTCTCTCAACCAACAATGCGCCTTTTCAATTGGCAATCTGATTTTACTTTTTAGCATACTCTGTGTTTCAACTGCAGAAAGACACACACTTTCCTTAATACGCTGCTCCTTGTCTCATCTTCAGCAAGACACATATGGTCTATGATACGCTGTTCATTGTGCCATTTCAGCAAGGCACATATTTTCACTCACCAGACCCTTTCGCTGTGTTACAAGAATCTTGCGGCAAGCAGATTTCCATTCTTCAAGAATCGGCCCATTGTGGTTCAATAGAGATCCCCTAATTAGCTGAAATCCTGCCGGGGCGTCTTTGGCAATACATTTGCGATGGAGTGATAGCGATTTCCATAACACCATAGCAAATAAACAAATGAGCCCCAGTTCGAACCGGATGACTTTAAATCCAAAGACTTCAAAAATAGAACCCCAAGAAAAAACATAGCAATTACATTTCTAATTTCGGAAGAAAGACTCTGAAAAGGCAGACATCACTGCTTATGTCAGGGGATTCTTCTAACTGATTCTCAACAATCCTCAGTGCAGGTATATCAGAAAATAAAGGGTTCATATGGTAGATGCACCAAGACAGGACAAATAACATCAACAAGGAATTCATAATCTTGGTGGTAATAAAGATTAAGCAAATTCTCTACCTTGACAGCTGTTTCAGGACTTCTCATAGGCAAAACGGTCCAGAAGAAGGGGACTACAGCCAGTCACTGAGGAAGTCAATAAGTGGAAAATGTAAGACAATTGGGCATAAACCTCCAGACAGTTCAAGCAACATGACAAGCATGTTGCTGCCATATTCATGGAGGAGGGCGCCAAAGGGTTTAGAAGCCCCTGCCCATGCCGGGGACACATACAGGGCAGTGGCCTGGACCATAGAATGATGGGAGATTCTCTTTTATTTTAATTTGTTTATTTTATTTATTTATTTGTATAGCGCACCTAGCCCGGAGGCATCTGGGCACATTTCTTACATATACATATGTTACACAGGTACATACAGGTTATGGAAAATATACAACAGGTCCAGAGAAAGTGCAACAGAGTAGTACAGGCAGTTAGACAGTAAGAGAGGAAAGATACAGATTTCTTGGTCTCTTGTGAGAGGAGCCACATTTTTACATTTTTCCTGAATATGTGGTAGGAGAGTTCTGGCCTTAACGTTAGGGGTAGAGTGTTCCACAATTTTGCTGCTAGACAGGAAAGCTGTTACCTCCTGCCTTCTGTAGCTTTAACCTAGGGATCTTAAGGCAGTGAGACTGTGCAGATCTGGTAGGATGATCTGACATGTTGCGAGAGAAGTTGTTAGTCAGGTATCTAGGCGCTAGTTTTGCGAGGCACTTATGTGTGAGTGTTAGTGTTTAGAAGGCAATCCTTTGATTGATAGATAACCAGCGCAGGTTATTGTTTTGCAATACTTGCAACTTTCTAAAGTTCCGTTGGCTAGTTCCCAAATAAAGTGCATTGCAGTAGTCTAATTTTGATAAGACTAGTGCTCTGGCTATGGAGATACAGTTAGTTGTAGATAGGATTGGGGTACAAGCATTAATGAGCTTGCAAGTGTAGGCCGTTGAGGAAGCTGTCGCATTCGTTTGTCTTGTTAAAGATAGCGCAGAGTTAATGTTGATGCCTAGTGTTTTCACCTCCTTTATGATGTTACCGTCTATTTCAAAGGATTTGAACAATCCTTCTAATCTATTGAGTTTAGTTTGAGATCTTAGGAGTAGTAACTCAATCTTGTCGTTCAGACATAGTCCGTGCTTGGCCATCCAGGCTTGTATGGTAAGGTAAATGTCATTCAGTACTTTGACGTCTGTTTGGCAGAAAAAAGAGCAAAGGTAAAGAAGGATGGGGAGAGAGTAAAGTCGGAACGTGCCAGACTAAGATATGATAATCTCCTTGAACAAAAACATTCTTGTTAGACATTTGGAGGAGTTCTCAAAGGCTCACTGTAAAGAAGTTAAGGGCCGGCTGATCTTGGAAACTGCTTTTTATGTTGTCATACCCTGCAGAGGGAGGTCTTCGTTTTCTAGCGATGCTTGTTATTTTGAACAGTTCTGCATCTTTCGCCTGGGTTGACCTTGGGCCTCATTATAGGTTTGCCGGTCCGGTAACAACAGTACTGGTAAGCTACTGGTACCATTGTTACCGGACCGGCAAACTAAGAGTTCTGTTTGCGGATGCCTTCCCGCCCACCAGGTCTGACTTGGTGGGTAAACAGGCATGCGCGAGCAGAGCATGTCGGATGCACCAGCACCATTCACAAATGGTGCCGGTGAATCCGAGCTCCGCATTCCCCATTTCCAGCGCCCGCGAATGGGCAATTACCAGGTCCGGCAAGGCCGTAATTGCCCATTCGCGAGCACTGGAAAAAATGCTCCCCATTCCCATTTGAGCCCCACTGCGCCGGGAAAAAAAATGATACCGGCGGCAGCCGCGCTGGTTTTGCCTGCACGGCTTACGCCAGTATAGTAATGAGACCCATTATCTTTCGAAATGTGGTTTACTGACCTGTATGCTAAGGTAATTGACTGCTGGGAATGGGTTAGTGTTGTTGAGTCTAATGAGGGCCACAGTTGCAAGACTGGGTCTACTATGCTGGAGGAAAGAATAGGGGCTACTTAGATGTTTGATTAAGGTTGAGGAGAGGAAGTAACGTTCTCCTGTGACAAGCCAGAAGAAGGACTCGCACCAGAGGACATGGTTTCCAAGTAACTTTCTTAAACTTAAAAGAAAACAAAATACCTCAATAACCCTAGTGCTAAAGGTGAATTCCCTTCCTATCAAAACTAAACTAAGCTAACATGCTTGTCAATAGTCAAAAGAAAAATAGTCCTCAGTCCAAACCTACCCACTAAACTGGCCCTAACACGAAAAGTGTAAAAGAAAATTAGCTAGAGTACTCTATTATCAGGGTTGTTCGCAACAATCTATCTCACGCATTGCCGGAGTTTTTCCTGAATCTGAATCCACTGGTTATCCGCAATTAACAGTTCCCCTTATTCAACAGTTCTTGGCAGTCTATCAAAATTCTTCAAGTTTGCCAAGTTCAACTATGAAAAGTCATAAGTTCCTGCAAACACAAACCTTCCAAAGTTCTGTAGATGGAGGGATATTTTCCTGATCCTTCTACAGCACTTGGGTGGGTCTCTCCCCACTTGGTTCTAGTGTTGGGTGCCTCCGTGCTCCCCTAATATTTGCTCTTCTCTTTGTTTACTAAGCCCCTTTGGTTTGTTTGGGCTCCTGTGTCCCAACTGCTCATATAACACTCTGGGGTATTCAAAGCTCCTCTTCACACTTGTGGGTTCCTGTGACTCTTATAGAAGTTGATATTACTGAGGTTTCTCTGCCTGTCATAACGCTTCTCTTTCTCTCCTGTTCTCTCCCTCTCTGGGCCTATTTGACACTTCTATGAGGTTAGGGGAAACCCTTCCTTCTTACGCACTTGCCCTTTCCTCTCTCTGACTCCCTCCGAACTAGGCAACCTGTGTACCTTCCGTGTTACAGGTTTTTAAAATTATTTTTATTTGTGATTTTGGTTGTGCATTGCCCAACTGTACACAATAAAAGAGAAAATCAAAATACATTTTCATTAAAAAAAGGAAAAGGAAAACATACAACATAAAAATTAAGAAGAGTAAATACAATATAAAAATACAATATATCATTGTCATTGTAGTACATAAATTAAAAGAAATATCCTAGCATTAGTATCGCAACTTAATCAACCCAGCTGCTTTTAATAACTCAATAACAGCAATAGTCACATATGTGTTATTGCCACTCAAAGTGCTTTCAAAGAAATGTAGAGGATTAAGTATTGCATAGTTGTGAACAAATCAGCCCAACCATATAGATCTTTCTCTTGTTAAAGCGGGGCAATCTAAAAGAATATGTTCCCTAGTCTGAATCACTGAAACATGCTCACACAAGGGGCCTCCTCTTATGATATCATCACTCGTTGTCCTTAAATGACAGATTTCCCCTGTTGGAAGGATGATGAGTCTGTAACGAAGGAACTGCACAGCCCAATATCCATTAGGACATAGGACATTTCTTTAAGTTTCTGGCGATCATTCTAAGAGGTTTATACAAAGAAGAAAGACTAATATATAATCTGATTCCCTTTATTTTTCCAAGTGTATTTATCCAGCAACGCCTAATCAAGATCTCTTTTATCCGGTCGGGCTGTTCAATTAGATCTTGAATAGACAAGTAGTGCACATATGTGGGGGTCCATGGCAGATCCATCGGGTGGCCTAGAGGATGGTGCAGTTATGGTGGAGGTACATGGACATGCTAGGCGTAATATCAGGTGGGGCAAGCCTAATGGTGAGAAAACCCTGCCGATGGCTTATAGGGACATCTTTCCAGATTTGGATAAGGTAGCTTTGGTCGATCCCATCGATGTGCCTGTTTTAGTATCCCTGCACGAGAGCATAATGGTTAAGGTCGGGTCCTAGTTTTCAAAACCCTTGAAAGTAATTAGCGCAGTAACTGAGTCCTCACGCCCATGGTATGATAAAGAGTGCAGGCAGACAAAGGGAAGATTAATTACTTAGGCCAGATCTACAGTACTGCCCAAGACTCAAGGATTAAAACTGGCTAAAGGTGCATGCCAGAGGCTTTTGAGGGCCAATAAGAGGGTATGACATGAGGACAAGTGGACCACCATGCTCAATGCAATTGGTAGGAGTGACTCAAAGGGCTTTTGGAGCCTTATGGGGACAGGGCCTAGAGCTGCAGCCAGCATGCAACAGGGATGCATAGCAGAACAAACTTGGGTGGACTACTACAGTAGCCTTTGAGGTAGTGGTAATGCTGTGATTCCAGCAGAGTGCACGAAAACAAGAACCGGAGGTGGGCTTGTCACCCCACTGGTGGTATCAGGTGCAGAGGTAAAAAAAGCACCCAAGGACTGACAGGTCCCAGTGGATTTTTATTTGTCCGAGCAAGTGGTGTGAGTCCCATATCTGACAAAACTCTTCAATGCATGCTTGAGCCAAAACATGGTACCCAGGTCACGGACCTGTGCAGAATTAGTGCTGATGCACAAGAAAGGTTCGAGGGATCAGCCCTCGAATTATTGACCTATGTTGCTGCTAGATGCGAGGGGAAGATTCACTTGGAGGCCTGGGTTACAAGTAATTTGATGATTGACCATAGACAGGCAGGGTTTTGTGAAGGGTTGAGCACCATAGATTAGAGCCTTCGGTTGTGGTTGATTATTGATAAATATGCAGTCCTCAGAAAGGTCAAAGTGTATGCTGTTTTTGTGGACCTGAGAACGGCATTCAATACCATACCAAGCCACCTCCCCTGGGAGGTCCTCATGGCTTTGGGTGTCTCTCCTGCCTTACTACATGCAATACAGAGCTTGTACACTCCTAACACAGCTGTAGTTCGGTGGGGAGTGGACGGCAGGAGCTCTGTTAGCCAAAGAACTGTTGGCTGTCCAGACGGACGCGTCGATGCTGGCGGGAGAAATGATGCCGGTCCTGCTGTTTGCGGAAGATGCTGTGTTGCTGTCTTTGACACTAGCAGGCGCTGCAAGCAGCTGGGCATTTTCACTGCCTTCTGTAGGAAAAATTGATTATCTCTTAACGTCACAAAACTAAATCCATGATCTTTCAAAGAGGCGCCAGGCAAAGCCAAGAGGCATTTAGTTTGGTGTTGGATGAGCGCGTGATTGAGCAGTTATCACATTATGACTATTTGGGAGTCAGACTAATGACAGTCTGTGGGTGGATGAAGCAGCTTGAAAGGGCTAGGGTTACCCTGGGTCATCATAGTGGGGTCCTGGCACAATATACTGCCGAACACAGCAATGGGGCAGTGTGCGTTGCATTGGAAGCCTATAAAGCTCAGGCTAGACAGGCAGCCATGTATGGAGCGGAGCTATGAGGGCAGGTAAACATCCTTTCATTGTCAGCGGTAGAAAATACATTTCTGAAAAATGTTCTGGGGAAGCCCGCTAGCACGCAGACAGTGACAATGTTAATAGAGACCGACATGCAGGGTATAGCACCCATTTGTGAGATCCGCCCAGTTTTATACTGTGTGTGCCTAAGGTCAAATGGAAAACTTGTTAAATACAGAGATGCTCTAATGTATGTTTTGGCAGAACAGGGGGTACATCACTGAAGTGGGCTGTGCATGTTAGGAATTGCTTAAGGGAATTGGATCTTGGCTCATATTGGGGCAACCCAATTGGAATTACCTCACAATCGAAGGGCATTGTTAAAGAAGCAGCCCTTGCAAAAGCACAGCGAGATGTTCTCGAGAAAACTGTTGGCTCAGTGGCTTTCGCACGATACATTAGTTTTAAAACTAAGGCAAGCTGTGAGAAGCACTTGGACTATGTGATGCCAAAACACAAAAGAAAACGGTATATAAATTTGTTGCCTAGGTATTTTACCAACAGCCTCACTGAAACATAGCTGGCAGAACGCTGTATGGCCAATGTGCCCCCTGTGCAACAGCGCGACAGAGGATTTAAAACATTTTTTATTGCTATGCCCAGTTTCACTGTCACAGAGGACGCGTTTTCTTAGACCTCTTTTACGCAACCGTGGTTGCGGAACAATAGAAGAAGCCATGAAGACGTGTTTAAATTCAACGGATACCCCTGCTGTATTTGCTACCTGTACATTTCTCAGATGGGCATGGTGTTTACATTTAAAAATGTGACTGGAGATCCCTTGCAAACTGATTGGTTTTATTCTCAATTTTGTATCATGATGTAATTTTATGTGTTGTCTCTTAGTGATGCTAGCTTTCATGACAATTTTGTCAAAATAAAGCTAGTTGAACTGAAAATGAATAGACAATTCAGCTACATCTAGTACCCCATCAGCCCTTTTCTGCAAATTAACCATTGCAGGTGATATTGCCTTCAACAGTACTTCAGCTAGGTCCTTGTAAAGAGAATCCTTCAGTGGAACCAACAACTTTCTGTGGAGGGAGAGTATTCAGAGATCTACCAGAAAGCTCAATGATGTCAGCCCTAGCTCAAACTGAGCACACCTATCGACACACATTTTGGCAATCCCAAAGCCCTCTGTCAGACGTGTGATGACACCCTATCATACAGAAGACTTCTGAAGGCATGACGAATCTCTATACCATGCAATAGGCAGGGTACTACCTTCATCCTGTAATAAGCTATAATTGGAGAGATAGTAAACCTGCAATACCGGGCACTGATCTTTTTCAGCTCAGTGCCTCCTGGTAAGCGTGATTTTGTGTGGCCTTTGCTTCTCAGGCCCTGCAGGTCTTTGTCAGGTTGGCGGTATCTCCCTTTGCCCGCTCCGCGCCAGTCCGCGCTCATTTGCATTTGCAAGGGTGACCGTAAACACCTAAAATCCCTTACAGCAAAATACACACACAAGAGGATAAAAACTAATATGAAAAACTGGCTCCATGAACAGAAGAATCTAACCAAGATATGTCTGCACACATTAACTAAATAATGTTCCCTCCCCACCCATGACTCCTAAACTTGACTACCACATTTTCACCTTATAGCTCTAACGTCTGCCCCAGAACACATTAAGATACTACCGGACAACTGTGAAGCGTCCTCTCTTGGCTCAGAGAAGGATAGTTGTTTTATGTTTGTAGTAATATGAATAACGTTCACGCGCCAGAATTTCTGTCACTCATTGTGCCTTACTAAGAGCGTCACTCACAATATATAATCGAACTACCAGCTCAAATATCAGATACTGACTGTAAGTAAGCAGGCTACTCGGATGTGTAACCTTATCCCATACTTCCTCTTCTTTGTACATATTTCACACAAGTGCTTTGAAGCAGCCCCCTTCTAAGTTAGCGCATTATAACACTAAAATATTAATTTGCCCTTTAAGAATGTTGAGAAGACGAATGTGATGCTCAGCATCTCCTACTTTAGCATTGCTATCATTACCCTATAAGTGGAGAGCAACATTGCAATATCATTTACTTTGCCTGCTAGGGATAATGGGTATGGACTATGCCTGGAATTACTCGTCCATAGTATCAGGAGACTGGGTAGTCAGACAGGAGAATGCTTTTCACACAATCTGTATCGTTTCCAAGTGTTCAGAGTTCCCTTGGGCATAGATCTTCACACATTATATGGTAACTCGGTGCTATACAAAAACGGTTTCAATGAGCACTTGTGTAATCCTACACAATGATATAAGGGTGAGGTATGTTGCAAACAATCTTGTATGCACTGCAAAAGAATATGGTGTCCAGTCAGTATTTCGAAAACTTTGTTTCTACATACAAAAGTTCCGAATACAAAGTTTCGAAAGAAAAAGTTTCGAATGCATTTTTTTTCATGTTTCAGGTTTTATTTTAGTTTTGTATAGAAAAAAAGTTTGTTTTAAAAAGAAAATGGGGGGGGGTTGAGGGCGGGAACCCCCATTAAAAAAACATTTTTTAAAAGAAAAATGCATTTAAGACTTTTTTTCCGATGCTTTTGTGTCGGAACTTTTGTGTGTAGAAACTTTCACTGTCGAAACTATCACTATGAACCAAGAATACATGCAGAGTTATGACATTCTTAAAAATTCACATATGTTGAGGCATTAAATATGCCTTGCTTGCAAAGTATTGTGCACATTTCCCAGTGGGTGTTTACTGCTACAATCCCTCACTTTTTACAGTGCTCTCTCAACTATTATTGGAGGCTAGTTCAGGGGCCGGGGAAGGGTATGGGTGGAACAGCACAGGTCATCACTCATTGCGTGTGATGAACAAAGCAGCACATTTCAAAAACCAAGGCAGACGTTTTGGCAGCACACTGAAGGAAATGTGTTTGTTTGCTAAAGAATAGGAAATTCTAGTACCCTTCTAGATGGTTCTATGTGATATTTCCACATTTGAAAGACCGAACACAAAAAAACATTTTTTTTGGCCCTTTTTGTGTTGATTGATTTATTTATTTATATAGCGCTTTACACCAAGGCGTGGCTTTAAAATACTGAAATATTACATACTGCCCCTGCAAGTTGATCCTCCCTTCCCCACCCCACCCTAACCTGCCGGTTGTCTTGTTAATCAGTGGATTTAACCCCACAAATACCCCAATTCAACTCCCACCACCCCCTTCTCAGCATAACACACTTACTCCCCACACATACGTACACACACACATACACACATGCACACACACACACTCACGTGACACTCCTGCAACGGCTTCTCTGGGTCTCGCCATGCATGTCAGCCCCTGAGTGCACTTGTGTGCAGCAGGAGCGTGATAGTTCGATTTAGAAAGACTGCTCTGTGCGGTCACAGAGCAGTCTTTCTAAATCGATCTGTTTTTTTTCAGTAAAGTGAAAATAATGTTTTCACTTAACACCGTCTAGACAACAGCACCTTCTTTTTCTTTCCATGCTTAGCTGCCGAGGGCTTGTCAATATAACCACGTGTTCTGTGTGTATCGTCTCCAGCATCTTCCTGCATCTTATTTAACTGTTAACATAGAATTACAGAAGAGGGATCCATAGTTACAGAAGAAGGCACTCAATCAGTTGTATCTCTGATAAATGGATGCTATCAATCTAAAAGGCATATATGTGTGATTTTCTTCAACAGGGCTCTATAATAACCTCAGTAAGGCTCTTGATTAAATTGGATCTAGGCTGTGGTGTGGAAGGGTGGGCCAAACAAATGACTTTATTATGTGCCCTGTAATTTCACTCCCTGTGTCAGGGGTAGAAGCATGGCTCTAATCAGATGTTGCTCCCTACGTGGAATCAAATGATTTTTGAGGGAGTAAATAAGTAATTGGCTTTGCCAATAGGGAAACTTTCTGTGTATTAAAAGATGTTCTTTCCCCTTAAAATTCCTCTTGAGATGGGGCATTAATATTATTATAGTTACTTGTGATCACTAATTCAATAAAATATCAGTGGAGCTTTGTGGGCTAAAGCAATGATATGTGCAGTATCTTGGGTGGCAGGGGTTACCAAATAGTAAGCAGGAACCACTCCAAAGATAGATATGTACAAAAGGTAAGCTTGCTTTATTGTTCAAGTTACAGGGAGGAAGGTGAGTATGGAGAGCAGGTAACAAGCTTCTACTCCCTCTGGCTCTCTGTCTCTTTCTGTCATGCACGCGTCCTCACCCTTACTAACCTCCTCTTGTAGGCTGTCTGTATCCCGGTCCCGGCCCCTCCATGCCAAGCACACTGCATTCCCCTATGGGCCTCATGCTGCTCACCTGCAGCACCGGATATATGGGAGGGTACGCCTAGGTTCCCGGATAGGAGCCCGCCCGTGGCAACTTCCATGGCGCTTATATGCGCGAGGAGCGGTCTAGCGGGGGCCCTTTGCAGCAAGATTCATCAGGAGCGCCAGCCCAGGCAAAGGAACAACCGACGTACCGCCGCAGAAAGCTGCACGTCCGCGTTCGCTTCCATGACAACGAACCATGCTGCCATCATGTGACGCACAGTCCATGATCACGTGACCGCAGCAACAGGCATTTAAACGCCGGCTTCTGTGCATTCAGTGCTTCTCAGCTGAATTCACAGAATTTGGTGTCCTACTTCGTTGGACCTCGCTTTCTCTTTGCCTTGACCACGGACTTTGTTTTCCTTGGATTGCTTTGCTTCTTCCTTCTGGCTACGTTGCATGCGGACTGACCTTTTTTGGCTTTTGATCACGGACTTCCTTCCTGGATTGATACCGCCTAGCCCTTCTCTGCTTATCTGAATCCGTTCTTCTTTACCCACGACCACGGACTGTTTCACGGATTGTGCATTGGATTCTCATTGGTTTTCTGGACTGCTATTTGAAACCACGAGACCCAGGAAGACCGGTCTTCCGGATTGCTACTACCCCTACTCAGGTGCTGCGGGTGAGCTGACTGGGCTCTTCACGACCACCTCCCTTTGTTATCCATCCACCCAGGCTCACCCACTAAACAGGAACTATAGTGAGGACCCCCAGTCCATCACTTTCATTACTCTGACCAAGCTTCCATCCTCCGGTAGGTGCATTGTAGTATCCCAGATTCTGGTAGTGAGACTTAGATTGACCAGTTGCTTAACCTGCTCCTTTTCCTTTCAGGAGCCATCTGGAGGACCTGGTGTTCCTGTTCTCATCACCTTTGGCCCTAATCCTCGAACAGCCTCTCTGACAGACTGAGAAGCCTCTAGCCTGGAGTATGGATCCCTCTGCCACGGACCCAGTGGATGCTCTAGTCCAAGCCATTTCTGTACTACGAGCGGACATGGCGGCCGCCACGGCAGCTATCCATCAACGCTTACACACAATACAGAGTGAGCGCCATGCACTACTGGCAGGCCCTAAGTTTGATCCACAACCACAACCCAGTGCTTCTCAGGCAAGTCCTCCAGCCCCAGCACAGGTTTATGTTCTCACTCCATTTCCACTGGCTGCTCCTGAGAAGTTTCAGGGAGACCCTGCAAGTTCCGTACATTCCTAAACCAGTGCAAATTACACTTCCTGTGCAGACCACAAGCATTCCCGGATGCTACCACTAAGGCAGCCTTTACCTTATCATATCTGGGTGGCATCGCTGCCACCTGGGCCAACCCATTGCTTGAAAACAACAGCCCCGCGCTGTATGATTTTGATCTTCTGGTGGCTGAGATGACCAAGGACTATGACATTCGGCACAAGGCACAATCCCGGGACCTTGAGCTCATCAACTTATCCCAGGGCAAAACGTCACTCCTTGAATATATCACACGATACAACCAGTTGGCTGTTGAAACGGCTTGGCCAGAAGATAAGAAGGCCGTGGTATTTTACAAAGGTCTGAGTGACGCCATGAAAAATGCTCTTGCTGTGGTCCCTTCTCTACCCGTCCAATACCACAAGCTTGTAGATCTGACCTTACAGGTTGATGCCCGACGCTCTGAACGTAAGGCAGAAACCTGTTTTGCCCCTACCTGATCCCTTTCTGTACACGAATCACCAGGAGAGCCCATGCAAATTGGCAGGATACGTAGTCCAATCACGGCCATAGAAAGGGAGCGAAGGAGAACTGCCAACACTTGTTTCTATTGCGGCCTTAACAGACACTACGTTAAAGAATGTCCTTGTCATCCCAAGCTCAAAACACAGGGTTTTCCGAAGGCCCGTCCCTAGACCCGGGAGCACAGACGGGCCCGGTTCCGACCCCTTTCGTCTATGGAGCCACGAAACCCATTGCAATTCAGGCCACCCTGTTCCTTGCTCCTGATATCAAACACCTGGTCCACCCTGTTATTGACTCTGGAGCGAATGTCAATTACTTAGACATCGCCTTAGCCACCACCCTCAATTTGCCATTACTTAACAAAAACAGACCAGAGCCAGTACAAGCGGTAGACGGTACTTCCCTCATCTCAGGCCCCATCAGACAACAAACGGCTTCATTGTCCCTAGTGATCCAAGAGACACATACGGAATCTATTACCTTCGACTTAATAACCACACCTCAATACGGTCTCATCCTTGGAATACCATGGTTACGTACCCATAACCCAGTTATTGACTGGACTTCAGGCTGTTTGTTCTTCGAGTCTGCCCACTGTCAATCCTCCTGTCTCACATACCCTGACGGTACTAATACACCATCCCAAATACTTGGAGCCATGGCACAGCTCGCGCTCACTGATTCATCACCTATGGATGTCGATCTGCCTCGGCATGTAGTTGGAACCATTGCAACAGGGATACCAGCAGAATACTTAGATTTCCAAGAGTTGTTTGATAAGGTTTGTGCAGAGACCCTCCCACCTCATAGGGCCTATGATTGCCTGATAGATCTCTTACCCGACACAATTATACCTTCAGGGCGGATTTGTTCTTTATCCCCCACAGAGGATCTGGCTCTTAAGGAGTAGATACACCCAGCCTTACGCCTTGGTCACATCAGGCCTTCTGCGTCACCTGCAGCTAGCCCTATCTTTTTTGTCCCGAAACGGGAGGGGGATCTACGTCCATGTATCGACTACAGGCAACTGAACGCCTTAACGATTAAGGACCGTTATCCAATACCATTTATAGGCCCTTTGATAGACCGATTGACCCATGCCTCCGTGCACACCAAGTTGGATCACAGAGGTGCCTACAACCTGATCCGGGTGCGCGAGGGGGATGAATGGAAGACGGTTTTTTGTACCAGGTAGGCGTTACACAAATACCTAGTTATGCCGTTCGGCCTATGTAACGCCCCTGCCACGTACCAAAGGTTTATGCATGACATGTTCAGCGATATCCTGGACCTGTTTGTTGTCGTCTATTTGGACGACATATTGGTTTACTCCCCATCCATGCAAGAACATGTGAGTCATGTTCGAGAAGTACTTACTCGACTTCGTAACCATGACCTGTTTGCGAAGCTTGAGAAATGTCTGTTTCATGTTGATGAGGTTGACTTCTTGGGCTTTCATATAACTCCAGGGGGTTTAGCCAGGAACACCTCTAAAATCCAGGCAGTCTTGGATTGGCCGGTTCCTACCACATTAAAAGCACTTCAGTCCTTTCTTGGTTTTGCCAATTTTTATAGGTGCTTCATTTCAGGTTTTTCCAATATCACGCCTCCACTCACCTCTCTCACCGTCCGTGGGTTCCTTTAGTCTGACGTCGCTACAACAGGAGGCGTTTCAGACTCTGAAAGCTACGTTCACGTCAGCCCCTATCCTTCAACATCCCAACCCAGAAGCACCCTTCATAGTGGAAGCTTACGCTTCCTCATTTGCGATGGGAGCAGTCCTTTCTCAAACCTGCACGACTACAGGCCGATTACACCCTGTGGCCTATCATTCGCACAAGTTCACAACCGCGGAAACACACTACAAGATCACGAGAAGGAGTTATTAGCAATAAAGGAGGCTTTCCAGGTGTGGAGACAGCATCTCCTGGGAGCCTCCCACCAAATCACTGTGTATTCCGACCACCGGAACCTACAAGATCTGGCATCTATGAAATGTACTAATAGCAGACAGGTCCGTTGGCACTTGTTCTTCTCTGCCTATGATTTCATCATCAAGCATAGACCCGGCAGCATGCATGGCAAAGCTGATGCCTTGTCGGGTTCCCCGGGGTGTGTTTCCTTTCCGATTTACCCTGACACGTTACTAGATAAAAAAACATGTTGTTTGCCTCTGTACACCCCCACCTGATATGCTGTCTTCCATCCGCAGTTGGGTGTCTCATCACCCAGAACGGCTGACTGAATGGGGTTTACTGGTACACGACGGTCTGCCCTTCTTTCAAGAGAAGCTGTACCTTCCTACTCCCGATATGCGTAATCAGGCCTTAGAATGGTCCCATGATGCCCCCATCCATGCACACCCTGGGCAGAAACGCACTTTGGCTCTACTACAACACTGGTGTTGGTGGCCCTCGATGTATAGGGATGTAAAAGCATACGTTAACACTTGCTCTGTCTGTGCACAATGCAAAAACACAAAGGGCCGTCCTCTGGGCTTGCTTCACCCATTACCTGTACCACCCAGGCCATGGCACACACTCACGATGGACTTTATCCCGGACCTACCTAGAGCAAAAGGTTTTGACATCGTATGGGTAGTGGTTGACTCCTTCACTAAATTGGTGTGTTTTGTGCCTTGTTCGGGCATTCCCACAGCCCCCCAACTAACAGGCATGTTTTTCCAGGAGGTTTTCTGTTTTTTTGGGTTACCCTCTGTTGTCATTTCCGACCGGGGCTCACAGTTCAAATCCAAGTTCTGGCGGTCCTTAACCCGTTTACTCGGAATCAATGCCCGGTTCTCTTCCGCATATCATCCGGAAACAGACGGCAAACTGAACGGGTAAACCATGTTATGGAACAATATTTGCGTTGCCTCTCCCTACAGAACCAACACTCCTGGTACCAGGCACTGCATCTTGCAGAATTCACCCACAACAATGACTCTCATTCCTCCACAGGCAGCTCTCCACTCTATGCCCTATATGGCCAACATCCACGCACCCTTCCCTTCCCTGTTCCAACAGTCTCACATACCCCTGCCGCTTCTGCTTGCATTAGGGACCTGGCCTTGATACACTCACAGATTCACAAACACCTGCAGGAGGCTCAGGAAGTAAAGAGGAGCGCTGCTAACAAAAGGCGCGCTTCAGCCCCCGAGTATGCAATTGGAGACAAGGTCTGGTTATCCACCAGACATTTGCATCTGCCT
Organism: Ambystoma mexicanum; assembly: GCF_040938575.1. Lineage (NCBI taxonomy): Eukaryota > Metazoa > Chordata > Amphibia > Caudata > Ambystomatidae > Ambystoma > Ambystoma mexicanum. Next base: position 522,812,107 of record NC_090940.1, read on the forward strand.
GGTTGTCGTAAGCTGCTTCCAAGATTTGTGGGTCCTTACCAAGTTCTCAAGGTTATAAACCCAGTAGCATACTGGCTTTCCCTTCCTACTTCCTGGCGGGTTTATCCCGTCTTCCACACCTCCCTACTCAAGCCTTTTCTCAATGCCACGAGACTGCTATTACCGTGTACTCCGGTGGTGCGAGGTGATTTCGAGGAGTACAAGGTCAGTGCCATCTTGGGGTCTCGTGTCATCGGAGGTCGCTTACATTACCTCATTGACTGGTTAGGGTATGGTCCCGAGGAGAGGTCCTGGGAGCACGCTTCTGCTGTTCATGCTCCCCTCTTTGTCTCGCATTTCCATCGGGATAATCCATCTAGCCCACGGGGTCGTGGGCCCTTGGGGGGGATCCAGTCATGCACACGGCCTCACCCTCACTAACCCCTTCTTGTAGGCTCTCTGTATCCCGGTCCCGGCCCCTCCATGGCAAGCACACCGCATTCCCCTATGGGCGTCATGCCGCTCACCTGCAGCACCAGAGATATGGGAGGGTACGCCTAGGTTCCCGGATAGGAGCCCGCCCGTGGCAACTTCCATGGCGCTTGTATGCGCGAGGGGCGGTCCAGGGGGCCCATTGTGGCAAGATTCATCAGGAGCGCCAGCCCAGGCAAAGGAACAACTGATGTACCGCTGCGGAACGCTGCGCATCCACTTTCGCTTCCATGACAATGAACCATGCTGCCATCACGTGACGCACGGCCCATGATCACGTGACCGCAGCAACAGGCATTTAAACGCCGGCTTCTATGCATTCAGTGCTTCTCAGCTGTATTCACAGTGTTTGGCGTTCTACTTCATTGGACCTCGCTTTCTCTTTGCCTTGACCACGGACTTCATTTTTCTTGGATTGCTTTGCTTCTTCCTTCTGGCTACGTTACATTCGGACTGACCTTTTTTGGCTTTTGATCATGGACTTCCTTCCTGGATTGATACCGCCTAGCCCTTCTCTGCTTATCTGAATCTGTTCTTCTTTACCCACGACCACGGACTGTTTAACGGATTGTGCATTGGATTCCCATTGGTTTTCTGGACTGCTATTTGAAACCACGAGTCCCAGTAAGACCGGTCTTCCGGATTGCTACTACACCTACTCAGGTGCTGCGGGTGAGCTGACTGGGCTCTTCACGACCACCTCCCTTTGTTATCCATCCACCCAGGCTCACCCATTGAACAGGAACTATAGTGAGGACCCCCAGTCCATCACTTTCATTACTCTGACCAAGCTTCCATCCTCCGGTAGGTGCATTGTGGTATCTCAGATTCTGGTAGTGAAACTTAGATTGACCAGTTGCTTAACCTGCTCCTTTTCCTTTCAGCAGCCATCTGGAGGACCTGGTGTTCCGGTTCTCATCACCTGTGGCCCTAATCCGCGAACAGCGAGTATCTTGTATCTCGCTGTTGGTTGCTTAGGGACAGAGGTATTCATACTCCACGCTACTCTCAAGTCCTGACACTTTCCCCACCAACCGTCATCCCTGGAACTTAGGTGCCACCTAGGTTCTAGAGCCCTCCCCACACTCCAACCCCCACTCCACTTACACACAAACACACGCACAGCTCCTCGTGCCAGACACTAGGCCACTACAATATGTTCATTATTTCTCGTTTTTGTTAGGCACATTTGTTTAGGGAGTAAACATGGATGGTACATATGTCCCTTAGCTGTAAGGCTGGTGTTTTCAAAACCCACAAAACAACATAATGTGGATATTAAGCAGAGGCACAGGAATATTTGATCATCATATTCTGCGGTGCAGTTATTTTGATGCAATTATCATCCTTACACATTATTGGAAGCATGTTCTCCTGGCCCTTGAATGACTTCATTAAAGTGGCACTTGAACTCCAATCGGCATGACACATTGCTTTTAACTGCCATTAATTCATCGGCAAATGTGGTAATCTTTCTGAATTTCCAGCCACATCAGTTATGACACAAGATATTTGTGTTTTGGAATACACGTGACATGAGTGATTTTCCAGTGGCATAAAACATACATTTTTCTCTGCATAGAAGTATGTTTGCAAGGTACTTTGGCAGATGTTAAAATCTTGGACTGGTTGATGAGTTTTCTGTATAATCACATATGACATATTTTGTTTAAGCCTATGTATTTGGAAAAAGTGTTTTAAGATTAATAAAGAATTGCAGTGGCTGGGAAGAAGACATTCTTTTCCAAACTCTCTGCTGCGATGATAGTTCACTAAATAGGTATGCTCACAAAGTGCTTACCTCATTAGTCAGTTGCGCACATAGAAAATAATTTGCGCACAAAAGCCAACTAGTTCCGCACATAGAAGAAAATAATTAGAGGGAACATTAATCCCTGCACCACAACATCTGGCACAAGTGGTGGGTGGAGTGCCTCCTGACAATCTTGACCTGCACACATTGCTTCAGTGCTGCTCGCTTTATCAAGTACAGGGCATGGTCTGGCTTTGCCTCCTGCTCTCCCTTCTCGTTCTTGGGCATGCTCTGGCGGTGCCACCCAACGGACACACCCTAGGTTCCTGTCTCCCATAAAAATCTGTTGGTGAGGACCACAAGTACTCTGCTAGGATACAGAGGCAGGGTAGGCCTTGCCCACAAACACACAAATGTGACAACAACTTAAAAAAAAAATAATTTTGGACAATTATTATTGTTTACGCAGTGGCCAGCAGCCCAAGGATGTGTGCTCCTGCGGTCTCCACTCCCTGGTACCTCACCCTACTAGAATCTGGTCCAAAATGTGCTGGCTACCTAACCCAAGCATGGACATTCTAGATAAGGACGAGGAGATATCCTTCTCACCCATCAAGTGGCTTGCCAGCAACACTTGGTACAGGGTGAACCTGATTTTAAAGTTTTTGTGACCCAGCCTCTATAAGCCCGTGATTTGACCTCTGGGTTGAAATCCTGGAGATGTACTTTGCTGCGGCACACAAAGAGGACGATGATGCAAAGAAGTCCATGCTGCTATTTTAAGCTAGAGATGAGGACCGCCAGATTTTCAAAATGCTACAAATGGAGGATTGTGGACTGGGCCGTCCTTACAAACTGAACACAAGACTAGCAAGCCACATGGAAGACATGTTAAAATCACTCCACATGGAAGAAGCTCATGCAATCTCTTCCAAACCTGCCACACAACCGCATGCCAGAAATAGCAGATGCTCACAATCTTCTGAATTAGACAACCAGAGGACTGACTCAAGACGTGCAAGGCCTCTGGGGATCACTGCCCTCACACAAACCTGTCCTGTGTGAAGGGATCATGAAGCAAGACACAGACAACAGACTTAAGGTTCAAACAAAAGATATGTATTAACCTTAATGTCAGGATGGTAGAAGGCCTAACCTGCCCTATGCTAAGGTGGGATTTCCCTACCTGAACAAAACAAAGCAAAGTCTGAGTCCAAGAGTTCAACGTAAAGGTAAGTCTGTGTCCAAAACCTATTCTTGACCTCACAACTAAAGCTAAACAATGTCTAAGGATGTTACTTATACAATTAACAGTGCTTAACTCAAAGTCTGGGCTTCTTCCAGCTCTCAGCTTTCTTTCAGCTCCCCTTCCCCAAATGCAAGAAAGTTCCATAAAATGTCTCAAGATCACCTTTCTCACGACCCAGACAACACAGTTCAAAAAGCAAAGGGGTCTTGAGGCTTTGCCCTCAAGACAGCAAATGCAGTTCCTCAAGTCTTTGGGTTCCTTTCTCCAAGACATTAAGTCCGCCAAGTTTATGTCAGTCATTTCAAAAGTATAACATAACTCAAGGTCAACCTTGTAAAGACGCCAGTGGGGGGTGTCTGTACTTCCGCTCTCTATATGGTAGAGGGGAGGCACAGAGGACCCCTGCCAAGATTCTCTATTATTGGTAAACGTGGTAGAGCAATCAAGGCCTAGCTTCTCAGGAGGTGATGCAGGCTGGTTCTTAAGTACAGTGTAGTCCCCAAGCACCCACAAAGGAATGTCCACACACTGTATCGGTTATAACACAGTCTTTATATAATTAATATTCAAAGGTATATACAATATCATGATAACTCACTTTGTACTCCGAAAATCAGAAAAGGTAAACATATACAGTTCCAAAATGGTACCACTAACCTTATTAAATCTCATTAAAGTGCATAAGGTTAGAATGACACACAGATCAGAATAAAGAGGAAACCAGGGGGGCGTGGCCTGGAGCGCCACGGATGAGGCTGCTCCATTGATGGCCTCCGTTGGGGTCCGTGGCTCTGACTGATCTTTCGCCGGTTCCCGCTATGCTGCAACGGCCTCCTGGCAGGGATCTGAAGCGGAACATCTCCTGCGCCCGTGGCTACATTCCTGGCCCTTAATGCGGCAGAGTGGCTGAAAACGCGGCGTTGGAACTTCTCCACGGTGTTCCCCGCCGTGATTCAAGATGGCGGACGTGACTAGGGCCCTTCGCCGCCGCGGCCCGCTGGCGCTCTTCTACCTGAAGCAGGGAAGGGGCAGTGTGGATCCAACATGTAACAGCACTCTTGTAGTACCCGCCGCCTCCCCCATCCCTCCCCCTCATCTGCATGGGGTCTTCGATTGAGACGGCCGGGTCCGGCGACCGCCATTCCAACGCCGAGAGCTACAGCGCTGCATCCTCCCCCCTGGTGACGCTGGGCCTCCCCTGCAAGACGAGCTCCGGCGGACCCTAAGCCAGCGGTGCCTGTAGCCACCACCTCCAGCGCGGTCGGCGCTCTACTTTCCAGGCGGGCTCCGCTGGCCCCACTAAGCATTCCAAGCACCGACGGACCGGCCGCCCAGCAGATGGCACCCTGAGGAACCGACGTGCCTACAGCCACAGGGAGCCCTTCGAGAGGAGGACCCCCCCGCCACTATCTCCAGCGGGATGGGCGTGCAACTCTCCAGGTGAGCGCCTCTGTCCCCATTGAGTGAGGTGGCCCCTGAGCCTCCCCACTTGCATCCACGACTGGCTTCCCCCGGGGGCTTGCCCGGAGGCCCGCCGCCATCTCTGAGGCCTACCGGATCTCGACCCCCCACCTCCTACTGATCGTGGTCTGCTTCCACTGCGGTGGTCCTGGTGCTCCTGCAGCTTCCTGGGGCACCCCTGCCCACCGTCACCACGCACCGGCGGAACGGAACCACCTCCACCCCATTGCTTTGGATCCGGGCCTCTCACCTTGTGTGGCTTCTCATTACGACACGATTACTATCCCGCGAAGGCCCTCCTGCCTTTTCTCCCTGAGAAATCTCCTGGGCCGCCCCGGCCCACTCCATTCCTATTGCCACCTTAGGCTCCTGTGGCCCCTGGCAGCGAGCATATTCTCCCCCCCCTTAAGCCATGACCAAGGTGGTGAAATCATCGAGGGGCACCGACATTGCCACCATGCTGCAGGCCCCGGAGAAGGGGAAGAAAACCAACCCCCCGAATCTAACTCCCCAGAGGGCCTCCGATGTGAAGGGCACGCTGGCCACCAAGGAAGACCTCCAGGTCTTTATGTCTGACATTAAAGCGGAATTTCGGAACTGCATGACGGAACTCACAGCCAAGTTGGAACAAACCGAACAGCGGATTGACAACGTTGAACACCGAATAGTGGAGGTTGAGGAACTGGCAGTGGACCATTCTGACTCAATCAAGGAGATGCAACGTAATATCCAAGCATTAATGGATAAAACCGAAATCCTTGAATTTAAGCAAGAGGATATGGAAAACCGCTCTTGGCGCAATAACTTACGGATCCGAGAGGTCCCCTCATCAATCCCAGACAAGGAACTTCCTGAATATGTCAGCACCCTCTTTCAATCTTTACTGCCAGACTTGGATGAAACCAACTCCTACTTGACCGTACCCACCGAATGCGCCCCCGGCGGGGAACTGACACAGACTCTCCCCCAGATGTCATCACGAGAGTCCACTTCTTCACCACTAAGGAGGCTATCGCTGCGATAGGCCGCACAAAGGACGAGCTCTCCTTCCAGGGATCCCCACTTCAAATCTTCCAAGACTTATCGCCCCTAACCCTCCAAAAACGCAGAATGCTCCGTACTCTCACCCTTTTTCTCCGAGACTAACAGGTGCGTTACAGATGGCTGTTTCCTACGGTGCTACAATTTTCATATAAAGGCACTCCTCGCACCATCAGTCACCTCGAGGATGCGGCTTCCATTCTACGACCGGGCTCTCCCGAGAGCGCGGGGCCCTCCCTCCCACCTCGGTCAGACAACTTGACACATTTCTTCAACTGGATCAATAACTGTACAGAAGAAATACAATTTACCATCAACAGCAGCAATTCAACTTCCTCGACTTGCCCATCAAACCCAAGAATAATCAACTTGAATGAACTATGTTCAAAAAGGAAACTGATCGGAATACAATCCTTCACTATAAAAGCAACCATCCGCGCAATCTAAGAGACAACCTCCCATATGGACAGTTTCTATGAGTACGTAGAAACTGCACAGACATTGCAGAATTTAAAACAAACGCGTCTGCATTAGAAGAGAAGTTGAAAACCAGAGGTTATCCTAAGAAACTACTCAGAGATACCATGAAGAGAGCCAGGTTCACACCCCGTGAAGCCTTACTTACACCCAGAATTCACAGCAACCAAGAAGACAACATTATGGCCTGTATCACCACATTCGGCCCGAATACAACCAAGCTCAAAGGTCTCATAAGAAAATTCTGGCCACTTATTCAGCTCAGCTTGCCGAAAGAACCGATACCAAGAATGGCCTTGCGAAGATCTAAGAACCTTAAGGACATGCTTACCCATGCTAGGATGAGCAAAAACAGCACGAGATCTACCTTATGGAATCTCAGGGAAATCAATGGCCACCATCCGTGTGGCAATTGCACTGTATGCAAACAGACCAAGAAAATGACCTCCTTCAACATCAAAGCCAAGGAATGGAGATTAAGGCACTTCTCCAATTGCAAATCTAGCAATGTGATTTATATCATTGAATGCCCTTGCGGGCTTAGATATGTGGGGCAAACATCGAGACCGGTTCACAAGAGAATTGGAGAACACCGGTCCCGCATTCGGTGCAAAAATATCACAGCACCCCTGGTACCACACTTCCTTGAATACCAGCACAACCCAGACAGTTTCACATGGTGGGTTGTTGACAAAGTACACAACACCAGCAACCTTACCAACTCCTTGAACTTTAAAGAATCGTGGTGGATATATAAACTTCAGGCCATTACAAAAGGCCTTAATGAAGCACAACCCCAGAGCCACTTCTAAGGTGCTCTATTTCCATGCTTAATATCCAATGAGTGCATTTTACATTCCCCATTCCGCCCACGCACAGGAGCTTACACATCCTCCACTCCTTCTAGTGTATATGGGCGGTACCTGACAGTTAACCAATACAGGGACATTTACTGTACAGCCATTTTGTGAGTAATCTCCCTTCCTTGTCTCCTGTCTCCAACTTTCTCGTTTACCATTACTTATAGGCGCCCATGCCCGGCGTCACTACCCAGCGCAGGTTTGGGCCCACACTGCTCCCATCAGGAGTGAAACGTTCACTCCAACATTTCGGAGCTGCACGCGCGGCACCTACTATAATGCCAGCTGCCGATTACAGAGCTCTAGACCCTGTACTTACGACGGTACACTTCCACGTACACGTTGCCAGGCGACCAAGACGCCGGCTTTGCAGAGCCCTACAGCGCATGCGCGCTGGACTAGCGTACAGAATAAGGCGCATGCGCTGCACCGTGTAGCCCTGCAATGGCGCACAGCTCCTTTTCGAACTGATACAGGCATCCGGAGCACCGTACTTTAGAATGGCTCCCGAATGAAAGGTAAATCATTGTCCTGTCAGTTAGCCACTGTCTGACCCTCCATCCTTCCTCCAGATCAGGCACTAGTCATGCCGTTTTTCTAATTTTCACCATTTCTTTGTTCAGGCAGACGCTTGCTGCTCATTTCAGCTCCAGCGTGCAGCGTCCAGCACACCAAAACATTTTTTTTATCCCATGCACTGCATAACAGCTACAGAACTCCATGAGATTGCTCTGCAGCACCATCTAAAGGTACTACCCTTCACCTCCATTTTTTACTCACCCCATGTATTTGGCATTGGGCAATGAAGGGGTAGTTGGGTACATTTTGAACTAGAGCTTTTCCAATGTACGTTTCCTCCATCTAGTGTATTTGGGCAGCATGCCCTTTCTAATTTTAATTTTCAGAGGAGAATTTAATACATTTGATTTTATTACATTTCTACCAGCCTGTGGCATCTTTCTAGAATCCAGGTCGATGTGAGGCCAGTCCCTGTCCACCAATTCGAGTATAACTAGACATGTGCTTTCCAGTTTTAATCATGGGGTCTTGTTTCCTTGTGACAATGATATGTTTATGTACATACCCCCCCTTTTTTACCACTATGTGCCCTCCACTTTCTTGTTACTTCACTTCAGTAACCCTAGCTCCCTTAATTTTCCACAGGGGACTCCTTTCCTTGGCTCCATGAAGAAGGCTGTGACCCACTAAAGCCGAAACGTCCTGGGACTCCTTTACCCTAGCGGTATGACGGGGTCCCCCCCTAAATCCCAGTAGAGATTTACTTCAGTGACATCGATCAACTACTTTTTAGTCACCCTTTAGCCTGGCTTAGTTAGACCTATCCAAGGACTTTTACTCTTGAGGATAACTTTCTACAATTAGAAAAAACAGAATGTACTAGCAGCAACAGAGTGCCTTTATACTTCTGTCAGCATGCACATGTATGACTTTGTCTTATCCTTTGCTACATGTCTTTTTTCTATATTTAATTGTATTTTCTATGTGTGATTTTGGTGAAAAAATGTACACCCATATATTTTGTACTTACAACTTGTTCACAAAAATATGTAAAAGGACAGCCACTTAATAAAATCTGTTCTCTTGCAGACTAATGATCTAGCACAAGTGGATTATTATGGTTTTCTCATGTACTGCTATCCTTGGTAAATACACAAATTGCGACACCCAAGGATAACGCATTGTCTTTAAACCTAGACTGCAATCAATAAGCGGCAGTCGGCTTAGACTTCTCCAGTCAGGACACCCCCCCTCTTTGTACACATTTGTTAATGGCCCATAGTCCTGAGTCTGGGTAGGGCTCTCCCTCCCGTATCTTCTGGACCCGGCCCTGGAGCCTGGCTCCCCCAAGCAGAAACGGACCCCCTGGTCACGAGTGCAGAGATCTCGCAAACCCAGATGATGGCCCATGCTTCCCTTAAGTATCAAGCGGCACCGAGACTAGCAATATTCTCTTAAGCCCGCCGCGGACCCCATGCGGCCTATACCCTCCTCCAAGGCGGATGTCATCGTATTACCCTTGGAGAAAGCTTCAACCATGTCGCCCAGGTCGCCCGTTGCCGTCCTGGGATGTCCAGGGGGACCTGCCGACAGTTATCAATCGGCCCCCCAGCCACAGTTAGGTCCTCCCGTTGGAGGCCGAAGTTGGAAGTTTGGATCTCCCGTTGGAGGCTATTATTACAACCATTAGCCACAGAAGCCCTAACTCTGCTGACACATCGCAGCTATGGCTCACCTAGACCCCTCCCAATCCCCCCCGCGGCAAAGGTCCTCAGACAGCCAGCCCCCACACCAGAAATTGAAACTCACCACTCTGAATGTTAGGGGCCTGAACTCCCCCCCGAAGAGGAAATCCATCCTACACAGGCTGCAATCCGACGGAACCTCAATCGCTTTCCTTCAGGAAACACACTTAATTCCAGCAGACTTTTCCCGCCTCCGAAGCAGACTCTTCCCCACGCAATTCTTAGCATCCAATGGCACCAAAAAGGGTGGCACCGCTATCCTTCTGGCTGCGGGCTTGAACCCCCAGGTCCTCGACGTCCTGCGCTGCCGAGAGGGACGCTTTGTGGCTGTCAAATGCATCATTATGGGCCAACTCTACACTCTCGTTTCAGCATATGCCCCGAATCAGTTCCAAGAAGGATTTTACCAGGACCTGGAAGAGATCCTCCTCCCGTTCACGGAGGGACAACTTGTCATTGGGGGCGATTTCAACGGGGCCCCGGACCCCCTAAAAGACAGATCTCACCCCCCCACCTCCAGGGACCAGAAGCTAGCCCTGGCCCTGCTCCACTTGTTCCGCACGCTTGATGTCGTCGACACCTGGAGAGTGTTATACCCGGAGGAGAAGGACTTCACCTTTTACTCATATGTACATCGCACTTTCTCCAGAATCGACCTCCTGTTGGCCTCACCCCGGCTCCTGACCTTCACAGATGACGTCAAGATCGGCCCCCGGATCCTCTCGGACCATGCCCCAGTCTCGCTCTCCCTCCGAGTCCATGACCCGGATCCCCCTCCACGTCGCCAATGGACCTTGTATGACCCTATCCTGGGGGACATGATGGTGAGAGATGCGATCGCCAGGACAATCAAAAACTTCTTTACGGAGAACCGTAACAAGGACACGTCCCCCGCCAACACCTGGGACGCCATGAAGGCGGTGCTCAGAGGGGAACTGATCGGCCAAGGCGCCGTGTTTCACAAACAGAAGAAGGCAACCCGGGACGCCCTGGAGGCCGAGGTTTGTGCAGCCGAAACGGTCCACAAGCAGAAGGGCTGGTCCCCGAAATCCTACAAAGCCTTGCAAATGGCGAGGAAGAGGCTGGAGGCTCTCCACGCCGACACCACTGCGAACCTGCTCGCTAGGACCAAACAATGGTACTATGTCCACAAAAAAAAAAAAAACACAAGCTCCTGGTCAGCAAGCTAGCAAGGGAGAAAACTCAGAAATCCATCCTGGGCCTTCGCGACCCACAGGGGTTGGTGCACTATGCAGACCAAGAGAAAATCTGGATAGCCGCGGCCCATCAATCTGAGACTATGACAGCGGTCCCGAGGGACTTGGAAGCGGAGGGTGCATACATCCGTAAGGCGGCCCTTCCATGCCTGACCCCGGAGGTTGGCCAGGAGCTGGAAATGCCTATCACGGAGGAGGAGGTGGAAGAGGCTATAAAGAGTTTGAAACCCAGGGCACCCGGCCTGTACGGCTTCACCACCCGGTTTTATAAATCTTTCATCCCCAATTGGTGGCTCCCGTGGCTCGCCTCTTCAATTCATTTGCGACTACCAGAACGATCACTCCGTCCATGCAGGAATCCATTACCGTTCTCGCTTTAAAGCCCGGAAAGGACCCCCTTGAGAACAGCTCGTACAGACCAATTTCCCTGCTCAATTTGGAAACTAATATTTATTCAAAGGTCTTGGCTAACCGCCTGGTTCCGGTCCTACCGAACATCACAGACTCGGACCAAACCGGCTTCATCAACTACCGGTCCACAAAAGATAACATTCGCAGAGCTCTGAACCTCATAGAGGTGACCACAAGAAATTCCCAGCAGCTGACCTTACTTGCCCTGGACGCGACCAAGGCCTTCGACAAGGTGGACTGGTCATTTCTTACCCTGACCCTCGAAGCCTACAGCTTTGGTCCAATCTTCAGGAAAATGGTCCTGGCAAATTATCAAGCTCCCAAAACCAGGCTCACGGTTAACGGCCGCCTGTCGGACCCTATCCTTCCTACCTGCGGAACGAGGCAGGGATGCCCCCTGTCCCCCCTGCTTTTCGCCCTGGTCATGGAACTGTTGGCCCAACGGGTGCGGACAAACCAACTGATAAGCGGCCCGAAGATAGGTGCCACCCAGCACAAGATCGCCCTCTCCCGGATGACGTCTTGCTAACCGTCACAAACATCCAATCCTCCCTGAGGGCAGCTCTGGGGGAGCTCCGTAGCTTCGACGAGGTAGCGGGATTCGCCATCAACTTCTCAAAATCAATAGCCCTTGGTGTGGGCCTGAGCCCGGACGAAAGGGTCGCCCTGGAGAAGCAAAGCCCGTTCCAATGGAGCACCCAAGCAATCCCATACCTAGGGGTCCAGATCCCAGCACAACCAACAAAAGTCTACCAGGCCAACTTCCCCCCGCTCTTCGAGGAATTGGAGAAGGACCTCACGCGCTGGCGGTCGCAGGAAATCTCCCTGCTGGGCCGTATAACAACTTGCAAAATGAACCTCCTTTCCCGCTTCCTATATGCCTGTGCTTCCCTTCCCATCTCAATCCCCCTTCCCCCATCATGAAGCTTCAACGGAAATTGATTGACTTTATATGGAAGGACAAGAAAGCGAGGATTCCCCGGAAAACGATGATGGCCAGCGCTAGACTGGGAGGGCTAGGGATCCCGGACCTCCGCAAGTATCATATCGCAGCGCAGCTGGCCCATCTCCAGGCCTGGGGACTGGCCTCAGGTCGCCCAAAGTGGGTGGACATCGAACAATCTCGCCTACCCATGCCTCGTCGCTTCCGCCCGTTCCTCCCTAACGCTTTGCGTCGGAGTTGGCCAGATGTGCTGATGGCCATGAAAAAGTTGTTAAAGGAATGGGAGTGGGCCAGCAGATACAGAGGGATCCCAAGCGACCTGAGCACGCTCTCCCCGATCTTCCACAACCCGGCCTTCTCCCCGGGAGCTCGTCCAGCGAACTTCAGAAACTGGGTTGCTGGAGGCCTTGAAACGCTGGGACAGCTCTTCGCAGGAGACTCCCCCCTTGACTTCGAACAATGTAAATCCTCCTTTCAGCTAGCAGAATCGGACAGATTCTCCTATGCCCAACTAAGACACTGGTGCTCCAACCCCCAGACCCGGATGGCAGCAACTCGGCCTCTTACTCCCTTGGAACTCACAGCGGCTGACCTGCCTGCCCGAGGGAAGATTTCCGCCCTCTACAAGCTACTGCTGGACGACCCCCTCCTCTCCAAACCCTCCTACATGTCCATGTGGGAGACGGGCCTGGGTCACGCTATAGAGGACCAATCCTGGGTGGATATCTGGACCAGGACGTGCACGGCATCCCGCTGCATCACCAACCTGGAATGCGCCCACAAACTGCTTTTGCGATGGTACTACCCCCCATTACGTCTTCACCACTTCCAACAAGCCCTGGACCCCCACTGCTGGCGTTTATGCGGCCACTTGGGATCCTACTTCCATATGTGGTGGACCTGCCCTAAGGTAAAGGAGTTTTGGACCCAATGCCTCGCCACTATAAAACACATTACCCAAGTGACCATTCCGCTAACTCCCGAACAGGTCCTCCTTGGGATCCCGCACCCGGACGCTTACCCGAGAACGGGGAGGAGGGCCACGCTGTCCACTCAACTCTTGCTGGCCGCCAAAATCACGGTAGCCCGCACCTGGAAAACTGCGGAAGGCCCTCTCATGCCCCTATGGTGGATCAAACTCTGGGACAACCTAATAGCTGAAAAGGTCACGGCAGCTAAGGCGGGCAGACTCTATCGTTTCTTGGACGTCTGGGGCCCGGTCCTAGACTATGACCAGAAATATCCGGCGCTTACTTTTAAGCCGCGCCTGATCGCGAACGCTCTCCATTCTACGGGGGACAGCTCACCACCTGGCGGAACGGAATGAGGCCCGGGAACAATGCCTTCTGCAGGCGTAGGGGTTAGGGGGTGGGGGGCATTTCAAATGTCATATGTTGTCTGTAACAAATGTAAGTTTATCATGCTTGCTCCTGTGCGCTGTTAATAAATAAACAAGTTAAAAAAAAAAGAGGAAACCAGCAGTAAAGAGGAGAAGGAAAGCAAGATGGTTGAACAATTGGCAAAATACTGGCCCGATACCTAGACACAGTTCTGTGTGGAGATCCCCCCCACCTGGGCAACCTGTAGAAGAAAGATACAAGCCCAGTCCATATATTGTTCACACTAGACTTCCCAATAGTTCTGCAACCCCAAAATACCTTGGCGTTGTAGCGTTCCTCGTTGGGGAATCAACGGCCTTTCTTGAGTGCCCTCTCTTTAAGGCAGGAGTCACGGGTCGTCGAACGTCCGACGGAGAACAGGTTGAGCTACGACGGTGAAATGGGCGCGTCGTTCCTAGCGGTGCTCGTTGACTGGGAATCGTAAACGTCCTGCAAGGAAGAGGCGTGCGGGGCACCTTGGTCTCGATAGTTCTGGACCGCAAAGAGTTTAAAGAACTGTGGCCCAGCAAGGGCGTCGAGTTGTCGGCGTCTCTGTGGTCTTTTGGGTGGTGGAAAACCCACCGGCGGATGCTCCTCGGCACGTCGACGGTCAGGCCTTCTTCAGCAGGATACAGCGGCAACGATGTGGATGAGAGCGTCCTTGGATCAATGAAGTTCTTCGGCAAACTGGAGCACGGCGGCTCCGGTCGGCGACAACGTTCGTCGACAGTGGCGGACAACAGTCCGGGTGCTTCTCTTTGGAGTTCCACAGCAGTCCCCGTATCCGGTCGGCAGCCTTTCAAAGGGCTTTCTACCAGGGAGCTTTGGCAAAGGTCAGCTGGTGCACGATGGTCCCTCATAGCTCGGGAAGAGGGCGCCTTAACAGGTCCACTGTGGGTCAGTCCTTGGAGACACAGCAGCTTTCAGATTGCAAAGGAGAGCAACAGCAATTCTTCTTTTCCAGCAGGGCTTCAAGGACAAGCGTCAGTTTCACTCCAGTTACTCTTCGTAGTTTGGACTTCTGCTCTGAACACTTCTGAAAACCATTCCTAATAGTGAGAGGTCCCCAGATAAACTGTTGATCTCCCATTCATTCCGCTGGGTCACACTGAAGCATCCAATCACTGCAAAGGGCATTCATGCAGGCAGGCAACCAATCAGGCACACAGTGCATTCAGGCCATTCACTTCTCTCCAGACACTCACAACATGTTATGTGCATTGGGACAAGTACCGAGCCATTCAACACTTCATACTGCATTCATACTGGTTTTGGGCAGGGCTATCTCAGTCATTGTGCCAACCACCAGATACTAGACACCAACAACATAGAATGCGTATTTGTCACACACTCCATCCACCCAGGTACCACCCACAGGCGTACCCACAACATACGGTCGTTGGGAAGGCTCCAGCCAGTCTGGTCAGCACTTCCCCACACTACCATATATGGAACTTCCACCCAACAGCCAGTCATGGGGAAGGGACAGAGGCAGGGTTCCCGGGACTTCGGGAAGATCAAGGTAACAGGCGATGGAAGGCAAGAGGCCATAGGGGCCATTTTGTCTCCATCAGGAATCTACCGATTCCAACGACAGGGCCTGGGCATCCCAAAATGGAGGACGTTCAGGGCACCAGTAATTTCAGAACGGAGCTGCCACCAGCACGTACCCTGCACTGTGGGCCACCCACAGGTGCCCAAAAACATACACTAGAGGCACAGGGTTGCACCCCTACCCATGGGCGCCATAAGGGTATCCCATGGGTCTGTTCACCAAACCAAGAGAGAGAGCTGCACCACCAGGAGTCCCACACGAACTCTTGTGCGGAAAACACAGCAGAACACGATAAAAAGAAGCAAAGGACAAGGATACGGAGGCCCTATCCCTCCGATGCATTTCCAGCATCACAGTCACCCCCCCCCAGACTGAGGTTAGGGTGCCCAATCTCCCACGAGATAGACACCCCCATCCAGACAGTTAACATACCTTCTGGAAAGGCCATCTGCATTATCGTGACTCTTCCCGGATCTGTGCTCTATGGTGAAGTCTAGCCCTTGCAGGCTAATGGACCATCTGAGCAGTTTCGGGTTTTCACCCTTCATCTGCATAAGCCACTTAAGGGACTTATGATAGGTTTGGACCTTGAAGGTAGACCCGGTAAGGTAGGATCTAAAACGCCTAAGGCTCCAAACTATACTAAAACATTCCTTTTCAACAGTAGCCCACCTAAATTCCCTACCCTTAAGTTGTCTACTGATGAATATGATCGGATGTTTCTCTTCCATTGTCATCTAACTAGGACAAGACAGCTCCAATTCCGGTGTCGCAGGCGTCAGTTTGAACGATAAAGGGCTTGCTGTAATCGGGCGCACACAACACCGGGGCCCTACACAGACTTCCTTTCAAGCCATCAAAGGCCCTCTGACAGTCTTCAGTCCAATTAACCTTACTAGGCTGTTTGGGTGAGGTCAGAGCTGTCAGGGGTGCAGCTATGGTTCCATAGTCTGCCATGAAATTGCGATAATACCCAGTGAGGCCCAGAAAGGCTCTCACCTGAGTTTGAGTAGTGGGAGTCTCCCAGTCCTGTACATCCGGTACCTTACTGGGGAGGGGTTGGATTCGACCCCCTCCTACCTCATGACCAAGATACGTGACTTTCCCCTGAGCTATCTGGCACTTGGTGGCCTTGATAGTGAGGTTAGCCCTCTTTAAGGCCTGCAACAATTTATCCAGATGCGTCAAATGCTCTTCCCAGGTGGAACTGTAGACGGCAATGTCGTCTAAGTAAGCCACACAGAAGGCTTCCAGCCCACTGAGCGCATGGTTGACCAATCTCTGGAAAGTGGCAGGGGCATTCTTCAAACCAAAAGGCATGACCCTAAACTGGTAGAGTCCCTCTGGTGTTGAGAACGCCGTCTTTTCCTTGGCATGGTCTGTCAGAGCTATTTGCCAATAGCCTGAGGTAAGGTCAAAGGTGCTCACAAATTTGGCAGCACCTATGGTGTCCACAAGCTCATCAGCCCTGGGCACTGGGTGCGCGTCAGTTTTGGTGACGGCATTGACTCCTCGGTAGTCCACATAGAACCTCCAATCCTTGGTACCGGCCTGGGAACCTTCCTTGGGGACAAGGACCACTGGACTGGACCAGGGACTCTTTGAGGGTTCAATAACACCCAGATCCAACATCTTGGCGACCTCAGCTTGGATGTGGTTCTTTACAGTATCTGACATACGGTAGCACCTGCTTTTGACAGGCACACTGTCACCAGTGTCCATCTCATGCCTACACCAGGGTGTAAGGCATGGTGTCAGTGAGAACAGAGAAGCGTACTGCCGCAGCAAATTCCTGCAGGCCTTCTGCTGCTCTGTCGTCAGATCGGGAGAAAGATGTACTCCCTCAACTGAGCCATCCTGAGGGTTGCTATGCAGCAAATCAGGAAGGGGCTCACTCTCATCCTCTTCTTGATCTGAAGCTAGCAAGAGACATGAGCCTTCGGCTCCCCTGTGGAAAGGCTTGAGCCTATTAACATGGAATACCTGAGGGGATACCCCCGAGGCTCCCATGTCAACCAGATAATTGACCTCGCCCATCTTGGAGATTATCCAGAAGGTTCCAGTCCACTTATCTGTCAAAGCCCGAGGTTTGGTAGGCTCCAACACGAGGACCTCCTGTCCCGGAGTCCAGTCCACTTGTGATGCTTTAAGGTCATGCCAGAACTTATTCAATTCCTGGCTGGCCTTAAGATTCACTGTTGCCTGACCCATCATCTGTGTCATCCTCCGTCTGAGGCCTAACACATAGTCCCCCACTTGCTAGGCAGGACCTGGAGGGGTGGTCTCCCAACCTTTTCTGATTAAGGCAAGGCGCCCCCTGATGGGATGTCCAAAGAGTAACTCAAAGGGGCTGAAACCAACACCCTCTTGATGTACCTCTCTGTAGGCAAACAGCAGTCATGGCAGGAGAAGATCCCACTTCTCCCTTACGGGCTCTTCCAAAGCACCTAGCATGCCTTTGAGAGTTTTATTGAATCTCTCAACCAGACCATTGGTCTGGGGATGGTAAGAGGTGGAGAACTTATAGGTTACCCCGCACTCTTTCCACATGGTTTTCATGTAACTCGACATGAAGTTGGACCCTCTATCAGAGACAACCTCCTTAGGGAATCCAACACGGGTGAAAATGCCCAGGAGAGCTCTGGCAACCACATTGGCAGTTACAGTCCGAAGGGGTATAGCCTCAGGGTACCTGGTGGCATGATCTACCAAGACCAGGATGAACCGATGTCCACCTGACGTGGGAGGGTCAAGGGGACAAACAATGTCGATGCCCACCCTCTCAAACGGTGTGCGAACCACTGGCAACGGCTGCAGTGGGGCAATTACACTGCCTCCAGTCTTGCCAGACAACTGACAAGTTGGGCAGGTCCTGCAGTAGGTCTCCACTTCTACTCCCATCCGGGGCCAGTAGAAAGGGCCAGAGAGCAGGGATGTCATTTCACCAAAATGCCAGGGGTAGCGGAAGTGACATCACACGACCCTTGACCCCTGATGACATCACAGGAAGTGATGTCATTTGACCCCACCCCAAAGTGATATCGCAGGAAGCGATGGAACACAACCTTTCACTCGTTGACAAAACAGGAAGTGGCATCATATAGCATTGTACACTATGAAAAATATGGTTATGATATCACTATAATGTGATGTACATTTAATACAAGAATGGATCCCCATATGTTTCATTAAGATCAGTTAATAGGCCCATATTACTAAATTACTGTGAATGCAAGCAGATGTTCATGAACAAATGATAATGAGGTGTTATTATATAGCACTTACGCCTAAGCGCTTTATATAGAAAAAATATACACCCAATATCACCCAACCTGTGTTGGTACTCATTTATCGACCTCAGAAGGATGAAAGGCTGAGTTGAGGCATTTAAGAACAGACTAAATCAGTGATCTTTTATGAGTCTAGAAATTATTGTATAGAATTCCAGAAAGACACATTATCTGGTATTTGGTATTCCTATTCTTTCTTATTTAGGGTCAGTGCTAAAAGTGTTAGACTTGTGGCACTCCTGTTCTTATTTTTCTTCTTTTTTTTAAAGGGGCCTGATCAAGAAAGCCAGCCACTCCAGAAGTAAAGAGCCACATGGTGCTGGCCACAGCCCAGGAGCTTGCATTACCAAAAAAAAAAATAATACATTTTTTTTTCGGTTTTTCTTTTAAGGTAGAGGTCGCAAGGGAGACCTCAGAGGTCGCAGTTGCGACCTCTGGCAACCCCTAAATGACGACCCAGGCTCAGAGCCTCTGCTTAGTATTCTTGGAACCAAGATGACCAGCCAAGGGAACCTCATGCAGCAGGAAGGGGCTGTAAACCTGGGGTATCACCAACCTCTTGAGGGCACCAGGTTCAGGCTTAGTGGGCTCACTAACAAGGAGCTCACCCTCCCAATAAATCCGGAATGTCCTACGCACTTCACCTTGTGCCTGGGACAGGGCCTGTTTCCTCAAACCCTCGAGAGAGTGGCACTCTCTCTATCCCTTACAGAAGTCCGCCCGGGAGGGTCCCCCTTCAGCTAACGAGCATTGAAGGTCGGGATGATCTTCCGGGTTGAGAGTCTCTCCCACAGGAAAGTCTTCTGGCTCTTCTCCCACAGGAGTTGAGATGGGATTCACCACTGGACCCAGCCCGTCCGGAGCATGGATCCCAATGGGTGCTGTCGGAACAGCAGGAAGAGCAGGGGCTCCCTCCACAGAGGTGGCCTTCTTACTTTTCCGTTTCCTTTGTGCCTTGGGTTTCCCCGTCGGCAAGGATACCGGGCTCGAAGCCGGACCCTGTGTGACCTGCGATCGGGTGACTGCCACAGCAGCCATGGGTAGACCATCCATTATCATCCCCAACTCGACTAAATCGTTTCCCAACAAAATGTTTGCAGGCACGTTGTCCTGAACCAGGACCGGAAGCTTCGCTGTCTTGTCTCCAATCGTAATGTTGACTAAGGCTACAGGTGATAATTTGAGAGGCCCATCAGCTAACCTGGTGGTTCTCAGAGGAGCACCTACATAGTCCTCTGGCTTGAGCAGAGTCCGTTCCACCACTGTCATGCTTGCCCCAGTGTCTCTCAAACCAGTAGAAGGCTGGCCATTCAAGAGGACACTTCTCAAAAACCTAGGAGTGTTCTGTGGGATAGTCGCCAGTACTTTTGCATACTAGTCCCAGGCCCCAAGGGACAATAAGGAAATCTCTACGGGAGCACCGAAGGTGATCCCAGTAGAGGAGGGGAGGACAGTGGCCTCCACCTCAGGTACGGAGTAGGGGTAGGTCAGGCTGACAGCCTGGACTCCAAGTGCCTTACCCTTACACTTGGCGTCACCCCTTCGGTGATCCAGAGCCCCACAATCCCAACAAGTGCCAGGAGTGCGGGGTACGGTACTGGAACCACTGGGACCCTGCTTCGCAGCAGGCGGACCACTACTCTTTCTCCCCCCCTACAACAGACTTATCCCCACTAGGTTTTTGGGTCTTCGGAGAGGAAGGTTTTGATTTACCCGACTGTGACTGCTTTTGGAACTCCTCAGCTTTCTGAGAGGCCCCCTTTTCTTTGTCCTTGTCCTTCCCACTGGAGTCCTTAGGGGACACCTGGTGGGATACCCACTTGTCAGCCAACATAGCCAGCTTAAAGGGGTCCAAAATGTTCTGGTCAGCAACATACTGACGCAGCTCCGGTGAGCTGGCTTCCGAAAGATGCTCAAAAAACAAGAGGTGGGACAATTCAACAAACGTTTTCACTTTGTAACCATCAATCCACCCCATCATGTTCATGTGCGCAGCACTCACCCAGTCAATCCAAGACACATTCTCTCTTTTCTTAAAATCCCTGAACCTTTTAAGGTATTGGGTAGACATTTTGCCAAACGTGGCGATTAAAGCAGACTTCATGCACTCATACTGACCCCTTTCTTCCACACTCAGTTTCAGAATACAGTCATATCCAGTTTGAGGCACTCTGTTTAACAAACACTTAGCCCAATCTCCCTTATCAACATCCTGAATTGCACAAACCATCTCAAACGCTTCAATCCATTGGAGGATATCAGAACCCTCCGCATACACACCAACCACATTTTTCCTAAACTTGGTTGCTGGGGACCTGACACTCTCAATTGGTTTCGCTGAAGTCTCCACTCGAGCTTTCTCTAACTGGATTTGCTGACATTAAGTGTCCTTGTCTCGATTCTTGAGCTCCACTTGTTGTGCCAACTCCTCTTTCTTCAGCTCATAATCTATTTCCAACTTGCGATATTCAAATAACTCAAGCTCTAAGGAACTGATGGGGTTTGGAACAGAGGCAGTAGGAATGGTGGCATTCCCAGAATCAGTTTCGGCGACAACCCTCGGGGTAGAGTCCTCACTGGTTGCACCCCCCCCTTCAAGAGTTTCACAATCTATCTGGTAGTCCACCAGGGCAGCTATCAGCTCAGCCCTAGACTTATCCAAAAACTCCCTGGCTTCACAAGCACTTTGGAGAGCCTCTAAACTCATCTGAGTCAATTTACCATTCACAATAGATTCCATTGCTTGTAATGTAGTTATCTTGTACACAACTAAACTTTAATTTAATAAAGTTCAGATATCCTTCGTAAGTGGCACGGTTATACACTAATTCTTAAAACCATACGCATCCCACCGCTGCCACCAGTGTAAAGACGCTGGTGGGGGGTGTCTGTACTTCCACTCTCTATATGATAGAGGGGAGGCACAGAGGACCCCTGCCAAGAGTCTCTATTATTGGTAAACATGGTCAAGCAATCAAGGCCTAGCTTCTCAGGAGGTGATGCAGGCTGGTTCTTAAGTTCAGTGTAGTCCCCAAGCACCCACAAAGGAATGTCCACACACTGGGCCTCATTACGACCCTGGCGGTAAGCGAAAAACGATGGCGGTAAATGGCATCGTTTTCCGCTAGGTCCGATCATGACCCGTGACCGTTAACTACGCGACCCGCCACACCGTAAATACCGGCATGGCGCAAAGCTACGCGAACGACGACCCAAGCGGACATGCACCTAACGCCATCACCCAGCCCGTTAAGTACCTTACCGCCATGGTGCTAATTACGCCATCGCGAACCAACCGTAAAGGGCCTTGTGCAGTGAATCCAGCTGCCACAGGTGCACAGAATCAGCACAGGTGGAGGTAATACAGACTCAGGAAGTACAAAAAGAGCACACCCAACCCCTTCCCACACCCACACCCACTCACACTCCACAATGATGCCAATAGGACTAGCAATGTTGGGGCTGGAGGACCTGATAGCAATGCAAGTGCTACAACTTCAACTACAACAACAACAACAACAGCAACAACAACAGGCTGCACAGAGGAGACGCAGGAGGAGAAGGAGGGCAGGGCCAGCAAGCCCCACCAGCACAGCCAGTGGCTCCACGCAGGCAGCCCACAATCCCACGCATCAGAGCCAGTCCATTCAACCTCACCGCTGAGCAGATCCACACCCTGTACCGTTTGGACCGGGACACCATCACCGCCATCGTAGACATGATACACAACAACATCGTCAGCATGATAGAAACACCAACCGCCATCCCACCCCTACTGAAGGTAGTGTCTGTACTCCACTTCCTGGCCACAGGGACCTACCAGCACACAGTGGGACACTTGCATGGCATTTCACAACCATTATCCTCACGTACAATGATCCAAGTGCTTGAAGCCCTCCTCAAGCACACAGACGACTACATCTCATTACCACGGTCTGCCCAGGAGATTGCAAACACCAAGGTGGGTTTCCATGCACTAGACGGCATACCTGGTTGCATTGGTGCCATTGACTGCACCCATGTAGAATTGGTGGTGCCACATGGCAGGGAGGTACCGTACCGCAACCGTAAACTATTTCACTCAATCAACGTGCAAATGGTCTGTGGCTCCAACAGGATCATCACACATTGCTGTGCCCGATTCGCCAGAGAAACCCATGATTCAATGGTCCTTCGGAACTCCACAATACCACGCTACATGGAGCGACATGAAGGGCCAAGATCCTGGCTACTCAGTGAGTCACATGTCATGACCATGGAAAAGTGAAGTGGGTAGGTGAACGACGCACCAATGCATACTCCGGGGGGGGGGGAATGATGCATACTCCACCTGGCTGAAAGGGGGGGGAATGATGCATACTCCACCTGGCTGAAAGGGGGGGGGGGAATGATGCATACTCCACCTGGCTGAAAGGGGGGGGGTGATGCATACTCCACCTGGCTGAAAGGGGGGGGGGAGTGATGCATACTCCACCTGGCTGAAAGCGGGGGGGGGAATGATGCATACTCCACCTAGCTGTGAGTAGTAGAGACAACAGAGCCAGATCATACCCTAAAGCAGCACAAACTTCAGCTGACACCACTAAACCTAATGGCCGATGTATGCTGCCCCACCACGTGAATGAAGGTGTGCCCCAACCATGACACAACCATCTGCAAGTGCATTGTACCAATTCACACCATATTGACCTCAACGAAATGCACCTACATGCACGTCACCAGACACCATCCACTGAAAGGCCTATCCCCCATAACTGCGCACGAATGAGGCACATGACGGACAGAAACATCAACACACCATTACACAGACAGCAAGGCCCACAAAATGTCCCTATCAACATCAGCATTGCTCACTGGGGTCATGATGAGGCTGACAGCAATGTTGCAATGATGTGAGCGTTGACATCACAGGACACGTGCCAGGCCACCAAAACAAACGGCATGAACGAACACAGTGGATGGGCACTCACAAGGCACTTGACCCCCCTGCATACATTGGTTGATGGCATGCACAACATTCCATAAGAGCCATGAGCATATACTGGTCGCATAGTGTGAATCAATTAGTGCATTTACAAGAGGTCCAAAGTAACAGTTGGATGCAAGCCATGGTGGCACGTCATGTTCTGAAATAGATGTCATGACTGACACATACATTCTCGCCCACATACAGGTGATGCAGGCTATCCCCTGAAGAGGTGGCTCCTTACACCAGTCCGGAACCCACAGAACCAGCAAGAGGAGGACTACAACCGTGCACATACACGTACCCGTGTGGTGATTGAGCAGGCATTTGGCCTATTGAATGCACGGTTTTGCTGCCTCAGCAGGTCTGGTGGGGCACTCCTGTACCGCCATGAGAAGGTGGCAAAGATCGTCATGGCATGTGTCATGCTACACAATATGTGCGTCAGACGCAATGTGGCCCTGCCCCCTGACGCTGAACTGCAACCACCTGACGATGAGGATGAGGAGGGTGTGGATGGGGCCGCACCTCATGGAGGCCGCGATGCACAGGAGGGGCGTGAAATGCGTCAAAATATCATTGACCAATGCTTCTAGCACACACGGCTGGTGTGTGCAACATGGAGACGGCACTTGGGCCACTGTGTGTGTCTGGGACATGCACACTGTGGACTGTACACCAATAAAGCACACATACGAAATGAGCAATGTCCACACATTTGATTTGTGCAAAAGAAAAAAGTGTATTATGAATGTGAATAGGTTTGACACACCCAATCCCCCCTCCCCCTGAACTCCCCAACACACCCAATCCCCCCTCCCCCCTCCCCCTGAACTGCCCAACACACCCAATTCTCCCCTCCTCCCTCCCCCCTGAACTCCCCAACACACCCAATCCCCCTCCCCCTGAACTCCCCAACACATCCAATCCCCCCTGAACTCCCCAACACACCCAATCCCCCCTGCCCCCTGAACTCCCTGCAAAGGTGTGACGGTGCCCGTGATGAAGTGAGTAATGTTCGATTTGTCCACTGGGCGGCCACTATTTGCAGCCCCCTCTCCCGGTCCCTGGGGCCCCCTGCCTGTATTCTGCAGGTTCCTGGCTGACCTGCGGATGGGGCTGGTTGCGGCAGAACTTGCAGCGGAGGAGGTACTGGGCTGCTCGGTATGCCGCGTGTCCCTTATTGTCTGTACAAGCTCACCGAGCACATTCCGCACCGCGGCTAGTTCCGCACATATGTCTTTGCTTGCGGATTGGATGGCTGCCTTGACAGTCTCAGCACATCTTTCCATGTGTGCACTGGCACCTCCACAATCAGCCACATGCTGCGTGAGTAGTGAGGACATTTGTTGTTGCCTCGTAATTATTTGGTCCAGCGACTGTTGGAAATCTGGGGCATTGGATGTTGCAATTGCCAGGGTAATTGGGCTACTCCCCTCCTCTCCTCCTCCCACTGGGCTGGGAGTGGCTGGCCATGACTCTTCAGGGGATAGCCCCTGTGTGCCGTCTCCGTGCGGGCTACTTAGGGACAGGTGGGGGAATGAAGGTGGGCAGTGGGGGGACCTTCTGTGTCATCCTCCTCATTCCCCACATCGCTATCAGAGCAGGCTGCGATGGCAGCAGTCTCCCCAATTGTACTGCTCCCCGCAGACACATTCCCCTCAGTGGGCAGCAGTTGTTGTGTGTCTCCTGTGGGTGGTGCCATGCTGCTTGC
The DNA here is from genome assembly GCF_040938575.1 of Ambystoma mexicanum. Classification (NCBI taxonomy): domain Eukaryota; kingdom Metazoa; phylum Chordata; class Amphibia; order Caudata; family Ambystomatidae; genus Ambystoma; species Ambystoma mexicanum. The sequence continues at coordinate 522,837,158 of NC_090940.1, forward strand.
CTCGGGGATCATTGCTGCACTGGGCTGTTTTGCGACAGGCAATTTTGGCTGCTGTGGTTGGTCTTTGGGTCCAGCAGAGGTGGAGGGTTGGTGGGCTCTTGCCTCTGGCCTGGCCTTCTTGGCAGGTGTGGTGCCACTCTCGTCCCTGCCGGTGTCCGATTGGGAGCCTGTGGTGAAGCAGAGGAGGGAAAGTGTTATTGATGGGTCAGCGGACATTGAGCAGGCATTGTGATGACTGCCATGAATTTGATGGATAGATGGTGCACTTTGTAGGCTGTGGCATACAGGTTGTCTCCCTTTGGGTGGGTTGAACATGCAGGAATGTGGGTGCCTGCTGTGGAGTGTGCATGCTGCATGTGTGCAGGGTGTAGGTCTTCTGCTGATGTGTTGTGTTAACCCTATAGGGCAACATTGTGATGCACATGTATGTGGAATTCAGGGGGTTGCGCATGGCTAAATTAGAGGCACCTACCTGTGTCTCCTGATGTCGGGGCTCCTCTCTCCATTCCACCGACCCCCTCGATGCTCTCCATGCCGATCGTCGAGACACATATCTCCTCCCATGGCTGCATCTTAATTGGGGAGTCTGCTCCTCCGCCAGTTGCCATGGCCATGTTGCGGTTGGCCGACAGTATGCTCCTTACTCGGAGCCGGAGGTCATCCCACCTTTCGCGGCACTGTTTTGAGGTGCGTGCGGTGGTTCCTACGGCACTGACTCGTTGTGCTACGAGTTCCCATATGGCCTTTTTGCGGGCTATGGCTGGTCTTGTCATTTCTGCGGAGAAGACGATGTCCGCCTTTTCCTGTAGCGTTTCAGCCAACATTGTTAGTTCCTCCCTGCTGAAGCGGTCCTGCCGCTGCCGATCGCAGGCTTTCTTGACAACTTTTGGCATTGTGGGGATGCGTGGATGTGGCTGTAGCTTTCTGCAAGGTCTCGGGGTCAGATGTGCAGTGGTAGTGGAGGATTGCAATGGATCGTGTTTTTAAAGATGGCTGCCGTGCTCTTTCCCGTTCCGCCCCGATGATGCTACTTCCGGTTCCGCTTACTGGCGGTCACCGCTAATTACGGTGACCGCTAATTACGGTGACCGCTAATTACGGTCAGTGCTAAGATCGGTGGCCGGGATGGCGGTAGTGCACCTTACGCGGCATGCGATGCCGGTAGGTGCCGTTTTGGGGGCATTTACGCCATGGCGCTGTTTACATTACCGCCATGGCGCAATGCTCGTGCCCGATGGGTCGTAATGTGCCGCTTTTTACAGCTTCGATTCAGCACGGAAACGTTAATTACGCCATGGCGGTAATGTACGTTACTTACCGCCAGGGTCGTAATGAGGCCCATTGTATCGGTTACAACACAGTCTTTATATAATTAATATTCAAAGGTACATACAATATCACGATAACTCACTATGTACTCCGAAAATCAGCAATGGTAAATATATACAGTTCTAAAATGGTACCACTAACGTTATTAGATCTCATTAAAGTGCATACGGTTAGAATGACACATAGATCAGAATAAAGAGGAAACCAGCAGTAGAGAGGAGAAGGAAAGCAAGATGGTTGAACAATTGGCAGAATACTGGCCCCGATACCTAGACACAGTTCTGTGTGGAGATCCCCCCACCTGGGCAACCTGTAGAAGAAAGATACAAGCCCAGTCCATATATTGTTCACACTAGACTTCCCAATAGTTCTGCAACCCCAAAGTACCTTAGCGTTGTAGCGTTCCTCGTCGGGGAATCGACGGCCCTTCTTCAAGGCCCTCCCTTTAAGGCAGGAGTCACGGGTCGTCGAACGTCCGACGGAGAACAGGTTGAGCTACGACGGTGAAGTGGCCGCGTCGTTCCTAGCGATGCTCGTTGATGGGGAAACGTAAACGTCCTGCAAGGAAGAGGCGTGCGAGGCACCTCGATGTCGATAGTTCTGGACCGCAAAGGGTTTGAAGAACTGTGGCCCAGCAAGGGTGTTGAGTCGTCGTCATCTCTGTGGTCTTTTGGGTAGCGGGAAACCCACCTGTGGATGCTCCTCGGTGCGTCGACGGTCAGGGCTTCGCCAGCAGCGACGATGCAGACGAGAGCGTCCTTGGATCAATGAAGTTCTTAGGCAAACGGGAGCACGGCGGCTCCGGTCGGCGATGGCGGTCGTCGACAGTGGCGGACAACAGTACGGGTGCTTCTCTTTGGAGTTCGGCAGCAGTCCCTGTATCGGGTCGGCAGCCTGTCAAAGGTCTGTCTACCAGGGAGCTTTGGCAAAGGTCAGCTGGTGCAAGCTGGTCCCTCGTAGCTCGGGAAGAGGGTGCCTTACCAGGTCCTCTCTGGGTCAGTCCTTGGAGACACAGCAGCTTTCAGATTGTGAAGGAGAGCAACAGCTATTCTTCTCTTCCAGCAGGTCTTCAAGGACAAGCGTCAGTTTCACTCCAGTTACTCTTCTTAGTTTGGACTTCAGCTCTGAACACTTCTGAACACCATTCCTAGCAGTGAGAAGTCCCCAGATACACTGTTGATCTCCCATTCATTCCGCTGGGTCACACCGAAGCACCCAATCACTAGAAAGCGCATTCATGCAGACAGGCAACCAATCAGGCACACTGTGCATTCAGGACATTCACTTCTCTCCAGACACTTACAAGTAATGTGTATTGGGACAAGTACTGAGCCATTCAACACTTCATACTGCATTCATACCGGTTTCGGGCAGGGCTTTCTCAGTCATTGTGTCAACCACCAGATACTAGACACCAACAACATAGAATGCATATTCGTCACACACTCCATTCACCCAGGTCCCACCCACAGGCGTACCCACAACATACGGTCGTTGGGAAGGCTCCAGCCAGTCTGGTCAGCACTTCCCCACACTACCATATATGGAACTTCCACCCAACAGCCAGTCAGGAGGAAGGGACAGAGGCAGGGCTTCCCAGGACTTCGGGAAGATCAAGGTAACAGGCGATGGAAGGCAAGAGGCCATGGGGGCCATTTTGTCTCCATTATGAATCTACCGATTCCAATGACAGGGCCTGGGCATCCCAAAATGGAAGACGCTCAGGGCATCAGTCATTTTAGCACGGAGCTGCCACCAGCCCATACCCTGCTCTGTGGGCCACCCACAGGTGCCAAAGAACCTACACTAGGGGTACAGGGCATACATGCCAACCCTCCCGATTTGGGCGGGTGACTCCCGACTTTTTGTGAAAAATATTGCTATTTATCACGTTCTCCCGCCTAAAATACTCCTAGCCCCAATACATCCCTATGGGAAAATATGCCACTCCCTATTTCTCTGATTAAATCTCCCACCCAGGTGAGTCAGAATGTTGGCATGTCTGACAGGGTTGCACCCCTATCCATGGGTGCCATAAGGGTATCCCATGGGTCTGTTCACCAAACCAAGAGAGAGAGAGCTGCACTGCCAGGAGTCCCACATGAACTCCTGCGCGGAAAACATGACAGAACACGATAAAAAGCAGTAACAGACAAGGATACGGAGGCCCTGTCCCTCCGATGAATTTCCAGCATCACAAACTTGACCCTTGTTCTGGTTTGCCTTACCGTTTCTGTTACAATGCTTCTTCTTGGTTTGTTTTACAAGGTCTTTGATTTTCCGAGCTGACGCAGGTTCTTCAGCTTCTGCCCCTGTGACCAAGTCACTTTCACTTAATTCCACCTTGTTGGCCACTTGGCTGTACACATCAAGTGTACACATCTTTGGCTTCTCTTTATCAACCTCTTGATTCTGCAATTACGTGTCACACACCTCTTGCCAATCTGTGGCCTTGCTGCATTGCATTCACACGTATGCTCTTTTCCGTAGTTTATTTTCACATGGGCATTTTATTTGTCCTTTGACAAGTTTTTAGTGTATTCAATATTCAATATATTCAACTTCAAGGTTTCATTCAGTTTGGTATTCAGTATACTTCTGTTATGTTTAATTACACCTTTTTATTCAGTTCGGTGTTTAAAATGCATTCATTAGGCTTAGGTTTAAGTTTCCATTCAGTTTAGTAATTGCGATGCATTCGTTATGCGCCGCAACTGTGCCTTTTCAGGCAGTTCAGTATTTATAATGCATTCGTTATATGTAGTTTCAAGTTTCTGTTTAGTTCGGTATTCAATAAACATTTGTTGTACTTCTTTTCGAAGGTACTAATTCCCGGCTGTTAGGAGCAGCCCGGTGCCCAAGTGTTCTCCCTGACACTCACCGCCTGATTGACCTCTTACGGCTGCCGCAGCCTCCTTTCTGCTTGCGAGGCCAGGGTGCCTTCAGATGCAAGCCCTGCTTGCCTGCCAGGCAGTCTTCTATACACGCCTGCAATTGGAGAAGTTTCTCCACGATGCGGACACCATCCTCTCTCCGCTGGATGCGCCAACATCTCCTGCTGCTGGAGGCTCCTACACCTGTGTCCACGATAAGGCCCACTTGTCTTGGGCCACACAAGTTCCTGGGGTCTCTTGCGGTGATCTAGCTCCTACTCTTGTCCCACCACAGCTGCCTCCATACATGAAGGGGTCCTCTGCTGGTCTCTCCCACAAAGCTTCTCTCTTGCTTTCCCATTGATTGCTTTCTAGTGTTCTCTGACCCTCAATCTATACACCTGCAACTTGTTAACAGGTTATAGGAGTGTGAACTTACTTAGGTTTGCCTGACCATGATTAAAGGGACATGCCTGACACTCTGCAGGCATCTTCTTCGTTCCCGTACCAGAGTGGTAAAATGAAGGTAAAATGAAGGTAAAATGAAGGTATAGTGTTTACTACACTCAGTCTCCTCTTCCACGTCCCAGTACTTTTAAATGTCCAATGTGGAAAAGTGCGATAATCGTACCGGTTTTCAAAAAAGGAAACCGTGCAAACCCAAAAGATTATCGCCCTATCGCTCTTTTAGACGCAGTAGGGAAGATTTATGCAACCCTTTTACAAAGAAAGCTGCGAGATTGGACAAAGCAATCCAATCACGAGGACATGAGACAAGATGGGTTTGTGAAAGGTGCTGGTTGCTCACTGAACCTACTGATATTGAACATTCTAAAAATGGAGGCCTTAAGAACAAAGTCGAAGGTGTACCTGGCTCTTATCGACTATTCCTATTCGTTCGACAGTATTAATCGCCAGAAATTGTGGGACAAACTGATTAATTGGAATTGTCCCCCAAGTTTACTGGCTGCAATACAAGATCTGCACACGAATACAAACATCAAGATTCGATTGGACCAAAGTGGAACGCTTTCATCCGCAATAGATACTTTTTGCGGTGTTAAACAGGGGTGTCCCCTTGCAGCTATCATCTTTGCATTGTTTCTGTCTGACATTGGTGAGTCAATCAATAGTGTACATTCGTTCCCTCCAGAATTTAATAATACGAATGTTGGTTGGTTATTATACGCAGATGATTTAATTCTGATGGACTCAACACCAATTGGCCTGCAAAGGAAAATAGCTGCTGTTGAACACTATGTAAAACAGAATGATCTACAAATAAACAACAAAAAATGTGAAATCCTGCAAGATTTAAGATCCCCAGGCAAAATCAACGGTAAAAAATTCAAATGGACCTTGGGCAAGGAAGCCTTAAATATTTCAATAAGTGCAAGGTACCTGGGAATACAACTCAGTGCGAGTCTAAACGATAGCCCATGGGTCGAATCTGTGAAAAGCAAATGCAAACGATTAACGTCGCAAGCCTATGCTCTCAACCAAAAATACGGAAAATTCTCTTTAAAGCCTATACTTACCTTCTATCAGCAGAAGGTAGTTCCAGCTTTGATCTACAGTGCAGAGAATGCATTTGGATGCCCCAATGACTTGTGGGCATCCCTGGAAAACATATTTTGGTCGAAAGTATTGCAATTACCGAGGGGCATGTCTACAGCATGCCTACGATATGAATTATCGTTAACATCCATCAATGCTCGAATAAGCTGGAACTTGGTATCACTGTTTCGCAAGACTAAACAAAAGGCAAATATCCTGCAATTTTAAATTTTTAATGGCCATGAAGCCAGCAATTCCAACTCTATCTTAGCAAGTTTGAATTTTCGCTGCGAAGAAATTTTAAAGGAATATGACATCGATATAGACATGCTACACGAAAACCCAAACTTGCAAAAAGGAAAATGTGGCAACAGGACTAGCAATCAACAGCGCCATCAAACCAGCAGTATGAAAGAGGTCCCAAGTGAAGCTAACAACAATGGAAGAGTCCAAACGTATGTTACTCTTTTTCCAGATCAAAAATTGAGATCCTTGTACCTGCAGTTTAGATTAAATGCCTTTCAGACAAAGGAAAGACTAAAGAGATGGGCAAAACACGCAAATCTTAATCTGATGTGCAGATTTTGCTCGCAAGATGAAGAGACCTTGAAACACCGAGTATATGAATAGATCTTATTGTGCTCCGCGCTCTAACAGAAAACGAACTACTTTAGTCGGCAATTGTTCCAAATGTACAGTTAGTACTTAATTCAAACATAAATAGAGATCACACAGTTGGTAAGAAGGACACAAAAGTATGTGGGTAATTTAGCCTTGGTTTATTCCATATATCAACTTGAGAAGGGTTTCTTGAGTTGAATTCATTCATTCAATCCATTCTCTTTCTGTTAGCATAGTTCCATTTGAATGTAATTGGTTAACAATTCATTAAACCTAGCTTGAACCCGACACGTGTTTCCCTGCCTTCTATTCTGCGGTTCTTCAGGGGTTACAAAATTAATTCTCAAAATAGCACAGATCACTCTCTGTGTTGATCATTACAACTTAAACATTGGTACCTAATATCAGAAAGACAAAAAGTGTGAAAATAAAAATCGTTTTAGAAGAAATAAGATAGGACCTTCAGGACATGTTTTTAAAAAATATGCTGAAGACTGTAGGGTGCCTTCTAGTGACCTTGAAACACCTTGTCCTATTCTGAAATGCGTTCAATAAGAACAAGACATTTAGGAGTTCTCTTTGCAAAACAATGGACATTATGCGCAACCTATTGGTGGCAAAAGATGTTTGATGGAGTTGATAAGAAGCTAATCTATGCCCTAACAAATCCTCTAAGTGACATTAAAACGAAGCTGGATTCTGAAAAGCTAGAAGACGGAAGGGAGTAATGAAAGAGGCATATGAACTTGCGAAAAAGGAAACATACTAAATGTGTTTGTTTGACTTTGCTTTCTGTTCTCCCTCTTATTCTTTCTTTCCTTCCTTTTTTTCGGGATGCAAATAGTCGAAATTTGATGTTGCCTCCTGAATCCCTACTTTTGCCTATCATGGTTAGACAGATTTGTCTCTTCTTCTATCCTCTATCTTTTGTCTGATACTAAGAATGGATAATAGTTTTGGAAGCATGTCTCTTTTTTGTTTTCTTTTAAAGGTTTATATAAACCAATAAAACAAATTTAAATTTTTTAAAAAAATGTCCAATGTGGGGTAATGAGGGCAGGTCTTGCAATACCCATAAATCTCAGGGGAGGGTAAAGTTGGTCATTATTAGGGAAAGGGGATACCATATTTCACCTGACGGTACCCCACTCACAAACTCTGAGGACCCTCCACCCAGGTGATCCTCCCTCGCTTCTCCACCACCAGTGTTGGGATTCAAGAGCAATGGCCTTTCCCTGGACACCTGAGAAGAGGATCCAGGGTGTTTAGGAGTGAGAATACTCTTAGGTTTCTCACACCTGCAGCAGGCAAAATGTACAGGAGATATGGCAAGCAGAATCATTTTGCCAATAAATGCCGCACACAATATCCCGCTCATACCATGAGCTGATCTCCTCCCCACCATCTCTTGCAAACCTCCCTCAAGTCCAGTTGCTCTGAAGAGATATTTTAAAGGCAGGTACCAGTGCTAATAGCAATCGAAGCATTGGTAAATGTCATGCCAATCTCTCCATTCAAGCTACTACAACCACCATTCAAACTCGCCCCCGTGGACAGAGAATTCCACACGTGAGTAGAACAAATTACTTATGCCTGGTAATGCTCTTTCTGATGTATGTTCCTCTCATGGATTCTTCATCTTAGATATATTCATATTGTGCTTTGCAGTCCCGGAAAAAATGTTGATAGCAGGAGGCACTGTGCAGCATCAGCGTTGATGGCCCTCAACAGTTACCATTCCCATGCTCAGACGTGAAGACGATGATAGTATGTATATCATGCACCATGCCCCTTACCTCAGTTCGTAGGTTTTCCTCTCCCCGTGCTCAGCCATCTTCCAGAGATAAATGTAACCCTGTATGGGCATTGAAAAAGAGAAGAATAGGAATTTGCTCTTAGTCTGAGGGGTAGGCTGAGGCTGTAAGGGCGATGGGTAATCCGTGGGAGGGACATCCATCAGAAAGAACATTACATGGGGTAAGTAATTAGTTACTCTAATGGATTGTGTCTTCCCTCAGATTACTCTTCTTAGATAGACTCCAATAGCAGTTGTGAAGATGCAGGTGGGAGAAGCAGATTCTTATGTTGTTTCAATTAGCACATACTGTTGTGCAGAACTGCTCTTCCAAATCGAGTGTCCTCACCGGACAGGGTAGCTAAGCAATAGCGCTTTGAGAATGGAGGGAGGACCATATTGCGGAATTGCAAATGTCCTGCACTAGTACACCTCTTTGTAGACCCAAAGTAGTTGCCAATCCCCTGGTGGAATGGGTTCTTAAATGATGAGGGACATCTTTCCCAGCAATTGCAGCAATTGAGTAGCACTCTGAAATGCATAAGATAATCCATCTTGAAAGTGTCTGTTTGGTCACAACTTGGCCTAGTTTGTGACCAGTGTAGCCAATGAAGAGCTGATCATCCTTTCTAATAGTTGATATTCTTGAGATATAGAAACTATGAACTCTTTTCGGTGTCAAGCCTGTGTCACCTCTCCTCATCCTCAGAAGACGGAGGAGGGGGCTAGGACATTGTTAGTGTGATTTTCAGAGATAGATGAAACTCGGACACCACCTTAGGAAGGAAGGAAGGAAGGACAGACCCTCAAAACTACATTCTCCCTAGAGAATACCATGAAAGGTGGCTTGCAGGATAGCGCTTGTAGCTCACTAGCTCTCTGAGCAGAAGTGATAGAGACTAAATAGATGGTCTTCCACGTTAGTAGTCTCAGAAGACAGGAATGGAGCGGTTCAAATGGTGCCCCCATTAGAAATGTACGAACCAGATTCAAATCCTAAAACGGAACCAGAAATGGAGCCGGCGGAAAGTTATTTATTCATCCTTTCAGGAATTGTATCAAAATAGGCATCTTAAAATAAGAGCGTTTGAATATTGATAATGCCACTAAGTATCCTTTAATGGTAGCCACCTGCAGCCCTTGATGGGCTAGGTGCAGTAAAAAAGAAAGCTCTTCAGGTGCTTTGCAAGATAAATTATCTACATCTCTACAGCAGCTGCAAAACCTAATCCAACAGCAGTGGTAAGTGCGTTAGTTGCTGGTCTTGTAGCTGAAAGTAACACCTCCATAACGTCTTCCGAAAGGTCCCAATCTTTATATCTTAGCCTTTCAGAAACCAGGCGTGTAGGTTCAGCGTTCTGATTAGTGGGTGAACAAGACAGCCTCCCTCCTGCAAGAGTGGACCCACTTTCTGGGAAAGATGGAATGGAGGGCATATGGACATGTCCAGAAGGTCTGGGTACCATGTCCTCCTGCCCAATCCAGGGCAATCGGAATCATGGATTTCCTAAACTTACTCATACCTCCTGATGACGTGGCAGATGAAGGGGACTGGTGGGAACACGCATAAGAGTTGAAATTCTTAAGTCTACTACAAACACGTCACCCAGAGCTCCTCCCTGAGCAAATTCCCTGGAGGAGAAAAGGTCACACTTCCTGTTGAGACTGGATTAAATAGAGCCACTTGAGGAGTTTCCCAGAGGACGAAGATCTCTAGAAGAACTTCCTGAGCCCACTCCCACTTGTGGGAGATTGTGCTCTGCCTGCTCAAAGGGTCCGCTGCCATACTCTCTTTCAGTGCTAAATGAACAGCCGACAGAGAGATCCTGTTTTGTAGAGCCCAAAACTAGAGCTGCGTTGCCTCCTTGGACGGTGGTAGTGACCCTACACATCCCTTTTTGTTAAGAGCTTGTGTACGAGTGTGATACAAATAAAATATCAATATCAATATCAATAAGGTAGTGCATAGCCACTGTGTTGCCCGTCATTATCAGGACGTTCTTCCACTGGATGGAGGGTCAAAGGGCCATCAGCGCCAGTCTGATCGCCCTCAGCCCTAAAAAGGTTTATGTGCAGTCTTGATTTTGCTGGAGCCCAAGTCTGCTCATCATCAGATCACTGTGCACTCTATCACATGAGGGAGGCATCCATGACTACATTTCTCTCCGACCAGTGTTGTTAAAAAGGTTCCCCAATCATCACGTTCTCTTTGCAACCCAACACAGACGATCCTGTGCTACATTGCTCGGGGCCTGGAGAAGGTCTGTCATCCTGCCCGAAAACTGTGGCCATTAAGATCCCAGGGCTAACTGCAGGGGCCTCATCCTCAGAAAGGCCTCCGCAACAGGAAAATGCAGTATACCATGAGACCCAGCAACCACAGAAAGTAACATGTTGGTAGTTATTGGATGTTTTGAAATCTCATTACCATCTGCAAGATATGTTGAGCTCTCACCTCGGGAGGCTAAGCCTTCCACAAGAAAGTAAGGACTTCCCCAATAAATTGAAGCGCTTAAGAAGGTGTCACCTAAGACTTCTTGAAGTTGAAGGAGAAGCCCAGTGTGGAAGGAGTGGCAGGTGCTTGAGAGATGTTTCAGAGCCTGTTCAGTGAAACAAGCTCTGATCAGCCAGTCATCCAGGTAGGGAATTTGTCTTTCCTGAGGAACTTGTTCAAGCGCATCAGGTCCAGGATGGGTCGCAATCCTCTGTCCTTTTTGGGTACCAGGAAGTAGGTGGAGCATCAACTCTGGTTCCATTCCGCTGCAGGTACTTTTTCCACTGCACCTTTCTCCAAGAGGGAAATAATCTCCTGTAATAAGAATCCTTCTGTATTGCAAAGAAAGTGTTTGCTGGGGAGACAGTCTGGAGGCCTCTTCAGAAATGGGAGACAGTACCCTTGGGCAACTGTTAGTAATGCCCGTGCATCGGAAGTAATGGATTGCCTTTCTTGCAGATACCGGGACAATCTGCCTCCCCCTGGGGTCTGGTGAGCCAAGTGCTCAGAGAGGATTTGGGACTGCAGCTGTTGTAGGCAAGGAGAGACTTGCTGCCTGGTGACCTCTTGGACCATGTGCAAATCTTCTTTGACATTGTCTCTTCACAGACTGACCTCTTCCTCTTTGATTAAAGAAAGAGTACTAACGAAAGGACCGTCCTCTCCAGCTCTGTGATGGCAGATGCTGTTGTTGTTAATGGATAGTTGCACCTAAAGACTTTTCTGCAGCCGTGGACGCCTGCAATTCTTCCAGGTTGTGGTCTGCCTTGGAGCAAAATAAAGTGGACCCATCAGAGGGCATATCCAGAAGTATTGATTGCACATCGGAGGCAAAACCAGATTTGCGCAGCCATGCAAAGCGCATGATAACTGCACTAAATCCCACACGTCTGCCTACACCATCTGATGTGTCTAATCCAGATTGCAGGGATTGGCATGAAGCCTCCTTCCCAACATTAATGCGATTGTAAAATGATATGATATGTCATTTATAATGTGCTGTACACAAATGGTTCTAGGCGCTATATTCTCATTTTATCTCCCCTTCTGGAAGATTGTCAGCTTCTTGTAAAATCACATTCCACAAGGTGTAGCAGTAATTGGCTAACATGCATAACTCGTGGATAGCTTTTAAATCCATACTTCCTGCAGAAAAAAAACTTTTGCTAAGGCATGATAGTGCTTATTGTCCCTGTCTGAAGGGATGGTAGGATAAGCTGCCACTTTGGATGTGGAAGCAGCAGCCTGAAGGTAACTGAGCCTTCCTTATCTTCATCCTCTTCAAAAAGGGAACCAAAAGATTTTAAGAATTCCCTGTTTTACTGTAGTTTGTATCTCCACATCGATTCCGGGGTCGATGATGAAGGTCCCTTCCACTTGGACAGTTCCTTCATCAGGGATGTTGATGCGGTCTTTTGCATCGATGCTGATCCGACAGTTAATGATGTCGACCCCACTCAGGTAGCCGTATCAGAGGTCTTCAGACTCTGGCTTTAAGGTGCGCAGGTTAGAGCCTTAACTGATTCCCTGCCGGTCTTGGAGGACATGGTGGGATCTATAGCCTTCTTTGGCTCTTTTGAGGGGTCAGTAGGAGCTGCTTTTGAGAATACTGCCAACGTTTTTATCCTAAAATCCTCTCATTCAGCTGCCAAAGTGATCTTTTTGGGGAAAAATACCTATTGCCTGTCAGGCGAGGAATCAGATGAGGAAGCTCGATGGCAGAGCTTCTTGTTTTTCTTAGAGGATGATGAAGAAGGATGAGAATCACACCTGGATCTAGATATTTTGAGTGTTTTGATATTTTCTTGGGTCTTTCAGAGGATTTGTCTCCTGTGGAACTCATACCTTCGGAGGATTTTCTTTTTGAAGGTGTGGTGGATGAAAATTTGGATACCGAGTGACCTTGGACGAACATTGATCTTCTCTCCTTCAAGGCTTTACTAGATACATTCATGGTAATCCATCAACTAAGTGATTTGTCATTGTGGCCTTGTGGATCTGTATAATCATGCCAGTGAGGATGTGACAGGCTTCTTTGTGATCCTGTGCCCAATGCACGAGTTCTGTTTGGTGCTGATAGGCCTGCAACAAGTAATAACGTTAGGGGTGGGTGTTTTCGGCCCTAATTCAGTGGGATACAGCACACACTGATTGCGCGAGAAGGGTGTCGGTGTGGGAGGGCTACTAAGCAAGGGGTGTGCTGTTTTAGGCGATAAGGTGGGTGAGGGGGGTGTTCCACCACATGGTGGTGTGGAGCGAGCTGGTTTGGGCCTTGTGGGCGATGGAGCTTACCTGATGGGCCAGCGAGGCCTCTGGATACGAGATGGACGGTCCGGTGATCTTTGGATCCCGGCTGCCATCTGAGGATGGGAATGTATACATCAAAGGCCAGGATTGGCCCATGTGGGATGTGTGAGCTGAGTGCTGATAGGTCCCTGTGTTGAGGGTGTGTGGCTCACCCACGGCCGTGGTTGGTCCACGGTGCCTCCTGTGTGAGCCCAATGTGGATGGGAGGCTTCTACGAGAGCCTTGCCACATAACCCTATGTGGCCAGATTCTGTGTGTATACAATAGAAAAGAAAGAAAAACTGGCACTTTTGGCTTGTGTCGTAAGTCTGTCAAGCAAAAAAGGTGTGCTCGAATTATAAAAGTGGACGGGAAATAGTGTGCTAACCGAGTGGGATTAACTCTTAATTGGTAGCATGACGTATGTGAGCAGGTTAAAGGCATGGTCTAGTAAAAAATTTTATTGTCCCCACGGGTAGGCCATGTTTTTTTAAGCCTAAGTGGCTCGATTTTAGAAAACTTTCCTATGGACCTTATCAGAGTTTTCGTCCATTAAACGCACGCGAAAACAAGCACCAGGGAGCCGCCATTTTGTGATAATCCTATCACCTGCTGCATCGCCCTGGCTGACCTGCTTCTGCGGCACTAAATCAATTCCCCCGCCCCTGAGCCTGTCATCAGCAGACTCATACCGCCCATTTCCCACGCCAAAGCACGTCTTGTGTCAACATTCGCTGTGCTTCAGCTAATGACGTTTGGCCATGGAAATGGCAGGACGCCTCTTTCCTCAATAAGTATAAACAGACCGTTTCACAACACACAGCAGCAGATTTTCGACTCCATTCCTCTCTCTGTGTTACTTAGAGTATTTTGTGACTCGTTTCTGTGCTTTGGTCAGCTACCTTCGCCGCTTGTAGCCCGTGTGAACACCTGTACCATCTCGGTAAATTATTTTACTTTGTTTACCACACAATGGCTACAATAATGCCCTACATGTACCAGCCCGAGTATACCGAGGAGGAACTACTGGAAAGGGAAGCACTCAAAAACGATGGGGATTCGGAAGGCAGTTGGCAGGACGAACCAACAGATGAAGAGTCTGGGCCTAGTTGCATGGACGGCGTCTCCACCTGGTGCACATGCAATCGGTGCGAGCTAATGCCAACCGAGGAGGAGAACTGCTGCTGCCGAGAAAACTCGGGATGCCTGGCCTACATTTCGGAAGGCGATCCACGACCGCAATGCATCACCGAGCTGCCAGACTTCAGGGCAGCCTGCCTCACACGGGCATGCACAAACTTCGCACAACTGTTTGTCCTCGTAATCCGAGTAACGAGTAAGTATACTCTGCTTGTCATGCCACTCCTATTTCATGTTCTTCTACTATATCCAAAATTATATATTCATATCATAGTAACGCATGAAAGTCGTTCAATAGTGTGCATTGTCTAGATAGCATTTGTCCGTGCAGAATGCCATTAGTTACAAGAATTGTCATTGACAACAACGTTTATTAAACTTATCTTGGTAATGTAAAAACAGTTTGTTTCATTCCTTTTCACAGGTGGTACAGGCTGGTGGCCTATCGTTCCTTTACATGGTGGCTCCACGGGAGGCTTGGACACCGCGTTCGAAGAGTGATACCCGCTTGTGCCGTTCGTGCCATAAGAGAAACGTTCCCGAGTGACAGCGGTCAGTACAGGGGATTTTCTCTCGTTCTGCTGCAACCTGACCTGTATAATCTTTAAAGTCTTGTATTTTTGTGTCATGAAAATAAGATACAAAATAAAACACCACATATATTTTAACAACGGTTGTTTCGATTTTTTAAATGAATCAAGTGTGTCTCCATTCAAGGATGGACGTCAGACATCTGTGCTCCGAATGGGTGAAGGTCTGGTCGCTGTGAAGCAGGGTGGTCACTATCTATCTAAGCTAACATACATATTCTCGATAATGCATGCACTAAATAACACTTGTTCAAAGTCTTTCAGTAGGTTATGTCTCTATAAACGTCACACATATATCTATACTAACAATTAACATTGGATTATACAGGCCTTAGGTTAAGTGTCTTGACCACTGTAATACACCGGTTGAAGTGTGGGTCTGTGCTCACAAGAATCTCTGATATGTGGCATTTGTTATTGATAAGCAACGATATACTGCAGTAGGGGTCTAATGTTAATTAGGGATCTGCTAGGTGGGCATCATGTTGTGGTTAGTGGTCTGGCACTTGAAGAGAATACCTTGCAGGTACACAGGGTCACAATGGCAGTAAGTTTCCACTGGCGAGGGTGTGTGGGCAAGGACACGTTTATGGAGATGAACGAGCGATGTGCTTAGTTCAGGCTGGTTCACATGCAGGACAGTGATCTCAGAGGAATAGTCATGCTCAGTGGTCCCATCTACGCGATTGTCAACCAAAGTTATCACAAAAGGGCAAGGGGTGAACCCACTACTGGAGGCACTTTGTCCGAGTTTCTACTGAGAAGTAAAGCATGAGAGGGGCCATCGAGAGGGGCCTGATGGCCCCTCGTTCCCACACACTTATCTGCACACCCACCGGCCCATCCATCCACCCCCCCCTATCAAAGGCAGTTCGCACCCGTGGATGAGCGCTGGCATGTGGGGCTGTCTGGGGCGCGAACGGCCAAGGTGCCAAACAACATGTACACTTCAAAAGGTATCTTAAGCCCAGGGGCCATCGTTCACATGGTCTCCTCAGACCCCATGTCTCCAGGCAGGCCTCCCCGAGGTAGGCCGCCCCCCTGCAATCCACATAAGTGTGTTTCCATTCAGCAGTCTTCCTGTGCCTTATCTGCATGCCCCAGGCCCATCCAGCCCACCCCCCTCTATCAAAGGCAGTTCGCGCCAGTGGATGCGCGCTGTCAGGGGGGCGAAAGGCCAAGGTGCCAAACTACATGTACACTTCAAAAGGTATCCCACGCCAAGGGGCCATCGTTCACATGGTCTCCTCAGACCCCGTGTCTCCAGCCAGGCCTCCCCTTGAAGCAGGCCGCCCCCCTAATACCACGACATACATACGTCATTCATTCACAAACACACCCCTGTTTCTAATACTTTATAAACCACTTGATATGTCTCATGAGAACATCTTTGTGCTTTGCAAGTCAACTCCTGAACGTGCTACCTGGCAACCACTGAGATCTATGCTAATCTACTCCTCGTCGTGCTATCCGTGAACTTCTGTGACCGTTTAGAGCAAACCCATCAGTGTGCTACCTGTGGCCACCCACCTATTCTCCTGCAACATACTGCTCTGCTTGCTGAATCCAACTGTTTGTTGGTCAAGGTAAGGCCATGTATCCTAGTCATATTTCGCAGATTTTTAAATGTCTATCTATTTGCGAGTAGAGTACACAATAGTGCTATGTCCATTGGTCTCATTGCTATTGACTTGAGTTTCCATTGCTATGCTATCAATAGATCTATTTATTTTCATCTTTGTCTATTGTCATCGAATTGAATCCTTCGGGGGTCCAGTCTATAATGTAAGCATGTTTCCTTCTCGTGCAAGACAGAACATCCAAGGGACGAGTCACATGTTCAGATTTTAGTCACATCATTTATACATTTCTGCAACGTATGCAAATACTTAGCCGCACATAATGAACTGGTATAGTTCCTGCGACCAAAACAAACCTTGCATTTATCATTGTATGATTCATTTACTTTTGTATCAAATCTTTATTCATGAAGATTGTATAATAATGTCGATATTTACTTTTCAGATTTATCAACAATGCCTGCCTGTTCGATTAGCGGTTGCCCTTCGAAGACCCATGCGAAATCTGAAGGCACTACAATGCATGTATTCCCAAAAACTGTTGATCGAATAAGAGAATGGGTCAGACATTGTGGATATCCACTGGATGAGCTGGAAAGTAGAGTCCAACAAATCTTACAGGACAAGAGGGGTGATCGATACCGCATCTGCAGCCGGCCCTTTTCCTTGGACATGTACACAACATCTTGGGTAACAAAGAAGAATAAACGGCGAACGACACGGAAATTGATCGAAAACGCTATTCCCACTCTATTCGTCCACATTCCGCCACTGGTGAGTCAAGTGTCCGGATTTAGCTTTAGGCCTTGCGGTAGTGTGTAGGTAGCCGAATGGATTAATTGATATTGTAGGTGTTCTATCCCTTGTAATAATTTCGATATTGATATGAGTGTATAGTTTTTGTAATAATGACATTTATCATATATTCTTTTTCGATTTCATAACCCACAAACGCAATGTATATATATATATGGGAACAGGGAACTGTGCTGTATTGAGCATTTTTCAAGTATTCTGTCGCCTTACATGGCTATTTTTCATATTGGCATTTCATTATCAATCATTAATTTTCCTTTACAACTTCTTGACTATCCCTTGAATCTGAAGCAAGAACATTCTACATCCTTGACGTGGTCGCAGTTATCAACCACTTCTAGCGCGTATCAGGTAATCTTACTAGGCTAATCCGCTACATACTTGTTTTATGCATGTCAAGTAATAGTTTTATTCTATCGTGTAATTATTTTACTGAATGTTTGGTTAGTGCTTTCCAATTGATATACACCTTAGTTATCGTCCACTGGTGTTTGTTTTCAGTTATAATTAGTGTTATCCATACTTATGCAAGTACTGTCTTTCAGGGAGATGCTGAAGTGTCCGCCACATCTACAACATTTCTAGATGTTCTTCACCAGCAGGAGGTATGGATACTGACAGCTCCATCGAGCGTCATCATCAGAGCTGGAATTATTGTCGTTTGATTGTTCTATACAATGTTTCATTCGTGGTTAGCCGTTGATATGTAACTGTGCTGTCGACCCCAGGTGTGTGTTATGTTTTCACTATTGTAATCCTCACTAATGCAAGTACTATGTTTCAGGCAGTTGATGGAGCGTCAACCCGTGCACTTGATGCAGAGCCTGACATTCAAGTAATTCCAGGGGAAGTGGAAGCGGGACCATGCATATACGAATCGGCGCAACAGCTTTCGGAAGTGGGCACTACATTTGCAACATCCATAGATATTCTTCAGCAGCACGAGGTATGGATACTGACAGCTCCATCATGCGTGATCATATAACGTGATTCCATTTGCTATACTTTCTTCCCTATTAACGCAAGTGCTGTGTTTCAGGGAGACGACGAAGCTTCCACTACAATCACAACATCCAATTTAGATGATGCAGATGTAAATAAATCGGAGAAATAAGTCGATGAAATGGGATCATATTTAGATTTTCCTTGATTCTTTTAGACAATGCATCATTTGTGGTTATCTCTTTATATGTACCTGTGCGTTCGACCCCAAGTGTGTGTTATGTTTCCAATATTGAAAACCATACTAATGCAAGTACTGTGTTTCAGGGAGACGAAGGAGCTTCCACTACAATCACAACATCCCATTTTGATGATGCAGATGTAAAGGAATCGGAGAAATAAGTCGATGAAATCTGCATACTTATATTTTCCTTGATTGTTTTAGAGAATGCATCATTTGTGGTTATCTCTTTATATGTACCTGTGCCGTTGACTCCAAGTGTGTGTTATGTTTCCAATATTGAAAACCATACTAATGCAAGTACTGTGTTTCAGGGAGATGCGGATGCCTCCTCTCCAATACAACCATTCATGGCAGTCCATGCAGAGCCAGAGGTATGGATACTGACAGCTTCATCGAAATAGATCATCACTGGTCGAATACTTGTCGTTTGATTGTTGCACACAATGTTTAAATCGTGTTTGGCTATTGAGATGTACCTGTGTGTTCGTCCTCACATGTGTTTTATGCTAACAATATTTTGATACATAGTAATGAAAGTACTATGTTTCAGGGAGACGATGGAGCCTCATTCCGTGCTGTCTATGCGGATACAGAAAATATAGTCGTTGCAGCGCAAGAGGAAGGGAGGACATGCGGAAACGAATCGGAGCTACAGCGTGCAGATGTTGAAGGTCGAGTCAAAAAAGTTGCAAAGAAAAAAAAACAAAAAAAGGTTAGTTACAAATAGTTCATAATTTTAAAAAAATGTTTGTGCTGGGGACTATTTTATGTTTTTTTCCAGTCAATTGGACTACGCTTTATCTTGTGTTTAAACTGAGCATCCCTTTTCCAATCTCTCCTCCAGTTACCCGTGGGTGTCAGAACTATACATACACAGACAGTGAAGCAAATGAGAGATGTTGCTTGCCAGACCATGTACACTATGGAGGAACGATTAATGGAGGCGAGGCGTGTTCAGGCTCGAGATGCTCATGTCCAATGGCCAGAACATGAATTAACTGTGTTTGGAGAATACAGCAAAGTTGCATTGGATCATTGCTACAGTGCGACCGCACCACCACAAGAAGATGTTATTGAATGTATTGAAGATAGCTCTGAAGTAGTTGCAGATCAATTCACACAATCTACACCGGCTGAAAATTTGCCACCCAAAAACCTGTCGACATTGTTGTGTTCTCCCATCAATGTTGAAGTAATAGATGTCGAAATGACAGAGAATGAACCAGCCGCAGTATCCATAGATGCATCAGAACTTGATATCAGCGATATTACTTCCAATGTGTTGAAATCTCCACAACGTCACAGGCCGAAACAATGATGACGCAGGATGACAGTCTAATGAAAGAGAGCAAATACATTGTATTCAACAGTTGTTTGATGGAAATTATAAGTATGCTGAAATGTGTGCATTCCGTTAGAGGGAAAGTATGTGGGAAGCCATTGATTAATGTGACTCGTCAAATAAAAGGCAGTAACGTCAAAATAAATGCCGCCTGTAGATTAAATCATAGGTTCTCATGGTCTGCACAAACGATGCTGGGGAAAATGCCAGCCGGCAATCTACTGTGTGCAGCTGCATCACTTTTTAGTGGCTCCAGTTTTAGAAAGTTAGAGGCTTTCTTTCAGTTTGTGGGACTCCATTTAATTTCTAAATCGCTGTACTACATATACCAACGTGATTATCTGTTTCCGGCCATTAGTGATGCTAGGAAAATTGAACAATTGTCTCTAGCAAGTACATTTGAAGGCAAACGATTCAGGCTAGCCGGCCATGGACAGTGCGACAGCCCTGGATTTTCTGCCAAGTACTGCACCTACCACTTTCAGGACATGGATAGTAAGAAAATTGTGAGATCGGTGGTCATGCAGGTAACACAATGTACATCATCAGTGGCCATGGAGAAACTAGGATTTATAAAATCAGTGGAATATCTGCAATCAAGGGGAATGCACATCGACCTCATAGCCACGGACAGACACGTTTCAATTGCCAAGACAATGAGGGAGCAGTTCCCACATATTAATCATCAATTTGACGTATGGCATCTTGCTAAATCAATCAGTAAGAAAATCTTGGCTGCAGGAAAAAAAAAAGGTTTTGAAAGTATTTTGCAGTGGTCCCATTCTATCACCAACCATCTTTGGTGGAGCTCAAAAACTTGTGAGGTGTCAGTGGAAATACTACTTGAAAAATGGCGGTCACTGATGCACCACTGTACCAACGTTCACCGCTGGACAGCAAATCAACATTTCCACCAATGTGAACATGGCCCTTTGTCCCCAGAGGAGGCACGGAAGAAGAAGGGGTTGATTCCATCTTCACCGACACACAAAGCCATTGAGAAGATTGTTTTTGACAAAACTCTATCAAGAGATTTGAGAGGACTGACAGAATTCTGTCACACAGGAGATTTGGAGGTGTTCCACAATATGTGCCTAAAGTACAGGCCAAAGCGCTTGCATTTTAGCTTTCGGGGCATGAAACATCGCACTCTACTAGCGGTCTTGGACCATAACAGCAATGTCGGACGTGAACAATCTAGTACTAGGGGTAAAGTAAGGATGCCTCGCTACACTAAGGTGTTTTCAAAACGAAGTAAGCAATGGGTGATCAAACCAGTCTATGATGAAATGCAGTTCGACTTTGTGAAAGGCCTTATTGTTGCTGTGTTAGAGAAGCACAGATATGGAATTTTGGACGTTTCTGTGCAGAGCAGTGATCCATTGCCACCGAACATTGCGACTGTGCCATGCCCACCCGAAGCACAGCTGGTTGTGAAGTACAAATCCCGGTTTAAATAATTGCAATACGATTGTCTTTTTGTAAATAAATGTTATTGTACAGTGTACCTGTAACCCTAACCCCTACCTTCACCATCATGGGTGGCGAACAAGCTGGGTGTCATCTTTGAATTCTCTCTATTCACCTCATATATGTGTATGTATATATTTTTCTCATGTCTCATCTCATGTAAATGCTGCGCACTGTTGCGCACTGTTAACGGAGGGGAGGCTTGCGTATTGCAAATAATAAAACAAACAAACAAACAATAAATCTCACTTTTAACTCAACTCCTGTGGTACTTTATACTTTCCCTGACCTTCCGCCAAAAATTAAATGTCTCAATTTGGGCTGCAAAGCTCGCAGACAACGGGCCAAAATTGGGGCACTTAGAACACGCCAAGTGGGCAGTGGCATTTGGGAGAGAAGCCAGTTCGCATTTGCACATTGAGGCGCACTACATAGAGGGATTCTAAACTTCAAGTTCTCACAGATGCCTTTACTACGTGATGTTGCAAATAAAGCATGCGAAGGACAGCGGCTTTGATTTTCAGCTCGCGCCCAGATGAGGCCCACAAGTCGCACTGGAAGTATAAGGGTCTATTGTTTTTTGACCTTGAGACAGGGACCATGCCGGAAGAACTACATTTGAAGGGGGTGCGCAATAACGTAAGAGACGATAAGGCAGAAAATTCAGAAACTAGACCGAGTTTCATTTTAGTTCAGTATACGAAAAATCGTTGTCAAGAGCACGGTCCATTTTACAGACTGCATTACGAAGAGACACAATGGAAATTTCAAATATGATGTGAGTAAATCTTTACACGCTTTTATACCGGAATGAAGATTTAATGAATGGATGCATGAATAAATGAATGAATGAAGAGCTAGGAAAAGCAAGGAAAACGTGTTCGTAGTTGGCACATGGGCATGCAGGTCCACTGGTCTCACCGATCTCGGTCCTTAGCCCAGCCACTTTTCCCTGCACTGCCTACCTGCACTACAGGACTGTCTCTGTATCCTTCAGCCCCTTCTCCCGGCATTTACCTTGCACTAACCACCAGCTGGCCCTATTATTTAATTTGTATTCAACTAACCATGTACAGCACTTTTACCCCCCCCCTTACCCATGCGCGATCAGAAAGACACCTGGCCTAGTAGGATCGTTGTCTGTCTGCCCTTGTTCCCCACCTGCCTCGTCGCGCCTTGAAGCACTTGAGTATAGGCGCGTTACAAATGCCATATCATATATCATATCATTCCTCACGCATGTAGACTAACTGTCGTTTATCATTGTGTGTTGGCCTCAATTTATTTTGTTACTTTTCGCATTGATTTTAGAGACGAACATACTCCATTGAACTATCCTTGCAAGCAAATAGTTTCTGATCAGCTGTAATAAATAAAATGAGTAATATTAATGAAGATCGGCTGGCGAGACTAATTATAATTTTTTTGTTTTCATAACAGGTATTTGCTCCCCTTCTGCTACTGCCATCGGTTTGAGACACCAGCAGACGGTTTCTTCGTGAGACACCTGCAGCTTCGTGTGAACAACTGGAGCACACTGACAATTTTATGGGACGAACGCCAAGGGCCCACATGCCCTTACG
Source organism: Ambystoma mexicanum (assembly GCF_040938575.1). NCBI lineage: Eukaryota > Metazoa > Chordata > Amphibia > Caudata > Ambystomatidae > Ambystoma > Ambystoma mexicanum. The sequence goes on from NC_090940.1 coordinate 522,859,820, forward strand.
CTGTACTAGTGGCTAGAAGCAACATATCAACCTTTACGATGGACTAGTGCCTAGTTGATGGAACAGCCTTGCGGTTCACCGTGCTTCCAAAGTGCTTCTTTTAACGAAAAGCAACACCCTGTGTACCATTGCGGATTCAGATAAAAGAAAATAAATGGCTTTCGGAGTTCATATGGCAATTGCTGAATATTCTCTAAACATTTAATGTCAAATAAATGTACTTTACCAAATTTACCGTGTTGCTGTTTGATTTTAAAGTACAGTTTCATATTCCGAATTGTGGCATGCTGTGTTGTGAGATGGTCTGTGTTGGTTTCCGGGTTCTGTGTGGAGTCGCGTAGAAGACGACTGGGCGCGTTTGTCTACGCAGCACAGTAACGTCACGGAGAGAGGCGGGGAATATGAATGTTTGGATAATGTCAGGCTCAGGGGCGGGGGAATTGATTTAGTGCCGCAGAAGCAGGTCAGCCAGGGCGATGCGACAAGTGATAGGATTATCACAAAATGGCGGGTCCCTGGTGCCTGTTTTCGCGTGCGTTTAATGGACGAAAACTCGGATAAGGTCCATAGGAAAGTTTTCTAAAAATGAGGCACTAATGCTTAAAAAAACATGGCCGACCCGTAGGGACAATAAAAAATGTTACTAGACCATGCCTTTAAAAATGAATTCAATATTTCAGTATTGTTTACGGTTTTTACATTTTTATTTAGTTTTATAAAAAGGCGGAGAGAAATTTTGTTTACCCATGAATTTGCATGTTATGTCTCAGGCCACTTATAGCCTTTATGTGTCAGGCAGCAAATGATTGTGCCCAACAACAAATATTAGATGATTATGGCTCTACGGCCATTCTAAAAGTGGTGTATTTTTATTCCCCATCACTTTGCATGATAAGCTGGGCTCAGTTTGCCTCAGGCCACTAGTAGCCTTAGTGTGTCAGGCAGCGAATGCTAGTACCAGTCGGGGAATATTAGATTATCATGCGTCTAGGGCCATTCTAAAAGTGGTGTATTTTTCTTCCCCATCACTTTGCATGATAAGCTAGGCTCAGTTTGCCTCAGGCCACTAGTAGCCTTAGTGTGTTAGGCAGAAAATGATAGTGCAAATCGACGAATATTAGATTATTATGGCTCTAGTGCCATTCTAGAATTGGTGTGCTAGAGATTAGTACTTGGTTAAGATCCCGAGATGGCGGAGGGAGTGAAGGTCCCTGGTTAAGCAAGGTTAAGATGAACAAGTTACTTCTTACCTTGTAACGTTCTTTCGATGGGATGTTCCTCTGACGTATTCCTTATCTTGATAGATTACATCCCAGCTTGCTGGCCTCGGAATTCTTTTCAGTAGAGGGCACTGCGCGTCGGCGTCCTTTCGAGCTGGTGTCCCTCGACAGCCTCCGTCTCGGCGCCGACATCATCGTAAGTATAAATAGGCTTTCGCAGCGACGGTTGCTCAGTTCCGTTTTGAAGCTTAAAATTATCTGTGCATGAATTGGTTATTTACCTTGAAGGAGCGTAAGGTGCAACTACAAGGGAAGTTTTACTGCGGGGATGGATGGGAGGGGCGATAAGGAATACGTCGGAGGAACATCTCATCAAAAGAACGTTACAAGGTAAGAAGTAACTTGTTCTTCGAAGGGATTGTGTCCTCCGACGTATTCCTTATCTTGATAGACTCCCATAGCAGTGGTGTGAAAGAGGAGGGGAGAGTAAAATGGGAATATTTCCCTTTAAGAATGAACAGAATGTAACACAGCTTTGCCAAATCTTGTCTCCTGGCTAGAGGAGGGATCCAGACTGTAGAATTTTGTAAAGGTATTTGTGGACGACCATGTGGCAGCCGCACATATGTCCCGATTCGGCACCCCTCTTTGGAGAGCCGAAGAGGCTGCGATACCACTGGTTGAATGAGCCCTAAGATGTTGAGGGGGCTCTTTCCCTGCCAATTTGTAGCATTCTAGAATGGCTAAAATAATCCATCTTGAAATGGTCTGTTTTGTGATTGGCAATCCTAATTTGTGTCCTGCATAACCTATAAACAGTTTGTCTGCTTGCCTTATCCTAGAAAGTCTGTTCATATAAAAACTGAGGGCACACCTTGGATCTAGCCTATGTAGACTCTCTTCCTCTTTCCCTGGATGGGGAGAAGGATAGAATGAAGGTAAGGTTATTTTCTGAGTGATGTGGAATTCAGAGACCACCTTTGGGAGGAAATTAGGCTTCACTTGTAAGACAACTTTGCCTTTGTGAAATATTGTATGAGGAGGTTTGCAAGATAGAGCTTGTAATTCGCTCACTCTTCTGGCAGATGTTAGAGCCACTAGGAAGACTGTATTAAAGGTGAGACATCTTAATGAACAAAAACAGAGTGGTTCAAAAGGAGTACCCATCAGAAAATGTAAGACTAGATTTAAGTCCCACCAGAGAACTTGGAACGGCTTTGGAGGATAGACATTAGTTAACCCTTTCAGAAATTGGGTTACTTGGGGTAATTTGAAATATGATGGCTCCTCCGCAGTGCGCTTAAAGATTGACAGCGCTGTGAGATAGCCTTTGATCATACCAACTTGAAGACCCGAATTCGCCAAATAGAGCAAAAAAGATAACACCATTGGTGTACTGCATGAAAAGGGTTCGATATTCTTTTCTCAACACCAGCTGCAAAGTCTATTCCAACGGCAGCGGTATAAAGTCTTTGTTGCTGGCCTTCTAGCCGAAAGCAACACCTCCATGACATCATCCGGGAGGTCCATATCCTTGTATCTCAACCTTTCAGAAACCAAGCGTGAAGATTGAGGGTTCTGATGTCTGGATGGAGAACCTGACCTCCCTTCTGCGAGAGAAGATCCTCTCTTTGCGGAAGATGGACATGTCCAGAAGGTCCGGGTACCACGTTCTCCTGGCCCAATCCGGAGCAATTAGGATCATGGTCTTTCAGAATCTTCTCAACCTCCAGATCATCTGAGGAATGACAGGGACTGGAGGGAATGCGTATAGAAGTGGAAACTTCCAGTGTACTACGAACACGTCCCCTAGAGCTCCTCTCGGGGAAATTCCCTTGAACAAAACTGATCGCACTTCCTGTTGATACTGGTGGCGAACAGATCCACTTGAGGGGTTCCCCAAAGGGCGAAGATCTCTTGAAGGACTTCCTGAGCTAGCTCCCACTCATGGGAGACTGTGCTCTGCCTACTCAGAGCGTCAGCTGTCAAGTTCTACTCTCCGGCTAAGTGAACTGCCGATAGAGAGATTCCTTCTTGAATTGCCCAAAACCAGAGCTGCATCGCCTCTCTGCACAGTGGCAGTGATCCTATGCCTCCTCTTTTGTTCAGGTATTGCATGGCCACTGTGTTGTCCATCAGTATTAGGGCATTCTTCCCCTGTACAGATGGCAGAGAAGCCTTCAGCGCTAGTCTGATTGCTCTCAGCTCCAACAGGTTGATGTGTAGTCTGGACTCCGATGGAGAGCAACGACCGCTGATGGTCAAGTCGTTGGCATGGGCACCCCACCCTATTAGTGAGGCATCCGTGACTACTGTTATCTCCAGCCATGGTTGCCAAAAGTGTTCTCCTTTCAAAATGTTCTCCCGACAGGCCCACCACTGAAGGTCTCGAGCCACTCTGTCCGGGACTTGAAGGAGATCTGACATTCTTCCTGAGAATTGCGACCATTGGGTTCTTAGTGCCCACTGGAGGGATCTCATTCTCAGGCGAGCCTCTGGCACTAGAAAGATGCAGGATGCCATGAGGCCTAGCAACCTCAAAAAGTTGAAGGCTAGTAGACGTTGGGCATTTTGAAACTTGGTGACCATCTGTAGAATATCTTGTGCCCTCACCTCTGGTGGCGAGGCTTTCCCCAGGGAAGTGTCCAGGACTGCTCCAATCAACTGGAGTTTCTGAGACAGTATCATCTGAGACTTCTTTAAGTTGAGGGAGAAAGCCAGCTTGTGAAGGAAGTGGCAGACATAATCTAGCTGGATCTGAGCTTGTTCCAAAGATATTGCTCTGATCAACCAATCGTCCAGGTAGGGGTAGACGTGGATCCCTTCCCTCCTTAGACTTGCAGCCACTACTGATATTAGCTTGGTGAAGACCCTCGGGGCGGAGGTCAGCCCAAATGGCAGAACTCGAAATTGATAGTGAGAGTTGTCAATTGTGAACCTCAGATATTTCCTGTGTTTGGGATGGATTGGCACATGGAAATAAGCATCCTGAAGGTCCAGCGATACCAACCAGTCCTGAAGCTGGAGGACCTGGAGGATCTGGGAAAGGGTTACCATCTTGAACTTGTCTTTCCTGAGGAATTTGTTCAATTCCCTCAAGTCCAAGATGGGTCTCAGTCCTCCGTCCTTCTTTGGTACTAGGAAGTAGGGAGAATACCAGCCCTTGTTCTACTCCGCTATAGGTACCGGTTCTATGGCACCTTTCTCTAGCAGGTCTACAATCTCTTGCATAAGGAGCGGGACTGGAAACTTCAAAGAGTTGTTCCCCAGTGGATGACACTGAGGGGTGTGTAGGAAGGGCAGGCAGTAACCTTAGGCAACTGTTTCCAATGCCCAAGCATCTGACGTAATAGCCTGCCATTCTGCCAGATGTTGAGTTAACCTGCCCCCTACTGGTGTCTTTTGAGGGGAGACCTCAGAGGGGTTTAGAAGAGGCTGACGCGGATGCTGAAGGTAAAGTGGCACCTGCTGCTGCGGTTTTTGTACCTTTTCCCCGTCCACCACGGGTGAATCGTTGGCCCCTTTGAGCTGGCTGTCCTCTGCCTTTTCCGAATGCAGAATAAAAGCGAAAAGACCTACCCCTCCAGGAGGTTCCTGAGGGGCGATTCGGAGTCTGTCGGATTGCAGCCCCAAGATTTCGCTGCTGCCTTGGATGTTTGTAACTTCTCCAGGCTGTCATCAGCCTTCTTACCAAATAAAGAAGTGCCTTCAAAGGGCATGTTCAAAAGTTTGGCTTGTACATCTGGAGCAAAACCAGACTTCCGCAACCACGCAAATCTGCGGATTGTGGTACTTGCCGCCATGGCCCTGCTGATACTGTCAGCAGAATCAATGCCTGTTTGAAGGGACTCGCAGATTGCATCTTTCCCATCTTTGGTGATGTTTAAAAATGCTTCCCTTTCCTCTCCTTCTGGGAGACAGTCAGCCGCAGATGAAGCACACTTCCACAGTGTATGGCTGAATCTTGCAAGCGTGCAAGCACCATTAATAGATTTAAGCGCCATGCTACATGCCGAAAATACTTTTTTTGACATAGCATCAAACCTTTTATCGTCCCTGTCCTGTGGAATAGTAGGATATGCAGATCTACTATTTGATGAAGTTGCTGCTTGTACAACCAAACTCTCTGGAGTTGGATGTTTGCTCAAGTATTCAGGATCTGTAGCAGATACCCTATATTTGACAGATAGTTTCTTGTTAACTGCAGGGATAACTTCAGGAGTTTCCCAATTAGCCGAGATCTTTCTCTGCAGAGCATTATGAAAGGGAACAACAGGATTGTCCTGTGGACCTTTAACTAAAATGTCAGTAAGGTCATCCTGCTGAAAAGAAGGTGTAGGTATAGACCACCCCATGAATTCTATTATTCTAGCCATCAGAACCCGATAAGGAGTCTCAGCATGCTCCCCAGGGTCTGGTTTAGCAAACTCTACTTCAGGAGAAGTATCTAAACCACTTGCCTTATGTAAAGAGTCTTGCAGATCTTTTAACCTGTTCTCTTCAGAGATAAATTCCTCTGGTATGGGTGTTGTGGTCCTTTGTAAACCAAAAGCTCTCTCATGGTCGGAATCCTCCCCTTCCTCATGTATAGAGGACAAAGCTCTAAAGTAGTCAGACCTAAGATATGGTTTAAAACCCATTTCTAGAGCAGAGGGGAACAAATAGGTTGTCACCGGTTGAGAAAACGTTGAGGTTGTCGACGTGGAAGTTAAAGGCTTCGTCAAACCCGAAAAAGGCGTCGAAAAAGTTAGAAGAGGCCTCGAAGTACTCGAGAGGATCGGAATCCCACTCGGGGTCGTCGAAGTTGTCGACGGCATCTTCAAGGTAATGGTCGAGATCCTCAATACCTCTACTGTCTGAGATGTAGTGACAGTTGTAGGTCTGTCTTTTATCAGCGTCGACATTGGCGTCGAAGACGGTGTCGATGCAACCGATTTATGCGTCGACGGACCCTTCGACAAAGGCGTCGATGACACAGATTTATGAATCGAAGAAACTTTCGACGACGGCGTCGATAACGCAGACTTACTGCCTTTACTTGAGGGTTCATGACACCCTCGGGTAGTTTCTTTCGCCGGGTGCAACGACTCGTGGCGTTTAGATTTTTCGGGTCTTTCACCCAGGTTATCACCTTTAGCTGTCTCCGAGGGGGTCGAGGCCGCTTTCTCGAAAACGCTAAGCATTTTCTTAAGGAATTCCTCCCACTAAGCTGGAGAACTGTGTTTCGTGGGGCAAGTGACCAAGTTACCCTTTCCGGGGAGACAGAAGAAGACGAATAAGAGGGAGATCTACGACGCCTCTTCTTAGAGTGTTTCGATCTCAAAGACTGATGGGATCCGCTTCGAGACCTTGAACGGGAATGTTTCCTGTGACGGCGAGGAGACGAATGTCTCGACTCCACCGAAGAAACTTTCGAGGGAGTAGAAGTTTTAAGAGTCTTCCGCTTACGCTCCTTCAAGGCTTTTGCTGTCATGGACATACAGTTCTCGCATTCTGAACAGTAATGCTCCGATCCCAGGCACCACAAACAGATCCTGTGAGGATCCGCCAACAACATTTTCTTCCCACAATCACAACACTTTTTGAAGCCGGACCGTGGGGTTGACGGTTCAGATGAGGAAGCCATCGAATAAAGAAGAAATCTTCGAAGAATAAGTTGAATCTTCTTGTATTTCAAGTTGCAGATGCATATGATTACATATATGACAAACTTGGATCCCATTTAATGAATTGGGTGACTTTGTGATTTTAATCTTTTGTGAAACTGATTGACTTACATTCAGAGTATGATTGCACATGGCGCATGTTCCGCATTTGTAGAAGCCTGCAGCATTAGCAGAGGAGAGCCAGTTGGAGTTCCTGGCTGCATTGGGTGGCATGTAGGATGGACTCAGCAAGGTTCGTAGTGTGGGCGTTTTGCTGTATGATAGTTAGGGTCTGGTAGTTATCCAATCTTGTATATCTTTGTCAATGCCTAGGAGGTGCCCATGCTTGTTGAGAATGTTATGTATTCTTTGACGATCTTGATGGAATCTGGTCACGTATCTAATGGCATCATTCTGCACCAATTGTCTACTACTGGAGGTTAGCAATGGTTTGCGCGCCCTCTTAATGGCCATGGATATTGCTGCCTCTATTGATTTATCGGTGTTACCTCTCTCTGAAAGTCTTAGTTACTTACCTGTAACTGTTTTTTTCCAGCATTGGTATCTTTCATAGATTCACATGCTTGAATATTCCCATCGTCAGACTGGGAATCCTCAGTGATTTAAAAAATATTAATTTTTTAAAAAATATATCCATTATTTCCATAGAAATATGAGTGCTAATAGCCCACCATGGGCTATGAGCCATCCACTTGTGCCGTCCCTCCACCTCACTTTGGTCCTTTATCGCCCCAACCAATGAGGTGGCAGGGCTTAAGCTCCGCCCCAGTCAGCCATCTTCAGATTTTGAACCGTAGACACTACAGTATGATGGACGCTGCACGTAGGAGCAGCCTCTAGGGGAGGTGTGTGGGCGCATGTGAATCTACGAAAGATATCAATGCTGGAGAAATACAGTTACAGGTAAGTAACTAAGACTTCTCCAGCATTGGATCTTTCATAGATTCAGATGCTTAAATAGAATACCAAGCAGTTAAAACTTGTCCACATCATAAATACATAAATAAGCAGAAAAAACTTCTGCGAGCCTTTGCCATACAGCAACACCAAGGTTATATATAAAGGGAAAGGCAGGAAGAAGGCTGATCCTACCTTATGCAAAGAGGAGCACTGCCTGGCCAACTAAAGATTCTTTGTTAGTATCTTCTGTCAGGCAGTAGTGCTTGGCGAGCGTGTGCAGAGTACTCCAGGTAGCAGCTCTGAAAATGTCCTTCAAAGCTACCCCTGCATGAAACGCCACTGAAGCTGATCTCCTTCTGGTGGAGTGCGCCGAAGGCGGTGTTATGCTTGAGCTGAAACATGGCGCTGGTGCGCAGTGTATTCTGGGGGCACTCACAGCATTAGTGGATATTTACTTCATGCCGCAGTGAAAAGCTGTACTCATTTTGCTGAAAGCTGAATTTACTTTGCTGAAGAAAACATGCTTTCCAAACCTGGTATGCAGTCAAGGACATTCTGCTGGGAAAGCTAGCTTTGTTATGTCTTGTTATGAGTTATGGGACTGTTTTCGTGGCGCTTGTTCTTAGAGGAGGGAAGCACTTTGCTCCTTGAGGTTACTGTCGGTTGACCCAGCTGGCAACCAACGGTTGCCCATCAATGCGCAAGTGCATTGCCAGAAGGTTTGAGAAATTACCACCCCTTTTTGAGGAGTGCATATATGCGGAACCCCTCAACGGTCAGATGGGACCTAAGTCGGAGGGAGGACGCCTTTGTCCGGCATACCTGTGGGCTGTTGTGCTCTCGGCCTGGCTGTTATCGGGGTCTTCCAGCCGCTTCTGGCGAGATGAGGGATTCAGTTACGCCCACGGTGATGTATTTTCTTTTAAATTCTCTGTCTTTTCTGTGATTTATTTCTGTGTTATCACTTGTTGCTGCCAAGCTTTGAATAAATAGCTGTATAAGTGCTCATTATTTTCTAAGCGTGTGTGTGGTTGTAAGTCATTGCGTCGTCTACCTGCGTTTAAAGTATTGGCTCTGCAATTGCGCTGGTGATTAATTACTGTCCGTGCACTCGGGCGGGCAATACATTTTGGCGCTGTGAGCATGGTACTTGTGATGAATTGTTCCAAATGTTAAATAATCTGTTTGAACGCAGATAGGCTTTGTTTACATTGTAAGCCAAAGTAATTTGGCAGCGAGTGTTGGACTGTGTTAATCTGTTTTTTTTTCTTTTCTTCTTTTTTTGGTGTGTGCGTGCCTGCGCGAGTGACTGCAGTGTGGAAAGGAAAAAAATACATATATAAAGAGGTTTTGTACATTATTACAATGATGAATAGTTTGTTCAGGAAAAAGAGCGTTCCCGCTGGCTGGCGGTGAATGTTCTGATGTTATCATTCCAGGCTGGGCTAAGAGCCCATATGATAAATTGGCCCAGGTGTGGGCATGCAGTGCAGGGCTAAGTGAAACATGGGATCAGGGATTGGGTGATGCTGATCCGTCTGATGTAATGTTGTGCTTACAACAAGTTTAAGTGGAAAGGGGTAGGGAATGCACTGCGCTGGGTAGGCGGGGTTGGGTCCTCCTGCATGCCTATAGGAAAATACATCAAAGGAATTTGGAAATGAAAAATAATATTTTGCGATTGGAAAGAGAGCTGGCTGCAGAAAGGCAGATTGCGTTAATGCAGCAGATTCAAATGAAACTTTTTAAAGATAAAGCCGACACATACCAGGCCGTGGCCGAGAGGGCAGCAGTCAGAGTAGCCCGGTATAAGTATAGGAAAAGACGGGGAGGGGTCAACCAAAGAAAGGTGGCAGCTGTAATCGCTACCGCCGGTGTGGACTGGGATCCGGATAATTGGGATGGTGACATTTTTAACTCAACCAGTCCAGAGAGTAGTTTGGCAAATGAGACAGATCCCAAAACGGAATTTAAACAGAAGACAGTGGTGGCTAAACCAGTTAGAAGACAGTGAGCTGAGCCCCACCCGCAGAATCCTGCGGGCGGGGTTGTGGATTTAACCACGTTGGAGGATTACACTCAGCAGGAGGTTGGGGAAATTATTACCCGTTTGAGGCAAAAATCAGGGGAACCTTTATTGACATGGATGGTGAGGTTGCTAGATGGGGGCTCTGCAGGGTTGTTGGTAGATTCCACGGACTCACTGCGTTTTCTACCTTTGTCAACTGTACAGGAGGTCTTAAGGGCAGGGCCGCCCCCTGATGATAATGGCCAAGATTCACAGGTGTCTTTGTTGCACCTAGCATCCCAAGCATGTAACCGTAAATACCCCATTACCACAGATTGGCCTAGCGAGGAAACAAAGTGGTATACTTTGAAAGAGGCAATTCAAAAGGTCAGAGGCCATGCTATGAAAGAGGCAATTCACGTAGATGCTCCAGGACACGTGGGGGCCGTGCCGCTCTCAGTTTCAACTAGAAACATGGTGATCAGAACTGCACCGCCCGCATACAAAAGTGTCATTATGACTTTGCTTGTAGGTATGACGGGCAAACCCACTGATGAGGTAGTGGATGCCATTCGGCAACTTGCAGATTTAGGGGAGTGGGACAAGAGTGATGACAAGCCACGGGAGAGAGAGGGGCGTAGTGAAAGAAGAACTGAAGGCAGGAGGCAAGATAGTAGAGACTCTCGAGTGTCCAGAAAGGACATGTTTTTGGCTTTGTTAAAAGATGGTGTGCCACGTGAAGAAATTGATGCCATTGAAACTAGGGTAATGTATGAGTTATACAAAAAGAGAGGGCTTGCAGCCAAAGAGCGCTATAAACAGGTTAAGAAACAGGTAGTAACCAAGCCACAGGGGGACACCTCACCTTCGGCTCCTCCTGAGGAAGAGCAAGAAGAAGGGTCTATGGGGACACCTTCCCCGTACCAGCCAACAGACGCTGATTGGAGGAAGGTGGTGAGTGCAATGCTAGAGGCAGATTCAAGCCACACTCAGTCAAAATTTGACTAGGGATACGGCCAAGCTCCGGCAGCATCTGCTCGCATAAAAGTTGATAGGTGGCCCCATGTTAATGTTAAGATTTTTTGGGGGCCAGGAAATATGCAAGGGGTGCGAACACTGATAGACACCGGGGCAGAGGCCTCTCTGATTCATGGCAATCCAGCACGATTCAAAGGCAGACAATTTACTATTAAAGGTCTCGGGGGAAAGGAGACCCCCGCAGTACAAACTGAAGTGGAGATGAAAATAGGCAATTTGAATAGGCAGAAAAACCAAGTGTTGATTGTCCCGATACCTGAGTACATAATTGGCTTTGACATTCTGGAAGGGTTGACTTTGGGACTGGGAGGTAAAACTTACCAGTTTGGGGTGAGTGCATTGACCTGCACACCCATTACCGTAGGCAAATTGAAGATGCCCCCAGTGCAAGTGCCTGTGGCAACCAAGCAGGTAGCAATGAAGCAATACCGCATTCCTGGGGGGCACCAGGAAATTTCAGACACCATCAAAGGGTATGTGGAGGCGGGAGTGTTACGCCCTATCACTACCGCATGGAACAATCCTCTCTGGCCTATCAAAAAAGGGGATGGGTCTTGGAGGATGACGGTGGATTACCGTGAGTTGAATAAACACACTCCTCCCTTAGTGCCCGCGGTCCCATATGCCATTACCTTGATTGAGAATGTCCAAAAGTTTGAGGGGACTTGGTATGCAGTGGTAGATTAAGCCAATGCATTTTTCTCTGTGCCAATTGCTGAAGAGTGCCAAGAGCAGTTTGCATTTTCTTGGAGCGGGCGTCAGTACACCTTTACAAGGTTACCTATGGGGTACATACATAGCCCGACTATCTGTCACCGGCTGGTGGCAGAGCACTTAGACAAGATACTGTGTAAACCTGACATACAAATCTTTCACTACATTGATGATATTTTGATTCAGGGCAAGGATGAGCACAGAGTGCAAAACCAGTTAGAAGTCATTATGGAAGGATTGAAGAAGGAAGGGTGGGAGATTAACCAGAATAAAATTCAAGGCCCAGCTGAAACAGTGATATTCCTAGGGATTCAGTGGAATAATGGGCATCGAGAAATGGTGCCGAAGGCCCGACAGAAACTACTTGAGTTCACCACTCCAATGAACAAAAAGCAATCTCAGCAGTTTATAGGTCTGTTTGGGTTTTGGAGACAGCACATTGCCCATTTAGGGCAGATACTGGCCCCCCTCTACAAAGTGACACGAAAGATATATGAGTTTCAGTGGGGGGAAGAGCAGCAGAAAGCATTTGATTTGGCGAAAGATACCGTGCAGCAGGTGCTTGATCTATGGCCATTAAAGGAAGGCGAAGTGGAATTGAATGTGTCTGTACAAGACAATTATGCTAACTGGAGTGTGTGGCAGAAACAGGGCAGGAAATGTGTGCCATTGGGGTTCTGGAGTCGTAAGTTACCCGATGCTGGTAACTCATACACTCCGTTTGAGAAGCAGTTGCTGGCATGTTATTGGGCCCTTGTTGATACCGAGCAAATGACGGTGGGCCATGATGTATTGATGATGCCAGAAATACCGATTATGCAATGGGTACTAAGCTCTCCTAAAACACATAGAATAGGACATGCTCAAAAAGCCAGCATAATTAAATGGAAATGGTACATTCAAGACAGAGCCAAATCAGGGAAGGGTGGAGTTGCGAAATTACATGAGCAAGTAACCAACATACTGCCCTCAGATTACATACCACCGGAAGTGCCTGAAAAACGCGAGTCTCCCGTGAAATGGGGAGTACCTTATGGCGATTTGACCGTGGAGCACACAGAGCATGCCTGGTTCACGGATGGCTCAGCCCGATATGTGGAAACCAAGCGATACTGGAAAGCGGTGTCGTACAATCCCAAGACAAAAAAGATTTTGACAACGTCAGGGAAAGGGAAGAGCAGTCAGTTTGCAGAACTTTACGCAGTTTACCAGGCATTGAAACAAAGACTCCTGGCCGATGTCATTTGTACACGGATTCATGGTCAGTGGCGAATGGGTTGGTGGTGTGGTTGCCAACCTGGCAAAAGAATGGGTGGAAGACTCATTCAAAAGAGTTGTGGGGAAAGAACTGTGGCAAGATATTGCGGAAATGTTATCACAAAGTGAAGTCACTGTGTATCATGTGGACGCGCATTGTACTACAGACTCATTAGAACGTTGGTTTATTTCTGTTACAGATGAACACACCAAGATTTCATCTGTGGATGCGGAGGCTCAGGAAGACGATTTGGAGGGTTTGGCCAAGTGGGCTCACCAGAAATGTGGGCACCTTGGAGAAAAGGCTACTATCAGGTGGGCACAAGCTCGAGGAATCAGTATTCCTTTAGAGGTAGTGAAAACGATAATTTTGCAATGTCCAGTGTGCCAACACCAACAGCATAGGCCTATCCCTCAGATTGTTCGGGGTACATTGCGAAGAGGAAAATTACCAGGTCAAATTTGGCAGATTGATTATATCGGTCCCCTGCCAATCAGTAAAGGTTGTCAGTATGCATGCACTATTGTGCATACCTACTCAGGATACATGATGGTTTTGCCGTGCAAGTGTGCCACACAACTGAACACCATTAGGTTGTTAGATCAGATCATATTGCATTACGGAGTGCCTTTGCAAATTCAAAGTGACAATGGGTCACACTTCAAAGGCAAATTGATTAAGGAATATTGACAGGAAAAGAGCATTGAATGGCTCTATCATGTGCCTTATTACCCTGCCGCTTCAGGGCTGATTGAACAAATGAATGGTTTGTTGAAAGAACAGCTGCGCAAATCTGGAGATGGCAATTTGGCAGGCTGGCGTGATTGTGTGTTTGATGCGGTGCAAGTGCTAAACAATAGGCCTGTGAATGAGCATGAAACTCCTTTGATGCGGCTAATGACTCCTGCTTTTCAGATTCAACCCAACTCAGTCAAAGAAACCCTATTATACTGGGAAAATACTACGGGTTCTTTAGCTCCCTATCGGGCGACTCCAGAGTCAGCAGGGGTAGACTTGCATTCCCATGAGGAAATCAGATTAAACCCAAGAGGGATTGTTGTAATTGAAACAGGGATTGGAGTACAAATTCCCCCAGAGCATATGGGATGGATTGCCCCTAGATCTGGCCTAACATTGAAGGGAGTTCAAGTGTTGGGAGGGATAACTGATGCTGATTACCAAGGCAAGGTCAAAGTCATCCTGATGAATAGTGGGGACCAATTGTTACCGATCCACAAGGGCGATCGGGTGGCCCAATTAATTATTATCCCCGTTAAGTTGTCCATGATTAAGAAGGGGGAGCCTCCTACAGTGTTAACTACCCGTGGGGATTGTGGTTTTGGCTCTTCAGACAGTATGGTACCGGGTGCGAAGGTGTGGGTGGAAAGGCCAAGTGGCCCACCAGTGCCCGCAGATGTCATTGCATCAGGCAAAGACCAAGTAGTTTTAGTAATGGAGCCCGGTAGAAAGAAATGGCAATATGTGCCCGCAAATAAATGTTACCTGAGAGAGTGATTTACAACACTGATATCTCTTTTCTGGGTTTGCCTTGTAGATACTGTGTTTGGCTGGTGTAATTGTGGGACTAAATGGACTCCGTTCGGGAGAGTTAAACGGCATGCTGCTACCAATGAAAAATGTCACATCTGTGCCAGCGATCAAGGAGAAACTGATAATGATGAGTAATGATGTCCAAAAGCAGCTCTATGCCGATGCCGAAAAGCCAGCCAGACCGAAGACATGGATTTGTGAAATGCGGCAAACACGTCAGGCGCAAGTGAAAACAACATTGATGCCAGTTATGCGAGAGGCATCTTCAGGACGGCGAAAACATTCTCCAATAATCACCCAAACGGAGAATATGTGGACATACCTGGCACAACAGGTGCTCAACATTACGCACTTTTGCCTTACTGACATGCCCAATGCTGAAGCCTTACTGACTAGGTGCTTAACGCCAGTTCCGGTTCTAAAGCATATTTCCGGCGTCACGCACAATGATTCTTTGGTTCAAGATTCCGATATCAGGCAATCCTTTTCCGTCTATGAGTACTGCAGGTTTTGCCAGGAAACATATCGCAAATGGAGAAATTTGACACGTATTATAACCTATAATATAACTCAAAGAGATGTGTGTTACCTTATGACATGCAATGCAAAAGAAATTGGCAAATGCCAACAACTCAATTTAACCAAACAGCAAAATCAAACTGTGTTCGAGAAATGATTGTGTTCGCGAATTCCACGCACATGTGCCAGTGTGAATAACACTATGTCTTGTAATCATACAGTGATAGCTGCCAGTCATTTGAATCATGTGAAACTTCCAACAGGATGGCTCTTTTCATGTGGCAACATCACATACACTTATATTCCAGCTAACATTTCCGGAGGTCCATGTGCCTTAACTCGGTTAGGACTAATGATGTTCCCTTTACACCTAGCGATACCTCGAGGCAAAAGGTCAACGTTTGAGTCTGTGGGTATATGCCCTGATTGTGATTCACATGTGCATTTGCTATCAGAATCTGAGGTTCTAGCATTAACCCTTTCATTAGTGGGAGTTTGGGGTTTAGCTGCTGGGGGTTACAAATCTTTAATCAAATTAGCATATTTAGTAGTCAAAGGACTCAATCATACTTCTCAGGCATTAGAAGAGTTACTCCTTGATAGCAAAGTTATTAGAAAAGCAACTTTGCAAAACAGGGCTGCTGTTGATTATCTATTGCTAAAGCATAATTTAGGTTGTAACGCAGTTGAAGGTATGTGTTGTTTCAATCTAAGTGACAATTCACGATCCATTGAAAGTCATATTCGAGGTTTGAGGGATCTCATTTCTCAAGTGTCCGAAGATCATATTGGGAATTGGTGGGATTGGTTATTTTCATGGATTCCTGATATTGGGGGTACACTGCGTTACGCTTTTGCTTGTATTTGCATTATATTAGCTATCATAATAGCTTGTTGTTGTTGTATTCAATGCATCCCCAACTTAGTCTTAATATTTCGTCGGTTTCAGAGACCGGCTCCTCTGCCACTGGGCTATGGAAGATAAATATCCAAGGGTGGAATTGTTATGCTTGAGCTGAAACATGGCGCTAGTGCGCAGTGTATTCTGGGGGCACTGAGAGCCATAATGGATATTTACTTCATGCCGCAGTGAAAAGCTGTACTCAGTTCGCTGAAAGCTGAATTTACTTTGCTGAAGAAAACATGCTTTCCAAACCTGACATGCAGTCAAGGACATTCTGCTGGGAAAGCTGGCTTTGTTATGTCTTGTTATGAGTTATGGGACTGTTTTCCGTGGCGCTTGTTCTTAGAGGAGGGAAGCACTTTGCTCCTTGAGGTTACTGTCGGTTGACCCAGCTGGCAACCAACGGTTGCCCATCAATGCGCAAGTGCGTTGCCAGAAGGTTTGAGAAATTACCACCCCTTTTTGAGGAGTGCATATATGCAGAAGCCCTCAACGGTCAGACGGGACCTCAGTCGGAGGGGGGTCGCCTTTGTCCGGCATACCTGTGGGCTGTTGTGCTCTCGGCCTGGCTGTTATCGGGGTCTTCCAGCCGCTTCTGGCGAGATGAGGGATTCAGTTACGCCCACGGTGATGTATTTTCTTTTAAATTCTCTGTCTTTTCTGTGATTTATTTCTGTGTTATCGCTTGTTGCTTCCAAGCTTTGAATAAATAGCCCTATAAGTGCTCATTATTTTCTAAGCGTGTGTGTGGTTGTAAGTCATTGCATCGTCTACCTGCGTTTAAAGTATTGGCTCTGCAATTGCGCTGGTGATTAATGACTGTCCGTGCACTCTGGGCGAGCAAAACAGGAGGACTGATGAGGGGGTCGCCTTTGGATTTATGACAGTGGGTGATACATTGAGAGACCCAACGTGCCAAACTTTGTTTAGAAATATGTTGACATTTAGTGTGTCCAGAGAAAGAAATGAACAATCTGTTGGAGGACCGAAACTCCTTAGTTCTTTGTAGATAAAACTTTAGGACTCTCGCCACATCTAAAGAGTGTAGAGATCTTTCTTCATTAGATGTGTGTTTCTGGAAGAAAGTAGGGAGGATAATGCGTTTCCCGCGAGAGTCATCTCCGACAAAACTTTGGGAACACATTTTGGGTGTGTTCTCAGAATGACTCAGTCTTTGTCGAACAAAGTGCAAGGAGGTTCTGATGATAAAGCTTGTAACTCACTGATCCTCCTGGCAGACATGATGGCTATCAAGAAAGCTGTTTTCCACGAAAAGAATTTCATGTCGCATCTATGAATAGGTTCGTAAGGTGGTTCCATTAGAGCCGCCAGTACTGTGTTTAGGCTCCAGGATGGTACCGATGTAGGCGTAGGAGGGAAGGTACGCATAAACCCTTTTAGGAAGATCTTAATAGCTGGTAGAGTGAGCAATGACTGTTTATCTGGGTTCGTTGTATATGCCGAAATGGCTGATAAATGAACCTTGATAGAGGATCTAGATAATCCTGCTTTGGCCAAGTGCAGTAAGTAGGGTAGCACTTGCTCGATCAATGTTGTGAGAGGGTTCACCAAGGATGTTTCGCACCACTTGGAGAAACAAGTCCATTTTCGGGTATAGGTAATTCGAGTTGAAGGAGCTCTAGATGCCTTGATAATATCCCAGCAATCTGCAGGTAAATCTAGATTAATCAATTTTCACTGCTCAGGAACCAAGCCTTGAGAGATAGGCTTGCTGGATCATGGTGGAGGACCTTGAGGTTCTGCTGCGTCATAAGCTCTTGATGAGCTTTGAGGTGAATCGGGGGCCAACGGGAAAGGTGTTGTCGAGTTGAGTACCAGATCTGCCGGGCCCAATCCGGAGCAATCAGGAACGTTGAACAATTATGTTCATTCAGTCTGCGTAGGACTCTCAATATGAGAGGGATGGGGGAAAGGCATAAAGGAATTTCCCTGTCCAATCCACAGAGAACGCATGTCCTACGGACCGATGTTCTGGGTACCTGGAGGCGAATTCGTGGCATTTCTTGTTGGCTTTTGTGGCAAACAGGTCGATCCGCGGATGACCCTATTTGGAAAATATCCGCTGGACTTCTTTCTCATCTAGTTCCCACTCATGAGAAGTCGTGAACTCTCTGCTTAGTTTTTCCGCTAGGACGTTGTCCACTCTGGGGAGATGTTCCGCTTTGATTTGTATTCTGTGGTACAGTGCCCATGTCCATAGGAGTTGAGCTTCTTGTGACAGGATTTCTGACTTGGTACCTCCTTGTTTGTTCGTGTAATGCATGGAGGTCCTATTGTCTGTCTGGATGGTAACCACCTGGCTGGCTAATACCGGAAGGAAGGCTTTCAGCACCCACCGTATTACCCTGAGTTCTAAGACATTGATGTGCAGTTGAAATTCATGGGCGGACCAAGTGCCCTTGGTTTGAAGGTTCTCTAGATGGGCCCACTAGCCGGACCGAGATGCATATGTCCTGAGGAGAAGGGTAGATGTCGGTGCCTGAAAGGGCATTTCCTGTGACCGGTTTTGAGGTGAGTTCCACCATCGAAGTACTTTGAGTAATGTCTGCGGTAGTAGGACTGTATCCTCCCATGAGCCGAGTGCCTGTTTCCATTGGTGGTCCAGGGCCTCTTGGATTGCTCTCATGCGAAGCCTGCAATTTAGTATGAGGAATATACATGAGGACATCATGCCCAGGAGGGATTTGTAAGAGCGCACTGTGGTTGCCGCTCTGTTTAGGAACCAAGAGGTCAAGTGGAGAATAGCTGTTATTCTGTCCGTCGAGAGTCTTACCCTGGGGATACAGGTGTCGAGGTCCGCACCCAGGAAGAGAACTGTGTTGCTGGGCACTGGGCAGGATTTCATGGAGAAACCTAACCCTTTTAAGAGTTTTATTGTTCTTGAGACTGCCAAGCGTGCAAGTTTGTATGAGCTTGCCTTTATCAACCAGTCGTTCAAATATGGAAAGACTTCTGTTCCTGTCCTTCTGAGTTTTGCCGCCACTGGTGCAAGGCACTTGGTAAAAACTCTTGCAGCTGACTTTAGGCCGAACGGGTGAACATGGAATTGGAAGTGTAACTCCCCTATTACGAACCTGAGGAACTGTCTGTGGGCAGGATGAATTGGGATGTGGAAGTAGGCGTCTTCCAGATTTAGATTGGCCAGGAAGTCGTGTTGGTTTAGCCAAGGTAAAACACTTTGCAGGGATAGCATCTTGAATTTGATGCGCTTGATGAACTTGTTGAGCGCTCTTAGATCCAGAATAGGTCTCCAGTAACCGTTTTACTTCTTGATTAGGAAGAAACTGGAGTAAAAACCTATTCCCTTCTGTTGGTCTTGGACTGGTTCGATGACTGCTTTTAGGAGCAGTTTTTGAATCATGTCTTAAAAGATGTAGCTTGCGAGGAATGGGAGCAAGGGATGGAGGTTGATGTAGAAATTCTATAGTGTGACCCTTTCGGATCACCTGCAACACCCACTTGTCCGATGCTATTGACTGCCAACGATGGAGAAATTGGCTTAATCTTCCCCCCATCGGGGTATGACGTTGATGGGAAAGGTAGGATTTGTCAATTTTGCTTGCCCTGGGTCTTGCCCTGGGTACAGCCATGCCTTTCCCTCTGGGAGTACATGTTAGAGGTTTGGTGGTATCTGTTGTCCTGGTAAGTGTTTCCCTGCGTTTTCTGCCTACAGGAGGGACAATTGAAGCCTCTGAATTTGGAGGATGAGCCTCGGAAGGAACGAAAAGATCTGTGGTGTTTGTCCTTATCTTTAAGGGAACTGGTGGCTCGAGATGTGTCTGTCTGTGTCCATCTTAATTTCTTTGAGGTGGCTATCGATCTTCTTACTGAATAAGTCTTGCCCATCAAAGGGCATGTCCCATATTTGAGCTTGGACCTCTGGTCTGAAATGTATAGCCTTCATCCAGGCCTGTCTCCTCAATACCATTCCGTGAGCCATTTGTCTGAAACCTGATTCCGACACGTCAACTGCTGCGTCAATCATATGATCTGAGGTAGCTTCCCCGTGTGCTATGATTGATCTGGCTTCTTCATGAAGATCCGCTGGTAAATGTCTGGTTAGTTTAGACATACGCAACCATAGCTCACAGTCAAAACGCGCTGTCATGGCTAGTGCATTGCCCGCTCTGATGGTGAGAGAGACTGAGGAGGATACCTTTCTGCCCATGGCCTCTAACCTACATCCTTCCTTGTCAGGAGGTGCTGATAAGGGCGATGCAGGATTGGCCAACTTTTTTCTCGCTGTCACCGTGATGATAGAACCTGACTTGGTGTGTCCCCTTAGACAAAGTGGCATCGTGTCAGGAGTCTTGAAACCAGAGCGGGAGTAGATAAAGGTGTAGCCAATATCTTTGACCTAGATTCCCATATGGTATCAAGAAGAGGAATGGTCATGACAGTCCTTCTTCGTTTATCCCTGTGTTCATAAAACACTGACTTTTTCTCTTCAGATGTGACTTGAAGCTTGAACAAGTCTGCAGTTTTGCCAATAATGGTATGGAAAGATACCAAATCGTCTGGTGGTGAAGAATCTCTTGGAGAGTCTTTCTTACAGGGTTTTTCAACTACGTAATATTCCCATTCGCTCTGAGTTGTCAGGTTCATGAGTGATCTCCCCTTCCTCGGGGTCAGAACATTCTCGGAAAGGATCCTCTTGCCAGTCTGAGACCGATGCGGTTGAAGGTACAATAGTAGGATCTCAAACAGGTTACCTTGGCCTAGGTGATAATCTAGGAGATGGGACCCTTGTCGATGAAGCACTGAGCATTCTGCTACTGGATCTGCGAGGAGGCTCAGGTGAACGTGCCCTCTTACGTGGCCTGCTCCTGGAAGGGAGTAGTTTCTTACCTGTAACTCCATTTCTCCAGCATTGGTATCTTTCATGGATTCACATGCGTAGAATATTCCCCGTTGTCAGGCTGGGAACCCTCAGTATATTTATAAAGAGGTTTTCCATAGGAAAAATGTCGACACTTCTGTGTCCTATCTACGTCGTTTTGGGCTGCTTACGCCTGCCCCAATAGGACGTAGTGGTATAAATAGCCCCGCTCCCGCGGCTCCCCTCAGATTTGAACCCCCAAAGTAGTATGGGGTATTTAAGGTTTGCATGCCGGGGAGGCCGGCGGGCGCATGTGAATCCATGAAAGATACCAATGCTGGAGAATTGGAGTTACAGGTAAGAAACTACTCCCTTCTCCAGCATTGGATATTTCATGGATTCACATGCTTAGAATAGATTGTATAGCAGTACTCCTAATCTGGAGGTGTGTAATGCAAACCAATATCTTCATAGCCACACATGCATTTAGCAATGGAAAAAACTTCCAGTCATGGTACATTAACAGTAAAAAACCAATTAAGATACATTGATAGAAGGATGCAACCCTCTATGGGGCTTACCTTACTGAAACAGGTGTCATAGGACTGCTTCTCCCATCTGCATATCCTCTGCATGTTGCTGCTCGAGGCAATAATGCCGGGTAAATGTATGCAGCACCGACCAGGATGCCGCTTGACAGATATCCCCCAGCGGGATCCCGGACCACAATGCCGCCGATGACGAAGTGGATCTCGTTGAATGGGCCTTTGGGCGCTTTTCCAGAGGCTTCCCTGCTTTCAAGTGGCAAAAAGCAATCGTCGACGATACCCAGCGGGCAAGTCCTTGCTTTGAGATTCCTTTTCCCTTTGCCGAAGGGCCATAAGCCACAAATAGTTATCTTGTACCTCTAAAATCTTGAGTACGATTGAGGTAAAACTTTAGAGCTCTTTTTACATCCAATGTATGGAGAGCTTTTTTGGCGAAATATGAGGGTGTTGCAAAGAATGTCGGCAGTACAATAGAAGAATGCTTGTGGAATATAGTTGGAACTTTTGAGGGTTGGTTGACAATACCACTTTGTCTTTGAAAAACCTCAAGTATGGAGGATCAATAAATAACACCTGTAATTCCGAAAGTCGTCTTGCCGAAGTAATAGCCACCAAAAAGGCTAATTTCCACAATAAGAATTTTAAAGATGACGACGACATAGGTTCGAAGGGCGCCTTCATTAGTCCTGCCAGTATCAGGTTGAGACTCCCGTTCGGAGGAAACTTTTTGGTTGGACGAAAAGTTCGAAATAAGCCTTTTAGGAAATGTTTAACTAATCGATCACTAAACAGTGGTGTTGAATGTCTTTTACGAGTGAATCTCGAAATGGCTGCCAGATGAACCTTTATCGAAGAAAAAGATAAACCCCTTTCTGCTAAGTGCAACAAGTATGGAAGAAGTTGCTCTGCCGCTATGTTCAGGGGTTCTAATCCTGGTTGATCCTTGCACCACATACAGAATCTCCTCCACTTACATGCATACAAAGTATTCGTGGACGGAGCCCGTGCTGCTTGTAAAATTCAACAACAGTCTGATGAAATGGTCAGAGCCCCAAATTCGGAGAAGTCAAGAGCCAGGCTGTCAGGCTGAGGCCGTCCGGGTCGTGATGCCAAACTGCTCCCTTGTCCTGAGACAGAAGGTTCGGAATCTTCTGGAACCTCACTGGTTGCGTTATCGAAAGCTGGAGTAGGTCGGAGAACCACGACTGTCTCGACCAGTAAGGGGCCACTAGGATCACACGACATGGGTATTTGTGAATCCATTGTAGAGTTCGTCGGATGAGTGGAAACGGAGGGAACGCATACACAAACTTGCCCGTCCACGGGAAGGAGAATGCTTCCGGGTTGTGGCCATCTGCTTGCGTACTGTGTGCACTTCTTGTTCTCTCTCGTCGCAAAGAGATCCAAGGAAGGATGGCCCCATTTTCTGAAGATATTCGCCAGTTGTTGGTCGTTCAACTCACACTCGTGCAGTTGATTCATCTCTCTGCTGAGAGAGTCCGCCTGTACATTTTATACTCCTGGCAGGTGGTAAGCCAATATACTTATCTTCTGTTCGAGAGCCCAATGCCATATTTCTTGAGCTTGGGTCGAGAGAGTTCTGGAACGAGTACCTCCCTGCTTCCTTAGGTAGAACATTGTTGTTGTATTGTCCGTCAATATTCTTACGACCAATCCCTTTATGCGTGGTAAAAATGATTTTAGGGCCCAACGTACCGCCCTCAATTCCAGTACGTTGATATGAAGGGTCGACTCTTCCGGGGACCATTGATCTTGCATTCGCAGGGACTCCAGATGGGCTCTCCATCCTGTCAGAGATGCATCCGTCATCACCATCATCTGAAACTCCAGTTCCTGCAGGGGAATCCCTCTTGTTAGATTGTCTAAGAGTTGCCACCACTGAAGCGCTTGTAGAAGCTTGTTGCTGATAGTCAATTTGTCTGACCATAATCCCCGTCTTTGGGAAGATCGGTCCACCAGAAATTCTTGTATTGGTCTCATGAAATGACGACAATTGTTTACTAATGGGATACACAACGCCATGGCCCCCAGTAGTGACATGTATTTTCTTACCGACACTCTGGTGTTGGCTTTCCACTCCTTTGCCTTGTGCCTGAGTTTGTGAACTCTCTCCAAGGATG
Source organism: Ambystoma mexicanum (assembly GCF_040938575.1). Classification (NCBI taxonomy): domain Eukaryota; kingdom Metazoa; phylum Chordata; class Amphibia; order Caudata; family Ambystomatidae; genus Ambystoma; species Ambystoma mexicanum. The sequence goes on from NC_090940.1 coordinate 522,883,127, forward strand.
GTTTTACCAGTCCTGACTGCGTCTGGAACTCCGCACCCAAAAACACCAAGTTCCTTGAGGGAGTTAAGGAGGACTTCTCGAAGTTGATTGCAAAGCCTAACCGCTGCAGAAGTTGCATGGTGGCTTTTAGACTTGCTTGTGCTATTATCGGCGACGACCCCCTTACCAACCAATCGTCCATATAAGGGTAAACATGATGACCTCTTCTTCGTAGCCAAGCTGTTACTGGAGCCAAGCACTTTGTGAACGTTCTGGGAGATGACTTTAGTTCGAATGGGAGTACTTTGAACTGATAGTGGGTTCGTCCGACTACAAACCTCAGAAATCTTCTGTGTCGTCGACGCATTGGTATATGAAAATATGCGTCTTGCAGGTCTAACGACCACAGAAAATCCTCCGGCTGTATAGATCGGATAACCTCCTGAAGCGTAAGCATTTTGAACTTCAGACTTTTCAGTGTCTTGTTGAGGTCTCGGAGATCTAGAATGGGTCGCCAGTTGCCGTTGGGTTTTCTGACAACGAAGTAATGGGAGTAAACTCCCTGACCTCTCTCGGCCACCGGGACCAATTCTATAGCCCCTTTTTGCAGCATAAGCATCACTTCTTGTTGTAATAATTGAAGAAGGGGTTGCGCCAAAAACACAGGTGGAATGTGCGGTGGCACGTTTTTGAACTGCAAAGAGTGGCCTAGTTTCACTGTGTCTAACACCCAATGGTCCGATGTTATTTTCTCCCACTCGTCGACGCGGCGAGACACTGCCTCCCAGGACTTCCTGAAGCTTGTCATTGTTGGGTCTTTGACTGCTTGTCTTTTGTGGACGATGAATAACCTCCTCTTCTTCTCGAAGCCTGATAGTCTCGGCCTCTTCGAGTCGCTTGGGCAGCTCGCCTATAGCCTTGAGAGGAGTATGATGGCCTGCTGAAACCCCGGTGCCTGGATGACACAAATCGGGAATTTCCTGATGCTCCTCGGAAGGGGCGAAAAGATCGAAAAGTTCTGCCGCTCTGTAGGGCTCCAAGAGAGCGTGCTGTGTCCGAGTCTTCTTTCATGCCTTTTAAGGCCTCGTCCACCTTCTCCCCAAACAATTGCTCCCCTTCACACGGCATATCAAGCACTTTGTACTGTACCTGTGGCCTAAAGTTTGTACACTTAAGCCATGCTTGTCTTCTCAAAACCGCTCTTTTGTTTATTTGTTTGAAACCTGATTCTGCCAAGTCTACGGCAATGTCAATTGAGTGGTTTGACGCCCCTTCCCCCTCATGCACCAGCAACATAGCAGATTTTCTGTGCTCATCTGGTAGATGTTCCAGGATCGGGGGTAAACGGTGCCACATCTTCTGTCGTATCTCGCCATAATAGCTAGTGAGTTAGCTGCCTTTACCGTTGTCGCTCCTATCGACAAAATGTTCTTGCCAAAGGCAAACTGCCTCCTGCCCTCGTTGTCCGGGGGGGTTGTACATTTCTGCTGTGACCTCGCCTTTCTTGCAGCAGCTGCTGATACTACTGATTCGGGGGAGGGCTGTGCAGACAAACATTTTGGAGTAGACTCCGGAGCTTTAAACTTCTTTTCCAGCCTGCCTTTAACCTCAGGCTCCGAAAACGGATGGTGCATGGTTCATAACCCTTCTTGCCAGACGTGGTCTAGAATAGGGACAGAGAATACAGACTTCCTCCTCTTCCCCATATGATCAAACAAGAATCGGGGGGTGTGGCCTGGAGCTCATGGCGAGTGGTAGCTGAGTCGCCGTGCTCCGGCCGAGACGCCGTATCTTGATCCTTTTGCCTGCCTGAAATTGCACCTGAGACGGAAAGAACCGGTTCCGAGGGAAGGGGAACCGACCCCAGACACGATACTGTGGTCTTCTCCTGGATTCGGACCTCCAAACCCACGGATTCTTCCCGATAAAGGTCCCCTCTGTTGACGGGACCTAAAATGGCGCCCATCTTTTGAAGCCGACGCCGGAGGAAAACGCTAGCTGCCTTCACAGCGAAGCCGATCCATAAGCTGCTGCCACGACTGAAACAAGGAAGAGGAGCCTCCCCCTCCACCCAGGTCCGAACCTCTGCTGCGACAGCTACCGACCGGGGAGCCAACCGGGAGCTCCCGTCCGGGGAGACTGGGCCCGGGCCATGGACTACGGCACCGTGAGTGGCTACGCCGACCCCCCTGTGCGGGGAGCCCCGCCATCGACAGCGGAAGAAGGTGGAGGTGAGGAGAGCACTGGGTGAGGGCATAAACCAATCGAACATGTGCCGTTGTATATCCCTCCGAGAACTTGAACACTGACCCCACGTAAATCGGACCACCCCACCTCCGGAACCATAAGCCCCCCAGCCCACACACCGAAATCACTGGGCTGGTGGGGGCATTGCTGAAGAAACGACGCCCACCACCATCTACCCCCACACAACCGAGTGGCATCTCCGAACGCCCCTCACCATGGCGGCCAGGAACAAGACGAAGACAAGCACCATGGACACGTATGTGTCTGCTAAAGCGAAAACTCCTCTGCAGCCATGCACTTCCACTCCCGAACCTCCCCGAGCAAAACCGGCGGACTCTCCCGGAAATCAAGCTCAGGTACTGGAGGCAATTGCATCACTGCGCAAATTTATAGATTCCAGAATCGGGGAGTTCAAATCCGAGCTACAACTCATGCGTCAGGACGCCCGCAATCTAACAGAAAGAGTAACCACCGCCGAAACAACCATAAAAGAGATGTCGGACGACACAGCGGAGCTGAAAGCTAAGGTACTGGACCTGGAACGGAAGGTGTTCACACTCGAGGCCAGGGCTGAGGAGGCCGAGGGCCGGCAAGACGCGACAACATCAGAATACTGGGGGTACCGGAGGTAAGTGAGGGCCCGAATCCGACGGCCTACATAGAATCCCTGATACAACAGGAGGTGGGCACTGGAAGGCTAACGCAAGGATTCTCGATCGAAAGGGCGCACAGATCACTTCAGAAGAGACCCCCACCGGGCTCACACCCTCGCCCTATAATCGCTAAAGTACTCATCTTCCTGGATAGAGAGACCATCCTCCGGCACTCCAGAGAGGAGGGCCCCATTGAACGCGGGAGCTCAAAGATCACGATCTACCCCGATTACACCCCGAGAGTCCAACGGGAGAGGAACTCATTTGTGCCGATTAAAGCCCGACTCAGGCAACTGAACCTGAAGTACATGCTGTTATACCCCTCCAGACTGAAAGTGATTCACAAGGGGAGGGCGATCTTCTTGGAATCCCCGGCAGCTGCAAACATGTGGCTGGAAGACAACAATCTAGCCACAGATAAGGACCCTCAACCCACGGAAAACTGAAGAATCCCCTGCACCTGAGGCATGGACGAAGCCATGACTCATAAAGCCAACTCGGACGCAAGGCAAAGGACCTAAGAGAAAGTAAAATCACCCAACAGTTAGCAACGAAGATGCGGCCCTCGCTCGGCCCACGTCAAGCACAGAGCCCTACCCCCACGAACAGCACAGGACAGGCCAGTTGCCTGACCGACCTCCCCCGTGCCCGACACCCGGATGGGTCCTGACGGTACGAGAGCGCCTGAGCACCAGCAAGAACTTGTCGTTGCTGGGCGCACCAGTTCCAGTTTTGGTAATTGTTTTGTTGACACCACAGTCCTCGAAATATTAGCGGAGCGGAAACATGGGACCGGAGGCCCTTGGGGGCGAGGAAGAGAAAACACCAGAACCCAGAGGGAGAGCCTCGCCACCTCGAGAAGGACCGCCCCGTGAAAACGGGGGCGACCGGAAAGATGAAACCAAGACACAAACCCAATGGCACTCCAACTTAAGGTGATGACGTGGAATGTGAGGGGCATGGCCACGTACCTGAGAAGGAATCGGATCCACTCTTACCTGCGCAGGAAAAAGGTGTTGGTAGCGATGCTTCAAGAAACTCACCTCACGGAAGAAACCACGGCCAAACTATCCGAAAGATGGGGAGGGATCGGGAAAGGGACGCCATACTCCAAATTCGCGAGAGGAGTGTTTACGTGGGTGAGCCCGACTGTGCCCTTCCAGCTACTGGGCTATGAAGCTGACAAAGAGGGCAGATACCTAATAATATGGGGTACCATTGAATCCACGCCAGTCTGCCTGGTGAATTCATACTTTCCGCAACACGGAATACCCTCACACCTCGAAATGCTCAGTGCTAAAATGATTCTTCGCAGAGAGAGTGCCTTCATATTGGGTGGCGACTTCAACTGCATCAGGAACGGAGCTGTGGACAGATCAGACCCCCCCGTCATTCAAATAACTCTGCATCTAACGCACTAAACACTGCAATAGAACAGCTCGACCTAGTAGCATCTGGAGGGAACAACATCGTACCGAGAGGTGCTATTCTTATTACTCGGCCCCGCACAAGGTCCACACGAGAATAGACTATCTGTTCATAGATCGTGAGCTGGCTCAACAAGTAGACGGCACATTGTATCTAGGCAGAACCATATCCGATCACTCACCGCTGACCATGCAATGGGCTCCTAGAGGACCCAGACCGCTAATCCCGCTATGGAAAATGCCACCCGCAGCACTCACAGACCACGCATTTAAGGAGGAACTTGGTACCAAACTTGAGGAATATCTAGACATTAACACAGGCTCAGTGTCAAGCTGGAGCACACTATGGGAGGCCATGAAGGTTGTAACACGGGGAGAAGTTATTTCAGGTGCAGGTGGCATCCGTAAGCACCTGAAGCTGGAACTGGAGGAACTGGAGAACAAGATCACGCACCTGGAATCCGAAATAGACATTATGCCGGACGCCGAAACAGAACTGAAGGGTACCCGGGAGGAGTGCCTTTTGGCCTGGAATAGACTGTCTAAATTCGACTACACAACCTACATAGCCAGGGCACACAAAGAAGCAGATAAACCTGGTAGAATGTTGGCCTGGCTATGCAAACGTGAGTTCCCGAGACACCTCCCAACTGAAATAACTGATGAAAGGGGGATAACCCACAGGATGCAACAAGACATTAACTCAGCATTTGCGGCCTTCTACTCCAGATTGTACACCCACGACACCAAAATACCAGTGGAGGACATAAGGGCCACACTGGCTGAGAATGAGCTCCCAAGACTGATGGAGGCCCAAAGAGAGCTACTGGATGCGGAAATCACTCCAGAGGACGTGACGGAGGCGATTAAATCGCTAACCACCTGCAAGACCCCCGGGAGTGACGGGCTTCCACCAGAATTCTACAAAGAGTATGAAGCGACCCTTGCCCCAACACTCCACAAGGTGTATATGGAGGCATACGAAAACGGAAACCTACCCAACTCCATGAAAGAAACAATTATCATCCCTATACTTAAACCCAACAAACCTGTCGACAACTGTGAATCATACCGCCCAATCGCCATGCTAAACTATGACTGCAAGATCCTGACCACAATCCTGGCTAAGAGGCTGGCGAGGGTGATAGGAACCCTGATTCACGAGGACCAGAATGGTTTTGTACCAAGACGCAACACCACCGCGAACCTGAGGAGGCTCCAACACATCATGGCAGAGACCTATGATCGAGACGAGGACCTAGCAGTGCTATCCCTGGACGCTATAAAAGCCTTCGATTCCATCTACTGGGAGTGGCTGATCGAAGTGCTAAGGGAATTCGGCTTTGGTGAGAGCTTTGTAAAGTGGGTCGAGGTATTGTATAATACACCGACAGCGAGAGTGAAGACTGGAGGGACGGTGTCCGAAGCCTGGCCGATACAGCTGGGCACGCGGCAAGGATGCCTGTTGTCCCCGATGTTATACATACTGGGCCTGGAGCCAGTGGCTGCCTATTTCAGGAAACAACACTTCGACACAGGCATTGGGCTGGGCAGTGATCACGCCATAATATCCATGTATGCAGATGACGTTCTCCTGTATTTGAATAACCCTCAGCTCAATGCACAAGTCGCGTTGGACATCCTCAACAACTATGACCGATACACTGTGATAACATTTAGCAAACTAAAGTCGTGTGCGTTCCCACTGGCCAGACTCAGGGGTCTGGATAAGTCCGACCTTCCAGACGTCGGGATACAATGGCAACCAGAGCAGTTTAAGTACCTAGGAATCGAAGTGTGTCATACCCCTGCGCTCACGCACGAACACAACACAGAAAAAGCAGTTCGAGCCCTATGCAAATCTATGAACTTTTGGTCAAAGCTACCACTGGCAGTAATGGGCAGAGCGGCAATAGTCAAGATGATAGTTCTCCCCCGTTTCTTATATCACTTCACGAACGTATGCTTCTACATCAGACCTCCCTTCTTCAAAAAACTAGACTCTCTAATCAAGGACTTCATATGGGGGTCGTCCAGACACAAGCTCTCTTTGCCTACACTCACGCTCCCGTACAAAGAAGGAGGGATACAACTACCCGATCTGCAAAGGTACTACCTAGCTGCGCAGCTCAGCCACGCGATGAAATGGCTCTCCGATGACCTGTCAGCTGAAGTGGGGCTCTTGCGACATCCGACCTCCAAGCTATTCCCTAAAGAAATGCTTTGGTACCCGACGAAACAAACTTCTGAAGTTACCATGATTGTTACCCTGGGCAGGCAGATATGGACCAGAATTGGCTTCCTTCGACAACTGAAACATCTCTACAATCCCAATACCCCCATCCTGGCGGATGTATGCAAAACTCAGGCAGACTTAGCGACAGCCAGGAAATGGGAGAGAGCCGGAATGTACACATGGGGAGACCTGTTTGAAGACGGCATGTTCAGAGAACTTGAATCGCTACAAGCTAATGAAGGCATCTCGAACACCCAATTCCTGTGGTACCATCGCCTCAAGCAGACAGCCAGGGCACAGTTGCCTGTCTGGCCAGAGGAACCCCCACGGGACCCCCTCCATCAGGAGATGTACGATTTAGCAGACGGTTGGAAGCCGGTCTCCCGCTTATACACCAAACTAAATGATAGACCCAATCCAAAAAGCGCGTCCCTGAGACAAAAATGGGAAACTGAATTAGGGACCACACTAACTGACAGTGAATGGGAGCGAATACTACTATACCCCAAAGAGGTGTCGAGGAACATTAGATTCAAACAAGTTCAATTGAATGTGCTATACAGAACTTACATGACCCCATTAAAAGTTGATACCTTTCCTGGTGCGGAAATGATAAAGCGGACATGATCCACATGTTCTGGACCTGCACCAAAACGGCGAAATTCTGGTCCATGGTGGAAAGCACCTGCACCAAAGCGGGACTCACGAGATATGAGTGGAACCCAAAGGAATGCTTACTGGGAGCCCATCCCAGACTCAGCAAATACAAACACCAGGTCAAACTAATGGACCTAGCCTGCATCCTCGCAAAAAGGTCCATAGCTATGGCATGGAAATCACCAGGGGGCTCGAGGCACGGATGTTGGCTTAAGGACCTGGAAAAGTGGACGGAGGCAGAGACCAGAGCCTGGCAGGATGGAATCCACTCAAACGATGATGACTACAATGCCACCCTAGGATCATGGAAGGCCCTGGTGCGCGACATCCAATATGCCTCGGACCACAAACCCCACTGAGCTCTCACCCTAGAGACTTGCCTGACGCTTACCCCCAAGAACGGACAAACCGAAAACCCATCCCCCGCGACCTTGGGTATGCCGACTATCGACCCCTCTCCCCCCTGCTACAATTATGAACAACATATTGAGCTACGAAGACTGTGGTAGTTAATTAGTTGTAGTTTGTTTGTTATGTTACCGTTTGATGGTTGTTATGTACTTATATAAATGCCAATAAAATACTTTAAAAAAAAAATGATCAAACAAGAATCAGTCTTTCTTTTCCTCCTCCAGGGTCAAGCCAAACTCAATACATGCCTTGCCCATCATTGCGTGGAAGGAACGAATGTCATCCGGCGGTGATGGTTGCGCCAAACTTCTTGGAGATTCCACCTATGCCTCCGATTCCCATGTCGGATCTCTTGAAGGGGACAATGATATGTCATAAAAAGACTCTCTATGTTCTGACTCGGAATCTGGTAAGTCTCCTTCCTCTGGGTGTGAGCGTGGAGGATCCTCGCTAACCGGACGGGATGCTGACACCCTGGTCGTTGACCGCGGGGCCGGACCTGGTTCGTCGTCGGCCGGCGTAGTAGGCACCACTGCAGGTGTACCAATGTGAGGCAACTTCGCGTCCAACCGGCTCAATAGGGTCTGTCGCGTGGACAACACTTCCAAGGACAACGCCGCCTGGGGATTCAGTAAAGACGATGTAACTGGAATACTTCGCCCACTCAAGACCGTCAACGAATTGACCTCCTGTAGTCCCAGATCCTTTGGACCAACCACCTGGTCGCGGTCGTCTTCCACAGATGATATTGAGAAGGCTGTTTCCTGTTGTAACAGGGTCTCTGGTAAGATCGGATCGTACACCTCTGGTTGCCAGCCCTCCAGAGGGTCACCGTCGACGATGCCAACTTCTCAATCGTCGTCGTCTGAATCGACGAAGTGACTGTAGGAATAATCTGCGCTGATGGTAATGAAGGCGTTGACGACCAAACTCACGTCGACGACAGCAGTGGTTGTGGCGCAGGCTCCTGAGGCGTTCCCGCCTTTTTTGAGCTTGATTTATGCTTGTAAGAATCTCGACTCGAGGATGACCTGTGATGGTCTCCTGGGGAGGTCTTTAACAGATCTTTTCTGTCCTTTTTTGACGAGGAGGAAGAAGATGAAGCTTTTCCTTTTGATGACGATTACCCCGTAGAATGTTTCTCAGAGGGACGCTTCTCTGTCAAACGTGGCATCTTCGCCGGCAGCTCTGCAGATACAGAGCGGCGGGGAGCTACCGGAGATTTAGATTTCGAGGCCAAACTATGTGTAGAGCCCACCTCCGAGGAAGGGTACGCTCCCGCCCAGTCATTCAGCCACGTCATCAGACGTCTATTACTGTCTCTAAGGGTCTTCTGTGAGAAGCCTTTACAAATCTCACAACTGTCCGCAGAATGATGAGGATGAAGACAACACAGGCAATCCATGTGCCCATCTCCTTCATAAACATTTTTCAGTCCGCATGTAGCACACGGATGGAACAACGCCTTCCTAGACATTGGGAAAGAAAACAAAATCAACCTTGTAAAATAGAAGATATCACAAGGTGATCCCACTACTTTGGAGACAGTTGAAATCTGAAGGGAGCCGTGGGGGAGGGGCTATTTATACCACTATGTCCTATTGGGGCAGGCGTAAGCGGCCCAAAACGACATAGATAGGACACAGAAGTGTTGAAATTTTTCCTATGGAAAACATCTTTATAAATATACTGAGGGTTCCCAGCCTGATGACGGGGGATATCTAAGCATGTGAATCCATGAAAGATCCACTGCTGGAGAAGGAGACTGTCTAGGTGTGTTATGCCAAGGTGAAATACTCTGAGAAGGTGTTACTTCTTTTGGTATGGATGACTTATTCTTTTCCACTTGATGTATGTTGAATTCTTCAATGATCCTTTGCTTTGATTCTATGATGACTGGATCGTAAGGATCGACAGGTTCCTCCACAGTTGGCTGCCAGGGAGGACTATGTTCCTTGGGGGTGAGGCAAGGTTGCCCGCCAACAAATTCTGTGTCTGAAAACTCCTCCTGAAGAATGATGTCTGGGAGTTCTGTCATCTCTCCCAAAGGAGAAAGTTGTGCTCCTATCGGTTCATCTGATAAAGGGAGCACTGATTTTTCATTGGATGCTGTAACACTGGCGTCTGCGGCATCTGTTTTGGGTTTTGGTTTCTCCGCGGGAGTTGACTTTGCCATCGATGGCGCCGATGTGGGCTTCGTCGACGGTGGTTTTGTGGACAATGATGACTTTGTCGACTGTAGTTTAGTGGATGATGATGACTTTGTCGACGGTGTCTTCGTGGACGATGACTTAGTCGACGGGTGAGTGTGTTTATCCGTTGACGGAATCTTCGTGGACGAGAGATTCGTGTACGTGTAATGGGACTCCTTCATCGACTAATATTTCGTGGAGGCTGATTTCGACAATGAGGATTTGCTCATCGATGACGAGGTTTGAAGTGTCATCGTGTGGACGCTACGGGTTACGTCAACGGCTTGGTTGGCGATGGATCTCTATTAATATGACCTCTCATAGATGGCTTATCCGTTGACGATTGCCCCCCTGGGGTTTTTTGAACACACCTCCTTACCTTTGGAGGTGGTTTTTTCTTCAGTATGCCGTTTTTTGTGATTCCCAGATTTCAAAGGGGGTACGTCCACCTTTTTTTTTACTTTTGTGAGAAGGTGAGACACTCCTTTCCACTGAAGAGGCCCTTCTCGTAGAAGTTTGGCTCTCAGATGGCTTAGAAGAATGAACAGGAACAATCTTGGCAGATTCTTCGTCAGAAGATAGACCTTTGGCTTCTAAATGGAGGAGAAGCCTTCTGTCTCTATCCTACAGGGTCTTGTCGGAAAAAGTCCTGCAAATGTCACATTTATTTATATCATGAGGATATAAACAGTAGATGCATTGATCATGAGGATCCTTCATGTAGACAAGTTTCTTAATGCACCTCATGCAGTCCATGAATAGGGAAGGCTTCTTGGCAGTTGGAAGTTCAGCCATGTTCTGAAGAGGATTTCACTTGACGATTTTATGATGAAAAAAGGGGTTTTCTGAGCCCAGAAACACAGAGCAGAAAGCTCTTGAATAGGGGATCTCAAAAAGATATAATTTGATTAAAAAAATTATACCTAACAGGAATAAATATTCGAAAAGCTCAGAGAGCTGGAGGATTCCCTCTGTCTGTTAGACTGCAGGTAAAAATCTGAAGATGGCTGACTGGGGCGGAGCTTAAGCCCTGCCACCTCAATGGTTGGGGCCATAAAGGACCAAAGTGAGGTGGAGGGACTGCAGAAGTGGATGGCTAATAGACCACGGTGGGCTATTTGCACTCATATTTCTGTGAAAATAATGGATATATTTAAACATTTTTAATATTATTTAAATCACTGAGGCTTCCATGTCTGACGACGGGGAATATTCAAGCATCTGAATCTATGAGAGATCCAATGCTGGAGAAATCTGGTTTGCAGTAATCCACATTCTTCTCTGAATGCTCCACTGGAGCTGCAATTGCGTTTTGCTCTGAGGAACTGCCCTTTTGGAATGTTCTCAATCACTGACCTCTGATGGCAACTTGTGGCGAAGTGTACCAAAATTACCTCTGACGGCTTTTGATAGGTGGTGGCTTTGTGATGTCCAAAAAGTCAATGCGTTGATCACTATCAGATCCCGTCAGCTCGATTCCAAACTGATTGTTCTTAAGATAAATCTTGAAGGTTTCAAGCTGGTCTTGGGTGCCTGTCCATATCACAAGAATGTCATCTATATAGCGGTACCATTTGTGTGTGCATTGGTTATGTTCTTCATTTGAGACGGCATGCACTTGCTCGTATTGGTTCATGAACAAGATAGCCATGGCTGGTGCATATGTTGCTCCCATTGTAATGCCCCTTATTTATTTGTAATATCCTCCGTTGATGATGAAGACGTTGTTAGTTAGAGACTGCCCTGTGAACTATCACAGGGAATAAAGGATCTATAGTGATAGCAGAGAAGGGTGACTCCTCTATAACTCAGAATTGAAGCTAATTCCGCAGGTTTGAGGGATGACACTACAGAGTCCTGTCACTGACAGTGAAAGTGATCATGACAGCACACATGTTCCCCCCTCTGTAGCTGAATGTGGGGATCCAAGTGGAACATTAGAGAACGACCACAGAGGCGCATTTCTGGAATCCATCATTCAAGAACAAGGCACCAGATACCCCTCGTAAATGAACAGGATAATGCTAGGCCGATTAAGAGACTATGCTGTAAAGTGACAATGCTTGAGAAATTTCTCTGTGTTTGAGTTGTTTGATTAATGAATAACAAAGGTTTATTAAAACGTTGATAGTAGTGTTATGGTGTAGGACTTCCTGTGCATGAGAATCATCCCACATCAGTAAAAACAATAAATAGGTAAGCTCTGCACACATAGGTGTAGTGCCAAACTAGACAACCAGTGTGAGCATGTTTATTCCTGGCCAGTGCAGATAAGGCCAGACTACACTCTAGGTATAATCCCTGTGTCACAATAGGTCTCAGAATGGATGGACAAATGTATACTCGTTGGAGTCTTGTTGGAGGCGAGCACACCCTGCACCAAGGTACAAGGTTCAAAGCCTAAAATAAATACGTCAAATGCAGATAACTGCACCTGATGCTAAGCACTCAATAATGGCTTTGCTGCACACTCAAGTAACATTAATTAGCCAAATGTAGCATATAAAAGAATGTAGAAGCAGCAGGCAGAGAGTGTGGCAGGTTGCATACTGTAGGGGGTTAGTGTCAGTCACTCAGGAACTGAATAAGTAGCAGCGTACAGAAAATAGAACAGAAAAAATAAAATCCATCAGCGTGCAGTTTACAGTAATAATGAAAGGACGGGAAGGAAATCGAGAACAATGCCATGTTCTTAGGAGAGACACCGAGACTATCAGCAAACCAAGGTAAAAATGTCAAGCTGCAACCTACTAGCCAGTCATAAAAAGATATGCACCACCTCCATTCTACACATAAACACAGAACACCATTGTTTTACTGAGCAAGAGTCAATTATCAAGACGGCTCACCGGTTAACAATTTCTCAACAGCAATTACGTTCAACTGACAGAAGATTCTGAGGAAGGTCTTGAAACCCCAGATTCCTCAATAATGTTTAACATTTAACTTTTCCTCGGGACCAGGGTGTTTTACCTTGGTGTTATTTTCCACTTCACCATTTTTATATTCCTTTAGGACCTTTCAACTACCTCTCAGTTTATGAGATTAGCCAACCGCCCCATTCTCTGTCCTCCCTGGTCCTGTACGTCAGACCTTGACAGAGATCACAATCTTCTTACTCTTAGAGGTGCAGGGAAAAGATGCAAAATTCGTAAATTCCTCCTAAATCAAAGTGGGCCTCATTACGGGTCTGGCGGTAAGCCTGCCAGTGATACCGGCGGCTTGCTGCCAGACCTGAAAAGAATTACTGGGGCCTGACTTCCCGGTAACACTGGGTATTACAACCCTGGCGGCCGGGAAGTCAGGCACCGTTAATGTTGTAAATCCCCATTCCCGGAGTCCTATAGGACTCCATGGGAATGGGGACCACAGAAGCACTGGCACTGTTAATAATGGTGCCGGTGCTTCCGTGAAACTCTGCAGGCGGGTGCCGTTCTGCCCGCCAGGCTCAGACCTGGCGGTCAAGACAGCACACACCTGCAGAGTTGTTCTGTGCCAGTCCGGAGACAGTGGTGCCGGGAGGTTTACCGACACCAGTGTTTCCAGACCGGCACAATCGTAATGAGGCCCATTGTTTCCTATGAACTTGCCGCAAGTTTGAAAGAAAAACATAATTTAACTACATAGGTAGCTCAAGGCTACATCCTGATAGAAAACTGGAACATATTCATACTGCAGAGCCCTGGCACACTCACTGAACACAATGTAGTAACAGGCATCCAAAACAGTTTAATCCAGGAGTTTCTCAAGCATTTAAAATTGGAGGTGTATTGACTGTAGTTGACTGTGGGCGCTGCTTAATTTACTGCTCCTAGTACTATGACTTTTTTATTATATTGTGTGTGCATTTTTATTGCATTTTGTGCCTGCGCCTCCCTTTCCCTAAATCTCCTGTCTGTGCTTTAAAATTATTTTGATGCTGCAATGTTTGTGCTCGAGCGTAGTCTTTCTTCCTACGCTGTGTACCTGATTACTCTGCTCTTCATTGCTGTGCATCCCGCGGTCACGTGGCCCTCATTCACAACACTTGTCTGCAGGAGTGAGGTCAGTGTTGACAGCGGGCACTGATGAATTTGCTGCTCCTAGTGCAATTACTTTTTTATTATGTTGTGTGTGCATTTTTATTGAATTGTGTGCCTGTGACTCCCTTTCCCTAAATCTCCTGTTTGTGCTTTTAAATTATTTTGACACCGCAATGTTGGTGCTGCGAGCATAGTCTTTCTTCCTACGCTGGGTACCTGATTACTCTGCTCTTCACTGCCGCGCATCCCGCGGTCACGTGGCCCTCATTCACAACACTTCTGTGGTGGAGTGTGGAGGTCAGTGTTGACTGCAGGCACTGCTTAATTTGCTGCTCGTAGTGCTATTACTTTTTCATTATATTGTGTGTTCATTTTTATTGAATTGTGTACCTGTACCTCCCTTTCCCTAAATTTCCTGTCTGTGCATTAAAATTATTTTGACACAGCAATGTTCGTGCTCGAGCAGTCTTTCTTCCTACACTGGGTACCTGATTAGTCTGCTCTTCATTGCTTTGCATCCCACGGTGACGTGACCTTCATTCACAACACTTATGTATCACCCATTCCGGCGGCGTAGCAGATGGGTGCAGCGCACTGGCCTGTAGCACGCCTTCAGCGTGCTTAACGCATACCCGTCTGGGCCCGTCCTGGTCCCGGCAGAGTGGCTGGGTCCAAGCTCCTTCTTACCTGGTGAGGCTGACTTTGTCCCTTCCGCTTTTGGCGGACGGAAATAACTCATTGCCCTGGCCCCACCTGACACTATTTGGCCTTCTGGCTTTTTACCTAAGTTAGCAGCCACTGATACTGAGCCTGTACTGAAGCCTTATCAGCATAATTGCTTGTTATGCAATGCTAGGTCCCTGGTGGCCCATGCTGCCGACTGTTTTGAACTGCTATCTGACTTGAAGCCTGATTGTTTACTGGTCAGTGAAACCTGGCTCTCTGAGTCCTCACAACCAGCTGTAGTAGCAATGCTTCCTGTTGGCTACAATATCCTGCAATCTGATAGAGATGCCAGTCACCCTGGGGGTGGCGTTGCTTTTATTTTAAAATCTAGTTTTTCTTCTACTGTGATTCCTCTGTTGCTTCACTGCAAGAGTGAGGCACTTTTTGTGCGTGTGGTCCTCTCTGTGAGCAGGACTGTTCATTTTCTGGTGGCCTATTGCCCTCCAGGCTTTGACTCCACTTTTAAGGATATATTTGCTTAGGTGGTAGCATCATTGCAGCTTCAATACTCTAATTTGATTGTTGCTGGCGATTTTAACTTTAGGTGCAATGATACCTCTGATAAAGTTGCTGGTAAGTTCATTGCTGTTTTTTTTTAATTATTTTTTTATTGAATTAATCTGAAATTAATCAATTTTTTCAATTATAAAAGTAACAATTCATCAATCAATTTACACAACTAATATGAAAACATTGAACAAACAATTTCAATTTGCAGTTACAATACCTCAAAAGTGACATTTAACAAGAACAATTTAAAATTAATTTATACAACACAATAAAACCTGGGACCAAAGATAACAGGCATCAACAAAACTAATTGATTTCATTAACAATTTAGAATTTTTGAGGTTCACAACTGCAATTTGCATACAGAGACATCATAAGAACACAAAGTGATTAGGGGAGCTCAAAATATAAATCTTAAAAGACAAACTGCAATCATAGTTCACATAAAATTTCTTTTGGAATTTGCCCACGTAATTTTGAGACATTTATTCAATTTTTAATGCATGCAAGAAGTTTATTGTTGCTATTCTTATACTCATGCTATTAGTGGCTGCTATTGGAACCCATCTATTTTCATGTTTCATTTGAGCAAAATATGCCAGATGTTTAATAAAATGGATTTGTCTTAAATACGTAAGATCTGGACAATCCGCAATGATGTGTTCTAATGTTTCTACAATTGCAGGGTTTTTACAGAAGCGACACCCTTTAGCTTCAGGGTCAATCTATTCCTTCGTGCTTGAACTTCACGAATGGAGCATAAGTTAAAACGAAAACGTAATATCCCATTTCTGATGGCAGGAGATGGTGCTTTACAGAGATAGGAAGCTATTTCTCTGTATCGCTTAGGGGCAAACACAGAAGTATCAAAATCTTTATATTTTAGACAAGTAGTCCTAGTGTCGATCCAGTCCATCATGTAGAGCTTTTTCTTTGCTCTATCAGGGTTAGATGCAAGAGTATCAATTGAAATTTCAGCATTTAACATTGTGGATAAGATGTGTTTGGAGTGTTTGGACCATTTCTTAGGGAACTCATGAGTTGATGACAATAGATAATTGGACACTGTGCTAGGGTGGATTCATTCATAGTGGACAAGAGACATTTCCTAAATAAGCTACACAAGCGCCAGTTATACATAGCAATTATAGATGTTAACCCAAGTTCATAACGAATCATGGCCCCTGGTATGCATTGCGGGAGATGAAGAATCGCACGCCGAAACTTTGCTTCCAATACATTCAAAAAGGTTGGTTGAATAACACTGTACGTCTCTAGACCATACAGTATGGTTGGTACTACATTCTGTGTCCAAAATATGATTGCTGATTTTATAGAAAATGTACCATACTTGAACACAATTAGTCTTGTTTGACGTATTGCAGCCGTTAATTTATGTTCAATTTTGGCTAGTTGGGAGTGGAGTGATGGTGGACTATCAAATATGAGGCATAGATATACTTAGTTAGAAACCACCTCTAGGCTTGTGTGTTCAATTTTCCACTCCATTTTATGTCGACGAGAGCCTTTTGGTGTATACACAACAATTTGGGTTTCCTTGCTATTTACCACCAACTCATTGTCCCTAAAGTAAGTACATAGAGCTGTCAAAAGGTTTTGAAGACCGATGGGTGTTCATTGCTGTTATGAATGATCTGTCGCTGGTCCAACTTCTCACTGAGCAGACACATAGCATTGGCAATCATTTGGACTTGGTTTTTGCTAAACATGACATGGTGGTTGTTTCTTCCCCTTTAAGGATCACTTGTTCTGATCACTTTGTCATTCCTTTTTTCTGGTAAACAGATAATATGGAAGCATAACTGGTGTGCAATTGACCATTTTCTCCTTGCTGCCCATATTAATGCATGTTGCAATGCTGCTCGTTCTTTGGATCTTGGTGTACTCTCTGAGATTTTTACTACTGTGGTTGATGCACTGGCTCCTTTGGTGGAGATCTGGGTACTTGGTCGGCCGTCTGAGCCTTGGTTTAGTGATGACCGTAAAACTTTTCGTCTTAAACGTAGACAAGCGGAACGTAAATGGCACTCCTCCCACTCGGCTAGTGATAGGACTGCTTTCTGGGCTATTACTTCTTGTTATCATCTGGCCATTAAATGGGCTAAACAAAAGTTTTTTACTGTGCAATTTGAGAACTCTATCACTCAGCCTAAATAGATGTTTAGGGTGGTTCGCTCTTTGTCTGTCAAAGAGTCATCTACTGACTCCACTCCTCTGACTCAAGAAATATGTGATTCTCTGGCTGACTTCTTTGTTAAGAAAATAGTCAGTATATGGAAATATATCTCTGCTACTCGCAATCCTGTTGAGGTGATGCCAGGTTCATCTTCTTCTCTGTTCTCTGGGTCTTTGTTACCATCTGCTGTTTTATGGGACTCTTTTCTGCTGCGTCTGTCCTTGGATATTACTTCAGCAGTTGAGAGAATGAAGTTAGCGTCCCTTACTGATGCCGTTCTTCTGATTATGGTGTAAGCCATTTTGCCTTTGATTTTGTACCATATCACGGCAGTTGTATCTATTCTTGTTCAACTGGGACCATCCCCTCTGCACTTAAATGTGCCACAGTGATTTGTCTCTTAAAAAAAACCTTCTGTGGATCCGTTGGTTCTTGCAAATTTTTGCACTATTTCACTCCGGCCGTTTCTTATGAAGTTGTTGGAATCCCTGGTCTCTCTTGCTACGCTGCAGTCTGGTTTTAGGCCTGTATGTGGTATCGAGACTGTTCTGGTCTTGGTTCTTAATGATTTGACACTCATTGCTGATTAGGGTGGAGTGGCGGCATTGATCCTGCTGAATCTTTCTGCCGCGTTGAATACTATTGATCACTCCATCCTGATCAGTTGTTTGGCAGCTGCTGGGATATCTGGCTCTGTTCTTTTACCGCTTTGTTCCTTTCTTTCAGGTTGTTTGCAGCTCCTCTCACTACAGCCTTTTCTTTCTTCTGTTTCTCCAATGGTGTGTGGTGTTCCCCAGGGCTCCGCCTTATCTCCTACCCTTCTCAATATTTATATCCAGCCTCTTGTCGCTCTTATCCACGCCCACAGGTTCAGATGTTACCCGTACGCTGATGATACTCAGATTCTTGTCTGGCTGGACCTTTGCCATCTGGTCCATGCCACTTAGCTGCGAGACTGTCTGCTGTGGGATGCTGGATTTTGGTTCCTTTCCTGTTGCTGTTCCTGTAGTCAAGAATCTTGGTTTAAAGCTGTCTGCTTCACTCTATACGTCTTCCCAGATCAGCTCAGTCTGTCAAGCTGGTCATTTGCAGCTGAAGATACTCAGAAAGGTTCTGCAGTTTATTCCCCCTCATTTATGGGCACCGGTTGTCTCCGCTCTGGTCCTTAGTCAGATCGATTATTGTAACTCTCTTTATTTGGCCCAGACGGCTTATCTACTACGCCGCCTTCAAATTCTTCAGAATTCAGCTGCCCGCCTTGCCACATGTTCTTCTTATCGGGAGCATATCTCCCCAGTTCCCAGTGCTTAGCACTGGCTCCCAGTGGCTAAACGTGTACATTTCAAATCTCTTTGTCTGGTGCATAGAGCTTTTCATGCAGTTGGCCCTGAATATTTACAGCTGAATTTTCAACCCTATGTTCCTGGCCGTGTATCGCGTGTACTGCGTTCTAAAGACTGCTTCCTTCTTGCTGTCCCTAGATTTCGCCACACTCGAATTGGCAGGCGCTCATTTTCTGTTAAAGCTGCTATGCTGTGAATGCCCTACCTATTGTTCTTCGTTCAGTGATTGCTCGTTTGCAGTTTAGAAGGGCTCTTAAAACTCTGCTCTTCTGAGCCCTGTCTTTCTCCTTATTAGTGCCTCAGTCTTAGCGCCAGGTTGCCTTTGGTGTTGGTTGCGCTGTACCTTGGTACGAAAACTCCTAACATAACATAACATGTATTTACTATAAGCATCTTCTATGCTTGGAATTTCCCACTGCGACTTTGTCTGCTGTGCACCCCATAGCATCATTGCTTATAGGACAATATGCCCATGACTTTCCGAACACTCCCATTTTAATGTTTTAAAAAGTCTGTGATTATATGTTTTCCATACGCAATTCCTGACATGTTATTTCAATTCTGTGCATGACATCACAGTATATCTGCCAGGCTATATAGAACGTACAGAATGTACATCACCATTCTAACTATTTGGGTTTACTCCCAATATTTATGTCCCTCATCATTAAGGGAACAGTAAGCTGCTAAATCTAAAGGTTGTCTTGCAGTCAGACAACATCTAATAAAATAAGTCCTGAAAAAAAAGTATCTCAAAAAAGGTAGCAGGTGCTTCGCTCCAGAAAGAACATGGCATGATAACCTGTTCCGAGATGAGAGTTTGCAGCACACGCTTTTTGCTCACTGTACCTTTCACAGATGGGAAATATCCATTTGCATATCAGTCTTTGTCCCGCCCACATGGGCAGTCCAGCACCAAAATGCTATGGCAATTCCTCTCTGAACAAGAGTACTAACATCAACCCCATACACATGTTTCAGCCTTGTTGGGCCTCATCAGTGAGGTGAAGCTGTGCCTCTCTAAGCACAGTGAGCAGGGAGTCCACGTCTGGTTACCCCGAGGTAACTCAGGGTGACCGACCCCAAGTTCCTTGCAATATTTCAGAAAAGGTAGCAGGCGCTACTCTCCAGAAAAAATACGACATGATAACCTGTTCCGAGATGAGAGTTTGCAGCACACGCTTTTTGCTCGCTGTACCTTTCACAGATGGGAAATAGCCATTTGCATATCAGTCTTTGTCCCGCCCACATGGGCAGTCCAGCACCGAAGAACAAGTTACTTACCAACTGTAACGCTCTTTCGACTGGATGTTCCTCCCACATTTTCCTCATCTTGTGATATACGTTATCGCCAGCTTTGCTGCTTCGGAATTTTTTTTTTCGGTAGAGGGTACTGTGCTCGAGGTCGTGGCGTCGATTGTCCCTCGACGGGCTCCGTTCCGTGTCGACGTCACTGTTGGTATGAGTAGTTCGAGCCGTGCCTGTTGGCTTCAGTTCTGTTTTTTCAAGGAAATACTTGTGGAACATCCAGGCGTATGTTTTGACTGATAGGCCCATCGTGAGAGGAAAGTGTAAGAAAACGTAAACTGTACTGCGGAGCAGGCTGGGAGGGTCGATGATGAATACGTGGGAGGAACATCCAGTCGAAAGAATGTTACAGTTTGTAAGTAACTTGTTCTTCGAATGGATTGTGTCCTCCCACGTATTCCGCATCTTGTGATAGACTCCCATAGCAGTGATCAATTTGGAGGTGGGAGTGTTAGTTTTTGTTTTCATGGACGGAGTGAAGTACTGCCCTGGCAAATAACCCCCTCATTGGAGGAGGAGGCATCTAAGCAGTAATGCTTGATAAAGGTATGCATTGATGCCCATGTTGCAGCCGAGCAAATGTCTTTTGCAGGGACTTCCCTCTTCAAAGCCGCAGAAGTAGCCATTCCCCTAGTGGAGTGAGCATTTAGCCTATCCGGTGGGTCTTTTCCTTCTAATCTGTAGCTTTCCAATATAACCAGAATGATCCAGCGGGATATAGTTTGTTTTGTCACCGCTAACCCCAATTTACGACCTGTGTAACCCACAAAGAGTTGGTCATCTTGATGTAATTTTGCCATTCTTGAAATGTAAAAACTGAGGGCCCTCTTGGGGTCCAGTCTATGCAATCTCTCCTCTTCTTTTCCCAAATGAGGAGGAGGATAGAATGTTGGTAAAATCATTTTTTGTGACAAAGAAAGTCGGAACTACATTCGGTAAGAAAGATGGTTTTACCTTAAGAACTACCTTGTCCTTGTAAAAGATGGTTTATGGAGGTTTACATGAGAGAGCCTGTAGTTCACTAACACTGCGGGCTGATGTTAATGCCACAAGAAGGACAGTCTTTAGTGTTAAAAGCCTCAATGGACAGGAGTGCAGAGGCTCAAATGGTATACAAGTTAGGAATTTGAGGACTAAGTTTAAATCCCAAGTTGGGACATGAAACGGTATTGGTGGATAAACATTGGTAAGTCCCTTCAGGAACTGTATGATTAATGGAATTTTAAAGTAAGAAACCTCTTCCGAGGAGCGTTTAAAAATGGACAGCGCAGCAAGATATCCTTTAATTGTTCCAATCTGGAGCCCCAGATTGGCTAGGTGTAACAGAAAAGAAAGCACCATTGTGGTGCCACATTGAAAAGGGTCCACATCCCTATCTCTGCACCAGTTACTGAACTTGTTCCAATGGCACCGGTACAAGGATTTCGTTGCTGGCCTTATGGCTGAAAGCAAAATCTCCATTACGTCATCTGGAAGATCCCAATCCTTGTATCTCAACCTCTCAGAAACTATGCGTTTAGGTTGATTGTCTTGACCTCTGGATGGAGAACCCGACCTTCCTCTTGCGAGAGAAGATCCTCTCTTTGCGGAAGACATATTGGAGGGCAGATGGACATGTCCAGAAGGTCCGGGTACCACGTCCTCCTGGCCCAGTCTGGGGCAATTAGGCAGGGCTTTCCTGAACTTTCTCAACCTCCTGATTACTTGAGGAATCACGGGGACTGGAGAAAACGCGTACAGCAGGGGGAAGTCCCAGTCCACCACAAATTCGTCTCCTAGAGCTCCTCTCGGAGGAAATTCCCTTGAGCAATACTGATCGCACTTCCGGTTTACCGTGGTCGCGAACAGATCCACTTAAGGGGTTCCCCAAAGGGCGAAGATCTCCAGAAGGACTTCTGAGCTAACTCCCACTAATGGGAGGCTTTGCTCTGCCTGCTCAGAGCCATGGGCGTAATTTTAGGGGGGGACGGGTGTGTTTGTCCCCCCCAACTTTCATGGCACACTATTTTGTCCCCATTCATTTGAATGGGGCACCTTTTCTTCAGAGGTCATGTCCCCCCCAACATTTTCAGCAAAGTTTCTCCACCGCTCAGAGCGTCTGCTGCCGTGTTCTGCTCTCCGGCTAGGTGAACTCCGACAGAGAGATTCCTTCTCGCCTCCTCTTTTGTTGAGGTAGTACATGGCCACTGTGTTGTCCGTCATTATCAGGACATTCTTTCCCTGTACAGAGGGCAGGAAGGCCTTCAGCGCCAGTTTGATTGCCCTCAGCTCCAATAGGTTGATGTGTAGTTTGGACTCCAATGGAGACCAACATACGCTGATTGTCAGTTTGCTGGTGTGAGCTCCCCACCCCGTGAGTGAGGCGTCCGTTACTACTGTTATCTCCGGCCATGGTTGCCAAAAAAGATTCTCCCTTGAGGATGTTGTCATTTCAAGCCCACCATAATAGATCCTGAGCAACTGCTTTCGGGACTTGCAGAAGATCTGACATATTCCTCGAGAATTGGGACCACTGAGTTCTGAGGGACCACTGGAGGGATCTCATTCTCAGTCTGGCCTATGGCACCAGAAAAATGCAGGATGCCATGAGGCCGAGCAACCTCAGAAAATTGAAGGGCGGCAGATGCTGGGCTTTCTGGAATTTTGTTACCATCTGCTGGATGTGGAGAGCTCTCACCTCGGGCGGCGAGGCTTTGCCCAAGGAAATGTCCAAGACTGCTCCGACAAACTGGAGTTCTTGGGATGGTATCATGTGGGACTTCTTGAAATTGAGGGAGAAGCCCGGGTTGTGGAGGAAGTGGTAGGTGATCGACAGATGTTCCTGAGCTTGTTCTGGAGAACGTGCTCTGATCAACCAGTCGTCCAGGCAGGGGTCGACGTGAATCCCCCCTCTCCTGAGACTCGCTGCCACTACCGTCATCAGCTTGATAAAAACCCTTGGAGGGGAGGTCAGCCCAAAAGGCAGAACTCGAAACTGATAGTGAGAACCGCCAACTACAAACCTCAGGTATTTTTTGTGCTTGGGGTGGATTGGCACATGAAAATAAGCATCCTGAAGGTCCAATGATACCAACCAGTCATGGAGTTGGAGAGCCTGAAGCATCTGAGAAAGGGTTCCCATCTTGAACTTGTCCTTCCTGAGGAACTTATTCAATTTTCTTAAGTCCAAGATGGGTCTCAGTCCTCTGTCTTTCTTTGGGATGAGAAAATAAGGGGAGTACCAACCCTTGTTCCTCTCCGCTACAGGTACATGTTCTATTGCACCTTTCTCTAGCAGGGTTAAAATTTCCTGCAAAAGGAGCGGGTCTGGAATTTTGATAGAGCTGGCTCCCGGTGGATGATCTTGAGGTCTTTTTAGGAAGGGAAGGCAATAACCTTGAGCTACTGTTTCCAGTGCCCAAGCATCTGAAGTAATGCCCCGCGATTCTTTCAGATGCTGAGAGATGATGCCTCCCACTGGTGTTTTGTATGATAAGACCTCAGAGTGATTTGGAGGCGGCTGCAGGAGCGGCTGTGGGCATAGATGCCATTCCTGAAGATGGCTTTGTAGTCTTTCCTCGTCCACCACGAGTGACATTCCTTTTGCCCCTTTGAAAAGCCTGTCCTCTTCCTTTACCAACAGAAGAGTAGTACCGAAAAGGACGACCCCTCCAGGAAAATGAGCCCGAATATGGTTTCTGAGGCTGTCGCATGGGGGCACTAAGGGATTTAGCTGCCGCTTTTGAGGTCTGTAGTTTTTCTAGGCTCTCAGCCTCACTACCAAACAGCCTCGAGCCATCAAAGGGCATGTTGAGAAGTCTGGTCTGCACATCTGGTGCAAACCCCGACTTTCACAACCACGCAAATCTGCGTAGCACTGTGCTTGATGCCATGGATCTGCTAATACTATAAGCAGTATCCAGTCCAGACTGGAGACATTCCCCCATTGCCTCCTTCCCGTATTTGATTATATTCAGGAAGCCTTCCCTTTCCTCGCCTTACGGAATATGTTCAGCCACCGCCGAAATGCATTCCCACAGGGTATATGTGAACCTGGCCAGGGTACAGGTGACATTGGTTGATTTCAAGGCCATGCTACCTGAAGTAAAAATGTTACGAGCCCAAGCATCAACTTTCTTATCCTCCCTATCCGGAGGTATGGTTGGGTATGCTGTCTGTCTCGAAGTAGTAGCAGCCTGAATAACCAGACTTTCTGGAGTAGGGTGTCCATTCAGATACTCTGGATCAGAAGTAGAAGTTCTATACTTCTGAGGAAGATTGCTATCTACTGCAGCAATGTTATCAGGTTTTTCCCAGTTCCTTTCAACTGTCCTTGGAAGCACACTATGGAAAGGGAGAACTGTATCTTTCTGGGGTTCTCTGACTATTATGTCGGTCATATCATCTTGCTCAAAAGTAAGTGAGGCTCTTCCCCAACCCGTATATTCTATCACCCTGTTCATCAAACTCCTGTACCCTGAGTCTGCATGCTCTGCAGGATCAGGTGCAGCAAACTATAATTCAGGTGATGTGTCAACAACACTAGCAGAATGTAGAGTTTCGCATAGGTCTCTCATTTTAGATTCAGGGTTATTAAGTTCCTCTGGAACTTGTCTAGTGCCATATTTTACTCCAAAAGGAGTGACATCTTCATCCTCCGAGCCAGATTCTTCAAAAATTGAAGACATGGACCTAAAAAAATCTGACTTGGGTAAAGGTGTAAACCTTCTCTCTTCCTCCTGATTTTTTGTCGAAGGAATAGGTGTTTTCTTCGAAGGGGTCAAAGGAACCTTCGACACACTCGACAAAGTCTTCGATAAGGGCATCGAAGATAGTATAGGCTTTGATGTCGAAGCTGTTGGCGCCAATGGTGTCGACGAAGTTGCACCCGACTTCGACAACTTCTGCTTTTTATGAGGGATTGGAGAAACACTCGATATCCGAGGATCTCTCGACGATTTGTCGACTCGAGCTTTATGGGTACTGCTGAGTTCTACCACTGTAGTTCCCGACTTCCCTGTGTCGTCCCGTGGAGCGACCGAGGTCTGGCTTTTCTGAGGTTTCTTTGAGGGGGTGGAGGCTGCATTCTCAAAGACCTGCATCATTTTTCTTCTAAAATGTTCCCATTTTGTAGGGGAATCCGATCTTGTTGGACATCAAACCAATTCAGTCGATGTATCGGATGATGACGATGGAGATCTATGTCTCCTTTTTAGTTTTTTAGAAGAAGACGAAGAAGATCTTCTCGATCTACTGCGAGATCGGGATCTCTTTGAGTGTTTTTTATGACGTTCCGATTCCTTTGAATCGGATGATTTTTTTATGCTTTTTCGACAAGGCCTTCGAAGTGGCCTTTGACACCTCCCGCCCCACCGCTAACTTACTTTTCCTCTCACGGAGGGCCTTCTCCGTCATCAACTGACAGGAGCCACAGTCACCGGTTCGATGATCCGAACCCAGACACCAAAGACAGATAAGGTGAGGATCGGTGATAGACATCTTCGACCTGCAGTCGATACACTTCTTAAACCCAGTTTTGGGTGTAGAAGCGGTTGATGATGAAGACATTTTCTGACAGAAAATCTCAAAGTGCGCCGTTCACGAGAGCGAAGCAATCAGAAAAAACAGAACTGAAGCCAACGGCGCGGCTCGAGCTACTTATACCAACAGTGACGTCGACACGGAACGGAGCCCGTCGAGGGACAATCGACGCCACGACCTCGAGCACAGCGCCCGCTACCGAAATTTTTTTTCCGAAGCAACGAAGCTGGCGATAATGTATATCACAAGATGAGGAATACGTGGGAGGAGACAATCCATTCGAAAGTATCTTTTCCCAGACGACCATCCAAACACGTTGGAGTTTGGCTGATTTAACTAAAGTCGAAGGAGAAAGGGCTAATCGTATCTTTAGTACTCTTTTGAAACACAACAAGTGATAAAGCTTAGGGGAAGATGTTTCAAACTTTCTGTAATATCATTCACATATATGCGGATGATCTAACTTGTCAAGCTTGCAGCAAAATAAAACCTCTAGAAGAATGTTAGCAAGCTATCCATATACAAACGAGTTAAGTGATGTTGGGTAGAAAAAAGCCAGTGCCAGGAAAAGTTTGGGTGGAAAACACGTGCCGCCAAACATAGGCTATAGAGGAAAATCCAACACCGGGGCTATACAAATGCCATCACAAGCGGAAAGGCTATGGGCCTCATTCCAAGATTGGAGGTAGTCATGGCGCTATTTGCGCCATGACTGCCTCCAATAACGGTACCGGCACCGGTCTCGTTCAATGGGGACTTACCGGTGTAGTCCGACCTTTGCGGGACTGGTAAGTCCCCATTGAAAAAACCATTCCCCATTCCCATTTGAGCCCGTATAGGGCTCAAATGGGAATGGGAAAGTAGCCAATAACGGTGCCCCAATTTGCGGTACCGTTATTAGCTCTGAAGTCCCTTAACGGGTCCCGTCCTTAACACCTGGTCAGACCAGGCGTTAAGGAAGGGACCCACTAAGGGACCTCATAGTAGGGCTGTAAGGGATTACCGGGATTACTGGTGACCGTTATCCCTTACCGCCCCACTCGGAATGAGGCCCTATCTGTTATTCTGTTATTGCTCTTCATTAATTCCACTAGCAATGGTATTCCACATTTCTAGAAGGTTGTCACCTATTGGAGATACCCAAAGTCAAATAGTCTTCAAGTATCACACGTGAAAAGAAAAGGTCTTTTAGGATCTGCGGCTTTGGTCTCCAAAACAAAATTACGTTTACATGTAATGTTATAGTGACGTTCATTACCGGTCTCTGTAAAGATAACCTCCGACCATAAAATGTTCAAAGAACAACTTATACATCGGCACAGCACGCGTTCAAAATATGGCATATCAATATCCCGTGAAAGCTGCTTTATTACAAAAAATCAATAATGCTCGTCAAAAATAAAGTGTTTTATCAAACGAAATTTTAAACAAGAAAAGATTGCGCACACTATTTAAAAAAAAAAAACACTTCCAAACCAGGACAAACGAAACGTATAATGAAACGTATTATTCTAGCCATACCTACCGAAGCAATATTCTTGCTGCTTCAAAATGTATACATATACATAAAAAGCACATCTTCCGAGCTTGTTCAGATAGTCCAAAGAGATGTTTTGTGTTTGTATATCGTTCAATCCAATTCCTTCCCTGGGTACAGTTTCCCTTACTATTGCCATGTAATGATTCAATTCTGACATCAATAGAGCAAGGGAAACCACAAAGCAGTCCAGCGGCCTGAGCAGTGACTGCCCAAAGGCCAAAGCACCCCGGAAATCCAACACATGCAGCAACCCAACACGTGTGACTCAAAGATAAAGAAAGTCAGGAGCAACTGGCCGAGGCCATATTTTTAGTTTTGAAGCTTAAATAAAAACCCCGTATCTAAAGTGGCTGATATTTTAACCACAGTGCACACGAGGGACGGGCGGCCCTTGTGTTGTTAAGGAACTGCAACCTCACTTTTATGTTTTAAACCGGAAAACACATAGCGCATGTTTTATCTTTCATCCTTATACTGTCCTTAATGCTTATTTTGATATGACAAAAAAATAATATGTAAACGCAAAGTGTAGCTTTCACGAAAAGAAACCGCACTTATGGCATTTTCTGAGTGCTAAATTGCTTAATATCCACCAGGTGGCAGTGTAACAACAAACTGCACCTATCCTCTGGTTCTGTGAAGTGTACAGAGTAAACTGATGCCCATGATTTACATATAAAAAGAAAACAAACACAAAAATAATAAACAAAATATGTACCTTATGTATGCGTCCTTCAGCCTTCATCTTTGTAACAAGCATCTTGATGTCTACGGGTTTAGTGCGCTCAATACATGTATAAATAAATAAAATGTCAGCACCACTAGACTTAATAAATGCTTGGTAGTACACAATTGCTAATCATCTGAAGAGCCTCCTAAGTAGGCTTCATTCTCCTTTATGATACTGCAACTACAGGTAAGAGAGCAAACCGTCAATAAATAAAAATACATGGGACAAGGCCGATCGTGTTTACCACCACTTTTTTGCTATGTCCTCATCAATAAGCTATGCAAAGGTTATAATATACTTGGCAGGAACTCCATTCAGCTTCATATCAAAGTCCTACTAAGAACACAAAACTAATAAACACATTCAAAAGAATGAAAGCAAAGGAACTAACTCGTAGAACTAAATAAAACAACATATTGATTAATACAAAAAGACAGTAAAATGAAATATATATATATATATATATATATATATATATATATATATATATATATATATATATATATATTTGTGAAAGTGTGTTTGTATGTTCAGGGTTGGCTCCAGCCCCATAACCGTTGGTGGGCTGAAATTGTGGCCCAACGTCGGCATACCAGTCTGGGGTGTACTGGCAATAGTGAAATTCAACCAACCTCACCCATTCGCCCTGCCCTGTGCTATCAATATAGGCGGTTTCAGGATATTGACGATTTTGCGATTGCTGGCTCCTCCAGCCCCACAACAGTTTGTGGTCTTACATTTTGGCCCACGGTCAGCATACCTGTCGGGGGTGTACTGGCGATAGTGAAATCTGACCAACCGCACCCATTTGCCCTGTGCACGGCGGGTTTCGGCCCTGTGCTATCAGTAAAGGC
The DNA here is from genome assembly GCF_040938575.1 of Ambystoma mexicanum. NCBI lineage: Eukaryota > Metazoa > Chordata > Amphibia > Caudata > Ambystomatidae > Ambystoma > Ambystoma mexicanum. The sequence continues at coordinate 522,911,679 of NC_090940.1, forward strand.
GATTTCAGGAGATTGCCGATTTTGAAATTTTTATCATATTTCTAACTTATCTTTCACCCAAAGGTATTGCAAAATCAATTAATTCTCTTGACATAGTCGTCATCACCATCTCATTTCAGAATATTTAAGCATGACTAGGCATCTATACAAAAAAGGTAGCAGGCGCCCCTCTCTCAAAAGAACAGGGCATGATAACCTGTTCAGTGGTTATTAACCACATTGAGAGTTTTTCACAGATGGGAAATATCCATTTGCATATCAGTCTTTGTCCCGCCCACATGGGCAGTCCAGCACCAAAATGCTATGGCAATTCCTCTCTGAACAAGAGTACCACCAGCAACCCCATACACGTGTTTCAGCATATTTCCCATCTGTGAAAGGTACAGCGAGCAAAAAGCGGATGGCTGCGAACTCTCAATGTGGTTAACAACCACTGAACAGGTTATCATGCCTTGTTCTTCGGAGAGAGGGGCGCCTGCTACCTTTGTTGAATTATTTGAAGGAACTTGGGGTTGGTCACCCTAGGTTACTTGGGGGCAACCAGGCGTGGACTCCCTGCTCACTGTGCTTAGAGAGGCTCAGCTTTACCTCACTGATGATGCCCAACAAGGCTGAAACACGTGTATGGGGTTGCTGGTGGTACTCTTGGTCAGAGAGGAATTGCCATAGCATTTCGGTGCTGGACTGCCCATGTGGGCGGGACAAAGACTGATATGCAAATGGCTATTTCCCATCTGTGAAAGGTACAGTGAGCAAAAAGCGGATGGCTGCGAACTCTAAATGTGGTTAACAACCACTGAACAGGTTATCATGCCTTGTTCTTCCGAGAGAGGGGAGCCTACTACCTTTGTTGAATGACTAGGCATCTAGACAATTTCTATAATCAAATCTGGTAATTTCCTCCCATTATACCATTAAATGATAAATATATGGGGTATATTTATATGGCAACAATTGCAGAGCCCCCACAAACCAAAGCACCACACCCATATATATATATATATCACAGGACCTATAACCCAATCTCATATACAGTTTTCATTTCAGGTCAAATAAACACTTCAACAACTTTTGGTTGCTCCCAAAAAATCCTATAATGTCAAGAATTATGCAGCACCTTGAAACACGACAAAATCATACACTTGGCAGTATACTTTTCAGGGGGTTTAGTTTCACTAACATACAACACTTTTCTGTTGGTACAAGTAAATTTGACATATGCAGAGCTCTTTATTTGTATCTCCCTTCGCACTTTGCACTGCTAACAGTGTTCTAGCACAACCAACTTTTAAGAATAAAACACTTTTTTATGTAGATGATGCCCCCTTTTAACCTCAGCACTATGCAGTGAAAAAAACTCTCTTCTATCAGGAGTCACTATCCTACTCTCTGTAGAGTTTATGCTTTTAAATCAGGGACTTCACTCTATTTAATATTCGCCAGCACAAACCCAGATATTAAGTTTACTATGGAAACCCATCTGCTTTAAGCCAGGGTCTAGGGAATGGGGAGTAGTAGGGGATTTGTTTTTTTGAAGTGCCCCTCCACTTTAGGGAATGTTGGGGTTGGCAAAAAAGAAAATAGGAGTACCCAATTACTTTAACAGACACCCCCTTAGGGGCTCATTATGAATTGGCCAATGCAGTAATAACGTATACCGGCACGCTACTGCCCTTGCCAACTACAAGCTTGCTGGTGAGGTGACAGAATGACCTCCAGCTAATAGCTGGCTTGCATTACGCCACTTTAACGGTAAAAATCAACAGTATTACAGGTGCCGATAATACTGGCATCTGTAATACAGGCAAAATCCCCCACAGAGTCCAATGGGACTCCATTGAATGGAAATTTACACCGGATACCAACACTCATAATTGCTCAGTAATACCGCCGGCCTGAGTGCTGGTATCAGTAATTCCATTTGCTGTTATCTTGGAATATTTACCACCAGGATACCGGTAAGCTTATAATGAGCCTGTATATTTGTATCTACACTGGAATTGATGTTGTTGATTTCAAACTTCAACAAAATCACCATGTATCATTTGGCTATAGGGGAATTAATAACATTATTTTTTGATAAGAAAATGCTAGTCATCTACTTCCGTACCCCACTCACTAAATAAGGAGAAGGTATTAACTAAAACAGATCTCCAAAAGACTTGGTTCTGTTGACAAGTTTAGTTACATTGAACAGATCTGGGTTATGTGCTTAAGAAAGGACCTCACGTCATGGGTCATCTCACAGTAAAGGGTAGGGATCTGGTCAGACTCAACATCAGCCATGGATAGCCTCCAGCATCCATCCCTCTATTCGGCTCTCCTTGTATGGATCCCAGTCTCTCTCTCTTTAGCTGGTTTCCTCCACCTCCCAGGATATGTTGGTTCTAGAACATTTTTCCCAGCAGTTCCCACTCAAATGATTTGAGACAGCTCTCCCATTTCCCCATTGTTCGTCCTCTTTTCAAATCTAAACTGCACCCACAATGTCTAAATTATCAGGTGGCAGCTTAATAGCTCTTGATTTGGATTGGACCTCTATTGTCCACCCACATTGCAATGATTGGTTCCTTTGGTTACTAGGCACCAACTCTGGTGGGTTTATGACTCTTACCCTCTTGAAATGCATTTCTGACCACTTCAGTTATGAACTTAAAAATGACAACATGACAACTTTTGCCAATTCACAAATAAGCATCATAAAATATATATATCTGAATTGGTCTGACCATGCCAGACTTTATGAAATGTTTCTGGTGTCGACCCGATGTTCCATTTATTGTATTGTAGTTGTCATTTATATAGCACCTTTTCCCATTATTATAGTTTCAATGCGCTAGTGGTGGGAACATCCTCGGAGACCGATGTCCAGAGTGATGGAGATCACAGGGTAGGATTAGAATGCGTGAGTGCCTTTGGCCATTCTAAGGCATAGTAGGGCTGGCTGGGCTCTGATAAAAAGTATTCCACGAGGTCAGGCATGTAAATGGGTGCTGAGAGAGGTCATGGCCCAAATTTCTCGTAGGTCTTTGGTGCATACTAATGGCAAAGGTGTTGAGGCGTAGTAGTCTGGTGTTGTCATGAACCGCAGAGCACGCCCCTTTTGGACTTCCTGGTCCCTGTCTCAACGGGGCTTGCACTCCCTAATACTCCCAACATGGCCGTCCAGCGTAACACCTCTTTCCGCTCCACGCGCTGGATGTAGCCTATTCTATTTATAGACCACGCCTTCCGCGACTCCGCGCGTCATAATGCTATCGCAAGTGGCTACCAGACGTGTGTACCTAGTTCGTGGCTTTGTTTCCTTGTCCTCGTTCCCTTCCTCTTCTAGCCCTTTTCCTTTTTTCCTGTTTCTTGGGTCCCCGTGCAAGTCGGTTCCATTCAAGACTCCTGGATTCCACGATCCCGAAAGTGAACGCAACCTGGAGTCGGAGGAGACTCGAGCAGCCTTAGTGAATGCCAGGTCCGTCCGCAAGAAGACAGCGTCCAAGGAACGGATCCAGGTGAGAAGGGGGGAACTCCTTGACAGGTGTAAGTAGGTGTAACTATTGTGTGACCATCGAAACCAAATTTGTCATAATCGTTGCTGTACTCTCATGAGTGCAGGTAGCCATGCCTGCCGCCAGTGTCCATCTGAGTGGTGAGTTTATACGTACCTAGAAACTCAGATGGAGATTTGTTATAGAAGCACTTGTTTGTTAAGGTAGGGTCATCCTGTACCGATTCTTGCGGCAGTGACAAATTGTTGGCAACACTGCCTAGCCTTCACAAATTACCACTAGTACCAAGATCAGGTGCAGTGGGAAGCAAATAAGCAGTCTGTCCTCAAAGGACTTCAAGGCGTATTGGACAGTTCTCCCTATGATCTTCAGATTGCTTAGGACAGAACATCATGATAAACACCTGCATAAATGACAGGCTTACGGAGTGCAACACCATTCCTACCCTCTCTGAAAATCCATTTTGTTGCAACACTCTTCCCATCCCCAACATTCCATCCAAGTGCATCACATTTCCTACACCCAACAATCCATCTAAGTGCAACTCATTTCCTAACCCCAAAATCCATCTAAGTGCAATACTTTTCCTACCCCAACAATTCATCTAAGTGCAACTCATTTCCTGCACCCAAAATCCATCTACGAGCAACTCATTTCCTAACCTCAAACAAAATCCATTCAAGTGCATCACATTTCCTACACCAACAATCCATCTAAGTGCAACTCATTTCCTAACCCCAAAATCCATTAAAGTGCATCACATTTCCTACCTCCAGCAATCCATCCAAGTGCAACTCATTTCCTGCCCCCAAAACTCTGTCTAAATGCCTCACATTTCCTACCCCCAAAATCCATCCAAGTCTGGCACATTTCCTACCCCCCAAAATCCATCCAAGTGCATCACATTTCCTACCGTCAGCAATCCATCCAAGTGCAAAACATTTCCCACTTCCAGATAACAGCCAAGTGCTGTACACAGATATCTCCCAATACATCTAACTGACTGTCCAGGTGGTGCTGGAGGCAATCTACACAGTGTTAAATAGTGTTATAAATTGCAATGAAAAACCACTTGCTAACATGTGCGAATGGCAGATTATTGTAGTTTACCCAAACAAGACGAAAGTCAGTGTCCCAAAATTTTATATACAGGTATCTAATTCAACAAGCTACCATCTCCTTGAATCTCCACTTCGTGGCATTTTCTGGGAAGCTATTGTCACATTTTAGCTTGTAACTCTTGTTCCGAAGGACGAAGATTTAGGAGAGTTGTATAATTAGATGGATAGGTTTAGAAGCTGCTCAGTGATATTAGTATCCTTTCAGTGAGAGTTACGGTTCTGGAGAAAATTGACAAAATATGATCCTCCATATAAACCAATGGCATTTACTAATAAAATACATGATTTCAACTTTAATTAACCTCACATTTCTTTTCTTTAGGAAACTTCACATGTAGCCTCTGCCATCTGCTTTTTTGTTTTACTTAGGCTGCCTTAAATCCATTAACATTCTTGCAAAATCGAAGGCCCGTAGATGTGTTCGTATCGACCTGAAAAGAGGAAGACCACCCCCCCCGACTCGTGTGATGGTCTTCTGTTGCATGTCATCTGTCAGTCAGCCCAAGGAGGGACCACAAATGGAATTTAATTCTTGAGGATTTGTCAAAGTTCACAACTATTAGTTGGGTCTTTGTTTGCACAGTGATCATCTGTTTTACCCTAATAAAACCTTAGTCTGTCACATGCTCTGGCCCTTACTAGGTTCTGTGAGCTTCAAAGAGATGTTCAGATAAAGGTAGAAGGCAGTGCTTGGTAAGTGTAGGGGGAAGGTCACCTGGCTAATCACAGCTTCAGTTCAAACACAGAAAACTAGTATTTTTGGATGTTGCAATTCCTTTACACACGAGGCCTGCTTTAATATTTGACCTTATCTAACATGCAACTTTCTCCTGCACCATACCATCAATGTCTTGAAATACAAAATATGATTTTCTCCATCATCATTCTCACAGATTCTTTTAAAACAGTTTTGATAAGCCACCAGTGTCTTTAATGTGTGCCTTTGAATTTACTTGTCAATTGGAATTTCATTTTCCATGTGTTCATTTCCTTCCAAGTTGCATAATGCACACATTTCTCTTTGTAGCCCTGTTTTAGTAAACTGTTGGCCTAGTCATTCGAATGCAGGGCCCATTTAATGTTGTTTTTCCTTTTGCTGACAACCCTGATGGGGTATTTGGCAGTGTGAAATGTACATGCTGGCCTTTCGGTCTACCAGTCAACAGTGTGCTTTCAAATAACAAGAAAGTATTTCTGCACTTATTAGGCCTCAGTCAGCCAGAAGGGAACAGTTTCTTACCTGTAACTCCATTTCTCCAGCATTGGTATCTTTCATGGATTCACATGCTTAGAATATTCCCCGTCATCAGGCTGGGAATCCTCAGTAAATTATATAGACCTTTTCCATAGGAAAATTCCGACACTTTTGTGTCTTATCTACGTCGTTTTGGGCCGCGTACGGCCGTGCCACTAGGACGTAGAGGTATAAGTAGCACGCCCCCGCGGCTCCCTCAGATTTCGACCCCCAAAGTAGTATGGGGGGGATCTCTGGTTTGCATGTGTATGGGGAGGCTGGCAGGCACATGTGAATCCATGAAAGATACCAATGCTGGAGAAATGGAGTTACAGGTAAGAAACTATTCCCTTCTCCAGCATTGGATCTTTCATGGATTCACATGGTTAGAATAGATTGTATAGCAGTATCCCCCAACATTGGCGGTGTGTATGCAAACCAATATCACCATAACCATAATGCATGTTTATCATAGCAAAACATAACCTTATAGTATGTTAACAGTGAAAACATCACACTTCAAAGTACATTAGCCGAAGGATGTGACCCCTTAATTGGAGCTTACCTTATTGAAACAGGTGCCGTAGGACTGCACCACCCATCTGTGTATCCTCAGCATCTTGCTGTACGAGGCAATAATGCCAGGTAAACGTGTGTGGTACCGACCAGGAAGCCGCCTGACAGATGTCTCCCAGCGGAATTCCGGACCACAATGCCGTCGACAAAGAAGTGGATCTCATCGAATGGGCCCTTGGACGCTTCTCCAGCGGTTTTCCGGCTTTTGAGTGACAAAAGGAAATAGTAGACGACACCCATCGGGCTAGTCCTTGTTTTGAGATCGGTTTACCGTTAGCTGAAGGGCCATAAGCCACAAATAACTGTCTCGTGTCTCTGAAGCTTTGAGTGCGATGGAGGTAAAATTTTAAAGCTCTTTTCACGTCCAATGTATAGAGAGTCTTCTCCGCAACCGACGAAGGTGTTGGAAAAAACGTCAGCAGCACTATAGAAGAGTGCTTATGGAACATGGTAGGTACTTTAGGAATGAAATGAGGATTAGTAGCCAACACGACTTTATTACTGAAAAATCTCAAGTATGGTGGATCGATCACTAAAGCTTGTATTTCTGACAGTCGTCGAGCCGAAGTAATAGCCACCAGAAAAGCCAATTTCCACAACAAAAATTTCAATGATGACGATGACATCGGCTCAAAAGGGGGTTCATCAGCGCTGCCAGAACCAGGTTAAGACTCCAGCTTGGAGGAAACTTTTTCGCGGGAGGAAAGGTTTGGAACAATTCTTTAGGGAAATGTTTAATCAGCCGGTCACTAAATAACGGAGTTGAATGTCTCTTCCGAATAAATCTCGAAATGGCAGCCAGATGCACTTTTATGGATGAAACAGACAAGCCTTTTTGAGCTAGGAGTAGCAAGTATGGTAGAAGCTGTTCCGGCGTGATATCAAGCGGGACCAGACCTGGTTGACCTGCGCACCATATGCAGAATCTCTTCCATTTGTATGAATATGAAGCGTTCGCGGACGGCGCCCTCGCCGCTTGCAAAATGCGACGACAGTCCGCTGGAATCTCTAACGTACCAAACTAGGAGAAATCAGGAGCCAGGCTGTCAGACTGAGGCTGTCGGGGTCATGATGCCAAACAACCCTTTTCTCCTGAGACAGATGGTTCGGGATTTTCTGGAACCTCATTGGTTCTGCCGCTGAAAGATGGAGTAGATCGGAGAACCACACTTATCTGGCCCAGTACGGAGCCACCAGGATCACCCGACATGGATATCTGTGGATCCATTGCAGCGTCGACGTATGAGCGGAAACGGGGGAAAGGCATACAGAAACTTGTCAGTCCACGGGAAAGAGAACGCTTCCCCTAGTGAGTCTTGCTGTGGCCACCTGCTCGCGTATTGTGGGCATTTCTTGTTGTCTCTCGTTGCAAAGAGATCGAGGGCCGGACGACCCCATTTCTCAAAGACACAGTGTAGTTGTTGATCGTTCAGTTCCCATTCGTGTAGTCGATTCATCTCCCTGCTGAGAGAGTCTGCTTGCACGTTTTTGACTCCTGGCAAGTGGAACGCCAATAGATATATCTTCTGCTGAAGGGCCCAATGCCAGATCTCCTGGGCTTCGGTCGACAGAGTTCTGGAGCGAGTTCCTCCCTGTTTCCTTAGATAAAAAATTGTTGTTGTGTTGTCTGTCATAATCCGTACAACTGATCCCTTTATCCGTGGAAGAAAGTATTTCAGGGCCCAACGCACCGCCCTTAATTCCAGCACATTGATATGAAAGCCGGACTCCTCCGATGACCAACGCCCCTGAACCTGTAGGGAATCCAGATGAGCTCCCCATCCAGTTAGGGAAGCATCCGTCACCACTGTCATCTGGAACACCGGTTCCAGCAAGGGCATTCCCTTTGTCAGATTTATGGAAACTCTCCACCATTGAAGCGCCTGCACGAGTTTGCTGTTGATGGTCAATTTGTCCGACCAACGCCCTTGACTCTATGTCCATCGATCCGCCAAGAATTCCTGAATCGGTCTCATGAAGAGACGACAATTGTTCATTAAGGGTATGCAGGACGACATGGTCCCCAGTAACGACATTACCTTCGCACTGACACTCTGGTGTTGACTTTCTAATCCAATTCTTTTTGCTGCAGTTTCAGAACCCTTTCGACGGATGGCTTTACCAGTCCTGACTGCGTCTGGAACTCCGCCCCCAGAAAGACCAAGGTCCTTGATGGCAATAAGGAGGACTTTTCGAAGTTTATTGCGAAGCCCAAACATTGTAGGAGGCACATGGTGGCATTCAGACTTTCCTGTGCCCTTTCCGGAGACAATCCCCTCACTAGCCAATCGTCCAGATAAGGGTACACATGATGACCTTTTTTCCTTAACCAGGCTGCTACTGGAGCCAGACATTTCGTGAACGTCCTGGGAGATGATTTTAGTCCGAATGGGAGGACCTTAAACTGATAGTGGGTTCGTCCGACGACGAACCGTAGAAATCTTTTGTGTCGTCGACGCATCAGGATATGGAAGTCTGCGTCCTGAAGGTCTAGCGACGACAAATAATCTCCCGGTTGTATCGAACGGATCACTTCTTGGAGGGTAAGCATCTTGAATTTTAGATTCTTGAGCAGTTTGTTGAGAGCTCGTAGATCTAGAATGGGACGCCATTTTCCATTGGGTTTCTTGACGACAAAGTAACGGGAGTACACTCCCTGTCCTCTTTCTGCCACCGGGACATGTTCTATAGCCCCTTTCTGTAGCATAAGCGTCACCTCTTGCATTAGTATTTGAAGGTGGTGCTGCGTCGAGAACACCGGTGGAATGCGTGGTGGCTTGCCCTTGAACTGTAGAAAATGGCCCAGATGTGTCGTGTCCAAAACCCATTGGTCTGTTGTTATGCGCGCCCACTCGTCGACGTTGTTAAGACGGATTTCGGAACTCTGTCCTGGTGGCGCAGAAGTTCAGAAGGCCAACCTAATTACTTGGAACAGGGTAACCTCTGGACAAGCCAGACCAATCAAGGTAGCGAATCGCGGCGGTCAAGACTAGGTCTCAAGAGGGGTGAGGGTGACTGAAAGCCCGCAATGAGCACACAAAGCAAGAGCGCTTACAAACTACTCCAAACAGTTGTTATATCAAAAATATAAACACATTTATTTTAAGGCCTTTAAAATAATGACCGTAGCGAGAAAATCACAATATCACAATATTAAACCAACACATACCATATCAACACAATATATATACAAATACACAGTCGCAAGCGTTTAAAGCACGAAATATGTAGTCCACCTGAAAGGAAAGGAAAACAGGCAGTGCGATAACGCTTTAGACTCAGTTCGCCTTCAGAGGCACCTAACTAGATGGAAGTCCGAGCCCTGCGAAGAGTGGAGCCTGGTGCTCAAAGTACCTGCCACGCCGGTGCCAACGGGCAAAAGGGGAAGCTCTTCGGAGGAAGTCAGGCCGTTCGGGTTAGTGCACAGCAGAAGGAGAACAGGTTCCGCAACTCAAGCGCAGCCTCCACAGCGGGCAGAAGCAGAGCGCGAGTACGGCCAAAAGGGTGCTGTTTTTACACAGCAGGGAAAAGCAATGGGATACTGCAGGAGGGCGACCAGATCCTAGCTAAACTACTCACCGGTCCCCGAAGCAAGCAGACCCAGGCTTCTCCACGTTAGTTTCAGCAGCTGGCAGGTTCAGAAGAGCAGGGAACGCCTCGTAGTCGTGTAGAGCAAAAAGACGTCCCAATCGACGAAACCAGCACAGTTTTGTTGCCGCAGCAGGACAACGGAGCGGCCGTGTGTATTCAAGCCAAATGTACACTCCTCCCTTCAGACTTGGGAACGCCAAGCGTACGAAGCGTGGGAGAATGACAAGGACTCGAAATACAACACAACCTGGCGGCAGTTACAGAGCAGGACTCCCTTGTAAGCTGGTCAGTCAACTGGATGGCCCAGAGACACTTCCGAAGGCTTACTTGGCAGGAGATGATGAAGTCGCCGGGAATAGCTGTTCCTGCTATTCCAAAGGTCGAAGCACCAGTACAGGCCTTCTGGTTCGATCCAAGGAGGAAAGGGTTTCACAGGACGACAGCAGTGCAAAGGAGGATTCCTTCAGCGGGTCACCAGCGATTCCTCGGTCCAGCCTCTTGGTTGCAGGATACTTGGCTCCTGTATTCCTTCGTTCGTGAGAACTCAGGAGATCGACATGGTAGTGGTGTTTCCAGCTCCCTCTTATCCACGGTTCCCTTCGCGCCAAAACGGAGGGGAGCCAATGGGAGATCCGCACATCAACACACATACCATACGTGGACCAATCACGGACCACGGTGGTCCCAGGCATTCACACCACCCTAGACTCTCTGGCACCCAGGATGTGTATTGGGACCAGACATCCCAGCCCACACCCTGGAGGCACACAAACGACATGTAGAAGCCCGCGAAAGCAATCACGTTTCGCGGGAAAGTACATGCCCAAATAAGGAAGGCCCCGGGTCGCCCGACCTGGGGAAGGTGAAGGGAGCAAGACGGTCAGTGGACAAGACAAAGGAGCCTCGTGGTCTGGCCATTTTGGGAGCCAGGCAACCATTTTGGGTTCAGTGCGAAAAACGTGCTCAGAACGCCAAAAGGAGCTCAAAATAAACAAAACGATCGCTGCCACCATTCGAGTCCCTGAATGACTTGCACCGATCAAATACCATCCTAAAAGAGTATCTAGGGTCTGTAGAAGGCTAGAGACCCAAGAGAGCTGTAACTTAGCTTACACTCGCCCCTCCCAGACTATGGACAGGGGGAACTAATCCACCCCTGGATGAGTCTCTTGTTCAGGTCGGTTAAACATTCTGGACAACCCATCAGCATTGCTATGTTGGACACCTGGCCTATGCTCAATAGTGAAGTCGAAGCCTTGTAGACTTATGGACCACCTAAGCAACTTTGGATTCTCCCCCTTCATGTTCATTAGCCACTTTAACGGCTTATGGTCAGTCTGCACAGTGAAGTGGGTCCCATAGAGGTAGGGCCTCAGCTTCCTTAGGGCCCACACAACAGAGAAACATTCTTTCTCTACCGTGGACCATCTGAGCTCTCTGTCCTTAAGCTGGCGACTAATAAAACCGATAGGGTGTTCCTTACCCTTCTCATCTACTTGTGATAGTACAGCTCCTATCCCAGTGTCAGAGGCATCCGTCTGCACGATAAAAGGTCTTTGATAATCAGGGGCCCTAAGCACAGGGGCCTGGCACAAGGAGTCTTTTAAGCCATTGAAGGCCTTCTCACACTCGTCGGTCCAAGTTACCTTCTTGGGTTTCTTCGGAGTTGTGAGGGCAGTCAGAGGAGCAGCTATGGTGCCATAGTCTGCCACAAAATTGCGGTAATACCCCGTGAGTCCTAAAAAGGCTCTCACTTGGGTTTGCGTAGAGGGGGTAGGCCAGTCTTGTACTGCTTGTACCTGACTGAGTAGAGGCTGTCTCCTCCCTCCACCTACTTCATGTCCAAGGTAAACCACTGAGCCTTGTCCATTTTGGTGAGGGGCCACTCGGACACCCTCAAAAGAGCTATCTGAAGGACTGCCTGGGAACAGGTCGGGGAGAGGTTCAGACTCCTCTTCCTCAACGTCTGAAGCCAATAGCAGTGTTGCGATTTCGCCGCTTGGGACGAAAGCCTTCAGCCTATTCACGTGAAACACTTTTGGAGCCTGTCCAGGCCTTCCAAGGTCCACTGAATAGTTAACCTCACCCAGGGGCTCCACCACTGGGCTAGGGCCTGACCATTTGTCCTGTAAAGCTCGAGGCCTTATGAGATTCATGATCAGGACTTGCTGACCAAGTGTAAAGTTGATGAGGGAAGCTTTCTGGTCGTACCAATGTTTCACCAGCGCTTGCCCTGCCTTCAATTTATCACTAGCCAAGCCCATCAGAAGTACCATCCGTTTTCTGAGCCCTAGCACATAATCAACTACGTTGGTAGTAACAGGGGGAGTGGGCATCTCCCATCCCTCTTTGACGATGGCAAAGGGTCCCCGTACGGGATGACCGAACAGAAGTTCGAAGGGGCTGAAGCCAACACCCTCCTGTGGTACCTCTCGGTAGGCAAACAGTAAGCATGAAACAAGAAGATCCCATTCTCTTCTCTGAGGCTCCTCCAGAGCCCCAATCACGCTTTTTAACGTTCTGTTGAAACGCCCCCCCAGACCATTGGTCTGGGGGTGGTATGCAGAAGAGAACCTGTAGGTGACCCCACATTCTTTCCACATAGCCTGCCTATACTTCGACATAAAGTTGCTGCCATGATCCGACACAACTTCTTTAGGGAAGCCAACCCTAGTAAATCTGCCGAGTAAAGCTTCTGCAACTGACTTGGCAGTTACAGTTTTCAATGGGATGGCCTCAGAATACCTGGTTGCATGGTCGACCAGCACCAGGATAAACCTATTGCCCGAAGATGTTTGCGGGTCAAGGGGACCAACCATGTCGATCCCTACCCTTTCAAATGGTACCCCCACAACTGGGAGCGGTACCAACGGAGCCTGGATTGTCGCACCAACCTTACCAGACAACTGGCAGGCGGCACAACTCCTGCAGTGACTTTCTACTTGCTCCCCCATCTTGGGCCAGTAGAAGTGCATGGATAACCTTTGCTTGGTCTTCCTCATACCGAGGTGACCAGCAAGGGGAACTTCATGCGCCAACTGCAGGAGGAAGGGCCTAACAGCAAGGGGAACCACCAACCTCCTATGGTCTCCTTCTGTAGACTCTGTGGGCTCACTATACAGGAGTCCACCTTCCTGGTAAATCCTATGCATCCCAGGAGGTTCACCCTCAAGCTGGGAGCAGGCCTGTCTCCTTAGGCCTTCCAGAGATGGGCACTCACGTTGGCCTTTACTGAATTCGTCCCTATCAGGACCTCCTTCAACTAACAAGTCTTTTAGTTCAGGATGATCGTTGGGGTCGAATACTTCAGGCATCGCCACCTCCTCGTCAGGCCCGGGCGATTGACCAACTTCCTCCACCGCAGTGGTAGGCGAGCTCGGGGGAATATTCTCTTTCCCTCGTTTTGACTTGTAGACTCCTTTCGCCTTGGGTTTCCCCTTTGGCTGGGGCGGCGTATTGGACTTGGCCAATGCTGCCCGTGCTTGAGACCGTGTGTAGGGTCTTTCGGCAGTGTCTCCTACGAGCCCTAAAGCTCTGAGATCATTACCCAACAAGACCTTTCCCGGGACGTTTCTCTGAATGCTCACTGGAATCCTGACTGCTGTACCATTTAAAGTAAGATTTACAGGGATCATGGGAAACATACGGAGGGGGCCGTCAGCCAACTTAGTGGGCATCAGAGTAGCTCTGGCAACTTCCTCTGAGTCTACCAAGGTAGAATCCACTACAGTGCGACTGCACCCACTATCCCTAAGAGCTGGAGTATCCACTCCATTGATCAGCACACTGTCTTTAAAGTAGTGCTTGGTATTATCCGGAAATCCTAGCATAAGCCTCTGCGACTTTAGGCTCCCAGGAACCCAGGGACACTAAAACTACCTCAGCCTCTATTCCGCTGGGAAATGAGTCTGAGGAGAAGGATGCTTCCTCGTAGGAGGAGAAGGCCAGATTAGCGGAGTGGACCCCCAAAGGTCTAACCTTACACCGGGGATCCCCCTTCACATGGTCAGTTGCTCCACAAGAAAAACAAGCCCCAGTGGGTCTGTTTACGTAGGGAGGCTTATTGTAACCAGAGTTCTGTTTCGGAGGCTGACCTCCACTACCCTGTGAGTTCTCTTGTGTCTTACCCTTGTTTTTCTTTTTGTGGCCCTTATGGGAAGAAGATTTAGCAGATTCCCCACCCTCCATATCTTTGGACTTTTTCCCTTCCTCCTGCTTACCAGGATGAGTTTTGTCCTTATGGGACACTCGATGTGACACCCATAAGTCTGCTGCAATGGCCAGCTTCTTAGGATCTATCTCCTTCGAATCGGCCAAATGCTGCTTAAGCTCCGGGGAAGAAGAAGCAAAAATATGTTCCAGCATGACAAGATTTATCATGCCTTCGAAGGTAGAAACCTTATAACCTTCGACCCAGCCAGTTAAGTTTTTCAAAGATTCAGCGACATAAGATACCCAAGTACCACCTTCCTTTTTCTTATACTCTCGAAAACGCTTTAAATATTGGGCCGGAGTCTTCCCAAACTTTAAAATGAGAGTTTGCTTTAACATTGCGAAATCAGCTCGCTCAGCCTTCGACATTTCCATAATGGCACTACAGCCAGAATGGGGCAGTCTACTGAGCAACCACGCAATCTTATCAGCATTGTCAACTTCTTGAACCTCGCATGCATACTCAAACGCATTCAGCCAGTCCATAATGTCATTCCTTTCTTCATACACACTGAGCAGATCTTTTGGAAACCGTGGATGAGAGGAAGCCCCAGACCCATGTCCAGGACCCTTGGACCCATTTGCAACCTGAAGCTTGGCCAGTTCCAACTGGTGATCCCTGTCTTTCTGTTTTTCTGCCTGTTCGATTTTTAGTTTGGCTATGCTGAATTCAAGCTCCTGCTGCCTAAACCGCAGCTCTTGCTTCTTGAATTCAAGCATAGCCTCCCCATCAGCACTGGCAGAGGAAACATTAGACATCTCGTCCTCCCTGTCCTCGTGGTCGCGATGGATCAGTGCAGCGGCAGAACCGTCGGTTCTATCAGTGAGAGCAGCCCCACCACCTTCTGCACTGTCCTCAGAAGTTATAGCGTCAAGCTGCGCTTCTTGCCACGCCACGATTCTCTGGATCATTTCCAATTTTGTGCCTTGAGAGGAAACACCTCTCTCCGCACACATCTTTTTCAGCGTTTCTGATTTGGAAGCATTTAAAGTTAACAAGGTATTTGTTTCCATACTGTTTGATAGGACTATGGCCTTTTTAAAGTTATACTACAACAATTCACTACGTGTACTGGTTGGAATAACCTGAAATGCCCTAGTTCGAGCGCAACACTGGATACCTTCAGTCGTATCCCACCGCTGTACACCAATTTGTTAAGACGGATTTCTGAACTCTGTCCTGGTGGCGCAGAAGTTCAGAAGGCCAACCTAATTACTTGGAACAGGGTAACCTCTGGACAAGCCAGACCAATCAAGGTAGCGATCGCGGCGGTCAAGACTAGGTCTCAAGAGGGGTGAGGGTGACTGAAAGCCCGCAATGAGCACACAAAGCAAGAGCGCTTACAAACTACTCCAAACAGTTGTTATATCAAAAATATAAACACATTTATTTTAAGGCCTTTAAAATAATGACCGTAGCGAGAAAATCACAATATCACAATATTAAACCAACACATACCATATCAACACAATATATATACAAATACACAGTCGCAAGCGTTTAAAGCACGAAATATGTAGTCCACCTGAAAGGAAAGGAAAACAGGCAGTGCGATAACGCTTTAGACTCAGTTCGCCTTCAGAGGCACCTAACTAGATGGAAGTCCGAGCCCTGCGAAGAGTGGAGCCTTGTGCTCAAAGTACCTGCCACGCCGGTGCCAACGGGCAAAAGGGGAAGCTCTTCGGAGGAAGTCAGGCCGTTCGGGTTAGTGCACAGCAGAAGGAGAACAGGTTCCTCAACTCAAGTGCAGCCTCCACAGCGGGCAGAAGCAGAGCGCGAGTACGGCCAAAAGGGTGCTGTTTTTACACAGCAGGGAAAAGCAATGGGATACTGCAGGAGGGCGACCAGATCCTAGCTAAACTACTCACCGGTCCCCGAAGCAAGCAGACCCAGGCTTCTCCACGTTAGTTTCAGCAGCTGGCAGGTTCAGAAGAGCAGGGAACGCCTCGTAGTCGTGTAGAGCAAAAAGACGTCCCAATCGACGAAACCAGCACAGTTTTGTTGCCGCAGCAGGACAACGGAGCGGCCGTGTGTATTCAAGCCAAATGTACCCTCCTCCCTTCAGACTTGGGAACGCCAAGCGTACGAAGCGTGGGAGAATGACAAGGACTCGAAATACAACACAACCTGGCGGCAGTTACAGAGCAGGACTCCCTTGTAAGCTGGTCAGTCAACTGGATGGCCCAGAGACACTTCCGAAGGCTTACTTGGCAGGAGATGATGAAGTCGCCGGGAATAGCTGTTCCTGCTATTCCAAAGGTCGAAGCACCAGTACAGGCCTTCTGGTTCGATCCAAGGAGGAAAGGGTTTCACAGGACGACAGCAGTGCAAAGGAGGATTCCTTCAGCGGGTCACCAGCGATTCCTCGGTCCAGCCTCTTGGTTGCAGGATACTTGGCTCCTGTATTCCTTCGTTCGTGAGAACTCAGGAGATCGACATGGTAGTGGTGTTTCCAGCTCCCTCTTATCCACGGTTCCCTTCGCGCCAAAACGGAGGGGAGCCAATGGGAGATCCGCACATCAACACGTATACCATACGTGGACCAATCACGGACCACGGTGGTCCCAGGCATTCACACCACCCTAGACTCTCTGGCACCCAGGATGTGTATTGGGACCAGACATCCCAGCCCACACCCTGGAGGCACACAAACGACATGTAGAAGCCCGCGAAAGCAACCACGTTTCGCGGGAAAGTACATGCCCAAATAAGGAAGGCCCCGGGTCGCCCGACCTGGGGAAGGTGAAGGGAGCAAGACGGTCAGTGGACAAGACAAAGGAGCCTCGTGGTCTGGCCATTTTGGGAGCCAGGCCACCATTTTGGGTTCAGTGCGAAAAACATGCTCAGAACGCCAAAAGGAGCTCAAAATAAACAAAATGATCGCTGCCACCATTCGAGTCCCTGAATGACTTGCACCGATCAAATACCATCCTAAAAGAGTATCTAGGGTCTGTAGAAGGCTAGAGACCCAAGAGAGCTGTAACTTAGCTTACAGTGCCCTCTTGTGTCATGTTGCACTAAAGCCGCAACACGATAAAAGAAACTACGGGAAACAGCGTTCCCCGGTACTGACTGTCTTAAGGGCATGTCAGTTTCCCCGTAAGAAAAGGAGCGAAAGCCCAGAGAAGTGCGGCAGAAGGCTGTACTTCTCTGGCAAAGTCAAGAACAAGGTTAAAAACAATAGCAAAAAGTTTAGGGGTTGCCACATGGAAGGAAAATTCCCTACAATTACGAAATCTTTCCTAACAGACGTGACGAGCCACTCTGCCCCCCAGGACGCTCTGTAAGTTGTCATTGGTGGCTTTTGGCCTGTTTTTCCTTCGTCGACGAGGAGTAGGCGCCTTGTCGTCTGGAGGTTTGGTAATCTCTGCCTTTTACGAGTAGCTTGGGCTGCACGTCTGTAGCCTTGGGAAGAGTAGGAGGGCCTGCTGAAACCTCGGTCTCTAGATGATCCAAACCGGGAGTTACCTGATGCTCCTCTGAAGGGACGAAAGGAACGAAAATTCCTACCACCCTGGAGGGCTCCAAGGGAACGAGCCGCGTCAGAATCTTCTTTCATGCCCATCAAGGCTTCATCCACTTTCTCCCCAAACAGGTGTTCTCCTTCGCACAGCATATCCATTACCTTATATTGTACCTCTGGTCTGAACGTTGTGCACTTAAGCCAGGCTTGTCTTCGTAACACTACGCCATTGTTGATTTGCTTAAAGCCTGATTACGCCAGGTCGACAGGAATGTTAATGGAATGATTGGAGGCCTCTTCTCCCTCACGTACGAGCAGCATGGCAGACTTCCTGTGTTCCTCCGGCAGATGGTCCAAGATAGGAGCTAGTCGATGCCACATCTCCCTATCATACCTGGCCATAATAGCCAGGGAGTTGGCTGCTTTAACTGTAGTCGCTCCAACCGATAGCACTTTCTTCCCAAAAGCATCTTGTCTCCTGGCTTCGTTGTCTGGCGGGGTCGTGCATTTGTGTTGCGACCTTGCCTTTCTGGCCGCAGCAGCGGATACCACTGATTCTGGCGAAGGTTGAGATGTCAAGCACTTGGGAGTCGATTCCGGAGCCTTGAATTTCTTTTCCAATCAACCTTTTACTGCCGGTTCTGAAAAAGGGTGACGCATGGTTTTTAGTCCCTCCTGCCAGACATGGTCTAAAATGGGGATAGCAAATATCGCCTTTCTTCCCTTGCCCATATGATCGAACAGAAAACAATCTTTTTTCTCTTCTTCTGGGACTAGGCCAAACTCTGCACATGTCTTACCCATCGTGGCATGGAAAGCACCCACATCATCAGGTGGTGATGGCTGCGCCGGACTCTTCGGAGTTTCCATCTCCGCTTCAGAGTCCCATATAGGGTCCCTTGAGGGGGATAATGAGATGTCTGAACCCGACCCTTCACGTTCCGACTCTGACAGTTCTCCTTCTTCCTGTGGACGAGAACGATCTTCCTCAAGCGGTAGGAATTCTGGATGGAGGGCGAGGAGCCGGGCCTGGCTCGTCGACAACTGGCGAGGCCTGTAACACTGTCGGGACAAGCTGAGGTAACTGAGTGTCCAACCTCTCCAACAGCTTCTGTAATGTGTTCAACACCTCCAGGGACAGAACAGCCTGGGGATTCCGTATGCAAGAGGTAACTGGAATGGCACTTCCACTAAAGAGCGACCCCCAACCAGTTGGTTGTAATCCTAGATCGGTTGGATGTGCGACCAGATCACGGTCATCCTCCGCCGACGAGATGGAGAAAGCCGCTTCTGGTTGCAGCAAGGCCTCAGGCGGGATCGGATCAAAAACCTCTGGTTGCCATCCCACCGACGGGGCCACCGTCGACAATGACATCTTTTCCATAGGTGCTGTTTGACCTGACGAAATAGCCGTTGGAAGAGCCGTCGCCGAAGACAAAGCAGGCGTTGACAACCGGATCGTCGTCGATGAAGTCTGTGGAGCAGGGCCTTGAGGCGTTCCCGCCGTTTTTGACCTCGACTTGTGGGACGAGGACTCTCGACTCGAGGTAGACTTATGACGGTCTCCTGAGGAGGATTTTGATGAGTCTTTTCTCTCCTTTTTAGATGAGGGGGAAGAAGACGAAACCTTATGTGAAGAGGAGGACTTCGCAGGATGTTTCTCCGAGGGGCGTTTTTCAGATGAGCGGGATTTCTTCGCCGGAGGCTCCGCTGACCCTGATCGATGAGGGGGGACAGGAGACTTAGATCTCGAGGCTGTAGAGCCTACCTCTGATGCCGGGTTTCGGTCTTTTAGGGTCTTTTGTGAGAAGCCTTGACAGATCTCACACGTGTCCGCCGTATGATGAGGGTGTAGGCAGTAAATACAGTCCATATGCCTGTCTCCTTCATATACTTTCTTAAGACCGCATGTAACACACGGACGAAATAACGCCTTTCCAGACATTCTTCGAAAAGAAACAGTTGAAGAAGAAGAAGAACGCACAACCTAATAAAATAGTAGATATTCGAGGTAATCCCACTACTTTGGAAGACGGTTGAAATCTGAGGGAGCCGCGGGGGCGGGGCTACTTATACCTCTACATCCTAGTGGCGCGGCCGTACGTGGCCCAAAACGACGTAGATAATACACAAAAGTGTCGGAAGTTTTACTATGGAAAAGGTCTATATAATTTACCGAGGATTCCCAGCCTGACGACGGGGAATATTCTAAGCATGTGAATCCATGAAAGATCCAATGCTGGAGAAGCAGTTTCCTTTAGTCCTGGGGCCATATTTGCCCCAAAGACCGACCCCCCTGCTCTTTTATCATGACAATGCTGTTGTGAAAGAGCAGGGAAGAGTGGGGTTTTGATTTTCTTTCCCTTTAGTCATCAACTTTTCTTCATTCTTTTCGATCGAGAATAGCCCATTGTGGATGGTCTTGCTTTCCTTCTTCTGGCTTCCCGGGGTATGGTAGGGGCCCCTCCTTCCTTCCTGGCTCTCCTCTTGCCCCTGCGTTTCCCGGTTTCCTGGGCCCATTCTGGACTCCTCCTCTCCCAGTCCCCAGGCTGGAAGGAATTAAGTTAATTTTATAAAGAGGTGAGTAAAAAGAATTGCCAAGCATTTTTGTTTAAGCCTGATTTCCCTGAATAGCATTTCAGAATAATACATATTTTTCAATCACAGACAATATTAATTGACAATCATGAATCATACATTACCATTTTAATGTAATTATTCACCGGTTATATATTTTTGTTCCCATGCAGGGTCTTGATTTTACCTTCCATCCTCAGATGTTTCCACGGCTCTAACTTCAGTGGGCTCCACAATCACTCTCAAAGTCAGTCTCTGATGACAGCTTTTTAACTGATTGATATGGATCCATTTCTCTTCCATCTGTACTCCTTTTAAGATCTTATAGCCAAAAGGTGATATTTTTTCCACAATCTCAAAACTACCACACCAAGATGGAAGACATTTCCTTTCCTTGGTCTGGATTCTCTGAAAGTTGTACTGATAAAATGTATCACCTACCTCGTATTCCTTTTCATGGTCTTCAAATCATAGTATGATTTCATCCCTTCAGTCAACTTCTCTAAGTTGAGCTGAGCATAAGCAAAAGCGTGCCAGAGGTGTTTCCTTAGGTTCTCAATATACTCATGAGTAGTGGACGCGTTAATCAGCGGCTGCTCCTATGTTCTATAGAGCAAATGCTGAGATAACACATTTTTTTAATCCGGTCATAAATTCAAATGGAGAGATTTTAGTTGCAGAAGATGGCGTAGACCTAAAAGCCATCACGACAAGCAGTAATTGAATGTCCCAACTCGGTCCAGAATCAGCCACAAACTTCTTCAATATGCTTACAATCGTCTTATTATAACTCTCAACCCCTCCACTCAATGCCAGGTGATAGACAATGTGGAGTTTTATTGCTACCCCTAGAATCTCCCACATCTTGCTTATCACTTCACTGGTAAAATTACTTCCTCTAGCAGACTCAATCCTTTGCAGGAGGCGAAAATGAGAGAATATGTGGTTGACCATTGGCACGGCAGCCCTCTCACCCTTAAAATTCGGGGCAGGAAGACATTCTACCCACTTTGTAAACAAGCATGTTACGGTCAATGTGTACTTGTTTCCTCTAGAGGAGAGAATCTGACCAAGGCCGTGTCATTCCCCTTTTTTGTAGGGGAGGTCTCTGCAAGGGGGAATTTGGCTGAAATTGTGCCCACATGAGACATCTCCAACATGGTAGGAGCACCCGTCCACAGAAACTGTGGGTATCCTCTCGCAAGTATCTTCTTCATATTGTTTTTGGTTCGTCCTCGAGACAGTTTTCTTGAGCCCAAACATGCAAGTCATCCAAATCTTGTTCTAGGGGACTCTTTTTGTTTTGGTCATACCTCACCTCCTCAGAAAAGCCTTGCATGGGCAGAATCCAGGAAATAATTACGGAATTACTTACATTCCCAGCCCGGATCCTGCCACTTTGTAAGTACTGCAAGGGTTGGTGAGGAGCCTCTATGATGATGTGCTCCCACTCAATAAAAGCCTGGTAATTGTTCAATGCCCATCCTGTTGCCAGGACTGGCATTTCACAGTCGCTGAATTTTTCCTCCATAGAGCACAAAGTTTTGCTCCAGTAAGAGAACTTTGTTGACCTTGTCAGGCCTTTGGTAGAATACTTGTAGCAATTGTGTTCCCTGTACTTCCTTCAAAAGCTATGTCAAATTTGTACGACAACGATATGAAAAGAAACTGCAACTAACCTGATCCAATGCAACACTGTGACATTATGAGAAGTTTCCCAATAACTCTTGGCCCCCCCCTGTTCTCTTATCTAATTCTGAGTAGGGAAGGATAAATGTCATAGGGAAAATGCTGTGGGGAATGAAAACCCTTAGATGAATCCTAGCTGTGGAATGGTGTGGACTTCAACTTCCTATTGCTGGTCAGGATCAAGTGGCAAAGAACAGCAATATTGTAATGCTGAAGTGCAGTCTCCTTCTAAAGGTTGCTGTAGTGCTGTTGACTAAGACGAGTGCCTAACGTCTTTTCACGCTATGATAGAAGGATAGAAAAGTGATCAGAGTTGGTACGTCTTGTAGTGGTTAGTCAGGATGGGAAGCATGCAGGAAAAAAGATGTACCACTGAAATCTTTCAAGGGTGTTTTGTCAGGTGTGAAAGAAAGGCTCCCTATGCTCGTTCTGAGGTGAACCTGCTGCTCGTTAACAGACAGGAACGGAAATCAAGGATAGGATTCAGAAAACAGCAAGACAAGGAAACAGGATAGAGCAAATAGAATTCCGAACTTACAAAGCGTCTGTAGAAAAGGAGTAGCGACACGTTGCGTGCCGTGTTGCTGCAGCATATATCCCGTACTAGCAGTATGGAACAGAAACAGGAAGATGAAAGTATTGTGAAGAGGAACCAGACCTTTGCGTGGCACAGCCGGCGCCATCTTGGTAGGGGAAAGACAAAAACCCATGTATACTCCTCCACCTGTTCCAAACGGAGTGCTGTTGGAAACAAGACATGACAGTATGCTTCCTCCCAAGGAGGGCATGCCCCAGTTAGCCAGGATACCGCTGATGAAATAGACAAACCATCTGAGGAGCATAAACAGAAGAAGCCGGTTCCCAGGTCCTGTCAGCCAGTGAGTACCCCTTCCAAGCCATCAGGTACTGGAGGCGACCGTGGTGGTAATGGGAATCACAGATATCGGACACCTTGAATTCAGGACCAGTGGTGGTGTGAATCGGAGGTGGACGAGGTACTAAGTGACAAAGAAAGTGATCAAATTGAGCTGGGACACATGAAAGAGAGGATGGATCCTGGACCACGAAGGACCCATAACCTCAAAACTGCTAAAGTATCTAGGAGACACCTTTTAAGGAACCAGGTGACATGGCAAAAAATTAGAAGCGAGCCACACCATATCACCAGGAAAAAGCACAGGAGCCGGTGTACGGTGACAATCAACAAAACGCTTGACCTGGTCCTGAGATTGCTGAAAAGCGATACAAGCAAGCGTGTGGCCCTTTTGGATGTCAGCTACCAAGGCATCAATATCCGGGAAACAAGTACAGGCTAGAGACAACATTGGGAAGCAGAGAGGATGAAACCCATATGAACAATGAAATGGGCTGGAACCCAGTGCAGAGTGTTTGGGGTTATTATATGCCAACTCCGCCAATGTTAACAAATCCACCCAATTGTCCTGGGCTACAAAGATGAAACAACGTAAGTATCCTTTGAGAGTCTGGTTCAAACTCTGAGTCTGCCCATTAGTCTGGGGGTGATACCCAGAGCTAAAAGCCCTCCTTATGTTCAGAATAGAGCAGATCTGTTGCCAATAACGTGAAGTATACTGGGGACCTCAATCAGAGACAATGGTGTCAGGCAGACCACGGCAGGAAAAGAATGTTTCAATAAATACCCTTGTCATTTGAGCGGCAGAAGGAACCTTAGAGAATGCATGAAAATGGGCCAATTTTGCAAAATAGTCAATCGTGACCATAACGGTAGTATACCCCTTGCAAGGGGGTAGATCGACCACCAAATCTGTGGATATGATCTGCCAGGGCTTGGTTGGAATGGGCATTTTAACAAAATGTCCCAGAGGAGGGTTTCTAGATAATATAGTCTGCAAGCAAACAGTACATGAAAAGATGTAATCCTGTGTGTCATGCAATATTGAAGGCCACCAGAAATGCCTTGGTAGAAGCTCTAAGGTATTTGCTATCCATCTATGTCCAGCAGCAACAGAATTGCGATAGATACGCAGAGCTTCATGCTGAAGTAAGGTAGTGGGAAGAAAAACTCTTCCGCCCTGAAAGAAATAACCACTTTCAGAAATCAAATTGAAATCGATCATGGTTGCTTGACATGAGGTAAAGATAGCAACTGCCTCCTTACATATATTTTGAAGAAAATTCAAGACTGCATGAATGAAAGTGGTAGTAAAACGTTGTACAGATTGGAAACAAGGTACATATCGGGTGTCCTTCCTAGATAAGGCATCAGCCTGGAGGTTTGTTCTGTCTGGGATAAAGGTGAATGTAACATTGCAAGGGGAAAATAAATGCGCCTATCTAGCTTGGTGGCTATTCCGGGTCTCAGTGTATTGAAGACATTTTAGGTTCTGGTGATCGGTCCTAACCACCAATGGAAATTTGGCACCTACTAGGAAATGTCTCCATTCCTGGAAGGCTCTTTTCACAGCCAAGAGTTCCATGTCAAGAACAGAATAGTTCAATTCCGAAGTCGACAACGCTTGTAGAGGTAGGCCACCAGACATTCAAACCCTTGATCAGATATTTGCAACAATACTGCACCTAGTGCGTAAAGGGGAAGTGTCGGTTTCAACGATAAACCCTTTATCCTGATCCAGAGTCTTCAGTATTGGGGCAGAAGAGAAGAAAGTTTTAAGCGTGGTAAAAGCGCATTGGGCCTCACCAGTCCAAATAAAAGTAATCCCCTTTTTCAGCAGTGCGGTCAAAGGAAGAATCATAAAAGAATAATTAGCGATGAACTTCCTATAACAATTGGCAAACACCAAGAATCGCTGTAATTCCTTCACAGATGAAGGAGACGGCCAATTTAGTACTGCGGATACCTTTCCAGGATGCATCGAAGTGCCTTTAGCAGAGAGTATTTATCCAAGGTACGAAACCTCAGGTTGAGTGAACTCACATTTTTCCAATTTGCAGTAAAGATGATGTTTACACAACCTATCCAAAAACACCTGAACATGAGGGATATGGTGAGGCAACTTGCGAGAAAATATGAGGATATCATCAATATATACGATGACCGAATGTAGGAGTAAGTCTGCAAAAATGTGATCCATAAAACGCTGGAATATGGCAGGCATCTGACAATCCAAAGGACATCACCCTATATTCAAAATGTCCAAAAGGTGTGCAGGATGCTGTCTTCCACTCATCTCCCGATTTGATACGGATAAGGTGATAAGCACCCCTGAGATCCAGTTTTTTTTCTCCAAAACTGTATTGAGTTTTACATATAACCGTTCACATTTATGCATCATTATTCAGGAAACTTATGCATTCAGCTATATGTCCTCCGCCCACGTTACATTCTACCATCATGGTCTTGTCATGTCATATTCGTACTAATCATCTCCTTATCTCTCTCAGGTTCACTTCCTTCCTGAACAGTTTACCCCGATAGACACAGAGCAGCTATCAATTGCCTCCACGCCTCCAACCCACCGCCCTCAGAGTCCTCGGTCCTCTCCTTTGTTTCCTGCCACAGTTTCCACGTTAGCCCATTTCTTTACCATCCTTGAGCAGACGGTCCCACCTGCGCTTTCCAGCTCATTGCAATCCTGCGTTTAGCCAGTATGTACGCTAAGTCCTTTAATTTGTTAACATGCTTGGTTCTTCTTGGTCTAGGAAAGCCTCCCAAAAGACACACCCAATGGGATCCCACATCCAAGGTAATTTCCACTCTGGCCATGGTTTGAGCTACCTCTTCTCAGAATGTTCTTATCTCTATGCATGACCAGAACATATGCACCATCTCTACATTCACCATCCCGCATTTCGGGCATGCCTGCTCTCCTGCCCAAACAAACTTGGCTATTTTATTTGGGGTCAGGTATGCTCTGTGGGTCATGTACAGCTGTATCTGTTGCAACCTTACGTTCCTCGACACCGTTTTGTGGTACTTTTGCACTCTGCCCCACATCCTGTCTGACATGGGCGCATCCACCTCCTTTTCCCATTTCCGCCTGGTATGTGTCACTTCCTTATCCAGGTTAGACCATTAGCATTTCATATATGCGGGACACCTCATGTCCCCCTTCCGACACGTCATAAAACGTTTCTATGACCTCTACCAATTGTGGGGGATGGTCAACCCCAGGCCACCTTATGATCACCAGTAGTCGGGAGTATGTAATATATTGTCCTCGGTGTAACCCGGTGTTTCCAGCCAAATCCTCAAACTCCTTGGACTTTCCATCCACCAACACATACCCAATTATCGCTATTTCCACCGGCTCCCAATTCCTCCTAACATTTAGCCTGACCTCATTGTCCACTCCTTCCAGCGCTACCAGTGGTATCTGCGGGGAATATGGGTTATGGTAGTCCATCATTCGGCAAGCCTTCCTCCAAACCGTGTTCCCCAAACGTAACAGTAGGCTCCTCCTGTCATTCGCTGGTTGGGTAGCATCAGAGACCAGGGGCCCCCCTGTCTTGTACCCCTGCCCAGCTGCCACTGCTTGGAGATAATGGAGCCCGTCTTGACCCTTGCTACAGGCGCACTGTACAACATCCTCACCCATTTGATGTATGTGGGCCCAATCCCGTATTCTTCTAGAACTGCTAGCAGCCAAGGCCACTTGACTGAATCAAACGCCTTCACCGGGTCTAGTGAGACCACCACCATTTCCTTGCGTTCCTTCCTGGGTATAATCAATGATGTGATGTAGCCTCCACAAATTCTGAGTTATATTCATATGTGTAACATACCCAGTCTGATCTGAGTGCACTAGTTTACTTATGACCGGTTTCAGCCTGTTCGTCGTTACCACGGTAAGGATCCTCCCATCTTGGTTAAGCAGCGAAAGGGGTCGATAGGATCTGCAATCTACATATGGATTATCTGGTTTAAGAAATGGAATGATTATCGCTTCCTGCAGCGATTCCTGTAGCCTGCCTACATTTAGTGCCTCATTCAGCATTTCTAATAGTGGGGGAAGTAACTCCGGCAAATATGCTTTATAAAATTCTCCAGGGAGCCCATCAACTCCTGGCACTTTAATAGTTGGCAGACTCTTAATCACATACTCCAATTCCTCTAGCGTGGCAAAAGTGTTTAAGGTGTGAGTGCCTTAAAGACCACAAACTGGTATCCTTCCCACTGGCTATCCGGTTTTCCACAGCACTCCGCAGAAAATTTGACCAGGAGGGGACGGTGTCCAGGCGGCTTGCGAGTTGGTTGTTCCCACCAAACTCAAGGAAAGAAGTTAACCTTGAAGGGCTTCTCTGTTGATGGAGTTTCAGGCCATTCGGACTTGCAGCAGGGCTTCACCGGTCGTCCAGCAGTTGCAGCAGTCCTCTTCCTTCAGCTCGTCTTCGGTTCTTTCGTTCCAGTGGTCGACTCTGCTTTCCAAGTCCTAGAGACCTGCTTTTATACAGTTTTCCCCCATTCATTCCTGCCTGGCTGTCACTCACATAACAGGGTGGCTGTCCTTGCCGGACAGCCAGCCGGCCAATCACGCCAGAGTGCATTTAGGTCTCCTAGGAGACTAAGCACAGGGAGTTTCGGGCATCTCCCTCATATCCTGTCCATCCCAGACACTCAGGTGCCAGAGGAGGGCTTCAGCACCGAAGCCCGGCAAAGGCCAATGAACAAAGGGACCAAACCTGGTTTGGCGTGCAGAGTTAAACACAAGAACGACCTTTCCTAAAAGAAATGGTGAAAAAAGTCGACCGGAGTCTGTTTTTACAGATAGGTCTTGGGTGCCATATTGAAAAACATGGCTGACCCGATTTTTAGCTACCATTGTTCGCGGTCGGGAAAAATCATGGTAGTTTGATCTAAACCACTGCCACCAGCCATTTAAAGTAGGAAAGGGTAACATTTTACTGTTAAATGAGTGTTTTGACTCAGTGGATGCTACACGACCCGTCCAGCACTCAATAGAAAGATAGGGTGTGATGGGTCAGTAAATGTAAAGAGACTAGTAAAGAGAATGTATTTAAACCTTTAAACCTTGGGAAGTCTGAAAGACACCTCTGTGTCACTGCACTGAAGGTGCTGTGTGACAAACAGAAAAAGATAATGCCTATGGAGTTGTTTTAAAAATCCATAACCAAAGAACACAAAAGTAAAACACACATCAAAATACATGGAAGAGTGGGGAAAAAGACTCACAATCTTCCCAGGAAAAAAAATCAAATCCTAAAACTCCAGCAAAGTTGCTGGGAGTCGCAAAAGGTAAGGGAAATTAGCACATTTTGAGAATTCTCCCTAACACCTCCACCTTTCATAAATCCTGTGTTATAACCTCTTGCATTCCCTTTGTTTTAGCCATAGCTGCCCCCCGCACCACCACCTTAAAGGTTACCCACAGTGTCCCAGCCGAGCTTACGCTGCCCGTATTGTGTTCAAAATACGCTTTCACCTCTGCCCTCAGGTCTCCCCAGAACCCTATGTCCTTCAGGGCCTCAACCCTCAATCTCCAGTTTGGGATCCTGTGCCTGGGGGGTAAACCTACCATGTAGTGACCAGAGGGTCATGATCCGATAGGACCCTGGCTTTATACTCAGCTCCCAAGACCTCATGTACCTTCCCCATTCCTGTGAACACATAATCTAGCCTTGTGTGAAGGTCCTGCGGAGCAGAATTATGCGATTATACCCAGTCTTGTGGGTGTTGTACCCTCCACACATCTACTAGTTTAAAAGCGTGCAGCAATGTACCCAGCGCCTTAGCTGAGGGGGCTGGGTGCGTGGACTTGTTGTCCGGTCTGTCTACCAATGGGTCCAGAACGCAATTGAAATCTCCCCCCATGACCGTACCCTCCATGTATGAGCTTATCTTCGGGTATAGGGATCTGAAATAAGCCGCAGTGTCTTGGTTCGGGTGTATACATTAAGAACACCGATTTCTCTACTTTCCACCATCCAGCGTAACATTACCAATCTCCCATTTTTGTCTGAAGGGGACTGTAGGAGTTTGAATGGAACATGTGGTGCTATCCAAATCAGAACTCCTCTAGCATATGCCGAGTAGGCCGCTCCCAAGGTCGTCCCATTCCATTTCCTCACTATTATATCTTGTTTCTCTTTCATTAAGTGGGTTTCCTGCAGCAACGCTATGTCTA
The DNA here is from genome assembly GCF_040938575.1 of Ambystoma mexicanum. Lineage (NCBI taxonomy): Eukaryota > Metazoa > Chordata > Amphibia > Caudata > Ambystomatidae > Ambystoma > Ambystoma mexicanum. The sequence continues at coordinate 522,940,728 of NC_090940.1, forward strand.
TTTTCTGTCGTTTCAGATAAGTATTGATCCGATTCCTTTTACTATAACTGTTCATGCCTCTTACGTTCCAGGTTACTATTCTAAGTTAACCCATCCTTTACGATCTTGTCCCCCCCTCCCCTAACCATTACTCTTGTACTTCTGCTCTTTGGTCCGTGTCTGTAGGCTGAACACCCCAATAACTGCCACAACTGCCCCCTCCCTCTCTGCCCCCCACTTCTCCAACTTTTGCCCAGCTCCAAAACTGAATCTCAGGCACTCCCTCTTCTCCCTCTTTTCCCGGCTCATTGTCGGTAATTAGAGTGCAGCAGGAGGATACTGTACTATCAGTACCCTTAACTAACTAACCTAACCTGGGGAAAGGGTGATTCCAAGCACCACACACTTTTATGTGTACTTCCTGCATATCGCTAGCAACAATTAACCAATATTGAAATGTTCAAATGTCTCTTTCACCACATCTTATAACAGCCCATTATAACGTCAGATAGTACAGTAAAACCCCCCCATCACAGCTTCACTTATCACTTCCTTCCACTGTCTGGTCACTCCGCTCCATTGGTATATTCTGCCAGTCTATCCACTTGCTCACATACTCAGGGGTCTCGAAGAACAGGGCACGATGTTTGTGCAGCACCTTCATTTTTGCTGGATACAGCAACATATATTTGAGGTTGGAACCTCTACTCTTCTTTTCACAGCTCCATAGCTCATCCTCTGTTTCTGTACCAAAAACGTGTAATCCGGGTAAGCAGTGATATTTGCTGTTGCTCGATCTATGGTAACTCCTTTTCTGAAATGTTCCAGGATTCTTTCTCGGTCCTTATAGTTCAATATTTTTGCAATTATCGGTCGAGGTGGGGCTCCGGGAGGCGGTCTTCTCATCAAGGCTCTGTGCGCCCTCTCTACCATGAACCCCTAGGTGAGTGATCTGACACCTATTTCTTGCAGGAACATGTCCTCTATGTAGCTGGTTGGGTTCTGTCCTTCCTCGCCTTCTGGCAGCCCGACAATCTGCACGTTATTTCTCCGTGCCCGGTCTTCCGCTTCTTCTGCTCTGTTCTCCAGGTTCTCCCCTTGCTGTTTCAAGACTGAGACTTCCTGTGAGTTGTCCTTGCAGCTGTTAGTGTTGGCTTTCACTTCTTTCCCCAACACCCCGGTGAGTTCTGATAGTGTTCTGACATCTTGTCTCAGGAGGTTAATGTCTACATGCATTGCATCTATTTTGCATTTTAGTGACGTCTTCAGTTCTGCTATAGCTGCTAATATTTGCTTATCCATCCTTCCTGGCGTGTCTTCCTCGCCTGTCCCTTTGCGACTGCATCTTCGTGTTGTCCGTCACCTGGGTAGGTCAGGCAAACATATCTAGGGACAACTGTTTCCCTTTACATGTGTTCGCCTTAGACGTCATTGAAGGAATGCCTCACTTCAGAGTCCGATGGAATTCTGAATGTTCGCGGTACTGCCCACTGTCTGCCGCTGTACCAATGATGGAAAAACATTCCGTACTGTGTACCCCTGCGGTCTCGTGGTCCAACCTCCTCATGTCTCACTCACTCTGTTACGTCCCATCTTGTAATGCTCCTTAACCAGTTGCTACCAGAGGTGCTCAGCGTTTCCTCCCCCTGCCAGTGGTCTTCCTTCTGCAGGGAATCCATTGACTTTCTCGTGCCACACCATATGGTATGGATTGCTCCAGGGCTCTCTGGTAGTGACTCCAAGCGTTGTCTCTCGTCTCCTGTCCCCAGCCTCGCCTGGAGTCCGAATTGGTGTGGGCCAGCCACTTCTTGTACCAGCTAGTGTAAGCAGTCCTCACTGGGCCAATGTGCCCTAATCACTCCCCATCCACCTTGTGTTGGCACTTGTGGACCCTGCTAGCTGTAGGTTGTTGTCTGTCTAGTGTGCCTGGATTCTTCCCACATTATTTTTACTTGTGAGGGTTGCCATCATATTTTCCTCCTGGTAGAGGACCTGGGGGTATATCAATAGTAGCAGGAGGGCGAATTGCTTGTTGACTGCTTATTGATGTATTGGAACGTTCTATTTTGTACCTCTAATTTTAAAGATGGAACAGCTGCCACTAGCTGTTGCATCTGATCCATAGCTGTATTCGCTTTTCCTTTTTTTAAAATCTGTTTTAGGCGTTGCTATTTGTAACAATTGTATGTCTTGTACTTCATTCAAAAGCCATTTCAAATTCATATTTCAAGGATATGAAAAAAGACTGCAACTAACCTTATCCGATGCAACACTGTGACGTTATTAGAAATTTCCCAATAACTCTAGACCCTCCATTCTCTTATCTAATTCGGAGTAGAGACTGACAAATGTCATAGGGAAACCCCTCTGGGGGAATAACTGATTTCAGGCCCAAATAACCAGACAGACTCAAAGAATATGGCAAAACACTACTTTATTATCAGTTCAATAAAGTAGGGAAAAGGCATGACAAATCGCAGCTCGCACACTCAAATACATTTCAATAACACAAAGGTTTTATACCTCAATATATGTCAGCTATGACCCCATCTTATATGGCAAACAGTAAAAACTGATCGGGTGGAGGGATAGGTTAAGGGAACATCTATATCTATAGTTTATTTATGTGTTAGTACCATCATTGGCTGCCCCTTATCAAGTAGGCACACCTCGAAATACTGCTAACTTCATATTCTACAGATAATTGTAGAATAATAGCAACGGATTGGCTTCTGAAACAATGTATAGTCCATCTTTGCATAGGCCATCCTGACTGGTTGGCACTCTCTTCCAACCTTGGCCATTTGGCTCATTAGCACCATGCAAGTAAAACAAAACCGAGGTGCAGGGAACAATGTCAGACAACTGCCCACTTGGCCAATTAGCCAATTAGCCTATGATCTCTCATCGGTTAGGCCCTAAACCAAGACTTCTTCTTTGTAGTTGACCTTGCTGGCTGTTCTCTTCCTCTGAACTTTAAAGAGAGTGAAGGTACATTGCTATCTTCATCTGGAGCGTTATGAATAGGCCATGTTTTCTGGTCTTGCACCAAGTGTTTTAGAGACCATGATTTTGTTCATCTTATCCTTCTAAGTATACTGGGTGCTATTACTCTCCTTGGTCTCTGGAGACCTGGTTGCTCAGTTTTGCATATGTTTTCTGCATCTTTAATTGTCCAGTGCTTGGCACTCACAAATGTTTACTCATTTACTTAATCTAAGAGAAATATGTCCTATGTACATGGCTTAACTCCTTTTGTGCTTTGCTTTACAATTGCTTCTTGCTGCAGCATCCTTGATCCTGAACACAACAAATATTCTTTGTTCGTGCATGGCTTTGTATTTCAGTGCATGTCAGCTCTGAAGCCTTGATCCCTCCCCTTGTGGCCTTTAGCTTACTGTTATACGAAACTGACATCCATCTTCTCAACATTGCTGCTTTACCCGTGTTATATTTCCTATGTTTAGCAAGCTTCTATATGTCTTCTCTACCTTGTGTTTCTGCGTATATACATCTACTGTATCTCTTCTTATTTTCTTAGTGTATATGATTTCTTCACATTTGCATATTATTTTACTTTATTACTTCAGTTGCATCTTCATTCTTTAAGTGGTCATATATAATTTCTGTGTGTCCTTGTCTCTTCTCTTCATGATGTCCCTATACACCTGTCAGACTTTACTTATAGTTCTTCTATGTCCAGTGGTGGTGTCTGCAAACTTCCTTGTTTGAGGGCACATTCGATACGGTTGTCTGAGCGCATAACATCGTTCATATTTTCGATGCGGTATTGGAACGATACCAAGTGTCATGCACAGTGCTTTCTTGCTTTTCTTCCAATATGACGGAGGTGAGGGAGTGGGTTCCATAAGTGATGCGTACATCTGCTTCTCTACAATCTGAATGGGGAAAAATAAGTTTTTGCTCTTTTTCTGAATGTCGGTCAGAATTTGGGCTGGTTTTTCATCTTTCGAGGTATTTGGTGTTTATTCTGACTTTTGACTGGCTATGTTACTTACGTGCCACAGCCCACAGGCATCAGGGTGCGGAGGAGACAGATCAAAATAAATGGAAGGAGAGGAAATACTGCTTAGCCGTTTAAGAGAATTAAAATGTTTTCAGCGCCTTTTTGAAAGTAGGAAGATTTTCTTCACAGCACAGGTCTATCGGCAGTTTGTTCCAGGCTATAACATCCCTCACTGGGTAAGACCTCTGTTTCCCTTTAGCATGCTTAAATCTCTTTGAATCTTTGGACCTTGTGATCCTAGCAGAATTCTGGACATTAATTTTTCTTTTTTTCAAGGTCTTGGCTTGAGAGGGCTACAGGTCAGAACTTTAAAATGCTGAACATTTTGACCAGGTCGCATCATCAAATGGGACAGTGTAAAGCAGAGCTTGGACAACGAGGAACGTTCCTTTTGGAGATCCGAATGTAAGGGATTCTCTTGCAAAAATTATAACACAATTAAGTCAAGTAATAAAAAAATAAAAAAATGTGTGTTTAAGTAAGCAGGAGCTTTGCCAAACAAACACTTGTGTGTCAGAGCGTTGATTTTGAACTGTATTCTGGCTTCCATGAGTGCAGTTTTCTTCTAAAAGATGATATTATGCTCAAATTTAGAGACCTTATTCACAACTTTGACAGCGTAAATTTGTAAGATCTGAAGATTTTTTAGACAGGATTTACTTACTTCACCGAGCAAAGCATTGCAATCTAATTTTGGCAGAATTAGGGCTATGACCAGAGTGATGCAGTTATTGCCTGAAATATAGGGCTTAATCAGCCGCAGTAGCCTTAAATAATAATGTAAACTTTAGTGACATTGGTAAATTGAGCGTCAGCATTAAGTGATGCCTCAATTACCACGCCTAGCGTCTTCACTTTATTAACTGTTTTCATAGGGTGCTGATCGATTTCAAAGTTGGAGTAGGCAGAGCCATGTTTTTCCCTCGGTTGAGGTGTGCCAAAAATAAGAAGCTCAGTCTTCTCACTATTGAGGCGGATCCCATTATCAGCCATCATATTCTGTCATAGACAGACCTGATGAGGTCGGAATCCTTTGTGCATTCCCCACTCAGCTTAAATACAAGCTGAGTGTCGGACAGGCACGCTCCCTGACGGACTCCACATGTAATAGATTCTGGGGTTGATGAAGAGTTTTCCCACACAATCCTTGATGTCCTGTTGCTGAGAAACATCTGGAACCATTTTACTGTGGTAGAGGAGCATTTGCCTATGTCTTGGATTCACTGTAACAATTTAGCGTGATCTACGAGATCAAAGGCTGCTGATAAGTTTAAAAGCATCAGCAGCCCTGACCCGCTATCATCAATGGTGTTCAGCATTTTAGTCTGTAAGTCCAGCATAGCAGTCTCTGTTCCGTGAAAACTTCTAAAGCCTGATTAGTGAAGAAGTATATTTAGCTCCTCTATATGTTTTTGAAATTAGCAGCAACTTTGTCCAATAATTTATAAGTAAATGGAACATTGCTTATAGGCCTAAAATTAGAATGAATTGCAGGATTTAAGTTAGGCTTTTTCAGTAATGGGGTTACTGTTACATTTTATATGGAGCCAGGCACATCATTGTCATAGAAGAAAAAGTCACTTACCAACTGTAATGTTCTTTCGACTGGATGTTCCTCCCACGTATTCCTCATCTTCGATATTGTCTGCCAGCCTTGCTGCTTCTTTGGCAAATTTTCACCAGAAGCGCTGTGCTCGAGGCCGCGGAGTCGTAGTCCCTCGAGGGCTGCCGTCGAGTGTCGACGTCATCCGTCGTATAAAGGGCTTGAGCCCGTTGGTCTCAGTTCTGTTTTTTCTGTGTTAATGGTCGCATCAGTTGTATCAGGCATCGAAGGATGTCAGTCTCTTAAGGAAGTACAAGTGCAAAAAGCGTAAAAACTGTACAGATGGATAGGTTGGGAGGGTCAATGAGGAATACGTGGGAGGAACATCCAGTCGAAAGAACGTTACAGTTGGTAAGTAACTTGTTCTTTTTTTTTGCAAAAAGGCCTCCTTGTTAAGAAGTGGAGTCAAAAGAGTAATGTTTTACAAAGGAGTGCATGGATGACCAGGTGGCTGCCGCACAAATGTCCTGCACCGGAACACCCTTCTGAAGAGCGGTAGAAGTTGCTATGCCCCTGGTTGAATGAGCCCTTAGTCCATTTGGAGGCTCTTTCCCAGCCAATTTGTAACACTCGGATATTGCCAGAATTATCCATCTGGATAAAGTTTGTTTGGACACTCCAAGGCCCAATTTGTGTCCAATGTAACTGACAAACAACTGGTTAGTTTGTCTAAATCTCTCAAGTCTAGAGATATAGAAGCTGAGATCCCTTTTAGGGTCCAGCCTGTGGAATCTTTCCTCCTCTTTACTAGCGTGTAGAGGAGGGTAAAAGGAAGGTAAAATGATCTTTTGTGACAGATGGAAATCTGAAACTATTTTAAGTAAGAAAAAAGGTTTGACCTTCACAATGACCTTATCCTTGTTGAAAATGGTGTGAGGAGGCTTGCAAGAGAGCGCCTGAAACTCACTCACCCTGCGGGCTGATGTTAAAGGCACTAGTAAAACCCTTGTTCTTCTCCGCCACAGGTACATGTTCTATTGCATCTTTCTCTAGCAGGGTTGAAATCTTCTGCACAAGGAGCGGGTCTGGAATTTTGACAGAGTTGGCTCCCAGTGGATGATCTTGAGGTCTTTGATGAAAAGGAAGGCAGTAACCATGGGTCACTATCTCTAGCACCCAGGCATCCCACTTAATGCCCTGCCATTTGTTCAGATACAGAGTGATCCTGCCTTCCCCCGGGGTTTTGTGGGTAAAGACCGCAGAGTGGCTTTGCAGTGGCTGCAGAAGCGGCTGAGGAGGAAGTAGCCACTGCTGGGGCTGATTTAGCACCTTTTCCCTTTCCACCACAAGGGGGTCTTTGCTGTTGTCCTCTTTGACTGGCCTGCCTCTTATCTCTTCCAAAAATGGAGTAGAAACGAAAGGGACGGTTTTTCCAGGAAGATGACCATGCGCATGAATGTTGTTGGGGCTGTTTTATAGCGGCACTGAGTGATTTAGCTTCTGCTTTCGAGGTTTGCAGCTTCTCCAAACTCTCGTCCGCCTTGCTGCCGAACAGCCTCAAGCCGTCAAAGGGCATATTGAGTAACCTGGACTGTACATCAGATGCAAAACCAGATTTCCTGAGCCAAGCAAATCTGCATAAAACCGTGCTAGACGCCATGGACCTGCTCACAGTATCAGCATTGTCCAGTCCTGACTTGAGGCACTCCTCCATAGCCTCCTTTCCGTCCCTTTCTATCGCCAGGAAACCATCCTGTTCCTCACCCTCTGGGATGTGTTCAGCCACTGGGTTCAAACAGTTCCACAAGGTGTATGTAAATCTAGCTAAAGTACAAGTTACATTAGTAGATTTAAGGGCCATACTGCCCAAAGTAAAGACTTTTTTCTCGCCCAAGCATCAATCTTCTTGTCGTCCCTGTCAGGTGGCATGGAAGGATAAGCTGATTGCCTATTTGCAGTCGCAGCTTGAATCATCAAGCTCTCAGGTGAGGGATGTTTAGACAGATATTCTGGATCTGAAGATGAAGGTCTGTACTTTCCCACAAATTCTTTATTGACAGCTGGTAAAGATTTTACTCTTTTTTGCAGAGCTTTGTGGAGAGGAAGGATCGGGTCCTTCTATGGCCCTTCATCAATAATATCTGTCATGTCACCCTGGTCGCAAGTCAGGGACACTGTCTTGCACCCCATGAAGTCGATGACCTTTCCCATGAGATTCCTACACTCAGGTTCTGCATGGTCTGCAGGGTCTGGTCTTTCAAATTCTACCTCAGGGGAGGTATCTAGGACACTGGCCGATTGAAGGCAGTCGTAAAGGTCAGCTATTTTGGTATTAAGGTCTATTAGTTCCTCAGGAACTTCTCTTGTCACAAATGTAACACCAGCTGATGTAATATCCTCATCAGAGGGGTGTTCCTCAAAGATAGAGGACATGGATCTAAAGAATTCCTGCCTGGGCTGAGGATGAAAGATTTTATCTGGTACAGCTGGTGGCATTGATCTAGATTTAGCCATAGGTGTCGCTGTGGGTATTGGTACTAAAGATTTCCTCCACAAAGGCGTTGAAGGCGTCGATGGAATAGACGCTGGGTTCGATATATTGGAGGGTATTCTCAAGGTCATTGAGGGAGGCTTTGATGTCGTCGAAGGAGGCTTCAACACTGTGGATGAAGGTATCAACGCCATCTTGGGTAATGGCTTTGACATAGTCGTCGAAGGACGCATCGAGTCGATGCTCGACGCCGATGCCATTTTGTCCTCTGTCAACCTCGATTTATGCACTGGAGGTTTTTGTTTTCTCTCAAGAGACGCCGGAGAATCTTCCGCCAGGGACGCCCCTGACTTTTTGTCAGATTTTGCATGTTTAGTTTTAGATTTCCCTCTGTCACTCTTGGAGTGGACAGAGGCATGCTCTTCACGCAACTTTTTTGAGGGGGTCCGGGCCGCCTTCTCAACATTTTTTAGCATAGAAGCCCTAAAGGCCTCCCATTTTTTAGGGGAATCATGCTTAGAAGGACATGAAATAAATCTTCTCTCAGGCGAGGAGGAAGAAGATCTGTGGCGTTGCTTCTTTGATTTTTAGAAGAAGAGGAGGAGGATTTCCTCGAGCGACTCTTTGACCTCGACCGCCTCGATTCGTGTTGAGATTTTCTACTCGACTCTCCCGAGTCTTTTTGTCTTTTTGCAGACTTAAACGACTCTTCTCCCACCGCTAGCTTACCTTGGCGTTCCTTAAGAGCCTTACTCTACATCGCCTGACACGAACCGCACTCATCTTCAGACATGTTTTAAAACCCGTCTTGGGTGTGGTAGGAGTTGAAGATGAAGACATATTTTCAATGAAAGAACTGACGTGCCATTTCTAAACACGAATCAGAAGCTCGGAAAAACGGAACAGAAACCAACGGGCGCGGCTGGAGCCCTTTATACAATGGATGACGTTTGCACTCGACGGTGGCCCTCGAGGGACTACGACTCCACGGCCTCGAGCACAGTGCCCTCGGGCAAACATTTTCAGAAGAAGCAGCAAGGCTGGCAGACAATATCTAAGATGAGGAATACGTGGGAGGACACATCCATTCGAAGCAGGCATTTCCAAAGCGCAAAAGAAATGGTGCAAAAATAACCGAATGTTCTAGGACAATTTTGGCGGGAAGAATATCTGTCTAACACGAAGCAGGGCGCATGCCTTGAAGAATCCTCTGTAACAGCTTCAAATGAAAATAGGGGGTTTTCATGTTTTTGGTTTTGAATAATGGGAGTCTCAGTGGCAGTGTTGGCATTAACCTCTCCAGTACCCCTTTATTGTGCTGTGCTTTAAGTATTTTATCAGCAAACACTTTTTGCATTGCCTCACAGTCTTGCTTACTTGGAACAAACTTTCTGATGTTTGCTTTGGGTTTTCCCAGTGTCTTAACAATCTCAAATAGTTTTTTGGTATTGTTTGTAGAGTTAGAAATGTGTGTGTCATACAATTTCAAAGTGTTCCCTTCCAGTGTGGAATGCTAATTGCAAATGGGAGAAGGTTGATTTACAATATTTGGGAAGAGTTCCCATTACCAGTTTGTTCTCCCACAGAGATGATGGTGATCTTTGGGACTTGATTGTTCTGGGAGTCAAATTCCACTTGCTCGGAAATTCCACTGTTGCTCAATTAAATGGTAGGTGCCATTCAGGTTTAATTTGTACTCATCTTGAATTTTATGGGCCCGTTAATCTGGGTCCATAGGACCTGGTTCATGCAGTCGATCAGAGGTGATAAGCCTCTGAAGGAAATCGTTCCCCAGTAAACAAGGAGTGCTCTCTGGAGTCATGACTATCATCAGGTGTTTTAATAATGTCGTCCAATTTCTATTTGTAGATCTGCATTCCCTTTGATGGGAATATAATTCCCATCAAGGTTTTGGAGTTGTCTGGGACGAGGTAAGAGGGGAATCTGGACTCTCCCCCCCTTCCTAAATTCAGTTGGTCCAAAGCCTTTTTGGACAGGAGAGTAACTTGGGATCCAGTATCAACCAGAGCTGATAATTCACACTCACCCTCTTCCTTGATCGAGGCATAAAATCTGCCCTCTTTAAAATCTGCCCTTCTTATTTGCCAGCTCAGCTGTCATTTTCTTAACATTGAACTCCGACACTGTGTGATCTTGGGTGATTTTCCGTGTCAGAGATGTGGAACCTGTAGGAAGGAATTTACATTTTGCAATGTGTGTGGTTGGGGGAATCTCTTTCTCCCCAGATTCTTTGCTGTCCCCATTTGTTTGAAGACAGTTCTCAGAACCTGTTAGTGGGGAGGATACCTCTGCAGTCTCTGTTTGATCTGGTTCACATGGATGTGGTCTCAGAATGTCTTGATCTGGGTTGGTCTCCATACCTACCCTGTCGGGCACTGGGTCCCTTGGGACCCATTTTTCTTTGGGAGGGAGCCTCCATTCCTGAATGAGGAGATTTCCTTACATGAATGCACCAGGGATTCATCTCTTTTAATGGGGATTATCTTGTTTTCCTTCCCCTCAAAGTAGGTTTTTCTTTGACCTCTTCTACTTACTGTCTGTTCTTTGGGTTCTAACTTCCTGGCGGTAGATGCGTCACTATCAGGCTGAGAGGTTTCCATGGGTCCTGTTCTGGTAAGGAAGGAAGCTTCCTCAAGTGGTAAGAATGTCAAGTAAACAATAAATGCTGAACCATCTTTCCTGCTTACGACTAACACTCCGATAGACTCCCCCTTCACTATAGAAAGCACAAAACATCATTGATGTTTGTTTGTTTGTTTGTGTTATTATTTATAATGTGCGCCAGACGCAAGGGTATCAGGGCGTAATACCACGATCCTTAATAGCCAAGGGGTAATTACCAAACCCACCCAGGAGGGGGGCTCCAAGAAACATGACTGCTTGACAAAGGTTGAGGGTCTAGATAAGAATAATACTACTCATCGGCCACATGACCACCTTAATTGTTGCTTATTAAACACCTGCTCCATGGTAAAACATGCAACAGAAATTGCTGACATGATCTCCCCGAAGAAAGTGGATATCCTGTTTCTCACTAAGACTTGGATGACCCAAACTACTAGCCATGTGATACCGCTGGCTATTCCAGAAAGTCACACAATGCTTCACGTAGATCATGTCACAGGGAGATGAGGGGGAGTTGCTATTATTTTTAAAAAGGATTTAAACATCCACATGTCCAGTACCCTTGACCTGGAACATTGTGAAGCTCTTCATGTCAAACTTAAACCTAATCACATGACGTCTATAAGCTTCCTACTGCTGTACCCCCCCAAACTCACAAGTTTGATGAACATTTACTGGCTAATGTTGGTAATATAACCAAAGACACCTCAGCAGTTGTTGTCCTGGCGGATATGAACCTATGGGATAATAACTTACAGGATATAAAAGAAAAGGACCTTAAAGCTTCACTTGAGGCCATTAAATTCCAACAATTAGTTAAAAATCCTACCCACAACACTGGTAACTTATTGGATTGGATACTGACAAAAAAACAGGAAATTACCATCACCTCAATTTTATGTTGTGCATGGTCCGATCATCATCCGATAAATTTTACCTGTCACATCACTAATAGACAAATTTAGTGCCCCACAAAATCTCCACCTATAGGAACCTGGTGTAACAGAAAGGCAGTAACTAGTGAGGCTTTTAAAGATAAGGTCGGTCCTCTCCTGCCCCCGCTACATTAGCACACATCCTTGGATTCCTTCACTCAGGCCTTTAGAAAGGCAACTAATTAAGCCTTTGATGAATTGGCCCCCCTTAAACCTAAAAAAAGTAACACATCCACCAACGTGAACAAGTGGTTCTCCAAGGATATTCTTGAAGCCAGAAGAAATAAGTGTAAGGCCGAACGCCTTTGGAGAAAACACCAATCTGTAGCATCACTAGCATTTTATAAGCTAGCTACTGAGGATCACAAATTGACCATTCTTCGATCTAAAGCTGAACACTTTAAAGCGAGGATTCAGCAAGCAAAATCCCAATCTAAGGAAATCTTTTCAATTCTTAAAGAACTGAAAGATCCTCCAATTACACACCAAGCTCAAGAGAGCGATAAGTGGTGCCAAGAGATTCATGGTTTCTCTGAAAAAACAAGTAAACATCAAAAGGCTATTGAAACCCCAAAAAACTATTTTCTGGTCACAAGTTAACTCACTTAACGTTGACTACCTTCAGAGTGATCTGTCAAATAGTCATTTAGATATTTTCTCTTTCAAAAAGGTCTTGATTTCAGAGGTTTTGGAAGCGATTCATAAGTTGAGGACATCTTCATGGCAGGGGGACATTTTCCCTGCCAAGCTATTCAAAGATTATGCAGACACCTTGGCACCATGGGTTGCGCAATTTGTCAATCTTTTGAAGAAGCCTATGTTCCTGCTGATCTTAAGGAAGCATGGATTACTCCTCTTATAAAAAAGGAAAACATGGATCCTTCTATACCAGGCAACTTCAGGCCCATAACAAACATGAGAAAAACACAGGTTTGGCAGAAAAAGTCACAAAAGTGCGACTGAGAATTGCCCCTGCCATAACAAACATGCCATTCCTGCTTAAAATTATCAATAGTATTGCCTACATACAATACCAGAAGTTCATAGATACCAACAAAATCTTGGCTAATGAGCAATCCGGCTTTAGGACCAAACAAGGAACAGAGGCCGCACTTCTGGATCTCCAGTCCAACATTGCTAGTACTGTTGAGAAAGGAAACACTGCCCTACTTATGCTACTTGACCTTTCCTCAGCTTTTGATCTTATGGATCATGATCTCTTGGCTGAGAGATTGAAATCCACTGGCAGATGTGCTCCCCTAGCAATACATTGGTTTCAATATTTCCTAGGTCCAAGAATGGCCCCAGTCGTAAAGGGCAATTTCAGCTCCCTAAAAACACTGCTGACCTGTGTTGCACCTCAGGGTTCATGCCTGTCGCCTTTGCTCTTTAACATTTTCTCAAAACTCCTATGCGATATGCTTAAAAACTTGGGTGTTCAATTCACAAATTACGCTGATGATACCCAGCTAGTCTTTGAATTATCAGGTTCCTATGAAAAGGACGTGGAAAGAATAAACAAAGTGTTCAATGCTATCCAAAAGTGGATGGCAAACTCCTTGTTGGCCCTCAATGAGGCAAAAACAGAACTCTTAATTATTTGCACACCTCAAAAATAGGGAAACTAGATCAATAATACAAAAAAATCAAGATAAACAATATCTTCATTGAGGTATCTAACAATGTTAAGATCTTGGGCATTTTTATGGACTTGCATCTGTCGTATAAGAGACAGGTCTCCTATATTAAATCCACATGCGCCCTTTACATCAATCTCACATGGCAAATTCGACCATATCTATCACAACAAAATCTTGCGCTGATTGCAGGAGCTATAATTAACTCCAAACCGAACTACGGCAATAGTCTATTGATGGGTACCTCTAAGGCTAACATCAAGAGATTGCAGACCATTCGGAATGGTGCAGTTAGGGCAGTCTGGGGCTTGAGCCGGTGGGAGAAAACATCAGTTGCCAGGAAAAAACCTCACTGGCTACCAGTTCAACAGCGAATAAAAATCAAATGCTCAGTTATGACCTTCAAATGTCAGACAGGCATCGTTCCTAATTATCTCACTAAGAGACTAATTAAGGCCCGGGCTCAAAGAACTCTACGATCTAATGGAAAAAATAATCTGCAACAACAACGGAAAACCTTGGAAAGAGTTGGTGGCACAAACTTTAATCACTGGGCTCCGATGATTTGGAATGCTATGCCATCTCCCATAAAAAACAGCACGTCTCTTACCATCTTTAAGAAACTGCTCAAGATATATCTGTTCAACGAATGAGAAGTCTAATAGAATCTCTATCTCGTTTTCTTTGTAGTCTTGTTTTTTACGTTGTTTCTGTCTCTGTTGTGAGTGCTCTGAGGCCTATGGGCGATAGGGCGCTATATAAAAACCAGAATAGATAGATAGAAGGGCTTGACGTTTCCCTTTAACCTGGGCCCCATCCTCAGGAACCTGTCGATTGTCGTGACCTTCTTTCAGTTATTTCCCCCCTGGGGCATCAGACCCGGTTGTTGGTGTGTTCTGGGAAGCATTGTTCGGTTGAGGGTTCGACTGAGCCCTCAGCATGCACCCCAGGTCGGTCAATGGTTGGATATGTGTCATGGCTGAGAGAGGGAGATGGTCTCTCTGGTGCCATTGGCATCACGTTTCCCTGGTTACAGTGACTACTCCCAAGATGGTTGAGTATTCAACACAACGCCTTGCAGTGTTCTCGCTTCTCCGATCTATAGTCACGCCCCCTGGAAGTCTGAAGTTGCATATCAGCAGCCAGCAACTTAGCAACAGTGTGTCGCTACTCTCCCGGCAGGACGCTCTGTAAGTGCAAAATCTAGGTTAGAGAACTTTGCCATCTGTTGGATTCTGTGCTCACTTACCCTCTTTCTCTTAATCACAGTTCGCATTGGCAGTTCCTTCCCAGCTCCTCGCGCAGCTTCACAAGCTTTTTCTGGTTTGTCTCTGAGGCGCATCCATTGCCTAGCAACGGTACGTCCGTCCGCTGCATATCTTTCCGTACGAACAGTTAGGAATTCTTCCTTTGATGTTAACTTTTTGCACATTATTTATCTCTTAGCAGAGTTGTCCTCCGCCTTTCAGGCTGTACCTCAATGTGAGCCGGCAGCGCACACAGATATCTGCCATTATACAGCTTTTGTCCTTCACTGCGGTACCCAACGGTTCTGCGAATACACTCCGGTAGGCTCCACCATCTTACCCTTCTTATCTTTACTCACCCTCTACTTTCTCCCACTAACGCTACTACTTTATTCATTCTAGAATCCCTCATTTCAGGAAGACAGGGGAACTGTTCAGCCATACCAACGGAGTTAACAAAACTGAACTCTGTAACCTCCTCAAAGGTTAATTCTCCTCTACTCTGGAGGTATTTCACAGATAAAGGGTACACACACTCATTCTCTTCTATCTCTCTCTCCCGTAGAAGGTCAGTGGCAGTGTCCGGACGTAACACAGCACTCAATACTTCAAGGTCTCGTCATCCCTCGTCTCAGCACAGGAACATCCACTTGAAGAGATTCTGAGAAATACATTCCATTAGGTTTTTTTTTTCCTAGAGGGCTTCCCTAGGGGTACAGCTCCCTCTGCTTTGTAATTCAGAGCAGGGGATGCAGGATCACCAGGGATTTCCTTCATCTACACGAGATGCTCTTCTGGTCCGAGTTAGTGATGAGTCTTTATTCCAAACTGTGAATCCTGATTTAAACACGAGTCTTGACAGTTAGCGACGCCCAAAAATCACTGAGACCTACCGTGGACCAAATGCAGCAGCTTGTGTCGGCAGAACAGTCCTTAACCCTAGAAGTTCAGGGCTTAAAACAGGAGAATGCCGTATTACGGCAGCGAATGGTAAAGGCTCCCCAAAGGTCAGAATTACCCTCTGGACCTTTACCCGGAGGTAAATACGATGGTAACCCTCATAAGTTGAAGGAATTCTTGGAATCCTGCACAGTGCAGTTTACTTTCAAAGCATCATTTTTTCCAAGAGATCGGGATCGAGTGGGGCATATGATCTCCCATTTAACTGGTGCTGCACTGGCTTGGGCCATGCCTTTAGCCACCACAAATAATCTCACCCTGGACTCCTATCCCGCTTTTACAAATAGCCTGAAAGCCATGTTTGGCCGGCAAGGAATCACTGTGGCGTCACAAGAACGTCTGTTAGATTTTAGGCAAGGGTCTCAGGACCTTCTTTCATACATAACCCACTTCAAACAGATGGCGGCAGACACGGCTTGGCCGGATGATGCGTTGATAAGTCTCTTCCAGAGGGGTCTTTCCGAAGATCTAAAGGATGGGGTCTCTCGTGTTTCCAGGCGAGTCAATTTGCTGAAATGATTACTCTTGTAATGCAAATGGATTATCGGTTACAGGAACGACATTATGTAAGGCGCAATGGCAGACCTCATTGTCCCAGTTCTGATGCTCCACCCCAAGAACCAAAGCCCCTTCCACCAGATGGACCAATGCAGTTGGCAACAGCCAGAGGACCTCGGAATCGGAGACGTTCACTTGGGCTGTGTATATACTGCAGTTCTAATGAGCATCTGGTAAGGGATTGCCCGATTGTGCCTCCCCGCAAGTCGGGAAACACAGGAACTCAATCATAGGGGAACCACAACTCGGGTACTGACATCAGGTTCCCAATCCTCCCAGGATTCCACATCCCAGGTGGAACTTCCAGAAACTCCTATGATGGTTCTCTTGGTGACCTTCAAGTGTGGACCTTTGGAGATAACACAAATGCCTGCCTTGGTAGACAGTGGAGCCGCTGGAAACTTCGTGGATGATCATTGGGTTCAAAGCAAGGGCCTGCCTCACCTCGCCAAGAAAACATGTATCCCCATAGAGTGTAGAATGTAGCCTCCTCACGTCAGGTACTATTCGAGAACAAACACGCTCATAAAAAATGCAGATCATGACACACTACGTAGAAATCACTTTTGATATCATTAGGGCAGCCCACTATCCCATCATGCTAGATCTTCTTTGACTTAGGCTTCATAAACCCTACCTTCAACTGGACGCGAGTACTTTCTTTTTAGAGCCTGAGTATTGTTGTTCCCATTGTTTAGTCCAGGGGTCTATTGGATTTTCCACTCCTTTCCCTTGCGCCACCACTCACAAATAGACCATTCTTAATCATGTCTAGTGGTTGCCAGGTCCTTATCAGCAATACTCAGAGGTATTCACCACTTCTCAGTTTTCGGTGCTACTTCCACACTGTCGGGATGATCGTGAAATCAATCTGATGGCTGTTCAGCCTTTACCTTTCTGGCGCATGTGCATTCTTTCAGCCAAAGAGAAGGAGGTCTTGAGAGAATATCTGGACACAAATTTGCAGAATTGATTAATCACCGAACCCACCTACCCTGCAGGAGCCGCCTTATTTTTTATTCCCAAAAAGAATACGTCAGAACTTCGTCCCTGCATTGATTTCCGCAGACTTCGAATCAATATTTCCCGATAAGTATCCAATGCCACTGATATCGGATATACTTGAGGCAGTGAAGGGGGCCACTATTTACACTAAGCTGGATTTACAAGGGGTGTATCATCTCATTCAAATCAAAACTGGAGATGAATGGAAAACGGCATTCCGCATGCCTTTTGGACATTTTGAGTACTGTGTAATGCTGTTTGGTCTCTCCAATGCCCCTGCAGTTTTTCAGCGATATATGGATCACGTATTTTCAGATATACTCCAGCATTATGTTATAGTGTATCTGGATGACATTTTGGTCTTCTCCTTTACTGAAACCGCACATACCCAGCATGTAAAAGAGGTCCTTAGACGCCAGAGAAATGAACATTGATTATGTAAGTTGAAGGAATGCGAATTTCATCGCAATCAGGTTACCTATCTGGGATATATGCTTTCAGCAAAAGGAATCTCCATGCATCCCACTAAAGTGTCAGCAAATATTGACTGGCCACCCCTAGGCTCTGATAAGGACATCCAGCGTTTCATAGGGTTCGCCAACTTCTATAAAAAGTTTATTCCGGCCTTTTCTTTGGTTATCAGCCCTATCACAGCCTTTTTAAAGAAAAACACTCCCTTTCACTGGTCGTCAGAGGCTCAATATGCGTTCCAGACTCTCAACACTTTGTTTGTCCAAGCCCCAATACTGGTTACCCCCGATCAGAACAAAAGATTCATAGTGGAGACAGAAGCATAACATCACATTCTTGGAGCTGTGTTGCTGCAGGAGACTGATCAAGGTGAAGAATGTCTGGTGGCTTATCTCTCTAACACTCTCTCTCCATCCGAGCTCAACTAAACAGTTCTGGAAAAGGAACTACCGGCCATAAAATGGGCCTTTGGGGAGTGGAGGCATTTGGTATTAGGAGCCTCATATCCGATGGAGGTTCACACAGACCACCACAACCTCAAGGCCCTTCAGTATTCTCAAACCCGAAATAGCCGCCATGCCCGCTGGGCTGATTTCTTTTCTCCCTACAATGTAGTCTTCAATTTTATCCCCGGTAGGGAGAATCTCAGGGCGGATGCTTTGTCGCAGAAAGGAAAATCTAAGGACACACTTTAACTCAGAACATTTATTCCCAAATGCATTAGTGGTGCAGGTGATTTTACAGTTTATTCATCAGGTCTGTCACAAAACCGGCCTTCATGAAATAGAATATCAACACTTGAGTTTAAGACATGGGGCCTCATTCCGAGATTGGAGGTAGTCATGGCGCTATTTGCGCCATGACTGCCTCCAATAACGGGTCCGGCACCGGTATGGTTCAATGGGGACTTCCCGGTGTAGTCCGACCTTTGTGGGACTGGTAAGTCCCCATTGAAAAAGCCATTCCCCATTCCCATTTGAGCCCCCAGAGGGCTCAATGGGAATGTGGAAGACGCTAATAACGGTACCGCAAATTGCGGTACCGTTATTAGCTCTGAAGTCCCTTAATGGGTCCCGTCCATAATGCCTGGTCAGACCAGGCGTTAAAGAAGGGACCCGCTAAGGGAACTTGTAGTAGGGTGGTAAGGGATTACCAGCACCGTTCTCCTTACCGGTGCCCGGTATCCCTTACCGCCCTACTCGGAATGAGGCCCATGGTCTACGAAAGGAAAACGGGTGTTACTGTCATGGTTCCTGTATTTTCACTCCCACCGAGGAACTAAGAAAAAGAGTCCTCCACATGTGTCATGATTCAAAGGTGGTATGTCATCGGGGGGGTCTCTAACACATTGGAGCTTTTGCAGCATCATTTCTGGTGGCCTTCATTGTTTTCCGACATCCAGGATTATGTGGCATCATGTCATGTATGTCTCCAGTCTAAAGTCTCTCACAGGGCTCCTTGGCAGATGATTTCCACAGATTTCATTGTGGATCTTCCTCCATCAATGGTTTAATGGCTATTATGGTGGTCATTGACTATTTTATGAAAATGGCACATTTAATCCCGCTCCTGGGTGTTCCCACATCTGCACAGATGGCTCGCCTCTTTGTGACCCATGTCTTCTCTCAATATGGTTTACCGGATTCAATCGTTTTGGACCGAGGGCTCCAATACACCTCCCGTTATTGGCGGCAAGTGTGTTTGATTCTGAACATCGATAGAGCTCTGAGTTCGGGATTCCATCCACAGACGAATGGTCAGACAGAGTATCTGAACCAACCATTGGAGGGGCATCTCCCTTGCTTCAGCTCAGCCACTCAAGATAATTGGGCGGACATCCTTAGTCTCGCAGAATTTGCATACAACCACTCTACTCATTCCGCCTTGAAGATGAGTTAGTTCTTCTGTTCCTATGAGTATCATCCGGTTTCCTTCTCAGTGTCCGTATTGCCCTCCACTCGTTTCCCAGACATAGATGACCTGGTTTCTCAGATCCAAGCGGGACATGTCTCTGCCCGTGGGGCTCTACAGGACTCGCAGGATCATGTGAAAAGGTATGCAGATAGGCATCACACCCCAGCTCCAGTTTTAAGGATAGGAGACAAAGTTTGGTTGGCTTCTAGGTTCCTCCCCAGACGCTTCGTTCCCTCTAAGCTGTGCCCTCTCTAATTTGGACCCTTTAAAATTCTGGATCTTAGAAGTCCTGCTGCTGTCCAGCTTCAGTTGCCTCCTTCCTCTTCACGGTTCCACCCTGTCTTGAAGCTCGATGTGCCAGACCGTTTCTGCAGGAATAGTGCTCTCAGGCCTCCTCCTGTGTTGACCGGTGCAGGCCCCGAATATGATTCCTGTTATTTTCGGGGTTGTCTCCAGTATCGTGTGGATTGGCAGGGTTACTCCGCCGCTGATCGGTCTTGGGAACCTGCATCTGCGGTCCATGCGGATTGGCTAGTCTGTCGCTTCCACCACCTGCATCTGGGCAAGTCGGAGGGTATCCCCCTTCGGAGGGGGCATATTGTCAAGGCTCAGAGAGGGAGATGGTCTCTCTGGCGCTGTTGGTGTCACGTTGCCCTGGTTACAGTGACTTCTACCAAGATGGTTGCATGTTCAACGCAATGCGTTGCAGTGTTCTCGCTTCTCCTATCTATGGCCATGTCCCCTGGAAGTCTGAAGTCGCATATCAGCAGCCAGCAACTTAGCAACAGTGCGTCCCTACTCTCCCAGCAGGACGCTCCGTAAGTGCGAAATCTAGGTTAGAGTATTTTGCCATCTTTTGGATTCTGTGCTCACTCACCCTCACTTTCTCATAATCACATTTTGCATCAGCAGTTCCTCCGTGGCTTCAAAAGCATTTCCTGGTTTGTCTCTGAGGCCTGTCCATTGCCTAGCAACGGTACGTCCGCCCGCTGCATATCGTTCCATACGAACAGTTAGGAATTATTCCTTTGATGTTTACTTTCTGCACATTATTTATCCCTCAACAGAGTTGCCCTCCGCCTTTCAGACTGTACCTCAATGTGAGCCGGCAGCTCACGCAGAGATCCGCCATTGTACAGCTTTTGTCCGTCAATATGATACCCAACGGTTCTGCGAACACACTTCGGTAGGCTCCACCGTTTTACCCTTCTTATCTTTACTCACCCTCTTACTCTCTCCCGTTAACGCTACTACTTTACATTAATTCTAGAATGCCTGATTTTAGGAAGACAGGGGAACTGTTCAGCCATACCAACCGAGTTAACAACACTGAACTCTGTAACCTCTCCTCTGCTCTGGGGGTACTTCACAGATAAAGGATACACACACTCATTCTCTTGTCTCTCTCTCCCGTAGAAGGTCAGTGGCAGTGTCCGGAAGTAACACAGCACTCAATACTTCAAGTTCTCGTCATCCCTCGTCTCAGCACAGGAACATCCATCTGAAGAGATCCCGAGAAATACATTCCATCAGGGTTTTTTTCCCCAGAGGGTTTCCCTGGGGGTTCAGTTTCTTCCGCTTTGTAATTCGGAGCGGGGGTAGGAGGAGGGGCAGGATCACCAGGGATTTCCTTCATCTACACAAGACGCTCTTCTGGTCCAGGTTAGTGATGAGTCTTTATTCCAAACTGTGAATCCTGATTTAAACACAAGTCTTGACAATCTGTTTCTCCAGTTGTGTAACTTTTTCATTGGTTTCTGGGTTGTAGGGAGGTCTCTGCTCATTCCTCTGCTGCTCCCTAAAAGGGTAACTGTCCCATCAAGCGAAGTAGCTCAGGTATTGGAAATTTCCACCATCATTTTCAGTCCTGGTTCTCCCTTCTCCTTGGTTCAGGGATCTATTGTCCTGGAACCGAGGAGAAGGAGGAGGATTGCTTTGAAAACTAGGATTTTTCAGTTACCTGTTGAAAGAATTCAGTTTTGGAGGTGGCGTGGTACTTCTCACCTGCGGGAAGTTTAGAGGGAAGTTTCCCAGGGAAGTACCTACCTGATTTGGCTTCCCCCTTTGCACCGGGAGAGTGTACACATACCCTACGATTGGCTTTGTAGCCTTGTATTGAGGACTTACTTAGGTGGCAGGGTGAAAGGAGTAATTGTTCTGATACCTTGATTGACTACTACTCATTGGGGTCTGGGCGGAGGGCCTCCTCTGCTTCTCCTTCTGCTTATCAGCTTGAGGAGTATTTTTAGTCCCCCTGTCTCCAGGTCTAAAGGAGGGGTAGTTTTCACTCTGCCACCTTCGCAGTGGCAGGAGTGGTAGTTGGCTCTGTGGTTTTAGGGTTGTTTTTATTGTCAGTGGGTTTCTGGGCCTCATGTATCCTGGTGGCTTGCTCTATCAACCAATCCAGTGTCCTGCGCTCATGGAAACATGAACTAATTGGGTAATTATATATTTGGGAAGAGCGTGGAAGTATGTGGTCACAAATTCTTTGCTTTTTGTATTCACCCGCATGGAAGTCTCCCATATGTACGTTTTCATTCTTGTGCATACTCCCTAGGTGCCTGATCTTTCCCACATTGTAAATTATATGCAGCCTTCTTGTGGGTTTCTGTGGGTTGTAACATGTTTCAAAATGGTCACTTTACAGGTGGACCATTTATAATGATCCTGGTCTTCCAGTCCTGCAAAGAAACTGGTGCACTCAGGGGAAAACATCAATTTCACAAACTGCATGCAATTGATATCATTTTTGATTTCAAATGATGACATAATTTGTTCATAAAGTTCCAAATGTTCCCACACTGAATACTTGGAGTTATTGTGGTATGGGGTCGGGAGCACTTTATGGCTTTAATTTGCCTGATTGGGTCTTTTAGAAAACCCTTTCTCTGTTTAATATTTCTTTTTTGCCTCTGAACCTGAGTCCATTCACGCTTTGACTCAATGCTGCTATTGGCACTCCAGTCCCTGTCTCTTACGCGCTCCCTATCGCTATGAGATTGGGAGCACCTTGCAGAATCATGGGACCTGTACTCCTCCTTTCGCCTATGCTGCTGTGAGCTCTCAGGGTCACTTTTCCTGTCGTCACCTTTTGGAGCATGATAGAACATAGTCTCTTCTTCAGACTCTTGCCAATAGGTACTATCCCTCCTTCTAGGTAGTCTGGCAAATCCACCCATTCACCTGCATGGGTGGAGGTTTTTAAAATGCCCTTCCTAGGCTGGATCTTTTGTCTTTCTCTTTCAGCTAGGCAGGATAGGTGGTCTCTTTGCAAGATCATTTTCTGCAAGTCCAATTCTCTGATCTTTTCATCATAAGAATGTTCAGGTTCAGAAGTACTCACTGGACTATCTTTGGTTTCCCACAACACACTTTTCTGACCATCTTCCCTTCTATTTGGTAGAGGTGAATATCCATTTATGTCAGATATGGACTGGCCTTCCTGATCAGATTAGCTAGGAATAGCCGAGCCCACCTGCCTAATGTTTCCCTGTTCTCTATAAGTGGTATCAATGAGATCAGCCGCAGTCGGTGCACAGGAGGTTGTAGATAATTGGCATGAGGTCCTCGCTGGGAGGGGCAACTCTCCTTGTTCATGGGATTGGAGGTTCCATCGATGGATTTTCCATTGAAGGAGAATTCATCGCATTTTGTTCGAGTTTTGCCACAAATGTATGTAATAAATAGGGAGAGGAGGCTGTGAGGGGTACTAGAGGGTCTCCCCGGCAATGGTCTATCCCACAAACATTTGCGGCACAATGTCCTAAAAGAAAATTAAATGTGATGAATTCTCCTGCGATTAAAAAAACCTCCATGGAATCAAATAGAACCTTGGTCATAGGGCCCTATCCCATACCCTAGCTGGTTAGAATGTCTCAATGCCTGTTTATATTTTCAGATTTCATTATTTAATTATTTAATTTACCACACTTGTTTCTTTCCACTAGGATTTCCTGTTTAAATTCAGAGAGTTGAGCTTTTAACTCTGACACAGACGTCTGAGTCACCACACAATCCCTTATTTTCTGTACTTCATCTTGAAGGATTTCATATCACCCCCAGAGAGTCTTCTGTTATGCGTGCCTGTTGATAGCGCTTTTCTTTTAATATGACAAGTTCTCTCTCCTGAACGTCTCTCCTATGAGCTGCCTCCATTAGTATGGGCATTCCTCACTAGGGACGGGTATGAAACCTTTTTTCACCAGAAATATCACACTTTCTCTTTAAATTTATACGCGCGCAGGGGCATGGCCCTGGGAACACGCGCTCCCTTAACCTGCCCACTGGCACCACACCTCAGACCCCTTTGATGTGTCGGCTGTATTTAAATGTTCATCCTTGCTGCTCTTATTTTAAGGGGAGGATGGTGGGACGTGTGGAGGAAAGGGGACTATGGACTAGGAGTACGTTAGTCACTCAGGTGAGCAACATTTAATTACTCCTACGTCCAATCCCCTTTCCTCCATCCTGTATGGGCGACTACAACTGATGAAAACGCCCTGGGAGGAGAGTTTGATACTCTATGCAAACAGATTGCGGAGGACAGCCTGGCCAAATGCTGCGTCAACCACGGCGCTGGTATCCAGACAGTAGTGCTTGCAGAAGGCCAATTGAGAGGCCCATGTTGCAGCTCTGCTAATTACTTGCCACAAAATTTGACATTGGAAGGCAACCACCACTGCTTGGCTCTTCTAGCGTGAGCATGCATGCCCCTTGGAGACTCCTTGCACTGAGCCTTGTTTGCTTCTTGGATAGCAGCCGTCATCCATCTGACTATTGATGCCTTGCTGGCCAGGCCTTGAGCCTCCAAATGTGACAAATAAGGCATCAGTCTTGCGAAAGACCTTGGCCCTGTCGAGATAGAATTTTAAAGCTCTTCTGATATCTCACAGTGTAGAGCCTTTTCGGTGTCTTCCTTGGGATTTGGAAAGAAAAGTGGGGAGCACAATCTCTTCGTTAATGTGGAAAGAGGAGACCACTTTTGGTAGGAACCTGGGGTGTGTGCAGAGTACGACCATGTCCCGATGAAACATAGTGTAGAGCTTGGAAGCCACCAGAGCCTGGATCTCGCTAACTCTGCGAGCTGAGGTAAGACCAACTAGTAGCGCTGTTTTGAGCATGAACAATTTGATGTCCACTGTGGCCATGGGCTCGAATGGTTTGTGCGCAAGGGCGCTAAGAACGATGTTAAAATGCCAGAATGGGTGCGCGCGTCTGACGGGCGAGTAAAGTCTGGTCACCCCTGCTAGGTGCCTCTTCACCACTGGATTAACCGAGGAGAAATTGAACCAGTCCAAGTTCCTGTATGCGTCAATGACCGCTAGGTATGTTCTGCAGGTGTCAACCTGGACCCCTGATCTGGCTAAGTATGCTGAGAAAGACAGCACGTGGTCCGGAGTGCAGGATAGCGGGTCCACTCCGTTTTCCTTGGACTAGAAGCAGAACCTGGTCCATTTGCTCTTGTACTGCTTTGCAGTAGCCTGGCACCTGGCTCCCTCAATGATTTCTAGGTTGTCCTGTGACAACTGGAGATGTTGCAGAGTTACCTGCTCAGGTACCAGGCTGCCAGGCCTAGCCTCTCCGGGCAAGGGTGAATCATCGCCACCCCCCTGCTGCACCAGGAGCTGGCCATTCCGAGTGGGAGAGGGACGTCCGGTTGGGCTGACAGTTGCCATAGGTCTGAGAACTGAGGCCTGGCCAGCTACTGCTGTGCTAATAGAATAAGACACATCCACCGGGTTGTCTGATCTTGAAAACAACCTTGTGGATAAGTGGGGTTGGATGAAAAGCATATGCCCACATCCCATACAAGGGGATCTGTTTCCCTCTCAGGAGGTGAATTGCTGACAAGTGCAGTTGCTCTCCGTCACAAACAGGTCTGTGATTGGGTGACCATAACTTCTGAAAATCTCTTGAAGGACTCTCGTCTTCAGGTGCCACTCGTAGTTGTTCGGAGCCCAACCGACTGAGTCTGTCTGCCTCGAGGTTTGATTCTCCCGGCAGATGAACTGCTGAGATCCAAATGTCTGCTCGATCGCGCACTCCCAGATGCTGAGGGCCCGCCTGCATAGGAGGGGGGATCTGGTGCTCCCTTGCCTGTTTATGTAATACATGCAGGTACAGTTGTCCGTCCGAATACACACCATAATGCTCCTTGTTAAAGGCAGGAATGTCTTGAGTGTGAGCCAAATGGCCATCATTTCCAGCCAATTGATGTGGTTCTGCTGTTCGGTCCTGGACCAGAGACCATGTACTGAATGAGTCCCCATGGCAGCACCACACCCCTGGAGTGAGGAGTCTGTAGTCATAGTATGATCTGTCGGAGGCTGTCTGAATGGTCTGCCCACCATGAGGTTCGCATCCTGCTCCCACCAACAGAGGTACTGCTGTATGAGCACAGGTATAGTGACTGGGGCTCCCTGATGACCCGACTCCTGGTCCCAGGATGCAGAAAAATAAAGCAGCAGCCTCCTCTTTTGCAGCCTGGTGTAAGGGATAGCCAGGATGCATGCCACCAGTATTTCGAGCAAGTGCTGGTACCACCAGGCCATAGTTAGTGTTCTGATGAAGAAGTGAGCAACGGAAGCTTTGATTGCTGCCACCTTCTCTCCCGTGAGGAACACCCTTTGCTTCCGAGTGACCCAAAGTAGCCCCAAAAACACCAGCATTTGTGAAGGGTGAGCTGAGACTTCTGGAAGTTGATTGAGAACCCCAGTTTGGATAGTGTAGTCATGAGTCTGGTTGTTGAGTACTTGACCTGCTACAGGGATAGCACTCTGACTAACGAGTGTTCGAGGTAAGGATACACATGGAGGCCTTTCCGACCTGAGCAAGGCCTCCACTGCGTTCATTAGTCTTGTGAATACCCTTGGCGGTGAGTTCAAGCCAAATGGCAGCACCTTGTATTGAAAGCACAACCCCATGACCCGGAACGTGAGGAAGGATCAATGGCGCTGCACTATGGGAACATGCAAATATGCGTCTTTCAGATCCAGGCAGTACATCCAGTCCCCCCGCAAAGCATGTATACTATAAGGGCTGGCATCACCGTTTTGAATGTCTGCAGAGGTAGGTATACATTGAGAAAGGAAAGATCTAGGACCACTCGCAAGCCCGCTTGGTTCTTCATTTGAATGTCAAAGATGCAGGAGTAAAAGCCCTGCCCCTGCTGAGGTAGAAGAACCTCCTCCACCGCCTCGCTCTCCACCAGGGAATGAATCTCTGCCAAGAGTGAAGGAGTCCTGACCTGTGGGGTGGTGGAGGGGACAGGTAGATGGGATGGCAGGGGAAGTCGGAAGCCCAAGGAGACCACTGAAATCACCCATGAGTCTGTGAACCGTGAGAACCAAGTTTGACTATGTAGGGCCAGCCTGGCCCCAACTGGGGTGCTGTGGACTGGAGAAGAGCAGTCATTGCTTTTTTGGGTCTGAGGTAGATGACTGAGAGGGGGACTGAAAGAAGCCCTTGTGTGAAGGCGTCTGGTGTTTTCACCTATGTTGGCTGGGTGGCCTGTCCGGTTGCCTGGACCGGCGGTCCTCGAAGCCCTGGAAACCGCCGAAGGATCGGTCTCTGTCTGACCAAAAGTGTCCCTGTGAGAATGTTTTGGCTGCTGGCTTGATGAGAATGGCCAGGGACTTGGCTGTCTGAGAGCTACTCTTCTTTTCATAGAGTTCCATGCCCGTGGAGGAGTGGAACAAGTAACCATCCTCGGGGGGGTAGGTCTAGGATCCCGTCCTGAACATCAGGATTGAATCTGGTTGCCTTGAGCCATGCTGTCCTTCTCCTGTCAGTTGCCACACAGATAGCCCTGCCAGCAGTATCTATGTGCCCCACCGTGGACTGCATGATGCCCTGTGCCATATTTTTTCTCTTCTGTGAGTCCTGCATTGAAAGAGGTCTGTTTGTCAGCCGGGATTTCAGGCAAAAAGTCTGCTATCTCTCTCCACAGCCATTGTTTAGCCACTGCCAGGATGGCGTAGGCATTGGCTTGTCTAAGGTGAAGTCCTGCGTTCGAGTAGACCTTCTTCCGGTAGGCCTCAAGCATTTTCTCTTCCTTGCCCAGCAAAGCTGAAAATGTGGTGCTCATGGTGGAGGTTTGGGGCTTGGCATTCATAGACGCTTGCTCAATGACTGACGACAGTGGCTGGGGGTGCACGGACAGGAGCAAAGTGTCTCCCTCCACCTGCCTTAACTTTGCATCCAGCCTTTTATTTGTTGGCTGAGTAGAGTGGGGCTTGAGCCATCCCTTCTTCGCAAGGACCTCCACATCCTACTGTAAAGCAATGCCAGCTCTGGATTCTGCCTTGATGGTGAGAACATCCGCCAGTAACCCTGACTCCGGCAGCTCCCTCTGTGGCTGAGTAATGCCCAGGTATCGGCTAACCCAGTAATCCTATAATGGAATACCCTCGCAGAGGAAGGCGTGTCCTGCTCCTCCTCATCAGTGTCTTGTTGGTCACCTGTGTTAGAAGGAAACGCTGGATCTGCAGGTGTTAGTTCTGCCGTAGAAGAAGGACCGGGTGCTGGGAATGTAGGCACTGCTACCGGAATTACAGAAGGCACAGGCAACACAGGTAGTGGAGGAAAGGCTGGGCAGCACTGGCTGGGGTGGCGGTGTGGGAGGCAGCATCTCCTGGATTATGACCTTGAGGGTCAAGAATTTGTCAAAAAATTATCCTCACAAGCGGGCTTGGTGCGATCCTGCACTGGTGTCGGCTGTGGTGGAGTAAATGCCTGCTCTTGGCTCCCTCCCTGCGAGTACATGCCCTCATGGTACCTTGGCTGACCCGAGAATGTTGAGTATTACATGGTCCACGTGATCGGAGTCATAGGACCCCAATCTACCCTGGGCACAGGTTTGCACCTTTGCAGTACACCCTGATGGCGGGCTTCTGTCCTGGGCACCATCTTGTTTGTGTGCCCTGCCATTTTGTCCGTGCCTTCCGCACGTGCAGCTGTGGACGATGTTGGTCTGGGCTGGGCCTGCATGCCTGGATGAATTTGCGTTGCCCCACCCTGCACCTCAATCATGGGCCTGATAGGCAATTGTCCCTCAGCCATGAGGCCAGTAGTTCTGTCTGCGCTGCATGTAGGGGCCCCCTCAAGCATGTGCCCAGTAGCAGAGCTAAGCCTCTCGGGATGTTTCCCGGTACCAGAGCCCGGATGCCCCTCAGCAGTGGAAATGGCAGGGCCTTTAGAACCCTCGGCCGTTTAGCCGGTAGCTACAAGAGCTTCTGTGTCCTTGCTGCTGGTGCAAGGGTCTGACTGACCCCTCCCATCAGTAGGCTTCCCAGGGAAGGAGTCGCCGCTGCGGGGTGCTTTTGAGAAGAGTATGCTTACCTTCTTGGTCTTCCTGCATACTTATTCCTTAATGCTCTCCTGTGGAGTCCTGAAGAACAACTCTCTCCACCGCGCAAGACTGTTTGAGGGATTGGGGTGTGAGGGTGTTGCACGCTGAGAAGCCTTCCCATCTGTGGTTTTCCTCGAGGCACCAGAGGCAAAGCGTGTGCGGATCCGATGTGGGGAAGGAACCGTTGCACGACGGGCACCCACTGAAGCCAGCCGCGGTCGACATGCGCCGGGGACGGGCCACAGCACCGGTGGATGGTGTTCCCAAAGACCTGAAAATTTGAAAACAAAAGATTAGGGAAAGCGCGTGGAATTATGAGTCTTGAGGTCTCACTCAGGAGCGCTGGTGAAAGTGGCTCGTTCCTGTGGACGCGGAAAAAAGGACTGAGTTGTGGCGCCGGTGGATGGGGTTAAGGCAGCACAGGCTCTCAAGGCCACGCCTCTGTGTGCACATATAAATTTAAAGGGAAAGTGTGATTTTTCTGGTGAAAAAAGCTTCCGTTCCCATCATAGCGAAGGACACACATACAGGATGGAGGAAAGGGGACGGGACGTGCAAGTAAGAATATATATTTATTAAGAAATAGGAAAATTAATATTTGCACAAAATCACACAACATGCCACCTTACTCTGTGGCACAAAACAAAGCTTTGATACAAATAAGGGAGTAGTTTTTTTACCAGTAACTCCATTTCTCCAGCATTGGGATCTTTTATAGATTCACATGCTGTGTATATTCCCCGTCGTCAGGCTGGGAATCCTCAGTTACCTATGGTATAATATATTTCCTAAAGGAAAAATTGGTCCCTACCCCCACACTAACAGCCTTGTAACAGAAAACATCTGCAACGCCAGCTCTAACAAATCACATCCTCCTTCGACACCTATCTCTAATATCCAACCAGACAACTTTACCACTGCCTCCAAACTTAAAGGTGCTCTCATCAACGCACAATCTGTCCCAGCACATGCACTTGACATAGCTGATCTCATTGTCACAGAAAACCTGGACTTGCTTGCAGTCACGGAAACTTGGCTGCACGCGGCCTCCGGTCCCTCCCTGACCCTGGCCATTCCAGACAACTATTCCATAATCAGGTGTGACAGGGATACCAACCAAACTAAGGGTGGCAGTTTAGCCGTCATTTTTAAGAGCTCGCTCAACATCAGAATTGCTAATAGCCTTCAGCTACACTCAGCAGAATCACTATCTCTCAAATTGCCTATTTCTCCCAATCATACAGCCACAGTCCACCTCATATATAGGCCTCCTGGCCCCACCTCTTCTTTTGTAGAAGACATCTCATCTATCCCAGCATCTAGCTCAAAGCCTAGCTCCAAAATTATTATCATGGGTGACATTAACTTGGGATACCTGGACAAGAATGATGCCAAAGCCACAGATTTAGCAAATGTCCTGACCGACTTCGGCCTCACACAACTTATCAAGGAGCCCACCCACATTAAGGGTCGTACTCTCGACTGGGTTGCCGACATGAATTGTGCTCTCAACGATATCTCTGTATCCCCTTGCGCCTGGTCTGACCACCATATAATGTCATTCTCTATTAACACCAGCCCTCCTGAGGACACACCTAACCTCGCCCCTCCCACGCACACACGGAACAAAAAGACATCACTGCTGAGAAACTTCTACCACTCATCCTCCCTTTACTGAACGCGGCTTCTGAGTCTTGCTCTTACCCCACAGCGTTAGTAGACACCTATAACCATGTTATGCTAAAAGCCCTCAATACTATCGCCCCTATCAAATTGCGTAAACAAAAACCGCGGACCACCCTGAATTCTTGGTTCACACCGCAACTACGCGACCTACGCAAAGAAAAAAGAAAAGCTGATGCTATCTGGAAAAGTGCGCCCTCCCTAGCCAACTAAAATAACCTTACGTCAGCCACCCTTGCCTACAAAGAAGCTATCCTCAATGCAAAAAAGGATGCATACAATAAAAGGATCACCCAAGCCCACTCCAACACCAAGGAATTATTTAAGATACTTAAGGAACTTGAGTCTCCAATTGCTCCTCTCGACACGTGTACCCCGGACACTGAATGGTGCACAAATATCCAAAAAGCTTTGCTTGACAAAATTGCCATGCTCCAAGCTAAAATCAATGCAAAAAAAAACTACCCTTTAGACTCAACCAGCGCCAACCTGAACTACAAAATCCAGGCGCCTAAACACGACCTTAAACCATTCAGCTTCTCAACCCTTTCTATCAAGGAAGTAGAAAACATCATAACTAAGCTCAAGCCCTCCAACTGCCAAGGTGATGCCTGCCCTGCCGCCATCATTAAGGAGGTTGCACCCGATCTCGCCCCATTTATTACCACTCTAATAAATGCATCCTTTGAATCAGGCACTGTGCCCGACAACCTCAAGGATGCGTGCGTCATACCTTTAATTAAAAAACCTAATCTGGACCCCAGCAATCCTTCCAATTATAGGCCCATCACCACCGTGCCTTATCTGCTCAAAATCCTCGATCGCGCAGCCTATCTCCAAATCCAGGAGTATCTCGAATGCAACAATCTACTAGGGCTTAGACAATCTGGTTTCCGTCCCAGGCATGGCACTGAGACAGCGTTATTAGACCTAAAAACCCAAATCGAGGACTTGAAAGACAAGGGCAAACTGGCGCTCCTGCTCCTCCTTGATCTTTCAGCAGCCTTTGATTTGGTCGACCACCAAATCCTCTGTCACCATCTCAGAATTGCCTCCCACTTCTCGGACGCAGCTACATCCTGGATCAGCTCATTCCTTGCTAACAGAACCATGAGGGTTTTCTCTCCACTAGCGGCAGCCGATCCATCCCACGTCCCGTGTGGAGTCCCTCAAGGATCCTGTGTATCTCCCACACTATATAACGTGTTTACTAAACCACTCTTTGATATCCTCGACTATCTGGGTGTCTCATACACTAATTATGCAGATGACACCCAGATACTCATCCCTATCACTGGTGATTACGTAACCGACTCAAAATCTCTTAATACAGTCTACACCGTCATCCAGGCCTGGATGGCTAATCATGGGCTCTGCCTTAACGACGAAAAAACGGAGTTAATCATCCTTGGCTCTCAAACTAAACTCACGAAACTCGACGCTTACTACAAGTCCTTCTCTATTGATGGGAATGATATCAAAGTTGCCAATGTCACCAAAACTCTAGGAATATACCTTGACTCCACCCTGTCCCTCACTCGATAAACTAATGCAGTTGTCTCTGGATCATCTTACACCTGCAAATTGATTACAGCCTGCAGGCCCCTTCTGACACCGGACAACTGCCTGATACTCGCTAGAACCCTCATCCTGTCTAAAATCGACTATTGTAACGCCCTTTACCTTGGGACCAGCCAAAGAAACCTGCACAAACTCCAGATCACGCAAAACAACGCCATAAGGGCAGCACTCAACATACCTCGACGGAATCACATCTCCAATACTAGACTAACATTCAGTGGTTACCTATCTCTCACCGCATATCACTCAAATCACTTGTGCTTACCCACAAGGCACTGAACAATGTAGCTCCTGCCTACCTAGCATCACGCTTCTCGCAACACACAGCCAGTAGACCACTGAGATCCGCCCAGGCTCACACACTGGACATCCCCAGCTTCAAGCTTTCGTTCTGCTGGAGGGTCGAGTTTCCCTGTCCTTGCCGCCAAGCTTTGGAACTCCCTTCCCAATGCCCTAAGGAACATTCTGCACTGCCTCGCCTTTAAAGCCAAAACTAAACTATGGTTACTGGAACAAGTTACCTCAGCTTCCACCCCTGCATCCATCAGCTGCTAGTGCTGTTTTTTGCACGGCTGACTGCACTTTCTGTGACGCCTGTACTTATATTTGCTTAATGTGTGTAGGTTCACTACCCTGTCGATCCTGCTGTAATATAAATTGACCTTGATGTAAATATATCTTGTAACTTGCAACTGCATACTGCTTGTACCCTCTCTTGTAACCGGTTACCTTTACTTTGATGTTACTATTACTGTTACTATTACCTGTAACTGTATACTGTTTGACCCCTTCTGTAACCTGTAACTTCCCCCAAACATGCGCCTGCAAGCCTCTGGGCAAGGCGCGCAATACAAATAAATAAAATACAAATACAATGGGACATCGAGTGTATAACTCCGCCCCAGCTGGTAGAAAAGAAACATGTACATCGATTATTTGCCTGGCGGAGGAAGGCTGGAGGGCACATGTCAATCTATACAAGATACAAACACTGGAGAAATTGAGTTATTGGTAAGAAACTACTCTCTTATACAGCATTGGAGCTTTCATAGATTCACATCCTATGAATAGATTGTATAGCAGTAAAACCTAACTGGAGGAGATAGTCACGCAAAAAACGGAATAACATTTTACGCTTATTTTATGTGCAGACACGCAATAGATGAGTCCTGAAGCTGCAGAGCTAACCCTATTGAAACAGCCGCTGCAGGACTGTTCTTCTCCTCTGTGCTTTTCCTGCATGATGCTTTTGTAGGCAGTAGTGCCTTGTAAAGGTGTGAGGCACCGCCCACGTAGCCACCTGGCAGATTTCCTTTATGGGAACGCGTGCCCATAGTGCTGCTGAAGCCACTGTGGCTCTTGTGGAGTGTAACCTGGGTATTATATGATATGATAGGTTATTTATAACGCGCTTAATACCCAGAGGTCTCTAAGCGTAGACCCGGGGATCGAACTTGTGTTGCTCCGCATCATCTTGCTTCCAAGGCGAGCACGTTGCCACTGAGCTATCCTCCCGAGACTTAGAGAATGCCTGGGTGATGCCGATAGCAGCTTGTTGGCTTTAGCATGGCAGAAAGATATGGTAGAGGAGATTCATCTTGCAATACCTTGCTTCGTGATTGCTTTGCCTTTATTTGAAAGCCCAAATGCAATGAAAAGTTGTCTTGTAGCCCTGAAGGCTTTCGTGCGGTCAAGGTAATACTTTAAGGCCCTTTTGACGTCTAAAGAATGTGATGCTGATTCTGCTGGAGTAGTAGCATTTTGGAAAAAAGGTGGGCAACGTGATCATTGCATTCTTGTGATACTCATTTGGTCCTTTAGGTATAAAGTGAGGATTGGTGGAGAGTATTACTCTGCCCCTGGCGAATTTTAGGTATGGTGGGTCTACCAGTAGCACCTGCAACTCTCAGACCCTTCTGGAGGAAGTTATTGACACTAGAAAGGCCAGCTTTCAAGATACACATTTTATGTGTGTTGTAGCCAGCGGATCGCAGGGTGGCTTCATAAATTCCGCGAGTACCAGGTTTAAACTCCACATCAGCGGTATTATTTGTCTCGGGGGAAATGAGCAGAACATCCCTTTTTATAAATCGCTGAACACTAGGCACAAAACCTTTTCCATTTTTGGCTGTATGACTTGTTTGTTGAAGGGGCTCTAGCTGCTCCAAGTACGCGCTGGCATTCCGGTGGGATGTTCAAGTGATCAAACTCGGTGAAATCAGGAGCCACACCGTTAGCTGGAGGGAGTGTGGATCGTGATTCAAGATTGCACCGCCGCTGTGCGACAGCAGGTCGGCCTGGGCTCCCAATGGGATCGGGTTGTCTGCCAACAGCTAAAGGAGGTCTGAGAGCCAGGTTTGTCTTGGACAGTTGGTGGCCACCAGAATAATTTTGCAGGGGTGTCTCCGGATCATTTGGACCTTTCTCCAGATCAGTGGTATGGGTGGGAATGTGTACGTAAGGACGTTGGTCCATGGGAAGGAGAACGCATCCCTTTGAGAGTCCTGATGTGGAAGCCTGCTCGCGAACTTCTGACATTTCTTGTTCTCCGTTGTGACGAAGGGGTCCAGTCACAGATGTCCCCATTTTGCGAATATCCTGCCGGTTTCTTACAGGGTGTGTGATCTGGTTACTCCTTGCTTGCAGAGATAATACATTGTTGTGGTGTTGTCGGTAAGAACCGACACCAACAAATTCCGAATTGATGGAGGAAGGACTTTTGGGCTCAACAGACCGCCCGTAGCTCTAGGATGTTGATGAGCGACGACAACTTGGCTGGCGTTAAAAGGCCTTTGATTTGATACCGCCACAGGTGAGCTCCCCTTCCCGCCAAGGAGGCACCTGTTACCAGAGTGTACTGATGAATTGGTTCAAGAAGTGGGGCCCCTGCTGTCTAGGGTCCACCACTGGAGCTCGCGTGAGAGTGCCAGAGTGATTGTGACCGTCTTCCCATGAGTTTGGGGTTTGTGACCACCTGGCTGCTAGTAACTGTTGTAACGGTCGCATGTGCAGCCGGCGGTGAAGGATTAGGGGGATACAGGAGGACCTGGTTCCCAGCAGTGCCATGTATTTCTGCACTGACAGCTGCTTTTTTGGGGTGAATAAGCAGGTCAGCCTCTTTAATGTACAGATCCTGTCAGCAGACAGGCCTACTAGGCTGTGCGCTGTAGAGAATTGTGCTCGTAGGAACACTAAGGCCTTTGATGGTGTGGTGCAGGACTTTTTGTAGTTTATCACGAATCCTAGCTGCTGGAGGAGTGTCTCTGTTTCCGCCAGTGAGTTTGCTGCCTCCCTGAATGTTGAGACCCTGACCAACCAATCGTCGAAAGAGGGGTAGACGTGGTGGCCTTGTCTTCGCAGGTGAGCCACTAGTGGAGCCAAGCATTTGGTGAAGGTCCGTGTGGTGGACTTCAGGTCGAAGAGCAGGACCCGGAATTGGTAGTGTACTTGCCGACTGTGAACCTGAGGTATTTTCTGTTTCTGGGGTTGATCGGGACGTGGAAGTAAGCGTCATTTAACTCTAAGGCTGCCAGGTATTCCTGCGGTTGCCCTGCCTTTATCCCGTCTTGTAGCGTGATCATTTTTAATTTGTGTTTCTTGATGTATTTGTTTAGCTTGCTTAAGTCCAGCATGGGGTGCCATTTGCTGTCTGGCTTCTTAAGTACAAAATACCTGGAGTACACCCCTTTTCCTTTTAGATCGGGTGGTAGTCTTTCAATAGATTTTTTGGTGAGCATTTGTCGTACTTCTTGTTGTAGGACCTGTAGGTGCAAGTGGGCCAGTGCTTAGGGGGGGCATGTTGTTTTGTGTACGCTTGAACTCAAACAGGTGGCCGTGCTGGGTGACATCTAGCACCCATCTGTCTCTTGAAGTTTCCAGCCACTTAAAGCTGTAAAGCGTAACATTTCCCCCCACTGGCACTCTGCTGGGGTTGTCATTGTTGGGATTTGTTTTGTTTACCTCTTTGAGAGGTGGTTGAGTCTCTTTTGCGCAGAGATTGGAGGTAATTCCTGGAGCTATGCAATGGCTGGTAGTTCCGCTTGTAGCCCAGGGTGTAGCTGTGGTTAGAGGCTTCCTTGCCTTCGCGCACCATCGTCATGGGCTCTTTTTTTTTTTAAACAATTTTATTCATTTTTGCCAGAAACAATCAACATTCAACAAAACAACAAACTTGCAGTACGTTATTAAATTTACCATCTTACACTTATCCTTCAGTTTCTACTGCATACCCTTTTCCCTCCCCCCATTCGACCCTACTCCACTTCGCGTTCTGCTTGTGTTTCTTCCTGGGAGGTTTCCTTTTCTGTGTCTTCAGCCAAGTCCTGATCGCTTGACCAGTCCTGGCTGGACCCATGCAGTGTGGCCACTAAGTGCTTCCAAGCCGTCAGGGTTCCTACTTCTTCCTCCCCCTCCCTACTGCTCGCTTCTTGCCACATTACCGATTCAGCTTCGATCCATTTCTGAAGGTCTCTCCACCAGACCTCGGTCTGCTGCATGCCTTGCATCCCATGGCGATTCTGCACTTGGCAAGCATATATGTCAAGTCCTTCAGCTTACTCACATGTTTCAATTGGCGCGGTCTCATGAACCCTCCCAACATGCATGCCCACACTGAGTCAACCTTTATCTGAATCCCTTTGTCGCTTAGCCAGTGGGCTACTTCTTCCCAGAACGTCTTAATTTCTGAACATGCCCAAAATATATGTGTCATCCCAGCATTTTCTACTCCGCATTTGGGGCATGTTTGTCTTCCAGCGTTCTTAAAGCTAGCTATCCTTTCCGAAGTCATTTATGCCCTGTGGGTTACATATAGCTGTATGTGCTGTAACCTCGCATTCCTAGACACTTTCTTATGGTACCCTTGGGCCCGCTCCCACAGCCCCTCACCCATGGGTTCCCCAACTTCTTCTTCCCAATCTTGTCTTAATTGGGCCACTTCCTTTGCCGGCGATATTATTTACAGCGACCATATATGTGGCGATATTAATACCTGGTACCCACTAGCGGCACTTGTGGAGAGCACGGGGTTGGGTTCTCCATAATCTGACAAGCTCTGTGCGATACCTTCCATCCCAGTATCAACATCCCTGCTCTTTCATTTCTGATTTGGGCAGCCATATCACGTCTTTCAGGAAAAACGGGGCACACTCTGATCTCAATAGTCTGGACTCTGTGGTCGAGTCTTCTGCTAACCATTTGGCCACATATTGCAATTGACTGGCAAAGTAATAGATCTCATAGTTAGGCAGTTTTATACCCCCCTTGTCATACGTGTTCTGCAGCTTCCAAAGGGCAATTCTGTCCCTAGATCCGTGCCATAGAAATCCCCTGCATATGCTCTGTAGTTTAACAAAAAATCGCTTTGGTATCATATATGGTATGTTCCCAAAGAAATGCAAGTAATCTGGGCAATACGACCATCTTTAGTAGTCCTCCTCTACCCATCATTGCTAGGGGGAGTTTGGACCAGAACCTCATGTTATTTTCAATGTTCCTTACTGCTTTCTCAGTGTTATGCTGGTGTTCTGCTTCTACCGTGTGATAGATATCTATCCCTAGGTATTTGAAGGTGTTGGTCTACCATGGTATTTATAAGACTGGCAGTTGCTCACGTGGGACCCCTACACACCTCCCACAGGGAAATATACACGATTTTTGGGGGTTCACTGTAATGCCAGATAGCATTGCAAATCGTTCCATTACCTACAGGATGTATTGGAGGTTTGCTTCGGGGTATTGTAAGTACAGCAGCATATCATCTGCATATAGCGATACTAGGTGCGGTTCCTCTTTTATATAGATCCCAACAACTTCATACTGCTGTCTCAGGTATATCGCCAGGGGCTACCATCCTAGGATATACAACATTGGAGACCACGGGCATCCTTGTCTGGTACCCCTACTAAGTTGCCATCTCTCAGAAATTATCGCTCCCGTCTTGACTTTTGCCAGTGGTGCACTATATAGTATTTTAACCCATCTAAGGTACCCAGGTCCTATCCCATAATTAGTCAGGGCTGCCATCAGCCAGGGCCATTTGACAGAGTCAAAGGCCTTGATTGCATCTAGTGATACTATTGCAAGCTTGCTCAGGTCTCCTTTAGTGTGCTCTATAACCCAGTGAAGGCGTCTAAGGTTGTCGGATAAGTTCCTGCGTGGGACATATTCAGTCTGATCAGGGTGTATTAGTTTGCTTATGACTCGCTTCATTCTGTTTGCCAACACCGCTGTGAGCATTTTGCTATCTTGGTTTAGCATTGACAGCGGTCTATACGATCTGCAATCCTTGCCCGGCTTATTGCGTTTGGGGAGTGGGATAATAATCGCTTCTCTCAGGGA
The DNA here is from genome assembly GCF_040938575.1 of Ambystoma mexicanum. NCBI lineage: Eukaryota > Metazoa > Chordata > Amphibia > Caudata > Ambystomatidae > Ambystoma > Ambystoma mexicanum. The sequence continues at coordinate 522,979,093 of NC_090940.1, forward strand.
TTCTGGTAGCCATCCTGTGTCAAATGCCTCATTTAACATTGCAAGCAGTGGGGGAAGCAACTCATTCCTATACATTTTGTAAAACTCACTGGGGAGTGCATCCAACCCCGGGCCTTGCAGGTGGGAAGTTGCACTACCACCGCTTCTAGTTCTCCTAGCGTGATTGGGGCATCTAGGTCCTCCCGCTCTTCAATGCTTATTTTTGGCATGCCTATGTCCTCCAGTGTGTCCATTATCTCCCTGTTGACTCCTTCATCCCGGTACAATCGTTTATAATATTCTAGGAATTCCCCGTTTACACCCTCTTGGGTATCCACTGTTTGTCCATTCTCCCCTATTACCGCTCTGGTCGTTGGTCTGGGGGTCTCACTTTTATACAACCACGCCAGCATCCTCCCTGGTTTGTCTCCACCCGCATGCTGCCTCTCTATGTATTTCTTATAGTTTAGGTTACATAATCTTTCCCAATATCCTGTACATTCCTGCTGTAGTTGGCTTATGGTTTCAGCGTCCTCCCTGGTAGTGCCTCCCCTGCTCAACACCGTCTCTAGTTTGGTTTCTGCCTTCCGCAGTTCCCTTAATATACCTCCCTGCAGTCCTTTAGACTTGGCAATAGCTACCCCTCTCATCATCACCTTGAATGCTTCCCATAGCGTGCCAGCCGACTCAACGCTCTGAGTGTTGTTTTCAAAGTAGTTTATAATTTCATCTCTCAGGTCCTCTCTAAACACTGTGGCCCTCATTACGACCCTGGCGGAAAGTGACTGACCGGACCGCCACAGCGTAAATAGCGTTTCCGCCATTGCACGATGGAGCAAAGTGCGGCCCATTCCGACCCATCGGGCACGAGCACCACGGCATGGCGGAAGTGCAAAGTCCGCGATGGCGGAAATGACCCCAAAACGGCCCACACCGCCGCCGTACGGCGCCCTAGGTGCAATACCGCCACCCATCACAGCGGACACCGCAGTGAGCGCCAACCGGAAAGTACGGTGACCGTAAATATACGGAAACGGAAGTAAAAACATGGGCCCGGAACGGGAAACATCCCGCCGTACACCTATAAAACCACAAAATCCACACAACCACTAAAAACACTACCCTGAGACACACCCCAACCCGTCATCCACCCTAGCGAAACCAAGAAAAATGGGAAAAGCAGCGAAGAAAGCGTGCGACCGCAAGCGGCAGGTCCACTTCTCCCGTGAGGAACTCACCGTGCTAACAGAGACCCTCCAGGAGAATGCCGCCACCGTCTTCTCCACGCAAATGACCAGGACGGCACTTGCGAACAAGAAGGCCATATGGGCTCTGGTGGCACAGCGTGTAAGTGCGGTGGGGACCGCACCCCGCAACCCACAGCAATGCAGAAAGCGATGGGACGAACTGCGGATACGCGTCCGCAGCATACTTTCTGCCAACCGCAACATTGCCACAGCCACCGGGGGAGGTCCTGAATCACCCATCAAGTTGACCCCCTGGGAAGAAATCTGTGCCTCCACCATCGGAATGGAGAGCATAGAGGGAGTCGGAGGGATGGAGAAAGGAGTGCAGACATCCGAAGATTCAGGTAGGTGGGCCAAATAAAACAATGCTAAATCCACAATGTCCAATCATGTGAAGTACCATGTGTCCACATAGTGCAACAGAAACACATGTCCAGGAGAACGTCCACACACATCGGCATGATAGCGCACTTAAAAACTCACAATAAATACATAAATAATTAAAAACCCCTAAAACACCCACTACACGTGCAGCAGGCACACCCTAACTGCAGGCTGCCAAACAACTGCACCCTCACTCCACACACAAATGAAAGCACCTCCAAGGCCCCGACCCAAATCACCCTCAGGTACCACCCCAATGCATGTGATACAATGCCATTCCAATACCCACAGACCCATTAATAACCCTCGCCCTCCTTTACTCCACCACAGGGTCCGATCCAAACGACGAGCATCAGGACACCCCTACCAGCACACCTGCAAAGAGGGCCAAGACCAACGGCCAAAGACCCTCCACCTCAGCTGCACGCATCAAGACACGGCAGCAGCACAAATCAGGTGGCAGCACAGATTGTCTGTCCCATCCCGTACAACATGAGGATACCACGCAGGGGCACCCACAAGACGACGACTGGCCATCCCCCACAAGCCCTGTGGCAAGGCAACATGAGGTCAACAGCCCCTCTGTGACACCCCCGCAAATGGCCATGGCCCAGCAGAGGCAACAGTCCCTCGACCAGTTAATCATGCAACAGCAGCAACTGGCCACGCTCCTCAAGGACCATGCCGATGAATGTGGGGGCACTAAGGCAGACATAGAAACATCAACTGAGACACTTAGGGCAGAAATGGAGAGAAGTACAGAGACACTAAGGGCACAAATGGAGAGTAGCACCGAGAGCCTGAGAGTCCAAATGGAGACTAGCACCGAGAGCCTGAGAGTCCAAATGGAGACTAGCACCGAGAGCCTGAGAGTCCAAATGGAGAGAAGCACCGAGAGCCTGAGGGGGGAACTGCATGCGACGTCCAAAGACGTATGTGCCGAACTTGCCGCAGTGCGCCGTGTGCTCACTGAGCTCTCACAAACACTTAGGGACATGCATGGACGTGAGCAGGCAGAGACATCATCCGTTGCAAGTTCCGTCCAGGGCAGCCCCCAACGTAGATCTGGGAGGAACCTGCGCTCCACAGGCAGGGGTGCCCCTGATACCCGCAGAGGGGGCTTGCAATAGCGACAGCCCACTGACAATGAGCATCTTTGGACACTGGTGTTCGGGGGGGAGGTAGGAGGGTGGAGGGGGTGTGTTGGGCTCACTTGGGTGGCGGGTCGATAGGGTGTTAAACATGATATCACATATGCCATAAACAGTGCACGATCAACCAATGAGATGTGTGGACAATGATCATTGTGTACTAGGCCATCATAGGCGTACAGTCCATATTGTGCATGTACCAGACACACACAGTGCCACGAGTACCGTGTCCATGTATCAGCCACCAGGCGTGAGTGCTAGAAGCATGCATCAATGAGATGCTGACGAATGTCACGGCCCTCCGGTGCCTCGCAGACTCCTTGAGGTGCTGCCACATCCCCACCCTCATCATGAACATCATCAGGTGCTTGCAGTTCTGCGTCAGGGGGCATGGGCACATTTCTACGTACGCACATGTTGTGGAGCATGACACATGCCATCACCATCTTTGCAACCTTCTCATGGCGGTACAGGAGTGCCCCGCCAGACCTGCTGAGGCAGCGGAAACGAGTCTTCAGTAGGCCGAATGCCTGTTCAATGACTACACGGGTACGTGAGTGGGCATGGTTGTAGTCCTCCTCATGCTGGTCCCGTGGGTTCCGGACTGGTGTGAGGAGCCATCTCTTCAGTGGATATCCAGCATCACCTGTATGTGGACGATAAACGGATTATGTGGAATGCCATTGCTACGTACGCACCCCCCCCCCCTTCCTGCCAGGTCATTGCCGAATCACATACCCCACATTATCATGCATGTAATGAGACTCACCGAGTAGCCAGGATCTGTTCCCTGCGTGTCGCTCCATGTAGCGTGGTATTGTAGAGTTCCTCAAGACCATAGAATCATGGGTTGATCCAGGGAATCGGGCACAACAATGTGTAATGATCCTGTTGGAGTCACACACCATTTGTACATTCAGGGAATGAAATTGTTTTCGGTTGCGGTACTGGGCCTCCATGGCATGTGGGACGACCAATTCAACATGGGTGCAGTCGATGGCACCAATGCAACCCGGTATGCCGGCAAGTGCATGGAATCCCACTTTCGTGTTTGTAATTTCCTGCTCCGAGCGTGGTAGGGAGATGTAGTCGTCTGCGTGCTGCAGGAGGGCATCGAGCACTTGCAATAGTGTCCGTGAGAACAGTGGCTGAGAAATGCCATGCAACTGTCCGACTGTGTGCTGGTAGGTGCCTGTGGCCAGGAAGTGGAGTACAGACACCACCTTCAGTAGGGGTGGGATGGCGGTTGGGCTATCTATCATGCTGACATGGTCAGCCTGTGTCATGTCCACAATGGCGGCTATGGTGTCCTGGTCCAAACGGTAGAGGGTGTGGATCTGCTCATCAGTGAGGTTGAACGGATGTGCTCGGAGGCGTGGGATTGCGGGCTGCCTGCGTGGTGGTAGTGGCTGTGCTGGCGGCCCTTGCTGGCCCTGCCTTGCCCTCCTCCTCCTCCTCCTCCTCCGTCTCCTCCGTGCGGCCGGTTGTAGTTGGTGTTCGTCTTCTTCTTGGAGTTGGAGTACTTGCAGTGCTATCAGGTCCCCCAGGGCCAACATCGCGAGTCCTGCCGGTAGCATTTCGGAGTGGGTGTGGTTGTGGGAGGAGACTGGGTGTGCAATTTATGTGTTTTCAGGCTGTATGGCCTCCACCTGTGGTGATTCATTCCACCTGTGCAAGCTGCTCTCCCCTTTGGCCGAGCACGTCCCGCACACAACGCTGCAATTCGAGGAATGGCATCTTGCTATTGCAATCATGTATTTGTACCCGATGGCCGTGTAACATTTGTTGATATGTACATTCGGCTATGGTCCCATTGTTTCACATGCAATCTTTGCAGTCGCGAACAGACTTGTGAAGGGTCAGTGGAACGTAGTACTCGAGTAACGGTGGGCCCTCATGCATCACTGTACCGAGTTGCACCGACGGGCGGGGCGTCCCATTTGTGGGTGAAGGCAGTTGCCATTTTCACACACAGCCGCACTAGATGGATTAATTTGTGATTTCAAACGGCCACAGATGCCTTTTCGGCGTGATGTTGCAAATGAGGAATTCGAAGGGCGGCGCTTTCGGTTTTCAGCTAGCGGCGAGGAGATGCCCACAGGTCTGACTGCAAATATAACGTTCTATTGTTCAATGTCCTTGAGACAGGGGCCATGGCGAGGAAGCAATGATTGATATGAATAGTTTGGGATGCGCAATAGCGACGTGGGCGATGAGGCCGGACGTTCCCAAATACATGTTACTTCACAACACTGGAATTACGGGCTGGGGCACTGTGGATTTTGCAGGCTGCATAACGCACAGACTCAATGGATATTTCTAATGTTATGTGAGTAAATGTTCAGGCGTTTTTATACCGGGATGAGGGAATGATGAATGGATGCATGGGCAGATGATTTGATACAGAGTTTGCCATGTACAGGGCTTCTTGGAATCTGTCCGCCTCCCCTGCGCTATGTGATGCAGGGCTGCCATAGTGGGACCATCGTCTATCTGGCCTTGTTGAGCCCTCCCTTTCTCGACGCGCCTTCAGACACTTGTGTCCATGCACGTTAACAATCCCATCAGATGGATTCTGTTTTCACAGACGCATGCACAGGTACACTCGTTTGTGATGGTGTTTACACCTCGATATAGATGGTTATGAGTCGCAAGTGGTTTTGGGGTGGTGATGATCCTTTGGAGTGGGCTAGCATGCATATGGCTGTGGATTCAGTGTGATCATTGAAGTGAGTTGTTCGGATGTTGTTCTGATGGCCATTCTGTTCTTTTTCTTTTCTTTTGGTTGACAGGTATCTCCTCCCCTTTTGCCACTGCCATCTGTATGCCACTCCTGCAGATGGCTTTTACTCCCGACACCTGCTGCTTCGTGTTAATCAGTGGAGCAGCATTACGATCTTATGGGACGATCGCCAATGGGCCACATGCCCTTACGCAGTACTGGTGGCTCGGAGCAACATTTCGGCCTTTCAGCTGGACTAGTACCTCCCCATTGGGACGGCCCTGCGGTTCTGTGCGCTTCCATGTTGCCTTTTCGTACGTGATTGTGGCTCTGTGTACCATGATGGAACAGGGCGTCACACAAGTAGTAGCTGGTCATTTCTTGCGGATGCAGCCCACAATGGTGAAATGTGTTTTGCAGTTCATGGCCTAATGGCTGTACGGGCTTGGTGATTTTGTTGTGCATTAAATTCCTATTCTGATATGGGCCGTGTAGCGTTCTTCTTTGCGAGTGATGTGGCATATTCCTATTTGGGGAGCGATGTATTGTGAGGAGATCTGCATTGGGTTCCAGCTTCGGAGTTTAGTTGCGTGGTACTGTGCTGGGCGCGTTTGTCTACGAAGCCCAGTGAGGTCAGGGATGGGGGCTGCCAATATGACAGTTTGAATGTTGTCATGCTCAGGGGCGGGGGATTGGGTTTTGTGTAACAGATGCCGGTCAGCCATGTGGACTGGTGGAATGATGTGATTTTCGGAATATTGCTGGTCACAGGTGCCTGTGTTTGCGTGCGTTTCGGGGGGGGGGGGCTGTGGTCATGTCCATTGGAATGGCTTCTGTATTCCTGCCATCTGTGCCCTGCAGCTCCCATTGGCCCCTCTTGTGGATCTTTTGTTCGTTGGCATGCATGGGTGACTTGTACATTTCACTGGTTGCATTGTGACTTCATTGCACCTACGGGGAGTTGTACTTTGTGGGCAGGGAGCGGTGTACAGGCACTCAGTGGGGCCGTTTACGGTTGATTCGCGATGCCGTACTTCTCACCATGGCGGAATGGTACTTTCCGCCATGCTTGATGGCGTTAGGTACATGTCCGCTAGGGTCGGAATTCGCGTACCCTTGCGCCATGGTGGTATTTACGGTTTGGCATGGCGCGCGCGCGCGTACTTGGTGCAGTTAGCGTTGGCGTTCACTACGGTGTCGCTAATGGCATCGTACTTTGCGATGACGGGTCATAGTCGCACCGAGCGCTATTCGATGGCGGTATTGCATTTCCGCCATCGTTTTTCGAGTTCCGCAAGGGTCGTAATGAGGCCCTGTATCTTTTAATGCTTCAGCTCTGAGTCGCCATGTGGGGATCCCAGCTCTGGGAGGTAGGTAGTGCCATGTTAAATCCAGTGGCCCGATAGGACCCTCGCCTTGTACTCTGTCTGCGCTATATCCGGCATCATCTCTTTTGTGGTGAACATGTAGTCTAATCTTGTGTACAAATTCTGTGGGGCAGAGTAGTGCAAATACTGTCTGTCATTGGGTGTTGTACCCTCCACATGTCTTCTAGCCGGAGGTCTGTCAACAGGGTCTGCAGGACTTTGGCAGCATAGGCGGGTTTGTCTATTTTCTTATCTGACCTATCTACCCTTGGATCTAATGTACAGTTGAAGTCCCCACCCCAGATCATCGCCCCCCCTAGATACAGACTCATTTTGCTGTATAGGGTCTTGAAATATGCCACTGTATCCTGATTCAGGGCATATGTATTTACAATGCATATTTCTTTATTTTCCCCCGTATTGCCACCATCCTCCCATCCACCTCAACTGTGGTCTGTAGCAATTGAAATGGGACATGTGGGTGCTACCCAAGTGATCACCCCTCTGGCATAAGCCGAATATGTTGCACCGATAACGACCCCTTCCATTTCTTCTGGATCACCTCTTGCTTTTCTTTCATGCGGTGAGTTTCTTGTATTAGAGCAATATCTATGTTCTGCCTTCTCAGGTACATCATGACCTTGTTTCTCTTTAGGTAACTGTTGAGCCCCCTGACATTCCAGGTAATTATCTTAAGGTCCCCCATCATCTGCCTAGTGCCCCGACGCGCGTGTGTGTAAGCTCGTTCCCTCCCATATGAACTAACCCTACCAAACAACACCACAACTCCCTTTACTCCTCTCCCACCCCTCACCCTTTCCCTCCCCAACTTTTGCCCAGATCCATCCCTGGATCTCAGGCGATCCCGCATTTAGACCTGACCCGAGTTACCGGCCTCAGGAACTCAGCAGGAGGTTACCACACTATCGGTAGCCTATCTAATCTAACTTCTGGGGTGCAAGGGTGAAATCTCTGCGGCTCCTGCAAATTAGCCTCAGCTTTTTACATGTGCTCAACTTCTTCTGTTCAAAACTTGGCTATTTCCCAGTTTGTGCGCATTATACTATATTCTAGTCCCACTGTCTTAGTCATACAGCACCTCAGCCTGTAGAGCTTCGATATCACTTCTCCGTGCAGTCCTCCTTCTGTGTGTTTGTCCCGGTGGGGCAGATCTGTACATCCAGCCACTCCGTCGCATCCTCCGGGGTGTCAAAAAACAAAGCCCTATTTCTGTGGTACACTTTTAGCTTTGCTGGGTACATTAGCCTGTACTTGAAGCCCACCGCACACAACCTCTTCTTCACTGTTCCGTAGTTCAGCCTCTTCCTCTGCACCAGTAGAGTATAGTCTGGGTATGCTGTTATACGGACGGACGCCATCAGTATCGTGCCTCCTTTTCAGAAGAACTCCAGAATCTTCTCCCTGTCTCGATAATTCAGTATTTTGGCTATTATTGGCCTCGGAGGAGCTCAAGGTGGTGGTTTCCTCATCAAGTGGTGCTCTCTCCACCGCAAATCCCTGGGTCAGTGCCCCTCTTCTAGTTCTTGCAGTAGCATGGACTCAATATAGTCTGTGGGGTTAGATCCTTCTTCTCCTTCGGGAAGCCCTACAAGGCGTATGTTATTTCTTTGGGCCCGCCCTTCTGCCTCCTCTGCTCTGATTTCCAAGTTGTTCACTTGTTGCCGCAGTATGTGGATCACCGACGTGTGTGCTGCGCAGGTAGCTGTATTTGCATGTGCTTCCTTCTCCAGTTCTCCTGTGCGTTCCGCTATTTTCTTTACATCTTGTCTTAATAGATTGACATCCTCCCGTACTGCCCCTATTTTGTGATCCAATGTTGTTCTTATTTCGCTCAGAGCTGCCTCCAATTTGGTTTCCCATGCAATTTTCAGGTCCGCAATTGCGTCAAAGATTTGTTGGTCGCTCCGCCCTGTTGCAGTGTCTGCTTGTGGGTTCTTGTCTTTACTTCTAGCTCCTTCGGATGATAGGGGTGTTTTGGTAAATTCGTCCATGGTCGGTTGTTTCCCTTTTGTTTTGGGTGCCTTGGCCACCATCTTGCCTCCTCCCCGTGTCTGCTCACCGTTGCTGGGGCTTTTTTCTCAGGCCCTCTGTCCACTCCCAGCCTGCGTAGTGTTCGATTTGGTTGGTGGCTTCTGCTAAGGTCTTGACTCCTCGACCTCTCCGTCTACCTCGGCCCCTGTGGTGTTCAAGTTTTGTTGGAGGCCGTTCTCATGGTCTAGCATCTGCAGGCTGTGTACTCAAGTGACATCCTCCCCTGGATACACCCCTTTGGGCCGGGGTAATTTGGCTCTGTTGGGTGGCTTATTTGCTTGCCTCTCAGTGTTTCCCAACCTTCTTCTGGTTATTTGGCCTTAGGCCGTATTCACTGCGTTAGTCCCTCGCACTCCGTTGTAGGCTTGGCATACACATCAGTGGCACCTTGGGCCTCGTAACTAGTGCATGGGTGGGTGTTGCACTGCGTGCATAAGCCTTGGGATACTTCTGTATGTATGAGGCCAGTCCGCGCTTTCGAGTGCCTTATTATGTTTCTTTCCTGGAGTGCTTGTTCTGGCGTTTCTCTGCGTTCCGGCACCCCACTGCTAAAAATGCGCGCACAGGTGCTCCGGCCTCAGCCTGTGTCAGTGCGCAGCCACTATTCCTCGCCTTTTCATTACCACTGACGGCCACTCCTCTACGTTCCTCTCAGCCACTTTCAGTGTTTTGGTGCCTGCGCCAGTCCACACATGGACCGACCCTTTGTTGTGCATACCACTGCACCCTTCTCTTTTAGTGCTCCCTGCAGCTTCCCCTTCTGCACAGCAAATTTGCCTGTGTTGTGCTGTATTTCGATTTCCTTGCCTGCAGAGCTTCGATCCACTCCGGCCTTCTCGTCAGTTTCGTTATTGTTTGAAGCCTTGGCTGAGTAACTGTACCTTCGCAACTGCTGCCCCTCAGATTGCAAGTTGTGTAATGCAGATTACTACTGCTTGGCTGTATGTTATTACGTCTTTGCCTTCTGAACACTCGGATATTTATACGTTCCGGGGTTGCTATATCTTCTTTGCAGCCGGGAGCGCACCAGCATTACTGTCCATCTGCAGCGTTTATCTGCTGCCTTCTATCCTGGTGCCCGACTTTCATTCTCCGCTTCTGGGTGAATCTCATCACGGCAAACATTCGATCCGCCCCTCGCATAATGTTTCGTTTCACTCCATTTCTACCCGCGTCTGTTTATTAGTGATCAGCGCTGTGGGGTTTATCTCCCAGCTGCCGTGTGTCCGCTTTGCCGTGCCCCCGTTCTCCGAAGTGTGCAGCCACTATGTATCTCGCATTACGCTTACGCTCTATGAAGAGATCCTTTGTTTCGGAGCCCAGCGCCATTTTGTTGCAGTTCTGTCGGAACGCTTCTAACCTTGTTCTGCTTCTAAGTCACAGACAGTAGCTCAGTTTCTTTTCTAAGGCAGGGCATTCAGTGCCTGGGATGTTCACACAGCAGCAGCTCTGGCTGCAAGCAGAATCTTGTATCTCAAGCGCATCTTCGGGCCAGGATCATTCCGGATCAGCAGGAGCAACAGGAAAGCACTCCCTATCGCATGGCTCCTTAGCCATGCCCCCTCATGGCCTCTTTCTGTTGATCCTCGGGCAGGTGTTCCAGGATGAGAGCCAACCCGTGTCACATCTTGCGATCATAGCAGGCTACAATGGCCAGGGAGTTCGCCCTTTGACTTTTGTTGCTCCGAAGGTAAGCACCTTCTTTCCAAAGGCATCCAGTTTCCTCCCTTTGCTTTCTGGAGGGGTGGCACAATTTTGGTGTGAATCTACTTTCTGGCTTGCTACTGCTGAAACTACTGATTCGGGTGAGGGCTGAGATATGAGGCATTTTGGCATAGTGCCCTGTGCCTTGAATTTCTTGTCCAATCTACCCTTGATTGCAGGTTCAGTGAGAGGGTGCTTCAGGGTTTGTCGCCCCTCTTGCCAAACATGGTCCAGAATTTGTATGGCGAACATGGCTTTACAACGCTTTCACATGTGGTTGAACAAAAAACAGTCTTTCTTCTCTTTTGCTGGTGTCAGCCCAAATACTTGACACGCCTTGGATAGCATGGAGTGAAAAGTCCCTATGTCATCTGGCCGTGAAGGCTAGGCTACCTTGTGGCTCTGGGTGGTCAGTGTTGTCCATGTCTCAGGTATAGTCCCTGTGTGCCGATTGTGTGGTGGTTGAGTCAGTATCTTTAGGGTCATTGTCTGGATCTGTATCCATCAACTCCTTTTCTTCTGGGTCACCCCATAGTGGACTTACTGTATATGGAGGTGGTGGCCTGGGCAGAGATGGCGACCTATGAGTTGTGTGAGGTAGCTTTGTTTGCTCTTGGGGACGGGATGTTCAACCTTTATCTGCCTGTGGAAGAGGTGGTTTCTGTCCTCCTCCTGCCGTTTGCTGGAGACCCTGTAAGGGGCCTGAATGCAGCAAGGGCGGCCTGGAGTTAAATTGTCACAAAAGGTTCTGCAATGTTGACAACACTTGTAGAGACAGTAAAGATTGTGGGTTTATTAAGGAGTATGTGGGGGGGGGTCCCACTGACTGCCGCAACAAAGCTGTTGAAGGACCAGCCTGAGTGTGAGAGGCTTGTAGTAGTACTGGTTCCCTCTGTTCTCCTGTGCATGGTAGACTCAGGCCCCTGTCTTGGGTATGCGGTCTGTGAACCACGATAAAGTTTTGTGAGTCAGAATCTGTGTCTACTGGGGAGTCCATTGGTGCCTCAAAATCGGGCGTGATTTCATGCTGGAGGATCTCCTCTGGCATGACTTACGGATACGTGATGAGAGATACCCCTATGGGTGCGCCTTAGGACCTGTGAGGTTATCCCTTGAGGATCTATGGCTTCCTCTTGAAGTGAGACTGGTGTATGGCCCCCTGCACGTAGAGCCTGTTGTGTGATAAGAAGGTCCTCCGTTGCCAGTGTAGTGGATTGCGCTGTGGATAGGATGGAATCTATAGTTTTGGGATGTTCTGAGCACGCAGTGGTCACTTTTTTGATGACAACGCTTTTTTGTTGTCGACGATTGTGTCGCCAATGATTTGTGTCCTGATGACGATCTGTGCCGTTCTTTAGACGTTGACGAGAGCAGTGTTTGTGTTTCGTCGACAATGTCCCAGTAGTCGATAACTTTTGCTTATGTTCCCCCCACCTTGCCAGGTCTGATTTCGACGCTGACGATGACCATGTTGCCGGCGATCCCGTTGGTTGATGGGAGCCTTTTGGTGGTGGCGATCTGATGACAAACAGGCCTTAGATGTGCTTTTATTCACTGCCGACTGGGCCGTGGACGGGCCCAATCGTATTTCCTTTGTCGTTCGTCTTTTTCCCTGCCGACGATGCTGACTTTTTGGTCATGGCCAGTGAGCCGTCCGGACCTGCAGGTCCCCGCTGTGAAGGAGACAAAGACTCCTGCTGCCTGGGCTTGTGCCGTTGATAACTCTGGCCCCTTTTCGTTTTACCATCTTTAGATGGTGTGTCCTCTGTCTTGTGCCTTTTGACAGGTATTTCCTCTGACCTGGATCTGTTGCCGGATGTAGGCCGCTTCTCAGTGGGAGCTGTAGTTCTGACACAATCTGGAAAAATGAATACCCTAATTTGAATGATAGATGTAACTTGATGGCCGTGGGCCAACCGTCGTATGCACCGAATTATAGAAATATAAACTGCTATGCTTGACCAACGAGCGGCCATTTTAAATGTAGCAAGAATCGCCATTTTGCTTGTTAACCATTGCTCATTGCTTTCTGTCTAAAAACTGCTTTGCAGCTTGCAATTCTTGCGGATTCTGCTTACTCTGCTCAACTGTTAACATTGTTGTCTGAATATGAAAGGACAAGGTCGCGGGACTGAAGAGTTTGTTGAAACTCCTCATGAGTAGCCCAGAGAGGAATGCCCACGCTCCCTCTCTGTAGCCTTGGGAGAGAGCTGCAGGGCATTTAGTCACTTCACAGCTGCCAGCCAGTCTCCTACGATGGTAGAATATGTTAGAATAATACAGCTAAAGGCTTGAATTATGCTTTTCTTACGGCCCCCACTTCGCAAAACCCTTTAGAACGTGTCGGCTCCCAGGACACGAATAGTACCTCATAGATAGCAAAGCTTGGAATGTGGCTCTTCCCCCTTGTGCAGCTTGCTTCCAAGAACAGAACCACCGTGTTCTGTTCAACAACTAAAAGATGCCTCCGCACTTTCTAATTGCACATTGTTACTAGAATAGACATCGAAAATGTCATAATCGTCATACTCGTCGGATATGTCCATCGTCATCTCGAATTCAAAGGAACTTAATAAAGAGGGGTGTTGAACATGACTTTGTTGATTGTATGATATGCATTTTGTATATATGTAACTGATGTACGTAATTCGCTCTCTTGCGTCTCTCGAGGTCTAGGAAACTCACGTTGCGGGGCGTGAGATCAGAATTGGCCAATTGATACTATCTTTTGCTTGCAATAAACCCTAGCATTGGGAATTTGAACCTCGTGTCTGGCGCATCTTTTCGTGTATGGTTATTGCTTTGTTTCCATAGCACGAGGGACCCCTAGGGGCCCCTTTCAACAAGAGCCCGCTTTTGAGACAGGATAGGTACCTTCTTTCAGCCAGCAGATTAGGCAACTCTTCCTGTCCTTGAGGGTTTTCTGTGAGAACCGCTGGCAAATTTCGCAGTCCTCTGACGAATGGTTGGGGTATAGGCAATATATGCAGTCTCGGTGCCTGTCCCCTCCGTAGACAATTTTTAGGCCGCATGTTCCACAGGACCGAAACAATCATTTTTTGGATGTTTCCATCGTTGTCGCCAATGCGCTATGAAGGAATGTAGATTTATATAGAAAACTGTGATTTTTTAAGAGAACAACCTTTGTTAAAAGTAATTCTCTCTCTGGAGAGACGAGCACGAGGATTCCTATAGCAAAGAAGACAGTTGAAATCTGAGGGGAATCTCTTTGGCGGAGCTATACACTCGATGTCCCATTGGTGGGGACCAAAAGTACCCACAACGATGTGGGTAGGACACTCAAGGTGTCAATTTTTCATTTAGGAAATGTATTATACCATAGGTAACTGGGGATTCCCAGCCTGACGACAAGGAATATTCACTGCATGTGAACCTATGAAAGATCCACTGCTGGAGAAGTAGAACACCATTCACTTTTGTGTGTTAACAAAAAAAAAATCACAGGACCTATAACACTATCACATATACAGTTTTCATTTCAGATCAAATAAACACTTCAACTACTTTTGGTCACTCCCTAAAATCCTATAATGTCAAGAAATATGCAGCACCTTGAAACACGACAAGATCATGGCCTTGGCAGTGTACTTTTCAGGCGTTTTAATTTGACTAACATGCAACACTTTTCTGTTGGTGAAAGAAATTTGACATACGCAGCACTCTTTATTTTTATCTCCCTGCTCACTTTGCACTACCAACAGTGTTCTAGCACAACCAACATTTAATAACAAAAACATTTATATAGATGAATCCTTTTTTCCTTCACCACTATGCAGTGAAAAAAAGCTCTCTTCTTTCAGAAGTCGTGTTCCCACTCTCTGTAGAGGGAATGCTTTTACATCAGGGACTTCATTCTATTTAATTTGGCAAGACACTTTTCTGTCCCAGCACAAACCCAGATATTAGGTTTACTATGGAAACCCCTCTGCTTTAAGGCAGGGTCTGGGAAATGGGGACCAGTAAGGAATTTATTTATGCGCCCCTGCACTTAAGGAATCTTTGGGGTTGGCAAAAAGAAAATGGGAGTACCCAATTGCTTTAACAGACTATGAGGGGTCATTCCGAGTTTGGAGGTAAGGGATGAACGATGCCGGTAAAGGATTACCGGCAATGCTTAGTGCTCCGGGCTATTCTGACCAGCCAAGCCGCTATTAGCGGCATCGTAAATAACGGTGCCTCTAATAGCGGGATGGCCGCGGGCATGCAGGCCATCATACCGGCAATAGCGGCATGCCGTTAACTGGAGGAGATCACAAGTGAAGAGGACATGCAAATACCGGCATCATGAAGGCGTAAAAAGTGGTTTCCGGCATGCCGTAAATACCGGCATCTCTGACCAACCGGAAAATGCCATGTGCAGTGTTCCCAACTGCCACAGGTGCACACCATCAGCACGGGTAGAGGCAATGGAGTCTAGGCCTGAGCAAAAGGAGCACACCCACACCAAGAACAATCCAATAGTAGCATCAACACTTCAGCTGGAGGACATGCATGCATTGCAGCAACAGCAACAACACCAACACCAAGAGCAGGAACCACACAGGAGACGCAGCGGGAGAAGGAGGGTGAGACAGGCTCAGCATACCCCACCAGTGCAGCCAGCGTAACCACGCATGCAGCCCCCAATCCCAAACATCAGAGCCAGTCCCTCCAACCCAACCCCGCAGCACAACCACACCCTGTACCATCTGGACCCGGACACCATCAACAGCATTGTGGACATGTTACACGATTGTCAGCCTCATTGAAATATGCACCGCCATTCCCCCTCTACTGAAGGTAGTGTCGGTGCTCCACTTCCTTTCTACACCCACCTACCAGCGCACAGTGTGGTACATGTATGGCATATCACCACCCCCATTCCCTTGCATCCTGAATCAAGTGCTGGATGCCCTCCTCAAACACACAACGGAATTCATATCCCTACCACGGACTCCCCAGGAGATTCTTGAAACAAAAGGTGGCCTCCATGCCATGGAGGTGGTTTACAGCAATCGCAAACTATACCACTACAAACAGGTGCAGATGGAAGTCGACACAAGCAAAATCATCACACACTGTTGTGCCCGATATCCCGGATCAACCACAGGAATGCTGCATGTCACCATGTCAAAAATCAGCGCAGAATGCCTAACATTGCAGAGCCTACTGCCAACGCTCCACATCAGAAAATCCTACAGAACACAACACATCACTAAATTTACACAAACACAGCTGTATGCGTACACAATGCATGAGCTACAATATGGCAGAGCACACCATGTATCACCTTGAAGATGCAACCCACACCATTATTCCATGGCACAGGACACATTGAGGGCCTAAAAATGGCATCCATACAACCAGTGACATGTGCGACTAGTACAGCTGTCCATCATCAATCGACTGACATATAGCTTTTAATGCCTCCCATGCAGGTGACAGTGGCTATCCCTTGATGCCGTGGTTCATCACCCATGTCCGAAACACACATAACAGGCATGAGGAGGACAGCAATCGATCCCACACACTTGCCCGTGTAGTCATTGGCCAGACCTTTGGCCTGTTCAAGGCATGGTTTTGCTGCCTTAGGCTGTCAGGTGGGGCACTCCTCTACAGGCATGAGAAGGTGGCCAAGACCATCATGGCATGTGTTATGCTGCCCAACATGTTTATCCGACGCAACGTGCCCCTGACCTCTGACAGTGAACTGCTACCACTTGGTGATGATGAAGGGGATGAAGAAGAAGTGGTTGCACATCATTGCGGTGCCGATGCACAGGCGGGACGTGCTGTGCATCAGTCAGTGATTGCACAATATTACTGACAGACATGGCTGCAGAGGGTAACATGATATTCTGACCGAGGCCACTGGGTGTGTGGGTACATGCACACTATGCACTGTATATGAATAAATGCCACATGCGCAATGCCCAGATTGTCAATTAACACTCCCTGGACCAGGTGGCGGCATGTCTTGCCGTGCAGGGTGCATGCTGACCTGCGCAGCGGGCTCGTCTGGGTCGAGCTAGACGATGACGGTGTGGCCGCCTGCTCGAATTAGGTAGCCGTACGCCGTCCCTCCATTGCATTGGCTATGCAGCCTAGTACCTGGCGGAGGGCAGAGACCTCCTCGCAGAGGCGGCTTTTGTTTTAGGCAAATATTTTGCCCATGGAGGCGGTGTTCTCAGAGATGGACCTGCTCAGAGAGGCGATGTTCTCCCGCCACTCCTGCCTAGCCAGTGTGTTGTCCTCAATGAACTGCTGCACTCAGCTGTTCTGCACGCTGCGGCCCTGCAGGTGCACCTGTGGAGGTTGATGGTTCCTGACTGTCCAGCTCAGCCTGCTCAGCCTCAATACTCGGTCCTATAGGACTGAAGTGCCCTTCCATTTGCTCCTGACCAGACTGCTCTGGGGTGGTGACGTGGTCTGTTTCAAGGGATGATATTTGGGGAGATGCCGGTGGACTGGGCGTGTGGAGCGGATCTGATGCATCGTCCTCAATGGGAACCCATACCTCTTCCTGTGGGTCCTCCATAGCTTGGGGTGCTGTGGCTGCCACCTCCCCAGCCAAACTAGACTCCTCAGAGTGTGGTGCCTCAGCTGATTCCTCAGGCTGGGCAATGGGTGTTGGTGCTTCGGCCCCTCCGGCCATTGGAGGCACCGTTGTACTGGCAACCTGGGGTGTCCTGCCTGGTGGTGCACGGCAGCCCCTGGGTTGTCCCTTCGAGGTCGAAGGGCAGTTGGCGTCATCCCGGGACCTCTTCCAGGGTGTGGTCTTCGTGGGGGTAGCGTCCTGCCCATCGCTGTCATGGTCAGAGTCTGTGGAGGTCGAAGAGAGGGACGGCATGAGTGATATTTTGATAGGCATCATGCATACATTTGGACAATTGATCATCCACACAATTGAGGGTAATAGGCATTTGAGTTTGAATGAGCGCGTTGTTTGATACACGGGTGGGTTATGCAGGCATACGTCGGGGTCACTCATGTTGGCCAAGAGCTATGCTGTCTGACATGCATATTTGTTGGGGCCTGCATGCTGTGTGACTTATGGCATGTACATCTTTGTGTGGTATGTGTCAGGTACGGCATTGCCTTGCTGCAGGCATCTGCATGTGTCTGCGATGTGTCCGCCTACTTTGCTGGGAGTGTGTTGTGTGTTGGACCATGGCTTGCCTCTTTGGACTGACATATTGGTTGTCTTTCTTCAGACTCTGCATTACAGTGTTTTGTTAGGACACTCACCTCCATCGGCCGATGTTGTGGCGCCACACTCCATCATGCCTACACCTTCTATCCCCTCCATTCCGATCATGCTGGCGCAGATGTCCTCCCATGGGTTCAGCTTTATGGGTGAGCTGGGACCTCCTCATGTTGCCATTGCCTGGCTCCTGTTGACAGAGAGTATGTTTCTCACTCTGAGTCGCAAGTCGTCCCAGCGCTTACGGCAGTCTTTGGTGGTGCGTGGGGTGTTTCCAACAGCACTGACTTTCTGTGCAACTAGTGCCCAGATCTCCTTTTTTTTTAAAGATGGCCTCCCTCTTCAGGCTGTTGGCAAAGACAATTCCAGCATGCTCCTGCAGTATCCAGGCTAGCATCTCCAAATCATCCTTGTTGAATCTCTCCTTGCACAGGCGGGCAGCTCACTTCTTAAGGGCCTTGGGCATTGCTGTGTGTTTGGAGAAGGTTTTCTGACAAAAAGCAGAGTCCCACAGGTCCTGTGTGGTGAGGATGGCAATGGATTGTGTTTTTAAAGATGGGCGCCGTGCTCCTTCCCATTCCTGTACGATGACGCTATTTCCGGTTCCGCTTCTTTACGGTGACCGTTATTAGCAGTCACCGCTAATGCCGCATTGGTTCATGCCGGTAGTGCTATCTGCGCTATGCATGATGCCGCTAAGGGCATTTTTTGTGCCTTTAAAGGCATGGCGGTAATGCCGTTACCGGCATGGCGCAAAGCTCGTGACCGCAAAGTCGTAATAGTCCTCTATTAACGGACTAATGACTGCACGGACACGCTATTAACGCCATGCCGGTAGGGACCGTTACTTACCTCCAAACTCGGAATGACCCCCTATATTTTTATCCAAAACAGAGGGGGGTCTGGGAAACTCTCTACCAGCATGAACACAGCCCATTGACTTGTTCTTGGGTGGATGGCCCCTGGGAGAGTCTCAACCAAGTCTTTAGCTCACTGTTCTTTTCACAGAGAAGAAATGTCCCTGCATATCAGTCTTTGTCCTGCACTGGGGCAGTCCAGCACGGAAATGCTATGTAATTCTCCTCTGAACAAGAGTACCACAGCAACCCCATGCACATGTTTCTGCCTAGTTGGGCATCATCAGTGAGGTGAAGCTGTGCCTCTCTAAGAGCACTGAGCAAGGGGTCCACGTCTGGATTCCCCTGGTAACATAGGGTGAGATCCAAAGTTACTTGGTAGGCAAAACAGAGGGGGGTCTGGGAAACTCTCTATCCACATGAACACAGCCAATTGACTTGTACTTGGGTGGATGGCCCCTGAGAGAGTCTCAACCAAGTCTTTAAGTCACTGTTCTTTTCACAGAGAAGAAATTTCCCCGCATATCAGTCTTTGTCCTGCGCTGGGGCTGTTCAGCACCGAAATGCTAGTCAATTCTCCTCTGAACAAGAGTACCACAGCAACCCCATACATGTGTTTCAGCCTAGTTGGGCATCGTCAGTGAGGTGAAGCTGTGCCTCTCTAAGAGCAGTTGAGCAAGGGGTCCATGTCTGGATTCCCCTGGTAACTTAGGGTGAGACCCAAAGTTGGTTGGTATGCAAAACAGAGGGGGGGTCTGGGAAACTCTCTACCAGCACGAACATAGCCCATTGACTTGTTCTTGGGTGGATGGCCCCTGGGAGAGTATCAACCAAGTCTTTAGCTCACTGTTTTTATCCACACTTATCCACATTGGACACACTTATCCACATTGGACACAATGTTGTTGATTTCGAACTTCAACAAAATCACCCAGTGTCATTTGGCTGTAAGGGAATTAATTCAATTATTATTTGATGACATGTTAGGGATCTACTTTCATACCCCACTCACTAGATAGGGGAAGGTATTGATTCAAACAGATCCCCAAAATACTTGGCTCTGTTGGACAAGTTTACTTACATTGGACAGCTGTGGGTTTTGTGCTCAGGAAAAGACATCACCTCATGGGTCATCTCACGGTAAAGGGCAGTGACCAGTTGAGATTCTAACATCAGTCATAGATAGCCCCCAGCATCTATCCATCTACGTGTTTCTCCTTGTATGGATCCCAACCTCTGTCTCTCTCCCTGGTTTCCCCATCCTCCCAGGCAATGTTGGCTCTCCAACAATTTTTCCAGGAGTTCCCACTCAGATGATTTTAGACAGCTCTCCCCTTTTTCTATTGTGCATCCACTTTTAAAATCTAAACTGCACTCACAATTTCTAAAATGATCAGGTACCAGCTCACTGGCTCTTGATATGGATTGGACCTCTATTGTCCACCCCGATTGCAATGATTGGTTACTTTAGTTACTAGACACCATCTCTGGTGAGTTCATGACTCCACTGCCTTGAAATGCATTTCAGACCACTTCAGTTATGAATTTAAAAACGACATCATGGCAACTTTGGCAATTTAAAGATAAGCATAATAATATATATATATATATATATATATATATATATATATATATATATATACATATATATATATATTTATTTACTAACAAAAAAAATTGTTAAAGGGACGACATGGTTAAGTTGCACTTCTACAAACCTATCCTCTTTACTGAAAAAACGATGCTAAAGGAAGGATCTGGTTACAGTGGCCTACTAAAAACCTATCCCCTTCAATACGTTGGTGAAGGGACGTTATGCTTCAGTTGCCCTAAGAACAACCTAGCAACTTCAGTGCAAAAACCTTTGTTTTAGGAACGTTACAGCTACTTTGCACTAAGAACAACCTATCCATAATATGCTTACAAGTAAAACCGAAAACCCCCAGAAATTCGCCAGTTATGGTAAGTTAAGCAACCATAACTCACGCCACCACTGTGCACTGCTAAGACTAACACCCATGACATCAAAGATGAGATCACAAGTGCATTTAACTTTCATGAAAAGCCTCCAAAAGGGATTGCCAATATAATGTTGGGAGCAAACTATCAGAGGCATTGGGAGAACTATCATGAGATACATAATTCATTACACAGTGCATTGCTGTAAAAACTATTGCAGTACAGAGTTCTTTCCAGTATAGGAAACAATTCATGAAGAAACGTAGGCATTATCTGCAGCATGCACCAGAGAGAAGCAATACACAATTGTTTGCCATGTTGGATAGCAAAATGATGAATGCTTTAGTGTCAGAGTTTTGCGTGCTGTGAAACATGTAATAAGTAGCTAATAACGCCTCACTTACTACAAATCTGCACTACTACACACACACACAACATAAAGAGACAGCAACAGACACAAATAAGCCCATATACAGGGAAAGTAAAATAGGCGAAACAGCAGCAGTATTACCAGAAAGTGTTCCTAACCGAACTGCTTATCTTCATGCACACAAATGATTGCTGTGTTTCTGGCCCACTTCTTCCCTTTTCTATATGTATCATATGGTGTGACTGAACCCTTAGGAAAGTAGTGTAGGAACATATGAGAAGGGTAAGGTCTACAAACATAGTACCTTTTCAATGTTCACTTCCTGCCTGTCAGTGAAGAAAACCACCTGCCCTACACGTCTGTGAACAAAAAAAGAGGGAGCCAGATATGTAATGACATCAATGACATTTGTGATGTCATCTTTGATGTCATGGGTGTTAGTCTTAGCAGTGCACAGTGGTGGCGCGACTTATGGTTGCTAAGCTTACCATAACTGGCACACTTCTGTTTTTTTTTTGGATTTTACTTGTAAGCATAGTATGGATAGGTTTTTGTTGGTGCAAAGTAGCTGTAAGGTTCCTGAAACAAAGGTTTTTGCACTGAAGTTGCTAAGTTGTTCTTAAGGCAACTGAAGCATAATGTCCCTTCACCAACGTGTTTGCACTGAAGGTGATAGGTTTTTAGTTGGCCACTGTAACCAGATCCTTCCTTTAGCATCGTTTTTCAGTAAAGTGGATAGGTTTGTAGTAGTGCAACTTAACAATAACGTACCTTTAACAATATTTTTTGTTAGTGAATTTCATAGGTTTTTAGTAGGGTACTGTAACCGGAACATTGCTTTCGCATAGTGTTTTCTGTAAAGATGATAGGTTTTTGGTAATGCAACGGAACCATAACGTCCCGTTAACACCTGTTTGTCACTGATTCCTTGACTGCCCTCATGATGAACGTGTGGAAAGGCCAAATTCTTTGGTGTATGTATCCATTCGCGCTACCCCTTCCTTTTCCTAATACTGTTGGTGTATTTTAGCAATTCCAGATGTACATGGTAAGTGTTGGTGACTGTTTGAGTGGTTTCTCTTTTTGTGTTGACATTGCATGGTGAATTTGTGCTGCACAGTACTGGCCGAGATGACTGCAGGTGAGCAATATGGACATTTCCTAGGGAGACTGCAACTGGCCGGCGAATATGCAAGCACACTGCAAGTATCCGTAGGACTCCATTAGTGGCCGCATGTCCGCATCTTCTAATGCACTTTTAAATAGTTGTGGGAAGGCACGTGTATCTGTTGCACAGCTATACCCATGCGTAGGGCATCCTCTGTGTGCTGGTAACACCGCCCCTGTCGCCAGCCCTACGGATTCATAGAGTAGGCTACCGCATTTTATGTACTCTTGCTGACTATGTGGGTGGCTCTGCAAACCTACCAATGTAGGGCTGCAGCACGTTTGGCTGTATGAGGCCCACTGGTAAACAATGAACAGCAACCTGCAGAGTAACATCGGCGTGTTAAATGTCCCATTAATTTGATTGATGTGCTGCTAGCTTTTCCATGAGTGGTGGAACAGACACACCGTCTCTGCACTAAGCACTGTGACGAAAAGTGTCAAGAGGTCGCCTGCGGGTCGTACAGTTGAAGAAAACATGTAACTGCAGCTGGGACAGTTTATAGTGAGTCTGCAAAATGGCAAAGCTGGTGTGGCTTGGTCACGCACATACTAGTGCATGTAAAGGCAAGTAAGCAAACAGCAGAATGTTCAGAGCGCAAACAATGTTAGTGGTGCTTAGAAAAAGTACTGTAGCTGCTGGGTCGCAATGAATAATTGTCTTCCTGCTCCACGTAATGAAGCTGTGTTTCACGTTCTTATAAACATTCTTCTATTCCAGAATGTATGCATCTCCGTGAATGCTGCTCCTACGGCTAATGGTGTAGCATGAAGTGTTTGTACTGCATGTGACAACTGAAATGGAAGCACAAGGGACCAGTGGGCAATCTACCGGCCTTCCAACAATGCAGTAGGGTAATATCATGTACAGTATTTTCCACTTCTGCTGCAGCCAACAAAAGAGGCACTCCTGTAGGGCAGCAGAGCTCTAAAACATCCTTGCAGACCATGTGCCGCGCTACAGACCCATACCTAGCAAAGGTAATTGTATTGAGCATGTACTGCAGCACGCTACTCTTTAGAGGGAAGGTACTTGGAAGTGCGTGGGAAGGGTCAGTCCGGGAGCATGACAATTACTGGCGCCTATGTTCACGAGGGCCACCCAATAATTCTGTCTCTCGGTACGTTCCCTATGGTAGCCCTGCAGGTGCTGCCACTTCGGTACCGGGCCTTTCCTGCCGTTCCTTCTGTGGCGTGTATTAGAAGACCAAAATAAATGGAAATTAACTGGGAAGGGAAAAAAGGGAAATAAAGAAAGCACCTTTCAGAGATGAACAATGGAATTGCCAATGAACGGATGCAGGACGGGAGGCATGGCACTGTGTAAAACACTGGGCCTCATTACACGGTAGGCGGTAGGGATTTAACGTTACCAGTAATGGAATACCGGTAACGTTAAATCCCCATGCAGATCACGACCCGGCTCACCGCTATTAGCGGCACCGCTAAGTAGGCTGCACTAATAGCGGCCAGTCCGCGTGCGCGCGACCCACCATCCCGTAAATAGCGCCATGCCGCCAATAGCACACTATCACAAGTCAAACGGCCATGCTAATAGCGGCATGGTAAAGCACCCAAAACCCCTTACCGCCATGGCGCTAATACCGCCATCGTGAACCACCCGTTAAGAGAACTGAGCAGTCTTCCCACCTGCCACAGGTGGACAAAATCAGCACAGGTGGAGGCAATGGAGACTGTGGCAGCTCAAAAGGAGCACACCACGCCCCTTCCCACACCCCTTCCCACACCAAGATGATTCCAATATTGGCAGCATTACATGGCAAGGAGGACCTCCTTGCAGTTCAGCTGCAACAACAGGCAGCACAAAGGAGACGCAGGAGGAGGAGGAGGAGGGCAAGACAGGCACAACAAGCACCACCATGGCACCCAATCATACCACAGAGGCACCCACCAATCCCCAGGATCAGAGCCAGTCCATTTAACCTAACCCCTGAGCAGATACACACCCTGTACCGTCTGGACAGGGCTACCATCACCAGCATCGTGGACATGATCCACGACGACATTGTGAGCCTCATAGACATCAGAACTGCCATCCCCCGCTACTGAAGGTGGTGAGTGTGCTGCACTTCCTGGTCACAGGCACCTACCAGCATACAGTGGGACAGATGCATGGCATCTCACAACCAGTATTCTCCCGCACGCTGAACCAGGTACTCAATGCCCTCCTGAAACATGCACCAGAACACATATCCATGCCAAGGACTGCCCGGGAGATTGCAAACACAAAAGTTGGCTTCTATTCACTGGCAGGCATCCCAAGTTGCATCGGGGCCATCGACTGTACCCATGTGGAATTGGTGGTCCCACATCACAATGAAGTAGTCTACCGAAACAGGAAGCAATTCCACTCTATCAATGTCCAAATGGTATGTGACGCCAACAAGATAATCACACATTGCTGTGCACGATTTCCCGGATCAACCCATGATTCCATGGTCCTGCGGAACTCAACTATCCCACGCTACATGGAGCAACACACCGGACAACGTTCGTGGCTACTTGGTGAGTAGCAGGGCAAGCACATGGCAATGTGACTGGGGGGGGTGGAGAGATACGTACTCCAACTGGGTGTGAAGAGATACGTACTCCAACTGGGTGTGAGGTCGGGGTGAGATATGTACTCCAACTGGGTGTGAAGGGGGGGGAGAGATACATACTCCAACTGGATGTGAAGGGGGGGAAGAGATACGTACTCCAACTGGGTGTGAAGGGGGGGGGGTGGAGAGATACATACTCCAACTGGGTGTGAAGGGGGGGAGAGATACATAATCCAACTGGGTGTGAAGGGGGGGAGATACGTACTCCAACTGGGTGTGAAGGGGGGAGAGATACGTACTCCAACTGGGTGTGAAGGGGTGGAGAGATACGTACTCCAACTGGGTGTGAAGGGGGGAGAGATACGTACTCCAACTGGGTGTGAAGGGGGGGAGAGATACGTACTCCAACTGGGTGTGAAGGGGGGGGGGAGATACGTACTCCAACTGGGTGTGAAGGGGTAGGGGGGAGAGATAAGTACTCCAACTGGGTGTGAAGGGGTGGGAGCGATATGTACTCCAACTGGGTGTGAAGGGGGGGAGAGATACGTACTCCAACTGGGTGTGAAGGGGGGGAGAGATACGTACTCCAACTGGGTGTGAAGGGGGGAGAGATACGTACTCCAACTGGGTGTAGCCTGTCGTATGTGGGCAAAATGCACATACAGATGTACGGCAATGTCTATCTGGGAAGGCGGCAACGTACTTTAGATGAACCGACATGCAAGTATAAGCTACACATCACAGATGACATTCCAGGTCTAGTAACATTAAACATCCATCCATATACAAATTGCACAACATTCCACGCCACAAAATACAAAAATTCCACACATGCCATCAAGATTGCATCCTGAATAAGTCCAGCACAACATCAATAATGCAATGTGCCCTATAATGCATGCAAAGGGATCACCACTAGCCATAGCATTTCCCCACGCACCTATTCCACCACTGAAGAGATGCCTCTCTGCATGGCAACATCAATGTTGGAATGGCAGTACACCAGCAGTGTGGAAACATATCTGCCTGGGCCCACGGACACCGAAGACCTCGCATCACCCAGGACATGTCAATTACTGTTTGAGGCATCAATGTGGCATGTCTACTTGCAGGGTCAACCTCCCCCTTGCACGTTGCTGTCACCCAGACCATCTGCATGTATGCTGTCAATTGTGTACTTGAATCACAATGCAATATCAATTTGTGTGATATGAACAGGCCGCTCTTGAGGTGAACAGTAACAGGAACCCGTTCCTTCCCCCACACAGGTGATGCGGGCTATCCCCTAAAGACCTGGCTCCTCACACCTGTACAGAACCCACAGAACAGGCACGAGGAGGAATTCAATCGTGCACATACCCGTACCCGCATCGTGATCGAGCAGACTATTGGCCTTTTGAAGTCACGGTTTAGGTGCATTAGCAGGTCTGGCGGTGCTCTCCTGTATGGACATGAGAAGGTGGGCAAGATCACCACGGTATGTTTCATGCTGCACAATATGTGTATCAGACGGAATGTGCCACTGCCCCCTGAGGTTGAAATGGAAGCACCTGATGAGGATGATGATGGTGATGAGGACGGAGGTGAAGGGGATGCAGGTCTTGCAAGAGGGGATGGGCAGGAGGGACGTGCTGTGAGACAGCATCTGATCAACCAAATATTCTGAGGAACATGTTTACGTACTGTCACATGGATATGGGTATCAATGCACTGGTGTATGTTTGGGAGCACGCAATGGACCCTGTCGCCAATAAAGTACACATACACAATGAAGATGTCCAAGCCTGTGTTTTGATCATAAACCAGTGTATTGAGAAACAGAAAGGTGTAGAAGTGCAAGTAACAAAACATCGCACCACCCTACCCCCCACCCCCCACAACAGACCCATAACACCCTACCCCCCACCCCCCACAACAGACCCATAACACCCTACCCCCCCACCCCCACAACAGACCCATAACACCCTACCCCCACCAACAGACCCATAACACCCTACCCCCAACCCCCACAACAGACCCATAACACCCTATCCCCCACCTCCCACAACAGACCCATAACACCCTACCCCCTAACCCCCACAACAGACCCATAACACCCTACACCCCACCCCCCACCAACAGTCCCTCATGTGTCTGGCATGTTTGCCCTGGCCAATGCACACAGAGGAATCTCCATTGACACCCTATTTGCCATTGTCTTTGGCAGCATCTTGGGGACGGTCAGTCGTGCGCCTGGTGGTGCGTGTAGAGCGCCGGAGGGGGCGTGTCTGTCTCGACCCCGAAGATGATGATGGGGCAGACTGGGCTGGCTGTGAAAAGTGGCGGTCCATGGTGTCGGCCATGCGAACAAGGACCTCCCTGAGCATCGCTATCTCCTTGCATAGCCTGTCGGTGTTTGCATCCATTCTCTCAGTGGAGTGCCTCACCGTCTCCACAATGTTCTCCATAAGTCGGGCAGCCTCCTCGACATGCTGGCCAACCAGCACAGTCAGCTCATGTTGTCGCTCCAGGATGGTGGTCAGTTGGGGGGCAGTGCTGGGTGACCGTGCACTGGATGCTGTGCCCTATGATGCACCCACTGCAGCAGCTGAAGGTAACATGGGGGACATAATTGCTGGGTAATTGTCTTCAACAGTCACATCAGACCCAGGGGTCTGGGTTGGGGCTGGCTCTGGGGTTCTAGGGGGGCTTGGGGTGTGCATCACCATAGGCTCCACTAGGGTGTCCTCCGGATGGGATAGGGGGGCAGTGGCGGCTGCCTCACCAGCAGAGCTTGCCGCAGCTGATGGTGGGCCCTCGGTGGCTGGCATTGGTGCAAGTGGGTTCTCCACCGGTGGTGGGGCTGCAGTTTCTGGTGCAGCTACTACTGCCCTGGCAGTGGCACTGTGACAATGTTTTCTGCTCGTCAGGTGTGGCCGTTCCCCCTTGCCCCTGGATGTTGTTGGGGTGTCCTCCGGCTCCTGTGCCCTTGGCCTCTTGCACGTAGCTGGTGCCTGGGATGCATCAGTGGCATCCTCACCATCTGTATGTGAGCCTGTCAGGGACGAGAAGGGGGATTGCATTGGTTGCGTTTCAATATACTTTATGCAGATTACATAAATGATGCAGTTGTGGC
The DNA here is from genome assembly GCF_040938575.1 of Ambystoma mexicanum. Lineage (NCBI taxonomy): Eukaryota > Metazoa > Chordata > Amphibia > Caudata > Ambystomatidae > Ambystoma > Ambystoma mexicanum. The sequence goes on from NC_090940.1 coordinate 523,006,932, forward strand.
CATTGGGACTTAGTAGTTGTGGATGCAGGTGATGTGCCAGTTCAGTGCCTCATCCATGCATGGTTGTGTTTGGAACGTGTCTCTGGTGATGTGTGCATGTGTGTGTGTTTGGGTCTGACACTGACATGGTGAGGGATAGATGCATGTGTGGATGTGTGTCCATGCATGAGAGGAGTCTGTGCTCACATATGGGGGGGACAGTACATTCACATCGCATCCTGTCATGTGTACACTCACCTCCATCTGAAGTGGTACCCACGCCGAACTCCATGCTGCCCACTCCTTCAATGGATTCAACGGCAATCAGGTTTGAACATGTCTCCTCCCATTCCTTCATTTGGATTGGTGAACCATCTCCACCGGCACTGGCAATGCAATGGTTTTCAGCCAGGAGGCCCCTCACCCGCAGTCTGAGGTCGTCCCACCTCTTCCTGCATTCGCGCACAGTGCGCGTGCTGGTGCCCACAGCACTGACTTTGACAGCTACCTCCTCCCAGATGGCTTTTTTTTTCAATAAGGTTGGCTGGCGCATGTCATTAGCAAACACTACCTCGGCATTCTCAGCCAGGGTCTGTGTTAGCATTTTCAATTACTCTGGCGTATATTTCTCCTTGCGCTGCCTGTCGGAGGTTTTTTTTAGTGCCTTGGGCATGATGCAGGTGTCTCAGATGATTTTGCACTGCTCACAACTCGAAACAGGCCCTGGGGGCAGAGGATGGCAATGGATTGTGTTTTTAAAGATGGCCGCCGTGCTCTTTCCCGTTCCTGTGCGATGACGCTATTTCCGGTTCCGCAATTTAACGGTCACCTCTAATAGCGGTGACCGCTATTTGCATGTAGCGCAAGGGCAGAGGTGCTATCTGCACTTTCGTGGAAGCCAGTAAGGGACTTTTAGGGGACTTTACCGGCATGGCGGTAGGGTCATTAACGGCATGGCGCTATGCTCGTGTCCGCGTACTCGTGATCGTGCGCTATTAGCGCCCTCTTGCGAGGGTGGACACGTTAATAGCACCATGCCACTAATTTGCGGTTTTTACCACACAACGTGCAATGAGGCCCACTGTAGTTGAATCGTTTGGAAAGGGTTTTGCTGTAGACAGAGGTTTCTTTACGTGTCGCACAGCATTTTGAAAAGTTTCAGTGTGCAACACTTACTACAAACATTCTTCCACTACTTTCAAGAAGGGCACCAAGGCAATTTGGATGGAGTGTACATAAACCGGGATGACAGGCATAGTAAGATGAACGTTATTGCTGGGGAAAACTGTGCTGTGACACGTCATATTCCTATGTCTGAAGTACACCATTGGCACATTTTGTAGAAAGGCCCAAATACACATCTTCGCAATGTACCACACTTTCTCCATTTGCGGACCAAATGAAAAATAACGCAGCCAAATCGGTGTCTGCATAATGTGATAGAAAGTTATGCAGGAGATCGGAAACAGACGCATGACCTGGGCAAGTGCCTCCTTCATTGCAAACGGCATTGAAACTCGTGTAACATGCTGTGCAATTTTTCCTCCACAATGAACAACAATAATGTAGGCATGATTGCGCGTCACCAAAGTGTCACACAGACAAACCAAAATCAGTCACTTCATTGTAGGTACTCCATAGTACTACACATCCACATGATAGATTCCAAAATGAGCAGCCACTGCACAGTGTTTTTTTCATTCGCTTTCAATCAATGTATTTCAAACTCCCCCAAAACCTGCACGCTGTGGCTTGTGAAACAAAAAGCCATAACCGCACCCTCTGCATTTCTGTCAACAAATACACTGTGTACCACAATCTGTGCGTACACACCACACCCAGAAACCTTATTGACCAATCCCGTAGCCTCTACAGGCCATTTCTATGGCTGTCATCTGCAAAAGGGGCATACCTAACACGTGCCACCCTGCACCTATCGCAATATTTTCAGACATTTCGTGCTGTGCGCGCGCGAGAGTGGGGGGGAATAACTTTCAACCAGGGTAGGGGACGTCGTTAGTTGTGGCGGCTCTGAAAAGAGCCTTTTTGTTGTTTTTTAAAGGTGCTTCCATAGAAACACCTTTTTTTGCAGTTTTTATAAGTATTTTTGTGTTTTGTATGTCAGCTCACATTCTCACATTGGGGTCTTCACTGTAGCCTGTAGATTGTGAAACAAAATGTCATTGCAACTGGTCGACAAAGACATGCCATTTGCTTTGAAAGGTTTATATATTGAGTACCAATGTTCTCACAGGAGAACATCCCAGCAGCACTCAAGAAGTCACACATGCTTCTGTTAATGAGACCCCTTCCGATATCTGGCTGGCGACAGGAATCATTGGAATAGTTCCATACTATTCTCGGTGGTATACATGAGAAAAGCACCTTGGCAGAGGGAAAAATGCTCTGCACTGCTTTCAGCATCTTATTCCGTTGACGGTACACACAGGAACAAGGCATGGAACCCAAAAAGAAGGCTCCAAAGTACACGACAATAACATGTACAGTTGCGGAAGTGGCCATGCGGCGATATTCTACAAGCACTCTGCCGAAACAGCACGCTTCGACACTGCACCACAAAGCCTCCACTCCCTCCAAACCGAAATTGCCACAAAAGCCTTCTTGTAGGGCATACACGTACAGATGTTCCACAAAGGCATAACCCACAACAAAAACAGTGCATCTTGCCATGTTTGCCTGCTGCACTACACAAAGTAATGAAAACAATTATTGCCGCCCTTTCCTTTGACGCACACCCTGAGCACCTGATTGGACAATCCCCACAGTCCCATTTCCATTGGCCAGAAAGGTGAGGAGCACAGAATGTGGCACGTGCTGTTCCCCAAATACCACGTGGGTCGCTCCCCAGTGAAGCAGGAGGAGTCCTTCTCCCTATTGGTGCCCTTGCCTGTGACGCACACCCTGAGCACCTGATTGGACAATGCCCACAGTCCCATTTCCATTGGCCAGCATGGTGAGAAGCGCAGAATGTGGCACGTACGGTTCCCCAAATACCATGAGGGCTGCGCCGCTGTAAAACAGGACTCCTTTTTTCCCTGTGCACTATTTCTTGTCCATCACTACCTCATTGGGGACTGTTAAATAGTCACACACGCATCCACCAATGGCATTCAAGAAGTTAGCATCGTACACTGTCATCACTTCTGTACAACACTTCATATGTACCGTTGCACATTAAGCTTCCAAGTGGCGTGTCATTGTAAAGAACGTCCAGTATAAAGTTCAGTAAAATAATGCAAAATTTGTGCATCAGCATTCATCCACGTGAGCACCCATCACCGTAAACTGGAAGTATAAATATTATTTCTGCAAAATGTGTACAACTCCGTTATAAGTACCTTTGCGTATGATATGTGCCACTGAGTGTCCATTACGTTCGTAAATATGTTACTGTTTTTTTCTCCCATCCACTGCCATAAAGTGACACGTCAATTGCATATCCTTGCAACGTTTCCATTTACCCATACTACCCATCGTTATATCGCAACAGGAACTCTCTTCTTTCTTTCCAACAATAGTATGAATTATTTTCACCACTAACCCATGTCTTGCAGAAATTGTAAAAATGTGGCTTCAAAGACAGCACTGAAGGGATAGTAGCAACGTAAAGCAATGTACGAAAACCTCACTGTCTCCACAGCTGTGGTTCTCCGTAGGCCGCACTATTGATACAGCCTCAGTCGAAATTTGCCTCCTTCCACTCTACACCCTGTGCAACTCATCCAAGAGAGGACTGTTCAGCTTGTCCTTGGCCTCAAGCCCGGGGATGGTATCTCTCCGGGACTGAAATGCCTGCACTGGCTCCCAGTACCAGTGAGCAATAAAGTGAATACCCTCTTCAAATGCACAAGGCCTTCTTGGCCTTGGGGCTTCAATACCTGCAACTGTCACTTGGTAAATATGTGCGTGCTCGAGCTCTTCCTCATCCGCCTCAACTACTTCAGGGTCACTTGTTTCAGGAAAGCAACCGCTTAGTGGTAGATCTCTTTCTTTGGCTGGGGCCTTCCTCTGCAATAGCCTCCCTGCCTCCCTGAAACTTAAGGAGAACCATTGCTGGTTCCGGAAGCAACTGAAAATCTTTCTCTGTGCCTCTACTTTTGCTCCTCCTCTCCCCTGCTGCCTTACTGTCTGAAACTAATTCTGCAGTGGTTACCTCGCCAACCTCTGATGTCGTGCCAGGTCGACCCCCCGCCAGTTGCACCCCTGCACAGCGTTTTTGGCAAACCCCTCACTCAGGGACTGTTTGCTGTATCCCTAACAGTTCCACCACCTCCAGATGTCTGCACTTATCCTTGCACTTGCCACCATTGGGCCATATTTTCACTTGTCATTTTTTCTTCTTCCCATGTACTGCACTTTCGCCTCCCCATGCACTTGGGCGATCTGAGTGCCAACTGGCCTAGTAGGTTTGTTGTCTCTGTCTCCCCTCTGTTCTCCCTCTCCCTTGCCTCTTTGCAGCTTGCACAGCTAGTATATAGGTGCACTGTAAATGGCATATCATACAATTTGCCATCATATCCTATCATACCCACATTGCATTAATTTCAACAGGATTCCTGCCCCTTACCTTGCACACTTCCACCATAGGCTGCTGCACTTCTTTGTACAAAGGGACCTTCTGCCACACTCTTTACTTACACACCATGACCACAAACCTTATTGAGCAATGCCTTAGTCTCCATAGTCCCATTTACATGGCTCCCATCCGGCAAATAGCTGGATGTGGCACGTATAATTCTGAAACTACTGCAGAATCTGCAGAGTTTTTGTGCTAGAGTGGGGTGGGGGTAAAGGGGGTTGGGGAGGGGGAGTTGGGTGTTTAGTACTGTGTTTGAAAGATGTGTTTTTTTGTTTTCTTTTCTTTGTCCTGTTTTTGGTATGTACGTACTTGCATATAATTTTTTTAAAATCTCTTTTGATGCGTTTCTGATTGCTTCTCCTCCTGACATTTTTTCCGACTGAAGGTGAACGCTTCTCTTACATTTCTACAGGATTCTCTGCAACGCTTCGTGCATAGTGACAAACAAAACAGCATTGCCAATGGTGGTCATGCATTTCCTTGAAACCACTGCAAATCTCGCTTGTTAATACTGTCGTAGTCAGTGCAGAACATCCCAGCACTACACATGAAGTCACACATGCGTCTGTTTATGAAACACCTCCCAACCTATGGCTGTAGACAAATTACACAGGCATGGTCCCATGCTCCACTTGGTAGTATGGCTGAGAAAATCAACTTGACAGTGGGAAAAATCTGCATCACTGTTGTCATCCACTTCTTGAGGTGACGGAGCAAACGTGAGCACGACATGTACCCCAAATGTAGGCCTCCATAATGCACGATGACTACATCAACAGTACCGACAGAGGCCACACATGTACAAAGGAGAACCATGGCACCAAAATCCCACTAATAGACTGTGTCCCAAAAAGCCTCCACTCCTTCCAACTGAAAGTTAGCAGCAAAGCCTCTTCCCACGGAATACCTGTGCAGATCTTGCACAAAGGTATCACCCACGATGAGCACTCTGCGTCCCTCCATCTCTACCAACCTCACTGCATCAACTTTTGGGGAATGATATCACCGCCCCTTCCTGTCAACCTCACCCTCGACACTCGATTGGGTAAATCGCACAGTTCCTTTTCCATGCCCATCTTCCTTAAAAGGGCAGGATGTGGCACGTGCGCGTTTCCACCTACAGTGAGTGCTGCGCCCCAGTAAAGCAGGGACACTCCTTTTTCCCTTTCCACTCCAGCCATGCATGCAAGGGTCTAGGCACTCACCAGAGAAAACACACTATAGTGCACGCTATAGTTAAATGCTCATGTCATGTGCACTGCACTCCCCATCTGCAATTGAGCCTGCCAGCTTTCACTCTGGGCACATATTTGCATGCATGGCTGCATAACATTGCGTTGGGTATGCTTAATGGTATGTAGAAGGCTGTGCACGTTAGCCATAGTTTTCACGTTTGCTGCTGAGCACAGCCTTTCATGCTGCAATATCTTAAAGCACTCCCAAAAGCAAGGGGCTTAAAAGGGCCAAACCATAGGAAATGCACATGGTGGCATGTGGCTCCCTGTTGTTCAACAGGGGCAATGAAGTACAGCACATGCTAATGTACGTATACCAGCTCACTACTGCTGGTCTACCAAGTCTACAATGTCCTCCACACCCATTGTGTAAAAGTCACCAACTTCAAATGGATGCAGACACCATCGTACACGCTATGTTTAAATGCCCATGCCATGTGCACTACACTCCCCATCTGCAATTGAGCCTATCAGCTTTCACCCTGGGCACATATTTGCATGCATGGCTGCATAACGTTCCATTGGGTGTGCTGAACGGTATGTAGGAGGCCGGGTACATTAGCCATAGTTTACATGTGTGCTGCAGAGCACATCCTTTCATGCTGCAATATCTTAAAGCACTCCCTAAAGCAAGGGGTTCATAAGGGGCAAACCATGTGAAATGCACATGGTGGCATGTGGCTACCTATTGTACAACAGGGAAATGATGTACACCATATGCTAATTTACGCATAGCAGCTCACTTCTGCTCATCTACCAAGTCTACAATGTCCTCCACAACCATTTTGTAAAAGTCACCAACTTTAAATGCATACAGAGTGACAACTGCATGGCTGCAATATGTTGTGGTGGCTACGATGAAGGCCTAGGCTGTTGGGTGCAGGTGTGGTGATCGGTATGTAGGAGGCTGTATACATTAGTCATATTTTATATGTGTGCTGCTGAGCACGTCCTTTCATGCTGCAATATCTTACAGCACTTCCTAAAGCAAGGGTCTTATAAGGGCCTAACCATAGCAAATGCAAATGGTGACATGTGGGTCCCTATTGTGCAACAGGGGCAATGATGTGCACCATATGCTAATGTACGCATAGCAGCTCACTTCTGCTGCTCTACCAAGTCTACAATGTCTTCCACAACCATTGCGTAAAAGTCACCAACCTGACATGCATGCAGACTGACAAGTGAATGACTGCATTATATTGTGGTGTCTGCAATGAAGGCCTAGGCTGTTGGGTGCATGGCCTAAGGCCATGCACCTAACAATCTAGGTCTTGCCCACACCCACCACAACATAACAAAGCCATGCAGGTGAACATGTATGCATGTGCCACAATTCAGAAAGGCAACATAGGCACCAGCACTTCTACCCAACCTCCGCACCCTAAAGCAAGAATGCAAGCACACAGGTTCCACTTACCATAATGCACAACATACCACAGTGTTTGGCACCACTACCCACTTCCATTCAGCAACTATTGCAATAATGGCAACCAAACAACACAATCTTCACAATGTTGGTCCTGCCCTCCACACTCTGCTACGTGCATACAAGCAATACTGCATAGTGCACTGCAACACTTACTAATCTGCACAATGCACACTACGCAAGCACATATAAGAACCAGTTGCACCGTAACCTCTTCCATTTGTATCCTATTCCATTAGTGCACCCAGGGAACACACTACACGACTAGTCACTGCAGCATCTCCACCCATACACCGACAACTGTAGGATGTTCTACCAATCACCACACCCATGCAACCAACAATGTGTGCAATGCAGCCAAACCACACACACAAAGTGACAATGTGGCACCTATTTTCAACCAGTGGACATACCTTTTCAACCAGTGGATATACTTTTCTGTGCAAGGGCTGCAGCTGTGCATTAAAGGGGCTACGGACTTACCACACACAGCACACCTTAGTACACCATATCTGTAAATGTTCATGTCTTGTGGAATGCACTCCCCTTCTGCAAATGCGCCTACCACCACTCATCACAGAAAGACATCGCTGCTGCAGCTGGCATGCCATAACAAAGGCTGCCTGCAGTGACCACACAAGATTTTTGCCTGTTGAGGTAACCACAAATTGGCATAGTATGCACGAATACCGTTGGCACACCACAGTCTTCTTCTAATGAGATATATCACTTGAAACACTTCTCACTCCCCCACCCTTTACATCCCTTTTTCCCACCACAAGATGCCGTAAACTATGTTTTTCAGGCCCTTTGTCCGCCGCATTTTCCTCCGATACAACATGCCGCTGTTATGGCAAACTTTTGACACACATCACGTCACCACACACTGCGTTGCAATCAAAATTCTGACCGTGCGGGGAACAGGGAAATGGATGCGGGAGCAGTGCCAAATATGGCTGATTTTAGTGAGCACACTGCTACGTACAAGAGGCCCAGCCATGCACACAATGGCTTATAGCCTTGGCACACACAGCACAACACTATCCTCCGATACACCATGGCAGAGTTTCCCAAAAACTTTGACGCACAGCAAACTTCCCTCCACGGGATAGCCAAAAGTGAGATGGGTCTGTGATTTCTTGGGTCATTTCTGGGGCCCTTGTTATGAATTGGAATTATAATAGAGGTAACCCAAGAGATCAGTATTTCTTTGATCTAGTGATGGCTATGAAAACAAGATTTAAAAAATGTGCCCAGAACTCTGCATTACCCTTCATCACAACTGTTGCCAGGCCATCAGGACCTGGCACCCTAGAATTGTTACTATTGGTTATGATGCCCCCCAGCTTGTTGATGTCCCATTACAGTTCCCAGGACATAGAAGTGTTCCTATTGTCATAATGTTAAAATTTGTGTCCATAAGAGTAGATAGCTTTAAAATGAGCTATTCACTTTTCTTGAGAGATCGTGTTGATTTGAAGATTGTCCTGCTGAAAAGCCAGGGTTTTAATTAGTGTTCAAAAATCTCTAGTGTTTTTTCTATCTAAAATAATCATGATTTTCTGAGCATCTTTTAATAGTTTTTGATGCTTATAGTGGGATAACCAGTTCATGTATTCTTTCTTTATTTGTTTTTTTAAGTTAACATCTTTTGGGCATTTCTTTTTAGTGCTTTTCTCTGCTCACTTTTTTCAATTTAATTATTTTAGCGTAGGGATGTTTATGCAGTACTCTGTTTATGTTTTTTTCGATCTTAGAGTATACTTCTACCACGATTTTTTGATAAGAACATGTTTTCAGCCTTTTTCGACAAGCCGCGAGACTGAGGCCAATATTAACATATTCTGATTAAACCTGTCAATCAATCAATCAAACTTTTATTTGGTGTGAAAGACCTTCAAGTTATGCAACAACGGAACACAATACAGTTTTCATGGTCGAATTCATAAATGTACAATTGGCTAAAAATATGATAAAAAGATGGAACGCTGTCTAATAAAAACCTTCATTCATAAAACAGCAGCAATAGTTAGGTAACAAAATACGAGTACAATTATTAAACACATAGGGTAGAGTCTCACTTGGTAAATGCCAGGGATCCTAAATCATCAGCACTCATCAAATAGGTAGGTACTGACGGGGAGAGTACGCCTGCAGCCCCAATGACAGTATCGTAGAGCTGTATGGACTAAACTCCTGCATCTGCAGCCTTTAAAACCTTTAATCTGTGCAACCATGCTCTGTGGGTGTATCCGGCAGTTGCAAAAATGATGTTTGGTAGCAGAGACTGTCTCTGGAGCTTGGCAGCATAGCCTGTACAGCGGATCCTCAATTCATTTAATACTGGCTTCAGGTAGCACTGTCTCAGGTTAATTGTACAAGGGCAAAGACATGCCATTTGCTTTGAAAGGTTTATATATTGAGTACCAATGTTCTCACAGGAGAACATCCCAGCAGCACTCAAGAAGTCACACATGCTTCTGTTAATGAGACCCCTTCCGATATCTGGCTGGCGACAGGAATCATTGGAATAGTTCCATTCTATTCTCGGTGGTATACATGAGAAAAGCACCTTGGCAGTGGGAAAAATGCTCTGCACTGCTTTCAGCATCTTATTCCGTTGACGGTACACACAGGAACAAGGCATGGAACCCAAAAAGAAGGCTCCAAAGTGCACGACAATAACATGTACAGTTGCGGAAGTGGCCATGCGGCGATATTCTACAAGCACTCTGCCGAAACAGCACGCTTCGACACTGCACCACAAAGCATCCACTCCCTCCAAACCGAAATTGCCACAAAAGCCTTCTTGTAGGGCATACACGTACAGATGTTCCACAAAGGCATAACCCACAACAAAAACAGTGCATCTTGCCATGTTTGCCTGCTGCACTACACAAAGTAATGAAAACAATTATTGCTGCCCTTTCCTTTGACGCACACCCTGAGCACCTGATTGGACAATCCCCACAGTCCCATTTCCATTGGCCAGAAAGGTGAGGAGCACAGAATGTGGCACGTGCTGTTCCCCAAATACCACGTGGGTCGCTCCCCAGTGAAGCAGGAGGAGTCCTTTTTCCTATCGCTGCCCTTTCCTGTGAGGCACACCCTGAGAACCTGATTGGACATTCCCCACAGTCCCATTTCCATTGGCCAGCATGGTGAGAAGCGCAAAATGTGGCACATGCCCTTCCTCAAGTACCGTGAGGGCCACACCCCAGTGAAGCAGGTGGAGTCCTTCTCCCTATTGGTGCCCTTGCCTGTGACGCACACCCTGAGCACCTGATTGGACAATGCCCACAGTCCCATTTACATTGGCCAGCATGGTGAGAAGCGCAGAATGTGGCACGTACGGTTCCCCAAATACCACGAGGGCTGCGCCGCTGTAAAACAGGACTCCTTTTTTCCCTGTGCACTATTTCTTGTCCATCACTACCTCATTGGGGACTGTTAAATAGTCACACACGCATCCACCAATGGCATTCAAGACGTTAGCATCGTACACTGTCACTTCTGTACAACACTTCATATGTACCGTTGCACATTAAGCCTCCAAGTGGCGTGTCATTGTAAAGAACGTCCAGTATAAAGTTCAGTAAAATAATGCAAAATTTGTGCATCAGCATTCATCCACGTGAGCACCCATCACCGCAAACTGGAAGTATAAATATTATTTCTGCAAAATGTGTACAACTCCGTTATAAGTACCTTTGCGTATGATATGTGCCACTGAGTGTCCATTACGTTCGTAAATATGTTACTGTTTTTTTCTCCCATCCACTGCCATAAAGTGACACGTCAATTGCATATCCTTGCAACGTTTCCATTTACCCATACTACCCATCGTTATATCGCAACAGGAACTCTCTTCTTTCCTTCCAACAATAGTATGAATTATTTTCACCACTAACCCATGTCTTGCAGAAATTGTAAAAATGTGGCTTCAAAGACAGCACTGAAGGGATAGTAGCAACGTAAAGCAATGTACGAAAACCTCACTGTCTCCACAGCTGTGGTTCTCCGTAGGCTGCACTATTGATACAGCCTCAGTCGAAATTTGCCTCCTTCCACTCTACACCCTCTGCAACTCATCCAAGAGAGGACTGTTCAGCTTGTCCTTGGCCTCAAGCCCGGGGATGGTATCTCTCCGGGACTGAAATGCCTGCACTGGCTCCCAGTACCAGTGAGCAATAAAGTGAATACCCTCTTCAAAATGCACAAGGCCTTCTTGGCCTTGGGGCTTCAATACCTGCAACTGTCACTTGGTAAATATATGCGTGCTCGAGCTCTTCCTCATCCGCCTCAACTACCTCAGGGTCACTTGTTTCAGGAAAGCAACCGCTTAGTGGTAGATCTCTTTCTTTGGCTGGGGCCTTCCTCTGCAATAGCCTCCCTGCCTCCCTGAAACTTAAGGAGAACCATTGCTGGTTCCGGAAGCAACTGAAAATCTTTCTCTGTGCCTCTACTTTTGCTCCTCCTCTCCCCTGCTGCCTTACTGTCTGAAACTAATTCTGCAGTGGTTACCTCGCCAACCTCTGATGTCGTGCCAGGTCGACCCCCCGCCAGTTGCACCCCTGCACAGCGTTTTTGGCAAACCCCTCACTCAGGGACTGTTTGCTGTATCCCTAACAGTTCCACCACCTCCAGATGTCTGCACTTATCCTTGCACTTGCCACCATTGGGCCGTATTTTCACTTCTTGTCATTTTTTCTTCTTCCCATGTACTGCACTTTCGCCTCCCCATGCACTTGGGCGATCTGAGAGCCAACTGGCCTAGTAGGTTTGTTGTCTCTGTCTCCCCTCTGTTCTCCCTCTCCCTTGCCTCTTTGCAGCTTGCACAGCTAGTATATAGGTGCACTGTAAATGGCATATCATACAATTTGCCATCATATCCTATCATACCCACATTGCATTAATTTCAACAGGATTCCTGCCCCTTACCTTGCACACCTCCACCATAGGCTGCTGCACTTCTTTGTACAAAGGGACCTTCTGCCACACTCTTTACTTACACACCATGACCACAAACCTTATTGAGCAATGCCTTAGTCTCCATAGTCCCATTTACATGGCTCCCATCCGGCAAATAGCTGGATGTGGCACGTATAATTCTGAAACTACTGCAGAATCTGCAGAGTTTTTGTGCTAGAGTGGGGTGGGGGTAAAGGGGGTTGGGGAGGGGGAGTTGGGTGTTTAGTACTGTGTTTGAAAGATGTGTTTTTTTGTTTTCTTTTCTTTGTCCTGTTTTTGGTATGTACGTACTTGCATATAATTTTTTTAAAATCTCTTTTGATGCGTTTCTGATTGCTTCTCCTCCTGACATTTTTTCCGACTGAAGGTGAACGCTTCTCTTACATTTATACAGGATTCTCTGCAACGCTTCGTGCATAGTGACAAACAAAACAGCATTGCCAATGGTGGTCATGCATTTCCTTGAAACCACTGCAAATCTCGCTCGTTAATACTGTCGTAGTCAGTGCAGAACATCCCAGCACTACACATGAAGTCACACATGCGTCTGTTTATGAAACACCTCCCAACCTATGGCTTTGGACAAATTACACAGGCATGGTCCCATGCTCCACTTGGTAGTATGGCTGAGAAAATCAACTTGGCAGTGGGAAAAATCTGCATCACTGTTGTCATCCACTTCTTGAGGTGACGGAGCAAACGTGAGCACGACATGTACCCCTAATGTAGGCCTCCATAATGCACGATGACTACATCAACAGTACCGACAGAGGCCACACATGTACAAAGGAGAACCATGGCACCGAAATCCCACTAATAGACTGTGTCCCAAAAAGCCTCCACTCCTTCCAACTGAAAGTTAGCAGCAAAGCCTCTTTCCACGGAATACCTGTGCAGATCTTGCACAAAGGTATCACCCACGATGAGCACTCTGCGTCCCTCCATCTCTACCAACCTCACTGCATCAACTTTTGGGGAATGATATCACCGCCCCTTCCTGTCAACCACACCCTCGACACTCGATTGGGTAAATCGCACAGTTCCTTTTCCATGCCCATCTTCCTTAAAAGGGCAGGATGTGGCACGTGCGCGTTTCCACCTACAGTGAGTGCTGCACCCCAGTAAAGCAGGGACACTCCTTTTTCCCTTTCCACTCCAGCCATGCATGCAAGGGTCTAGGCACTCACCAGAGAAAACACACTATAGTGCACGCTATGGTTAAATGCTCATGTCATGTGCACTGCACTCCCCATCTGCAATTGAGCCTGCCAGCTTTCACTCTGGGCACATATTTGCATGCATGGCTGCATAACATTGCGTTGGGTATGCTTAATGGTATGTAGAAGGCTGTGCACGTTAGCCATAGTTTGCACGTTTGCTGCTGAGCACAGCCTTTCATGCTGCAATATCTTAAAGCACTCCCAAAAGCAAGGGGCTTAAAAGGGCCAAACCATAGGAAATGCACATGGTGGCATGTGGCTCCCTGTTGTTCAACAGGGGCAATGAAGTACACCACATGCTAATGTACGTATACCAGCTCACTACTGCTGGTCTACCAAGTCTACAATGTCCTCCACACCCATTGTGTAAAAGTCACCAACTTCAAATGGATGCAGACACCATCGTACACGCTATGTTTAAATGCCCATGCCATGTGCACTACACTCCCCATCTGCAATTGAGCCTATCAGCTTTCACCCTGGGCACATATTTGCATGCATGGCTGCATAACGTTCCGTTGGGTGTGCTGAACGGTATGTAGGAGGCCGGGTACATTAGCCATAGTTTACATGTGTGCTGCAGAGCACATCCTTTCATGCTGCAATATCTTAAAGCACTCCCTAAAGCAAGGGGTTCATAAGGGGCAAACCATGTGAAATGCACATGGTGGCATGTGGCTACCTATTGTACAACAGGGAAATGATGTACACCATATGCTAATTTACACATAGCAGCTCACTTCTGCTCATCTACCAAGTCTACAATGTCCTCCACAACCATTTTGTAAAAGTCACCAACTTTAAATGCATACAGAGTGACAACTGCATGGCTGCAATATGTTGTGGTGGCTACGATGAAGGCCTAGGCTGTTGGGTGCAGGTGTGGTGATCGGTATGTAGGAGGCTGTATACATTAGTCATATTTTATATGTGTGCTGCTGAGCACGTCCTTTCATGCTGCAATATCTTACAGCACTTCCTAAAGCAAGGGTCTTATAAGGGCCTAACCATAGCAAATGCAAATGGTGACATGTGGGTCCCTATGGTGCAACAGGGGCAATGATGTGCACCATATGCTAATGTACGCATAGCAGCTCACTTCTGCTGCTCTACCAAGTCTACAATGTCCTCCACAACCATTGCGTAAAAGTCACCAACCTGACATGCATGCAGACTGACAAGTGAATGACTGCATTATATTGTGGTGGCTGCAATGAAGGCCTAGGCCGTTGGGTGCATGGCCTAAGGCCATGCACCTAACAATCTAGGTCTTGCCCACCCCCACCACAACATAACAAAGCCATGCAGGTGAACATGTATGCATGTGCCACAATTCAGAAAGGCAACATAGGCACCAGCACTTCTACCCAACCTCCGCACCCTAAAGCAAGAATGCAAGCACACAGGTTCCACTTACCATAATGCACAACATACCACAGTGTTTGGCACCACTACCCACTTCCATTCAGCAACTATTGCAATAATGGCAACCAAACAACACAATCTTCACAATGTTGGTCCTGCCCTCCACACTCTGCTACGTGCATACAAGCAATACTGCATAGTGCACTGCAACACTTACTAATCTGCACAATGCACACTACGCAAGCACATATAAGAACCAGTTGCACCGTAACCTCTTCCATTTGTATCCTATTCCATTAGTGCACCCAGTGAACACACTACACGACTAGTCACTGCAGCATCTCCACCCATACACCGACAACTGTAGGATGTTCTACCAATCACCACACCCATGCAACCAACAATGTGTGCAATGCAGCCAACCCACACACACAAAGTGACAATGTGGCACCGATTTTCAACCAGTGGACATACCTTTTCAACCAGTGTACATACTTTTTTGTGCAAGGGCACTGCAGCTGGCATGCCATAACGAAGGCTGCCTGCAGTGACCACACAAGATTTTTGCCTGTTGAGGTAACCACAAATTGGCATAGTATGCACGAATACCGTTGGCACACCACAGTCTTCTTCTAATGAGATATATCACTTGAAACACTTCTCACTCCCCCACCCTTTCCATCCCTTTTTCCCACCACCAGATGCCGTACACTATGTTTTTCAGGCCCTTTGTCCGCCGCATTTTCCTCCGATACAACATGCCGCTGTTATGGCAAACTTTTGACACACATCACGTCACCACACACTGCGTTGCAATCAAAATTCTGACCGTGCGGGGAACAGGGAAATGGATGCGGGAGCAGTGCCAAATATGGCTGATTTTAGTGAGCACAATGCTACGTACAAGAGGCCCAGCCATGCACACAATGGCTTATAGCCTTGGCACACACAGCACAACACTATCCTCCGATACACCATGGCAGAGTTTCCCAAAAACTTTGACGCACAGCAAACTTCCCTCCACGGGATAGCCAAAAGTGAGATGGGTCTGTGATTTCTTGGGTCATTTCTGGGGCCCTTGTTATGAATTGGAATTATAATAGAGGTAACCCAAGAGATCAGTATTTCTTTGATCTAATGATGGCTATGAAAACAAGATTTAAAAAATGTGCCCAGAACTCTGCATTACCCTTCATCACAACTGTTGCCAGGCCATCAGGACCTGGCACCCTAGAATTGTTACTATTGGTTATGATGCCCCCCAGCTTGTTGATGTCCCATTACAGTTCCCAGGACATAGAAGTGTTCCTATTGTCATAATGTTAAAATTTGTGTCCATAAGAGTAGATAGCTTTAAAATGAGCTATTCACTTTTCTTGAGAGATCGTGTTGATTTGAAGATTGTCCTGCTGAAAATCCAGGGTTTTAATTAGTGTTCAAAAACCTCTAGTGTTTTTTCTATCTAAAATAATCATGATTTTCTGAGCATCTTTTAATAGTTTTTGATGCTTATAGTGGGATAACCAGTTCATGTATTCTTTCTTTATTTGTTTTTTTAAGTTAACATCTTTTGGGCATTCCTTTTTAGTGCTTTTCTCTGCTCACTTTTTTCAATTTAATTATTTTAGCGTAGGGATGTTTATGCAGTACTCTGTTTATGTTTTTTTTCGATCTTAGAGTATACTTCTACCACGATTTTTTGATAAGAACATGTTTTCAGCCTTTTTCGACAAGCCGCGAGACTGAGGCCAATATTAACATATTCTGATTAAACCTGTCAATCAATCAATCAAACTTTTATTTGGTGTGAAAGACCTTCAAGTTATGCAACAACGGAACACAATACAGTTTTCATGGTCGAATTCATAAATGTACAATTGGCTAAAAATATGATAAAAAGATGGAACGCTGTCTAATAAAAACCTTCATTCATAAAACAGCAGCAATAGTTAGGTAACAAAATACGAGTACAATTATTAAACACATAGGGTAGAGTCTCACTTGGTAAATGCCAGGGATCCTAAATCATCAGCACTCATCAAATAGGTAGGTACTGACGGGGAGAGTACGCCTGCAGCCCCAATGACCGTATCATAGAGCTGTATGGACTAAACTCCTGCATCTGCAGCCTTTAAAACCTTTAATCTGTGCAACAACGCTCTGTGGGTGTATCTGGCAGTTGCAAAAATGATGTTTGGTTGCAGAGACTCTCTCTGGAGCTTAGCAGCATCGCCTGTACAGCGGATCCTCAATTCATTTAATACTGGCTTCAGGTAGCACTGTCTCAGGTTAATTGTATAAGGGCATACCAATTAATAATGAGCTAGCGTTTCTTCTGCTAGTTTACACATGGGGCACAATGCAGAAGTGTCTGTGTGCCACCTTCTAGTGTAGGAGGCAATCTGTGGAGCCCCAAGTTTCATGCAGATGTATAGTGATCGTTCCAAGGGGGGCGAAATATGATCAAGATAGGTATGTTGCTCACCAGTCGACCACCAAGATCCGGGCCCAGCTTTAACATACTAAACCCACTAATCTCTCTTTCATTGTTGTTTTTATTGCCTCCTTCAGATTCAGCGACCTTGTAATTGGACGGGATTTAAAGTGATTTCTCATGTCACTTATTCCCACCAGGCTCAATGTGTGTTTCAAGTGTGTAACCCATTTAACCTTGTACACTCCATTCAAAGATAACACATGGTTTTCTGTTTCACGATAAATGGTATTCATCTGTTTTTCACAAGCGCTCCCAATATAATGACGATTTGAACTCAATTAACTCACATAATGGGACAACATTAAGTTCAAGCTGCGGCAGCGATGAAGGTGTACCACTCGGTAGAATGACCAATTTAAAAAAAAATGTGTGCGCTATACTGGCCAGTTTCCTGGTATTGGCATATCCCCCGAGTTCAGATCCATAAGTGGCTGCAGATACAGTCTGTTTCATATATTGCTCCAAAGCCGGGGATATTGCACCACTGCCATGCCTTCTGTATGATAATTGAATGGCCCCACTGTATTTTTCCAGAGTAATCCCTGATTTAAGAATGTCATGTGACTATACCCCAGAGTCTTGAAATCTTACACCCAAGTAGTCAAAATATTTAACCTGCTCCAGTCTGACATTGTTATTTTTGATTGGCATGGAGCAGTGCTTGGCAGACTGTAGTTTGAACACTATTACTTTTGATTTTTCTGCATTCAATTCAAAGTGCAAGTCTTTACATTTTGACAGAAAAATATTCAATTAATTTTTCAAGCCCATTGGTGTGGTGGCCAGAATAACTGTGTCATCCGCGTAGAAAAGGGCAGGGATCTCCGGGGTTGACATCTTTGGGTGGTCAAAGCAGCCCCTCAACAGGGCACCTGCCCTCTCCTCCTCCTTTCCCTCCCCCTGTCTTGTTAAAGCCTGGCACTACCTCAATTGCCGTCAGGCATAGTAATCGTTGCTGCCTGTCTTTCGCAGCCATCTCCCCCCTCCTTCCCTTCTCCTCCTGTCTTTGCAGCCACCTACCACTCTCCTCCCTCCCTTTGTTATGTCCATTAGCACTTACTCTTATCATTCGTCCCGTGACCTCTGATAGCAGCTTGTCTGTCTCCCCTCATCCCTCCTTGTCTTCCCCTCCAACTCCCCCCAGCACTATTCTGAATTGTCGCCTGACCTATTAAGATAGTCGCTTGCTCTGTCCCTCTCCCCCTCCCTCTCTCCACACCACCCTCCTCCTTTCCCTCCCCTTGTTATTCATGCACTACATCAATTGTCGTCAGGCATAGTAATGTATCTGCTTGGTTTGTCTCATTCTTCCCTTCCCCTCTTCTCCTTAATTGTTCCTTGCACTTGCACTATCTGAAATGTCGCCAGGCTGATTACAATAGTTATTTTTCACATTCTGTATTGTTTCAAGGACTTGTAAGAATGTAATTGTATTCTCCCATGTTCCCTCCCTCCTTGAAGCGCTTTGAAACACATTGTGTCTAGGCATTATACAAATGAATCAATTCAATTTATTACCTCCTAAATGTAGATGCAGAACAAAAGGTGGGATTAAACCTGTCTATATTGTCCCTAGTCCATGCCATCAGATTTCTACCTGAATTTACAGTTCACTCATTATAATACATATTAGATTCAGGCTTGTGTGTACCTATTGCCATTTTAGCATCAATGGGGAGTGGTCACTGGCATCCGAAGGATCAATCGTCCTTTCTTTAATTTCTATATAACAATCCTCAGCAACAAACCAGTAATCAATTATGTTTCCTTGCTTCTCCCTTTGCCATGTATCCTGGGGTATTTTGTCCCCTTTCACATTTCCATTCAGAATGGTCAACCCCCAGAACTCCATTAATGACAACCAATTGTTCCCTCTCTTCACTGCTCTTCAGTCAGATGGAGATAACGTTCTCCCCAAAGCTCGATATACCTTGCGTTTAAGTCCCCGCAGATGCGCAGTGAATTTGAGTTTTTTTTCGATTGCCAGGTAAATAGGGTCTCCTCAATTAGATCAAAGAAATCCTCTTGAGAAATGTTCAGTGGTTTCAAATATAAACTCAGCAATAACGTTGGGACCCTTACAGCATACATCACAGACTTCCAATTTAACTCTATCGCTCGGATAAAGGGATTCGGTTGCGCAAACATGGACATCCTTTATGCATTTAAATAACCCTCACCAAGGACCCTGAGGCAGGTCTCCCCAATTCCTCTTTATACTCTGGGGACAAAAACAAGGTGAACCCATCCACTGTTGGTTCAGTTAACATCCACGTCTCTTGTAAACAGAAGATATCCACATCTAATAAATGTATACCATCTTCATGAAACAAGTGCATGAAACCTCTACAATTCCATGACAGTAACGTGATTTCCTTGTCTTTGACAGGCAGAGAGTCATTATGCCCAATCTTGCCTCGTATCCAAGGCTGCTGACAGCCAATTCCAATTTTCAGTCTATTCAATTCTCCCCTCCCCGGCATCTTGTTGAGTATTTGTCTTTTCTCACTTACATCTTTAAAACACAATTTGAAATGATGGGACAAAATCAGCCTTAAACCTTTGATTAGATTTGAATGGGATCAAACTGCCTGGCTCTTGCTACCTTTGTTTGCCATCTGCATACCATATACATATAAAGGTATCTAATTCAATAAGCTACCATCTCCCTGAATATCCACTTTGTGAATTAATCTGGGAAGCTATCATCACATTTTAGCTTGCAACTCTTGTTCCCAAGGTCACATTTTTAGGGGCGTTGTATAATTAGATGGATCTGTTCATAAGCTGTTCAGTGATGTTTGCATCATTTCAGTGAAAGCTACCGTTCAGGAGAAAATTGAAAGAATGTGATCCTACATATAAACCTATGGCAATCTCTAATAACATACATGATTTCAACTTTATTAACCTCTGTAAGGAAATCATGGTGGCAACAGTAAAGACAGACACAAATAAATAGTTCAAGGGGGTTTAATAACTGTATAATGGGTGAGAGAAACGTCTAATCTAAATCTAAATATAAGATGCGATCAAGCTACAACCATCAAATAATAATAAGGCAGTCCTAGTGGCGTTGTGTCAAAAAAGAAGGGCCTATACTAAACGAAAAACTATTGCCAGTCCTTATAACTAAGTTAAAAAGTAGTGTGGGATAATGTTCATAAGAAAAGAAAGTAAGTGTTCACCAAATGATAAGCCAGGATGGTAGGGCTGGGGTCTCCCTTCCCCACGTTTGTAACACAGGATAAGGCACAATCTTAGAGCACAGCACACTCCTGAGCCTCGTCACCATGAGGTTACAGTTCCTTTCAACGATGCCAGGACCTTCTGGGGCCAAGTCTCTTTCCTGCAAAGTCTCTTGCCTTAGAAGGCCTGCTGCACCATAAACAAAACAAAAAGTTCCTTTGGTAATCTTTCATGTTGGGCGACTGCTCTTCGCCCCTTGGATCCCCTCAACCGGGCTCTAATCCTTCTTGCAACGTTTGCTTCCCTTAATCGGTTTCACTACGGCCTTTCACTCAAAAACGTATAATTGAAAGTTCTCAATGTCTTTTTAAACAAATATTCATTGTGCACATTCCTCAGCCGGGTACACACTTGTCGGCACAGTGTTCACGGGTATATCATTGTTTACCCTCAATTTGCAGGCATCCCTCTGTCAGATTCACATTTGCCAGCTTCACCGTTCAATCCCTCTATCAGGTTCACATTTTCCAGTTTCACAGTTCATTCAGTTTAGC
This sequence comes from Ambystoma mexicanum, assembly GCF_040938575.1. Lineage (NCBI taxonomy): Eukaryota > Metazoa > Chordata > Amphibia > Caudata > Ambystomatidae > Ambystoma > Ambystoma mexicanum. The sequence goes on from NC_090940.1 coordinate 523,027,971, forward strand.
ATCCCTCTGTCGGGTTCACATGTGCCAATTTCACAGTTCAATCAGTTTGACTTCCCTCTGTCTGGTTCACATTTGCCAGTTTCACAGTTTAATCATTTTTCTCCAATGTGTCGAAGACTATCGAGTGTACGAGAGGTTTTGCTCAACCCTTGTGGGGAACACTTTCACACTTCCCACTGGCCTCTCCCACAGCCTCTTGGCTCTCATAGTTTCAAAAAAACATAAGCAGAAAAGGCTTCATTAAGGGTCCTTCGAATGAGCGTCCCCTGCAACGCCAGACCACTCTGCTCCTGAACCTTTTACTGGGCTATCTTTAAAGTTCAATTACACAAGTTCTTTGTTCAACAAGGATGCCGCCTGCGACCTTGGGCCGGCACAATTCGGTTTCCTTTTAGTCTTTTCCAACTCACCAGCTGTGCTGAATTGTTGGAGTTCCATGTCTCGGGATTCAAGTACGGCACCAAAGTGGAAAGCAAGCGCTTCTTCCCGTTTTGGCTATCAGCGCGGGAGGGCCCTGTGTGCCGCTGACACCTGTCACACCACATGCTAGTTGAACTTCCCGGTCTTCTGATTTCCGTTTTGGAGGCTTTGCAGGTCTGAGTTGAAAAGGACAAGGGCGGTTCCCCCTTCGTCGTCCTTCCAGGTCTCGTCACCTTTCTCCTCTGTTTAAACTGCCTGTCCAGTGTAGCTGTTTCCTTGTGCGTTCGGCCTTGCTCCAAGTGTGTTTTCGGGCTCTGCCTTTTATCGCTGTGGGGAATAGAAAGGGCAGTCAAGTATGTTTAATTATTAGCAATTGCCTGACTCTGCCTGACCCTTGTGTTGGGACATGTCAGGTAAACGGCTTTTTTGTTAGTCCTTTGTATTTCACTGTATGAAAAAGTGTTTGTTTTGGAAAAGAGGGCCGGGGTAGAGTTTCTAAATATCCTGATTGTCAGGATGGGGAAAAGGCGTCATAAGAAATTATATCCCTCATCCTAGGGGTTGTGGTGAGCTCAGAAGTGTGGGTTTTGTAGGGTTTGTGAAATGAGTAGGAGGGATTGTGGGTACTATAGTATTTTGTCACAGTCGACCAGGAGTTTGGAAAATGATAATCAGAGGGACAGGGAGAGGAATGACTGGGAGTACTCGGGTAGGTTACTGGAAAATAGGGACTCTGGGAGATGTAGTTACCCGCAGTAACGTTGTTCATGTTCCTGATTGGTTTCATAGACAGGGAGGGTTTTTTCGATCTTGATAAGGTAGAATGACTGTGGGGAAGGGGGTTTAATTTGAAATAGCCTATAAATGCCTCAAGGACTTTTGTCCTCCTCCCTGGTGTAATACTGTGTTTCACCTGAGGAATTTCCCAAGCATAAACCTGGGCTCCCCAACCCAGGTGATCCTCCCTCGCTCGTCTGCCCCCAGGGTTGGGATCTGAGAGCACCAGCCCTTCTCTAGCCCCTCAATAAGAGATTCTCGAGGTCTGCTTGGGAGTATATCCTCGGGTTTCTCACATACCCTTCAGCTATGCTGAATGAACTGCAGTGTTTCTCTTGGAGATTCCATGGTGGAACACCCAAGCTGTTGGTTCAAGCATTCCAGCATATAACTCGGACTGTCAATGCTGGGACTTTGAACCCTTTCACGGTTGATTGGGGCTTGCGAAGGTGATGGTTTCAAGAGTTCTCTCACCTCTCTTTCTCTCTCCATCTTCCTTTCCCCGTCTTGCCTGCCATCAGCTCTTCCTCCATATTTTCAGGGCAGATCTCTATAACGTGCCCCCACTCCCAACAAAAGAAGCATTGTTCTAATTGAGAGGCTTCTGAGTCATTCAAAGATATAATGGATGTTGTCCAGGTTTTGCTCCTCCTGGTCAATATAGGCTCCTTCTTGTATCTTCCTATTTGAGTTTGTTATCTCTTCTCTTATTTGCTTGCCCCTTAATATTCCCTCTGAATAGTAAGGATGGGGTTCTGGGATATTGTTTTCTGTAGAAGGGGTCTCTAGAGATCCCCCTGATGTTTCATGAGATATTTCCCCCAAGGTTTCATATATTGAGGTTTCTTTGGGTATTTTCCTCAGTTCGGGTACCCTGGGTGTTTCGTTTCTACACTTCCCAAATTTCCATCTTCCTCTGCCCTTAAAATGTGGCAACTTGGTTTTTCCTTTGCACTGCTTCTTTTCCCCGAATGAATTAGCGAGTTATTTCTCTAGCGACAGGGTTTTATACTTCCTATGAAAAGGGTGATGGTGGGTTATTAGGGCTTTCAATTCCTGCCTTGTGGGATATGGGTCTTCTGGGGAGAGGAAGGGATGATCAAACCTGCTTGGGTTTGTAGTGGTTCCAATGGGCAGAGGGTTCCACATGTTCTCATATATAAGAGTCCCCAGTATTTTACCTCGATGAATATCTCTAGGAGTAGATGAAAAGTTGAGCAAAGCACATTTTAGCTCATCTCCACAAGATAGAGGGGAAATATCCCTATACCCATTTTTCTGTTGGGTACCACATAGATAGCTGAGATGGCAGAACAACCGATCTGTAAGTCCAGAGAGACTATAGTTTTATCTCTCCCTTGTATCATATAGTCTTGGGGACATCAGAGGTAGTAACTGTTGCCCTCTACTGTTTCCGTTCGGGTGGAATCGCATGGGGCTTTCAAGGGTGAAAGGTAACCTCCACTCTAAAAGTTGAGTCCCTGTGAGGCTGATCAATTTCCTCAGGACTGGTTTTCCTAGAACTCTGGTCTTGATTGTGGTAGGGTCCTCAATTTGTTTCAGTTGAGTCAGATCCCACATCTGATACCATATGTAAGGAACTCATGGTGGCAACAGTAAAGACAGACACAAGTGAACACAGTTCAAGGGTGTTTATTAACTGTATAATGGGCGAGAAAAACACCTAATCTAAACCTAAATCTAAGATGGGAGCAAGCTACGACCATCAAATAATAATAAAGCAGTCCTAGTGGCGTCTTGTCAAATAAAAAGAGCCTATACTAAAACAAAAACTATTGCCAATCCTTATAACTAAGTTACAAAGTAGTGTGGGATAATGTTCATAAGAAAAGAAAGAAGTGTTCACCAAATGATAAGTCAGGCTGGTAGGGCTGGGGTCTGCCTTCCCTACGTTTATAGCACGGGGCAAGGCAGGACCTCTAAGCAGAGCACACTCCTGGTCCTCGTCAGCACGATGTTACGGATCCTTTCAACAATGCCAGGACCTTCTGGGGCAAGTCTCTTTCCTGCAAAGTCTCTTGCTTTAAAAAGGACTGCAGCACCATAAACAATAAACAAAACAAAAAGTTACTTTGGTAATCTTTCATGTTATATCACGGTCTAAAGGTTCTTACCTCCCTTCCTCCTCACCTTGTTCTTCAGTTGAACTGTCTTGGGGGTCTTTCTTCTTTCTTCTCCTATTCTTCTTTTGGTCTCCTCCCTTCTTGTCTTTCTTGTTTTCATGCAAGTAGGGTCTCACTCCACTGGAGGCCACGTTGTCGGGTTGTGGAACACCTGACAACGAGGATTCCCCGGGAGTGAGCCCCAAAACAGGGAAATGCCTCCTGGCTGAAAAAACCCTGTATGCTTCCAGTGGATGACAAAGAAGACTCCTTAGTGGTATGTCCCACAATGTGGAGTGGTGTAATTCTCAAAGTAAGGACCTTCTGATATACACAATGTCTCTGGGTCCTCAGGAACTCAGACTGGGAGGAAATGGGTCACAGAGATCTCCAGTAGTTGAGAAGAAATGCTTAAACTCAGCCAACCCAGGTAAGCAGAGAAGTAAGCGGCAAGGCGCTGAAAGAACTGGGAGGGGTCAAACAAATAGTACGGTGTCGAAGAAAAGGGGAGAGAAGTACTGCTGCCGGATGAGACCCGGAATGGGAAAGCCACAGAAGTAAAGGATAATATCCACCCGCAAGACGGGAAGAAACGAAAGTGCAAGAGCTAGCAAGAGCGGAGAAAACTGTTACGCTCACCTTAGCTCTGCGAAAGCGCCCAGAACCTATTCACCACTGCAGGATGTGTCTGGACCTCTATGGCTGGCGCCGAACGTGGCTGCTCCTAGGAATGAGAATACATGGATAAGCGTTATAGAACCTGGTTTCCGATGGATCTATCACCCCTGCCTCCCCCTCGACTTCCCTGCATTCCCCAATAAACGTATGAGCTTGCTCACCAGGTATATGTGAAAGGATGGCTCTTCGTCCTGCCGTATGGCCAGCAGGGGCGTGAGTCTGTATGGGGCAGAAGCAGTTACGTCAATGATTCACAATTCCAAGCACAGTCCTGCTGCAGCGTTGGTAGATTGTTCTGTATAAGGTATAAGGTAGGTTGAAGCAGCGCTAGCTCTTGTCTTGCCTGTACTGTCCTTTTCTGGTGCTTGGGCACCACTTGGTGTTGCCTTCAGTCTCTTATGCTTTGCTTCCCCATACTCTGTTGCTTATTATGCTGACTGTCTTTCGTTCTATGTGTTCTATGCACTTTCCATGCTTCTGTGCGCTTTTCTTGTTTCTATGCCCTTTCTCTTGCTTCTTTGCGCCTTGCCTTGCTTGCTATGCCTTTTCTTGTTTCTGTGCGCTTTCTATTGTGTCTTGTGCCTTTTCCTGTTTCTATGCGCTTTCTCTTCTTTGAAGGCTTTCTCTCGCTTATTGTACTTTTGCAGAAAGCTCACTATACTTTATGCACGCGTTCACTAATGCTTTCTGTCTCTCTTTTGTGTCCTGCAGGAGACAGCTGGAGCCACAATGACTGTAGCGGAGGAGTCAGCTGGAGCCACGATGGTGAAAGGAGCCGGAGATCACAGCTGACGGCTGAACGTTAAAAGGAACCGGCCGGAGAGCCGTGATGATGAAAGGAGCCAGAGATCACAGCTGACAGCTGCAGAGCCGCGTAGATACGTTGCGGACTACGGTCCGTTAACTATGGAATGCAGGCGTGGAGGAGTAGATAAACTGGATCGAGGTGTGTCTGGGTTGCCTCAGGTAAGTATTTTTTATTTTTTTTTATTCTTAATTTTATTGGTTTAAATTCAAACCTTTAAAATATTACACCAAACAAACAAACACACAATCCAACACAACACAAACTCCTTCCTATCCACCCGTCCCTTCATTGTCCAGTTTAATCAAAATATAATGTCCATCTTGCTTTCACATCACTCTCTCATTCTACGACTCCTCCCATGTCATTAACCTTGCGTCAATCAGTGCTAGAAAAGATGTCATAGGCATTAATATCGATGCCATTCCACATTCGCCTCCACCATTCTTCAGCACATAACGTCGGATGATCCTCACTCCAACGTGCCAAGTGAATTGATCGCTCATCTTTCAATTTCGGACAGAACAATACTAGATGTTTAAGCGATTAAGCAATTAAGTTCCGCTCTTACAGAATCGGGACAAAAGATTTGGCTGGACTGCTCTTTGGTTTGTAGAGCATTTAATCGAAACAGCATAAAGAGTCTTCGCGCCCTGGGATTTGGGAATAGCTGCTGGTATTTTTGTGGCACATTAAATCCTCTTGACTCAGCAGGTGAGTTTTCCATTGCTCTAGCGGCAGATCTCTCGTTGCATGTAGCTTCCCAATCTGTTCGCCATACCTTTGCTTTTGCTGATGAGGGATTTGCATGAAGAGTTTCCATGCTGATGTCGTATTCAAGCAGAAGATCTTTGCAGCGTTTTACCCACAAGGAGACAATGTCTCTTCCATCCGATGGCACATTGTGAAGTAATCGGAATTGCGGAATTCTCTCATCAGCTCTAGATTTTCGATATAGTGCCAGTAGGTTCCAGCTAATCCGTGCGTGCAAGGGGATTAAAGCCAGTTCATATCTTATACATGCAGTCGGAATGCCTGTTGGAAGGCTTAAGGGTTTAGTCCAGAACACATGCTCTAACAAAGCCCAATGATTAAACGAGCATCCAAAGGCATTCTCAGCCCCAAATGTTAGTACTGGTGATATTTTCTGTTGATAGAAGTCTCTCAAAGATCTCATTGAGAATTTTCCAAACTTTCTATGCAGAAGTAGCGCCTGATATGCTAGTTGTCCGCATTTCCTTCTTGATTCGAGTAACCATGGAGCATCGCACATGCTGGAATTTAGCTTCATGCCCAGGTACTTTACGCTTTTGGATATGCGAAGTGGCTCCTGACTTAACTTCCATGCAAACTTAGTTCCCTTTGCATTTTGTTTATTTCTCACGTTGTGTAGCACCAAGATTTCACTCTTAGCTGCATTAATTTTCAGATTGTTCATGGTCACGTACTTCTGGACTGCCTCGAGTTTTCGTTGTAACCCAATCGGGGTTACATCCAGAATTACTAAGTCATCAGCGTACAAAATCCAGCTTATCTTGGATAAATGGAGCTTAGGTGGGAAGGACCGCACCGAATTTATTGAATCGCCAATGTCTGAAATGAACAAACTGAATATTGCCGCAGCCAGAGGGCAGCCCTGTTTCACCCCCTTATGCGTCTTGATCTGCGATGCCAGGGTACCCGTTTGATCCAAGCGGATAGAAATTGACATGTCTGTGTGCAATTCTTTAATGGCCTCTAGCAAGCCAGCCGGGCAACCCCACAACCTGAGCTTTTGCCAAAGTAGCTCTCTATCAATCATGTCGAAAGCACATGAAAAATCCACAAAGGCGAGATAAACTGAGGTGTTCGTACGAAGTGCTTTCATCTTTAGTAGGTTCAAAATAAGTAGGTTCAGGGAACATCCCACATATTTTACAAAACCTGCTTGTCTTTCGTCAATTCTATTTGCTGATTGGGCCCAAGTAATTAGTTTTCTTTGGAGAAATGCAGCGTAGATCTTGCCTAAGACGTCTAACAAGGCCACTGGACGGTAGTTTTTAGGAGACGTTCTATCGCCTTTCTTAAAAATTGGGACAATTATCCCCGTTTTCCATGAGGCAGGCGTTTGTTGGTGCAAGTTAATTTTTCCAAATACGTCAAAGCACAAATCTGCCCAGAGGTCAGGGAGTTGCTTAATCGTGAAATTCGTCAACCCATCAGGTCCGGGTGCCCTAGAGTTTTTCGCTTTCATAATAACTTCTCGAATTTCCTCTCTCGAGAAGTGCAACTCCCATGGTATTGTCTCGTTCACCTTTGAGGAATTATTAGTCGAGTTTTTGTTGTATAGAGTCGTGAAGTGTTTTACCCACTCCACCTCTGACACCAAGCATCTTTGTAAGGCTCCTTACAATGTTTCCATTCGATTAATAATACGCCAAAACTCCCCGCTGTTCTTGTTTGAGAGGGTTTTCAACATAGCCTCTGCATCATGTTGTTGTAGCTGGTATTTGTGGCTCTTTAACCAGTTCTTGTAGGCTTGTTTGATAACTCTGTTTTTCGACCTCCTTTCATTCGCTGGGCCTTGGTTATTTCGTCGAATCTCGGTGCGCATGAATCTCTTACGTTGCATCACCGTTAGATCGAAGCAGTGAGTCTTCCGAAACTACCATTGTTTTAGGCCAATGTTTTTAACGTTAAATTGTTGCAGTAACGAGGCATATTCTACCTCCTCCGGCATTGACTTAAATTGCTTGTAAAGCAACGACACCTCTTGTTCATCCAGTCTCAGTCTTAGGCGATTAGATTCAACCTCAACCTTAGTCGTCCATTTTCTACCTTGTACAGTTTCAGATTCTTGGAACTTTAACTGCAACATTTCATCATCGCTGTTTTTCATGGGGGCAATTTTCAGTGATGTTACCCTAGCATGAAGAGCGTCTGTTGTAAAGATGTAGTCAATAGTTGACGCATGGCCATCCCGGTGCCATGTCGCCTTCGCCGGGATGTCCCCTTGCGTACTGCCATTCAACATCGTAAAGCATCTTGCGTTTAATTCCTCCAACCAATCCTTCGCAAGTTGTTCTTTCTCCGGGTGAAGGGACTTGAAGAAATCAATATTTAAATCACTGCAGACAATGATTCCGACCTCCTTATTTGAACCCAGCAAATTATCGATGATCGTCGTTACTTGGTCAATAAAAGGGTATGTCCCCGTACAGCGATGGTTCCAGTACAGATTGATCATCTGAATCACATCTACGTCCTTCAATAAGTGATTCATCTTGCCTATCTCAGATACTTGAATGTATGATATAGAATTTGTTGATTTTAACAAGTGATAACCTGGATTCAATGAACATTCAAACTCTGAGATAACTGGCATCTCACCCATCCATGTTTCCTGGAGACAAACCAATTGTGAATCTTGAAGCCAATCGTTATTTAGCAAATGGAGAAAGCCACGAGTGTTCCACGAAGCAACCGTTCAGGCTTGCGTTGTTCCGTCCTTCGGGCGTTAGCTTTGGACTTTTTCATTCAGCGCTTTTGCCAGCCATTTCCAATCTTGTGTACTTTCATTACAGGAGGGGCTTCCTCCTAAACTTGTTGCAGTCCCGTCCAATGATCTGTCACTATTAATTGTAATACGAATTTTCTCCATCGGACTGGTTCTTGAAACCACCTCCTGGTCAATAACCGTCACCCTTTTGGAGTCACTTGAAGGTAGCCCTCCCTTGGGTACCGGTACAGTTCTGCTGTTCTGGGCAATCGGCATTGGTGTTATCCTCTCTGGCTGCTGTTTCATCGCAGTTGGGTATGAATTAAACTCTTGTGGGATTAACGCAGCCCCTATGGCAGCGTCTTTCTCCCAATTTTTGCCATGCACTTTTTCCATTATTTTGAAGCTATCAAAACCCAAGGACAAAAGGTCTTCACCTGCATCTAAGATTGCATTAGCGATTATATTGGAGTCAACATGCAAAAGATCACCTTATCATAGCATGTTTCTTCAGGGAATTCAACAATGTTTATGTCCTTGGAGCCCACTGAACTTAGGCGAGGAACGTGGTGGAGCAATCTTAATACATTTGCTCGATTCAGAATTAATTTGCCTCGAGACTCCAGCCTCTCCAACATCAATTTAATCGTCAGGATATGAGCCGTAGGGCGCGCTGATTCCCACCTTTTGTTGCAGTTCATACTTTTGTCTAACACTTTTGGCTGATCCAGGACTTCTTTTCTTCGGTCCAAACTAGCAGCAGACCACAGGGTCAGAGTGGGCTCAGATCTTTCCCTTTCCACGGCTAAGACATTCATCGGTAGATGACTCACTCTGCCAGACTCAAGCTGCTTCATTCGTAAATTAATGGCTAGCTGGTCTCTTTTTTCTTGTAAAGTAGAAAACACAGGGCTCAGACATGCCGGGTCCCTGTTTTTACTCACAACTTCAGACAGCATTATGACGCAGCATCTTCCCCCCTTCACCGCGACTGTTTTGTTTGAATGGTCCGTTATCTCCAGCGGTTCGCACAAAGTGGGGTTTATCATGGCAACCTCAGCATTCATTCCAGTAGTCGCCTCACTCTGTTTACTAGGCACGATGATCCCACTAGGCGCTGGAAGACCTTCTGTGACTTCTCCATCTTCATACACCGACATGTTCATCAACTCCTCATGGTCTGCATTCTCGGCTTCAATCATCTGAGAGACACTTGCTTGCGAAGTATTTGGCATTGACTCTGCTATTAACTTAATGCCTTCCTCTCTGCCTACACCGGAGTTCAGCCGTGTGGTGATGGCTTTATCCACAAACTGTAGCACATTAATGCTGCGCAGAAATTTGCGAGCACCTCTTTGATGATTCAACTTACGTCCTGGCAGATTTTTTTGCTTCTTGGCTTGCAGAGGTTTGGATTTCTTACTTTCCACCTTTTTTAGTTGGACAGCATCTGCACCTCTAAAAATGGGAAACAAACTTGCTGACTTTGACACGTCAACATCTACAGTTGTATTCCCTGTACACGCTTCCGGCACTGTAGTATGAAGAGCTGAACCCGACGCAATTTGACTATCAAGTTGTCCCAGATTTGCAGCGCTTCTAGCTTGTAAAAATGCTGAGTGGAAGGAAGTTTCCAGTGTGCCGTCGGATCCACTGCTTTCACTGTGTAGATCACCAAATACCGCGCACCCTACTACCTCGCTTGCCGCTTGTCGAGGTAGCACCGTGGGTACTGACACAGAAGAGCCATTCGACAGCAAAAGTGTACTTTTTGGGCTCGTGTTCCTTGGACCAAGATTAATTTCTCGATGGCTTAGTTGCCTTTGAACAGCTTCTGTCTCTGGTGCAGAAACACTATTATGTGATATAGAGAGTGCCGTCAACAGCTCCTTCCGTGGCATCTGCCGGACCGCACACGCTCCTGATTGTTCACCGCCTTTTGCTTCCAAATGGGATTTGCGAAAGAGAGCTAGAGCTTCCCTTGCCACTTCTGTAAATAGTTTTTTATCAATCATGTCGTTATGTTTCCCCTCATTCACAAAGGCGAGGGAGGCCAGAAGTTTCTGGTTCACATTTTCTTGTGTGTTTCTCTGTCCATTGTGCAAAGCTTCTAGATGCAATAGTTTTTAATTTATTAGAGCAATTAACGTTGTTAGGTCTTTCACGTTGTCATTTATTGTTTCATAGAGTTTGGTAAACGGCGGCAGCGAGAATGCCATTGCAGAAGTCAAAGATGATAATAAATCATTTGTGGGCACATGCACACAATGCGCCAAACCGCCCTCTTTAACCTTTCGCTTCGTCTCATGAGCCGCATGCCTTAGGGCAAATCGCTCTCTTCGCAATTTTGGAAAAGGTCGCTCCACAAGAGATGAGTCCCCTGATGATGAATCATCTGTTGAATCGGCACTCTTTGAATTGTGCAACCGTTGGCTTAGTCAACCCGGCATCATGCCATGGATTGCATTGGGGTGGGATGTCAGCCTTTTCTGGGATTCTGCCACCTTTCCCACAGATGACTGGGAGGACTCGCCAGTTGACTCGGCCTCTAAAGTCCTAGCACATTTGTAAAATCCAGAACCCCAAATGTCACGATTAGCGTCTGTCAAATCATGACACTGTCTTTTTTGAGGTAATTTACGCTCCCCATTTTGCTCAGGAGTGGACGCTGGCGTCTGTTTCCCAGCGCATGCTTTATTCAGCTCAATCAGGTTTTGCAGTACTGTTGAAAACACCTCTAAGGAGTTCCTTCTCTCAACGGTAAACACACCCCCTATTTCCTTCTGCACCCGGGATCCGCATAGCAGACCTACAGCATCACAAGACACTTCTGGCCTACAATCTGGGCTTGTCAAGTTTGGCTCCGTACAGGCACCCGAGACCGCAGCAGTAAACACTTCTTCATCATAATGTCGTTCACCACTAATCTCGTAGAGAACCAGGTCCGCCATTGTTGCAGGGTAACTGTTGGAGCTTACCTGACATTCGTGCTCTTGGCTCCTAGTGCGTTCGCCTCTAGCCGCCTCAATGTCAGACACGGAGAGAAGGGCCACAGGCAGCCCTGGTGGTTGGCAGCCGTCCCCGCTCGACTGTCACGGCACGCCTCTGCCGAATCATGCAAGACGCATCCCTCGTCGGCAGTGACCACAGCGTCCACCTCCAAACTCCCCCCAGCCGCGTCGTCATGCAGTGCCGAGCAAGCCACAAGCTCCACCCCTGCGCTCCTCGGCAACAGCGACACCGGGGAAAGCGGGTCCGCCACACTCATCAAGCGCCGCAGCGACCGAACAGGAGTCTCCACACCCGTCGGGACGCACACCCCCATTCCAGCCCCGACAGTAAGTCCATCTTCGATGCTACTGTATCGGGCTTCCTTCGAACCCATAGACAATACGAGGAGATCCCCAGTCATAGTGACAATGTTCCCCTGCAAGGGCACAGATGAGGGAACTGAGTCGAGTGTTATTGGGGGTCCAGTGTTAATTGGGGCCACGGCATCATCAGCCTTTCGTGTATCCTCTGCGACAACTTTAGGAAAACAGGCACCAGGCTCCACAATTAACTCCGTTAGAGAGTTACATGAAAAATACTGGCTCACCTGGTTGTGCCTGTCGCGTTTTGCTGGTAGCTCCTCAGGCTTACCCATGCGTTTTATTTGGGCTCTTGTCCTTGATGCAGGCAATGCGGGATCCATAGCACAGCTCACAATAGGATTGCCACAATAGAACAGATGATCCACATCGCCCACTCGCCAAACAGCCAAACAGTGATGTAGAAGCCATTTGCACCTCAGGGCTTAGGTAAGTATTTCCCAAGGCACATGGGGACCTTGCCAGTGAGCGTTATGCTGCTTTGGCAGTGTAACGTGAAGCAGAGCTGCATGCTTGGGTGTGGCCTTTTATAGCTAGCCACACCCAGCCACACCCAGCAGCAGGCCTGCAACATGTAGTACTCTAATGGGGCAGATCACCCTCCATGTTGGAAGTGTTGGTAAAGGTTCTCTAACGGGCATGAGTTTGGTGCCAAGTGCGCCAAGCCATGGTCCAGATGGGCCCTTTCCCAGCTGTGCGTGCATTAAGTGAATTGGATGAATGGGGGTAATTTGGATGTGGCGACTCTGTGGTTGTGACAAAAACATGGAGATGAGGAAATGCTGTGTCGAGGACAGAGAAACCCAGCTATGAGACAGCAAGGAGAGGGGTTGCGTTGGCTCTGGAAACAAAAGCACTAACGTCTACCTGCGAGGAAACAAAGGTGCAAAGCACCGGGCACTGTCACAGGGGGGTGGAAATACTGGTGGCGGTTATCTTGAAATAAACTGGAGAACGGCAGGAACACGTTGTCGGGGTGGGCTTCAGGTCCCTCACCTAATCATGCCAACACTGCGGAATAAAACACAGAGCCATTGTTTGCTCTAACCTTCTTTATTCCTCGTAACATTCAAACTAACTTTCCCTCCCTTGCCCCTCCCCTTCCGCCCTCTTTCCGCCCTGCTGTGTGTGTGTGTACCTTAAAGGGGCTGCATCCCTTTTCCAGGTGCAACACCTCCCCCGTGCTTAACATGAAAGCTGGGGTCACATGTGTTCAATCTGTTCATCTGTTCAATGAATCTCGTGGGTCTCCGCACTATCCTCTGAGGTCTGCCTGTAGATTCTCTGCTTTCGCCAGTCGCTTCAACCGGAGGGCCTCCATCTTCTTCAGCCTCAGGGTTCTCGGCAACTACTTCAGGCGCCTCTGGATCGTCGAGATACAGTCTTTTAAAGAACAACGCATTCCTAGTTGCATCCCCTGGTTCTCCTGTTGCCCTTATCATGGGTCCTTTTTTGGCTGTGATTATTCGAGGCTCTGGGCTGTAACGGGTGTCCGTTTTCTTCCTCTGGGTTTGCCGTACTAGGACTGACTGTCCTACCTCTAACTCGGGGTCCTTTGCGTTTCTCTTTCTGTCGGCCCATTCTTTGGCTTTCCTCTTTTTCTCAGCATCTCGCTCTCTTATGGCTGCATCTTCTTCTGGTGTGTAGTCTTCCCACTGGGGGATGCGTGTCCTGGGTCGGTATTTCACCATTAGTTCCGCTGGTGTTTTCCCTGTCGCATCGTGCTGTGTGTTCCTGTAGCTTCTGAGCATGTCACAGATGGCTTGTGGGTGAGATATTTGTTCCGCGAGGGCTTTTTTGTCTGGTTACTTTTATGGTGGCCATAAACCATTCCACCATTCCGTTGGCTTGGGGCCAGAGTGGTGTAACTTTCTGGTGGTGGAAGCCAAGGTGGTCTGCAAGTCTTGCAAACTCTCGTCCTTGAAATGGGGATCCGTTGTCCGTCTTGACGATGTTGGAGATGCCCCATTCACTGAACAGTTCATCGATGATGGGCGCTGTGTCAGAGAATGATGTCGAGGGTGTTTGTTTGATGAAAGGGAATCTCGAGTATTCGTCAACGATCACGAGCAGGTACCCACCTCCTTCCAGGGGTCCATAGAAGTCTATTGTGACTTTTTGCCATGACCTCTCTGGAAGTGTCGTCGGCTGCAGGGGGCTCGGAGGTGGTTTCTTCGCTGCAAGTTGGCAGGGTCTGCAGTGTGCTAGCATGTCTTCCACTACGGCATCCATGTAGGGGAACCAGATGTGGTTTCTTAGGATCTTTTTTGTGTTGTCAATCCCCCTGTGGCCTTCATGGGCTAGTGCTAATAACGTCTTTCGTAGATCCTTTGGGGCTACTAGCCTGTTCCCTCGGAGTAGTGTGTCTTGATCAGTGGCCACCAGTCCCCTGTGTATCTTGGCTAGACGATCCAGATCTTTCTTGTCCGCCCCTTCCCCTGCATTTCTTCTTTCTTGCCCTTCTCTCCATTTGTTGGAGCGGGACAGACGTACAACCGCCCTGATTGTTGGGTCGGCCTTGCTTCGCTCGGCAAATATTGCCGCTGAGATTGTTGGCGGCATGGCGTTGGACGATAGGTAGGAGGTGTATTCTTCGGCCTCGTGGGCTAGGGTGTCATCACCGTTCATGAGTGGGTGTCTTGACAGGTAGCCTGCCGGGTTGGCGTCACCTCCGGGCTTGTGGATGATCGCATAGTCAGATTCCTGTAGTCTTATCCCCCAGCGCTCTATTCGGGGGACATTTTCGTTTTGGGGTTTCCAAAGATCGAGAGAAGCGCTTGATGGTCTGTCACAAGGGTGAACTTTCGCCCAATTACGAAGTGATGGAACTTTTTGCAAGCCCATACAGCTGCAAGGCTTTCCCGTTCGGCCTGGGAGTAGACCCTTTCAGTGTGAGACAGGGCGCGGCTGGCGTAGGCTACGACTGCATGTCGAGCGTTGTCCTTGGTGTCTGTCTGGGCTAGTATTGCTCCTAGGCCAACTGGACTGGCATCAACTGTGATGATGGAGTGCCACTCTGGATGGAAGTATGCTAGCTGGCGATGGTTGGCAAGGTTTTCTTTGATGTTTGTGAAGGCTGTTTGGTATTGTGCGTCCCAGAGGAAAGTCTGGTCCTTTTTGAGGAGGGCCCGCAGCGGGTCGGTAATTGTGGCATAATTTGGGAGGTAGCGCGAACAATATCCTGCCATCCCCAGGAACGACCGTAGTTCTGCCGTAGTTGTGGGGGGCCGGAGGTCTGTGGTGGCTTTTATCTTGTCTGGGTCCGCTTTTATGCTTTTGTCTGAAAATATATGTCCAAAGAATTTGAGGCTCGTTTTATTGATGTCGCATTTGGGTCCATTTAACATCAGGCCCGCTTCTTGGAGGATCTTGCAGACTGTCATGAGTGCCTTGTTGTGTTGTCCTTGGTCCTTCCCGAAGATCAGGATATCATCGCTGTAGTTCAGAGCGTTTACTTCAGAAGATATTAGGCGTCTGATGGTTTCTTGAAAAATGTCTGCGGCAGAGGATATGCCGAAGTTGAGCTGCTTATATCTGAACAGCCCTTCCTTCATGTGTCGCAAAAGTAGTGATGGCTTGTGAGGTAGGGTCTATGACGAGCTGGTGGTAGCCCTGGTTGAGGTCAGGTTTTGAGAAGTGCGTCGCCTGGTTCAGTCGTATAAGCATATCTTCTAGGCTTGGTCCTGGGTGTCCCTCCCTTTGAATGGCGGTGTTGGGGATGCACATGTCAACGCATATGCGCAGGTGTCCATTGTCCTTGGGTACTATCACTATTGGGGACACCCATGGTGTTGGGCCCTCTGCTTTCTCGATGATGTCGTTGAGGAGGACGAGTTGGATCTCCTTTGAGACTTGTGCCTGGAGGTGGAAGCCCACTTTGCGGGGGTGTTGGGGTACTGGCGCTACTTTGGGGTCGATATGCCGCTTGAACAGAGTCTTTGAGCATTCCTACTCCTTCGAACAGTTGTGGGAACTGGTGTTTGAGATCCTCTTTTGTGAGGGGTCGGCATGTCACTGCCATGATGGCATCGCGTTCTGATGGGTTGCCTGTTATGATCTCAGTTTGGTCATATTTCAGGTCGATGAGTGCCAGGGCTCTGCCTGTTCTGTAGCTGAGGAGGCAGCGATCTACGGAGGGGCTCTTTATGACATGAATTGTGGTTGTTATCATGACATCACGGTGCGTCAGGTCACATTGAAATTGTCCTTTGGACGTCATGGGCAGGGTTGCACCCCATTGGAAGATGTGTGTTCTGGATTTCCTTAGGGGGTAGAGAGCTGCAATGTCATGGTATAGTTCTTCATTCATGACATTCATTGTCACCCCAGTGTAAACGACGAATTGGTTTCTGGTGCCTCCCATTTGTAACGTAACCTTGGGGGCCGTTGTGTCTTCGGTGTCGATGCTTAGGAGTCGGACGTATTCCCTGTCATATTCGTCTTGTAGGTATTGTGGGTGTTGTTCCTCCTCCTGACGGTATCTTGGTGGAGAGTTGTTGTACGGGTCAACGACCAGTGGGAACGGCTGGGCCAGGCTGTCGAGCTTGTGAGGTGGCGAGAGTTCGTTCACGTGTAAGCTGTCCCACGCCGTTAAGTGCACCTGGTCATGGTGACGGTAGTCGTAGAGTTCATGGGTCTTCCTGTCGGGTTCAATTTGTAGACCTTCCAGCACTCTTAATGTGTTGGGGCGATGGTAGGCTGTCGGGAGGCGTTGGTCATGCTGTTCTCTGTGTGATTCTGGTGGGCGTCTGGCATTCGGTTGAAGGGTTGGGCTTGCTTTGGGGAGTTGTTCTCTGCACATGGCTTGAAAGTGGTTTTCTGGTCCACATCGCATGCATCGTTGGCCAATCGCAGGGCATGGTCGTTTGTGTGGGTACTCGAACCCGCAGCGGTAGCATTGTCGGTCACTTTGTGTCCGTGGCGAGGAGTATCCAGGAGTTGGCCTACTTTGGGTATTTGGGTATCGGTGTAGGGTGTTATGGCACCGATGACTTCACCCTTTTTGGGGTTTTCTATGGCTGCCGCTTGAACATCAATCCTTTCATACACCCTGGCCAGGTCCAATACTTCTTTGAGGGATAAGAGTTTTTTCAACAGGTGTTTCCTGAACATTGACGATATGCATCCTTCTATGATGCATAGCCTGATCGCTTCGTCGTCGTTGAAGTTGGCAAAGTCACATTTGATGATCTTCCTTTGGAGGCGAATGACAAACTCCCCAATGGATTTGTGAGGGAGGTGGGCACACTGATTAAAGGTATAGCGTTCATAGTCACGGTTTGGTGTGATGACCAGTTTTTCATTGATGGCTGCGAGAAGACATGGGTAGGTGGAGCGGTCTTGCACGGGGATCGTACGTATTATGTTCTTTATTTCTCTCTCTGCCACATTTGTAAAGATGCTGATCTTGTTGGGAGGGTCTTGAGTGCCAATGGCGCCTACCAAGTCTTCGAATTCCTCGATCCATTCTTCCCATCTCTGCCCTTGGTCGTGAGGGTGAAAGGGCTTGGTCTTCTCATGAGGCTGGCATGTGAGTTTAGGCTGGCAGGAGTGATTATGGGAGATCCTGCATCGGCTGCTGCTTGCGCTTGGTTATTCATGGTTGTGCTTTGGGTGGCGTCGAGGTATTATTGTGCTGGTCTTTCAGTGGTGGTGCCTGGTATTGGCAGTGCAGTGGGATGTGTCTTACTTCCTTCCTTTTCTTTCTGTAAGGCCTGAGTGGCAGATCTATTGTCTTTGCATCGTGCTTTGGTAGTGGAGTTTGCACGTGTCTACAGGAATTGGTGGGGCAGGTTCTGAGCATTTGATGGTGCTCACAGACGTATGCTGCTGGCAAGGGCTCACAGGAGGTGCGAGCCTTTGTGTTTGCGGCCGGGCATTTGTTGCCAATAGGGTGCACACGTGCCTTTTTCCCTTTTTTTTTCGATGCTGGGTAGTATGAGGTGTGAGCGTTTTAAGTTGTGCACAAGCGTGTGCTGCTAGCGGGGCTCGCAGGTGGTGCCAGATGTTCGAAACACGGTCAGGCGGGTGCACACATTCCTTTTTGTAGTGCTGGGTAGTGTGCAGCGTGAGCGTTTTAAGTTGTGCCTATGCGTATGCTGGCGGCGGGGCTCACACGTGGTGCTGAATGTTCGTAATACGCTCAGGCGTATCGTGGTAGCCAGGTACACGTGAAGCTTTCTGATGCTCTAGGAGTATGATCGGCAGTCCCTTTATTTCATGGATTTGCTATGTTGGAGCGCGAGGTGTACCTGTTGTCTTTGTTGTATGATTTTCTGTCGCGGCTCCTCCGCGTCGGTATCCCTTCCAATTACTGCGTTCTGACAGCGCTCTCCCTCCGCTGCTGGGCTCCTGGTCCACCGTCGTGTCTCTTCACTGCTGGGCTCACGGTTTCCTGGCGCTGCTCGGTCCTGGCCACCGGCGCGTCTCCTCGATGCTGGGCTCACGGTCTCCTGGCGCTGCTGGGTTCCTGGTCCTCCGGCGCTTCTCCTCACTGCTGGGCTCACGGTCTCCTGGCGCTGTCGGGCCTGTGGTCCACCAGTGATTCTCCTGCTGCTGCTAGATGCCCTATCTAGCGACGTCCTGCTGCTGCCGAGGCCTCTGCTCCTGCGGCGTCTTCCTGTACTGCTGGGCCACACGCTGCGGGCGGTGGTCCTCCTCTGCTGCGGGTGGGTGACCGCGACGTATTGTCACTGCTTCGCCGACCAGTTGGTTGACGATCCTCCTATGCTGCACTACTGGGATGGCGGCTTCGTCGCCATTTGTTGGGGTGGGCTTCAGGTCCCTCACCTAATCATGCCAACACTGCGGAATAAAACACGGAGCCATTGTTTGCTCTAACCTTCTTTATTCCTCGTAACATTCAAACTAACTTTCCCTCCCCTTCCGCCCTCTTCCCGCCCTGCAGTGTGTATGTGCCTTAAAGGGGCTGCGTCCCTTTTCCAGGTGCAGCACACGTGATGGAACATCTTAATGGCGTCTTCAACGGTCCCATATCTTCCAAGAGGGCATGACAGTATAACCCCTCTTCCTCAAAAGGGCCCACGGTTTGCCCGGATGAAGACTATGGAACTTTCTGATGAGCACAGGAGCATGTATGTGGCTTCTTGTTTCCCATGTTCGTTCTGCTTCCCAGTACTCTTTCCAGTGCACCAAGTAGTGTAAAACCCCTCTTCGGTACCGGGAATCTATAAGGCGGGAGTCTTCGTATTCTTCTGGATTCGATGGAGGAGACACTTCAGGCTTTTTGATCTTCCGATCATATGGGTCCGGTTGGTAAGCCCTGAGTAACGAAGTATGGAACACAGACTGTATCCTATTCGTGCTGGGAGGGAGGCGAAGACGAAACGCCACTGGATCTATCCTGGTCAGAATGGGATAAGGACCAATGTTATGTGATGTAATTTTATAAAGTGCGCAGTTGCCCAAAGGCATCATTGCGCTAAAGAGAGAGGAGCCCAGGGCAGGCAGAGAAAGCGCAAAACAAGCATATCGAGACTCAGAACAGAAACGTTTTTAGAGCCTTTCCAAAATACAAGTGGTTAGTCAGTAGCTTCAAGGGAACTCCAGAGCTGAGCGGCAGCAATGGAAAACGAACACCCCCCCCACCCGCGTAAGTCGAAAAGACGGCACAGAGAGCAGCCCAGAGGCTGCAGACCGCAGGGGGCGATTGGGGTCATAGCGTACAAACTTAGTGTGCAAGTATTCCGCTCCCTGGTCATGGAGAGCGCGGTGCACAATGCAGAGACTTGAACTGAATGTGCTGGGCCACCAGGAGCCAGTGCAAAGAGTGCAGCACAGGGCTAATGTCGGCCCCCTAGGGGGACCCAGTTGCCACCCAAGCCGCCATGTTTTGGAGGCGTTGCAACCGACCTACCAGCCCCTTAGGCTGGGCCAGATATAGGGATTTGCAGTAATCCAATTTGCTCATAATCATGGCGGCTACCACATGGGGGGAGAAGTGTGCCCGGGATCAGATGGAGGCTCCTTCTCAATATTTTCAACTGAAGATGGCCTGTCTGGCATACCGCTAGTACTTGAGCTACCATTGACGAGTTGTTACGACCCCCAGGTTTTTTACCTTCGTGGAGGGCACCGGGAGTGAACCAAGGGAAGGGGGCCAGAAAGAGGAAATCCAAAGTGAGGGAACGGGAGGGGATCCTACCACCATCACCTTTGTTTTGTCCCCATTCAGCTTCAACCAGTTGTGGCCCATCCACTCACCCTTGCCGCCAGGCACTTCTTCAAGCACGCCGATGCCCTGGCCTGATCAAAATTGAAACGGATCAGCAGCTGGGTATCGTCAGTGTACGAATAGCACCTGACGCCGAGGGAGCAGATGAGGCGCACCCACAGGAAGATACAAATTATTAAACACAATGGGAGACAAAGCAGATCCCTGAGGGACACCGCCGCTGAGGTGACAGGCCTTAGAGGTGAATGGAGGAAGAGAAAGAGTTTGAGACCTATCCGACAGAAAAGAAACAAACCAAGCAAGTGGTTGACTCGAAACACCAATCTGGCTCAGGCGGGACAGCAGGACGTCATGGTCAATGGTGTCAAAGGCCACTGACAGATCAAGAAGAATAAGGGGTCTGACACCGCAGCTGTCAACCAGCCTGGCCATGTTGTCCTGGCCTGACACCAAGACACTTTCCATAACTCTACCCGGACGGAGGCCAGACTGGGCAGGGTCAAGGAAATTAGAAGACTCATGAAAAGAGGACAGAATGGGGGAAACCAGTGATTCAAGAAGCTTCATCAGAAAAGGAACAAGAGAGATAGGCCGGAAATTGGAAGGGAGCGTGGGGTCCAGAGAGGGCTTCTTCAGCAAGGGTATGACCAAGGCAGCTTTCAGCTCAGGGGGGATATACCCCGACTGGAATGAACTGTTCACGGCCGTGGTGACTTCACTGAGAAGATTGACTGACACCTCCTTCATCACTGCCAATGGAAGCGGATCAGAGGGGGCACAGGACTTAATGCGCAGAATGGCGTTAAGTACCAGGTCCTCATTGAAGGTTGGGAAAATTGCCAAAGTAGGGCCGGGGCTATGCATACAGTGGATGGCATATGAAGGGATTGCAATAGAAAGGTTAAGTGAGATGTTGGCACGGATGGTAGCTACCTTTTTCATAAAGAATTCCAATAGGGAGTCACATAGCTCCTGAGTTGGTATAATGGTGGAGTCGCATTTGGAAGCGGAAGATAGAGACTTAATAATCATGAAGAGAGCCTTAAGCTGATTGAGGGCATTTTCAATATTTTGCACAAAGTAAGCTTTCTTTGCCATTAGAATGGCACCAGTGCAAGCTGGGAGTGCAGCCCTTAAGTTGAGACGATCAGAGGGCTCATATTTAGAGCGCCACTTGCGTTCAGGTCTCCTGACCTCCAGACGGGCTGATCTCAACTGATCTGCGAACCAGGGTTCGGGGGGTAATCTCTGTGGTTGAATCTGGGAGAAAATGTCCCTCTATGTATCCATCGGGGTAGGCATTTTGTAGACAAACATACCCGGGTACCGTCCTTCAAGGAAGGGTTAGGAAGTCTTC
Source organism: Ambystoma mexicanum (assembly GCF_040938575.1). Classification (NCBI taxonomy): domain Eukaryota; kingdom Metazoa; phylum Chordata; class Amphibia; order Caudata; family Ambystomatidae; genus Ambystoma; species Ambystoma mexicanum. Next base: position 523,049,174 of record NC_090940.1, read on the forward strand.
CCATGTCCGCCCATCTCTTATAAGTCTTTCTGCTGTCTTCCAAATTCTCCTGGGCTTGTTTATGTGTGTCTCCGAGGGTGTCCACTAGATGTTCTATGGAAGGCAACTTAGAAGATGTAGTGATGGAGAGCGGAAGGTGGCGAGGATGATAACCATGTGTACACTGAAACGGGCTCATCTTAATGGCAGAGTGCTGATTGTTACTGTATGCAAACTCCGCCATAGGAAGGAGTTCACACCAGTCGTCCTGTTTGTGACAACAAAAACACTGAACGTACTGGTCCAAGGTGGAATTCAGCCTCTTTGTTTGTCCATTGCTTTGGGGGCGATACCCTGAAGAGAGAGCATGCTGGATACCCATTTGTTGACAAAGAGAGGCCCAGAACATGGAGGTAAACTGGGAACCTCGATCCGAAACAACGGTTTCTGAGATACCATGTAAACAAACTACATCCTTTAGGAATACTGCTGCAGTTCGCGCTCTGAAACACTTGTGTACGAGCGCGATAGAAATAAAATATCAATATCAATATCAGTCTGTGGAGCGAACGGCAGTCCTCGCAAGGGCGAGAAGTGGGCTAATTTGCTTAAAGTATCCACCGTCACCATGATGGCAGTGTGTCCATTAGACTGGGGACGGTCCACTATAAAATCAGTGGATATATGACTCCAAGGTTGCGAGGAAACGTCTTCTTGTTGTAACAACCCTATCGTTTGGAGGAAAGGTGTCTGCTGGAAGGAGAGATAGGGCATGTTGATACGTAAGCTTTGACTTCTTTATGTAGAGTGGGCCACCAGAAGTGTCAGGACAGAAGTTCTTTAGTTGCTTTCTGACCCTTGTGACCTGCTAAGGGTATGTCATGGCACCAAGAGTTGGTGTGAGTTGGCAAGCTCTCAGTGGGTAGGTACAAGGCATGATCCTTGAAGTATAAACCCTTCCTCTCAGCCAGAGGAGTACCCATGGTATTGGGTATGTATCCCTGAGGTAAACTAGCTTGAACGTCCTGTAGGAATGTGTTGACCACAGCGATGATCTCCTTACCCGCTAACAACAGTTCATGACCGGGCATGTTGTGCGTTTCTGCACTCCAACTGCTGGAGAATATGAAGGTTTCTGTGGTCAGTACGGACAGTGAAGCGATGTGCAGCTCCCTGCAATAGGTGGCGCCATTCCTCACACGCTTGCCGGATGGCAAGTCATTCTTTTTCAATTACGGAATAGTTCCGTTCACTGGGAGTAAGTGTTCGGGAATGATAGGCTACTGGATGTTCTAGATCGTCCTTCCCCATCTGTAGAAGTGCAGCTCCAATGGCTCCTGCGGAAGCATCTGCTTCTGATCTGGTTGACTCAAAATAGGGGCTTTTTTGAAGGCTTGTTTGAGAGAATGAAAGGCTCGGTCAGCGTCTTGGTTCCAGTGAAATGGTACGCTCTTCTTCAGAAGTGAGGTTATGGGGAGAACCTTGTTGGAAAAGCCTGCGATGAAACACTGATAAAAGTTGGCTAATCTTAAGAAACGCTGAATGTCTTTCACATTCCTAGGAACTGGCCATTGAACAATCGCCTTTATCGTCCGTGGATCCATCCGGATGCCATCCGCTGAAAGTATGAACCCCACTTCCCGGACATGCTTGCGATTTTCTGAGAGAGAGGAAGAAAACACTAAAATGCCGTCAAGGTAGACTACAACAGTCGTGAACAACAAATCCGAAAATAGTTTGTCCATAAATCACTGAAAAACTGCAGGGGCGTTGAATGGCTTCACTCTATACTCGAAATGCCCCAGGGGGTTCAGAAGGCAGTCTTCACTCGTCGCCCGATCTTATTCATAGCAAATGATAGGCCCCTCTGAGGTCCAGTTTCGTGAATACTGAAGAACCCTGAACTGCCTCTACGATTTCTTTAATTAAACACATAGGGTACCGGTCCTTGATGGTAAGCTGGTTGAGACTTCAGTAATCTATCCAGGGCCTGAGTTCAAGGGAGACTTTCTTGGGTATGAAGAAGAGCGAGGCCCCTGCAGTGGACCTGGATTCCCTTACAAGTCTGTGTTTGAGGTTGACACCCAAATATTCTTTGAGGGCCTTCAGTTCAGGCAAAGACAAATGATACATCCTCCAAAAGGGTATGGAAGCCTCTGAAAGGGTTTCGATCGCACAGTCTTCTTTACACTGAGGAGGGAGAAGGCGATGTTTCTTGTCTTCAAAGACCTCTGAGTAATCTTGGTACTGTATGGGTATTGGAAAAATCTCAGATGCAGACAACTCGCTTTCTTGATTATTTAATGGAATGGTTTCTTGATACGCCAAACAGTTATCTTGACAGTGTTAGGAGTGAAACAGAATGGAGCTGGCAGACCAGTCTACTGCTGGATTATGACAGCATAACCATGGGATCCCCAAGATCACTGGAAAATGGGCAGCCTTTATGAGATCAAATACCACCTTTTCCTGATGTTGGAACATCGTCACCTTAAGAGGGTTAGTCTCGTGGATTATGGGACCGGAGGACAGCAGAGACCCATCCACTCCTTCCACAGGAATGGACAGGGATTTAGCCCGTATGGGGAGATAGTTTTCCTTTGCCCAGGTGATATCCACGAAATTGCCCGCTGCACCACAATTCAGCATGGCCAGAGCTTCCCATGTAGAAGAGTCGTAGGACAACACCACCTTGAATACCATCAGCCAGTTATCTTCTTGGGGATCCAGACATAGAGTGGTGTTGCAGGATTTAAGGTAGCATCCCCCAACCTATCCCTGATTAGGTTCGAGGTCCAGCGTTTCCCTGCCGCTGCGGTGGGAACTTCGGACAATTCCTCAGAAGATGTTTCTGTGAGCAGCAATACATACAAAGACCCTGGTCTTTTTGTCTTTTGCGTTCTTCCGCAGTTAAGGGACCTCGTGCCGTCCCTATTTGCATGGGTTTGTCCCCAGGTGGATTGCGGATCAATCTCCTTGCAGAGGAGGATTGACTAGCCGTAAGGGAGCCGGTCTGTTTCTTCTCCTTTCTTGTTGTTTTACGCCAAGTCGAAATTCTATCTGCAAAGAAAGTGTGACTAACTCTTTAAATGATTGAGGCCGGGCTGTCCGAGCCAGCTCATCCTTGACATCGTCGTGGAGACCTCGGCGAAATAGTGTTTGTTGGGCTGAATCTGGCCACCCAGCATTGACTGCCAGTCGCTGAAACGCAGACACATAGGTCTGGTCATCTTGTGTACCCTGCCAGAGATCAAGTATAGCCTCATATGTTGAAAACTCAACTTTGGGTCGTTTAAACCTGGCTCTGAACATTTGAGAGAACAAGGCATAATCATTGACCGATGGATCCGCTTGCATGATCAGTGGCGTAGCCCAGGCCAAGGCATTGCCCACAAGGTTTGATACTAGAAAGCCTACTCAGGCTTGATCTAACTCGTAGGCTTGAGGGCAGAAAGTATAGTACATTAAACAGGCATATAAGAACTCCTGAGGGTCTTCGGATTTCCGTCATGTTTTCCGAATGGTAAGGGTAATGGGAGTAGGTCACCTCGCCCAAAATAGTCACATACAGCAATCTGTTGTCTCAAGGCAACATTCTCGGAGCGGAGGGTCTGCACCTCTGTCGTCAATCCTTGAAAGGCTGAGACTAGCTCATGGTATTGTTCGAGGGAGGCTATGGGGAGCTCGGGCGTTGCACGCTATCAGGGTCTGAAAATTCTTCCCTCCCATACTCCTTACCTTGTTCTTCAGTTGAACTGTCTTGGGGGTCTTTCTTCTCCTATTCTTCTTTTGGTCTTCTCCCTTCTTGTCTTTCTTCTTTTCGTGCAAGTAGGGTCTCTCTCCTCAGGAGGCCCGGTTGTCGGGTTGTGGAACACCTGACAACGAGGATTCCCTGGGAGTGAGCCCCAAAACAGAGGAAAAGCCTCCTGTATGAAACGACCCTGTATGCTTCCAGTGAATGACATAGAAGACTCCTTAGTGGTATGTCTCAAAATGGCCTTCTGATATATACAATGTCTCTGGGTCCTCAGGAACTCAGACTGAGAGGAAATGAGTTACGGAGAACTCCAGTAGTTGAGAAGAAATGCTTAAACTCAGCCAACCCCAGGTAAGCAGAGAAGTAAGCGGCAAGGCGCTGAAAGAACTAGGAGGAGTCAAACAAATAGTACAGTGTCCAAGAAAGGGGGAGAGAAGTACTGCTGCCGGACGAGACCCGGAATGGGAAAGGAAAATATCCACCCGTCAGACGGGAAGAAACAAAAGTGTAAGAGCTAGCAAGAGCAGAGAAAACATGGCGATGAGGAAATGCTGTGTCGAGGACAGAGAAACCCAGCTACGAGTTAGCAAGCAGAGAGGGAGCGTTGGCTCCGGAAACAAAAGCACTAGCGTCTACCCACGAGTAAACGAAGGTGCAGTGCACCGGGCACTGTCACAGGGGGCTGGAAATACTAGTAGTGGCCATCTTGAAATAAACTAGACAGTTCATTGGAGAACGGCAGGAACATGTGATGGAACATCTTAATGGTGTCTCAAGACGGCATGACAGGTTAGGCGATTGCTCTTCGCCCCTTGGATCCCCCTCAACCGGGCTCTGATCCTTCTTGCAATGTTTGCCTCCCTCAATCGGGTTCACTACAGCCTTTCACTCAAAAAAGTATCATTCAAAAGTCTCAATGTCTTTTTAAACAAATATTCATTGTGGTCATCCCTCAGCCGGTTCACACTTGTCGGCACAATGTTCACGGGTACATCATTGTTTACCCTCAATTTGCAGGCATCCCTCTGTCGGATTCACATTTGCCAGGTTCACTGTTCAATCAGTTTGGCCTCCCTCTATCGGGTTCACATTTGTCAGTTTCACAGTTCATTCAGTTTGGCATTCCTATGTCAGGATCACATTTGCCAGTTTCACATTTTAATCAGTTTCTCCAATGTGTCAAAGACTTTTCTGTGTATGAGGGGTTTTGCTCAACCCTCGTAGGACCACTTTGACACTTCCAACTGGCCTCTGCAATGGCCTCTTGGCTCTCATATTTTCAACAAAACAATATAACCCGTAAAAGGCTTCAATCAGATTCCTTCGAATGAGTGTTCCCCGCGATGCTGGACCACTCTGCTTCTGAACCTTTTACTGCGTTATCTTTAAAGTTCAATTACACAAGTTCTTTATTCAACAAGGTTGCCGCCTGTGACCTTGGGCCCAGCACAGTTCGGTATCCTATCAGTCTTCTCCGACTCACCAGCTGTGCTGAACTGCTGGAGTTTCTTGTCTCGAGAGTCAAGGACAGCACCAAGGTGGCAAGCGCGTCTTCCCGCTTTGGCTATCAGCGTGGGAGGGCCCTGTGTACCGTTGACACCTGTCACACCACACACCAGCTGGACTTCCTGGTTTTATGATTTCCCTTTCAGAGGCTTTGCAGGTCTGAGTTGAAAAGGGCAAGGGCGATTCCCCCTTCGTCATTTGTCCAGGTCTTGCCGCCTTTCTCCTCTGTTTGAACTGCAGGTCCGGTGTAGCTGTTTCCTCGTGCGTTCGGCCTTGTTTGAAGTGTGCTTTCGCACTCTGCCTTTTATCCCTGTACGGAAGAGAAGGGGCCATCAGGCGTGTTTAATTGTTGGCAATTGCCTGACTCTGCCTGACCTTTGTGTTGGGACATGTCAAGAAAACTGTTTTATTTTTAGTCCGTTGTCTTTCACGGTATGAAAAAGTGTTTGTGTCGAAAAAGGGAGGGGGGTAGAGTTGATAGGATGGGGAAAAGTGTCATAGGAAATTGTATCCCTCGTCCTAGGGGTTGTGGTGAGTTCGGAAGGGTGGGTTTTGTAGGGTTTGTGAAATGAGTATGAGGGATTGTGGGAGATACAGTATTTAGTCACAGATGACTGGGAGTTTGGAAAATGATAATCAGAGGGACGGAGAGAAGAATGACTCGGAGTACTCAGGTAGGCAACCGGAAAATAGGGACTCTGGGAGATGTAGTTACCCTTGGTAACGTTGTTCAAGTTCCTAATTGGTTTCACAGACAAGGAGGGGTTGTTGGATCTTGATAAGGGAGAATGACTGTGTGGAAGGGGGGGGTTTCATTTGGAATAGCCTCAAAAGGGCTCAAGGACTTTGTCCTCCTCCCTGGTGTAATACTGCTTCTTATCTGGGGCATTTCCCTGAGAATAACCCCTGGTTCCCCTACCCAGTTGATCCTCTCTCACTCGTCCGCCCCCAGGGTTGGGATCTGAGAGTGCCAGCCCTTTCCTGGCCACTTGCATAAGGGATTCTCGAGGTCTGCTTGAGAGAATACCCCTAGATTTTTCACACCTCACATTTATTTTCTTTAAGAAACTTCACAAGTAGCTTCGGACATCTTTTCCTTTGTTAACCTAGGCTGTATAAATCAATTAATATTCTTGCAAAGTCAAAGGCCTGAAGAAGTGTTTTCATCTTCCTGAACAGATAAAGACCACCCAACCCCCTGACTCATGTGATGGTCTTCTGTCAGTCAGCCCAGGGAGGGACCACAAATTGAATTTAATTCTTGAGGATTATTCAAAGATCCCAAATATTAGCCAGGTCTTTGTTTGTACAGTGGTCATCTGTTTTACCTTAATAGAACCTTATTCTGGCACAAACGCTGTCCCTTTCTTGGCTCTGTGAACTTCAAAGAGATATTCCAATAAAGGGAGAAAGCAGTACTTGGTAAGTGTAGTGGGAAGGTATTTTGGTTAATCACAGCTTCACTTTGTGCACAGATGTTGCATTACTTTACACAGGAGGACCGCTTTAATATTTGACCTCATATCATATACAGTTTTCTCCTGCACCATGCCATCAAAGTCTTGAAATACAAAATATATGTTTCTCCATCCTTTTCACAGTTTCTTTTGAAACAGTTTTGACAAAGCACCAATTTCCTTAATGAGTGCCTTTGAATTTTCTTCTGTCAACTGGAATTTCATTTTCCATGTGTTCATTTCCTTCCAAGTTCCAGAATGCACACATTACTCCTTACAGCACTGTTTTAGTAAACTGAACTCAGACTTGTTGGCCTAGTCATTCGAATACAGGGCCCATTTAAGTTTGTTTTTTCCTTTTTTCTGACATCCCTTTTGGGGTTTTTGGCAGTGTTGAAATGTACATGCTGGCCTTTCGATCAACCAGTCAACAGCATGCTTTCAAATTACAAGAAAGTATTTCTGCACTTTTTAGGCGTCCGTCAGACAGACGCAGTTTCCTTTTTTCTTGGGGCCATATTTACCTCACAATGGAATTATTTCCGGTCTTTCCCCCTTGCAGTTGTATATCCTGGATTTCTAGGAATGGCAGTCCATCACGTCATACATGCGGGTCCAGAGCAGGGGGCCCTGCATATATTCCAAAGAACCATGGATAAGTTTCATTCTTTCATTAATTTTCATCATTTGTATAGGGCCTTTCACCATAATTATGGTCCCACCATAATTATGGTCCCAGCATGCTGGAGGTAAACGCCCTCGGAGGGGCCAAAGTATGGGAAACTTGGACGGTGCTATTATGCGTGTATGCATTTTGGTCATTAAAGTTATGGGAGGGTGGCCAAGACCCTACTAGTCAACCATGTCTGAATGGCATGCGGATGGGTGGAAGGAGGTATACTAGGAGCTAAGCAGGAGGGCGTGTGTTAAAGGATAGACAGTTATGTGTGTAGCTACAGTTAGAATATTTTGTCGTGAAAGGTAGCTGCATTTTTATGGCTTGGGTGTTGTGCAAAGAGTTTGAGTTATATGTGAAAGCAGATGTGTGTGGGAGTGAGGCTGTGCCTTCAGCTAAGTTCCGAAGGTGCGTAGCGATAAATGGGTTAGCTATATATTCAAGATTGTCTACCCCTGGATTCCATATAGGTGCAAAGAGCTGTACTTAATATCACATAAAATCTAAGTGCCATAAAATGCCCACCCTCTGTGTGGATCTTAGAGTGGTACACTGCCCATCCCATGGTCCTTTCGGCACAATAAAATTCCCACCTTAAATTTCTAGGTGCAGAAACAATGCCCATCCTCATGCTACATTCCCAATTCCTTCTAGAGCAGTACATGTGCTAACCTTCACAGTTCTTTATATGCAATACATCTGCTAATCTACACAATTTCTTCTAAGTGCAACATCTGTTAACCTATCCAATATCTTCTACCCCCGAACCCATCTAAGTACGACCCATTTCATGCCCTCAGACTAAATCTGAATGTGACAACCTTCCTGCTTCCAAAATCCATCTAAGTGTGACACGTTTCCTGCCCCCAAAATACAGCTAAGTGCAATACATTTTTCCCCCCAGAATACAGCTAAGTGCAATACATGTCATACCCCCAATGAATCTATCTAAGTGCATCTCATTTCCGACTCCCCAAAATCCATCTGAGTGTGACGCTTTCCCTACTGCCCAAAAACCATCTTTGACGTCTTTCCTACTCCCCAAAAACCATCTGATTGAGACACATTTCCTAACCCCAAAATATGGCTAAGAGCAATACATTTTTACCCCCAGAATGCAGCTAAGAGATTTCCTACCCCCCAAAAAAGCTTACATGTATTACATTTCCTACTCCCAAAATGCATTTAAGGGTGACACCTTTCCAACGCCCAAAAATCCATCTAAGTGCAATAGATTTCCTACCCCAAAAATACAGCTAGGTAAAATAAATTTCTTACCTCCCCAAATAAGCTTAAATGTAATACATTTCCTTCTCCCATAATCCATCTAAGTGTGACACCTTTTCTATGCCTAAAGATCCATCTATGTGCAACATACTTCCTGCCAGGAAAATCCATCTAAGTGCGACACATTTCCTGACCCCGAATTACAGCTAAGTGCAATATATATTTTCTACCCCCCCCAAAAAGCTTAAATGTATTACATGCACTACTCTCAAAATCCATCTAATAACTCCCAAAACATCTATAGGACTACCTAGGGAGTGCAGTAAGTAATCTACACAGTGTTATAATATGATGGTGGTAATGAAGAAAAGAGTGGCAGAGTTTTAATTGAGCACAGTCAGGGGTGGACTGGGAACGAAAAGAGGCCCTGGAAATAATTTTCAAAGTGGACCCATATTACGCATTTTCAGCAAGCAAAACCCTTTTCCTATGAGAATATTTGTCAATACCACAGAGAAGAGGCCAAGGTTGCAGAGGCCTACCGGGAAATCTCCAGAGTTCTGTAATGGCCAGTCCACCCCGAAGCACAGTAATCTCTGTGTTCACCGCCCATGTTAGGCAGAATTCTCCTTCTAGGACTAATTTCCCTCACCTAGTGAGTCCCCCAGCAGCTTTGCTGGATTTCTGGAGTTTTATTTTTTCCACCTGGTAAGAGTGTACATCCTTTTTCCACTCTTACATGTGTTTTGGCTTATGTGTTTTTACTCATTGTGTGATCTTGGGCACTGGAGCACACCACTACAAGGGCCCCTGTTCTTGTACGGGTTACACAGCACCTTTAGTGCAGTAACCCAGGGTTGTCTTTAAGACTTCCCTCTGACTCCATTTCACTGGGGCTGACTACTGTCACCCAGAGAAAGGTAAAGTTGCCATTTACTTTACATAGTCATTTTTACCACAGACCCAGTACACCCCATCTTACATGGAGTACTGGAAAGGGCTAATCTGTACCCCTGTTCTGTCTGTACCTCCCTGAGCATTGTTATGCTCTTTTAACATTTAGACTTGGCTGGTGGCAGTGGTATCTACCCTAACTTTTCTACCGCGATTATATTAGATAAACGTGGTACTGTTCTTGGCTATTATATTAGCCTCGAACATAAACACGCTTGACCAAATCGTCTTTCTTTTGGCTCCGGTTGGGTTTATTCGCCATTTCTTTTTGTTAAAGTCCTTCTTGTGTTTTACTTTGCGCTGCAAACTAGGTCCGCCTTCTTTGTTCACCGTCTTTTGGCGGGCTTCTGCAGAGAAGCCCTCCTCTTGGCGCCTGGGTTTCTAGGTAGACTGAATGTGGGCAAGGGTTGTAGTCACCCCCTGCACAGGGTATCCTAGGAAACCCAAGTCGCACTTTGCCATGATTGGCTGAGGTGGTTGTCCCGGCTGGACAACCCCCCTGCTGCGTGATGCACAGCCAGGCTGTGTGAATGGGGGTTTTGCGCATAAAAGGCAGGTCTCTTGGGCTAGAAGTCAGAGTCGCCACTGGAACTACAATGAACCGAAGAGAAGCGGAGAGAACGACGGCTGCTGCAACTACCCCGTCCCGGTGAAGCCCTGCTGCAGTCCTGAGTTATCTTCCCTTCAACAACTAAGAGGAGATCCAGTCCAGAGTCTTCTTCCCTTGAGCCTGGTGGGGATAACCAGCTCATCTTCTTCAGACGGAGATCTCCGCCGTGGTCGAAATCGCTGCACACTGCTGTAGTGGTCCGGATATCCACCTGCTGAGCCTCTCCTGTTTTTAAGCAGCGTACCTTTTATTTGTTGTCGCTCCTGCCGGCTTCATCCCTGTGTGGTGCAGACCCCCTTCAGACGTCCTCCTTCACAACGAAGCTCCAGGAATCGTGGGTCTACGGGAAACCAACAGGAACAACTGCCAGGGCACCAGCTGCATCGTTGAAATAAGGTACTGTGCTCTACTCGAGGAAACTGGGTGAATCCCTTTTCTTCATCCTCAAGGCTCGCCCTTGTCTTCCCTCCTTCTTATAACTTTTGCTTCCGAACATTGACAATATCAAAGTACTTTTTGGCTACACTGAATCATGAACTGTCTAACGGTGTGATCTTCGGCAACAGGTCTCCGGTGTCACTTAACTCTGGCTCCGACCCTTTGACTTTTGAACTCCTGCTTCTGAGTGTTTCTCGATACTGTCTGCTTAACCTAAGTATTGCCTGTGTTTTTTGCCTCCAACTCCCTCTGGGTATCTCAGGTGCTAAGTGTGCTTTTGCCCCGGTAGCATTTCGTGTCACGGATACGCGTTTATTGAGTAGACCGAACTGTCAAAAAAATGATTGCAACCGTATCCACGGTATCATGTTTTGTTCATAACACCGGTTCATTCAAACACAGGGTACTTACCTTGAGACCTACTGTACAAAGTGAATTGGTTAGTTGTAGTATATTTAACGTGTGGTTTTGTTTAAAGTTTAATAGAGGTGTTGTGTTTATAACTGATGGTTTAAAAATAAATATACTTATATTTTTTACCTGAAACCTTGAGTCAGTGTTTGCTTGAGCCACAGTAATTGTGGTCCCTTTGTGTAATCTGTGCTACTGCTCATATACTCTTGAGATAAGCCTGGCTGCTCTGCTACTGCTACTACTATAACTTAGTAGTACAGGCTTGTACCAACGGTAACACTTGTATTGCCACCTGTGGTCTTAATTGTTTGTAGTGGTCCCTAAGGGCACTGCACAGGATTCTGCCTAACAGTGGTTACCAGCGGTGAGGATTTGGAAGTAGAGTGATTATACTTAGAGTACTGCTGTTGCTTGCGTTCAACTAACCACAAGGCTAACACCACTAAATCTATTTAACTGAGAAATCATGTCAAATATGGAAAACTACATTGAAGAGAGTCTTTTACTCTATACTGCTGAGGTTCTTAGAACCATGTGTAGAGATAAGAATCTCTCGGGTAAAGGAAAGAAATCTGAACTGGTTGCAAAGTTAATGGGAAAAAGTCTGGAGAGTGGGTCAGAAGGGCCTACCACTCCAGCCAATGCGGATTTTGATGTTTCTGATTCTGAGAGTGTTAATTTAGAAGAAGTAGCTGAGTCCTTGCTAGGAAACCCTACAACTCCTTTGCCTGCTCAGAATGCACAACCTCTGTCCACAGGGACCCCCACAGGTCCTACACTTACTCCTGAATTTATTGCACTTGAGAAAATGAGACTTGAATTAGAAGTGAAACGTATTGATGCACAACTGCCATGAAACATCAAGAGTTAAGGCTCAGAGAAATGGAGCTGAATCATGAACTAGAAATGAAGAAACTGTCTCTAGAAAATGCTTCTCTCTCAGAGCCTTCTAGGTCTTCCAGTCCTAAGAGACCCTGTATGCCAAAGGAAATGATTGGTATGTATGAGACTAAACTTGATGTTTTGGATTGGTAAGCACTGTTTGAGTACAATCATGGGATTCAAAGTATCTCAGGGAATCAGTTGATTCCTTGGCTTTTCTCTAGGCTTCCCCCTGTTGCAAGTGATGCTGTAATGGAGTTGGGGGAGGAGGATAAGCAGGATTATGAGTGTGTGAAACTAGCATTAATAGCTAGGTTTGGGAAGACCCCTTCCTAGTATCTTAAGAGGTTTAGAACCCTCAAAAAGCATGATGGTACCCCTTGGGCTACCTGGGTGTGTGACTGTTTGAAAAACTTAGATGGTTGGGTTAAGGGTTACAAAGTCAACACTTATGAAGGTTTGAGGAATCTTGTAATGTTGGAGTCTATTTTTGATACCTGCTCTCCTGAGCTTAGACAACATTTGGCTGATTCAAAGGAGATAGATCCTAAGATGTTAGCTAAGGCTGCTGACTTGTGGGTTGCCAACAGGGCTACTCACAAGGATTCTGGGGCAACTCAGAAGAAGGAAGAGGGAAAGCAGTCCAAGAAAGACAACAAGGAGAATTCCAATGATTCCAATCCAAAAGGGGGCCCCAAACATAACCAGGGTAAGCCACAAGGTAAACCGAATCAGGCTAGTGTCCCACCTGGTTCCACAACAGATGGAGGTCAGAGCAAGTCCCCATTCCAGAGAGCATATGGGAAATGCTTTGTTTGTGGATTGCCTGGCCATGTGAAAGGAGATCCCAAGTGTAAGGGTAAACCTTCAGGGATCAACACTGTCTCCTTAGCCTTCTCCCAAGTGGATGAAGTACCTATGACAAGTGGAAACTTTGAGCTACTAGCTGATGAGCCCATGAGAGTCTCAGCTAGTGTTTCTTTCATGTCCTTGGGTCTTAGGGAACAACAGAACTTAGATGTCTACAACTCAATCCCAGATAATACTAAAGAGTATTACAAAGATAGTGTTCTTGTGAATGGTCAGGAGACCCCTGCCATCCGAGACACTGGAGCCAGCATAACTGTGGTTGATGAATGTTTTTTCAAGGTGGAGGATGTTGCTAAGGCACCCAAACACCTAACCAAGTTAGCTGGAGGCTCTGTGCAAATGGTTCCCCAGTTACCAGCTCTCATCCAGTGTAATGACATGACTGTCAGGATACCTGTAAGTGTGCAAAATAATCTACCGGGGAGGGTCCTGTTGGGTAATGACCTTAAAACTCTTGGAGTTGTGTCTAGTACCCCCAGGCTCTCCAGTAGAAGGAAGCAGGAGCTCACAAGGTCTGCAAGGGAGAGAACCTTAAGAGGCTCTCCTGGGGACATGGTAGAGGAAGCTATCACCCCAAGTCCACAGGACTTACTTACTATCATTGCAGGGCAAGAAAAGACAAAAGGGAAACCTAAGTCTGACAGCAAGAAACCAGCAAGCACCCCTGTGCCCAGGAGGACATCTCAGAGACTGTCCAAATTCACAACTGTGACTCCCACACCAGCTGAGGCTGAGTGTGAGGTCCAACCCTGTATGGTTAAACGGGATACTGAGGAATCAGATATAGAAGAGGATCTTACCTTGGTAGGAGATCTTGACCCTGTTGACCACCCTGAGCTGCAGTCTTTACTGGCAGAAGGTGGACCCAGCAGAGAGGATTTCAGCAAGAGACAAAGAGAGTGTCCTACCTTGGAAGTTCTTCGCCAACAGGCCACTTCTCAGCTCAATGGGACTGAGCCTGGGAAGTATAGGTTGCACTAGGAAGATGGCCTCTTCTACAGTGAACCAACTGAATCAACCCCTGGAGACTACAAAAACTGGTAGTACCTCTAGTGAACCGACTCCAGTTTCTGCAGTTAGCCCATGAGGTACCTTTGGCTGGTCACTTAAGTTTTAAGAAGACCAAGGAAAGGCTATCTCTGCACTTCTACTGGCCTAAGATGGGTACAGAAGTAGACAAATTCTGCAGAAGCTGCCACACTTGCCAAACCTCTGGCAAGAGTGGGTCCAAGAATGTGGCACCCCCAATGGTGGGAGTTCTTTTTGAGAGGGTGGGGATTGACATTGTTGGTCCACTTGACGCTCCCACATCTTCAGGCAACAGGTGTATCCTGGTTGTAGTGGATCATGCCACTAGATTTCCTGAAGCCATACCTATGAGGACTGTTACGGCTCCGGCTGTGGCTAAGGCCCTACTTGGTATTTTTACCAGAGTAGGTTTTCCTAAGGAGGTGATATCTGACAGGGGATCAAATTTTATGTCCCACTACATGCAAACCATGTGGAAAACCTGTGGAGTTACATACAAGTTCTCAACTGCCTACCACCCACAAACCAATGGGCTGGTAGAGAGGTTTAACAGAACTATGAAGAGCATGGTAGGTACTTTAGAAGAACCCCTTAGAAGAAAGTGGGACCTTCTACTGCCATGCCTTCTCTTTGCATATAGAGAAGTCCCTCAGGAGGGAGTAGGATTAGTCCCTTCGAACTTCTGTATGGCCATCCAGTCAGAGGCCCATTGCCCCTGATTAAGGAGGGGTTGGAGAGTGCTCCTTCCCCCAAGCCAGTCAGAGTGACTGACTATGTGATAGGTCTCCGGAGGAGAATGTCACACATGATGGCAGAGGCAAGTGATAAATTGAGGGCTGGTCAAGCTCTGGTCAAGCATTGGCATGACCAGAAGGCTAACATGGCTGAGTTTACTCAAGACCAGCTTGTTCTTGTTATGGTCCCCACAAGGCAGAGGGCCTTGCAGGACAAATGGATAGGGCCCTTCAAGGTTGTGGGTAAACTTGGAGAGGTGAACTATCTGGTGGACTTAGGCAACCCTAAGGAGGCTCCCAGAGTCTTTCACACCAACCGTTTAAAGGCTTATGTCCCTAGACCTGACATAGGAGCTCTGCTTCTAGATTCAGCTCAAGAGGAAGAGGAGAGTGAACCTCTGCCTGACCTCCTCAGAGGCTTACCTTTAGATGAGCAAGTGGAAGGAATTAATCTCTCTTCCAGTCTCACATCTGACCAGCAGGTTGAGTGCAAGTTACTGTTAAATCAGTTTGCCTCCCTGTTCTTACTTTCACCAGGCTTGACCCCTCGGGGCCAGCATGACATACACACTGGTGACTGTTTACCTGTCAAAAGCAGGGGGTACAGAATGTCAGACAATATCAGATCCCACATAAGGAATGAGGTCAACAAGATGCTTGAACTCGGGGTTATAGAGCCCTCTACTAGCCCATGCTCTAGCCCAGTTGTGCTTGTACCAAAGGCAGGATCCAAGGAGTTGAGATTCTGCGTGGACTATAGAGCTCTGAATGCAGTCACCACGACTGATGCCCATCCTTTGCCTAAGACAGATAAGCTGGTGGACAAAGTTGGTGCAGCCAAGTACCTCAGCACATTGGACCTAACGTCAGGCTATTGGCAAATAGCCCTGACAGACCACGCCAAGGAGAAAACTGCATTCTCCATTCCAGCTGGCCTCTACCAATTCAAGGTGATGCCTTTTGGATTAAAGAATGCGCCTGCTACATTTTAGAGGATGGTCAATCAAGTTCTGAATGGGATGGAGTACTTCTGCATGGCATACTTGGATGACATTGCAGTGTTCAGCCCTACATGGAAAGAACATATTGAACACCTAGGTTATGTATTGCAGGCTCTGGAACAGGCCCATCTGACCATAAAGGCAAGCAAATGTCAAATTGGTCAGAGCTCAGTGGTCTACCTAAGGCCATTGCCTAGCAAAGCACAAGCTGTACAAAACTGGGCCACCCCTACTACTCAAACCCAAGTAAGAGCCTTCCTAGGTCTTCCTGGGTACTATAGGAACTTCATAGAGAGCTATGGGACCATAGCTTCTCCCTTGAATGTCATCTCCTCTCCCAAATTTCCTAGAAAGGTCAGGTGGAATGAGCAGTGCAATCAAGCCTTTGAACGTCTAAAGAAAGCCGTTTGTCAAGCTCCAGTCCTAAGAGCTCCTGACTACCACCAACACTTCATTGTACAAACTGATGCTTCTAATGTAGGTATAGGTGCAGTCCTTAGTTAACTGGATGAGAAAGGTAGGGAGCACCCTATTTCTTTCATCAGCAGGAATTTAAAGGATCCTGAAACAAGGTGGGCAACAATAGAAAGAGAATGCTTTGTTATTGTGTGGTCACTGAAGAGTTTTAGACCATACTTGTATGGATCTACCTTCATCATTCAGACTGACCACCAATGTTACGCTCACCTGGTATCCACAGGGACGCCACCCAGCTGGGTTACTCGCTGGTATGCTTCTCAGCTTTGCCCTGATGTGGTCTGCGGGGAAGGTTTTGACTTGCGGTAGAATTAGGCGTGCTCTCCGTCCTGCCTTCTTTGCAGGGGCGCGTTGTCTTTCATGGGCGAGTGCGGTCCAGTTACTTCACTGATGTCGGCCCGTTTGATATTGTTCAGGCAGGTCTTATTGCTGTTCTTTAGTTTTGTTACTTTACTGCATGCCTTTCTTTGTTTAAAATGTCTCTTTTTTCTCCCTTAGGTATGAAGAGCTTCAGCGCAGCGAACTGGCTTGGTTGAGCCCCGCTGGTAAATGATGGCACATTAAGAGTGCTATGATGCGGTAAGTAAGCACTATGCGCAGAGCTGCAAAGTCTTGCATTTGCTAACCTGTGTTTTCCTTCCTTGTAGGTCACGGTGTTCTTCAGCATGAGTGGAAGGTCCGGAGTGGTGCCAGCTGAGAGGCGACCAGCCAGGTAAGCCTTTTGAGCAGTTTCGTAATTTGTAAATGTCTCTACAGCTTTCTTTAATGTTGCCTCTATCTTCCTCTTTCAGGTCATTCTGTCCGGGCGGCGTGCAGATTCGAGGAAGCTGTTCTCAGTAGCTGCGAGTGTTTAAAGATGAAGACTGCAGGTAAAATGCTGCTGCTAATGATGTTCCTTTTGTCTCCTTGCAGGTTCTGCTTCTCCAAGGTTCGAGGGAATAGCTGGACACGGTGAGCGTCACGTTGCAAGCTGCAAAGTAGCACGAAGTATGTTCTGCAGTCAGGGTGTGGTTTATATAGCCCAGGTAAAGTAGTACCAGGGAAAGTAGTTCCAGGCCTGCCATACCCAAAACACTAGACCGCATAGCTTGGTTGTTAGGACCCAACCTATGTGGATGCCTCCATGTTGGCTGACAATACAATAAAGTAGTTCCCAAGCACATTGTTGTTCATGGTGTATGAGCCTGGCGCCATAGGCGCCAGGACTGGCCCCATGAGGGCTTTTGAAGAGGATGTCAGGCTCTAGAAGCCCGAGTCCTGACTCCACCTGGCCAATGGGTTTGCCAGAGGGGGTTTTGGGTGAGGGTCGTGACAACCAACCCTTGAGATGGCTGATGCAAATGAAAGAGGAAAACCCAAAATTACTCAGATGGTCAATCTGCCTGCAAGGATTTCATTTTTCCATTGAGCACAGAGCAGGAAGTCACCACCAAAATGCTGATGGTCTCTCTAGAATGTTTGTAACCGACTAGAGGTATGAGATACATCCAGGAGTGTATTAAATCCCCCTGTCCCTTAGTCTGGGGGGTGGCGAGTGTTAGGGAGAATTCTCCTTCTAGGGCTAATTTCCCTCACCTATTGAGTCCCTCAGCAGCTTTGCTGGATTTCTGGAGTTTTATTTTTTCCACCTGGTAAGAGTGTACATCCTTTTTCCACTCTTACATGTGTTTTGGCTTATGTGTTTTTACTCATTGTGTGTTCTTCGGCACTAGAGCACACCACTCCAAGGGCCCCTGTTCTTGTATGAGTTACACAGCACCTTTAGTGCAGTAACCCAGGGTTGTCTTTAAGACGTCCCTCTGACTCCATTTCTCTGGGGCTGACTACTGTCCCCCAGAGAAAGGTAAAGTTGCCATTTACTTTACATAGTCATTTTTACCACAGACCCAGTACACCCCATCTTACATGGAGTACTGGAAAGGGCTAATCTGTACCCCTTTTCTGTCTGTACCTCCCTGAGCATTGTTTCACTCTTTTAACATTTAGACTTGGCTGGTGGCAGTGGTATCTACCCTATCTTTTTTACTGTGATTATATTAGATAAACGTGGTACTGTTCTTGGCTATTATATTAGCCTTGAACATAAACCCGCTTGACCAAATCGTCTTTCTTTTGGCTCCGGTTGGGTTTATTCGCCATTTCTTTTTGTTAAAGTCCTTCTTGTGTTTTACTTTGCGCGGCAAACTAGGTTCGCCTTCTTTGTTCACCGTCTTTAGGCAGGCTTCTGCAGAGAAGCCCTCCTCTTGGCGCCTGGGTGTCTAGGTAGAATGAATGTGGGGAAGGGGTGTCGTCACCCCCTGCACAGGGTATCCTAGGAAACCCAAGTCGCACTTTGCCATGATTGGCTGAGGTGGTTGTCCCGGCTGGACAACCCCCCTGCTGCGTGATTGACAGCCAGGCTGTGTGAATGGGGGTTTTGTGCATAAAAGGCCGGCTCTTGGGCTAGAAGTCAGAGTCGCCTCTGGAACTACAAGGAACCGAAGAAAAGCGGAGAGATTGGCGGCTGCTGCAACTACCCCGTCCCGGTGAAGCCCTGCTGCAGTTCTGAGCTATCTTCCCTTCAACGACTAAGAGGAGATCCAGTCTGGAGTCTTCTTCCCTTGAGCCTAGTGGGGATAACCAGCTCATATTCTTCAGCCAGAGATCTCCGCCGTGGTCGAAATCGCTGCACACTTCTGTAGTGGTCCGGATAGCCACCTGCCGAGCCTCTCCTGTTTTTAAGGAGCGCACCTTTTATTCGTTGTCGCTGCTGCCGGCTTCATCCCTGTGTGGTGCAGACCCCCTTCAGACGTCCTCCTTCACAACTAAGCTCCAGGAATCGTGGGTCTGCGGGAAACCAACAGGAACAACTGCCAGGGCACCAGCTGCATCGTTGAAATAAGGTAGTGTGCTCTACTCTACTCGAGGAAACTAGGTGAATCCCTTTTCTTCATCCTCAAAGCTCGCCCTTGTCGTCCCTCCTTCTTATAACTTTTGCTTCCGAAAATTGACAATATCAAAGTACTTTTTGGCTACACTGAATCGTGAACTAACGGTGTGGTCTTCGGCAACAGGTCTCCGGTGTCACTTAACTCTGGCTCTGACCCTTTGACTTTTGAACTCCTGTTTCTTAGTGTTTCTCGATACTGTCTGCCTAACCTAAGTATTGCCTGTGATTTTTGCCTCCAACTCCCTCTGGGTATCTCCGGTGCTAAGTGTGCTTTTGCCCCGGTAGCATTTCATGTCACGGATACGCGTTTATTGAGTAGACCGAACTGTCAAAAAGTGATCGCAACCGTATCCGCGGTATTGTGTTTTGTTCATAACACAGGTTACTTACCTTGAGACCTACTGTACAAAGTGAATTGGTTAGTTGTAGTATATTTAACGTATGGTTTTGTTTAAAGTTTAATAGAGGTGTTGTGTTTATAACTGATTGTTTAAAAATAAATGTACTTATATTTTTTACCAGAAAGCTTCAGTCAGTGTTTGCTTGAGCCACAGTAATTGTGGTCCCTTTGTGTAATCTCTGCTCATAAGATAAGCCTGGCTGCTCTGCTACTGCTACCACTATAACTTAGTAGTACAGGCTTGTACGAAAGGTAAAACTTGTATTGCCACCTGTGGTCGTAATTGTGTGTAGTGGTCCCTAAGGGCACTGCACAGGATTTTGCCTAACAGCCAATGCCACCTTACCTTAGATGTTGCGGAGGGTGTTTTGTTGGTCATCCATGGGTGAACAGGGGCAAACAGGCAGATGAGCTGCCCAGAGAAGGTGCCATTTTCCTTGAGCCCTTACCCAGCTGCCAGGTCATGGATTCCTTGGCCACACGCTGAAGATGGCTGCTTCCTGGTGGGGCCAGCAATCACAGGCTGGGTGGGTAGTCAGGAGGAGACAGGGGAGGGATAGAGGTCCAGGCAGCGGCAAGCAGGGAAAAGACAGATAGTGAAGAAATGTGAAAAGTTGTCTGGAAGGGGGAAATACATTTGAAACGATGGATGGCGGTGGCGGAAGGAAAGGCAAAAATAAATAATTAGAATAAAATGGCCGGCAGGATCGGTAGTAAAAGGGGAAAAATAAATAAAAATTTAAAGAAAATACAAGAATGGCATATGGCAGCCGGGAGCAGGGGTGCCTGGGGAGACATGAGGCCACTCACCCAAGGATGTTACCGACACGTACTGAAGGCAGGATATGCTCTCAGCTGGTTTTCAAGCTGAAATAGACCGTCTTTTGTATGAGGCTTTCAGGAGTTCAACTTCCTGGTGGGGCCACCAATAGTGGGCCGTTTGGGCAGGGAGGAGGACGACTGGGGAGGGATGGAGGTCCAGGCAGTGGCAAGCAAGGGAAAGGTAGAGAGTGAAGAAATGGACAAAATAAATAAATAATAAGAAAAGAAAGGCAGACGGGAGCGGGAGAAAGACGTGGATGGCGGGCAGGGCTTTAGGGTGTACATAGGGGGATATGAGGCCACTGACCCAAGGATGTTACCAACAGGTGCTGAGGGCAGGATCCGCTCTCAGCTGGTCTTCAAGCTATTATAGGCTATCGAATACTCTTAACTAGTTAAGAATCACAATTCAACCAAATGCCGACTTCCTTCGTCCTAGAACATAGAGTAATAGGAGAAGAAGTTTTAGTTACTTACCTGTAACTGCATTGTGTAGTCCCTCCACCTCACTTTGGTCCTTTATGGCCCCAGCCAATGAGGTGGCAGGGCTTAAGCTCCGCCCCCGGCAGCCATCTTCAGATTTTGAACCGTAGAGATTACAGTATGATGGATGCCGAGCATAGGAGCAGCCTCTCAGGGGAGGCGGGCGGGCGCATGTGAATCTATGAAAGATACCAATGCTGGAGAAATACAGTTACAGGTAAGTAACTAAGACTTCTCCAGCATTGGATCTTTCATAGATTCAGATGCTTGAATAGAATACCAAGCAGTTAAAACATGCCACCATAATAAACAGATATGCATAATTACAGAAAAACATATTTCTGATCAAACCTTTACCATGCAGCAAAACAACGGTTACATACTTCGGGAAAGGTGGGAAAGGAGGCTGGTCCTACCTTACACAAAGAGATGGCGGAGCACTGCCTGTCCAACTGCAGTTTCTTTGTTGGTATCTTCAGTCAGGCAGTAGTGTTTCGCGAAAGTATGTAGAGTGCTCCACGTGGCAGCTCTGCATATGTCTTTCAAGGCCACCCCTGCGTGGAATGCTGTTGACGCCGCCCTTCCTCTGGTGGAGTGAGCAGACGGCGGTCTAGTTAAAGGGTCGCCTTTCAACTGATGGCAGTGGGTGATGCAGGACGATACCCAGCGTGCCAGACTTTGTTTGGATATATGTTGGCCCTTGGTACGGCCAGAGAAAGAAATGAATAGACGGTTTGAGGAGCGGAACTCCTTGGTTCTTTGCAAGTAAAACTTCAACACCCTAGAAACGTCTAGAGTGTGTAATGTCCTTTCCGCTTCCGAAGCGTGATTCTGGAAAAAGGTTGGTAACACAATGCGCTCAGTGAAGGACATCTCCGAAAGTACCTTGGGGAGGAACTTCGGGTGAGGCCTTAAGATGACGCGGTCCTTCTGGAACAAGGTAAATGGAGGTTCCGAAGACAAAGCTTGCAACTCACTGATCCTTCTGGCCGATGTGATGGCTACCAGGAAGGATGTCTTCCAGGACAAGAATTTCATATCGCATCTATGTATGGGCTCGAAGGGAGGTTGCATGAGGGCCGTTAAGACGGTGTTGAGGCTCCAGTCCGGAACTGGTGTAGGTGTAGGCGGATAAGTACGCATCAGTCCTTTCAGGAAGATCTTGATCGCTGGTAAGGAGAGTAAGGCTTGCGTCTCCGCGGTTACTGTGTAGGCCGCTATGGCTGACAGATCGACCTTGATAGAGGACAGTGAGAGCCCTGATTTAGCCAGGTGCAACAAGTAAGGCAGAATTTGATCAACCGAGGCCGTGAGGGGATCGATCGCAGAGGTCTCGCACCATTTGGAAAACCTGGTCCATTTTCTGGTGTAGGTGAGTTGCGTGGACGGGGCTCTAGCGGCCCTGATGATATCCCAGCATTCTGATGGTAACTTTAGGTGCATTAGTTTACGCTGCTCAGCAACCATGCCTTGAGGGACAGGCTCCTCGGGTCGTGGTGGAGGACCTTGCGGTTCTGTTGTGTCAGTAGATATTGATGTGATCTGAGACGAATCGGGGTTTTGCAGGATAGATGTCTCAGCGTCGGGTACCAGACTTGCCGTGCCCAATCGGTGCAATAAGAATCAAGGAACAATCCTGTTCTTTCACCCTGCGAAGTACCCTCGACATGAGGGGAATGGGTGGGAAGGCGTAGAGGAGCTTCCCCGACCAATCCACTGAGAACGCGTCTCCCAGCGATTGGTGCTCGGGGTATCTTGACGCAAATCTCTTGCATTTTTTGTTGTTCCTGGTGGCGAAAAGGTCGATCTGCGGATGGCCCCATAAGGCAAAGATCCGTTGGGTTTCTTTTTCGTCCAGCTCCCACTCGTGTGACGCTGTGTATTCTCTGCTTAATCTGTCCGCTAGGACATTGTCCACTCCTGGAAGGTGCTCTGCCCTGATCTGTATCAACGTAGCGCAAGGCCCATGCCCATAGCTGTTGGGCTTCTTGCGACAGAATCTGAGACCTCGTGCCTCCCTGCTTGTTTGTATAGTGCATGGAGGTCGTGTTGTTTGTCTGGACTGTAAGAACTTGACCAGCTATAACCGGTAGGAAGGCTTTCAGCGCCAACCTTACGGCCCTGAGCTCCAACACGTTGATGTGGAGTTGGGACTCTTGTGCCGACCAAGATCCCTTGGTTTGGAGGTCCGCAAGATGAGCGCCCCAGCCTGATAAGGAAGCGTCCGTCCGCAGCAGGAGGGTCGATGTCGGTGCTTGAAACGGCATTCCCTGTAGAAGATTCCTCGGAGCGTTCCACCATCGAAGGGCCTTGTGCAACGTCGATGGAATCTGGACAATGTCTTCCCAGCATCCGAAAGCTTGTTTCCATTGGTGGTCCAGAGCTTCCTGAACCGGCCTCATGCGAAGCCTGCAGTTCGGTATGAGGAATATGCATGATGACATCATGCCCAATAGGGATTTGTAAGAGCGCACAGATGTTGTCTCTTTCTGTAGGAAGTTCGAAGTTAAGCGTAGAATCGCTGCTATTCTCTCTGTGGATGGTCTCACTCTGGGAATGCTGGAGTCTAGCTCGGCTCCCAGGAAGAGAGCTACCTTGCTGGGGACGAGGCAGGACTTCGTCTGGTTGATGGAGAAACCTAACTCTTTTAGGAGGTTGACCGTCCTTGACACTGCCGAACGAGCCTTTGCAGCTGAACTTGCCTTTATCAGCCAATCGTCCAGGTATGGAAAAACGTCCGTTCCTGCTCTCCTGAGACTTGCCGCTACCGGTGCCAGGCATTTCGTGAAAACTCTTGGCGCCGATTTTAGGCCGAACGGAAGCACTTGAAACTGAAAGTGGAGCCCTCCCACTGTGAACCTGAGGAACTGCCTGTGTGCTGGATGGATCGGGATGTGGAAATAAGCATCCTCCAAGTCTAAAGTGGCCAAGAAGTCGTGCTTGTTTAACCAAGGTAGCACCCCTTGTAGAGCCACCATCTTGAAAGTTATGCGCTTGATGAACTTGTTGAGCGCCCTCAGGTCCAAGATGGGTCTCCATTGGCCGTTTTTCTTTCTGACGAGGAAGAATCGGGAGTAAAAACCTTTTCCCCTCTGAAAATAAGGAACTGGTTCTACTGCTGCCTTCTGGAGCAGTTTTTGCACTTCGGACATGACCTGTTTTAGCATATGCACTCTGCGAGATGTTGGAGGCAGGGAAGGAGGTTGGTCCAGAAATTCTAAGGTGTGACACTCTCGGATCACCTGTAACACCCATTTGTCCGATGTAATTGACCGCCAGCGCTGGAAAAACTGGCTCACCCTTCCCCCCACCGGGGCGTGGCGAAGGGGGGGGGGAGATTGGTCGTCAGTTCTGCTTGCCTTGCGACTTCCCTTGGGCGCAGCCACGTCTGCCTCTATGGGCGTATCTGTTGGATGACTGATATTTATTGCCTTGGTACGTGCCGCCTTGTGCTTTCTGACCATAGGAGGAGGAACGACTGTATCCCCTGAATTTGGAAGATGAACCTCTAAAGGGACGAAAAGACCGATGGTCCTTACTTTTGTCCTTCAAAGAACTGATGGCTCTGGCTGTGTCAGTGTCTGTCTTGATTGCTTTCAAATGGTCGTCTATCTTTTTCCCAAAAAGATCTTGACCGTCAAATGGCATGTCCAGAATCTGCGCCTGAACTTCAGGTCTAAAGTTAGTAGCCTTCATCCAGGCCTCCCTTCTGAGCACTGTACCGTGCGCCATCTGCCTGAAGCCTGATTCGGCCACATCAACTGCCGCGTCGATCATGTGATCCGATGTTGCTTCACCATCCGCGATAATGGATTTTGCCTCCTCCTGGAGCTCCGGTGGTAATTGTTTCGCCAAGTTAGACATGCGGAGCCAAAGCTCGCGATCGAATCGTGCGGTCATGGCCAGTGCATTACCCGCTCTGATTGTAAGGGATGCAGAAGATGAAACTTTCCTGCCCATGGCTTCCAATTTGCGTCCGTCCTTATCCGGTGGTGCCGACAAAGGTGAGGAGGGGTTGGCGAGTTTCTTTCTGGCCGCCACTGTAATAACTGAGTCCGGTTTCGTATGACCCCTTAAACAAAGCGGTGCCGAATCCGGAGCTTTATATTTCTTTTCTGGCCTGGACACCAACGCCGGAGTCGATAAGGGCGTAGATAGGATCTTGGATCCGGAATCCCAGATGGTATCGAGGAGGGGAATTGTGGTCACTGTCCTCCTTCGTTTGTCCCTGTGCTCATAGAGCACTGATTGCCTTTCCTCCGAAGAAACCTGAATTTTAAACAGTTCTGCGGCTTTACCTATTATGGTGTGGAAAGAAACGAGATCATCCGGTGGTGAGGCCTTGCCCGGCGAGTCTCTCCTCCTGGGCTTCTCGACGACGTAGTCATCCCAATCACTGTGTGCGTCTGGCTCCTGAGTTATTTCTCCTTCTTCTGGTTCTGAAAATTCACCAAAAGGATCCTCCTGCCAGTCTGATACCGAGATGGTGGACGGTACCATGGTGGGATCTACGTCCGGAGATTGCGGTCTGTGCGATGACTGTGGTGACGGGACTCTTGTAGGTGAAGCACTGTGGGTGCTGCTCCTCGGTCTTCGAGCAGGGGATCTCATCCGTTTTTGCGGTCTACTCCTGTAAGGAGAGCAACCCGATGTGCCTGGAATCGGGGATGACTCTCTAGGAATGGGATTAATCGGAACTTGCTTCTCCCTTTGCCGTTTGTAAAATTCTTCTACAATCCTCTGCACGGATAACATGAGCACCGGGTCATGAGGATATTCGGATTCTCCCGTGGACGGGTGCCAAGGAGGGCTGTATTGTTTCGGTAAGGGACCGATGGACTCTTCCACCACTTCTGCATCAGAGAATTCTTCCTGAAGAATTATATCCGGAAGTTCTGCCATGTGCCCCAAAGGTGAAAATTGCTGCACCAGAGGTTCAGTTACAGTATTCTTCTCAATGATATTGCTTGTAATGACAGGAGCTTCAAGAGTAAGAGGCAGTAATTCCTCTGTAACTGCCGAAATTTGCGGTGCCTCTGAAGGCGTTATGGATGGTGTTATTCTCGTCGACGACTGAGATTTTCCCGTCGACGAGGGCTTCGCCGACGACTGAGATTTTCCCGTCGACGAGGGCTTCGCTGTCGACTGAGATTTTCCCGTCGA
Source organism: Ambystoma mexicanum (assembly GCF_040938575.1). NCBI lineage: Eukaryota > Metazoa > Chordata > Amphibia > Caudata > Ambystomatidae > Ambystoma > Ambystoma mexicanum. Next base: position 523,074,982 of record NC_090940.1, read on the forward strand.
CGACTGAGATTTTCCAGTCGACGAGGGATTCGTCGTCGACGACTGACATTTTCCAGTCGACGAGGGATTCGTCGTCGACGACTGACATTTTCCCGTCGACGAGGGCTTCGTTGACGAATGTGGAGTGTGCTCCGTGGACGACTGCGTCATGGATGAATGCTTCGTGGACGAGTGGTGTTTCTTGCTCGTCGACGATTGCTTCGTGGTCGACATGTCCGATGACGATGATCTAACTGTCGACGATGTCTTAAGCGTCGTCGTCGTCGATGCTGGTTTCGTCGACGGTATGGCCGATGACGGGCCTTTACCTTTCCCTTCATTCATGGGCGGTTTACCCGCCGACGACTGCCCCCCCCCGTTTTTTGCAAACTCCTCCTTACCTCTGGAGGCAGATTTTGCTGACTTTTTCTGGCTTGAAAGGTCAACTGGAGGCAGAAAGGGTATCAATTCCAGCTTCCTCTTTTTGGATTTGGGAGAGGAACTCCTTTCCACTGAAGAGGCCCTTCTCTTTGAAGTTTGCCTCTCAGATGGAGTGCTGGATTGGACAGGAGCTGTTCTGACAGACTCTTCGTCCGAAGATTGATCCCTGGATTCCAGGTATGAAAGGAGTCTTCTATGCCTGTCATGAAGGGTCTTGGTGGAAAAAGTTTTACAAATCTCGCATTTTTTTAATGTCATGTGGGTACAGACAATAAATGCAATGCTCGTGGGGGTCCTTGTAGTAAACCAATTTCTTCTTGCACCTCGTGCAGTCCCTGAACAGGGAAGGCTTCCTGACAGCATGAGGTGCCTCCATTTCTGAAGAGAAGTTCAGTCGACGATTTTGAGAGGAAAACAACAAGTTTTGCCACCAAGGTTAATTGGAAAGAAAGCCCCTAGGAAGGGGAACAAGATGGAATATATTTTACAAATATATTCCACACAAAAATAGAAAGAATTTGGAAAAGCTCAGAGAGCTTGAGGATTCCCTGTGTCTGATAGACTGCGGTGAAAAATCTGAAGATGGCTGCCGGGGGCGGAGCTTAAGCCCTGCCACCTCATTGGCTGGGGCCATAAAGGACCAAAGTGAGGTGGAGGGACTACACAATGAAGTGGCTCATAGGTTATAATGGGCTATGTACATGCACTGCTAGGTGGAACTGTGTATACATATATATATATATATATATTTTTTTTTTTTAAATATTATTATTATTATTATTTAATTCATCACCGAGGATTCCCAGTCTGACGACGGGGAATATTCAAGCATCTGAATCTATGAAAGATCCAATGCTGGAGAAACAAAATGTCCTCTGAGTTTTACGACTGTGCTTTCAAGACAGACATCGAAAGAAACTAAGTGAACATGTATTTGCCTGTAGTCATTGACGAGGGACTTCAGCGTGTTTGTGTGTGCTGTGATAGAAAAGTTGAAGTTCAACAAAAAAGGAAGGAGTTTACTTCGTGATTCAGTTTGATGCTTAGACTATTAGTTGCTTTATGGGTTGTGTGGGGGCTTTATAATCAGTTGCAGCCATTGCAGTGTGAATGATTCAAACATTCACTCTCACCAGAAAGAAGGATCAGAGGAAAAGGGGCTTAACTCACTGCATCATATTGAATACCACTAGATCCATAATATTATAAATAATGCATGTTAGTATTACCCAACTAAAGAGTATTCACTTAATCAGCTATCTACAGATAAAATACAGACGTTGCCCTAGCAGCATTCAAGCATATATGCATGTTGTCTCTTCTGGCTTAGAACAGTTTAATGCATGCAAAGTTACGAATGAATAAAACAATTTATAAGCTTACTAAAGTTAGAAATGCAGAAAAAAGCTCCCCATTTTCTCACTTAATACCATCCCTTCATGTACACTCCTGTTAATTAGAAATATGACAAATAGAGCTCTGAAATCAAGTTCTATACGCCCTGGCATTTGTATCATATGACATTTGTATTCCTGTACATAGTACAAATGCAGGCCTGCATGTACCACAAATCAATGTGAAGTGAACCTAAAAGCCAGGATTGGTTTATTATTTCACGCCTGGCATTGCACGACTTGAGATCTCTGCAAACTACCCCACGTATGGGCGTACTTCATTCAGACTTAAAACCCACAAAAGGCTGTGTGATATCACCTGATTGTAGTCATTTTTTGATGCATGCAAGCACTTTAGTACTATGCATAATATGCATTACATGTGTAAATCTTCAATTAAAGGTGTTAGATCCTTTCCAAGAGATGGCCAGTCAAAGCCTCCTACTTAGCTCAGAGCGGGGAATATCTCAGATATTATTGTGTTTTATTTGTTTATTTTAACATCATGGTCTTTTTTCAGAGGCTCACAGTGCTTTCCTTTATTGTTGGGGACTCCCGGTGGGAAACAGCTTTTAATAGTTATGCACAGTTTATATGGACATTTGTCAATTGCAATATGAGTATCCAGCATCCTCCAGTCAGAGAAGGCAAATACTTCACAAAATGAGTTTTACTCGTGTACCCCAGCTCCACATCCATACATGTAAGGCACAGAAATTGAACAAGTTCCTCCCCCATGGTAGTGTTCTTTCGACTGGATGTTCCTCCCACGTATTCCTTATCTTTGATATTTAACAATATCCAGCTTGCTGCCTCTGAAACATTTTTCAGCATGGGGCGCTGTGCGTTGATGCTTGTCGACTCGATGCCCCTCAGAGGCCTCCGTCTCGATGTCGACGTCACTGCAGGTAAACGTAGCACGCACAGCACCTGTTAGCCTGAGTTCCGTTTTGACGAGTGGAGCTTTACTTTGTATTTGACGGTTACTCCCCTTGAGAGAGCGTAGACTGCAACTGCAAGGGAAATTCTACTGCAGGGTAGGTTGGGAGGGGCGATAAGGAATACGTGGGAGGAACATCAAGTTGAAAGAATGCTACCATGCGTAAGTAACTTGTTCTTCGAATGGATTGTGTCCTCCCACGTATTCCTTATCTTTGATACACTCCCAAGCAGTTTACATAATTTGGAAGAGGGAGTAGAAGTTAATGTGGTTACGTATGAAGACTGCAAGAGTGCAAGACTGCTTTTGCAAAAGCAGAATCTTGCCCCTTGAGGGAGTCTAAAATGTAGTATTTAGTAAAGGTGTGCACAGACGACCATGTGGCAGCTGCACATATATCCTTTAATGAAACTCCCCTCTGCAACGCAAACGAAGATGCAACACCCCTGGTCGAATGAGCTCTTAGATGTTCTAGAGGGTCTCTACCTGCCAGTCTGTAACACTCTGATATAGTTAATATAATCCATCTGGAGATAGTTTGCTTAGTGATGGCCAGTCCCAATTTGTGACCTGAATTTAACTAGTAATAACTAGTCATTCTGTTGCAATTTTTCCAATCTGGAGATGTAAAAGCTCAGTGCATGTCTAGAGTCAAGTCTGTGAAGTCTTTCTTCCTCCTTCCCCAGATGTGGTGGAGGATAAAAAGTTGGTAATGTTATCTTCTGAGTAATATGAAACTCGAAAACCATTTTGGGGAGAAAAGAAGGCTTCACCTTTAGTACTACTCTGTCTTTATGAAAGACAGTATGAGGATGCTTGCAGGATAAAGTCTGTTTCTCACTTACCCTTCTGACTGAATTCATTGCCACTAAGAATACAGTTTTTAGAGTTAGAAGTCTTAATGGACAAGAATGTAGAGGTTTGAAAGGAGCTCCCATCAAGTAGTTCAGCACCAAGTTAAGATCCCACAGTGGGACTTGAAATGGGGTCGGAGGTTAAACATTAGTTAGTCCCTTTACAAATGGTGGTAATAGAGGAATTTTAAAGTAGCAGACTTCCTCTGAAGTGCGCTTAAAAATAGAAAGCACTGCCAGGTATCCCTTGATGGTACCAATCTGGAGCCCCAGATTGGCTACATGCAATAGAAAGGATAGCACCATAGGTGTGTTACATGAGAAAGCGTCAACATTCTTATCTCTACACCAGCTGCAGAACCTATTCCAGCTGCAGCGGTATAAAGATTTGGTTGCTGGCCTTCTGGACAAAAGCAAAACCTCCATTACATTGTTTGGGAGGTCCCAATCCTTGTATCTCAGCCTCTCAGAAACCATGTGTGAAGGCTGAGAGTCCTGATATCCGGATAGAGAACCCGACCCACCTCTCGTGGGAGAAGGTCCTCTCTTTGTGGAAGATGAATCGGAGGGCAGATGGACATGTCCAGAATGTCCGGTTACCATGTCCTCCTGGCCCAGTCCGGGGAAATTAGGATCATGGATTTCTTGAACCTTCTCAACTCCTGATTACGTGAGGAATCACAGGGGCTGGAGGAAACGCGTACAGTAGTGGAAATTCCCAGTCCACCACGAACGCATCTCCTAGAGATCCTCTTGGGGGACATTCCGTTGAGCAGTACAGTTCGCACTTCCTGTTGGCCCTGGTGGCAAACAGATCCACATGAGGGGTTCCCAAGTACTTCCTGAGCTAGTTCCCACTCGTGGGAGACTGTGCTCTGCCTGCTTAGAGTGTCTGCCATCGTGTTTTTCTCTCCGGCTAGCTGAACTGTCGACAGAGAGATTCCTTCTTGTATTGCCCAGGACCAGAGCTGCACTGTCCCTCTGCACAGTGGTAGTGTCTGCAATGGAAACCAACGACCGCTGATGGTGAAATCGTTGGTATTGGGTGCCATGAGTAAGGCGTCCGTCACTACTGTCATCTCCAGCCATGGTTGCCAAAAAGGTTCTCCTTTCAAGATGTTCTCCCGACAAGCCCACCACTGAAGGTCCAGCGAGACTCTGTTTGGGATTTATAGGAGATCTGACATCCTTCCTGAGAACTGTGATCACTGAGTCCTGCGAGCCCACTTGAGAGATTTAATCGTCAGGCGAGCCTCTGGCACCAGAAAAATGCAGGAAGCCATGAGGCTGAGCAAAGGCAGAAAATCAAAGGTCGGTAGATGTTGGGCATTCTGGAATTTTGTCACCATCTGCAGAATGTTTTGAGCCCTCACCTCTGGTGGTGAGGCTTTTTGCAGGGATGCATCCAGGACTGATCTGATGAACTGGAGCCTTTATGATGGTATCATGTGCGACTTCTTGAAGTTGAGGGAGAAGGCAAGCCTGTGGAGGGAGTGACAGGTGGAGCTGAGATGTTCCAGATCCTGTTCCAGGGAACAGGCTCTGATTAGCCAATCGTCTAGGCAGAGGTAGACGTGAATTCCCCCTCTCCTGAGACTTGCTGCAACAACCGTCATTAGCTTGGTGAAAACCCTCCGGTGGAGGTCAGCCGAAATGGCAGAACTCAAAACTGATAATGAGAAACGCCAACGGTGAACCTCAGGTACTGTCTGTGCTTGTGATGGATCGGCACATGAAAGTAAGCATCCTGAAGGTCCAATGATACCATCCAATCCTGAAGCTGGAGGACCTGAAGGATCTGAGAAAGAGTTACCATCTTGAACTTGTCCTTCCTGAGGAACTTGTTCAAGTTTCTTAAGTCCAAGATGAGCCTCAATCCACCGCCCTTCTTTGGAATCAGAAAATATGAGGAGTACCAACCCTAGTTCCTTTCAGCTACAGGTACTGGTTCTATAGCACCTTTCTCTAGCAGGATTAACATTTCCTGTACAAGGAGGCTGCAGTTTCCAGTGCCCAAGCATCTGAAGTAATACCCCACCATTCTTTCAGATGGTGAGTAAGTCTGCCTCCCACCGAGGTCTTGTGAGTCAAAGCCTCAGAATGGTTTTGAGGTGGCTGAAGCACCAGCTCAGGGTAAAACTGCCTCTGCTTGGGCTGGTTTAGCACCTCTCCCTCATCCATCAAGAGGGAATCTTCTCTGACCTCTTTGCCCGGCTTGTCCTCTTCCTCTTACAATTGAGTAGTACAATCAAAAGGACTTACCTCTCCAAGAAGATGAACCGGAGTAGGGCTATTGAGGCTGTTGAATGGTGGCGCTAATAGCATATTGAGGAGTCTAGACTGCACATCTGGTGCAAATCCAGCCTTCCTCAACCATGCAATCTGTGCAACACTGTGCTAGTTGCCATGGAGCTGCTAATGCTGTCTGCAGTAGTGGAGGAATTCACCTCCTTACCATCCTTGATGATAGCCAGGAAGCTGTCTCTTTCTTCACCTTCTGGGATGCTGTCAGCCTCCATAGCTATGCAATCCCAGAGGGTAAAAGCAAAACATGGTAAGGTACAAGTTGCATTAGTTGACTTTAAAGCCATACTACTAGCAGTGAATATTTTTCTCGCCCCGGCATCCACTCTCCTATCAATCCTAACAGGAGGGATAGTGAGGTATGTTGATTGCTTAGTAGATGTAGCAGCTTGAACCACCAAACTTTCTGGTGTTGGATTTTTTGTTAAGTACTCTGGGTCACTGCTGGATGGCCTATATTTCCTAGCAACATTTTTATTCACAGCAGCCGCAGTCTCTGGTGTCTCCCAATTTGCTAAAACCCTTTTTTGTAGTGCAATGTGAACATGCAAAATGTATCATTTTGGGGACCCTGATCGAAAAAATAACTGTCAGGTGTAAGGAACTCATGATGGCAACAGTAAAGACAGATGCAAGTGATCACAGTTCAAGGGTGTTTAATGAACAATGAATGCAGGGGGAAAAACAACTAAGCCAAACCTAAATCTAAGATCGGAGCAAGCATCGACCATTAAATGATAAATAAGGCAGTCCTAGTGGTGTTGTGTCGAAATAAAAGGGCCTATACTAAGAAAATCTATTGCCAATTCCTTACAACTAAGTATGGAAAGAGTGTGGGATAGGGTTTGTATAAAGAAAAGTGTTCCAAATAATAACTCAGTATGTGATTGCCAGGGTTCTCCCTTGCCTATATTTTCAGCACGGGAAAAGGTGAGACTCTGGAGCACAGCACACGCTCAAGCTTTCTCAGCACAAGCCGACAATTCCGTTCCAGCTGGCACAGTACGTGCTTGAGCTTTCTCAGCACGAGCGGACAGTTCTGTTCCAGCTATAGGTTCTTGATGGTAAAGTCTCTTTGCATGAAAAAGTATCTTGCCTTCGAGGCCTGATGTATCCAACAAACAAACACAAACTGAAAGTTATTTTCCACAGTTCGCGTTGGTTGATGGCTTCACACAGGGGTCCCCTTCTTCCGGGCTCGAACCCTCACGTACCGTATTCAACCGACCAATTTAACAGTTCCTTCCTCAATGAAATTTGGGTGATGACTTTTCACCCCTGGATCTCCCTCGACCGGGCTCAGACCTACTTGACAAGGGGGACAATTCACTTTCCCTGGACTTCCAATGCCTCTTACTTTCTTAATTGTCTTTTTAAACAATACTTCACGCTTTGTCTCTGATTGTCGGCTTCCCTCTTTCGGGTTCATTTTCACCAACTCACGCATACTTTGGGTGACGGCTTCACCCCTAGGTCCCCATCTTCCGGGCACAGACCCTTCACAATATTGTTTTGAACAATTCTACTAAACAGTTCCTTTTCCAATGGATCTTTGGGTGATAACTTTCCACCCCGGATCTCCATTCTTTGGGCTCGGACCCCTCTCAGATGTTCGTCTCCCTCCGTCGAGTTCATAGTGGCTTTTCTTTTACGTACAGTTCACTGTTCATACGCTCATTTCACCAAGCGGGATTCATTTCCCTTAGCTTATCAATCATCTGTCGGTCAAAGACTTTCAACGGTACAGAGGATTTTACAAGACCCCTGTATGACCAATTTGACTGCTTTTTGCCTCTTCCCAAAGGCTTCTGGTTCGGGTAGTTTCTCTACCATCGGGTAATCACCCAGAGTTTCCTGCCTGAGCACCCATGTGGTGCCAGCCTCCTGTACTGCTGGTTTTCCTCTTTATTTCGCAATCGTATCTTTAAAAGTTAAAATCAGCTGTTGGCTACTTTTCGTTCAACAAAGGACGGCTTCTTATCGATTCTCCCCTCGACTCAACAACTGTGATGAACTGCTTGCCTTTTGTTATCCTTTGAGTCAAGGTTGGTACCACCGAGACCAGCATCCTTCCTCGGCTTGGTTATCAGCACAGGAGGGTCTTGCGTACCATAAACATCTGCTGCAACACACAGTGGCTTTTGTTCATGGTATTAAGTTTCCATCTACAGAGGTTTCACAGGCCTTGATCAGAAAGGGCAAGGATGCTTCTCTTCTTGTCACCCTGTAGAGGAGGTACCGACATGAAGAGGAGGCACCGACAACTGAATGCAGTGGGGAGCAGCCCACCCCCAACTTAAACTAGGCATTGAAATCCGTGTGGGGTGATCTAAGCCTTCAAATATGCAAAAAACTGAAATCATAGTGCTTAAAAATGTGAGTGCTTTAAATTGTGTTGTGTTTATAAAATCATAAATGTGTTAAATGCTTTAAATCATGAAGGATGTACTGAGAAGGGCAGGATATAGAAATGTACTATAAAAGATCGGGTAGAAAATAACCAAGTGTTTAAATATGACCAGACATAAAAGAATTCATTATTTTGTATACTAGTCACCCCGTTAATTCAAACCTTGCCTTTAATGACCAATATAAGGTATTTAATAAAACTTATCTTTGCAGACAGTGTTGAAATGAGTCAGCCTCCTGTAAGAAAAGTTTCAAGGCCACAGAGCCCTAATCTTGCCAATGTTCCCAGCGGAAACAGATAACAGTCTGGGACCAGACAGCTAACGATGCCGGGTCTGGGTTTCTTAGCAAAAGGACACAGCTGCATGACCAAATAAGGGTAGCTCAACCGGGAAATCCAGTGGCGAGTGCCAAAATGTATCTCAAATTGAAGGTTAAGCATAGAATGACTAATCACCAGGAGTGAGATTAATGCTAACGGAATGCTTTAACTTTGACGTGCATTAAAAAAAGGTAGGGGCTGACTCTCATTCTCAGAATACATATTTACACAGCTCCGTCTTCAGCACGGTGGCTGAGTTCCTGTACTTGAAGCAATGCAGTGTATGTGTCAGTGTGGCATGAATAAACCTGATGTCCCTAAACAAAGCCTGTCTCTGTCTTATGGTATGCTGTCTGAGTATTTTTCTGAGTGTCGAGAGCCAAGCAGAGCCTTGCAGAGCCATCACAGCTTAGCAGAGCCCAGCAGAGGTGCAGAGGAGCAAAAGGGGGTCCCAGTACCTCCAGAACACATGGCGAGCCAGCCAGGAGGGATAGGATTATGAATGACCATCTCTTCAAGCCCAAAAGAACCTAGACAACCAAGATTAAGGTGTGCTATGCTGTTCTGGCAAAGATAAGAGTGGAGTAAAGGGAGCAGCTGCCCTAGCCATTAGAAAAGAAGGGACAGGGAAGCAGAACAATATGGCAGAAGGGAACTATATATATGTTTGGCAATTTTTCAGGGAAAAGTAATGTCAGAGTCCAGATTTGGAAAAGATCCAAGAAACATAAAATGGGTGGAAAATTCGCGGGTCTTCAAAAATCATTAATTATTTAATTAAAATCCATATCCGGGAGAAAGCAAATCCAGAGTAATTTTTTCAGATTTTCAAGAAAAAATTACAAATCACTTTTGAAAGAAATGTTTTTTAGTGTAACATAAATAGTTTTAGAAAAAGTAACAAAAAATAGACATTAACTCAAAAAACGTTGAGCGTTAAGGAGTTATGAAGAAATATTGTCTTGAGGGAGGCCAAGCAATAGAGAGATACCTGGAGAACACCTGAGAGAAAACAGAGAGATACCGGGAGGATACCCAAGAGAATATAGAGCAGTATACGCCCAGATACCTAAGTTTTAAAATAGCGCTAGAAGAAGCCTGCATTTAAAGTACTGAAAAAAATAGGATGCTATAGGAGACCAAAACGATTAAAGAGGTTTTTGAAAGAAATGGGCTTACATTCCAAGTCAGGATATTAATAGGGGCATGATGCATCCGACAGAGATGGCATAAGAGGTGCACATATATGTGGCTAGCCGAGTTTGTTTGGTTTTTGTTTATATGTCATGTTGTTTGTCATGTTCTTTGTTTGATTTCATTTTATGTGTCATATTGTTTGTGTGCACTGTATGATAATGTTTATGACAAAAAATGTATTTTCAAGATGATCTAAAAACTTGGCTTTTAGCCAAAATTTCAGAGTGCTCAACATTTTTAAAAAAAATCAGATGACTAGATACTAAAATTCAAAGTGAACAAAATCGTGGTGGTCCCACTTCAAAAGAGGCAAGCATGTCTGAAATAAATGAAAAAGAACTATTACCCTTTTAAGCCATTATAAGTAAACTAAAGCCAGCAACTACGGAGTTACATTTTTGACTTCCTAACACTAGGCGAGATAATTAATGAATCACGTCAGAAACGATAGAGGTTCACATTCAAATAACTGAGTTACAGTGATTTAGAGAAGTGCTGTTGTACATGAGCGCGTTGAAACTGTGCAGAGTTGAAAGACAGAATGAGAGGTCAGGGCCTTTAGAAACTTTGTGCGAACAAAGAATCACGTTGGATTTACAGTAATTTATGGTTAAGGAATTTAACTGTGAACATGTGAAGTGTGCAGTGCTAAAGACATTTGACTGTTGAAGCAAGGAATTATTTAATGATTTTCAGATAAGGAGCGCAGTATTGTGAAATTCCAGTCTGGTTGTGTTTCTAGAACTAAGCGTATCTTTAGCAAATGAATTTTAGGTGTAGACACGATTGTCTTGTAGATTGAAAAAGCTGTGTTTCTGGAACACTAGGCAGAAAAGAAAAATTATGTCATGTTTAAGGTTTGTGTTTTTGGTTAAAGAAAAATGCACTGTTTAAAAACTCAGTTGGCATTTTGTTTATAAATTGAAAAGCATGTGAATAGAAAGTTAGAGAAAACTGCCTAAGAGCGCACAGTTGAGAGACATGTCAGATTTAAACAGTGTTGCTATGTGCAGAATGCAACTAACTTAATGTGTTAATGGATTGTATTCGGACTAAGCACAAGCAAATATAGAAATATATGAGACAAACATGATAAATAACATTGTGATCTTTGAAGTAGGCAAACTGGCACACAAATAGCAATTATGTTTTTGTTTTGCTCAGAAGCAAGGTTAAGAAAAAAAAACACGAGGGCTATGACGGAGAGACAGGAATGCACAATGTCAGCCTTGAGATCACATTGATGAATTCAGGAAAATGGCCCATGTTGAAGGAATGCAAAATGCGCATCGCCAGCCACATTCTTTTATAACGTGCAAATATATGAAGTACAGATAGGCTTTTGTATTATCAAAGGCATGTGCCAAATGCATATTATAGATGCAAAGTGCAAGACAAATGTCAGAAATAAGCACATTTAGCTACAGGAGACTGCAATGGCATCCTAGCTGTGGGGATACAAACTGATGACAAGTAGTCAAGGAGAAATATTTGCGCATTACTGCACATAATGAACAACCATGCAAGCACTTGAAAGTAAAGGAGTTTTGGAAGCATTTATAAGTGCTGTTATCCGAGCATGCCAGATTGGGGGAGAGCTTCCAAACCAGTCAGGGAAATTCTCAGAATAACCTGGGTGAGGTTTTTAAATGTGCAGAAAGACAACTGAAAAAATGCAGATGGATGAGTAAGGAGCCTTGCTCTTGTGCACTGCACGTATGATTAGAATATATTTGTATACATTTATGAAAGCTAGGGGTTCATGCAGAGTGAAATGGAAGAAATATTTGTGCTGTCAAAATACAAATGAAATTGATCATGAATGCACACATGTAGAGACTCATGTTAGGGTGAGCTTTATGTGCACTCAATGGGGATCCTTTGAAACCAGCGGTGGGGGGATACTTCCCTTGTGATTAAAAAGGACAGATTCTAAGTATGCAAGTATGAGGGCTGACGCGAAAGGTTAAGATTTGTTTATTTTATTTTGTTTCGTATTTTTTAAGCGCTGCATGACTTGGGCTTTCTAGGAGCTGAACGATTTTGTGATACAATGTACTAGATATAGAAGGATTGTTTCAGCTGGTGTAATTGTTGGATGAGAACTGCTTTGTAGTGATAGGTGTGGTGCTGGAGAAGTCAGCTGGATGTGTGCAGTCAGGTGGGTAGACACTCAGACTGGGCTCTGGCTGCGTTAGGCTTGAGGAACGCCTATGTGAACATTTAGGATGGAATATGCTCAGCTACTTGTGTTTTTATATGTTGCATTTTTTGTGAAAATAAATTGCATTACATGCTAAATGATTTTATTACAGAGAATGAATAAGCAAGCTAACACGTAAGCTCAGCATAACGTAAACACAGAATACACAGAGACAGATGGGAATATAAGGTGTCAACCTAAAAATAAGAAGTACTTTTGCAAAACAGAAGAATGAATGTGTTCACAGTAGGACAGCCTCAAAGGGTGACCTGATGTGTTTAGAAGTGTTAAGTGGCACTAAGGTTTTAGAGTGCAAGGAGAAGTATGGCAAAAAAGAACAATCTTTGGCCTAATGATAGACATTGGGACTGTGTGTCCATAGAGCAAAGACAGAAAGAAGGATGCATAAATATTAAAAGGCTGAGGACAGCTTTTTAAGATAACAAATGTGGTGTTGTTTCAGCAGGTTTTGAGGAGAATGTGTTAGCCATGGTATAGTTGCAATAGGCACTTACCAGTGGTGGTTATTTGAATCTGTAAGGCACACATCAGCCCAGGGCCATTGTGGCGCTGGTACAGAAGGTTCAATGATACAGGTACAGGAATACATTGAACAAGGGAAAAATTAGCACATGGATGGCATTGTTGAAATACTAAATAGGTTAGCAGGTAGCATTTAGCCAGCTTAGCTATTCATCCTGGCGAGATCACGAAGGGGCTTGATTGCACAAGAAGGTTTTCAGCATTTTGAGGAATGCAGTGTAGGATTTTTCAATTCCTTGTGCTGTGGGCACTGCATTACAGCTTTTAGGAGCCAGGCGTGGAAAGATGGACCCCCCAGCTTTGGTACTTTTAAAGCAGGCACATATTTGGACTAACCAGGTGAGACCAGATGGGTCTGGTGGATTAATGAGAGTGATTCACTCTGATAAGTATGAAGGAGCGTCGACAAAAAGGCATCTTTGTGTTATGACCATGGGTCTGAAAAGGATGCGTTCATTTACTGATAGCCAGTGTGCTTCTTTCCTAGCCTATGAGAGGCTTCTTTATGGGGATATTAAGTATCACCCTAGAGGCATTATTCTGTGTGACTTGTAATGTGTTGAGGTTTTGGGCATGGATGTCCAGAAAAAGGCATTACAGCAAGTCAGTATTGGTGCCTATTGTATTGTTGGCAATGAATAAGCAATTCCTGGTAGAGAGGAAAGGCTTAAATGCAAGGATAACCTTTATTTATTTTTTAGAATTTATAGATCACACAGCAGCCCTTAGGAATCGTGGTGCTGTTACAAAGAATAGACTTGCAGGTTACAAAGAAAGTGGAATACATAGTGGTTGCATGCTACAGCTTCGCTTGCGGTTATAGGACAAAAAATATACTATGCAGTTACAGTGGATTAGTTACATGTTTAGCTTACAATGGATACAGTAGAAGTTGAGTAAATACATGGCATAGTGGTTAATTAAGCAGCAGGGGGAATATTTACAGATCCTGCTGGGAGAACTAGTAGGGTTAGTTGAACAAGGTAGTTTTGAGGGTTTTTGCGAAAAATGAGGAGGGATGATTATGCTCTAAGTCCGCTAGGGAGAGCATTCCATAGTTTGGGAGCTATGTGGGGGAAGCCTAGACCTCCGGCATTAGCTCTTTCGATTAGTGGGTCTTGCAGTTGGTTGGCACGGTGACTTCTTGGGGTCAGGCTGAACTGACTCTGTTGATAGTATCAGTTAGATATGCTGGTGCTGTGTGACTCATGCATTGTGTGTGATGGTTAGGATTTTGAAATTAACAATTCCTGCCTGGCTTTAGTAATGTTTACTCTTTTGAGAATGCTCAGAGCTGCAAGCAGCATTGCTCTGCACTATTTAGAGCCTGTTGAGATGTTTTATTAAGGTGCCTGCAAGGATGGCAGTGTAGTAGTCCAACGTAACTCTGATAATGGCACGTGCGATGGATAAGCAGTTTTGTGGGGAAAGGAAAGGTTTGATGGCATTAATGAGCTTGGTAGGTGAGGATGAGGCAATGGCACTTAATGATACGTGCAATGGAAGAGCTTATGGCATTTAACCTGGCGTGACATGGACAGGGGTGAGTCAAGGAACACTCCTAGGGGTTATTTTACAGCTACAGAGACAGTGTTGGAATTGAAGGAGGCACTGGTGAACGTCATGAGAAACGATGTAAGTGGTTCTACACAGTTTTTTAAACTAACGTACGTCAGGGGCAGGCATCGCCTTTGCAGCTGAATGGTCTGTTTTAATTCATGATCTCTATTACTTCTGATTTAGAGATTTCTCTGAAGTTGAAAGGTGTTATTGGGTCATTTGTGACCTCTTTTTTCGGGGTGTTTGAGGATAGCATAATGTACTAAATGAGGATTTTTGGAGTGCTCTTAAACTTTCTTTTACAGGAGCTCCACCTTGTGTAGTAGGACAGACTGTATGGTGTTGCACCAGGGTTGGTCTTTTATGATTTCTTAAGGCCTTGGCGGCTGGCATGGAGAACATTCTTTGAAAAATAGTGAAAAACCTTTTTACATTCAGAACTAACAGTTGAGATTCTGTTATTATATGATTCAGATGGTTGAGGAAAGGATTGGATGACAAAGCCTAAAATCATAATGATGTTGTTTAGATTATCAAGGAAAGCATGTTTTGTTTATTTTGAGACATGCACCATTTAAATATGGGCATAATTCTGAAGGCATGAAAAAAGGCAGAAGGCCGATGAGATTGTTTGGGTAAAAACTAAAGGATTTTATTATTGTGGCAAAAGCGCGGTAATATAGACAGCGGTGTGACCTAGTGGAAAAATGATGAAAATATTTAATAAATTCAGGCGTAGCCATGAACATTTATGTACAAGAGGAGGAGACAAATGGCCTCCATGTAATCGGAGGCAGCCATAAAGTAGGGAAACAGGCGAATTATTAAGAAGCAAAAAAAAAAAAAATAAGAATCATGAAGGACAGTAATGGTTCAGATAAAAAGATTTAGGTTAAACAGACGTATACCTAGACAGGGCTTAATGGAATATAAAGTGTTACTTTCCTTAAAGCATCACACAGTAAAAAGAAAGGAAGTATGTTCTAGTCTACATGACACAAATAAGATGGATACTCAATATAAATGAAAGATGATTAGAAAAAGCATTAAAAACGTTAGGTAGACTTTGGCCTTCTTGACACAAGATTAGAAAAATGAATTGGGAAAAGATGAAAATAATTGATTATCTAAAATAAAAAATGAATAAAAGGGAAATTGAAGGAGGGAACGATTGGACAAATAAATTAAGGGATAGGGAATAAACCCAGAAGCATAAAATGGGCAAATAATCAAAAAAATTGAAAAAAAATAGCACTGATGAAAAATCATGGCTGACAATAAAAATAGCATAGAGTAATAAAAGATATCAGTAACCATGGAGAATTAGGAAAAGGGTATGGTTGACCCTAAAATTGGGTCAACCAAACAAGGAAGATTGTGCACAAAGCCAATTTAAGAAAATATATTGAGGTAAGTAAAAAACATTTTTTTTGAGTGCCTGTAGCGATTTTGATTTATGTTACAGATAAAAGTCGTGGATCTTGCGCGGAAGCACAAGAAATGTCTGCATGGCCTTAATTAGGGAAAAAAAGAAAAAATACTGGTTCACGCTAAAAGGGTGTGGACACACTGTTGATCAGTACTAAAAGTAAGAGGATCCAGGTCAGTAAAGGAAAAGAGGTAGTAAGAGACAAAGGGGTAATTCATAGAAATCAGCGCATGAGTGGCGCACGCCACTGGCGCACAGAGGGAGTGTGCGCTAGTCTGTGCCAGCCACGTGTGCCAAAACCCATTTCAGCGCACAGCGTATTCATGGATGCTTACATCCATAACCAGCCGTGGCGCAGATTGGCGCAGCGACCCTGCAGGAGCGCCACTTACGCCCCCGACCCCGCCCCCCATGCGCCAAAAACATCGCACAAATCCCCTACATGGCGGAAAGGCCAGTGGACCCGCATACAGCCCCCCAACCACGAAAACGCGAGTAAAACTCCCTGCGCACCCGTCGGAATACGCATACCCACTCGCGCTAGGGAAAAAGTCCCCCCTGTGGTGTGGGCTGACTGTGGGGCATGCTGAGGGTGGATGGGCTGCCTGCAGGGCATGGGGAGGGTGGATGGGCTGCCAGGGCTGCGTGGGGAGTTTTACACGTGTTTTCTCTAGCGCGAGCGGGGTACGTGTATTCCGAGGGGTGCGCAGGGAGTTTTACACGCGACTTGGCAGTGTGTGCCCTCCCGGGTGTGTCCCCCTCCCCATGCCCCGCAGGCAGCCCACACCACAGGGGACCACCCCACACCCCTGGCCATGCCCCGCAGGCAGCCCATCAACCCATACCATACCCCGCAGGCAGGACACATGGCACCATGCACTTGGGAGCCCCGACACATGTCCTCCACCCCACCCCCAGTGACAGGCACCTGCCAGCAGGCCCCAACACATGTCCTCCACCCCACCCCCAGTGACGGGCACCTGCCAACAGGCCCCGACACATGTCCTCCACCCCACCCCCAGTGACGGGCACCTGCCAGCAGGCCCAGACACATGTCCTCCACCCCACCCACAGTGACGGGCACCTGCCAGCAGGCCCCGACACATGTCGTTCACCCTGCCAGCAGGCCCCAACACATGGCCCACCAAACAACATGTCCTAACAAAACAGACCCATGGCCAAAATGCCAACCCAAACCCCCCTGTCCCTCAGTACAAGCACACAACCATCAACTGCACCCACTCCCAAATTACCCATGCCATGAGAGTCTTAAAAGAATCACCATGGCCATGCATAAATGTTCAACAGAGCCACACAGTGGCAACACATGACTGAGGCAATGCTCATAGAGACATGCACTAAACCAATAATAGTACACAAGACCAATAATGAAGGCATATGAAATTCATTCAAAAACGCAATGAAATAACATAACAAAATTTCAAATTTGCAAAGTAAGAAATAATGAAAGCAAAAAATAATAAAATAAAATCCATTGTAAATCAAAAATCCACAACAGGAAAATAGAAAAGTGGTCCATTGCCAATGTCCATATAAAGTAAATAAAAATAAAAAATAACCATTGACCCATGGGTTGCCCAAAGAAAGAAAGTATGTACAAGTCCGGAACTATATACAATGGAAGTCCAAATGGTCCATGATCCACAAACAAAAGGAAACCTACAAAAAAGTCCTATGAATAAAAAACTATATACAGAAAGTGGAGCAATGTCCATGAACTCCAAATAAATATATAAAACAAAGGAAACCTAACCCTAAAGAACTATGTACAAAGGCAGTAGGAAAGTCCTACGGCTCACTTCTTGATGTTCCGGGCCAGGGCATCATCGAACTCCATGTCGATGTCCCGGAGGCGGGCCACTTCCCTGGCCTCAAGGTCTCGCAGGGATGCATCCATGGCCTCCTCCAACTCCCTGCGAGTTGCCTCGAGGCACTCAGCCTGCCTCAATGCCCTGCGCTTGGAGTTCTCCGCCCTGACCATAGTGAGCCATGCCCGCTCCGCCCGCCACCTCTCCGCATCTAGTTGACGGCCCAACCGCTGTCACACGGAAGACACTCTCAGTCTGGGGTCCTCCTGCTCCTCGGCTGTTTCCTGCCCCCGGGATGTTGATGGCCCGAGCCATGATGCCTCCCACGCTGAGCCTGCTGCTGCCTCCGACGCAACTGCCTCTGCCACCACAGCGGCCTCCGGGCTGATGGAATCCACCAGCGCCGTTGTGCACGTGCCCTGCCCAATGATGCCAGCACATCCTCCATCTGCTGGGGTCCAGTTGGTGGGGTGGCCACCTCTGCTGGACCTCCGACTCTCGACTGTGGCAGGGATGGGATCTCCACCAGGCTGGCTGTGTCGGTTGGGGTGGATCCACAGGGGGCCCTGGTGGCATCTGGGCCGGAAGACGGCACGGAGAACGACCGGCGTATAGTGTGCACAGAGGAGGAGAGGGCCGCAAGACTGGCCGACACATGAAGGAATCCCCCGACCACGGTCCCTCACAACTGGGCCACGTTGGCACACAGCTATTCGTGATGACGAGCGTGGTCCCCCCAGGAAGCACACACGTCATCACGAATGTCACGTGTGCGCAACGCGACACCAATCAAGACGGACTCAATCCGGTCACGGGTCCCCTCATCCGCAGGTAGAAGAGTGCCAGATGACGTGGACCTCCCCCCTACCTGGGGACCGGCCTGGGACGGGGCATCCCTGCTGGTGCATGGTGATGCACTCACAGTGTCAGGGGCAGAGACATGCACAGGCACCTCCACAGCGACCTGTGCTGCCTCCTGCCCCTGGACTGCACCACTTGCACCAGTGGTGTGACCCCCACAAGCCCCATGTGCAGCTCTGTAGCGGCCTCCTCCTCCGTACACACCACCAACATGAATGGCTCTGCACCGTCTTCTGCCGTTGCAAGCCCCTGTGGGGGCTCATCCGCCCCTTCCGCTGCAGCCGTAGTGGCAGACGCAGCACCAGTCCCTCACTCCTGGATGATGGAATTTCCTGGGAGGGTGACTGGGCCTCGCTTCACCAGCCGGTGGAGGCATCCCTGCCGCTTTCCTCCACAGCGCCGTCTCCGCCCTCTCCTTCACTCACCACTGTGTAAAGGGAGATATTGAACACAAGCATCAGGGTACTAAACAATAGTCCCCTA
Organism: Ambystoma mexicanum; assembly: GCF_040938575.1. NCBI lineage: Eukaryota > Metazoa > Chordata > Amphibia > Caudata > Ambystomatidae > Ambystoma > Ambystoma mexicanum. Next base: position 523,093,730 of record NC_090940.1, read on the forward strand.
GACACAAAGCAATAGCACATGAGTGGCACTGTCAAACGTCACTTCCATCATGTCCCTCCCCAACACATGGGTCAGTGTAGGCAGCACACATGCAGGAACAGGCATGACACATGCAACAAACATTTGCATCCATGTCCAAGGCACCGTAGAAACATCTAATGGTGGGCTGAAACACACATGCATCATGGGACTTGCTGATCACATGCACACATCACCGGAGGGTCATGCATCTGGCCCAGTATACCCTAAGACACAGTGGATACAAGGATGACTAGGCTGTATCAGTGGATGAACACATCATGGACATGTGTCATGCATCCATGGCGTTTACCAGTCACTCACACACTACTCAAACTCACAGACATGTACACCATGCATGTCCATCACAGCAGCACCCATCTCTCATACCCCAGACACGTCCAAGTACAGACACAGGCATGCATTCCCGCGTACATTCGACATGCTGCTCCGCATGATGCATTGTGACACATACACCATACATGTGGGTCACGCCTGACTGCACTCACATGCAGCACCATCATGTCCCTGCACACACACATCCATACATGACCCATGTCTCACATGCAGCCAAGTAGCTAACTACCACAACACTGCAACATGCACTGTTTTCAACAGGAATGCATGGGCACTTACCGCTCGACTCCAGACGGGACTGCATCCTGAGGATCTGGTGGTGAAGTACTGGGCGAATGCGCTCCAGGACTCTCATCTGCTGGGTGGTAAGCTGGCCCCGGCGTCCCACTGCATCCGCTGCATCTAAGCGGCGCCGTGCCTTCTTGAGGGTCCTGGACTTGTAGTCCTCCCAGCGCTTCTGGACATGTTTGATGTTGCGGGGTGCCACCCCCTCCACGTAGATGGCACCTGCTATGTCCGTCCAGATCCTCCTCCGTCCTTCCTTGTTGGCGCGCGATGGTGTGGAGAGGGCATCATAATGCCCCAGGACTTGCTCCACCAGGATGCCAACTTCATTGGCAGTGAATCTGGCAGCCCTCTGCCTCTCTGCTGGGGGGTTGCCACTTGTGCGAGATGGTGTTGCGTCGGACATGGCAACCCCTGAGGCAGGTGTGGATGGGCAACTGGGTCCTGGGGATGGCCTGTGGGGTGATGGAACACCAGTCGGGAGTCTTCTGTTCCAGCAGGGGTGGTCACAGCAACTGGACCCCTGCAGATGGCAGATGTGCAGGCACCAAATGGCAGGGCACGGTGGCAGCAGGCAGGCAGGCAGCAGCAGATGGCTTGTGGGAGGCTACTCGGGGCTCTGGGGGGCAGTAATTCGGCCTTCTGGGCAGGAGCGTGGTGTTCCATTTGTTGTCGCGTGACAAGCTTGATACGGAGTGATTTGGCACGTGAAAAACAGCACATTTGTGTGAATTCCGAGGAAAGGCCCTTACGTGCAAGCGCGTATGTGACGTAACACGCACGGGCGTTTCCCACAGCATGGGTGCATCCGCCCGTGCAACAAAAATCACATCCGCCTGCGAATACGTGTAATTAGAGGAAAGGGCCTTAGTGCGTAAGTGACGTTATGCGCACGGGTGTTGCCTTCAGCACGAATTAAATGTGAGCGCGGACCAGCAGACCATTGTACGTGCTGTTCAAGGAGACGCGTGTGTTTACTCTGCTGGAATCACACGCGATTAATTCACAGCGTCTTTAGTCAGTAGCTCCTCTTTTGGCGGGGTGTTGCCTATGCGCACAAGCGCGTGTGTTTTTGATTTTTCTTTTCCACGCAAGGAAGGTGATGAGTCGCATACGCTATTTTTCCCACTGTGTGTCCCCTTGTGCAGTCACATGCGCTATTTTTCCCACTGTGGTTCCCCCTGTGCATCACGTACCGTTTTTGAGGTTATGGTAGCCCCAGAGTTCCACGCGTACGTGTTTTTTGTGTCCCTGGGTGCCACACCGTACGGCTGGAGGTAAAATCCATGCAGTGGGCTACCGGGGTCGCGTGCACATTTTTTTTTCATTTTCAATTTCTTGTTCTTATATTTTGTCAAATTTATTTTTGGGTGGGTTGCCTGAGCGTTGCGTGACCCATCATTTTTTCCAAGGAGTCACAGACAGCCTTGCAAGAGCACTGGAGTACCTATTCCATCAAGTACCCTGCCCCCTTCTAGCCAATTGCCCAGGACAATTGTTGAGTGAACCTTCCATAGCCTATTTTCCATTGGTGCCATGGTTGGGAGGCCACCAAAGGCTAAGGGCATCAAAGCTGGGCGTCCTCCCAGGGCTGGGCATGGTCGGCCATGTGGGTGCGGAGATCAGGGAGGACGGGGAGTCCAGGGTGGCCAGGGTGGCTACAGGGGGGGAAGAGGCAGGGTTCTCTTTCGGGGGGATACAAAGCCACGTGCTGGTGCAGACATGCCACCACCCCCTGTGGCTCCTGGTGATGCAGCTGTTGCTTCATAACCTGGCGCCCATATCACCCAAAAGCAATTTACATCTGCTGTCACGGGCCCACCGGTGGTGGTAGCTGCAGGTGCAGCTGTGGGCACCTCCACCCAGGCTCTGGGTCAGGCATCGCATGTTGCGTTGCGTGACGAGGACTCCCAGGGTGATTTCCATCTTGTCCGGAGGTTGGGGTCACGTGTGCCCACTATAGCTTTGACTGTGGCACACGTATCTGGGGGAGATATGACATCCGCTGTTCCAAGCAGCCGGGTGGTGGTAAATACATGTGCAGATGCTGCCAGCCCTGCCCTGGCAGTGAGTCAGACCCAAGCCAGACCTTCTGTCCTCATGCCAACACACACTGCCTTGGTCCAGTCCACCAGCGCCACTGCCCCCACTGATCAGGGCCACATTGCCCACTCAGGGTCAGTACCACCGGCCAAAAGGAGGAAGCGTGCTCCTGTACAAGAGGCTGGGACCCCAGACACGGCTCCGGCCTCCGGCACATGAAGGAAGAAGCCTTTCTGCAAGCAGGAACTGAACTTCCTTGTGGACTACATGTCAGAACACCAATGCAATATGCTTGTGGGCCTACAGCACCATACAACGCATCACCAGCATTGGGTCCACTGGCAGCATGTTTCAGATGGTGTGACAGCCATGAGATTCCAGGTGTGCACGGCTCAGGACTGCTACAAGCATTGGAATGACCTCCGACGCAGTGCAAAACAAAAGCGTGCCTCCAATTATTCCATGTCTCTGGTGACTTGTGGTGGGCCACCACCAGAGGAGGATGAACTCACTCAGCATGAGGCGATCGCTTCAAAGTTCATCCTGGAAGAACAAATCCATGGAGTGGGAGAGAGGATGGATTATGATGCATCATCTGGTGAGTATTGATGCGTGTGACTCAATGACATGTGTGTTTGGCATGTGTGTCCCTCCCAGCTACAACTTGGCTCCTTCCTTTCTTCAATCTCCCTCTCTACCTGTGGTGTCACCAGGGTCTGACCTCTCGGCCTGACTATACAAACAGCACCTGGCAGCTCTCGCCTACTGCATTTTCATTTTCTGCTACCACTTCCAGTGCTATGCTTATGAGAACCAACTCATTTACAGGCTGCCCTTGGGCAACTCTTCTCCCTCCCTTATTTCCGATTGCCTCATTGCCATTTGCAATTTGTGTACTGCAAACGATCTCTGTCTAAATGCCAGCAAGACTGACATCCTCCTCATCTGTACACCTTTGCCATTCTTTCCCCTCACTCTCTGGCCAGCCACACTTGGCCCTCCTCTTACCTCCACCTGCAAGGCCAACAACCTCGGGGTCACCTTTGACTCAACACATTCCTTTTCCACACACGTTTATGACGTATCTTGAGATTGATTAACTTCTTCACATCCTCAGGGGTACTGTGCCTTTCCTATCATTCAACTACATGTTCAATGTCTCTCATGCTAGGTTTTACTCAAGGTTGGAGTACTGTGACAGGCTCTTCAAATATTCCACCTGCCTCCACAATCCACCCTCCACCACTAATCCAGTACAGGACTGCGAGACTTGGCTTTGGCCTTATGCCCTTGAATCCTACCTTTCCAGCTTTGTAATACCTTCATTGCCTATCAGTGGATGCAAGGATGATACTTCAGACCCTCTGCATTGTGCACAATGTTTTTTTGGGACTGGGTGTGAAATAGCTGCAACAATCCCTCTGCAAATTCCTTCACTCTTGAGTCCTTTGCTCCTCCACCTCACACTCCCTCCCGGTCAGTTGTTAATTGAATAGATTAGCTGGGGGCAGGTCTGTGTGTACGGCTGGGCACTCCCTTTGGAACAGCCAACTGGGCATGTAGAAACTTGAGGAGAAACATCTCTGCTTCTGTTAGCAACTCAAGGCCTTCCTATTTGCTCCTGCATTAGCCCATCTCCTCCCCAGCAGAATAGTTTCCTCTGTCTACACCGTGCCCCTGCTGACACTCTGTCCTTCGGGCCCAGGTTCCTGCTCACTCTGCCTCCCTGCTGCACTGCCTCCATGCCTACAATTGCAATGGGTCCTGTGTGTGTACCCATACAGTCCCACACTCTTCTTCTGTACTCATCAGATTTGCCCTATACAAATTCTCTTGAACTTGCCACTTGCTGGCTGCACTGCCACCGTTTGAATGTCTATTCTATCATTGTACTTCATTGTCCTTCTTTGGTCTCCTCTGATTGGCACGTTCCCCTTCTCCCCCTTCCAGGGTCTTCAGCCCTTTATCCCTTCTCCATGCAGTTGCGTGTTCTCAATGTCACTGTACCCAGTATGATAGTTGTTTTGAATTCCTTTTCTCCCTTATCCCACTCCCTTAGCTTGTTTGCGCTCTGAGCCACTTGGGTACGAGTGCAATCTTGATGAGATGTCCTATCATGTCATTTATATCTTTTGTCCTTGGTGCAGTGTGTCTCACTCTGACTGTGCTGATGGCAGTGGCTCCCCATGCACATGTGTGCACGTTCCATGTGCATTCCATGTATGCCCCCAGGGGTCAATGACCACCTGCTCATTGTGCTATGTATCCAGAATGATCCAGTTGTCATCCCATTTGGACAGCCATGTCATGCTCACTGTAGGTCTGTGTATCATCACGCACAACTTCAGGCTGTCCACATCTGTATCATGCACAAGGTTCCCCTTGTTACAGGCCCACTGCCTCTTTTCAACTGGTGTTGTCTTCTACATGCATGGGTGTACTATTGATGGTTCCTCATCTGTCCTCCATCATGTCCACTTCTCATCGGCTGTAGTGACATTTGAATGACGAAATGCAATAGACGTATGCCTACACTGTCTGGCAATGCACAGTTATTTTTTTTTTTAAAATTTATTTAACATTTATAAAGCGCTCACACAGCCCGCAGGCATCGAGGCGCTGTTACAGGAATTGTTAGTTTTTCTTAGTTGCGTATTTGTGGTTTTTTTTGTCTTAGTTACATATTTATAACGCGTGTAAACACCCAGAGGTTTCTAAGCGAGGACCCGGGGATGAAACCTGTTGTTGCTTCGTGTCGTCTTGCTTCCAAGACGTGCACGCTGCCGCTGAGCTATCCTCCCGGGACGCTGAGCTGTGTGGAACATGTCATTGACATGCAGTGCCTCCCTGCTATTGCCCAGAGGGTGGGTGTTTCATGGAAACTATGCTAAATGGTGCATGCCATTTGCACATGATGGCTGCAATTGCTGTTACACTGCCGTCATGTTTGGAGATTGTCATCACTACGTACGTGTTGATGTTGTAAGTTGAGGAGCTACACATGCACTGCACCGCACACACCCACTCCTGTGCCAAGTTAAGCCCTTCAACATGCAAACACAATGCTGCTGTGTGATGTTGACCTGACATGTATGCACCCATGTCCCTCCTTTCACTGTATGGAAAGACACTAGCGTAGGTGCCTCCTATGACACATGTACTCGGCATAGTTGATGGTAGTTGAGTGCTGCACATGAACATGCATGGTACATGTATCATAGTGTGTTTGGTTGGATTTCTAGCTGTGGCTATTTGTGTGTTCACACATGCTTATGCTAGCTGCCATCTCTTTGTTGCCATCTCTCATTTCGGCATTGGATATGTGCCTGCTAGAGGTTGTGTGTGATGCAGGTGATGTGCAACATGCAATACATGTGTTGCCTTCACATTTTGCACACATCCTTTTCTGCTTTTGGTATACCCTTGCATTGCAATGCCACTGGATGCATGTTGGGGTTTGAGTTGACTTTGACATGGCTGTTTCATTATTTGGCTCTCAATGTTGTGAACTGTATGTGTGTGGTATGTGCTACTGACATGCTTGTCCTTGTTTCTTTTCTTTATGTTGCAGGTGATGACGCACTGGCGACAGAGGATGAAGATGTCGTCCCGGACACGGTGGTCAGTTGTGACTTGAACGGTACCCTTGGCTGAGTTCCCCCTGTACACACGCTCTCCTCACCTGAGCTTTCCGAGTCGATGGTATCTTGCAGGCCTCGACGTCCCAGGTAGTCTCTCTCCTTCTTCTGGTGCGTGGGCTTGTCACGGAAAGAAGCCACTGTGGCCGCTGGGTGAGAACAGCGGCTCAGTGACCTCCTTTTCCGGAACCAAGCCAGAAAATACAGGGAAAAACCCGCAAGGGGAAAAAAACCCTGATAAGAGGTGCCAAGTCTTGTCTCAGAAGGCCAGTTGTCAACAGATGAAAGAAGGAAGCGAAGGATCTCCAACAATGAGGGTGTGGCCACAAAACGTCCAAGTCCAACGGCAGCAGTAGGCCTGAAGAGCAGGCGGAGAAGGCAGCAGCTGAAATGGCTGAGGTGGAGGTAGAAATCTTCCAAGAAAGCACTGCGGAGGAGCACGGGAGAAAACCCCACGCTGACTGGACTCAGAGAGCGAGAGAGCGAGAGCGAGAGAGAGAGAGAGAGAGAGAGAGAGAGAGAGAGAGAGAGACAGACACAGAGACACACACAGAGACACACACACAGAGACACACATGCAGAGACACACACACAGAGACAGACGGCTGGAGAAACAGGCACAGGTAACACCGCCCAGGGAAGGCGGTGGAGAAGAGTAACCACGGGGAAAAAAAAAAACCCCTGAGTAGTTCCAAAGCAAAGTGCAGAGGAAGAGCGAAGGACCCAGAGTCGAAAGGTAAACAACAGAGGGGGTTGGAGCTGCGGCTGCGAACACAGAAAAAGGACTAAAGTAACCTTCCTCTGCGTCCTCTCAAACTCCAACGCGGAAGACATCGCCAGTCACGGCGACAGCCGCGACTGCGAGCGACATCAGTTCACATGACCAACCAGGCACCAGTGGTGGTCGTGGGGTGGCAGCCCACGAAAACTCACAGGTGCTCTAGGCCGTCGTGTCCGGAGCTGGCTCTGATGTATCCTCTGACCACTATGTTGAGCTGGATCAGCATCATGACGTGTCATCGCCGGTAAGTGATCCTGTGTTGTATGATCTGCTGTCCGCGACACCTGCAGTAGGGGTCCAGGCAGGGTTGGAATGTCCCCCTGTGGTGGTTATGGGTGCACGGTCACACTCAACACCAGTTGGCCATGTTCCTGGGGCACCAGGTCGACGGAGGGATGCAGTCCTGCAGCCGTGGGCGGCACCAACCCAGCAAGGACCACAGCTCCTTGGGCCCAGCAGGTGTGGTGTCCGGCAACGCGGTGGCCATGTGCCACCGGGGTCAACTGAGTGGGAGCATTCCATGATTGCCATAGCCAAAGAGTGGCCCATTCCATCCTCCCCTCTGCAAGGCAAATGGTGCTCCAGCAGCGGGCTACGCAGTCCACCTGCCGCTCACTCAGGCTGGGCATGGCGGTGTCTGACAGGGCGCGCCAGGCTGAAATGGTGGCTCTGCGTCAAGCACTTAATGCTCAAGCAGAGGTACACCATGAGGCCCTGAGGGTGGAACAGCAATCCCTCAAATCTACTCTGGCTGTGCTCATAATGGACGAGAGTAGGCGGGCAGAAGACAGGATGGTGCAGCTTGAAAGAACCATCTCAGCTGAACTCCAAGCAAGCCGGGAGTCACTCCGTTTGTCATGTGAAGCCATGCAGGCAGAACTCTGTCTCACACGTCAGTCCTTGCAGGAGGAAGCACGTGTGACAAGTGAGGTAATGTATGCTGACCTCAGTCTCATTGCCAGCCAGGACCTGGCTTACCAGACCTCCATGCTTGCTACCATTGAGGGGCAAGGCACGGATAGGTGTGATGAGTCATCTGAGCCACTTCCACCTTCTGATTTCCATCCAGAGGGTGACGATGACAACCTATCTCCCACATAGGTTAGGCCGTGCAGGCGCTGAGCCCAGTGAGTTTTTTTTTTATCTCAACATCTACACATGTGGGTGTTGAGGTGCACCCTGTACCTCCCCCTTCCTGGGTGCCCCCCCATCCCCTGGGTCATATATGGCCATTTTTGATTATTTATTTTTTTCCTGCCATTTTTTTTCTCCAGCAGTTATGGTATTTTTTTTCTGCAAAACTTTATTTTTTCATCCAAATTTTAAAGTTTCTGGTAAGTATGTTTTTTTAAAATTATTTTCTTTTTTCAATTATTTTTTTATTTAACTTTTTTAATTATATTTTTTTAATTCTTTTTTTAATTATTCATTTTATTTTTATTTCAAATTATTATTTAATTAGATTTTTATTTTCTGCAGATTTTTATCTACTTGTGTGTACACCCCTAGTGGGTATTCCGGATGGTTTCTCAACTGCATGTCTGCACTTCACTTTGGTGAGTATTATGTTGTCTGTGCATTTCATCATGTTGCTTATGATAGTTATGTATTGACTGTCTATGTTCCTGCACTTCCTGCTGTAGGTGTTACCATGCACTCTTTGGCTGTGTACTACACACTGATGGTGGGAGGAGTCCATGTGCTGACAATGTTGAATTGGGACACTTTCCCCACAGTGATTTTGATATGCCACATGAAGGCTGCACGCTGAGTTACCCATGTCACCACGCATTTCAACGACCACCCATTCCTTGCTTGCACCACTTTGGCCATCTTGCAGCCCTGGCTGGTGTTTTGATGTGCCATTTGAGGTGTGACCGCATTGCTCTTGATTTGATTGTCCTGTTTGTGTCCTGGACCTGCTCCCCCCTTCCATTGGTTGCACTTGGCCCTTCTGACAATCCGGCCAACCAGGATGTTGGAGCCTGCCACCATTACCAAAAGCCCACAATGGAGGCCCTGTCTAGCCCTGTCCACCAGCCTTCTGGGTCACTTAATTGCCCCCTGTTTCCCCTGCCCCTGCCAGTCTCCTTCTGTCTCCGCCCCTTCGTCATCACATCCCCTACACTTCTGCACCGTCTGGTTTCCCTCTGCCCCCTGTGTGTGCTTTCTTTCCCCATCTCCCGCTTTATGCATTTTGACCTTGGAACTCTCCTCCCTTATCTCCTCCCTCTCCCTCATCCTTTACCCTCCTCCTTGTCCTCTGTCTGTCAATTTCCATCACTACCCCAATTGCCATCAGCCATGTTGATACGTAGCCACTTGTTCTTTGCAGACATTTGCCCTTCTGCCTCCGTCCTTCCACCCCCACCTTAATCTTTTTTAGTATTATTTTGCCAGTTACTTTTATCATTAGTCCCTCCACCACTGATTACAGGTTGGCTGTTCCCCCATTCCCTTCTATGTTTCTTCTCCCCCTCCCCAGCACTATCTAGATTGTTTGTCGACCTACCACAGTTTGTCACTTGTTTTGTTACTCTCCTCACCTCTTCCCTCCTCTTCCCTCACTCACCTCCTTATGTGACTCCTGCACTGCAACTATTGCCGTCAGGCATAGCAATGTTGATGCTAGTTTTGTTATCCAACATTCCCTCCCTAGACTCTCCCTTATTGTTCCAGGCACTTGTAATATCTACTTTGATTTGATAGTTCATGTTCACATTGTGGAATGTTTGAAGGACATGTAGGAATGTACTGTTCTTCTCCCTTGTCACCTCCCTCATTGATGTGCTTTGATGAACTTTGTGTGTAGGTCGTATTATGAATTTCTATGATTCAGTGATGGGTCACTGTCTGCCACCTGATATGCTCTGCTGGTCAATGGCTGATAAAATGTTGTGCTTTATTTGGACGTGTCAGGGGATGGGTGTGGTTTAACACACAGGGGGGTCCTTGAGTGCAATGTTCACATCTGCTGTGTACGGGACACTGGGACACACTTCATTTCACATGCATGTATTCGATGCATGTCCCTACTGACAAATACACTTAGGCAACACCCCCCCAACTACATTGACACCATGCACACACGTGCACCCAGATTGCCTTCTCAGGCATGCTGTGTCACGACAATCCATGTTCACTTCCGAATCATTGATCGTGTACATGCATGTCAGGGTACTATTTGTTTGAATGCCCTTTTTTCAAATGATGCTGAAGGGGTTTCCCCAATGCAATGCACACTCACTGTGCTGCCTAGTGAGCGGTGTTTGAAATGCCAATTTTCAATTGTTCAATGTGCATGGCAACAGGTATTCTGACTTGTGCTGCCTGCACCACTGGTGGCATGCATTTGTGCCACCGTTTTCATGGTGTGAGGTTTTGGTCAGTCATTTCTTCAGATTCCATGTCAGGTGTAATTGTCTGGTGCCTATTTACATTTCTCACGTGGCACTTCTTCACTATTGTGTCATGCGTTGTGCATATGGTTTGATGTTTTTCTGTTGCATACCATGGTATGGTGTAGCAGACGGGGTTCAGGGGTGATGGGAGGATTTGGGTGGCATACCAGTACTTTCATGCCCTGTTTAGCAAGGGGGGGAGCACCTTTCATGTGTTCTCTTTGGTCACATGGGATTGGTTGTGTTTATTTAGCTAGGGATGCAAACAATGTGGCACTTCCGTGGACACATTCTCAGGGTGGTAAGGTAGTGGCAGTTAACTGTTCCTTTCTCATCATCGATTGTGACCTGGTATGTGCCAGGCCTGTGTGCACTCCACAGGGGTTGGAGTTTAGGTGAAAAATGTGGCCACAAGCTGGGTACGGGCTGCCTCGCCACATGCCCTTCCCCCTCCCATGCGCAGCGGCCGTGCGTGTGGTTGGGGATGTGGGGGCAACACCATGTCCACCGGTACGCCATGCCGTGTTGCAACGTTGTGTAGGACACATGCTGCCACAATGATCCTGCACACTACTGGGGGTGCATATAGTAGCTGTCCACAAGAGCGGTCAAGGGAGCGGAAGCGTGACTTGAGCACTCCGAATGTGCGTTCCACTATGGCCCTGGCTGCAATATGGGTTGCATTGTATCTTACCTGGGGTGGTGTGGTGGGGTTCCCTATTGGCATCATCATGTAGGTGCTCAGAGGGTAGGCACTGTCCCCTGGTAAGGTGATAATGGTTGTCATTAGTTGGGCTTGTGTATTTGTCTGTGTGTGACATGCATGCATGTGCACAGGCATTTGTACTCACCTAGGAGCCGTGTGTCGCCATGCTTCCCAGCTTCCAGGGCCCAGCTCAGGGCGGACATTCTGAAAATTAAACTATCTTGGGTGGACCCAGGATAGTCTGCATAGACAGAGGTGATGGTCCCCTTGGCATCGCATACCACCTGCACGTTGATGGAATGCCCATGCTTGCGGTTTCATTGGATTTGCTCAGTGGCCCTAGGTGGACGTAGGGCCACATGGGTGCAATCTATGGCACCAAGCACTTTGGGGAAATGTGCCACCCTGTAGAAGTCCAGGACCACGGCCTGCCTTTCTGCTGGTGATCTGGGCATGTACATGTGCCTGCGGACTGAGAGGCGTGCAATGATGATTGCCAACACCTGGTGTAGGCAGCGTGACTGTGTGGGCTGTGAGACACCCCCCACTATGGCCTCTGAAATGACCCAGTGGCCAAAACATGCAGTCCATTCAGCACCTTCTCCAAGTGGCTCAATGCTTGGGAGCCTGGCTATTCTCCTCCTCCTGCGCTGTCCCACGATCACTGCTGTGAGGAACGGGACATTCATCGTAGCTGTATATGCTTGTTTGTTATTTGCATGCGCTTTTATGCTGCGCAGGGGTGCTTCCGCCTGCTTTCGTGTGGGGGACGTAATTGTACGTGTGCGTGTGTTTTGACGTGCGCAGGTTTTCCCTATTCGATTCCATGAATACGTGTAGTTCACGTGCGTGTGGGCATTCCGTGTGCTTCCCAGCAGTACTTCCCCAGTTACGCCCTTATTTTCACGCGTTGTTCCCGATTCCGTGTATTCTGCCCCATGTTCCGCCCCCTTTTTGATGTGTGCGCTAATGTTGTGTGCTTTCGCTGTGCACGTCGCGCACTACGTTCGGGATGTGGAAGTGATGTGTGCGCCTGTGTGCGCCACGCACGGATTTGGTGCACATCCCGGGAAAACCACGCGCAGGGCCTTCCATGAATCGCACACGTGCGACTTGCACGCGTGTGCTGGATTATTCACGCTTGCGCCACTAATTTCGGCGCACATTTATTCCATGAATTACCCCCAGAATGTCTTCGAGTGCGTAGCTGTTTTTCCCCAAGATAGGTGCAATCAGGTGTGGAAAGAGTAGAAAATAGATCACAGCATGGCCATTTCAAAGAACTGCAGAAAACAGAAGTTAAATTGAAGGTGGGAAATTATTTTTGTGTTCATATTTTTATAATAGGCAAACACTGTTGTGTACGATAAAAAATGGAGGCACATAGTAAGAATTGGTGCCATGGTCTCGAAAAACAGGGTGACTATATTAAGTTAGGCAGGGACGGTGTGCAGCAAAACGCCTCTGTTTGTCTCAACAGGATGAAAGTAAAGCACAAGAAGGAAAGACCATGGTCCAACATAACCGGGAAAAGGATGAAGAAGTGAAAAGCAGCAAGAATTACTGCTAAGGAGAAAGTATTTACAGCTGACCAGGAAGAACGTGCTCCTAAGCTGGAAGAAATGTGTTGCTAAACTGAATAGAGAACAAAGTCTAAACATTGAGTATTACATAGGGTTGTTAAAAAGTAGTTGTTTATGTGCACCAACAAATAAGGGAGGGCCTGTGCATACAATGTGCTGAAAGAAAATAGACAAATTATCCAGAAATAATGTTTTGTTAGCAGAAAAAAGAGGAAGGGGTTTAAGTTAGGAAGAAAACCTGACCCCATTGCCAGTCCGCGAATGACTTTTGTCTCTATTTCGATTTCCTAAAGACAACGGGGATCCCCAAAAACATCTTCATCTACTACGGATATGCCTAGGAGACGAAAAAAGAAGAAGACATCCTTCTTTAGTCGTTATTTTTATTTCCTTAGGGTTGCATGTGTCACGCTCAGGAGAAAAATGTGTCCCATGACTTGTTTAAATGACAAAAAACAAACCAGGTTCCAGCAGATTGACACACAGTGAATTAAATGTTTTTTTTAAGGGATGGGTTCGTAGGAAATGTGATATTAAAAAATACATGCTTAATTTGCAAAGGATACTCATTCAGTTTTATATTGCAGATGGACAATGAGGGACCTATATGGAGCAGGAAAAGTTGGCCGTAGCAGCAGGGCGAGGTCATCGAGAAAACTCACACAGTTCTCGGCACTACAGTCACATTTGCTAAAACCTGCAGAAACTCACCCATTCTTGTGTCTCCGGTGCAGATGCCAGTGTTCCATGCTCACGGGGTTATTGTGCAAAAAATTAAATTTTTGTTAAAAAGGAAAAAAAAGACAATGGACTCCTGGCATAAGCATCAAAAAGGCCTGGGAGACTGGCTGCGAAACAGCTCAAAAGAAAGGACAAAGGTGGTCCACAGATGCCAAACCGAGCTGAGTAGGGTGGAAGATTCATCAACAGCAAGGGAATAAAAAATGAACTCTCACACGTGGGAACAAATGCGTGGATAAGCATGATGGGAGCAAATATGATGTCTTGAGTGGGGAGTAGCAGGAGAAAATGTGGACGATAAGCCGCGATATGGCAAAATTTATGATGGGACTGTTGGGTTGCCTCAAGTTAATGACTATCTCTCAAAAAATGCATAACAGCTATAACATTTTCTGCAACATATAGTTAGTTTAAAATACATTGAGAAATGGAAGTGGGGTTCAAATAAAAGAAGATAAAGGAAGTTTAGGGACACACATGTTTTTGTTTTAAGAAGGATAATGTGTTAGTATTGACAATTACAGGATCGTGATAGAATATATTTTAGATAAGTATCAGGGAGGGTGGACATGGGTATGGTTGTAAATAATTGTTTAACAACCAAGAATTTTCACAATGGGGGAATGTAGAGGAGGTACCGACATGGAGAGTAGGTACCGACAACTGAATGAAGTGGGGGACAGCCCCCCACTTAAACTAGGAATAGAAATACATGTGGGGTGATCTAGGCCTTCAAATATGCAAACAACTGAAATCATAGTGCTTAAAAACGTGAGTGCTTTAATTGTGTTGTGTTTATAAAATCATTAATGTGTTAAATGCTTTAAATCATGAATGATGTATTGAGAAGGGCAGGATATAGAAATGTACTATAAAAATCGGGTAGAAAATAACCAAGTGTTTAAATATGACCAGACATAAAATAATTCGTTATTTTGTATACTTGTCACCCCTTTAATTCAAACCTTGCCTTTAATGACCAATAGAAGGTATTTAATGAAGCTCATTTTAGCAGACAGTGTTGAAATGAGTCAGCCTCCTGTACGAAACGTTTCAAGGCCAGAGAGCCCTAATCTTGCCAATGTTCCCTGCAGAAACAGATAACAGTCTCGGACCAGACAGCTAATGATGCCGGGTCTGGGTTTCTTAGCAAAAGGACACAGCTGCATGACCAAATAAGGGTAGCTGAACCGGGAAATCCAGTGGCGAGTGCCAAAATGTATCTCAAATTGAAGGTTAAGCATAGAATGACTATTCGCCAGGTGAGAGATTAATGCCAATGGAGAGGTTTTGCTTTGACGTGTATTAAAAAAAGGTTGGGGCTGACTCTCATTCTCAGAATACGTATTTACACCACTCTGTCTTCAGCACGGTGGCTGAGTTGAAGTACTTGACAACGATGCAGTGCATGTGTGTCAGTCTGGCGTGAATAAACCTGATGTCCCTGAACAAAGCCTGTCTCTGCCTCATGGTATGCTGTCTGAGTATTTTTCTGAGTGTCGAGAGCCCAGCGGAGCCTTGCAGAGGTGTAGCGGAGCAAAAGGGGGGTCCCATTACCTCCAGAACAACCCTCTCGGTATTCACCATCTTTCACCTCCTCTTGGACTGGCGTTCTGAGTTAGCTCTCACGTCGTGCGGTCTGCCTTACTCTCTCTGTGCTTTGGTGCTCCACCTTTTATCCCTGTGAGGAAGGGAAAGGGCCGTCAGGTATGAGTGATTCTGGTCAATTGCCTGACTCTGCCTGGCTCTTGTACTGGGACATGTCAGGTAAACGGCTCTGGTGTTAGTCTGTTGTCTTTAGTGGGGCAAAAAGGTGTTAGGGTCGGAATGGGGGGTTAGAGTGTTAGATTGTTCTAGGGGTTAGACTGGGGAAGCAGTGCTATATGGAATTACAACCCTCATATTAGAGGGGCTTTTGGTGAACTCAGAAGGGTGTGTTTTGGAGCAGTTTTGAAATTAATAGGAAGGTTTGTGAGGTAAACGTTAGACACTAGGATCGTGAAATGAACAGAGGGGATTGTGGGAATGGAAGTGTTTTATTTGAGCAGGTTGGGAGTGCAGAAAATTATAATCAGTGGAACGAGAAGAAGAATGGTGGGGTGTATTGGGGCAGAAAGCGAGAAGAACTAGTTACTCTTACCTTGTAACGTTCTTTCGATGGGATGTTCCTCCGACGTATTCCTTATCTTAGATATAAATCCTTCAGCTTTGCTGGCCTCGGAAAATTTTTTTCGCCAGAGGGCGCTGCGCGTCGATGATCGCCGAGTCGATGACCCTCGACGGCCTCCGTGCCGACGTCGACGTCATCCTGCCTATAAAGGCCGCGCGCAGCGTCCGTTGCTCAGTTCCGTTTTGTAGTCCCCAGTAATGTTTTTGGATTAGACTAATCACCTTGAAGGAGCATAGGCTGCAAACCCACAGGAAGTCATACTGCGGGGATGGATGGGAGGGTCGATAAGGAATACGTCGGAGGAACATCCCATCGAAAGAACGTTACAAGGTAAGAGTAACTAGTTCTTCGAAGGGATTGTGTCCTCCGACGTATTCCTTATCTTAGATAGACTCCCATAGCAGTGGTATTGTGACTGGAGGCGGGAGTAATAAAAGTTATGTTACCCTTCCAGAATGGACAGAGTGTAACACAGCCTTGCCGAATCTAGTTTCTTGACTAGAGGAGGAATCCAGGCTATAGAATTTGGTAAATGTATGTGCGGACGACCATGTGGCAGCCGCACATATATCTCGAATTGGCACCCCTCTTTGAAGGGCTGAGGATGTTGCGATACCCCTGGTAGAATGAGCCCTTAGATTTTGAGGAGGCTCCTTTCCTGCCAATTTGTAGCATTCCAGAATGGCTAAAATAATCCATCTGGAGATGGTTTGTTTTGTTATTGGAAGGCCCAACTTATGTCCTGCATAACCTACAAAGAGTTGGTCTGCTTGTCTGATCTTAGCCAATCTGCTGATATAGAAGCTCAAGGCTCGCTTAGGGTCCAGCCTGTGTAGTCTCTCTTCCTCCTTCCCCGGATGAGGAGGAGGGTAGAAAGAAGGTAATATAATCTTCTGAGTGATGTGAAACTCCGAGACTACCTTCGGGAGGAAGTTAGGCTTCACCTGAAGAACAACTTTGTCCTTGTAAAAGATTGTATGTGGAGGTTTACACGATAAGGCTTGCAACTCGCTAACCCTTCTAGCAGATGTCAATGCTATTAGCAAAACAGTTTTGAGGGTGAGAAGCTTCAATGAACAAGAGTGTAGTGGTTCAAAAGGGGCACCCTTTAGGAAGTTTAAAATTAGGTTTAAATCCCATAAGGGAACTTGAAAAGGTTTCGGGGGATAAACATTAGTTAATCCTTTTAGGTATTGTATTACCAATGGAATTTTGAAGTATGAAGGCTCCTCTGCAGTGCGCTTAAAGATTGATAGCGCTGCGAGATAGCCCTTAATTGTGCCAACCTGTAGGCCTGAATTAGCCAGGTAAAGTAAGAATGACAACACCATAGGTGTACCACAAGAAAAGGGTTCAATATTCTTTTCTCTGCACCAGCTGCAAAATTTGTTCCAACGGCAGCGGTATAGAGTTTTAGTTGCCGGCCTTCTGGCCGAAAGCAACACCTCCATAACATCATCCGGAAGGTCCCAATCCTTGTACCTCAACCTTTCAGACACCAAGCGTGAAGGTTGAGGGTCTTGATGGCTGGATGGAGAACCTGACCTTCCTTCTGCGAGAGAAGATCCTCTCTGTATGGCAGTCGAATTGGAGGGCAGATGGACATGTCTAGAAGGTCCGGGTACCACGTTCTCCTGGCCCAATCCGGGGCAATTAGGATCATGGTCTTCCGAAACCTTCTCAACCTCCTGATCATTTGAGGAATGACAGGGACCGGAGGGAACGCGTACAGAAGTGGGAACTCCCAGTCCACTACGAACGCATCTCCTAGAGCTCCTCTCGGGGGAAATTCCCTTGAGCAAAATCTGTCGCACTTCCTGTTGATACTGGTGGCGAACAGATCCACTTGAGGGGTTCCCCAAAGGGCGAAGATCTCTTGAAGGACTTCCTGAGCTATCTCCCACTCGTGAGAGACTGTGCTCTGCCTGCTCAGAGCGTCCGCTGTCAAGTTCTTCTCTCCGGCTAGGTGAATTGCCGATAGAGAGATTCCTTCCTGAATTGCCCAAAACCAGAGCTGCATCGCCTCTCTGCACAGTGGTAGTGAGCCTACGCCTCCTCTTTTGTTGAGGTAGTGCATGGCCACTGTATTGTCCGTCATTATTAGGACGTTTCTTCCCCGTACAGACGGCAGAAAAGCCTTCAGCGCTAGTCTGATGGCTCTCAGCTCCAACAGGTTGATATGTAGTCTGGACTCCGATGGAGACCAACGACCGCTGATGGTCAAGTCGTTGGCGTGAGCTCCCCACCCCGTGAGTGAGGCATCCGTGACTACTGTTATCTCCGGCCATGGTTGCCAAAACATTTCTCCTTTCAGGATGTTCTCCCGACAGGCCCACCACTGAAGGTCTCGGGCTACTTTGACCGGGATCCGAAGGAGATCTGTCATCCTTCCTGAGAACTGTGACCACTGAGTTCTCAGTGCCCACTGGAGGGATCTCATTCTCAGGCGAGCCTCCGGCACGAGGAATATGCAGGATGCCATGAGGCCTAGCAACCTCAGAAAGTCGTAGGCTGGGAGATATTGGGCATTCTGAAATCTGATGACCATCTGCAGAATATCTCGAGCCCTCACCTCTGGTGGCAAGGCTTTTCCCAGGGAAGTGTCCAGGACTGCTCCAATGAATTGGAGTCTCTGTGATGGTATCATCTGTGACTTCTTTAAATTGAGGGAGAAGCCCAGCTTGTGAAGGAAGTGGCAAACATAATCTAGTTGTCTCTGAGCCTGTTCCGAAGATACAGCTCTGATCAACCAATCGTCTAGGTAAGGGTAGACATGAATCCCTTCCCTCCTTAGACTTGCAGCCACAACCGACATTAGCTTGGTAAAGACCCTCGGGGCGGAGGTTAGCCCAAATGGCAGAACTCGAAATTGATAATGAGAGCTGCCAATTGCGAACCTCAGGTATCTCCTGTGCCTGGGATGGATCGGCACATGGAAATAAGCGTCCTGGAGGTCTAGAGATACCAACCAGTCCTGAAGCTGGAGGGCCTGAAGGATCTGAGAGAGAGTCACCATCTTGAACTTGTCCTTTCGGAGGAATTTGTTCAATTCCCGTAAGTCTAAGATGGGTCTCAGTCCTCCGTCCTTCTTCGGTATTATGAAGTAGGGGGAGTACCAACCCTTGTTCCTTTCCGCTACAGGTACCAGTTCTATGGCACCTTTCTCTAGCAGGTCTAAAACCTCCTGCAAGAGGAGCGGATCTGGAAGCTTCAAAGGGTTGTTCCCCGGTGGATGACTCTGAGGGATATGTAGGAAGGGCAGGCAGTAACCTTGGGCTACTGTCTCCAGAGCCCAAGCATCTGACGTAATAGCCTGCCATTCCGTCAGATGGTGAGTTAACCTGCCCCCTACTGGTGTTCTGTGAGGGGAGACCTCAGAGTGGTTTTGAAGCGGCTGATGCAGTTGCCGAAGGTAAAGTGGCTCCTGCTCCTGCGGGTGCGGCTTTCTTTCCCCTACCCCGTCCACCACGGGTAAATCTTCCTTGGCCTCTTTGAGCCGGTCGTCCCCTGCCCCTTCCATATGAGGAATAGTAACGAAAGGACCGTCCTCTCCACGATGATCCCGAAGGACGAAAGGTATTCTGACGGATAGCAGCTCCCAATGACTTGGCTGCTGCCTTGGACGTTTGCAGTTTCTCCAAACTGTCATCCGCCTTCTTTCCAAAGAGGGTAGAACCGTCAAAGGGCATATTCAAAAGCCTGGTCTGCACGTCAGAGGCAAAACCAGACTTCCTCAACCACGCATGCCTGCGGATTGTGGTACTTGCCGCCATGGCCCTGCTGATACTGTCAGCAGAATCTAGGCCAGTTTGTAGGGTCTCGCACATCGCATCTTTACCATCCCTGATGATGTTTAAAAATGCGTCCCTTTCCTCTCCTTCTTGGAGGCAGTCAGCCGCTGATGAAGCGCACTCCCAAAGGGTGTGGCTGAACCTAGCGAGCGTACAGGTCGCGTTAATAGACTTTAACGCCATGCTACAGGCAGAAAAAACCTTCTTAGCCATGGCATCATATTTTTTGTCATCCCTATCCTGCGGAGCAGTGGGGTATGCAGATGTGCTGCCTGATGAGGTTGCAGCCTGTACAACCAAGCTCTCAGGAGTAGGGTGTCTTGACAAATATTCAGGGTCAGAACTAGCCACCCTGTATTTTGTTGACAGTTTTTTATTTACTGCCGGGATAATTTCTGGCGTTTCCCAGTTTGTCAAAATCCTTCTCTGTAGAGCAGAGTGAAATGGAACCACAGGATCCTCCTGTGGGCCCTTGTCCAGTATGTCAGTGAGATCATCCTGCTGAAAGGCAGGAGAAGGTGCAGACCAACCCATAAATTCTATGATTCTAGACATCAGAGCTCTATATGGAGTCTCCGCATGTTCTCCTGGGTCTGGTTTGATAAATTCTGCTTCAGGAGAAGTGTCCAAGCCACTAGCTTCCTGAAGTGCATCCTGAAGATTTTTTAATCTTCCTTCCTCAGAGGCGAAAGTCTCTGGCTCTGGTGATGTGGTCCTCTGTAAATCAATATCTTGGTCTGAATCCTCCCTTTCCTCAAAAATCGAGGTTAAAGGGGGATACATTGGTTTTTGGAATGGTATAAACCCCATTTCCAATGCAGAAGGAGCCATCATCACAGGCCTTGAAAACGTCGATGTCGTCGACACCGACGTGAAAGTACTCGAAGGCGCCGTGAAAAGCGTCGAGAAATGTGTACTAGGCCTCGAAGAACTCGAAAGGATCGGAGTCTTGCTCGAGAACGACGTCGACGTTCTCGGCGTCGAGTCGGAGGTCTTTTGTCTAACCGTTGGCTGTGGAGTAGCCGTGGTTCTTTCCTTCACCGGCGTCGATATCGGCGTCGACGTCGGCGTCGACTCGATCGACTGATGCGCCGATGAATCCTTCGACAACGGCGTCGATGGCGCCGACCTCTGTTTCGAAGGAGTTTTCGACGATGGCGTCGATGATGCTTTATCTCCCGATGGCTCGAGGCGCTTTCGGGTTGACTTTTCCGCCGGGTACTGCGACTCGCGGCGTTTAGATTTTTTGGGTTTTTTACCCGGGGTATCACCCTCAGCTGTCTTCGAGGGGGACGAGGCCGCTTTCTCGAAGACGCTTAGCATCTTTTTCCTGAATTCCTCCCACTCAGCTTGCGAGCTGCGTTTTGTGGGGCAATGAACTCTCTCAGGAGAACTCGACGAAGATGACGAAGGGGATCTCCTACGTCTCTTCTTCGAGTGTCTCGATGTCGACGAGTGGTGGGAGCCACTTCGTGATCTAGATCGAGAGTGTTTTTTATGGTGAGGAGACGAACGTCTCGACTCTACCGAAGAAGCTTTCGAGGAAGTTAAAGTTGACCTACCTCTCTCGAGCTTCCCCCTACGCTCCTTCAAGGCTTTCGCCGTCATGGAAAGGCATTCCTCACACTCCGAACTCTGGTGCGTGATTCCCAGACACCACAAACAGACCCTGTGAGGGTCCGTCAACGACATTTTCTTCCCGCAGTCTCGGCACTTTTTGAAACCGGACCGAGGGGTCGTCGGGTCGGAGGAGGATGCCATCGATATCGAGGTAAATAGTAGTTATTATATACGTTATCTTGACGAGAACTGAGCAACGGTGTTCCGAGGCACAACGAAGCGCGGAAAAACGGAACTGAGCAACGGACGCTGCGCGCGGCCTTTATAGGCAGGATGACGTCGACGTCGGCACGGAGGCCGTCGAGGGTCATCGACTCGGCGATCATCGACGCGCAGCGCCCTCTGGCGAAAAAAATTTTCCGAGGCCAGCAAAGCTGAAGGATTTATATCTAAGATAAGGAATACGTCGGAGGACACAATCCCTTCGAAAGTGGATTTCTTGGAGATGTGGTTTTCGAGTCTAATGAAGTTCGTGCTACTAGGGTATTTACCAGATATGGACGGGACGTCAGGGTGGTACAGGACAGATCTAATGGGAGGATTGGAGGCAGATGTAATGCAGCCTACGTAGGTTTCAGGGATCTCATCCTCCTCTTCTCATTCTCTGGACAATAACGCGTTTCACTTGGGTTATTCCCTCAAGTACAACCCTGGGCTACCCCATCCTGGTGAGCCTTTCTTGCTCTTTCACCCCTGGAGTTGGGATCTGAGCGGATTATCCCTTCGTTGGCCACGTGAATAAGGGTTTCTCGAGGTGCAGGTA
Source organism: Ambystoma mexicanum (assembly GCF_040938575.1). Taxonomy (NCBI): domain Eukaryota; kingdom Metazoa; phylum Chordata; class Amphibia; order Caudata; family Ambystomatidae; genus Ambystoma; species Ambystoma mexicanum. The sequence continues at coordinate 523,115,627 of NC_090940.1, forward strand.
TTTCACACAGGTCATCCTGCTCAAAAGAAGGAGTAGGCTTGCCCCAACATAAAAACTCTTATCACCTTGCTCATCAGCTTCCTAAATGAGAAGTCAGCGTGGCCAGTAGCACCTGGTTTCCCAAATTCCTGTTCAGGAGCGGTATCTAAACCACTGGCTGACAGAGGGTTATGATAAAAGTCTTTTAACCTAGACTCTTTTGAGATTAATTCCTCTGGCACATTAGGGATGCCATATTGTAACCCAAATGGTGGTGTGATATCTTCTGAAGGTTCATTATCTTCATAGAGGTTAATGACTTAAAAAAGTCTTTCTTTGGCAAGGGTTTGGAAAGCTTTTCCTGGGTTACTGTTGGCTTCGACAACTTCCAAGTAATCATCAACAATAACTTTGAAGTCGGAGTCGATTTTTTCAGAGTTTCCTTCGACACTGGCGTCAACGGCTCAGACGCAACAGTGTTAGTGAAGGCGTCAGCGTTGTCGACTTTTTATGCTTCTTTGAAGGAACCCTCGATGGACTGGATTCCTGACTTGTCGAAGCCCTCAACGATTTCTCGTCGAATCGAGATTTTTCTCAATGCTGAACCGGCTTATGGCTCGGTTTCGAAGATTTCATCTTCAACGTCCCTTTGTCATCAGGATGGCAGATCGACAGGGGCATGGGCTTTCTGCTTGTCCTTTGAGGGGGTCAGGCCGCATTCTCAAAGATTTTACACATTTCTTTACAAAACTCGTCCCATTTTGCTGGAGAGTCCGACTTAGTTGGACATTTGATAACCTCGGCCGAGGAATCACTAGAGGTTGAGGGTGACCTTTGATGACGTATTTGAAGACGAAAAATGGCGTGATTGACTTCTCAATCAAAATCTTTTGCATCTTTTCCATTGGGGAGAATCCCTCAACTCATCTGTCTTTCTTTTTGAGCTCTTCGAAGAAGACTTAGACGGCCACCGCCAATTTACCATTATGCTCCATTAGAGTGTTTTTGCCTGGCAGGAGTTACAGTCTGAGCTACGGTGACCGTTACCAAGACACCACAGACATATGCGGTTGGGGTCGGTGACCGACATCTTCGATCCACAGTCTTGGCACTTCTTGAAGCATGTCTTAGGGATTGAAGGAGCCGACAGGGAAGACATTTTCGATGTGCAAAAATGGCTGACGAAGTTCACTGAAGAACTGAAGCGTGCCATAATTCTTCGAAGTGTTAGTTCGGAAAAAGTGAACTGAGGCCAACTGGCTTTGCATGGGCTGTTCATACTGATGATGACGTCAACAGTCGAATGGAGGTCCTCGAGGGACATCGACTCAATGAGATGGCACACAGCGCCCCCTGTCCAAAAAAATTCCGAAGCAGCTGAAGCTGGAAGGATAAATATCATAAGATGAGGAATATGTGGAAGGACACAATCCATTCGTAAGGAGCAATTATTTGTGAATGTTTAGCTTTCATGATCTAAAAATAATGCTCTGTTTTGTAGACCAGACATGCAAAGTACCCAAATCAACTGATAAACCAACATGAATATAAAACCAAACACTAAGGGCCTCATTATGAGAATGGAGGTAATGAAAATAGGAAGGCGGAATGGTATTACCGGCATCGTTAACGGGTCTGGGCCATTACGACCCAACAACCCGCCAATGCCCGTAACGTGCCCCTCCATACCGGCCTGCGCATGTACACGCGCCCCCCTTCGCGGAGGAAATACCGGGATGCCGGTAATAGGAGGACATCACAAGTTATACGGGCATGCACTTACCGGCATCCCGAAGGCGGTAAATAGGGCCTGCACGACGGCGGCCATACAGGCATCCCGGACCACCCATAAACAGCAACCTGCAGTGAAGGCAACTGCCACAGGTGCACACAATCACCACAGGTGGAGTCACTAGAGCCTGTCCCAGTATAAAAAGAGTACACCCACACACCACACCCCTTCACACACCAAAATGATACCACTAGCTGTTGCAATCATGGGGCTGGAGGACATGCCTATACTGCTACAACTACAGCAACAACACCAACTACAACTACAGCCACAGGCAGCACAGAGGAGACGCAGGAGGAGGAGGGGGGTGAGACAGGCCCACTAATTACCACCAGTTTAGCCAGTAGTACCTTGTAGGCAGCCACCAATCCCTCGCATCAGACCCAGTCCATTCAATCTAACCCCTGAGCAGTTCCACACCCTGTACCGGTTGGACCAGGACACCATCACCACCATTGTGGACATGATACATGACGACATCGTCAGCCTCATTGAAATACGCACTGCCATCCCCCCACTACTAAAGGTGGTGTCTGTGCTCCACTTCCTGGCCACAGGCACCCACCAGCACATAGAGGGCCAGCTGCATGGCATATCACAACCACTCTTTTCATGCATGCTGACCCAAGTGCTGGATGCCCTCCTGAAGCATGCTAGCACCCACATATCCCTACCACGGACTGCCCAGGAGATTGCCGACACCAAAGTAGGCATCCATGCACTGTCAATTGTGTTGGTGCCCTCGACTGCACCCATGTCGAATTGGTAGTCCCTCATGCCATAGAGGCTGTGTACCGTAATCGCAAGCAACACCACTCCATCAATGTGCAGATGGTATTTGACTCCAGCAAGATCATCACACATTGTTGTGCCCGATATCCCAGATCTACACAAGATGCCATGGTGCTGCGTAACTCCACGCTACCCCGTCACATGGAGCGACATGCTGGACGACGTGCCTGGCTGCTTGGTGAGTTGCCTCACTGGCCCATGGCAGTGCATCGGGGTTGTGAGGTGGGGGATGCATACTCCACCTGGGTGGGAATGGGCAGTGAGTGGACAATGCACTCAGAGCTAAACACTCCTGACCTGAACCTCCCAACCCGAACATGACACATCACTGCTACACGTTGGACCAATGCCTTATATCAATGACAACATGTAAGACGCACAATCTGGCCACCATGGGTATGTCAAGCAATGCATGACCAAACATGATTGTAACTGTGCCAATGTGGCTAGTGTGATTATGCACAGAGTAGTATACACTGCAATCATGGTAGGCAAGACATTGTTCTGCATCCACAGTACATCCGCATCAGCATGCAAGTAATCACCCTGCATCATCTGTACAACGCCATCCAGACTAGCACACAATATTGCAGTATACAATGCATCTAAATAATCTTTGTGCATACGTACAGGGACATGTGCATGTCAACAGCAAATAGCTGCGGCCATGGCTGTGAATCCTGAAGGTGGCAGCTCAGAGTGACTCACACAGACCTCTTTGCACTCCCATGCAGGTTATGGAGGATATCCCTTGAAGCCATGGCTACTTACCCCTGTGCGGAACCCACAGAACAGCCATGAAGAGGAGTACAATCGGGTTCATATCCGTACCCGTGTCGTTATTGAGCAGACCTTTGGCCTGTTGAAGGCGCGTTCCGCTGCCTAAGCAGGTCTGGTGGAGCACTCCTTTATAGGCCTGAGAAGGTAGCAAAGATCACCATGGCCTGTGTCATGCTGCACAACATGTGCGTCCGAAGAAATGTACCACTGCCACCTGACATTGACATGCATGCACCGGGTGTGGATGATGAGGATGAAGACGGAGGAGAAGCAGCACCCCTGCCAGTACGTGATGCACAAGATGGACGTGCTGTACGCCAATCACTGATTGACAAATACTTCTGAACCACAGGGGCGATGATGGATATGTGTCAGTGCTACACTAAGCACTGGGTCCATGTGGACATGCACTCAGGGTATGTGGGGAGTTTGGGACTGTGCATTGTCATGAATAAAATGAATATACACGAAATGAACAATGTCCAGGCATTAAATGATTTTTAACATAACGGGTGTATTAATGTAAACTACAGAAAAGTGCCTCCTCCCTCCAACACACCAAAACTCCCCAATGAACTCCCCATACCCCCAATGAACGCCCCATACCCCCCAATGAACTCCCCATACTCCCAATGAACTCCCCATACCCCCCAATGCACACCCCCTTATTCACCTGTACACCACCGACACCATCTCCCCCCTCCCATTGTTGACCCACACTATTTTCGTGCTTTCTTTGTGTCCGGGGCAGCATTTCGGATTGCCTCGCACTCCGCCTTGTCAGTCGCACAGGGCTGGAGGGTGCCGAGGATGCGGGTGTGGTGGATGGGGTGGATGCCGGAGTGATTGGCACGGCTGGCGCCGGTTGTTGCTGCTGCATGTGTTGCAGTATTGAGGTCAGGACCTGCGTGACCGCCCACAGACTGTCACGCATCATGACCGCAGAGGCATTTATGGCGGCAGTGTTCCGTGCAATGGCCTGTGCAATCTCTCGCCTTGTGTCCTCTCCCTCAGCCACATATTGGCGAACAAGTTCCAGCATGGAGTCCTGCCTTGCCTCCACCCTTGATAGCCGTGCCTCAAAGTCAGTGGGAGCAGCAGAGGTTGATGGTGCTGTGGCCGGGCGTGCAATTGCAGGGCTGGCCTCGGGGGGTGGTGCTGAGGTCGGAACTGTGCAGTGCAGGATCCGCAATGGGGCTGGAGAGTGTGGCCTGAGTGTGGGGTTGGGGGGTGGACGGGGGGCTTGGGGTGTGTGAACATGCCACATGGCATGTCCCTCTTGGTCCACGTACTCCTCCGCTTCAATGTCAATGTCACTCAGTCGGGCTGTGGCTGCTGCCTCACCCACGGAACTTGTTGCAGCAGAATGGGTGCCACTGGCCTCCCCTTCCACTGTTGTAGGCACTTCTTGGCTTCCACTCCCATCCGTACCTGTGTGGCCTTCATGTGCAGGCATGGCCTGTGCACTCGGCCTTGCTTGTACAGTGGGCTGCAAGGCTGCTCCAGAGGTGGTTTTGCCGGTGACAGGTGGTTTGGGGCGGGACGTGAATGGCCTTGTGGCTGCGTCTTCACTGCCATCTTCTCCATCGGTGCCTGGGGGGGTTGAAGAGATGCAGGGCATCAGTGACAGTGTTATATGCAAGATTCATTAGATGGTGCTGTGGAGTTTTTCATTAATCATGCATTCATATCTTACAGGTGTGTCACACAGGGTAGTTTGAAGGGGGGCATTTTGGCATTAGCCGTGACATCTCAATTCGGCTATGCCGCATGCCAGGTGGCATGCCGTTGTATTGGGGTTTGTGTGATGTATGACATGGGAATGGTCCCTGTGTGTTGGCTGTCTGTTGGTAATGGGATTGGCACTCAGCATGCAGTACAGTGTGGCAGGGTTTGGGCATCCGTCTGGACATGGATATGTTGATGTGTGTGTGTGTTGGGACATGCATTGCCTCGCCTAGGCTCTATTCCACATCACTTGTGCAACGTCATGGTTTGCCCTACTGGGGTCTGCAGGGTCATTCACCTCCATCTGCAGATGTTGTGGCACCCGTCTCCATCTCCACAAAGCCCTCGATAGACTCCATCTGGATGGTGGCACTGCATGTCTCCTCCCAGCGCATTTGTTTGATTGGGGAGTGGGCACCCACACCTGTGGCCATGGCCTCTCTCCGATTGCTGGCCAGGATGTTCTGTACCCTAAAGTGAAGGTCATCCCACCTTTTCTTGCAGTCTTTGACTGTCCGTGGGGTGGTGCCGACTGCAGACACCTTGCGGGCTACCTCCTCCCATATCTCCTTCTTTCTCTGCTGCACCTCCCTTTTAAGGTTGTGTGTGTTGATCTCATCAGCATGAGTGTTAGGCAGAAACCTGTGCAGTTCCCTTAGGGTCCACTGCAAAAGGCTTAAGACTACAGGTGTTGGCAGTAAACCCAATTGGTAGCAGTCTGTACCACCCAGATTTATCTGGTAGCTGTGGCTGAGCAGCCAGACTTCTCTCAAGAAGAGTTAGACAGTATATAGAGTATACAAGATAGGTACCAAAATACAGTAGCACAAGCAAACACTGACCAGAGCTTGGGTATAAAAGTATATAATTATTTATTTTAAAACACACTTTGTAAAATACACTAACACTAATATGGCATGCAAGTTCAAACACAGTCACTATTAATATATATACATCCCTGATCACTTATTGAACAAGTCTTGGTTAAAACACCACTTATTTTTAGACATAGGTGAGCGCTTAACCTAAGATGGCACTCCAATAAGTTAATTAAAAAGGGAGGGTAAAAGGCAGAATTAGGAACATACACAATACCAACACTTTAGGAGAACCAGAGCAAGTCAGAAAAGGCAGAGTCTACTGAGGAGCAAGAAAGTCATAGGCCAGGCCCACTCTTGGAGAGAGCAAGGCGGAATGTGTTCAAGATCACACAGTTGAATAGTACTTTTAAAGACTCTTTGCACATAGTTCAATAAGGCTTGGATCAAGTCAGGAAAAGTTAGTTAGTAGGTCCCAAGTCACCCCAGGATAGAAAGTCAAGGATTTACGGGACACCTTGAACAGTCTGTTGCAAGGGAGCCCAGGCGGGACTCGGTACATGAAATGGTAAGAAAGCTCCAGCGGGGGCAGTTGTATCCTGGCAGCGGGTGCAAGTTGGTGCTTCGTCCAGGGGAAGAGAAGATCTCGAAGTGGAGGAAAGCTGGAGGTCGTTGCACTGCCAGGGAAGAAACCAGCCGCTGAGTTTCCCGGTTAAAAGGTACTACCCTTTTATTCACGGTAGTGGTGAAGCGTGGCTATCTGGTCGCCGGGGTGCTTGGCACGGGCGATTCGACCACGAGACGATCCATGAAGGCGAAAAAGAGGGCAAACTGGTTATCCCCACCAGTTCAGAGGAAGAAGACTCTCCGGGATGAAGATATTCTCTGTCGTTGGAAAGTGGTGAGATGGTTCAGCAGGGCTCCACGGGTGGTGTCGTCGTTGCAGGTCAGCTCAGCTTCTCCCTCTTCGGATTCTTTGGTCCTGTGGCGACTTCTCAAGTTCCAGTCCCCAAAGCCCTGCTTTTATGCCGAAAACCCCCATTCATCAGTCCTAGCTGTCACTCAAACATGCTCAGTGGTGAGCCGGGCGGCTCACCACTGGGCCAATCACACAAGAGTGTGAAAACCCCCTCCCACACATCCCGTAGACCAGACAGAGTGGCACCACTTTTGGAGGCTTCTGTGGAGAAGCCCGCCAAAAAGTGGAACAAAGGGCTCGACTTGGGTTGGAGTTACAGAGGCGAACACAAACGCCATTTTAAAACCGAGTCCTGGCAACAAGACCCAACCGGGGAATAAATATTAAATAAATAACCCGGCGGTCTCTTTAACATTGCACCAAAAAGTGGTGTGTTTAAAATGAATGGGAAAATCCCATAGGAAATATTCCGGGGGAATATTTTGCATGGTAACCACTGCCAGCAGTCAGAAACTCGAGGAGGGGGGACTGCACAGTGCCCCCTCGAAAAACAGACCCAGGGGCAATCTAATTACCTCTACCAGTACTTCCACAATATGATGGTTTGTACTGGTTCTGTTCACAATTTAAGACTAGTAAAGTCAATGGTGACTTTACATGCCTTGGGAGACAGTAGTCAGTCCCAGGGTATGGAGTCTATGTTTGGGGGTCACTATGACACCCCTGTGTTACTGCACTGAGGGTGCTGTGTAACACACTTACCAAAAACCACATGAAACCCTATGGAGTAAAAGACCCCATAGCCCATAAAACACATTACACAGTCAAAGGATATCTCAAATCATGTCTAAGAGTGGGAGAAAAAGAGTCTCACTCTTAATCCAGCAAAGCTGCTGGGGGACTCACTAGGTTTGGGAAATTAGCCTTAACAGAGAATTCTCCCTAACAATGAGCAGCAGGGGTGTCCGCCAACATGTTAAGTTCCTCATCAGAAAAACGCTTCTTGAGCAGGTGGGGGTGGGATTTTCAGGTTGCCGTGGACATTTTATTTTTAAAGGCCTTGGTCTCTCCTGTGCAACACTGGTAGTTTGGGAGGATTGCAATGGATTGTGTTTTCAAAGATGGCCGATGGCGCATTTCCCGTTCCGATGCGATGACGTTATTTCCGGGCCCGGTATTACGAAGCCGGTATTAGCATGATGTTATTACCGGGTCGGTATTAAGGGGTGCCTCTTAGGCGGAGGTGGTATCGGCGGGTCCTGTGATGCCGCTATTGGGGGGTTGGAGGTCCTTTAGCGGCATGGCGGTATGGCCATTACCAGCATGGGGATTCGCGCGTGCTCGCACACTCGTAATCAGCCGCTATGAGCGGCGTCAAACGAGCACGGACCCGCTACTTACTCCATGGCGGTAATGGGCCTGGTTTTAGACGGATTCTCGTAATGAGGCCCAAAAGATGTCATCTAGGATGTGCACTCTCTTTTAAATATTAGCCATAATGTGAAGCGTAACCTTTGAAATTGTAGAAAAAAACAAGCCCTTTGCTTTGTCAAGTGAGCAGATCTTAAAATAAGCTTGATAGATACCTATGACATTTGGTCGACTCCCTTCTGTCTTTCCACTCAAATGGCCTGCATGAAAAAAGAGCAAGCAATGGGCTAATCAATTTAATCAGATTGTTAGAAGGAAATCCTTTCCACCAAACACTTGAGTACTACAGACTGGGATAAGATTATCTGTCTAGGATCACAGTATCGTCGTGTGGCAAAAGCGGATAGGAGCCTTGACTCTTTGGCCCCACTGTCTCTAATATGGCTACCTCATCACCTCTTCTTCTCATTAAAGCATTCTGATCTTCATTGGGGGTGGCTAAGAAGTGTTTAAAAACCTTTTCTGGAGGCACTAAGTTCCAGCCCTGTACCACACTAACGCTATGTTACTTATTACAACTGGGCATTTCTGGTGCAGGTGCATTGTTCTAGTGGCAAGGTAGTATTTACTATCAGCATTTATCTACTTAATTTCATCAACCTCTGAGAGAGAAAAGGCTGCGTCTACCTTGCCTGTTTTTGGAACTGTGATTTGGCACATGAACGCAGATTTTTGCAAAAAGTATTTAAGGCACTGAGCCATCTTTGGAGCCATCGTGGCAACCAACTCAACAACATGCACTTCAAATTTGGTTATTGCACATAAGCAATACATTCCCCAAAGAGAGGGTACAACCTGACCTACTTTGCACTATGATTCCCAAATAAACTGTATGTCCTACAGTGAACACAGAATGCATTACAAAATTAAGTGATCAATTCAGACCCGCATTATCAAAAACAGCCAGACTGCCAACTGAGCACACCAGCAGTGCACTATGTGAGAAACCAAAGGGTGTCTCACCTGCTAGTCCCCAGGAATCTCTCTCTCAGGTGGCCAGGGCATGGCTATCGCCTTTGGATCCAGACCCTGGGGTTGGACTAGTGTGGGAGGATCACATGGGTGAGGGGTCTTCAGGGAGTGGGGTTGGGGGTGAGGCAACCGATGGTGAAACGCGGTATACCCCCCTTTCCGGTACCCATGCACAATCCTATTTTATAGGATTCCCCAAAGTGCCAACCCCCCTTTCTGCACAAATACTGGCCAGACGAAGAGGGGGACTAAGAGTAAAGAGGCTAACCCTCACATATCTCATTGGACATGAACGCTACGCGACTCAGGCAAAGTCAGGCACTTGACTTTAATCACATATATCTAATAGCCATTAGCTCACCCCACATGGATAAAAGGCGGAACATAGAGATACACTCTGAGCATGGTGGAACACGAGAAGGAGCAGATCTTCTGGAGTGAAGGCAAACTTACTGGAGCAGGACGACCGATCGAGGGACTAACACAAAGGGTAGAGAAATCCTGAAGTTCCCTGTAGGAGGTTGTTGCCTCTGTGAAGCCGTGAAGGAGACGTGGAGAAAGCCAAATCGCAGACAAGATGAAACCTGCATAGTGTTTTAAGGATACCAGCCACCCTCCCGGGTTAACGACAGAGTTGGGGAGACGAGGCCAATTTTGTGGTATTAACCTTGACTCGTGAATAACAAGAAATAAACGTGCACAACCAGTAAGTTAGTGAAAAACATGAAAGGCGGTTTGTGTCAAGGAAAGATTGAAGCCGCAACACTGTATCCCACAAGTGAAGGTTGCGCACATGCTGATCAGACGTGAAAGAAAGCTAACCAGTGATGAACTTTTAAGTGGCTGACAACTGTGAAGCCAGTGATAAAGAGTAGCTGAGAGGTACGGCGAAAGGAAGTAGCCCACTCGAAAGTCTCTGCAAAATGTTTGTTATAAAGCGGCAAAGTGAACAAACTCTGAAATGCATAATGGTCAAGATTATCCCTAGCAAAAGGGGAAGTGAAAAGTTGAATTCTCAAGAGAAATATTTCTTTTAACTTTTTTTGTGCTTACGGTACTGAACTACCAAAACCAAGAGACACTGGGACAAAAAACATGAGAGTGTGAGCTAAAGAGAAAGTCTAAGTGGTCTTGCGGATGGCTAGTGTAAAAGCCTCGCACATTTGAAAATCTTCCACATCCATGACAGGTCTGAGCCTGATTGAAGAAGACCGGAAGTGTGATAAGTTAGGGGAAGGGAACCCCTGAAGAATGTGGATTAAGCTTGGGGACGGTAATCCCTGCAAGTGCTGTGATTGAGAGGTCTGAACCCGGCTGAGGGAGACCTATGTTAACTGTTAAAGCGTTGAGAGGTTTGAACCCAACGGAGGGAGACCTACGCAAACATTTTGTGGAATTGTGAGAGAACTTTTGGAACGCTGGGAAAGTGACTTTAACGTGGAAGGCCAGGCGGGCCACGATTCACATTTTGATCTGCTTTTTGTTTTGAGAACCCAAGCCATTTTGATTTGACAGAGACTGACTAGGACTGTGTTTTCTTTATTATTTGATGGTAGAGACTACTCCCATCATAGCTATAGTGCAAAGCAGGTGTTTATCCAAACCCAGAAAAAAGAAATAAATGTTTTGAAACTTGAACCTCTTGTGTTAATTTCATACTTGTGATATCATGCCTCCCTTACACAATGTCATAATGTGTTATTTTATTTAAAAAAATGTGCACTGACTTTCTATCAGGCAACCAAGTAGGGGGACACTCCCAGGGTTTCAAGAATAACAGTGGCTTCCCACTCTCCACTTATCCCCTCCACTGTATTTAATGTGACAGGTTAGGCACAGGAGAATTGAGAACAGGCTATTGTTAGGCAGAATTATAGGCAGTACCCTTTGGGAACAACACACACAATTAAGACTACAAGTGACAGTACAAATTCTCCTTTGGTACAAGCCCGTACTAAACAGTAAAGTGGTAGCGATGGCTGAGCAGCCAGACGTATCTCAAGAGCAAGTGAGCAGTATCAAATAGTTACACAAAGGACAGCAATTACTATGATTCAAACATACACTGACTCAATGTTTCCAAGTAAAAGACTCTTTAGTTATATAACATTTCACTATCATAAAGCAGTTTAAAAATCACAATCATAATACACCACACCACTCCCAATAAGTTCCAGACAAGTTAAGCTCACAAAATGAAGTGGGAGCAAATTGGCACTCCAGCAATTTAAAAGGGAGGGAAAGACAAAGTTAATAGGAATTGAACCACACCAACAGGTAAGTACTCCTGGCAATTGAGCAAGAGGAACTACAGTGATAGAATCAGGGAGAAAGGCTTAGGGCCAAAGTAAATGGGTCAAAAGTCTTTTGCTCAAGATCACACGGTTCAGGGTAGTTCGCGGTAAAGTTCGTGCCACGGATTTCAGACGAGGTTGGTTGGCAGAAAAGTTAGTTCAAAGAGAAGAGAAGGACAAGCCCTCGGATTGGAGAAAGATTTCAAACACTTTCACCGCAGTTGAACGAAACGAACAACCGCATTTGCACAGTACCTTAAAACAGATAGGCAGCTGTAGCTGAGGCAGATGTTCCTTGTAGTTCCTGCAGACTCACAGTTCCTGAAGCGACTGTCGGACTGACAAGAAGTAGGAAGACTGGAGGGTCCTGCACTACCCAGGGAAGAAACCAGCAGCAGAGCGAAACAACTAATAACCTTAAAACCCAAACAGGGTCCGACCTTCCTGGCTATCCGGCCCACTGTAGCTCTGTATAGCAAATTCGACCAGAGGAGGGGTCCTGGCTTGCAGTTTGGGCGAACTGGTTGGTCCCACCATCTCAAGGGAAGAAGTTTCCTGGATGATCTTCTCTGTCGTCGGATTCTGAAGATTCGGACCTGCAGCAGGGCTTCACCGGGCAGTTTAGTCGTCGTAGGGGTCCTCTTCTGTCAGCTCCTCGTTGGTTCTTTCGTTCCAGTGGCGACTCTGCCTTTCCAGTCCCAGAGACCTGCTTTTTATGCAGTTTTCCCCCATTCACACAGCCTGGCTGTCAATCACACAGCAGGGTGGCTGTCCTGGCAAGGACAGTCCCCCAGCCAATCAAACAGGAGTGCGACTTGGGTTACCAAGGGAAACCATGGCAGGGGTCCTAAGACCCCTCCCTCACAGCCTGCCTACCCAGACTTTCAGGCGCCTTAAGGAGGGCTTCTGTGCAGAAGCACACGAAAGACGGCGAACAAAGGGACCAAACCTGGTTTGGCGCGCAGAGTAAAACACGAGAAAGATTTTAACAAAAAGAAATGGCGAATAAACCCAGCCCGAGCCAAAATAAAATATATTTGGTCAAGCAGGTTTATGTTCGAGGCTAATGAAATAGCCTAAAACAATACCATGGTTATATAAGATAACCGCAGTATGAAAAATAGGGTAGTTACCACTGCCAACAGCCAAGTCTTGATGAAAAGGGAGTGAAACAGTGCTCCAAGAGAAACAGACAAAAAGGGATAACAATGAAAGCTTTCCAATACTCCATGTAAGATGGGTTGTACTGGGTCTGTGATTTAACGTAAAGTTAATGTCAACTTTACATGTTTCTGGGAGACAGTAATCAGTCCCAGAAAAATGGATTCAGTGGGAAGTGTAAAAGACAACCCTGTGTCACTGCACTGAAGGTGCTGTGTAACACACATACAAATGATGCTCATGGAGTGGGTGAGGCTCCAGAGTCCAAGATCACACAAATGGTAAAAACACACACAGCAAAACACATGAAAGAGTGGGGAAAAGGCTCAGACTCTTACCAGGTGAAAATAATAAACCCTAGAAATCCAGTAAAGCTGCTGAGAGACTCATTGGGTAAGGGAAATCAGCCATTTATGAGAATTCTCCCTAACAGCTATGCCACTTAGGCCACATCCTGACTACGCCCTTGCAGTCCATTGCCATTTTGTCTAACATAAACTTTTCTCAAAGTCAGTGAAAATAACATTGTCTCTTTCTCTTAACATTTCACCTTATATATCCTGAGTATCTCTTTATTTCTTTTTCATGAGTGCACCATGAATCGACTGCTACAGAACTAGGTCTCTCAGGATTCCTGCTTAAAATGTTATTAGGTGCCATGCAATGCTCTTGTAATCCTCCCATAGTGTGCTTTCTACTCGATCCCACCAGAGACAAAGGCCCCCCTTTTCATACGGCTACTCCTCTAGGATATATAGCTCTTGTCCTTGGGTAGCGTTCTTTATAACCGTTGTCATCTCCTTTGGACTTCATGTCTCTTTCCTGATGAAATGTTTGAAATGTGACACAATGTAACAGTGGCTGTAGTGGCCATCCTTCCTTTCACACTCATCCTTTTCATCGGATCTGTGGTGAACCAAACGTCAGTCTCACGTTTTGTGCTGCCATGCTACAACAGCACCTAGAACAAGCTCAGCTCCCTGGCACCTCTTTTCTTGTCTGTATAGATTTTCCTTTGATCTTTATGTTAAGCATTCCTCTCTCTGAGGCTTGCATCAAGTGTTGGCCTTTCTGGAAACACTTGCACACATCTTGACTTCACTCGGCAACCAATTATAAGCTCAGTGTGGCTCAATAATTTGTTGTCGTGTAGTGTGTTGCAGGAGTGTCTCAATGTCCAGCAGATGGCCTGATTCATTGATGTTCGTGTGTTTGTTTTGTTTGTTTTATTTATTTGAATAGCGCTCCAAACCCAGAGGTAGAAGGGCACTTTAAGAAGACGGTTACATAATAGATAAATATCTTTGTGTTACATAATGAATACATACATACATACTTATACTATATACATATATTGAATAAAGGAGTACAATTTACAGTTAGCAATATACAATTTCAATATGCAGTCATTTACAATACATGCAGCAGTTCACCGAGCGGGCTATGTGAGTTCAGGAGTCAGTAGTACTACTCTTTGGTCAGGAGCCAGTTTATAACCTGCTTCCTGAAGATCTGGAAGGACTCAATAGTTTTGATATTGAGAGGTAGGCTGTTCCAGAGTAGAGATGTTCCTTCGATCTTGGTTTGCTAATCTCCATGAGATTTACCTGCGGCCAGATATGCTCCATCTTGTTCAGTAGGAAAGATAGGTAGCTTGCAAATCTTCAAAATTCATGTCCATGGAAAGATGGTCCACTGTGGTTGCCTGTTTATGGGATCCCCCCATTCACTAAATATTTCATCTACCACTGTGGAACGACCATAATTGCGGTGGACACTTTAATTCTGATGTCAGAGACTTTTAAGTATTCATCTAGTACCATAAGCAGGTTATTTAGGAGGTGGACCTTACATTTTCACACCTACTCTTGCCACATATGGAAGTTTCTTACCTGGATTGGAAGGTAAGCATTATCTTTCCCTGCCTATTGGTCTGCTTAGCATGCTCTAATAGCTTCATCTGCCATCCTGTTGATATAAGGGAACCACAGGTAGCTGCAAAGGAATCAATTTGTTGCTACCAGTCGCCTCTACCAGTGATGCTTAGTACACATACCTCGGCATTTCCAAACTACAATCTTGGTACCTCGGAGTAGTAGTCCTCTTGATCTGGCAGTTCAATGTATATTGCCATGAATTTCTGTAATTCTTCTGCACCACTCACTTCTTGTGTTTGGTAGTTCTGCATATGTCCCTACTTGTCTGCCTGGATCAGTACTTTGGACTTTCTAAGGGTCTCGTCTACTATTGGAATTTCAATAATTCTATTGTTGGATACTGCGGGCTAAAGAGTGTGGAGTGCTACATAGTTTAGGTGCACTTCAGACTCTTTCCAGGTTAGTGACTGGTCTCTCAGTTGGGCCTTGTACTGTTGGGCGTCAGGGGATGTAATCTGTTGATCGAATTCAAAACCTGGTTTGTGGACAATGATATACAAATATACTCCCACGTCCCGTGCCCTTTCCTTCATACTTGTGGGACATTCCGTCCTTTGGGACGGGACCGGAGCACTTTTGTCAAAAAGCATCAAATATTTGAATTTTTGTCCTTCTTCTAGTTTTATGCGGGTCCACCGCACGTGGCCGTAACACTGCCCTACTGAGCTCCGCCCGTGCATCGCCTTTCAGTCTTTATCTCTGTGCGGTTGGGCTGGACCACTTAGCATCACTGGGAATTTTTTTTAAATTCCCTTTGTCCTTCCTTCCTGCTCTGGTTCCTCTGTCATTTAATCCTCCGTCTATGCCACAGCATCTGGGATTTGTGTCCTGTTCTTCATGCGAACGTCGCTTCGCTAAGGCAGATCCCCACTCTCTTTGCTTGGAGTGTCTAGGCCCGGAACATCATTGGGATTCATGCTTCTACTGCAACTCCCTCTCCATCCGGGCACTCCAACTTCTTTGGTGGGAAGAGGTGTTTCAGCACATTCCTCCACCTCATTTCCAGCTTTTCATCGGCGAAAAGAAGAAACGCCTGGTGAGTTCTTTACTTTTTAGGGCCCCCCGGCCAGGGGACTCCTTCCTGGGGTCTTCCAGGTCTGGGAGGGGCTCGCTCTGTCACCAGGGGTTTCCCTGAGGTGCCCCAAGGGCCTAATAGGCACACCAGAGTGTTCTCCGAGGGTTCCCGCAGCGGACCTGCCAGTACCGGACACCGTTCTGAGGTTCACCATTTGGGTGCTAAGGGTCAGCCCAGTTCATCTGTGGCTCTGGATACCAGGGTTCGCCCTGAGGTCTCAGTTTCTGGAGCTTTCCATACCGAGTCACCGCTTGAGGCCCCTCTTGAGGGAGCTTTACGTCCCGGGTTAAAACCAGAGGTTCCTCTTCTTGAGGCTGCAGTCAGCACCGAGAGATCCCCTTTGAAGGTTTTGTCGGTGAGGTATATCCCTCAAACGTCCCACGCTCAGGGTTGTGGTGGTACCGGTTCTGTCGAGGATGCAAAGAGGGTGGTCACGGACCATTACCCTTCAACTACCGGCTCTGTCGAGGTTATTTTTGGGGGTGGTTTGAAGATGTCCAGTAAACTTCCAAGACCACCCAGTACCGGCTCTGCCCGAGGATCCTTGTATCAAGGCTAAGGTGTTACTTAAGTGCCCTGACTCCCTTGAGGAGACAATTGCCTCATCTCCATATGTGATGCAGTTCTCTTCAGGTGTTGACAAAATGGCGGCCCAACCCGGGGGGGGGGGGCGCTAGAGAGCCCATAGCCAAGATGGCCACGTTCTCGTGAGCTCCTGAAGGCCTTGGGTGAGAGGAGGCTAAAACACGACCCATCAGGGCCAATACCAGCTGGAACCTTCGGAAAACTCATTTGAATGGCTGGTACAGTGTTTGACAGAGTTTGGACCCCCAGAGGCGCCGCTGCGTGGTGTGTCGCGAGTGCGCCGCTGCGTGGTGCATCGCGAGTGTGGGCAGGCCAAGAGCGCGGCTCGGCGTGCGACGCACCCGATTGCCTGTGCGCGGCTCGGCAGGCAGACCCAACGACCATAACTGGTCTGCCTCAACCTGTGACTGATCTCCTGGGATAACTCGGACAGAAGAGGTATGGGAAGAGCCTGCCCGCGTGAGGCTGCGGGTGTCTCCAGCACCGGAGCCCAACAGACAGCAGTGACCAACTGGAGGGGCAGCCGAGATGCAGGAAGAGCCAAGCCACCTCCGGAGAACGGCACACCAAACCTGAGGTCCGGAGCCACGAAGGAAGACCCATTTATCATAAGTTGAAAAGAAATGTATGATTTGATGCATAAATCTTGATAATGAAAATGAATTACAGGATTTGATTTACACAAATATATTTAATTTGGAGCGCATCAATGGAGTTCTTGTGGTTCTTTACTAACTTGTTAATTTTGGCACTGGTCAGTCGCAGTGTCACAAGCTCCAGTTGCAGCAAACTTAAAATCAAGAAAAATTATTTTTCAAAATATAGGAAGCTCGCCACAGTTGCTACAGACTGAAAACTTAAATACACACCATTCGGCAGGACAGCTCGGCCGAAGACGACGGGGAAGAAACTGGGTGGACCTAGTGGCAGAGGGGTGTCAGGGGAATCGCCTGCACCGCCATCAAGCATCAAGACCCAGGGAACAGCCCAAGTAAGTCCCCGGATCCCGCTGCGGTCCTGCACACACAGAGTACCTGGGCCACTGCCCCCTAAGCTACAGCCGCAGCAGTGGGTGGTGATCACACGGAGAAGCTGCAGGCGCCGGCACGGCGGAGGCCCCGATAACCCTCAGGCAAATACAAATGGGGTTGCTGGCCAAGTCACGGGCAGAGTGTCAGTTGAGCAGAGGGTAGTGCTGATTGGCCCCCCTGGGGACGGAGAGATAGAGGCTCGCACGGTAACCGCAGATACTAGGCCGCGGCAGGGAGCCTCAAGCTCAGCCATGAAATCACGTATCACTGGGCAGACAGCGTTCGCCGAATTGTCATGGCTCCCGACAAACCTATTAGGACACATATTAACACCTACCCACAGTAAAGTAGAGGAAGATAGAGGAACAGCAGGGTGCACGGAGGGTGCCTCGATATCCGGCAGAAGCTGAGGGGAACACAGCTGCTACCGGAGACTGGGAACAGATTAACACAGTGGATGGCTGAAAGCAGAGGAAGTAGACTACGACGACTGGCGTGCAGGGGAGAGAGCCTGGTCAGGAGCTTCACACAAGAGAAGAGCACCCTCTCTCAATGCACCAGTGAACATACCAAGGATAGACTCGAATCAGCCTGTGGGTCTGGGCGCATCACGCCAAAAACTTGGGCAGATGACAGCAGCATGAGACCAAGGGAGAAGCAGGTAAAGGCTGAGCGGTAGCTAACAAGACTTTAGTGGCAAACCCAGCTGCATAACCAGTGGCACTTGATTGGGTCGGGACCCGGGAGGAAGAAGACAAGCGATAACTTTATGGCGAAAGGCAACAAGAGACAGACTCCCCTACCGTTCCTCCAGAAAGAAGGGCTGCGGAAGAACGACAATAGACTGGCGTCCACGCCTGAAATGCCTACAATGGCGAGTACTCTATCATCTGAGGGGACAGCGGCAGGGACGAGCGGGGAAAACCCCGCCTCGGAGCTGAGCTTGGGCCTCGCAGAAATGCACTCTGGCTTCGCCGCCATCAATTTGAAACTGGATGGCATGATGTACAAAGTGGACAGAATACAGGAACGCATTGACAAAGAGAGTAGCAGGACCTCCGAAGTGGAAACCAGAGTCGGTACGCATACGGATACCAGCAACGAAACCAAGCAGGCATTGCAAGAGCTGCGGAGGAAAGTGAGAGATATAAGGGAGAAGAACAAAGACCTTGCGGCACGGTCGAGAAGGAATAACATTAGGGTGGTGGGGATTCCGGAGACAGTCCCACAACAAAACATGGAAGTATTCATGGAAACTTTGATCAAGGACATACGGCAGGGACCACATAATAGGGAATTGGGAAGACATACTGTCTTCACAATTCTTGTTTGAAAGGGCGCATAGACTATCACAGCTCGCCCCGAGACTGGGTCAAAACCCACATCCGGTGATAGCGAGAATACTAAATTACCAGGATCGGGATGCTATATTGAGGAGAGAGAGAGAACTGGGAGACCTCACATTTCAGAACAGTAAATTGTCCTTCTGCCTGGATTTCACACCGGCAGTAAAAGCGTGCATGTCCTTTGCGGCGGCGAAGAGGGCTCTATTTGACCGGGCACTATAATATTTCATGCAATACCCTTCTAAATTGAGAGTCCAGCATAATGGGAGGGCGCACTTTTTCACCGACCCGGAAGCAGTACACAAATTTATAAAATCTCTGCCGATATGATCTGATAGGAGCCACGATGAAGGAGATAGGGATCTCGCCATTGGAATCGGCTTAAGAGTAGCGCTGTCTCAGGCGCTAATGTCATCGACTGATCCAATATGCATTAATGTGGACTTGCGCCCTGATGGGTCATAATGAACCAGCGCTAGATATGTAATGAGTCAGCCCCGCGGCATTGGATAAATGTTATTTGCTGTATGTCCTCCTCTCAAGGTTTAAGGAGTTGGAGGTCACTTGGAAGGTTGGGTCCGGCGCCCCCGGATGAATGCCCCTGTTGATTGGAAGGTTGGGATGCTATGGAGGGAAGGTCTTATCCACTGCAGGTTAGGGGTGGGCAGTGTGGGTGGGGGAGGCAGAGTTGGGGTAAGTTGGGGATGGGTGGGGGGAAAGAAGGCCAGTTGCCCCAGTGGCAAGGTTGGGATATTTCAAAAAGGTTCACATCTTCTCAGAGACACCACAAGTCAGTTTTCAGGTCGGTTGGGAGTACAGAGCGTACTAACCTTTCTCTTTAGTCCTCACCCAAGCTATGGCACATAAAGTACTCAGCTGGAATGTGCCGCGGCTGAACGATCCACGTAAAGCCTGTAAAGTGATGCAGTACTGCGAAAGACATGGGGCAAGGATAGTCAAGCTACAGGCAACCCACCTCAAAGGAAGAGGAAATGAAGGGGTTGCCAGGAGTTGGGGGAATTGTAAATACTTTACCACATATTCAGCGTACTCAGCGGGTGTAATGACGCTAATTCACAGGTCTGTAGGTTTTCAGGCTAGTGATTACATAATTGACCCCGGGGGGAGGTTTGTTATTGTTTCGGGATGTGTGGGCACCACAAAACGTACACTAGTCAACATTTATGGGGCGAACGTAGATGACCCTGAGTTCTTCGACATCCTGCTTGGACACTGGCAAAAATACTTACACACCAACATTGTATGGGCAGAGGATCTCAACGTGATACTGGACCTGTATCTGGATAGGTCGGGGGAGGGGAAGAGACGTACAAGGGCAGCTGAGGCAGTCCTCACTGCAATGGAGGTGCTAGAGCTGGGGGACATATGGCGATTACTACATCAGGGGGTGGAGGGGTTTTCCCATCATTCCACGGCGCATAACACCTCCACTAAACTGGATTATATCTTGGCGGGCCCTTACCTGGTGTACTGCAAAAAGGACTATGCACTGCTCCCGAGAACGCTCTCGGATCATTCCCCGGTGCTGTTGTCTTTGCGCCTGTACACAGTAGTAACCTGCCCCCGCTGGAGCATACTTGCCAACCCTACAGATTTAGGCAGCAGGCTACTGCTTTTGAAGCAGCCCTACCGCCTACAGATTTCAGTGACAGATCCTACTGCTTTTTACAGTGGCAAGTAATTTATGTGATTCTAAGGCAGGCTGCTTGAGACCAGCCTAGGACAAAGCATGCAATGCATTAATTAGTCTGTCTGTACAGTGGGCTAGTAGGTGATTACTTTGATTGGGCTCAGACCAATCCACTGACCTGTCAGCTACATGACTCTCTCCTGCACTTTTGCCAGTAGAACCCTTAGGTGAACCAGCAGTGAAAGCAAGTGGCAGAGTGTAACACCATCACACAACATCTGCTGACAATTTGGTGTTAGCATTCAGAAATATACATTTTTAACATTTCAACATCTTTCCAAGTTGTGCTGTTTGTATATTTTGTATTTTCCTGTGATGTCATTGTTATGGGAATTATAATTTTTCAAACTTGAAAAATCCTACATCTTTTTGGTCACAGATGTTGGCAAGTATGCTGGAGGTTTAAGCCGGTGCCATTGCTAGACATAGGGCCTCATTACACGGTACGCGGTAAAAAACGGCATTTACTGGCATGGCACTATTAACGTGTCCGCCTAGTCAAGAGGGCACTAATTGCGTAGCATTACGAGTACGCGGACACGAGCATAACGCCATGCCGGTAATGACCCTACCGGCATGCCGTTAAAGACCCCAGAAAAGCCCTTAGCGGCACCGACGTAAGCGCTGATAGCACTTCCGACCTCCAGAAGCACGCAAATAGCGGACACCGCTATTAGCGGTCACCGTTAAATAGCGGAACCAGAAATAGAGTCATCGCACAAGAACGGGAAAGAGCACGGCGGCCATCTTTAAAAACACAATCCATTGCCATCCTCCGCCCCCTGGACCTGTTTCGACAACTGTGCCATCCCAAAGCCACAGGAATCCCCTCACCATGCCAAAGGCCATAAAAAAAACACCGACCGCCAGCGTAAAGAGATGTTTATCAACGAGGAACTCATGTTGACTGAGACACTAGCAGCAAACTCTGAAGTGGTATTTGCCAACGACATGCGGCGGGAGACCCTGATCCGTAAAAAGGCCCTCTGGGCAGAGGTCGCCCTGAAAGTGAGTGCGGTGGGCACCACCACCCGCACCGTCCGGGAGTGCAGGAAGCGGTGGGACGATCTCCGCCTCCGGGTCCGCAGCATACTGTCTGCGAACTGCAACCTGGCCATGGCCAGAGGAGGTGGCGCGGATTCACCAATTAAATTGAAGGAGTGGGAGGAGACCTGCGCCAGCATGATTGGTGTCGAATCAATCGAGGGAGTCGGGAGCATGGATCATGGTGTGGCCACTACATCAGATGGAGGTAAGTGTACACATGAAACAATGCACTGTGAATGTTAAGGCACCCCCGAAATGTGAGGCCACATTCACCTCATGGATGCGGCACATTCATACATGCACACAACCCTGCCCATGTGAGTGTCACACCCCAACACACACACCTG
Source organism: Ambystoma mexicanum (assembly GCF_040938575.1). Lineage (NCBI taxonomy): Eukaryota > Metazoa > Chordata > Amphibia > Caudata > Ambystomatidae > Ambystoma > Ambystoma mexicanum. The sequence continues at coordinate 523,137,372 of NC_090940.1, forward strand.
CACGCACGCACGCATCACCACAGACAAGTGCCACACAGACCCATGCATGGAAGACCCACTCAACAGCCCCATCACCTGAATTCCCACCAATGAAGTCCCAATGCACAGAACAGCATGATGAACTGAATCTGCATGAAGCCGGTTGAACCATCACCAATTCCATCCCCCTCTTTGTCCCCCACAGGCTCACATACAGACAGCGAAGAACCTTCCACTGCGACTCAGGCCCCCCCTGCAAAGAAAAAACCCAGGGCACAGGAGACAGGGGACACCCCCACTACAGCAAGTGGCACAGGGAGGAGTGAGCCCCTGCAGAGGGGCAAACATCTCAATATCGCCACTGTGCCAATACCGAAGTCCACACCAGCAACAATTGCCACGCCCACTGACGTGAACCCCCCACCACAGGTCACACTCACGGAGGGGCCACACTCCGCTGCCACAAGTTCTACTGGTGAGGCAGCTGCCACAGCACGGCTGTCAGATGTGGAGGACCCTATGGAGTTCAGCATGCAAATGCACACCCCAAGCCCCCCAGGAAGCCCAGAAGCAACTCTGCGGCCAACACCAGGATCCTGTGTCCATTGCCAGTCTGGCGAGGAAAACAAAGGAGGGAGCTGGAGCCCACCGGTGGTCTCACCTGATGACCGGGACGTAGATGTAGGCGCAGCAGCCACACCACGAGCTGACCACAGTGGCCATCACCCGGCCACCATCAGGCAGCTCCAGGACGACATCACAGTGCTGGTTGGACAGCATGTGGAAGAGGCTGCCCGTCTCAGGGGGGACATCACGAAGACTGCAGTCGAGGGAGGCAATGGAAGCCTGTACCGACAGGCTGTGCGTTGAGATTGGCCAACTGAGGCAGGTCCTCATGCGTATAGCAGACGCGATGGACCGCCAATTCCCACCACCACCACAGGGACAGACAGCCTCCTCATCATCTGCGAGTTCAAGGCAGACAAGCCCCCTCCGCCGCTCCATGCGCACCACTCGGCGCACATCATCCCAACCTCCAAATGGTGGTGGTTGCAATGGCAATTAGGGACGGCAGGGTCTAGCTGGCACGTGTGCAGCAGGACACCAACATTGTGCAAGGCACACATAGGGTTGTTGTGGGGGAGGGGGGAAAGGGTGTTTCGGGAGTGTTGTGGGGGGAGGGGGGAAAGGGTGTTTCGGGGGTGTTGTGAGGGGAGGGGGGAAAGGGTGTTTTGGGGGTGTTGTGGGGGGAGGGGGGAAAGGGTGTTTCGGGAGTGTTGTGGTGGGAGGGGGGAAAGGGTGTTTCGGGAGTGTTGTCGGGGGAGGGGAGAAAGGGTGTTTCGGGAGTGTTGTGGGGGGAGGGGGGAAAGGGTGTTTCGGGAGTGTTGTGGGGGGAGGGGTGTGGGAAAGGGTGGTGGGATAGTTGGGGACATGCACTTTATCATCTCATTATACATCAATACACTGGTGACTAGTCAAAACACAGGCTTGGACTTCGTCATTGTGCATGTGTACTTTATTGATGACAGGGTCCATTTTGCGCTTCACCACAGACACCAGTGCACTAATACCCATATCCATCCTACAGAGTTAAATTGTGTCTCAGAATATTTGGTTGATCAGATGCTGTCACACATTGCATCCCTCCTGGGCATCGCCTCTTGCATGACCACCATCCCCGTCACCTCCATCCTCATCACCATCCTCATCAGGTGGTTGCATTTCAAGGTCAGGGGGCAGTGGCACATTCCGTCTGATACACATATTTTGCAGCATGACACATGCCATGGTGATCTTGGCCATCTTCTCATGGCCGTACAGGAGAGCCCCACCCGACCTGCTTATGCACCTGAACCGTGTCTTCAAAAGGCCAAAGGTCTGCTCAATCACGATGCGGGTACGGGTATGTGCACGATTGTAGTCCTCTTTGTGCCTGTTCTGTGGGTTCCGTACAGGGGTAAGGAGCCACCTCTTCAGGGGATAGCCGGCATCACCTGTATGGGGGGAAGAATGGGGACCTGTTACTGTTCACCTCAAGAGCGGCCTGTACATATCACACAAATCGACTTTGCATTGTGATTGAAATTCACGATTACCAGCATGCATGCAGACGATCTGTGTGACTGCAATGTGCAAAGGTGAGCTCGACCCTGCAAGTGGACATGCCCGATTCATGCCTCCGACAGTAATTGACATGTCCTGGGTGAGGCCAGGTCTTAGGTGTCCCTGGGCCCAGGCAAAATTGGTACCACATTGCTAGTGTACTGCCATTCCGACATCGATGTTGCCATGCTGTGAGGCATCACTTCAGTGGTGCTATAGGTGCGTGGTTCAATGCTATGGCTAGGGGTGATACCTTTGCATGCATTCAAGGGCACATTGCTTTATTGATGTTGTGCTGCGCTAATTCTGTATAACTATCTTGATGCCATGTTGCTGATTTGTGTATTATGTGGTGTGGCATGATGTGTAATGTGGATGTGGATGGATGTGTGATATTTGGAAACCTGGATTGTTCTCAATGTTGTGCAGCTTCAAATTGCATGTGGGTTCTTCTCAAGTACATTGTGGCCTTCCCTGATGGACATTGGCGTACATCTGTATGTCCATTTGTCCTACGGACGGCTGTCTACGCCCAGTTGGAGTATGTATCCCCCCCCCCAATCACACCCAGTTGGAGTATGTATCTCCCCCCCAATCACACCCAGTTGGAGTATGTATCCCCCCCCCCCCAATCACACCCAGTTGGAGTATGTATCTCCCCCCATCACACCCAGTTGGAGTATGTATCTCCCCCCAATCACACCCAGTTGGAGTATGTATCTCTCCCCCCCATCACACTGCCATGTGCTTGCCCTGTTACTCACCAAGTAGCCACAAACGTTGTCTGGCTTGTCGCTCCATGTAGCGTGGTATGGTTGAGTTCCGCAGGACCATTGAATCATGGGTTGATCCGGGAAATCGGGCACAACAATGTGTGATTATCTTGTTTGCGTCACATACCATTTGGACATTGATAGAGTGGAATTGCTTTCTGTTTCGGTAGACTACTTCATTGTAATGTGGGACCACCAATTCCACATGTGTACAGTCGATGGCCCCGATGCAACTTGTGATGCCTGCCAGTGAATAGCAGCCAACTTTGGTGTTTGCGATCTCCTGGGCAGTCCGTGGCAGGAATATGTGTTCACGTGCATGCTTCAGGAGGGCATCGAGTACCTGGTTCAGCGTGCGTGAGAATACTGGTTGTGAGATGCCATGCATCTGCCCCACTGTATGCTGGTAGGTGCCTTTGGCCAGGAAGTGGAGCACGGTCACCACCTTCAGTAGAGGGGGGATGGCAGTTCTGATGTCTATGAGGCTCACAATGTCGTCATGTATCATGTCCACGATGCTGGTGATGGTATCCCGGTCCAGACGGTACAGGGTGTGTATCTGCTCAGGGGTTAGGTTAAATGAACTGGCTCGGATACTGGGGATTGGTGGCTGCCTCTGTGGTATTACTAGGTGCCCTGGCGCCTCCTCTGTGCTGCCTGTTGTTGTTGCTGCTGCACTGCAATCATGTCCTCCAGCCCATGTAATGCTGCTAGTATTGGAACCATCTTGGTGTGGGAAGGGGTGTGTGAAGGGGTGTGGTGTGCTCCTTTTGTGCTGGCACAGTCTCCATTGCCTCCACCTGTGCTGATTGTGTCCACCTGTGCTCAGTTCTCTTAACGGGTGGTTCGCGATGCCGGTATTAGCGCCATGCCGGCGAGGGGTTTTTGGGGCTTTACCATGCCGCTATTTGCATGCCCGCATGGCTTGTGATGGTGTGCTATTAGCGACATGCCGCTATTTACGGGATGAAGGGTCACGCGCCCGCGAACTAGCCGCTATTAGTGGCACCGTACTTAGCGGTGCCGCTAATAGCGGTAACCCGGGTCGTAATTGGGGTTGGGATTTAACGATACCAGTATTCCATTATCGGTAACGTTAATCCCTTAGGCCCATAGTGTTCAAGAGCGAGACGCATGACTAGATCAAGCATTACTTTCAGTAAAACCAGGATACGGTGTCGGGGAAGGGGATCCTGTGGGAAGCATTTAAGGTGGTGCTAAGGGGAGGATGTATGTCCACCGAAATGGGAGTGTTGAAACTAATCCGTAGACAACTAAGGGAGGCGGAGCTTGAGGTAAAACACAGGGAGGGAGAGGCGACCAGTCTTCATGGGGTTATGCCCCTTACGCGCAGCCTCTACCTGTACCAGCGCCAAAGCCTTTGGCTGAGGATGAGTTTTTTGGGAAGTTTCAGATGCTCATGCCCTCTGACCCTATGAAGACGTATTTCAAGCGTCTTTTCAGGGAACTGTATCCTGAGGCTCCTGTCCCACCTTCTGCCCCGGTTGTTCCATTGTAGGTTCCGGTGGTGCCACTCCCTCCATCACTTCCTTCTGGACCTCCTCCATCTCTTCCTCCTCTGCCCCTGTTGTTTCCTATAGAGAAGACACTGGCACGGGGTCAACACTTTAAAACCTGAGGCGGTTTGCATGGTGGACCAGTCTTCTGTTCCCGCCTCGTTGGATGATCCTCAAGCGGATCAGGACAGCAATGAGCAGCCCCGCTCAGTGAAAGCATTCCATAACTGAATCCTGGATATGATGGCCCTCCTTGACATTCCAGTACCTGAGACCCCCCCACTCCTCAGGAGGGGGTGCTTTCGGGAGCCTTTACCCTGTCACCTCAAGAGCATACCAGCCTGTTCCTTCAGAAGGATGTCTTGGCTGAGGCCCGCAAGGTCTGGGATAAACCCCACACTGAGCTACACATCAACAAGAGAATTGACACTCAATACAAGTTTCACACCTCTGAGGAGACAGCCTTATCGGCTTGTCCGCTCCCATCCTCAGCAGTGGTGGCAGCGGCAATTTGGTGCTCCAACTTCGTCAATCGAACACCAAGCTCATCCTGGCAGCAGCCAATCAGAAGCTGTGGAAAGAGTTAGCTGACTTCCAGGAGTGCATTCCTGCGGATAGGCTAGATTACTTTAAAGCCAGTTTGTCAGACGCCAGAGTGTTGGTGCAGGATCTACTGGAAGCTGTGGCACGAGACGTAGATACCTCAGCTTGACGCCTTATGGTAGGGGTTGGCACCTCCCATCAGGCGTGGCTCCACACAACAAAGTTTTCAAATTCTTCTACCGACGAGGAGGTCACAAAGACCAAAACGAGTACCCAAACCGCCAAATCTTTATCGGTCTTGGCGAAAGCTCCAGCTAAGGCCCCTTATACACAGGGGTCAGGGTCCCAGAGTCAATGCTTCTCTGGGTTCAGGGGGTTTCAGGATCGTCGTGCACGCCAAACTGATGCTCAGGTTGGCGGGACCGGAAGCAAATGGCTCCGGTTTTGCCATTGGTGTTTAGCTAAACAGTTCGATACCACCCAACCTTCGGTCGACACCGTTCTATCTTTTGTGTCTCATCTGGCCATTTCTGGCATCCATGATCTGTTATGCAGAACTTACTTATCCGCTATTGCGGCCTACCTGTCCATGGACAGATGTTCCTTTTTGTTCACTAATCCAGTCATCAAAAGGTATTTTGCGGGTCTCTTCATCTCTTTCTGCCGGGGCATTATGCCATAAGTCAATTTAATCCATGGCCACTACTGATTTTAGGTACCTTTCTTGGAAAGGTTGCCTTTCTGATCGCAATAAAATTGGTGAGGCGAGTTAGTGAGCTCAAGCTCTTTCCGTGAAAGATCTGTTCCTCACTTTCCACAGGGATAAGGTGGTGCTTCGCACTCATCCTTCTTTCCTGTTTTAGGTGGTTACCGATTTTTGTTTGGACCACTCAGTCTCCTTACCCGTCTTCTTTCCTAACCTGGCATCTGATGCCAAGAGAGTTTACACAACTTGAAAGTCAGGCGAGCCCTGAAGGTTTACCTCAATAGAACAAGTGAACTCAGAAGCTCCTCACAAATCTTTCTCACATTCTGAGACCTGGAGGGGAAACCAGCTTCCAAAGCAACTATTCCCTGTTGGATTACCTCATGTTTTTCAGAAGCCTATAGCATTCACGGCCTTCAACCACTGAAGAGCAGCCATGCACATCTAGTCTGTGGTAAAGCGACTACTGTTTTTTCTAAAAGTATGTCCCTTGGGAGTCCATGGCCAAGGAGGCTTCATGGGCCTCCCCATCGGTTATACTTGAGGTCCAGGGCTCATGCCTAATTTGGCCAGGCTGTTCTTCAGAATTTATTCCAGTAAAGGGGTTTTCCATCCACCCGTACTACCTATGGTGTGTGCTTGGGAATCTCCCACAAGTATGGAGGAAAGGGTACGGGACGTAGGACTACCTTACTCCTAGTCCATAGTCCCTTTTCCTCCATACGCCCGCCCGCTGTCCCCTCTAATAAGTATAATCTATTATTGCTTAAAAGGTCTCAGACCTGGCGATAAAAAGGACTGATGGACGATGCGTGGGCGGAGCGGAGGAGGGCAGGGTTACGGCCGCTTGCAGTGGCACCGCATAAAAATAGAAGGACAACAATTCAAATTTTTGATGCTTTTTGACAAAAATGCTCCGGTCCCGTCCCGAAGGACGGAATGTCCCATAAGTATGGAGCAAAGGGGACTATGGACTAGGAGTAAGGTAGTCACTACGGTGAGTAAGTGTGTTATTCTTGCAGCTGAATCCCCATCTCTCTATTCTCGAAGGGCATCTTCTGGGTCCTAAATATAGACAGAAGCTGCAGGTAGTCCACTAGCAATATGCACCGTTTCATAATCAAGAAGCAATACACATGTCGACAAGCCCAGACTGCCGCAAAAACAATCTTTAATGGATTGTGGATATGCTCTTTCAGTTGTTGAGAGAGCTCTGCTGGCATATGCAATTAGTATTTTCTGTATCCTCTTATTTGTTTTATGTTGGGCCAGGATAGCTTCCAGGCCCAACAGGGTGTCATCCACAGTTATTTCTGTTTCCAGTTGTGAGTGAAAGCATGCAATGTGTTTGTAACTTCTGAGGGCCACGTTGACCACCTTGAAAGCTTATTGACAGGCTAACTTCCATAAGAACTCAGTTTCGTTCTTTGTTAGTGCCTGCAAACAGGGTTGTTAAGGTCATCTAGCTTCTCACAAGGGCACCATTCCCAGGGAGGAATGTACCTTACTGGTATTTTATGGTGGCCACAGCGATTTTATACTTTCTATTTCATCTGGATTGGGTGTCAATACTTTCCCTGAGAATATATGTCTGTAGAATGTATGGTTGCTCTGGTTGAGCTCCCATTTATCAGCATTCAAAAACAGCATTTAGCTTTCAGGTTTGATAGCCTGCGATAAAGTAATACCTGAATGTCATATGCTAAGTATATATATTTAGAATATGACAATTCGGTTATTACATTACTGAAAGCTATCGAATCTGACGTTGAATAAAGATTCTTCAACAAAACCGGCCGCTTAAGAGTGCACGAAAAGCAAATAAATCAGGTGAGATGTCTGAAAATGGTTCTCACCAGATTATACACAGGTCTGTGCAGCAAGATTGTGCAGCACACAAATGTAATCAGGGTCGAAAATATTGTTATTATTTGCACTCCAGACTGTTATACCTTTGACAACTCTGTATTGGAAGTAAGTTCAATACAACTAATGTTAAAGGGTATAAGAATCCTGTCTGTACCCATATACTTGTAACACAACACAGACAGAATTATATTGATTAAGAAAATGTTTTTTTATTCCTCACACTCAGTTCCCTATGACTAAATAAATGTCCCTGTGTAATGGAATATGGCTATCCCTTCTGATGTAAACTAACACTAGTGGGGCGCTGATGCGCTGCCTGTACAGGGATGGGATGGCAAAGATACTTTGCCCTAATCTCTCTCACTACTTTCCTGAGTCACTAAAAATAGGAGCACACCGTGTGGATGTCAACCTGTCATGCCGCCGGCGTTTAGTCGCCGGTGGGGGCTATGGAACGCCTGGCGTTGGCGTCGCCGTTAGGTCGTCCATTGTTTTTCCTGTCCATTTCCGGGTTTTGCCGCTCTAGTCTTTCTCTGTCTCCCTAGTTTCGCTACTTAAGCACCGCCCACTTCTGGGTTCGGTGCGTTGCAACTTTGTTTCTTTCCCTTGTTGCTTGCTCCGTGTGCTTTTTCCTCTGTGCTTACCTTGCTTACCCTTGGGCCTCCAGTCGGCATCTCTTTGCCGTTCTTTCTCTCCTTTTTTCTCACCCGAGGCCCTCCTTCGCCGCTCTGGTTCTCCTATCTTTCTTTCCTTTTCTCTCTTTGCCACTTGCCCTCTCCGGCTGATTTTCCACGTCCTCCTCTCCTGGAAACTTCTAAGGACTTACCTCGCCTTCCGTCTCCTGCCCAGGATCCTTGCTTCAGTCGTCCTTCTTCTGACATCGGATCTGCAGATTTTCATCGCTTCACTCTCCGGACCTGCTGGACTGTTATCTTGTTCACCAAGGGTTTTTTTAAGCATCCGCTTTATTCCCTCGTCTACCCGGTCCCTGCGGGAAGGAAGCCTCTTGCTTCCCTGCTTGGCAGGGAATCAGGGTGGTGTAACGCTCACCTGATTCCCACGGAGGCGCAGGTCTGGCTTCGAGTGCTGATGCTTCTTCAATGGTGAAGCGCAGGACTCTGAAGATGGACAGGAAGGGCCCCTCTACTCTGGCTTCTCTGGCTCGCAGGAGTATTCCCCTGTGCGTGAAAAGGGAGTATTACCTTCTGACAGAATAACGCTCAAGCCTCCCACTCTCTTCCAACCCTCCACGATACCCTTCCACGATTCCCCGTGAAGTCTCACCTTAGGGTCTGGAAGGATGAGTTCTCCATCCTGCTTCTGATGAAGGGGCGCATTGAAACCCAGTTACTTCACTGGATTGAGGTTTGATGGGAGTTCAAATAAGCTTGACTATTCAGGTAAGGCGCTGTAAAAGTTCTGTTGCAAGTTCAAAAGTTCAAGCTTAATAATAATGTTCATTGTCTTATTGCAGCAAGCGCTAATGCTCATGTCTTTTTCCCCTTAGGGGCCGGGGTTCGGAATGCCGGAGATATGGCGCCGACCCGAAGTGAAACGTGCAGTTCCAGTAAATGACAGGTAAGTTCTGGATGAGCGCTCGGGTAATGTCTTTTCCTATTCCCTTCCTTCTCTCACCTTTTGTTCTTGTATTTTTCTCTCTAGGCTCTGGGAAGTGGCTGTGGATCCGGATGATCGCTGCTGAAGATGGAGGCGCCCAGGAAAGGTGAGTGAAATGCAGCGCTGCAGCGATCGTAGCGAAATGCTTTTAAAAATGATGTCTTCCTTTTCAGGATCGTCGGTGTGATGTCTCCGTGATGCAGATTTAGCAGGTAAGGTCTTCTTACTCTCCAATTCTCTTCTTGTCTCCCTTTGCAGGTGACCCAGGATGCTGAAGGCGTGGCTGAAGTCCAGATGCAGGAGCTGACACGGTGAGCGTCCAGCTGCAAGGAGCAGAACAACGCGAAGCGTGAGTTGCTGATCGGCCGTGGTTTAAATAGCCTTGGAAGAAGTTCCAGGTATGTATCCTTCCACCGATCAGGTATGTATCCTTCTCCGACCACACCCGGGTGGAAAGTAGTCCTACAGGTAAAGTAGTTCCATTCAGGCCTCAAGAGGGCCTGGATGTAGCAGCATGGTCTGCATCAGGTAAGTGCACATTAAAACACTTGAACACATGTCTAGCTTTATGAGCCTGGCGCCTAAGGCACCAGGACAGGGGTCCAACATGAGCCTGGCGCCTAAGGCGCCAGGACTGTGTCCAAAGGGCCCCAGCTTGGGCCCGCTGGCACTCCCCTGGGGGAAATGATGCCTGCCTCTGGGGTTGCTGGGTCGGACCTGGCTCCTTGGAGGTAGGCATCATGACAGTACCCCCCTCAAGGCCCCTCCCAAGGTTGTTTCCTCTGGGGGTTTTGGCTTGTTCGGAAATCTCCGGTGAAACCTTTGTATTAATCGAGGTGCGTGAACATGGTTACTAGGCTCCCACGATCTCTCCTGAGGTCCATATCCCTTCCAGTCAACAAGATAGAAGAGGTTCGACTTTACCACCTTGGAGTCTAAAATGTCTTTAACTTCGAATTCTAATTCCCCTTCAATTTGAACTGGGTTTGGAGGCTTGGACAGTCGGGTTCCTGGTTGTACTGGCTTCAAAAGTGATGCATGAAAAACTGGATGAATACGCATGTTGGACGGTAAATCCAGTTTAAAGGCCACTGGGTTGATTATAGCCTTGATGGGATAAGGTCCTATGAATCTGGGATTGAAGGTTCGCGGGCCCTTGAGGGGTAAATGTTTAGTTGCTAGCCATACCTGGTCTCCTACTTGGTAAGGAGGAGTTTTACTTCGGTGCAAATCAGCGTTTTCTTTATACTTTTTCTTGGCTTGCTGTAAATGAGTTGCAGCTTCTTTGAAGGCTCGGGTTATTGTGGAATGCAGATGATTTACTGCGGGCATTTCCAGGGTCAGAGGTGGATCTAGGTCAGAGGTTCGAGGATGGTGACCATACAAAGTATAAAAAGGGGTTTGTCCGGTTCCAGAATGCACTGAATTGTTGTATGCATATTCTGCGATCCAAAGGATGTCTTTCCAATTCAACTCAGATTGGTGTAACATGCACCGAAGATATTGCTCGAGAGTCTGATTGGTTCTCTCGGTTTGTCCGTCGGTCTGGGGGTGGTGGCTGGTGGATAACCGCACATCTATTTGTGCTAGTTGGCAACACTTCTTCCAAAAATGGGAGATAAATTGACTTCCACGATCCGAGACTAATATGGAAGGGAAACCATGTGTGCGAACTATATTCTCCAGAAATTCCTTGGCCAAGGTGGAAGCTGAAGGCAAACCTTTTAAAGGGATAAAGTGGGCCATTTTGGAGAATAGGTCCACAATTATAAGGATAGTGTTGTAACCAGCACAAGGAGGCAGGTCAGTTATAAAGTCCATTGACAGGGTGTGCCATGGTGCCGGTGGAATATCCAAGGGTTGAAGTAGGCCGGCTGGCCTTTTCTTTTGAGCCTTGTTTTGGGTGCAAATTCCGCAAGACAGTACAAAAGACTTTATGTCTTTTCTCCAAGAAGGCCACCAGAAGTGGCGTTTGATTTTTTCCTCCGTTTTAGCGATACCAGGGTGTCCTTCCATTAATGATTCATGATGATGGGCAATAACAAGTTCTTGCAATTCTTTACTTGGCAGAAACAACCGCTCCTGGAAGTAGGGTAAATCATCCTTAACGGTGTAATGAGGACCCTTTTCACTCCATTCCAGTAAGGTTGAAGAGTCTAGAAGTTGTTTTACTTGCGTTTGGATGTCCTCAATAGTTTGCAATGAAGTTAAGCCTAAGATTCTTTGCTCAGGTATGATGGGCACAGGTTCTAAACTCGAATTAGGTTCTTCCATGCCAATCCGGGATAAGGCGTCCGCTTTACCATTCTTGCAGCCAGGGCGATAGGTAATTACAAAATCAAATTCCGCAAAGAATAGAGCCCATCGGAGTTGTCGTGAAGATTGAGCTTTGGCCGTCTTTAAATACTGTAAGTTTCTGTGGTCCGTAATTACGGTGATGGTGTGTCTTGCCCCGAGAAGGTAGTGACGCCAAGCCTTGAAAGCAGATTTAATAGCCAGTAACTCTTTATCGGTAATTGCGTAGTTGATTTCAGGAGGAGAACATTTTCTGGACCAAAAGGCCACAGGGTGTAGTTGGTTAGTTTTTGGGTCTCTTTGCACCAGGACAGCTCCCATGGCCGAACTGAATGCGTCGGTTTCCACAATGTACGGAAGATCTGGGTGCGGGTGCTTCAATACAGGTGCAGAGGTGAATTTGGTTTTCAGGTCCTGAAAGGCTTGTTCGGCCTCAAGAGTCCATTCGAAGCGTTTGTTTTTCTTTAGGAGAGCTGTGATGGGTTGGACTGTTCGGGAAAATTCCGGGATGAATCTTCGATAGAAATTGGCAAAGCCGAGCATGCTCTGAAGTCCCTTCACCGAGCTAGGAGATGGCCATTTGAGGATGGCGTCCACCTTTCGCGAGTCCATTCGGACTCCTTGAGGTGTCAGGATGAATCCGAGAAACTCAACTTCTGTGGTATGAAAAACGCATTTTTCGAGTTTTGCAAATAGTCTATGCTGGCGCAATTTCTCAAGAACTGCCCTAACATGTTTTCTGTGATCGGATTCTGAAGAAGAGTACACCAGGATGTCGTCAATATAAACAATGACACAAACATCGATAAGTTCCCGAAGAACATCATTCATAAAGTACTGAAAGGCGGCAGGTGCATTGCACAAACCGAAGGGCATCACCTGATATTCGAAGAGTCCAAATTTGGTGTGGAATGCAGTCGTCCATTCGTCGCCTTCTTTTATACGCACCAGGTGATAAGCTCCTCGGAGATCTAACTTGGTGTACACACAAGCGTCTTTCACCTGGTCGATAAGCTCAGGGATCAGGGGTAGTGGATAACGATTCTTAGATTTAGGGCACGATAGTCTATACATGTTCTAAGGTCACCCTCTTTTTTCGGCACGAAGAACAGAGCTGAAGAGACAGGAGACTTGGACGGGCGAATAAAGCCATTGGCTAGGTACTGATCTAAATACTAACGCAAATGCAGGTTCTCAGGTTCCGTAAGAGCATAAATCCTACTACAAGGTAGTTGAGCATTGGGTACCAGATCGATTTGGCAATCATAAGATCGATGGGGAGGTAACGTGTTAGCCTGTTCTTTCTGAAAAACGTCTTGGAATTCTTGGTATTCTGACGGTATTTGTACAGGGGTAGAAGTTGCTGAGGCTAGACCCATAGCTGGATTTCTTGGATAACAAGTTGGTTCACAATCAGGAAAACTTACCTTCTTTGCTCGCCAGTCAATTCTTGGATTATGTGTTTCTAACCAAGGAATTAATTACTTGAAATTGTGGGGCCTTGATCACATCAAACACGATTGCTTCCCGATGTCCATCCTGACCCACCAGTGTCATTTCAACAGTGGAATGCGTTACAGGCCCTGAGGCTATTTCGGTTCCATCTACTGTAGTAATGACATCTTGGGTTACTTTCGGGCGGAGAGGGACCTTAATCCTGGAAGCCAATTCACGGTCTATGTAATTTCCAATAACTCCACTGTCGATGTATGCTTTTATAGCATGCAACTGCTGAGGCTGTTTTGGGTTCACGAGCACCATTGGCATGACCAAATGCGAGGTCAAAGAGTTTGTTTTCAAGCTCGGCAAGCGGACCCCTACGCTTGTCGGGCTAGGTCGTTTCCCGAATCAGGTGTCAATAAATCATTATCAGTGGCTCCAACCACCTTCTTAGGTGGTTTAACTGGACAATTTCGAAGAAAGTGACCGGAAGTCCCGCAATACAGACAAAGTTGCATTTGCCGCCTTCTCTCTCGTTCCTTCTGCGTTAATGGTCCTTTAACACCGCCGATTTGCATAGGTTCGGATACGTCGTTACTCTTGGAGTTAGCGTGGGATTTGATCGGTACTCGGGTTTCGTACTTGAACCGATCTGCTTTTCTATTTTGAAGTCTGTGATCAAGTTGAACCACCAAGTCTATGTAGTCTGCGCAGACCTGGGGTGGATTTACTATCTGAGCTAGAACATCCTTAAGCTCTCTGCGCAGGCCTCGATGAAACAATGTGATCCTTTTCTTTTCTGGCCATCCAGTTTCCACAACCACTCTATTAAAGGTGGCAATGTAGGGCAGGAGATCCTGATTACCTTGTCGTAAGGATAGCAGTTCGTTATCAAGGGCCTGTCCTTGAGATTGTCGAGCGAACAATCTTTCCATGCTGGCCTGGAAGCCCTGAAAATTCTGGAGAATGGGATCATCCTGATTTACCAGTGGAATAGACCAATCGGCAGCACTGCCACTGAGGTAAGATAGTATAAAGGCTACCTTGATCTGGTCGTTAGGGAAGGCTCCGGGTCTGCATAGAAAGTGTAAACGACATTGGTTCATAAAGACGGCATATTTCTTGGGATCCCCCGCAAAACGTTCAGGCGGGGCCAAAGGCATGTGTCCAGGTAGATTGATTTGTACCGGGTTATTCACACCCATTGATGTGGAAGTACCTCCGGAATTAGATAAAGGAGTGTGCCCTGCCTGGGCCTGCAATAACCTTTTGGCCAGGTCATCTGTTCTTTCCTTGGATAGGAGCAGTTCTCTTTTGAGAGCGTTAGTCTCCTGGCGGGCTGGGTGCACCTCTGCCTGTAATTCCCCCAAAAGCTGGGCCAGCTGGTCAGTCTCGGAAGTCTCCATAGCGCCCGGGTGGGAAATTGTGGGTAGGCTTCGCGTTCTGTAACGCTCACCTGATTCCCACAGAGGCGCAGGTCTGGCTTCGAGTGCTGATGCTTCTTCAATGGTGAAGCGCAGGACTCTGAAGATGGACAGGAAGGGCCCCTCTACTCTGGCTTCTCTGGCTCGCAGGAGTATTCCCCTGTGCGTGAAAAGGGAGTATTACCTTCTGACAGAATAATGCTCAAGCCTCCCACTCTCTTCCAACCCTCCACGATACCCTTCCACGATTCCCCGTGAAGTCTCACCTTGGGTCTGGAAGGATGAGTTCTCCATCCTGCTTCTGATGCAGGGGCGCGTTGAAACCCAGTTACTTCACTGGATTGAGGTTTGATGGGAGTTCAAATAAGCTTGACTATTCAGGTAAGGCGCTGTAAAAGTTCTGTTGCATGTTCAAAAGTTCAAGCTTAATAATAATGTTCATTGTCTTATTGCAGCAAGCGCTAATGCTCATGTCTTTTTCCCCTTAGGGGCCGGGGTTCGGAATGCCGGAGATATGGCGCCAACCCGAAGTGAAACGTGCAGTTCCAGTAAATGACAGGTAAGTTCTGGATGAGCGCTCGGGTAATGTCTTTTCCTATTCCCTTCCTTCTCTCACCTTTTGTTCTTGTCTTTTTCTCTCTAGGCTCTGGGAAGTGGCTGTGGATCCGGATGATCGCTGCTGAAGATGGAGGTGCCCAGGAAAGGTGAGTGAAATGCAGCGCTGCAGCGATCGTAGCGAAATGCTTTTAAAAATGATGTCTTCCTTTTCAGGATCGTCGGTGTGATGTCTCCGTGATGCAGATTTAGCAGGTAAGGTCTCCTTCCTCTCCAATTCTCTTCTTGTCTCCCTTTGCAGGTGACCCAGGATGCTGAAGGCGTGGCTGAAGTCCAGATGCAGGAGCTGACACGGTGAGCATCCAGCTGCGAGGAGCAGAACAACGCGAAGCGTGAGTTGCTGATCGGGCGTGGTTTAAATAGCCTTGGAATATGTTCCAGGTATGTATCCTTCCACCGATCAGGTATGTATCCTCCTCCGACCACACCCGGGTGGAAAGTAGTCCTACAGGTAAAGTAGTTCCATTCAGGCCTCAAGAGGGCCTGGATGTAGCAGCATGGTCTGCATCAGGTAAGTGCACATTAAAACACTTCAACACATGTCTAGCTTTATGAGCCAGGCGCCTAAGGCACCAGGACAGGGGTCCAACATGAGCCTGGCGCCTAAGGCGCCAGGACTGTGTCCAAAGGGCCCCAGCTTGGGCCTGCTGGCACTCCCCTGGGGGAAATGATGCCTGCCTCTGGGGTTGCTGGGTCGGACCTGGCTCCTTGGAGGTAGGCATCATGACAGGTGGCTTCCCATCGCGGACGGCCCTACCTCTTCTCAAAGAAAAAGAAGATTGGAAAAAAGGTTAACCGCCGCGACACTTCTCCAGAGGACTCAGGTGAGGAGGAAGGGGAGGAGGTAGTGGATATAACTGATACGCCTTCTAAAGCTGCGGAGGTTGACCCAACCTTAATTTTATTCCTGTTGCCTCCACCTAGTGTGATTTATCAAACTTACTGGTGCAGAAGGGGTGTGTCGGACACTGTCTCAACACCCTTACTGCTAACGTTTAAAAATGATGTAATGTCTACCATGTTCACCTATTGTTCGGTGGATCATGTCAGCCAGGACATCACCCTGACTGTTTGATCGGTCAACCGGTTTCAGCGGACTTCTAGTTGCTTGTACCGCTTTCTTCAGCACTCTACAGTGTGCCTCAGTGTGGCACAATACATTAAAAAAACACAATGAAAATACAACAACAAACTTTTCTAATCTTCATTCCCAAATTTCTTGGCTGGAGAGGGCAACATCAACTTCTCATGGGACGTCTGCACCATGTTTCTCCCGACCCTATACTGGGGGCAAGGAGAGAAAGATGTATATCAGGGGCCCTTTCATTGTATCTATTGAGTTTTCCAGTACTGATCTCCTAAAGCAGATGGTCTTACCTGTGTGGGAACGCCCACCAGGTCGAGATCTCTTCTGCTGTCTTGCTCGTATAGTGCTGTGTTCCTGAAGGTGTCAACTCCTACAGGTGTTATCAACAATATCAAATCAATATATACATTTGTAAACACCATGTGTCTGCTTGCATTGAAAAAAAGGCGGGAGACAACTGTGGGACTGATATTGTAGGACACTTACCCTTAAAGTTCTTATTTTCTTATTTTCTGATCAGGGAGGAAGGCAGCTATTGGTCTTCCTTCTCTGTGTTCGTGATTCTAGGTTTTTCTTCCAGCACTAGCAGCTTCCTTATATAAAGGCAGCTTCTCCGTCTGTGTTGGAAGGAATTTAGGGAATACTCAGTAAAATATCCTGTATCTCCTAGCGTGCTCGGTCACTCAAGTATTTCTCATTAATCTGAGCCCTCTATCGTTGGTTATCTCACTGGAAGTGGACCCTAATGTGTGGATTTTTAAAATGGTGTGGTGTCAGTTTCTGCTTTTCACCCTTTCCTGATGTGTCACCTTATTGTTATTTGCAACGCAGTTCGTTTTCGCGACAAGCATCGGTTCTGTATCTCCCGATAATCACATAAGGAATTGCTCATATGCCGTGAATTCGTATGGAGGCTGATGTTGTTCCGCTAGTATATGGTCAACCCCCGCTCACCTTGCCGTGGTTTCAATATACTTCCTGGTTCTTCTCTGAGTAGCTTTTCATATTCCTATCCTCATAACACTTTTGTTCATATGTCTTCTCATTTGTCTTAACCATCTATAGTCTGTTATTCCATTGGGAAAAGGGACCCTAATATATGGATTTTCAAAGAGTGTCAGTTTCTGTTGTTTCACCATATTCTAGTCTAACACCTTATTGTTGAATACAGCACAGTTTGTTATCGCGGCAGAGATCAGTTATACAACTGCTGATGACCACGTGATCTACAATACTCGTATTCCCGTATACTCTTATTGGGCCTTGTGTCATTATGCTAACATATGGTTACCCCCGCTCAGATTAATGCGGTTACAGTATGCTTCATAGTTCTTACCTCAATAACTTTCTTATTCCTGTCCCCACGCCATCACCAGACAGCCATCGCTGCCATCTTGGATGTGTCTATTTATATGCACGGTCAGCTAAACCAAGTCCTCTTTTTTATTATTATTACTATTTTCACTGTATTGTTAGTTCCATATTTATCTCAAGCATATGGCCTCTGTGGCGCTAATGCTTGTGTTGTTATATGGCTAGCAACTTTTCCTGTATCCTAGTTGTCCCAAAATAAAGAGCCACAGTTTCCTTGTTTTTTCTGATTGCGTGTTAACTCCTCTATATTTTATTTTACAGTGCGTTCTCATGACAAAAAATATAGTAATCATTTTGTTTTTTCTATTTACAGTGCATTCTCAAATGTTATGTTTTTTTGTGTTTAAGGTCCATGGTTGCTGCCCTTAAATAAGCTGCCTGCGTGAGTTAAGGAGTACGAGTGTTGAGATATATCACGGTTGATGTTCATTAAAACTGGACCATGGGGCAAAGTCCAATAAAGGTGTTTTTCTTTCGTCATATTAGTGGATCTAAACCAGTGAGAGCCACAGAAAAGAGTTCCATTCCTTTTTAATTGGCCAAATAAAGGTCATCTTCACTTTTGGCTCTGCCATTTTTCAAACCAAAAACGATGACTTACTGGTTTTTATAGTACTGCCAGGGTTTGCCAACATATCCCTTCATTAAGTCCTTTTACATGACTCTTTAATCTGAAGATCCAGAGTTGGTCTCTCTTTAGAAGGATGGCCGCTGTGTTGCCACCCCTTTTGGGCACCATAACTTTTTCTAAGATTGTCCATCTGATATCTTTATCAGAATGCTTTAGTTCTAAAACATGTTCAACCAGGGGTGCAGTAGTTCGTTTAAGTCTGATGTTAGATCTATGTTCCCCTAGTCTTAGTTTCAATGCTCTAGTCGCCATGCCAATATACATTTTTTCACATTTAATCATGTAAACCACCTTTGTGGTGTTGCAGTTTGTGAACACTCTCTGTTCCCATGGTGTATTCCAGCCGATTTCAATGGTTGGTGTACGTGTAGTAAAAGAGCATGCTGTACACGTACCACATGGTGCATGCCCCTTAACTTTTGGTAAATTCCAAAGTGTGTTCTGATTTTCAGTTTCTTTTTCTGTTTCCCTATAGGTGTGTACTAGAGAGTCTCTAATGTTTCTCCTTCTCATGATGGCAAAGAACAAGCTACTTTCTTACCTGGTAACGTTCTTTCGATGGGATGTTCCGACGACGTATTTCATATCTATGACAGGTAATCACCACAGCTGTGCTGCTTCGGAACATTTTCGGCGTCGGTGACGTCGATACGCTGTCCTCAAGGGCCTCTGTCGAGCCAACGTCACCGGATGTTATAAGTAGGACACACGACGCCCGTAGCCTCAGTTGTAGTTTTTGCCCAGAACGTGTGGCACCAATCTTCTGCCAGTATGACCACA
The DNA here is from genome assembly GCF_040938575.1 of Ambystoma mexicanum. Classification (NCBI taxonomy): domain Eukaryota; kingdom Metazoa; phylum Chordata; class Amphibia; order Caudata; family Ambystomatidae; genus Ambystoma; species Ambystoma mexicanum. Next base: position 523,156,125 of record NC_090940.1, read on the forward strand.
GAAAGCCTTGCGGAAAAGTAAGCTGCAATCGCATATGAAATTCTGTAGCGGCGCAGGCCGTGAGGGTACGATATGGAATACGTCGTCAGAACATCCCATCGAAAGAAGGTTACCAAGTAAGAAAGTAACTTGTTCTTCGAGGGGATTGGTTCTTCCGACGTATTCCATATATATGACAGACTCCCAAAGCAGTACTAACGTATGGAGGAGGGAAAAGAATTTAGAATTTAGAAATTTAGAATGCCCAATTAAATTGCAGAATAAAGGACCGCCTTGCCAAAGGCCAGATCCTGCCCATGGATAGAATCTAGGGAGTAGTGTCTTACAAAAGTATGGACCGAAGCCCATGTGGCTGCTTCACAAATGTTACGAATGGGAACACCCCTCTGCAGAGCAGTAGAGGCAGCCACACCCCTAGGAGAATGGGCCCGTAAGCATACCGGAGGGTCCTTACCCGCCAAGCGGTAACATTCAGAAATTGGCAAGAAAATCCATCTAGACAAAGTCTGCTTACTAACAGCTTGTCCCAAACGCTATCCCGCATATCCTATAAAGAGCTGATCGTCCACTCTGACCCGGGACATGCGTGAAATGTAGAAACTTAAAGCTCTCCTAGGATCCAACCTATGGAGCCTCTCCTCTTCCTTACCAGTATGCGGAGGAGGATAGAACGCCGGAAGAATGACCTTCTGGCTTAAATGAAATTCTGACACAACTTTCGGAAGAAAGGAAGGACGAACCCTAAAGACAACCCTGTCCTTATGAAACACTGTGAAGGGTGGCTTAACAAAAAGTGCCTGCAACTCACTCACTCTGCGAGCGGAAGTAACTGCAACTAAAAATACAGTTTTAAGGGTTAACAGCCTCAAAGGACAAGAATGTAAAGGCTCAAATGGAGCACCCATTAGGTATTTTAGAACCAGGTTCAAATCCCAACCGGGCACCTGGAAAGGTGACGGTGGAAACACATTAGTGAGCCCTTTCAGAAACTGAGAAATTAAAGGAATCTTAAAATAAGAACACTCCTCAGACGAGCGCTTAAATATAGATAGCGCCGCCAGGTTACCTTGTGGGCTAAGGAAAGCAAAAAAGACAGAACTACAGGAATGTCACATGAAAAAGGATCCACATTCGGAACCCTGCACCAGTCACAGAACTTTCTCCAACGGCAACGGTACAGGGACTTTGTCGCAGGCCGTCTGGCCGAAAGCAACACCTCCATCACGTCTTCAGGGAGGTCGCAATCCTTATACCTCAACCCTTGAGAAGCCAAGCATGAAGGTTGAGGGATCTGACCTCTGGATGGAGAACCTGACCCCCCTCCTGTGAGAGCAGATCGTCTCGGTAGGGAAGACGGCGTGGAGGGCAGACGGACAAGTCAAGAAGGTCTGGGTACCACGTTCTCCGGGCCCATGCCGGAGCAATGAGGATCATCCGGGAACTGAACGTCCTTAACCTCCGCAGCACTTGCGGAACGACGGGGACTGGAGGAAACGCATACAGCAGTGGGAAGGACCACTCCACCACGAACGCGTCCCCTAAGGCTCCTCTTGGAGGAAATTCCCGCAAGCAGAACCTTTCTCATTTCCGGTTGACACTGGTGGTGAAGAGATCCACTTGTGGGGTCCCCCAAAGGGCGAAGATCTCCAGGAGAATCTCCTGAGCCAGATCCCACTCGTGAGACATCGTGCTCTGCCTGTTCAGAGCGTCTGCCGTCTCGTTTTTGTCTCCGGCCAGATGAACTGCCGAGATCGAAATTTCCTGCTGGATGGCCCAGAACCAGAGCTGCATCGCTTCTCTGCACAGAGGAAGTGACCCTGCCCCCACTTTTTGTTGAGGTAGTGCATGGCCACTGTGTTGTCCATCAGAATCAGGACATTCTTCCCTCTCACAGTCGGCAGAAAAGCCTTCAGGGCAAGCCTGACGGCCCACAGCTCCAACAGATTGATATGGAGCCTGGACTCCGACGGAGACCAACGACCGCTGACTGTCAACTCGTTGGCATGAGCTCCCCATCCCGTGAGGGATGCATCCGTCACGATCGTCACCTCCGACCAGGGTAGCCAAAACGGAGCCCCCTTCATCAGATTACCTTCGGCGGCCCATCACAGAAGGTCCTGGGCGACCGAGGGCGGCACCTGAACGGGATCCGACATCCTGCCGGAGGACTGTGACCACTGCATCTTGAGAGCCCACTGCAGAGATCTCATCCGCAGCCGTGTCTCTGGCACCAGAAGAATGCAGGATGCCATGAGGCCGAGCAACCTCAAGAACTCGAACGCCGGGAGACTCTTGGCCTGTTGAAACTTGTGCACCATCTGCAGAATGTGATGAGCCCTCACCTGAGGAGGCGAACACAGCCCCAGAGATGTGTCGAGCACTGCTCCGATGTACTGGAGCAGCTGTGTTGGTGTCAAATGGGACTTCTTTAAGTTGAGGGAGAAGCCCAGCCTGTGAAGGAAGTGGCAGGTGACTGACAGATGATCCAAGACTTGCTCGGGAGAGCGTGCCTTGATCAACCAATCGTCCAGGTAGGGGTAGACGTGAATCCCCCCTTTCCTGAGATACGCTGCCACCACCACCATGAGCTTGGTGAAGACCCTCCGGGCGGAGGTCAATCCGAATGGCAGGACCCGAGACTGAAAATGCAAGTCGCCAACCGCAAACCTCAGGTACGTCTTGTGCTTGGGATGAATCGGCACATGAAAATAAGCATCCTTGAGGTCGAGAGACACCAACCAGTCCTGAAGTTGAAGGGCCTGGAGAGAGAGTAACCATTTTGAACTTGTCCTTCCTGAGGAGCTAGTTCAAACCGGGCAAGTCCATGATGGGTCTCAATCCCCCGTCTTTCTTCGGGATTAAAAAGTAAGGGGGATACCATCCCTTGTTCCTCTCCGCTACAGGCACCAGTGCTATGGCGCCTTTCTCCAGCAGGGATTTGATTTCCTGCACAAGGAGCAGATCCGGACTCTTCAAAGAGACATTCCCTGGTGGATTGTCGTGAGGCCTCTGCCGAAAAGGAACACGGTAGCCGTGGGCTATGATCTCCAGAACCCACACATCTGAAGTAATGGCACGCCATTCTACAAGATGCTGCACCAGCCTTCCCCCAACCAGCGAACCATGGGACTACTGCACCCCTGGTTGAACATTTTTTAGAACTAAAGCATTCTGATAAAGATATCAGATGGACAATCTTAGAGAAAGTTATGGTGCCCAAAAGCGGTGGCAACACAGCGGCCATCCTTCTAAAGAGAGAACAACTCTGGATCTTCAGATTAAAGAGTCATGTAAAAGGACTTAATGAAGGGATATGTTGGCAAACCCTGGCAGTACTATAAAAATAAGGAGGTCATCATTTTTGGTTAGAAAAATGCCAGAGACAAAACTGAAGTTGACCTTTATTTGGTCCATTAAAAAGGAATGGAACTCTTTTTTGTTGCTCCCACTGGAGGACTTCTTTTCCACCTCTGGTACTCCTACGGTGACCCCTTTATTTCACAGCCCCTCTCGATCTACCAAAGGAAGAGTAGTATCGAAAGGAACCTCCCCTCCATTGCTGTCACCTAGGACGAAAAGGCGGAGGTTGGCGAACTGCAGCGCTCAACGACTTCGCTGCAGTTTGGAGGTCTGCAACCTCTCAAGGCTCTCGTCAGCCTTGCTGCCAAAAAGATGTTCCCCATCAAAGGGCCTGTTGAGAAGCCGGGCTTGCACATCAGGAGCAAACCCCGACTTCCACAACCATGCAAATCTGTGCATTACGGTGCTCGCTGCCATGGACCGGCTGACACAATCTGCCATGTCCAGACCCGACTGAACGGATTCACACATGGCATCCTTGCCATCCTGAACAAGAGGAAGAAAGCCATCCCGTTCCTCCCCTTCAGGAATATGTTCAGCCGCCATAGAGACACAATTCCACAGAGTATGAGTGAAACGTGCTAAGGCACACATGGAGTTGGCTGCCTGTAAAGCCATACCTCCTGAAGAAAACACTTTCTTTGCCCAGCCATCAAAACGCTTGTCGTCCCTATCAGGAGGGATGGTAGGGTACGACGCCTGTTTTGCCGGGCCGTAGCCACCTGTACCACCAAACTCTCCGGAGTGGGGTGCGTAATCAAGTAGCTGGGGTCGCTACTGGCTGGACGGTATTTTTTCGGCCAAGACTTGCCCACAGCCGGGAGACTCTCCGGAGCAGTCCAAGCCGCTGCCACCCTTCTTTGCAAGGCCACATGAAATGGCAGTACTGGGTCAGTTGGTGGACCGTGGTCCAAGATATCTGTCAGGTCATCCTGCAGAAAATACCCTGATGGCGCAGACCACCCTACGTGCTCTGTCAGCCTCGACATGAGGCGCCGGTACGAGGATTCAGCTTATGTATCCGGCTCAGGCCTGCCAAACTCAACCTCTGGGGAGGTGTCCAGACCACTGGCGTTGTGCAAAAACTGACGCAGGTCTTCCAACTGGCTATGACCAGATAATAGGTCATCAGGAACCTCCTCAGGAACCAGACCTTCATCAGACCCTTCATCCACCTCAGATATATAATGAAGAGGCTGGAATAAATCACTGGATGAGGGCACAGAAAAAGGCAAGTGTTTGGACTTTGCCAAAGCCTTCCTCGAGGTTTCCACCGATCTACAGGGCACCTCCGATAAAGCCTTCTTGAAAGACATCGAGGGCGTCGACAGAATCAGTGTCGACATCGAGCGTGGCGCCGATGGCTTCGACACAGGCCTGGAGGGCGGAGCCCCGAGCGTGTCCTTCGACGGCCTCGGCGCTGATGGCGTCAATGACTTCCTCAGAGGCAGAGCCTCAAGAGTGTCCCTCAACGGACATGGCGCCGATGGCGTTGACGTCTTCTTTGAAGATCTCACAGGCTCCAACAGTCTCGAGTGCGTCGAGGACCGGGACCTGGAGCGGGCATGGCTAGAGCGATCCACCTTGTCTGACTGGGGCCTCGAAGGTTCTCGGAGATCGCGCCGACCACTCGAGCCCAAAGGCATGCGAACGGTGGCTCTAGAACGTTCCCTGCCGGCGTCTTTCGACAGCCCGGATGGAACTGAGCCCTGCGAATGAAAAATCACCAACATCTTCTTACGAAATGAATCCCATTCTGCAGCAGAGGAAAGCTTCTTCGGACAAGCAACACGCCGACGGGCGGAGTCCTCGGATCAGGACGGGAAGATGACCGGTGAGGGGCGCTTCTGAGAGTGCCTTGAAGAGGCAGAGGAATGGCGGGAACCCACTCCAGGACAGAGACCCACGCCGACGATGCAGAGAGTTGCTCTTCGAATTGTCGGTCGAAAGCCCAGTGGATTTTGACTTCCGGGGCTTGGAAACCTTACCGACAGAAAGCTTCTTCTTACGCTCCTGCAAGGCCTTCGATGTTAACCACTGGCAATCGTCACAATCGTCCATGGCGTGGTCCTCACTGAGGCGCCAGAGGCAGGCATTGTGCGGGTCCGTCAGCGACATCTTGGAACCGCAGACCCGACACTTCTTGAAACTCGGCCGCGGGGTAGAAGAAGACATCAGGAAATCTTCATAAACAAACGGGTTCGAAGAACCGATAGAATAACTCAGAAGAACCGAGGTGCGCAGAAATCTACGAAGCGAACACGTTTGCGGTAAAAACGTAACTGAGGCTACGGGCATCGTGCGTCCTACTTATAACATCCGGTGACATTGGCTCGACGGAGGCCATCGAGGACAGCGTATCGACGTCATCGACGCAGGACGCAGACGACGAAAATTTTCCAAAGCAGCACAGCTGTGGTGATTACCTGTCATAGATATGGAATACGTCGGAGGAACCAATCCCCTCGAATAATGGGGTACTGAAAGGGTGGTCCCCTACATTGAGGATATGCCACATTCTCCTGACTTCGATTTATCACAGGCGAATGGCTAAATACTGCTGTGATCTGGTTCTCGTCCCTTGTGTTTTTAGGATGTTGAGTGAGGGTAATCTCCCTCGGAATGTTGCGTGCCCTTTTTCTAGCATGTTTAATGATCCTGTCTGGATAATTTCTTTCTCGAAGTTTTGGTGTCAGCTTCTCGGCTTGAATGTCATACTCAATCCGAGTGGAACAATTCCTCCTGAATCGGAGTAACTGCCCAAAGGGCAGGTTTTCTTTTAGGGATCTCTGGTGGAAGCTATTAAATTCCAAGACCGCAATTCACTCTTGGAATTTAATAGCAAGATAGAAAATCAGAACACACTTTGGAATTTACCAAACGTTAAGGGGCATGCACCATGTGGTACGTGTACAGCATGCTCTTTTACTACATGTACAACAACCATCGAAATTGGCTGGAATACACTGTGGGAACAGAGAGTGTTCACAAACTGCAACACCACAAATGTGGTTTACATGATTAAAAGCCCTTGTGAAAAAATGTATATTGGCATGACTACCAGAGCAGTGAAACTAAGAATAGGGGAGCATAGATCTAACATCATACTTAAACTTACTACTGCGCCCCTGGTTGAACTTTTTTTTAGAACTAAAGCATTCTGATAAAGATATCAGATGGACAATCTTAGAGAAAGTTATGGTGCCCAAAAGGGGGGGCAACACAGCGGCCGTCCTTCTGAAGAGAGAACAACTCTGGATTTTCAGATTAAAGAGTCATGTAAAAGGACTCAATGAAGGGATATGTTGGCAAACCCTGGCAGTACTATAAAAACCAGGAAGTCATCGTTTTTGGTTAGAAAAATGCCAAAGACAAAACTGAAGTTGACCTTTATTTGGCCCATTAAAAAGGAACGGAATTCTTTTCTGTGGCTCCCACTGGTTAAGATCCACGAATATGACGAAAGAAAAACATCTTTACTGGACTTTGTCCCATGGTCCAGTTATAATGAACATCAACCAGGATATATCTCTACACTCGTACTCCTGAACTCACGCAAGCAGTCTATCTAAGGCCGGCAACCATGGACCTTAAACACAAAAAAACATAACATTTGAGAATACACTGTAAATAGAAAAAACAAAATGATTACTATATTTTTTGTCATGAGAACGCACTGTAAAATAAAATACAGAGAAGTTGACACGCAATTAGAAAAAACAAGGAAACTGTGCCTCTCTATTTTGGGACAACTAGCATACAGGAAAAGCTGCTAGCCATATAACAAGACAAGCATTAGCGCCACAGAGGCCACATGCGTGAGATAAATAATGGAACTAACAACAAGGCGAAAATAGTTATAATAATAAAAAGAGGACTTGGTTTAGCTGACCGTGCATATGAACAGACACATCCAAGATGGCGGCGATGGCTGTCTGATGATGGCGTGGGGACAGGAATAAGAAAGTTATTGAGGTAAGAACTATGAAGCATACTGTAACCGCCTTAATCTGAGCGGGGGGTAACCATATGTTAGCATAATGACACAAGGCCCAATACGAGTATACGGGAATACTAGTATTGTAGATCACGTGGTCATCGGCAGTTGTATAACTGATCTCTGCTGCGATAACGAACCGCGCTGTAAACAACAATAAGGGGTTAGACTAGAATACGGTGAAACAACAGAAACTGACACTCTTTGAAAGTCCATATATCAGGGTCCCTTTTCCCAATGCAATAACCGACTATAAATGGTTAAGACAAATGAGAAGACATATGAACAAAAGTGTTATGAGGATAGGAATATGAAAACCTACTGAGAGAAGAACCAGGACGTATATTGAAACCGCGATAAGCTGAGCGGGGTTTGACCATATGCTAGCGGAACAAATCAGGCTCCATACGAATTCACGGGCATATGAGCAATTCCTCATGTGATTATCCGGAGATACAGAACCGATGTTTGCCGCGAAAACGAACTGCGTTCCAAATAACAATAAGGTGACAGATCAGGAAAGGGTGGAAAAGCAGAAACTGACACCACATCATTTTGAAAACCCACACATTAGGGTCCTCTTCCAGTGAGAGAACCAACGATAGAGGGCTCAGATTAATGAGAAATACTTGAGTGACCGAGCATGCTAGGAGACACAGGATATTTTACTGAGTATTCCCTAAATTCCTTCCAACACAGATGCAGAAGCTGCCTCTATATAAGGAAGCAGCTAGTGCTGGAAGACAAACCTAGAATCACGAACATGGAGAAGAAAGACCAATAGCTGCCTTCCTCCCTGATCAGAAAATAAGAATTTTAAGGGTAAGTGTCCTGCAATATCAGCCCCACAGTTGCCTCCCACCTTTTTTTCAATACAAGCAGACACGTGGTGTTTATAAATGTATATATTGATTTGATATTGTAGATAACACCTGTAGGAGTTGACACCCTCAGGAACACAGCACTATATGAGCAAGACGGCAGAAGAGATCTCGACCTGGTGGGCGTTCCCACACAGGTAAAACCATCTGCTTTAGGAGATCAATACTGGGAAACTCAATAGATACAATGAAAGGGCCCCTGATATACATCTTTCTCTCCTTGCCCCAGTATAGGATCGGGAGAAACATGGCACAGACGTCTCATGAGAAGTTGATGATGCCTTCTCCAGCCAAGAATTTTGGGAATTAAGATTAGACAAGATTGTTGTTGTCTTTTTAAAGTGTTTTTTTAATGCATTGTGCCACACTGAGGCACACTGTAGAGTCCTGAAGAAAGTGGTACAAGCAATTAGAAGTCTGCTGAAACCGGTTGACCGATCAAACAGTAGGGGTGATGTCCTGGCTGAAATGATCCACCGAACAATAGGTGAACATGGTAGACATTACATAATTTTAAAAGGTTAGCAGTAAGGGTGTTGAGACAGTGTCCGACACACCCCTTCTGCACCAGTAAGTTTGATAAGTCACACTAGGTGGAGGCAACAGGAAAGAAATTAAGGCTGACCTCCACACAGTGTGCTCCTATTATTAGTGACTCAGGAAAGTAGTGAGAGAGATTAGGGCAAGGTATCTTTGCCATCCCACCCCTATATTGGAAGTAAGTCAAAATTATATGGCCAGTTTATGTTGCCATTTGTTAGAGAATTCTACAGAACACGGTCAAATGACTTAACCCTCTTAATTAGGTAACATTAATATTAGACAAACCACAATAATGAAATGATTGCGCAACAAGATAGGTACATTTCTTCTTCCTTTATTAAGAGCTGATGTACGCCCCACTGGTTCCTTCTGAGCCTTTCTTCTGTTCGATCTCCTTCTAACACTGCACCACTAAAGATGCACATTCTAAGAGTCCACATTCAACAGCCCCAATACAACACTCCACATTCTGAAGATAAGCATGCAGAATGCTACACAGCTCCCTCCTTTACACATTTTTCTACAATCCGAAAAAAATAAATATATATATATATATATATAAGGAAGCAAAAAAACAAAAGGAAAAGAAACAAAATATTGAACACTAGCATTTTTCTTTAACTTGCAAAATACCCTTGAAAACAGAATTGAAACAAGGTCAAATAATTTCTTCAGCACATGTACACTTTTGAAAACACGAGTTGAAAGAAATGATTTCTTCTGTACATGCAAAACATTTTAAAACAACACCTGAAAAAGTAGACCCCTTTCTCTTTCCACCAAATATTTAATCAACATACTCCCTCAAATATGAAGGCCTACGATACTCCCTCCTTGGACGACCACACCCATCGACATGTGCCTGTCGCAAACAGATTGACACCACACTCTTATTGTCACATCTACTGCTTGGCCAACTGCCTGACCAAGACTTCTCAACAGAACCCTTGTTTGTACTCAGACAAACCCTATTACTAGACCTTGCCATCCAAGGTTTTCATAGCTGCATGTAATCTTCTCACCACCTTAACTGGTTCCGACCAATTCAAAGCTGCTTCCTTCCTCCCTTGAGGAAGTTTGATACAGACCATATCTCTAACTTCAAACATCCTTCCTTTTGTGGCCTCTGTAGCATCAAAACGTACTTTATTATTTATCTGTTTCTTACTGATATTATCTGTAACCATTTGAAAATTAATTTTGCTCACACCCGCTCTACCGAACCACGGCGGACACACTCCAGAATAAGCCTTCCTTCCCCCGAGCATCTCAAATTGGGAACCTCTAGTTGTAGAATGAGGAGTAAACAAACACGCTACCACAACACTGTCCACAGCCTTCCTCCAGTCTTTATTTTATTTATTGTTTGCTTGTTAGATGCTTATTCAGCAAATACATACTGTTTCAAAGCACCCACAGGGCAAAGGAAGGGAACAAGGGAGTGATACATATTGAATACACAACAGATGAGGGGAAAGAAAAAAAGGGCAAACCTACTACGCCTTGTGAGTATTCAGAATGTGCTAGTGCAGCAAGGAAGAGGGCAGAGGGGCTAAGTGCTGGAGTGTCCATGCTTGTGAGTGAGCAACAGATGAAGTGCATGGTGTGGTAAGTGCTACATGGACTGGAGACGTGTTGGGTGTAAGTGTGAGTCTCCAAAGAGGAGGGAGTGCCAAGGCAAGTGCTGAGAGTAGATAGAATCTGGGCGATTTGGTGAGGGAGATCAGGGGCCCTGAGAGTGCATAAGGGCCCATTAGTCCAATCACAGCAACTGTGAGATTAGCAGAGGAGAGAAGATGGGAAGGAGGAGGGAATGAGGGAAGTCTTGAGGAGCTTCCGGAATTTAAGGAAGGCCTGCTCAAGGCGCAGAGGGAGGGGAGGCTGTTCCATAGTAGGGAGCCATCAGAGGAAAGCGATCAACTTCCTGCCCTCTGTTTAGCAAAGCACTTTACACACAAAGGGCCTCATTACACGGATGGCAGTAAGGATTTACCGGTACCGGTAAAATACCGCTACCGGTAAATCCTTACCGCCTTACTACGAGGTCCCTTTGCGGGTTGGGGGATTTAACGCCTGCTTTTTGCAGGCGTTAAAAACCAACGCGCAAAGGGACCCAGGGAGCTAATTACGGTACCGCAATTTGCGGTACCGTAATTATCGCCTTCCCCATTCCCATTGAGCCCTATGGGGCAAAAATGGGAATGGGGAAGGGCAATGGCGGAAGGGGGAATTACTGCCCCGCCAACCTTGGAATGGGGCGGTAATTCCCCTTTCCGCCAAGGCGGTGCATGGCGCCAATAGCGCCATGGTTCTCCGCCATCCGTGTAATGCGGCCCAAAGAGTTGGTGCCAGAGGAACGTAGAAGTCTGGAGGTAGAGTATTTAGTGAGATAAAGTTGAAGATAGTGAGGTCCCCGGGACCAGAGAGCCTTGTGGATGATGGAGAGGGATTTGAATTTGATCTGTACAGGAGCCGGTGAAATCTTTTTAGGGAAGGAGAAATGCAGTCCCTGGGCTTAAGGCCAAGAATAAGTCTTGCTGCCCTATTCTGGATTAGCTGGAGAGGCTGTAGAGTGGAAGAAGGTAGATTTAGGAGGAGGCTATTGCAATAGTCAAGTATAGAGAGAACCAGGGCTTGGGTAACGTTGAACCTCTGAGGGAAAGCATGAAAAGGGAGAATTCCTTTAAGAAGGAATAGCTGAAAGTGGGACTTCTTGGCAATGTCCTGAGCGTGAGGGAGGAAGGAGAGAGAGCAGTCGAAGATGACTCCAAGGTTTATGGCTTCAGAAGAAGGAACTGGGGAGAGCCATGGAGGAAGGCTAGAGTGAAGGGAAGAAAGAGGGTGCAGGGGTCCCGATGTGAAGGATCTCAGTTTTACAGGTATTGAGGCAGAGATTGTAGGTGCACTAGGACTGAATGGCAGATAGGCAGTCAGGGATGATAGAAGGTGCAAGGGGGTCAGCAGGAGGTTTCAGAAAGTGTTGAGTGTTATCTGCATAACACTCAAATTTGGGAAAAAGGAGGAGATGAGGCATGCCAACAGAGCAAAGTAGATGTTAAAGAGCCAAGGGGGGAGGATAGGACTTTGGGGGACACCACAGGCGGAGAAGGAAGTAGGAGAGGAGCAGCAATGGCACCTCTGGTACTTTCCTTGATAACTTCAATCTTTCTAGCATTCCATTATTCTGTGGATGATAAACCGTACTGGTTCTATGTTTTATGCCATTTCATTTTAAGAACCTTTCCATCTCCTCAGTAACCAATTGCACACCATTATCTGTAATGTTGACTGACGGGATATCCTTCCCTCTTTAATATAGCATCCAAACATATGATTATGTCTCTCGTACAAATATTTTGCACCCAAGAGGTTTCAACCCAATGGGAAAACATGTCAACCAGTACAATGCAGCATTTTAAATTCCCTTAACTCTGTACTGGACCTTTAATGTCCAACCCTACACATTTCCACAGAATCGAAGGTATAGACTGAGGGTCATTGGTTCCACCCTATTAACATAGCCCTTGTCAGATTCCTCACATACCTGACAATCTATAACCAACCTCTCCACTTGTAGGTTCATTCCTGGCCACCACAAACCCTGCTTTAAATATTTAGTTTTTGACAAATCTTAATGATCCTCATGAGCCCTGGACAAATCTTTCCTCTTACATCTTCAGGAGGAAATAACTTGTCTCCCCTCATAAGCATTCAACCTTTACAATGCAATTCATCGAACACAATCCTCATTGCATCCGGATTAGACTCTCTCCTGATTTTTTAACTCTTCAGACCACATTTAAAACGTTCCTTAGTGTCTCTCAAAACATTGTCATTTAGCATGGCATCTTGTCATTCTTCTTATGACATTAAATCTTGATTAATCTCTATCTCCACCACTTGATCCTCTTTGTCATCATCATCATCTGTTTTCTGTTTTTCAACCACATTTGTCAATCTACACAAACAATCTGTCGCCTCATTCTTTACTCCTGGCACATATTCAACATGCCATGTGTAATCTTGAAGACTGTCAACCCATTTTCTAATACTGGAGCACACTTTGTCTAGGCCCTAAGTGGTTAAAATCTCTTTTAAAGGATTGCGATCCAACCAAATAATACATTTCACCCCCCACAAGAAAGGAAAACATGTATCTATTGCCCATTTTACTGCCAATAACTCTTTCACAATAGTTCAATAATTCTTCTCTGCTTCCTTTAACACCCTAGATGCAAATACAATAGTGCATTCTTTCCCTTCACTCTTTTGAGACAAAACAGCCCCCAATCCATGATTTGTGGTCTCAGTAGTCACCACATTTCTCTATCTTGGATTGTAACTATTCAAAGTCAGCACCTTATTTAAAGCAGATTTGATATCACGAAGTTTAGCTTCACACATAATGTCTCACTGAAATTGTACACCCTTATTCACCAGCTTTCTCATGCTTACAGACTTAGAAGCTAACCCTGGGAGGAGCTTGGAATAGTACTCAGCTATAACTGGAAACAAAACAATTTGCGATCCATCACTAGGACAAAAGCTTATATTAAACCACAGGTCTTAATAAAACATAATTTTTTAAAATACTATTCACTAGCTTCACTTTTGGTCTGATACCATTCTCCGATATCTTATGTCCTAGATACTGAATCACATTGCTGTGAAACTTACACTTCTCTTTATTAAGTGTTAAACCATATTTCAGGAAAATATCTAAAACATTTTCAACTTTATATCATGCTCCTCCACGGTTTCTGCATATACTAACATGTTATCTTGGAAGCATAATACTCTGTGAACATCATGGAATAACTGGTATAGGACTGCAGCAGAGACTAAACCAAAAGGCATTTGTCTACATTGGAATAAGCCTTCTGGAGTAATAAACACAGAGATATTTCTAGAATCGGGATTTAATACTACTTGATGAAATGCAGACCTTAAGTCTAGAGTACTCATAATCTTAGCACCATTTATGGTGCCCAGCTTTTCTGTAAAATTTGGTAAAGGATGGCGATCTGGTATAACACAATGATTAACTGTCTGCAAATCAATACCAAGTATTAACCAGGTTACTCACCGTAGTGACCACCTTACTCCTAGTCCATAGTCCCCTTTCCTCCTTACTTATGGGACATTCCTCCGTCCTGTGGGACGGGACCAGAGCGCTTTGTAAAAGCATACAAAAATATTTCAACATTTTTAGTCCTTCCTCTCTTTCTATGCGGGGCCCGGCATGCGGCCGTAACCCTGCCCATCTCAGCTCCGCCCCGCGCATCGCCCATCAATCCTTTTCTATCGCCAGGTCAGAGACCTTTTAGAAATAACAGAAGAACCTTATTAGAGGGGACGGCGGGCGGGCGTATGGAGGAAAGGGGACTATGGACTAGGAGTAAGGTGGTCACTATGGTGAGTAACCTGGTTATACTCCTACATCCCGTCCCCTTTCCTCCATACTTATGGGAGATCCCCAAGCACTCCTTACAGGAACTATGGGTGGATGGAAAAAACCCTTACTGAAACAGGTTCTTCAGCACAGCCTGACCAAACTGCGCATCAGATCTTGAGCTTAGGTCTAGACAATAATGCTTACAAAAAGCCAATGGGGAGGCCCAAGTAGCCACCTTTGCGATGGTCTCCCAGGGGACATATTTTTGAAAGGCAACTGCGGCTGCCTAGCCCCGCACCAGGTGTGGATGAATACCTTTAGGAGGCTTCAGCCCTTTGATAGTGTAAAACTCTGTAATGCAGGCAGCGATCCATCAGGAGATAGTCGCCTTTGAGGCCTGCTTACCTTGTGAATTACCAAAGGTCACGAACAGTTGAGAAGAGCTCCTAAATTCAGATGTTCTGTCCAGACAGAACTTAAGAGCCCTTCTAACATCCAGACAATGCAGAACCCTTTCCGCCTCTGAAGCGGGGTTCGGAAAAAAGAGCGCAGGGAGATCGACTGGTTCAGATGGAAATCAGAGACCACCTTCGGCAGGAAAGCAGGATTTGTCCGTAGGACCACCTTATCCTTGTGAAAAACCAAGAAGGGATGCTCCACCGACAAAGCCTGGAGCTCACTCACGCGCCTTGCTGAAGTGACGGCAACCAAAAAGGACACCTTCCACGACAGGTGCTTGAGGTCCACCGTGGCCATTGGTTCGAAAGGTTTATGGCACAACGCTGTCAGGACCACATTTCGATCCTACGCCGGGTGTGGACTACGAGTCGGAGGATAAAGTCTCTTAACCACTGGATTCGACAGAGAGTAAGAGCATTGGTCCGTAGATAGGTAGGCGGAAACCGCCGAAAGATAAGTTCTACATGACAGAACGTGAACACCCGACTCTGCTAAGTGGGATACAAAGGACAGTACCATGTCAATTGTAGCCCCCTTTGAGTCCAGCTGCTTGTTTAAACACCAATGACAGAACCTGAGCCACGTGCCTCTGTACTGGGACCTATTCAAGGGTTTTCTGGCTGCCTGAATAATGCTCATGTTATCCGCAGACAGGCTAAGATGTTCTAAAGACTTGAACTCAGGCACCATGCTGCCAAGCTGAGTGATTGTGGGGAGGGGTGCTACAGTTGTTGTTCCCCCTGGTGAAGAAGATTGGGGGTCACCGGTAACCTGATCGGCGGATACACCGACAGGTGTTGAAGTTCTGAGAACCACAACCTGGCCGGCCACCACGGGGCTATGAGTAGAAGAGAACAGTTCACTGAGTTCTTCAATTTGCAAATCATCTGATGAACTAGAGGCAGAGGCGGGAAGGCATAAGCCCTCATGTTGTGCCATGGAATTTCGAGAGCATCCCCCAGAGAGGAGGCTCCCAGCCTGTTTCTGGAGGCAGACCGAGGAAGCTTCTTGTTTGCCGCCGTAGCGAAGAGGTACACTTCCGGAGTGCCCCAGCGCAGGAAAATCCATGAGAGGACCTCCGCCTTCAGCTCCCACTCGTAGCTGACCATCGTCCACCGACTGAGGGCATCTGCCGTGATATTCAGCTTGCCCGGGATGTAGCCAGACATCATGACGAACCGCCTACTCCCAAATAAGGATGGAGAGGTCCACGAGAGGGGGAGACTTGGTGCCCCCATGCTTGTTGATGGAATACATCGACACCACATTGACTGTGCGAAAACAGACCACCTTGTTGGCAATTATCGGTCTGAACAGTTTGAGCGCTAGAAAGATCAACAGAAGCTCCAGATGATTTATGTGGAGGAGCTTGTCCTGAGGCAACCAAAGATCCGAGACCTGAATAAGATCCAACGTCGCACCACACCCCTTAAGGGAGGAGTCCGTCGTGACCGTTACCATCGGGACTGGATCCCGAAAACCCGCCCCCACCGACAGGTTGCTGAGAGACGACCACCAGTCCAGATCCGCTCTCATGGAAGCCGGAATCGTTATCAACTTGGAGTCAGGATCCACAGCCTGAAGCCAAGAACTCTGAAGAGCCATGTGAGTCCGCCTCATCTTGAGACGAGCAAGAGGAAGAGACAAAACACACAAAGCCATGAGGCCCAGCAGCCTCTGGAACCATCGACTGCTTGAAACCGAGGCTGAGCCTCATTTACATCAGCGGTAACCGCCGGCAGGCGGATCACGCCGGCGGCCAGCTCCAAGGCCACTCTAAGGCCTGTTGGGTGCCTGCTAACCCCCTCACTCCACTCTTCCTCATCGTGGGGCGAGGGCAGGAGCCCCCCCAGCACCCCCAGCCCAGCAGAGGAACCACGCGACAAGCGGGGAACAGGACAGGGCCTGCCTGACCCTGTCCCCACACGGCGCCTGACTCGCCCATGCCGGGCGCAGCGCGGGCTGAAACCGAGGCTGAGCCTCATTTACATCAGCGGTAACCGCCGGCAGGCGGATCACGCCGGCGGCCAGCTCCAAGGCCACTCTAAGGCCTGTTGGGTGCCTGCTAACCCCCTCACTCCACTCTTCCTCATCGTGGGGCGAGGGCAGGAGCCCCCCCAGCACCCCCAGCCCAGCAGAGGAACCACGCGACAAGCGGGGAACAGGACAGGGCCTGCCTGACCCTGTCCCCACACGGCGCCTGACTCGCCCGTGCCGGGCGCAGCGCGGGCTGAAACCGAGGCTGAGCCTCATTTACATCAGCGGTAACCGCCGGCAGGCGGATCACGCCGGCGGCCAGCTCCAAGGCCACTCTAAGGCCTGTTGGGTGCCTGTTCGGAGCCGTAGGAGCCAGGGGCCAGGATCTCTGCCCTTTCAACTCCAGGATCTCTCACTATCAGAAGTTGGAGACGCCCTCAGCCGCATTATACTGATTCTAAACATGTATGGTACATTGGCCATGTACAGCACCATGATACCTATCAGCTTAACTGAACTGTTTTGGTGAGTAATGCTTAACTACATAAGACGGCTAAGTTCTTTTAAGAAATAACTGAAGCGATACACCTACATTTGTAATTGTTGATTTTCTAACAACAAAAGCGGTAACAATCACCAGCTGCGCAAATTCTGAGATTTTCTAACGTTAAACAAATTGTACGCATTTCGTAATGTGTGATTGGAGCTCTCTCACTTACTGAACAGCTATCATTCCATAGTACTCAAGAAGCAAGTACAGTAGACACGAATACATGTTTACTCATACACAGCAATGCCCTCAACACCACAGATCCTTCTTGGTATCATGCGCCCCCCCGACCATGTGGTAGTCTTTTTCTACTAACTGGTCCAACTTGCAGAGTTATCTATATGTCTGTAGCCATTTCTAGCCCAAATGTGATTACCGAATCTAGATGAACCCCTTGCCTACCGGCATCTACTTGCACATGCCATTTTTAGCCTAAATGTGATTACTGTTCTTAGGTGAACCCCTTGCCTACTTGCATCTACTTGCACATGCCATTTTTAGCCTAAATGTGATTACTGTTCTTAGGTGAACCCCTTGCCTACTTGCATCTACTTGCACATGCCACTTTTAGCCTAAATGTAATTACTGTTCTTAGGTGAACCCCTTGCCTACTTGCATCTACTTGCACATGCCATTTTTAGCCTAAATGTGATTACTGTTCTTAGGTGAACCCCTTGCCTACTTGCATCTACTTGCACATGTCATTTTTAGCCTAAATGTGATTACTGTTCTTAGGTGAACTACTTGCCTACTTGCATCTACTTGCACATGTCATTTTTAGCCTAAATGTGATTACTGTTCTTAGGTGAACCCCTTGCCGACTTGCATCTACTTGCACATGCCATTTTTAGCCTAAATGTGATTACTGTTCTTAGGTGAACCCCTTGCCTACTTGCATCTACTTGCACATGCCACCTTTAGCCCGAATGTGATTACTGTACTTAGGTGAACCCCCTGCCTACTTGCATCTATTTGCACATGCCTTTCTTAGCCTGAGTTACGAACTCAGGTAAACCCCCTGTCTATTTACACATGCCAAACCGTACAATGTACCTCAGCAAGAGCCAAACAGCCACCCTACTGTATCTCCTCATACATATATTACACCTTACCATCTTCATTGCCACCATAACCATGTACCCTGCAGAAAATGCACCCTGTCCAACCCTAGAAAGAAACACTAGACTACGAGCCAGACTACCCCGTCTCTACGAGCCCATCTACCACAACAAGAGACCCACCCTGCAACACACCAAAATCCACCCGAGCCACATCACACCCTGCTACAACTCCACCCAACCCAAACTCATCCCTATAACAATCCAGGATACACCCAACACTACCACTATATTCGGAGCTTTGATCAACGCCAGATCGATAATGGCCCATGCCACAGAAATAGCAGACACCTTATCCTCAAACAACCTCGACCTTCTAGCTATCACTGAATCATGGCTGCACGAAGCAGCAGGCCCAGCACTCTCAATAGCCATTCCAGAAAATTACCAAATAATCAGAATGGACAGGCCCAACAACAGAGGAGGCGGCCTAGCCATCATAGCTAAAACAAACCTCGAGCTAAGACCACTGCCTCAAGCACCTCTCAAATCCTGCGAACTCCTAGTAGCCAAACTACCCATCTCCAACTGTCGCACCTTAACCATCCTTCTAATATATAGGCCACCCGGCCCCATTGGCTCATTCGAAGCAGACCTATCCAGCCTCCTAGCCAACAACATAAAAGACACCACCCAAATATTATTGCTAGGCGACTTGAATCTAGGACTAAACGACCCTGACGACAAATCAGCACAAGCTATAGCCAACATGCTAGATGAACACGGCCTAATCCAAAGAGTGCTCACCCCCACCCATAATAAAGGTAGGACCTTGGACTGGATCGCCACTCTAAACTGCGACACCGTCATTACCAAAACCACTCCCCAGCACTGGACAGACCATCACCTCATTGACTTCACCTTATCTCTCAATAAAGAAGTCAACAAAAGAAAAATCATGGCACCACCACTACCCACTAGAGCAAAAAAAAACATAACCCCTGACAACCTCCTACCACTACTACTGCCAACCCTCAATGCTCTCCCCGATAATCTAAAACCAGAACGCCTAGTAGAAAACTATAACAATACCATAAAAAAAGGACTAGACATCATTGCCCCTCTAAAACTGCAAAAAAGCAAACAGCAAGCCCACCTGAACACCTGGTTCACCCCACATCTGAAAGAACTTAGACTGCACAAAAGAAAACTTGAAAGCCAATGGCGCAACTCCCCTACAGAAGAGAACAAATCACAACTCAAACTTTATGCAAACAACTACAAAAAAGAAATTCTACTCACCAAAAAGAAACTATTCAATGAAAGAATCGAAAAATTGAGCTCCAACACCAGAGAACTATTTGCTATACTAAGGGAACTAGAATCCCCTATACCCCCACCAGACAATATAATTAAAGATAAAGTATGGTGCACCAGCGTCCAAAACGCCCTAACTAATAAAATCAAAACTCTCCAAACCAAAATCGCTCTGAAAAAAGACTCTCTCACCACCAATGAAGCATCTCCCAGCAACCACGACAAAACAGCCAACCGTCCAGGCCAGAATCTCTTCAGATTTACCAAAATATCTATCCCAGAAACAGAAAAAGTTATAGCCTCACTTAAACCATCTAACTGCAAAGGCGACAACTGCCCTCCCCAGATAATCAAGGATGCTGCTAGGGATCTAGCCCTCTTTATAACCAAGCTGATCAACGCATCCTTCTCCTCCAACACCATACCAAGTAACCTCAAAGAATCTTGGGTCCTGCCTCTCCTCAAGAAGCAAACCCTAGACCCCGCTATTCCCACCAATTACAGGCCCATCACCACGGTGCCATTCCTGTTAAAGATAATAGATAGAGTAGCATACCTGCAGATTCAGCAATATCTTGAAACTCACAAACTACTAGGCACCCACCAATCAGGCTTCAGACCGAAGCACGGCACCGAAACAGCCTTAATCGATCTTAAAACCCAGATCAATGAGATTAACGACAAAGGGAACACTGCCATGTTACTACTCCTCGATCTGTCGGCAGCATTTGACCTGGTAGATCACGCAGTCCTGTGCGAACACCTGGCCTCAGCAGCCCACTTCTCGAAAGAGGCCATAGCCTGGATCCAATCATTCTTGGACAACCGAACTATGAGGGTCTTCTCCACCCTAGCCTCAGCAGACCCCATTAAAATAACCTGTGGGGTGCCCCAAGGCTCCTGCGTCTCTCCCACCCTCTACAATATCTTTACCAAGCCCCTATTTGACAAGTTGGACAGACTGGGTGTCTCATATACCAATTATGCAGATGACACCCAGATCCTCATACCCCTTTCAGGCAACTACGCTTCAGATACGGCCTTGGTAAACAAAATATATCTCATCATTCAGGCATGGATGGCCACACACGGTCTATGTCTAAATGATGAGAAAACCGAAATCCTGCTCCTCGGATCCAATACCAATCTCAAAAAACTCAGTTCCAACTATAAGGCCTTCAACATTGATGGCAACACCATCACAGTGGCCAAAACAGTGAAAACACTAGGCTTTCACCTTGATGCAACCATGTCACTAAAAAAACAAGTTAACTCACTAGCATCCTCCACCGCCTACACATGCAAGCTAATTAGGGCAAGTAGAGCCTTCCTCACCCAAGCTAGCTGCATCATCATAGCCAACGCCCTAATTCTATCCAAACTGGACTATTGCAACGCCATGTACCTAGGAGCCAACAAATGCATAACCAACAAACTACAGACACTACAAAACAACGCTCTCAGAACAGCCCTCAACCTACCCTCCAAGGAACACATCTCCAACAAAAGGAGAGAACACAAATGGCTTAAAATCCACGACCGCATCTCCCTCAAAACGGCATCACTCACCTACAAATGTTTAAACAACGCAGCCCCCCCCTATCTCGCATCCAGAATAAAGAAAAAAACGTCCACCCGCCCCACCAGATCGATTAATTCCTACTGCCTGCAGGTACCCAATTTCAGACAAAAGAAAACCGGCGGCAGCAGCTTCCCTGTCTTAGCAGCCCAACACTGGAACGCCCTCCCACTCTACATTAGGACAGACCAATCCTACTATAGCTTCAGGCGAAACACCCTCACTTGGCTGCGGGCCAATGATCCTCACGACTAACCCTGCCATCTAATCTGATCATGCCAGTGCTATAACCTGACTACCATGCACAGCCTTAAATATGTAAATATGTAAATGCAACCGAACTGCCCCTATGCACAGCACTAATTATGTAAATTTGTAAGCTTTCGCTCAATTATATGTATATATGCACATCCCACACAATGTAACTGTAAATGTAATGCTCTTTTTCTCATGCCTATCTTATTCTGTAACCAAGTTTTTATGTAATCCTATCTTCCTGACCTCTGTTGCGCCCTGTTACCTCTGGGTTTTGCGCGCTATACTAAATAAATAAACAAAACAAACAAACAAACAAAACAAAACCACTGGGCCGACATGCTCTGCGACTGCACAAACATCTGATACGTGGCCAACAGATCCGCCATTCTGTCCCCGGTCAGGTACACTCTGCAGTCGATCGTGTTCCAGCGAAAACCCAGGAAAATCAAGTCCTGAGAGACTGTCATGGAAGATTTCTGCCAGTTCACTGACAGCCCAAGGTGGAACAGGAGCTGGAGGAGAGACTGAAGATTGCAGGCGGCTTTCAACATGCAAGGGCTGCGTAAAAGCCAGTCGTCCAAATAAGGATACACATGGATACCCTACAGACGAAGATAGGCCGCGTTCACCGACATCATCTTCGTGAAGACACGCGGCGCTGAGCTGAGGCCAAAAGGAAGCACTCAAAACTGGAAGTGCTCCTCTCCCACAGAGAAGCAGAGATATCTCCTGTGTGGATTCCAAATCGGAATATGCATGTACTCATCCTGAAGGTCCACCATGCTGAGCCAATCACCCATCTGCAAGGAGGACCGTATCTGGCCGGGCGTGATCATCTTCAATTTCTCTTGGGGTAGGAAAAGATTGAACTGGGAAAGGTCTAGAATGGTGCGCAGGCCAGCCTGGTTGGGTTTGGGCACCGTAAACAGCCGGGAGTAGAAGCCCTCCTCTCGCTCCCTAAGGGGAACGGGTTCCACAGCTCTGAGGTCCAGCAGTTTCTGCACCTCGGCTTTTATGGAGGGCGATCCCGACTGCTAGAAAGGAGGGTTGAAGGGTGGGGTAGGGGGTAACAGTAAGCGGAATCCCGCCCGAACGACTGACAAGACCCACCTGTCCTTGGTGATGGTCTGCCACACCTCCCAATGAGACGCAATGCGTCCTCCCACAAGGGTCTCCTGCGAGCACGGAGAACCCTCATTTGGCAGGCTTTCCAGTGGTGTTACCACCTGTACCTGAGGAGGAGGCTGAGGAGCGGGAGAAAAACCGAGTCCGTTGCTGCCTGCGGTGGTTATTACCCGAAGGAGAATCCACTGTGCGGGATTTCCAGTCTGGAAACCCCCTGAAACCAGAGGAGGTCCGGCTTTGCGACAACGGTCTCTGGTTCCTAAAAGGAGTTTTAACCAGGACGGACAAGGACTTAGCTGTCTGGGTGCTGTCCTTCGTTTTGGTGAGCTCCACATCCATTGTGGAATGGAAAAACTCCTTACCGTCAAACGGCTGGTCCAACACCTGGTCCTGCACCTCCTTTGAGAACTTGGTGGCATGCAACCACGCCTGTCGAGAGGTGTTAACTCCCAGCATAAGGCCCCAAGCTGACGTGTCGACGTGATGAGCCGCGGCCTCAAGCAGATCCTGGGCCAAGACCCTGGCATCTGATAAACCCACCTTAAAATCCTCCTGCTTCTCGACCGGAATGAACTCCTCGAACTCCAACAGACCATTCCACATCTTCATATTTGCCCTCCCTAACACCAGTTCTGCATTAGCCTGCCAGAGCTCCAAGGCCGAGTTAGCGAAAATATTCCTCCTAAGGGAGTCGAGGAGCTTGTCCTCCTTCCCCAGAACCTGAGTAGCCATCGTAGAAGAGGATGCTGCAGGTCTGGACTGTAAAGTGGCCGCAGCCACCACCGTGGAGGAGGGGGGCGGACAAGATGACAGGGCCACCTCTTCCGAAGAATGCAACCTGTATCGCGCATCAATTTTCTTATTGACAAAAAGTCCAGAGTGTGGCTTTTCCCAGACCCTACGGACTTCAGTCAAAACGTCTTTCTGCAAGAACAGGCTGGTATGCTCCGAAGGAGACACGGTGAACGCCCCCAGAAAGCACGCCCTCCTGCGGAGCGGGTGCCTCGGGCACCGGAACATCCAATCGGCACATCATGTCCAGTACCGGGTCATGAAAAGCTTTAATTACCGGGGCTGGTCTTCGCTGTCCTGATCGCCCTGTGCATCATCCGACAGGTCAGGATCCTGCTGAACCGTGTCAGGCACTGCCTTGTCCACAGGGGACAATGGAGGCAAGGGCAGAAGGGTCAGGGGAGGCACCACAGGCAGGGGCGGCACCGGCGGAGCCACCGGAGGAGCGGGTGGAGCCGGAGGCGCAGGCGGGCATATCTCCCTAAAAAGACCCTTGAAATACCCTCTCATGGGGTCGGTACGCATAAGCGTCTGAAATTTGCCGAAAAAGGCATCCTCCGGAGACTGTTTTGGAGCTACCGGAGGAGGCCTCTCATGCGGAGGATAATTCCAGGGACGGAAAGGGGTGGGTTGCCACACAGCCCCATCCCCTATGTATCCACAAAAATCAAGGGTGCCAAACCCACAGGCAACGAGACATTGTGCGGAAGGGGCATCCGAGCGTTCCAATCGTAGACCGGCGAAACGGATGCGCACAAGGAATTTTATGTTCACCCACAGAACCAACTCCTACACCTGAGACTGATGGTGTAGTTGTAGGGGAAGCACCCAAAATGGCCACTGTGGGGAACTGCGGCACGTGAGTAAGTGCGGTAGGGGTCCCCATCGATGGATCAGGGGTCTTAATTTTAGCCTTTACATAAGGAACCTCGGCTGAGCCGGTACTATGAGGCTGGGAATGTTTTTGCGACATACCAATAGCCAAACTAGCCTTCACAGGAAGGACCTCGGCACTGCCGGTAAAGGAAGAACTTTCACTCCTTACCCCCTCAACAGTTCTGGCGTCGCCACAAGAGCGGGAACAGTGAGAAACAACTTTCACTGATAAGGCCTTGCCAGGCCTCTCAGAAATGTTGGTTACTTTAGCCTCTGTATGAGGGACCTCGGACCCAGGTCCGGTAACAGCCTTACTAGCGCGGGCCTCGAACATCCGTTCTGTAACACCAAGCCCAGCCAAGGCCAGCCAAGGCCTCGTGGAGCACCCCTGTACATTTGACGGAAGGCGATAATGAGGCCTCAGAGCGAGCTCCGGTACCCCACGACTCAGTAGAACTGGGTCTACAAGCAGCCCCCACAGGAGGGGCCTCGGAGCGTACTCCGGTATCCACAGGCCCCTTACGGAGACCTTCGGAAACAACTCTGGTACAATTATTAGGCCCAGAAGGCACCTCAGGGCAATCCCCGGTGACAGAGCGGCTGACGCTCCTCCCGGCACAGGAAGAGCATTGAAAGGTATCTCCCGGCCAGGGTGCTCTGAAAAGTAAAGAATTTACCAGGCGTTTCTTCTTTTCGTTGATAAACGCTTGAAAATGCAAAGGAGGAGTACGTCGAAACACCTCCTCCCACTGCTCTAACCGACGTTGAAGTGCCCGGACTGAAAGGGAATCGCAATAAAAACAGGAGTCCGAACGGTGGTCGAGACCCTTACACTCTAGACAAAGAGGATGGGGATCCGCCCTCGCGAAGCGTCGGTGACACGATGAACAATCTGGAAAGTCTAGTTTGAATGACATAGACAGACTAGTAGAAGATCGCTAGCGAAAGCCAGAGAGGAGGAAAAAAAGGGAAGAGGATCTTCCGTGGATGCAAGCGCGTCCAGTCCCGAACGAGCAGAGAAAAGGACTGATGGGCGATGTGCGGGGTGGAGCCAAGATGGGCGGGGTTACGGCCGGTGCCGGGCCCCGCATAGAAAGAGAGGAAGGACTAAAAATGTTGACGGAGGAATGTCCCATAAGTATGGAGGAAAGGGGACGGGACGTAGGAGTATAGTTTTCTATTTGGCTTGTGAACAATCACAAGCGGAGAACCCCATTCAGAAGCTGCTGTCATTTCTATCACCCCATTCCTTTCCATTTCTTCAAGTTTTTCTTTTTACAGCAAACCTGAGATTTATGGGAACAGACCTTGCTTTCTGCACCATTGGGACAGAATCTGACTTCATTCTCATATTATGCATGTAACCCTTAAAACACCCTAACTCTTCTCTAAAACTGTCATGACTTCCAACACAACTCAAAAAACCAACATTCATACCATCTACACCATTCACCATCTCATCAGCATTAGGATCCAGTTTTATATTCAATTCCTTCTGATGAGACCAATTCAGTAGAAGAAAACTGCTTTTATCAAACATACAACTTTCCTTTGGCCAACCTACCCTTAAAGCGCATTATGGTCCAGAACCAGCCCGGTAGGTCAAAGTGTCTTCCACCATATGCCATTGGTCTAATGTCTACTTTATTCATATTACATTTCTTTCGTAAACTGGTCTTAAAAAAAAAAATCTGCATTAAAGTGTATTTGGCACCTGAGTCTATGACCATTTCAAAGTCCTTGCCTTCAATCTTAATGGTAGTCATTGATTTCTCAAAATCTGCATCTTCCTCTCGATGAATCCCCACACTGTTTACCACATCTTCATCTATGACATAGGAATCCTCTCCTCATCGCATGCCATAATCCACACACTCAACAGAATCCTTCTTGTCCTGCAGCAATTGGTAAAATGACCTCACCTATTGTATTTTTTACATAAGGCTTTAGCCCCAGGACAGCACTATTGGAAAAGTGGTAAACGCTGTCACAACGGAAACATCGTTTCCTCTCTTCTTCATCCTTTTTTGTATCAGTCAGTCCTCCTTTCCTATTCTTTGACACACTTATGAGTGTGTGGTATTTCTTTTGCAACTCTGGGCACTTACTCAAGGGAAGGGTTACTCTTTGACCACAAAGCCTCCGGAACGTTACCATCAGTACATTCTAACATAAGATTTGTGCTGCTGCTGCTTTCTCTTCCCAAAATGATACCTCTCTAGTACTATACTGAGTGACTTCTCATAAAGTTTGACCAGCATATTTATGCATTTATCATACTCAGACAGACAAACCACTGGATCAAGGCCAAGAAGCAGTTCAGAATCTTCTACTCCAAACTGAACACATCGGAGCAAATAAAGAGTTCTTGATGCTTTTATCACAGTTTATTTCTGCACATTCTTGTTTCGAGTATGATCATAAATACTACAGACAGATATCTGGAACTGCAATGGGGGCAACCATGGCACCATCTTATGCCAATTGTTTTATGTATGTATTTGAAAGCCAAAATATCCTTGAAAATGAGAGATGGAAACCTTACTTGAAAACCTGGATTCGATATATCGATGACATTTTTGGGATATGGTCAGGAGATAAGGAAGATTTGGATGTGTTCTTAGGATACCTCAACAGTATAGATTCACGGTTGCAATTTACTCTCGAAATTGGAGACCCCAACATACACTACTTAGATGTACAAACAGTGATCAATGGGAATAAGATCGACACAACGCTTTACACTAAAAAAACTGATCGTAATAACTTGCTCCATCGGATGAGTTTTCACCCTCCAAATATGCTACGCAATTTACCTTTTGGCCAAATGCTAAGAATCAAACTGATTGTTAGCGACCCAGAAGATTGTGAGAGACAATTGGAACAGCTTAAAGAAAGATTAAAATAAAGAGGCTACCCAGAAGCAGATTTGCAAACAGCATGTGAAAAGACAGAAATATTAACAAGAGAACAATTGCTTACAAAAAGGAAAGAAAGGACAAACCCAGAATTGGTCTTTATCACGACATATGCCATACAAAGCAATAAAATAAAAGAAATAATTCGGGACAGGTGGAATGTATTGACGAGTGATGCCCGGATTAAAGATTTGTTCCCACAACCACCCGTGTTTGCCTATAAAAGAAGTAACAATTTAAGCAACATGCTGGTGAACACAAGAAGCAAAAATTCCAACAGGAAACCAGACAAGCACCCCGGTACTTACCCGTGTATGAGCTGCTGCAATTGGAATAATGTGATGAAGGGAAATACTATAATGCACACCAAAACTGGAGCAAAAATCAAACTGAGGTACCACGCGACTTGCTTGTCAGAGAAGAACAAGTTACTTCTTACCTTGTAACGTTCTTTCGACGGGATGTTCCTCCGACGTATTCCTCATCTTAGATATATCCTTCCAGCTCTGCTGGCCTCGGAATTTTTTTTCTCTAGAGGGCGCTGCGCGTCGACGTCCTCCGAGTCGATGTCCTTCGACAGCCGCCGTATCGACGTCGACGTCATCCTGCCTATAAAGGCCGCGCGCAGCGTCCGTTGCTCAGTTCCGTTTTGTAGCCCACAATAATACTTTCTGGACTAACTAATCACCCTGAAGGAGCGTAAGCTGCAACAACAAGGGAAGTAGAACTGCGGGGATGGATGGGAGGGTCGATGAGGAATACGGCGGAGGAACATCCCGTCGAAAGAACGTTACAAGGTAAGAAGTAACTTGTTCTTCGAAGGGATTGTGTCCTCCGACGTATTCCTCATCTTAGATAGGCTTCCATAGCAGTATTCTATTATCGGAGGAGGGAGTACTGACTTCACGCTGTCTTCTATTGATGAATAGAATGCAGTACAGCCCTTCCAAACCTAGTCTCTTGACTGGAGGAGGAATCCAGATTGTAAAAACATGTAAAGGTATGGACAGACGACCATGTAGCGGCCGCACATATGTCTTTAACCGGCACGCCTCTTTTGAGGGCCGATGAAGCTGCAATACCTCTGGTCGAGTGAGCCCTAAGGTTTTGAGGGGGCTCCGTCCCTGCCAGTTTATAACATTCCAGAATGGCTAGAATGATCCATCTGGAAATGGTCTGCTTAGTTATTGGTAACCCCAGCTTGTGACCTGCGTAACCTACAAACAGCTGGTCTGCCTGTCTTATCCTGGCTAGTCTACTAATGTAAAAACTTAAAGCCCTCCTAGGGTCTAGCCTGTGTAACCTCTCTTCCTCTTTCCCCGGGTGAGGAGGAGGATAGAAAGATGGTAGGGTAATCTTCTGAGTGATATGGAATTCAGAAACCACCTTTGGGAGGAAATTAGGCTTCACTTGCAGGACAACTTTGTCTTTGTGAAATATAGTATGAGGGGGTTTACAAGAAAGACCTTGTAATTCGCTCACCCTTCTAGCAGATGTAAGTGCTATTAATAAAACAGTTTTAAGGGTAAGGAATCTTAACGAACAAGAATGGAGAGGTTCGAATGGTGTACCCATCAGGAAAGTTAGTACTAAGTTTAAATCCCATAGGGGAACTTGGAATGGTCTTGGGGGGTAAACATTGGTTAACCCCTTTAGAAACTGTATTACCAAGGGTAATTTGAAATAGGATGGTTCTTCCGCAGTACGCTTAAAGATGGATAGCGCTGCGAGATAGCCCTTAATGGTGCCAACTTGAAGGCCTGAATTTGCCAAATATAGTAGGAAGGACAAAACCATTGGTGTACCACATGAAAAAGGGTCGATATTCTGTTCTCTGATTCTGATATTCAGCTGCAAAATCTGTTCCAACGGCAGCGGTATAAAGACTTTGTTGCTGGCCTCCTTGCCGAAAGCAACACCTCCATAACATCATCAGGGAGGTCCCAATCCTTGTACCTCAGCCTTTCAGAAGCCAAGCGTGAAGGTTGAGGGTTTTGATGTCTGGATGGAGAACCTGACCTCCCTTCTGTGAGAGTAGGTTCTCTCTGAGTGGAAGTCGAATTGGAGGGCAGATGGACAAGTCTAGAAGGTCCGGGTACCACGTTCTCCTGGCCCAATCCGGGGCAATTAGGATCATGGTTCGCCGGAATCTTCTCAACCTCCTGATCATTTGAGGAATGACAGGGACCGGTGGGAACGCGTACAGAAGCGGAAACTCCCAGTCCACTATGAACGCGTCTCCCAGAGCTCCTCTCGGGGGAAATTCCCTTGGGCAGAACAGGTCGCATTTCCTGTTTAGGCTGGTGGCGAACAGATCTACCTGAGGGGTTCCCCAAAGGGCGAAGATCTCTTGAAGGACTTCCTGAGCTAGCTCCCACTCGTGGGAGACTGTGTTCTGCCTGCTCAGAGCATCCGCTGTCAAGTTCTTCTCTCCGGCTAGGTGAACTGCCGATAGAGAGATTCCTTCTTGGATTGCCCAAAACCAGAGCTGCATCGCCTCTCTGCACAGGGGTAGTGATCCTACGCCTCCTCTTTTATTGAGGTAAAGCATGGCCACCGTGTTGTCCGTCATTATCAGAACGTTCTTCCCTTGTACAGCTGGCAGGAACGCCTTCAGCGCAAGTCTGATGGATCTCAGCTCTAACAGGTTGATGTGTAGTCTGGACTCCGATGGAGACCAACGACCGCTGATGGTCAAGTCGTTGGCGTGGGCTCCCCACCCCGTGAGTGAGGCATCCGTGACTACTGTTATCTCCGGCCAGGGTTGCCAAAACTGTTCTCCTTTCAGAATGTTCTCCTGACAGGCCCACCACTGAAGGTCTCGAGCCACCCTGCCGGGAACCTGAAGAAGATCTGTCATTCTCCCTGAGAATTGTGACCACTGAGTCCTCAGTGCCCACTGGAGGGATCTCATTCTCAGGCGAGCCTCTGGCACTAGGAAAATGCAGGATGCCATTAGGCCTAGCAACCTCAAAAAGTCGAAGGCTGGGAGACGTTGGGCATGCTGGAACTTGGTAACCATCTGTAGAATATCTTGAGCACTCACCTCTGGTGGCGAGGCTTTTCCCAGGGAAGTATCCAGGATCGCTCCTATGAACTGGAGTCTCTGCGATGGTATCATTTGTGACTTCTTTAAATTGAGGGAGAAGCCCAGTCTGTGAAGGAAGTGGCACACGTGATTTAGCTGGATCTGAGCTTGTTCCGGAATAACAGCCCTGATCAACCAATCGTCCAGGTAGGGGTAGACGTGAATCCCTTCCCTCCTTAGACTTGCAGCCACTACCGACATTAACTTGGTGAAGACCCTCGGGCGGAGGTCAGCCCAAATGGCAGCACTCGAAATTGATAGTGAGAGTTGCCAATTGCGAACCTCAGGTATTTCCTGTGTTTGAGATGGATAGGCACATGGAAATAAGCGTCCTGAAGGTCCAGAGATACCAACCAGTCCTGGAACTGAAGGGCCTGGAGGATCTGAGAAAGAGTGACCATCTTGAATTTGTCTTTTCTGAGGAATTTGTTCAATTCTCGCAAGTCCAAGATGGGTCTCATTCCTCCGTCTTTCTTTGGAATGTGAAAGTAAGGGGAGTACCAGCCCTTGTTCCTCTCCGCTACAGGTACCGGTTCTATGGCACCTTTCTCTAGCAGGTCCCAAATTTCCTGCAAGAGGAGCGGATCTGGAGCTTTCTGAGAGCTGATCCCCGGAGGATGACTCTGAGGTATACGTAGGAAAGGCAGGCAGTAACCTTAGGCAACTGTTTCCAATGCCCAAGCATCTGACGTGATAGCCTGCCATACCGTCAGATGTTGAGTCAACCTGCCTCCTACAGGTGTCCTGTGAGGGAAGTCCTCAGAGTGGTTTTGGGGCGGCTGATGCAGATGCCGATGGTAAAGAGGCACCTGCTGTTGCTGCGGCTTTTGAATATCTACCCCGTCCACCTCGGGTAGTTCTTCTTTGACCCCTTTGAGTCGGTCGTCCTCTACCTCTTCCGAATGCGGAGTAGAAGCGAAAGGACTTGCCCCTCGCAGAGGTTCCTGTGGGACAAAAAGGAGTCTGACGGATTGCAGCTCCTAGGGATTTTGCTGCTGCTTTTGAAGTTTGCAGTTTCTCTAAACTGTCATCCGCCTTTTTCCCGAACAAAGAAGAGCCATCGAATGGCATGTTCAAGAGCCTGGCTTGCACATCTGGGGCAAAACCCGACTTTCTCAACCAAGCGAATCTCCTGGTTGATGTACTTGCCGCCATTGCTCTGCTGATACTGTCAGCCGAATCAATGCCCGTCTGGAGGGATTCGCACATAGCGTCTTTACCGTCCTGTATAATATTCAGGAACGCATCCCTTTCTTCTCCCTCCGGGATGCAGTCAGCCGCTGTAGAAGCACACTCCCAAAGTGTATGGCTGAACCTAGCAAGGGTGCAAGTAGCATTAACAGATTTTAACGCCATGCTACATGCTGAAAAGACTTTCTTTGCCATAGCATCATATGTTTTATCGTCCCTGTCCTGTGGGATGGTAGGATAAGCCGTCTTGACATCGGTAGAGGATGCTGCCTGTACCACCAGACTTTCTGGGGATGGGTGTTTAGACAAAAACTCTGGGTCTGTAGAAGATACCCTGTACTTTGTAGACAGTTTTTTTATTTACTGCTGGTACTACATCTGGGGTTTCCCAGTTTGTCATGATCTTTCTCTGAAGAGCTTTATGAAAAGGCACCACAGGATCCTCCTGTGGGCCTTTGTCAAGAATATCCGTGAGGTCATCTTGTTGGAAAGATTGTGAAGCTGCAGACCACCCCATGAACTCTGTAATCCTGGCCATTAAGGCTCTGTAGGGGGTTTCAGCATGCTCCCCCGGGTCTGGCTTAGCAAACTCCACCTCAGGGGAAGTGTCTAACCCACTTGCCTCATGTAAAGAATCATGAAGATCCTTTAATCTGCGCTCTTCAGAGGAAAATTCCTCTCTAACTGGGGTTACAGGTCCCTGTAACTGAAATGTGTCTTCCTGTTCAGACAAATCACCCTCTTCTAAAATTGAGGATATAGTTCTCAATTGTTCTGAACTCATAAAGGGAGTAAATCCCATTTCCAAGGCAGAGGGTGCCGAACTTGTCATTATTGGCCTCGAAAACGTCGATGTCGTCGACGCCGACGTCGAAGGCTTCGAGCGTGGCGTCGAAAACAGAGGCGGAGGCCTCGAAGACCTCGACAGAATTGGAATTCTACTCGACAATATCGAAGCCATCGACGTCGAGGGCCTGGGGATAGTCACTGGATGTGTGGTAACCGTGACTTTTCTTGGCGTCGACGCCGGAGTCGAAGCCGGCGTCGAGTCGACAGACCCGTGTGTCGAAGGTCCCTTCGACAACGGCGTCGAAGACATCAACCTCGACGTCGACAGAACCTTCGTCGACGGCGTCGACGGAACCTTCGAGGAAGGTTTGGAGGTCATAGTCCTGTTCGAGGGTTCGAGACGCGCTCGAGAGGTTTCTTTCGCCGGGTACTGCGACTCGCAGCGTTTTTGACCTTCGGGTCTTTCGACCAGAGCATCGCTCTCGGCAGTTTTCGAGGTGGTCGAGGCCGCTTTCTCGAAGACGCTCATCATATTTTTTCGGAATTCCTCCCATTCACCCCGGGAACTATGTTTCGTGGGGCAAGGGATTCTTTTTGGCGAAACAGAGGAAGAGGAAGACGGAGAAGGGGATCTTCGAAGTCTCCTCTTCGAGTGCATCGATCTCGAGGAGTGATGAGACCCACTCCGAGACCTGGAGCGCGAATGGTGAGGAGGAGACGAATGTCTCGACTTCGTCGACGAAGAAGAAGCTTTAAAAGTCTTACCTTTCTCCAGCTTCCCCCTACGCTCCTTCAGGGCCTTAGCTGTCATGGACATACAGTCCTCGCACTCCGAACAATGGTGTTCAGCTCCCAAACACCACAGACAAATTCTGTGAGGATCGGTCAACGACATCTTTTTGCCACAATCTCGACATTTCTTGAAGCCGGATCGAGGAGTTGTCGGTTCCAACGAGGAAGCCATCGAGTACGGATCGAATAACTCGAGGTAAATAGGATTAATCTGACTAAGAACTGAGCAACGGTATTCCGAGGCACTGAGTAAGCGCGGAAAAACGGAACTGAGCAACGGACGCTGCGCGCGGCCTTTATAGGCAGGATGACGTCGACGTCGATACGGCGGCTGTCGAAGGACATCGACTCGGAGGACGTCGACGCGCAGCGCCCTCTAGAGAAAAAATTTTCCGAGGCCAGCAGAGCTGGAAGGAGATATCTAAGATGAGGAATACGTCGGAGGACACAATCCCTTCGAATGTGGTTTACGCCATAAGATGCCCTTGTGGCATCTACTATGTAGGAGAAACAGCGCGTAAAATACGGATAAGGATAAACAAACACAAATCATGTATTCGCAACAGCAACATGACCTCAGCCGTAGCTAGATATTTCAAGGCGAATGGACACTCTCTCACACAATTGAGGTTTGCTGTACTGGAGGTACTATCTACCAAAAAACACAACAAAGACATGAAAAAATGGAGGGCACAACAAGAAGCCTTCTGGATTAACGAATTGGACGCACTAGCTCCCGATGGGATCAACGAGGAGTTTGATTTGAGTTGTTTTTTATGAAAACGTTTCCTTTTGGGATGTTATCATTTTTATAATTTTTATGGTATTGAATGTCCATGTTAACGCACAAGATGACACAACAGCCGTATAATTTTACCATAAATCTGTGACCACTTGCGGGGGAGTTGATACCAAATTGTATATCATGATTATATTCTGTTGATGTTGTCAGCTCATGACCATATTTACACTATATATTAGAGGGCACTATGGTTATATAGGTCACAATACTTAAGTTATACTACTCTGTATTAACACGAATATTAAGAAATTAACTACTCTGAGAAAGGAACACACTCATATTACTTTAACAGTGTTCCTTGTTAAGTATTCTTTAGCTAGATTTCATATCAAGTTAGTGATCAATACTCTGACAGACCTCTATGGTCAGCCTCTATTCATCAGGTAGAATTAGGAATTAAGGATAAGAGATATAGTGTTTTATGTAGATAAGTGGCACAATTCTTTTACCTACGCTATATACACAGCTCTATTTATCTCCCGATTGTACTAATACACTGTGGCTATACACATAACGTATCAAGATAACTACAGTGTTTCATAACAGATGTGAGTATTCTACATGTCCGGAGATAGTATTACTGATTTTTTGTCTTCAACATACTTTACTGACCTGCCATTGACAGACATAGATCGAGACACTACCCTGACGTCCTCAACCATAGCTTTTGTGGAGTGACGTGTGGATAGAGGAATGAGTAATTACCCCCTCACCTTGTTTTACATCTTACGCGCAGTTTAGGTCATTTTCACTAGCGTTCTCAAATCGAGGATTCATTCATAAGTGTTTCATCCTATGAGGAACACACGCATCGGATGATGTGAATATTTCATCGGCACATATTCGCATTGTGACTAGTGTGACCCACCATGTTACCTTTTTGGTTTTTTTACTTTTTTCACTTAATTCACGCTTTGTAGAGATTACAGGATGACGCCGCCGTATCGAAACGGCAATACATGTTCTGTCAGTTTCAAATTTTTTTTGTTTTAAAGAATTTTGATTAGTTCATTTTTTTCAGTGTTTGGCTAAATATATGAATTAGAATGAGTCGACGAAACCATATTGAGATAGAGAGTGTATGTTACTCCTAGTTTGATTAAGCATAACATTGTAATGGCACCATTCAAATATGACCGCCGCTTTTGTCCGTCATTTTCCTGTTGGAGCTCCATGGGGTTTCCATGGTAACTTTTAACAACAGAATAACTTGCAGTGAAACGTGCGTCCACGCGGTTTCACCGAGAGCTGAGGCGAGTCCTCATGCAGAATCAGGTAAGCTTATGCGTCTTACAGCATTGATCGTGCTATTGGTAGATGTTATATAGAGTCTGACTGACCCAGTATACACTTTTAAAGATTTACTTTGGAATCCATTCTTTGGCACTTGAACGCATGCAATCTCTTTTAGAGAACGCCCAGCCATTTTGCAAGCTCCACTTTTTACAGGGATACAAGGTAGGTGTTTAGTCCATAGTCCGAACATTATAATAATTTCTTTTACCTCTGAATGAGGATTAAAGTACATTTCTTTGCCTTTTTTTTCTCTTATTGATATGGCTAACTCTCCGTTTTTCAACATACTTCATACCCGTGTGTATACTTTTAAATATTACTATTTTTTGTGCACTTGGGGGTACAAATGGTGGCACACCTTGTTTTTTTCACACATATTAATTTATGCAATTGTTGGATAAATGCTTTTAGAAAATGTGATTTAATTAATGTGGTTGGCATCATCTTTGCGCATCCTGGACATTTTAACTGTGGTCATTTCGCCACTTTTTTGCATTTGGCGATATTTTGGTGATGTTGTGATTTCTTTTTTGTGTAACGTATGATGACGTATAGGCCCAGGATTTTATTCCGAAATGCGTTGGCCTTCCCACTAAGCACCTGCATTGAGAATATTTATCAATTGCAAAATAACTTGAATAAAAACTCAATTATATGAGAGATAAACATTGGATATGAGATTATTTTATGCCAGTGAGACATAATTTATAATTTACTTAAAGAAACCACTTTCTAGTGGATATAGGAGTGCAGCCCGCACCGTTGGCCTCACAGCCAAGGTCTTTGAACATTGAGACAAATCATTGGACTCATCCTCAGACAATGAGGGCAAATTCTCAAATTGTTCTTACCCATAATTCCCTAGACAATGCAAGAGGAGACATGTTTTTCTTTCACTGGAACAATGCAGACCCTGCTCTGCCAAAACATACTGCTCAACACATTTTTCCCACCTTTTCCACGGAATACTGGGCTCCCCTTGGATCTCCAAAAAATAGTTTGGTGGAGGTACACCCTGCGTTTTGCAAACTATGTAGGATTTCTTTATAAAATGTAACACACTACTGACAATGTTTTATTAACCACAGACAGGAGCACTATAGCTCGCTACCAGTTGAATTTGCCCTGTGCGATAAAAATGAGCACTGCAATATGAACTTCACAATAAAGGCAGCACATTAAGCTTGGAATATCAATGTTATTTGTTATGGTAAAACCACAGAACTGTTTGTGAAAGCCTGAAAAGGCTACGCAGTAAATGTAAATTCCACTGTAAATTCCATTGTAAATGTATCTTAAAGGGAAAATATAGAAATGTATTCAGGAGATTGTACACTTATAGAACTGTATTAAGGCATTTGTGTACTGTACTCCTGTATTCTGACGATTGCGCACTATACTCAGGTAAATGTCTCCAGCGATCGTACTCTAAAGTGTTTCCCACCAACTGCAACGTAATGCCGACTTCATAAAAGTGGAAACTGCAATGGAAAGTAAGATTGCTGTCAAATTCAGGATGTAACTTTGTGCTTTCTTCGAACATTTATTTTTCCTTTTTAATGATTTAGTTTATTTAAACCTTTCATATTATTTCTCTCTGCAGACACTACAGATGAAAATATATAATATAATTCATTCATCATACTTTCGCATATTCATCCTTAATCAATCACATCCTTTAAAATGTCTTTCAAGAATGTCATCCCCGCTATAATCAATTATACATTTTGTCCGGTTAAAAATAATAACAACCACTTGTCCACTGACATGGATTTCAAGTTTTCACAAATGTCAGACAAAAACACAGTCCGAGTTACTTGAAAGGCACTACACTCTAAAAGTAGGTGTTTCACAGATTCAGTAATTTCTTGATTTTTTCAAAATCTGCAGAAGGCCTCGGATTTTTGAATTTGACCATCAGCACCTCTCTTGTTGGAAGTATGTTTAAGCATACTTACATAAACAAGTCTCTTAATTCTGCGCATGGGGATTTGGACAAGTATGCAGGCAAGTGTCCTACTGCTCTTCTTTCTTGTTCCAAGGGCAAAGTCACTTTATAGGAGCATCTTCCATCTTGGGTATTTATCCAGTCTTGGATACACATTCTATTTGTTCACCTTCTGTGGGTTTGTTATAAGTATCTCTTCATTCAATTCGAGAGAGAACACCCAAGTTTGACACATTTCTTTTCATGTATCAAACAGCCTCTCGCTTTCCTCATATGAATTAACTCACAACATTTTAAATGGCGGAAGAACATTGCCCGTAATGCATTTACAATACAATGCTATAGATTTCCATAGAACGATGGATTGTAATGATTGCAGGCCCCATTCATATCTCACCAATGTTATTGGAATACTGGGTGCAAGTTAGGGACTTTTTTCCAGAAAACGCCCTCCAGGCAATCCCAGAATTGCCATAGTAAGTTTAAGGCAGTTTCGGCTCCATATGTAAGAACTGGTGTAACTTTTTATTTTTAAACTGTTACTATTGGTCACATGGTGAACTTGCCATACTTATTCTTCACAAGTCTTGCTTGAGATGCTAAGGTTTGGCATTTGGATTTCAATACAGATGTTCATTCTTTTTCGTTGATGTTGCTATTAATATGGACTCCCAAATAAGTGATAAATTGAACTTTCTCCAGTTTCCGATTACCAACCTGCCATGTCTCTCTTGCATTGTTTTTGCAACGGGCACTTGCTAAACCATGATCGTCTTAGTGATACTTAGAGGCAGACCATTATTCCTAATATAGGTTTCAAGAGTATTAATTCCCTGTTACAGCCCCATCACTGTCTGATCCAGGACAACTAAATCGTATGCATATAAAATCCACGGAATCACAATTCCACATAATTTGGAGTGGAAGGCCCTAACTACTTTTTGGGTTCATCCATTTCTGACAAATATATGTTAAATAGTATGGCAGCAAGCAGGAAGCCTTGTTTTAACTCCCTAAAGTTGTTATTTTTTATAGAGAAAAGCCCATCTCTTGTTAACCTCACTTGGACAGAAGTTGATGTATATAAGGCTCTTATTTTTGCTAGCAAGTCTCTCGGGCATCCCCACAAGCGCATTTTAAAACCATAGGGCCTCATTCTGAGTTGGGCAGTAAGGGATACCGGGCACCGTTAAGGAGACCGGTGCCGGTAATCTCTTAACGCCCAATTCGGAGGTCCCTTAGAGGTAACCACAAAGGACGAGTGGTCTGACCACACGTTCTTTACGGGACCTGTTAAGGGAACTTGGAGCTAATAACGGGCCCGCAATTAGCGGGCCGTTATTAGCGCCTTCCGCCTTCCCATTGAGCCCTATAGGGGCTCAAATGGGAATAGGGAATGGCATTTGGAATGGGGATTTACCGGGTCCGCCTAGGTTGGAATGTCCGGTAAGTCCCCATTCCACCAGACGGGACCCGGTATTGGAGGTAGCTATGGTGCTAATAGTGCCATGGCTACCGCCCAACTCGGAATGAGGCCCATAGTCTCTCTCAGCAGACTGTCGAAAGCTTGTTCTAGATTGACAAAGGCTGTGTATATTTTAGATTTGGACCCTATAGCTTTCAGCTTCAACAGATTTAGAAACAGTAAATTAAGATTAGTACCAACTCCTCTGACCAATCCTGATTGTCTGGGGTCCAAGCACCCAGAGCGGTTTGCCCATGTTCTAAGTTGTTGTAATCGAATCGTACCAACATTTTTTCCCCCAAGGTGCCTAAAAGAGGTCTGGGACGATAATTGGCTGTCTCTGCCCAAGCTCGCGTTTTTCAATATGGGAATATGTAATGCGGTGTTCCAGGACACCGGGAATTCTCTAGCAGTTAAAATTTCATGAAACAATAACATGCAGAAGTCAGCCCATGCCTCGTGATTTTGTTTCAGAGTAGAGTTTGTAAGGCTCAGCAGGACTGGGGCAGCGTGAGAAGCTTAGATTTTTTATTATGTTTAAGATGAACAAGTTACTTACCAACTGGTAATGTTCTTTCGATTCAATGTTCCTCCAACGCATTCCTCATCTTGGATATTCACTACCAGCTTCGCTGCTTCTGAAACATT
Organism: Ambystoma mexicanum; assembly: GCF_040938575.1. Classification (NCBI taxonomy): domain Eukaryota; kingdom Metazoa; phylum Chordata; class Amphibia; order Caudata; family Ambystomatidae; genus Ambystoma; species Ambystoma mexicanum. The sequence goes on from NC_090940.1 coordinate 523,195,229, forward strand.
TTCTCGGCATAGGGCGCCATACGTCAATGGCGCTGAGTCGATGTCCCTCGAAGGCCTCCATCCAGGGTGATGTCATCAGGTGTACAAGTAGCACATGCGGCGCCCGTTGGCCTCAGTTCTGTTTTTCCCTCCTGTTCATATTGATTGTCAGTGTAGGCAGGCAGTAGACAGCCCTGCAAGAGCTGAAGTTGTAACAGCATAGGAAATTCTACAGAGGGGTAGGATGGGAGGGTGATGTGGAATATGTGGGAGGAACATCCAATCGAAAGAATGTTACCAGTTGGTAAGTAACTTGTTCTTTGAACGGATTGTTTCCTCCAACGTATTCCTCAACTTTGATACACTCCCAAAGCAGTATGCACGATTTGGTGGAGAGAGTAGAATTTGAGATTATCTGCATTTTATAAGGCCGAATACAGAACTGCCTTACCAAAGACAACTTCTTGAGAGTGGGAAGACAGTAATACTTTGTGAATGTATGCAGTGAAGACCAAGTTGCTGCATCACAGATTGATTTAATAGGAACGCCCCTTTGAAGGGCTGCTGTAGAGGTATTGTAGGATTGGACCGAAAAAAAAGGTCCGACCGTACAATACGACCGAAAAATGCTACCACCAAAGGTTCGAACACCAAAAGTTCGAACCTCTGGTGGTAGCACTGAAGGTAAGTAAAAACATTTTTTTTAAAAGACTGCAGGGGCTGCAGGGGTGCCCCCTGCAACACCACACTCACTATACTGTGTGGTATAGTGATCAGGGTGTTGCGGGGGACACCCCCGCAGCACACCGCAAAAGAAAAAAACTCCCTGCTCACTATACTTCACAGTATAGCAGCAGGGGTTGCGGGGAAAACCCCTGCAGCCTCCATAGTATGTAAGTGTGTTCGCATGAGAAAGGTGCAAACTTTTGGTAGTCTGCACCTTTCTCATGTGAACTTTCCGGCCGCAACAAAATCAGCCGCGGTTGAATCACTTAGAACCGCTGTAGAGGCTATACCTCTGGCGAATGAGCCCTCAAGCCTTCTGGCAGGTCCTTGCCTGCCAATTTGTAACAAACCGAGATGCCAAGTATGATCCACCTTGATAAGGTCTGTTTTGAAACAGCTTGACCCAATTTTCTTCCGGTATACCCAATAAAGAGTTGGTCATCCTCTCTGAGCTTGGAGAACCTAGAAATATAAAAGCTTAAAGCTCTTTTAGGGTCCAACCTATGGAGCCTTTCTTCCTCTTTACCGGGTTGTGGCGGGGGGTAGAACGCCGGCAGAATAATTTTCTGGTTCAGATGGAAATCAGGTACAACTTTAGGTAGGACGGAGGGTCTTACCCTCAACACAACCTTGTCCTTGTGGAACACGGTATAGGGTGGTCTGGAAGAAAGTGCCTGCAACTCGCTCACTCTACGTGCAGATATTAATGCAACCAATAATATGGTTTTAAAGGTTAACAACCTCAATGGGTATGTGTGCAAGGGTTCGAATGTGGCACACATTAAAACGAACCGGATTAAGGTCCCAAACTGGGACTTGAAAAGAAGAAGGTGGGAACACATTTGTGAGCCCTTTTAGGAATTGAATCACAAAGGGAATTTTAAAATAGGAACATTTTTCCAAAGAGCGTTTGAAGATGGAAAGCGCTGCCAGGTAACCTTTAATGGTCCCAACATTGAGACCTTTATGTGCCAATGATAAGAGGAAAGATAACACCTCTGGAATTGAACATAGAAAAGGATCAACATTCTTTTCCCTACACCAGTTGTTCAAATGGCAACGGTACAGAGACTTTGTTGCTGGCCTTTTTGCCGAAAGCAACACCTCCATGATGTCCTCCAGGAGGTCCCAATCCTTGTATCTCAGCCTTTCAGAAAACCAACCTCAGGCATTTTCTGTGCTTGAGATGGATCGGCACATGAAAATAAGCATCCTAAAGGTTCAATGACACCAACCAATCCTGAAGTTGGAGGGGCTGAAGGATATGAGAAAGAGTAATCATCTTGAACTTGACCTTCCTGAGGAACTTGTTCAAGTATCTCAATTCTAAGATGGGTCTCAGTCCTCCGTCTTTCTTGAGGATAAAAAAATATGGGGAATACCAACCCTTTTTCCTCTCCGCTACAGGTACCGGTACTATAGCATCTTTCTCTAGCAGTGTTAATATTTCCTGCACAAGGAGCGGATCTGGAATCCTCAAAGAGTGTTTCCCAGATGGATTGTTGTGAGGCTGCGTTAAGAATGGAAGGCAGTAACCCTGGGCTATTGTTTCCAGAGCCCAGGCATCTGAAGTAATGTCACGTCATTCTTGCAGATGTTGAGATAGTCTGCCTACCCAACGGGGTTATGTGACACAAGCTCTGAAAGCGGTTTTGAGGCGGTTGCTGCAGCTGCTGATGGCAAAGAAGCTGGAGCTGGCTTTGCACTTTTACCTCGTCCACCACGAGGGATTTTTCCTTTGGCCTCTGACCGGCCATTCCTCTCGCCTTTCCAAATAAGGAATAGTAACGATAAGATCGTCCCCTTCAAGACTGTCCGGATGAACAAAAAGGCTGAGGTTGCCTAACAGCGGCCCCTAAAGATTTGGCAGCCGTCTTTGAGGTCTGCAACTTCTCAAGACTCTCGTCAGCCTTGTTGCCAAAAAGTTGAGACCTGCCAAATGGCCTATTCAGAAGATAGGACTGCACATCTGCTGGAAACCCAACTTCCGCAACCAAGCAAACCTGTGCATATCCGTGCTAACAGCCATGGACCTGCTAACGCTATCTGTATTGTCCAATACAGAATGAAGGGATTCTTGAATGGCCTCCTTTCCATCTCTAACGATAGCTAGGAAACCCTCCTTTTCCTCCCCTTCTGGTATGTGCTCTGCCGCCATGTAGATGCACTCCCACAGAGTGTATGAAAACTTGGCTAAGGCACAAGTGGCGTTGGCCGACTTTAAGGCCATACTGCCAGCTGAAAATACCTTGCTAATGGAATGGCAGTATTTTCTAGTGAGGAATTTATCCACAGCAGGGATGGAATCAGAGGACTCCCAATTCTTGGCCACCCTATTTTGTAAGGCCACATGGAAAGGTAAAACTGGGTCTGTAGGTGGACCTTTGTCTAGAATGTCTGTAAAATCATCCTGAATAAACTGAGCTTGTGGTTTGGTCCAGCCTAAATACTCTACCACTTTTGACATTAGGTGTCGATAAGAAGAGTCAGCGTGTTCGCCTAGCTCTGGTTTGCCAAACTCAGTCTCTGGCATTGTGCAGTGTGTCAGTAAGGTCTTTCATTCTACTTTCTTCAGAGATTAAACACTCTGGCACATTAGGAGTACCAAACTCCAGACCAAAAGGAACCTCCTCTTCCTCAGATCTTTCCTCTTCTTCAAATATTGAAGACAAGGCTCCTTCCTGGGTAAAAGAGTGTACGTTTTTTCAGGAGATGGATTCAGTTTTGTGCAAGGCTTTGTTTTAACAGCTTTTTCTTTTGCTGCAACATGCTCAGAGGACTGATCTGAAACCTTGGAAATCTTTGGCGCCAATGGTTTCAGTGTCGAGGTCGACAAGGGCGTTGATGTTAATGGCTCTGATGGTGTTGAGGCTTCGACAACCACCGTCGAAGATTTCACCTTTGGAGTATGAGGACCTCGAAGGCTCTCAATGCGTTTTTCTTCGATCACCCGGGCTCGAGGGCGCGCAAGTGTCGGAACAGGAATGCTCTCGGCCGGCTTCCGTAGAAGTTGCAAACAGAGGCTTGTCCTTCTCAAACATTTCAAACATTTTAGGCAAAATGCCTCCCACTCTGCAGAAGACTAATGCTTGGTGGGACAACTACATTTCCTGGGGGATTCGTCTGACGACGATGAAGAAGACGACCGGTGGTGTCGCTTCTTCAATCTCTTCGTCAAAGATGATGAGTGGCGGGAGCCACTTTGGGATCTCGACCTCTTTTCCTCACTCTTGCGTCGAGGAGAATGAACACCAGACTCGATGGTCGAGGATCGGTCGGTTTTGGTTTTACGACCTAACTGTAATTTCCCCTTCCTCTCTCGCAGGGCTTTACCCGTCATCGAATGACACTTCAAGCAGCCCATCGTGTCGTGGCCTTCTCCCAAACACCACAGACACGATCGATGGGGGTCTGTGATCGACATTTTTTAACTCATTCCTTGCACTTCTTGAAACCTGAGAGAGGGGTAGTCGGGGTTGATGCCAAAGAATGAACTATGTAGTAGAAATATACTAATGAGGCGCACCAAGTCTCTGAAGCAATACGTTCTGTGGAAAAATGGAACTGAAGCCAAAGGGCGCCGCGCGTGCTACTTGCGATTACATCACCCTCGACGGAGGCCTTCGAGGGACATCGACTCGACGCCATCGACGTACGGAGCCCTCTGCTGAGAAAAGTTTTCCGAAACAGCCGAACCTGGATGTAAATATCAAAGATTAGGAACACGTTGGAGGACACAATCCATTCAAAGTCATCTTTCTCAACTTCAATTTCCCAAGGGCCAATTGAGACTTCTTTTTCGAGAAAAACAGAATATTCAGGACATGGACATAGTGTGGTAAAATGCAGGTGGCGTTGTTTCTCTGTCACCATATTTGGGAGTGACGCTAGTTGAACAGTTGGATTATTATTCAATATGGCCCATAGAGGAGGAATTCTTCGAGCAGATAGCTTTTAGCATGTATTCTGAATTGTGTTGCGACCTCAGAGCTCTAGATGATATTAGCCAATTGTTGTACTGTTGCGTTCTTATTCTTCTAAGTTTGACTCTCTTCTCTTTCACATGTATTGATTTGTCACATGTCAGCACAATATATTTTCCTGACTTCACTCAGGTCTTTGTTGTAAGCATGCAATCTTGTGAATGGACCCTTGATGTTTTTTTTATGGTTTCCTCTAAACGCCAACAAGACATCTGAGCAGTCTAAATCTCCCTTCTTTTCACTTGGTTTCACAGAGTAATTGTTGATAATAATGTCAACATTGGCAGGATTGATTCTCAATCTATTAGCCCCATATTCTATTTGTAAAGGAGGTAAACGTTGAACACTATTACACTTTTAGAGATCCTTCCATGTTATTGTTAGCAATTTATGATCACTACTTGTCGCTGTGTTAATTATCAAGGTATCAATCGCATCCATTATGGATACATAATAGTAAGCAAGGTGGGCTTTCTGGTCATTACAAGACCATGTAAATTTGCCTGTTACGTCTCACTTTATTTGTCCTTTTAGCATGAAAAGATCATGTGCCCTCATTTCATGGGTCCATAGCGCTGATCTCATTTACATTGAATTTGCTGATACTCTTACCCTCTTCATCTAGATATTTGATATTAAGGTCGCCACATAATATCATGTGTGGATCTGTAAATTGCATGTACGTGTCGTCAATCAAGGCTGTTAGTACGTCTAGAAATCGTTTAGTTGCTATTTTGGCTAGATTCCAGTATAAATTAAATACCACTAATGTTTTCTTCTCGGTCTCCAGTGGCTGTAGCCAATCAAGTACCAGTCTTTGTAAGAATGGATGCGGGTTCTTCTCATCTATGACCAAAGTCAACAACCCTGAACAACGATGACCGGTTATCCCTTTTGGAGCTGGTTTTAAGAAGACTGTATCCTTCGCAAATCGTTTTTTGACGGATCCACGTATCTTGGCTGCACATAATATCATGAGTTGTCAAACTCATCTCATCGTTACTGAAGAGATGGGCGAAGCCTCTGATGTTCCTAAATCCCATTCTTAAAGCCCTGCAATCTTCATTTCTTGGCTGTTATCTTGCATGAGTAGATGCTAATGACGCTGAAACCCATGTCCAGTCTTCTTTTTGTTTCAAGGGGTGTCCCATTTGGATGTAAATCATTCACCTTCCTTTCACCTATATCGGACCTTTTGAAGGTGACTTTTAAGCCTGCCATCAATTGATCTGATTATACACTCACCAACTTTAGAGGTTTGCTGAGGTTGGCGGCGAGTTTGAGTCTTTTCTTACTCTGTTAGCCTCACGCCTACCAGTGTGTTACCCTCACACTTTTTCCTTGTTTACACCTGGCTGATCTGGTCGAAATTTCAACTTGTCGCTTATTTCAAAACCGTATGGAAGTAAATCAGCTGTCGTGTCTAACAGGTTATTTTGGATTAGTTCCGAGTTCAGATGCAATATAACCCTGTCTAAACGCTCTTCATTTACAAACTGGCCTATTTGTATGTCTTCAGAGACAATCCCGCGTAATGTAGGGCTGCAGTGTGTTGTTTTATTACATTTGAAAGATTTAAAATCAAATCGTCCTTGGAAGGCAGAATTCTTTCAACCACTACTGTTGTTAGTTTTGAGTCTAGTTGACGGTGATGACAACAACTCGTGGCTTAGGTTCTGATTTGTTGTTTGGGATGCCTCTAAAAGTCTGGATTGATACTGTCACAGCTTTTTGAGTTAAGGTTTTTCTTCTATCTTCCAAAGTTTGGAATGGCATCACCACTTTCGTATGCATTTTTTAAAGGAGATCTTCATTTGTTGTAGCTGTAGTTCCAGCCCCCCTCCCCCCCCTCCCTTCCCTCTGGTTGATAAGTGCTATTGATGGTACTGTTTGCCTGGGACTTTGTTAGATCAATTGTTTCACCTTGAAGTTCAGATTCATTTACTGAAGTCGAGAGGTCTAGCAGTGCTTCCATCTCTAGATTTTCTCCATCTTCTTCTAGTTTCCTGATCATCAGCTCACTGGGATTTCCAGTGATATCTTGTTGGTGGGTTGATAGTGACTTATCAGTTTGATATCCTTATCATTAGTTACTCTTCTTGTGACTGCTCTGTTGCAAAGGGTCAATTCCTTAGAGTAGACAGATTTCTCAAGAATGCTCGCGTTCAGTTTGATTTTTAACTTGTACATTTCTTGTCTTTTTAGTTCACTTGCTTCTTACTTTTTCAATTGTAGGGTGCCACTTACTAGATGGTTCAAAGATTGGAAAGACTTTCAAGTTCACTTGCATCGATTTTTCTTGTTTCAATAGTTTCGTTTTTATATTACATTCACTCTTTTCGTGGGTCCCTGAACATTGGGAGCAAGACTCACAATGAGTCAATAAAGCGGCCTTCTCCACCAGGGGCATATTGTTGTTATTTCCAACTGTCACAGGGATATTTACTTGTCTCAAGGTGTCTTGAGTCTCCATTTCTAGCTCTTGGGTATGCAGAGGTCCCTGCTGCAATATATGTCCTGGCAATTCAGGGAGGGGTGTACATTTGCACTTTTTCTAATTCTTGATCGCTACTCATTATTTGCCAGTTGTCTTTGCGTGTTAGTATTAGAGATATTGGTCAATCAATGGACTTTGTCTAGGGCATTCCTCAGCCATTTTACAGACTCTAGTATAGCAGCATCGTGATGTTTTTATCTCCTACCTCACTACATGCTAAATCATAGTCTTCCTTGCCATTGGATCGTTAGCTCAGCCTTTGTCTAAACACCTTTGAACCACATTAGTAAATGATTCTAAGAATATTAGTTTTCTGTTGATCCTAGCCATGAGGGTGTCTTGATCTTTAACCCCTTAAGTGCCAAGGACGAGATATCTCATCCTTGACATTACCTCCGTAGTGCCAAGGACGAGATAGCTTGTCCTTTTTGGCACCTTGTTTTGAGCGATCCCTGCAAAGCAGGCATCGCTCTGTTGAAAGTGAGTGCAAGAAATCTACCTTTGGCCTAGCCCCGCGTGGGCGACCATGTTGTCAATCCCAGACAAATCTCCTAGGGGGGTGTGGATCACTATGCCCATCCCTGCTCTTGTATCTCAGGGCCTTTGTGCACTGCGTTACTCCTAGATTACTCCTAAATTACTCCTATGAACACACTAACATAAGACACAAAGAAAACACATGAATCGATTCGATTCAACAATAGAAACACTTTTATTCATACATAGCAATGCATGCTGCAAACATTACTATAATGCAAATCTCGAATTTGCACCTTTTATGCTTTTGGTGCAAAATCTACCATGCAATGCAATAACTATAAGCCTTACAGGCTTCTACTGCAAGCAATCTATTAGCAACTCCAATCCACACCATTCCTCTCCATTCCACACCATACTTCACACTCTCTCTCTCTAAGACAAACCCTGTCTGATTACCCCATCTATCAAGTCAGCCAAAGCCCTGTGTGATTGTATGTTCTAATTCACCAAAAACATGTTTTATTCAACAATACTCCCCTTTTACTCTGTGTTGCTCTGTTTCTCCTCTCCAACTAACTCTGCAACCAGCCAGTCAGTCAGGGCCACGCCTCTCTCTGCCAGATCCCTGCCAGATCGATCTCATCAGCTCTGCTGCACCCAAAACCGCTTCCCGAAGTACATCCAATTACTCCCAAACGCCTCTCGAAGTCATCTCTCGATCTCTCAGAGTGCCAGTGTGCCATCTCCAACTCCATCTAGCATCTCAAACTACCAACTACCTCTCTCTTCAGAGAGTAGACCAGCAGACAGCAGCCACACAAATCTCAGAGCCTCACCTCTCATTATACTGTTCAATGACGTATTCATATCCATGATTACACTCGTTCTCTCTAAGCTAAAATGCCTCTCTTTATATCTGTCAGCATTTCTAAATGTGAGCAGTGCCTAAAAGTCTGTGATGCATGTACTTGTACTTTTCAATCACTGCATGTTCTGGTCAATCACTGCGTGTTCTGGTCATTGTGACATTTGTCATCATATCGATACCATATCTTCTTCTGTCTGCAAAGCATCCTACCATCTCCTCATATTTCTCCATTCAAATCCCTCTCTCCTTCGTGGTGCTGCCTGCCCCCACCTTCTCTCTGTCTGCAAAGCACAACCCAGGCTGATAAGGCTTCCAATGCCTTCTCCACTCGGACAAAGTTTGCGTCATCTGTCTGCCAAGCAAACTGTTTACACATACTTTGTACATTGTAACTCATAACAACTTCCGCGCTCCGCGGCGCTTCTGTGTGTCTCATTGGAATGGCTTCATGCTTTCTCTATTCTCGAATGTAGTGCTTACACTCTCTCTCGCAAACTCGAGTGCTATCTATAATGTAGACTTCATGCATATTCTAAGTGCACACTCATGCGTTTCTCTCTACATGCATACTTAATACATAACAACATATCTCTACATGTGTCTACATGTCTCTACAAATATAACATGTGTCTCTACATGGCACTTCAAATATAACAGTCCTCATTCTATAGCAAATTGCAAATGCATACAAAGTGGCAGAATAATGTAGATAGTCTAAAGTCACTACTTCATGTCACTACTAATCAGAATGAATGATGGATAACTGGATCCCTAAATGGGTAATGATTCTCTAACAATGGGTAATGATTCCATAATGATAACAAACCAGGCTTTTCCATACTATCAGGTTTCACAGCTCAAAACTGTAATCCAACCCCTACCGGGCTATGTGAGGAGGAGGTCTTCCTCACTGCCCGGGAGCTGGAAAACCTTCAATTTCACGTCGGCGTGAAAGTGAAAGTAATTCTCACCGCGGCAGCCATTTCGGGCTGCCGCGGTGAAAATGAAAGGTGAGTCTCCACTTTTCTCCCCCTCGATCGACGGCTGTATTTCAAGCCAGAGATCGAGGGAGGTGTCGTTGGAAAGGGGAGATTCTTTTGGCCACATTTCGGACTTTGAAAGGGGTTCTGGGTAATACATTCTGGGCCGATCTGCGCAAGTCAGACCTCTGCAGATTCCCACGTGTGTCCTCTTTTTGGAAATGCCTGGGGTTCCCAGTTTTACTTGGTCGATCGGACACCCTAAACCCATATCTGTATGGTGCACCCTTCCACGAAATTCATCAAATTCTGCTGTTGGAAAAGACTTGGGTTTAGCCACGTTTTTTGGCTCTCCCCTTTGCCCCCAGGTAGGTGCACCCACGCATGTGAGGTACCGTTTTCGTCGGAACACCTGTGAGAACGCGGGAAGGTAGGCCATATGTTGTTGGCAGCGTGTTTCGGTGGGTGAGCCGAGTGAAATGTGCGGAAATTGGGGTTCTTTTCCCCACATTTCGGACTTTGGCGGGCTTTCTAGGTAATACATTCTGGGCCGATTTGCGCAAGTCAGACCTCTGCGGATTCCCACGGATGTCCTCTTTTCAGAAATGCATGGGGTTCCCTGTTTTCTTTTGTGGCTCGGACACCCCAGACCCATATATGTATGGTGTGCACTTCCAGGAAATTCATCAAATTCAGCTGTCAGAAAAGACTTGGGGTTAGCCACGTTTTTGACTCTCCCCTTGGCCCCTGGTTAGGTGCACCCACACATGTGAGGAACCGTTTTCGTTGGGACACCTGTGGGAACGCGGGAAGGTGGGCCATCTGTTGTTGGTGGTGTGTTTCGGTGGGTGAGCCGAGTTAAATGTGCAGAAATTGGGGGTTTTTCGCCACATTTTGGACTTTGCCGGGCTTTCTGAGTAAAAAATTCTGGGCCGATTTGTGCAAGTCAGACCTCTGCGGATTCCCACGGGTGTCTTCTTTTTCGGAAATGCATGGGGTTCCCAGTTTTACTTGGTGGCTTGAACACCCTAGGCCCAAATCTGTATGGTGTGTGCTTCCACGAAATTCATCAAATTCAGCTGTACGAAAAGACTTATGGTTAGCCACGTTTTTAGCTCTCCCCTTGTCCCTGGGTAGGTGCACCCACACATGTGAGGTACCAATTTCGTCGGGACACCTGTGGGATCGCGAGAAAGTAGGCCATATGTTGTTGGCTGCGTGTTTCGGTTAGTGAGTCAAGTGAAATGTGTGGAAATTGGGGTTTTTTGTGACATTTTGGACTTTGGCGGGCTTTCAAGGTAATGCATTCTGGGCCGATTTGCGCAAGTCAGACCTCTGCGGATTCCCACGGATGTCCTCTTTTCAGAAATGCATGGGGTTCCCTGTTTTCTTTTATGGCTCGGACACCCTAGACCCATATATGTATGGTGCGCCCTTCCACGAAATTCATAAAATTCTGCTGTCGGAAAAGACTTGGGTTTAGCCACATTTTTGGCTCTCCCTTTTGCCCCCAGGTAGGTGCACCCACACATGTGAGGTACCGTTTTTGTCGGGACGCCTGTGAGAACGCGGGAAGGTAGGCCATGTGTTGCTGGCAGCGTGTTTCGGTGGGTAAGCCGAGTGAAATGTGCGTAAATTGGGTTTTTAGTGCAAGTTAGACCTCTGCAGATTCCCACAGATGTCCTGTTTTTGGAAATGCATGGGGTTCCCTGTTTTCTTTGGTGGCTCGGACACCCTAGGCCCATATCTGTATGGTGTGCCCCTCCACGAAATTTATCAGATTCTGCTGTCGGAAAAGACTTGGTGTTAGCTGCCTTTTTGGCTCTCCCCTTTGCCCTTAGGTAGGTGCATCCACACATGTGAGATACCATTTCCGTCGGGACACCTGTGGGAACGCGGGAAGTTAGGCCATGTGTTGTTGGTGGCGTGTTTTGGTGGGTGAGCCGAGTGAAATATGCGAAAATTGGGGTTTTTTCCTCACATTTCGGACTTTGCCGGGCTTTCTGGGTAAAAAAGTCTGAGCCGATTTGCGCAAGTCAGACCTCTGCGGATTCCCACGGGTGTCCTCTTTCCGGAAATGCATAGGGTTCCCAGTTTTCCTTGGTGGCCTGGACACCCTAGGCCCAAATCTGTATGGTGTGCACTTCCACGAAATACATCAAATTCTGCTGCCGGCAAAGACTTGCGGTTAGTCGCGTTTTTGGCTCTCCCCTTGGCCCCAGGTAGATGCACCCACACATGTGAGGAACCGTTTTCGTCGGGACATCTGTGGGAATGCGGGACGGTAGGCCATGTGTTGTTGGCGGCGTGTTTCAGTGGGTGAGCCGAGTGAAATGTGCAGAAATTGGGGGTTTTTTGCCATATTTCTGACTTTACCAGTCTTTCTGGGTAATAAATTCTGGGCCGATTTGCACATGTCAGACCTCTGCGGATTCCCACGGGTGTCCTCTTTTTGGAAATGCATGGGGTTCCCAGTTTTCCTTGGTGGCTCGGACACCGTAGGCCCATATCTGTATGGTGCGCCCTTCTGAAAAAATCGTGAAATTCAGCTGTCGGAAAAGACTTTGTGGTTAGCCTCGTTTCTGGCTCTCCACTTCGCCCCCAGGTGGGTGCACCCACACATGTGAGGTACCGTGTTTGTGTGATTTTCATATTGTTTCAATCCATTTGCTGCTGCCCTTTGTCACACAACCATTTCATTTCTCAAATGTGACCTACATTTAGTCACTGCTTTAGGCACCATACACTTTTGTAAACTGCACAAGTCACCTACCCTTGAAAAGGTCTGCCTGTGGTCTTTCAAAAAAATGTATGCTTTCCCTTCCTGCCCACATTGGTTTTCCTGATGTACACATGCTAAGTACATCTGTTCAGGCCGTAAGCATAAAACTCCTGCGTACCATGGCTTCGATTCTTGGCTTGTGGTATTGCTTGTTTGTGAAACCTTACAAAAAATGTGTTATTTCCTAACTGCAAGATTCGGGGGAATGTAGCGGAGCATTGTTTTTCTCAAAATTCATAGAAGCCATTGCCGTACCAGGCTAACCATGTCCATCACATACCTTTTTTCGGTCATTTTCCCACCTTTTTCATAAATTATGGAATTTTCCCCAACCTAGTTGTTCCCTGACCTGTGCAAATCACCCCTTCCTAAACTTGAAATTGTCTACTTTTCAGAAATGTATGCCTTTCTGTTCTCCAATTCGGCTTTCCTACCCTTTTCTACCATTCCGTCCATGCATGTCCAATTGGCAAAAATGGCCAAAATAGCCTACCTCTCACAAAACGGTTGATAACCACATCAAAATAATGTCTTTTCGTTTCCACTCAACCTGTTCTTGAAAGCCAATAATTTGGGGAATTCAGCACAGCAAACCATTTGTTCCTAGCTCTTACAAGGAAACGACCACAGGCTTCTTTGTACATCATTTTACTTGCATTTTTTGGAAAAAAAAAAAAAGTTGACCTTTTTTACTTATTTTCTCTCACCCCCCTAAAGCAACCTAGGATTCCTGGGTTGCGTTACGACTGCCTACATGTGGGAAGAAAAGGGGCCAAATTTGGCAGAGATAGCTCATGTAACAAAATAGTTACAAGACATTGAATGGCGACATACCGAAATCACCAAAAAAGGCCGTGGCACTGGGGGGAAAACCCATGGCACTTAAAGGGTTTATGGACTCATTCAAGCTTTTACTATTTAGTAAAGGGATTCAGTGCAATTGTTAGGGCCGACATTATAGTCGATTGAATTTGTGACATATTTATTGTAGGTAACGGATGATCATATTGAGACCGAGGGGATCGCTCCATGTTGGAATCGCTATCTGAAGAGTTTAAGCTCCATGTTACAGACACGCTAGCAAGTTGTCGGAGCTATTGGAGGCTTGTCCAATCCACTAAGGGTGGAATGCAAGAAGTCTTACTTACTTACCTGTAACTGTATTTCTCCATCATTGGTATCTTTCATAGATTCACATGCTTGAATACTCCCTGTCATCAGACCGGGAATCCTTGTTGATTTAAAAATAATTATATATATACATTATTTCCATAGAAACAAGGCAATGAGGGTTGCCAATTATGTCCAATAGGGCATACATTTGTGCAGTCCCTCCACCTCACTTTGGTACTATTTGACCCTAACCAATGAGGTGGCATGGCTTAATCTCCACCCCCGGCAGCCATCTTCAGATTTTGAGCCGTATACCGACTGCATATATGATGACTGCCGGGCCTTGGAGCAGCCTTTCAGGGGAGGCGGATGGGCGCATGTGAATCTATGAAAGATACCAATGCTGGAGAAATACAGTTACAGGTAAGTAACTTAGACTTTTCCAGCAGTGGATCTTTCATAGATTCACATGCTTGAATAGAATACTAAGCAGTTAAAGATGCCCAAAACGGTTACACCCTGAAGGTTAATCTTCAGTATACCTAGTGTATAGAACCTAAACTTAATTCACAAATACTAGGGAAGGTGGGAGAAAAGACTGCTCCTACCTTAAAGAAATAGGTGGCGGAGGACCGCCTATCCAACCCCTGATTCTTTGTTGGTGTCTTCTGTCGATTTGCCTCCAGGAAATTCCCTCTAGTTTTGTCCAGATTTTATGGTCCAAACTACATCCTGTTTCTGAGCCATATGTGATTCCTGGGACTACCTTTTACACACAAAACTGCTGCACTGGGATTAAGCTGAACTTTCCAAACAAGGTGTGGATTCGCGCCCCTTGTAGAGCGAACGTTTTCATTCGTTGCAGCAAGTTTAGTGCCCAATTATTTTCTCGAATTGTCTTGTTTATTAGAACTCCCAGGTAGCGTATTTCGCCGACTGCTTCAATTTCTTCGTTGTCGATCTTCCAATTAAAGTCTCGGTTTCTTTTTCCTTTTGCCGGGCTAAACTTCATTATTTTGGTCTTTTTTACATTGATTCTTAGGTCATTTTTCTCCATGTATTGTTGTAAACCTAATATTAGTCACTGTAGCCCTATTTGAGTTTTGTCAATCAGAACCAGGTCATCTGCATAGGTTATACACTAGATTTGATGACCATTTATTTTTGGAGAGAAGCGGTGTATGTTTGTTAATGCATCCGGGATATCAGCAATGAATAGTTTAAACAAGACTGCATCTAGAGGGCAACCTTGTTTTACCCCTCTATTCTTGGCTATTGCTTCAGTTAATTCACCCTTTCCATTTATCCTTACATTAATTGATGTTTTAGAGTGAAAGGCCATTATTGGATCTAGAATATTCTTTGGGCAACCCCAATTTTTAAGTTTTCTCCATAGAAGTTCACGATGTACTGTATCAAAAGCCTGTTGCATATCTACAAAGGCAAGAAATAGGTTTGAGCTATTCGACAAGGCTTCCAGTTTCAGTAGGTTTACTATGGTTAGATTAATCTCCGTCCCGACTCCTCTAGTAAACCCAGTCTGACGGCAATCCATGATTCCTTTGTTATTAGCTCACGTTGTTAATTTTTGTTGGAGAAAGGTAGCCATTATTTTTCCAAATGTATCTAGAAGGGCGACTGGCCTATAATTGACTGGGTCAGACTGATCCCCCTTCTTGAAAACTGGCACAACAATCGCCTCAGTCCAGGATACTGGGAGTAATTTTTGGTTTGTGATTCTGTCAAACAGTATAGCGATAAAGATGGACCATTCCGCTTTATGTGACTTTACTTTATGTGCCTTTAACATTACGTTGCAGATGCCATCAGGCCCTGCTGCTCTTGAATTTTTTAACTTGGAGATTGCATATTGTATATCTTCCTCGGTTTCCGCAACTTCCGATCATGTTAACTCACTATTCGTGTCTGTTAATGGGCCTTGTTGTGATTGTTTGAAAACGCCTGTAAAATGGTGTTGCCAGGCTCCCTCAGAAACTCCATTGGCAAGCTCGTCTGTTTGGTTTGCATTATTGTTGTTTAAAATGCACCAAATGTCTCTCACGTTGTTCGATTGAATCAAGGATAGCATCAACTCGCCACGTTCTTGATCTCTTGCACAGGCAAACGATTTATGCCAATTGCATTATTTTTGTTATCATTGTTTAATATGTAAGGCGGCGTTCACTCCAACGTTCTGCTTTAACTTCCTTATTTCTTTATTGAGCAGTTTCTTCTGGTCATTTACTAGTCTGCTCCAATCATGCCTGTGTGTTTTTCTGTTGTTTAGAACCCTTGAATTGCTCAGTTGTTGATAAGGCAATAAGGCGACATAGTTTATCGAATTTGCTATTTTGTTAAATAGAGTTCGATACTCCTCTGTTAGGCCTTTTATTTGATTTTCTTTTAGGCGTAACCGATTTCGCCCTTTATTTACTTGAACTGATTGTTTGCAGAACGCTGCTACCGGTTTCTGACTTAAAGGCCAGGACATTTCCAAGACGTCATGATCACT
Source organism: Ambystoma mexicanum (assembly GCF_040938575.1). Classification (NCBI taxonomy): domain Eukaryota; kingdom Metazoa; phylum Chordata; class Amphibia; order Caudata; family Ambystomatidae; genus Ambystoma; species Ambystoma mexicanum. Next base: position 523,211,149 of record NC_090940.1, read on the forward strand.
TCGATCTGTCTGGATAATTCGTAGCTTTGTGATCTTAGTCCATACATTTCTTGATGTCCATATGTAGTCAAGAATCTTTTTATGACCAAAGTTTCTCCAAGTGAACATTGGCGGTATGTCTCCAGTTATTTGTCCATTTACCATGTCGCAGTCTCTTGCGTCCATTTCATTGTCCCAACACACTCTCCTTTTGCTGATATTATTTTTGTCCTTTGTTTTTGATGAAATGAGCTTCTTTTCATCATTGAACCATGATAGGTTCATATCACTGCATATAATTATCTATAGTTCTTGGTGTTTCCTTTGATTTTTGTCAATTATGTTTGTTATTGATTGGATGAACATTCGCCTTTGATTAAGGCCCTTTGGGTCTCTTCTGGAACAGTTTGAAAGTAGTCTTCATGTCATGTCAGCTGTTGGTACGGTTGTCTCAATGGGTACCGTGCTGCCCATGGTTGTCTGGTAATTGGCACTTCTACAGGTATTGCTCTTCCGATGGGCACTGGACAAAGCCTTAGGGCGGCTCTCTGCTGGTTTATTTGCTCATCATACATCACATATCTCGGCGAGTATGTTCCTTGGTATTTCAAAATGGGTGGCTGGAGTGCAGGCCATATCTGGGACCTCCTCTACACTCCCCCCTCTGGTCGGTTCATCAACCACTTCTGCTTCCTCCTTTGGATTCACCTTACTTGGTTCTTCTGTATTCATTTCTTCTTCATCTTCTGGGTTTGTACATGATGGTGCGAAGGAGTGTCTCTTTGGAGTCCAAATTTTTATCACTCCTTTCAAACTTCCTGCTGTTTTTACATGTTCTTCTTTGTTCCAGGTCATTAGCTGGCGAGGTCCATTTGGGCTACAATAAATCCATTTTCCTTCGTACTTTCTTCGTTTCCTAGGATACGCAAATTTCGTTCCTTCTGGCGCATATTCGCTGGCCTTCACAAATTCTCTTATTTCTTCATCAGTCAGGTCTCTGGGCTTCCATCCTGGTTTGATATCGATCATGGCTTTCTTCGCGGTTTTCTGGCATTTTGAGATAATTATCTTGATAACACAAAATCCTAATAGTATCATCAGTAACAGGGCTCCCAGGAACTTGAATATGTCTGCCATCCATTGTGGGACCCATGAGAACAGTGTTCCAAACCAGCTGTCATCATCAACTTTGTCAGTTTCATCAATCATCTGGTTCTGTAGGTTTGTCAGCATACTTATGGCTTCTGCTAAAGTTCCGTCATGAGAAGGTTTAAATGTGCAACATGACTCTCTGATTTTTGTACAAACTCCTCCATCCATCGCTGTGATCATGTCAAGCACATATCTATTCTGTAAAGTCATCAGTCGGATTGCTCTTAACTCTTCCTTGATTGCGTTGAATCCCTTTATTGTCGAGTTGATGGTTTGCAGTAATTCACATCTAGTGATTTGCAACCACTTAGTATTTGCTCCAACCTGGAACCTTGGCATGATGATTATTGTGAACACAGATGAGGTGAGGCTGAAGAGCCTGTGCTCATACGGGATTGCATGGAATGTTTCTTCTGATTTGGCAGAAAAATAATTTTCTCTCTTCCTTTGGGATACCAGCTCAACAGATCTCCTTTTCCTCAGGTGAGCATCTGGTTTCAGGAAACTGTCAATATTCAAGTTGCTTTTCGGGATCACTAGTGCAGGAATGTGGACATTCATTGTTGTGCATATGCCTCCTCAGTTTTTCGGCAGTCTTATGTATGCTTGGATCCACATGCCCAGTAATGATTCATAATTACTGCGGTTCCATGAGTCATTTCTGGAGCTTCAAAGATTCTTCCGCAGTTCTGATTCTCTCCCATCTTCCTCGTGTCATTGTTCCTGAAGCACAATTTCGGGTTTTCCAGTGGCACTATTGCGGGGGCCCTCCTCTGTCTTCCACCCATGTTAGCAATTTTGTAGGTTTCGGCCATAAAGGTTTGCACAACCTCTGAGAGTTCTCTATTTCTTTCTTATAAACTCCAAAGACTATCCATGCTCGGCAGATCACTGTAACGCTCACCAGATTCCCACGGAGGCGCTGGTCTTGGCAGGAAGGTGTCTGTGACCCGAAAAGTGATGTGCAGGACTCGATTTGCTTCTGGGGCCGAACCTCTTCGCACTGTGTGTCGAACTCGAAGAGTGAGATTTCTGCAGGTGAAAGAATATGGGGGTTAATGATCTGGGTTGTTGAAGGTCCCTCTCTCTCTCTCTCCTCCTAGCTTCTCCGTAAAGCCCCAGGTCAACGTGCTCACCTTAGATAGGTGAATGCTGGACTCTCCATCTGCGTCTGGTGCAGGGTGCCGTTGCCAGTTCCTTCACTGGTGAAACATAGGCCTCTTGACATCAGAGGATCGCTACCGTCGTTAACTGCACGAGCGGTGAGTTTCCGGACACCTTTTTAGTCCTTATAGTCTTTAGGTGCGTGGGCACGTTAATATAGAACAGGACTCTGTATAATGCTTTTTCCTATTTGTCTTGCAGGGCTCTTGAGATAGGAGATGGTGTGAAGAGAGCCGAAATTGGAGCCAGAGCCTTGGAATGAAGCGCTTGGAAATGCGTAAGTAAATGCAAGCGCTCTAACTGTCTCTTTTCCCTTGCAGCTGTGAGTTCGTGCTGAAGAGATGCTGGAAAACGCCAGAGTATTTGCAGGCGTTCAATTGTGGCGAGCGCGATGGACGTGAGTAAATACCTGTCTAATGTCTCTTTGTTTGTCTTTCAGATGCTGGGTTGCAGCGTTGAAGAAATCCGGAATTCGCGGAGTGCCGGTAAGTAATAACAATGCTTTTGTCTTCACAGGCGGAGGTGCAGCGTGAAGAAATGTTCGCTGCCGATGGATCAGGTGAGGAAAGCGCTGCGTGTAAAGGTTGCCGTGCTAACCTGTTGTTTCTTGTCTTTGCAGGTGCTGCTGAATACTGGATACAGGAGTGGTAAGTATTGTTCTTGCAGGATCGGAAGGAAGAAAGGCTGGAACAGACTCGGTGAGCGTTCTGCTGCAGATGCAGAATAACGCGAAGCACGTTTGTTCAATCGGGTGTGGTTTAAATAGCCTTGGAGTGATGAGTCGTCTTCCTCCACGGCCCCGCCTAGGTAAGAAAAGAGTTCCAGTTCCAGAAGAGTTCCCGTGTTGTATCCAGGGAGTGGAGCTTGCCCCACCTAGGTAAGAAAGTAGTTTCTGTTCACAGAGGATTCCTATGTGGCTGGTAAGTAAGCAGCATGGTCTGCTGCAGGTAAGTCCACCCAAGCATCTTCATACATATTATGAGCCCGGCGCTTCCAGTGCCGGGACCGATGGCTTTGATGAGCCTGGTGCCACCGGCGCCAGGACAAGGTCCAAAAGGTCCCAGTGGGGACCGGCTGGTGCCTAAGATAACGGTTAGGGGCCTGCTTCCAAGGACGTTGGGCTGTTCCTGACTCCTTGGAAGCAGTGATCATGACAGCACCCCCCCTCAAGGCCCCTCCCAAGCGTGTCTTCTCCGGGGGTCTTGGCTTGTCGGGGTGATTCAAATGGAATTTCTTGACCAGACGAGGTGCGTGGACATGCTCTGAGGGTTCCCAAGACCTTTCCTGGGTGCCGTATCCTTTCAAATCAACCAGGTAATATAATTTAGATTTGGAGATTTTGGAGTCTAGGATGTTCTTTACTTCGAACTCAAGTTCTCCATCTACTAAAACAGGTTCCGGGAGTTCGGTCAATCGGGTTCCTGGTTGCACTGGTTTTAGTAAGGAGACATGGAATACTGGATGTATTTTCATATGCGAAGGCAATTCCAATTTAACAGCCACCGGATTAATTATGGTAGAGATAAGATAGGGTCCAAGGTATCTCGGGATGAAAGTGCGGGGTCCTTTTAGAGGTAGGTGCTTAGTGGATAACCAGACCTGATCTCCCACTGCGTAGTGAGGGGCCTCTTTACGGTGCTGATCTGCTCCTTTCTTAAATTGAGCTTTAGCTCTTTGCAGATGGGCAGTGGCTTCCTTAAAAGCACGAGTGATCCCCGAGTGCAAGTGATCCACAGCAGGTGTTTCGAATTCTTGGGGAGGATCCAGGTTAGAGGTTCTAGGATGGTGTCCGTATAATAGGAAGAAGGGAGTCTTCCCGGTTCCAGAATGAGTCGAATTGTTATAGGCGTATTCAGCGATCCAAAGAATGTCCTTCCAAGGGTTTTCAGTTTGTTGGAGCATGCAACGTAGATATTGCTCTAGAGTTTGATTTGTCCTCTCGGTTTGTCCGTCAGTTTGGGGATGGTGACTGGTAGAAAGTCTCACATCAATTTGGGCTAAACGACAGCAACTTCGCCAAAAGTGGGAGATGAATTGACTTCCCCTATCGGAGACCAAAACCGAGGGGAAACCGTGTAACCGAACAATGTTTTCTAAGAATCCTCGGGCTAATACTGAAGCTGAAGGTAGGCCCTTCAGGGGAATGAAGTGAGCCATCTTGGAGAATAGATCCACGACTACTAAAATGGTATTATACCCTGAGCATGGAGGTAAGTCCGTGATGAAATCCATGGACAGGGTATGCCATGGACAGGGAGGGATGTCTAGTGGGTGTAAGAGACCGGCTGGTTTCTCCTTCTGACTCTTATTCTGGGCACACACACCGCAGGAGATTACAAAGTCTCTAATGTCCTTCTTCCATGATGGCCACCAGAAATGTCTTTTGACCTTTTCCATGGTTTTGGTTATGCCAGGGTGACCCTCCATTAGTGAATCGTGATAACAGGAGATTACCTGTTTTTGTATTTTCTCACTGGGCAAGTACAATCGTCCTCCGAAATATGGTAGGTCTCGATCCACTGAGAATTCTTTTCCTTTTAATTGCCAGTCCTGTAAGTCGGCCGGAGTTAAAAGTGATTTGACTGTAGTCTTAATGTCTTCAAAGGATTGAGCGCTGACCAAGCCCAAAATCCTTTGTTCTGGGATTATGGGTATTGGTTCTGGATTGGTCAAATGTTCATCTATTCCCATCCAGGAGAGGGCATCTGCTTTTCCATTTTTACCGCCTGGTCGATAAGTAATTATAAAGTCAAACTCAGCCAAAAACAGAGCCCAGCGAAGCTGCCTGGAAGATTGAGCTTTGGCTGTCTTCAGATACTGTAAGTTGCGGTGATCAGTCATTACGGTGACTGTGTGTCTGGCTCCCAAAAGATAATGTCGCCAGGCTTTAAAGGCCGATCTGATAGCTAAAAGTTCCTTGTCTGTAATTGAATAGTTGATCTCGGGAGCCGAGAATTTGCGGGACCAAAAGGCTACAGGATGTAATTGGTGTGTGACCGGATCCCTTTGTGATAAAACTGCCCCCATAGCAAGACTAGAAGCATCTGTTTCTACGATGTAGGGGAGTTCTGGGCGAGGATGTTTTAGAACAGGTGCAGAAATGAATTTAGTCTTTAAGTCCTGAAAAGCTTGTTCTGCCTCGGTAGACCACTCAAAACGTTTGTTTTTCTTTAACAGAGCGGTGATGGGCTGGACTATTTGAGAGAATTCAGGGATGAATCTGCGGTAAAAGTTAGCGAAGCCTAACATGCTTTGGACTCCTTTTACAGAGGTTGGTGAAGGCCACTTGATGATTGCATCGACTTTCTTTGAATCCATATGGACTCCGTTAGGTGACAATATGAATCCCAGGAACTCAACTTCAGTTACGTTGAAAACGCATTTTTCGAGCTTAGCAAAAAGGTTATGTTGACGCAATCTCTCGAGGACCTCTCTAACGTGTTTCCTATGTTCTTCTTCAGATGATGAATAGACGAGGATGTCATCAATGTAGACAACAACACACACATCAATGAGTTCTCTAAGGACATCATTCATAAAATACTGGAAGGCGGCAGGAGCGTTGCAAAGTCCAAAGGGCATAACTTGATATTCAAACAGCCCATACTTGTTGCGGAAGGCCGTCTTCCATTCATCGCCCTCTTTTATTCGTACCAAATGGTAGGCTCCTCTGAGATCCAACTTTGTATATATATACATGCATCTTTGACTTGGTCCAGGAGTTCAGGGATCAAAGGAACTCAACTTCAGTTACGTTGAAAACGCATTTTTCGAGCTTAGCAAAAAGGTTATGTTGACGCAATCTCTCGAGGACCTCTCTAACGTGTTTCCGATGTTCTTCTTCAGATGATGAATAGACGAGGATGTCATCAATGTAGACAACAACACACACATCAATGAGTTCTCTAAGGACATCATTCATAAAATACTGGAAGGCGGCAGGAGCGTTGCAAAGTCCAAAGGGCATAACTTGATATTCAAACAGCCCATACTTGTTGCGGAAGGCCGTCTTCCATTCATCGCCCTCTTTTATTCGTACCAAATGGTAGGCTCCTCTGAGATCCAACTTTGTATATATACATGCGTCTTTGACTTGGTCCAGGAGTTCAGGGATCAAAGGTAACGGGTATCTGTTTTTAACGGTGATTTGATTCAGGGCGCGGTAATCTATACAAGTCCTAAGGTCTCCTTCCTTTTTCGGAACGAAGAACAAAGCCGAGGAAGCTGGAGATTTTGAAGGACGGATAAACCTGTTAGCTAGGTATTGGTCCAGATATTGTCTGAGGTGAAGATTCTCTGGCTCGGTGAGGGCATAAATCCTACTGCAAGGAGGAGTTGTTCCGGGTATCAGATCTATTTGACAGTCGTAAGACCTATCAGGAGGCAGGGTGTTAGCTTGGTCCTTCCGAAAGACGTCTTGGAATTCCTGGTATTCGGGAGGTAATTTGGGAACCTCAGAAGAGATTGCCGCCAGTGAAACATCAGGCCGAGGATAACAAGTGGTAAAACATTCTGGAAACTGAACCGTCTTTGCTCGCCAATCGATCTGAGGATTGTGCTTCTCTAACCAAGGGATTCCCAGAATGATCTGGAACTGAGGGGCCTTGATCACATCGAACACTATCTTCTCCCGGTGTCCATCTTGGCTCACTAACGTCACTTCTTGGGTGGCGTGCGTTACTGGTCCGGAGGCTATCTCCGTGCCATCCACTGTAGTAATGACGTCTTTTACTGCCTTAGGGACAAGAGGTAGATTCATCCTTGATACCATTTCACGGTCCACATAATTACTGATTGCTCCGCTGTCGATGTAAGCTTCAATTGCATGCAAACGATCTGGACGTTCAGGACTAATGAGGACCATAGGCACCACGAAATGCAAGGTCACGGGACAGATTTTAACGCTCGGCAAGAGGACCTCTACACTTGTCGGGCTAGGTCGTTTCCCTGCTCCGAATTTGTGGTACAGGTATCTGCGGCTCCTACAGCCTTCTTAGCTGGTTTCACTGGACAGTCTTGAAGAAAGTGCCCCGAGTTTCCGCAATAGAGGCATAATAGCAGCTGTCTTCTTCTTTCCCGCTCCTTTTGGGTTAAATGTCCTTTCATGCCCCCTATTTGCATGGGTTCCACAGTGTCAGCTCCCCTAGTAGAGGTCTGTGGTTTAGAAAACATTCGGGTATCAAATTTGGAACGATCAGCATTCCTGTTCTGTAATCTGTGGTCCAATTGGACAACTAAGTCAATATAGTCTGAGCATTCTTGTGGAGGATTCACGACTTGAGCTAACACATCCTTGAGCTCTCCACGCAGGCCTCTGTAGAAGAGCGTTATTCTCTTATCCTCAGGCCATTGAGTTTCCACTATAAGTCTGTTGAATGAGGCTATATAAGTCAAGAGGTCTTGATTACCCTGTCGTAACGAAAGAAGTTCATTGTCCAAGGCCTGCCCTTATGCATGTCTTGCGAACAGTTTCTCCATGCTGGACTGGAAGGCCTGGAAATCATGCAGAACCGGATCATCCTGAGTGACTAAAGGGATCGACCAATCTGCGGCGCTGCCACTGAGATAAGAAAGCACGAAAGCCACCTTGGTCTGATCTGTTGGGAAGGCAGCTGGTCGACATAAGAAGTGTAGGCGGGACTGGTTAATGAACACTGCAAATTTCTTTGGGTCACCAAAAAAGCATTCGGGCGGAGCCAAGGGCACATTGCCGGGTAGATTGATTTGCACTGGATTTAAGGATGATGCAGAAGGATAACTTCCTCCTGGAGCGGGCAAAGGTGTCTGTCCTGCCTGCGTTTGTAGCAATTGCCTAGCGAGGTCCTCTGTTCGCTCCTTGGAAATTATCAGCTCTCTTCTTAGAGAGTTTGTTTCCTGACGAGCTGCATGTACTTCTGCTCTTAGTTCCCTAAGTAACTGGGCTAATTGATCAGTGTCTGAGGTTTCCATTGCGCCTGCGTAGGAGTTTTGTGGTGGGCTTCGCGTTCTGTAACGCTCACCTGATTCCCACGGAGGCGCTGGTCTTGACAGGAAGGTGTCTGTGACCCGAAAAGTGATGTGCAGGACTCGATTTGCTTCTGGGGCCGAACCTCTTCGCACTGTGTGTCGAACTCGAAGAGTGAGATTTCTGCAGGTGAAAGAATATCGGGGTTAATGATCTGGGTTGTTGAATGTCCCTCTCTCTCTCTCTCCTCCTAGCTTCTCCGTAGAGCCCCCAGGTCAACGTGCTCACCTTAGATAGGTGAATGCTGGACTCTCCATCTGCGTCTGGTGCAGGGTGCCGTTGCCAGTTCCTTCACTGGTGAAACATAGGCCTCTTGACATCAGAGGATCGCTACCGTTGTTAACTGCACGAGCGGTGAGTTTCCGGACACCTTTTTAGTCCTTATAGTCTTTAGGTGCGTGGGCACGTTAATATAGAACAGGACTCTGTATAATGCTTTTTCCTATTTGTATTGCAGGGCTCTTGAGATAGGAGATGGTGTGAAGAGAGCCGAAGTGGGAGCCAGAGCCTTGGAATGAAGCGCTTGGAAATGCGTAAGTAAATGCAAGCGCTCTAACTGTCTCTTTTCCCTTGCAGCTGTGAGTTCGTGCTGAAGAGATGCTGGAAAACGCCAGAGTATTTGCAGGCGTTCAATTGTGGCGAGCGCGATGGACGTGAGTAAATACCTGTCTAATGTCTCTTCGTTTGTCTTTCAGATGCTGGGTTGCAGCGTTGAAGAAATCCGGAATTCGCGGAGTGCCGGTAAGTAATAACAATGCTTTTGTCTTTACAGGCGGAGGTGCAGCGTGAAGAAATGTTCGCTGCCGATGGATAAGGTGAGGAAAGCGCTGCGTGTAAAGGTTGCCGTGCTAACCTGTTGTTTCTTGTCTTTGCAGGTGCTGCTGAATACTGGATACAGGAGTGGTAAGTATTGTTCTTGCAGGTTCAGGATCGGAAGCAAGAAAGGCTGGAACAGACTCGGTGAGCGTTCTGCTGCAGATGCAGAATAACGCGAAGCACGTTTGTTCAATCGGGTGTGGTTTAAATAGCCTTGGAGTGATGAGGCGTCTTCCTCCACGGCCCCGCCTAGGTAAGAAAAGAGTTCCAGTTCCAGAAGAGTTCCCGTGTTGTATCCAGGGAGTGGAGCTTGCCCCACCCAGGTAAGAAAGTAGTTCCTGTTCACAGAGGATTCCTATGTGGCTGGTAAGTAAGCAGCATGGTCTGCTGCAGGTAAGTCCACCCAAGCATCTTCATACATATTATGAGCCCGGCGCTTCCAGTGCCGGGACCGATGGCTTTGATGAGCCTGGTGCCACCGGCGCCAGGACAAGGTCCAAAAGGTCCCAGTGGGGACCGGCTGGTCCCTAAGATAACGGTTAGGGGCCTGCTTCCAAGGACGTTGGGCTGTTCCTGACTCCTTGGAAGCAGTGATCATGACAATCACAACTCCTTCTTTCCATCCGTCTGGTAAAAGCACTGTTCCCCAAATCTGCATTTGGCCTCTGTTCTTCCAATTTTTTGCCTCTTCTGGAGTTTTTCCTTGGACTTTTAGCTTTGGGTTCACTTCCCATCTGATTGCTGCTCCTTTAATTCCAGGCTTCTCGTACCTGATCACATGATTCCTTGTATGGGCTCTGTTTCTTGTCTTAATGGCCCTCATTCCGAGTATGGTGGTAGTCATGGCGCTATTCCCGCCATGACTACCTCCCATACCGGTACCAACTCCGACTTGATTCAATGGGGACTTACCGGTGTAGTCCGACCTTTGCGGGACCAGTAAATCCCCATTGAAAAATCCATTCCCCATTCCCATTTGAGCCCCCATAGGGCTTAATAGGGATGGGGAAGTAGCTAATAACGGTACCGGACAGACCAGACGTTAAAGGAGGGACCCACTAAGGGCCCTCGGTATAGGGCGCAAAGGGTTTACCAGCACCGCTGTCCTTACCGGTGCCGGTAATCCCTTTGCGCCCAACTCAGAATGAGGCTCAATGTCCTGTATATAATCATCTTCATCTAGGTAATTTGTCTCGGTTGCCCATATCAATGAGGCATCCCTCCCCATAAACGGCCCTCTAGTGTTGCACATTGCTACGTGTGAAAGACAGTGTGCTGTCGGGACATCCATTTCTACAGCCACGAAGATCTTGGATTTCCCCATGCTGTACGGTAGGAGTGCACAAACTAAGCATTCTCCTTCTGATTTTCTTCTTCCAACTTCTTTCACGTGCTGGTATCAAATGTTGTTTCCTAGATGTGCTGTGTTGTCCAGGTAGTCGTTCAGTTCACTGTTATCTTCATGCAGGCTCCTCTTGATCCTTAGTGTCTTCCTGTAGTTTGCTATAACTACATCTCTAAGCGCCACTGTGTGGCTTTTCCTTGCTGGAGGACTCTCGGGCATTCTGGTCGATTGAGCAAGTTTCTTTATCTTCATCGATGTGGTAGGTGGAGGTTTTGCAATTCTCTCCTTCTCTTCTTGCATTCTTTTCCTGCCCTCTATAAGTGCCTTTATTAGCCACCAGCCTGTCACCGGCCTCGTGTATGGCTGCATTGTGGGCCTGGTACTTGCTCCTTGTGTTGGAACCTGTGTAATTGTCGGTACAATCTCAATTCCTCATGCCGTTTTTTCGCTCTAGCTATAAACTATAAACAGGAATAAATTATCTATTACCATTTGTGTCTTTGCAGTGAATTCTCCTACAGCTGCTTCTGTCTTTTAAGGGCTTTTGTTAAGTCTTCTTTCGTTGGATTTTCTCTTGATTCTTTTTGGTTTGTCTCATTATTTTCTGGGGCTGATTGTTCGGTAGGCAGTCTCATGCTCTCAATTGCCTTCGCATGAGGTCCTGTGGCCATTGACACACGCCCTGGTTCGTGTGAATTCAGTGTGTGGGTGCGTGTAGTTGTCAGTGCTATGTTTTCATTCATTCCGTGCTGACCCTGTCTCCAGCTCTTCTCTTCATTCGTAACTAAAGTGTGTATGTGTCACTGTTTATTACATTCATTTTCAGTTCATTCACTTTACCATCAGATTTTCTCTGGACTGGAATAACTATATAGGGTCTGGGTGTTTTTGTGGGACTCATGTGTACATCATCAGGTGGCTGCAATGAAATTGGAACGCTTTGTGCACCAAGAAAAAATGCAGTTCTGACCGTTAATGACAGCAAAATTATGATAAACACAATGCATAGATACATGCTAGTGCAGTAGGTAAAACAGCAGCGTTTCCTTCCAGAGAAGCGGGGGCGCCCCTCTGCTTGTGGGAGGACCAGGTTACTGTTCTGGGCCCCCATCTTGATCATAACAAAATGTCGATGTTTATTCTTTTCCCCCAATTCACTGTTGTTCTCCAACAGTTTGTATCATAAAGTGTCAGGTGCTTCACAAGTGTCCCCCCTCTTGCGGGTGGCGATTGTCTCTTGATAGAGGATGCAGTGTCCTTGCTAGACTATGGAAAAATAGATTAGACTAACACTTTGATAAGTCACTTTTACTGTGTATATTAAAAGTAGGTGAGTTCCCAGTCCGTCCCCCGAATCTACTTCAGTCCTGAGGACATGCTGGACACTGTTCAATGTGAAGAAATGGGAAAAAGGTAATTAAAACAAATAAAGGTAAAGTTCTTGTCTCTGTTCCCTCGATCTGTCCCTCAGTGGAAAACCTCAGCTTCCTCGATCTGTCCCTCGGCGGAAGGTTTTACTGGAATCTCCTCATGTAATCTCTCTGAAAGTTGGACAGCTCCACTTGCAGCATTATGCAAAGGAGGAGCGTTCCCATCTGTGCGACGTTAGTTGGATCTCTGATGAAGGTGAGGACGTCAACCTCGACAGGTCTCCCCACCATTTCCGGAAACTCAATTACTAGGCAAAAGAGGACATTGTGCGCCAGTCGGTTGTCCTCAGGTGACAGAGACATTTGTCCTGCCTTGCTGGGTTCAGGATTATAGGCTCTTTCCTTTACGTGAACAATGCTTGCACTTTCCTGACGCGTGGATTGCGACCAAATAACTTAGCTTGGTCCACAGCTGGCTCAAAAGTTCAGAGTTTGCTGGATCTCGAATAAATGTGAGAGTGTCTGTGGTTCTCCCGACAATAGCTGGGCACTCCTCTATGATGCGAAAGAAAAGCGTATTGACGGGTTCATCTATAATTTTCTGTGGTGGAAGCATTTGTGTCCTTATCACTGTATTCAGGCAGTCCAATGAAGGCTTCCGTGATGAAGGTAAGTAGTTGACAGATTACTTTCTTGCTGGCAGGATCCTGGATAAAGTCTGTGACACTGGTAACCCTCCCTACCAGCGACGGATATGATGCCAACACTAACTGGAAGTAAGTGAGTAGGTCCTCTGCGATGTTCCTGCTGGGGGACACCAAACTGCCAAACAAGGTCTTGATATTTGATGATTCAGGATACTGTGTTTAGCTCTTAAGGTTAAAGTCCTTGATCACTGTCTGTTAAAGTCTTGTTTCTCAACAACGCTTAAGTGTGGTTTGGTTTACAAGTTCATGTCAACAAAACGTATTGTGGCTTAAATGTGCAATTTTCTTCTTCATCCTGCAACTAGGATGCACAGAGTGTCCTTTTATGTCCTTATCCCCTTTTGCTTAGAGGAAATCTCCATTTTAATCCACATCTTGCAGAAGGGGTAATTTGTCTTTGCTTTGCTGCTCATGCGTCCTTCTTCCTCGTCATAGATCTCGTCTGCACCTGCTGAGGTTCTTCCACGTTGTCTGTGGGTTCTTTGCAGTGGGGTGCAGCTAGAGGGCTTTCTCCAATATAGGGCTTAATGTCTTTGAGAAAAATCCATGCTCTCCTGCCCTGCAGTTTTACAGCTGAAGGAGTGCAGTCCTCTATGATGAAAGGGCCATTGAATCTTGGCTCATCCCACCTCTTCCTCATGTGTTTTTTTTACCAATACTGCATTTCCAGGAAAGACGGGTGGAACACGTTGACCTTGAACTGCGTCTGTTTCAGTGTCTCCAGCTGTGTTTTGTGCGGTGCTGCACCCTTTTCGTCATCGCTGCATTGGTCTGAAATTACAGTAAGAATGGATGTCATACAGTTCAGATATTTTTATAATTCAGATCCCAGGACCTCTCGGGTTGGCTGAGCATCACATCTAGCTCTGTCTCGAGGAGTCAGGGGAGTATTCATTCTCCTTCCTGTGACTATCTCTTGCGGCGTAAGATGGTCGGCGCCTGGTTGGTTCCAAAGAGCATACAATGCCAGTGGAAGGCAGTGCAACCATCCCCTCTTTAGAGTAAGCTTCAACTTGGCTATCCTTTCCTTTAACAAGCTGTTGAGCCTCTCACAAATACCATTACCTTCTGGATGATACGCTGACGAGAACTTGTGCTTTATACCAAACAACAAGCTAATCTGTTCAAAGACTGAATTTACAAAATGAGCCCCATTATCTGATATCATCACTTCACACACCCCCCCAATCTAGGGAACACTTCTCTCACTAGGAATTTGGCCACACAGGTAGAGTCTGGGTGTGTACATGGACCTGCTTCTATCCATCTAGAGAATGGACACACCACTACAATTAAGTATCTGTACCCGTTGCACACTTGAATCATGTCGACATAGTCGATATGTAAGTGTTTAAAAGGCCCATTTGGCCGGGGATGACTCCTCTCACTACTTTTAATGTGTGCCCAGCAGTGAATTGCTGGCAGATTATGCAGTTCACTATGAAGAATGCAACATGCTCAGCTAAATTCGGTATAAACCAGGCTTCTGCGAGCGTTGCTGCTAGATTCTCTTTCGACATGTTTAGTGGGTAATGCAATTGCTCCAAAGCTATTTTTAGTAGGGCTACAGGCATTACTGGTTTACCAGTGTTGTCTTGCCGTCACAATCCATCAGAGGGGTTTAAAGAACACCCTCAACATTTCCATAGGTTCTTCTCATCCTGTGGTGTCTCCCCTTGAGCTCCATTAGTTGCGTCTGCCCCAGATTACTATAGGCTTCAGGTGTGGTATGTGCTACCATCATTCTCTCATGGGTGCACGCCACTTCCACTTCCATGACCGTCTCACTTTTGGAAGCCATGCGCTTGGCTTCCATGTCTGCTGCGTGGTTCCCGCGTGACACGAAATCTGTCCCTTTGGTGTGGGCAGCGCATTTTGTCACCGTGCCCACTAGGAGCTGTAGTGCCTTAATCAATGTGTCACATAAGGGGGTAGCCGCCTAACAAAGTTACACCATACTATAACTTGTGTATGTGGTGGGTATTATAAAATTGGTGGTCTATGCAGAAGTTAACCTATGATTCATCCTAGTGATGTAATCTGACATCCCCTGGGGGTTGAAAACAAGACAATATACTTTGTATTGTATAGGCAAGACAAGAAAACAGTTTTATATGGTGCAGTTTATTTTATTGCACTCAATTTTCTTTAACAAAACAACAAAAACGGAAATGCAGTGTTCTGATGGAAAAGCAAAATAATTTTTCAAGGCAATAGTAGAGCATCAGTGTCAAACCAAAAAGAAAAATTACTTATAGCATCATCATTTGCATGGTAAGGTTCTTTTACCAGCAACAACAGGGTAACACTTGTTTTAGTTACAAATAAGGTTTGACAGATTGTTTAACAAATTGTTTTCCAAATTGGGAAGCTCTGTAACACCAAATAAAGCAGGACAGAGTGGTGAATGTTAGTAGAGTAGTGTACATTTACATATAGGTGGGCAACAGTTTACCTCACAATATTAATGGTGAATCCTATATAGTTGTACACTAGTATACGGATCTACAAGTGACCAATCCTCAGTCGGTCTACGTCAGGAAAAAGAAAAATTCCCAAAGATGTAGGTTGGGTCAGCAGTGGTGGTTCTGGACCCTGGGACATTTCGGCTTCCAGTGTGGGTGCCTTCATCTGGGCCAAAAGAGGATTGTATCTCCCTGAAACGGTGCCTTAATCAGCCTGTCCAATAAGGCTGCATGCTGCACTGGCGTGCCGTCTGCTCGGAGGTAGCCCCTCCTTTTCTAGCGCACTAGTCCTGCGTGCACTGTGGACGTCACATAGGCAGAGTCACTGTACACCGTTACTTCCTGGTCTGCGTGATTCTCTATGGTGAGTACCAATGCCAATAGTTCTGCAGCCTGCGCTGAATAATGAGATGGTATTCGTGCACTGACGAGTACTTGAAATTCTCTGTTTGCTATGAGTTTCATTATGGCAACGTCTGTATATCTTTGTCCGTCTTCTTGGTCGATTCTCGAAGATCCGTCAATAAAAACGATCTCTCCTCCTGCCAGGGCATTTTCTTTCACCCTGGGAATTTCATCATAGAATTCTTCATAGTTTGCACAGCCATGTATTGGCTCTCCTTCAGTGACTGGCTCTGCTATGAATGTAGCTGGTCTCACTGTTTTACATCGAAGTACTTTGATCGATGGATTAGATATGATCACTTCATATGCAGAAGCTCTCTGAGACGTCAACGTGCCTTTAGGTTTCTCTAAAATAGCGAATAGTGAATGTTCGACGTATAACGTCATGGAACATCCCATCACAATAGTGGTTGCCATTTTCTATGGCGAATGCTGCGGCAGCTAAACTTTGTTCGCATGGAAAGTGGCCTCTTATTACTGGGTCCAGGATCCCACTTAATATGCCAGGGGCTTGTATCCCAACAAAGTTTTTTGAGCGAGCACTGCCATCATAACATTGCCATCTGTGTGCGAGAATAGGTAGAATTCCTCTGCATAATTAGGAATCCCGAGAACTGGAGCTGTACAAATCGCTCTCTTGAGTTCTGCAAACCCCTTTTCCATTGCTTCAGTCCATTCAATCTTTTCCTTTGTCGCCTGGGCCTTCTTCAGGGCCTGGAGCAAGGGCTTGGTATATGAGCTGTAATCGAAGGCCCATGCACTAACATAATTGCATAGGCCTAGAAAGCTCTGCATTTGCTTTATTGTGTGTGGCTTAGCCGTGTTCATGATGGCTTCAGCCCTTTCTGGGGTCACCTTTTTACCTTCATGTGAGATTAGCTGGCCTATGTATAGCACCTCCTGTTGACAATATTGCAACTTTTCCTTGTCAACCTTATAATCTTTCCCAGCCAGTACAGTCAATAGCTGAATAGAATTGCGTCTGCATTGTTCTTCCGTGGAGCTGCAGATCAAGATGTCGCCCACATATTGCAAGACGCCACTTACTAATGCAATATTGCTTAGGTCCATCTGTAGGACTCTGTTGAAGATGGACGGGGACTCAAAGTACCCCTGTGGCAACCTCGTGCTTTTCAGATGCGTTTGTCTGAATGTGAATGACGTCAGATCTTGAGAGTCACGGTGCAACGGGATTGAGAAGAAGGCATTTTTCAAGTCAATCACCATAAAATATTTTGCCTCTGTGGGTATATTACATAAGATTGTAGAAGGATTAGGGACCAGAGGGAACTCGGCTTCAACAATAAAGTTTAATGCTCTTAAATCTTGAATTAAACGCCAAGACCCTCCCTTTGATTTCTTGACAGGATAAATCACTGTACTACATGGTGACTCTGACGTCACCAACATGCCCTAATCCATCATGGTGGAAATTGTCTTCGCAATCCCTTCATCTGCCTCTCTGGACATGGGGTATTGTCGCGCTATCGGTGAAATTGCTCCTGGTTTCAGCTTAATTTTCACTTCTCCCACCCCCTTCAGGAGGCCTACGTCATATGGTCCTGTAGTCCATACTGAGACAGGCACCTGGGCCATGTCGCGATCAAAGTATTCCGGACGTGTCAGTGACAACATCATTCTCTGAGGCACTTCGCTTTTGATCATTAATACCCAACATATGAGACTCACTTCCACCCTTGTCTCTTCTGAGTCTGGTTGTTCTTCAAACAGATCGTCATCGGTGACGGCAGTCACTCAACACCCTTCTTCAATGGTGATAATTGCGCACCATTGTCTGCCTTCATCATCGTAGCCTTCAACCAATGCTGCTTTCCCACGCATTGCTGCGGTATGTATCATCAAGGAAAATACTTGTCCCTCCTCTTCATGCATTGGTATTCTTGGTCTGAATAAAAATTCATTGGGGGTTCTCATGGTCCTATCTGCGAGGCCTGGCAATCCTGCCATGAGCACACGCATGCCAAACTTCTGGCTCTAATGGTATAGCTCTCATGGCTGTATGCCCTGAGTATGCCCTGATCATTTCGCACATGTTTGAATAATGCCTTCCTGGAGTGCAGCATACTATGCCCTCCTCCGTAAACGTTATTGTTGTGTTCAACTTCGTCATTACGTCTCGACCCAAAATGTTTACTGGGGTCTGATGCGAATACAATTAAGGTACATTCATTTTGCACTCTCTTACGGAGACTGGGAGTGCGTCTGTAAAGGGAACTCGACTGTGAGCTTCTGTAAAACTCTGAGTATTTATGGCCTCGCCGGACACGGCAAATTTCCTTCTCATGTGCACAAGCGTGTTGCACCTGTGTCAACTAAGACGGAATATTCTTTACCCCCTATGATGACATTCACCCTAGGTTCCCTATTAGGGTCTGGTGTCACTGAGGATAGCTTAATGGCAACGTGCGCGCCTTGGAAACAAGGAAACATGAAGCAACACAGGTTCGATCCCCGGGTCCGCGCTTAGAAACCTCTGGGTGTTTAAGCGCGTTATAAATACGCAACTAGGAGAAAAAAAAAAAACAAAATTACGCAATTGAAAAAACAAACAATTCCTGTAACAGCGCCTTGATGCCCGCGGGCTGTAAGAGTGCATTAAAAATGCAACAAATAAATAAGGGTTCCCAGTGAGCTGTCCTAGTTCATATATAAGTTCGGCCCACTGTACACTTGTGGATTCCCTCCACTCTCTGGGCTGCCTCCCCTTCCAGAGTTTGTGCCCTGAGACGACTGCAGTGGTGCCTGTTGAAATTGCCCTTGTGGCAAATTCCCCATGTTCGTGGGTTGAACCCCTTGTTGCGCACCTTGCTGCACGCCTTATGCTTGCTGCTGCACTGTGAGATTCTGTGGATTGCCCTACTGTGAGGTCGCAGGTGGATTTGCGGTGCCTGCTGCCATTCCTTGGCTATTTTGCCACACGTCTTGACTTCTGCACGTGCGCGCCAAATGCCCCGTCATTTCACACAGCCAACATACTGGCGGTGGTCGGATTATTTGTCTGTTTGACATATCTGGGTTGCCCATTTGCACGTTTTGAAAACCTCCTTGATTACTCTGGAAACCTCCTTGATTACTTTGCCATCCTCTTACTCTAAATCCCCTTCCCCTCGGGTACAGTCCTACGTTACCCTGGTTGTTCTGCTGTGGGTTAGCCACCTGTTGTAAGTTCTGTTCAGCTGGGCTAGTTAGCATGGCTCCTTCGAGAGCATACTTTGATAATTTCTTTTGCACCAGCTTCGCTTCCTCACCCTTTCGTGTTGCTTCCTTTTTCCGATTCATTACTTGCAACAATCTACAGTAATGTGCGATAGTTAACTGTATTTCAGCCCAAGGTTTAGCCTCAAACCCTACCAATTTCTTGAGCTGTTTCTGCACCGGTTCTGGCAACCCTTGGCACAATATGTGGTAAAACACCGGTATAGATTTCGTCCAGGATTCATGCATTTCGAGCACCCACATGTCTTGAATATTCTGGATATAAATCAACCAATGTTCTGACTCCTTCATTTTTTGAGTCATTATAGCTCCCATATCGGAAGTGTCCGGGTAAAGCACTCATAGCACTTTCCATACTGCTGCTCTGCAATTATTAAATGGCGCTCTGTCGTGAGCAGTTTTAATTATGGTTACACCAGGGTACCCTGCCCGTGTCCACACATCGTCTGCTCTCTCACCAAGTATGGTGATCAGGAGACTTTTAATGTCCCCCATAGCTAACGTGACACCCCCTGTCATTTTTTCTAACTCATGTATCCACTTCCCGGTTCTCGATGTCAGCATTGGAAGCTTGTTTTTCAGGTTTTCTCGATCCATGTGTGGCCAAGGAATATATTGCGGTCTTGCTCCTCCCTTTTCTAATAGCGGAAATTGGAATGCGCAGCCTTCCTTTCTTCTCTCATAGCTCTCCTGTCTATTGCAGGTGTTATATTCCTGCATCATTGTCTGCCTGGAAATGAACTCAACCTGTCAACATAGGCGGGTGCCAACACCCACCTCTGACCATGGGGAGTTCCATCAGGCCAGTCCGATTGTGTGGCAGACTCTGATGTCTTCGGTACGGACTCACTAGCACCCGACCATCGTACCCCTTTGTCCCTTGGAAGCCGCTTTTCACACTGTCTCCCTTCTTCATTTGTCTTGCACTCCGTTTCCTCTCCGGAGTCGGACATTGATTGTTCCCAATTCACACAACTCCTTGTGTCATCATCATTTTTATTGATTTCTAGTCTGTCCAGGGAGTCTCCTGCTCACACTACTTCGGGTGACATCCTCAGTGTCATACAGTTGAGTGCTTTCCAAGCGCTCGTCTTCCCTTTCCCTTTAGGATATTTGTTCTAATCCCATTTCATCATATATTTTATCGATAGTTTCCCCGATGCTTCTGGTGTCGAAGTCATCTTCAATATTGGCCCCAATTGTGCCTGGCACTGAGTCGTGCGCAGGAAAGAATTCTTCAATGTCTTCCCATTCTACAACAGGATTGGGTTTTTTAACTTCCTGCTTCAAATATTCAAGATCGCGTGCCCTCTGTCTACGCTTACGTTCTATGACATCATCACATTCTTTGTGCTTCCTCGCCTCTTCTCTGACCTTATCTTCTTCTCTTCTCCTTTCATTTCTATGTTAATTTTCCCTTCAAACTTCCTCATCTCTTCATCTCCTTTGTCTATCCTTCCGTCTTATCCTTTCATCCCTTGACTCCTTGTCTTTCTCATTATTCTGCGCCTCGTCTAACCTCTCTTTAGGTCTCACATCATCACTTCCCTTCCCATCTAGTTTTAACAATATCTGTCCTCCCATCCATTCTTCCTTTGCGAATGCTATCTCATCAGTTCTGCTTTCACCTTCTTTCCATTTCTTTCCCTCTCTCCCCTTATCGAAAGATGCACTAATCTGTGCCTGACCCATCCTCTCATCATCTCGTCTCTCCTTGTCCCACGGGACTGCAGAGATAAGAATCTTGTCCTGATCCTTCCCTCGGTTTTCGTCATTACTGTAAGTAGGTGACTCATATGCAGGGTTGCTGTACCCTGTGGCTGCTTTAAGCTCTTTTAATGGGTAGAGTCGCTCAGGCTTCTTCCTCGGTTTCGGTTTTGGGCGGGGCAGGTGGCGCGGTATGCATCTCACCTCCCTCCGTGCATACGTTTAATATCCAGTCAGCAGGTGGCTCTTCTTCCTTCGACTGTTCGAACATTTTCCAAAATTCCAGAACAGTAAGGCATTTCTCTAGTTTTTTTCCTGTATATGTGGCATGCAAGTAAGTCATCATATGCTGTAAGACGGCTTTGGATAAGGACCCATTTTGTGGCCACGGCATAAACATCTTGTGGGCGGTACCCTTAACCCACTCGGTGCTATATGTCTTAGGCTTGTGTGCATGTTTCGGCAGTTGCTTATATAAGTGTGCCAATGGTGTAATTTCTTCCATACTTACATCTGTTCTACTTTCCTCTCAAACACCACTTTTCAATGCTTCCATGCAATTTAACACTATCAACAATATGAGCGAGCACCAAACACTGCAAGCTCCTATCCAATTTTTTCCCGCCAAAACTTTTTATCACCAATTTATTCAAGAATATCAGTTCATGTGCGATTCCCTCTCAACTATAGAATTGCGTAAAAACCCTATTTGATTTCAACAAAACAAGACAACATTTTCTTACATGTGCAACACAACAGAACAGGTACAACAGACATTTGACGGACTAGACAGACACCAGCTGGACACAAATATCTCCACCTCTAATTAGTACCCCGACATGGAGTTTAAAAAAACTCCTTTTACGACGTCTTTAAATGTGGTAGTAGCCTAGTCGCCCCCTATTATGTGGGCTCTGAGTTCACATTTCTTCTGACAGCTATATGAAAGCGCAGGAACAAGGCGAATCCTCTCTCTCCTCAGATGTCCGCCATAGACTCCTCTCTCTTCTCGGGTGCCTACCCCGTTATTCTTTAATATCTCAGGTGTCTACCCTGGTATTCTTTAATATCTCAGGTGTCCACCCTGGTATTCTTTACTATCTCAGGTGTCCACACTGGTATTCTTTAATGTCTCAATTATTCTCGAGTCGTTATCCCTTTATATATATACAGTCTTCTCTACTTCTGACTATTTTGTTTTTTCCCACCTCCCTCCGTTACCTTTTACCTTACTTGTTCTAATGCCTAAGATGTTTGCCAAAGCATTCAATTTTTTGTTTCACTCACCGCTCGCATGGTTCCTCTCTGGATCCTCGGGATCACCGCCTCCGTTACCGCCTCCTTTAGTCTTTCGTCTGTTCCGCTGCCCTTAGGAATGGAAGGGTTTATGTTTATAAAATGGGTCCTTTCAGACCCACTGCAGTTTTTTGGACAGATTTAAACTATCATTGTCCACGGGAAGCTTCACAATCTACTCGGCCAACCGCGAAGGACTCGTGATATTGCCGAAGACCTAGAGTTACTTCGTGTCGACGGTCAACAGGTGTCTTATTTTAATCAATAATCAATAATCGATGGTCAAAACCATCCTCTGCTACCAAGTGTACAGGAGGGCGGAGCGACCTCTGACAGGCCCATGGGTTCAGAGCTCACCCTCTAGTACTTTAAGACGAGATAGCTGCACCTTGAGGTGGATGGGATGCAGGATTCTCTTACTCCAACACCAATCAATAAGGACAACTCAAATGGTTTGGCAAAGGGAAGTCTGTTTAATGACAAGTACAAAAAACAGGGAAACATTAGGAAATCATCAGTGATGCGATCGCCCGTCTCGCTTCAACTCCCCCAATCTTCATACAAACAGCAATTCTTATAGGCAAAGGTTGTCATCATTGACGTGTAACACTCGAAAGTTTGTCATGCAAGTCTATTGGCTGGAAAAGGTAACTTAGGTATAGGTACTATATCTGTATATGGTAACGGGGTGTGGGGATTGGATAACTCTTATCGGGTGGGAATCTACGCCCATCCCTCTACATCACTCATGCTAGACGTCACTACAAGTACGACATCTCATTGGCTCTATTAACTATAGGACCATAGATTACTTGGTCCATTGTGATTGGGTCAGTTACACCCCCAAGCATAAATCTCCACTTTAATTAGCAGCATGCAGAATGTTCACCCAGATGCAGCATGCCCCAAGATTCACCCTGCCTCCCTTCCATCAATCAGTACTTTAGCGCTATGTGTCAATTAGTTGGCTGAGGATGGCCTCGAAACTGTAACTTCTTATCAGGGAAAGTTATGGCATCCTCTGGTTTTGGGTGACATCAGACGTTGGTACCTCTTCGCGCTTAGCTGGTCACGTGTCTGTACACCATGAAGCTGCTTCATTTTCCATCTATTTGCGTATTTGATTCTCTCTTCGGCCTCGCCACCTGCCTGGGCCTCCTTATCTCGACCTTCACGGGCAGGCTGCTATGCTCTTTAAGTTTTGATTCTTCGGCATTGGCGCTCTCCTCCCTTCCCTAGGTTGACCTCGAATTCCCAGGCATGAGCTGCTTCTTACTAAGTTTCGGTTCCGCTCTTTCGTCTGGCTTTGTGCTTGCATAGGAATCCTGGCCTGTTTGGCCCCTACCATCCTGGGCTTAATTCTGCTTTCATGTAGAGTGGACTGCACTTATATAATGTGCTTCATTGAGGTATATATATATAAATAACGAGGGGGTCTTGGGAGACTCTCTGCCAGACATGAGTCCTGTTTACAAGAGCCTTACCCAGAGTCTTTAGCTCACTATCTTTCACAGAGGAGAAATATCCTAAACATATCAGTCTTTGTCCTGCCCTGGGGCAGTCCAGCACCGAAATGCTAGCCAATTCTCCTCTGAACAAGAGTACCAACAGCAACCCCAGACACGTGTTTTGGTCTGGTTGAACCTCATCAGTAGGGTGTAGCTGTCCCTCTCTAAGAATAGTGAGCAAGGGGTCCACGTCTGGATTCCCCTAATACCTGAGGGTGAGACCCCAGACACGTGTCTATTGTAACCAGGACTCATGTCTGGCAGAGAGTCTCCCAGGACCCCCCTTGTTATTTGCATATTTCAAGTAACTTTGGGTCTCACCCTCAGTTACTAGGGGAATCCAGACGTGGACCCCTTGCTCACTATTCTTAGAGAGGCACAGCTACACCCTACTGATGAGTTTCAACCAGACCGAAACACATGTCTGGGGTTGCTGTTAGTACTCATGTTCAGAGGAGAATTGTCTAGCATTTCGGTGCTGGACTGTCCCAGGGCAGGACAAAGACTGATATGTTTAGGATATTTCTCCTCTGTGAAAGATAGTGAGCTAAAGACTCTGGGTTAGGCTATTGTACCCAGGACTCATGTCTGGAAGAGAGTCTCCCAGGACCCCCCTTGTTATTTGGTAGATATATATAGTTGGCGCTTGCCGCTCTATTCTTCTACTAAGCATAGCAAGCTGCACTGTTTTCTTAGCTTCTTGCGTTACAAGCCTATGTACAGGCGTTAGCTGGTTGCATACTTCCATCCTGCTTTATGGTTACGTTTCTTTATATTTCAACATCGTTTCTTCTTCTATGCCTGTGATATCCTTATCCATAGTGTTTCGTCTTAGTGTGTCATCTTTTGGTTGTTGTTCGTTCATCAGTACGTCTGTCCGGGCCCTCGTGTCGTCACCATTCACCTTCGATTAAGGCCCTTTGGGTCTCTTCTGGGACAGTTTGAAAGTAGTGTTTGTGTCATGTAAGCTGTTGGTACGGTTGTCTCAATGGGTACTGTGCTGCCCATGGTTGTCTGGTAATTGGCACTTCAACAGGTATTGCTCTTCCGATGGGCACTGGACAAAGCCTTAGCGCGGCTCTCTGCTGGTTTATTTGCTCATCATACATCACATATCTCGGCGAGTATGTTCCTGGTATTTCAAAATGAGTGGATGGAGTGCAGGCCAGATCTTGGACCTCCTCTACACCTTCTTTTAGATGTTTGTCTCTCAGATGGTTTGTGAGATGTAACAGGGCCTGTCTTGGCAGATTCCTCATCCAAGGAGTGGCACTTGGACTCCAGATGTAATAATAGCCTCCTGGGCCTGTCTTGGAAAGTCTTGTTGGTGAACGTTTTACAATTTTCACACTGGTGGATATCATGAGGGTATAAACATTAGATACACTGCTCATGTGTATCCCTCATGTACACTAGTTTCTTTCTGCATCTGGTGCAGTCCCTTTACAGGGAAGGCTTCTTGGCAGTTGGTGTTTCCTCAGCCATGGTGTGAAGTAATCCTTCACTTCACAAAAAAGGGTTGAAATCTTATGCTTTCTGATCTCAGAACGTCACAAATAGTAGTCCTTGACTAGATTAATAAAATAGGGTAAAATTCAAAAGTAGCTTTAACAGCTAAAGATAGTAAAATCAAAGAAGCCCAGAGAGCTGGAGGATTCCCTCTGTCTGTTAGACTGCACTGAAAATCTGAAGATGGCTGCCTGGGGTGGAGCTTAAGCACTGCCACCTCATTGGTTACGGTCAAATAGGACCAAAGTGAGGTGGAGGGAATACACAAGTGAATGTCCCATTGGACATAATGGGCAACTCTCATTGCCTTTTTTCTATGGAAATAATGTTTACATATAATTATTTTTAAATCACAGAGGATTCCTGGTCTGACGACAGGGAATATTCAAGCATGTGAATCTATGAAAGATCCAATGCTGGAGAAGTGTTTGTTATCAGTGCTTGTGAAGGCCTAGGTCCAGCATTGTATAAAGAGATTTCATGCCCTTGATGGTTCATGGCTGTTTCTAGTGATGTTTCACGTGACCACCATTCTAGTTTGGAATTGTTGATTTTCTTATTCTCAAGAGCAGGCGTCTTGACAGTATCATGTTGTATATTACTTAGACTTTTTTACCAGGCAATTGTCATTTTATCTCAGCCAAATCGTGTGATAAATGCACTGCCAGGATGGAGTGTTGGGTCTCCAAACTGGGAATTTGCGCGTTGTCACTCCCAAATGGACTCAAGAGTTTCACTTTTCGATTGTGTAAATTTAAAGACTGATATTCAAGGGACTCGGGTTGTATGAATAAAACATCTAAAAAGGCACAATCGTCTTCTATGTAAGATGATATACTTTGGCCATAGTTCTGTCATTTGGCTTTGATTTTATTTACATAATTTTCTGGAGAGATACATGGGCTGGGTGGGGGCCGTAGGTGTGAAGTATCTATAACTCCAATTGTTGTTAGATTAAGTTCAGGATTTAACACTGACACAGTAAGTATTGGAGGTAATTGTCTCAACAGGCCCCCTGGACAACTCCCCCCCATTTTTTCCTCCATCTCAGTGTCGGTTCTCAAACTGAACGGGGGAGCCGGGTGTAGTCCTCAGTTTGTGAGATGTTATGATCACTTTTGTCAGGCAAGGCAAGCTCAATCGCCGGCTTAATCGGCATGTTTGCAGGGTTAAACGCACATTTTATCTCAGTGTCACAATGGTATTGCTCACCTTGCTCCACACTGACACAGAGAATGCTGAGAGTATCTCATCTCATCATTTCCCTTGGCAGCACCTGCATGGACAGGTCGGCATCAGCTCAAGTTGCTTGTCTTCCAGGACGCTGCTGGTACTGCTGTGCACTAAAAGGGAGAAGCATAGTCACTTGTCTAGTCTCGTTTCTCTGGTTTGCTGACCCTTCCCAACTCCACGCGCGCCACAGGGGTTTTGAACAGAATCACTCCCCTTCACGATAGGCACAGAGGATAGACTCCACACAGTAGGCACAGTCCCCAGTTAGCAAAGGACTGCAGAGACTGCTCGACTCCTCGAACATTCAAGTGAACGTTTATGTTGGCATGCATGCGGTAGTCATGGAGACCAACATGGCCACCATGCAAAAGAACGGTGATAGGTCCTTTGCTTAAGACTCCTTAATGGTTGCCACAGAAATACCTGTCGGCAGGACTTGAAAGTCGCATGTCGCACCCTTGGGTCAGGGAGTGTGCAACCAAACGAGCAAAAACCGTACCCCCCAAAATGGTCCAATCTCCAACCTCACGGCGGAGGCACTCATGCAGTTGTCCCAACCTCACAGACAGCGGAGGCTCCCGCACTTGATCAAAGGCCAAACTGTCAAAGCTGCACCCATCAGCAACAGTCAAAGTGGTCTCTTTACGGACCGGAGATACAGGAAAAGCAATCTCATGGACTACAGCCCAGACTGCGACAAAGCCAAGTCACCTGCCGCACCAGTTAGCAAAAGCAAAGTGGACTCTAGCAGCAAACATGCACAGGTCCTTCCACAATGCTGGTACTCAGTGGGGCTACAGCACTGCACAGCTTGTCGCCATTGAAATGATACTGCAACAAGATAGGTATGTATCTTCTTTCTTTATTAAGAGCTGATGTACGCCCCACTAGTTCCTTCCGAACCTTTCTTCTGTTTGCCCTCCTTCTAACACTGGACCATCTAAAGATGCAAATTCTAAGAGCCCTAATGCAACACTCCACATTCTGAAGTTCAGCATGCAGAATGCTACAAATAACTTATCAGTTCACACTTTAGCAACATGATGAATCAAATGGCACACACTGTTTTCCAAGCATCTCAATGGCAGAAGAGAGAGAAAAACATCTTTCTACAGGTAGTTCCAGAATTATCCAGATTGAACGCCAAAGATTAGTAGGCACACATTGCAAATTATTTATATAACTAGATGAACAATTAGAAGAAATAAGAATAACTAATAGGTTTATAAAATCCCTTTGTCTTGTAGACCTCGAAGAAGCACGTGATGTGGGAATATTTATTTTATGTATTGGACATTTGTAAGGCGCCTATACAACCAATGGTGTTTCAAGGCCCCACAAGACAAAAAGGCGGGGGGGGACAAGGGAGAAAGATAACAATAATGGTCCCAGTAGGCCTTGTGACATTTGGATCGTGCAAGTGCAGTAACAAGAAGTGCGTGGGATGGGGCGGGGGAAGTGCCAGACTTCTTGAAATACGAAGTGCTGAGGTGGGAAGGGAAGTGCAGGGTAAAGAGAAGAGAGTGCAAGTGAAGGGGGGCATATGAGGGGGAGGAAGAGGGCCACAGGAGCTAGGCGGGCGCTAAGGGGTGGCCAGGAGGGCAAGTGCTAGGGATTGCATGGGGTGCAGGGTTGGAGAGGCCACATGATAAGTGCGAGAAGGAGGGTGGACTGGGGGGTCCTAGAGCCCTGTTGTACTCAGAAGGACCCAGGCATCCAGTCACTGCTGCAGAAGGGAGTGTTAGCAGGGGTGAGGGAAGGAAGAAGAGAAAAAGAAGATCTTGAGGAGCTTCCGGAAAGTAAGGAGATCTGGCTCAAGCCTGAAAGGGGCAGGGAGATCATTCCAGAGGGAGACTCCTGTGAGCAGGGGAGAGGGAGAGAGAAGTATTTTGCACAAAGTGTTGGCGCAAGAAAATCAGTGAAAAAATATGAAGCATTATAATAACATTATTAGTTGAATCAGTAAATGCACAAATTGACAAAAGTACACATAATTGCTGATATACAAAATACAGGAATATAGTGCAATTTAAATATTCATCATAAATGTTTGTGTTTTACTTCTCTCATATTTTTCCGCATTATCATCTATAATACATATATGTCACAACAGCAATGAATTTTGACTGTTGAAAAAATCAACTTGTGAGTACAATTTATGAATATTGCACCTCTTTTTGTGATTGAAATTTCCATGAATTGTACGCAATGCACATTGGTATGTGAAAAATGTGTGTTCATTGATTTCTTTATTTTTGCATTTGTGGTTGGTTAGTAAATAACCTTTAACATTCGATATAGAGTAAAAGAAAGATCAAATTGTACAATTATTTAGAAAAGAAAAGTTATTCTTTAAAACAATTACAATAGATACAAAATCATAAAACAATTTCAATTAATATATCCTAAAATACATCAAAGTGCAGGAATAAAGCCCTCCAACCCCCCTTAAAATATCAGCCGACCTAATATCCGGTTGATCAAAACAGAGTAGTAGAAAGGTGTAAAACCTTAATAAAGCCAGTGACAGTAATTACTACGGAAGTGGTTCAGACCCCCAGACAAGTGCCCCATATTAAATCAGCCTGACTTGAGGAACCATTTCAAGGACCTTGCTAAAATAATTACACTGTAAACCCTGTACAGATGGGCAAAATAGAATGAAATGGTCAAGAGTTTTAATCTCACTATTCCTCAAACAAAAACGACAAGTAGCAAGATCCTTAGATAGCATTCTGTATCTTACCAGAATCTACTTAGTTAGTGTTAGACCCCAAAGGAATCTCAAAGAGAGATTGAGTACTCTTGTCTGGATAAAGTGAAAGAAAAGGGGCAAGCACTCCAGATTTTTGTGGTCTTTCCCTAAATGCTCTAATGAGGAATTTGTATGCATGTTTTCGATCGTACAAATCCAATCATAGGCATATAGGGATTGTTTAGCTGAATTAGGCCGTGGAACTAGTTCTTCAATCGAACCACCAATTTCCGCTAGGAGCGTACTGGTACAATTGTACATATCCACAATTCAGGCACTCCCCCCTTCTTCAAGTAGAACTTTCTTATCGACAAAGAGGGAATCCACAACGGGGCATACGATTTTACACAGAAAAGACAAGATCTTCCAGAATGCGCTTGCCTTGAGTGAAACAATTCCCAAGTCATAGCGGATTACATCCACATGAAGAGAAGAAGGCAGTCTCAAAGTCCACCTCCAGATTAGTGCTTCGAGGGAAGATAAAGATTCCAGTGCCACCAAGGCATAACACTCCATCCCATATAATAATTTAGGAACAATTTTGCATAGATAGTCTCAAACTGCAGGTTTTAGGGAGAATTTACCAAATTTAGAATCAATCCTTTGTAACTGGTTTGCCATGGCCGAGGCTCGATCAAAGAGCCTGTGTAATGCCTTCCTATATTTGTCATGCCTGCGCCATGGGCGCATCCATTTACGCTCAATTTGGACTATATGTTTATCATTTATTTACAACAGACTCTTGGATCCATCTATATTTACTTTGGGAACTTTATTTCCCATTTGCGAGACTTTGGTGCTTTATTATTATTTCCAACAAACTACGCATACCATAATGCACCTGGCTACAAGCATCGATTCCTGGCTGTTCCTATTGGTTATCATAGGAACTACACCCCCCAGAAGCCCTAGGGACTTGCCCTGCTTCCACCAGCCCAGGAACAGAAAGGGAGGTGGCCGATTGCCTGCAGGTGTGCTTCGCCAGGTGAAACCAATTAGCCTGCCCCTGTGCTGGGCTAGGCAGTATAAAGGCTGCTGCCTGCAGTGGCTCAGCCTCTTGCATCTGAGAGTCCTTCCTCCACCTTTTGCATCTTCCTACGGATCTTGTATGCTGCTTACCTTCACTCCTGTTTGGACCCTGCCTTGTTGCTTGCTCCACCCTGCTGCCTCCAGCCATAGCCTGCCAGGCTCCCTGCCTCACAGCCCTGCTCCTCTGGGCTCTCCACACTGCAGCTGATCACGCTCTGCTGCCTTCCAGCCTTCCAGCCTTCGCCCTTGCCCTGCTGGGCTCTCCAAACTGCAGCTGATCACGCTCTGCTGCCTTCCAGCCTTCGCCCTTGCCCTGCCGGGCTCTCCACATTGCAGCCGATCACGCTCTGCTGCCTTCCAGCCTCCGCCCTTGCCCTGCCGGGCTCTCCACATTGCAGGCGATCACACTCTGCTGCCTTCCAGCCTCCGCCCTTGCCCTGCGGACCCTCTACATTGCAGCTGATCACGCTCTGCTGCTTTCCTGCCTCAGCCCTTGTCCTCTGGACTCCCTGCCCTGCAGCCTACCTCTCTGGCTACCTACAGCCCTTGTCCTCTGGGCCTTCCTACTTTGCAGCTTATCACGCTCCGCTGCCTACTACCTACCTTTTCCGCTGGGTTCTCGGCCTAGCAGCTCTCTACAGTCCTCTGCTACCTTCTACGTTCATCGGCCCTGTCCCTCAGGGTTCACTCCTTACTGCCCTGCCCTTACGGGATCCTTGCCGTGCAGTCTGCTTTACTCTGCTGCCCTAAGCCCTTTTTCCTCTGGGCGTTCTACCTTACAGTCCTACTCCTGTGGGCTTACTCATTGCTTTCCTGCTCCTCTGAGCTCTCAACCTTGTTCCTTACTGTCCTCTGCTATCCTATCCTGTTACACGACTTTCCTTTCATTTCCTTCTGCTAGTTTGCTATCACCTCCTTTACTGGATTTGTCTGTAGTATCTTCTCTTGTACTGTTTGTAGACCCTTTTGTACAGAGCTTGTCTGTTGGTTCCCATCAGTCAACCTCTGCCCCTTCCCTTGTCCTGTTTCTACATTGCAGACACCCAGAGCTGCTGTTCCAAGTCATGAGCAAACAGCGTGGGCCTCTGTTATAGCAAACTGTGCAGAAGGCTAGAGTATTTCCAAGGTTCGTGGAATACTCTTTTCCTATATCTGCATACACCCCAAGAGGGTATTCATTCTGTATCTTTTCCCTTGCTACTCTTGCTTACTCTTCGTTCTCTTTCCTTTCCGCTGTGTGTGTTCTTATCTGTCCACTTTATTTGGCACAACCACCCAAACCCTTTCTGGGTGTCCTGTGCCACTCTTAATAGAGTGCCACTCCTGACAGAATGCAAGAGCAAAAGATTTCTTGTTCCATAGGCCGGAAAGGCACACACAGACCAAAGATGCTTCCCTTTCGAGTTAAGAAACCTTTGCATAAACCTATGGTTTCCCTAAAGACAGCAAACAAGAACCTTAGTCTAAAGGACAGTCTCGCCTTATTAAACAAAGATTTACAAGCACGGTACTATACTCACTGGCTAGCTGACCCTTCTTCCATGTACAATTATTATGACATTTGCGACTATGATCCGCAGTCCTTATCTGTTGCAGAGCTACAGCAAGATAATGAATTCTTACAGATCTTGTTAGACCAAACAGTGAAAGACTCTCCTGCGTCTTCTGACAAGCCTTCTAACACCGCAACAGCTAAGGATATATCACTCATTGTGGGAGACTCTAAACCAGAATACGCTGTTGCCAGAGTGATATGCGCAAGATCAGCTTGGCAAGCCCCCCAGAATGCTGGAAAACCTTATTTGACAGGACAAGGCAGTCATTATCCTGAGGTTTGTGCATCTGGTCCTCGGTACAAAAGACCTATACTAACCATCGGTTGTCTAAATGCTTCCACAGTATCTACTAACCACAATAACCCTAAGGTCAGTCTTCCCATTGCTGCAACCGAATTTTCTACCACACCAGCTTCTGAAGCTTTAGATCAAACAAATGATACTTACCTTCTACAAGAACAACTCCTACGCCTTAAAAGAAAGACCGAAGACCTCTATGATGACTTTGTTTATTTGCATTATCAGAATCTTATGAAGGGACACACGTTACCAGACCATCTGACACTATGTCCAACACCTGACATCTTATCTTTAGAGATCGACATGATAAGGCCTGGAATTGCCATACAGAAAAGTATACAGACTTATACCAAGCAGATGGAAGACCTAAATATAGCATATGTATCCCTTCTAAAGACTGACACAGCTCTTTCACCTTCCAGCCACCGAAACTCAAGTTGTTGTACTGACAGAAAAGAATTAACTCCTCCGGTGGGTCAAATCACGCACACAGCCATTACACCACAAAACAAGGGTGGTCTTCTGATTGGAAATCCCTCTGAGTCAAAGGATGGTTCCGCCTTCACCCTTGCCTATTGTCCAGTACTCACACTTACAACCTCTTCTGAAATGACAATGGCAGCTGAAGAGATTGGCGCAGTTCACACCGAGCATGCTGAGTTGGCAAGCGGGGCTTGCCAAAGTGTGGCTGTGCTATCAGACAACACTCTTGAGCAATCAACATCTTCAGTTTCTTCGATACCCCCTGAATCGCCAGTGGTTGTGGTACCCGATCCACCAGTAGTTGCAACACCTGAACTGTCTGTAGCTGCTACAGCACCCGAACTTCCAACTGCAATTCATGATCTTCCTGCTGCTGGGGTTCCTAAACTCCCTGCCACATTTGAGACTCCTCAAGTCTCTGCTGCAAATCTTGAGGTTGCTATAGCTACTGTGATTCCTGAAGCTACTGCTAATTCTGATGCTCCCGATGCCCAGATTTCTACTTCCTTCGCAGCTGTGCTCGCTGCAGCAGAATCCTCTGCTACACAACCTGATCCCTCAGCACCTTCTCTTCCTGATCCTACATCCACCATGCTAACTGTTGCAAAGTCAGCGAAGGGTTTTCCTGTTAAGACTACTGCTCCAGTTGTTCCTGCTGGTGTATCTATAGCACTAAGACTGCCAGACTCTACTCTACCAGTCTCAGGTGCGTTCCAGCCCGCTGGCTCTCTCATGACACCCACACACCCAGTTGCTACAGCCTTGATACTCTCTACAGCCATTCAAGATCTCACTGCTGCTGTAACCTCTGAACTGTCTACTAATCATGGGAAAACCGCCGCTGTGACTCCTGAACTCTCTGCGGCTAACCCTAACGTTGTCATTGCTGCTCCGGATGTCTTGGAAAGCCTTCCTAAAGCTACCAACTCTGCTGTACCTATGGCTCCACTTTCCAGCACCATATTGTTGCCCATCAAAGCAAAATCTATCATGGAGCCTGCAGCAGTGTTTCGCAGTTCCTCTTTTCATGCACACACAGTTGGGGTCTGTGTTCCAAAGACTTCGTCTATTCTGATTGCTACATCAGAGGTTCTGAAGATTGGTACTATCTCCGTCATTCAAGACTCTCACCTTGCAACCCGTTTCTGGTGCTTCATGATGTGCCTTTTTGGATTAAGACTCTTGTACGGTGTGACAGACATTCTTCCTGTAGGTCGGTCTTCAGGGAGCCTGGAGAGGGGCATACTGTCATGCCTGCGCCATGGGCGCATCCATTTACGCTCAATTTGGACTATATGTTTATCTTGGATCCATCTATATTTACTTTGGGAACTTTATTTCCCATTTGCGAGACTTTGGTGCTTTATTATTATTTCCAACAAACTACGCATACCATAATGCACCTGGCTACAAGCATCGATTCCTGGCTGTTCCTATTGGTTATCAAAGGAACTACACCCCCCAGAAGCCATAGGGACTTGCCCTGCTTCCACCAGCCCAGGAACAGAAAGGGAGGTGGCCGATTGCCTGCAGGTGTGCTTCGCCAGGTGCAACCAATTAGCCTGCCCCTGTGCTGGGCTAGGCAGTATAAAGGCTGCTGCCTGCAGTGGCTCAGCCTCTTGCATCTGAGAGTCCTTCCTCCACCTTTTGCATCTTCCTACGGATCTTGTATGCTGCTTACCTTCACTCCTGTTTGGACCCTGCCTTGTTGCTTGCTCCACCCTGCTGCCTCCAGCCATAGCCTGCCAGGCTCCCTGCCTCACAGCCCTGCTCCTCTGGGCTCTCCACACTGCAGCTGATCACGCTCTGCTGCCTTCCAGCCTTCGCCCTTGCCCTGCTGGGCTCTCCACACTGCAGCTGATCACGCTCTGCTGCCTTCCAGCCTTCGCCCTTGCCCTGCCGGGCTCTCCACATTGCAGCCGATCACGCTCTGCTGCCTTCCAGCCTCCGCCCTTACCCTGCCGGGCTCTCCACATTGCAGCCGATCACACTCTGCTGCCTTCCAGCCTCCGCCCTTGCCCTGCGGACCCTCTACATTGCAGCTGATCACACTCTGCTGCTTTCCTGCCTCAGCCCTTGTCCTCTGGGCTCTCTGCCCTGCAGCCTACCTCTCTCTGGCTACCTACAGCCCTTGTCCTCTGGGCCTTCCTACTTTGCAGTTTATCACGCTCCGCTGCCTACTACCTACCTTTTCCGCTGGGTTCTCGGCCTAGCAGCTCTCTACAGTCCTCTGCTAACTTCTACGTTCATCGGCCCTGTCCCTCAGGGTTCACTCCTTACTGCCCGGCCCTTACGGGATCCTTGCCGTGCAGTCTGCTTTACTCTGCTGCCCTAAGCCCTTTTTCCTCTGGGCGTTCTACCTTACAGTCCTACTCCTGTGGGCTTACTCATTGCTTTCCTGCTCCTCTGAGCTCTCAACCTTGTTCCTTACTGTCCTCTGCTATCCTATCCTGTTACACGACTTTCCTTTCATTTCCTTCTGCTAGTTTGCTATCACCTCCTTTACTGGATTTGTCTGTAGTATCTTCTCTTGTACTGTTTGTAGACCCTTTTGTACAGAGCGTGTCTGTTGGTTCCCATCAGTCAACCTCTGCCTCTTCCCTTGTCCTGTTTCTACATTACAGACACCCAGAGCTGCTGTTCCAAGTCATGAGCAAACAGCGTGGGCCTCTGTTATAGCAAACTGTGCAGAAGGCTAGAGTATTTCCAAGGTTCGTGGAATACTCTTTTCCTATATCTGCATACACCCCAAGAGGGTATTCATTCTGTATCTTTTCCCTTGCTACTCTTGCTTACTCTTCGTTCTCTTTCCTTTCCGCTGTGTGTGTTCTTATCTGTCCACTTTATTTGGCACAACCACCCACACCCTTTCTGGGTGTCCTGTGCCACTCTTAATAGAGTGCCACTCCTGACAATATTAGGTTTAAATTAAACCAGAAAACAAGGTTACACCAAACAGTGGATTTTCCCCACAGCATCATTACCAATATACCAGCAGAATTTGGAATCTCTCCTTCCCTTGGTGCACTGAAGAACTTTTGTTTTAATTTGATTCATTTTTAAAGAATGTTTCAACGCAAAGGAAGAGAAAACATCAATCAAGTGTTCAAACCTACATGGGTACAATCAAATAAAAGAAAATCATCAGCATAGGATAGCCAATGGGGACACACATTTTGCAGATTTCAAGTGTTTGCCAATATCAGCCATGAAGAGATTAAAAAGGCAATGTGCCAAAACGCAGCCTTGCCTAACCCCTGATATGCTCTTATAGTATGGGAGAGCAATCAGGCATGATTAACAAGCACACGCATATTAGTCTGCACATAAAACCCAATTATCAATCAAAGCCCAAAGGGATTCTTCATGAATATAGTTTAGCCCAGAGTAGATTTCGTTTGACTGCATCAAAAGCTGATGATAAATCCACTGAAGCAACATAGATGGAATTATATTTTCCTCCCCAGGCTAAATTCTGCCCATATTCCTGCAGAATCCAGTCTGCCATTTCTCCAATACAGAAGAGTTCCTGGTTTATTGCTCTAGATGTGACAGCAGGATCGAGCCAATCACCTTGCTGTCAGCATCAAGAATTAGAAAGGGCATATACTTCATAGGGTAAGTTCTATCTCCTTTTTTGAAAATTGGAACAAAATGAGCAGTGGTCCAAGTAGATGGAAAAGAATTAAAGGTGATGAGATTTTGAAACAGACAGGATAAGTTCTTAGCCCAGACAGTGGGTTCACCCATAAACAAAACATTTCAGAGACCATTTGGTACAACTGCAAGTGAGGAAGAAATCTTATTGATCACCTTAAGTACCTCCTCATAATCAATATCAATTCCAAGAAGGGGGCAGTTATAACCTGACTTATTGTTTGACTAAGTGTCGACTCCTCCAATCGGGCATGCATGGAATCAAAATGCAGCACCCAGGTCAATTCCGGGACCATGTTAATTGAGGAATTGGACAAGGGGGCATCCAGGCCATTCAT
The DNA here is from genome assembly GCF_040938575.1 of Ambystoma mexicanum. Classification (NCBI taxonomy): domain Eukaryota; kingdom Metazoa; phylum Chordata; class Amphibia; order Caudata; family Ambystomatidae; genus Ambystoma; species Ambystoma mexicanum. Next base: position 523,247,164 of record NC_090940.1, read on the forward strand.
ATGAGACCAAAAGGCCTTATAGTGTTCATTCCTGATGGCCTCTAACATACCCTCTGCGTCCTCCTGCCGTATTAAGGCTTGAGCCTGAAGAAGCCTGTTGTTGTAAGACTGTCGTAAACCTTTGACCAAAATATACCTCTTTATTGTAGGCGTGAGGGTGATGTTCCGAGGAGCCTTCCTCTTCTGACCACTCACATTGTTAGCTAATAACAAAGAGTCGACAAAGTCCACAAAATTATTGTTCACACAGAAGGTGTCAAGCATCCATGTATCAGAGGTATTATATAAACATTTAAAGAAACACTGATTTACTCTTACTTTAAAAGTATTCATGTCATTCCACTTCACCTTGTTACCAGCACATTAGAGGTCAAAGCGGCAAGTTCCTTCACAGTTTCCACATGTGTTACCACTATAAACACAAACTGACCCTCTAACATACAATGGTCACTAGTCTCAGTAATTAAGGTATCAAAACATGAACATTTCGAGAGCAGCCAGGTATCCACAAAAATATAATCAATTATTGATTGATGGTTTCCGTTCGACCAAGTAGGTAAAGAGGCAGCCTCTTCACTCAGAATTTCATGCAATAAAAATATACCCAGGCCAACCAAGTCATTCCGCCAAATAGTCAAATTTTCATATTTGTTCCCACAAGAGTTACTGGGGAAAATGTTATCACGTAAATGGAGGGTGACGCAATTACAGTTTAAGAGTTTAGGTCACCCGCAAACAAAAGGTGACCCTGAGGAATCTGATCAAGCCAGGCCTTCATATCATATACCAGCCAATCCAAAGTCTCCTTTAAATCTCCCATCCCTTAATGCCAGTAAACATTAAGTATAAGCAGATCCAGGCAACATTTGTCCAGAGATTTTATGTGGGTGACTAGGATGCCAAAACAAGAGTCATCACACCCACACCATCAAGGGCAATACAAGATTTAACAATGGGTAGGAGGCTGCCGGATGGACGACCAATCAATCCTCACTTAGCAGATTGAAAAGAGACTTCAAATCCATCAAAAACCAGGGGGTGGGGGGCAGACAACCATGTCTCCTGCAGGGTGACAATCACATAAGACTGAAATATCACACCCAATGCAGGATTAGAAAAAAGATGGGAATGACTCAGTGAGTTCCAGGAAAGAATACATAATTGACAATCAGAGGCTATGGTCTTATATTCTAAGGAACCAACGTTAAAGACGCATTGCATTCAGCAGCCATGACCAGTCTTTATTCTCCTCCGAGATCTTCATTTTTTCCTTTAAGCATTGGACCTCATCCCCAAAGGGTCGCTCTTTATCAAGCCCCTTCATAATATTACCCTTTTTAGATTTCTTTAATTGATGTCCCTTTCATTTAACTCTCATCTTTGGGGCTGAAAAGTTCAAACTTTGAGAAACATCTGGGGAGTTGGTAGAGATATTTCCCAATACAGCTGCAACCAGAGTATTGTTTATAAGGCCTCGAGGGTCGCTCACCCTTGAAGAAGGAAGCTTCCCCACACACACTAATGCATCACCGTCAACTTCATTACCACCTGCATTAGTGCTGGGAGTTAAGTCAATAACCACTGGATGGTGAGTTTCCCTCTCAGTGTTAGTACCAATATCCTTAGATGAGCCCCTAAAGTATGGGGTAGTTATGGGTAGCTTCCCATTCTCATAACTGGTTGTGTTCTGTTTAAATAAAAATTATTTTGCAGCCATATCTAATTTCAAATTGTCAAATTAAAAAAAGCAATGATTCCAAAACCACATAATTCGATTTAACTTCTGACTGTAGCTTCTCATAAAGGGAGACCAACATGCAGAGGATCTGATTTATGTCAGATAATGTAGGAGAAGCAGAATTCCTCATACTTATTACAAGTGGTCGTGGTCACCCCAGGCGCACCGGTCAAAGAAGAGCACACCAAATCTGTACTACTAGCCAGCCGTACCTTCTCCTTTCGTGGGAAAAAGGATTTTTAAAATGTTTTACTGCGACATGGTGTAAATAGGGGAGCAGGCCCAAATGCAGTCTGAGTCAAAATACCCTCCATCGGGTTACCAGTAGTCAGTGCGGTGGAATTCTCACATCCACCGTCAATAGATGGAGACAACACAAGACTAGAGGAGTCCGGAAAGGAGGGGAGAGGGAGGTTCACTGCTACCAACATTCTGGCATCAGAAATATATTAAATGTTGGTAATAGTCTGTCCAGCGGTGTCACCTGTCTTCAGATGAGGCAAGCTTGAACGGGCTAGCTTGTCAAAGGAAGAATGCTCTTTGTCTTGTAGCTATGATATTCCATGTTAGGCTTCTTTGTTCTTCTCATTGGTCATTTCTCTAACGAAGTGGAGTGCAGGTGCTTGTCTTTCTTGAGATGTGTAATTGGTACATTGACTCTGTTGGTCGGGTGACTGGCTTTATTCTTGACAGTGACTTTGGCTGTGGTCCTCTCTTTATTGTGGGCCCTGTGGGGTAATCAGAGCTTCATAGGGTATAGTCATTCCTGTAGAGCAGCGCAGGGACCTGAAGGAAGGAGACATTTCCAAATTGTAGTGGCAGACAGCATGAGGGCCATGCAAGCTGATGGAACAGGTAGAGCAGGCAATCCTCATTTTAGACTCCCCTTTTCTAGAAGACCTCTAATAAAATTCCATTTTCCAACTATCATCCTGGTGTCCCAGTCTTTGACTATCTCCTCTGTGATTTAAAGGATCTGAAATTGCTGGGAGCTATTTAGCTCTCGCTTTTACCCTAGGAGAGCCTGGTCAGCTTAAAACCAATAGTTACCAGGAACCCCAGACTGACTGATGCCTTACAAACATCCATATGTGACATTCATTTTGAATGTAAATAAAGGAGAATCAGGACACCTCTAGGGCACATGTAAATTTACCAGGTTACTCACCGTAGTGACCACCTTACTCCTAGTCCATAGTCCCCTTTCCTCCATACTTGTGGGACATCTCTCCGTCCTGTGGATCGGGACCGGAGCACTTTGTAAAAAGCATCCACATTTTTTAAAAAAATGTGTCGCTCCTCTCTTTAATGAGCGGGGCCCGGCACGTGGCCGTAACCCCGCCCACCTTGGCTCCGCCACGCGCATCGCCCATCAGTCCTTTTCTATCGCCGGGTCACAGACCCATTAGCAATAACAGAGGAACCTTATTAGAGGGGACGGCGGGCGTATGGAGAAAAGGGGACTATGGACTAGGAGAAAGGTGGTCACTATGGTTAGTAACCTGGTAATACTCCTACATCCCGTCCCCTTTCCTCCATACTTGTGGGAGATTCCCAAGCACTTCTTACAGGAACTACGGGTGGATGGAAATACCCCTTACTGAAACAGGTTCTTCAGCACAACCTGACCAAACTGAGCGTCAGCTCTAGAGCTCATGTCGAGACAGTAGTGCTTACAGAAAGCTGTTGGGGAGGCCCAAGTAGCTGCCCTAGCGATGGACTCCCAGGGGACATATTTCAGAAAAGCAACCGCGGCTGCCTTGCCCTGCACCAGGTACGCATAGATACCTTTAGGAGGTTTCAGCCTTTGGACGGTGAAAGACTCTGTGATGCAGTCGGCAATCCACCTGGAAATAGTTGCCTTAGACGCCGGCTTGCCCTGAGGGTTACCGTATGTCACAAAAAATTGAGAACTCCTAAGCTCGGAAGTCCTGTCCAGGTAGAACTTAAGAGCTCTTCGGACATCAAGACAGTGTGGAACTCTTTCAGCCTCTGAGGCAGGGTTCGGAAAAAAGACCGGAAGTGAGATCAACTGATTCAGATGGAATTCGGTCACTAACTTCGGTAGGAAAGCCGGGTTTGTCCAAAGGACTACCTTGTCCTTGTGAAAGACCAAGAAAGGATGCTCCACCGACAATACCTGGAGCTCACTCACTCTCCTCGCTGACGTAACGGCGACCAGAAAAGACACTTTCCAAGGCAAGTACTTGAGGTCCACCGTAGCCATTGGTTCAAAGGCTTTATGGCACAGCGCTGTCAGGACTACATTTAGGTCCCATGGCAGGTGCGGATTACGCACCGGAGGGTAGAGGCGTGTCAAGCCAGCAAAATGCCTCTTCACCATTGGGTTAGTTAGAGAATAAGAACACGGGTCTGTAGAAAGGTAAGCGGAAACCGCTGAGAGTTAAGTCCTGCATGACAGAACATGAACCCCTGACTCTGCTAGAGAGGACATGAAGGACAGCACCGTGTCAATCGTGGCCATCCTCGGATCCAACTTCTTCTCCAAACACCAATGACAGAACCTGACCCATTTACTCCTGTATTGAGATCTGGTCAAGGATTTCTTAGCTGCCTGGTTAATGCGCATGTTATCCGCAGACAAACTCAGATGCTCTAAAGACTTGAACTCAGGCACCATGCCACCAAGCTGAGCGATTGTGGGGGAGGGGTGCCACATCTGTTGTTCCCCTTGGTGAAGAAGATCGGGAGTTACTGGTAACCTGATCGGCGGATATGCCGTCTGGTGTTGAATTTCTGAGAACCAAAACCTGGCCGGCCAACACAGAGCTATCAGCAGAAGGGAACAGTTCACAGAGTTCTTCAACTTCCAAATTGCTCGATGAACTAGAGGCAGAGGCGGGAAGGCGTAAGCTCTCATGTTGTGCCATGGAATCTCGAGAGCATCCCCCAGAGAGGAGGCTTCCAGCCCCCCTCTGGAGGCATACTGAGGAAGCTTCTTGTTTACCGCCGTAGCAAAGAGGTCCACCTCTGGTGTGCCCCAACGCAAGAAAATCCATGATAGGACCTCCGCCTTCAACTCCCACTTGTAGCTGACCACTGTCTGCCGGCTGAGGGCATCCGCTGTGACATTCAGCTGGCCCGGGATGTGCATTGCAAGCAGCCAGACACCATGAAGCACGGCCCACTCCCAAATCCGGATGGACAGGTCGACAAGGGGGGGAGACTTTGTTCCCCCTTGCTTGTTTATGTAATACATTGATACCACATTGTCCGTTCTTATGCGGACCACCTTGTTGACAATGAGCGGTCCGAACGCCTTGAGCACCAGAAAAATCGCTAGAAGCTCCAAATGATTTATGTGCAGGAGCTTGTCCTGAGGCGACCAGAGGACCGAGGCCTGAAGAAGATCTAACGTCGCACCCCACCCCAGAAGGGAGGAGTCCGTCGTGATCGTCACCATGGGGGCTTGGTCCTGAAACCCTGCACCCACCGACAGGTTGCTGAGAGATGACCACCAGTCCAGGTCCACTCTCATGGAATCCGGAATCATTATCCGCATGGAATCCGGATCCACTGCCTGACGCCATGAATTCCGAAAAGCCACCTGGGTCCGTCTCACTTTGAGACGAGCAAGAGGAAGAGACAGAACACAGGAGGCCAAGAGGCCCAGAAGCCTCTGGAACCACCAGGCTGACATGCTCTCTGACTGCGCAAACATCTGATACGTGGCCAACAGATCCGCCATTCTGTCCCCGGTCAGATACACTCTGCAGTCGATCGTGTTCCAACGAAAACCCAGGAAGATCAGGTCCTGTGAGGCCGTCATGGAGGATTTCCGCCAGTTCACCGACAGCCCAAGATGGAACAGGAGCTAAAGGAGAGACTGGAGGTTGCCCGCTGCTACCAACGGACAAGGGCTGCGTAAGAGCCAGTCGTCCAAATAAGGATACACATGGATACCCTGGAGACAAAGATAGGCCGCAATCACCGACATCATCTTCGTGAAGACACGCAGCGCCGAACTGAGGCCAAAAGGAAGCACCCGAAACTGGAAGTGCTCCTCTCCCAAAGAGAAGCGGAGGTATCTCCTGTGTGGATTCCAAATCAGGATATGCATGTACGCATCCTGAAGATCCACCACGCTGAGCCAATCGCCCATCTGCAACGAGGAGCATATCTGGCCGGGCGTGATCATCTTGAATTTCTCTTGGGGTAGGAAAAGATTGAACTGGGAAAGGTCTAGGATGGTGCGCAGGCCAGCCTGGTTGGGTTTGGGCACCGTAAACAGCCGGGAGTAGAAGCCCTCCCCTCGCTCCCCAGGGGGAACAGGTTCCACAGCTCTGAGGTCCAGAAGTTTCTGAACTTCGGCCTTGAGGGACAGCTGAAAAGGAGGGTTAAAGGTTGGGGTAGGGGGTAAAGGTAAATGGAAGCCCGCTCGAGCGACTGACAAGGCCCATCTGTCTTCTGTGATGGTCTGCCACGCCTCCCAATGAGACGCAATGCGTCCTCCCACCGGGGTCTCGTGCAAGCGCTGAAAACCCTCATTTGGCAGGTTTATCGGTGGCGGTGCTATCTGAACCTGATGAGGAGGCTGAGGAGCGGGAGAAAAACTGTGTGCGTTGTTGTCCACGGCGGTTATTCCCTGCAGGAGTATCCACTCTGCAAGATTTGCGGCCGAGGAAGCCCCTAAAACCAGAGGAGGGTCGACTTTGAGACAACGGTCTCTGGAAGTTTAACCAGAACCGACAATGATTTAGCCGTCTGAGTGCTATCCTTGGTTTTGGTGAGCTCTACATCAGTAGAAGAATGAAAAAGCTCCTTACCATCGAATGGAAGGTCCAACACTTTTTCTTGCACTTCCTTAGAAAATTTAGTGGCATGCAGCCACGCCTGCCGTGAGGTATCAACCCCGAGCATGAGGCCTCGAGCCGAGGTGTCTACATGATGAGCCGCAGCCTCCAGGAGATCCTGGGCCAAGACCCTGGTATCAGAAAGGCCTCCTTTGAAGTCCTCCAGCTTCTAGACCGGGATGTGCTCCTCAAACTCTAACAGACCTTTCCACATCCGCATGTTATCTCCCGCCAATATCAATTTGGCGTTGGCCTGCCTAAGCTGCAAGGCCGAGTTGGCGAAGATTTTCCTCTCGAGGGAGTCGAGGAGCTTGTCCTCCTTACCCAGAACCTGAGTAGCCGTCGTGGAAGAGGATGCTGCAGGCCTGGACTGCAAAGTGGCCGCAGCCACAACCATAGAGGAGGGAGGCGGACAAGATGACAGAGCAATCTCTTCCGAAGAATGCAGCCTGTACCTCGCGTCAATCTTTTTATTGACAAAAAGTCCAGAGTGTGGCTTTTCCCAGACTCTTCGGACCTCGGCCAGAACATCCTTATGCAGGAACAGGCCGGTACGTTCCAAGGGAGACAGGGTGAACGCCCCAGAAAGCACGCCCTCCTGCGGAGCTGGTGCCTCGGGCACCGGAACATCTAAGAAACTCATCATGTCCAGTACCCGGTCATGAAAGGCTCTGATAGAGCGGGGAAGGTCCTCGTTGTCCTGATCGCCTTGAGGGTCATCTGACAGCTCAGGATCCTGCTGAGCCGTGTCAGGCACTGCCTTCTCCACTGGGGACAATGGAGGCAAAGGCGGGAGAGCAGGGTGGGCACCACGGGCAAGGGAGACGCCGGCGGAACCACCTGAGGAACAGGTGGAGCCGGAGGCGCCGGTGGACATATCTCCTTGAAAAGCCCTTTGAAATATTCCCTCAAGGGGTCGGTGCACATAAGCGCTTGAAATTTACCGAAAAAAGGCAACCTCAGGAGATTGTTTCGGGACCTGAGGAGGCCTCTCATGAGGTGGACAAGTCGAGGGACGTAACGGGGAAGGGTGCCACACCGGGCCCTCCACCGACGTATCCACATAAATCAAAGGAGCCGCCCCCAAGGGCAACAAAACATTGTGCGGAAGAGGCATCCGGGCGTTCCAATCATAAACCGGCCGGTAAGAATGCACACAAGGGACCTTAGGTTCACCCAAGAGACCGAGCCCTACACCAGAAGCCAATGGCGTAGTTGTAGGGGTAGCACCTAAAATGGCCACCCTAGGCATGGCGGGAACAGGCGCCATTTTGTCCTCATCTGAGGGGAACTGCGGCACGTGAGGAACTGAGGCAGGGGTCCCCGTCGATGGATCAGGGGTCTTAATCTTAGCCTTAACATAAGGAACCTCGGCCGAGCCGGTACTATGAGGCCTGGAATGTTTTTGTGACATACCAACCACCAACTGAGCCTTCGAAGGAAGGACCTCAGCACTGCCGGTAAAAGAACTTTGCTTCTTTGCCCCCTCAACAGATCTGGTGTCACCACAAGAGCGGGAATAGTGTGCTTTCACCGGCAAAGCCTTGACCGGCCTCTCAGAACTGTTGGTAGCTTTAGCCTCTGTACGAGTGACCTCAGACCCCGGTCCGGTAACAGCCTTTTCTGTGTGGGCCTCGAACATCCGTTCGGTAACTACAAGCCTCGACCTCGGGGCGCACCCCTGTTTTGTTTTTGAGAGAAGCCGACAGAGAGGCCTCAGAGCGAACTCTGGTACCCCACGACTTAGTAGGTTGCCCTCTACAAACAGCCCCCACAGGAGGGGCCTCGGAGCGTACTCCTGTTTTCACAGGCCCCTTACGGAGACCCTCGGAGAAAACTCTGGTAGAACTATTAGGCCCAACGGGCACCTCAGGGCGAACCCCGGTATCAGAGCGATCAACGCCCCTCCCGGACCGAGAGGAACCCGGGAAGGTATCCCCCGGTCGGGTGCTCTGAAAAGTAAAGAACTTACCGGGCGTTTTTTCTTCTCGTCGATGAACGCCTGAAAATGTGAAGGAGGAGTTCGTCGGAACACCTCCTACCTCCGCTCCAACCGACGCTGAAGTGCCCGGACCGAAAGGGAGTCACAGTAAAAACAGGAGTCCCAACGGTGTTCCGGACCCAAACACTCTAAACAAAGAGGATGGGGATCCACCCTCACGAAGCGACGGTGACACGATCAACAATCTGGAAAATCTAATTTGAAAGACATAGACAGACTAGTAAACGAACGCTAGCGAGAGCCAGAGAGGAAAAAAGGGAAGAAAATCTTCAGAGGATGCAAGTGCGTCCGGCCCCGATCGAGTGGAGAAAAGGACTGATGGGTGATGCGCGGGGCGGAGCCACGGTGAGCAGGGTTACGGCCGCGTGCCAGGCCCCGCGCAGGAAAGAGAAGAGGGACAAATTTCTGAAAAAAATGTGGATGCTTTTTACAAAGTGCTCCGGTCCCGTCCCACAGGACGGAGAGATGTCCCACAAGTATGGAGGAAAGGGGACAGGACGTAGGAGTAATAATAGATTATGCATAATGGGCAAAACGTAAATTGTGCATCTCATGTGGAAGTTACATTTGCAGTGTACTCCCTCCTGGTACCCTAGCGTCAGCTTCTGCCTACTGGCTGATGCTCGACACCCAGGAACTGGTTTTCGCTCATGCTCATCAAATCTTAATTTCGAACTCTGGTATTATAACATTCAGTGTCAGATGTCAGGAACTTTGGAACAAAGGACGACAGCTATCCTCTGCAAAAGAACAGGAGAGAGGTATTGTTAAAATACCTTGTTATTGGATTGCACTTTTTACTTGCTGTCATGTTTAAGAGGTTGCCCTTGAAAAATGCAAATAAACCTGCCCACGCCTAAGGACATTGTAAATATTGTGAAAGTAACTTTTGGACTGCAGTTGTTTCCAAGGCCTGATTTGACCTCTAAGGTCAATAGTGAAGATTACTTATTTTCTTCCACCCTCTGCTGAACATTTCAGATGGACAAGGCTGAGAACATGTTGCCCAATGAAAAAACATAACTTTATTAGCTGTGGCCAAAGAATGTGTATTAAAATCATTCAAGTGTTATATCTTAAAACTAAGCACCTGGAATCTGCTATCCACATAAGAACACAGCCTGGGTCCCCAAATCACCCATTCTTGCAACTATGAAGCTTAAAGAGAACTAGATTTCTTAACATGCCCTTATAATTCGGATACTATGTGTCCAGAAAATGTGTTTCCAGTTGAAATGTGATTTGTATTCAATGAATATCTTTACTATATTTTTTTACTACTAAATAATATAAAATGTAAGGCCTATTGCAACCTTATGTAAAGCACCACTATATAATTTCAGTGACAGGATTTGCATATTTTTAATTTTATCCAAAATAGGGTGAGAAGTAAAGTCATACAGGAATCAGCAAATAAAGTTTCATTTTATTCTGTCATGCCTGTAATTCATGTTAAACTACAGTTCATAAATGCACAGTTAATTTAGGCCCAGCACATTTCCCTTGCTAAAGGGCAGTTCGAAACAGTTTGAATAGTGAATTCAAAACCCTTTGAAGATTCTGATTCCCAGGCCTAACCCACCACAGGAATTCAATTGCCTTCCACAGAACTAGTGATCTATTGTGCTGAATGCAGTTTCTAAGGTGACAGTCCCATAAACCCACTTGCAGATATCAACTAAGAGGCTTGGGGTCTCGGCTTCAAAGGGCTTGTCATAATTCCTCAAACTCCAGGCTTCCCCTAAAAACTCTATTAGCCCAGGTGAAGGGAAAGTTAATTGAATTGTATACACAGCAAGAAGACGACACATTGATAGGATGCAAACGGAGAATGAAGGGGATGCACATCCAGTGCCACCTGCAGGAAAAAGTCAGCACCAGCAACATGAATAGAAAGAAACATGAAGAAAATCTTAAATTAAATATTTAATCATTAAAATAACTGCTGCATCGCGATGCAAGCTTGGATCGACACAAAATGTTTACATTTTGCACATAGGAGCAATATCTACCAAATCAAGGGAAAGAAACATATACAGTGCCACGTTAAAAATAGGCTAATAATGGCAAAAACATAACTTCCTCAAATTTGATCATGGAATGATCTTTTGAGTGTCTAATTGTGCGCACTGACATCTAGATTACAGTAGAACAAGTTACTTACCAACTGTAACGTTCTTTCAACTGGATGTTCCTCCCACATATTCCTCATCTTGTGATATTTGTTATCGCCAGCTTTGCTGCTTCAGAGTTTTTTTTTCGGCAGAGGGCGCTGTGCTCGAGGTTGTGGCGTCGATTGTCCTTCGATGGGCTCTGTACCGTGTCGACGTCGCTGTTGGTATAAATAGCTCGAGACGCGCCCGTTTGCTTCAGTTGTTTTTTCTAGGAAATATTTGTGGAACACCCAGGCGTGTCCTGTGACTGATAGGCCCATCGTGAGAGGAAAGTATAAGAAAATGTAAACTGTACTGTGGGGTAGGCTGGGAGGGTCGATGAGGAATACGTGGGAGGAACATCCAGTCAAAAGAACGTTACAGTTCGTAAGTAACTTGTTCTTCGAATGGATTGTGTCCTCCCATGTATTCCTCATCTTGTGATAGACTCCCATAGCAGTGGTCAATTTGGAGGTGGGAGTACTAGTTTTTGTTTTCATGGACGGAATGCTTGATGAAGGTATGCATTGATGCCCATGTTGCAGCTGAGCAAATATCTTTTGCAGGGACTCCCCTCTTCAAAGCCGCAGAAGTAGCCATTCCCCTAGTGGAATGGGCCTGTAGCCCATCCGGTGGGTCTTTTCCTGCTAATCTGTAGCATTCCAATGTAGCTAGAATGATCCAGCGGGATATAGTTTGTTTTGGCACCGCCAACCCCAATTTACGACCTGTATAACCCGCAAAGAGTTGGTTATCCTGACGTAATTTTGATATTCTTGAAATGTAAAAACTGAGGGCCCTTTTGGGGTCCGGTCTATGCAGTCTCTCCTCTTCTTTACTCATATGAAGAGGAGGATAGAATGTTGGTAAAATGATTTTTTGTGACAAATGGGAGTCAGAAACTACTTTCGGTAAGAAAGATGGTTTAACCTTAAGAACTACCTTGTCCTTGTAAAATGTGGTATATGGAGGTTTACATGAGAGAGCCTGTAGTTCACTAACCCTGCGGGCTGATGTTAATGCTAAAAGAAGGAAAGTTTTTAGTGCCTCAATGGACAGGAGTGCAGAGGCTCAAATGGTACACAAGTTAGAAATTTAAAAACCAGGTTTAAATCCCAAGTTGGGACATGAAACGGTACTGGTGGATATACATTGGTAAGTCATTTCAGGAACTGAATGATTAATGGAATTTTGAAGTAAGAAACCTCTTCTGAGGAGCGCGTGAAAATGGACAGCGCAGCAAGATACCCTTTAATTGTTCCGATCTGGAGCCCCAGATTGGCTAGATGCAATAGGAAAGAAAGCACCATTGGGGTGCCACATTGAAAAGGGTCCACATCCTTATCTTTTCACCAGTTACTGAATTTGTTCCAATGCCACCGATACAAGGATTTCGTTGCTGGCCTTCTGGCCGAAAGCAAAATTTCCATAATGTCGTCCGGAAGGTCCCAATCCCTGTATCTCAACCTCTCAGAAACGATGTGTGAAGGTTGAGTGTCTTGACCTCTGGATGGAAAACCCGACCTTCCTCTTGCGAGAGAAGATCCTCTCTTTGCGGAAGACGTATTGGAGGGCAGATGGATATGTCCAGCAGGTCCGGGTACCACATCCTCCTGGCCCAATCCGGGGCAATTAGGATCATGGTTTTCCTGAACTTTCTCAACCTCCTGATTACTTGAAGAATAACAGGGACTGGAGGAAACGCGTACAGTAGGGGGAAATCCCAGTCCACCACGAACGTGTCTCCTAGAGCTCCTCTCCAGGGAAATTCCCTTGAGCAATACTGTTCGCACTTCCGGTTTACCTCGGTCGCGAACAGATCCACTTGAGGGGTTCCCCAAAGGGTGAAGATCTCCAGAAGGTCTTCCTGAGCTAACTCCCACTCGTGGGAGACTGTGCTCTGCGTGCTCAGAGCGTCTGCCGCCGTGTTCTGCTCTCCGGCTAGGTGAATTGCCGATAGATTCATTCCCGTATTGCCCAGAACCAGAACTCCATTGCTTCTCTGCACAGTGGTAGTGATCCTACGCCTCCTCTTTTGTTGAGGTAGTACATGGCCACTGTGTTGTCCGTCATTATCAGGACATTCTTTCCTTGTACAGAGGGCAGGAAGGCCTTCAGTGCTAGGTTGATGTGTAGTTTGGACTCCGATGGAGACCAACGACCGCTGATTCTCATATCATTGGTATGAGCTCCCCACCCCGTGAGTGAGGCGTCAATTACTACTGTTATCTCCGGCCATAGTTGCCAAAAAGATTCCCCTTTGAGGATGTTGTCGTTGCAAGCCCACCATAGTAGATCCTGAGCAACTGCGCTCGGGACTTGCAGAAGATCCGACATACTCCCCGAGAACTGGGACCACTGAGTCCTGAGGGCCCATTGAAGGGATCTCATTCTCAATCTGGCCTCTGGCACCAGAAAAATGAAGGATGCCATGAGGCCGAGCAACCTCAGAAAATCAAAGGCCGGCAGATGCTGGGCTTTCTGGAATTTTGTTACCATCTGCAGAATGTGGAGAGCTCTTATCTTGGGAGGCTAGGCTTTGCCCGAGGAAGTGTCCAAGACTGCTCCGATAAACTGGAGTTTTTGGAATGGTATCATGTGGGACTTCTTGAAATTGAGGGAGAAGCCCAGATTGTGAAGGAAGTGACAGATGATCGACTGATGTTTTTGAGCTTGTTTGGGAGAACGTGCTCTGATCAACCAGTCGTCCAAGTAGGGGTAGATGTGAATCCCTCCTCTCCTGTGACTCGCTGCCACTACCGCCATCAGCTTGGTGAAAACCCTCGGGCGGAGGTCAGCCCGAATGGCAGAACTCGAAACTGATAGTGAGAACCGCCAACTGTGAACCTCAGGTACTTTCTGTGCTTGGGATGGATTGGCACATGAAAGTAAGCATCCTGAAGGTCCAATAATACCAACCAGTCTTGGGGTTGAAGAGCCTGAAGGATCTGAGAAAGGGTTACCATCTTGACCTTGTCCTTCCTGTGGAACTTGTTCAAGTTTCTTAAGTCCAAGATGGGTCTCAATCCAACGTCCTTCTTTGGGATGAGAAAATAAGGGGAGTACCAACCCTTGTTCCTCTCTGCCACAGGTACATGTTCTATTGCACTTTTATCTAGCAGGGTTAAAATTTCCTGCTAAAGGAGCAGGTCTGGAATTTTGGTCGAGTTGGCTCCCGGTGGATGATCGTGAGGCCTTTTTAGGAAGGGAAGGCAGTAACCTTGAGCTACTGTTTCCAGTGCCCAAGCATCTGAAGTAATGCCCCGCCATTCTTTCAGATGCTGAGAGATTCTGCGTCCTACTGGTGTTTTGTATGATAAGGCCTCAGAGTGATTTGGAGTCGGCTGCAGGAGTGGCTGAGGGTAAAGATGCCGTTCCTGAAGATGGCTTTGTAGTCTTTCCTCGTCCACCACGAGTGACATTTCTTTTGCCCCTTTGAAAAGCCTGTCCTTTTCCTCTACCAAAAGAAGAGTAGTACCGAAAAGGACGACCCCTCCAGGAAGATGAGCCCGAATAGGGTTTCTGAGGTTGTCGCATGGAGGCACTAAGGGATTTAGCTGCCGCTTTTGAGGTCTGCAGTTTTTCTAAGCTCTCATCAGCCTTACTACCAAACAGCCTCAAGTCATCAAAAGGCATGTTGAGAAGCCTGGCCTGCACATCTGGTGCAAAACCCGACTTTCTCAACCAGGCAAATCTGCGTAGCACTGTGCTTGATGCCATGGATCTGCTAATACTTTCAGCAGTATCCAGTTCAGACTGGAGACATCCCCCATTGCCTCCTTCCCGTCTTTGACAATATTCAGGAAGCTTTCCCTTTCCTCGCCTTCCGGAATATGTTCAGCCGCCGCCGAAATGCATTCCCACAGGGCATGTGTGAACCTGGCTAGGGTACAGGTGACATTGGATGACTTTAAGGCCATGCTACCCGAAGTAAAAACTTTACAGGCCCAAGCATCAACCTTCTTATCCTCCCTATCCCGAGGTATGGTTGGATATGCAGTTTGTCTCGAAGTAGTTGCAGCCTGAATAACCAGACTTTCTGGATTGGGATGTCTATTCAGATACTCGGGATCAGAAGTAGAAGTTCTATACTTCTTAGGAAAATTGCTGTTTACCGCAGCAATGTTGTCAGGGGTTTCCCAGTTCTTTTCCACTGTTCTCTGAAGCGCCCTATGGAAGGGGAGAACGGATCCTTCTGGTGGGCCAGAACAATTATGTCCATCATATCGTCCTGTTCAAAAGTGGGTGAGGTTCTACCCCAGCCCATATATTCTACCACTCTGTTCATTAAACTCCTGTACCCTGAATCTGCATGTTCTGCAGGATAAGGTCTTGCAAACTCTAATTCAGGTGACGTGTCAATGCCACTAGCAAAATGCAGAGTCTTGCACAGGTCTCTCATTTTAGATTCTGGGTCTATAAGTTCCTCTGGAACTTCTCTAGTGCCATATTGCACTGCAAAAGGAGAGATTTCCTCATCCTCAGAGCCAGTTTCTTCAAAAATCGAAGACATAGGGCCTCATTACACGTTGTGCGGTAAAAATCGCAAATTACCGGCATGGCGTTATTAACGTGTCCACCATTGCAAAAGGGCGCTAATAGCGTACCATTACGAGTACACGAACACAAGCATAGCGCCATGCCAGTAATGACCCCCCCGCCATGCCGCTAAAGACCCCAAAAAGACCCTTACCGGCACCGATGAAAGCGCAGATAGCACTTCCGACCTCCAGCAACATGCAAACAGTGGTTACCGCAATTAGCGGTCACCGTTAAAAAGCAGAACCGGAAATAGCGTCATCGCACAGGAACGGGAAGGAGCACGGCGGCCATCTTTAAAAACACAATCCATTGCCATCCTCTGCCCCCTGGACCTGTTTTGAGTAGTTTTCAATTGGAAATCCACAGGGACACCCTCGCCATGCCTAAGGCCGTTAAAAAAAACACGGACCGGCAGCGCAAGGAAAAGTTCACCACGGAGGAGCTAATAATGCTCACACATACCCTTGCTGCTAATGCCGCCGTGGTATTTGCGAGCGACATGCGTCGGGAGACCCTTATCCGAAAGAAGGCAATCTGGGCAGACGTTGCCTTGAAAGTGAGTGCAGTGGGCACCACCACCCGCAATGTCCGTGAGTGCAGAAAGCGGTGGGATGATCTCCGCCTCCGGGTCAGAAGCATCCTGTCTGTGAACCACAACATAACCACAGCAGGTGGATCTGATTCGCCGATTAAATTAAAGGAGTGGGAAGAGACCTGCGCCAACCTGATTGGAGTGGAATCAATAGAGGGAGTCGGGACAATGGAGCATGGCGTGGCAACCACTTCAGATGGAGGTGAGTGTACACATGAAAGTATGCACTGTGAATTTTCAGGTCCCCCCAAATGTGAGCCCAGAATCACCTCATGTATGCCCAAACATCCACAGATGCATACAACCCTGGCCATGTCAGTGTGAAACCCAAACACACACACACATGCACACATCACCAGAGACAAGTGCCACACACAACCATGCATGGATGAGCCACTGAACAGACACATCACCTGCATCCTTACCAATGAAGTCCAAATGCCCACAACTGCATTATTGACGTATATGGCATTAAGTACATAGAACCGTAACCAATGCCATCCCCCTCTTTGTCCCCGACAGGCTCACATACAGACAGTGAGGATACTGGCACTGGATCTCAGGCCCCCCCTGCGAGTAAAAAATCAAGGCCACCGGACACAGAGGACACCCCCACGACATCAAGGGGCAAAGGGAGAAGGGTCCCCATGCACAGTGACAAACATCGATGGAGCGCCACTGCCAAGATGCAACTGTCCACACCAGCAACAACTGCCCCACCTCCTGAGGTGAACCCACCACCACAGATCCCAGCCACGGAGGGCCCACCCTCAGCTGCAACTAGTTCCACAGGAGAGGCGGCAGCCACAGAGCCACTCTCGGATGTGGAGGATACGACATATTTCCACATGGAGATGCACACCCCAAACCCCCCTGGAACACCCGAGGCATCACCACAGCAGACACCTGGGTCCAGTGTCCCTGTCGAGGACAACATGGGAGGTTTCAGTACCCCCACCGGTGGCTTCACCAGTTGTCTTGGTTGCATCGGAAGGCGCAGCAGCCACACCACCAGAACGCAACAGTGCCCTTGACCTGGCCAGCATCAGCAGCACCAAGAGGACATAACTGTGCTGGTTGGGCAGCATGTGGAGGAGGCTGCCCATCTCAGGGCGGAGATTACAGAGACAGCCAGGCACTCCAGGGAGGCAATGGAGGCCTGCACCAACAGGCTGTGTGGGGAGATTGTCCAATTTAGGGAGGTCCTCACGCGGATAGCGGATGCAATGGACCGCCAGTTCCCACCACCACCACCACCAGGACAGTCAGCCACTTCCTCATCCGCCAGTTCGAGGCAGACAACAGACAAGCCCCCTACGCCGCTCCACACGCACCACCAGGCGCACGTCTAGCCACCCTCCTAATGCCGGTGGCAATGGCGAATAGGGACTGCATGGTCAAGCTTCCACGTGCATAGCTGGACAACAACATTGTGCCAGACACATAAGGGACTGTTGTGGAGGGTGGGGGGAAGGGTGTTTTTGGACTGTTGTGGGGTGTGGGGGGAAGGGTGTTTTTGGACTGTTGTGGGGGTGGAGGGAAGGGTGTTTTTGGACTGTTGTGAGGGTGCGGGGGTAGGGTGTTTTTGGACTGTTATGGGGGGTGGGGGGAAGGGTGGTGGGATGTTTGGGGACATGCACTTTTACATCTTCATATTTCTTAATACACTGGTGTTTGATCTATACACAGGCTTGGACTTCTTCATTGTGTATGTGTACTTTATTGGCGACAGGGTCCATTGTGCGCTTCCAAACAGAC
Source organism: Ambystoma mexicanum (assembly GCF_040938575.1). Lineage (NCBI taxonomy): Eukaryota > Metazoa > Chordata > Amphibia > Caudata > Ambystomatidae > Ambystoma > Ambystoma mexicanum. The sequence continues at coordinate 523,264,763 of NC_090940.1, forward strand.
ACCAGTGCATTACTACCCATATCCATTCCTACAAAAAGAAAACATGTAACTCAGAATATTTGGTTGATCAGATGCTGTCTCACAGCACATCCCTCCTGGCCATCCCATCTTGCATGACCTGCATCCCCGTAAACTTAGTCCTCATCACCATCATCATCCTCATCAGGTGCTTCTATTTCTACGTCAGGGGGCAGTGGCATATTCCGTCTGATGCACATATTGTGCAGCATGACACATGCCATGGTGATCTTGGCCACCTTCTTATGGCCATACAGGAGAGCGCCACCTGACCTGCTAATGCACCTAAACCGTGTCTTCAAAAGGCCAAAAGTCTGCTCGAACACGATGCGGGTACGGGTATGTGCACGATTGCAGTCCTCTTCGTGCCTGTTCTGTGGGTTCCGTACAGGGGTAAGGAGCCACCTCTTCAGGGGATAGCCGGCATCACCTGTATGGGGGGACGAATGGGGTCTGGTTACTGTTCACCTCAAGAGCGGCCTGTTCATATCAATTCACAAATTGACTTTGCATTGTGATTGAAGTCCACAATTAACAGCATGCATGCAGACGATCTGTGTGACTGCAATGTGCAAAGTTGAGCTCGACCCTGCAAGTGAACATGCCCCATTAATGCCTCCAACAGTAATTGACATGTCCTGGGTGTGGCCAGGTCTTAGGTGTCCCTGGGCCCAGGCAGAATTGGTACCACACTGCTAGTGTACTGCCATTCAAACATTTATGTTGCCATGCTGAGAGGCATCACTTCAGCGGTGCTATAGGTGCGTGGTACAATTCTATGGGTAGGGGTGATCCCTTTGCATGCATTCAAGAGCACATCGCATAATTGTGCTTGGGCTGCGCTGATTCTGTATGACTATCTTGACGGCATGTAGGAGATTTGTGTATTTTGTGGTGTTGAATGTTGTGCAATGTGGATGTGGATGGATGTTTAATGTTTCTAGACCTAGATTGTTCTCTATGTTGTGTAGCTTATACTTGCATGTTGGTTCATCTCAGGTACATTGCGGCCTTCCCAGATGGACATTGGCGTACATCTGTATGTGCATTTGTCCTACGGACGACAAGCTACACCCAGTTGGAGTATGTATCTCTCCCCATCGCACCCAGTTGGAGTATGTATCTCCCCCCCATCACACCCAGTTGGAGTATGTATCCCTCACCCAATCACACCCAGTTGGAGTATGTATCTCTCCCTCCCAATCACACCCAGTTGGAGTATGTATCTCCCCCCCAAAAACACCCAGTTGGAGTATGTAGGCCCCCCCCCCAATCACACTGCCATGTGCTTGCCCTGCTATTCACCAAGTAGCCACGAACGTTGTCCGGCTTGTCGCTTCATGTAGCGTGGGATGGTTGAGTTCCGCAGGACCATGGAATCATGGGTTGATCCGGGGAAACGGGCACAACAATGCGTGATTATCTTGTTGGTGTCACATACCATTTGGACATTGATAGAGTGGAATTGCTTCCTGTTTCGGTAGACAACTTCATTGTGATGTGGGACCACCAATTCCACATGGGTACAGGCGATGGCCCCAATGCAACTTCAGATGCCTGCCAGTAAATAGAAGCCAACTTTGGTGTTTGCAATCTCCTGGGCAGTCCGTGGCATGAATATGTGTTCAGGTGAATGCCTTAGGAAGGCATCGAGTACCTGGTTCAGCGTGCGTGAGAATACTGGTTGTGAGATGCCATGCATGTGCCCCACTGTATGCTGGTAGGTGCCTGTGGCCAGGAAGTGGAGCACAGTCACCACCTTTAGTAGAGGGGGGGATGGCAGTTCTGATGTCTATGAGGCTCACAATGAAATCATGTATCATGTCCACGATGCTGGTGATAGTATGCCGGTCCTGACGGTACAGGGTGTGTACCTGCTCAGGGGTTAGGTTAAATGGACTGGCTCTGATCCTGGGGATTAGTGGCTGCCTCTGTGGTATGACTAGGTGCCGTGGTGGTTTTTGCTGTGCCTGTCTTGCCCTCCTCCTCCTCCTGCGTCTCCTCTGTGCTGCCTGTTGTTGTTGCTGCTGCACTGCAATCATGTCCTCCAGCCCATGTAATGCTGCTAGTATTGGGACCATCTTGGTGTGGGAAGGGGTGTGTGAAGGGGTGTGGTGTGCTCCTTTTGTGCTGCCACAGTCTCCATTACCTCCACCTGTGCTGATTGTGTCCACCTGTGGCAGGTGGGAACACTGCTCAGTTCTCTTAACGGGTGGTTCGTGATGCCGGTATTAGCGCCATGGCGATAAGGGATTTTGGGGGCTTTACCATGCCGCTATTGGCATGTCCGCTTGGCTTGTGATGGTGTGCTATTAGCGGCATGGCGTTATTTACGGGATGGAGGGTCGCGCGCACGCGGACTAGCTGCTATTAGTGGCACCGTACTTAGCGGTGCCGCTAATAGCGGTGAGCCGGGTCGTAATTGGCATGGGGATTTAATGTTACCGGTATTCCATTACCGGTAATGTTAAATCCCTACCGCCTACCGTGTAATGAGGCCCCTAGACTTAAAAAAAAGTCTAATTTTGGTAATGGCGCAAATCTCCTCTCTTCCTCCTGAGTTTTAGTCGAAGGAATGGAAGGATTCTTTGAAGGTGTCGAAGTGTCAGGGGTTTTGACCCATGTTCGAGTTATTATGCTGCAACATTTGGTGCTGTGGGCTTAGGAAATCCAAGATGGCGGAAAGCCCACATTTGCACCAGGATCCAGGAAAACCACGCAGTTTTTGCGCACACCAAAATGGTCGCCTGACCTACCACCCACCAGTGTGAGCGTGATGGGCCAGGAGTGCCATGGGTGAAATGTGTGCAAAAGGAAAAACAGCAGTGCCGGTTGGCTCAAAAAGCGCTTTGAAATCACCTTTGTTTCTCTGAAATGCAAGCTAAAAATGCCTATTTTAAACATTGCAAGATATTCAAAAATCTCACTGAACACCAGCAGACATTTGGCAGAATGTATTCTTGTGTGCATACAAAATCTGGAAAGAGAAAGAGCCCAAAATAATGTTCATAATGAAACTGGCTGAGCCGTGGATGTCAGCAGCTGAAGTGAAATTGGACTGAAAGACACTAAAATCTAAATGTTTAAAATAAATGAGTGACCTACTGTTGAGTGTCACATAGTTTGCAACTGTTCAATGTCATAGTTTTGAACTTAGAATCAGTGTTCTAGCTGCATGTGTAAAAATTGTAAGTTTGATTTGGATGAAGAAAAACTGGGAACAAAAGTGACATTTAGGTGAAGCCTGGCTTAAAGAGATTGAATTCTGCCTGGCAACTACCCCCCGACAGGAGTTGAAACTTGCTCAGCCACTCTTCCCATGCCTGGCTGCATTCCGCTGCCCCCACCAAAGGGAGATGACACCTCTCTGATTGGATTAGGGGAGGAGCAGCTGGGGACTGCAGGAAACTGAACAATGAGCCTTCCTTGGCTCGGGCAAATGTTAAATTAGGGGGAGTCGTAAATGGCTTCCTCTTGAGAGAAACGGGGAGGGGCAGTGCCTCTGTGAGCAACTTGAGTTGGAGGAAGTGGACAAACCAGAAATTCCACCATGTGCTTTGGGAAACCACACCCCTCTGGGCCAGAGCATAATTTAAAAAAAGATGGATAATTCATAGTACGGACTTGTCAAAATTATATAATTAATATCATTATTCTTGTGATTTTTCTGTGCACATTTTAAGAGGTGTTAGAACTCTGTAGCATGTTCTGAGGCAAAACCCCATGAACTATGGAGATTGCAGACACGGGTTCACGCTAGAAAGATGAAAATTTACTGGAATATGCGTAGAGAGGCGGTGTACATCTGTGTCATTTTTGGTAAAAATACAATATTGGTAAACCAACCAAAAAGCGCAAAATGTTGTCATTTCTTAATCCAAGCTCTCAGAAACATCAGAGTTGGCACAGAAACTACCTTATGTGATATATTATGTGTATATGTAAAGTCAACCACTTGTGTATCTGGGAAATGTGCTTAGTTATGAAAATGATTTTCTAAGGTAAAAGCAAAGGGGATTGTTCTTTCTGTATGCCATAAAGATGACACCTGATGACTCACTGCTCCCTTCTCAAATCAGGTCAAAGAGAAATCCTTGACCTATCAAATCGTGAGTGGGTTGGGCAAAGAAAGTTAGCATCCACACCCATTTTCAAAAGACATAAAAAGAGCCACTGGAAGTCAGACAAGGACATTCATTTTCCAACCTTCAACTGAATTCCTGCGCAGCACGCTGACAGAGAACTCCAGAATCTAGAACTTCAGAATCCAGCAATCCAACCAAACTATTCTACAGCCGGGCAAGCTGTTGGATTCTTGCCAAGAACTTTTGCCAGAACCGGTAGCAGACCAAGAAAGAAGTGCCGACAGCAGAACCACAGACCAGATCAGAACCAGAGAGACCAGAACCAGAGAACCACAGACCAGACCGCAGTGAAGTGCAGAGCAGAGCTGAACCAGAGAGCTGTGACTTCAGAACCACCCGCCCGGAGTCCAGTCCAACCTGCTGACCAGACCCTGACGGCCTATTTCAAATTCAGAGTGTGAGTACTCAGCCAGAACTGTGCAAAACCAATCTCTTAGCTCAAAATAATCTGATTCAAAACATTTGAACCTGTCCAGAACTGCATCATAGGAATCGTGTGTCCCTTCTCCGATTTTAAACCTGTAAAAGTGTCATTTGCCATTTTGAATCATTATTTCATTTCTGAAAAACTACCTTCATAAAATCGTCCGTATCTCTTGAACGGTGTGTGCGAGGAACGAGATTTAACTTGCATTTGGAAGCTAAGATTCCCAGCTCTAACCCGACTTGCTTCTCCTTATAGCGACTCCGTAATTGCACTCGACGCACGTGACTAAATTGTCGCGATTTGACATTTTGCTTCATTTCAGCCACGTGTAAAAATATTTGTCTTTTGCTTCCATTACAGAATTCCGTTTTCAACCTGATAACCATCCCTGAATCATTGATAGGGCTGGCCTGAACTAATTTAAAGTAGCTATCACCCACCCTGAATCTCTTATAGGGAATTAAAATCATTTTTAGCATATTTTTCCCTTCTTTGCCTACCACATTTAAATTACTTTGCCTGTGTTTAAAATCATCCCTGTTTCTCTAAGCTTGCTGGGGGGAACGGGAACTGAATTGCATGTTGATTGTATTCCTGAAAACTGTGTGCTTTACTTCCAGCTCCTTATATTGCATAAAGGGAGGGAGTGAATTGCCACAAGGGGAAAAGTGAACATATTAGCTCTTGTTGAACCCATATCAGTTTATTCCTGTGCTGCATTTTTCCATCACTGCATTCCTTGAAATCATAAAAGTATTCTCAGCTACCTTGTTCTTTCCATACCAACTCCTAAGTAATAAAATAAGTGTGCTAGTATAACATTATCCATTGTTGATCGACATTATACTCATAAGTGTGATATCAAATCTTAATTTATTATAAAAGTGTGATATATATATTGTTTAATTATTCAATAAATCTTTTAAATTGCAAAACAAACCTACTTCTTGGCTCAGTGAGGTCAGGGGGATTCAAAGAGAGGGGCGTTATATAAGGGTTTATCATCCAGAGTATAACTTGTCATAAAAATATATAATTAAGGGCTTCCCTTGGGCGTCCCAGACGAGGCACTGACTTAGTGGGATTGCTGACTTGAAGTCACTTAACAGAGTGGGGGCTCGTCCGGGATTCTGGATTAGATCTATCACTTGTGCAGATTAATACAGTGTGCTAACTGACAGGCTATATAAATTCTGTTGGATCACCACGCCGTGTTACACTGTAAAAACACCCCTCAAAGGAACGCTCTAAGGAAACGGTCTGTTTTGCAAAATAAAATACAAACGTCTGTAAGTCAGGAAGGAAATCAAGTTCCAGAATGACGACCTTGGTAGATATCAAAATAGCCAGAGAACACCTCTTACATAAGCTATTTGTGAGAGGTGAGTGGGCTCATCGGGACCAGGCGGTCTGGTTGCAGGCAATCGCACCCCAGATCACTGGTGCCTTTCAAACGCAGAGGGACGACCTGGCGGCACAGATGCAGGCTCTTAGTCAGGAAGGGGACACCTTAGGCCAGGAAGTCTGCCAATTAAAAGAAAAAAATGAAGGAAATCACCTGGCCCTCCAGGGGCTGGGTGACCTCCAAAAAGAGCATCAGAACTTGTTAGAGCACACCAGGAGGGTGGAAGATGCTCTGGCAAGAAAGGAGCAGGCCAGTAGGGATGGGATTCAGGAGGTAACCCTCCTGCAGAAAAGACTGGCCCAGTATTCCAGGACCAATCAGGAGGCACAGAGAGAGAATGAGGCTCTCTGTCAGCACGATAGGCTCCAGAAACAGGTAGCCATGCAGGAGAGACTGATAGAGTCTAGTAAGGCCTTAACTGAGGAACTGAAAGCGCAGGCTCTTGCATTGCAACAGGGAGCAGGGGCTGATATAGATGAAGTTCGCTGGGAAAGGGAAACACCTGAGCATAACCTCAGGAGCCCTAGTACCAGAGGCCTTCATCTCTCCCAGTCCTTGGACTCTGCCTCCCCCATGTCCCCTGGCGCACATGAGCACAGGCCTACAGGGAGGGCAGATTACTAGCCAGCTAAAAGTATGGGGTTCGTAGGCCAGTACCTCCCAGGAATGGAGGGGTGGGCATCCGGGTAAGCACAGTGCAATTTAGTGGAGAACCCCAGGAGAGTAGGCCCACTAAGGGCATCCTGAAAACCTCTGCCCAGTTAGGTCAGTGGGGGGTACCCATCAAATCTTGTCAGCAAGGAGGGATCTGAAGACTCCTCTGAGCGGCCCAGGACACAGGAGACTAGGTCCCCACATTCTGCCAGCCATTCCCAGGCTCGCAGAATCTGGGAAAAACCTGGAAGATCAGACGGGCACCTCTGGGAGCAGTGCCTCTGAGTCAGAGGATGAGTGGACCAGGGTTACCCGAACCAAAAAGGCCAATAAGGCAAAAAGGGCCTTGCTTAAGGACCCCTTAAAGCAGATCAAGGCAATAAGGAGTGTCATCACGCCTTATCACAAGAACGCCAAGTATTCTGTTTGGGAACACTTGGAGCTCTATGAGCAAATGATGGAGACTTTCCATTTGAAGGACAGCAGTAGCTGCATCCAGTACGTCAAATGGACATTCTCCCCAGAATACTCCAGTTTCTTTGCGGAGCTGGAGGGCCAAAATCATTCAAGATGGTCCACCTATAGGGCGGCCATCTTGAAACATTTTTCTGTTCATAGAAATACTCAAGAGGCTCGCAAGGCAGCCTACAATTTGCAATGTGGGGAGGATCAGGCCCCACAAGAATTTGTGCAGGAGTTAAAGCGTGCTTTTGCGCAAACTACCAAAAGGGTGCGCACCGGCAGTAAGGAATTTGTTAATACGTTTTTCCATGCCTTACCCAAATACATAATGACCCAGCTCGTGAGAGATTTTCACTAGAAAAGATCTTTAGACTGGGTCATTGAGCAAGCCACCCGCATCTATGAGGTGCAGAAACCGGTGGAAAATAAGAATCAGCCCAAAAACCCCCAAACCAACAGCACCCCTGCTGCTGCCAAGGTGGCAGAGGTAAAGGTTGCCCCTGTTTTAGATTTGGAGATGGGAGGGCCTAAAAACCTGCCTGCACCGAACAATTCACAGCCCAGAAGGCCCTTGGGCCAGTCACAGACAGGGAGTCAAGAAGGTAATCCCACAAATGGGGTCCTCGCTCCCCTGACTATGTAAGTCCCTGCTACAAGGGAAACAGACCCATCCTGGGTTACGTGTGGACTCCTCCAGCCCAAGGGGGGGTGATCCAGCCAAGCACCTGACCCAGGGTACTTCCCTCCTAACTTCCCACAGGGGGGCAGAAATTCACCAAATCCTGGGCAGAACTTGTTCCCCAGGTATCCACCCAACTTCCAACCCCAAAATCATCCATCCTTCTTTCCCCAATTCCCTGAGCCCAGACAACCGAATCCGGGAGAGGGGAGGCCAAGGGTGGAGGGGTACCCAAATCTTCCCAACCCGGGGTACTACCAGAGAAGGGATAGCTACCCCTCCTGGGATCAGCCCAGGGAAGAAAATAGAACCCTGTATCAGCCTGAGTGGGTTTCACAGTTAGAGCGCCAGGTCCAAAATATGGCACAGGATCTGGGTCACATACTGAGGGCTCAACAGAACCCTCAGATGAGCATGCCACCGCAGAATGCCCCAAACTCTGGGCCTGGTGCTCCAGAACAATGATGGGGGCAGCACCCCGATAACCCACCGGTTCCCAGGGAGGAGGCACAAGGGGAAGGAGGGTGTAAAGCCTTGGAGGAAGCTTCCTTCCCCACTTGTAAACAGCCCCTGGAAACCCAGAAACCGGAAACAAAATCTCCTGCCCCTGAAAGTCTGCCTCCCAAGGAGCAGAGGGGGGGTAGGAGAAACAAAGGACCCAAACAGACCCATTTTGTAGAGGAGGTACAGGTCTACCAATTTGAGGGAGAGGGATCCTGGGAAAAGGATCTTCTCTTTCAGAGATGGGGGAACTCCTCCCAAGGAAAAATGGGTCCCAAGGGATTCCAACCCAGACTGGGTAGATGTGGGGATTGAGCTGTCGCCGCCCATCATTCTATCCCAGAACCAACAATACCGAAAACCCCTGGTTAAAACCCATCCTGGTGACTGCCTCAAAAAAGGGGGGGGCGGCCCAGGACCAGAACCAGGGGAACTCGAATATCCTCTTTCAAGTTGCCAACTTTTTCTTGCAGATTCCCATGACTCTCCACAGAATTCTGCCCAAATCTCTTCTCTCGCAATGTCCAAAACCAGAAAATTAGCCCACCAGTTGTCCAAAAATGTGCATTATCTGTGCCCCCTTACAGAGAAGGAGGGGAGATACTATGCCCTGGTTCAAGTACAGGGGCAGGGTACAATTTTGGCACTGGTGGACACTGGATCCCAAGCTACTCTTCTGTCCAAAAGGGCCTTTGATGAACTAAATGCAGGAAGGGGGAGAATTACACTTCCTGGACAACTCCAGAACTTTGACGGGAAGGAAATTCCCGTTGAGGGGACTGCAGATTTGGACGTCAAAATTGGGTGACACAAGGTGAAACACCCGGTCATAGTAGTGACTCCAGAGGGCACCCCTTGTTTACTAGGGAATGACCTCCTGAGAAGGTTGTCACCCCTAATAGATTGCATAAACAAGGTCCTCTGGACCCAGACTAGCCGACCAATAAAATTAAGTGTCAACCATATTAATTTAAACGGCACATGAACAAAAATCTGACCAAGTAGATTTTCACTTCCAGAACAACAAAATTCCAGATGTGACAGTAATAGCAGTAGGACAACAGACTGGTGATGGGGGGTCTTCTCTATTTCTGAAAATCAACCTTCCTTCCAATTTAAGGTGGTATTCCACACTGGAAGGAAATACTCTGAAATTCTTTACTAATCCACAATCAGACATTCCCACCCGGATAGTCCAGAAAGATGTGAAATCAGCCAAGAGCCTAGCTGATATTCAGCAAATTGGAGAGCAGTTGTTCATCCCTGTTCAGTTAAATGATGGGAAGGACTCTGTTCTCGCCCGAGTGTGTGTGAACAACGGTAAGAGCTTCATCAGCGAAGCCATGTTCCGCCAACTCCCAAAAGATCCAGCCATTCCCGCATTCAAACTGATAGACAAATGGGAAATGGACCTGGAAGCACCTAATTCCAAACAGCAGGTGTATGCTCAAAATCTTTATTGGCAACAATTTTACTTAGGCAGTGATATTCTCAATCGCTTTGCCATTAGTTTGGGCCTAACAAACTTCAAAGCTTGGTCCCGATTAGCGGATAATCCCATGGGCTTTGATGATCCAGAAAAAGCATTTAGGTCAGCCCAATTGCTACCTTATGCAGTTGAAATTCAGGTTAAAAAGGAAGTCACCATCCCAGAAAGGACCCGACAATTCTCCCTGGAAGTGAAAGTTAAAGGAGGACAGAAATTGAAAAAACGTGATGCTTATATGCATCTAAATGCTTCTCTCCAACAGCAAGGGTTAGGGGTAAACCCAACACCATTAGTCAACATAGAACATGACACCATTCCAATAGAGGTGGATAACAGCGACTTAAAAAGTATTACTCTAGCCACAGGCACCATTATTGGAATGGCGGTTGATGACCGACATTTCTCCATTGATTTGGGAAATGAACTATTAGGACCAATCCCCAAGGACTGTTTTGACAGTGATGACAATACAACACCAGACAGGATATTCACCCGGCATGGGAGGAACTTCCTGGTGTACACTTCTTGCCCTTATGGTAAGGAAGATGGAAATTGTGACTTCAGAGGGGATGAGGTGATTTTCCAGGTCCATGAGGGCGGCCTTTCCCACCTGAAGCCTCCGGTCCAAATCAGCACTCTGACCAGGGACTTCTCCACCCAGCTGGAGGAGGCCGCTGAGATAGCAAAACCAGAAGTCTTTCCAGGCTTCAGGCAGATGGTGGAAGAGAGAGTCAACCTAGCTGATGCCTGCGTGACTCTGGAACAGAAGCAAAAGTTGAAACAAGTTTTCTTGGATTTCCAAAATCTCTTTGCGGTAGACTCATATGACTGTGGTCTCACCGACATCCACACAACAACAATTCGCCGGACCCTGGCATGACTCCAGTGTTTGTGAAGCAATATTGCTTGCCTCTCGCATCAATGGAGTCCCTTACTGAAATAATTAAGAACCTTGAGTCCCGGGGAATAATCCGTCCAGTACACAGCACCTTCAATAATCCGGTGCTGGGAATATTGAAGCCAAACGGCCAGTGGAGACTGTGTGCCGACCTTAGGGAGCTCAACAAACAGGTCTATACTTCCCGATGGCCTCTGCCCTACATTGACCAAGGGCTGGCCCAGATTCAGGGGTCACAGGTATTCACTGCAATAGACCTGACCAATGGATACTGGACCGTGCCTGTCAGTAGGGAGGACCAATACAAACTGGCTTTTACCTTTGGAGGCCAGCAGTACACATGGACCCGGACTTCCTTCGGATACCTCAACTCCGGCAATGAGTTCAACATTTTCCTACATAAGGCCATGCCCGACCTGGGTGCGAGGGGTAACCTGGCTTATGTAGATGATGTCCTCATCAAAAGTTCATCTGTGGAAGAACACATCGCGGAGATCCATTATGTTCTGACACAGTTGAGGGCCGCCGGAGCAAAACTTTCCTTTCAGAAAATACAGTGGTGTAGAACCTGTGTTAATTTCTTGGGGAATGAGATTACTCCTCAGGGTCTCTGTCCCCAGGAAAAGAAAGTGGAATCACTTCAGAAACTGAAAGACCCCACAACTTTGCGGGAACTAAGGAGCCTCCTTGGACTGACTAATTACAGCAGAAAGTTCATTGAGGGCTACGCAGAGATCACCAGACCCCTGATTCATCTCTTGAAGGGGGGGGTCAAGTGGGAATGGGGTCCAGAACAATCCGAGGCAGTAAGACAACTCAAAAGGAGCCTCTCACAAGCGCCTTGCCTAGCTTACCCTGTCAGAAACAAGGAGTTCTTCCTTGAGACAGGGTTCTCTAATACGTGCTTGACGGCAGTATTATACCAAAAGCATGACAAGGTCAATAAAATAATCTCCTATGCGAGCAAAACTTTATCCTCTGTGGAGGAAAAATTCAACGGTTGTGAGAAGGCACTCCTGGCAACGGTGTGGGCATTGAAGGATTACCGCCCGTTCATCCAGGGGGAACACATCATAGTGGAGACTCCACACCAGCCTCTGCAATATCTCCGAAGTGACAGAATCCGGGCCGGAAATGTGAGTAATTCCGGAATTACTTCCTGGATTCTGTCAATGCAAGGCTTTCCTGTGGAGGTCAGATATGGCCAAAACAAGAAGAGTCCCCTCGCGCAAGGTCTGGCTGACTTGCATGATTGTGCCAGAGAAAACTGTCTCAAGGACGAAAGTCTAAAAATCAAGGACAACATGGAGGCATACCTTAATTCCCCACACAAAGTCTTTGAAGAAGACAAGTGTGAGGGAATGCACACTGTCTATGTGGATGGATGCTCTTACCATGTTGAAAACAACGGGGAAAAAGAACTGGTGGCCGGCGTAGGGAATGCGTGGGTGAATGAGTCTCCAGAACCCTCTGCTGCGTACAAAATCGGTCCCTGACAGAGTTGATGGCTGTGCATCAAGCCATCCTCACTGCTGTCCAACATCAACTCCACAAACTGGTTATAATCACAGATTCGGATTATGTACGGAACGGATTCTTGGAGCACCTGGCCAATTGGAAAACCAGAGGCATGCTATGTGCTAACAACAAACCCTTGAAACATGGGAAGTTGATCCAAAACATTGATGATCTGGTCACATCGAATGGGATGACCATCTACTGGAAAAAGATCAAGGGTCATTCCAAAGTAGAGGGACCAGACAAAACTGGAAATGACTTAGCTGATCAGCTGGCCAAAACCGGGGCCATCCAAGAGGATCTAATAGAGATTGAGTCCCTGTTGGGGGAAATCCAGGTCACGGCTATCACTAGGTTCCAGACAAATGCTCACAATGATCTTTCAACTGCACAATGGAGTAAGGAGACCCCTGATGCTGATTTAATTACGGCTCAGAAGCGGGATCCAATAATTGGTAAGTTTTACCAACACATTGAGGACCCTGAGAACTTTCCCCTGACGGATACCGATTATATTGGGAAAGAGGACCTTAGAGTGTTGATGAAATGTCCAAAGATGTTCCGAATCCAAGACGGTTTGTTGGTAAGGAAATCCCAAGCTGGCCATGATCAGTGGGTGGTCCCTACCTCATTCCGAAGGCTGATGTTAAGTCACGCCCATGATGCGGCCACCGCTGGTCATAGGGGGTTTCATACAACACTTGAGATCTTAAGAGAGGTTGCATACTGGCCACACATGGGGCAGGACCTCAACCAATACTTGAAAGGGTGTCTTGTGTGTGCACAATTTCAGCCGACATCCCTCACACAATTTGCGCCTCTCCAAAAGAGGGGGATGACACTGCCATGGTCAGATTTGCAAATCGACTTTGTAGGCCCTGTGATTCGCTCGTCTAGGGGAAACAAGTACATGTTGACGGTCACATGCTTGTTTACCAAGTGGGTGGAATGTCTCCCGGCCCCAAAATGCAGGGCAGAAATAGCAGCTGCCCTGATGATTAACCACATCTTTTCCCGTTTTGGTCTACCTCAAAGGATTGAGTCAGACAGAGGTAGCCATTTTACCAGCGAAGTAATGACTAAGATGTGGGACATACTGGGGGTCAAAAGGAAGCTACACATTGCTTACCGACCAGCTTCTCCTGGGCAGTAGAACGCTATAACCGAACCATTGTAAGCATCTTAAAAAAGTTTGTGGCAGATTCTGGGCCAAGTTGGGATATCCGAATACCTCTGGTCCTAATGGCCATCAGATCTACCCCTTCATCTGCAACCAAAATGTCACCATTTGAGTTGATGACTGGACGCAAGATGGTGCTTCCCCAGCATTTGCTATACAGGACCCAAGAGCAGACGTTGATCAATGCCTCCACAACTCATAAGTATGTGGAGAATTTGAGGAAACACCTCCAACATGCTTTTGCCTATGCTCAGCGAAATCTAGAAAGATCAGCTGATAGCATGAAGACCCATTACGATTTGAAAACGTCCAGGAAAGTATATAATGTGGGAGACCGGGTCTATCTATACAATTTCCAAAGGAACCAGGCCAAACAGCGAAAATGTTTGCCTACATGGAAGGGACCCTTTGAAATTATAGACAAGATCTCCCCAGTTGCATACAAGATCCGCATCCCCAAAGTTAGTTTGGCGGAAGGGGAAGACAAGTGGGTCCATATAAATCAGTTAAAGTGTTGCCATCCCAGGCAAACTCTGCAACAACTGGAGGAATCCTCTGGAATCCCAGAGGGGGCCGCTCCAGAGTAATTCAGTTCCAACCCTAAAATATCCCACATACAGTCTCTAAAATATTATGATTCTTAAATGCCGATGTATCCTGTTATATCTTGTTTTTAAAATAAGACTGCAAAATGTATCCTGATGTATAAAATGTATATGTTCGTTGCACTATTAAGAGTGGTGGATAAATGTTTAGGAATGTGTATTGCCGCTTTGCTTTATAATCCTAGGAGAGATGAAACCATGGAGACTGACCACGGAAGACGACCTGGGGACCGGGAGCAAAGATCCGAGGGGCCCAGGGTACCGCCCAATACTCCCATCAGGACCGGCAAGGAGAACTGATCGAACGACCCTGATGAAGGAAAATGATGAACTGTGCCATCTGCGGAATCGAAAGAAGATGATGCGGACATCCCAGCGCGTGGATCAAAACATCCTTTGCACCCGACTTCCCCTCGACTCGAAATCAAAGCGCAGTCAGGCGGGGGGCTTGTCAGGGGTTTTGACCCATGTTCGAGTTATTATGCTGCAACATTTGGTGCTGTGGGCTTAGGAAATCCAAGATGGCGGAAAAGCCCACATTTGCGCCAGGATCCAGGAAAACAGCGCAGTTTTTGCGCACACCAAAATGGTCGCCTGACCTACCACCCACCAGTGTGAGCATTAAACATCATCCTATTTCAATTTCAAAGCTGCTACCACAAATTTCAGTACGGCCAAAATCATGGGAATTGTTTCTCCAGTTATGAACATGTGCCACTAGTTCTCCAAGGATAGTGATTTCAAACTTTGCATGACATCTTTCATATACATAATTCTTAAGCTTGATAATCATGAACATTCCAACATCAAATGTTTAACAGTGTCAATAATTTCAGGCTCACAGCAAAATCTACAGAACCTATCCTTTTTCTCTATTTGTCTTCCAGTGGCCAAGACGTCTCGTATAGCTAGTGATGGGCCAGGAGTGCCATGGGTGAAATGTGTGCAAAAGGAAAAACAGCAGTGCTGGTTGGCTCAAAAAGCGCTTTGAAATCACCTTTGTTTCTCTGAAATGCAAGCTAAAAATGTCTATTTTAAGCATTGCAAGATATTCAAAAATCTCACTAAACACCAGCAGACATTTGGCAGAATGTATTCTTGTGTGCATACAAAATCTGGAAAGAGAAAGAGCCCAAAATAATGTTCATAATGAAACTGGCTGAGCCGTGGATGTCAGCAGCTGAAGTGAAATTGGACTGAAAGACACTAAAATCTAAATGTTTAAAATAAATGAGTGACCTACTGTTGAGTGTCACATCGTTTGCAACTGTTAGATGTCATAGTTTTGAACTTAGAATCAGCGTTCTAGCTGCATGTGTAAAAATTGTAAGTTTGATTTGGATGAAGAAAAACTGGGAACAAAAGTGACATTTAGCTGAAGCCTGGTTTACAGACATTGAATTCTGCCTGGCAACTACCCCCGACAGGAGTTGAAACTTGCTCAGCCACTCTTCCCAGGCCTGGCTGCATTCTGCTGCCCCCACCAAAGGGAGATGACACCCCTCTGATTGGATTAGGGGAGGAGCAGCTGGGGACTGCAGGAAACTGAACAATGAGCCTTCCTTGGCTCAGGCAAATGTTAAATTAGGGGGGGTCGTAAATGGCTTCCTCTTGAGAGAAACGGGGAGGGGCAGTGCCTCTGTGAGCAACTTGAGTTTGAGGAAGTGGACAAACCAGAAATTCCACCATGTGCTTTGGGAAACCACACCCCTCTGGGCCAGAGCATAATTTTAAAAAAAGATGGATAATTCATAGTACGGACTTGTCAAAATTATATAATTACTATCATTATTCTTGTGATTTTTCTGTGCACATTTTAAGAGGTGTTAGAACTCTGTACCATGTTCTGAGGCAAAACCCCATGAACTATGGAGATTGCAGACATGGGGTTCACGTTAGAAAAATGAAAATTTACTGGAATATGTGTAGGGAGGTGGTGTACATCTGTAGCATTTTTGGTAAAAATACAATATTGGTAAACCAACCAAAAAGCGCAAAATGTTGTCCTTTCTCAATCCAAGCTCTTAGAAACATCAGAGTTGGAACAGAAACTACCTTATGTAATATATGATGTGTTTATGTAATGTCAACCACTTGTGTATCTGGGAAATGTGTTTAGTTATGAAAATGATTTTCTAAGGTAAAAACAAAGGGGAGTGTTCTTTCTGTATGCCATAAAGATGACACCTGATGACACACTGCTCCCTTCTCAAATCAGGTCAAAGAGAAATCCTTGATCTATCAAATCGTGAGTGGGTTGGGGAAAGAAAGTTAGCATCCACACCCATTTTCAAAAGACATAAAAAGAGCCACTGGAAGTCAGACAGGGACATTCATTTTCCAACCTTCAACTGAATTCCTGCGCAGCACGCTGACAGAGAACTCCAGAATCCAGAACTTCAGAATCCAGCAATCCAACCAAACTTTTCTACAGCCGGGCGAGCGGTAGCAGACCCAGAAAGAAGTGCCGACAGCAGAACCACAGACCAGATCAGGAGCAGAGAGACCAGAACCAGAGAACCACAGACCAGACCGCGGTGAAGTGCAGAGCAGAGCTGAACCAGAGAGCTGTGACTTCAGAACCACCCGTCCGGAGTCCAGTCCAACCTGCTGACCAGACCCTGACGGCCTATTTCAAATTCATAGTGTGAGTACTCAGCCAGAACTGTGCAAAACCAATCTCTTAGCTTAAAATAATCTGATTCAAAACATTTGAAACTGTCCAGAACTGCATCATAGGAATTGTGTGTCCCTTCTCCGATTTTAAACCTGGAAAAGTGTCATTTGCCATTTTGAATCATTATTTAATTTCTGAAAAACTACCTTCATAAAGTCGTCCGTATCTCTTGAATCGTTAAACGAGATTTAACTTTCATTTGGGAGCTAAGATTCCCAGCTTTCCAACAAGCTCTAAACCGACTTGCTACTCCTTATAGCGCCTCCGTAATTGCGCTCGACGCACGCGACTAAATTGCCGCGATTTGACATTTTGCTTCATTTCAGCCACGTGTAAAAATATTTGTGTTTTGCTTCCATTACGGAATTCCGTTTTCAACCTGATAACCATCCCTGAATCATTGATAGGGCTGGCCTTAACTAATTTAAAGTAACTATCACCCACCCTGAATCTCTTATAGGGAATTAAAATCATTTTTAGCATATTTTTCCCTTCTTTGCCTACCACATTCAAAGTACTTTGCCTGTGTTTAAAATCATCCCTGTTTCTCTAAGCTTGCTGGGGGAAACGGGAACTGAATTGCATGTTGATTGTATTCCTGAAAACTGTGTGCTTTACTTCCATCTCCTTATATTGCAAAAAGGGGGGGAGTGAATTGCCACAAGGGGAAAAGTGAACATATTAGCTCTTGTTGAACCCAAATCAGTTTATTCCTGTGCTGCATTTTTCCATCACTGCATTCCTTGAAATCATAAAAGTATTCTCAGCTACCTTTTTCTTTCCATACCAACTCCTAAGTAATAAAATAAGTGTGCTAGTATAACATTATCCATTGTTGATTGACATTATACTCATAAGTGTGATATCAAATCTTAATTTATTATAAAAGTGTGATATATATATTGTTTAATTATTCAATAAATCTTTTAAATTGTAAAACAAACCTACTTCTTGGCTCAGTGAAGTGAGGGGGATTCAAAGAGAGGGGCGTTATATAAGGGTTTATCATCCAGAATATAACTTGTCATAAAAATATATAATTAAGGGCTTCCCTTGGGCGTCCCAGACGAGGCACTGACTTAGTGGGATTGCTGACTTGAAGTCACTTAACAGAAGGAATCTTCGACGACCCTGATGAAGTCTTCGACAAAGGCGTCAAAGAAGTTTTAGGCTTCGATATCGAAGCTGTCGGCGCCGATGGCGTCGCCGAAGTTGCAGATGTTTTCGACAACTTCTGTTTTTTATGAGGTGTCGGTGAAACACTCGACTTTCGAGGATTCCTCGACGATTTGTCGACTCGAGTTTTCTGGGTTTCACCCATACCACTGGGTCTTAACACATTAGTTCCCGACTTCCCTGTGTCGTCCAATGGAGCGACCGGGGTCTGGCTCTTTTGGGGTTTCTTTGAGGGGGTTGAGGCCGCATTCTCAAAGACCTCCATCATCTTTCTTCTAAAATCCTCCCATTTTCTTGGGGAATCCGATTAAGTAGGGCATCGAACTAATTTGGTCGATGTATCGGTCGATGTATTGGATGATGATGAAGGAGATCTATGTCCCCGTTTAACTTTTTTAGAAGATGAAGATCGCCTCGATCTACTACGAGATCGGGATTTCTTAGAGTGTTTTTTGTGACGTTCCGATTCTTTTGAATCGGACGATTTTTTATGTCTTTTCAACGAGGCCTTCGAAGCCTCCAGCCCCACCACTAGTATACCTTTCCTCTCACGGAGGGACTTCTCCATCATCGACTGACAGGAGCCACAGTCGCCAGTTCGATGATCTGAACCCAGGCACCAAAGACAGATGCAGTGAGGATCGGTGATTGACATCAGTCGATACACTTCTTAAACCCAGTCTTGGGTGCAGAAGCAGTAGATGATGATGACATTTTCTGACAGAAAATCTCGAAGCGCACCGTTCTCGAGAGCGAAGCAATTGGAAAAACGGAACTGAAGCCAATGGGCGCGGCTTGAGCTATTTATACCAACAGTGATGTCGACATGGTATGGAGCCCGTCGAGGGACAATCAACGCCACGACCTCGAGCACAGCACCCTCTGCCGAAAAAAAATTCCAAAGCAGTGAAGGTGGTGTTAACAATTATCACAAGATGAGGAATACGTGGGAGGACACAATCCATTCGAAATGTAGGTTTTATTACGATGGCATATTTTAATAAAATAAATTGTCAAAAAACGAAATTGTCATTTCTTCAATAGGAGTGGTTTTGACAACCACCTTTGCTGAAATATATAACTAATAAAACCACACCTAGTCACAAGGCAGGGGAGGAGTCCGAAAGATATATAATTGCATGCACACAGGACATAAGGATTATGATTATAGAATATGGGGAGATGAACACTGAGAATTTTTGGGGACAATCTAGAGATGAGAAAGTAGAGCTGATATTATTTGAAGGACGGACCCCATGCAGATTGGAGACCAGTCCCTGGAGAGAAGGATGGCCAGTCTTTGTTTGAGAAATGATATCCAGATAGCCCCCAGAAAAGCGGGTTTGCCGAAAAACAGCACCAGGCTCACTGAGTCCACAGCTGATTCTACAAATAAGCCACATTAAAAAAGGTACATCAAACCCAAATAAACCCCAAACTTTCTGTATAGATTGTCCACGGTAAATTTGGAAAAATAAAGGTCAGGGAGAAACCAGGAGAATGCATTTTGTGAATAGGAACACAGGTGCGGGCATTTAAATGCCTGGTGCTCTTCTAGTTACATTGAACACAAAGTGAGTTGTTAGTTCTTTAAAACCCAATGTTCTGAAACAATATTTAAAACTGAATGCATTTTGGTGCCATTTTAATGCAGAATTGCCTCAGTAAAATTAGTACTATTTAATATATGATTAGTGGCTTAAGCCGGTGTAGAGTAATTATGGATCATAGTGTGAGCCACGACACACTATTGTCTGAGAGATATCATGCATTAATGCAGCTTGGGAAGGCCATAGTTGCAGATTAGAGGTTTGCCAACTGAAACAAGTATAGGGAATTCATTTTATTCAATACAAATTGTGTAACACATTAAACCCCTGTAGTCCCTTATCTTTGGATGTACAGGCAAACTCATGTGTAATGAGGAAGCGCAGGGGGATGGGGAGTTAATAATTGTACATGTTACTGGAGAATAGTATACCTCCGAGCCAAACACACATGCAGGCTGAAAACTATACAGAAGCCTGTATGTATACATAGTTACACAGTGTCCAGTGATTCCCTCGAATACAAAGCATCGATTGAAAACGCATCAAATGCAAAAGCCTCGAAAAAATGCATTTTTTTGTAGGTAACTTTTTTAAAAATTAAAATGGGGTTTACGAGGTAAAAAAACAGGGGTTGGGGTACCCCCCATTAAATTTTTTTTTTAAAACTGAATTTTTTCGATGCATTTTTTTTCGAGGCTTTTGCTTTTGATGCTTTGGATGTCGAGGCTATCACTAGGAACCTAGTTGCACATGTAAGTAGACTGAAAGCAGTGCACACACACACACAAATTAAAAGCTGCATACTTAGCTGTATTCAAAGTCACACACACACACAGATTGCCCACATCCAAGCACAATGTTCAGGCAATCAGGCTATACAGATGTTAAGAAACCACAGACTATCAAGAATGTCCAGCGATTACAATGCCTAAGCCCATGATCACAAGTTAGTGTGTCCCAGTGGAGGCCGAACAACCTAACTAATACTGGACCTATACTGAGGAAACACCAGATGTCCTTGAAAATGAAGCAGAGCGATGAATGTTGATGCAAGGAAAGATGAGGCAACCATACAACCTTCCTGTTAAGCTGAGAGGACAACTTGCTTGACTCTGGAATACCCCAGTCTGCAGTACAATTGGATTTCATCTACCCAGAGAAATGAGTACCTAACTGCCTTATTCTGATTGAGTGTACGTGGTGACAGACCGTCCACCCAAATACCTGGGACAGATTTAACAGTTGATGGAGAAAAACTTCAATAAGATTTAGCCGAGATTATTTAAAAATCTTCCCCGGGGGAAAAACCTGAACCAATTTGGCTGTTGGTCTTGAAAAATGTCATCACCAGGAGCCATAAGAAGAGGAGGATATCCATGCCTTCACCATGGACAATGAGGGACTTGGAATAATCAAGGGGAATTGGAATGATCACCAGACACTACAGAAGATCCCAACCTATATCTACACAAGCACCTAGTAGAAAATGTAGGAATAGCAAAAAAGAAGCAGAGCATGTTTTAATGTCTCTTGCTTGACCACAGGTGTACAGAGGAAAGTGACATGTTGTCACTCCATCCACTATGATGCAGGGCACAGGGTGGCATGGGGAGGACCACCTGTATATCCTCCAACACCTGGGTCAAGTGGAAGAGGCTTGTCCCATGTGATCTAACATTGGTTACTAGTTTTTTTTTAAGTTTTCCCACCACATATAAATCAAAATTACACTTGGTCAGATAACATGAGCCCTGAGAGGGAAGTCCTGCAGTGCTATGACAATATGAACCTGAATAATAAATACCAGCTTGAAGGGAGAACAGTGAGGGGAGCAGTCAGTTGAATACCATTCTAAGCCAGCTGTGGACCAGAGCCCTCACAAGACCCGTTAGCATCATGTAGAGCTTGCCCTTTCCCGCACATGTGTGTAGAGTCTATGATGCTTAGAGTGTATGCAAAACAAGATGTTTACCAAACAGATGCACCTCCTGCAGCAGAGGCATTGGAAGAGGGTGGGAGAGCTAAGGAGGAGGTGAACAGAGGAGCAGCCAAGTTGGAGGAGGGTGAGAGAGCTGAGGAGAATGAGTTGAAAGGAGGAGCAGAGGATTTGGTGGATGGTGAGAGAGAAATTAGAGAGTGACAAATCTGAGGAGGGGGTTGTGAAAGAAAAATCAGAGATGGTAGAGGAGAGTGCAAGATCTGGTGAGGAGACAGGGAAAGGAGGAGCAGAAGAGTTGGTGTTACACTAAAGAAAGGACGGAGACCAGAAAGGACGGAGACCAGAAAGGTCTGAGACTAAGCCCACAAGGATACTCTTTTAGAGGCCTGAGTCAACCTGAAAAGGCAACAATGAATAACTAACCACACCACTTAAACCGGATTCAGTGTGACGTTGGCAGGGTCGCTGAAAGATTTTTTTTGAGTCTTTTTTTGTTCAGTGAAGTAAGACTTCTGTTAAAACACTGAGACTATATTTTGATTCAGTTATACCCCATTTATGAGAAAGGATTGTTTGCCACCCTGACACAACCTCCTTTGCATCTAGCAACTCAAAAAAACCACAAGAAGGAAAATGTTGGTGGTTAGGTGAAAGGCAATTTGGGTCAGGTGGCCATTTTATATATCATTCAGAATACACTGCGAGACTTGTCCTTGGCCCAAGCCTTGGGATCGTATCGCTACAGCCCTAAAATCTCTGCATTGGCTCCAAGTGGCTACTAGGATTAAATTCAAGACCCTATGCATTGCCCACAGTGCTTTCTAGGGCCTGGGTCCAAAATACCTTCAGCTCTCCCTCCGTAAATACCTTCCGACTCAAGCTCTTCGCTCCTCCTCCTTCAACTCCCTCAGGTTCAGTTGCTTCTCCAAGCAACGAGTTGGTGGTAGATCTCTTTCCTCAGCTGTGGCCTTCCTCTGGAACAGCCTCCCTGCCACCATGAAACTTGAGGAGAACCATCTCTGGTTCCAAAAGCACCTCACGACCTCCCTCTTTGCTTCTGCCTTCGCTCTTCCTCTCCCCTGCTGATCTGTCTGCTTCAGCTCTGTGCGAATAGTTACCCCCTGATTTCAGGCCCATGTCCCTGCCCACCCTGCCACACACCCGCACTGCCTCCTGGCAACCCTTGCACTTGGGTCTGTATCTGCAACTCTACAGTCCCCTTTCTTGCACTTATCAGACACCCCTTGTCTTTGCTTTAACCTTGCACTTGCCACATTGCTGGCTGTACTACTAGTTGTTGTCTTTTATCCCTTGCTCAGCACTTTCCACTTCTCCCCTCTCCCTTGCACTTTCCCCCTTCCCTGCCCTTGCACATTCTCAATGTGACTGGGCCTAGTAAGATCATTGTTTTGTCCTCCTTCTTCCCCACCCTTGCCTCGTCGCGCTCTGAAACACTTGTGTATGAGCAAAATACAAATAAAGTATCATATATCATACATCTGTGCTGCATACTTGGCATCTGATGGATTAATAAGTACTAGTGTTCGCCCTCTACACCCAAGCAGTCAGCTTGGCAGAGGTACCTTCAGGGGTAGATCAAGAAATAGCTGAAGATATCTGTAAAACGTGAGAGCAGTGTTGTATTGTAGCTTCTCGATAATGCACAGTTTCTGCTATATACAAAAAATGTGGACCTGAATGGTGCTTCTAAGTCACCATATGATGTATACTTGACCACTGCTGGTGAGAAGGCCTCGGATTGTTTAGATGCTTGCTGGATCCGTATTTGACCCATTACATTGTTGCATCGTGTTTTGGTTAGAATAAGTAGGTAGGGCAATGAGTTGGTGGTTGCTAGTACTGTGAATATTCATTGTCTATAATCTGGTGTCTACCAGTATGCAATGTAATAGTTGCAATATCTTTGATAGCTACCTCTACAGACACTTAATTGAAAACCAATCAAATCCTTAAAACAATGTAATGTGATAGCTCAAAGTCTGGTTTCTATAACATGACTCACATCATAGCAAAAGGACTGTGAAGAACAAGTGTAGGACTCATTGCTATGCAAATTACCAGTAAGTAATGAAAGCATTACTAGTTACTTACCTCTAAGTCTAAGCGTTCGAAAATTCACGTGACTATGTTGAGTTGGATATCACATCATGAACTGTCTCAGCTCACATAATCACATTTAATTTACCTTAGTTGTTAGAAAGGTATTCCTATAAGACATAAAAAATACATTTCAGCTGTGTTTCACTAGCATTAAGGGGTTTCATCTTAAAAATACATCATTACTGTGTTTTCTAGTTACTTTTTTATAAAACAATAAACCCTATCTGTCCGAAGGGGAACAAAACATTTATTTATAAATTGTACAATCACAGCTCTGGCAGAGTGGGTTATCCGAGGTGAAACGCATGCGCTATGATACCCTTCAGTTCTAAGCTTAAAACAAATTATTTTTCTTAAGTCGACGATGACAGTGATTTCTGCCCGAGTAATGATAGCAAAGCGCGCTATTGCTAATTTATTCTGTATTGCCACAGTGCTCTATTAATATAAAGCTAAATCACAGAATATGTCATTTTTTATATAGACACTTTTACAGTTGAATGTTTAGGTTTACGTTAGTGAATATATCTACTTCTGACATAAACATATTGGTCTAGATTTCCAAACCTTGATTTTGACGTTAGTAAACAGATGTGCTAGCGCATTTCATCGTTTGTACCAAAAAATAGAAGCAGTCCAATTCACAAAGGGCAACAGAATGATCGATTCTTAAATGTGCTCATTCAGATCCCCTTTTTCACCCGTTTGCGCATTTGTTTCCAATAGGCGCAGGGGGAGGCGCAAATCATAACAGGGTGATTTTAAACAGGAATGGAAATGCTTTCTATTTTTCAAGCATTTCCTAGAGAAGTGCCCTTTGGGGGCACGTCTTTGTGAAATGCCCTTCAGCATCCATGTGGGATAGAAGTATCTCCCAATACCAATGTATGCAAACTTGAGCTATTATCCAGCTCCTCCTTATATGCACAGAACACTATTGAGAATAGAGTGACCTGTGCATTTCTAAGAGTAGCAGAAATGAAACAAGCAGATTCTATGTGCTCCTTTTATTTGCACTCCTTTGTGAGAATCTGCCCCATAGTGAGGTAACTGTTCATTAGAAAATGTAGCTCTTTCTTACAAGGATGTTTCTTACACAGAACTGCAAGTTCCAGGGGTCATTAGAACCCTGGTGGTCTTTAGTGCTGAAATATCCCTGATGGCAATTAGCACTACTGGCAGTGCCAATTTGAGATTCGGATCGTGTTACATGATTACCATCATAGTAGTGTTAACAGTAAACTAATCACAATGGTAAACAATAAATACAATACCGGAGATAACTAGAAAAATTGGTTACCAGAGGACATATGGAAAAAATACAGTTACTACCAGTGCCCTTTATAGAATTGAACTCACCACTGCTACAATGACTGAGCCTGCCACGCTAGCCATTTTTAGTTTGGGCTATTTTTTGTATATTTCTTTATTTTTATTTGGTTTATACCAAACCTTTCATAAAATTCATCATAACATACATCACAATAATTCATCCAGAGAAGGGTTAGAAAAAGAACACAAATTCAGTTTGCGTCTCAAAACACAAATTCAATTCACATCTAACCTACGCACGTCCTAACTTTCTCCAACTTCCATATTTTATGCTTTGATAGTTTTTAACCCAATCAGACTTGAAATTCATTAAACATCATCCTATTTCAATTTCAAAGATGCTACCACAAATTTCAGTACGGCCAAAATCATGGGAATTGTTTCTCCAGTTATGAACATGTACCACTAGTTCTCCAAGGATAGTGATTTCAAACTTTGCATGACATCTTTCATATACATAATTCTCAAGCTTGATAATCCTGAACATTCCAATATCAAGGGGGTAATTCATAGAATTCAGCGCACAAGTGGTGCACGCCGCTGGCGCACAGTGTGCGCGTGCGAATCCCTGAGCCAGCTGCGTGCGCAAGAATCCATTTCCACGCACAGCGTATTCATGGATTCCAGCCACCAAAACCAGCCGTGGCGCACAGTGGCGCAGCGACCCTGCAGCAGCGCCAGTTACGCCCCCAAGAACGCCTCTCGCGCAGGGAAAAGCCATCAATATACCCAATCCAGCGCAAAGGGCTGCGCTAACCCTGTACCAGCACAGCAAGCGGGCTACGTGTATCACTGGGGTGCGCGGGAAGTACCTCACGCGATTGGCCCCGTGCGAGCAGGGTACGCGTATCTCAGGGGTGCGCGGGAAGTTCCACACGCGATTCCATCAGGGTACGTGTATTTCAGGGGTGGCGGGAATTTCCACACGCGATTGGGCCCGTGCGAGCAGGGTACGCATATCTCAGGGGTGCGCGGGAAGTTCCACACGCGATTCCATCAGGGTACGTGTATTTCGGGGTGCGCGTGAAGTTCCACACGCGATTCCATCAGGGTACGTGTATTTCGGGGTGCGTGTGAAGTTCCACACGCGATATCAGCAGGGTACGTGTATTCCAGGGTGCAGGGGAAGTTACACACGCGATTCCAGCAGGGTACGTGTATTTCAGGGGTGCGCGGGAATTTCCACACGCGATTGGGCACGTGCAAGCAGGTTACGCGTATCTCAGGGGTGCGCGGGAAGTTCCACACGCGATTCCTTCAGGGTACGTGTATTTCGGGGTGCGCGTGAAGTTCCACACGCGATTCCATCAGGGTACGTGTATTTCGGGGTGCGCGTGAAGTTCCACACACGATATCAGCAGGGTACGTGTATTCCAGGGTGCAGGGGAAGTTACACACGCGATTCCAGCAGGGTACGTGTATTTCAGGGGTGCGCGGGAATTTCCACACGCGATTGGGCCCGTGCGAGCAGGGTACGCGTATCTCAGGGGTGCGCGGGAAGTTCCACACGCGATTCCTTTAGGGTACGTGTATTTCGGGGTGCGCGTGAAGTTCCACACGCGATTCCATCAGGGTACGTGTATTTCGGGGTGCGCGTGAAGTTCCACACGCGATATCAGCAGGGTACGTGTATTCCAGGGGTGCGCGGGAAGTACCACACGCGATTCCATCAGGGTACGTGTATTTCAGGGTGCAGGGGAAGTTCCACACGCGATTTCAGCAGGGTACGTGTATTTCAGGGGTGCGCGTGAAGTTATGCACGCAATTTCAGCAGGGTACGTGTATTTCAGGGGTGCACGGGAAGTTCCACACGCGATTCCATCAGGGTACGTGTATTTCAGGGTGCATGGGAAGTTCCAGACGCGATTTCAGCAGGGTACGTGTATTTCAGGGGTGCGCGTGAAATTCCACACGCAATTCCATCAGGGTACGTGTATTTCAGGGTGCAGGGGAAGTTCCAGACGCGATTTCAGCAGGGTACGTGTATTTCAGGGGTGCGCGGGAAGTTCCACACGCGATATCAGCAGGGTACGTGTATTTCAGGGTGCAGGGGAAGTTACACACGCGAAATCAGCAGGGTACGTGTATTCCAGTGGTGCGCGGGAAGTTCCACATGCGATTCCATCAGGGTACGTGTATTTCAGGGTGCAGGGGAAGTTCCAGACGCGATTTCAGCAGGGTACGTGTATTTCAGGGGTGCGCGGGAAGTTCCACATGCGATTCCATCAGGGTACGTGTATTTCAGGGTGCATGGGAAGTTCCAGACGCGATTTCAGCAGGGTACGTGTATTTCAGGGGTGCGCGTGAAGTTCCACATGCGATTCCATCAGGGTACGTGTATTTCAGGGTGCAGGGGAAGTTCCAGACGCGATTTCAGCAGGGTACGTGTATTTCAGGGGTGCGCCGGAAGTTCCACACGCGATATCAGCAGGGTACGTGTATTTCAGGGTGCAGGGGAAGTTACACACGCGAAATCAGCAGGGTATGTGTATTCCAGGGGTGCGCAGGAAGTTCCACACCCGATTCCATCAGGGTACGTGTATTTCAGGGTGCAGGGGAAGTTCCAGACGCGATTTCAGCAGGGTACGTGTATTTAAGGGGTGCGCGGGAAGTTCCACACGCGATTCCATCAGGGTACGTGTATTTCAGGGTGCATGGGAAGTTCCAGACGCGATTTCAGCAGGGTACGTGTATTTCAGGGGTGCGCATGAAGTTCCACACGCGATTCCATCAGGGTACGTGTATTTCAGGGTGCAGGGGAAGTTCCAGACGCGATTTCAGCAGGGTACGTGTATTTCAGGGGTGCGCAGGAAGTTCCACACGCGA
This sequence comes from Ambystoma mexicanum, assembly GCF_040938575.1. Classification (NCBI taxonomy): domain Eukaryota; kingdom Metazoa; phylum Chordata; class Amphibia; order Caudata; family Ambystomatidae; genus Ambystoma; species Ambystoma mexicanum. The sequence continues at coordinate 523,292,365 of NC_090940.1, forward strand.
TATCAGCAGGGTACGTGTATTTCAGGGTGCAGGGGAAGTTACACACGTGAAATCAGCAGGGTATGTGTATTCCAGGGGTGCGCGGGAAGTTCCACACGCGATTCCATCAGGGTACGTGTATTTCGGGGTGCGGGGGAAGTTCGACACGTGATTCCATTAGGGTACGTGTATTACAGGGGTGCGCGGGGAGCACCACACGTGAATTGCACATGTGGGCCCTCCCAGGTGTTCCCTCTACACCCTTCACGGCACCTGCAGGTGGCTCACACCACAGGGGCCTACCCTGCACATGTCCTGCAGGCACCCCATCCACCATGGCCATGCCCCCCAGCCAACCCACATGTCAACTTGCACTACTGCCCACCAACGCATGTCCCCCTGCACCCCCAGCCACCAGGGGCACCAACCACCAGGCCCCCACCCATGTCTACCACCACCCCCACCCCCCCAGTCACCAGGGGCAGCCTCCACCAGGCCCCCACCCATGTCTCCCACCACCCCCACCCCCCCAGTCACCAGGGGCACCCTCCACCAGGCCCCCACCCATGTCTCCCACCACCCCCACCCCCCAGCCACCAGGGGCAGCCTCCACCAGGCCCCCACACATGTCTCCCACCACCCCCACCCCCCAGCAGTGCAGGGGCAGCCTCCACCAGGCCCCCACCCATGTCTCCCACCACCCCCACCCCCCCGTCACCAGGGGCAGCCTCCACCAGGCCCCCACCCATGTCCAACTCATGTTCCCCACCACCCCCACCCCCCAGCACTGTGGGGCACCTGCCAGCAGGCCCCCACCCATGTCCAACTCATGTTCCCCACCGCCCCCACCCCCCAGCACTGTGGGGCACCTGCCAGCAGGCCCCACTCATGTCACCTATCACCCCCACCCCCCAGCCACCATGGGCAGCCTCCACCAGGTCCTCACAATCCCCAATCATGTGCGTTATGGTCAGCCTCCACAGCTAAAAAGCCCTACCAAGTAACCCATTCACCCACATGGAAATGGAAATTACATGTTACACCCCCAATGTTCATAAAGCAAATGAACCCATGTCCGTCACACACAATGGTTGCAATTGAATGGGAAAACACCCAACATGACATGCATGAAACCAATGAGATGATACCACACAGTGAAGTATGAAAACAAAATTGTATTAAAAAAAAAGAATGCAAAAGAAATGAAACAAACTACAATGGCAATGAAAAAAAGATAAGCTGCATGTCCGTTTAAAAAAATAAAAACACAAAATCCTAATCCAAAAAAATGTTGTCCAAAGTCAAATGAAAAATAAAATCAATCCAATGAAGAACTATGTACAAAACATCCAAGGGTCCATGAGCCCAACTGAACAAAGGAAACCTACAAAAAACCCTAACTAAAATGCAACTATATACAAAAAGTGGAGCAGTGTCCGTCGACTCCAAATCATAAGAACAAACAAAGGAAACCTAAAACTAAAGAACTATATACAAAGGCGGCGGACAAGTCCAGCGGCTCACTCTGTGGGGTTCCGGGCCAGGGCATCATCGAACTCCTGTTCGATGTCCCGGAGGCGGTCCTGTTCCATGGCCCCGAGGGTCCGCAGGGACGACGCCGTGTCCTCCTCCAACCCCCTGCGGATTGCCTCGAGGCACTCGGCCCGCCTCAGGGCCCTCCGCATGGAGTTCTCCACCCTGACCATTGTGAGCCGCGCCTCTTCCGCCCGCCGCCGCTCCGCATCTATGGCGTGGCCCAACCGCTGCCACACGGAAGACACTCTCTGTCCTGGGTCCTCCTGCCCTCCGGCCGATGCCTGCCCCTCCGATGTCGAAGGCCCCGAGCCTTCATGGCTCCCACCATGTTGCTGCTGCTGCTCTGCCTCTGCCCGTGCACTGCCTCCTGCTGCCTGCACATCCTCCGCCAGCTGGGGTGCAGTCGTAGATGTGGCCACCCCTGCTGGACGTCCGACTCCCGACTGTGGCAGGGATGCCTCCTCCACCAGCCTGGCCGCACCGTCAGAGGCAGCTCCACATGGCACCCAGGTGACTGATGGGTGGGAAGATGGCACAGAGGACGACTGGCGCGTAGGGGGTCCAGTTGAGGAGGGGGTCGGAGCAAGCCCCATCAGACGGAGGAATCCGGCCTGGGTGACCTGTCCCAGCAGGCTGACATGGTCAACGAGCCATTCCAGATGACGTGCAGTCTCTCCATGAAAAGACTGCAGGTCACCTCGCATGGCCCGTTGACGCAACGCCACACCAGCCAGGACAGGCTCAACCCGGACCTGGATAGCCACGTCCGCAGGCAGAGGAAGGCCAGTTGACGTCAGCTCATCCCCTGCCTGAAAACGGGTCTGGACGTAGGCATCCCTGCTGGTGCAAGATGATGCAGGGACAGGATCGGGGACAGGATTGCACACAGGCACCTCCGCGGCAGCCTGTGCTGCCTCCTGTCCCTGGTCCTGCACTGCACCACTAGCACCAGTGGGATCCCCACCTCCAGACCCCGTCTCTGGTGCTTGCACGGCCTCCTCCTCCACCAAACCCCCGACCAACCTGGATGACTCCGTGCCATCTTCCCCTGTTGGGCCCTGTGGGGTCCCAGCTGCCCCTTCTGCTGCCGAGGAGTCCAACTCCAACCTCCGCCTCTTGGACCTCCCCCCGGCAGCTGCGGCCTGGGACGCGGCACCGGACTCCTCACTCCCCGACGAGATGACAACACGGGAGGGGAGCCGGGCCTTGCGTCTCCGGCTGGCGGTGGGATCCCCGCCGCTGTGCTCCACAGCACCTTCTCCGCCCTCTTCTACAGTTGACGCTGCAGGCAGGGAGAAACAAAACACAGGCATCAGGGCACTGTACAATGGACACATACACACATGACAGTTGCACATGAGTGGCATTGGCAAACCTCAGACATGTCATCACAATCCCAAACACACATGTCATTACAACTCGCACACATGAGCTATACCACAGCCATATCGCAACTGCCACCACCATCCATACACATACAACAGCATGAGCAGCCAAAGGTGAGCCAGACATCACATGCAACACAGGAAGTGCACCACACATGTACACACACCACCACACTTGCATGCATGTGTACACCTCTGCCAAGTGTCGCACTGTTCAGACGGGCATCCATGTCACATCTGCCAATCAGGCTTCCACATCCCGCTGTCACATGCATCCATGTTGCATCACTGTTGCACCCTTGTCAAATACACACGCATGCACATGTACACAGTGCTGATACATGCAGCCGAAAACAACATACATGCGTGACATCACGGACATGTCTACTTGCATACACATTCATCCAAACATGTGTGCCCACACAACTGCATTTGGCATGCAAGCCTACACACAGAAGCACCATCCATGTCTCACACATCACAGCCCTCGCATGTGTCAGCCCCACGGCCCTGTACACCCCCACCCATACTCGACCCCATACAAACAGATGTGCAACCTGCACACTACCGAAGAATCACCACACGCACTGCTCACAATCAGGATGCATGTACACTCACCGCTCGACTCCAGACGGGTCTGCTTCTCTAGGACCTGGACGTGGACCGCTGGGGATATGCGTTCCAGGACCCTCATCTGTTCTTCCGACAGGTGGCCCCGGCGCCCCTTGGCATCCGCTTTCTTCAAGAGGCGCCGGGCCTTGTTCAGGGTCCTGGACCTGAAGTCCTCCCAGCGCTTCCTGACATGTTGTAAGTCGCGGACTGCCACCCCCTCCGCGATTATGGCAGTCACGATGTCAGTCCAGATCCGAGTCCGTCCTTCCTTGTCGGCGCGGGAACTTCCGAAGAGGGCATCATACTGCCCCAGGACTTACTCCATCAGGACACCAACTTCGGTGGCACTGAAGCTGGTGCCCCTCTGCCTCTCTGGCCGGGGGTTGTCAGTGGTCACAGATGGTGTTTGCCCCGACATGACAACCCCAGAGGCAGGAGTGGGTGGGCAACTGGGTCCTGGGGTTGGGCTGTGGAGCGATGGAATCCCAGTCGGGAGTCTTCGGTTCCAGCAGGGGTGGTCACAGCAACAGCACCCCTGGCTGATGTGCAGGCAGCAAATGGCAGTGCACGTGGGCAGCAGGCAGCAGCAGATGGCAGGTGGGAGTGTGCTCGGGGCTCTGGGGGGCAGTAGTTCGGCCTTCTGGGCAGGAGCGTGGTCTTCCGTGTGCATACGCGTGGCCAGCTTGATACGGAGTGATTTGGCACGTGAAAAATCTGCACGTCAGCGTTTAATTTGAGGAAAGGCCCTTAGCGCGTAAGCGCGTCTGCACGCATACGCATTTTCATTGGACAGAAGGCCCCTCAAGCGCAAGCGCCCCTGTGACGTGACGCGTACAGACATGCATGCGCATTTCAGCGCGCGTGAAAAACTGCACGTCCGCGTGTAATACGAGGAAAGGGCCCATGCGCGTAAGCGCGTGTGGAAACTGCACGTCCGCGTGTAATACGTGGAAAGGGCCCATGCGCGTAAGCGCGTTAGGAAACTGCACGTCCGCGTGTAATACGAGGAAAGGGCCATGCACGTATGCACGGCAGCACGCATATGCGATTTCATTGGACCAAAGGCCCTTAGCGCATGAGCGCGTCTGTGACGTGACGCGCGCAGGTGTTTCCCTCATTGCACGTGATGACAGAACACACGTGGATTTCCACCAATCGCGTGTGAAAGTTCCCAGCACCCCGGAACACACGTACCCAGGCTTATCGCGTGTGGAACTTCCCGCGCACCCCTGGAATACACGTACCCTGCTGATATCGCGTGTGGAACTTCACGCGCACCCCGAAATACACGTACCCTGATGGAATCGCGTGTGTAACTTCCCCCGCACCCTGAAATACACGTACCCTGCTGATATCGCGTGTGGAACTTCACGCGCACCCCTGTAATACACGTGCCCTGATGGAATCACGTGTCGAACTTCCCCCGCACCCTGAAATACACGTACCCTGCTGATATCGCGTGTGGAACTTCACGCGCACCCCTGTAATACACGTGCCCTGATGGAATCACGTGTCGAACTTCCCCCGCACCCCGAAATACACGTACCCTGATGGAATCGCGTGTGTAACTTCCCCCGCACCCCGAAATACACGTACCCTGCTGATATTGCGCGTGATACTTCACGCGCACCCCTGAAATACACGTACCCTGCAGAAATCGCGTGTGTGACTTCCCCTGCACCCTGAAATACACGTACCCTGCTGATATCGTGTGTGGAACTTCATGCGCACCCCGAAATACACGTACCCTGATGGAATCGCGTGTGGAACTTCACGCGCACCCCGAAATACACGTACCCTGATGGAATTGCGTGTGGAACTTCCCGCGCACCCCTGAGATATGCGTACCCTGCTCGCACGGGCCCAATCGCGTGTGGAAATTCCTGCGCACCCCTGAAATACACGTACCCTGCTGGAATCGCGTGTGTAACTTCCCCTGCACCCTGAAATACACGCACCCTGCTGATATCGCATGTGGAACTTCACGCGCACCCCGAAATACACGTACCCTGATGGAATCGCGTGTGGAACTTCACGCGCACCCCGAAATACACGTACCCTGATGGAATCGCGTGTGGAACTTCCCGCGCACCCCTGAGATACGCGTACCCTGCTCGCACAGGCACTATTGCTGTATGTTGCCACTTTTGTAATGCGCACGGACGCTACCGCCTGCCTTCGTGTGGCGGACGTGTTTGGGCTTGTGCGTGTCTTTCGCTCTGCGTGGCTTTGCCCTATTCGATTCCATGAATATGTGTGGTTCGGGTGCGTGTGGGCGTTCCGTCTGCTTCCCTGCAGTACATCCCCAGTTACGCCCTTATTTTCGCGCGTTGTTCCACATTCCGCACGTTACGCCCCATGTCCCGCCCACTTTCTGGTGTATGCGCCGAGGTTGTGCGCTTTCACTGTGTGCGTCGCGCACGCCTTTCGGGATGTTGCAGTGACTTGTGCGCCATGCACGGGTTTGGCGCACATCCCGGGGTGTACACGCGCAGGGACTTCCATGTATCGCACGCGTGCGCGTGCGCCTGTTTTTTTCTGCTTGCGCCTGCTTGCGCGTAGATTTTCGGCGCACGTTTGTTCCATGAATCGGCCCCCAAATGTTTAACAGTGTCAATAATTTCAGTCTCACAGCAAAATCTACAGAACCTATCCTTTTTCTCTATTTGTCTTCCAGTGGCCAAGACTTCTTGTATAGCTAATACAGCCTTAGCCACATGAACATATCCCGATAGTAAGGTGAAGGGAATTTATTATGCATACATATGCAGGGAGTTGATTAATAGGCCTCTGTTCTCACATCATACTAAAGGAGAGTTTGCATGTCAACCTTTGCTCCTGTGTTCTGATCCAGTCCTGCTCCTGGATCCTCTTTTTAACCTTATCGGGGGTTTCTAATAGGGTAGGCTTAGTTTGGTCAAGAGATTCTAATACTGCCTCACAGTTGTTTTTCCATGAATCTAATAGCTCTTTTCTTCCTTCATTCTACAAGATCTTAAATGGGAGGGGGCCTTCCACTTTGACACTTTTCCTAAAAAGCGCCAGGGATCTCATCCAATAATCAAGTTGACAGATTGTAGCCCCAGTTCATATCGGATGGCTACCGTTGGAAGGGATTTCAGTAGATGTAATACCTGCTTCCAGGATTGGCCTTCTAAAACCTCGTAGAAGTGCACAGGTAAGTTAATCGCAGTCCCTGCCACATATATCAGAATAGGGACCACCTTCTGTTTAAAGAAGGTGAGAGTGGGGATCAATGAACATTTCTCATATCTCCTCTGTATCATAAGAGCCTGGGTTGCCACATTTCATTCTTAGGGTTGTGTCATGCATTGCATTTTTACAGAGCTCAGATTGAGGGGAACCCCCAAATAGGACATTTCCTTGACACATTTTATGGGTTCTGAGGCCAGACCATGACCTTTGTCTTTTTGGTATTCATAACAAAGATCATAGTTTTTAAGATACTGAATTAACTGATTCAGACTTCTCTGTAGACCGATCATAGTCTGGTAAATAATGATAGCTCTCTGATGGTCATTAGAAGATCTGGGGGAAAGTCTCATGTTTTGAGTTTAGCCCAGAGCTTCTCCCTATTTATTTATGCTGTCAAATTCTTGTTTGAGATCTATGAACGCAAAGTACAGCTTACATTTACATGCTTATATGTGTCGCTTGTGACACTGTTAGGCAGAATCCTGTGCAGTGCCCTTAGGGACCACTACACACAATTAAGATTACAGGTGGAAATACAAGTTTTACCTTTGGTACACGCCTGTACTACTATGTTAAAGTGGTAGCAGTAGCGGAGCAGCCAGGCTTATCTCAAGAGTATATGAGCAGTAGCAGAGATTACACAAAGGGACCACAATTAATGTGACTCAAGCAAACACTGACTCAAGGTTTCAGGTAAAAAAATATAAGTACATTTATTTTTAAACCATCTGTTATAAACACAACACTTCTATTAATTTGAAACCACACGTAAAATACACTACAACCAACCAATTCACTTTGGTACACTCTAACTCAAGGTAAGTACCCTATGTTTTAACGGACCGGTGTTGTGAAACAAAAGACGTTACCGGGAATACACTTGCGATCACTTTTTGACAGTAATGACAGTTCGGTCTTACTAAAGAAACGCGTATCCGCGGGAAGAAATGTTACCTGGGCAAACAACACACTTAGCACCTGAGTTAACCAGAGAGAGTTGGGGGCAAAAATCATAGGCAATACTTTTGTCGTCAAGGCAGACAGAATCAGAGAACACTATTTGACGGAATTCAAGAGTCAATAGGCCAGAGCCAGTGTCAAGTGGAACCAGATTCCCGTTGTCGATGATCACACAGTCGGACAGTTCAAGATTCAAAGTTGCCAGGAATACTTAGATATTGTCAACAGAGGAAGCAAAAGTTATAAGAAGGAGGGAAAACAAGGGCAAGCCTTGGAGGCGAAGAAAAGGCATTCACCCTAATTCCTCAAGCAGAACACAGTACCCTATTCAATGAAGAGGCTGGTGCCACGGCAGTTGTTCCTGTTGGCTTCCTGCAGACCCACGGTTCGTGAAGCTTCGGTGCAAAGGAGGACGTCTGGAGGGGTCTACACCACACAGGGATGAAGCCGGCAGCAACGACGGTGAATAAAAGGTGCACTCCTTAAAAACAGGAGAGGCTCTTCAGGTGGCTATCCGGAGCACTACAGCAGCGTGCAGCGATTTCGACCAAGAAGAGGATCCTCTGGCTGTGGAAGATGAGCTGGTTATCCCCAATAGGCTCAATGGAAGAGGACTCCGGACTGGATCTTCTCTAGTCGTCGAAGGGTAGGGACTGCAGCAGGGATTCACCGGGACGGGGTAGTTGCAGCAGCCGTCTTCTTCTCCGCTTCTCTTCAGTTCCTTGTAGTTCCAGTGGCGACACTGACTACTAGCCCAAGAAACCTGCCTTTTATGCGAAAATGCCACATTCACACAGCCTGGCTGTCAATCACGAAGCAGGGGGGTTGTCCAGCCCGGACAACCACCTCAGCCAAACATGGCAAAGTGCGACTTGGGTTTCCTAGGATACCCTGTGCAGGGGGTGACTACACACCTCCCTCACATTCAGCCCACCTAGACACCCAGGTGCCTGGAGGAGGGCTTCTTGGCAGAAGCCCGTCAAAAAACAGTGAACAAAGGAGGCAAAACTGATTTGCCACGCAAAGTAAAAGACAAGAAGGAGTTTAACAAAATGAAATGGCGAATAAACCCGACTGGAGCCAAAAGAAAAAGTATTTGGTCAAGCGGGTTTAAGTTTGAGGCTAATATAATAGCCTAAAACAATACCACGTTTATATAATATAATCGCGGTAGAAAAGTTAGGGTAGATACCACTGCCACCAGCCAAGTCTAAATGTTAAAAGAGCGAAACAGTGCTCTAGGAGGTACAGATAAAAAGGGATACAGATTAACCTTTTCCAGTACTCCATGTAAGGTGGGGTGTACTGGATCTATGGTTAAATGACTAAGTAAAGTTAATGGCAACTTTACCCTTTTCTGGGGGACTGTAGATAGCCCCAGAAATGGAGTTGGTGGGAAGTCTAAAAGACAACCCTGTGTCACTGCACGGAAGATGCTGTGTACCACACAAAAGACGGGGACTACTGAAGTGGTGTACTCCAGAGTCCACAATCACAAAATCAGGTAAATGACACATGGCAAAACACGGGTAAGAGTGGGGGAAATGCTCACACTCTTACCAAGTGAAAAAAATAAACTCCAGAAATCCAGCAAAGCTGCTGGGGGACTCACTAGGTGAGGGAAATTAGCCATAAAATGAGAATTCTCCCTAACACTCACCCCCCCCCCCAGACTAATGGACAGGAGGATTTAATCCACTCCTGGATGGGTTACCTACCTCTAGTCGGTTAAAAACATCCTAGAGAGACCATCAGCATTTTGGTGGTGACTTCCTGCTCTGTGCTCAATGGGAAAATCAAATCGTAACTTTGTGTTTTCCCCTTTCATTTGCATCAAACATCTCAAGGGTGGGTGGTCAGTCTGAATGATGAAGGTAGATCCATACAAGTATGGTCTAAACCTCTTCAGTGACCACACAATAGCAAAGCATTCACGTTCTATTGTTGCCCACCTTGTCTCAGGATCCTTAAACTTCCTGCTGATGAAACAAATAGGGTGTTCCCTACCTTTCTCATCCAGTTGACTAAGGACTGCACCTATACCTACATTATAAGCATCAGTTTGTACAATGAAGGGTTGGTGATAGTCAGGAGCTCTTAGGACTGGAGCTTGACAAATGGCTTTCTTCAGACCTTCAAAGGCTTGATTGCACTCCTCATTCCACCTGACCTTTTTAGGAAATTTGGGAGAGGAGAGGAGATGACATTCAAGGGAGAAGCTATGGTTCCATAGTTCTCTATGAAGTTCCTGTAATACCCAGTGAGACCTAGGAAGGCTCTCACTTGGGTTTGAGTAGTAGGGGTGGCCCAGTTTTGTACAGCTTGTACTTTGCTAGGCAATGGCCTTATTTCACCACCTCCTACCTCATGACGAGGTAGACCACTGTACTCTGATCAATTTGACATTTACTTGCCTTTATGGTCAGATGGGCCTGTTCCAGAGCCTGCAATACATATCCTAGGTGTTCAATATGTTCTTTCCATGTAGCGCTGAACACTGCAATGTCATCCAAGTATGCCATGCAGAAGTCCTCCATCCCATTCAGAACTTGATTGACCATCCTCTGAAATGTAGCAGGTGCATTCTTTAGTCCAAAAGTCATTACCTTGAATTGGTAGAGGCCAGCTGGGGTGGAGAATGCAGTTTTCTCCTTGGCATGGTCTGTCAGGGCTATTTGCCAATAGCCTGACGTTAGGTCAAATGTGCTGAGGTACTTGGTTGCACCAAGTTTGTCCACCAGCTCATCTGTCCTAGGCAGAGGATGGGCATCAGTCTCTGTGACTGCATTTAGAGCTCTATAGTCCATGCAGAATCTCAACTCTTTGGATCCTGCCTTTGGTACAAGCACAACTTGGCTAGACCATGGGCTAGTAGAGGGATCTATAACCCCGAGATCAAGCATCTTGTTGACCTCATTCCTTATATAGGTTCTTACATTGTCAGACATTCTGTACCCCCTGCTTTTGACAGGCAAACAGTCACCAGTGAGTATATCATGCTGGCCCCAAGGGGTCAAGCCTGGTGAAAGTGAGAACAGGGAGGAAAACTGATTCAACAGTAACTTGCATTCATCCTGCTGGTCAGTTGTGAGACTGGAAGAGAGATTAGCTCCTTCCACTTGCTCATCTAAAGGTAAGTCTCTGAGGAGGTCAGGCAGAGGTTCACTGCCCTCCTCCTCCTGAGCTGAAGCAGAGCTCCTATGTCAGGTCTAGAGACATAACCCTTTAAAAGGTTGGTGTGAAAGACTCTGGGAACCTCCTTAGGATTGCCTAAATCCACCAGATAGTTTACCTCTTCAAGTTTACCCACAACTTTGAAGGGTCCTATCCATTTGTCATGCAAGGCCCTCTGCCTTGTGGGGACCATAACAAGAACAAGCTGGTCTTGAGTAAACTCAACCATGTTAGCCTTCTGGTCATGCCAATATTTGACCAGAGCGTGAACAGCCCTCAAGTTATCACTTGCCTCTGCCATCATGTGTGACATTCTCCTCTGGAGACCTATCACATAGTCAGTCACTCTGACTGGCTTGGGGGAAGGAGCACTCTCCAACCCCTCCTTAATCAGGGCCAATGGACCTCTGACTGGATGGTCATAGAGAAGTTCGAAGGGACTGAACCCTACTCCCTCCTGAGGGACTTCTCTATAGGCACAGAGAAGGCATGGCAGTAGAAGGTCCCACTTTCTTCTAACGGGTTCTTCTAAAGCACCTATCATGCTCTTCATAGTTCTGTTAAACCTCTCCACCAACCCATTGGTTTGGGGATGGTAGGCAGTTGAGAACTTGTAGGTGACTCCACAGGTTTTCCACATGGTTTGCATGTAGTGGGACATAAAATTTGATGCCCTGTCAGATATCAAATCCTTAGGAAAACCTACTCTGGTAAAAAATACCAAGTAGGGCCTTAGCCACAGCCGGAGCCGTAACAGTTCTCATAGGTATGGCTTCAGGAAATCTAGTGGCATGATCCACTACAACCAGGATAAACCTGTTGTCTGAAGATGTGGGAGGGTCAAGAGGACCAACAATGTCAATTCCCAACCCTCTCAAAAGGAACTCCCACCACTGGGAGAGGCACCAAGGGTGCCACATTCGTGGCTCCACTCTTGTCAGAGGTTTGGCAAGTGTGGCAGCTCCTGCAGAATTTGTCTACTTCTGAACCCATTTTAGGCCGGTAGAAGTAAAGAGAGAGCCTTTCCTTGGTATTCTTAAAACTTAAGTGACCAGCCAAGGGTATCTTGTGGGCTTACTGCAGAAACTGGAGTCAGTTCACTAGAGGTACTCCAAGTTTCTTGGAGTCTCCAGGGGTTGACTCAGTTGGTTCACTGTAGAAGAGACCATCTTCACAGTGCAACCTATACTTTCCAGGCTCAGTCCCATTGAGCTGAGAAGCTGCCTGTAGGCGAAGACCTTCAAGGGTAGGCCACTCTCCTTGTCCTTTGCTGAAATCTGCCCTGTTGGTTCCACCTTCTGCCAATAAAGACTGCAGCTCAGGATAGTCAACAGGGTCAAGATCTCCTACCAGAGTAAGATCTTCTTCTAGATCTGATTCCTCAGTATCTAGCTGAACCATAGAGGGTTGAACCTCACACTCAGCCTCTGCTGGTGGAGGAGTCACAGATGTGACTTTGGACAGCCTTGGAGGTGTCCTTTTGGGCACAGGAGTGCTTGCTGGTTTCTTGCTGGCAGACTTGGGTTTCCCCTTTGTCTCTTTCTGCCCTGCAATAGCAGTAAGTAAGTCCTGTGGACTTGGGGTGATAGTTTCTTCTATTATGTCCCCAGGAGAGCCTCTAAAGGTTCTCTCCCTTACAGACCTAGTGCGCTCCTGCTTCCTTCTGCTAGGGGTCCTGGGGGTACTAGACACAACTCCAAAAGTTTTGAGGTCATTACCCAGCAGGACCCTCCCAGGTACGTTATTTTGCATGCACACTTACAGGTATTCTGACAGTCATGTCATTACACTGGATGAGAGCTGGTAACTAGGGAACCATTTGCACAGGGCCTCCAGCTAACTTGGTTAGGTGTTTGGGCGCCTTAGCAACATCCTCTACCTTGAAAAAACATTCATCAACCACAGTTATGCTGGCTCCAGTGTCTCTGATGGCAGGGGTTTCCTGACCATTCACAAGAACACTATCTTTGTAATACTCTTTTTTATTATCTGGGATTGAGTTATAGACATCTAAGTCCTGTTGTTCCCAAAGACCCAAGGACACTAAAGAAACACTAGCTGAGACTCTCATGGGCTCATCAGCTAGTAACTGAAAGTTTCCACTGGCTATAGGTACTTCATCCAGCTGGAAGAAGGCTAAGCTATTAATGCTAGTTTCACACACTCATAATCCTTTTTATCCTCCTCCCCCAACTCCATTACAGCATCATTTGCAACAGGGGGAAGCCTAGAGAAAAGCCAGGAATCAGCTGATTCCCTGAGATACTTTGAATCCCATGATTGTACTCAAATATTGCTAACCAATCCAAAACATCAAGTTTAGTCTCATACATACCAATCATTTCCTTTGGCATACGGGGTCTCTTAGGGCTGGAAGACCTAGAAGACTCTGGGAGGGAAGCATTTTCTACAGACAACTTCTTCATCTCTAGTTCATGATTCAGCTCCATTTCTCTGAGCCTTAACTCTTGATGTTTCATGGCAGTTTGTGCATCAATACATTTCACTTCCAATTCAAGTCTCATTTTCTCAAGTTCAATAAACTCAGGAGTAAGTGCAGGACCTGTGGGGTCCCTGTGGACAGAGGTTGTGCTTTCTGAGCAGGCAAAGGGGTTGTAGGGTTTCCTAACAAGAACTCATCTACTTCTTCTGAAGTAACACTCTCAGAATCAGAAACATCAGTATCCACATTTGCTGGAGGGGTAGGCCCTTCTGACCCACTCTCCAGACTTTGTTTTCCTATTATCTTTGCAACCAATTCGGATTTCTTTCCTTTACCAGAGAGACTCCTCTCCCTACACATGGTTCTCAGAACCTAAGAAGTGTAGTTTAAGAGACCCTCTTCAGTGTAGCTTTCCATATTTGACATGATTTCTCAGTTAAATAGAATTGGTGGTGTTAGCCTTGTGGTTAGTTGAACCCAAGCAATAGCAGCACTCTAAGTGTAATCACTGTACTTCCAAATCCTCACCGCTGTACACCAGTTTTAGGGAGAATCCTGTGCAGTGCCCTTAGGGACCACTACACACAATTAAGACTACAGGTACAAGCCTGTACTACTATGTTAAAGTGGTAGCAGTAGCGGAGCAGCCAGGCTTATCTCAAGAGTATATGAGCAGTAGCAGAGATTACACAAAGGGACCACAATTACTGTGACTCAAGCAAACACTGACTCAAGGTTTCAGGTAAAAAAATATAAGTACATTTCGACGACCACAGAAGGCTGGATCTTCTCTGGTCGTCGAAGGGTAGATAGCTCGGGACTGCAGAAGGGCTTCACCGGGACAGGGTAGTTGCAGCAGCTGTCTTCTTCTCCGCTTCTCTTCGGTTCCTTGTAGTTCTAGTGGCGACTCTGACTTCTAGCCCAAGAGACCTGTCTTTCATGCGAAAATCCCCCATTCACACAGCCTGGCTGTCAATCCCGCAGCAGGGGGGTTGTCCAGCCCGGACAACCACCTTAGCCAATCATGGCAAAGTGCGACTTAGGTTTCCTAGTATACCCTGTGCAGGAGGTGACTACACTTCTCTCTCACATTCAGCCCACCTAGACACCCAGGCGCCTGGAGGAGGGCTTCTTGGCAGAAGCCCGCCAAAAGCCAGTGAACAAAGGAGGCAAACCTGGTTTGCCGCGCACACTAAAACACAAGAAGGACTTTAACAAAAAGAATTGGCAAATAAACCTGACAGGAGCCAAAAGAAAAGGATTTGGTCAAGCGGGTTTAAGTTCGAGGCGATTACAATAGCCTAAAACAATACCACATTTATATAATATAATTGAGGTAGAAAAGTTAGGGTAAATACCACTCCCACCAGCCAAGTCTAAATGTTAAAAGAGCGAAACAATGCTCTAGGAGGTACAGATAAAAAGGGATATGGAGTAACCCTTTCCAGTACTCCATGTAAGATGGGGTGTACTGGATTTGTGGTTAAATGACTAAGTAAAGTTAATGGCAACTTTACTCTTTTCTGGGGGACTGTAGTCAGCCCCAGAAATGGAGTCGGTGGGAAGTCTAAAAGACAACCCTGTGTCACTGCACGGAAGGTGCTGTTTAACACACAAAAGAGGGGGACTACTGAAGTGGTGTACTCCAGAGTCCACAATCACAAAAACAGGTAAAAGACACATGGCAAAACATGGGTAAGAGTGGGGGAAAATCTCACACTCTTACCAAGTGAAAAAAATAAACTCCAGAAATCCAGCAAAGCTGCTGGGGGACTCACTAGGTGAGGGAAATTAGCCATGAAATGAGAATTTTCCTGCATTGGAGTACAGCTAGGGTGGAATGGCATATGAGGAGGGACATATGTAATCTTATTGTTTTTGTAAAGCGCATCTGTGTATCCCACAACCCCACTACACA
This sequence comes from Ambystoma mexicanum, assembly GCF_040938575.1. Lineage (NCBI taxonomy): Eukaryota > Metazoa > Chordata > Amphibia > Caudata > Ambystomatidae > Ambystoma > Ambystoma mexicanum. The sequence goes on from NC_090940.1 coordinate 523,307,588, forward strand.
AACATTCAGCCTCCTCTGCCATTTGAACATGGGAAACCTGCCTATGATAGTACCACACTTTGACAATCGTTGCCTCACATGATCATCAAATTGCTCGTATTACTGGAATGTACACACAAGACTACATTTGCGGAACTATTTTGCTTGATTGTACCATAAGTCTCACAGTCCTACTTATCTGAATGCATCGTATCCAAACGTATTTAGTAGAACACTAATTTGTTCGAACTGTTACTGACCACACTACAGCTTAACATGATTTTCTCCCAAACGTACTGCATTCTAAACCTGCCCTATGATTACTGAATTGATATTGATTGTATTGCAGACCAAACACTGCCGTAGGATTATTAATACTACTGTGTTTTGGGACAGAAGGCAGATCGTTTTGTATCCTAAACCTGCCTATGACTACAAAGTGGTATTGATTACATTGCAGTCCAACTTGTTATACAACCTTACCACTAGATCAGTTGACAAAGCCTGCTGCCTCTCTGTTTGAACTTGCATACGCAATTGCATTATGTACCTGCTCCATATATTACTATTAGTCGTTGGTACCACTACTTACTCCGCTATCCAACCTAACCTGATACTCACCAACACGCTCAAAATGGCATGCACACCTCTAACCATGAGCAACAGACACCCTCCAATGGACAGCATTGTATCATTAGCCTTCCTGCCCACAACCCATTGCCAGAATCACCCCCATCACAACACTGCACAACCCTTACTTGAATTCACCAGCCTTATGAATTGAACACTTCTCCACCAAACCTACACCAAATCAACCCAGCGCTCTGATTCTCAGGAATTCCAGACTAGGCATTAGATTCACACCAGCCCCATTAGTATGCAAGCCCACCACCATTACTAAAACCCACATAACCTCTAGTAAAACAGTTAACATCCCTAAGATTACAACTACCTTGGGTACCTTGCCTAAGGAACTCTCCACCACAGCTGAGATCAAACACACTTCCAACGAAGCTACTCCAAAAAAAGCTACTATAAAGGGCTCACTAATCAACGCTAGGTCACTCTCAGCACACGCCTTAGACATTGCAGATTACATCTGCTGGTGTGCCAGCAGTGTGTTTGGTGGTTATTGTGGGCAAGGACCTGTTTGTTCAACTCTCCTGAAAAATACCTACTGGATGGATAAAAGTCCTTGAAGCCTCTACAGACTTGCAGTTTATGAAGTACTCTTTCTATTACACCTGTTTTCCGACTCAAAACAATAAACACACCGCGCATGCGCAGTGCATTGCACGGTGTGCCAGCAGTGTGTTTGGTTGTTATTGTGGGGAAGGACCTGTTTGCTCAACTCTCCTGAAAAATACCTACTGGGCGGATAAAAGTCCTTGAAGCCTCTACAGACTTGTAGTTCTTGAAGTCCTCTTTCTATTACACCTGCTTTCCAACTCAACCCCATAAACACACTGTGCATGCGCGCAGCACTGCACGGTGTGCCAGAAGTGTGTTTGGTGGTTATTGTGGGGAAGGACCTGTTTGCTTGACTCTCCTGAGAAATACCTACTGGGCGGATAAAAGTCCTTGAAGCCTCTACAGACTTGCAGTTTTTGAAGTCCTCTTTCTATTACACCTGCTTTCCGACTCCAGCCCATAAACACACCGCGTATGCGCGGAGTGCTGAAAGGTGTGCCACCATTGTGTTTGGTGGTGTTTGTGGGGAAGGACCTGTTTGCTTGACTCTCCTGAAAAATACCTACTGGGCGGATAAAAGTCCTTGAAGCCTTTACGGACTTGTAGTTTTTGAAGTCCTCTTTCTATTACACATGCTTTCCGACTAAAGCCCATAAACACACTGCGCACGCGATATCAGCAGGGTACGTGTATTTCAGGGTGCATGGGAATTTCCAGACGCGATTTCAGCAGGGTACGTGTATTTCAGGGGTGTGCGTGAAGTTCCACATGCGATTCCATCAGGGTACATGTATTTCAGGGTGCAGGGGAAGTTGCAGACGCGATTTCAGCAGGGTACGTGTATTTCAGGGGTGCGCGGGAAGTTCCACACGCGATATCAGCAGGGTACGTGTATTTCAGGGTGCAGGGGAAGTTACACACGCGAAATCAGCAGGGTATGTGTATTCCAGGGGTGCGCGGGAAGTTCCACACGCGATTCCATCAGGGTACGTGTATTTCAGGGTGCAGGGGAAGTTCCAGACGCAATTTCAGCAGGGTACGTGTATTTAAGGGGTGCGCGGGAAGTTCCACACGCGATTCCATCAGGGTACGTGTATTTCAGGGTGCATGGGAAGTTCCAGACGCGATTTCAGCAGGGTACGTGTATTTCAGGGGTGCGCGTGAAGTTCCACACGCGATTCCATCAGGGTACGTGTATTTCAGGGTGCAGGGGAAGTTCCAGACGCGATTTCAGCAGGGTACGTGTATTTCAGGGGTGCGCAGGAAGTTCCACACGCGATATCAGCAGGGTACGTGTATTTCAGGGTGCAGGGGAAGTTACACACGCGAAATCAGCAGGGTACGTGTATTCCAGGGGTGCGCGGGAAGTTCCACACGCGATTCCATCAGGGTACATGTATTTCAGGGTGCGGGGGAAGTTCGACACGTGATTCCATCAGGGTACGTGTATTACAGGGGTGCGCGGGGAGCACCACACGTGAATTGCACGTGTGGGCCCTCCCAGGTGTTCCCTCTACACCCTTCACGGCACCTGCAGGTGGCTCACACCACAGGGGCCTACCCTGCACATGTCCTGCAGGCACCCCATCCACCATGGCCATGCCCCCCAGCCAACCCACATGTCAACTTGCACTACTGCCCACCAACGCATGTCCCCCTGCACCCCCAGCCACCAGGGGCACCAACCACCAGGCCCCCACCCATGTCTCCCACTACCCCCACCCCCCCAGTCACCAGGGGCAGCCTCCACCAGGCCCCCACCCATGTCTCCCACCACCCCCACCCCCCCAGTCACCAGGGGCAGCCTCCACCAGGCCCCCACCCCTGTCTCCCACCACCCCCACCCCCCAGCCACCAGGGGCAGCCTCCACCAGGCCCCCACCCATGTCTCCCACCACCCTACCCCCCAGCAGTGCAGGGGCAGCCTCCACCAGGCCCCCACCCATGTCTCCCACCACCCCCACCCCCCCGTCACCAGGGGCAGCCTCCACCAGGCCCTCACCCATGTCCAACTCATGTTCCCCACCACCCCCACCCCCCAGCACTGTGGGGCACCTGCCAGCAGGCCCCCACCCATGTCCAACTCATGTTCCCCACCGCCCCCACCCCCCAGCACTGTGGGGCACCTGCCAGCAGGCCCCACTCATGTCCCCTATCACCCCCACCCCCCAGCCACCATGGGCAGCCTCCACCAGGTCCTCACAATCCCCAATCATGTGCGTTATGGTCAGCCTCCACAGCTAAAAAGCCCTACCAAGTAACCCATTCACCCACATGGAAATGGAAATTACATGTTACACCCCCAATGTTCATAAAGCAAATTAACCCATGTCCGTCACACACAATGGTTGCAATTGAATGGGAAAACACCCAACATGACATGCATGAAACCAATGAGATGATACCACACAGTGAAGTATAAAAACAAAATTGTATTAAAAAAAAAAAGAATGCAAAAGAAATGAAACAAACTACAATGGCAATGAAAAAAAGATAAGCTGCATGTCCGTTTAAAAAAATAAAAACACAAAATCCTAATCCAAAAAAATGTTGTCCAAAGTCAAATGAAAAATAAAATCAATCCAATGAAGAACTATGTACAAAACATCCAAGGGTCCATGAGCCCAATTGAACAAAGGAAACCTACAAAAAACCCTAACTAAAATGCAACTATATACAAAAAGTGGAGCAGTGTCCGTCGACTCCAAATCATAAGAACAAACAAAGGAAACCTAAAACTAAACTATATACAAAGGCGGCGGGCAAGTCCAGCGGCTCACTCCGTGGGGTTCCGGGCCAGGGCATCATCGAACTCCTGTTCGATGTCCCGGAGGCGGTCCTGTTCCATGGCCCCGAGGGTCCGCAGGGACGACACCGTGTCCTCCTCCAACCCCCTGCGGATTGCCTCGAGGCACTCGGCCCGCCTCAGGGCCCTCCGCATGGAGTTCTCCACCCTGACCATTGTGAGCCGCGCCTCTTCCGCCCGCCGCCGCTCCGCATCTATGGCGTGGCCCAACCGCTGCCACACGGAAGACACTCTCTGTCCTGGGTCCTTCTGCCCTCCGGCCGATGCCTGCCCCTCCGATGTCGAAGGCCCCGAGCCTTCATGGCTCCCACCATGTTGCTGCTGCTGCTCTGCCTCTGCCCGTGCACTGCCTCCTGCTGCCTGCACATCCTCCGCCGGCTGGGGTGCAGTCGTAGATGTGGCCATCCCTGCTAGACGTCCGACTCCCGACTGTGGCAGGGATGCCTCCTCCACCAGCCTGGCCGCACCGTCAGAGGCAGCTCCACAGGGCACCCAGGTGACTGATGGGTGGGAAGATGGCACAGAGGACGACTGGCGCGTAGGGGGTCCAGTTGAGGAGGGGGTCGGAGCAAGCCCCATCAGACGGAGGAATCCGGCCTGGGTGACCTGTCCCAGCAGGCTGACATGGTCAACGAGCCATTCCAGATGACGTGCAGTCTCTCCATGAAAAGACTGCAGGTCACCTCGCATGGCCCGTTGACGCAACACCACACCAGCCAGGACAGGCTCAACCCGGACCTGGATAGCCACGTCCGCAGGCAGAGGAAGGCCAGTTGACGTCAGCTCATCCCCTGCCTGAAAACGGGTCTGGACGTAGGCATCCCTGCTGGTGCAAGATGATGCAGGGACAGGATCGGGGACAGGATTGCACACAGGCACCTCTGCGGCGGCCTGTGCTGCCTCCTGTCCCTGGTCCTGCACTGCACCACTAGCACCAGTGGGATCCCCACCTCCAGACCCCGTCTCTGGTGCTTGCACGGCCTCCTCCTCCACCAAACCCCCGACCAACCTGGATGACTCCGTGCCATCTTCCCCTGTTGGGCCCTGTGGGGTCCCAGCTGCCCCTTCTGCTGCCGAGGAGTCCAACTCCAACCTCCGCCTCTTGGACCTCCCCCCGGCAGCTGCGGCCTGGGACGCGGCACCAGATTCCTCACTCCCTGACGAGATGACAACACGGGAGGGGAGCCGGGCCTTGCGTCTCCGGCTGGCGGTGGGATCCCCGCCGCTGTGCTCCACAGCACCTTCTCCGCCCTCTTCTACAGTTGACGCTGCAGGCAGGGAGAAACAAAACACAGGCATCAGGGCACTGTACAATGGACACATACACACATGACAGTTGCACATGAGTGGCATTGGCAAACCTCAGACATGTCATCACAATCCCAAACACACATGTCATTACAACTCGCACACATGAGCTATACCACAGCCATATCGCAACTGCCACCACCATCCATACACATACAACAGCATGAGCAGCCAAAGGTGAGCCAGACATCACATGCAACACAGGAAGTGCACCACACATGTACACACACCACCACACTTGCATGCATGTGTACACCTCTGCCAAGTGTCGCACTGTTCAGACGGGCATCCATGTCACATCTGCCAATCAGGCTTCCACATCCCGCTGTCACATGCATCCATGTTGCATCACTGTTGCACCCTTGTCAAATACACACACATGCACATGTACACAGTGCTGATACATGCAGCCGAAAACAACATACATGCGTGACATCACGGACGTGTCTACTTGCATACACATTCATCCAAACATGTGTGCCCACACAACTGCATTTGGCATGCAAGCCTACACACACAAGCACCATCCATGTCTCACTCATCACAGCCCTCGCATGTGTCAGCCCCACGGCCCTGTACACCCCCACCCATACTCGACCCCATACAAACAGATGTGCAACCTGCACACTACCGAAGAATCACCACACGCACTGCTCACAATCAGGATGCATGTACACTCACCGCTCGACTCCAGACGGGTCTGCTTCTCTAGGACCTGGACGTGGACCTCTGGGGATATGCGGTCCAGGACCCTCATCTGTTCTTCCGACAGGTGGCCCCGGCGCCCCTTGGCATCCGCTTCCTTCAAGAGGCGCCGGGCCTTGTTCAGGGTCCTGGACCTGAAGTCCTCCCAGCGCTTCCTGACATGTTGTAAGTCGCGGACTGCCACCCCCTCCGCGTTTATGGCAGTCACGATGTCAGTCCAGATCCGAGTCCGTCCTTCCTTGTCGGCGCGGGAACTTCCGAAGAGGGCATCATACTGCCCCAGGACTTACTCCATCAGGACACCAACTTCGGTGGCACTGAAGCTGGTGCCCCTCTGCCTCTCTGGCCGGGGGTTGTCAGTGGTCACAGATGGTGTTTGCCCCGACATGACAACCCCAGAGGCAGGAGTGGGTGGGCAACTGGGTCCTGGGGCTGGGCTGTGGAGCGATGGAATCCCAGTCGGGAGTCTTCGGTTCCGGCAGGGGTGGTCACAGCAATAGCACCCCTGGCTGATGTGCAGGCAGCAAATGGCAGTGCACGTGGGCAGCAGGCAGTCAGGCAGCAGCAGATGGCAGGTGGGAGCGTGCTCGGGGCTCTGGGGGGCAGTAGTTCGGCCTTCTGGGCAGGAGCGTGGTCTTCCGTGTGCATACGCGTGGCCAGCTTGATACGGAGTGATTTGGCACGTGAAAAATCTGCACGTCAGCGTGTAATTCGAGGAAAGGCCCTTAGCGCGTAAGCGCGTCTGCACGCATACGCATTTTCATTGGACAGAAGGCCCCTCAAGCGCAAGCGCCCCTGTGACGTGACGAGTACAGACGTGCATGCGCATGAAAAACTGCACGGCCGCGTGTAATACGAGGAAAGGGCCCATGCGCGTAAGCGCGTGTGGAAACTGCACGTCCGCGTGTAATACGTGGAAAGGGCCCATGCGCGTAAGCGCGTTAGGAAACTGCACGTCCGCGTGTAATACGAGGAAAGGGCCATGCGCGTATGCACGGCAGCACGCATATGCGATTTCATTGGACCAAAGGCCCTTAGCGCGTGAGCGCGTCTGTGACGTGACGCGCGCAGGTGTTTCCCTCATTGCACGTGATGACAGAACACACGTGGATTTCCACCAATCGCGTGTGAAAGTTCCCGGCACCCCGGAACACACGTACCCAGGCTAATCGCGTGTGGAACTTCCCGCGCACCCCTGGAATACACGTACCCTGCTGATATCGCGTGTGGAACTTCACGCGCACCCCGAAATACATGTACCCTGATGGAATCACGTGTGTAACTTCCCCCGCACCCTGAAATACACGTACCCTGCTGATATCGCGTGTGGAACTTCGTGCGCACCCCTGTAATACACGTGCCCTGATGGAATCACGTGTCGAACTTCCCCCGCACCCTGAAATACACGTACCCTGCTGATATCGCGTGTGGAACTTCACGCGCACCCCTGTAATACACGTGCCCTGATGGAATCACGTGTCGAACTTCCCCTGCACTTCGAAATACACGTACCCTGATGGAATCGCGTGTGTAACTTCCCCCGCACCCCGAAATACACGTACCCTGCTGATATCGCGTGTGATACTTCACGCGCACCCCTGAAATACACGTACCCTGCAGAAATCGCGTGTGTGACTTCCCCTGCACCCTGAAATACACGTACCCTGCTGATATCGCGTGTGGAACTTCACGCGCACCCCGAAATACACGTACCCTGATGGAATCGCGTGTGGAACTTCACGCGCACCCCGAAATACACGTACCCTGATGGAATCGCGTGTGGAACTTCCCGCGCACCCCTGAGATATGCGTACCCTGCTCGCACGGGCCCAATCGCGTGTGGAAATTCCTGCGCACCCCTGAAATACACGTACCCTGCTGGAATCGCGTGTGTAACTTCCCCTGCACCCTGAAATACACGCACCCTGCTGATATCGCATGTGGAACTTCACGCGCACCCCGAAATACACGTACCCTGATGGAATCGCGTGTGGAACTTCACGCGCACTCCGAAATACACGTACCCTGATGGAATCGCGTGTGGAACTTCCCGCGCACCCCTGAGATACGCGTACCCTGCTCGCACAGGCACTATTGCTGTATGTTGCCACTTTTGTAATGCGTACAGACGCTACCGCCTGCCTTCGTGTGGCGGACGTGTTTGGGCTTGTGTGTGTCTTTCGCTGTGCGTGGCTTTGCCCTATTCGATTCCATGAATATGTGTGGTTCGGGTGCGTGTGGGCGTTCCGTCTGCTTCCCTGCAGTACATCCCCAGTTACGCCCTTATTTTCGCGCGTTGTTCCACATTCCGCACGTTAAGCCCCGTGTCCCGCCCACTTTCTGGTGTATGCGCCGAGGTTGTGCGCTTTCACTGTGCGCGTCGCGCACGCCTTTCGGGATGTTGCAGTGACTTGTGCGCCATGCACGGGTTTGGCGCACATCCCGGGGTGTACACGCGCAGGGACTTCCATGTATCGCACGCGTGCGCGTGCGCCTGTTTTTTTCCGCTTGCGCCTGCTTGCGCGTAGATTTTCGGCGCACGTTTGTTCCATGAATCGGCCCCCAAATGTTTAACATTGTCAATAATTTCAGTCTCACAGCAAAATCTACAGAACCTATCCTTTTTCTCTATTTGTCTTCCAGTGGCCAAGACTTCTTGTATAGCTAATACAGCCTTAGCCACATGAACATATCCCGATAGTAAGGTGAAGGGAATTTATTATGCATACATATGCAGGGAGTTGATTAATAGGCCTCTGTTCTCACATCATACTAAAGGAGAGTTTGCATGTCAACCTTTGCTCCTGTGTTCTGATCCAGTCCTGCTCCTGGATCCTCTTTTTAACCTTATCGGGGGTTTCTAATAGGGTAGGCTTAGTTTGGTCAAGAGATTCTAATACTGCCTCACAGTTGTTTTTCCATGAATCTAATAGCTCTTTTCTTCCTTCATTCTACAAGATCTTAAATGGGAGGGGGCCTTCCACTTTGACACTTTTCCTAAAAAGCGCCAGGGATCTCATCCAATAATCAAGTTGACAGATTGTAGCCCCAGTTCATATCGGATGGCTACCGTTGGAAAGGATTTCAGTAGATGTAATACCTGCTTCCAGGATTGGCCTTCTAAAACCTCGTAGAAGTGCACAGGTAAGTTAATCGCAGTCCCTGCCACATATATCAGAATAGGGACCACCTTCTGTTTAAAGAAGGTGAGAGTGGGGATCAATGAACATTTCTCATATCTCCTCTGTATCATAAGAGCCTGGGTTGCCACATTTCATTCTTAGGGTTGTGTCATGCATTGCATTTTTACAGAGCTCAGATTGAGGGGAACCCCCAAATAGGACATTTCCTTGACACATTTTATGGGTTCTGAGGCCAGACCATGACCTTTGTCTTTTTGGTATTCATAACAAAGATCATAGTTTTTAAGATACTGAATTAACTGATTCAGACTTCTCTGTAGACCGATCATAGTCTGGTAAATAATGATAGCTCTCTGATGGTCATTAGAAGATCTGGGGGAAAGTCCCATGTTTTGAGTTTAGCCCAGAGCTTCTCCCTATTTATTTATGCTGTCAAATTCTTGTTTGAGATCTATGAACGCAAAGTACAGCTTACATTTACATGCTTATATGTGTCGCTTGTGACACTGTTAGGCAGAATCCTGTGCAGTGCCCTTAGGGACCACTACACACAATTAAGATTACAGGTGGAAATACAAGTTTTACCTTTGGTACACGCCTGTACTACTATGTTAAAGTGGTAGCAGTAGCGGAGCAGCCAGGCTTATCTCAAGAGTATATGAGCAGTAGCAGAGATTACACAAAGGGACCACAATTAATGTGACTCAAGCAAACACTGACTCAAGGTTTCAGGTAAAAAAATATAAGTACATTTATTTTTAAACCATCTGTTATAAACACAACACTTCTATTAGAAAAGTTAGGGTAGATACCACTGCCACCAGCCAAGTCTAAATGTTAAAAGAGCGAAACAGTGCTCTAGGAGGTACAGATAAAAAGGGATACAGATTAACCTATTCCAGTACTCCATGTAAGGTGGGGTGTACTGGATCTATGGTTAAATGACTAAGTAAAGTTAATGGCAACTTTACCCTTTTCTGGGGGACTGTAGATAGCCCCAGAAATGGAGTTGGTGGGAAGTCTAAAAGACAACCCTGTGTCACTGCACGGAAGATGCTGTGTACCACACAAAAGACGGGGACTACTGAAGTGGTGTACTCCAGAGTCCACAATCACAAAATCAGGTAAATGACACATGGCAAAACACGGGTAAGAGTGGGGGAAATGCTCACACTCTTACCAAGTGAAAAAAATAAACTCCAGAAATCCAGCAAAGCTGCTGGGGGACTCACTAGGTGAGGGAAATTAGCCATAAAATGAGAATTCTCCCTAACACTCACCCCCCCCAGACTAATGGACAGGAGGATTTAATCCACTCCTGGATGGGTTATCTACCTCTAGTCGGTTAAAAACATCCTAGAGAGACCATCAGCATTTTGGTGGTGACTTCCTGCTCTGTGCTCAATGGGAAAATCAAATCGTAACTTTGTGTTTTCCCCTTTCATTTGCATCAAACATCTCAAGGGTGGGTGGTCAGTCTGAATGATGAAGGTAGATCCATACAAGTATGGTCTAAACCTCTTCAGTTACCACACAATAGCAAAGCATTCACGTTCTATTGTTGCCCACCTTGTCTCAGAATCCTTAAACTTCCTGCTGATGAAACAAATAGGGTGTTCCCTACCTTTCTCATCCAGTTGACTAAGGACTGCACCTATACCTACATTATAAGCATCAGTTTGTACAATGAAGGGTTGGTGATAGTCAGGAGCTCTTAGGACTGGAGCTTGACAAATGGCTTTCTTCAGACCTTCAAAGGCTTGATTGCACTCCTCATTCCACCTGACCTTTTTAGGAAATTTGGGAGAGGAGAGGAGATGACATTCAAGGGAGAAGCTATGGTTCCATAGTTCTCTATGAAGTTCCTGTAATACCCAGTGAGACCTAGGAAGGCTCTCACTTGGGTTTGAGTAGTAGGGGTGGCCCAGTTTTGTACAGCTTGTACTTTGCTAGGCAATGGCCTTATTTCACCGCCTCCTACCTCATGACGAGGTAGACCACTGTACTCTGATCAATTTGACATTTACTTGCCTTTATGGTCAGATGGGCCTGTTCCAGAGCCTGCAATACATATCCTAGGTGTTCAATATGTTCTTTCCATGTAGCGCTGAACACTGCAATGTCATCCAAGTATGCCATGCAGAAGTCCTCCATCCCATTCAGAACTTGATTGACCATCCTCTGAAATGTAGCAGGTGCATTCTTTAGTCCAAAAGTCATTACCTTGAATTGGTAGAGGCCAGCTGGGGTGGAGAATGCAGTTTTCTCCTTGGCATGGTCTGTCAGGGCTATTTGCCAATAGCCTGACGTTAGGTCAAATGTGCTGAGGTACTTGGTTGCACCAAGTTTGTCCACCAGCTCATCTGTCCTAGGCAAAGGATGGGCATCAGTCTTTGTGACTGCATTTAGAGCTCTATAGTCCATGCAGAATCTCAACTCTTTGGATCCTGCCTTTGGTACAAGCACAACTTGGCTAGACCATGGGCTAGTAGAGGGATCTATAACCCCGAGATCAAGCATCTTGTTGACCTCATTCCTTATATAGGTTCTTACATTGTCAGACATTCTGTACCCCCTGCTTTTGACAGGCAAACAGTCACCAGTGAGTATATCATGCTGGCCCCAAGGGGTCAAGCCTGGTGAAAGTGAGAACAGGGAGGAAAACTGATTCAACAGTAACTTGCATTCATCCTGCTGGTCAGTTGTGAGACTGGGAGAGAGATTAGCTCCTTCCACTTGCTCATCTAAAGGTAAGCCTCTGAGGAGGTCAGGCAGAGGTTCACTGCCCTCCTCCTCCTGAGCTGAAGCTAGAAGCAGAGCTCCTATGTCAGGTCTAGAGACATAACCCTTTAAAAGGTTGGTGTGAAAGACTCTGGGAACCTCCTTAGGATTGCCTAAATCCACCAGATAGTTTACCTCTTCAAGTTTACCCACAACTTTGAAGGGTCCTATCTATTTGTCATGCAAGGCCCTCTGCCTTGTGGGGACCATAACAAGAACAAGCTGGTCTTGAGTAAACTCAACCATGTTAGCCTTCTGGTCATGCCAATATTTGACCAGAGCGTGAACAGCCCTCAAGTTATCACTTGCCTCTGCCATCATGTGTGACATTCTCCTCTGGAGACCTATCACATAGTCAGTCACTCTGACTGGCTTGGGGGAAGGAGCACTCTCCAATCCCTCCTTAATCAGGGCCAATGGACCTCTGACTGGATGGTCATAGAGAAGTTCGAAGGGACTGAACCCTACTCCCTCCTGAGGGACTTCTCTATAGGCACAGAGAAGGCATGGCAGTAGAAGGTCCCACTTTCTTCTAACGGGTTCTTCTAAAGCACCTATCATGCTCTTCATAGTTCTGTTAAACCTCTCCACCAACCCATTGGTTTGGGGATGGTAGGCAGTTGAGAACTTGTAGGTGACTCCACAGGTTTTCCACATGGTTTGCATGTAGTGGGACATAAAATTTGATGCCCTGTCAGATATCAAATCCTTAGGAAAACCTACTCTGGTAAAAAATACCAAGTAGGGCTTTAGCCACAGCCGGCGCCGTAACAGTTCTCATAGGTATGGCTTCAGGAAATCTAGTGGCATGATCCACTACAACCAGGATAAACCTGTTGTCTGAAGATGTGGGAGGGTCAAGAGGACCAACAATGTCAATTCCCAACCCTCTCAAAGGAACTCCCACCACTGGGAGAGGCACCAAGGGTGCCACATTCTTGGCTCCACTCTTGTCAGAGGTTTAGCAAGTGTGGCAGCTCCTGCAGAATTTGTCTACTTCTGAACCCATTTTGGGCCGGTAGAAGTAAAGAGAGAGCCTTTCCTTGGTATTCTTAAAACTTATGTGACCAGCCAAGGGTATCTTGTGGGCTTACTGCAGAAACTGGAGTCAGTTCACTAGAGGTACTCCAAGTTTCTTGGAGTCTCCAGGGGTTGACTCAGTTGGTTCACTGTAGAAGAGACCATCTTCACAGTGCAACCTATACTTTCCAGGCTCAGTCCCATTGAGCTGAGAAGCTGCCTGTAGGCGAAGACCTTCAAGGGTAGGCCACTCTCTTTGTCCTTTGCTGAAATCTGCCCTGTTGGTTCCACCTTCTGCCAATAAAGACTGCAGCTCAGGATAGTCAACAGGGTCAAGATCTCCTACCAGAGTAAGATCTTCTTCTAGATCTGATTCCTCAGTATCTAGCTGAACCATAGAGGGTTGAACCTCACACTCAGCCTCTGCTGGTGGAGGAGTCACAGATGTGACTTTGGACAGCCTTGGAGATGTCCTTTAGGGCACAGAAGTGCTTGCTGGTTTCTTGCTGGCAGACCTGGGTTTCCCCTTTGTCTCTTTCTGCCCTGCAATAGCAGTAAGTAAGTCCTGTGGACTTGGGGTGATAGTTTCCTCTATTATGTCCCCAGGAGAGCCTCTTAAGGTTCTCTCCCTTACAGACCTAGTGCGCTCCTGCTTCCTTCTGCTAGGGGTCCTGGGGGTACTAGACACAACTCCAAAAGTTTTGAGGTCATTACCCAGCAGGACCCTCCCAGGTACGTTATTTTGCATGCACACTTACAGGTATTCTGACAGTCATGTCATTACACTGGATGAGAGCTGGTAACTAGGGAACCATTTGCACAGGGCCTCCAGCTAACTTGGTTAGGTGTTTGGGCGCCTTAGCAACATCCTCTACCTTGAAAAAACATTCATCAACCACAGTTATGCTGGCTCCAGTGTCTCTGATGGCAGGGGTTTCCTGACCATTCACAAGAACACTATCTTTGTAATACTCTTTTTTATTATCTGGGATTGAGTTATAGACATCTAAGTCCTGTTGTTCCCAAAGACCCAAGGACACTAAAGAAACACTAGCTGAGACTCTCATGGGCTCATCAGCTAGTAACTGAAAGTTTCCACTGGCTATAGGTACTTCATCCAGCTGGAAGAAGGCTAAGCTATTAATGCTAGTTTCACACACTCATAATCCTTTGTATCCTCCTCCCCCAACTCCATTACAGCATCATTTGCAACAGGGGGAAGCCTAGAGAAAAGCCAGGAATCAGCTGATTCCCTGAGATACTTTGAATCCCATGATTGTACTCAAACATTGCTAACCAATCCAAAACATCAAGTTTAGTCTCATACATACCAATCATTTCCTTTGGCATACGGGGTCTCTTAGGGCTGGAAGACCTAGAAGACTCTGGGAGGGAAGCATTTTCTACAGACAACTTCTTCATCTCTAGTTCATGATTCAGCTCCATTTCTCTGAGCCTTAACTCTTGATGTTTCATGGCAGTTTGTGCATCAATACATTTCACTTCCAATTCAAGTCTCATTTTCTCAAGTGCAATAAACTCAGGAGTAAGTGCAGGACCTGTGGGGTCCCTGTGGAGAGAGGTTGTGCTTTCTGAGCAGGCAAAGGGGTTGTAGGGTTTCCTAACAAGGACTCATCTACTTCTTCTGAAGTAACACTCTCAGAATCAGAAACATCAGTATCCACATTTGCTGGAGGGGTAGGCCCTTCTGACCCACTCTCCAGACTTTGTTTTCCTATTATCTTTGCAACCAATTCGGATTTCTTTCCTTTACCAGAGAGACTCCTCTCCCTACACATGGTTCTCAGAACCTAAGAAGTGTAGTTTAAGAGACCCTCTTCAGTGTAGCTTTCCATATTTGACATGATTTCTCAGTTAAATAGAATTGGTGGTGTTAGCCTTGTGGTTAGTTGAACCCAAGCAATAGCAGCACTCTAAGTGTAATCACTGTACTTCCAAATCCTCACCGCTGTACACCAGTGTTAGGGAGAATCCTGTGCAGTGCCCTTAGGGACCACTACACACAATTAAGACTACAGGTACAAGCCTGTACTACTATGTTAAAGTGGTAGCAGTAGCGGAGCAGCCAGGCTTATCTCAAGAGTATATGAGCAGTAGCAGAGATTACACAAAGGGACCACAATTACTGTGACTCAAGCAAACACTGACTCAAGGTTTCAGGTAAAAAAATATAAGTACATTTTGACGACCACAGAAGGCTGGATCTTCTCTGGTCGTCGAAGGGTAGATAGCTCGGGCCTGCAGAAGGGCTTCACCGGGACAGGGTAGTTGCAGCAGCTGTCTTCTTCTCCGCTTCTCTTCGGTTCCTTGTAGTTCTAGTGGCGACTCTGACTTCTAGCCCAAGAGACCTGTCTTTCATGCGAAAATCCCCCATTCACACAGCCTGGCTGTCAATCCCGCAGCAGGGGGGTTGTCCAGCCCGGACAACCACCTTAGCCAATCATGGCAAAGTGCGACTTAGGTTTCCTAGTATACCCTGTGCAGGAGGTGACTACACTTCTCCCTCACATTCAGCCCACCTAGACACCCAGGCGCCTGGAGGAGGGCTTCTTGGCAGAAGCCCGCCAAAAGCCAGTGAACAAAGGAGGCAAACCTGGTTTGCCGCGCACACTAAAACACAAGAAGGACTTTAACAAAAAGAATTGGCAAATAAACCTGACAGGAGCCAAAAGAAAAGTATTTGGTCAATCGGGTTTAAGTTCGAGGCTAATACAATAGCCTAAAACAATACCACATTTATATAATATAATTGAGGTAGAAAAGTTAGGGTAAATACCACTCCCACCAGCCAAGTCTAAATGTTAAAAGAGCGAAACAATGCTCTAGGAGGTACAGATAAAAAGGGATATGGAGTAACCCTTTCCAGTACTCCATGTAAGATGGGGTGTACTGGATTTGTGGTTAAATGACTAAGTAAAGTTAATGGCAACTTTACTCTTTTCTGGGGGACTGTAGTCAGCCCCAGAAATGGAGTCGGTGGGAAGTCTAAAAGACAACCCTGTGTCACTGCACGGAAGGTGCTGTTTAACACACAAAAGAGGGGGACTACTGAAGTGGTGTACTCCAGAGTCCACAATCACAAAAACAGGTAAAAGACACATGGCAAAACATGGGTAAGAGTGGGGGAAAATCTCACACTCTTACCAAGTGAAAAAAATAAACTCCAGAAATCCAGCAAAGCTGCTGGGGGACTCACTAGGTGAGGGAAATTAGCCATGAAATGAGAATTTTCCTGCATTGGAGTACAGCTAGGGTGGAATGGCATATGAGGAGGGACATATGTAATCTTATTGTTTTTGTAAAGCGCATCTGTGTATCCCACAACCCCACTACACAAACATTCAGCCTCCTCTGCCATTTGAACATGGGAAACCTGCCTATGATAGTACCACACTTTGACAATCGTTGCCTCACATGATCATCAAATTGCTCGTATTACTGGAATGTACACACAAGACTACATTTGCGGAACTATTTTGCTTGATTGTACCATAAGTCTCACAGTCCTACTTATCTGAATGCATCGTATCCAAACGTATTTAGTAGAACACTAATTTGTTCGAACTGTTACTGACCACACTACAGCTTAACATGATTTTCTCCCAAACGTACTGCATTCTAAACCTGCCCTATGATTACTGAATTGATATTGATTGTATTGCAGACCAAACACTGCCATAGGATTATTAATACTACTGTGTTTTGGGACAGAAGGCAGATCGTTTTGTATCCTAAACCTGCCTATGACTACAAAGTGGTATTGATTACATTGCAGTCCAACTTGTTATACAACCTTACCACTAGAAATGTTGACAAAGCCTGCTGCCTCTCTGTTTGAACTTGCATACGCAATTGCATTATGTACCTGCTCCATATATTACTATTAGTAGTTGGTACCACTACTTACTCCGCTATCCAACCTAACCTGATACTCACCAACACGCTCAAAATGGCATGCACACCTCTAACCATGAGCAACAGACACCCTCCAATGGACAGCATTGTATCATTAGCCTTCCTGCCCACAACCCATTGCCAGAATCACCCCCATCACAACACTGCACAACCCTTACTTGAATTCACCAGCCTTATGAATTGAACACTTCTCCACCAAACCTACACCAAATCAACCCAGCGCTCTGATTCTCAGGAATTCCAGACTAGGCATTAGATTCACACCAGCCCCATTAGTATGCAAGCCCACCACCATTACTAAAACCCACATAACCTCTAGTAAAACAGTTAACATCCCTAAGATTACAACTACCTTGGGTACCTTGCCTAAGGAACTCTCCACCACAGCTGAGATCAAACACACTTCCAACGAAGCTACTCCAAAAAAAGCTACTATAAAGGGCTCACTAATCAACGCTAGGTCACTCTCAGCACACGCCTTAGACATTGCAGATTACATCTGCTGGTGTGCCAGCAGTGTGTTTGGTGGTTATTGTGGGCAAGGACCTGTTTGTTCAACTCTCCTGAAAAATACCTACTGGATGGATAAAAGTCCTTGAAGCCTCTACAGACTTGCAGTTTATGAAGTACTCTTTCTATTACACCTGTTTTCCGACTCAAAACAATAAACACACCGCGCATGCGCAGAGCACTGCACGGTGTGCCAGCAGTGTGTTTGGTTGTTATTGTGGGGAAGGACCTGTTTGCTCAACTCTCCTGAAAAATACCTACTGGGCGGATAAAAGTCCTTGAAGCCTCTACAGACTTGTAGTTCTTGAAGTCCTCTTTCTATTACACCTGCTTTCCAACTCAACCCCATAAACACACTGTGCATGCGCGCAGCACTGCACGGTGTGCCAGAAGTGTGTTTAGTGGTTATTGTGGGGAAGGACCTGTTTGCTTGACTCTCCTGAGAAATACCTACTGGGCGGATAAAAGTCCTTGAAGCCTCTACAGACTTGCAGTCTTTGAAGTCCTCTTTCTATTACACTTGCTTTCCGACTCCAGCCCATAAACACACCGCGTATGCGCGGAGTGCTGAAAGGTGTGCCACCATTGTGTTTGGTGGTGTTTGTGGGGAAGGACCTGTTTGCTTGACTCTCCTGAAAAATACCTACTGGGCGGATAAAAGTCCTTGAAGCCTTTACGGACTTGTAGTTTTTGAAGTCCTCTTTCTATTACACATGCTTTCCGACTAAAGCCCATAAACACACTGCGCATGCTTGCAGCGCTGCACGGTGTGCCAGGAGTGTGTTTGGTGGATATTGTGGGGAAGGACCTGTTTGCTTGACTCTCCTGAGAAATACCTACTGGGCGGATAACAGTCCTTGAAGCCTCTACAGACTTGCAGTCTTTGAAGTCCTCTTTCTATTACACCTGCTTTCTGACTCAAGCCCATAAACACACCGTGCATGCGCGTAGCGCTGCGTGGTGTGCCAGCAGTGTGTTTGGTGTACGGTGGGAGCGTGGCAGTGGCGCACTCCCTCTTGCATTTTCTGGATTGTATGGTGAGTGCCTTGCAATTTGGAACTTGCTAACTACATTGCCTCGCCTTGCGTGGGTTGATATTTCGTCTCACGCACTACCAGCAGTCTAACTTGACAACATATGGATTCAATTTTGTTGGCATTGTCGGAGAGGCTTTCCCTTCTTCCATCGCCAGTGAAGTCATTTCCGATTCAGCCAAGCTCGGATTGATTCCGCAATGGTTCTAACATTGTACTTTTGCGGTGAAACTTTGCTACTCGGCTCCTGCTTGAAAAGTTGTTTGCCATGCTGTGAACACCAAAAGGGAACGTCTACCCACTGTATGTTTTTGGCCACATTCCCCCAACTATATCATGACTGTTGAGGGAATGCTGTGTATTGACTGTGTGATTCAATTAATGTGCGGTGTAGTACCTGTGGGCCAGTGACTCTGAGAACCGTACGTCCTCTTAAGCAGTGGTGTGACTAGTTTGGGATTCCATTGCGCTTGTGGCGGGAGAGGTCCATGCGCTCCAAGACACAAGAAAGTCGCTTTTTGGAAGTCTTTGTGTTAAGAATGAAGCTACTTACAAGGCTTGCCATCTTGGTAACTGTAGCCGTGAAGTGTGTCTTTGGACCGTAGTGCCTTTGTCGTTAGCCTCGCAGCTGCACCTGTAAAGCTATTGTTCGGACACAGTCTTAGGGGGTGACTGCCGGTCTAGGAGCCTTTGAACCCCAGGAGGCTAAGGAACATTAGTCAGGTGTTTGCCAGGTTGAAAGCTGACATCTTGGCTGAAGTGGGGGTGACTGTCGGCACCTGTGCGTTTGAGCTCGTAGTAAATCTTGCTTTTCTGACTCTGACTATGTTTTCGAACTTGCTGCATCTTAGGAAGTGACTGTGGACCATGAGCCTTTGAACCCCAGGAGGCTGAGGAACATCAGTCAGGTGTTTGTCAATTTGAAAGTTGACATCTTGGCTGAAGTGGGGGCGGCTGTCGGCACCTGTGCCCTTGAGCCCGTACACGTAGTAAATCCTGTTTTTCTGACTTTGCCAATGTTTTTGCACTCGCTGCATTTTAGGGGGTGATTGCGGGCCGTGGAGCCTTTGAACCCCACTAGGTTGAGGAGTGCCGTATAGGTACTGATTCCTGGTCCTTGTGATTGATCCTCTAAAAGTGAAGTAGGACGCGTAGGAACACAGTTGACAAGTCCTGCAGAGAGGTTCTGTGTGCAGAAGCGGGGATCAACTCTGTTGAAGGGACAACACGCTTGTGTTTAGAGATGCAAGTTTTTGATTAAATCTATCTTTCAGTTTTTCCTTTTCTTCTCTTTCTCTTTTTCTTTTTCTTCCTTTTATTTTATTTTTGTGCAAAAACGTTCTTTTAGTTTATTTTGGTTCTCTAATTGTGAATAGGTGCTTGCAATTTTGTGTGTTCCATATTCACGTTGATAATTATTACAAGCACACAGATTAGGAATTTTCTGATTTTGATCGCTTTAAACTTTTTGTTTGAGTTGATTTATTATTTTTGAATCATTAAAACTGTTTTGATTGATTTTGTTTTTTTTCCAACCTTGGCCATGAGTAGATCCGTGAGAAGTGGAATCTGTTTGTGTAAACCCTCGAGAGGAACAACTAAAGCCATGACCGGTAAAACAGCTAATGTAACTCTTCCTTTGCTCTCACAAAGTAAAAAGTCCCTTCTATCCATGCCTGTACTTCCTCCCTCTATCCCAAGGCCTCCAGATATAGATGATGTCTCGACTTTGCCACCTGACCTTTAATGGGATCTGGGGACAGAGGCGTACCTCCAGAAGCCATCTCTAATCAGATCTTGCCCTCATTTTCGGTTAAAGATGCAAATTATGAACAAGGAAGTTTGATGAATGAAGCACCTAACCGGGCTGAGTTGAGTTGTACACATAGGGATGTTGAGGAAGGATTTGTGTCTATTTCGGGCACGTCGATGCTTGCCCCGGCCATCATGAATGAGCTGGGAAAATGCATAAGGCTGTCCTTTGGCCCATCCTCTCCGGCGTCAAGGTCCCATGCTCCTCAGGAACAAGTTCACTTGCACCTTCCTGACAAATTCATTGACAAAGATTTCATGGTACCTGTTAGGAAATCTTACTGATCGAGCTCTTATGATGCCGGACCTGATAAACACCTCTCGCACAGAGATATTGAATCTCTTCAGCCAGAAGGCCCATGTTCTCCACTGTCATGTTCATTAAGTGAGCATGACCAAAGATCAGTTTCTCCTGACTCCCATCTACCAACATCAGTGGATATTCCTTCCTCGACCCTGGAGGATTTTCCGAACAACATATATGAACAGGAGTTGCAGAACTTTCCTGTAATTACGAGAATCCTTAATCCCCTTGATAAAGGTCATGATCTTACTCATTGTTCTCTTAGAGAACTGAAACGTTCGCTAGGACATATGATGGAAAACATTTGCAAGATAGAAGGCTATATAAATAAGGGAATAGTTTCTTACCTGTAACTCCATTTCTCCAGCATTGGTATCTTTCATGGATTCACATGCTTAGAATATTCCCCGTCGTCAGACTGGGACCCTCGGTACACATATATAGCCTTTTCCTATAGGAAAAACTTCCGACACTTTTGTGTCCTATCTACGTCCTTTTAGGACCCGCCTACGCATGCTCCGTAGGCCGTCCCAGTATAAGAGGCCCGCCCCCGCGGCTCCCCTTCAGATTTCGGCCCCTCCAAAGTAGAAAGGGTTAAACTTATTAAGCAAATACATTGCATTCCGGGGAGGTTGGCGGGCGCATGTGAATCCATGAAAGATACCAATGCTGGAGAAATGGAGTTACAGGTAAGATACTATTCCCTTCTCCAGCATTGGATCTTTCATGTATTCACATGCTTAGAATAGATTGTATAGCAGTAACATCTGAGACGGCGGTGAGAATGTAATGTAATATACCCTCACCATAAATGCATATGTACAGCAGGAATAAGTTAACTCATATAACCTTACCCACATAAAGTATACTGTCATCAAAAGGTAGAAAAAACTGACTCTCCACAGCGTGGAGCTTACCTTACTGAAACAGATGGCGCAGGACAGCTCTTCCAATCTGCACCTCGTCCGCATGCTGCCTGGCAAGGCAGTAGTGGCGGGTAAACGTGTGGGGCACTGACCATGCCGCAGCCTGGCATATGTCTGTCAGCGGAATTCCTGCCCACAATGCTGCTGAGGAAGACGTTGCTCTTGTAGAATGGGCTCTAGGATGCCCTTGCAGTGGCCTTCCGGCCTTGGAGTGGCAAAACGCAATCGTTGATGAGACCCATCGAGCCAATCCTTGTTTAGAGATTGCTTTTCCCCTCGTCGACGGACCATATGCGATGAACAACTGTCGAGTAGACCTGAGTTCCTGTGTACGATGTAGGTAAAATTTCAGAGCCCTCTTAACGTCCAAGGTATGAAGAGCTTTTTCTGCTGCCGATGATGGGGTCGCGAAGAAAGTAGGGAGAACAATGGACGAGTGTTTGTGATACACTGTCGGAACTTTTGGGACAAACGTAGGATTAGTTGCCAGGACCACCTTGTCCTTAAAGAATCTCAAGTATGGCGGGTCTACGACCAGCGCTTGCAGTTCCGAGATTCTCCTAGCTGATGTGATAGCAATTAAGAATGCCAACTTCCACGACATGAATTTCATGTCCGACGTGGCCATAGGCTCAAATGGCGGTTTCATTAAGCCTGCCAACACTGTGTTGAGACTCCAAGTTGGAGGGAAACGTTTCACCGGGGGAAAAGTACGAAATAAACCCCTCATGAAGTGTTTCACCAGTCTGTCGCTGAATAGAGGAGACGACTGTCTCTTCCTCGTGAACCTCGAGATGGCCGCCAGGTGCACCTTTATCGATGTGAAGGATAAACCACTCTCCGCCAAGAGAAGCAGGTAAGGTAGAATTTGTTCCGGCGTCACCGTCAACGGTTGTAGGCCTTGCTGTCCTCGACACCATTCACAGAACCTCTGCCACTTATAGGTGTAAGATTTGTTGGTAGAAGGGGCTGGAGCCGCCTGCAGAATTTTTTGACAATCCTCCGAAACGTCTAAAGCACCGAACTCCGAAAAGTCAGGAGCCAGGCTGCAAGGTTGAGACTGTCCGGGACGTGATGCCACACCGTGCCTTTGTCCCGGGATAGAAGGTTTGGGACTCTCGGAAACGGTATTGGATGTTCCAGCGACAGGTGAAGCAGGTCGGAGAACCACGGTTGCCGCGGCCAATACGGTGCCACTAGAATTACCCGGCAACTGTATCTGCGTATCCACTGTACTGTCCACCGTATGAGGGGGAACGGAGGAAAAGCATAAAGGAACATGTCCGTCCATGGGAAGGAGAATGCCTCCCCCATGGAACCCTCCTGGGGCCATCTGCTTGCGAATTGCTCGCATTTCTTGTTGTCCTTGGTTGTGCAAGCGTCCAGAGGGGGGTGACCCCATTTCTCGAACACTTTCATCAGCTGAAGTGTGTCCATTTCCCATTCGTGTATCTGGGCCATGCTTCTGCTGAGGGAATCCGCTTGCGCATTCCTCACTCCCGGGAGATGGTGAGCCACGATGGAAATCCCGTGCTTTAATGCCCAATGCCATGTTTTCTGGGCCTCTATGGAAAGAGTTCTTGATCGCGTCCCTTCTTGTTTTCTCAAATAAAACATGGCCGTCGTATTGTCGGTCAGTACTCGTACTCGCGATCCCTTGATGTGTGGTAGGAATGCCTTCAAGGCCCATCGTACTGCTCTGAGCTCTAACACGTTTATGTGTAGGAGTGACTCCGTTGGAGACCAGCGACCTTGCGTTTGAAGGGTACCCATGTGAGCTCCCCATCCGGTTAGGGACGCATCCGTGACTATGGTTCGCTGAAACTCCGGTTCCTGTAGGGGTACACCGTTGTTGAAATTGTGCGAACTCTGCCACCACTGAAGGGTCCGAAGCAGCTTGTCGTCGTCGATGGTTATCTTGTCTGACCACGATCCTTGGGCCTGTGTCCATCGGTCCGCGAGGAATTCCTGGACTGGCCTCATGAATAGGCGACAGTTTTCCACCAGATGGATGCAGGATGCCATGGCCCCTAGGACCGAAACGTATTTCCTCACTGAGAGCCTGGTGGTTTGTCGTAGTCGGCCCGCCAGCTGATTGAGTTTTGAGGTTCTGTCGAGAGAAGGCTTCACTAGCCCCAACTGGGTCTCGAACTGTGCCCCCAGGAACACCAACGTTCTCGATGGCTGCAGAGAGGATTTTTCGAAGTTTATGGCAAATCCCAGCTGTTGCAGAAGCTGCATGGTGGCTTGCAAACTTGTGTCGGTCGACGCTGGGGAGGATCCCCTTACCAGCCAGTCGTCGAGGTATGGGTATACGTGGTGGCCTTGCTTCCTTAGCCAGGCCGCTACTGGGGCCAGGCATTTCGTGAACGTTCTGGGGGAGGTCTTGAGCCCAAAGGGAAGAACCGTGAACTGGTAGTGAGTCCGCCCTATTACAAATCTCAGGAATTTCCTGTGTTTCTGACACATTGGAATATGGAAGTACGTGTCCTGTAAATCCAGGGACGCTAGAAAATCCCCTTCTTGAACGGCGCGGATCACTTCCTGCAGCGTGAGCATTTTGAATTTTAGGCTCTTTAAAGACTTGTTGAGATCTCGTAAGTCTAAAATGGGACGCCTTTTGCCGTTCGGCATTTTTACGACGAAGTATCTCGAGTAGACTCCCTGACCTCTCTGTAATGTTGGAACTAATTCTATCACGCCCTTTGCTAACATGAGTGTTACCTCTTGTTGCAGTATCCTTAGATGGGAATGAGCGGTGAACGCAGGTGGAATGTGCGGAGGGCTGTGCTTGAATTGTAGAGAGTGCCCGTTCCTTACAGTGTCCAGCACCCATTGATCCGTCATTATTCGTTCCCACTCGTCGACATATGCGGACACTCTTCCCCCCAGAAAGGTGTGTTGACTGTCACTGCTGATCTTTATTTTGTTTGTCTCTCGATGACGACGGATAGGATGGTCTCTTCCTGGACGTCTGGAAGTTCCGGCGTCGGTTTGCCGTTTGGGAAGCACGCCTGTACCCTTGGGAGGGGTAAGCCGACCTGCCAAAAGATCTGTCTCCAGACGCAGAGAATCTGGAATTACGTGAAGCCCCTCTAAAGGGACGAAAAGACTTGTAGCTTCGGCCACTCTGGA
This sequence comes from Ambystoma mexicanum, assembly GCF_040938575.1. Lineage (NCBI taxonomy): Eukaryota > Metazoa > Chordata > Amphibia > Caudata > Ambystomatidae > Ambystoma > Ambystoma mexicanum. The sequence goes on from NC_090940.1 coordinate 523,332,178, forward strand.
GGGCACCCAATGAACGTGCCGTGTCCGAGTCCTCTTTCATTCCCTTTAGGGCCTCGTCTACCTTCTCTCCGAATAAAAGGTCTCCCTCAAAAGGCATATCTAATACTTTGTATTGTACCTCTGGTCTGAAGTAGGTACACTTGAGCCATGACTGTTGTTGTAATACGACCCCATTATTGACTTGCTTGAAGCCTGATTCAGCGAGGTCCACTGCAATGTTTATTGCGTGATTGGAGGCTTCCTCACCCTCTCGGACAAGTAACATCTCTGCCTTCCTATGCTCTTCCGGAAGATGATCCAGCAACGGCGCTAGCCTGTGCCACATCTCTCTGTCGTATCTGGCTACAATAGCCAGAGAGTTTGCGGCCTTTACTGTGGTTGCTCCCACGGATAGCACTTTTTTGCCAAAGGCATCCTGGCGTCTTGCTTCGTTTTCAGGAGGAGTCGTGCACTTGTGCTGGGCCTTCGCCTTCCTCGCCGCTGCCGCCGACACCACCGATTCTGGCGTTGGTTGGGAGGATAAACACTTGGGGGTAGACTCTGGAGCCTTAAACCTTTTCTCGAGGCGTCCTTTCACTGCCGGCTCCGAAAAGGGGTGACCCATTGTCTGCAACCCCTCCTTCCACACGTGGTCTAGTATTGGTATTGAGAACACAGACCTCCTTCTCTTACCCATGTGGTCGAACAAAAAACAGTCCTTTATCTGTTCTTCCTGGGACAAACCAAATTCCTTACACGCCTTCTCCATCATAGAATGGAATGATGCAATGTCGTCCGGAGGGGATGGGTGAGCTGGGCTTCTTGGGGTTTCTAACTCCACCTCTGACTCCCAGGTTGGATCCCTGGAGGGGGATGATGAGATATCGGACATGGCTCCCCTGTCCGACTCCGAATCTGGCAGCTCACCTTCCTCTTGGGGTGCCAGTGCTGTGATTGGCGTGCGAAAGTGCGTCGGTGGACGGGACGGGCCCGGCTCGTCGACGGGAGACTGTGGCAGGTTTACCTGAGGTAGTCTCTGGTCCAACGACTGTACCAAAGACTGAAGCGTGGACAGAATTTCCAACGACAAAACAGATTGAGGATTGAGAAGAGGGGCAGATACCGGTATACCGGATCCCCTCGTCGACGACTTGTCAACCAATCGTAGCCCGAGGTCTGCCGGGCCAGCTATTCTCCCGCTCACGTCCTCCCCCGAGGACAGCGACACAGCCTGTTCTTGCAATAAAGTATCCGGGGGAATCGGATCAAAAACTTCAGGCCTCCAGGCTTCCTGTAGAATCCCCGTTGACGAGGCCACCGTCGCAGTCGTTGTCGGTGGGACGGTGGATACCACATGCGTCAGTGGCAGAGTGGAGGCCGATGACTGGACCGCTGTCGACGACGGTGGCTTAGCAGGTGGTTTAGGCGGTCCCACTTTTTCCACACTTGGCCTGCCTTTACTCGACTCTCGATTCGAGGTCGATCTATGGTGATCGCCCGAGGAGGATTTTGGCCTTTCCTTGTCATACTTTTTTGATGAAGATGACGATTTCTTCGACGAGGATTCTCTAGCCGAATGACTCCGAGATGACTCTTTTTCCGTCGGTCGAGATTTCCTCACCGGTGGTTCCGACGAGGCAGCGCGGTGTGATGTTTTCGCCGATTGTGTGGAGCCTACCTCCGAAGGGGGGTATGCCCCTGCGCCATCATTCAGCCATGCCACCAGCCGTCGGTTTTCGGTCTTTGAGGGTCTTTTGAGAAAACCCTTTGCATATGTCGCAGCTATCAGCCGAATGATGAGGGTGGAGGCAGTATATACAATCCATATGTCCGTCCCCCTCGTAAACTTTTTTCAATCCGCACGTCGCGCATGGACGGAACAGCGCTTTTCCTGATATGGAGGAAAAGTTCTCGAACTCCAACTCCAGTACACAACCTTGTACCAAAAAGTAAGACGACGCGAGGAGATCCCACTACTTTGGAGACGGTTGAAATCTGAAGGGGAGCCGCGGGGGCGGGCCTCTTATACTGGGACGGCCTATGGAGCATGCGTAGGCCGGTCCTAAAAGGACGTAGATAGGACACAAAAGTGTCGGAAGTTTTTCCTATAGGAAAAGGCTATATATGTGTACCGAGCGTCCCAGTCTGACGACGGGGAATATTCTAAGCATGTGAATCCATGAAAGATCCAATGCTGGAGAAAACAGGGTGATTGTATTCAGGAGAACAGACTTCAAAAGGATGAAGGAATTCTCACCCTGGTAACATCGTCTATAATGGGATGGGAATCCAAGCAAACAATATCTACGCAAATGAGCCTAAATCGATCAGCAATGCTTAAAGCCTTCCAGGCAATTCCAGCGCTGAGAACAATCAGAAGCGATGACATTGACTGGGTTCGCTTAGCTAGTGCAAACCCTACCAGGATGATTTGTAGCTACCATTCCCATATCATAATGAATATTATATGGGAACAGAAGGATGACTTGGAATTATTGGGCTATATCCATCTATATTTAGCACTGACAAACAGGCCGAACTTTTTATTACAACACCCCTAGAAAAAAAGTTCTCCCAGTGACCGCAACAGCAGGAGGTGGGGTTTGCCTCATTTGATTGAGGATCTGTTTAAACAATGTATGAGTTTTGCGGCAATCGTCTCTGGAATGTCGGGTCCAGGCCTAAACATTCAGGTACCGGCACCAGTGAATAAGGGAAAACAGTAGGATAATGTAGATGGACTTTCGTTCCTCTCATTGAACTCATGAGGCATGGGCAATTTGCGAGGCTGGACAGCCAAACTTGATATAGCAACTCGTCCAAATATTTGTTTTGTCCAGGAAACAATGGCTCAGGGAGACTTTGACCTAGAGGGTTATTACATACATTACCATCCAGCGATAAGAGGGGTGCTCGGTCGTCCGTCGGGAGGGTTTGCTATCCTGATTCATAAGAGTTTCAGGATGACATCCACATTAGTGGGGGCAGAGGATTCCTTTGTAGCTGTGGAGGTTCTGCCATCGGGTTGTAACCCTTTGAGATTTTTACTCATAAATCTATATTGGAATCCTGCTAGAATTTTATTTGAGAATCTTACCAATCAACTAAGCACAACATTTGAAAATGTGTTATCAACGCATCTTAGAACTTGTATTTTGATTGGGGGAGACTTCAATGAGACATGCTTGATTATTAAGAACGAACACAGTATGAACAATCAGAGAGTAGGTTCTCGATCATTGATAAATGGAAAGAGATGGGTTAACTACTTTTTAACATGGGACATCCAATTGGCCCCTTTTGAAAAAGACTCATACCAGTATACCTGGTCTAGAGGGCCCTGTATGTCAATGATTGACTATATTTTCATATCGTCCAAGAGGCTAACCATGATCGTTCCTATACGAATCTGCAATCTACAGTATGGTGATCATTTCGCTTTGAAGTCATTACTCCAACTAAATATGGGTACATTTAAGTGTAACCCTACTGTAACAGCAATTGAATTTGATCGGCCTCGTGTATCACTAAAATGGAACTCAAAAATATGTCACAAATTCATACAAAAAATAGAAAATGATCCATTATTTATTTTGAGAGTGACTCAAGGTGGATCTCAATCAGTCATGTGCTGAAACACAAAATGCATGAAGAATTCATACCTATATGACACAGATTATGAAAGAGAATGTGGTAACAATTTCCAACACTCACCTCCACCAATTCAATGTGAACGTTTTGAATTAAAAAAAAAATAAACTGAAACAACTACGTGATCTTGGTCTATTTAGCTATGACCCTATGACATATTTGAGACAGAAACAGCTAATTTTACAAGCACATCGACGAAAGCTAAAATCTCTTATTTATGACATATATGTGACAGACAATCAAAAAATATTACGTCATCTCTTACAGAATGATTCTAGACATGTGTGGGGTACCCTTAGATCTTTAATTGGAACTGCAGATGCAATTGAAGAACCTGCGGTTTCCGCGGATAGTTGGGTAGAATTTATAAAAACTAAATTTGCAATGCCTCTGCAATCCGTTAATGAACAATCGCTAAATCTATTTAATATTGTGAAAAATAAGAGTATATGGTCTACTGATGAAATTCGAATGGCCATTAATAAAGTGAAGGGCTCTCGTGCACCTGGGCCTGATGGTATCCCTCCCTGTCTAATGAAAATAAACCAGAAATTATGGGCCGACATATTGAAAATAAGGTTTGATGCGATCCAAGAAACAGGCACTATTCCTAGTTCCCGGTGTTCGGCCATCATAATTCCGATATATAAAAAGGGAGTGACGAATGATCCCGCAAATTTTAGGCCAATTGCGCTTATGGATGCCTCTGAAAAGATCTATTCTTGTCTATTGCTGATTGTTATTCAGTCGTTTATATCAGCATTTTCCCTACTTCCAAAATTTCAAGTGGGCTTTCGTAAATGTATGGGCTGTTCTCTAAACGCCACCATAATTGCCCATTTATATCAGTCCACGAAACATTCAAATAAAGGACCGATATATATGGCAGCCCTGGATTTAACAACTGCCTTTGATTCTGTTATAAGATCCTTACTCTGGGCTAAAATGCTGAAGTATGGCTTTCCCATGACTTTGGTCGCGAATATCGCACTACTCCACCACCAGACCACTTATAGTGTACAAATGAATAGAGCAGGGGCAATGACCGGTCCTATACCCACCGAGATCGGGCTTAAGCAGGGCTGCAACATGGCTGCAGTCCTGTTTAACCTTTATCTCCTCGATCTCGATGAAGGTTGAGAGAATGTGGTCATTTTCCCGGTCAAATTAGGTGGTCAAATATTGAATTGGCTTAGTTTTGCTGACGATCTGTTATTCTTTGATCGGACGCCGTTTGGCTTGCAGACCAAGCTGAATTTATTCTATAGCTACGCTACTAAAAATAACTTGTTGGTAAATCCTACAAAATCTTATATTATTTCCTTTGCAGATGGTAGGAAAAAAACAGCAAAATTCAATTGGTGCCTAAATGGTATATCAATTCCAAGGCCCATTTCCATGAGCTACCTTGGATACAATTTGGCTACGACATACTTGCGTGAAATATGGAAAAATATCTTAAATGAAAAAATTCTACCTCTTACATCACAGTTGCGGATCATTTTTCAGATACTCCGGAGATTCTCCCTTTTACCAAATCTTAAATTTTATCTTCAAAAAATTGAACCCATCCTATTATATTACATAGACATTTGTTTATGTGACATCGAAGACATCTTGGATGTCTTGCAGGGAAAGCTGTGGAAACGGGTCTTGGGTCTGGCCATGTCAACCCCTAATGTTATCATTTGTCATGAGCTCGGACTATTACCATGAAAGGGGCCCCTAGGGGTCCCTCGTGCTATGGAAAAAAGGCAATAACCATACACGAAAAGATGCGCCAGACACGAGGTTCAAATTCCCAATGCTAGGGTTTATTGCAAGCAAAAGATAGTATCAATTGGCCAATTCTGATCTTATGCCCCGCGACGTGAGTTTCCTAGACCTCGAGGGACGCAAGAGAGCGAATTACGTACATCAGTTACATATATACAAAATGCATATCATACAATCAGCAAAGTCATGTTCAACAACCCTCTTTATTAAGTTCCTTTGAACTCGGGATGACGATGGACATATCCGACGAGTATGACGATTATGACATTTTCGATGTCTATTCTAGTAACAATTTGCAATTAGAAAGTGCAGAGGCATCTTTTAGTTGTTGAACAGAACACAATGGTTCTGTTCTTGGAAGCAAGCTGCACACGGGGGAAGAGCCACATTCCAAGCTTTGCTATCTATGAGGTACTATTCGTGTCCTGGGAGCCGACACGTTCTAAAGGGTTTTGCGAAGGGGGGCCGTAAGAAAAGCATAAATCAAGCCTTTAGCTGTATTATTCTAACATATTCTACCTTCGTACGAGACTGGCTGGCAGCTGTGAAGTGATTAAATGCCCTGCAGCTCTCTCCCAAGGCTACAGACAGGGAGCGTCAGCATTCCTCTCTGGGCTACTCATGAGGAGTTTCAACAAACTCTTCAGTCGCGCGACCTTGACTTTCATATTCAGACAACAATGTTAACAGTTGAGCAGGGTAAGCAGAATCCGCAAGAATTGTAAACTGCAAAGCAGGTTTTTGACAGAAAGCAATGAGCAATGGTTAACAAGCAAAATGGTGATTCTTGCTACATTTAAAATGGCCGCTCGTTGGTCAAGCATAGCAGTTTATATTTCTATAATTCGGTGCATAAGACGGTTGGCCCACGGCCATCAAGTTACGTCTATCATTCAAATGAAGGGTATTCATTTTTCCAGATTGACAAACCCTCCTTTTGGCCGTATGCCAAACGTCTTATTTATTCATTGTATCCTCCTCTAATGAGGATAAGTCTGGGGTATCTACATCTGAATCCTCTTCATCATTAATGTCTATCGTCATGAATTGTTTTACTGTTTTTGTTTCCTCAGTGTCTCTGTTATTTCGGCCATGCGTTTGTTTTCCTCTCAACACCATGTGCATACATCCCTTAGTACATCCATCAGTTATTTCAGTGCACACTATTGGTAAGCATTGTATGCAACAGCAGCATGTTATGAATATCCCGAGTACCATCATTAGTATCGAAATTAACTTCCATCCCCAAGACCACAATAATCCCCAAAACCAGGATCCTATCCCCCAACCCCCTTCTTCAGTAGAGAGTGTGGAACTTATGACATGTAATTTCCGTATCGCTTTAAATATTGTATGGGAGTAGTCATCTATATACACACAGCATGCAGTTTTTACGAGCTTGCAAACTCCCCCACGATCAACTAATATTATATCGAGAGCCATCCTGTTTTGAAGCGCCATTAGTCTTATTCCTTTTTCTTCTATCGTCATATTCAATAAAATATCAGTTGTGGAATCTATTGTTTTTTGTAATATTCCAGACAGTTTTCTTATATTGTAAGAATTTTCCATTTGGGACAAGAACGGTATAAATGATTTGGCTATATCCATTGCTATCATTCCATCCTCGCTACTCCTTTCGGTTCTACCTTTTGTTCGTTTGGCTACTTCTGCTGTCTCCAAGAGGAACACTCCTGTAAACAGTAGACTGGGGAGGTAGCATTTACCTCCCCAGTTTCTAGGTAACCATGGATATGCTTTTTCTCCACATATAAAGTAAACAGGGTCTCCTACCTACACGGGTTCTATTTCGTGTTTTAAAACCACTGTGTTCAGGCAGTTGCTAAACGTTCCTACTTTATAGGAACCCTTTTTCTGTAGACATATGGGAGCAGTTTTGGGGCTGTGATCCACTGTATAGGCAGGGGGCAGAGCATCTTTGTTCCATTCATCCCTCATTCGAAATGTCATTACTGATGTTCCTTCTGCTGGCGGGGTTGGTCTATTCTGCCTATGTAATCTATCTAGTCTTGTTATTTTTCGTGTATTCTTTCTCATGGGTTCTAGTGCAAACACGCAAGCTTTTTGGAATATGGAACAACCCACAGGTCTCATGATCACTTCCTCAAATTCACTCATATTGGTCTCATCTAGCTGACCCGTATTACTCTTTTTCCATTTCCCAAAGAACATTGCACTTAATGTTACCTCACATGAATAAATCAATGGCAGCGGTTGTACATACCAGCCTATCCCTTTCCCACCGTGCTGTGGTAAATGGGCGCAAACCCAGCAATCTTTTTTCTTTAAAACCGCATGGGTCATGTTCATGATGAGCAACAATATATTGTTGCTGTATCCTTCTCTATGTCTCTCTTTCATTGGGGGCAAAGTACCAGTTATTACATGAACCGGGCTTTCAGTAGCTGCTTTAGGCAAAAGTGTTTCTAATGGGTGTACGTACTCCAGGAACCATAGTGTAATAGCTGTTATTGTTGGTACTATCATACTTAAGAAACATAGGACCAATGTCCAAATCAGTACCTTATTCCTTTTACCATGCTTTTTCCCTAAATTTACAGTCTCTAAATCTATTATCTTTTCAGCAGGGGTGCAGGAGGAAGCTGAAACCGATCTTGACTGTTCTTCATCGTCCTTCTTCTTGCTGGCAAAGTTCGTCGCGAATGTCTCTCGTTCTTGATGCCAGAAAAGTTCAACGAGAAATGTCACAGTTCAATTCTGCCAGCCTTTCCACAGCCTGGATCATTTATCCACTCCGAACAAGATTAGTTGTTCTTTCTCCCACTGCTCAGACGATTTTCGGACAGTTCTTTATTGATAGAGTACTATGTGCATCCAGCTTGTCCCGCTCTGGCTTAGGACACATGTACTCTATCAGCCTTAGTACTTATGTGCGTCCAGCATGTCCTGCTCTGGCTCCTGACACATGTACCTTTATAAGCGCACCGAGGAGCCGTGAGTCTTGAATTGTCCAACTTGCACAATTCTCACACTTCTCTCCTCTACGCCCCTGGTTCCTACTCCGTCCGTGAGTGGAACCAAAGGCAAAAAGAAAAGCACCAAAGATATGTGGATCACTGTCCCTGTCGAGGCCGCAAATTATACCGATTCACTCCTGGTATTGTATGATCCGTGAATAGTGCCGTTGCATTTCCAGTATCAGGCTCAGTGTCAGCCTGTGGCACAATGATGGGTAGCGATGAGAACCGTGGCAATGATGTAGTTTCTTTCTTTGGCTTTGGTGCATTTGCAGGAACTGGTGGGCGCCAAAGGGGTACACGCGTTGTTTCTGCTCGTGTTTGTAATGCAGGGTTTGTGTCGCTCGGCAGTGATGTTGTTTCTGCTGAGCAACATTGGGGCACTTTTCGCTCTTTCCCCTTGCTGGCAGCCTCCTCAGGCTCTGTTTCGAGTTTCACTTCTCGTTTGCGCTTTGTTTCAACTTTCACTTCTCGCTCAGGCTGATGCTGTGGCACTGGACTGGCAACAGTTTCTTTCGTTTCTGAGACCGTTTCCTTTCTCTGGTCGTCGGAAGTTGTCAGCAGTCCTGGGAATCTTTTGGCATGTGTCGCGTGGATCCATGCCTTTCGTCCGTCTACTCGGATGGCCGTCTGCGTTGCCAAAAGTACTTGATAGGGGCCGCGCCACCTGGGTGCTAATGCTGTCTTCCGTTCAAAGTTTTTAATTAACACCCAGCTTCCAGGCTCCAGCGAGTGCCCCGGTCCAGTATATCGCACTGGTAACGCCTCCTGCACCTGCTGATGAATCAAACGCAACTTCTGTATTAAAAGCCCACAATAAGTGCTTAACATAGGATGCTCGACCTCACATAATCTTTTGGGCTGTGGTGCGCACCATACATTTGCTGGTCTCCCCATTATAATCTCATAGGGGGAGAGCCCAGTCTTAGCCTGCACAGACGTGCGCATACACAACAGCGCTGGGGGTAATGCATCCACCCAACTCAACTTGCTCCCAGCGCAAATTTTTTCTATCTTTGACTTCAAGATTCCGTTGTGTCTCTCCACAATTCCGGCAGAACTGGGATGCCTGGAACTGTGGACTCTCTTCTCTATTTGCAGACCTGCACAGATCTGTAGCACTACTGCGCCCACAAAGTGGGGGCCGTTGTCTGACCACAGGACACGGGGCAACCCAAACCGGGAGAAATACTCCTTTCGCATTACTTTTGCTGTGGACATGGCAGTACAGTCTTTTAAAGGATATGCCTCCACCCACTTGCGTAATGCACAAATTACCACTAACAGATATTTGTAGTTCTGGCACCTTCCATTTCTATGAAATCAAAATGGACCACCACAAACGTCATAGAGGGTGGGCCGAAACTACCTGCTGGAGTCACGGTTCCATTCCCTACATTGTGTTGCAGGCACGTGATACAATTCTGCACTAGTCTTTCTGCATTCTTTTTTATGTGCTCATTCTTCCATACTGTGGATAAATGCTGTACCATCTTCTTCGCGCAAATGTGGGTAGGGCTATGCGCCATTATAACCATTGCAGTTACATAACAATTTGGCAACATCCAGTTCTTTGTTTCCTTGTCCACCCAACATCCTTCCAAATCTAACTCAGCAGAGCCCTCAGCCCACCCCTGAATCTCTTCGGTCGTGGCCTCAGCCTGCATTTCTTTGACTGTGGCAACTCCATTCTCTATCATACAAGGTACTTCCTCAGTCTGTACTGTCATCATTTTATTCCCCAAATCTGTGGCTGTTTGCTTCGCAATCCTGTCTGCAAATGCGTTTCCCTCTCCCACTCTACATGTTACTTTCTTATGCGCCTTGCACTTCACTATAGCTAGGCGCTTTTGAAACGTGAGTGCAGACAACAATCGCACAATCAAAGGGCCATGCTGAATCCTGGCCCCATGTGATGTTAAGAAACCCCTCTCAGCCCAAAGTCGGCCAAAGTTGTGAACCACGCCAAAGGCGTACTGGCTGTCAGTATAAATATTCACGTTAAAATTCTCAGAGAGTTCACAGGCTCGGGTCAGTGCTATTATTTCTGCGGCTTGCGCCGAATTGTAGGGGATTCTTCTGCTTTCTAAAACACTCTTTAGGGTAGTAATTGCATATGCGGCCATTGATGAGCCATCAGGTAATTTAAAACAAAAGCCATCACAAAATAACTCCCCATCTGGCTCTCTTTGTGGGATATCGCTCAAATCAAACCTTCCCTTTGTTTCTTCTTCAGAGACCATTAAACAATCATGGGGTGGTGATTCGTTGTCACCAATTTCTGCTATGGGCAGTGGCAATAATTCTGCAGGATTCAATGCGCTACACCTCATAATTTGGATGTGGGGTGCAAACAAGATGAGCTCATATCTTGTCAGTCTAGCTGAGGTGAGGTGATGCGTCTGCGTCCTATTTAATAGAACGTCTATAGCATGTGGCACCATCAGAATTAAAGTGTGCCCCAATACCATTCCTTCCGTTTATTTCACTGACGCAGCAGCCGCTGCGACGGATCGCAAACATCGTGGTAGTACGCGCGCTACAGGGTCCAACGCGCAAGAAAAATAGCCGCACAGCCTATTTCTTCTACCTTGTTCCTGTGTCAAAACCGCCAATGCACAAACTTCACTCTCACTCACAAACAGTCTAAAGATCTTTTTATAGTTAGGAGTGCCTAAAACTGGCGCAGCACACAATGCAGCTTTTAATTGCTCAAACGCTTTCTGACATTCCTCATCCCACTGTAAAGGCATCTCTGCATCCTTTTTTGTCAACTTTATCATCGGCTTCACAATCAACGCAAAATGAATGATCCACTGCCGACAATAAGAGGCCATGCCTATTACATCTCTCACTCCTTTTTGAGTTTTTGGAATAGGCATACTAGAAATACTTTCTATGCGTTCTGGTGTTAATCTTCTCCCTTCTTTCGAAAGTAGGTAACCCAAATAAGACACCTCCTTCTGATTATACTGGAATTTCTTCAAACTTGCCTTGTGGCCATGGGTCGCTATGTGTGTCAATAGTAAGATAGTACTTTCTTTGCAGATCTCTTTTGTGTCAGCAGCTAGTAACAAGTCATCTATGTACTGCAAGAGTACCAACCTTCGGGTAATTCTAGCATGTCTAGCTGCTCTTTTAGCGCTCTGCTGTAAATGCTCAGGCTTTCTGTGTATCCTTGTGGAATGCGTGCGAATGTGAATGATCGACCTCCTAGAGTGAACGCAAACAGATATCTACTGCTTTTATCCACTGCAATGCTAAAGAATGCGTTCTTCAAATCGACTACACTAAAGTATTCTGCAGTGGCCGATATCATTGTCAGTATTGTTGGGACATCTGGGACCAAAGGGAATTGTGGGTCTACCACTTTGTTTAATGCGCGCAGATCAATTATGAAACGACAGGGTACCTCATTGCCTCCTTTCTTGTAAACTGGAAGAATCGAGCTGTTGCCCGTGCTACCTGCAATTTCCTCAACCACCCCCAATCTCACCAGGTCAGTAATAATGCTTTTCAATCCCTTCCACCTTCAACAGAAATTTTATACTCGGGAATTCGTGGTAGTGTGACACCTTCTTTCAAAGTTATTTTTGCTGGCTCTATTTTCAAGCATCCCACATCATTATCATGCATTGCCCACAGAGAGGTTGGTACTATGCTTACCTCTTCTGGCAACTCTTTTGACATAAATTCCGTCACCGGTGCATCGTGAGGCCACATCGTGAGGAACACCCCGTCTGCCGTACAATGTATGACTGCCCCCAATTTTCTCAACAAATTTAATCCTAGCAAGTTCTCTCCACAATTTTCTGTCGAAAGAAATGGACACTGTTCCGTAAATGGTCCTATTGTAATTGGGAAAGCTTCGGACATGGGGTTAATTACTGGTGTACCTGCGAACCCTACAGAAACATTCTTCTGCCCCGACAGTGGTATCTCCGGAACCAAGTGGTGGTCTATCGAGCACTTCTGTACCCCTGTATCTACAAGGAAACGGTGCTCCTTATTCCCGACTCTCATTTCTACGTAGGGTCCTCTCTGATTCACGGGAATAGACACTGGTTCCGACCCCTGTCGTGGGCTGTCCTATCGCGAAAATAACACATCGTCCGATGTGTAGTCACCGCTACTGCTATAATATGTGTTTGGTTGTGTATCAAAAATATTCCCATTTCCCCCTCGATGTCCTCCACTCTGATCATTTCTCTGTTGGCCCTGCCCGCCCTGATTTTGGTTTGAAACTCTTTGGTTCAATGCCTGGTTCAGTTGTGCTTGGTTTTGACCATATGATTGGGTTTGAGTACCTCCATTGGTATATCCCTGCTGCTGCTGCATGTTATTTCTGCTTGGGCCGTTTGACCCCTGATGTCCTCTATGAGGCCATCTCTGACCAAACCCACCTCTATTCTGTAGGTGCGGGCATTGCGCTCGGCAGTGTCCTTCCTCCTTACAGTACGCACATTGATTTAATCCCAATGACACCCCATGCATATTATTCAAATTTCCCCTGCCTTGTGCGTTTCCTCTACCTCTATTGTATCCAATGACCTGCTGCAGTAACACCCTTGTTTTTAAATTTACTCTATCCTTCACCTCTCTTTCTTTCGCCACGTTTACCCTGTTCTCATAATATTGGGCTATGTGTAATATCTCACTCACCGGTTTTGCTGCCCAGGAACTTTCCGACGTCATTAACATATCTTGAATTGGTGATATTAGTCCCCTCACATATTTATCAACAAATAGCCTTTTCCCCGACTCTGTGCTCACATCCTGCCCACTGAAGTCTGTGAATACTCCTTCAAATCTATTGAAATAATCCGTTACTGGCTCATCCTTGCCCCGTACACATGTAGTTAATTTGTCCCACTGATTCCTTTTTTCTGGAATTATTTCCCTCAATCTCCGCATTATCCGTTCTGGTAGATCTGCCATGCGGGTTCCCGGATTTTCCCCTACTTTTCTATTTTTGTCCTCCAGTAGTAACTCCGCCCATGTGGCGCCAAAAACCCCCGCGTCATCTTCCGTCCTCATCTGTTTCCATATATCTGCTGGCAAAATGGCTGGGAAAATCAAATCTATATCGCTCATAGTAAGCACTGCTGATCTCAGGGTTGACTCTACTTCCTTCTAGAAACTTGCTGGATTCTTTCTTATATCGGGAATCGTCTGTTTTATAGTATTCACCTCTTGCCTGGAAAAGGGGACATGCACATACTGGGCAGTGAAATGGGCTGATGTTACCTGCGCTCCTACTGTTCCCGTCGCAGGGATCTCTACTTTTGGTACAAACGTGGGCGGGACCTCTCTCATGGGAAATGCCCCACTCACAATCCCTTCCCCTTCTCTTAGGTTCAATAGTATTCCTAAGTCCAGTGATAGGTCAGTTTCTCCTGTACTTCGCTCGAATGCTCTCCTGTATACCGCTAGTATCTCAGGTGGGCTAGCCTTATTGTTTTTTATATCCTTCTCCATCAAATGTTCAGCCGTCGCTTGCAGTGCCTTTCTTTTCATTGGTATGGAATATTCGTCAAATATGTCATGCATAACAATTGTTGGAATACTAGGATTTGATACCCATTTTACTGCTTCTCGTATACATACTTTCAATTTCTCGCCCTTCTGTACAGATGACATTGAATGTCTCCGCTCTATGTATGATTCTACCGTCCCTCTCCCCTCTCTTCTAATATCCCAACCCCTGCACTCAGGTGCAGCAAACATTTCGGCATATTCATTATCGAACTCATTTTTAAGATCAAAAAGTCTATCCACATATTCCTTCACTTCTTCATCTTTTATTCTACAACATGCTAATTGGTTCAAATCTAACAATCTTTGTGGTGGTAATTCGTCAAGTAACTTTTTCCATTCTCCCACCAAAAATTTCCCCATGCATTCCAACCCTACCTGTCTCTTGTTGCTTCTTCGGTACCCATACAATGAGGCCAATGCTGCCGTCTCATCATTTCCTTCTATGTACATTTCTGCCTCTTGCCGTAATTCAATCTTTCTTTCTTTGCTGATCGCGCTTCGAGTTTCCCGTCCAAATCCTGTTCCTTCAGCCCCGCCTCTCGCCTACCCGGTCTCAATTTCGACTTCGGGAGGGGCGGATGGTGCTGAATCTGTCTCTAGAGCGGGAGGTGCGGATGGGATAAGTGACACAGGTGGCATCTGTGAAGGGCCTTGCTGGGTGCTGGGAAATTGTGTGTCCGCGGTCTGCAGTTGTGGGAGTGCTCGCGCTGTGGGCGGGGCTTGGGTTAACGCTTGCGTGAGGGGAAGTGCTTGGGCTGCGGGAGGGGGTATGAGAGCTACTGGTTGGGCCTGCGCAGTCACTGCTGGCGTGTTTGGTTTCGATTCTGGTTTTGGGCCTCGACCTGTGTTAGTTAACAAATGTTCCATTAATTCGTCTGCTATGTGTAGTTCCCGCTGCAGGTATATTCTATGTTCATCTGGTCACGTCTCCCTTCCCGTCTTAGACTTGCAGTCCACTCCTCCTCTTCCTTCTCTTCTGCTACCTCATGCTTCGTTTTGTGCCTACGCGCATGCTTCTCTCTACTCCTAAGTCGGAGCATTGCTTCCCTCCTCCAATCTTTGACAGTCTCAAAAGCTGCAGGTTGCGCTTTCTTTCTAATTAGCCCCCTTTCTAGGTTATCTATCCTCCCAATCTCAAAACTACCATTAATCGGCCACTGATGGTCGGGTTGCTTTCTAGTTTGCATATGCCAAATTTCACAAAATATTATCGCACCCACACCATATTTTGCATACATATCATAAGCCGGCGTTCCCCCAGGCGGTGCACTTTGGCCATATTCCAAGGACTGTCTACTGCAGCTGAAAAGCCCCGCTAAAGTGGACAGTACTCCAGGCATGTTTCTTTAAACTTCCCCTTTGGTTAGCCACTTTTACCTGAACGTTTGAGTTTGCAAAATCAACACTCTACCAAAAATCAGGTCTCTCTTTGAATCGGGGAATGACTCACCTGATAAAACAAGTCGCCTGTTCTAATGCAACCTCTCCCAACGTTGTGTCTGCGCTTCTCTGGCTTCTGCCTCGTCTCAGGACCCTCGCCTCCTTTGCCCTCTGGCCCGGTACGTCGATCAGGGATCAGATGTGTGCAGATCTGCGGAAGGAATCTCTCCTCACTTCTACAGAGAGCACCCTACAATTCATGATCCTGGCACGACCGTCCCGTCCTCGCCGTTCTTCCGCCTTTACTCCGTTACAACGTATACGATGGGGCAAGTAGGGGAGGGTCCCTATTCGGGCGCCATCTTGAAAGGGGCCCCTAGGGGTCCCTCGTGCTATGGAAACAAGCCAATAACCATACAAGAAAAGATGCGCCAGATACGAGGTTCAAATTCCCAATGCTAGGGTGTATTGCAAGCAAAAGATAGTATCAATTGGCCAATTCTGATCTCAAGACCCGCAACGTGAGTTTCCTAGACCTCGAGGGACGCAAGAGAGCGAATTACGTACATCAGTTACATATATACAAAATGCATATCATACAATCCGCAAAGTCATGTTCAACACCCCTCTTTATTAAGTTCCTTTGAACTCGGGATGACGATGGACATATCCGACGAGTATGACGATTATGACATTTCCAATGTCTATTCTAATAACAATGTGCAATTAGAAAGTGCGGAGGCATCTTTTAGTTGTTGAACAGAACACAGTGGTTCTGTTCTTGGAAGCAAGCTGCACACGGGGGAAGAGCCACATTCCAAGCTTTGCTATTTATGAGGTACTATTTGTGTCCTGGGAGCCGACACGTTCTAAAGGGTTTTGCGAAGGGGGGCCGTAAGAAAAGCATAAATCAAGCCTTTAGCTGTATTATTCTAACATATTCTACCATCGTATGGGACTGGCTGGCAGCTCTGAAGTGATTAAATGCCCTGCAGCTCTCTCCCAAGGCTACAGACAGGGAGCGTGGGCATTCCTCTCTGGGCTACTCATGAGGAGTTTCAACAAACTCTTCAGTCCCCCGACCTTGTCCTTTCATATTCAGACAACAATGTTAACAGTTGAGCAGGGTAAGCAGAATCCGCAAGAATTGTAAGCTGCAAAGCAGTTAGTTTTTTGACAGAAAGCAATGAGCAATGGTTAACAAGCAAAATGGCGATTCTTGCTACATTTAAAATGGCCGCTCGTTGGTCAAGCATAGCAGTTTATATTTCTATAATTCGGTGCATAAGACGGTTGGCCCACGGCCATCAAGTTACGTCTATCATTCAAATGAAGGGTATTCATTTTTCCAGATTGACAACCATTATCAGTAAAATGGAACTGGGGTCTTCTATCGAACTATGCCAAAATGCTGTCACCACCATCGGCCTCATTATATGAAGACTTGGCCATTATTATCTCTAAAAATTCACCACCTTCGATTGCAAAATTTAGAGTTAAAATGGATGCTATTTTGGCTGAAACAACAATAGCATAGGAGGATCTAATCTTAGGTCTTCCGTCGTGTAAATTGAAGTACCAAAGATTCTATTGGTGCACATTGGTTGACAAAATTAACAAATCTAAGGCATTCTATGAATATGCGAAATTCACTCGCTCATGGGGACAACATGTAAGTTATCTCGAGATCTTTCCTTGCCACAAAGCAAGACATACTTAAGATTTCGTTTAAATTTAATTCAAACCAACAAAAAACGAATGCATTGGTTCCCTGATAAACCCAAACTATATACTGGACAATGTAGATTTTGTGAACATATAAATGTTCTAGAAACATTAAAACATCTGATAGTCTACTGTCCACTTTTTTAATACAAAAGAAAACAAATTTTGGGGGATTATTTGTTCTCTGATTCAGAGTTGAGCAGGGAAACCTTGTGCCAAAGATGTATGGGGCGACAGAGCCAAGCTTTGACTCTTTCACTAACCAAATTCATAATATTTCTGGAGGTAAAGTTGTTAGACAAGAGACAAATGTGTTAAATTCCAAGTGATTGATAAAGGAAAATAACTTGTGCTTGCTCAAAATAAATATAAAGTCTCAAAACCTTGATTGGTATAAGTGCATTTATACAATCTGTCCTATATACGAAACCATCTCGAGAAATTATTTATCATAATGACAATTGCCTTAATGCGAATTCATATTCAGTGACATGTTTATGATTACTTTTGTTTTTTAATCTTTTATAGTGGTCTTAAAATAATATTTCTTTTTCTTTTTAAAAGTGTGTTATTGATGAAATAATTACTGTAAGATGTGTTGTAATGTTTTATTTTTGCAATTATGAAATTCTAAAGGTATTTTTATTTGATTACCATATAGAATTATTAATAAAAAATAAAAAAAAATAGAAGGCTATATAATGGCGCAGGAGCAATCCAACTCCTTCTATATCACACACCTGGAAAAAATGTGGTCAATACTTCAACCACCCATAGTTCCACAGCCCTCATCACCCGAAATATCAACACAGGGAACTCAAACGGACGCTGTCGTGATAGGCCCACGTCATGCAGATAGATCATACTCTCAAGCTTTGCAGGGCCTGCAACTATCTCTAGAAGGAATGTTATATGATGAATCCATCAACTTGTTTGAAGTGACTAAACTTGCATCATTTTGTGTGCATGCCTGTCGCGCGTCCGTTGGCCGTCCTAGTGGCGGTCTAGCTGTACTCATTAGGAATATCCTAAGATTTACGGGCAAGTTATTGGACAATACTGACTCTTTTGTGATGGTTCAATTAACCAGTGAAGGAACGCCCATCTTGAAGATATTGCTGGTCTCAATTTATTCGAATCCGATGGCACTATCCTTAGAGATAATCCTCCAATCCTAAAATGTGGCATTGACAAATTACCAGGTTACTCACCATAGTGACCACCTTACTCCTAGTCCATAGTCCCCTTTCCTCCATACTTGTGGGACACCTCTCCGTCCTGTGGGACGGGACCGGAGCACTTTGTAAAAAGCATCCACATTTTTTTCAAAAATGTGTCCCTACTCTCTTTCCCGCGCGGGGCCCGGCACGCGGCCATAACCCGCGCATCGCCCATCAGTCCTTTTCTATCGCAGGGTCCAAGACCCATTAGCAATAACAGAGGAACCTTATTAGAGGGGACCGCGGGCGGGCGTATGGAGGAAAGGGGACTATGGACTAGGAGTAAGGTGGTCACTACGGTGAGTAAGCTGGTAATACTCCTACGACCCGTCCCCTTTCCTCCATACTTGGGGAGATTCCCAAGCACTCCTTACAGGAACTATGGGTGGATGGAAATACCCCTTACTGAAACAGGTACTTTAGCACAGCCTGACCAAACTGAGCGTCAGCTCTAGAGCTCATATCGAGGCAGTAATGCTTACAGAAAGCAGATGGGGAGGCCCAAGTAGGTGCTTTAGCGATGGACTCCCAGGGAACATACTTCTGAAAAGCAACCGCGGCTTCCTTGCCCCGCACCAGGTGTGCATGGATACCTTTAGGAGGTTTCAGCTTTTCGACGGTGAAAGACTCTGTGATACAGGTGGCAATCCATCTGGAAATAGATGCCTTAGACGCCGGTCTGCCCTGAGGGTTACCAAAGGTCACAAAAAGCTGAGAAGAACTCTGAAGCTCGGAAGTCCTGTCCAGGTAGAACCTAAGAGCTCTTCGGACATCCAGACAGTGTAGAACCCTTTCAGCCTCCGAGGCAGGGTTTGGAAAAAAGACCGGAAGGGAGATCGACTGATTCAGATGGAATTCGGTCACTACCTTTGGTAGGAAAGCCAGGTTTGTCCGAAAGACTACATTGTCCTTGTGAAAGACCAAGAAAGGATGCTCCACCAACAATGCCTGGAGCTCACTCACTCTCCTCGCTGACGTAACAGCGACCAGAAAGGACACTTTCCAGGACTCGTACTTGAGGTCAACCGTAGCCATTGGCTCAAAGGGTTTATGGCACAGCGCTGTCAGGACTACATTTAGGTCCCAAGGCGGGTGCGGACTACGAACCGGAGGGTAGAGGTGTGTCAAGCCAGCAAAATGTCTCTTCACCACCGGGTTAGTTAGAGAATAAGAACACCGGTCTGTAGAGAGGTAAGTGGAAACCACTGAGAGATAAGTCCTTGTTATGCTTGAACTAAAATGGCGCTGGTGTGCAGTGCATTCTGGGAGCGCTTGGAGCCATGATGGATATTTAATTCATGCTGCAGTGAAAAGCTGCACACATTTTGCTGAGTGTTAGATTCACGGTGCTGAGAAAAACATGCTTTCCAAACCTGGTATGCGGTCAAGGACATTTCTGCCGGGAAAGCTAACTTTGTTATGGTTTGTTACTATTCTCCGTGGAGCATGTTTTTAGAGGAGGGAGGCACTCTGCTCCTTGAGGGTGGCTGTCGATTGACCGAGCTGGCAACCGACGGCTGCTCATCAACTGCGCAAGTGCCATTTCCAGAAGGTTCGAGAACTGCCACCCCTTTTCGGAGTGTGTATATATGCGGAAACCCGGAGGTGGTCAGGTGAGACTTCAGCCGGAGGAGGACGCTTACGTCCGGCATTCCTGTGAGCTGTGGTGCTCTCGGCCTGGCTGTTCCCGGGGTCTTCCAGCCGCTTCTGGACGAGATGAGGAATCCAGTTACGCTCACGGTGATGTATTTCCTTTTGAATTCTTTGCTTCTTCTGTGATTTATGTCTATGTTACTGCTGTGAGTTATTTCCATGTTATCACTGGTTGCTTCTAAACTTTGAATAAATAGCCGTATAAGTGCTGATTATCTTCTAAGAGTGTGTGGTTGCGAGTTATTGCGTCTTTCTGCGTTCAAAGTATTGGCTCTATAATTGCATTGGTGATTATGTTTTTCCGTGCACTCTGGGGAGAGCAATACAGTCCTGCAAGACAGAACATGAACCCCTCACTCTGCTAGGGAGGATACGAAGGACAGCACCGTGTCAATCGTTGCCACCCTCGGATCCAACTCTTTCTCCAAACACCAATGACAAAACCTGAGCCATTTACTCTTGTATTGAGATCTGGTCAAGGGTTTCCTGGCTGCCTGGATAATGCGCATGTTATCCGCAGACAAACTCAAATGCTCTAAAGACTTGAACTCAGGCACCATGCCGCCAAGTTGAGCGATTGTGGGGAGGGGTGCCACATCTGTTGTTCCCCTTGGTGAAGAAGATTGGGAGTTACTGGTAACCTGATCGGCGGACACACCGACAGGTGTTGAAGTTCTGAGAACCAAAACCTGGCCGACCACCACGGAGCTATCAGTAGAAGAGAACAGTTCACAGAGTTCTTCAACTTCCAGATTGCTCGATGAACTAGGGGCAGAGGCGGGAAGGCGTAAGCTATTATGTTGTGCCATGGAATCTCGAGAGCATCCCCCAGAGAGGAGGGTGCCAGCCCCCCTCTGGAGGCATACTGAGGAAGCTTCTTGTTTACCACCGTGGCGAAGAGGTCCACCTCCGGTGTGCCCCAACGCGAGAAAATCCAGGAGAGGATCTCCGCCTTCAACTCCTACTCGTAGCTGACCACTGTCCGCCGGCTGAGGGCATCCGCTGTGACATTCAGCTGGCTCGGGATGTGCACTGCAAGCAGCCAGACCCCATGAAGCACGGCCCACTCCCAAATCTGGATGGACAGGTCCACGAGAGGGGGAGACTTCGTTCCCCCTTGCTTGTTTATGTAATACATTGATACCACATTGTCCGTTCTTATGCGGACCACCTTGTTGACAATGAGCGGTCTGAACGCCTTGAGCGCCAGAAAGATCGCCAGAAGCTCCAAATGATTTATGTGCAGGAGCTTGTCCTGAGGCGACCAGAGGTCCGAGACCTGAAGAAGATCTAACTTCGCACCCCACCCCAAAAGGGAGGAGTCCGTCGTGATCGTCACCATGGGGGCTGGGTCCTGAAACCCCGCGCCGACTGACAGGTTGCTGAGAGATGACCACCAGTCCAGGTCCACTCTCATGGAATCCGGAATCATTATCCGCTTGGAATCCGGGTCCACAGCCTGACGCCAGGAACTCCGAAGAGCCATCTGGGTCCGTCTCATTTTGAGACGAGTAAGAGGAAGAGCCAGTACACACAAAGCCATGAGGCCCAGAAGCCTCTGGAACCACCAGGCCGACATGCTCTCCGACTGTGCAAACATTTGACACGTGGCCAACAGATCCGCCATTCTGTCCCCAGTCAGATACACTTGGCAGTCGATCGTGTTCCAACAAAAACTCAGGAAAGTCAGGTCCTGTGAGACCGTCATGGAGGATTTTCCGCCAGTGCACCGACAGCCCAAGATGGAACAGGAGCTAAAGGAGAGACTGGAGGTTGCCCGCTGCTGCCAACGGACAAGGGCTGCGTAAGAGCCAGTCGTCCAAATAGAGATACACATGGTACCCTGGAGACGAAGATAGGCCGCAATCACCGACATCATCTTCGTGAAGGCACGCGGCATCAAGCTGAGACCAAAAGGAAGCACCCGAAACTGGAAGTGCTCCTCTCCCAAAGAGAAGCGGAGGTATCTCCTGTGTGGATTCCAAATCAGGATATGCATGTACGCATCCTGAAGATCCACCACGCTGAGCCAATCGCCCGTCTGCAAAGAGGAGCGAATCTGGCCGGGCTTGATCATCTTGAACTTCTCTTGGGGTAGGAAAAGATTGAACTGGGAAAGGTCTAGGATGGTGCGCAGCCCAGGCTGGTTGGGTTTGGGCACCGTAAACAGCCGGGAGTAAAAGCCCTCCCCTTGCTACCCAAGGGGAACGGGTTCCACAGCTCTGAGGTGCAGAGGTTTCTGAACCTCGGCCTTGAGGGAGGGTGAGCCCGACAGCTGAAAAGGAGGGTTGAGGGGTGGGGTGGGGGGTAAGGGCAAGCAGAAGCCCGTTCGAGCGACTGACAAGACCCATCTGTCTTCTGTGATGGTCTGCCACGTCTCCCAATGAGACGCAATGCGTCCTCCCACCGGGGTCTCATGCGAGCGCCGAAAACACTCATTTGGCAGGCTTATCGGTGGCGGTGCCACCTGAACCTGAGGAGGAGGCTGAGGAGCGGGAGAAAAAACGCGTACGCTGTTGTCTACGGCGGTTATTCCCCGCAGGAGTATCCACTCTGCGAGATTTGCGGTCGAGGAAGCCCCTAAAACCAGAGGAAGGTCGATTTTGCGACGACGGTCTCTGGGATTTGAAAGGAGCTTTAACCAGAACAGACAATGACTTAGCCGTCTGAGTGCTATCCTTGGTTTTGGCGAGCTCTACATCAGTAGAAGAGTGAAAAAAAGCTCCTTACCATTGAATGGAAGGTCCAGTACCTTGTCTTGCACTTCCTTCGAAAACTTAGTGGCATGCAGCCACGCTTGGCGCGAGGTATCAACCCCAAGCATCAGGCCCGAGCCGAGGTGTCTACGTGATGAGCCGCAGCCTCCAGGAGATCCTGGGCCAAGAGCCTGGCATCGGAAAGGCCCCCTCTGATATCTTCCAACTTCTCGACCTGAATGTGCTCCTCAAACTCCGACAGACCTTTCCACATCCGCATGTTAGCTCCCGCCAAAATCAATTCTGCATTGGCCTGCCTGAGCTGCAAGGCCGAATTGGCAAAGATTTTCCTCCCTAGGGAGTCCAGGAGCTTGTCCTCCTTTCCCAAGACCTGAGTAGCCGTCGCAGAAGAGGATGCTGCAGGTCTGGATTGCAACGTAGCCGCAGCCACCACTGTGGAGGAGGGAGGCGGACAAGACGACAATGCCACTTCTTCCGAAGAATGCAGCCTGTACCTCGCGTCAATCTTTTTATTGACAAAAAGTCCAGAGTGTGGCTTTTCCCAAACTCTTCGGACCTCGGCAAGAACGTCCTTCTGCAGGAACAGGCCGGTACGCTCCAAGGGAGACAAGGTGAACGCCCCAGAAAGCACGCCCTCCAGTGGAGTGGTTGCCTCGGGCACCGGGACATCTAAGAAACTCATCATGTCCAGCACCCGGTCATGGAAAGCTCTGATAGAGCGGGGAAGGTCCTCGTTGTCCTAATCGCCTTGAGGGTCATCTGACAGGTCAGGATCCTGCTGAGCCGTGTCAGGCACTGCCTTGTCCACTGGGGACAATGGTGGCAAAGGCAGAAGAGCAGGGGGAGGCACCACAGGCAAGGGAGGCGCCGGTGGAACCAACGGAGGAACAGGTGGAGCCGAAGGAGCAGGTGGACATATCTCCTTGAAAAGCCCTTTGAAATATTCCCTCGTGGGGTCGGTGCGCATAAGCGCCTGAAATTTACCGAAAAAGGCGTCCTTAGGAGATTGTTTCAGAACCTGAGGAGGCCTCTCATGAGGTGGACAAATCCAGGGACGTAATGGAGAAGGGTGACACACGGGCCCGTCCACCGACGTATTCAAATAAATAAAGGGAGGCGCCCCCGCGGGCAATGAAACATTGTGCGGAAGAGGCATCCGGGCGTTCCAATCATAAACCGGCCGGTAAGGATGAGCACAAGGGACCTTAGGTTCACCCAAAGGACAGAACCCTACACCAGGGGCTAATGGCGTAGTTGTAGGGGTAGTACCTAAAATGGCCGCCGTGGTCATGGCGGGAACGGCCGCCATTTTCTCCTCATCTGAGGGGAACTGCGGCACGTGAGGAAGTGAGGCAGGGGTCCCCGGCGATGGTTCAGGGGTCTTAATTTTAGCCTTAACGTAAGGAACCTCGGCAGAGCCGTTACTATGAGGCCTGGAATGTTTCTGCGACATACCAACTGCCAAATGAGCCTTTGAAGGAAGGGCCTCGGCACTGCCGGTAAAAGAAGAACCTTTCTTCTTTGCCCCCTCAACAGATCCGGTGTCACCACAAGAGCGGGAACGGTGAGCAACCGCTTTCACCGACAGGGCCTAGCCCGGCCCCTCAGAACTGTTGGTAGCCTTAGCCTCTGTACGAGGGACCTCGGACATAGGCCTGGTAAAAGCACGGGCCTCGAACATCTGTTCGGTAACCACAAGCCCAGCCAAGGCCTCGGGCGCACCCCTGTTTTGTTTTTGAGGGAAGCCAAAAGAGAGGCTTCAGAGCAAGCTCTGGTACCCCACGACTCAGTAGAACTGGGCCTACAAACAGCCCCCACAGGAGGGGCCTTGGAGCGTACTCCGGTGAACACAGGCCCCTTATGGAGACCCTTGGAGAAAACTCTGGTAGAATTATTAGGCCCGACAGGCACCTCAGGGCGAACCCCGGTAACAGAGCGATCAACGCCCCTCCCGGCCCGAGAGGAACCTGGGAAGGTATCCCCCGGTCGGGGTGCTCTGAAAAGTAAAGAACTTACCGGGCGTTTCTTCTTCTCGTCGATGAACGCCTGAAAATGAGAAGGAGGAGTTCGTCCGAACACCTCCTCCCACCTCTCCAACCGACGTTGAAGTGCCCCGACCGAAAGGGAGTCACAGTAAAAACAGGAGTCCCAACGGTGTTCCGGACCCAAACACTCTAAACAAAGAGGATGGGGATCCGCCCTCGAGAAGTGACGGTGACACGATGAACAGTCTGGAAAATCTAGTTTAAAAGACATAGACAGACTAGTAAACGAACGCTAGCGAGAGCCAGAGAGGAAAACAGGGAAGAAAATCTTCCGAGGATGCAAGTGCGTCTGGCCCCGATCGTGCGGAGAAAAGGACTGATGGGCGATGCGTGGGGCGGAGCCAAGGTGGGCGGGGATATGGCCGCGTGCCGGGCCCCGCGCAGGAAAGGGAGGAGGGACACATTTTTGAAAAAAATGTGGATGCTTTTTACAGAGTGCTCCGGTCCCGTCCCACAGGACGGAGAGATGTCCCACAAGTATGGAGGAAAGGGGACGGGACGTAGGAGTATGCTATGTTGCAGTATTTCGATCATGACATTTTGATTGGGGGTGATCTTAATGCAAGATTGGATACGGAAGGAATTAGATCAGTTTCTAACGATGCCACAACCCATGCAAAGCAGGCAGTTGATAGGGTTAAGCTATGGTCTGACTTTTTCAAAGCTCTGGGGATATATCCACTTCCCTTAGCTGGCCATAACACTAAAAGATCTTGGCAGCATGGCACCCGCTGCTCCCTAATTGACTACATTTTGGCTTGAAGTGAGCTATCTGGTTTCCTTGACCCAATTTTGATCACCAACTTGGGTCTCGGCGACCATGGTGCTTTGTCCACCAACCTCCAATTTACTTGTAACATCTTTGAAAAATCGGAGGAAACGGTGCTTGTTGAAAGTGATAGATATGCCCTTTCTGTCCGCTGGAATCCTGGCACGTGTAGGAAACTCGTGTCTTGGGTTAACAGGGACATTTTGGTAAATAATGACAACACAGCTTCACCACTCCATCTAGAAAAGGTTACTGCCATTAATTGAAACATGATACATGATCCTCTGATAACTTTATCCAAGATGCCTTGACAGCACTTGGATTCCCATCCCTCTCAGAAGTACATTTCTGATAAAGGACATTTGAAACGTATAAAAAATTGCGATCTTAGAGCTGCGCAACATCTGCATTGATCTCCCACACTCTGCTTAACTGTTAAAAATGCCATTTTGGCTAGATAGAAGAAAAAATGTAAAGAAATGTGCCATGTGCACCATACTTTGGATAATCAGAACATAATCAATGTCTCATGTAAGCGTAACATAAGAGAGTTGTGGGTGACTCTCAGAAACCCTTCACGTACGCCAATAAATCGTTTGGTTGCTGCTATAAATGGAGACACTTGGCAGGAGTATTTTAAGGAGAAATATGCACTGCCTCCTTGCCATGTAGAGCAGAAAAATGACCTTCCCCTTATGACCATCGCACCCACATGTACTTGGGTGCTAAAGGATGTAATTTGGGTGATTTCTAAATTGACGTACACCAAATCGGCAGGCCCGGATGGGCTTCCACGTTGCGTCATTAAAGACGACCCGTACTTTTGGGCTAAACAACTGGTCACACGGTTTGAATTGATATTTCACTCCGGAGTAATTCCCTGCTCGTGGTTGATTGCAATTATTAACCCAATCCATAAAAAGGGCCCTCTGGACAATCCGGCCAACTTTAGGCCCATCGCCCTCATTGACGTACAAGCAAAAAATGTTGCTAGTCTTATACTAAAAGAATTGGAAGTTTGCATAGCAACATCTGCAATCGTAGCAAAAGCACAGGTTGGGTTTTGCAAGGCAATGGGCAAGCATTTGAACGCAACCATCCTTTCACACCTACTGTTGTCATCACATTTATATGGCCTCATTGGATCTTTCATCAGCGTTCAATAGTGTTCTTCTAACACGATTATGGATGAAAGTGTTGGCATATGGAATTCCAGCACATTTAGTAGCGTTGATCGGCCTCCTACACAAAAACACCTCATATAGGGTGCGCATCAACTCTGCTGGCCCTTTGTCTGACCATATTCCCACTAGAATTGGTGTGAAGCAATGATGCAACTTCGCAGCGATTCTTTTCAAGTTATATTAAGTGGATATTGACACCATATGGGCTATTAACGACATCTTCCCCGTTAAACTGGGAAATCTCAGCTTAAAGTGTTTGGCCTTTGCGGACGACATTATCCTCTTTGACCGCACACCTTTTTGGCTGCAAAACAAGCTGAACTATTTTCATCAGTACTGCACACTTAACAACTTGGTCATTAACTCAGCTAAATCGAACATCAAAGTTTTCACAGCAAAGAGGAATCTGCCTAGATATAGGTGGTACGTGAACTCAAAGCAGATAACCACAAAAAGCGATATGATCTACCTGGGCTATCAGCTTTCTAACATCAACTCGCTCAATAAATGGCAAACACTTTTGAATACCAAATCTGCTCAATTTATAACCCAGATGAAACTAATTTACCATCATTACTGCAAGTTTTCCTTCGTTCCGCTGTTAAACTATTATCAGTTAAAGGTTGAGCCAACACTATTGTATGGGCTTGACCTTTGTCTGTTGGACATGGGCCCGATCTAAACAAAACTCTGGGAAAAGTGTGGAAAACAGTTTTGGGGCTTCCGAGTTATCTTCCAAATCCCATTCTGATTAACGAATTGGGCCTTCAGGCTCTTGCTGATAGATTTGAATGGCGAATGTTAAACAACTTCACGAAGATGGTATCTCCTCCACCAAACTCATTATATGAGGTTCCTCATGCAATGTTGATTGACGATCATCCAGCATCGATCGCCTACTTTCATGCACGTATGAATAAGGTTCTCCTCTCTCTTCATTTAACTAAGCTAGATACCATCGAGTGCCCAGGGTTGGTAAAGAAACGATTCCATACGAACGCTTGGGCCCGCAACTTGGATTTAATAGCAGGCTATGTCTCCTTTAATAACTATGCCACCTTTAGACATGCGCAGAAACCACGCAGTCGTTACCTCTTGTACTTTCCAGACAATAAAGTTCGGAATATGTACATGATGTTTTGACTTGACTTAATCCATACTGGTTTTCGAATTGGCAAATGGCAACTCCATGGAGCAGTCGAACTGGGCTCTAATTGTCGTTTCTGTGCGAACTCGAATGAGACGGAAACCCTTCAGCACCTACTCTTGTATTGTCCCTTTTTTTTGTAATGTGAAAGTCACCAATGCTTAGCTGCTTACATAGGAATAGCCTTGAATCAAGCCTGTCATTGGGCCTCATTACGGCCCAGACGCTAATGGGTTAACAGCGCCGTAAAAGGCTGCGGCGCCGTTAGCCTATTAGAGCCTAATACGAGGTCCCTTTGCGGGACCCGACCTTAACGGCTGGTTTTACCAGCCGTTAAAGTAGGGACCCACAAAGGGACCTTGGTGCTAAGTACGGTGCCGCAATTTGTGGCACCGTAATTAGCGCCTTCCCCATTCCCATTGAGCCCTATGTGGCAAAAATGGGAATGGGGAAGGGCCCATGGTGAATGGGGAATTACCGCCCCGCCAACCTTGGAATGGGGCGGTAATTCCGCCATTCACCATGGCGGACCCCAGCATGGACCATTGGGCTAACAGCACCATGGTTTAGCGCCGGGGTCATAATGAGGCCCATTATGTCTGGATGCGTTGTATGGTGGGGAAGCAGCAACTCTATAATATTGGCTACGGTACAACTCGTGGGGAAAACTGAGGCTGTTTTAAAAGTAAAAATTGCTGGTTTAACAAACTTGAATTAGCATGTACCTTTGATAGTACTGTTTGGCGAACCATAATCTTTAATGGAAAAGTTGGTGTTTTCAGTCATGCCACAACTGCACTAGTGTTTGTATAAAAGACCCTTTTCTATATATTGAATGTGGATGTCGCTATTGGATGCTTTGACCAAGGTAAAACTCTGGGAAGATAGATCCTTTGGCAGATCTTCTCAGATACGGAAAGCATAAGGATCAACTGAATGAATCGGTCTCTGAATGCAATATGAAAGCTATTAAAGCGGTTAATGTATAAAACCTTTGATGTCAGAAAAGGCATGGTGGCGTAAATTGCAATGTTTTAGTCTAATCCGAAGTGTTTTAAAATTCTTATTCTTATTTCTATATGATACTAATACCCTTTTATGATTAGTAGTGAAAATGTTCCATTAGGGAACAAACAGTGATCAATATGTAATGAAACCCCTATGAGAAAAAGGGGAATCTTTGTTTTAAACTGTGGCAACAATTTATGGTACTAACAATGTGTAACTTAAGAGGTGTTGTAACACTGTAATATGTAAATTACTGTTTACGATTTTTATTTGTAGTAGTATACGTTTGGATGTCTATTTGTAAAGGTGTAAATGTGTTTTCCACCAAAAATACATAAAAATAAATAAATGAATAAATATAAACAAGATGCAGATTACATCACTACCCAAGACCTCGACTTTTTAGCCATTACTGAGACCTGGTTACATACTGCATCAGGACCATCTCTCTCCCTTGCCATCCCCAACGACTACTCCATCACCAGATGTGATAGAAACTCCAAAGGTGGAGGTGTCGCCTTCATCTCTAAAACCTCACTAGGCCTTAGACTCATACGAAGTCAGCACATTCAGTCTGCTGAACTATTATCCGTCAAGCTACCTATTTCCACTACCTAAACACTTACCATGCATCTGATATACAGGCCACTGGGGCCAGTGTCCACTTTCGAAGAAGACATTGCAGCCCTCCTCTCGACCAACACCAAGCCCAGCTCTCAAATCATGCTATTGGGTGACCTTAATCTTGGCTTCCAAGATGCTAAGGATCCCAAAGCACTAGACATTGCCAACACTATAACAGAACTAGGTTTTACCCACCGCATCCACACACCCACCCATTTGAAAGGCAGAACCCTTGATTGGCTCGCAGATTTCAACTGTAGTATAAATATCGTGTCCATTATCCCTGCGCTTGTTCAGATCATCATCTGAATACATTCACCATCAAATCTAACAACCAGTACTCTAAGCAGAATATAGCACCACCCATTCGCACCAGAAACAAGAAGGACATACCTAACGAAAAACTGCTCCCACTGATAGTACCTATCCTTAACATTGCCACTGAGTCACTCACTGACTCTATTGCGTTAGTTGATATCGACAATCAAACTATTCTTAAGGCCATCAACACTATTGCTCCACTTAAATTACATAAGTCAAAACAACAAACACACCTCAACTCTTGGTTTACCCCGACTCTCAGAGCGTTACGCAAAGACAAAAGGAACGCATAGGCACTCTGGAAGAGCCTACCTACTGCATCTAATAAGAATAACCTCACACTAGAATCCCTCAACTACAAAGAGGCAATCTTCCAAGCAAAAAAGACAGTTGCAATAACCGATTATCCAAGCCAAATCAAGTATGAAAGAATGCTTTAAGATACTCAAAGAATTGGAATCACCAGCTGCCCCCCTTGACACTTGTGTTAAAGATATCACATGGTGCTCTAACATTCAAAAAACACTCCTAGACAAAATCATTATGCTCCAAAATAAAATCGATTTTTAAAAAAAGCACTCCATCATCGGGCTCACAACAAAATCCACTAGCCAGCTCATCTATCCCCCTTCAGCATGCACACAAGCTATTCAATTTCACACCACTCCCCACTAAAGACGTAGAAAATATAACCCTCAAATTCAAACCTTCCAATTGTCAGGGAGACACCTGCCCAGCCCCCATCATTAAGGAGGCAACGAGAGAAGTAGCACCATTTATCAATACCCTAATAAATGCCTCATTTAACACTGGCATCGTACCCAACAACCTCAAAGACGCCTGGGATCTCCCATTACTCAAAAAACCATCAATAGACCTACACATCCCCATCAACTACAGGCCTATCACTACAGTCCCCTTTCTGTTGAAAATCCTGGACAGAGCAGCCTATCTGCAGATCCAGGACCATTTAGAATTCAATAGCCTCCTGGGCCTCAGAAAATCAGGCTTTAGACGCATGCATGGAACTAAGACGGCCTTTGACCGATTTTAAGACCCAAATTGAAGACTTAAAAGATAATGGCAAATTCTCCCTTCTCCTTTTACTCGATTTATCGGCTGCATTTGATTTTGTCAATTACCAAATACTATGCAACCATCTTATCTCCGCAGTCCATTTCTCAGATAAAGCCACCACTTGGATCAGATAATTCCTCGAGAACAGATCAATCAGGGTTTTCTCTCCTTCGGCTTCGGCCAAACCGGCACCAGTCTTGTTTGGAGTCTCTCAGGCATGATGCATATCCCCTACATTGTACAATGTATTTACGAAGCCCCTCTTCGATATCCTTGACCATTTGGGTGTCACCTACACTAATTATGCAGATGACACCCAAATACTCATTCCCATCACTGGTGACCACAAAGTAGACTCCAAAGCACTCAATGATATTTATCTCGTCATCCAGGCCTGGATGGCACAACATGGGCTGTGTCTTAATAACGATAAGACAGAGCTACTCATCCTAGGCTCACAATCCAGACTCAACAAGCTAGATCCTGATTTTGACTCCTTCATTATCGATGGTAACACCATCAAGGTGTCCAATGATGCTAAAACCCTGGGCATTTACCTTGACTCTACCCTACCACTAAAAAGACAAACCAACGCCATAACTTCCTCGGCGGTGTACACATGCAAACTCATCACCGCATGTCGACCTTTCCTAACCACTGCTAACTATACTACCTTAGCCAGAACTTTGGTCCCGTTCGAAACTCGACTATTGCAAAGCACTCTACTTAGGGACTTGCCAACAGTATACAAATAAATTACAAGTAATTCAAAACCATGGCATTAGAGCAGCACCCAATGTCCCCAGAAATCACCACATTTCCGACACCAGATAGTCTACACTAGCAACTTGTCAATTAAAGAATTGCTTTCAAATCATTATCACTTAAACATAAGTGCCTTGCAAACTGTGCACCTTGCTACCTATCAAATCTATTCACGCGCAACACTTCAGACCGCCCTCGGAGAACGGCCCAAGCACACTGCCTCATTGTACCGAGGTTCAAGCTAAAAAGGGCTGGAGGCAGCAGCTTCCCGGTGCTTGCAACAAAGCTATGGAACTCTCTACCTTTTCCACTCAGAACTGAACCGTCCTTCCACTCATTCAAAAGCAGAGCTAAAATCTGGCTCACAAGACAGGACCACCAGATATCTTGATCATGCCTAACAAATTTGTAAATAATGTACTGTACTCTGGATACTATGTATCCAGCCATGTATATATCTTCACTCATGTTTACCATTATCAATAACTATGTAAATATCTTCTTTTGTTTACTTTCTCTCATATGTAATAATATGTAAATTGATGTAATTGTATCTCAAGAAATGTAACTGTAACATTTAAGCAATGCGCCCAGGTGCCTGTGGGCTTGTCGTGCAATACAAATAAATAAATACAAATATACAAAAATAAAACGTACGGCCCAAAAGCATCTTGGCCCTACAAATCGGACAGGTAGATTAAAAGAAGAATAGATGAAAAGCAAAAAGAAAGCCTAAAAAAGGTGGGGTTTTAGAGACTGACGGAATAATAGGTGGTTCTCAGTAGCTCGATGAGCATAAGGGAGGGCATCCCAAAGCTTGGCTGTGGCTACCGAGGAAGTGCGTCCGCCAACCTGGGAATATTTAGACTGGGACCTCAATCAAATGTGTGTTCTGGGAGCGCAAGGATGGCTGAGGGGTTTAGGGGCGAAATTTAGCCTGCAGATACTCTGCACACATGCCAAAGAATGCACATTGTACAATGTAGAGCAATTTTAAAAGGATATTTGAAAACGGGAAGCCAAGGTAAGGACTGAAGAACAGGAGAGATGTGAGCCCTAAAGGGAGGGACAGTAGCCATCCAGGCAGCAAGAATTTAAGACGGTTGATCAAATAACCTGAGTGAGCCAAGCATAATGAGTTGCAGTAGTCAATAATTGTAAGAATCAAAGAAGCAACAACAGGGGAGCGCATATGGGGCAGTAGAAATGGAAGACCATTCGGCAAGATTTTAAGCTGGAAATGGCGATTTAGAGACCGAGCTGATCTGGGCTGCAGATGAAAGAGATGCAGACAATCTTATACCCAGGTCCTTAACAACAGGGATTGGAGATGGAAAAGGGCCAATCACAGATGGCCAGAAAACTGGCGTTTGGCGTGAAACCATGGAAAGAGAGCCAATCACTAATACATCAGTTCTGTCCCCATTGAGCTTAAGCCAGTTATTGCCAATCCAACATCGCACAGCCTCCAGGCAACTTCTCAGCCAAGGCGCAACATCATCATCGTTCAGAAGATTTAAGCAAACAATTATCTGCCTATCATTGGCATATGAGTAGCAACGGGGCCATAGGAGTGGATGAGTTCAACTAGCGGCTGAATGAAGACATTAAAGATGATTGAGAATAAGGCAGAGCCCTGAGGGACTCTGCATGTAAGAGAGGCTGGAGCAGACCGAAAAGATGTCAATAAAAGGGACTGGGCTCAATCAGACGAAAATGAATCGAACCTGCACCCTCCTTCCCTATCTCTTTTTGGCTGACCTCCCTTGGCCCTCTTTCTGCTCCCACCTTTGATGCTAAGAACCTCTGGGTGATCTTCTACTCCACACTCTCCTTCTCTCCTCACATCTCTGATGTCTCTAAGAAGTCAAACTACCAACTGCACCTCCTCAAAGGCATTCTCTTTTTCCTCTCCTTTCCCCCAGAAGCTTACTGTCTCTAGAGCTCTGGTTCTCTCCAGGCTGGACTACTGCAACAGCCTCTTTCTAAATCTGCCTGTTTCTACTCTCCGCCCCCTCCAAATCATCCAGAACAGGACTGTGAGACTTGTCCTTGGCCTCAAGCCCTGGGATTGTATCGCTGCAGCCCTAAAGTCTCTGCATTGGCTCCCAGTGGCTCCCAGGATTAAATTCAAGACCCTCTGCATTGTCCGCGGAGCTTTCTGGGTCCAAAATTCCTTCAATTCGCCCTCCGTAAATACCTTTCCACTCAGGCTCTTCCCTCCTCCACCTCCAACTCCCTCAGGGTCAGTTGCTTCTACAAGCAACGAGTTGGTGGTAGATCTCTTTCCTCGGCTGGGGCCTCCCTCTGGAACAGCCTCCCTGCCACCTTGGAACTTGAGGAGAACCATCTCCGGTTCCAGAAGCACCTCAAGACCTCCCTCTTTGCTTCTGCTTTCTCTCTTCCTCTCCCCTGCTGATCTGTCTGCTTCAGCTCTGTGTGAATTGTTACCCCCTGATTTCAGGCCCGGATGTCTGCCCACCCAGCCACACACCCGCACTGCCTCCTGACAACTTGGGTCTGTGTCTGCAACCCTACAATCCCCTTACTTGCACTTATCAGACACCCCTTGTCTGTGCTTTAACCTTGCACTTGCCACCTTGTTGGCTGTACTACCAGTTGTTATGTTTTATCCCTTGCTCAGCACTTTGCCCTTCTCCCGTCTCCCTGGCACTTTCCCCCTTCCCTGCACTTGCGCATTCTCAATGTGACTGGGCCTAGTAAGATCGTTGTTTTGTCCTCCTTGTTCTCCTCCCTTGCCTTGTTGAGCTCTGAAACACTTGTGTAGGAGTGCGAAACAAAATAAGTATCATATATCATAGATCTGTGTTGCATATTTGGCATCTGATAGATTGATAAGTACTAGTGGTCGCCCTCCACACCCATGTACTCAGCTTGGCAGAGGTACCTTGAGGGGTAGGTCAAGAAAGAGCAGAAGATATCTGTAAAACTTGAGAGCAGTGTTGTTGTGTAGTGTAGCTTCTCGATAATGCACAGTTTCCGCTATATACAAAAAATATGGACCTAAATGGTGCTTCTAAGTCACCATATGCTGTATAGTTGACCATTGCTGGTGAGAAGGCCTCGGATTGTTTAGATGCTTGCTGGATTCGTATTTGACCCATTACATTGTTGCATCGTGTTTTGATTTGAATAAGTAGGTAGGGCAGGTAGTTGGTGGTTGCTAGTACCGGGAATATTCATTGCCTTTAATCTGGTTTCTACCAGTATGCAATGTAACAGTTGCAATATCTTTGATAGCTACCTCTAGAGACACTTCATTGAAAATCAATCAAGTTCTCAAAATAATGTAATGTGATAGCTCAAATTCTGGTTTCTATTACATGACTCACATCATAGCAAAAGGACTGTGAAGAACAAGTGTAGGACTCATTGCTATGCAAATTACCAGTAAGTAATGAAAGTATTACTAGTTACTTACCTCTAAGTCTAAGCCTTCGAAAAAAT
Organism: Ambystoma mexicanum; assembly: GCF_040938575.1. Classification (NCBI taxonomy): domain Eukaryota; kingdom Metazoa; phylum Chordata; class Amphibia; order Caudata; family Ambystomatidae; genus Ambystoma; species Ambystoma mexicanum. Next base: position 523,367,224 of record NC_090940.1, read on the forward strand.
TCACGTGACTATGTTGAGTTGGATATCACATCATGAACTGTCTCAGCTCACATAATCACATTTAATTTACCTTAGTTGTTGGAAAGGTATTTCCTGCTGACAGAGAAAATAGATGTCCTATAAAACATTAAAAAAATACATTTCAGCTGTGTTTCACTAGCATTAAGGGTTTGAACCTTAACAATACATCATTACTGTGTTTTCTGGTTACTTTTTATAAAACAATAAACACTACCTGTCCGAAGGGGAACAAAACATTTATTTATAAACTGTACAATCACAGCTCTGGCAGAGTGGGTTATCCGAGGTGAAACACATGCGCTATGAAACCTTTCAGTTCTAAGCTTAAAACAAATGATTTTTCTTAAGTGGAAGATGACAGTGATTTCTGCCTGGGTAATGATAGCAAAGCGCGTTAGTGCTAATTTATTCTGTATTGCCACAGTGCTCTATTAATATAAAGCTAAATCACACAATATGTCATTTTTCATATGGACACTTTTACAGTTGAATAATTAGGTGTATTTTAGTGCATATATCTACTTCTGAAATAAACATATTGGTCTAGATTTTCAAACCTTGTTTTTGGGGTGTTTGTGATGAGATGTGCTACCTCATCTCATCGCTGCACCAAAAAATAGAAGCAGCCCAATTCACAAAGGGCAACAGAATGAGTGAATCTTAAATGTGCTCATTCAGATCCTCTTTTTCACCCCTTTGCGCATTTGTTTCCAATAGGCGCAGGGGGAGGCGCAAATCATAACAGGGTAATTTTAAACAGGAATGAAAATGCTTTCTATTTTACGAGCATTTCCTAGAGACGTGCGCTTTAGGGGGCCCATCTCTGTGAAATGCTCTTCAGCATCCATGTGGGATAGAGGTATCTCCCGATGCCAATGTATGAATGGGGACTGGAACTCGCAAACCTGAGCTATTATCCAGCTCCTCCTGAAATGCGCAGAACACTATTGAGAATAGAGTGACCTGTGCATTTCTAAGAGTAGCAGAAATGAAACAAGCACATTCTCTGTGCACCTTTCATTTGCACTCATTTGTGAGAATTTGCCCCATAGTGAGGTAACTGTTTTATTAGAAAATTGAGCTCTTTCTTACAAGGATGTTTGTTTGTTACACAGAACTGCAAGTTCCAGGGGTCATTAGAACCCTGGTGGTCTTTAGGGCTGAAATATCCCTGATGGCAATTAGCACTACCGGCAGTGCTAATTTGAGTTTCTGACCCTGTTACAGGATTATCCCCACAGTAGTGGTAACAGTAAACTAATCACAATGGTAAACAATAAAGATTTCCCACGCTTACAGCTCAGGAAGTCTTCATTCTAATGACGACAAGGAGGCGAGCATTATGCTATACTTTCTTTACTACTGCCATAATTAGCTTTTAAAATGAAACTTTTTAAAACTACAAAATTTGTAATGTTTTTCTTAACATTTTGAAAAAGATGCAAATTTGGGTTTAAAAGTTCTCCAAACCAAGTAAGGTCTTAATGTTTTAACTCCAAAACACGACTCGCATGACTCTCCGGAGTTTGGCAGTCCTGACCTCTCCTCCTGCACCTATCAGCATGCAGGTCAGTCCTTAAGAACCCTCAACCGCAGGTCCTTTCCTCTTTCTTTTCCTTTCCCAAGCTTGTCTATTAATTGCAAAGGTCTTAAGGCCAACTAGCAACGATCTTCAAACTGTAACTGTGACTTCGAACTGTTGAAGTCTTGAACTCCCTGGATGACTGGTACTTGTGTTCACATTAATCTCTCTGTTCCCGATCAGGCCGCTCTTTGATCGTCTCCTACGAGAAATGGAAAACAATACTATGCTCCGAGCACCACTGGGTCCAACTCTTCCATGCTGCGTTATAGTTCCTAATGGTGGAAGGCGCCTAGGAATCTCTGATGCAATCTGCAGCGAGCTGCGAAATGCCTGGCAATTCCAACTTTCTCCTGAAACCTTGCAGGCCATCAACTGCAAAGTGTTCGCTATTATTAATGGGTGTCTCTGCCCGGATGGGTCGAGTAGAAGGTCCTGCTGATGAGGAACTATCCTCGGAAAATCCGTAGAAAGTTCCATTGCTACTAGAAACCAGGGCTGGGATTTCCAGATTGGGAGAATTATCACTAGTTCTGCTTGCTCCCTCCAAACTTTCGCTAACGTCCTTGTGATCATGAGGAACGGTGGGAATGCATAGTGGAGCGCTCCGCTCCATGATTGGAGGAACGCATCTGTGCCAGCTGCACCCGGGTCTATCCTCCAGCTGAAATACTTCTGAGTTTGCGCGTTCAGTCTGGACGCAAACAGATCTATGTGAAAGGGGCCCCAGAGTTCTTGTAACTTCTTGAAAACTCGTGGGTGCAGTCTCCTGTCGCTGGAGTCCACTAAATATCGTGAATTCCAGTCTGCTACCTCGTTGAGAGTGCCTGGCAGATATTCTGCTGTGACTGTGATCTGGTTCTGAAGGCAATAATGCCAGAGGTCTTTCACTAGTTCTGCTAGCAATTTGGACTTTGTGCCACCCAATTTGTTGATGTAACGCACTGCGGAGATATTGTCCATCTTGAGCAGCACACATTTGACCTTGTCTTTCGTAAAGGCATGGACTGCGAATGACCCTGCTAACAACTCGAGACAGTTGATGTGGAGACGTAATTCCTGCTCTGACCATTTCCCTCCTGTCTCTATGTGTTCGCACCGGGCTCCCCAGCCAGATCTGCTCACATCTGACTCTATGATGAGGTCTGGGGAATCCCCGAAAATCGCCCGGCCATTCAAGGCTTCCATATTCTGGAGCCACCGTTGTAGTTCGGTAATGGCGTCGGGGTCTAAAGTCACCATCTGATAGTAGCCGAGCCCTCCTTGAAGGTGTCTGATCTTTAATCTCTGTAACGCCCGATAGTGGAGGGGCCCTGGGAAAATCGCTTCAATGGAGGCTGCAAGCAAGCCCACAACTCTGGCGAGGTTCTGTAGTGAAATCACTCTCTTCGCTATCACTAGCCTGAGTTCCTTTTTTATTGCTCTCACTTTACAATGTGGAATCTTGAGGGTCGCCTTGAGCGTATCTATGTTGAATCCTAGGAATTCTATGGTCTCTACTGGTACCAACTGGGATTTGTCTAAATTCACTAAGAATCAGAGAGATGCTAAGAGAGAAAAAATCCACTGGACGCTCTTGGTGAGGGTCTCTTTGTCTGGGCCTAGCACGAGAATGTCGTCTAGGTAGATAATGATGCAAATCTCTCTCTCTCTCTTATGGCTGCTGTTGCTGGTCTCATCCGTTTGATGAACGCCCAGTGTGCTGACGCTAGGCCGAACGGGACACATGTAAAATGCCAGGTTTCCCTGTTTCAGCAGAAGCAGAGATATCTTCGAAATTCCTGAGCTATCGGAATCGTAAGGTAAGCGTCCTTGAGATCGAGCCGGGCTAACCAATCTCCTGTACGCAGGAGATCTCGGAGCAGATGGATACCTTCCATCTTGAAGTGATTGTACACTAGCCATTCGTTTAGACCTTTTAGATTTATGACTGGCCCTATTTTGCCCCCTCTGTGTACTAGAAACATGTTGCTGAGGAACCCTGGTCCTCTTTGAACATCTTGCTCTATTGCATTCTTGTCTCTCAACTTGAGCAGTTGGCTGTGTAACAGCGCTGCTTCTTCGTTCGACATCTGAATGGGACGAGGTTCTGAGCTCTGAACGGGGTCTCCTACAAAATCTAAATGAAGCCCTGCGACTGCTTGTAACACCCATGTATCGCGCGATAACGCCTGCCATGCGCTCAGATAATGAAGGGTTCTCCCTCCTACTTTCATGCTTATTGCACTCACCTCCTGATGCATTAGGCTGACGGTAGGATCCTCTCCCTCTACAACCTCTGAGAAACCTGGATGTGGTCGGGAAGAAGGTATCTAGTTGCTTCCGTTCCCAGTATTGGGCGCACGGCCCCTGGGGTCTATGATGGTAATTGGATCGACCGGACGGACGACCCCTTTTGGCGTCCGGTCCCGTAAAAAACACGATTTGGGAAGATCTTCTTTATTGAGCTTTGCGCTCTCTCTAGAGCAGAATAAGTGCCTACAAACTGTGCCATTTCTTTAGCGAATGCTTCGCCGAATAAAAGGCCTTTGGCATTTTCGCCAGCTTCGTAAGAAGCAAAATCACTTTGTTTCTTGTCGATCTTTAGCAGAACCCCTCTTCTTCTCTCGGAGGAGATTGCACAATTTGCATTCCCTGAGAGACACACTGCCCGTTGGGCCCAATTAGCGAGTGCGGAAACGTCCACTGGAGTACCAGTATCTTTCGCCTTCTCTGCTAGGTCCATTATTTTTGCCAATGGACCTGCAATATTGAGGAGCTTGTCTTGCAACCCTCGCCATGCACGATCTACCCCTTTCCTTATTTCTCGTGTAGATTTAGTCACGAAAATTACCATCTTGGGATCTAGATCTGGTGTTTCTGTTAGTTTCCCCAGTAAGTCTGGCCTGGGGCATTCTGATCTCATACGAGATCGTACTTCTCGTTCCAGTGGCTTGCGAATGTGCTGCGCCATGTAAGCTGCCACTCTAGGCGATGGCACCCACTCCAAAGACTTCGGGTGCCTGATGGGCTCCGTATCAAACATGTCAGTGGTGTTATCCACTTCTTGGGGATCGATTTCTTCTTCCACTTGTTGAAAGGTGTCATTCTCGCCCTCGTTGTCAGGCATACAACCTTCCTCGTTGTTCCCTATATTGTTAACCCCTGGGGTAAGGGGTCTGTCCTGGCATTGTTTTTTCTTTTCCAGGAAGGCTCTCTTTAGCCTAGCGACAGGGTCACTCACTCCTTGAGGAGCAGTATCCTCCCTTTCAACATTGCTCGGGGGAGTCAAAGAGTTCTTGCTCTTCCAAGCTGCTTTACGCCTCTCAGGTTCAACCCCAGCGGGGTGTCTGGCTGACGGTCCCTCTCCGGGGCTCTCTGCTCTTCTCTTCCTGGCAAGCCTTGCTTGCTGTTCCTCCAAAATAGCCTCCAACACTTCCAACCTTTGAGCGATAGGTTGTACTCCCTGCGAGACTGCTTTTGAGAGCGAGTCTCCCAGCACTTGCTTAAAACTTTGGGAGAGGTCTGTCTCTTGATTGTAAGGACCTTCCTCCCACTCTTCTTCCGACCACTCTGGCGAAGTGGATGGTGTCTGGCCAGGGCTTCTGCATTGAGCCATGTCTAGTATTGGCAGTGCCAAAATCTGTATGGATTAGATATAAATGCCCCTTCGTTTGTTCCTTTTTTTAAATGTAAATTCGATAAGTGTTGAGGCCGTAGTATGACTTGCTTCGCGATCGCACTTTCAACTGTGCGCACAAGCATTAGATGCGCAGGGAAAGCTGGGAGATTACTCCTTCTCCCCCTCCCCTGGGTCCTAATGCTAGTCGAGTTCGCCGGCACTAGCACATAGTATGGAGGAGCGGGGCCGGTTGACTGAGGCAAGCGTTTTTCACTCGCAGCGTCGGCCCCACCTCTCTCCTGACAAAAGAAAACTACTTATTTCACTCTCGCCGTTACTGCACGAAAACACATGCGACTCCTCCTCACACGCGCCGAAACCAAAGCGCTTCTAAGTATGTATGTATTTCTTCTTTTTTTTTTTTACATTAATCGTGCTAATATAAAACGCGCACCTACTACATACAATGCCTAAGCAAAGCACTCTTACTACAGAAGATATACATTACTGAATGGCTTGAAAGGCTCAACAGAATAATTAACATAGCAGCTTGGTAAATACTGAGGTACTTATCTCGACAAGGCAGCAAAAAAGAAAGAGGAAAGGACCTAGGGTTGAGGGTTCTTAAGGATTGACCTGCATGCTGATAGGTTCAGAAGGAGAGGTCAGGACTGCCAAACCCCGGAGAGTCATGGGAGTCGTGGTTTGGAGTTAAAACTTTAAGACCTTACTTGGTTTGGAGAACTTTTGAACCCAAATTTGCATCTTTTTCAAAATGTTCAAAAAAACATTACAAATTTTGTAGTTTTAAAAAGTTTAATTTGAAAAGCTAATTATGGCAGTAATAAAGAAAGTATAGCATAATGCGAGCCTCCTGTCTTGTCATAGAATAAAAATACAATCAAAACCGGCAATAACTAGAAAAATTGGTTACCAGAAGACATATGGAAAAAATACAGTTACTACCAGTGCCCTTTTTAGAATTGACCTTAACACTGCTACAATGACTGAGCCTGCCCCACGAGCCATTTTTAGCTTAGGCTATTTTTTGTATATTTCTTTATTGTTATTTGGTTTATACCAAACCTTTAATAAAATTCTTCATAACATACATCACAATAATTCATCCAGACAAAGGTTAGAAAAAGAAGAAAACAAATTCAGTTTGCGTCGCACAACACAAATTCAATTCGCATCTAACCTGCACACGTCCTAATTTTCTCCAACTTCCATATTTTATGCTTTGATAGTTTTTAACACAGTCAGACTTGAAATTCATCAAACATCATCCTATTTCAATTCCAAAGCTGCTACCACCAATTTCAGTACAGCCAACATCAAGGGAATTGTTTCTCCAATTATGAACATGTGCCACCAGTTCTCCAAGGATAGTGATTTCAAACCTTGCATGACATCTTTCATATACATCATTCACAAGCTTGATAAACCTGAACATTTCAATATCAAATGTTTAACAGTCTCAATAATCTCAGGGTCATAGCTAAATCTACAGAACCTACCCTTTTTCTCTATTTGTCTTCCAGTGGCCAAGACTTCTCGCATAGGTAATACGTTTAGCCTTAGCCTCATGAACATATACCGATTGTAAGGTGAAGGAAATTTATTAAGGTATGCAGGGAGTTGATTAATAGGCCTGTGTTCACACATCATGCTAAAGGAGAGTTTGTATGTCAACCTTTGCTCCTGGGTTCTGATCCAGTCCTGCTCCTGGATCCTCTTTTTAACCTCATCAGGGGTTTCTAATAGGGTAGACTTAGGGCCTCATTATGACCCTGGCGGTCCGTAATGGACGGTGCCGGTACGGGATCGGCACTGTTCATTACGGGATGCCTGATTACGAGGTCCCCTAGCGGGACCCGGAACAGACATCTGGTAAAAGCAGACGTCCTCTCCGGGTCCCACGAGGGGACCAAGGAGCTAATAATGGGAGGGAGTTATTAACGGGCCCGTTATTAGCTCCCTCCCCATTCCCATTGAGCCCTATGGTGGCTCAATTGGGAATGGGGATGGGTTTTTCCAATGAGGACTTACCGGGTCCTCCATGGTTGGAATAGTAAGTCCTCATTGGAGGAACCCGGTACTGGAACCCGGTATGGAGGCAGCCATGCCCCTATTAAGGGCATGGCTACGTCCATACTCGTAATGAGGCTCTTAGTTTGGTCAAGAGATTCTAATACTGCCTCACAGTTGTTTTTCCATGAATCTAATACCTCTTTTCTTCTTTCATTATACAAGATCTTAAATGGGACGGGGCCTTCCACTTTGGCATTTTTCTTAGAAAGCGCTGGGGATCTCATCAAAAAATCGAGTTGACAGATTGTAGCCCGAGTTCATATCTGATGGCTACCATTGGAAGGGATTTCAGTAGATGTAATACCTGCTTCCAGTATTGGCCCTCTAAAACCTCCTAGACGTGCACAGGTAAGTTAATCGTAGTCTCTGCCCCATACACCAGAATAGGGACCACCTTCTGTTTATAGAAGGTTAGAGTGGGGAATCAATGAACATTTCCCATATCTACTATGTATCATAAGAGCCTGGGTTGCCAGTCTTTTACATTTCATTCTTATGGTTGTCATCCATTGAATTTCTACAGAGCTCAGATAGAAGGGAGCCCCCAAATAGGTCATTTCCTTGACACATTTTATGGGTTCTGAGGCCAGACCATGACCTTTGTCTTATAACAAAGATGAACAAGTTACTTCTTACCTTGTAACGTTCTTTCGATGAGATGTTCCTCCGACGTATTCCTTATCTTAGATATCTCTTTCCAGCTTTGCTGGCCTCGGAAAAATGTTTCTCTAGAGGGCGCTGTGCGTCGACGTCCGCTGAGTCGATGTCCCTCGACAGCCGCCGTATCGACGTTGACGTCATCCTGCCTATAAAGGCCGCGCGCAGCATCCGTTGCTCAGTTCCGTTTTGTAGCCCACAATAATTCTTTCTGGACTAGACTAATCACTCTGAAGGAGCGTAAGCTGCAACAACAAGGGAAGTAGTACTGCGGGGATGGATGGGAGGGTCGATAAGGAATACGTCGGAGGAACATCCCATCGAAAGAACGTTACAAGGTAAGAAGTAACTTGTTCTTCGAAGGGATTGTGTCATCCAACGTATTCCTTATCTTAGATAGGCTCCCATAGCAGTATTCTGTTATTGGAGGTGGGAGTACTGGCTTCATGCTTCCTCTTATTGATGAATAGAGTGCAATACTGCCCTTCCAAACCTAGTCTCTTGACTGGAGGAGGAATCCAAGTTGTAAAACCGTGTAAAGGTATGGACGGACGACCATGTGAAGCCGCACATATGTCTCTAACCGGCACTCCTCTTTTGAGGGCCGATGAAGCTGCGATACCTCTGGTCGAATGAGCCCTAAGATTTTGAGGGGGCTCTTTTCCTGCCAGTTTATAACATTCCAAAATGGTTAAAATGATCCATCTGGAAATGGTCTGCTTAGTTATTGGTAACCCCAGCTTGTGACCTGCGTAGCCTACAAACAGCTGGTCTGCTTGTCTTATCCTAGCCAGTCTACTGATGTAAAAACTGAAAGCCCTTCTTGAGTCCAGCCTGTGTAACCTCTCTTCCTCTTTCCCCGGATGAGGAGGAGGATAGAAAGATGGAAGGGTAATCTTCTGAGTGATATGAAATTCAGAAACCACCTTTGGGAGGAAATTAGGCTTCACTTGCAGAACAACTTTGTCTTTGTGAAAGATTGTATGAGGGGGTTTACAAGAAAGAGCTTGTAACTCGCTCACCCTTCTAGCAGATGTAAGTGCTATTAATAAAACAGTCTTAAGGGTAAGAAATCTTAACGAACAAGAGTGGAGTGGTTCGAAAGGTGTGCCCATCAGGAAAGTTAGGACTACGTTTAAATCCCATAGGGGAGCCTGAAATGGTCTTGGGGGATAAACGTTAGTTAACCCCCTTAGAAACTGTATTACCAAGGGTAACTTGAAATAGGATGGTTCTTCCGCAGTGCGCTTAAAGATGGATAGCGCTGCGAGATAACCCTTGATGGTGCCAACTTGAAGGCCTGAATTCGCTAAATAGAGTAGGAAGGACAAAACAATTGGTGTACCACATGAAAAGGGGTCGATATTCTTTTCTCTACACCAGCTGCAAAATCTGTTCCAACGGCAGCAGTATAAAGATTTTGTTGCTGGCCTTCTTGCCGAAAGCAACACCTCCATAACGTCATCAGGGAGGTCCCAATCCTTGTACCTCAGCCTTTCAGAAGCCAAGCGTGAAGGTTGAGGGTTTTGATGTCTGGATGGAGAACCTGACCTCCCTTCTGTGAGAGCAGATTCTCTCTGAGTGGAAGTCGAATTGGAGGGCAGATGGACAAGTCTAGAAGGTCCGGGTACCACGTTCTCCTGGCCCAATCCGGGGCAATTAGGATCATGGTTTTCCGGAATCTTCTCAACCTCCTGATCATTTGAGGAATGACAGGGACCGGTGGAAACGCGTACAGAAGCGGAAACTCCCAGTCCACCATGAACGCGTCTCCCAGAGCTCCTCTCGGGGGAAATTCCCTTGAACAGAACAGATCGCACTTCCTGTTGACACTGGTGGCGAACAGATCCAACTGAGGGGTTCCCCAAAGGGCGAAGATCTCTTGAAGGACTTCCTGAGCTAGTTCCCACTCGTGGGAGACTGTGCTCTGCCTGCTCAGAGCGTCCGCTGTCAAGTTCTTCTCTCCGGCTAGGTGAACTGCCGATAGAGAGATTCCTTCTTGGATTGCCCAAAACCAGAGCTTCATCGCCTCTCTGCACAGAGGTAGTGATCCTACGCCTCCTCTTTTGTTGAGGTAATGCATGGCCACTGTGTTGTCCGTCATTATCAGGACATTCTTTCCTTGTACAGATGGCAGAAAAGCCTTCAGCGCAAGTCTGATGGCCCTCAGCTCTAACAGGTTGATATGTAGTCTGGACTCCTAAAAGGTGTCTGACGGATTGCAGCGCCTAGGGATTTTGCTGCTGCCTTTGATGTTTGCAGTTTTTCTAAACTGTCATCCGCCTTTTTCCCAAACAAAGAAGAACCATCGAATGGCATGTTCAAGAGCCTGGCTTACACATCTGGGGCAAAACCAGACTTTCTCAACCAAGCGAATCTCCTGGTTGTTGTACTTGCCGCCATTGCTCTGCTGATACTGTCAGCCGAATCAATGCCCGTCTGGAGGGATTCGCACATAGCGTCTTTACCGTCCTGTATGATATTTAGGAACGCCTCCCTTTCTTCTCCCTCCGGGATGCAGTCAGCCGCTGTAGAAGCACACTCCCAAAGTGTATGGCTGAATCTAGCAAGGGTGCAAGTAGCATTAATAGATTTTAACGCCATGCTACATGCCGAAAAAACTTTCTTAGCCATAGCATCATATTTTTTGTCGTCCCTGTCCTGTGGGACGGTAGGGTAAGCAGTCTTGATGTCAGTAGAATATGCTGCCTGCACCACCAAACTTTCTGGGGATGGGTGTTTGGACAAAAACTCCGGGTCTGCAGAAGATACCCTGTATTTAGTAGACAGTTTTTTATTTACTGCCGGGACGACATCTGGGGTTTCCCAGTTCGTCTTGATTTTCCTTTGAAGAGCTTTATGAAAAGGTACTACAGGATCCTCCTGTGGACCTTTATCAAGAATATCCGTGAGGTCATCTTGTTGGAAAGCCTGTGAAGGTGTTGACCACCCCATAAATTCTGTGATCCTGGCCATTAAGGCTCTATAGGGGGTTTCAGCATGCTCCCCTGGGTCTGGCCTAGCGAACTCCACCTCAGGGGAAGTGTCTAAACCACTTGCCTCATGTAAGGAATCATGGAGTTCCTTTAATCTGCGTTCCTCTGAGGATAACTCCTCTTGAACTGGGGTTGCAGATCCCTGCAACTCAAATGTCTCTTCTTGGTCAGATAGTTCTCCCTCTTCCATAATTGAGGACATTGTTCTCAATTGGTCTGAACTCACAAAGGGTGTGAAACCCATCTCCAAGGCAGAGGGTGCCAAACTTGCTGTAATCGGCCTCGAAAACGTCGATGTCGTCGACGCCGACGTCGAAGGCTTCGAACGTGGCGTCGAAAACAAAGGCGGAGGCCTCGAGGTCCTCGATAGAATTGGGATTCTGCTTGAGGATGTCGACAATCTCGACGACATCGTCATCGAAGACCTGGGGATAGCCACTAGGTGTGCCGCAACCGTGACTTTCCTTGGCATCGAAGCCGGTGTCAAAGATGGCGTCGAGTCGACAGACCCGTGTGTCGAAGGTCCCTTCGACAACGACGTCGAAGACACCGACCTCAGCGTCGACGGAACCTTTGTCGACGGCATCGACGGAACCTTCGAAGAAGGATTCGAGGTCTTAGCTTTACTCGAGGGTTCGTGACGCGCTCAAGAAGCTTCCTTCGCCGGGTACTGCGACTCGCGGCGTTTTGGACCTTCGGGTCTTTCGACCAGAGCATCGCTCTCGGCATTCTTCGAGGGGGTCGAGGCCGCTTTCTCGAAGACGCTCATCATATTTTTGCGGAATTCCTCCCATTCAGCCCGGGAACTATTTTTCGTGGGGCAAGGGATTCTCTTAGGTGAAACAGAGGAAGAGGAGGACGAAGAAGGGGATCTTCGACGTCTCCTCTTCGAGTGCTTCGATCTCGAGGAGTGATGGGACCCGCTTCGAAACCTGGAGCGCGAATGGTGACGAGGAGACGGATGTCTCGACTTCGTCGAGGAAGAAGAAGCTTTCAGAAGTCTTACCTTTTTCCAGCTTCCCTCTACGCTCCTTCAGGGCCTTAACTGTCATGGACATACAGTCCTCGCACTCCGAACAATGGTGTTCAGCTCCCAAACACCACAGACAAACTCTGTGAGGGTCAGTCAGCGACATCTTTTTCCCACAGTCTCGGCATTTTTTAAAACCGGACCGAGGGGTCGTCGGTTCCGACGAGGAAGCCATCGAGTATGGATCGAATATCTCGAGGAAATTGGATTAATTCTCTACGAAACTGAGCAACGATATTCCGAGGCACTGAGTAAGCGCGGAAAAACGGAACTGAGCAACGGACGCTGCGCGCGGCCTTTATAGGCAGGATGACGTCGACGTCAATACGGTGGCTGTCGAGGGACATCGACTCGGCGGACGTCGACGCGCAGTGCCCTCTAGAGAAAAAAATTTCCGAGGCCAGCAAAGCTGGAAAGAGATATCTAAGATAAGGAATACGTCGGAGGACACAATCCCTTCGAACATTGTTTTTAAGATCCTCAATTAACTGATAAAGACTTCTCTGTAGTCCGATCGGAGTCTGGTCAATAATGAGTAGATTGTCCGCGTAGATGATCCATGGGACCTTTTGTCCAAAGATTGTAGGTGGAAATAACCTCACATTTAACTGGTTTGTTGTCATATCAGAGATGTACAAATTAAACAGCAGTGGGGCCAGCGGGCAGCGTTGTTTTAGCCCACTATAAAAAAGATTTCAGAAAGGACCCCATCCCTGGATATCTCACCTGAATATCCATGCCAGTATATACCTCTGATGGCCATTAGTAGGTCTGGGGGACAGTCCCATGTTTTGAGTTTGGCCCAGAGCGTCTCCCTATTTATGCTGTCAAATTCTTGTTCGAGATCTATGAACGAAAACTACACCTTAGATTTAGAGGCTTATAGGTGTCGCTTGTGACACCTATAAGCCAAAACGATTGCATTGGAGTACAGCTAGGGAGGAATGGCATATGAGGAGGGACACATATAATGTTATTGTTTTTTGTAAAGCGCATCCGTGTATCCCACAACCCCACTAAACAAACATTCAGCCTCCTCTGCCATTTGAACATGGGAAACCTGCCTATGATAGTACCACACTTTGACAATTGTTGCCTCACATGATCATCAAATTGCTCATATTACTGTAATGTACACACGAGACTACATTTGCGGAACTATATTGCTTGATTGTACCATAAGTCTCACAGTACTAATTATCTGAATGCATTGTATCCAAACTTATTTAGTAGAACACTAATTTGCTCGAACTGTTACTGACCACACTACAGCTTAACATGATTTACTCCCGAACGTACTGTATTCAAAACCTGCCCTATGATTACTGAATTGATCGATTATATTGCAGACTTAACATTGCCCTATGATTCCTTGATGGATATTGATTGTATTGCAGACCAAACACTTCCATAGGATTATCAATACTACTGTGTATTGGGGCATAAGGCAGATTGTTTTGTATCCTAAACCTGCCAATGACTACAAAGTGGTATTGATTACATTGCAGTCCAATGTGTTATACAACCTTACCACTAGATCATTTGAATAAGCCTGATGCCGCTCTGTTTGAACTTGCATACTCAATTGAATTATGTACCTGTTCCATTTATTACTATTAGTACTTGGCACCACTACTTACTCAGCTATCCAGCCTAACCTGGTACTCACCAACACACTCAAAATGGCATGCACACCTCTAACCATGAGCAAGAGGCTCCCTCGAATGGACTGCATTGTACCGTCAGCCTTCCTGCCCCCGTGCCCACAACCCATTGCCAGAATCACCCCCACCCCCATCACAACAGTGCACAACCCTTAATTGAATTCACCAACCTTATGGATTGAACACTTCGCCACCAAACCTACAACGAATCAACCTTGCGCTCTGATTCTCAGAAATTCCAGACTAGGCACTAGATTCCCACCAGCCCCATTAGTACGCAAGCCCACCACCATTACTAAAACTAACATAACCTCTAGTAAAACAGTTAACATCCCTAAGATTACAACTACCGTGGGTACCTTGCCTAAGGAACTCTCCACCACGGCTGAGATCAAACACACTTCCAACAAAGCTACTCCAAACAAAGCCACTACAAAGGGCGCACTAATCAACGCTAGGTCACTTCCAGTACACGCTTTAAACATTGCAGATTACATCACTACCCAAGACCTCAACAATTTAGCCATTACTGAGACCTGGTTACATACTGCATCAGGACCATCTCTCCCACTTGCCATCCCTAAAGACTACTCCATCACCAGATGTGATAGAAACTCCAACTAATATAAAGGCGGAGGTGTCGCCTTCATCTCTAAAACCTCACTAGGCCTTAGACTCATACCAAGTCAGCACATTCAGTCTGCTGAACTATTATCCGTCAAGCTACTTACTTTTACTACCTAAACACTTACCATGCATCTGATATACAGGCCACTGGGGCCAGTGTTCACTTTCGAAGAAGACATTGCAACCTTCCTCTCAGCCAACACCAAGGCCAGCTATCGAATCATGCTATTGGATGACCTTATTCTTGGCTTCCAAGATGCTAAGGATCCCAAAGCACTAGACATCGCCAACACTATAACAGAACTAGGTGTTACCCACCTTCTCCACATACCCACCCATATCAAAGGCAGAACCCTTGATTGGTTCGCAGATTTCAACTGCAGTATAAATATCCTGTCCAATCATCCCTGCGCTTTGTCAGATCACCATCTGATTACATTCACCATCAAATCTAACAACCAGTACTCTAAGCAGAATATAGCACCACCCATTAGCACCAGAAACAAGAAGTACATAACTAACGAGAAACTGCTCCCACTGATACTACCTATCCGTAACATCGCCACTGAGTCACTCACTGACCCTACGGCATTAGTTGATATCTACAATCAAACTATCCTTAAGGCCATCTACCCTATTGCTCCACTTAATTTATGTAAATCAAAACAACAAGCACACCCCAACTCTTGGTTTACCCCAACCCTCAGAGCGTTACGCAAAAACAAAAGAAATGCAGAGGCACTCTGGAAGATCCTACTTACTGCATCTAATAAGAATAACCTCAGACTAGCATCCCTCAACTACAAAGAGGCAATCTTCCAAGCCAAAAAAGACACTTACAATAACCAGATTATCTAAGCCAAGTCGCGTACAACAGAACTCTTTAAGATACTCCAAGAATTGGAATCACCAGCAGCCTCCCTTGACACTTGCGTTAAAGATATCGTATGGTGCTCTAACATTCAAAAAGCACTCCTAGACAAAATCACTATGCTCCAAAATAAAATCGATTTGAAAAAAAGCACTCTGTCATCCGGCTCAAAACAAAATCCACTAGCCAGCTCATCTATCCCCCTTCAGCATGCCCACAAGCTATTCAATTACACACCCCTCTTCACTAAAGAAGTAGAAAATATAATCCTACAAAACAAACCTTCCAATTGTCACGGAAACGCCGGCCCAGCCCTCATCATTAAGGAGGCAACGAGAGAACTAGCACCATTTATCACTACCCTAATAAATGCCTCATTTAACACTGGCATTGTACCCAATAACCTCAAAAACGCCTGGGATCTCCCATTACTCATGAAACCATCACTAGACCTGAGCATCCCCACCAACTAGAGGCCCATCACTACAGTCCCCTTTCTGTTGAAAATCCTAGACAGAGCAGCCTATCTGCATATCCAGAAAATGACAAACACTGTTGACAGGCGCTCCAAAAGAGATTTATTTGTTAGTCTCTGTTGTCATCACAGTTTAGTACCATCATTTGCTGGTATTTTAAACAAACATAAATGGCCCCCAACACGTGTTTCCCCACTTATCTTCAGTGGTTCGTCAGGAGGGATAGTGCAATCAATCTTTTGAATTACTGCAAAATTAAAGTGAACAAAAAAAGACTCTCAAATATGTTCTTCTCATATGTCTAATATCAACAGAAACATTTGTTAAGATGTGTTTTCATAACATAAACAAACGAAATGTTAAAAATCGGACAGGTAGACTAAAAGCAGAAGAGATGAAAAGCAAAAAGACAGCTTAAAAAAGGTGGGTTTTAGAGACTGACGCAACAATAGGTGGTTCTCAGTAGCTCGAAGAGCATTAGGGAGGGCATTCCAAAGCTTGGCTGCGGCTACTGAGGAAGTGTGTCCTCCAATCTGGGAATATTTAGAACAGGACCTCAATTAAATGAGCGTTCTGGGAGCGCAAGGATGGCTCAGGGCTATAGGGGCGAAATTTAGCCTGCAGATACTCTGCACCCATGCCAAAGAACGCACAGTGTACAATGTAGTGGGATTTTGAAAGGATATTTGGAAACAGGAAGCCAATGTAAGGACTGAAGAACAGGAGAGATGTGAGCCCTAAAGGGAGGGACAGTAGCCAACCAGGCAGCTGAGTTCTGCAAGATTTTAAGACGGTTGATGAAATAACCTGACTGAGCCAAGTATAAGGAGTTGCAGTAGTCAATAATTCTAAGAATCAAAGAAGCAACAACAGGGGAGCACATATGGGGCAGTAGTAAGGGAAGAACATTCTGCAAGATTTTAAGCTGGAAATGGCGAGTGACAGACCGAGCTGATCTGGGCTGCAGATGAAAGAGAGGCAGACAATGTTATACCCAGGTCCTTAACAACAGGGACTGGAGATGGAAAAGGGCCAATCACAGATGGCCAGAAAACTGGAGTCCGGCGTGAAACCATGGAAAGAGAGACAATCACCAATACATCAGTTCTGTCCCCATTCAGCTTAAGCCAGTTATTGCTAATCCGACGTCGCACAGCATCCAGGCAACTCCTCTGCCAAGGCGCAGCATCATCGTTCAGAATATTTAAGCAAACGATTATCTGCCTATCATCGGCGTATGAGTAGCAACGGGGCCATAGCAGTGGATGAGTTCAACCAGCGGCTGAATGTAGACATTAAAGAGGATTGAGGATAAGGCAGAGCCCTGAGGGACTCTGCAAGTAAGAGAGGCTGGAGCAGACCGAAGAGATGTCAATAAAAGGGACTGGGCTCAATCAGAAAAAACATTAATCGAACCAAGAAAGGACCATACAAGAGAGGCCTGCCCCTGCTAAATGGTTGAGCAGGGTAGAGTGGTCCATGGTATTGAATGCTGCTGATTGGACAAGGAGAATCAGGGCACCCACACTACATTGATCAGAAAGACGGGTCAGATCATCCACCAATGAGACAAGTACGCTTTCAGCGCCTCAATGCCGGGCGGAAGCCTGACTAAAATGTTTAGAAAAATCATGTTTTCTCCAGGAACTCACCAATCAAGGGAGTGATCACAGAGACTCCAAAAGTTTCATAAGAAATGGTAAAAGAGATATGCGCCGGAAATTAGCAGGAATGGGTGGATCCATGGAAGGTTTTTTTTAGACACATGGAAATGACATATGAGGAGGGATACATAGTCTGTAGGTGTTGTTTGGTTTTGTGCCCAACCATTGCGTGCCCATGACCATGCAAATCCTTATGGCCTTTCCCACCCATTCCTGCCTCTGCCTGCCCAAAACACCTCCTCATAGGAACTCTTTGAGCTCGCTTTAATCAAGCTTAACCAACAGGCTTTGCATTCAAAGTACCTGCCAGTATTTGTTCAAAGCAGTCTTGTGAGTTAATGGGACTCATTACAAGTTTGCCGATATATGGTATAAATGCTGGTAATACCTTTTCTTTTACCAGCACTTTTACCGATCTAGCCAAGTACGATTTTGCCAGAACACAGTGGCTGTTAATCACCGGTGTTGGTATCATCTCATCCGGAACAACCGGTGCCGGTATCACATCATCCGTAATTACCAGCACCGGTCACACCAGCAACAAAAATATAGGATGGGTTGGAAACCTGCAGCCGTCATACCAGCACAATGGTATCATCGGCATATCACGAGATTGGATTTGCCAGTAATCTCAGCTGATATTCGCCACTAACACCAGCAAAACCAAGGCGGAGATAGCAACACCTCAGAGCAGTCAGTTAATGGACACAGCAGAGGAAATAAGGCCACAGGTACACCCAATCCACTCAGGTGGACCCAATGCACACAGGAAGAGTACAAAAGGGCAACACCTTCACCAACAACACTTCCCAACACAGCCATGCTGCAAGTCATTATTGCAAACATGGAGCTGGAGGTGCTGCATACAAAGCTACAGCTGCAGGGGCTGGGGCACAAGCAGAGGCAACAGGAGGCATGGGAGAGAAGGAGGTGGAGGATGTGGATGATGGGGATGCAGGTGGCAAGGCAGAGGCATGCAGTGATCCCTCTCACCAGGGTCAAACCCTGGGCCCTCACTGACAGGCAGATACTAACCCTGTACCGCCTAAACAGGGAGACCTTACCTGACCTCCTTACCCACATCCAGCTGGGCATTGGGAACAGTATCGGCATCAAGTCAGCCATACCACCTATGGTAAAGCTGGTGTTGGTCCTGCACTTCCTTGGCAGTGGCAGGTCTCAGCACTCTGTTAGCCAGCTGTACAGCATTTCACAGTCTGCCTTCTCCAGGGTGCTGGTGCAGGTGCTGGAGGCCCTCCTGCTCCAACTGGGCCAGCACATCTCTCTCCCCACCACCCAGGCACAGCTCAACGCCACCAAGGCCCTCTTCTAGGCAAGTGTGGGCATGTCTAATGTGGTGGCAGCTTTGGACTACATGCATGTTGAGCTGCTACCTCCCCACGCGGAAGAGCAGGTCTACAGGAACCAGAAGCATTTGCATTCCATGAATGTCCAGTTCACCTGTGTCGCAGACCTTACCATCACACACTGCTGTGACCGATTCCCAGGATCAACCAACAATGCAATGGTCCTGCAGAACAGCACGCTGCCGGTCATTGTTGCAAACGTGGAGCTGTAGGCACTGCATGCCAATCTATAGCTGCAGGGGCTGGAGTACCAGCAAAGGCAACAGGAGGCATGAAAGAGAAGGAGGAGGAGGAGGAGGATGGGATGCAGGTGGCAAGGCAGAGGCGTGCAGCAATCCCTCTCACCCGGGGCGCTCACTGACAGGTAGATACTAACCCTGTACCACCTAAACAGGAATATATTACTTGACCTCATTACCCACATCTAGGTGGGCATTGGAAGCAGGATTGGCATCAAGTCAGCCATACCACTGCTGGTAAAGCTGGTGTTGGACCTGCACTTCCTGGCAAGTGGCATGCACCAGCAGTCTGTGAGCACGCTGCAATCCATTTATCAGTCTGCCTTCTCTGGAGTGCTGGTTCAGGTGCTGGAGGCCCTCCGGCGCCTTGTGGGCCGGCACATCACTCTCCCCATTACCCGGGAACAGCTCAATGCCACCAAGGCCCGCTTCTATGCAATTGCGGGTATGCCCAATGTGGTGGAAGCATTGGACTGCACTTATGTTGAGCTAGTGCCACCCCATGCCGCAGAGCAGTTCTACAGGAAACGGAAGCAGTTCCAATCCCTGGATGTTCAGGTCACCTCTGTTGCCGACCTTACCATCACACACTGCTGTGCCTGATTCCCAGGATCAATCCAAAACACAGTAGTCTTGCGGAACAGCATGTTGCTTGTCTACATGGAGTGTCACAGAGGACAAAGAACCTGGATGATGGGTGAGCACATGTACAATCCCATCTACCTTGCACCATGAGTGATAGGTGAAGGGGAGGCAACAGTGTCCCAAATGCATGTCCGGAATGTTCCTTGTACATGCAGGACCCACCAGCGCACCCCTCAAATGACAGATCACAACGCACAACACACAGGAGAAGCACATGAATGTGATGCATCAGTCACTAACCGGTACTATCCAACCCCAACAGGAGAAACAAGATGCAATGCACTACAGGTACCAGAATGAAACACCCCACCTCCCCATTGAAATGGCAGCGGATAGGTTGACATGGCCACTTTTGCAATCAAATGTACGTCCAGAGGCACCTCCAAGAGCCTGGTGTCAAGCCTGGAGATTAATGAAAACAACAACAACAACAAAGACCAAGGTCCACGTACAGTCACAGAGAAGAACAAATTGCAGTGATGCACAATTACTTGTGCCTATCCAATGAAATGCACATGACCGGAACAGTCTGCCAAGGCCCACACTCACCTGTCATAAACTATGGGGTACAGGCCAAGACTAGGTGCAGGGCCCACAAACAGCAATGTTGCCCATGACAACGCTGAAGGTTGGGCCACCCAATGACACCCCCAAACATGGGATGAAACACTGGCAAACATTTACTGAGGGTCACTACCCTGCCATCAGACCTGGCATGCAATTTGTTCACAAGCAATGACACACACCATCATGGATGCCACACGGATCACCTTCACATTTGCACAAAAAGGTCTGGGAGCCCCTCTACTGAGAACCAACACAGCCAAATAACCTGTTCTATAGGAAGGTGCCCACTCGAAAGGGTCTACAACCACGTTTTAGCTCACTGTACGTTTCACCCCCTTGTGGGTTGTACAAAGACTAATATGCAAACAGATATTTCTCATCTGTGAAGGGTGCAGTGAGCTATTTTTTTTTTTTTTTTTTTTATTGTATATGGTTTACAAAAAACCTTTACAAATAGAACAAACTTTATAATTAAAAACAAAATAGTAAAAAAAGAGATAAACATTCATTGCTTTGCATTTGCATTTGAAAAAAGAAGAAAAAGAAAATGCCCGCTAAAGAAATACGAAATTACAGATTTACATAAGTTGCAAAAGTTTGCAAATTTTACAGAAAAGGGACAGACAATAGATAATCAACCGGTTTCAGATTTGAAATTTGATTGTCTAAGATTAATCAAGTCAATATAAAGTACTAGTTACAGAGAATAACAGATAGAATAAATACAAGGTATAAAATATGAAATACATTGCTCGTATTAAAAACACTGTGCTCATATAGTAAAAAATTCATAGTTCCAAGAATAGGAGCAGAAATCAGACCAAAGGGGCATATAGGTCAAGGGCTCTGATAAAGCCCGCCACAGCCAGACCAACCTTGATGTTCGAGATTGAGAGACATTGTGACCAAATCCAGTTATCTACCCCCAGTCGCCCCATAACATTAAAAATGCCTAGATATTTGTCCCTTAAAGAGGTCAAAGCCTTGCAGTCAAGAATGAGATGCCGAGAAGTTTCAGTGACCCCCAAAAGTTTGCAGAAACGACAGGTGGGATCCAAATCAGAAAACTTCTTCCTTTTGCGTAGGACTTCCCGAGTGGGAAGAAGGTTCCATCTGAGTTTTATAAGAAGAGAGCGGTAGTGTCTATTAGGAAATTGGATCAAAATAAAGGACATCTCACCTCTCTTCTTATGATCAAATTGAAGATCACTCAGTGAGGAATAACCATGAAGTTTTTCGATAGTGTTGCTCCAATCATGGCTGAACAAAGACTCCTTTACCTTGTTAGGGTTTGTAAGTAATGTGTCCCTGTCGGAGGATATGTCCATCAGGGTCTTATCGCAGAGAGTGGAGAAAAGATGGAGATATATGTTGTGGTCCGAGTGTGTCTGGGAAAAAATCATGTGGCCCACATCAACATATAAAGTATCAGGTCTAGGGGAAAGCAAGGCTGAGAACAATGAGAGAACCCTCCAAAGAATCCTAGCTCGTAGAGAAACCAGACCCAACTCATATCTAATGGCAACAGTAGGAATTGAATTGGGCAGTTTTAAAACTTTCCTCCAGTAAATACCTTCAAGAGAGTCCCAGAAGGGCAGAAGTGTAAAATAATGGAGTTCCATACCATACAATAACTTTGGAGTCACCTTACCCTTGAAAAAGTCTACCACGGGTTTGAGGGAAAACATACAATATTTATTCTCCAAAGTACGTGATTGGGAAATGAGAGGGAGCAATTTCTGTCTAAGAAATCGTCTCAGTTCTATCACCGATGGTTGGGCCAAGATCAAAAAGCCCAAATAGACGATTTTGTTAACTCGAGAAATGTTTGTTCCCCCCATTTTCCATACTTTGTTGTTTCGGGTTCTCCCCTTTGAGAATTCCATGATACGTGTTTTACCAGGATTGATCTTCAGCCCATTTAGCAGTGCGTACTGTTCAAATTTACACAGGAGCCTCTGCAGGCCCACTTTGGTCTGGTCGAACAAGAGAAAGTCATCGGCATATGCCAACCATGAGAATCTCAGGTCCCCAAGTTTAGCACTCACCATGCCTGCATTTTTCAGGAAGTTATCCACATCAGCCAAATAGAGGATAAATAGACAGGGAGCTAACGAGCAACCCTGTCTCACCCCGATACGCGTCCTAATCCTCCTAGAGAGAGTACCAGCCAAATCGAGCCTGATGTGTATCCCCGAGTTTTCATAGAGGGCCATAATGAGAGAAAGGAGGCCCGCCGGGATGCCCCATTTAGTTAATTTTTCCCATAATCTGGATCTAATGACCAGATCAAATGCATTGGATAAATCAATAGAGGCGACATACAAAGGACCATCAGATTTTCCCCAAGAAGAGGCCTGAAGGGCAGTTATAATAAGACCATTGAGGTGCAGTGAGCTAAAATGTGGTTGTAGACCCTCCTGAGTGGAAGAAATTCCAAAGAACAGGGTATTTGTCCCATGTTCCTTCTCAGTAGAAGGGCTCCCACACTCCTTTTCAATGTTGTAAAATCTGGGGTTTCACCCTAAGAAACCAGGGGTAATCCAGATGTAGACCCCTTGCTCTCTGTGTCTTAGAGAAGCTCAGCTTCACCTCACTGAGGAGGCCCAACAAGGCTGAAACACGTATCTGGGGTTGCTGATGGTACTCTTGTTCAGTGGACAATTGACTAGCATTTCGGTGCTGGACTGCCCTTCTGGGTGGGACAAGGACTGATATGCAAATGGGTATTTCTCATCCGTCCGTGAAGGGTGCAGTGTGCTAAAACATGGTTGTAGACCCTCCTGAGTGGAAGAAATTCCATAGAACAGGGTATTTGTCCCATGTTCTTTCTCAGTAGAGGGACTCTCACACTCCTTTTCACCTTCACATGTGACCCAGACTTCCATTAGGTACCAGGCATGGTGGCAATGCAAAGGCCTAGACTGCCCCACCCCGGCATGGCACCCTCACGGTCAGATACCAAAATACAGTGTGTGTTGGCCGTGCGCTGTGTGCAAGTATTTCCATTTCAGACTGGATAACCCCCTTGGCATTGCAATACTCATGCAAGGACTGAAACGTAACACAGTGTGGCACAATGTGAAATAGGACATGCATGCACAGATTGACCATCACGATGCCGCGTGACAGGCATCATGAGTCACACCTGTGTATTTCCACCTTGTAGGTGACTCTAGATACCCACTGCTTCTGTGGCTGTTGACCCCCACGTGGCTGATGAGCCCTGTGACGAATCCCAGATGCCACAGAAGAACAAGTTATTTACCATCTGGTAATGTTCTTTCGACTGGATGTTCTTCAAGTGTATTCCTCATCTTAGATATATTCGTCCAGCTTTAGCTGCTTCGGAAATTGTTCTCGGCAGAGGGAGCTATGCGTCGATGTTGTCGAGTCGAAGTCCCTCGAAGGCCTCCGTTGGCCTCAGTTCTGTTTTTCCCCTCTTGATCTGCTGTATAGATAGTGTAGGTATCCAGGTGTCAGCCTTGCAAGAGTTAAAGTGGTAATAACACCAAAAATCTACAGAGGGGTAGGATGGGAGGGCGATGAGGGATACGTTGGAGGAACATCCAGTCAAAAGAACGTTACCAGTTGGTAAGTAACTTGTTCTTTGAATGAATTGTGTCCTCCAACGTATTCCTCATCTTAGATAGACTCCCAAAGCAGTGTAAATGTTCTTTGGAGGAGGGAGTAGATTTTTAATATTATATAGCTGAATACAGCACTGCTTACGAAAAGCAAGCTCTTTAGAGTGGGAAGCATCCAGATTATATAATTTAGAAAAAGTGTGCAACGAAGACCAAGTCGCTACTTCACTAATAGATTTTATGCGAACACCTCTTTGAAGGGCTGTCGAAGAGGCTATGTCTCTGGTTGAATGGGCCCTCAAGCCTTCTGGTGGATCTTTGCCAGCCAATCTGTAGCATTCTGAAATGCAAAGCACAATCCAACGTGATAGGGTCTGTTTTGACACCGACTGACCCAACTTCCTTCCGGTGTAGCCAATGAAAAGTTGATTATCTACTCTAAGCTTGGAGAGCCTAGAAACGTAAAAGCTTAGAGCTCTTCTCGGGTCCAGCCTGTGCAATCTTTCCTCCTCCTTGCTGGGATGAGGTGGAGGATAGAATGTGGGCAGAATGATCTTCTGATTTAAATGGAAATCAGACACAACTTTAGGTAAGAACAAGGGTTTAAGCCTCAATACAACTCTGTCCTTGTGGAACACAGTATAGGGTGGCCCAGAAGACAGTGCCTGCAACTCGCTCACTCTTCGTGCAGATGTTAAAGCAACCAAGAAAACGGTTTTCAACTTTAGTAATCTTAAATGGCATGTGTGTAAAGGCTCAAAAGGGGCACACATTAAAAACTTTAGAACCAGATTAAGGTCCCAAACTGGGACTTGGAAAGAAGAGGGAGGAAACACATTGGTGAGTCCCTTTAAGAATTGTATTATCAAAGGAATTTTAAAATAGGAGCATTATTCCGAAGAGCGCTTGAAGATGGAAAGAGCTGCAAGCTACCCTTTAATGGTCCCAACATTGAGTTCACTATGTGCCAATGATAAGAGGAAGAATAATACTTCTGGAATAGGACACCGAAAAGGATCAACATTCTTTTCCCTGCACCAGTTGCAAAACTTCTTCCAGCGGCAACGGTACAAAGATTTTGTTGCTGGCCTTCTCGCCGGAAGCAACACCTCCATGATGTCATCCGGAAGGTACCAATCCTTGGATCTCAGCCTTTCTGATACCAAGCATGAAAGTTGAGTGTCCTGACCTCTGGATGGAGAACCTGGCCCGCCTTTTGTGAGAGAAGGTCCTCTCTCTGAGTAAGATGTAAAGGAGGGCAGATGGACATATCTAGAAAGCCTGGGTACCACATTCTCCTGGCCTAATCCGGGGCAATTAGGATGCTGTGCTTTTTGAACCGTCTTAGCCTCCTGATGACTTGAGGAATGACGGGGATCAGAGGGAACATGTATAGCAGTGGGAAGTTCCCCTCCACCATGAACGCGTCCCCTAGGGCTCCTCTCGGGGGAAATTCCCTTGAGCAATACCTTTTGCACTTCCGGTTGATTCCGGTAGCAAACAGGTCTACTTGAGGGATTCCTCAAGGGGTGAAGATCTCCTGAAGGACTTCCTGAGCCAGTTCCAACTCGTGGGACACAGTGCTCTGCCTGCTCAGAGCGTCCGCCAACATATTCTTGTCCCCGGCTAGATGAACTGCTGATAAGGAGATTCCTTCCTGAATTGCCCAATACGAGAGCCGCATTGCCTCTCTGCACAGAGGTAGTGACCCTACACCTCCTCTTTTGTTTAGGTAATGCATGGCCACTGTGTTGTCCGTCATTACCAGGACATTTTTCCTCTGACAGATGGCAGGAATGCCTTCAGCGCTAGTCTGATTGCTTTCAGCTCTAAAAGGTTGATGTGTAGATTGGACTCTGATGGAGACCAACGACCGCTGATTGTCAAATCGTTGGCATGAGCTCCCCACCCCATGAGTGAGGCGTCCATCACTACTGTAATCTCAGGCCATGGTTGCCAAAAATATTCTCCTTTTAGGATGTTCTTTGTGCAAGTCCACCACAGAAGATCCTGCCGAACCTTGTTCGGAATCTGAAAGAGATCCGCCATTTGTCCTAAGAATTGGGACCATTGAGTCTTTAGAGCCCATTGAAGGGATCTCATACTCAGGCGTGCTTATGGCACTAGGAAATTGCAGGATGCCATGAGGCCAAGCAGCCTCAAAAAGTCGTAGGATTGGAGATTTTGGGAATTTTGGAATTTGGAAACCATCTGAAGAATGTCTTGAGCCCTCGACTTGGGAGGCAAGCTCTTTCCCAAGGATGTGTCTAGTACAGCCCCTATGTACTGGAGCTGTTGGGAAGGTGTCATTTGTGACTTCTTGAAATTGAGGGAGAAGCCCAGTCTGTGGAGGAAGTAGAAGGTGACTTTCAGATGATTCAGGGCTTTCTCGGCAGAACACGCCCTGATCAACCAATCGTCCAGGTAGGGGTAGACGTGAATCCCCCCTCTCCTGAGGTGCGCTGCCACCACTGCCATCAACTTGGTGAAGACCCTCGGGCGGAGGTCAACCCAAATGGTAGGACTCGAAACTGATAATACGAGTCGCCAACCGCAAACCTCAGGTATTTTCTGTGCTTGAGATGGATTGGCACATGATAATAAGCATCCTGAAGGTCCAATGACACCAACCAATCCTGAAGTTGAAGGGCCTGAAGGATCTGAGAAAGAGTAACCATCTTGAACTTGTCCTTCCTGAGGAACTGGTTCAAGCCTCTTAAGTCCAAGATGGATCTCAGTCCTCTGTCCTTTTTGGGGATCAAAAAATATGGGGAGTACCATCCCTTGTTGCTCTCCGCTACAGGTTCTCGTTCTATAGCACCTTTCTCTAGCAGGGTTAAAACTTCCTGCTGTAGGAGCGGGTCTGGAAGCTTCAAAGAGTGACTTCCCGGTGGATTGTTTTGAGGTTGCGTTAGAAAAGGAAGGCAGTAACCTTGGGCTATTATTTCTAGAGCCCAAACATCTGAAGTAATAGCTCGTCATTCTTGCAGATGCTGTCACAGCCTGCCTCCTACAGGTGTCTTGTGATGCAAGTCCTCGAAGTGGTTTTGTGGTGGTTGCTGCAGCTGCTGATGGCAAAGAGGCTGCAGCTGTGTCTGGCTTAGCACGTTTACCTCGTCCACCACGAGTGGTTTATCTCTGGCCTCTTTGACTGGCCATTCCTCTCGCCTTTCCATATGAGGAGTAATAACGATAAGATCGTCCCCTCCAAGATTGTCCCTTATGCACGATAAGGCTGAGGTTGCCTAATAGCAGCTCCTAAAGATTTGGCTGCTACTTTTGAGGTCTGCAACCTCTCAAGGCTCTCGCCAGCCTTGTTGCCGAAAAAGTGAGACCAGTCAAAAGGCATGTTCAAAAGACGGTTTTGCACGTCTGGTGCGAAACCCGACGTTCGCAACCATGCAAATCTGCGTATTAATGTGCTAGAGGCCATGGACCTGCTCACGCTATCTGCAGTGTCCAATCCAGACTGAATGGATGCCTGCATGGCTTCCTTTCCATCTCTAACGATGGCTAGGAATCCTTCCTTTTCTTCCCCTTCTGGTATGTGCTCTGCCGCCATTGCAATGCACTCCCACAAAGGCACATGTGGAACTGGTCTATTTTAATGCCATACTCCCAGCTGAAAATACCATGCGTGCCCAACCATCCACATGCTTGTCATCCCTATCCGGAGGGATGGAAGGGTACGCCACCTTATTAGAATTTGTGGCTGCCTGGACCACCAGACTCTCAGGAGTAGGGTGTTTGGACAGATGGCCAGGGTCGCTACTGGAAGGGCCGTATTTTGAAGGGAGGGATTTATTCACAGGAGGAATTGAGTCCGGGGTCTCCCAATTTTTGGCCACCCTATTGTGTAAGGCTACATGGAAAGGTACAATCGGATCTTTGGTGGGGCCATGATCCAATATGTCAGTCAAGTCATCCTGGATGAACTGAGTTGGTGGTCTAGCCCATCCTAAATAATCCACCACCTTTGTCATCAGTTGTCTGTATGAGGGACTGGCATGTTCCCCTGGTTCTGGTCTGCCAAAATCTGTTGCAGGTGATGTGTCAATTCCAGTTGCGTTATGCAAGGTTTCCACTAAATCCCTCATTCTGCTTTCCTCAGAAACTAGACATTCTGGGACATTAGGGGTGACATACTCTAGGCCAAAAGGAACATCCTCCTCCTCAGACCTTTCTTGTTCTTCAAAAATTGAAGTCAAGGATTTAAAATATTCCTTCCTTGGTAGAGGTCTATACATTTTTTCTGGAGGAGCTGTTACAGTGGAGGCTGAAGGTTTTAGACTTTGCAGCTTTTTTCTTTTTCTGCTATTCTGTCAGTTTCTGGCTGAACTGGAGCCTTTGAAACCTTTGGCACTGAA
This sequence comes from Ambystoma mexicanum, assembly GCF_040938575.1. NCBI lineage: Eukaryota > Metazoa > Chordata > Amphibia > Caudata > Ambystomatidae > Ambystoma > Ambystoma mexicanum. The sequence goes on from NC_090940.1 coordinate 523,395,279, forward strand.
GACTTCCGACTCGACGTCGACAAAGGCGTTGATGGCATAGACGAAATAGCAGTCGTTGACGGAGCTGGCTTTGAGGGCATCGAGATGCTCTTCGAAGGCTCGTCCTTCAAGGTGTGTAGGGCTCCGTACGGCATCGATGACCTCGAGCAGTCAACTTGACTCGAGCGATCTTTATCACTCAGGGTCCTGGAAGGTTCCCGATCTTTCCTCCTTCGATCACCCGGGCTCGAGGGCACGCATTAGTCGGAACGTTAATGCTCTCGGCCAGCTTCCGAGGAAAGCGCAGACCAAGGCTTAGCCTTTTCAAAAACCTCCATCATTTTTACTGTAAATGTTTCATATTCTTCATAGGAAGAGTGTTTTGTGAGGCATTTCATTTTCTTGGGGGATTCGTCCCAAGACGAGGTGGAAGGGTCCAGTGGCGTCTCTTTTTAGACTTTTTCGTCGAAGACAAAGAGGCGTGTGAACCACTTCGGGACCTAGACCTATGTTTTCGCCTTTCGCGTCGAGGAGATTTTTCCTCATGGGATCTCGACTCGACGCTTTGGGTTTTTCGGTCGGGTTTTTTACCTACCTGTAGTTTTCCCTTCCTCTCTCGCAAGGCCTTGTCCATCAGTGCCTGACACTTTGTACAGGCCTCCATGTCGTGGTTTTCACCGAGGCACCACAGACATTCTCAGTGCGGATACGTGATCGACATTTTGGAAACGCAGGTTTTACATTTCTTGAACCCCGAACCCAGGTTAGTCGGGGTCGATGATGAGGACATCTCGAATATCTTCTTCACAATAACTGCGTCACAGAACTATCGAGACGCGCTGAGTCTCCAAAGCAACACGTACTGCAGAAAAACAGAACTGAGGCCAACTGAGGCCGAGCATGCTACTTGTATACCTGATAACGTTGCTCTCGACGGAGGCCTTCGAGGGACTTCGACTCGACGACATCGACGCATGGCGCCCTCTGCTGAGAAAAAATTTCCGAAGCAGCTAAGGCTGGACGAATATATCTAAGATGAGGAATACGTTGGAGGACACAATCCATTCAAAAATGAGTTTACCCTCCAGTCTGCACACCCCTTGCCCCTTTGTAAATATCATGCACCATCACAGTAAGCACTTGTTTGAAAAAAAGGAAAGTCCTGTCATTCTTTCATTGCTTCAAGTGAAATTTTTGTATTGTAACATGAATAGTGGCAACCCTAAATACCCCCATCCCCAGCCCTCCCTACACACACCACTCCCCACACACCTCCCTCCCTACACAACTGCCCTCTCCCTCACAACATCCCTCTCCTTCTGCCCTCCCCACATACCCAGTGATGCAACCATGTCAGTGTTCTACAGTCACATGTGGCGCCTCTTCACCATGGGGCTCTTTGCCTGCTCCTGGGAAGACTGGAGTCGGCGGCTTCGGCACTGTGGTGTCCCAGGCTGGGATCCCTCAGTGGTGGTGATGGAGGTTGGTGGGTCAGTGCTCTGCCCCTGCATGTGCTGCAGGGATAATTTGATGCTGCAATTGGTGGTCTCAGCTGTGGCAGACACCTCATTGACCTCATGCACCTTTTGAGCAAGGGAGACGAGGGCAGAAATGTGATGTACAAGGGACTTTTCAGTCCTGCGGCTCGACCCATGTATGCATTGCCACATCAGGTGAATCTCATTAAGCTGATGGTGTGCCACGACAGAGTTCCGAATGGCTGTCCACAATGGCACGTAGAAATGCATCCTGTGATCGTATGCTGGGCAGTGGTGGAGGGCTGTAGGGTGGGCCAGGGCTGTAACAAGCAGAGGGTAGGACGTGTCATCGTCCTCCTTGTCAGTGGTGGTGACCCTGCCACCATGGACTGGTGGCTCCAGTGCCGGTGGTGGTATTGAGGACACAAGAGGGACAGCAGCGCAGGTTGCCCAGACTGTGGCCTGGTCAGGCCTGCCAGAGGTGGCTCTTGGGGCTGGCGTGTTTCCCTGCTGACCAGTGGTGGGGCCACAGATCTCAGGCACCACTGATGTGCCACTTGCAGCGGTGGGTAGTGATGGTGGTACGGCTGATTCAGCTGATGGTGGTAGGGTTGAGGCAGGCATTGTTGTGCCGATGACCCTGCTGCCTGGGTGTGCTGGCGGGGGTTTGGACTTCGTAGGTCTGGCTGCAGATGTTGACCGTCCAGCTCCATCGCTGGCCGTGGACTGCGTGTCTGTTGGGAAGAGATGAGCATACTGTTCAGTCATCTGGGAGCCATGTCTGAAGGCTTGCATTACACTCATGCAACATTCTGTGTGTCCTGCTCTATTCATGTGGCCTCCTTGGGGTCTTGGGCCTAATGTGTGCTCCTACATGTAGGTTGTGGGAGGGCTGTTTGCCTGTTGGCATGCCAAGGTACCTTTTTGTTCTTTGTGTGGAGGGCCAACGATTCATGTCATGGACTTCCTTAGCACTCATGGGCGCTTCACATGTGTATGTGTGGGGCTGTACATTTTTGCTACAGCGCTTGTGCATGGCTACGTCTACCTGCATCCCCTGGCATGTGTGTGTGTGATCTACCTATTTGCTGTGACTGAAATGTGTTGGGCTATTTCACTTGCATATTCGATGTTTGAGTGCTTGGGCATGCATGTACTTGGACACAATATTTTCATTTACATGGGGTTGGTTGTACCACCTTCGCCTTGGGTGCTTGCTCATGCATCTGCCGTCCCACCCCCTCATTGCCCTCCATATGCAGGATGGAGCTGCATGTCTCCTCCCAAGGCAAAAGGTTGAGGGGTGCCACAGTCCCTCATCCTGGGGCAGCCATCTCCCTCCTATGCTGAGAGATGAGGTTCCAGACCCTCAGGCACAGATCATCACAGTGCTTTCGGCAGTCCCTCTCAATGCGGGTGACAGTCCAAACAGCCGCCACCCTCTCATCCACCTCCTGCGATATGACAGTCTTTTTTGCTTGCTGGTCCTTCTGTGGCCAGCCCCAAAGAGTGCCTCTGAGTGCTGCACCATAGTGTCAACCAGTGCAGTCAGTTCGGCCTCAGAGAATTTGGGTTTGCGCAGGCAGACGTCAAGGACTGGTGTCTTTTGGCTTCCTGACATGTTTGACTCCTCCTGTAGCAATGGATGGCAGTTGGAAGTGGGGGATTCAAAGAGTTTTAAACATGGCCACCGGCGAGCTTCCCATCCTGGCGGAGACGCTATTTCGGGTGGTGGTAATTACAGCAGGTTGGGTGCCAGTATTGGTATTACCAGCACAAGTCTGATTGGAATACCGCTGGATGGTTGCCGACGCCAGTGATTCCGGCAGTTTGGTTAAAGGTATCAGTGTTACTGGCACAAATTTGCCAGTAAGACCCCTGGATGGCTGCTGATGCTGGTTATTCCGGCTTATGGGGTTTGCGCACGCCCATGGACTTGTAATTTGCTGGTAATTCCTGCAGACACTCCTGGAGCTGGAGGTAAATCAGGTCCCTAATGGAAAATACATGCCGGAATGGACAGCACCAGTATTACCTGTGCCGATAATTCCGATAATCCCGGCCATGGCATCCTATGGGACTCCACGGAATGTAGATTTACCGCCTTTTCCGTCACATGTAATATCCCAGTAATTCTGGGATATCAGGCAGTGGGAACAGTAGGGGCAGTTTGCCAGTATCTTACCAGAATTTCTGTTGGGATACCGGCAAACTTCTAATGAGCCCCATTGACTTTCTGCTTTATCACGTTATAGAATGAGGTGTCTGTGCGCAGCTGCTGCCAATCCATAGCTACAATTGTTTATCTCCTGGGTTAATTCTGCAGATTTTCTTTTTAAAATGAGAGCATAGCCAATAACCGGTTTGATTTACACCTTGTTCTCTCATGTCTAGAGAATGAAGAAGGGTGTGACCGATACAGGACATCCAGGGATTGTGCACTTTGCGGGTCAATAGATTTTGAAAACTGTTGTGATGATCAGTGTTCGACATGAAAAAAATAGTAGTTAAACTGTGGAATTTTGCACTGTTACCAAAGAATTGTCTACTCACATTTGCACAATCCAACAAGTGTGCAATATCACCTTTGGATTTTTAAGTGCAAATGTCACTGCTGGGTTCTTCGGTTGGTGCACAACTGCACCTGTTGTTGCAAATACCGAAGCTGCATCTATGGGGCCTGCAAACAGAAAATAGATGTTCCTCTTTGCAGCAGGCCCGTGGCACCATGAAGGTAGTGCCAATGCTTGTTCAGGCTGCATGTGCATTCAAGTCCCTGCCTAGGCCCGAGGGAGTAATGCCACGTGACATGACATGACAGGAATGACACAAACGCTGTGTGAGGGCGTTCCAAATTTGTTTAATTTTCTTTGAAAAATAAACCATTCTGGAACAATTTCTTTTTAAACACTAGTATGGGAACTGTGAAGAATAAAAAATGTCCATAATAACTTACTAGAAAGTCTTAATTCTATTAAAGACACGGAGGCGAGCATTATGCTTCTCTTTCTTTTATTTTAACATATGAAAGAAGCTCAGCAGCAAGTATTTTATGCAACTGACTGCGAGCACATAGTATGCATAACAAAGGTGCAGTAAAATATCAACACAAATATCAATAAAGTATCAAACAAAACCAAAGTTCAGTCTATAACTGTCTCTGAAGGAAGAAACTAAATTTCCCAGGAGACACACCATAGTTCACCAAAGGTCACTAGCATGGGACACCAGTCCACCAACAGGTACACAGTTGCCCTCATAAACAGTCCTGAAGATGATGTCACTTCCTCTTTCGAGGCTGCGAACTTGGCTGCCCGTAAACCAGTAGAGCGAAACTGTAACAGAATCCGTCTTGTGGAAGAAGAAACAGGGTCGAGCCGGAGATCAGGAGGACTTGTCTGTAGGCGCTGTCATGGAAGAAACAAATAGCTAAAATGACTTCATGCGTATGAAAACCCTAGTTCCCCTAGTGGGGGTGTGAGAGAAATCAGTGTATTATTTGAAGAGTACACATAACATGAAAAAAACGATAATCGCTCTCAAGCATGGCGTGTGCCGCTATTTCTCTCACCGGGCGGGATAATGCTCACCTCCGTGTATTTAATAGAATTAAGACTTTCTAGTAAGTTATTATGGAAAATCTTTATTCTATGTGAAGACCGGAGGTTCACATTATGCTTGTTTAAAGCTTACTTACCACAATCGATGCAGGCTGTTCTACCGGTTTCAGGTAGAATTGCTTAAAAATCGACTCACCTGCCCAATCGTCCATCCTCATGATGTCCTTTAAACGGACTCCAACCTGAAAGGCTTTGGAAGCCATGGCCCCTCTCACAGAGTGGGCGCAGAAGTGAAGATTATCTATTCCTGCTTGCGTCAGAGTCCAACGCACCCAGCGTGCCAATGTCGGGGCAGAAACCGCTTTGTGAGGCCTGCGCAAGGCTATCAATAATTTCTGTCACCTCTTCGTAGACCTTCAAACATCTGACCAGGCAAAGCTTGGGCTGCTCTCTGAAGGCGGGGTAAGATATCACTCTTGAGTTGCATTTTGTCCTCCTGTGTATGTGAAACACTATACCGTCAGGAGAAAAGGTCCTGCCTGCTAGATCAAGAGCTCTGACATGCGAAACCCTTCTGCAGGAGACCAAGTAGAGCAGCGTAGTAAGTTTGCCGGAGAGGGCAGTACGTGATAACGCCTCATTACGTGGCTATGAAAGAAAAAGATTGAGTACCTTATTGACGTCCCAAAATCTTGTTATAGCGGGATGGAAGCAGCACCGTAAGCCTACACCCTTGAGTAATCTGCAAACTAGGCGATGTTCCCCCGCTGGGACTTCCTGGAAGAGGTCATGGCCGGCAGAAATTAGCAAGTGGCAAGCGTTGACCGTCTTGTAGGCGAGACCCCTCTCAACCAAAGAGGTAAGGAAATTGAGGATCTCCTCTATAGGTGCTGAAACTGGATGAAACTCTCGATCCTGGCACCAGGTCATCCAGGTGCTCCAAGAGTTGGAGTCACATTTGAGGGTAGCAGGGGCCCAGCTCTCCTTGATGAGGCTGACGGCCTTGAGTGACATATCTGGAACTCTCTACCTTGCCTTGAAATCCTCCAGGCTGCTAGGATCAGTGACCCACTGAGAAGAAGGGGGTTGTGTTGACCTGACGTACCCAGTAGGAGATCTGGAAAGTGGGGTAGAAGGATTGGAGAATCCGTGGAAAGTTCCAGAAGAACTGGATACCAGGTCTGAGAGGTCCAGACCGGGGCTATGAGGACCAGCTATGTTCGCTCCTGACGGGCCTTCGCCACGGTCCTCTCTATCATGTTAAAGGGGGGAAAGGCATAGTGGATCTCCTCGGTCCAGTGCTGCAGGAATGCGTCTGTCGCAGTCGCTGCTGGATCTGGTCTCCAGCTGTAAAACACTGGTAACTGAGTGTTGAGGCTGTAGGCAAAGAGATCCTTGTACGTAGGGCCCCAAACTTGTTGATCGCGGAGAAAGACGTCTCTGTTGAGCCTCCAGTTGCTGTAATCGATCGAATGGCGGGAGTGCCAATCTGCTACCACGTTTGTGAGACCCGGGAGATACTCCGCCGTGACAGAGATCCGGTGTTCTAGACAGAAATGCCAAAAGTCTTTGGCTAGCTCCGCTAGAGGCCGTGATTTCGTGCCACTGAGATGGTTGATGTATCTTACTGCGGAAATGTTGTCCATTTTCAGCAAGATACAACAACTCGCTCTGTCCCTGGCAAAGGAGCGCACTGCGAAAGAGCCTGCAAGGAGCTCTAGGCAGTTTATATGCATTTTCAGTTTATGGGGAGACCAAGTCCCACCAGTGGCTACTGAGCCGCATCTCGCTCCCCAACCGGAGCGACTAGCATCTGTCTCGATTACTATATCTGGGGTGGATCCGAAGATGGCTCTGCTGTTCCAGGCTTCCATGTGCGTGAGCCACCAGTTGAGCTCCGTCTTCACCTGCGGCAAAAGTGTCAGACGCTGGGAATAAGAGAGGCTGCGCCTTAAATGTTGGCCTTTCAGCCTCTGCAGTTCTCGGTAGTGAAGAGGACCGGGAAATATTGCTTGGATGGAAGAGGATAGGAGACCTATTACTCTCGCTAGTTCTCAAAGAGATATGAGGTTCCTTTGTAGCAGTCTGCGAATCTCCCGTCGGGTGGAGTGTATCATGTCCGCCGGGAGACAAAGCTGAGAAATCTGGGTATCCACCACAAACCCTAGAAACTCTAGATTCCTGGGTGGACAAAGGATCGATTTCTCCCAATTGATAAGGAAGCTGAGACTGTGCAGCAGGTCTATGGCCAGCCTGGTCTGCTCTTCTACCAGTGCTTGAGATTGAGCCATGAAAATAATGTCGTCCAGGTAGACTATTAGCCTGACGCCTTGTTCTCTTAGATGAGCCACTACGGGCCTCAGAAGCTTGGTAAAAGCCTGAGGTGCTGAAGAGAGCCCGAACGGTAAACTCGTGAACTCCCAGTCTTGGTGCTTCCAGGAAAACCTCAGCTAGCTTACGTGGGCCTGCTGGTAAGCGTCCTTCAGGTCTAGACACATAAGCCAATCGTTTGGTCTCAAGATGTCCCTGAGAATGTGGATGCCTTCCATCTTGAAATAGCGGTAGACAATGAAATCATTGAGAGCCCTTAGATTTATCACTGGGCGTACTTTCTGCTTCCTGCAGAATAAAAATATGGGGCAGTAGAAGCCGCCCTGGCTTGAGCAGGAGCGAATTGCCTGTTTCAGATATAAGCTCTGTTTCAGCGCTACCTCGTCCGCTATTGACATTGCTATTGGGGCGGGCGACAGATTTGAAAAGGTTGCGCAAACAATTCTAGGCACAGACCGCAAGTTGCGTCCCTGACCCAAGCATCTCCTGATAAGGAGTCCCATGCACGCGCAAAGAGAGCTAGTCTCTCTCCTATAGGTGCTTGCGGCGCTGACGCTGCTATAAGTACACTGACCTGTGGATTGTTGCTGGGCTGGGTATCTGGCGGCATTGTGTTGGTCCCTGGACTGCTGAGGTCTTCTATCAAATGAGTACTGGCCGGAAGAGCGACCTCGACCTCGACCTGGAGACATTTTGGAAGAGAAAACTATTTTGATGGAGCCTGGAGCCTTGTCCAAGACGGTAAAAGTGCACACGAATTTTGACATCCCCTTCATAAAGGTAGTGCTGAAAAGCAGACCTTGGGCTGCGGCACCAGACTTGGTGTCCGCTAGTATACTCAGCTTAGCGTCAATCTTAAACAAGATGCCTTTCCAGCGTTGGGCTGATATGGCACAGCTGGCATTTCACAGCAGACAAATTGCTCTTTGGGCCCAACCCGAAAGAATTACCGGGTCAATGGGGTCGCCTGTGTGGATGGCTGCTTCAGCTAGGTCCATCGTTTTTGCCAGGGGACCAGTGACATCCAGGACTCTGTCCTGGCAGGACCTCCAGGCACGGTCAATGCCCTTTCTTGGATCTTTTACTTTCTTGGCCAGGAAAGTGAGAATCTTGGAGTCTAGCTCCGGAGTTAGAGCCACCTTCCCCGGAATCTCTGAGCGAGGGCATTCTGCTCTGAGTATTGCTCTAACCTCTTTATCCAGAGGCTTACACAGCCTGTCTTTGATACACTCCATTGTTCTTGACGACGGTTCCCAGTCGGTAGATCTGGGATTCACTAGATCCTCCCTCCGATGTAAACATCCCCCTAGAAGGAAACTGTTCCCCGGCTGACTTCTTGGGGATGGGGGCTGCCGCAATCCCCGAAGTTGACGTCGTGACCCTATGGTCTGAACATCCTCATCAGAGGAGGCGGGAGACTGATCGTAGATATCATATACTCCTTTGACTTTCTCGTCGTCAGTGCCCTGTCGGTATCCCTCCGGGCTCGAGGGTCCAGTATCCCTGTTGTCTTCCTCGGGGTAAGAGAGTCCATCAGGGGAAGGGGTTTCCTTCCTGTTCAGAAAGGCCTTTTTCAGCCTGGAGAAGGTGTCCGTGACGGCAGCAGTGGCTGGTTCTGACTGGCTCAGTGGGGTCGGAGAGTTTTCACTCATACGGGCCGGAATACATCCCCCATTCGAAAGGTGCTTTCTCCTTTGTGTCTTTTTTCTTCCCGGCGGGGAGGCTTCTTGTAGGTGCCTCTCCATGCGGTCCAGGCGCTGCTGAATCAGTAGGTGCATCTCAGATACAGCCTTCTTGATGCTGGTCTCTTTTTTAGGCTCTTTGCCATTGCCACTTTATCGATCTGGTAGGTATCCTCCTCATACTTAGACCAATCCTGGTCTGCCTTAGAGGAGTACTGAGCTGCCATAATTTCCAATTTATATAGCACCTTTCTCACTCACTCTTTTTTTTTCAATCATCCTCTTTATTTCTATTCTCTTCTGTGGGCACAGGACGCCTTCTCTCTAGCCCACTGTAACAGGATATTGGGCCTCATTACGACCCAGGCGGTAAGTTACCGCCTGGGCCGTGACTTTACCACCATGGCGTAAACTACGTTTACGCCATGGTGGTTGGCGGACTTACCGCCCCATTCCGAGGTCGGCGGGGCGGTAAGTCCCCAATCCCCATTTACCCTTCCCCATTCCCATTTTTGCCCCATAGGGCATAATGGGAGTGGGGAAGGCGTTAATTACGCCACCGTAAATTACGGTGGCGTAATTAACTCCATGGTCCCTTAGCGCCATGGATTTTAACACCTGCTAAAAGCAGGTGTTAAAAGCGCCATGGCGCTAAGGGACCTCGTAATTGGCGGTAAGGGGTCGGCGCAGCTAACGCTGGCGTTAACCCCTTACCGCCAGGGTCGTAATGAGGCCCATTGTGTGACTGATCCCAGTCTTCAGACCTCTTGCGTCTATCCTGTTATTGATCTTCTCTCCTTTTCTTCTTTTTTTTTTTTGATCAGGTAAACAATGAAGAATATTCAGGGAAAACACTGCCGTAGCTTCTGATGCTCGCGATCACAAATCCGCTATAAAATATAACGGAAATGCGCTCACGAGCGCCAGAAAGCAGAGCAAAGGACCAGAGTTCCCTCAGGTGGCCGTGGGCCGGGGAAGCACGCGGAACGTTACGCGAGGGTCCGCTGAGGCGGACCTTTGAAGGAACAGCAAATGAAATGCCTAACCGGCGTAGAACAAAACAAACAGTTTTCGTGTGTTCGCTACGTTCTCCGACGCCAGCAGGAAACAGCTGGCGTCAGAGACATTCAACGGCAGCCAAAGAGGACGCGAAAGGGGGAGCAATTGTTATCCTTAACAAACAAGATTACATCAATGAATGTGAACGCCAGTTAAGCGACAACTCCTTTTATGAATCTCTAGTAATGGATCCTACCAAGAGATTACAATCACTTATTAACAACAAAGTGATAAAAGCAGCAGAAAGAGGATGGATATCGAAGCAGGAAGCTGATTATCTGATGCCCTCCTGCCTGAGTGTTCCTAATTTCTATACACTGCCTAAAATCCACAAAACTCTACAAAACCCCCTTGGCAGACCAATAGTGTCCGGTTGTGGCTCCCTTTTAGAACCTCTCTCTAAATTTGCAGACTACTTCCTGAGCCCTTATGTAAAAGAAATGACATCCTACACCCAAGACACGACAGAAGTCATTAGAATAGTAGAAGGGATGAAGGTTGACAATGAAGATCTATTGGTTACATTAGACGTGATATCACAAAGATCCCTCAGGCAGCTACACTGAGTATGATAGAAGAAAAATTGCTAACAGCTAGAACGACAGGAAAGACACCCAATTCCTTTATACTTTGGTGCACTGAGATGGCGCTGTGCGAAAACTACTTTTTCTTTAATGGTCGATTCTACAAACAAATCCATGGGACTGCCATGGGGTCTGCAGTAGCACCGACTCTGGCCAATTTGTATGTTGAAACAATAGAGACACACGTGATCTTGACTGATGGTAACCCTTACAGAAAATACATCAAACTTTGGAAAAGGTTTATTGATGACATCCTGATGATATGGATTGGTGATCTGTTAAATTTTGAAGCATTTAAAGTGTGGCTGAATACACAAAATCTTTTTTTGAAATTTACCAGTTCTGCAAGCTATGATGACATTAATTTTTTGGATTTAACTATTTTTATTAACAAAGAACAACGAATACTTCAGGTCAAACCATTTCACAAGAGCACTGATAAAAACTCGATGCTATTATACTCGAGCTTTCATCCTCAACATACGAGGCAAAATTTGCCGTTTGGCCAGTTTCTACGTATAAAGAGAAACAGCAGTGAGAAAAAGGATTTTGTGGAAGAAGCTGTAAACTTGAAACAGAATCTGCTAAAGAGAGGTTATCCTAAAAAAAGTGGTCAAAAATGCATACAAAAGAGCCTCCAACAACAACAGAGATGCAATCCTAGAATATAGAGAAAAAAGAACTAATGATGATAAGATTGTATTTGTGAGCACATATAATCCATTGTCAAATGAAATATCTAAGATTGTGAGAAGAAATTGTCACATACTGGAAAAAGGGGAATGCCCCTTATCGACACCAAAATGTGCGTTCCGCAGAAGTAAGAACTTAAAAGAACTAACAACTAAAAATGATGTAACAACAAACCGGTACACACAACTGACACTAACAGAAAGTTGGGGCCTCCCCAGAACTAAAGGCCATAGTCCATGTGGACACTGCCAGTGCTGTGCACAAACGTGCAGGACAAAAGACATTGACCTGGGCCTGCACAAAAGATGGGAACAAAGAGCCTTTACCAATTGCAACTCTATGATGGTAGAGTATGCCATTTGGTGCCCCTGTGATAGACTTTATATCGGAAAAACAGAAAGAAAGATAAAAGTCAGAATAGGAGAACACAAAAGCTGTATTAGAAACAATACAGCAAATGCACCTCTAGTGGGACACTTTACCAGCCTAGGCCATAAACCGGAAGAACTCAAATGGACTGTAATTATGAAGATTGAATCAACCCAAGACTCTAACGCAGACAAACGCACCTTAAGCACACAAGAACAAAAAATGATCTTTTTGACAAAAAGCTATCCTGAAGATCTAAATGAAAATATCGATTGGAGTGTCTTCATTAATTAATTCATATCCACCCCACTCCCCTACGACACTTTCTAAATTTTAGTTAGCTCCCTGATATCTAACTACTACAGTATTAACTGTTACTCTGCGATTTCAGGCACACCGCGCCATCACTGAAATGTAATGCTCTTTCTTCCCTACTCCTTATGCGCGTAGGATGCGAAGGACTAGTGTTTCTACCCTGGCGCATGTGCACAACCTTGCCTTTCTCCTTTCCCATCACGGGCCCACATTCGATATAATTTTACTATTATCTACAACGATCTTACCATGAACTAGCCAACTGATGAGAGCACTATTTCAATGTTAATCTCTCTTTTGTTTCGAAAGCCGGCACATCGTGCAAGCTTTCAGAGATAGGATCCTCTATCTTTTCGACCACCTATCCTCCGTAGAAATGAGCAATACGAGGGGAGCAGTGGTATCTGTACAGTTTTGCACATGCGCACTGGAATATCCTCCATATGCGCATGAGCGTAGGAACTAGCGTCCTCAGTCATGCGCATGCGGACATAGAACCAGAGTTAACTCACCCCTCATAAAGCGTCTGACAGCTCAGTCCTTCCGAGCATTTGCGGTGAGAGGAGCACCAGCAGTACCAACGCTCGAACACTTGCTGTGATCATCTATTAACAGGTATACGTTTTGCTTCTCCCCTCACTACTTTACACCCCTGTGATTGTACCTTGATTCTTCGTGATCCACATGCAATGGTTAATCTCATGGCAACTTGATTGCCCTTACATCCACATTACTATCTCATTGGGGATGTATATTTCCAACACTTACCATCTATTCGCATGTAGCCAAATAGTCTTGCGTTTAGCCCTTTTTTTCTAGCTCTGTTCATCACGATTTACCACTCGTGAACAGAAGCACAAACGGTAATTAAATTGTTTAGCACCCCACCTTTTGATTACTGAATCTAGTATTTATCTATTTTTCAGTTTGATCTACAATCCTGCTCACTTGATGTCACGCATGAAACATCTCTAGTACTGCTACCACAACAAATTACGTATTTAAACTAGAGACACAAGTCAAGTAAGTCTTGCCATTTTTTCTTAAAGCCAGTACCACCTGCATCAACTCGTTAATATTTGAAAATAAGGCCATTGGCCGAGATTGTTGTAATTCCTTTGCCCTATCACTACACCATAGGGGACTGAGTGTCCTGTCATTTTGTTGTATGTCTACAGGGTTCCAATTTGACCTGCGACTTAGTAGCAAAGTGCAGTATCCTGAAGATGCTTAACCGACACTGAGAAACGGTAAGCTCCAACATACACCTTACTGAGCCAATTAATGAATGGTGTATTTGAGTTAAAGCAACCACACTAATTAGCCTGTGGTTTGTTGTTTTTATTATTAGGTTCACACTGGATCCACTTCTCGGTACTCAACACCAACGAAGTGGTTTTGGCACGTCTATTATGCACCCAAAAGGGATAAACCATCCGCAAACGCACACTGTTATGTCAACATCAAGTCTTCAAGTGTCCATCTAATACCATCACCAATTGGGTCAAGGGCGTTCGTAGGCCTTGGCTCAACTATCCCCCTGAAGAAGTTCCTACAACTAGTTTGAATCTTGGAAGGAACGAAACATGTTGGGTCTATACAGATACAACTGAGTAGTATCTAAATGAGTATCAAATAACCTTGATGCACTCTAAATATATGGTTACTGAGGCATCACAATTAGAGACATTGTTCAACAAGGGTTTCTATATGTATATATTGTGAGGTTTAATGTTCAGCGAAGAATGAATGTTACAATTATTCAAGAACTGTTTACATGTTGACCTGTACACTTGAGGTTAGTAGAGTACCTCATAGTAGAGATACAGTTTTCTCCTTGATGATGAATACCAAGCACTGTCTATGAAGCACTTGTCACTTTCGCTAGTTTTCTATGTTAGTTTTTATGTGTTTTTATATGATTACTATTTATATTAAAATTTGCTTTTGAAACAGAATTACTGATGAAGTCAGGTTGAATTCTCCTAAGACTTCTGTTTTTTAAGTTTGCACTTCCCCCACAGATGTGAGTATCCCACCAATATCCAGCGAATTATGTGTCTATAACCTAACTAGCGAGGTGGCCTCTCTTTTGTTGAAAGTACCTCAGGCAAAAACGCATCAAAGAAGGCATCAAGGTAACGCAACTATCACGTTAGGAAAAAAGAAAGGCATTCAGCAATTAAGCGCAGTCAAATACAGTTTGTATAAGCAGAAATATATAAAAATAAAATCACTATGTAAATACAGTCTTAGAACATGAATGTACTTATATCTTGCAGTGAGCAGCAAAGAAAGAGGAAGTTACATCATGTTCAGGACTGTTTATGAGGGCAACTGTGTACCTATTGGTGGACTGGTGTCACATGTTTGTGACCTTTGGTGAACTATGGTGTGTCTCCTGGGAAATGGAGTTTCTTCCTTCAGAGACAGCTATAGACTGAACTTTGGTTTTGTTTGATACTTTATTGATATTTTACTGCACCTTTGTTATTCAAAATATGTGCTCACAGTCAGGTGCATAAAATATTTGCTGCTGAGCTTCTTTCATATGTTAAAATAAAAGAAAGAGAAGCATAATGTGAGCCTCCGACTCACTTCCACCACACAGCAACAATTCCAAGGGGTCGTCTACGAAGTTCTAATTGTAACTGGAATCGAAGTAACGCAGTAGTTCTAACACGCTTCCTACCTTCTTAGCTGCCAGGTCCAGTGGGGTTTTTCTCTATGAAAGGCACATTCTAGGTTGGGCTGCAACAAAAATGTAATGGCAATACGTAGACAGAGAGAACGGGGCAGTAGGATGTGGAAGTGGTTTGAAACGTATATGCCCATAGCAATGTTAACCTTGTCATTGACATTTGACATTGTTATTTGCCATGTGTATGCACACTTGCCTGCGGTCTGGGCTTTTATGTCAAGTTAGGGTTAGTAAATTAGCACTATTGACTGGCTCTATAGTTAGTAATGGTAGAAAACATTCCTTTTTTGTGGGGTTGCTGATGGTACTCTTGTTCAGAGGAGAATGGCCTAGCATTTCGGTGCTCGACTACCCTTGTGGGTGGGACAAAGACTGATATGCAAATGGATATTTCTCCTCTGTGAAGGGTGCGGTGAGCTAAAATGTGATTGTAGACCCTTCAGAGTGGAAGAAATTCCATAGCACAGGATATTTGTACTATGTTTGTTCTCAGTAGAGGGGCGCCCACACTCCTTTTCACCTTCGCATGTGACCCAGACTCCTATCAGGTACCAGGCATGGTGGCAATGCACAGGCCTAGACCGACCCTGCCCCGGCATTGGCATCCGCACAGTCAGATACCAAAATGCAATGTGTGTTGGCCGTGCGCTGTGTGCAAGTAGTTCCATGTCAGACTGGACAACCCCTTGGCATTGCAATAAGCATGCAAGGACTGGAAAGTAAAACAGTATGGCACAATATGAAATGGGACATGCATGGACGGATTGACAATTGGGATGGCGCGTGACAGGCAATACCACTGCCGGGCATCATTGGTCACACCTGTGTCTTTCCACCTTTTAGGTGACTCTGGATACCCACTGCTTCCGTGGCTGATGACCCCGCTGAGGAATCCCCAGATGCCACAGAAAATGAGTTTACCCTCCAGTCTGCACACCCCGTGCATCTTTGTAAATATCATGCACCATCACAGAAGCACTTGTTTGAAAAAAGGAATGTCCAGTCATTGCTTGATTGCTTCAAGTGAAATGTTTTGTATTGTAATGTGAATAGTGGCAACCTTAAACACCCCCTCCCCATCCCACAATACACTTCCCTCCTTCCCCACACAACTCCCCTCCCCGTAACAACTCCCCCTTCTTCTGCCCTCCCCACACACCCAATGATGCACCCTGCCAGTGTTCTACAGTCACATGTGGCGCCTCTTCACCATGGGGTTCTTTGCCTGCTCCTGTGATGACGGGAGTCGGCGGGAGCAGAAGTGTGGGGTTCCAGGCTGGGAAGCCTCAGTGGTGGATATGGAGGTTGGTGGGTCAGATCCCTGGCCCCGCATGTGCTGCAGGGTCAATTTGATGCTGTGATTGGTGGCCTTAAGCTGTGGCTTGGACCTCATTGACTTCACTCTCCCTTTGGGCAAAGGAGACAAGGCGGCATTGGGATGTCTGAGGGACCTGTCAGTCCTGCAGCTCAACCCATGTCTGCATTGCCACATCAAGTGAATCTCAGCGAGCTGCTGGTGTGCCACGATGGAGAGTTCCGACTGCCTGTCCTCAATGGCACGCAGGAGTGCATCCAGTGATCATATGCTGGGCACTGGCCGTGGTGGAGGGCTCTGTGGTGGGCCAGGGCCGTAACAAGCAGAGGGTAGGGCGTGTCATCATCCTCCTTGTCAGTGGTGGTGACCCTGCCACCATGGACTGGTGGCTGCAGTGCCGGTGGTGCTATTGAGGGCACAAGAGGGACAGCAACACAGGTTGCCCAGACTGTGGCCTGGTCAGGCCTGTCAGAGGTGCTTCTTGGGGATGGAGTGTTTCCCTGCTGACAGGTGGTGGAGCCTCTGACCACAGGCACCATTGATGTGCCACTTGCAGCGGTGGGTGGTGATGGTGGTACAGCTGATGCAGCTGATGGTGGTAAGGCTGAAGCAGGAGTTGTTGTGCCGATGGCCCAGCCCTGCAGCCTGGGTGTGCTGGCGGGGGGCTGGACTTTGTAGGTCTGGCTGCAGATGAAGACAGTCCAGCTCCATCACTGTCCGTGGGCTGCGTGTTTGTTGGGAAGAGATGCTGTTGGTCGTCTGGGAGCCATGTCTGAGGGCTTGCAATAAACTCATGCAACATTCTGTGTGTGTTGCTGTATTCATGTGGCCTCATTGGGGTTTTGGGCCTAATGTGTGCACCTACATGTAGGTTGTGAGAGTGCAGATTGCATGTTGGCATGCCAAGGTGCCTTTTTGTTGTGTGTGGGTGGGCCAATGATTCATGTCATGGACTTCCTTAGCATTCATGGGCGTTTCTCATGTGTCCATGTGTGGGGCTGTACATTTCTGCTACAGTGGTTGTGCATGGCTACATCTACCTGCATCCCCTGGCATGTGTGTGTGTTCTGCCCATTTGCTGTGACTGACATATGTTGGGTCAGTTCACTTTCACATTTTTTGGTTGAGTGCTTGGGCATGCATCTATTTGGACACGATATTTGCATTTACACGCGGTTTGTTGTACCACCTTTGCCTTGGGTCACGGCTCGTCCATCCGCTGTCCCACCCCCTCAATGCCCTCCATGTGCAGGATGGAGCTGCATGACTCCTCCCAGGGCATGAGGTGGAGGGGTGCCACTGTCCCTCCTCTTGTAACAGCCGTCCACCTCCTGTGCTGGGAGATGAGGTTCCAGACCCTCAGACACAGATCATCCCAGCGTGCGTAAAGGGGATGATATCCTGTATGTTTGGTTTGAGAGGGGCTGTGGTAAGTGAATAATCTTGGGAGGTGATTTGAAGTCCTTCTGCGCAGAAGGAGTTCTGTGTAATACAATGGTGGCCACTCCGACCTTTCAACACTTGAATACCAAATGAGGCACCTGTTGGGATCTCCTCTTGGAGGATTGGGACATGGTCTTGCTGGATCAATCTTCCTCTTCTCTCGCCTCCAGATATCCTTGGCATAGAGGGGCTCCGACTTCGAGGATTAACCTCATTTACATTTCTAATGGCATCAGGAACAGCTGTAGTTAAGTGAACCATATTCCAACTGGGTTGGGTGACCATTTACCCCTCTTCTTCTCTTTGTCTATATCCATTCCTACCCTTCTGACAAAACCAGACCTGGCTGGTTTAACTATCAACAATAAGGGGACAAATGTTGTGTGAAATAGAAAAAAAACTATTCTCAAATTCAATCGTCTCTTGTATGCCTCCTTGAAGGACTCGGTTTCTGGTCTTTCTACGAGCATATTGAGGGAGGGTCATAGGGACTCACTGTATAACATCACATTGGCCTGCATTCGACAAATCAAACACCAACACATTCCAGCTAGTGTCTGGAAAAATACCTATTTGAGTGACGATAGCATCTCTCAATCTAAGACTCGCAAAAGAAGGGAACTTGTCGGTTTGGGAAGGCAGTGTATGACCACCTCTGAGCATGCGGCGTGCAAGCGCAAACTTCTGCAAAGACACAAGAACTTATTAAAATCCCTTAAGATGGATGCTTTCCACAGGCTTCAACATATTATGCTGGAAAACCTGTGTAAAGGTAAAGATGGACAATTTTGGTCTGCTGTCAACAGGACCTTGGGCAATGACAAAGGTGGTTTGGATTGACGCATATAATCTGCTAATTGGGTGAAATATTACACCAATAAATATGCCTTACCTGTTGATTTTAGGGTTACTGATGGTTATGATTTGGTTATCCCTGTTGTAGGCCTGTGTACCTGGGACAGGAAGGACATTGTGTGGGCCATTGGCCGATTTAGGCCGTCTCTGGCCCCTGTTCCGGAAGGTATACCTCCCTTTGTTCTTAAGGAGGGAGCTCTTGAAGCCTATGTTTGACTATATTTTCCAGTCCCATACTGCCCCTGCCTCATGGGTCCAATCTACTATTGTACCTATGCACAAGGGACATCAATCGTGCGATCAAAGGTAACAATTTCCTGAGCCAGTTTCAGGTGGGGTTCAGGGAAAAACTGGGCACCTCACTCAATGCGACCATCCTGGCCCACATTAGACATTATGTTTATCATTCACAAGTGGAGGATGTGTATTTAGCATCACTGGATATGACCAGTGCCTTTGATGGTGTCATAAGGTCTAGACTCTGGCAGAAAATGTTTGCTATGAATATCCCTTGCAAGCTGGTCCAACTGATTGCCCTCCTACATTCTCATACTACCATACAAGAACAGCACAATACCATACCATACCATACCAGCACAATTAATAAAGGACGCAGCTAGGGATCTAGCTCCCTTCATTTCCAAGCTCATAAACTCTTCCTTTAAATCCAACACGGTACCTACCAACCTCAAAGAATCATGGGTCCTCCCATTATTGAAAAAACAAACTCTGGACCCTACCATCCCCACCAACTACAGACCAATCACCCCAGTGCCCTTTCTACTAAAAATCCTATACAGAGCTGCCTACATACAAATCCAGGATTACTTGGAGGCCAACCACCTGCTTGGCTCTCGGCAGTCTGGCTTCCTCCCACTTCATGGCACGGAAACAGCTCTGCTAGACCTAAAGACACAAATTGAGGAATTTAAGGATAACAGGAAAACAGCCTTGCTTCTCCTACTGGACTTGTCGGCTACATTTGACTTGGTGGACCATGCAGACTTATGCAACCACCTTGAATCTGCCGCCAACTTCACCGGAGATGCTATAGCCTGGGTCCAATCCTTCTTAGCAAATCGCACCATGCGAGTCTTCTCCACCACCAACTCAGCTGACCCTATCAAAATAACCTGTGGTGTCCCACAATGATCCTGTGTCTCCCCTACCATGTACAATATCTTCGCCAAGCCTTTGTTTGACAAGTTGGACAGATTGGGTATCATCTACACGAACTACGCAGCTGACACCCAGATCCTCATACCCCTTTCGGGCGACTATGAGACAGACTCAGCCTTGGTGAACAAGATATACACTCTCATTCAGGCATGGATGGCCACACATGGCCTCTGCCTGAATGACGATAAAACAGAACTACTAATCCTAGGCCCTGAAGCCAACATCCAAAAACTATGCCCAAACTACACATCCTTCAGCATTGATAACAACCATATCAAGGTGATGCCTGTGGTTAAAACCCTGGGATTCTATCTGGACTCCTCCCTTACTCTCAAGAAGCAGGTCAACTCCCTCGCCTCCTCGACTACCTACACCTGCAAACTCATCCGTGCAGCTAGACCTTACCTCTCCAGTACAAGCTGCATTACATTAGCTAACGCCCTTATCATGTCCAGGCTAGATTGCTGTAATGCCCTGTATTCTGGAACCAATAAATATATCACTGATAAACTTCAAAGATTACAGAACAATGCCTTAAGAGCAGCACTAAATATCCCTTACAGAGAACACATCACTAACGTCAGGAAAGAGGTTAGTGGTTAAAAATAACAGATAGAATCCTACTTAAAACAGCTTCCCTGACATCTAAGTGTCTAAACAACCTAGCCCCCCGTATCTTATGGAAAAAATAAACAGGAAAATCCCCACGCGACGCACAAGATCCGCTAACACCTCCAAACTAGAGATTTCAAGGTTTAAATGCTCCACCATGGGAGGAACTAGCTTTCCTGTCAAAGCTGCTCACTGCTGGAACAAATTACCACGTGACCTCAGAACGGAACAACTGTACCCGAAATTCATGCATAAGATAATCAATTGGCTGCGCGCCAATGACACATAATTTACACCCAGCCTCCGACCCAGCCACGACCTACCCATTGACCGGACACCCCAAGACATGCCTTGTTCGGGGTATATGTCTGCATATATTCTTGGATATATTTTCTTTTTGCCGTTGTGTTTCATATGTATATGCTTGTATATAGTCTTACATATATTTGTTCTTCTTGCCGCTGTGTTGTATATACTCATGCCAAATACTGTAACAAGCTTAAGTCTTCATGTAAACTGTTGCGCCCAGCTACCCATGTGTTTGGCGCGCATTAACAAATAAATAAACAAACAAACATACAAGTTCGTCTCACGGAGGTGGGGTCTCTTTCACCAGCGATATACACATACATTGGGGTTAAACAAGGGAGTACACTGGCACCTATGCTCTTCAACCTATAAATGTGTGATGTGGAGAGACTGTGGCAGGGTCCTTACATCGTGCCCGTTAGGCGGTGGAGTATTAGGTTGGAGTGGATGGCTTTTGCGGCTGATTTTATTCTTCTCGATAGAACTCTGCGAGGCTTGAGAAAAAAAATACAGCTGTTCTTTAAATATGCTTTGGACAACAATCCCTTGCCTAATGCGTTCAAGTCTAAGGTCTTGGTCTTTTCTCGTAGAACTAAGACTCAGCACTGTGTTTGGATTATGGGACCGGATAATGTGGAAAAGGTCAAGGCTGTTATCTATTTTTCGGCTATTACCTTTCTAATAGGGCTATCATTGAGTGTTGGAAAAACATACTATCTGACAAAGCTAAAAAATTTACTGTACAACAGAAATTTTTGAAACACACAGTTTTCGAATGTTCACTGATACCCTTGAGGCGCTACTATGTAGCCAAATTTGAGACAATCATTTTGTATGGCCTTGACCTTTGTATCCACAATATGGGAAATACCTTAAACATAATACAAGGGAAGCTATGGAAGGAGGTATTGGGTCTCTCAATGGCTATCCCTAATGCGGTCATAAGACACAAGCTGTGTCTTGTCTTTTTAAAGACCAGGTACGTTTGGAGGCAGCTCTCTGTGTATAGAAGAATAATTGATCCTCCAATAAATTCCCTTTTTGAGAATTTACATCTAGCCATGCATGCTGGAACTTTCCCTTCTAACCAAGAATTTAGAGAAATTATGAGTTTGGTATTAGCCCATAATGGGGTCACTCACGAAGATCTTGTGCAAAGACCAGGGCACATTAAAAAGATTTTGTTTAAGACCGATTGGACTGAGACAATTGACTGCATTTCCTCTTATACTACCTATGTGGAATATTCTCATTTTCCCCATGCTAGAGAGTGTTTATTGCTGTATCTCCAGTGTTTACCGCTGTATCTCCAGCGTTTCCCTTGCCCTATTATTCACATAACTTAGATGGTTTTAGGCTCAAACAATTGCCTTTTCTTGAGATGATCAAGCTTTGGAGGGATGCCCCACTGTTGCTTAGCAACAACATATCCGAGAACAAATGAAGGTTTTGTGGAGTCTTTGATTCTTTTGAAACCCTGAGACACTTGGTTACTGTGTGTCCCCACTTTGAAGATGAACGTGTTAAATGTTTCAAAGAAAAAAATGCTGCTAACTCTGAAGTGTCTATGAATCTGTTTTGGTGCAGGTGCATGTGGGGCAGAAGTATTTCTTTGGTTTGAGCTCTGAAACTTTTTTTTAACCTGCATCAATCTTGAACAGGATAAGAAAAACCTGGATAGTGCACAATGATTATATTGAGATAATAGAATTTGTGGGAACTGTATTGAATTGAATTATTGCTCTTTTATTCGTTTGACCTTTTTTTATGAAGATGGATTCAGATTTTTATTCTGTTGTTTTTATGTGTGAACTAGTTTTTTCTTACTTTTTCTCGTCTCCTTTGTTCATTTATGTTGTGTAAGGTTTCTTGTGAACTATATATGCAACAATAAAAACATTAATTTAAAAAAAGGACAGTCCTCAAGAGTCGTTTTAGCTCACTGCACCCTTCACAGAGGAGAAATATCCATTTTCATATCAGTCTTTGTTCCACCCACAAGGGCAGTCCAGCACCGGAATGCTAGCAGTGCTGGACTACCCCAAGTTAGGGTTAGTAAATTACCACTATTGACTGGCTCTATAATTAGTTATGGTAGAAAACGTCTCCTTTTGTGTGGGGTTGCTAATTGTAGTCTTGTTCAGAGGAGAATTACCTAGTATTTCGGTACTGGACTGCCTTTGTGGGTGGGAACGCTCTGGATGTGCCGCCAGTGCATCTAGGAAGGTTAAGGTAACCCAAAATAAGAATCCATATGAGGTCATATTGGATCTTCAAATGAAACTTCAAATGAAAAAGCTATCCAAACCATGATTTATATAATTTAACTTTGCGTTGGGGTGGCACATATTTCTCAGTTTGGTGTGGCCCACCTTGAAGGTTTTAATGCCAGAGAGGATGAGATAAAGAACTGGTATCCGGTAAATAGGTTTACAACTATGATAAACAACCAGATCAATGAAGGGGAATGAAGTTACAGAATACCAAGCTGTAATACGAGGGCCCATGGCCACATTTCTAACAGGGAGGGTTCAGGAGCCCTGCTTGCTAAGTACAACGTCTTCCACCTCCAGTAAACATGGCTGGAGTCTACAATGTTCATTGAGGGGATATCACTTGCACCAAATCAAAGAAAATAGAGGCTTACGGGGTCGACCATATGGGGGGATGTAATCGCAGTAAGACAGGAAATTGAATCCTGCTCCCTTGACCAATTCCCTATCACAGACTCTGTTCATGCAGTTGAGCTAAGGATGGGAGAGCCTGGAGATAGGTGCACTATTTTGATCGTAAATCTATAAATCCCCAACCAGATATTGCATGCTTGGAGAGTATTCATGCCCTCTTGGAGAAGGTTCTCTCCACTTGGTGCGAGCCTTCAGAAAACAGGATGATCCTTATGGGTGGTGAATTTAACGCACAGTGCACTGACACCCAAGCCTGTGTTTCCTAGAAATATTATAAATAAATGTGTGATGCTACAAAAACGGAAATCAGAAAAGCGCCCAATGGGTGCAGTTCTTAAGCGATTGGGACCTCACATTTATGAATGACAGAACAAATGGGGATATACCTGGGAATTATACCCTGGAAACGGGCAATTCTCGATCAACATAGAGCAATTTTTTTTGGGAACAATGTACGCCTCATCAATACAGCAGATTTAAAAATGCAGCTGAATTGCTTCAGCGACCGTTAGATTCTGGCACTAAGCATTTCTTTCCCTAAGAAAAAAAGGTCCTTCTATAACTATAGTGGATTACACCCGAACCACGTGGGTAACAGTATTAGCTGGACTGCTAACCATGTACGAAAAGCAAATTTAATAATAACTAAACTCACAGATAGACATATCACTAGGGTCCCTGAACAGAAGTGAATTTTAAGCATGGCTAAAACGCATAGCAACTGTATCTGATGCAGGTATTCGTTCCCGCCGGGTAGATGTGGACAATCATATCAACAAATTCGATATTGCTATACATGACGCCAAAAGAGCAAAGGGCAAGACGATTGGGATGGTACGCAACTCAATGTAGACAAACATGGGCTATCATGGTGGCCTATAAGTTCTGGTTAAAACAATGGCGCTATTCCAGTAAAAATAGCATATGGCTAACTACCATCCGTACACTTTGAAATAAGTACATTAGAAATATATGGCAGATTTTGTCTCGAGCTAAGGGAGACAAATCTAATAAAATGTTGTTCGGAAAGATTCCCATTTATGTGTAATTTTCCCTCCAGTTGTGTACCCCCAACTTTTTGCTGCTGTTTAAACATCATAGTTTGACCTTGCTAGTGAAGCACAGCCTTCAGCTGCACTCCACTGGGCTTTCTCTCACTTTTTTATGGGCAAACTGGCATGCCCTTAAAGGCAGTCAGTACTGGGAGATTTTGTTTCCCTTAGTCCTTCCCAATGTTGCAACTTTTCTGCAACATGTTACAAGTGCACAATGTACCTTACAGTACAGTGCGTGTGGGTCTTCCTTTAGTTTCCATAGACCCTAGACTCCCTCAAAGGATTTCTTAGAAGTTAACTGCAGATGTGCCTTGGACAGGGCTAGTGGCAGCTTATCTTTTTGCATATTTTTAACTCTTTCCTGCCATGCACAGGAAGATGGCCTGGTTCCAAAATGGCCATGCCACAAGGTTCTTTGTCCTGCCCTTTGGCCATCTTGCCCCTTTGCCTTCCCCAGGTCGAGCCAACCTGGGTCAGTCCTTATTTGGGCATATATTCTCCCACGAAACGCCAAGCTTTTGCTGGCTTCTGCATGCCTCGTGTGTGTGCTTCGAGGATGGGGGCTGGACTGTTTAGTTCCAATACACAGTCTGAGTGCCAGAAAGTCTGGTGTGCTGTGAATGACTGGGACCTCCGTGGTCCGTGATTTGTCCACGTCTGGGGTGCCTGTATGTGAGCAGATCTCCCATTGGGTCCTCTTCGTTTGGCACAAAGGAGATTCTGGATAAGAGAAGGCCCCAAACACCCACACTAGGTAGATCTCTTGTGTTCTCACTGAACCTAGCATAGGATCCAAGTATCCTGAAACTAAGAAGCCAAGTCTGGGAACCACTGGTGACCCACTGGAAGGTTTGGCACCCTGAGCCCACTGTTGTCCCTCTGGACCCCTCTGCATCTGATCGAACTAGAAGGTCTGCGAAGATGCTTCAACCCATTAGAATAGTGGGACCAACTATTCTCTGCACCTTCATCAAACCCTGCAAGTAAGCCTTCTTGGGCATGTGACCCTGGGCCAACCAGTGGGCTGACCAGCTTGCGCAGGACCTTTGCTCTGACACCACTGCCGTTTTGAGGAGACCCTTGAAACTTGGTACATCGCAAGCTCTGTATTCACAGCACTCTCACACCGAATTTGTACACTTGGCATTCCCAGGTCTGGAATAAAGAGAGCGCCCGAACTGGAGTACACACACGATTACTGTATCGCCGAGCCATGGTGATGAACTTCACAGGTGCCTTACTGCTGTGCCCCTCTGTGCAATGAAGCCTAGTCTTGACTGCTGCCAATGCTACCTTTATTGGTCTGGCATGTCCAGAAGGTTACCCTGTTCCAAGAAACTAGGCTGGCCTTCAGAACCTCTGCCCACCAGGTTACAGTTCAGAAATCCATCTTAACAAATTGGTATACAGTGGTGGGATATACCTGAAGGTATTCAGTGTTGCACACTAGTGAAGGCATTTCAGATTACCCCGACCCAGGACACAGTGAGCTTATTACTAAGTAACTGTAAAGGCCATAGACCTATCTATAATAATGGAAACGATTACCAATATAACCTTGAATGCTTCAAAATCTGAAACATTAATGATGTGTACTCAGAGAGGCTTGCCTCATCAAGGTACAAAGATTGAAATGATCCAAAGGATCATGGAATGGCAAGAGTCCTAACTCCAAGCCATTGTGTCAGATGAGATTGCAGAAGGAGGTGGGGCTGCTCCCACTGACACAACTGGCAGTTCTGTCGTTGCCCTCATCCATGGTGTCCATGATGACAGGGATGATGTAAGGCAGCTTGAATTTATATGTTCACAGGCCCTCAGGAAGGGTTTTCAACCCGAAATGCATAGGCCTCCAATGTGAATTTTCCAGCCTCTAAATCACAATACCCCGAGAGGGTGTAAAAGCTTATGAAACGAATAAGCAATGAATAAAGCTATATTTAATTTTTGGCTACAGTGAATAATTATTGTATGAAAAATACTCGAACTTAACCACTTTAAAGTGGTCCATGGGTGTGCAACCCACACCGCTGGCCTCAGGGCCAAGGTCTTTTCCCACGATTTTTCCAGTGCTAACCACGGAGGCACTATTCACAGTGGGTTTACACCCTAAACTTTTTCAGAATTATTTCTTTACGTTGATACAACCTATTCCAAGCATATTATGTAGTGCATAGCTCACCACCATCCTAGTTGTTACTTCTCCACATCCGTGACCACATTTGAGCTAGCGCACACCACTATGTCGTACGAAGATATTGAATTTCTTACAGACAACAGAGCCACGACACTTGGCTTTTCAGCCGAAGAGGCAGATGCCATACTTGGTCTTATCAAGGAAACAGTTCATACCACAACTAACAGAGACCCTCAAAGCAAAATTAAACAACTAGAATATTCAATCAGGAAGCTAATTAACCGTAAACTATATGCAGTCACTCTCAGCCGATACTACAAAGCACAGCGCATTCCCAGAGGACTTAGAATACCATTACGTCCAACTTTATGTAAAGAAAACAGAGTGTTTGTTGAAAAATGGGAACAAAGATTAAACAAATGTTCCCTTGATTTGATATTACTTACTATCAAAGAACTTTCAGGGAATATCGAATTGCTAGAGAAAGAAATAGAAACCCTATCCAAGGATATAACAGTGCTGACATATGCAGAATCATTTGCCGAGATATTAGTAGATATCAATACCAAACTGGATAGTTACAAACGAGATTTAGAATCCCGCAAAATACGGAAATTCAAGAGAGACACTTATGACTATCTAAATAATGAAGTGTACACTTGGGCGGATAAATACCTTAACCAAACACAAAGACCTAATAAACCTACGAGCGACCAAAGCAGTTCTGAATCAGATAATGCAGAAACTGCAGATGAACCTACAACAGAAAATCCCACAGCAAGTGGATCATGAATTAATCTAAGACCTAGACAACCAACTAATTAATTAAGGAAAGATTTTTTAGGAGGACGAGGAAGAGGACAAGGAGAGGAAGGAAGAAGAGGACAAGGAATGAAAACACGATTACAAACAAATCGGAATTAGTGGTTAATCTATCAACCAGGAACCTTACAATCAAAGAAGTTAGAACACTCGAAAAAGGTGTAAAGTTTGTACCAACTTACAGCAATAATATGTTTATACCCAAAGGTCAAACTGTACAAACTAGTTCGTAAACTCAAACTGAAAACATATTTTGCCGAAACAACGAATACCATGGATACTCCCAACCAAGATGAAAACAAATACATTGAATTTAAACCCAAGAGCACATTTAATCCACCAGTGCACATACCAGCTATTGATATTTTTCATAATATGGTACTAAATGACATGAAGAAAATACAATTCCACCAACCCAAAAGGAGAAATTTGAATCGAGGAGAATTATCGATTATTAAAAACCTTTTCACAGACGACTCTATAACAATCAGATCAGCCGATAAAGGAGGCGCTATAGTTATACAGGATGCTGCACAATATGATTCCGAGTGTTTGAGACAATTGTCAGATGCTGAGACATATCAAATCCTATCGCACGATCCAACCAAAGACATTAAAGCTGAACTCAAAGGTATATTGGATACTGCATTGGAGAACAACTGGATCAGCAGCAAAACTAAAGCCTATCTGTGGACCCAATACCCTAAAATGCCGCATTTATACATTCTGCCAAAGATTCACAAACAACTTACTAATCCTCCTGGGAGACCGATAGTGGCTGCCACGGAAAGCATACTACAGCCCTTAGGCACATACATCGACTATTTCCTTCAGCCTATTATTCAGCAAACCTCCACGTATGTAAAATACACCACTCGCTTTCTACAAATTCTGGAAGGAATCGAGCTCACAACAGAAGATATTCTTTTCACCATAGATGTTGCTAGTCTCTACACAAGCATTCCACACAACTTAGGACAAAAAGCAGTGGAGAAATTACTATTTGATGCAGGATGCATAGGAACCAATAAAGAATTCCTCTTGATCTTATTGAAATTTATCTCAGAACATTCATGTTTTAAATACAAAGAAACGTATTACAAACAACTTACTGGAACCGCAATGGGAGCTACCATGGCACCATCATATGCCAATACGTTCATGTATGATTTCGAAACCAAGCATATCATTAATCACCCGCAATGGAGCATACATTTGAAAAAGTGGAATCGATACATCAATGATATATTTGGGATCTGGACAGGTAACCGAGAGGAACTCAACATTTTCTTACTGTATTTGAATAATATTGATAAAAGAATACAATTTACTATGGAAATAGGCAACCCAGATATCCATTACTTAGATGTCCAAACAGCGATTAACGGTTCCAGGATTCTAACAAAATTGTACTCAAAACCTACCGACAGAAACAACCTTCTGCACAGAATGAGTTTTCACCCACCCAATATCCTTCGTAATTTACCATTCGGCCAAATGCTGCGTATCAAAAGGATCGTAAGCGACCCAGCAGAATGTGATCTGGAACTAAACAAATTACACATGAAACTCAAGGAAAGAGGATATCCTGAGGATGATCTCCTAGCTGCCAGGACCAAAACAGACACACAAGATCGTGCACAACTGCTGTCCAAAAAACCTGAACGCAAGAGCCCAGATTTAGTTTTTGTCACAAAATACTCGATTCAGAGTCGACAAATTAAAGACAGTGTGCTTAAAAGATGGAACATATTGCAAAACGATCAGAGGATAAGAGAACTGTTTGTACAACCACCTGTGTTTGCATACCAAAAAAGTAACAACCTACGCAATCTATTGGTTGACACGGATAGCAAGAAATCTAAACAGAGAACTGCTGACAAACACCCTGGGACATATCCATGCATGAGTTGCGGTAACTGCAATAACATTATCAAAGGACCCTATATATCAGATCCAAGGACAGGAGAGAAAATACAACTCAGACATCATGCCACTTGTCTATCTGAGAACGTCATTTACGCATTAAAATGCCCATGTGCTAAGTATTATGTCGGCGAGACTGCACGTAAGGTACGAGTACGTATCAATGAACACAAATCCTGCATTCGAATCAATAACCAAGCATCAGCAGTGGCAAGACATTTCACTCAAAAAGGCCACACAGTAGCACAACTCAGATTTGCGGTGCTGGAGGTGATCCCCACTAAAGGACAGAGTGCGAACATGAAAAAATTGAGAGCCCAGAAAGAAGCGTTATGGATTGAAAAGTTGGCGTCCATGACACCAGAAGGGATGAATGAAGAATTTGATTTGAGTTGTTTTTTATAAATGATTTATATTATTGGTGTTCAATTTTTGCACTACATTCATATTAGGATTACGTTGTGGGTTCAAGTTTTAATTTTGTTTTATTTTTAGACCTATAAGTATCATAGACTTATATGACTTATTATTTCACTATTCTTTTTTTCCTATCTGTCAGTCTCTTTTTCCTTTTGAATTTCGTATATGATTATTCTCACCACTTTTGATTGAATTTTTTTAACTAGGCATTTCTTTATCACACCCATATAATCTGTTATTTTCAGTTATTTATACTTATGCTTTCACATCGTCCAGTCTAGCGAGCCTTCGCTTTTCATACTCATCACATTACACATATGAGCCTTTAACAGCATCCTAAAATGGCCGCTTTGTTTTCCAAACGCGCATTGCAGAGCGCATCCAACCATGTTAGCATTTTTGGTTGCCACAGCAACCTCTCATGACTAAGCTAGTTTCCCTCTGCACGCGAGCGCACACAGCGTTCTGCCGCCGCTCAGCGCTGCGTGAGATTCATTCAGGTACTGATACTTTTCCAGACCCTGCTTTGGCCGCCTGTCATTCTACTTCATCTAACCTCCTAACAGGCCCAGTTGAATACGGACACGATCGTCTCCGTGAAAGGAAGCTATTTAGCCTAGTAACACACACGCGAGCAGCAGGTCAGTTTACCTGCTTTTACTTTGTTGCATTTCTCTTTAAATAGTCTGGTTTTAATAACATCGCTCTATGCATAGACATATCCTTATTTCCGTTTCATTTTTGTTTTTGTTTTTGAATTTCTGCAACTTGATGAATCCTGTGATGATAATGATCTGCTTATACATGACCCTCATGACATTCAATTGGTAACGTACAACTTCTAATGTGATATACGCATACACGGGTGATTTGTTACATTGAATATATTGTATGATGTTTTCTTTTGCTGGGACATTGATACTGTTTCACTATTTATAAATGGTTGATTATATATTTACCATGCAAGTAGATTTGACCACAAGGCAGCTTGAATTTATATGTTCACAGGCCCTGAGGAAGGGTTTTCAACCCGAAATGCATAGGCCTCCAATGTGACATTTCCAGCCTCTAAATCACAATACTCCGAGAGGGTGTAAAAGCTTATGAAACGAATAAGCAATGAATAAAGCTATATTTAATTTTTGGCTACAGTGAATAATTATTGTATGAAAAATACTCAAACTTAACCACTTTTGAGTGGTCCACGGGTGTGCAGCCCACACCGCTGGCCTCACGGCCAAGGTCTTTTTCCACGATTTTTTCAGTGATAACCGAGGAGGCACTATACACAGTGGGTTTGCACCCTAAACTTTTCAAGAATTATTTCCTTACGTTGATACAACCTATTTCAAACATATTACGTTGTGCATAGCTCACCACCATCCTAGGGATGATGTAATGTCCCAAGATTCCTCTGCCAGCTCTGATGCTGATGCCATGTTGGAATTCAAGAAGCAAGAGCTGCTTTTTAAGCAGAAGGAGCTTGATTTCCACATGGCTAAGCTGAAGATAAAGCAGGCAGAAAAACAAAAGGACAGGGATCACCAGTTGGAACTGGCCAAGCTTCAGTTACAAATGGATACAAGGGATCTGGACATGGGTCTGGGTCCTCCTCTCATCCAAGATTTCCTAAAGATCTGCTCAGTGTGTATGATGAGAAGAATGACATTATGGACTGGTTGAATGCATTTGAGTATGCATGTGAGGTTCAAGAGGTTGGAAATGCTGATACAATTACATGGTTGCTCAGTATACTCCCCTTTTCTGGCTGCAGTGCTATTATGTAGATGTCAAAAGCTGAAAGAGTAGATTTTGCTAAATTGAAGCAAACTCTCATCTTAAAGTTTGGGAAGACTCCTGCCCAATACTTGAAGAGGTTTAGAGAGTACAAAAAGAAAGAAGGTAGTACTTGGGTGTATTATGTAACTGATTCCTTAAAAACTTGACTGATTCGGTTGAAGGCTATAAGGTCTCTATCTTTGAGGCTATTATATGTCTTGTAACGTTTGAACATATTTGTGCATCTTGTTCCCCTGAGCTTAAGCAGCACTTGGCTGATCCTAAGAAGCTGGCCATAGCAGCAGATTTGTGGGTGTCACATAGAGTGTCCCATACGACAAGACTCATCCTGGCAAGCAGGAGGAGGGGGGAAAGTCCAAAGATAAAGAGGGTGGGGGTCTGATAAAACCTCCTCCCAAAGGAACCAGCAAAAGAAATGTAAGGGTAAGTCACAGGAGCATTCACAAGGTAGTGGAAGTTATCCTTCCAAGCAGAACTCTGGTTACAGAAAGCCTCCCAATATCCCAAGACCCAGTGTATCTTGTGTGGCTTGTGGAGTAAGTGACCATGTGAAGGGGACCCCAAATGTAAGGTCAAAGCCTTGGGGATCCACTCTGCGATTCTGACCTTCCCCTCCTTTGAGGAGGAAGAGATCACAGGGGCATCCTTCTCCTCAGACTCCTTCCCCAGTGGGATAGAATCTGAGGTAGTCCTAGTTTCCCTGGGTTCCTGGGAGCTTACGGTCTCAGAGGCTTATGCTAGAATTCCTAATAACACCAAGCACTATTTTAAAGACAGTGGGCCTCATTACGAGTTTGGAGGTAGCCATGCCGTTTTTAGTGGCATAGCTACCCCCAAACTCGGGTCCGGGTCCCAAAAAATGGG
Source organism: Ambystoma mexicanum (assembly GCF_040938575.1). Lineage (NCBI taxonomy): Eukaryota > Metazoa > Chordata > Amphibia > Caudata > Ambystomatidae > Ambystoma > Ambystoma mexicanum. The sequence goes on from NC_090940.1 coordinate 523,427,454, forward strand.
ATTTACTGGGCCATTTCGACATTTGCGGGCCCGGTAAATTCCATTTTTGGGACCCGGACCTGGTACGTCCCCATTCCCATTTAAGCCCCCATAGGGCTCAATAGGAATGAGGAGGATGCTTACAACGGACCCGTTAATGACAGGTCCGTTGTTAGCATCCTGGTCTGCTCGTGGGTGCCAATATGCACATCTGGCCTGACCAGTCGTGCATACTGCCACCCGCAAGCAAACTCGTAATGTAACGGCCCAGTATGAACGGTGCCGGTACTTTACCGGCAAAGTTCATACCGCGGCCGCCAAGGTCGTAATGAGGCCCAGTGTGCTGATCGATGGAGTTCACACACCTGCCCTTAGGGATAGTGGGGCCAGAAGAACAGTAGTGGATTCTACCTTGGTAGACCCAGAGGAAGTTGTCAGAGCTCCTTTGTTACCCACTAAGTTAGCTCATGCCCCCCCCTCTCAAGTTCCCATTAATGCCTGTAAATCTTACCATAAATGGTAAAATGGTCAGGATTCCAGTGAGCATTCAGAGCCAAGTCCAAGGAAAGGTCTTGCAGGGGAATGATCTGAGAGCTTTAGAGCTTGTGGTTGACACAGCAGAGACCATGCACAAGGTCACAAACAAGGGCTGCATTGGCCAAGTCCAATGCCCAGCCAAGGGGGAAACCCAAGGCCAATGGAGTCAAAAAAGACAGAAGAGGGAAAGAGAATATTCCCCCTAACTCACCTACCACTGCGGTGGAGGTGGTTGGTCAAACACTTGAACCTGACGAGGTGGAGGTGTTGCCAGAAATCCTCAATCCGCATGACCATCCTGAACTACAGAGTTTGTCAGTGGAAGGTGTTCCGGACAGGGATGAGTTCATTAAGGGCCAACGTGAGTGCCCATCTTTGGAAGGCCTCAGAAGACAGGCCTGATCCCAGCTTGAGGGTGAACCTCCTGGAAAGCACAGGATTTTTTGGGACGGTGGGCTCCTTTACAGTGAGCCCACAGAGTCTACAGAAGGAGACCATAAGAGGTTGGTGGTTTCCCTTGCTGTAAGACCCTTCCTCTTTCAGTTGGTGCATGAAGTCCCCCTTGAAGGCTATAAGGTCTCCATCTTTGAGGCTATGATATGTCTTGTAATGCTTGAACATATTTGTGCATCTTGTTCCCCTAAACTTAAGCATCAAGAGAAACAAGCAAAGGTTATCCATGCACTTCTACTGGCACAAGATGGGGTGCAAGTAGAAAGTCACTCCAGGAGCCGTGCGACATGCCAATTATCTGGGAAGAGCGATACAACAATCCAAGCTCCACTGGTACCACTCCCATTTGGGGGGGTTTCATTTGAGAGGGTAGGGATTGCCATTGTTGGTCCCCTTGACCTCACAAACATTGTCAGGCTATAGGTTTATCCCGGTGCCGGTCGACCATGCCACCAGGTATCCTGAGGCCATCCCATTGAAAGCTGTGACTGCCAAGTGTTAGGAAAGATTTCGTAATTGTAGGTAATTTTCCTTTCATGTGGCAACCCCTAAACTTTTTGCTGTTGTTTTTCACCTTGTTCTTGACTTTGCCAGAGAAGTGCAGCCTTCTGCCGCACTCCTCTGGGCTTTCCCTCCTTTCTTACGGGGAAACTGACATGCCCTTAAGAAAGTCAGTACCAGGGAACGCTGTTTCCCGTAGTTTCTTTTATCATGTTGCGGCTTTCGTGCAACATGACACAAGAGGGCACTGTAAGCTAAGTTACAGCTCTCTTGGGTCTCTATCCTTCTACAGGCCCTAGATACTCGTTTAGGATTGTATCTGATCGGTGCAAGTGATTCAGGGACGGGAATGGTGGCAGCGATCGTTTCTTGTGTTTTGAGCTCCTTTTGGCGGTCTAAGCGTGTTTTCCGCGCTTAACCCAAAATGGTGCCCTGGCTCCCAAAATGGCCAGACCACGAGGCTCCTTTGTCCTGTCCGCTGACCGTCTTGCTCCCTTCACCTTCCCCAGGTCGAGCCGACCCGGAGCCTTCCTTATTTGGGCATGTACTTTCCCGCGAAACACGGATGCTTTCGTGGGCTTCTACATGTCTTGTGTGTGCCTCCAGGATGTGGGCTGGGATGTCTGGTCCCAATACACATCCTGGGTGCCAGAGAGTCTAGGGTGGTGTGAATGCCTGGGACCACCGTGGTCCGTGATTGGTCCACGAATGGTGTGAGTGTTGATGAGCGGATCTCCCATTGGGTCCCCTCCGTTTTGGCGCAAAGGGAACCGTGGATAAGAGGGGGCTGGAAACACCACTACCATGTCGATCTCCTGAGTTCTCACGAACGAAGGAATACAGGAGCCAAGTATCCTGCAACCAAGAGGCTGGACCGAGGAATCGCTGGTGACCCGCTGAAGGACTTCTCCTCTGCACTGCTGTCGCCTTGTGAAACCCTTTTCACCTTTGATCGAACCAGAAGGCCTGGACTGGTACTTCGACCCTTGGAATAGCGGGGACAGCTATTCTCGCATCTTCACCATCTCCTGCCAGTAAGCCTTCGGAAGCGTCTCTGGGCCATCCAGTTGACTGACCAGCTTACACGGGAGTCTTGCTCTGTAACCGCCGCCAGGTTGTGTAGTATTTCGAGTCCTTGTCACTCTCACACGCTTCGTACACTTGGCGTTCCCAGGTCTGAAGTGAGTAGTGTACATGTGGCTCAGATACACACGGCCGCTCCGTTGCCCTGCTGTGGTAACAAACTGTGCGGGTTTCTTCGATTGGGACGTCTTTTTACTCATCACAATGACGAGGCGTTCCCTGCTGTTCTGAACCTGCCAGCTACTGAAACGGACGCGGAGAAGCCTTGGTCTGCTTGCATCGGGGACCGGTGAGTAGCATAGCTAGGATCTGGTCGCCCTCCTGCAGGAGCCCATTGCTTTTCCCCGCTGTGTCAAACAGCACCCTTTTCCGTACTCGCGCTCTGCTTCTGCCCACTGTGGAGGCTGCGCTTGAGTCGCGGAACTTGTTCTTCTTTTGTGGACTAAACTGAACTGCCTGATTTCCCTCGAAGAGCTTCTCCTTTTGCCCGTTGGCACCAGCGCGTGCAGGTACTTTTGAGCACAAGGCTCCACTCTTCGCAGGGCTCGGACTTCCATCTAGTTAGGTGCCTCTGAAGGCGAACTGGGTCTAAGCATTATTGCGCACTGCCTGTTTTCCCTCCCTTTTAGGTGGACTACACATTTCGTGCATATAACGCTTGAGACTTGTTGTATTTGTATATATATTGTGTTGATATGGTATGTGTTGGTTTACTATCGTTATATTGTGATTTTCTCGCTACGGTCATTGTTTTAAAGGCCTTGAAATAAATGTCTATATATTTTTAATATAACAACTGTTTGGAGTAGTTTGTAAGTGTTCTTGCTTTGTGTGCTCATTGCGGGCTTTCAGTCACCCTCACCCCTCTTGAGACCTAGTCTTGACCGCCGCGATCGCTACCTTGATTGGTCTGGCTCGTCCAGAGGTTACCCTGTTCCAAGTAATTAGGTTGGCCTTCTGAACTTCTGCGCCACCAGGACAGAGTTCAGAAATCCGTCTTAACACCAAGTCAGTTGCAAAAGCTTTACTTGGCATCTTTACTAGGGTTGACTTCTCTAAAGAGGTTGAGTCTGATAGGGCCAGCAACTTTATGTCAAAGTATATGCAGGCCATGTGGAAGGAATGTGGAGTTGCATATAAGTTCTCATCCATATACCACCCACAAACCAATGGCCTAGTTGAGCAGTTTAACAGGACCCTTAAGAGCATTATTGGAGCTCTGCAAGAGCCCCAAAGAAGAAATGGGATCTTATCTTACCATGCTTACCGTGTGCCTACAGAGAAGTACCTCAGGAGGGTGTTGGTTTGAGCCCCTTCAAGCTTCTTTTTGGTCACCCTGTGTCACGATCCATGCCACTGACCCCATCAGGTATAACAGCCCCCTGGCAGCAGTGGGGCTAAAGCCCTTCAGACTGGCCCCAAAGGCCTTAAAACTCCATCAGAAACATACATGGAGTCAGGCTCATTATCAGGAATAAAGCAATGCCAATTTTGGACCTTAATCCAACATGAAGACCTATTACACAGCTCAGTTCTTTAGAACCAAGCCATGCGGTTTAGTGTTTTTGGTGTGGCTGGGCCTGGAACTACTTGGCCTGGAACTACTTTACCTGGGCTATTTAATCCACACCCAAACAGCAGAACACGCTTTGCGTTCTTCTTCACTCCTGCAGCGTAACGCTCACCGCGTCCAGTTCCTGCTCATCTGCTTCTCCGGCGGCCCGATCCTGAAGCCCTAGATCTGGATTCCATTAATAACCTGGAAGAACAAGAAAAGCATTAGCGAGCAAGAACACTTACCTGTGAAGTAACCGGTCTTGAATCCATCCTGCGCTTTGCTTACCTCACCCATCGCCGGGTTTCACCGCATCGTGCAAGGGAGAAGGAACAAGGTCACCATAAACAAAGCACTTACCTGGGCAAGCAGCGCTTCGATCGCTCATCACTCTGGAACATCACTGCAACCTGTACAAAGAAGGGAAGAGAACACAGGTTAGCAATTAACACCAATAAACAGCGCAGCTCCATCGGTGCGGCAACTCCGAGATCGCAACCATCCCTGTGAAAACAAAAAGAGACATCATTAGGGAACAGCGTAGTGGAGCAAGACGCAGAGAAGACAGAGAAAATGGAGGGAAAGAAAGAGACAGAATAAAGACGGAAAAGACATTATAACTCACCTGGAAGACAGCAAGCAGAGTCGGAGTCACAGCCGGTCTGGACCCGACATAAGGGCACATGGACCAGTAAAGCAACTAGGTCCACGGAACACCCGCACCAACCATGCGCCCCTGCACAGAGACACAGGACGGAGAGTTCAATGCACAAAAACCCAAGGGAAGCAATAACCCCAACGGAGGGGATTTGGACCAGAGGGAGGTGGGAGTCCACCCATCACAGAACCAGTATCTTAACCCTCCATTCTCCTGTTATAGGCGCTACCCAACGTCTGGCACATAACCAAGCAGAGAAGGGTCCGGGATAGCACTTAGACCTCCATCCAGTATTGTGTGGCACCCCCGTGGATACCAGGTGAGCGTAACAGAATGCGAAGCCTCAATTAAAAACATCCACCTGGACGTCATGGAAACATCAGAGACTGACCAACTAGCCCAGTTACTGGGAGAATTACGGGCTGAGGTGCACTCAGCCCAGCAAGAAACCAACACCCTTCGGAGGGAGTTGATTGTCACCAAGGACCGCACCAATGAATTAGCCAGACAATTGCTCCAAACACAGGCTGGGCAGGCTCCGTTGCCAGGAAGTATTCCGTCGGTTCCAGCCACATCCGTCAATCCAGTGCAAGTGGTCCTCCCTGGGGCAGTTCCTTTGGCCCCACCGGAACGTTTTACGGGGGACCCAAGAAAATATGCAGTATTCATGAACCAGTGCCGCCTCCATTTTCTTTGTAGACCCGGAGCCTTTTCTAACGATCAGTCGCAGGGTTGCCTTTGTTCTGTCATATCTGAGTGGCAGTGCCGCGGATTGGTCCATACTGTTAGTAAGCCAGGATGACCCACTCCTGCGGGATTTCAACAGGAGATAGAGAAGCTGTTCGCCCGACATACCCAGGGCCAAGCTCTAGATAACAAACCTCTGTCCCTCCGCCAAGGCAAAACAGAAAGGTGATGGCTGGAAGGTTTCGAATTAATCATAACCACGGGCAAAGCTCTGGGCAACCCTCCAGACCATCATTTTTCAGCCTGCCAAGCCATTACAGAAGGGGAAAAACCATATGCAAATCAGGCTTGGTCCTACCCCAAAAGGGGCAGTCCAGCGTGAACTGCTAGGTCACATCCCTTCTGCACGAGACCACAAGCATCCCCAGACATGTTTCAGCCTTTGTGGGCGTCATCAGTGAGGAGTAGCTTGGGTCTCTAGGCCCGGCAGACTCGGGACCCACGCTGGGCATACCCGTCCCACTCGGGGTGACTTTAGCAAAACAGAAAGGTGATGGCTGGAAGGTTTTGAATTAATCATAAGCACGGGCAAAGCTCTGGGCAACCCTCCAGACCATCGTTTTTCAGCCTGCCAAGTCATTACAGAAGGGGAAAAACCATATGCAAATCAGGCTTGGTCCTACCCCAAAAGGGGCAGTCCAGCATGAACTGCTAGGTCACATCCCTTCTGCACGAGACCACAAGCATCCCCAGACATGTTTTAGCCTTTTTGGGCGTCATCAGTGAGGAGTAGCTTGGGTCTCTAGGCCCGGCAGACTCGGGACCCACGTCTGGGCATACCCGTCCACTCAGGCTGACTTTAGCAAAACAGAAAGGTGATGGCTGGAAGGTTTTGAATTAATCATAACCACGGGCAAAGCTCTGGGCAACCCTCCAGACCATCGTTTTTCAGCCTGCCAAGCCATTACAGAAGGGGAAAAACCATATGCAAATCAGGCTTGGTCCTACCCCAAAAGGGGCAGTCCAGCGCGGACTGCTAGGTCACATCCCTTCTGCACGAGACCACAAGCATCCCCAGACATGTTTCAGCCTTTTTGGGCGTCATCAGTGAGGAGTAGCTTGGGTCTCTAGGCCCGGCAGACTCGGGACCCACGTCTGGGCATACGTGTCCCACTCGGGGTGACTTTAGCAAAACAGAAAGGTGATGGCTGGAAGGTTTTGAATTAATCTTAACCACTGGCATTGCTCGGGGCAACCCTCCAGACCATTGTGATTTGCATATGGTTTTTCCCCTTCTGTAATGGCTTGGCAGGCGAAGAACGATGGTCTGGAGGGTTGCCCTGAGCAATGCCAGTGGTTAAGATTCAGTCTAAACCTTCCAGCCATCACCTCTTTGTTTTTTCTTTGTCACCCCGAGTGGGACGGGTATGCCCAGACGTAGGTCCCGTGCCTGCTGGGCCTAGAGACCCAAGCTACTCCTCACTGATGAGCCCCAACAAGGGTGAAACATGTTTGGGGATGCTTGTGGTCTCGTGCAGAAGGGATTTGACCTAGCAGTTCGGGCTGGACTTCCCTTTTTGGAGTGGGGCCAAGCCTGATTTGCATATGGTCTTTCCCCTTCTGTAATGGCTTGGCAGGCGAAGAACGATGGTCTGGAGGCTTGCCCCGAGCAATGCCAGTGGTTAAGATTCAGTCTAAACCGTCCAGCCATCACCTCTTTGTTTTTGCTTTGTCACCCCGAGTGGGACGGGTATGCCCAGACGTGGGTCCCGTGCCTGCTGGGCCTAGAGACCCAAGCTATTCCTCACTGATGAGCCCCAACAAGGGTGAAACATGTTTGGGGATGCTTGTGGTCTCATGCAGAAGGGATGTGACCTAGCAGTTCGGGCTGGACTTCCCCTTTTGGGGTGGGGCCAAGCCTGATTTGCATATGGTCTTTCCCCTTCTGTAATGGCTTGGCAGGCGAAGAACGATGGTCTGGAGGGTTGCCCCGAGCAATGCCAGTGGTTAAGATTCAGTCTAAACCTTCCAGCCATCACCTCTTTGTTTTTGCTTTGTCCTATTTGCCCCTATTCTTCATACCCAAGAAGGAGGGGGACTTGAGAATGTGCATCAAATACCGCGCACTAAACCAGGTAACAGTTAAAAACCGTTATCCTCTACCCCTTATCCCAGAACTGCTGGACCAAGTCAAGGATGCCCAAATTTACACCAAATTTGACCTCAGGGGGGCTTATCATCTCGTGCGTGTAAAGAAAGGAGACGAATAGAAAACCGCCTTTCGTACTAAGTATGGGCTGTACGAATATCAGGTGATGCCCTTTGGGCTTTGCAACGCTCCCGCTGCGTTCCAGGACTTCATGAACGATGTACTACGGGAATTGATCAATGTATGCGCCCTAGTTTACATAGACGACATCTTGGTGTACTCCTCTTCTAAACAGGACCATGTCAGGCACGTTTGCTCCGTCCTTGCAAAACTCCAACAGCACCAGCCATACGCCAAACTTGAAAAATGCTCCTTCCATGTCGCCGAAGTTGAGTTCCTTGGTTTTGTCCTCACTCCCAGAGGCGTCTGGGTGGATAGGCACAAAGTAGACACCATCCTTAGCTGGCATCACCGTCTTCAGTCAAAGGTGTCCAAAGTATGCTCGGCTTTGTGAACTTTTATCGCCGATTCATCCCGGGTTTCTCCCAGATTGTGCACCTATCACTTCTTTATTACGAAAAAACAACAAACTGTTCCAATGGACAGAAGAGGTGGAAAAGGCCTTCCAGGAACTCCAGAAAAGATTTACCTCAGCCCTGGTGCTATGACACCCCCACCCAGATCTCCCATATGCTGTGGAAACAGATGCCTCCAGCATGGCAATGAGGGCTGTTCTTTCCCAAAGGGATCCTGAAACAGGCCAGTTACATCCTATGGCCTTTTGGTTGCGAAAATGCACTACATCGGAACTTAACTATGAAATAACAGACAAGGAAATCCTAGCGATCAAGGCAGCCTTTAAGGCTTGATGGCATTACCTCCTAGGCGCCAGACATACCATCACAGTAATCACCGTCCATCGCAACCTACAATACCTCAAGACGGCAAAGGCTCAATCATCCTGTCAACTCTGATGGGCGTGTTCTTCACAGAATATGATTACATAATCACGTACCGATCTGGAGTCCAGAACGGAAAAGCCGACGCTCTATCCAGCATGGGTATTGATGAAAACGCATATTCAACCCCAGACCCGGTGGCCATTATTCCAGGTGACAAACTACTAGGATTTACAACAACGTTATCTCTAGACGAACTCCAAAAGGAAATTCGGCTCCTAATGAACACAGAGGCTCTACAAGACTGGACCACTCATGGTGAACATTACACAACAAAGAACCAACTCCCATATTTCAGAGGTCGTATATATCTATCGAATAAGGCACTACAAGAACAAGTCATTTCTGGTTATCACGACCCCTTGATAGAAGGACATCCAGGAATTGCTAAGACCCTAGCCAAGGTGAAAAGAAATTATTGGTGCCCGACCTGGCAAAAGGACATTACGCAGTTTATCCTGTCATGTGGCATTTGTGCACGGAATAAATCCCAGAAACAAAGATCTGCGGGCCTTCTTCAACCCCTGGAAATTACACCTGCACCTTGGCACACACTCTCCCACAATTTCATCACAGATCTGCCTCTCGGTCAAGGGTTCAACACTATCCTAGTGGTTGTTGACCTATTCTCTAAAATGGCCCATTTCATTCAGCTTAAGGGTCTACCAAACACATCCAGTCTGGCAAAGATGTTTTTAAAGCAAATCGTACGATTACATGGTTTCCCCTCCTTCCTGATTTCTGACCGAGGGAGTCAGTTTGTGTATAACTTCTGGGGGAAGAGTTGTGCAAATGCCCAAATCGATATTCGTCTCTCCACTAGTCACCATGGACAAACTGATGGCCAAACGGGGCGGATGAATCAGACCCTAGAGCAATACCTACGGTGCATGTTACATCAAGTGGAAGAAGGCTGGACGGATGTGCTGTGGATAGCCGAATATGCCTATAACAACTCGCTACACACCAGTACCGGACAGAGTCCATTCTATACCGTATTTGGAAGGCACCCACGTACTTCCGAATGCGATACCCCCATGGCCTTGGAAATGCCCGTGGTGAAGACTTTACATACGACCATCACTCAAGCCTTCAAAAAAGCAGCAGACCACTTGATCCAAGCCAAAGAAAGACAGAAAAGATTCTCTGAGCAACAGCGAAGAAAAGCCCCAGACTACCAAGTCGGAGATGAAGTCTGGTTGGCGTCTTGGAACGTGCCCATAAGAGGAGCTCGAACATTTCGTCCCAGATATCTAGGGCCCTATACCATCAAGGCTATTATAAATCCTGTGGCAGTAAAACTAGCATACCACCAAATATGCAGATCCATCCCGTATTCCACGTGTCACTCTTAAAACCTGTTCAGCCTGGAACTCGGGTCAAAACACCACCAAATCCGGTACTGGTTAACGGAGAACCCAAATTTGAAGTCAAGGACATCCTAGATTCTAAGCTCACCATGTCCAAGTTATATTACTTAGTGGACTGGAAGGGATACGGCCCTCAGGACAGGACATGGGAGCCTAGCGAGCACGTCCATGCGCCACACCTGGTAAGATGATTTCATCGGAACGATCTGACCAAACCAGGGCCAGACGGAGGAAATACCTTGAGAGGGGCCTTAGGGGGGAGTGCTGTCACGATCCATGCCCCGGACCCCCTCAGGTATAACATCTCCCTGGCAGCAGTGGGGCTAAAGCCCTTCACACTGGCCCCAAAGGCCTTAAAAGTCCATCAGAAACATACATGGAGTCAGTCCTGGAGCCTTTGGCTCCAGGTTCATTATCAGGAATAAAGCAATACCAGTTTTGGACCTTAATCCAACATGGAGGCCTATTACACAGCTCAGTTCTTTAGAACCAAGCCATGCATCTAGTGTTTTGGGTGTGGCTGGGCCTGGAACTACTTGGCCTGGAACTACTTTACGTGTGCTATTTAAACCACACCTAAACAGCAGAACATGCTTCGCGTTATTCTGCACTCCTGCAGCGTAACGCTCACCGTGTCCAGTTCCCGCTCATCTGCTTCTTCGGCGGCCCGATCCTGAAGCCCTAGATCTGGATTCTATTAATAACTTGGAAGAACTAGAACAGCATTAGCGAGCAAGAACACTTACCTGTGAAGTAACCGATCTTGAATCCATCCTGCGCTTCGCTTACCTCGCCCATCTCTGGGTTTCACCGCAACCTGCCAGGGAGAAGGAACAAGGTCAGCATTAACAAAGCATTTACCCGGGCAAGCAGCACTTCGATTGCTCTTCACTCCGGAACATCACCGCAACCTGTACAAAGAAGGGAAGAGAACACAGGTTAGCAATTAACACGAATAAACAGCGCAGCGCTCCGCGCATCAATGACTCGCCGCGGTCTTCGCCATCGGCGCGGCAAATCCCAGATCGCAACCATCCCTGTGAAAACAAAAAGAGACATCGTTACGGAACAGCATAGTGGAGCAAGACGCCGAGAAGACAGAGAAAATGGAGGGAAAGAAAGAGACAGAATAAAGACGGAAAAGACATTGTAACTCACCTGGAAGACAGCAAGCAGAGCCGGAGTCACAGCCAGTCTGGACCCGAGATAAGGGCACACGGACCAGTGAAGCAACTAGGTCCACGGAACGCCCTCACCAACCACACGCCCCTGCACAGAGACGCAGGACGGAGAGTTCAATGCACAAAAACCTACGGTGAGCAATAACCCCAAGGGAGGGGATTTAGACCAGAGGGAGGTGGGAGTCCACCCATCACAGAACCAGTATCTTAACCCTCCATTCTCCTGTTATAGGCGCTACCCAACGTCTGGCACATAACCAAGCAGAGAGGGGTCCTGGATATCGCTTAGACCTCCATCCAGTATCGTGTGGCACCCCCGTAGATACCAGGTGAGCATAAAACTCTGTAAGGGGACCCTTAACGATAGTCAAGGAGGGTTGGGAGATGCCCACTCCCTCCATCACTACCTACATACTAGACTATGTGCTAGGTCTCAGAAATGATAATTTACTCACTGTAGTGACTAACGTACTCTTAGTCCTTAGTGCCCTTTTCTCCATACTGCTTGGGCTTCCCTGCCAAGGGACGGGGACGGAACCTTTTACACCAGAAAAAACATTTTTCACTTTAAATTTAGAGGCACGCTGGGGTGCGGCCCTGGGAGCATTCGCTGCCCTGACCCCGCCCTCCGGCGCCACACCTTAGTCCCCATAGATGCATCGACAATAGATTAACATTGACTAATGACACCAGATTTATTAGTGGGAGGATGGTGGGACGTATGGAGGAAAAGGGACTAAGGACTAAGAGTATGTTAGTCACCACGATGAGTAACTTATAATTACCCTTACGTCCCATCCCCTTTCCTCCATACTGCATGGGTGATTACAACTGCGTGTAGCCCCAGGGTGTAAAGAATACCCTCCTTGAGCAAATAGGTTTCTAAGAACCGCCTCTCCGAAGGCCACGTCTGATCTAGACCTGGCGTCCAAACAGTAGTGCTTGCAGAAAGCCGAAGGGGTGGCCATGTAGCCGCCCTGCTTATGCCAGGGGACATGCCGCTGGAAAGAGATTGCTGTTGCCTTGGCTCTAACAGCGTGGGCGTGCATGTTGGCCGGCAGTGGCTCATGCTGCCCCTCGTAAGCTTCTTTGATGGCCGAGGCCATCCAACGGGCTAGGGAAGCCTTGAAGGCCTGATTCCCCGATTTTGATCCACCAAAGGTGACAAAAGATGCATCCGACTTGTGGAAGCCTTTGGTCCTGTCTAAGTACAATTTTAGGGCACGCCTGACATCAAGGCAGTGCAGAACTCTCTGTGCCTTGTCTTTGGGCCCAGCAAAAAACATAGGCAGTACTATTTCTTCGTTGGGATGGAATGCAGAAGGCATTTTCGTTAGGAATGCTGGGTTTGTCCGAAGGACTACCTTATCCCTGTGAAAAGTACTATATGGCTCTGAGGTGACCAGCGAGGTGAGGCCGACTAAAAAGGCCTTCTTAATGGTGACCAACCTGATGTCCGCGGATGCCATTGGTTTGAATGGTTTGTACACCAGGGCACCCAATACTATCTGGAGGTCCCACACAGAGTGCGGCTTCTTGATGGGCGGGTAGAGCCTGGAGAGTCCCGTCAGATGTTTCTTGACAATCGGGTTGGAAGAGGAAAAGGTCTCCTCCTGTGAGTTTCTGTAAGCCCCGATGGCTGCCAGGTAGGTGCGGCAAGTGTCCACCTTCATGCCTGAAAGGGCGGGGTGCGCCGAGAAGGAGAGCATGTCGTCCAGGCTACAAGCCAGGGGGTTGATATCCTTCGAGTCTGCCCAGTTGCAGAACTTGGTTCACTTACTCTTAAACTGGGCCCTGGTAGCCTTGCTCCTGGTGCCCTAAATGATCTCTAAATTAGCCTGGGAAAGGCTGAGGTGACCTAGCCTGACCTGTTCAGGGAACACGCTGTGAGGGCTAGTTTCTGTGGAGCGTGGTGAATGACCCTACCCCCTGCTGTGCCAGAAGATGCACTGGGCCCGTCGGAAGGCGAATTGGAGGACTCTCCAGGAGGCTCTGCAGCTCCAAGAACCATGGCCTGGCTGGCCACCACGGTGCTATTAGAATGATGTTAAGGTGGCGAGACTCCTTGATCTTGCATATCACCCTGTGTATCAGCGGTGTGGGCGGGAAGGCGTATGCTGTCATTCCGTCCCACCAAATCTGGAAGGCATCGCCCAGGGAGCCTGGGCCCTGACCCTGCCAGGAGGTGAACAGATGGCACTTCCTGTTGTCCGAGGAGGCAAAGAGGTCCATCTGGGTGTGTCCCCATTCATAGCAGATCTCCTGTAGTACCAGGTCGTTTAACTGCCACTCGTAGTTGTCCACTCCTAGTCTTCTGAGCCTGTCTGGCTCCAGGTTGGATTCCCCCGGCAAGTGGACAGCCATGGGGTAGATGTTGATCTCCAGGGCCCACTCCCACATGCTGACGGCCAGTCTGAACAGTTGGGGGATCTGGTACCTCCCTGCTTGTTTTTATTTTTATTTTTAAAAATGTTTTATTGAATATTTAAAAAAACAATACAACCCAAACTTGCAGTGTGTACAATAACATTTCGGTTATACATTGTCAATCTTGTTCACTGCCTCCCTTTACCCACCCCCCGTTACAAGCCTGCCTTCACTAATGTTCTATTTCTACATCTTGTGATGGGTATTCCTTTCCGTGGGATCCACTGGGTCGTGCATTGACCCAAATAGTTCTGCTATCAGTAGTTTCCAGGCCATCAGGGTCTCAGTTTCCTCCTCCCGCCCAGCACTGCTAGCTTCTAGCCATACCATGGTTTCCGCTTCCGCCCACTTCTGCAGGTCTTTTCACCATACTTCCAATCGTGGTTTGTGGCACGTCTTCCACCCCAAAGCAATTCTCCTCTTTGCAAGCGCATATGCCAGATCTTTCAGTTTGCTTACATGCCTAAGTTCCGCAGGCCCACACAGTATCCATCACGATCTTGATACCGTTTTCTGCTAGTTTGCGTGCAACCTCACCCCAGAAAGGCTCGATAACCGGGCATGACCAAAACATATGCACCATGCCCGCGTTCTCCCCATCACACTTAGGGTATGCCTTCCGTCCTGCATTCTTGAACTTGGCTATCCTCTGGGGTGTCAGATACGCCCTATGTGTGATGTAAAACTGCATCTGCTTAAGTCTCGCGTTCCTCGACACCTTCTTGTGATACCCTTGGACACGTTCCCACATCCCATCCTTCATCAGGGTTCCTACTTCCTCCTCCCATTCTAGTCTCCATTGCACCGCCTCCTTTCCCACCTTGGCCATCATCATCTCGTATATACTGGATATCTCGTGTCCCCCCTCTGCTATGTTTTATATTGTGTCTATGGCAGCATCTGGTTCTTCCTCAAGCACTAGTTTGGACCACGTACTCTTAATCCTCTGCACCAGTCTGTGGTACGTGATATACTGGCCAGTGTGTAACCCAGTTTCCACCTCCAACTCCCCAAAATCTGTTATGGACTCCTCCTGCCAAATATCCCCCATTGTCGCTATACCAGCTGGCTCCAAATTTTTCCTAATTATCATCCTCAGTTGCTCTTCTCCCCCCGCCAATGCAACCAGTGGTACCTGAGGGGAGCACGTCCATGGGTTCCCCATCAGTTGACATGCCCTTCGCCACATCTTCCATCCTAGTACCATCATCTTTGGGCACCCATCCATTTCCGCCTGGGGCAACCACATGATCTCCTTCAGATAGAATGGGGCACAGTCCTGCCTGAACAGCCTGGTTTTGGAGGTCACCACCTCTGAGAGCCATTTGGCCACATATTGCAGCTGACTTGCAACATAATAAACTTCATAATTAGGCAGGGTTATACCCCCCTTCTCATAAATGTTCTGTAGCTTCCAGAGGGCCACTCTGTTCCTTGTACCCTGCCACAGGAAGTCCCTGCACATACTGGCCAGTCTACTAAAGAACTTCTTTGGTATCAAATACGGGATATTCCCGAAGTAGTGCAGGAGCCTAGGCAAGACCATCATCTTCAACATTGCACCACGTCCCATCATTGCTAAGGGCAGCTTTACCCAGAACCGCATACAATTCTCAATTTTCGTAATGGCTACTTCTGTATTATGCTTATGCTCTTCTTCCACAGCGTGATATATATCTATTCCCAGATAGCGAAATGTGCTAGCTTCCCATGGCACTTGCAACACCGGTAATTGTTTAAGGGGGATCCCTTTATATCCACCCAACGGGAACATGCTAGAGCTCTGAGGGTTCACCGCTATAGCGGACATTCCCACATATCTTCCCATCACCTCCAAGACATACTGGAGGTTTTCCTCTGGATATCACAAATACAATAGTATGTCATCTGCATATAATGATATCAGGTGTCCTTCACCTCCCACGGGGATGCCTATCATGTCATATTGTTGCCTGTAACGCTCATCTGGTATCCACGGGGACGTCACTCAGCCTGTTCTGACCTCTTACGACCTCGAACCCTTCACTGGAGGCTATTCGACTGGAGACTGTGCCTGAAACACAGGATTGGTAGAGTTTAACTCCCTATTGTCTCTGTGTGCTTGAACCCCTTCTTCCCCGGGGTCCAACCCTTCCCTTTGATCCACAGCTCACCTTGTTTTCTTGGATAGTGTGCTCTCCGTCCTGCTTTCAGCGCAGGGGCACGTTGATTGATGCAGGCTCGTTGCTGCCTAGTTACTTCACTGGCAAGAGTCCGACAGGTAAGTATAATGAGTCTTTTGAACAGTTCTCTAACTTCGTTCCTTTCCTTCCTTAGATGATGGCCGGCGTCCGGGGATGGCGGCGTGCTGCTGAGACGAGTAGCGCTGAAGGTGAGTGAGAGCGCGATGCGCGATACACCCCTTTCGTATTTGCATTGAACTGAGTTCTTTTTCTGTGTCTTTTAGGTGCTGCAACGTTTTCAGCATGGATGCCGGTTATGAAGAACAAATGCGTTGGGTAAGCGCGGTATGCAGCGCCTCGAGATGTTTACACGCTAACCTGGAGTGTCTTTTCCCTCTTACAGATGGATGAGAAGTTCCAGAGAAAGAGTTCCCCCAGAGCGGCTGGGATTCAGGTAAGCGTTTGAAGCACGTACATTATTTAAAAATAAGCGAAGATTTGCAGAATGCTTACTAATGCCTTTTTTCTGTTCTTTTCCCTTTTCCTTAGGAAGCGACGTGCCAGGATGGGAATGACACCGCCGAAGATGCCCGCAGAACAGAAGGAGCGATGAATGATGGGCAGAAGCGCCGCAAGGTAAGGCTGTTCCTAACGGTGTTCTTGTCCTTGCAGGAGCTGAGCACAGAAGAAAGATGCAGGCCTACTGGAGACCGATCCGAACATGGTGAGTGTCATACTGCAGGTGCAGAAAACGCAAAGCATGTTTCTCAGCCTGGGTGTGGCTTAAATAGTCTCTCGGTATCCCAGGTGTCTCTGGGCTGAACCACACCCAAAAGACTAGACCGCACCTGCAGTTCTGGGAACCAAAATATGTGGCGGCATCCATCTTGTCCCCATCAATGCACTACAAGTCCAATCCCCAATGTTATCCTATGGGAGTGAGTGAGTCTGGTGCCACAAGCGCCAAGTCTGACTCCAAGTGGGTCTTTGGAGGGATGGAGAGGCCCTTGAAGGCCATGTAGGTGATTGTGGCCTGGCTCCAGCCTGACATCTTGGAGGGCTGGGTACATGAGGGGCAGGAATCATGACAGCACACCCCCAAGGCCCCTCTCAAGGTGGCTCTTCTGTCTGGTCCTGGTTTGGTTGGATGGTTTTGATGAAATCGTCTAAGCAAGCGATGTGCATGGATGCACTCACAAGGCTCCCATGTCCTGTCTTGTGGACCATACCCCTTCCAGTCTACTAAGTAGTATCATTTGGATCTGACGTACTTTGAATCTAGGATGTCCTTGACTTCGAATGCTGGCTCCCCGGCGACTACTACTGGCTGCGGTGGCGTTGCTACCCCGGTCCCAGGTTGAACAGGTTTAAGGAGAGACACGTGGAACACAGGATGAATCTGCATGTTTGACGGCAAAGCTAGTCTGACTGCCACAGGATTTATCACAGAGGTGACTGTGAATGGACCCAGGTATCTTGGACGGAAAGTTCGGGCTCCTTTAATGGACACGTGTTTAGACGCCAGCCATACTTTGTCTCCAACTTGGTAGTTGGGGGCCTTTGCTCGGGGTTGATCAGCAAACTTCTTTTGGCAATTCTTAGCTTGAAGTAGGTGTTCAGCTGCCTTTTTAAATGTTTGAGAAACGGTCATGTACAAGGTTTTGACTGCTGGCATTTCCAGGGTTGTAAGAACGTCCAACTCAGAAGTACGTGGGTGCCTGCCATACATGGTATAAAAGGGTGTCTGCCCAGTGCTGGTGTGTAGGGAATTATTATAAGCATATTCAGCTATCCATAATAGGTCGAACCAGCTTCCTTCAGCTTGGTGTAACATGCAACGCAGATACTGGTCGAGCGTCTGATTTGTCCTCTCAGTTTGACCATCCGTTTGGGGATGGTGACTGGTGGATAGCCGGATGTCGATCTGGGCCATAGAGCGGCATTTTCTCCAGAAGTTAGATACAAATTGAGTACCTCGGTCTGAGACCAAAACTGAAGGAAACCCATGGAGCCGTACGATGCCTTCAAGAAATACCTTTGCCAGAGTGGAAGCATTTGGGAGCCCCTTAAGAGGAATGAAATGTGCCATTTTTGAAAATAGGTCCACGACCACAAGAATAGTGTTAAACCCTTGACTGGGTGGTAAATCAGTAATAAAATCGAGGGACAACGTGTGCCAGGGTGCTGGTGGATTTCCAATGGTTGTAATAGCCCATCCGGTTTCTGCTTGGATGACTTGTTTTGAGCACACACTCCACAAGATAGGATGAATTGGATAATGTCTTTGCGCCACGTGGGCCACCAATAATTTTGTTTTACCTTGGCTAGGGTTTTAGCGATTACGGGGTGGCCCTCGATCAAGGAATCATGATAACCGGACATGACTTGTTCTCGTTGTTCTTGGTTTGGTAAGAATAAACGATTCCTGAAGTAGGGCAACTGATCTTTTATCATGTAATGTTCACCTTGTGCACTCCACGCTTGTAATTGCACCAGACTCATTAGGTTTTGTATTTCTTCATGTAATTCTTTCTGAGTTATGGTTGCTCTTTTTCCTAGGAGCTTGTCACTCGGGATGATTGCTATTGGGTCAGGGGTCTGATACCCTTGCTCTTCCATCCCCATACGGGAAAGGGCACCAACCTTCCCGTTTTTCACCCCTGGTCGAAATGTAATCACGTAGCCATATTCAGCAAAAAAAAGAGCCCAACGTAGTTGTCGTGAGGATTGGCCCTTTGCCATTTTTAGGTACTGGAGGTTCTGGTGGTCAGTTATTACGGTGATTGTGTATCTGGCGCCCAAGAGGTAGTGCCGCCATGCCTTAAAGGCTGACTTAATGGCCAGGAGTTCTTTGTCTGTGATAGCGTAATTGAGTTCAGGGGGTGTGAATTTACGCGACCAGAAGACAACATGGTGTAACCGGCCCGTTTCGGGGTCCTTTTGTGAGAGGACTGCTACCACAGTCATGCTTGAGGCGTCCGTTTCAACCAGGTATGGGAGATTAGGGCGAGGGTGGCATAAGATTGGGGCAGATGTGAATCTTGCTTTGAGTTCTTGGAAAGCCACCTCCGTTTCTGTTGTCCACTGGAACTTTTTGTTGCTTTTCCTTAGTAATGACGTGATGGGATGCACGATTTGCGAAAAAACCTGGGATGAACCGGCGGTAGAAGTTTGCAAAACCCAGCATACTTTGAACCCCTTTGAATGAATTTGGGGATGGCCAGTTCAGGATAGCATCTATCTTGTGTGCATCCATTCGGATTCCATTCGGGCTGAGAATAAAGCCCAGGAATTCCACCTCGGAGACCTGGAATGAGCAATTTTCGAGCTTGGCGTAGAGCTGGTGTTGATGGAGTTTCTCCAATACGGATCGGACGTGTTTAACGTGGTCCTGCTTTGATGCGGAATATACTAGGATATCGTCGATGTACGCTAGAGCACGGACATCAATCAATTCCCGTAGGACATCGTTCATGAAGTATTGAAATGCAGCAGGCGTGTTGCAAAGGCCAAAGGGCATTACTTGATATTCGTACAAGCCGTATTTGGTGCGAAAAGCGGTTTTCCATTCGTCCCCCTGTTTTACGCGAACAAGGTGATATGCCCCCCTTAGGTCTAGTTTTGTGTAGATTTGGGCATCTTTGACTTGATCAAGCAATTCAGGGATCAGTGGCAGGGGGTAGCAATTTTTTACGGTAATCTGGTTCAGTGCGCGATAGTCGATGCACGTTCTCAAGTCCCCCTCCTTTTTCGGTACGAAGAATAGAGGACTGGCTGCTGGAGACATCGAGGGACGGATGAACCCGTTGGCCAGGTATTGGTCAAGATAGGCCTTTAGGTGCTGGTTTTCTGGTTCCGTGAGTGCGTAAATTCGCCCACAAGGGATTTGTGCGCCGGGTATCAGGTCGATTTTGGCAATCGTATGGTCTATGCAGTGGCAGGGTATTAGCCTGTTCTTTCTGAAAGACATCTTGAAAGTCCTGGTATTCACTTGGTAGGGTGCCGATTGTCACAGTCGCAAGCGTGGAGGTTCTGGTGTCTATTGGTTGTTTCTCTTGGCGATCACATGTGTGGGCGCAAGTCTCGGGAAAGGCCAATTCTTTTGCTCGCCAATCGATTTGAGGATTGTGAGCTACCAACCATGGCATTCCCAAAATCAACCGGAACTGTGGTGCCTTAATGAGGTCGAAAACAATAGATTCTTGGTGTCCATCCTGGCACAGAAGGGTTAAAGCTGCAGTGCATTGGGATACTGGACCAGAAGCTATTTCCGTGCCGTCGACAGTGGTAACAGTGTAGATGGTTGATTTAGGGCGTAACGGAAGCCCCATCTTTGCCGCAAGATCCTGGTCTATGTAATTCCCAACGGCTCCACTGTCTATGTACGCTCTTACTGCGTGCATCCGAGATGGTTGTTGGTGATTGATCAAGACCACAGATAGTGCAAAATGGGAGGTCTGTAGTTCACCTTCTTCGCTCGACAAGTGGACCCCTACACTTGCCGGGCTGGGGAGTTTTCTGATTCCTTGATGGTATCTTCCTTGTCCGTGGCCCCTACCGTCCTCCTCGGTGGCTTCACAGGGCACTCTTTAAGGAAATGACCTGACCTTCCACAGTACAGACATAACTGCTGCTGTCTCCTTTTATCCCTTTCCGCTTTAGTCAAGGGGGATCTGACCCCCCCGATTTGCATTGGTTCTCCTGAACCTTCCGTTGTTCGGGCAGTATTATCCTTTGAACGCACATACGTAGGACGAGGGTCCGGTCTGGTTCGATCTGCTCTTCGGTCCTGTAACCTATGATCCAGTTGAACAACAAGGTCAATGAATTCTGAGCAGTCTTTCGGGGGGGTTCACTACTTGTGCGAGAACATCCTTGAGCTCCCCCCGCAACCCCTGATGAAATAACGTGGTTCTCTTCTCCAGTGGCCATTCTGCTTCAACTACGAGTCTATTGAACGTGGCTATGTATGTTAATAGGTCTTGATTCCCTTGGCATAGGGATAGAAGTTCGTTGTCTAATGTCTGCCCATGAGTACGACGGGCGAACAGCTTTTCCATCGCCTGCTGAAAGCCCCTGAAGTCATGCAGCAAAGGATCGTCTTGGGCCACAAAGGGTACAGACCAGTCCGCGGCGCTAACACTCAGGTAGGATAGCACAAAAGGGACCCGTGATTGGTCATTCGGAAAGGCCCCTGGCCTACAAAGGAAGTGCAGGCGGCACTGGTTCATGAACATTGCAAACCTCTTGCGATCCCCCGTAAATCGTTCGGGCGGGGCCAAGGGAACTGCCCCAGGATGGGGTATCTGAACGGGATTGGCTGATGGTGCTGGCAACGAGGGCACGCTTCCCGGCAATGGTGCATGCCCAGCTTGTGACTGGAGAAGTTGCCGACTTAAATCATCAGTGCGTTCTTTGGCTACTATCAGCTCTCTCCTCAGGGTGTTGGTCTCCTGCCTGGCTGCATGTACTTCGGAACGTAGCTGCCCCAACATGTGGGCTAACTGGTCGGTTTCTGATGTTTCCATGACGCCCAGGTGGATTTTGATGTGAGGCTTTGCGTTCTGTAACGCTCACCTAGTATCCAAGGGATAGTCACTCAGCCTCTTCTGACCTCTTACGACCTTGAACCCTTCCCTGGAGGCTATTCAACTGGAGACTGGGCCTGAAACACAGGATTGGGAGAGTTAAACTCCCTATTTTCTCTGTGTACTTGAACCCCTTCTTCCCCGGGGTCCAACCCTTCCCTTTGATCCACAGCTCACCTTGTTTTCTTGGATAGTGTGCTCTCCGTCCTGCTTTCAGCGCAGGGCGCGTTGATTGATGCGGGCTTGTTGCTGCCTAGTTACTTCACTGGCAAGAGTCCGACAGCTAAGTATAATGAGTCTCTTGAACAGTTCTCTAACTTTGTTGCTTTCCTTCCTTAGATGATGGCTGGCGTCCGGGGATGGCAGCGTGCTGCTGAGATGAGTAGCACTGAAGATGAGTGAGAGCGCGATGCGCGCTGCACCCCTTTCGTATTTGCATTGAACTGAGTTCTTTTTCTGTGTCTTTTAGGTGCAGCAACGTTTTCAGCATGGATGCCAGTTATGAAGAACAAATGCGGTGGGTAAGCGCGGTATGCGGCGCCTCTAGATGTTTGCACGCTAACTTGGAGTGTCTTTTCCCTCTTGCAGATGGATGAGAAGTTCCGGAGAAAGAGTTCTCCCAGAGCGGCTGGGATTCAGGTAAGCGTTTGAAGCTCGTACAGTATTTAAAAATAAGCAAAGATTTGCAGAATGCTTACTAATGCCTTTTTTCTGTTCTTTTCCCTTTTCCTTAGGAAGCAGGATGGGAATGACACCGCCGAAGATGCCCGCAGAACAGAAGGAGCGATGAATGATGGGCAGAAGCGCCGCAAGGTAAGGCTGTTCCTAGCAGTGTTTTTGTTCTTCCAGGAGCTGAGCGCAGAAGAAAGATGCAGGCCTACTGGAGACCGATCCGAAAACAGTGAGTGTCACGCTGCAGGTGCAGAAAACGCAAAGCATGTTTCTCAGCCTGGGTGTGGCTTGAATAGTCTCTGGGTATCCCAGGTGTCTCTGGGCTGAACCACACCCAAAAGACTAGACCGCACATGCAGTTCTGGGAACCGAAATATGTGGGGGCATCTATCTTGTCCCCATCAATGCACTACAAGTCCAATCCCCAATGTTATCCTATGGGAGTGAGTGAGTCTGGTGCCACAAGCGCCAAGTCTGACTCCAAGTGGGTCTTTGGAGGGATGGAGAGGCCCTTGAGGGCCATGTAGGTGATCGTGGCCTGGCTCCAGCCTGACATCTTGGAGGGCTGGGGACATGAGGGGCAGGAATCATGACATTGCCTTAAGTAGATAGCTAGGGGTTCTAGGGCCAGTATATAGAGCATAGGGGACCATGGGCAACCTTGCCTGGTTCCCCTACGGAGCTGCCACTTTTCCGATACCACTGACCCTGTTTTAACGCTGGCCAGCGGTTCACTATATAACATTTTTGCCCACTGTAGATATCCCGGACCCATCCCATAGCCAGCCAGGGACTCCAACAACCATGGCCATTTGACCAAGTCGAAGGCCTTTATTGCATCCAACGATACAATTGCCAGTTCGTCCTCGCTTTCGTTTCCATATTCAATGACACTATGGAGCCTTCTAAGATTATTGGATATGTTCCTATTTCGAACATAGCCCGTCTGGTCAGGGTGTATCAGTATGCCTATGACTTTCCTTAATCTGTTTGCCAAAACGGCAGTCAGAATTTTACTATCTTGATTCAACATCGACAGGGGTCTATAAGAGCTGCAGCTATGCCCTGGGTTGTTGAGTTTGGTAAGTGGTATTATAATCGCTTCTCGGAGTGACACTGGCAGTCTTCCTAGCTCATACGCCTCATTCAGCATATCTAAAAATGGGGGGAGCACCTCATCTTTAAATATTTTATAAAATTCGCTCAGTAGTCCATCAGCCTCCGGGGTTTTACTAGTTGGCAACTGTCTTACTACCTCTTCCAACTCCTCTAAAGGATTAGGTGCGTCCATCTCCTCTCTTTCCTCAGCACTGATCTGCGTCAATCCTATGTCCTCCAGTGTTTCCACTATCATCGCAAGATTATCTTCACCATCATCCCCATATAGCCGCCCATAATAGTTTGCGAACTCCTGATTAACTCCCTCTTGGGTATCCGCCACTGTCCCGTCTTCCGTTGTTATCGATCTAATCGGGGGTTTAGGGGTTTCACTCTTATCCATGCCAAAAGCCTTCCTGGTTTGTCTCCTCTCGCATGCTGCCGCTCTATATACTTTTTGTAGTTAAGGTTACACAGTCTTTCCCAGTGCCCTGCGCACTTTTGCTGCAGCCTTAGTATCAAATTTGTGTCTTGGTTGGTACTATTTTCTTTTCTATGTGCCCTTTCCAGTTCTCCCTCGGTTTCCTGCAGGCACGCCTGGATCCCTCCCTGCAATCCCTTAGATTTTGCTATTGCCACTCCTCTCATCACAACTTTGAAGGCCTCCCACAATATGCCAGCCGAATCCACACTACCCGTATTTGTCTCAAAGTAGCTAACTATCTCTTCCCTCATGTCCTCCCTAAAATGGGGGTCTCTGAGCGCCTGTGACCTGGGGCGCCATGTCGGAATTCTTGCTCTCGGGGGACAACATTGCCAACTAAGGATCGGAGGCGAGTGGTCCGAAAGGACCCTTGCTTTATATTCAACTTGCATGATCTCGGTCAGTATCTCTGGAGTGACGAAGACGTAGTCCCAGCCTTGTGTGTAGTTGCTGCGGGGCAGAATAATGCGAGTATTGCCTCTCATGAGGATGGCGTGCCCTCCATACATCTTCTAACCCAAAATCATTCATCAGCGACTGTAGCGCTCTAGCCGATGGGGCTGGCCTATCCATTTTCCCATCTGACCTGTCCACCCTAGGGTTGAATACGCAATTAAAGACCCCCCCCCACCCAAATCACCGCACTCCCTACACACATGCTAAGATTGTTACACAGCGTTTTAAAATATGCCGCAGTATTTTGGTTCGGGGCATACGTGTTTTCAATATTTATCTCCCTGTTTTCTACCAATCCCCTCATCACAACCATCCTCCCATCCGTCTCCACCAGTGACTGTAGTAGCTGAAACGGGACGTGTGGCGCCACCCAGATGATCACTCCCCTGGCATAAGCCGAATATGGCAAACCCACCACCGTTCCCCTCCATTTCTTCCTGATCATCTCCATCTTATCTCGTGTCAGGTGGTCTCTTGCAATAAGGCAATATCTATCTTCTGTCTTCGTAAGTACAGCATGACTTTATTTCACTTCAGGTAACTATTGAGCCCCCTGATGTTCCAAGTGATTATTTTAAGATCCCCCCATGACATGTAAGAGTCCCTCCTTTCCCCCCACCTATCATACCCCAGCTTGAACTCCCCTCAGCAGTGCAGTCCAAATCCAATTGTATACCCCTTCTACATAGGCTCGTTTCCCAACTTAAACTCCCCTTAACTAAAAACACATCAAACACCCCAACCTCCCTCCCTCCCACCCACCTCTCATCCCCACCCCAACTCACACTGAAACACCCCCCCTTTCCTCCCAACTGTTGCCCAGCTCCATCCCTGAATCTCAGGCTCCCCCACATCTAGCTCTTTCCTGGCACTGCCCTTACTTGGATTCAGTGGGGAGATGTCGCCCTATCGGTGCACCTACTACTAATGGGGATAAAGCGCAAGTATCCTGTGGCTCCGATATGTCTATACGGCACAGCGCTATGCATCACATTCCTAAATAGTCATCACTATATTCCAGTCCAGTGTTCGTTTGGCGAGCATATATGGCAGGGGCCTTCTGCTCTGTTATCATTCATTTTTCGCTAACAACCCAGCCCCCTTACCCTTATTCAATGTCACTCCCACCCCCTCTGCCCCCGTATCGCCGGCTCACTTATCCTCTCCGCTTCGGTCCTGGTCCCTTTCCGGCTCTGGACATCCGTGCGTGTCCAGCCAGCATGCCACTTCTTCCGGGTTCTTGAAGAAGTGGGCTTTACCCTTATGCAGAACTTTTAACTTAGCAGGGTAGAATAACATGTATTTCATCCCTGCAGTGCGCAATCTCCTCTTGACTGCCACATAGCTATAACGTTGCCTTTGCACCAGCATTGTATAATCCGGGGAAGGCCGTGATCGTTGCCGACGCTCGTGTTATAGTACCACCTTTACGGAAAAATTCCAAAATCTTCTCACGGTCTCTGTAATTCAGAATTTTCGCAATGATAGCCCTGGGTGGCGCCCCTGGTTGTGGTCTCCTCGTCTGGGCCCGATGCGCTCGCTCCACCGCAAATCCCTGAGAGAGTTTACCAGCTCCCACTGCCTGGAGCAGCATGTTCTTGACATAGTCCGTGGAGTCTGCACCTTATTCCCCTTCCGGCAGGCCCACCACCCATATGTTGCTTCGTCTAGCCTGCCCTTCAGCTTCCTCTGCCCGATTTTCCAAATTGGCCACTTGTTGCTTCAGTACATGGACCTCTTTTGCATTTGTGGAACTAAGGTCCTAATTTTTCTTCACAGCACTTTCCAAGCTACTAGTTCGGTCCGCCAGTGCTCTCACATCTTGCCGCAGTAGGTTTACATCTATTCCTACTGTGTCTATCTTCTTTTCCAGCGCTTCTCTGAGCTCGCACATCGCCACACCCCATGAGGATTTCAGTTCCGTAACAGCCTCCAGTATCTCCTGGTAGTCTCCCACCACACCCTCAGTCTCTTGCGTCTTCGTCCCAGACTGTGCTGGGGGGGGTAGTGGGTTGCTGCGCTTTGGTGAATACGTCCAGGGTCGGCTGTTTCACCCTGCTCTTAATTCCATTTTGTGCCATTTTGCGGGCGCCTTCTTGTTCTCTGTCAGTTCGACTTTCCGGGGCCCTGGGCACTGCTGGCACCTGTTCGTGGGTTCCTTATGGCTGCAATGTTTTGTGATGCTTCCTGGGGCCACCCACCGATTCGTGTCTCCTGGGCCGCACTGCGGGTGAAAGCACAACACTGTAATGTCTGTGCGGTCTCTTGTGGGCACGCAGCGTTTTCCTCTGTGTGTCCACTGTCTCGCCCGGACCATGAGGTTTCAGCTTGCCTCTGTCCCTGGTCTCGGCTGCGCTGCACCCTCCTGCTTGGCAGCGGCCCTGTCTTATTCGCGTATGGGCCTCCAGCCACCCCTACTCCAGCCGGGCCGCCATCTTTCCTTTGTTGTGCCAGACCTCGTGTGGCCCGTTCAGAACGCTCGTGAGCTGGTGGCACTGCTTCGTTGTGTCTTGTTATCACGCCCAGACCTCAGGGCTATTTAGTTGTCAGCTACGGCTTGTGCCCCATATGGCAGCTTGTCTGCATATATTTATCGTTGGTATTTATAGGGGGTCACTTTTCCAAGGGGGGGGGGCACCTGCGAGTCCACCACCCCCTATTCAGCTCGCTCCAAGTGCGAGATCAGCTGCATCCTGCCCGACGCACTCAGGGACACTGCAGCAGTCCCACGTCACACTCCCCGCAGCTCTCAGATGTTCGGAGCGGCCCGCTCCACGTTGTGAGGTCGCTCTAGCAACCTGCGCTGCATATGCTCAGGAGACAACGGTGGGTCCTGCCGTTGGTAATCCCCAGGGCTTCACGCCCCCTCTATGAGGTGCGCCACGGGCTCTCTCCCTCCCAGCGGTGGCCCTGTATTGTAGTGGCTGGGGGCCCCCAGCCGCTCACGGCATCAGCGCTGCCTGCTCCTTATTGAAACGGAGCCACAGTCCGCATCCGAACTCCAATGTATCCCCCAGGCATGCTCCCCACTGCGCTTTCTCCCTCAGCGCTGGGCTCGCAACATATGTTTCAGCAGCCCGGAGCGCCTGAAGTCACCAAGACTTTCCTCCTACGCTACACGTTATCTCGCAGCTTTGCACAATCGTCCGGTCCTCTCAAGGGCTGAAGGACGCCCTAGACAGTTGTTGCTAGCCTTCTCATGGGCTTGGGTGTCCTTTGCCTTAGGCCGCCATCTTGGTATTCGTTTAACGGCCGGGCACGGGATACAAAGTGTCCAGACTACCGCTCCTCCGCCGCAAACAAGACTCTGTCTCGCTCTTCTTCTGCCCAATGTACTCACACATAGGTCATATTGTTTTTGAGCTGTAATCAGCTGTTTGATGCACGCTTTTCAACGGATCTGTGTACCGGATCATGGAGCTTCCAGGAAACAAAGCCTATTCCATGGCTGCCTAGCCACGCCCCCCTCTACCTCCCTGCTTGTTGACATAGAACATACTGGTCGAGTTGTGTGTCTGAATGAGGATGACCTTGCCCTCGATAACCAAAAGGAAGGCTCTGAGCACCAGCCAGATGGCCTTCAGTTCCAGTCAACTGATGTGGAACTCCTGCTCCTGCTGGGACCAGTTGCCATGGACGCAGTGGTTGTCCAGGGTGGCCAACCAGCCCTCGAGAGAGAGGAGTCCGTGGTGATGGTGACCTGTGGGATAGGTTGTCGGAAAGGCTTGCCCGCCCACAGGTTGCAGTCCCTGGACCACCATGTGAGGTCGGCAGTCAGGATTCCATCTTCATTATGCTCGTTATCTAATAGATGTTCCACCAGGTTCGAAATTCGGCCTTGTCAAGACACAACTACACAAAGTACCAGACACCAGGTCCCTAGTCATTGTGGCCCACTGCCAATAAACTCTCTCGCATTGTTCCATGGTTCACAGTGCCACACTCATACTGGGTTGACTCCTCCCCCTTGCTCTCACTATACTCCTCAAACTACCTGGAGGTTACCATGGCGACTCTGGCACCCGATACGTTCCAACGTATGCCTTGGGGGGTGTGGCGTTGTTTCCCGGCAACAAGTATTTAGCTTCCGGGTTTCTGAGAACCGCGCTTCTGATTTTGTGTTAATCAGGTGCTGTCCTTGTCACGTTCTGTTTTTTCCTGAGATCTTGTTGTCTTGCTTACCCTCGTTTCTTGCCTTCCCCATCTGATCTTGATCTTAAGTTGACTCGTGCTGACAACGAACTCGGACCGCTAAACGACCTGCCTCTGCCTGCCCATTTGGATCTAATTACTACACGCACAAACTACAAACCCGGACCGCTAACAACCTGCCTCTGCCTGCCAATTTGGATCTTCTTACTACCCGCACAAACTACAAACCCAGACAGCTAACAACCTCTCTCTGCCTGCCAATTTGGATCTTCTTACTACCCGCACAAACTACAAACCCAGACAGCTAACAACCTGCCTCTGCCTGCTGATTTGGATCTACTCTGTCATCTGCACCAACGCTAACTAGCATTGGTAAACTAAGTACCCATTTCCCTGTTACCCCAACTACTATTTCCTGGAGTCGGACATGGACGTTCCATTCCACCCAACATCACGGCGCTCCAGTATTGCCCTAAGTTAGCGCAGGAACTTTTGGACTTCCATCCCTGGTGCTTAGAGTCGTTAGGTGTCCGCGTGCCATCGGGGACTTGAGACAGTTGGTGACTCTCGCTACGTCCTCGTTTCATCGGGTACTGACTCTTAGGGCAATACGCTGCTGTTAGGGTGTCAAATGAAGATTCCTCACTGGACGACCGGTGAACGTTTATCCAAGTCTTCTGTTTTCTAGTGTCACACGATTCCCGATTCCAGCTGGTGCCCATCTCTCCCAATCAATTGATCCCTTTGTATGTTTACTTAATCAGAGGGTTACATTGGCAGGGAGAATTCTTCGCCTACACAACGTGGGCAAGTACTCTTATGCCTCACCTGCCATACCAGGTACTCTGATATATTGCCAATTCTGACATAATCAGAAGCCTTATATATACAAAGATGGACACCAGTGACACCTTGTCTACCTTGATGAAAATGGTAGCGGATATCCGCACGGAGATGGTAGCCTCCCATGCCACTTCACAATCTCACACACAGATGATGGCTGATCTCCGTGCTGAGATGGTTGCTGCCCATGCAGCCACTCAGGGTAAGATAGTGGAATTACAGACAGGAGCCTCCTTGGGGGCTTCGGCTCCATCCCAAGAAGTGGCTCCTGTTGCTGTGGATCAGGTTTCTCCCTCGGCCGCTCCTCCAATATATCTGACATCCCAATACCATTGGCACCCCCAGAACGCTTCCATGGTGACCCTAAAATGTACCGTACCTTTCTTAACCAGTGCAGGTTACATTTCTTGTGCCATACTAAAGCCTTTCCTGATAGTACCACTAAAGCTGTCTTTGTGCTTTCCCATTTAGGAGGAAATGCCGCCACTTGGGCAAATCCCCGGTTAGAGGGCGGTAGTCCTTTACTCTTTGATTGTGATGCTCTCCTAGTAGCCATGGGTCGAGTGTTTGATACTCAGTACAGGACCCAAGCCACTGAATTGGAACTATTAGGACTACAACAAGGGGATACCTCGCTTCTTGCTAATGTTGCCAGGTTCAACCAATTGGTGGCCGAGACTAATTGGCCGGAAGACAAAAAGGTTTCTTTGTTTTATAAAAGATTGGCAGACAAACTAAAAGATACCTTAGCCACAGTTCCAGTAGTCCCGACTGCATATTAAGAACTCTTGGACTTTGTGCTCCAGATCGATGCAAGACGAGCCGAGAGGAAAGGAGAAAAGACAGGACTGGTTCCTTTACCTCCGCCATCACAACGCAGTTCCCAGCCTCCTCCAGAAGCAATGCAAATCAGAGCCGTTAGGGGACCCCTGATCGCTGCTGAATGGGAGAGGTGACGGACTACTAAACTCTGTTTCTATTGTGGGTCCACGGACCACTTACTGGAGGCTTGCTCTAAAAAACCCAAGAAGTCGGGAAACAGGAAGACTCAGTGATGGATGGAACCTAGTCACCGGATCTCTGGCTATCGGGTTCCAGTACTCTTGTGATTAAAGTATATTTCGATCTCCCCTCAGGTTTTTCATAGTCAGGGGAAGCTGTAATAGACTCAGGAGCAACAGGCAATTATGTGGATTAAGGGTACGCTTTGGTTAATGAAATCCCATTGGCCCTTAAGGAACATCCTGAAATAGTGAATGCTGTGGATGGCTCTACTTTGATTTCAGGGTTGATAACCGAAAAAATTGTTGATTTGTTCATGAACACCCTGGGGGGGCACAGAGAGACCATACGATTTGATGTGATTGTCGCCCCCAGTGCTAAGTCATTCTGGGTTTGCCTTGGTTGAAACTGCACAACCCAGTCATTGATTGGTCTGCTGAACATGTATCCTTCTCCTCAAGTTATTGTATGAATCACTGTCAAGAACAACAAGCTTGCACAAAGAATACCTGTCATTCCCTATTAGACACAGCTCCCAGTATCGGAGCCCTGGTTTCAACCTCATTACCTAAAGAGTACCAGGGATTTCAAGATGTCTTCAGTGCCCAGGGAGCCGATATACTACCACCGCATCAGCACTATGATTGTCCCATTGATCTAGTGCCTGGAGCTAAAATTCCATCCGATCGCATTTACTCCTTGACGGTGAAGGAAGACGTGATATTGAAAGAGTATATCGATAAAGCATTGGCTAATGGCTTTATCCAACCTTTGCGTTCCCCAGCAGCCTCACCAATGTTCTTTGTCCCTAAAAATGAAGGCGATTTTCGCCCTTGCATAGATTACCGCGACCTCAATGTGGTTACCGTTCGCAACCAGTACCCAATACCGCTTATTTCTGTACTCCTAGATCAGTTGGGTGTTGCTAAAATATTTACCAAGTTGGATCTGAGGGGTGCCTATAACTTGGTTCGCATGCGTTGGTGCGATGAGTGGAAGACAGCCTTTAAAACCAAGTACGGTTTGTATGAATATCTTGTGATGCCGTTTGGCCTATGTTACGCTCCGGCTACTTTCCAGCATTTTATAAATGATGCGTTTTGCGATATGTTGGATTGCTTTCTGGTTGTCTACCTGGATGACATTTTGATCTACTCACCCACGTACGAAACCCATGTTCAACATGTTTCTATGGTGCTTCAACGGCTCCAGAACAATCATGTATATGCCAAATTAGAAAAGTGCGTTTTTCATGTGAACCAGGTGGAATTCCTGGGATACGATATTACCAATAAAGTTATTCAGATGAGTGCTTCAAAAGTTTGAGCAGTTCTGGATTGGCCTGTTCCAAAGGATGTCAAGTCCCTACAATCTTTTCTTGGTTTTGCCAATTATTATAGGAGATTTATCCACTCCTTCTCCAAGATCACTGTTCCTTTGACATCTCTTACAAGTCCTAAATCACCATTTGTGTGGAATCCAGATGCCCAACAAGCATTCGACCTTCTGAAGTCAGCCTTTACCACGGCCCCAGTTCTACTCCATCCCGATCCTGATCTACCCTTTGTGGTTGAGGCCAATGCATCGGACACACCTGTTGGTGCCATTCTATCGCAGACCTGTAGGGAAACGTGGGTCTTACATCCAGTAGCCTTTCACTCACGCAAATTAACATTGTTTCAAGGCAACTACACTATCGCAGAAAAAGAGTTATTAGCAGTACATGATTCCTAATATGGAGACACCACCTCTTGGGTACTAAAGCACCAGTTAAAGTATTTACTAATCATAGGAATCTCTTGTCTCCCCAGTCAGTAAAATGTACCACCACTCGTCATGCAAGATGGCAAGAATTTATTTCCATGTAGCATTTTGTCATCACTTACCGCCCAGGCATCAGACATTCCAAAGCCGATGCATTGTCTCGTATCCACGGGTCAGCGTCCGGTCATCAGACTGGCGTTCCCATTCTGTTGCCACAGAATGTGATTTGTGCTTGTACTTTACAAACACCTCTACTTTCACATCTCTCCGACTGGGTTCAGAACCATTCCCAAGATATATGGGATTTAGATCGCCAGGTATTTCAAGGTATTCCTTACCATCAGAGTTAAATATACCTATCTGCTGGCCTCCCTCACACCATTGCCCTAAAATGGGAACATGATGCTAAGTGTTTGGCCCATCCAGGGATCAAAAAGACCAGAGAACTCCTGGACCGCTGGTGTTGGTGGCTTTCCATGGGCAAGGACGTTCGAGAGTACGTTGCTTCATGTTCGGTGTGTGCTCAGTGTAAGCAACAACCAGGCAAACCAGTCGGTCTCTTGCGGCCGTTAACATTCCAAAGCAACCATGGGTTATGTTATCAATGGATTTCATTGTAGAATGACCACAAGTCGATGGTTATGACTGCATCTGGGTGGTCGTTGATTCATTTACAAATATGGCTCTGTTTATTCCCTGCAAGGGTATTCGTAGCGCTCCTATTCTGACCGACTTTTTTCTTCACAACATCTTTGGTTTCTTTGGTCTCCCAGACATCATCATCTCAGATCACGGTTCTCAGTTAACATCAAGTTTTTGGGGTGCTCTTACAAAATCCTTGGGTATCAATGACAGATATTCTTCGGCCTATCATCCTCAGATAGATGGCGAAACGGAGCGTGTTAATGCCACTCGAACAGTTCTTGCGCTGTCTTATTTTGCAAATCCAAGACTTGGTATTCCCTTCTGTCAATGGCTGAGTTCGCGTATAATAATTCTTTGCACACTGCCACAGGCTAGTCTCCCTTCTTTGCTATGTATGGGCATCATCCTCGTACCATTTCTTTGCACCCATTGATTGTCCTCTCCGACCAGCCTTGCAGCATCTTCCTGTGTCAGGGATTTGACCAAGGTGCGCAACTCAATATCTCTGGATTTACAGCAGGCCATGTTGCGCGATAGAGCTCAGGCTGATGCGCACCGGAGACCTGCTCCTGATTATGTGGTGGGTTCCAAAGTTTGGCTTTCTTTTCGCAACCTTCGCCTCCCTGGTCGTCGTCCCTTACTTCCTCGTTTTGTCGATCCCTACTCTGTCACTAAGGTTATTAACAGAGTGGTGATGCGTTTGGGTTTGCCCTCCTCCTGGAAGATCCACCCGGACTTTCACGTGTCTCTTCTTAAACCTTTCCATCCCGCAACTTGGAGGTCCCAACCCTGATTCCACAACCCTCAGACGAGTGTGAGGTGAGTGGTATTTTGGACACTCGAGTACGTTGGAGGGTAAGTATGTACTTGGTTGACAGGAAGGGTTATGGCCCGGAGGACAGGACGTGGGAACCCTCTGGCAACATTTATGCTCCCGCATTGCTGGCTAGGTTCTGGTCCGCCAGGAGGGTTAGGCGATCTTTGAGGGTGGGTACTGTCAGGATTCCATCTTCAGTACGCTCGTTATCTACTAGACGTTCCACCAGGTTGCAAATTTGGCCTTGCCAAGACACAACTACGCAAGGTATCAGACACCAGGTCCCTGGTCATTGTGGCCCACTGCCAATAAACTCTTTCGCATTGTTCCCTGGTTCACAGTGCCACGCACGTACTAGGTTGACTCCTCCCCCTTGCTCTCGCTATACTCCTCAAACTACCTGGAGGTTACCATGGCGACTCTGGCACCCGATACGTTCCAACGTACGCCTTCGGGGGCCGGGCTGTTGTTTCCCGGCAACGAGTATTTAGCTTCCGGGTTTCTGAGAACCAGCGCTTCTGATTTTGTGTTAATCAGGTGCTGTCCTTGTCACGTTCTGTTTTTTCCTGAGATCTTGTTGTCTTGCTTACCCTTGTTTCCTTGCCTTCCCCATCTGATCTTGATCCTAAGTTGACACCTGCTGACAGTGAACACGGACTGCTAAACGACCTGCCTCTGCCTGTCAATTTGGATCAAATTACTACACGCACAAACTCTGAACCCGGACCGCTAACCACCTGTCTCTGCCTGCCGATTTGGATCTACTTGCTACCCGCACAAACTACAAACCCGGACCGCTAACGACCTGCCTCTGCCTGCTGATTCGGATCTACTCTGTCATCTGCACCAATGCTAACTAGGATTGGTAAACTAAGTACCCATTTCCCTGGTACCCCAACTACTATTTCCTGGAGTCAGACCTGGACGTTCCATTCCACCTGATATCATGGCGCTCATGTATTGCCCTAAGTTAGCACAGGAACTTTTGGACTTCCATCCCTGGCGCTTAGAGTCGTTAGGTGTCCGCGTGCCGCCGGTATAGGTGACCCTGGGGACTTGAGACTGTTGGTCACTCTCGCTACGTCCTCGTTTCGTCGGGTACTGACTTTTAGGACAATACGCTGCCGTTGTGGTGTCAAACGTAGATTCCTCACTGGACGATCGGTGGCCGTCTATCCAAGTCTTCTGTTTCTACTCCGATATCCATACTGGAAGGGTGTCTTGTACTCTATTCTTGTCTAGGTTAGCCTTACATACTGGCTCTATTGTCCTGCTCAGTTATCATATTTATACCTTGCATCTAAAACGGTATTATTTATGTTACAGACTTCCAGTTCCGTTACTACCAACCTCTTGTGTCAGACGACTCCCGTTTCCAGCTGGTGCCCATCTCTCCCAATCAATTGATCCCTTTGTATGTTTACTTCATCAGAGGGTTACATTTGCAGGGACAATTCTTCGCCTACACGATGTGGGCAAGTCCTCTCATCCCTCACCTGCCATACCAGGTACTCTGATATATTGCCAATTCTGACACTGGGTGGAGCGACGGAGGAACTTTGATCATCTCTGACTGAGTACCTGGTTCCTGGTTCCAGGATGCCGTAAGGTGCAGCTGTATCCCCCTCATCCTGAGTCTCGTGTGGGGGACGGCCAAAAGGACTGCTGCCATGTGACCCAGTAGGTGTTGGTACCATAAGGCCAAGGTCACTTCTCTGCTGAGGAAGTGCACCGTGGCCCTCTTGATGGCCGTGATCTTGTCCTTCAACGGAAAAACTTTCTCGGAGCACGTGTCCCATACGAGGCCCAAGAAGGTCAGTCTCTGCATAGGCTGCAGCTGCGATTTCTTGAGGCTGAGTGAAAAACCCAGCTCGTGCAGCGTGTTCATGAGAGTGTGGGAAGTGTGATGCACCGCTTCTGGAGATGTCACTCTGACGAGCCAGTCATCGAGGTATCGGTAGATGTGGTGGCCCTGAGACCTGAGGAGGGCCGCCACGGTTTTCATTAGCCTGGTAAAGACCCTGGGGGGCAGAGTTGAGGCCGAAGGGAAGCACATTGTGTTGAAAATGGTAGCCCATGATCCTGAATCATAGAAAAGAACGATGAGGCTGCCAGATCGGGATGTGTAAGTACGTGTCCTTCAGATCCAGGGAGCATATCCAGTCTCCATTGCACAATGTCTCTGCTATCAAAGCTGGCTTAACCATCTTGAATTTTTGTAGAGGTAGGGAGAGGTTGAGGGTGGAAAGGTCCAGCACAACTTTCAGGCCCGCCTGGTTCTTTTTCTGAATGGCAAAAATTCTGTAGTAAAAGCCTAAGCCTCGCTGGGAGGCTGGGACTTCCTCCACTGTCTGGCTCTCGACGAGCGACCGGATCTCCGGCAAAAGAGTTGCTGTCCCAACCTGTAGGAGTGGAGGGGAAGAGGAAGGAGAGGCTGGAAAAGGAAGGCAGTACCCTGTGGATACTACAGAGAGGATCCAAGGGTCCGCGAAATTCTGGCGCCAAAAATGTGCATGGATAGCAAGCCTGCCCCCCACTGGAGACATGTGGACCCGGAGGGGCGTGTCATGCCTTCTATCCCTCTGAGGCTTTTGCAGAGGAGGGGGACTGGAAAAAGCCCTTACCCCCCCAAGCACCATTGTGTTGCTTGCGCCGATGTTGTGTATGCGAACAATCAGGCTGCCTGGAACTCCGCTCTTGGAAGCAGCAGAACACTCTGTATTACGCCCCTTGTCCGAGCGCTGCTGTGACTGGGTGTATGTTTTGGGCGTGGTCTTTGTAAGGATGGATAAAGACTTGGCCTTTTGTCAGCTATTTTTCTTTTTGTCCAGCTCCTTGTCCGTGGTGGAGTGGAAGAGGTCACCCACTTCGAACAGAAGGTCTAATATACGTTCCTGGACGTCCGGGTTGAATTTAGTCGCACAGAGCCAGGTTGTTATTCTCATGTCCGTGATAATGCAGATGACCCGGCCAGAGGTGTCGATGTGGGCCACCATAGATTCCATGATGTCTTGAGCCACTATATTGGCCTCTGCCAGTCCCGCCTTGAAACGTAATTGGCTCTGCGTCAGAAACTCTGGGAGGAAGTACGCAATTTCCCACCAAAGCCTCTGGTTAACGGCTGCCAGCATGGCATCTTCGTTGGCTTGACGAAGATGTAGGGATGCGTTGGAATACAGCTTCTTCCCATACGGCTCCAAGATCGTCTCCTCCTTGCCTAACAGCGCAGCGGAGGAAGAGGCCGAGGACGACTGCGGCTTGGAGTATAGTGATGCCGCAGTGATCACTGAAGAGTGCAGCTGAGTGTGGGCCGAGAGCAAGAGTGTATCCCCCTCCATCTGCCTGTATTTGGCGTCGAGGCGTTGATTTACCAGCTGGACCGAGTGAGGCCTGAGCCAGCCCTTTTTTGCCAATGCGACTATGTCATTTTGCATATGGATACCCGTTTTTGCTGTGGGATGCAGCGTGTGGACTTCTGCAAGGACCTCCTCTGCTGGTTGCTCAACCTCAGGTTTAGGAAGGCCCAAGTACTCTGCCAGCCCTGCAAGACATTTGTGGAAGGCCTTGGCTGATGACGGTGTGTCGGGGCCCTCCTCCTCTTCCGTGTCCACTTGAGGGTCCGGTTGGTCCGGCACCAGTGGAGGGGTCCTGGAGGCCGAAGGCTGGGGAGTGGATACAGGAGCTGGAGGCTGGTACGGAACCGCCTGCACAATCGGTTGGGGGGCTGGAGCGGGCGGCTGAGGCTGCACCGGGGCCAGGGGCGCTGGTACTGGGGCGTGCGGCACAGGGGCCACTGGCGGGAGCACATCCCTGATGGCATCCCTGAGGATGTCCTCCATCCGAGGTGATTTCATGAGGCCAAGGCACCTTTCAAAAAATCTGTCCTTGCATGCAGGAGTGGTAGGCGATACTGACGTGGTAGCGGGCAGCTGCTGGTAACGTTGCATGCCCTGTCCATACGGACGCAGCAGGAACCTGCCTTGCGCAAATGAAAGGTAGGCTGTAGGCCACATACCGGGTTGACACCAGTCCCACCTAGACAACCGTTCCTCCACCTGCTCCCTGCCTTGGTGTGGTGTCGGGCGGATGTCCGGAATGTCTGGCACGGTGGCCATTTTGTCGAGCTGCCTTCTACGTGCCTGCGTTGTTTTGCTTGGCTCACTGGGCCCCGCCCCATCCAGGACTCTTGAGTGTGGATCATGGGGCCTACCCTGTTACTCAGGCTGAGGCCTGGTAAACATTTCACCCTTGGCGGATCTGCTGGTAGAACTGCGTATAGGCGGCCCCTCTGACATAATGCCGGTAATAGGGCATGGCCCCTCGGGTAAAGACCCAGTAAAAGAACCTTCTGGTCCCTCAGCAATGTCACTGGGAGGATCGATTGACCCCTGAGCCTGTCGGCTGTTAGCTGATGTAGCCTCTACTCGTGCTGGTATGAGGACCTGAGCGGTCCCTCCCACACGGGCGAGCCCTTGGGACGGAGTCTCCCTTGCGGTGTGCGCTGGAAAAGAGCAGCCCTGCCTTGGGCTTGGAGCGATGAAAGACGAAGTCCTTTAGGTCCTTTGGAGGCGATCTCTGGAAGAGCTCCCTCTACCTAGCTAGTCTGTTCTTCAGAGACCTCAAGGAGAGCGTGTCGCACGCAGTACAAGATGGCCAGCTGTGGTCTGGGCAAAGACAGCGTAGGCAGAGGGCGTGAGGGTCTTAAGTTGGAAAGAGATCCTCGCAGGAAGGAAACTTGCTTAACCCTGTAGAAGTCGACATGTGCCGAGGAGGAGCGTGACGCCTCAGGACCGAGTACCTGAATGATAAAAAGACAAAAAAGACAGAAGAGAAGAAGTATTGACGCATGGAATTATATGGCCGAAGCCAAACCCAAGAGCCCTGGTGAATTCGGCCTGTTCCCGTCGACTCGGAAAAGGGGACTGAGGTGTGGCACCGGAGGGCGGGGTCAGGGCAGCGCATGCTCCCAGGGCCGCGCCCCTGCGCGCCTCTAATGTTGTGTCTTGACTGTTGTGTAGGCAGAAGATACCTTCGTCCACAAGTGTCGCACAGAGATAGTTCAAACCACTCTCTGTACAACCTTTGAGGCCACAGGTGGGAGATGATCTTCCGGAACCGCAGACTTCTGGGAACCTCTGGACCACTGCAAAAAATCACTGGTTAAGTATCAAGCCAAAACAACATCCACAAACCAAACAACAAAGAATGGAGCAGTTTTACCAATGAATGACAGCAGCGATTCAGTTGAACCTATGGAGGGGTTCCGGGACCCACCAGTGTCTCACTCCCAGTATTGGATAGTAAACTCAGGAGGATAGGTGGGATTCCGAGTGCGCCGGGCCCACCCGCAGGTGGAATCCAAACAAGAAATCCAGGAAATGCAGTAGCAAGGTATGTAGCAAAAATGGAAGTCCAAAATCAGTCCATGATCCGTAACAAGAGTTCCAAAATTCAAGAGCCAGTAATCAGGGTAATCCAAAACAATCTGTGAAGCAATCCGAGGTCAGTTTCCACACGATCCAAACCAAAACGAATGTAGCGCCAAACAGTGTCCAAGAGAAACAGCTGTGAAGCACTGAACACTATGAACGAGTGTTTAAATAGTGGTGCTACGAGTGCCTTCCGGTCGTGATCGTGTTTTAGTAACACGTGAGCGGGAGGCGTTGGTCATGTGACGCGGAAGCAGGAAGCGAGGCCAATCTCGCAGCTGCCACGGAATGCGTCAATGGGGCGGGCGTCTTCGGGGATGGGCGGGCTGTTGAAACACCCGCCATGGAACACGGGAGTTCGAAGAGAGCACACGTGAGTCCCGGATCCAGGCAAGTGGAGGGGCAGAGTGGAGGTTTGGTGGGGGGGGCATTGGAAATGCCGGGAGCCCCAAGGGACGTGACATCTAAATTTTAAAGGGCAAGAAGGTTTTTTCTGGTGAAAAAGGTTCTGTCTCTCGTCCCTTGGAAGGGACGCCCAAGCAGTATGGAGGAAAGGGGACGGGACGTAAGAGTAAAAGAATCGTACTCCTGATGGGTCTGGCTAGTGAGAAGCTGAAGGCTGGGCAAGTTCTAGTGAAACATTGGTATGACCAGAAGGCTGCCCTCATCAACTTCACATCAGGTCACCAAGTCCTGATCATGAATCCTATAAGGCCTAGACCTTTGCAGGACAAATGGTCAGGCCCTTACCCAGTGACTGAAGGCTTTCATCCCAAGAGTTGAAATTGCTAGACTGTTGTTGGCTTCAGATGTTGAGGAGGAGGAGCCAGAACCTCTCTGTGACCTGTTCCAGGGCAGTTCTTAAAATAGCTCCATTGAGGGTGTCAAAGTGCCCCCCACCCGAATTCTGAAGTTTGCTGAGGCAGTTCTCGCCCTTGTTTTCACAAACTCCTGGTTTGCCACCTTGGTGCAAACATGATATTGACACAGGAGATAGTGTACCTACTAAAAGTAGGGGATACAGAATGTCAGACAAAGTAAGGTCTTACATTAAGACAGATTTCAACAAAATGTTGGATCTTGGGGTGATTGAACCCTCCAGTAGTCCTTGGTCCAGCCCTGTGGTTTTGGTTCCAGAGGCAGGTACCTCTGAGCTGAGATTATATGTGTATTACAGGGCTCTGAATGCTGTCTTCAAGACCGATGCACACCCCTTGCCTAGAACAGATGAGCTGGTGGATGCTTTGGGTGCCTCCAAATACCTCAGCACATTTTGACCTCACTGCAGGTTATTGGCAAATAGCTCTTGCAGAGCATGCTAAGGAGAAGACAGCTTTCTCAACACCTGAGGGTCTTCACCAGTTCAGGTAATGCCTTTTGGGGGTTGAAGAATGCACTTGCCACTTTTCAGAGGCTTGTGAATCATGTCCTTAATGGGTTGGATGAATTCTGTCTTGCATATCTGGATGATATAGCAGTTTTCGGTGCAACCTGGGAGGATCATGTGAACACCTTAGAATAGTGTTTCAGGCTCTTCACAAGGCCCACTTGACCATAAAGGCCAGTAAGTGCCAGATCGGACAAGGTTCAGTGGTCTACTTTGGGCATGAAGTAGGTGGAGGGAGGATACACCCTCTACCCAGTAAAGTACAAGCAGTACAAGACTGGCCTATCCCAACTACACAAACCCAGGTGAGAGCCTTTTTAGGACTCACAGGGTACTACCGAAATTTCATGGCAGACTATGGCTCCATAGCTGCCCCACTGACTGCTCTCACCAAGAAGGTATGTTGGTCTGAAGAGTGTGGGAAGGCCTTCAATGGCTTAAAAGACTTCTTGTGCCAGGCCCCCATTCTCAGGGCCCCTGATAACCAAAGAGCTTTTATTGTGCCGACAGATGCCTCTGACACTGGGATAGGAGCTGTACTACCACAACTAGATGAGAAGGGTAAGGAACAGCCTATTGGATGCATTCGTGGCCAGCTTAAGGACAGATAGCTCAGGTGGTCCACAGTAGGGAAATAATGTTTCTCTGTTGTGTGGGCACTAAGGAAGCTGAGGCACTACCTCTATGGGACCCACTTCACTGTGCACCGCGATTGGCACAGGAAGGGGGCCTGGCTCCCAAATGGCCATGCCACGAGGTTCTTTGTCCTGTCCTATGGCCATCTTGCCCCTTTGCCTTCCCCAGTTCCAGCCGACCCTGGTCAGTCGTTATTTGGGCATGCATTCTATAGCGAAACGGTAAGCTTTTGCGGGCTTCTGCATGCCTTGTGTGTGTGCTTACATGATGTGGGATGGACTGTCTAGTTCCACTGGATGCCAGAGAGTCTGGTGTGCTGTGAATGACTGGGACCACCATGGTCCGTGATTGGTCCACGTCTGGTGTGCCTGTATGTGGGCAGATCTCCCAATGGGTTCTCTCCGTTTTAGCACAAAGGAGATTCTGGATAAGAGAAGGCCCCAAACACCCACACCAGGTTGATCTCTTGAGTTCTCACTGAACCTAGGATAGGATCCAAGTATCCTGAAACTAAGAAGCCGAGTCGAGGAACCGCTGGTAACCTGCTGGAAGGTTTGGCACCCTGAGCCCGCTGTTGTCCTGCTGGACCCCTCTGCATCTGATCGAACTAGAAGGTCTGCGAAGACGCTTTGACCGGAACAGTGGGACAACTATTCTCTGCACCTTCAATCGGTCCAAACCCGGTTGTGTGCAACTTTGTTCTTAGACTGTGCACAAACCAATTACCCTTACTTGCCCTACGTGGTACTCATTTCAAGATCCCCTAGCCCAAAGGATATGCCATATGTATAAATCACCATATATGGTCGAAACAGCCAGACACATACTTACTGAATGCGGGCTTGGGATCTTTGTACATGACCACGTTCGACAGTTATGTCTATAGATATGACTTGATAAAGAGTGAGGAGTTATGGGTTTATTGCCTCAATTCAAAGTCGGAAAACCTACAACTTGCACTGTACTGGCTGTGGCGACATATTTTTAAATTACTTTCTGTGGACAGTATAATTCCTTAATTCGATTTTCTTGAATGAACAAAGCGATAAAGATGCGTTGTACCGCATTATTATACAATATTTTTCTGTAGCTTAATTGCCTGAGCTCATAGACTCTTACAATCAAAAGAACTCTACTATACTTTTTACAACCACTCACCTAAACTAAAATGCTCTTATAATTGGTTTAAACTGTCGGCTGCCTTCAACTATTAGATATGTTTGATTTTATTTGATTATAAGGTTTTTTTATAGAATGCAATGTATTTGGATTTTAAAATGTACCTTTTTTAGCTTTTAGAAGTTTATACAGGTTCTTCAAGAATCAAATGCAAATAAATAAATAATATTTCTCAGTTTGCTGTAGGGAAATGCTGGGCAGCCAGTGTGGTGCTTTGGACAAAGAAAATAAACACCTCCATTATTCAAAGCCTTTAATGCATTGTTCAGCAAAGGTCGCCAAATTTCCACTAGCTATTAGTGAGAAAAATATCTCAAGTACGATAGTGAGTATACAGAGGCCTTGAACCCTGCCTAAATGCTCAGCTTGCACATGTGCAGTCTGTGTGCACAATCCCTATTACCCTTTGCAGAGAGTGGCCTGGGGTCTGATGTTCTCTCAGGGCCTTGAGGTGCTAGACCGCCTGTATGATAAAATAATTTCTGGGTGATGGAGTCTATGGCAGGCAGCCATCGAAGTAAGTGAAAAAGGGCTAGCAATACCAACAGCCCAAGGCAGCCTGCTTTGTTTAAGGAGACTGTGGAGGTGTGTGTATCTGCAGCATGTGCTCAGCACAAAGGATAGAACTGTTGAGCTAGCTGTCGGTGGCCGCAAGGCAACATGGACTTGAGGTTTCCATCAGTGCCGCAGCAAACCCTGGTTAATGGGACACCTGCAGTGTCTAGACAGTATTGGGAGCAGTGTCCTCAAGTCTTCCAAATTGGGTGGTAGACTGATGAAATTGACTGTCCAAAGCTAACTAACATTGACCTTTTTAGTTTGGGCCATTAGATGTCGCCTGTGACACCTATAAGCTGAAATGATTGCATTAGAGTACAGATAGGGGGGAATGCTCACAGCCTGTCAGTGTTTTTTGGTTATGTCCCCATCCATAGACTGGCCATGGCCATGCTAATCACTATGGTCATTCCCGCCCCTCCCCGCCCAAAACAGGTCCTCATGGGAACTTTTTGAGCTTGCTTTAATCAAGCCTTACCATCAAACATTGCACTTGAAATGCCATCCAGTGTTTTTCAAAGCAGTCTTCTGAGAGTTACTGACTTAATTGGAGTTGTGAACCGAATACTGGGTAATACAAATGTCTCCCCAGGTCTTTCGCAGCCACTCGATTTCTGAACACTCTGCGTGTCCTTCACTGGGACTGGCATTGGACTGGCATTGGGACTGGCATTGGACTGGCAAAGGGTTGGCATTAAGCAAATACATTTTAGATTTTGTTGAGTTAATTTTTTCATCACATCAGGGGCAGATGTGTTTTATCCATACAGCTCATGTATTAGTCTAGTTCATAAGGTCGATTTTGGGTGTTCAGTAAGCAAACTAGTTCTAATGCTTTTTAACATGTGAGCATATGTTAGATCTGCGGACTGTCACATGTTTTGAGTTAGTTCTCTGTCGCGAAAATGACACCACAAATTCACACTGCCAATCCTGGTGATTGTATTCCAGCATTCTTTGTGTCCTAATGTTTTGAATATGAGTTGGCCTTTCATGGGTGTTAACTATAGTAGATCTCCAAAAACAATAACGTGTTTTCCTCCCAACAGTTCCTCATAACCAGTTTTTTGGCCTTCCTGCATTCTTAGATGAATTTAAGGCAGCATAAATTTGGAAACCATGCTTATTTCATCTACTAGGAGGACTTCTATTTGTCGTAGAATTCTGCGTACTTCAGTCGCAGCTTCTGTTGACAATTTGTAATAATCTCATTTGTTTTTGTGTTCTACAGGGAGAAAAAGTCAGTGTAAAGTTACACCTGCTATGCTGTAAGCAGCGAGACCTGTGGGGGCTGTTACAACAGCTGAAAGGTTGTTGTTTGTTACTTTTTCTACATATTTCCTGATTGTTATAATTAAGAACGTTTTGCTTCACCACTTACAACAAGAGCAGAGGTTTGTAATTTTCACAACTGCAAATTTAATTTTCATGCTTTAGTCCATGATCAGTTTCTTCAGTCTCTTCTAGGTAAATAATGAGTTGTTGATCATTTAGCTGTGATTGGAGCACTGACACATCTTTAGATTGTTTGGATTCATGAATAGGGTTTTCTACCTCATTCATTGCAATTTCGGCTTTGCTTTGGATGACTGGTTCTCCAAGTGGTTCTTGGCTTCCTGTAACAGAAGGTTGACTGCCTCAAGGAGTGTATTTTCTGGCATAGTTTCTATTACTTCTTCTTGTTAGCACTCATTGTCCAACATTTCTTTGTACTGCTTTGAATGCAGCTTCACATGTGAAATGGCCATCTAACAGTTATTGCTTCTTTCTCCATGGTTTGAAGAGTTGCAGTATGGCCATGTAATAAAGTAATTTTTGCTGAGGAGAATTAAAGGACAACTTTACATGATTTACAAGACTGGGTTTGGTAAGCCTTACTAGGCTTCCTTCACAATTTAAGAATATTTGGCAGTTGTCTCATCTGGCATAACATTATTTTTGTAGGAATAGGTTTGGGATATGTCGTAAAGGGACATGTTTTTTAAAGCATTATTTTTGCTTGGATAGTATATGCAATAAAATTGTTTTAAAAAATATTTTGGCTGTTGGGATGGATCATTTGTGGCTATATTTTCAATTTCCTGATAGGATTTAAGTACTCTTTTTCGGGACAAAGCGGGACCATGGTCCATCACAGAATGTTT
Source organism: Ambystoma mexicanum (assembly GCF_040938575.1). Lineage (NCBI taxonomy): Eukaryota > Metazoa > Chordata > Amphibia > Caudata > Ambystomatidae > Ambystoma > Ambystoma mexicanum. The sequence goes on from NC_090940.1 coordinate 523,472,009, forward strand.
TCAGATTTACCATAACAAGCTATAACTATTAAACGATTTGCAGCTTCGTAGGACCCGCAATCTCTGTGTGACAGCATTTTGATACCAAAGCTGTACTATTTTGTGACAGTGTTTTGTCGGATGAAAGGTCATCCAAAAGGTCTTTTAGCTCAGTCTTCTCAACTTTGGTGAAATAGGGTGTGACATACCTTGCAACAGCAGTTGAATTACCTGAAATGTATTGAATGTCTATATTGGCATTCCACAAAAGAGCAATGATAGGATTATAATCATTGATGTACTTGGATGCAGCATCTCTTTTAATGTTGTATTTGATAATTGGAGATTTGCCGTTTGCACTGTGCCTAACAGAAGACATGAACTTTATTTACTTGACCTTTGGTGCAAACTGGTCTAGGGAAGCCAAAGCGACATTTGGTGTAGTACTTTTGTTTGTTTCTATATCGGCGTTGGCAGTTTTGCCAAACGTATGTCTTTGAAAGTGTATGATTGCTGTCCGTAGGTCACTATGTGTGTCTTCTGAAGGATGTCGCATGTAATGCAGTGCTCAATAACAATTTGAGTGTACGAATTCGGCTAAATAAAAAGGGGGACATGTCAGCTGTGGTCCGTACATATCGTTGGGTTAGACAGGGCTGCGTCTTAGCCCCATGGGTATTTAACCAATATGTCTCTGACGTATCGGAGTAATTGCTGAAGGAGGGTCTTCTAGCGCCAAGAATTGGCTCCGTGAAGTTTATTTGGCTGGCCTATGCAGACGACTACTTATTATTTGACCAAACTAAGGTGGGGCTACAGCGTTTGCTGGATGTATTCGCCAACTATGCTAAGCTAAATGGGTTGAATATCAACCCCCTGAAAACCAAAATCCTTGACTTATTCAAAGGGCCGATTAGGAAGAAAACTAACCTCTGGAATCTGGGGGGCGTAAGACTACCTTGTTCCACCTGCTTTACTTATCTGGGCTATTATGTGAAAGCTAGTAGAGGCTCGAAAGGGCAGATTCATCTTCTCCTAAACAAAGCTAAGGTACTGGCCAGGCAGGTCCTTAAAATCGACGGCAAATATGGCCGATTCTTTATTTGATCTGCCCTCCTTTTCTTCGAGGGTAAAATCGCCCTGAAACTGATATATGGTCTAGAATTCTGTACGGGTTAACCATCTCCAAACTCGATGGGATTGAAGGTAACATCTGGAGACGGGTCTTACTTCTCCCTAATGCTGTCCCTCTGGCCGCAATTCGATTCGTGCTAGGCTACATCTCATCAAAATCCCAAGTTGATTGGAGGATGCTTATGCTCTACGCTAAACTTAAGGCACCTATATCCAATACTTTATATGAACTTGTTGGGAACAACTTTAAACAATCTGCTTTCTTAATTAATTTTGCTAAGTTGTGCGAAGTCATTTTGTGTAACATTAACTCAGATTTAGAGCAGCTAATCACTAATCCTACCAAAACTAAAAAGAAGTTGTGGGATTATGATTGGTGCCAGACTCTGGACGCTTTTTACTCCTACAGCTCTATGTCTCAACTGGCACATGAACACAAGAAAAGAGGCACTCTTTCCCCAATTCTCAGGATTTTTCCAAATCGTGACCATCGTCAAACCTTACTTAGATTGCGGTGGAATATTCTACCAACTCTGGACACCAAATTGAGGTGGAAACAGATTTCAGTGGCTGACGCCTTTGTAGATTCTGCCATATAGTTCCCGAAACGGCTAAACATCTTATTTTGTTTTGTACACAACTTAAAACCCTGAGAGATTCCTGTTTGAATGTACTAAAAGCTCTATTCTTGGGTTTACCAATCGAACTGGAATGGCAACACTGTTTGTGTATTGGAACTACTCGAGAGGGCTTGGCTCTATCTAGTTTTATTCATAATCTTCATCTGGAACATATGTGATTGAATGCATTTTGCTGTTCAAAACATATAGCTTTCAAAACATATAGTTTTCTTCTTTAGACACTATTTTTGCTATCCTAAGTGAATATATTGGTATTTTAATTGTCAATACATTAACTGTATATGCACTTTTGTATTTTTTATATGTATTTGTTTTTTCTTTTGTAAAGGTTTAATAAAACCATATACAATAAAAAAACTTATTTAAAAAAAAACTGTTCAATAAGTTGTAAAACAGTTTCATTACTGTTATAGTCACATTTGGGAGCATCTGTTATCCACAAAATCATGTGGATGTGTGGTGCTCCTCTGGATTGATATTCTTTTCTTCAGAAGAAGTGTTCTACTTCACAGACATTTTGTATTGCAGATGATGTGCAGCATTAGAATGACATGATGCTGAAAGTATTTGTGATACATTGACTGGATCAAAAGAACAGAGTTCTCCTGGACGTGTAATGCCTATTGCTTCTTTATTTTGGTTTGCAGTGCATAGGGAGTCATACATACAATGCACATCAGCATGACGTCAGAACCAGTATCCCTTTGTACCACGCATGTTTGCCAAGAGATTTGTGATACTTGACGACAAAACTTCAGCTTTGTCTTTTATCTTTTGAAGGAGTTGAGTAGCTGACATGTTTAAGAAATGAGAGCCTGTTTTTAGTGTGTGCGTAACTCTGTAACATAGAGTTGCTAGTTCGCTTTCGAACAAGAGGTGGAAAATGTATTCAACATTTTGCCAGAATCTTGGGTCTTCAGAATATATTCGTAAAGAATATTTTGATGCACTGATTTGTGTGGGTCTTTCATCTTATCTTCCTCTCTTTCCTGAGGGAAAGAGTAGAGGAAAACAACGTACTTCTACACCTTTCTCCCATATGCTCATTGTTGGAGTCCTTTTTGCTTGACGCATTTGAAATGTTTATAATGCATCAACCATGGTGTCTCTTGAATGTTGTGGGTGAATTTTATACTGGTCTAATATGTTGTCCGCAGAAAGAAGATCAACAAGTTTAAATTGGCCAGTTTGTGGTAATTCCTGAAATATTTGGGTGCTTTCTTTTAAGTTTCCTCTATGTTTATATCCCTATAGTATTAATTGTTTTCTTTAAGATATTCTGGGGCTTGGGCTTATTTAACTTTGTTTAAGTCAACTAGTTGTTGACACACCATTCAATACAATCTAACTACAATCAAAGTCGACCTACTCCTAGAGTTTCTACATTTTCATTAAGTTCTAATGGTAAATATCCTACTTTACCACAAATGCCTTCCAGTAATTCTGATAGGGCAATTTGGCAGTTTTGGGATGGAGACGTATTATAGCTTGGAATAGGTATACTGTTTGAATTATTATGCTGTCATACAGGTTAAAATGTTGAAAATCTTTTGGAAGTGGGAATATTTAGTTATTAGTGATAGCCTGTGGTGGTATTTGGTTATGATCAAGCTAATTATTGCAGTATGTGTAAACTAGTAAGGGGTTAGTTATATTGTATTTATTTTCTGCTGTTAGATATAAAGCTAATTAGAACCATTGGGATTCCTCATTATCTTCTATTTTGTAGGTCATATCTACTATTTTAGTACTCTTCTTATCAAAATGTTCTGCATCACCAGACACATACTTGATCCGGAATTTCAGCAGATGCGTTTTAAAACTTTGCTATTTCTGTCTTGTAAGTGTGCGTACGGAGGTTACAGTTGGTAAATTGTTGGTTGAAGTTTTGTAAAGTAATTGAATTTTCTAACTCCACTTCAGTTGCAAAATATGTATTTTGTATGTGTTCTATTTGTCTCAGGAGTTCTTTGGCTGTTCCACTTAGGAGATTGTTATTTAATTGTTGGAGTTCTAAAGCAGAGCTTTTTGTAGCATTGTATAATCGATGCACAAGGTTGCACATTGCAGAATGGTGTGTTGCTAACAGGTGCTTTTACAGGATGTTCCTGAAATGCAGGCTAATTAATGCCCTTGTTCTCCAGTGTGGATGCACACTGGGCAGGAGTCTTTTTCTGAGAAGATAAGCTGTCTGCACAGGCAGATTAAGTGAATATTATACATTTAACAGTTTAGGCCTGCCGACGATTCTGCATTTTTTTTCAAGTGCACATTAAGGGGTGAAGACAAGGGAGAACAGACAGAACAATATTCTGGCAGGGCTTGATACAGATTGTGTAAGTGCGGGAGGGTAAGAGAGGGGTAGGGGACCAAGTGTGCCCAGTCAATAGAGATTGGTGAAGTGCGGATAGAGAGCTCTCAGGGCTTTAGAAAATGCAGTGGGGTGTAGGGCCTTGTGGCAAGTGCAGAAGGACTGGCAGGGGTGCCTGGGACATGTGAGACGCTAAGGTACACCAGGCAACCGGTCAATAAACTGGATGGAAGGAGGGAGAGAAGGAAAAGCAGAGAGCTAGGTTAGCAGTGTAGGGTGAGAGAGAAGGAAATGGAGAAGAGGAAGGTCTTGAGGAGTTTCCGGAATTTGAGAATTTCAGGCTCAAGACGCAGGGCGGCAAGGAGGCTGTTCCAGAGGGAGGCACCTGCTGAGGAAAGGGATCTGCTGCCAAATCTCTGCTTGGAGAACCGGCTCACTCGCAGAAGGTTGGAGGAAGAGGAGTGGAGGGCTCGAGAGGGACAGTATTTAGGTAGGCAACATTGAAGGTAAGAAGGTCCCAGGCCTCAGAAAGCCTTGTGTACAATGCAGAGAATCTTGAATTTGATCCTTGCTGCCACAGGGAGCCAGTGAAGTGATTTCAGTGCCGGGGAGATGCGGTCCCTGGGCTTGAGGCCAAGGATAAATCTTGTAGTTCTCTTCTGGATGAGTTGCAGAAGGCAAAGGGCGGAAGCAGGGAGGTTGAAGAAGAGGCTGTTGCAGTAGTCCAGCCTGGAGAGAACTAAGGCTCTGGAGACAGTGATCCGTTGAAGGAAAGTGAGAAATGGTAGAGTGCCTCTAAGGAGGTGTAGTTGATAGTTAGAATTTTTTGAAATGTCAGAAATCTGAGAGGAGAAGGAGAGAGTGGAGTCGAAGATGACCCCAAGGTTTTTGGCCTCACAGGTGGCGGTAGGCGCAGGGCCAAGGGAGGCCGGCCAGAGTGAGAGGGGGAAGGCGGGAGAAGGTGTCCCAATGCGAAAAATCTCAGTTTTACTGGCATCGAGACAGAGGTCATTTGCAGCACACCATGATTGAATAGCAGACAGAAAAGTAAAAGACAGTCAGATATGAGTGAGGAGGAGGTGGCAGCTGAGGGTAGCCTGAAGGATAGCTGTGTGTCATCCGCATAACACTGGAAGTTAGAGGTGAAAGTGGCAATCAAACGTACAAAGGCAGCCATGTAGACATTGAAGAACCAGGGGGATAGGTTAGAACCCTGGGGAATGCTGCAAGTTGAGAGGGTGATGGTTGAAATAAAGGCACTGAGTTCGACCTGGGATGGGCGGTCTGAGAGAAAAGAGGTTAACCAAGCCAGTGTCATGACCCGGCGAAATTGCCCCTTCTGGACCTCATGGTCATTGTCACGAAGGGCTTGTACTCCTTGTTCCTCCCAACATGGCTGTACCAAGCTCCGTGCTACGCACTAGCTTTCACGTCGTAGCACGTACTATAAATTGGTCACGCCCCTGCGGTCCGCGCGTCTCAACGCCATCTTCGATAGTGACCCGACGTGTGTTTGCTCTCTACATTTGCTTCCTTGATCCTCATACTTCCTTCCTTGCCTTTTTTTCTGTTCCTGGACTTCCCCCCTACATTGCTTGTTATCGCTAATCCTGGACACCCTGGAACCACGAACTTCCCAGAACCCTGAACGCGCTCTGCAACCTGACGAGGCTTGGGCGAGCCTATTCAAGACCCGAACCACCCACAGGAAGAGTCCTGCGGCCAAACAAGGGAGATCCCGATCACAGGTGAGACAGGGGGAGATGTATGACAGCCAGACCCTGACCTGTGATTCCCAAGGTGTCACAAAGCCGAGAGATTAGAGTGTTGTGGTTAGCCATGTCAAATGCAGAGGAGAGATCAAGGAGAATGAGGACAGAGGGAGTGTTAGTATCAAGATTTGAGAGCAGTTCTTCACGGGTGTTCCGTGCCTCTGGATGCTCTTAAATCAGACTGATGGTCATAGAAACAGCTAATTGATTCCGTGTGGAGGTGTGAAACCATTCACCTGCACAGAAGTTAGAAAAGGTATCTATATTGACATTGCGCATGTGTGCAAGGTGTGGTTTTAGTTCTTGATTAATTTAGTTAGTGATTTAATTCTGTTTAACACTAATATAAAAATAAAATCTCTTTAGTTTAAATGTACTGTCAATCATACAGATAGGTTTTAAATGCTGAATGCAACAGTTCAGATTTTTTAATGAGATTGCTAAGAGCACTGCACTGGAATAAAATGGTCTTTTATGAATTGTGGCTACATCAACATTGGTAGATATAGTTTGAGGTTGATGTTCAGGAATACTTTCCTTACTGCATATTTTATCTGTGTTTTAGAATGAGGTCAATTACCTTTTTTGTAGTGATGCTTGTTTTAGTTTGCTTCAGTGATGTTACTATGTCTCTTTTTTTAATGTTCTCATACATTATTTTGTGGAGTGTGACTATATGACTTCTCTTTGTTTTTATCTGCTCTAGCCTTTCATTGTTGTCTACGGAATTGACTTTAGTAGGCATTTTGTTGTATCTGTTGGGAAACAAAGTGTGTATTTCAAAGTTGTAGAAGGATTATGTGGGTGTTATAGTAGAGATATGAGGGTTTTGTACTGACTTAATTATGTTACTACAATGAAGGTGACATACATGGTACATTAATATATTTTCCTTTTAGCAGTTGAAGAGTTTTATTTGTTCTGCAGGTGTCTTTGGCAATCTTCCTTTTTTCTGCAAATGTGAAAAAAAGACGGTTGGTACATGTGATAATGTTGAAGTGGTTTAAGTAGTAGTGATATAGATACATAGGACATTGCTATCTTTTGTGACCGTCGACGACGACAATATGATGTCTGTGGACTATGACACCCACACAAAGTAGTCGCACGCATGTGATTTCCACGACGGAGCACAGCATTCGTTAACCAATTATAAGTGCGTCATGTCGGAACGGACATGTCTGAAATAGGTGGTATGTTCTTTAACATGAGACATCCGGGTGACGTCGGCATGACGGAAATATGCAAACACCGACATGTACATTTATAGTAGGCAGACTTGTGGTTGGCATTTAAAAAAACATTTTTGGGGAAATTTATATACATAAAATGTACATCGCATTATTTTCAAAAAGGTATGGGGAATCACTGTGGGCAACAAAAATAGGGGTCTATAGGGGCTATAGATTATCATGATTAGGTAAAGTAGGGAGAGACATTTCAGCAAACCGTCTGTAATTTATATTTGCTTGAACTGATTTAGGTGATTGCTGGGGTAAAGGGGTAAAGGGACAGGTAGGGCAATGAAAATCAACATTTCTGATGACATGATTTTTAACATATGTGACTAGTTCTTCAAATTGATTAGTAAGGACTCCTATTTGTAAAGATAATTTGGTCATTTGATTTTGCAGATTTGGTAATTGTGGTTCTCTTTCTGGGAGTTCAGCTTGTTCATGATTACTTTTGGGTCTGCTTTCTTCCTCTACATGATGAAGTATGAAAAAAGAGAAATCCTAATTTTTAATAGGTTATGCATAAGTTTCATTATTTGCTTGCCTTATAACATATATTATTTACTGTTAGTTACTTGTTAATCACTCATATTATCTTTGGGGAAGTACTCCTCCAACCACTCAAAATGTGCTTGCCATTTCTGCCAAAATATACAATGGTCATATTTATTTATGAAAAAAGTGTTATAATGTATGTATAATGAATGGTTACAAATCAAAGAAAAACAAAGTTTACATAGAGTTGTCTGTGAGACTGTTCTGCACTGTTGGGTTGCTGTGCGTCAGTGTCTGTGAAGAGTTGCACTGAACTGACGACATGAGGTGTACAGTTATTCTTTGTACTTGGTATAATCCATAATATTGTGTGCTCATTAACAAATTCGTTTTTGCATTGGTAAAAGTTTAATTGTATATAGATGTACATTTGGGGGGTACTAAATGTTTTAATTTTTATGCATAACTTTTATATTAGAAGGGTAAGAAATATTGGGCCTCATTACAAGAATGGTGGTGCAGGAAACCAATTGGCGGTAATTACCACCATACAACGAGTATGGCCAAGGAGTGGCAGATTTACCTCCAACATCATGCTGAAGGTAAATCCACCCCTTTCCCCCGAAAGTCGGCAAAAATCAGCGGAATTGCCGTTGCAGTAATTCTGCCAAAACAGCCCCATAGAGTCCAATGAAATCTTCAAAATTTGGGGTAACTCTGCCACCAACATTTGTAATCTGGCGGAAATTACGCCGGACAAAGTGGCGTTAACAGTCATTCTGTTGGGCAGTATAGTGCCCAACTCATAATGAGACCTATTATTTTGTCCTCTGTGGTTTTGGGTTATATTGATGCTCCCTGGTCCCAGGTAAGTCTGAGGACATTCCATCTTGTCTGCAAACGTTATAGCTGTTGCATAGCAGGGGAGAGTGATTTTTAGGTTTAAGGTTTGAAAAGAGAAATTAGGAAGTTGTAGGAAATTAGGTTGCACTGGTAAAAACCTATTAAATCCAGTGAACAATCTTTGTTAAAGGGATGTTATGGTTATTTTGCCTGGGTCAAAATGTATCAAATTCAGTGAAAAAACTTTAGTTGAAGGGACATTATGGTTAAGTTATGCTAATAAGAACATATGAAATTAAGTGAAAAAACCTTTGTTACAAGGATGTTATAGTTACGAAGTAAAATCGAAAAACCCAAGAAATATGCCAGTTATGGTTTGCTATGCAATCATAACTAGCTCTACCGCCATGCACTTGTGAGACTATCACCCAGGACACCAAAGATGACATCCCAAATGGCATTACTGATGACATCACATATCCTGGGCAGTAGTTTCTCTTTGATGCAGAAGATATGATCTAGTTAAAATGCATTGAAAACATGATACACATACTCTAAAGGTGCTGAATATGTAGACCTTACCTTTGTACTAAATTCTTAAGGTAGTTTGCTTAGGGTTTCACCTGAGCTCATGGCGTAGATACATGGAACATTAAATAGGCCCCTGACAGACTACAACTTTTTTATTCATGATGATGAACCCTGATCTTCATGTTATTCTCTAGTCATGGTATTTGTTTCCTCATTATTAGTGTTTCCTGTATGTGTCTCAGATTTTTATGCATTAATGCTCTCCATGTATATTTTGTTGTACTAACACATGTGTTTGCATTCTTGTATTGTTAGTGGTTAACTGAAAGTTTACATTAGTGAACATTCTGATAGGCTTGGAGTTATGATTCAACTAGTGAGACATACCAGGTTAAACATACTCTACTCCTGTGATCCACTCTTGAGCTATTGCATATGTGTATGCAATTTTAGTTTGCTCTATTAACAACAAAACTTCAGTAGAATGTTTGTGTTTCAATAATTGTACATTTTGATACACAGATTAGTTGATGAGAGGTTTCCCGATCATCTTTCATATGTTTCTAGCAATACTCAGAATAGAACCCTATGTAGCGGCTTTCCATCAGGGGTGATGTCATATGTTATGTCAGTGATGTCATTGATAATGCCATTTGTGATGTCCTCTTTGATTTCCTGGGTGTTAGTTTTAGGTATCCCTACAAAATATCCCCACCAAAAATATTGCCGTACATAAGGCCGTTTGTCTCGACATAGGCAATATTTTTGGGGGGGATCATTTGTGGGAGCGTGGGAATAGCCCGTACATTTTAAAATAATGCAGGGGTTGCAGTGGTGTCCCCCGCAGGGTCCATGGGTCAATATCGTCACAAAAATATGGCGATATTTTTGTAACGCAATATTTTTGCGGGGATGTTATCACATGGAACCTAATTTTTGCAGTGCATGGTGGTGGCGCTAGTTATGGTTGCATAGAAAACCATAACTGGTGTATTTCTTGAGATTTTCGATTTTACTTTCCTGTATTCCTGTAACAAATGTTTTTTCATTGAATTTCATAGATTTTTATTAGTAGAACTTAATAATAATGTTCCTTCAAATAAAGTATGGTCACTGAATATATATATCTATGTACACGCACACACAGAAAAAAGGACAGATTAGATTGGCTAGGGAACGAGATGATATCCTGGACAAAGGAAATGTATAAAAAATAAAAAACAGGAAGGAGAAGTGCATGGTCCACTGTGGAGGTTGACTAACAGACCAGCAGGAGGGAAGGAAGGAGCGGCAGATGGTGGAGGCAAATTGGGGAGCAGGTGAGGTATGAGATAGAAATTGGTATTGCAATGTGACTGCATGTTTGTGTGGTGAGTATAAATTAATACTGACTGAAGTGATGGTGACTGAGTAAGTAGTGTGGCAGAGGAAGGCAGTGGATGATAAAATAATCATCCACCTGATATGTAAGTGGGTTTACCCTTTTGTCCAGAGCTCAGTGGCAGAAGCATATCCACATACTTTGACATTGAGAACAAGTGGAGGAATTCCTAGCCACTTGAATTATCTTTAAGTTTTCCTGTGACAGGTACATGTGGCACATGGTCGATTCTTCAGGAACCAAGCTGTGAAGGCTACCGCTCAAGGGCAAGAGTGGAGAACCATCCTGCCCTGTTAGAAGAGAAGGTTCCTGGTTCAGCAGAAAGAACACTAGACCCTCCTTTGACAGGATGAGAGTTCAGAGAATCATATCCTCGCTGGCCAACAAGGGGTTACTAATATCAAGTAGCAGGGACAGACCCTGCATTTGTTCAGTTGCTCCAAAAGACATGAAATAATTCGGCAGAGATGGGGTCATGAGTTCCATTAGCATGCAAGCAAAGAATATTTGGATTTTCCTTGGTGGCAAAAAGATACAGTGAAGGAGAGCTCCAAAGATAGAACACTTCCTGAACCCTGGCCAGATTGAGTTCCCATTTTGGTTCAACACATTAAACATGCTTAGTTTGTCCAGCTCAGCCATGATTGTAGTGCTAATACATCTGTCAATATGCATCCTCCTTTTTAAAACAGAGGTTGCAGAGCCATACAAATATGAACAATCTGGTTGACACGGGGAAATCTTTTTCCACTTTCTCCTTGTGCATATCTTCTTGGCTCTTGGTGGGTTGAGGTTGGTTCCCAGGAGTAGGGACAAGAACCATAGGATCTCCAGCATGGGCTCTGGAACTACACATACTGAGCAAATGGGGGGTGCGGTCATGCGGCTGATGTCAGTGTCTGCGGAGGCAGCATCTGAGGGGGTAGCATTAGCCACAGAGATTCTGGACCAGTTGGTGGAGCCGCAGGGGTAAGACCTCCTACATCAGGGACATCAAAATGGCAGTTATTTTATGTGATTTCATCAGATTCATAAACCAAGAGAAAAAAAAGCTGACTCCTGCTCCAAGACCTGACTCTGCATGGTAGGTGATAATGAGTCTAAAAGATGTAATGCCATGCAAGAATGGAACCCAGTGCTACAGATGGACTGGAACCATTCAAGGACCCAAAAACTTCACAGATGATGAACATGCAGTTAGGCAGCTCACCATCAAACCGGGAAGTCTGTACTGATGACCACTGCAAATCGGGGGCAGCTTCATATCTGGCCATGGTGAGGGGGTGCAGCCTGTTCCTGAAAATGCTTTCTGGAGCAGAACCCTTGAGCACAGGTTCTCTGGAACCCATGTGTAAAACCCTGGTAGTCGTGCTGTGACTTGGTATGCCGTAGGCCCTCAGCGAAAGAAGCTGAAGTAGTCACTTCATGTAAAGTTGTCCCTTTGGGCATAGACCTGCTAGCAGAGGCAGAAAGGCCCTCAGAGTGAGCACTAATAGAAGTCATTCCATAGCGTCCGGCTTATGCCCAGTGGAACTTTTATGCCCCTCAGCATGTGCGCGGGTAAGAAAAGCCTGACAGGATTCAGCTAGTCCATGGGCAGTGGGAAGATGTTGCTGAACAATCAGTGTTATGACCCCTCTCAGTCAAGGAGCTCTCTGTTAAGTAGTCCCACTGCTGAGACGCCATGGAAATCAAAGGAGTACTCACATTGTATGATCTGGCAGTCTTCCTAGTGGATTCTAGAAATAGTCTGGAGGTAATTTGGTAAAAATCTCCCTGCAGCGCTGTAAGTGGTTCTTTACATCAATTGGAATAAGTGGATCACAGGCAGCACAAGCGTCCCATCGCTGCACAGTACTGATATGGGGACATCGGCATGGTTGGGGAGGCCTGACGATACCTAGTCAGTGCGCACCGCGGGTTGACTGCGGGGAAGCACAGACCTAGGGCACGGGATACCATCAGCAACTGATCTCACGTTCCCGAAGAATACACTACGAGTAATGAAGATTATCGATTAATAATTTATTACCAGGTTACTCACCGTAGTGACCACCTTACTCCTAGTCCATAGTCCCCTTTCCTCCATACTTATGGGACATCTCTCCGTCCTGTGGGACGGGACCGTAGCACTTTGTAAAAAGCATCCACATTTTTTTCAAAAATGTGTCCCTCCTCTCTTTCCTGCACGGGGCCCGGCACGCGGCCGTAACCCCGCCCACCTTGGCTCCGCCCCACGCATTGCCCATCAGTCCTTTTCTATTGCAGGGTCAAAGACCCATTAGCAATAACAGAGGAACCTTATTAGAGGGGACGGCGGGCGGGCGTATGGAGGAAAGGGGACTATGGACTAGGAGTAAGGTGGTCACTACGGTGAGTAACCTGGTAATACTCCTACGTCCCGTCCCCTTTCCTCCATACTTATGGGAGATTCCCAAGCACTCCTTACAGGAACTATGGGTGGATGGAAATACCCCTTACTGAAACAGGTTCTTCAGCACAGCCTGGCCAAACTGAGCGTCAGCTCTAGAGCTCATATTGACGCATTAATGCTTACAGAAAGCAGATAGGGAGGCCCAAGTAGCCGCTTTAGCGATGGACTCCCAGGGAACATAATTCTGAAAAGCAACCGCGGCTGCCTTGCCCCGCACCAGGTGTGCATGGATACCTTTAGGAGGTTTCAGCTTTTGGACGGTGAACGATTCCGTGATACAGGAGGCAATCCATCTGGAAATAGTTGCCTTAGACGCCGGCCTGCCTTGAGGGTTACCGAAGGTCACAAAAAGTTGGGATGAACTCCGAAGCTCGGAAGTCCTGTCCAGGTAGAAGTTAAGAGCTCTTCGGACATCCAGGCATTGTAGAACCCTTTCCGCCTCCGAGGCAGGGTTCGGAAAAAAGACCGGAAGGGAAATCGACTGATTCAGATGGAATTCGGTCACTACCTTTGGTAGGAAAGCTGGTTTCGTCCAAAGGACTACCTTGTCCTTATGAAAGACCAAGAAAGGATGCTCCAGCGACAATGCCTGGAGCTCACTCACTCTCCTCGCTGACGTAACGGCGACCAGAAAGGACACTTTCCAGGACACGTACTTGAGGTCAACCGTAGCCATTGGCTCAAAAGGTTTATGGCACAGTGCCGTCAGGACTACATTTAGGTCCCAAGGCGGGTGCGGACTACGAACCGGAGGGTAGATGCGTGTCAAGCCAGCAAAATGTCTCTTTACCACCGGGTTAGTTAAAGAATAAGAACACCGGTCTGTAGAGAGGTAAGCGGAAACCGCTGAGAGATAAGTCCTGCAAGACAGAACATGAACCCCTGACTCTGCTAGGGAGGATACGAAGGACAGTACAGTGTCAATCGTTGCCACCCTCAGGTCCAATTCTTTCTCCAAACACCAATGACAGAACCTGAGCCATACTCTTGTATTGGGATCTGGTCGAGGGTTTCCTGGCTGCCTGGATAATGCGCATGTTATCCGCAGACAAACCCAAACGCACCAGAGTCGTGAACTCAGGCACCATGCCGCCAAGCTGAGCGATTGCGGGGAGGGGTGCCACATCTGCTGTTCCCCTTCATGAAGAAGATCAGGAGTTACTGGTAACCTGATCGGATGACACACCGACAGATGGTGAAGTTCTGAAAACTAAAACCTGGCCGGCCACCACAGAGCTATCAGTAGAAGAGAACAGTTGACAGAGCTCTTCAACTTCCAAATTGCTCGATGAACTAGGGGAAGAGGCGGGAAGGCGTAAGCTCTCATGTTGTGCCATGGAATCCCGAGAGCGTCCCCCAGAGAGGAGGCTCCCAGCCCCCCTCTCGAGGCGTACTGAGGAAGCTTCTTGTTTACTGCGTGGCGAAGAGGTCCACCTCCGGTGTGCCCCAATGCGAGAAAATCCATGAGAGCATCTCCGCCTTCAACTCCCACTCGTAGCTGACCACTGTCCGCCGGCTGAGGGCATCCGCAGTGACATTCAGCTGGCCCGGGATGTGCACTGCAAGCAGCCAGACCCCATGAAGCACAGCCCACTCCCAAATTTGGATGGACAGGTCCACGAGAGGGGGAGACTTCGTTCCCCCTTACTTGTTTATGTAATACATTGATACCACATTGTCCGTTCTTATGCGGACCACCTTGTTGACAATGAGCGGTCTGAACGCCTTGAGCGCCAGAAAGATCGCCAGAAGCTCCAAATGATTTATGTGCAGGAGCTTGTCCTGAGGCGACCAGAGGTCCGAGACCTGAAGAAGATCTAACGTCGTACCCCACCCCAAAAGGGAGGAGTCTGTCGTGATCGTCACCATGGGGGCTGGGTCTTGAAACCCCGCGCCCACTGACAGGTTGCTGAGAGATGACCACCAGTCCAGGTCCACTCTCATGGAATCAGGAATCATTAACCGCTTGGAATCCAGGTCCACAGCCTGACGCCAGGAACTACGAAGAGCCATCTAGGTCCATCTCATTTTGAGACGAGCAAGAGGAAGAGCCAGTACACATGAGGCCATGAGGCCCAGAAGCCTCTGGAACCACCAGGCCGACATGCTCTCTGACTGCGCAAACATCTGACACGTGGCCAACAGATCCACCATTCTGTCCCCGGTCAGATACACTCGGCAGTCGATCGTGTTCCAACGAAAACCCAGGAAAGTCAGGTCCTGTGAGACCGTCATGGAGGATTTCCGCCAGTTCACCGACAGCCCAAGATGGAACAGGTGCTGAAGAAGAGACTGGAGGTGGCCCGCTGCTGCCAACGGACAAGGGCTGCGTAGGCGCCAGTCTTCCAAATAGGGATACACATGGATACCCTGGAGACGAAGATAGGCTGCAATCACCGACATCATCTTCGTGAAGACACGCGGCGCCGAACTGAGGCCAAAAGGAAGCACCCGAAACTGGAAGTGCTCCTCTCCCAAAGAGAAGCAGAGGTATCTCCTGTGTGGATTCCAAATCAGGATATGCATCCTGAAGATCCACCACGCTGAGCCAATCGCCCATCTGCAAATAGGAGCGAATCTGGCCGGGCGTGATCATCTTGAATTTCTCTTGGGGTAGGAAAAGATTGAACTGGGAAAGGTCTAGGATGGTGCGCAGGCCAGCCTGGTTGGGTTTGGGCACCGTCAACAGCCGGGAGTAAAAACCCTCCCCTCGCTCCCCAAGGGGAACGGGTTCCACAGCTGAGGTGCAGAAGTTTCTGAACCTCGGCCTTGAGGGAGGGTGAGCCCGACAGCTGAAAAGGAGGGTTGAGGGGTGGGTTAGGGGGTAAAGGTAAGTGGAAGCCCGCTCGAGCGACTGACAAGACCCATCTGTCTTCTGTGATGGTCTGCCACGCCTCCCAATGAGACACAATGCGTCCTCCCACCGGGGTCTCGTGCGAGCGCGGAAAACCCTCATTTGGCAGGCTTATCGGTGGCGGTGCCACCTGAACCTGATGAGGAGGCTGAGGAGCGGGAGAAAAACCGCGTACGCTTTTGTCTACGGCGGTTATTGCCCGCAGGAGTATCCACTCTGCGAGATTTGCAGTCGAGGAAGCCCCTAAAACCAGAGGAAGATCGACTTTGCGACAACGGTCTTTGAGACTTGAAGGGAGCTTTAACCAGAACAGACAATGATTTAGCCGTCTGAGTGCTATCTTTGGTTTTGGTGAGCTCTACATCAGTAGAAGAGTGAAAAAGCTCCTTACCATCGAATGGAAGGTCCAGAACCTTGTCTTGCACTTTCTTCGAAAACTTAGTGGCATGCAGCCACGCTTGCCGCGAGGTATCAACCCCAAGCATCAGACCCCGAGCCGAGGTGTCTACGTGATGAGCCGCAGCCTCCAGGAGATCCTGGGCCAAGACCCTGGCATCGGAAAGGCCCCCTCTGAAATCTTCCAACTTCTCGACCGGAATGTGCTCCTCAAACTCCGCCAGACCTCTCCACATCCGCATGTTAGGTCCCGCCAAAATCAATTCTGCATTGGCCT
Organism: Ambystoma mexicanum; assembly: GCF_040938575.1. Classification (NCBI taxonomy): domain Eukaryota; kingdom Metazoa; phylum Chordata; class Amphibia; order Caudata; family Ambystomatidae; genus Ambystoma; species Ambystoma mexicanum. The sequence goes on from NC_090940.1 coordinate 523,488,292, forward strand.
GCCTGAGCTGTAAGGCCAAATTGGCAAAGATTTTCCTCCCTATGGAGTCCAGGAGCTTGTCCTCCTTTCCCAAGACCTGAGTAGCCGTCGCGGAGGAGGATGCCGCAGCCCTGGATTGCCACGTAGCTGCAGCCACCACTGTGGAGGAGGGAGGCGGACAAGACGACAAGGCCACTTCTTCCGAAGAATGTAGCCTGTACCTCGGGTCAATCGTTTTATTGACAAAAAGTCCCAAGTGTGGCTTTTCCCAAACTCTTCGGACCTCGGCCCGAACGTCCTTCTGCAAGAACTGGCCGGTACACTCCAAAGGAGACAAGGTGAACGCCCCAGAAAGCACGCCCTCCTGCGGAGTGGGTGCCTCGGGCACCAGAACATCTAAGAAACTCATCATGTCCAGCACCCGGTCATGGAAAGCTCTGATAGAGCGGGGGAGGTCCTCATTGTCCTGATCGCCTTGAGGGTCATCTGACAGGTCAGGATCCTGCTGAGCCGTGTCAGGCACTGTCTTGTCCACTGGGGACAATGGTGGCAAAGGCGGAAACGCTGGGGAAGGCACCACGGGCAAAGGAGGCGCCGGCAGGACCACCGGCGGAACGGGTGGAGCCAGAGGCGCAGGTGGACATATCTCCTTGAAAAGCCCTTTGAAATATTCCCTCATGGGGTCGGTGCGCATAAGCGCTTGAAATTTACCGAAAAATGCGTCCTCAGGAGATTGTTTCGGAACCTGAGGAGGCCTCTCATGAGGTGGACAAATCCAGGGACGTAACGGGGAAGGGTGCCACACCGGCCCCTCCACCGACGTATCCACATAAATTAAGGGAGCCGCCCCCGCGGGCAACTAAACATTGTGCAGAGGAGGCATCCGGGCGTTCCAATCATAAACCGGCCGGTAAGGATGCGCACAAGGGACCTTAGGTTCACCCAAAGGACCGAACCCTACACCAGGGGCCGATGGCATAGTTGTAGGGGTAATACCTAAAATGGCCAGCGTGGTCGTGGCGGGAATAGCTGCCATTTTGTCCTCATCTGAGGGGAACTGCGGCACATGAGGAAGTGAGGCATGGGTCCCTGTCAATGGGTCAGGGGTCTTAACTTTAACCTTAACGTAAGGAACCTCGGCAGAGCCGGTACTATGAGGCCTGGAATGTTTCTGCGACATACCAACTGCCAACTGAGCCTTCGAAGGAAGGGCCTCGGCACTGCCGGTAAAAGAAGAAACTTTCTTCTTTGCCCCCTCAACAGATCTGGTGTCACCACAAGAGCGGGAACGGTGAGCAACCGTTTCACCGACAGGACCTTGCCCGGCCCTTCAGAACTGTTGGTAGCCCTAGCCTCTGTACGAGGGACCTCGGACGTAGGCTCGGTAGAAGCCTTATCGGCACGGGCCTCGAACATCCGTTCGGTAACCTCAAGCCCAGCCAAGACCTCAGGGCGCACCCCGGTTTTGTTTTTGAGGGAAGCCGAAAGAGCGGCCTCAGAGCAAGCTCTGGTACCCCACGACTCAGTAGAACTGGGTCTACAAACAGCTCCCACCCCACAGGAGGGGCCTCGGAGCGTACTCCGGTGAACACAGGCCCCTTACGGAGACCCTCGGAGAAAACTCAGGTAGAATTATTAGGCCCGACAGGCACCTCAGGGCGAACCCCGGTAACAGAGCGATTGACGCCCCTCCCGGCCCGAGAGGAACCCGGAAAGGTATCCCCTGGCCGGGGTGCTCTGAAAAGTAAAGAACTTAACGGGCGTTTTTTCTTCTCGTCGATGAACGCCTGAAAATGGGAAGGAGGAGTTTGTCCGAACACCTCTTCCCACCGCTCCAACCGACGTTGAAGTGCCCAGACCGAAAGGGAGTCACAGTAAAAATAGGAGTCCCAACAGTGTTCCGGACCCAAACACTCTAAACACAGAGGATGGGGATCCGCCCTTGCGAAGCGACGGTGACACGATGAACAGTCTGGAAAATCTAGTTTAAAAGACATAGACAGACTAGTAAACGAATGCTAGCGAGAGCCAGAGAGGAAAACAGGGAAGAAAGTCTTCCGAGGATGCAAGTGCATCCGGCCCCGATCGTGCGGAGAAAAGGACTGATGGGCGATGCGCGGGGCGGAGCCAAGGTGGGCGGGGTTACGGCCGCGTGCCGGGCCCCGAGCAGGAAAGAGAGGAGGGACACATTTTTGAAAAAAATGTGGATGCTTTTTACAAAGTGCTCCGGTCCCGTCCCACAGAACAGAGAGATGTCCCATAAGTATGGAGGAAAGGGGACTATGGACTAAGTAAGGTGGTCACTACGGTGTGTAACCTGGTAATAAATTATTCATCGATAATCTTCATTACTCGTAGTCCATTCTTCGAGAACGCGAGATCAGTTGCTGATGGTATCCCGTGCCCTAGGTCTGTGCTTCCCCGCAGTCAACCCGCGGTGCGCACTGACTAGGTATCGTCAGGCCTGAGGACGGAGAGATGTCCCAGAAGTATGGAGGAAAGGGGACAGGACGTAGAAGTAAGGCATTGTTCACCAAAAAGGAAATCAGGAAATCAAACATCCACAGAGATAATTTAATATTACACACCCACGCACCCACCACACTATTTGTACGCCTAAAATATCAATATGGTTACACCTTTGTATATGAACTTGGAAATGCATTTGTTTTAGGCACACATTGAATTCATTTGTGGTGTCCAAAGAGATAGTGAATGTGTAAGTAAACAAAGTTCACTTTTCACAATCCTCTGTTATAGCACAGACATATTGCAAATCTAATTGGCAGACTAGAGAGGCTCGAAATCCATTGACAACAAGAAGCAGATCGTTTTCAACCCATTGTTCATGTTACATGTGTATTAACTAGGGAATGTCATTATCAAATGTCACACGTTGTGAACTTAATGTTGATTCTGAAATAAACTAAAAGGATATTGAACAGAAAATAATATCATATGCTGCAGGAATGGTTGTACACAAATGAAAAGGTTTACAGATATTTGAACCACATCATGAATGTTAACTATGTAGTTTATGTAAAGAAAACGGTAATTATAATGGTAATTGGCATTGATGGTTTGCATTGGCAGAAATTGTGCAATATGTGGGATAGGCAAAACCAGCCACCACCGCCTTTGTACCAGATATTCTGAAATACATTGGGCAGACAGAAATGTAAAATGAAGAATAATTTACTGAATATCGTTAAATACTTTTAATTGCATTTTTGGTTTGAAAGCAAACTAATTTGATGCCACAATGTTTCGCTGTTATCTAAGGTTTAACTATTCTGAATTAAGCGTACAACTTTGTTATTATTTCATTGTCAGTAAACACATAGCTCTCAACCATGTGTGTCACAAAGGCGGGTGAAAACACCCGATTTTACTTTTGGCGGGTGAGAGGCCCATTGAAATGAATGGGCATGCAGGAGGCTTGGCGGGCGAGTCAGCTGTTTAGAAGGCGGGTGACACCCGCCAAAAGCGTGTGAGTTGAGAGCTATGGTAAACATATTACATTGGTTCACGTATTTTTTAAAAACTCTACCTGTAGTTCTTTGATGCACTCTGCTTGCATACTTCCTGTACAAAAACGATATTTAGTTTTAGCATGTAAATACGGGAAAGCCAAATCGTTAAAGTAATTATCAAGGAAGATAGCATAATAGCATATTAATTGATTAGCTTTTCATATTAATCGATTAGCTTTTCAAAATCATATACACTTTGTCAATGAAATGGAATCAAAGATCAGTTGCATTGATTGTTGAAAAATTCTGAAGCTAAGCCATTCAGAAAGGTTATATTATCAAGTCAATTCTTGTTTCTTACAAGGCCAGCAACAGAGTTTCTCACTGAATTAATTGTATGAATCTTTCTTCCTAATGTGCAAAGTAGGCAAGGTGAATAATTGTACTAAAAGTTTTTGAGTTCATGGCAACCAGAAAAAGTCAAACCGAATCTCTTTATTGTGATCGGTTTAATAATGCATCAGTCTGGTTCACGGCTCATATTGAGGACACAAACAAACACAGACCAGAACTTGATAATCTCTCGGACAAAAGAGAAGCAGAGCTCACAAACTGAATATGTCTGGATAAAATGAGTTTATGTCTTATTTCATTATTATGTGAAAGTCAATGAAGTCATTTAGAATGTTCTATTTGACAGCCTTCCTTAATGGACACATTTTTTGTTTTGTTTAGCTATTCAGTGTGTGATTTCCAAATATACTTCCTTTTACAGCTGAATCGTCATTCTGCTTTAAAGAAACATCCAACGATGAGAAAAGCAGCGTGGGTTTACTGATATACAAACGCAAGAGCACACAAATAATTAAAAGGACGTGATTTTTTCAAATACTTCTATAACTATACAATGCTAATACTTATAGAAGTGTTTCACAGCAAAGGGTACATGCATATTGGGAGAAATTGTGCTTGATAAGTAACGAAAACCTAAACCAGTGCAGACAATTAATCTTGCACATCTTAGTTTTGGGGTGATGGTGCCTTACGAAATACATGATAAAATAAAATGAATTGCATTATACGTTGTCGTCTACTGCATCATGGCAATTAAGTTAAAGCTTGTATCCCTTTTCTTTGCAGTTCAAACATTTGTTCTGCCTTCTGCTCTGCAGAAGTGAGTACAGGAATGATTAGTGTTTAAACCCCTACCTAATGCCCACAATTCTACAAAACAACATTGATCCCAATCATAAAGAAACAACAAGCACAGAGAGTGGGGTAGGGTGGGTATGGGTGTTGAGAAAATGGGTCTAGGGTGGATGGGAGAATGTATAGAGAGTGGGGGTAGGATGGGGTAGAGAGAGTGGGGGTGGCTGAGTAGGAAAGGTTGAAGGGAGAGTGGGGGTGGGGTGGCTGAGTGGTGGTAGTTGGTTGGAGGAACGCAACATGAGCAACAAAGCTGCCTTGGAAGGACTTGTCAAATGTAGCCTAAAAATAGCCCAAACATAACCCAACAAGCATGTGTAATGGGGGTGGGTTCGGCGGGGAGAAAGAGTGGTGGTAGAGAGAGTGGGAATCGGCTGGGTGGTAGTAAAGAGAAGGCCTTGAGGGGAAATAAAATGTTCACAAAGTAGCCCAAATATAGCCCAATTGTACGCAAAATAAACCAAAATAGACCAATAAGGCCACTATGCAGGTGTCATGATCACTGCTTCCAAGGGGCTAGGACCAGCCCAACGTCCTTGGAAGCAGGCCTCTAACCTTCATCCTAGGCACCAGCCGGTCCTTTTGGACCCTGTCCTGGCGCCGGTGGCACCAGGCTCATCAAAATCACTGGTCCCTGCACTGGAAGCGCCGGGCTAATAACATGTATAAAGATGCTTGGGTGGACTTACCTGCAGCAGACCATGCTGCTTACTTACCAGCCATATGGGAATCCTCTACGAGCCGGGACTAGTTTCTTACCTGGGTGGGGCAGGCTCCACTCCCTGGATACAACACTGGAACTCTTCTAGAACAGGAACTCTTTTCTTTCCTGGGCGAGGCAGTGGAGGAAGACGCCTCATCACTCCAAGGCTATTTAAACCACACCCGATTGATGCAACGTGCTTCGCGTTATTCTGCATCTGCAGCAGAACGCTCACCGTGTCGGTTCCAGTCTTCATTCTTCCGATCCTGAACCTGTGAGAACAAAAGCTTACCTTTCTTGTATCCAGCCTTCAGAAGCACCTGCAAAGACAAAGAAACAACAGGTTAGCACAGCAACCTTCACTCGCACCGCTTTCCTCACCTGATCCATCGGCAGTTACCAACTCTTCGCGCTGCTCCTCCGCCATTATAAAAGCCTGAGAAGACAAAAGCATAATTATTCCTGTGGGGAATTTACTTGCTTGGCACCCCTCGAATTCCGGTTTTCTTCAACGCTGCATTCCTGCACCTGAAAGAGAAAAGGAGAGACATTAGGCAGGCTATTTACTCACGCGCCATTGCGCCCTCCACAATTAGGCGCCTGCAAATACCCTGGCGTTTTCCAGAGTCTCTTCAGCATCCGAACTCATACCTGCAAAAGAAAAGAGACAGTTACCACCCTGCCAAGACCAGCGCCTCCGTGGGAATCAGGTGAGCGTTACAGAACGCGAAGCCTACCGCAAAACTCCTACCCAGGCGCAATGGAAACCTCAGATACCGATCAATTGTCCCAGTTACTTGGGGAACTAAAGCGGAAGTACATGCAGCTCGTCAGGAAACGAACGCTCTAAGAAGAGAGCTGATTATATCCAAGGAGCGAACAGATGACCTGGCTAGGCAATTGCTACAAACGCAGGCAGGACAAACACCTCTGCCCGCTTCAGGAGGAAACTATCCTTCAGCATCCTCCACAAACCCAGTGCAAATCAATCTACCCGGTAATGTGCCCTTGGCTCCGCCCGAACGCTTTTCTAGTGACCCAAAGAGATTTGCAGTGTTCATTAACCAGTGCCGCTTACACTTCTTATGTAGGCCAGCAGCCTTCCCAACAGATCAGGCCAAGGTGGCCTTCGTGCTTTCTTATCTCAGTGGCAGTGCTGCAGATTGGTCGATCCCTTTAGTCACTCAGGATGATCCGGTTCTTCATAATTTCCAGGCTTTCCAGTCCAGCATGGAGAAACTGTTCGCAAGACATTCACAAGGGCAGGCCTTGGACAATGAACTCCTTTCGTTACGACAGGGTAATCAAGACCTTTTGACTTACATTGCATCATTCAACAGACTTATAGTGGAAACTCAATGGCCTGAGGATAAGAGAATTACGCTTTTCTACAGAGGCCTGCGTGGAGAGCTCAAGGATGTGTTAGCTCAAGTTGTGAATCCTCCACAAGACTGCGCAGACTATATTGACCTAGTTGTTCAATTGGACCACAGATTACAGAACAGGAAGGCTGATCGTTCCAAATTTGATACCCGAGTGTTTTCCAAACCGCAGACCTTAGCTAGGGGAGTTGACACCGTGGAACCCATGCAAATAGGGGACATGAAAGGACCATTAACCCAAAAAGAGCGAGAAAGGGGAAGACAGCTGCAATTACGCCTCTATTGCGGAAACTCGGGGCACTTTCTTCGAGACTGTCCAGTGAAACCAGCTAAGAAGGCTGTAGGAGCTGCAGTTACCTGTACCACAAATTCTGAGCAGGGAAACGACCTAGCCCGACAAGTGTAGAGGTCCTCTTGCCGAGCGTTAAAATCTGTTCCGTGACCTCGCATTTCGTGGTGCCTATGGTCCTCATTAGCCCTGAACGTCCGGATCGTTTGCATGCAATTGAAGCTTACATCGACAGCGGAGCAATCGGCAATTATGTGGACCGTGAAATGGTATCAAGGATGAATCTACCTCTTTGTCCTAAGGCAGTAAAAGACGTCATTACTACAGTGGATGGCACGGAGATAGCCTCCGGACCAGTAACTCACACCACCCAGGAAGTGACGTTAGTGAGCCAAGATGGACACCGGGAGAAAATCGTGTTCGATGTGATCAAGGCCCCTCAGTTCCAGATCATTCTAGGAATTCCTTGGTTAGAGAAGCACAATCCTCAGATCGATTGGCGAGCAAAGACGGTTCAGTTTCCTGAATGTGGACCACATTCATCAAAATCACTGGTCCCGGCACTGGAAGCGCCGGGCTCATAACATGTATAAAGATGCTTGGGTGGACTTACCTGCAGCAGACCTTGCTGCTTACTTACCAGCCATATGGGAATCCTCTACGAGACGGGACTAGTTTCTTACCTGGGTGGGGCAGGCTCCACTCCCTGGATACAACACTGGAACTCTTCTAGAACAGGAACTCTTTTCTTTCCTGGGTGAGGCAGTGGAGGAAGACGCCTCATCACTCCAAGGCTATTTAAACCACACCCGATTGATGCAACGTGCTTCGCGTTATTCTGCATCTGCAGCAGAACGCTCACCGTGTCGGTTCCAGTCTTCATTCTTCCGATCCTGAACCTGTGAGAACAAAAGCTTACCTTTCTTGTATCCAGCCTTCAGAAGCACCTGCAAAGACAAAGAAACAACAGGTTAGCACAGCAACCTTCACTCGCACCGCTTTCCTCACCTGATCCATCGGCAGTTACCAACTCTTTGCGCTGCTCCTCCGCCATTATAAAAGCCTGTGAAGACAAAAGCATAATTATTCCTGTGGGGAATTTACCTACCGGCACCCCTCGAATTCCGGTTTTCTTCAACGCTGCATTCCTGCACCTGAAAGAGAAAAGGAGAGACATTAGGCAGGCTATTTACTCACGCGCCATCGCGCCCTCCACAATTAGGCGCCTGCAAATACCCCAGCGTTTTCCAGAGTCTCTTCAGCATCCAAACTCATACCTGCAAAAGAAAAGAGACAGTTGGAGTGCATTTCGAAAGCAGGCAACAGGCACTTACTTACGCACTCCCAAGCGCTTCATTCCTATGCGCTGGCTCGAACTCCGGCTCTCTTCAAACCACCATCTTCCGCCTCAAGAGCCCTGCAAGACAAAAGGCACCATTTGAAAAGAACATTATACAGAGCCCTATTCCATACTAACGTGCCCACGCACCTAAAGACTGTAAGGACATTCAAGGTGCCCGGAAACTCACTGTTCGTGCAGTTAACGACGGTTAGCAATCCTCTGAAGTCAAGAGGCCTACGTTTCAACCCAGTGAAGGTACTGGTAACGGCACCCTGCACCAGACGCAGATGGAGAGTCCAGCATTCACCTATCTAAGGTGAGCACGTTGACCTTGGGGCTCCAAGGAAAAGTGAGAGGGGGAGAGAGAGAGACACACCTACAATCCCAGGTCATTAACCCCATATTCTTTCACCTGCAGACATCTTACTCTTCGAGTTAGACACACAGTGCGAAGAGGCCCAGCCCCGGAAGCCAATCGAGTCCTGCACTTCACTTTTCAAGATACAGTTACCACCCTGCCAAGACCAGCGCCTCCGTGGGAATCAGGTGAGCGTTACAGCAGGTGGGAAATAGAAAGCCGGCAAACTTGCTTCTTACAAAGCTGCAGATTGGAGCAAATCTTGTTAGAGAGCTCTGAAAAACGTGTGTATGAGCGCAATAGAAATAAAATATCAATACAATACAATCTCACTGGGTAGTATGGCGGAGGAGATTTGAAAAATAGATTTTAGTGAGTTGGTCATTTCATGCCGTGGTATTGCTGGTTGCTGCGCCAACCAGATATTCTCAGTTTAGAACCTCATTTCCCTCTCTCATTTGTATCAGTGGCTTCAGCAATTTTGTGACTTGCACCACAAAACATTTGCCACAACCAAAAATAGACGAGTATCATGTACCTCCTTTTCTACGTAGAGGTTTGAGGAGGTTAACCGAGAGAAAAAGAGAATGCAAATCTAAATCGTGTGAAGCTCAATGAAAATGAGGTCAGATTGTTGAATACCTGCACAAGACAGAGTGACTGGATTACAGCACTGACAAAGCACACACCTATGCCTATTTTACTGTCCAGGAAGACTAAAGTGGGCATCACACACGAGTTAGGAAGTTTTATAAGGGCAGAGAGCAAGCATAGCTAGTGAAACATCAAATACAAAGTGATGCACAGTAGACTAGTTCGTTGTTGCCAAACTAGTGCACCAGCGATAAGGTCCTTACATGCAGCATAGTAAACAATGCTGCAGAGGATGCTAATTCTCTCGCCAAGCTCCTCCCTGGAAGCAATAGTGCAGAATACCCCGTCATTTTCTAGTTATCCAAGTAATCATCGACAGGGGCAAAGGCTCAAGCAAAGTCAATGCTTACGCAAAGTGTTGCAAGCTGTACAGGGGCAGTGGTATGATTTGGAAGCATTTATTTACTGTTATATACCTTCATTTTGAACAGTATGTAGTCTGTCAAACAGTTGATGTGTGTGTGCAGTCATTTGCATGCCACTTACCTGTAACTGTATTTCTCCAGCATTGGTATCTTTCACAGATTCACATGCTTGAATATTCCCTGTCATCAGACTGGGAATCCTTGGTAATTGAAATATTAAAAGTAATAATATAAAACTTCGTCCTTAGGAAGAAAAGCTACACCCATAGAGACCTGCAGGGCCTGTGTAGCCTTCGCTGGTGGAGTCCCTCCACCTTCCTTGGTCCTTTTAGGCCCCAACCAATGAGGTGGCAGGGCTTAGGCTCTACCCCAGTCAGCCATCTTCAGATTTTGAATCGTGAAGGCTAGTAACTGATGACTGACTGGAGAAGGAGCAGCCTCTACCCAGGGGAGGAGGGCAGGCACATGTGAATCTATGAAATATACCAATGCTGGAGAAACACAGTTACAGGAAAGTAACTAAGACTTCTCCAGCATTGGATCTTTCATCGATTCACATGCTTGAATAGAATACCAAGCAGTCAACTACCATGTAGCATGTCTGATAGCTGAAGGTTGCACCGGTATGTGCATGCTCTATATATAGCTTGTGTAACATCCTTATAGTGTACAAAGTAAGGCTACCAGAAAATACATGCAATGGGGTGGTGGGAACAATCAAGAGTGAAAGTTAAGGAAAAAAAGGCTGCTCCTACCGTAAGTGAATAAGTGCTGAAGCACTGCTTGTACTACCGTGGATTCCCTTCTGCTGTCTTCTTCCAAGCAGTAATGCCGGGCAAACATGTGGAGAGTGCTCCAGGTGGCTGCCTGGCAGATGTCCTTCAAAGGCACTCCTGCCTGAAATGCAGTTGAGGCCGCTGTCGCTCTGGTGGAGTGTGCCGTGGCTGGCAGATGGGTATTTCTGATTGGGTCACAGTGAGTAATGCGACTGGAAACCCAACATGCCAGATCTTGCTTGTTTCGGTATGCACTGACCCTTGGTTTGTCCTGCAAAGGTGACAAAAAGTCTTGTTGAAGTCCTGAATTCTCTTGTTCTCTCAATGTAGAATTTGAGAGTCCTTGCCACAGCAGCGTCTGCTCTGCTGCGGTTATGTGGCTGCCAAAGAAAGTGGTCAAAAGATTATTTCTGCTAAGATGGATTTAGACACGACCGTGGGAATTAATTTAGGATGTGGTTGTAGACTGACGCTATCCTTGTAAAAGATTGTGTGCGGCTCAGTGATTAGTGCTTGTAGCTCCCCGATACACTAGCCGAGGGGATAGACACCAAGAAGGCTGTTTTCCAGGATAAAAACATATTGTGACACCTGTGAATAGGTTCATAAGGCACTCTCATTAGCGCGACTAAGAATGCGTTAAGACTCCAGATAGGAGCACTCTTTCTCTGTTTGGGAAAAGAGCACATAAGTCCTTTAATGAAGGTTTTGACAGCCGGGTGTGCCACTAGAGAGTGTTGATGAGGCCTGGTGGTATAAACGGAAATGACCGAAAGATGGACCTTGATGGAAGTAATTGCCAAACCATTCCATTCTTTGCTAAAGGTAAGGTAATATCTGTTCTGCAGGTGCCAATAAGGGATCTGTTCCAGCTTCTGAACACCAGGATCTGAACTGTTTCCATTTCTTAGTATATGTATCTCTGGTGGATGGAGCCCTGGCAGCTCACAGTATACCCCAGCATTTGGGGTCTAGGGAGAGATTGTGGAATTGTTGCTGCTGAGGAGCCAGCCCTCGAGGCACAGGCTGGCCGGGTTGTGGTGAAGCAGTTTGCTCCATGTTGAGACAAAAGGTGCGGGTGAGGCAGGAGGCAAAATGGCTTCTGCTGCGCTAGTTGAAGGAGTGCAATGTACCAAATCTTACGTGCCCACATTGGTGCAATCAGTATCATTGTGCAGGGTTGTTCGTTTATCCTGCGCAGCACCCGAGGGATTAAAGGTGTCAGCGGCAACCTGTAAAGGAATTTCCCCTTCCATTCTATGGAGAACGCGTTCCCCAAGGAGTATTTCTCTGGATACCTGGAAGGGAACTGATTGCACTTCTTGTTCACGTGGTTTGCAAATAGGTATATGGTGGGTTTTCCTCATCTGAGGAATAATCTCTGAGGTTGCAGTCGTTGATCTCCCATTCGTGGGATTCGCTGAATTGCCGGCTGAGTTTGCCTGCCAAAACATTGTCCTTGCCGGGGAGATGTTCTGCCCTCATGTGTATCTTGTGGTGTATTGCCCAGTTCCAGAGCTGTTGCGCCTCCATTGACAGGATCCTGGACCTGGTGCCGCCTTGTTTGTTTGTGTAATGCCTTGACGTGATGTTGACCATCTGCACTTTCACCATCTGTCTGGAAAGTACCGGTAGGAAGGACCTTAACGTCCACCGGATGGCCCTGAGCTCCAGCACAGTATGTGTAGACAGGCTTCTGCCGATGACCACACCCTGTTGGCGTGCAAATTGCCCAGATGGGACCCCGAGACCGTGAGTGAAGCGTTTGTTCTCAAGAGTAGAGTGGACGTGGGTTGCTGGAAGGGTAAACCTTGTAGAAGATGAGAGTGTTTGGCCACCATTTGAGGGCTTTGTAGAAATTTGGCATGAGCTGCACGATGTCCTCCCACGATCTGCTGTGTTGAGCCCTTTGGCTGTCCAGTTCCTCCAGAAGCAGACTCATTTCAGTCTGCAATTCGGTACAAGGAAAATACAGGAGGACATCATGCCCAGGAGGGATTTGTATTGTCTGACATTAGAGCTTGTTCTCTCCTTGAACCATGCGATCAGATTTCGCACTGTGGCCACTCTGTCCGGAGAGGGGCAAACTCTCGGAATTTGAGTGTCCAGATCTGCTTTCTGTGAGGGGTAGTTGTGATGATTTCTCCCCGTTGATCGAGAACCCCTCGTCCTGGAGTGGGGTTGTTGCTTTTTCCACTGCCTTTGATGCTGTTTCCAGGGAGCCTCCTTTCACTAGCCAGTCGTATAGGTATGATAAAACCTGTACCCCAGAGAACCTGAGGCGAGTGATCACTGGGGCCAGGCATTTTGTAAACACTCTTGGTGCAGACTTTAGCCCGAAAGGAAGTACCTTGAACTGGAGCTGTTGGTTGCGACAGTGAACCGGAGGTACTGTCTATGGGATGGATGGATGGGTACATGGAAGTAGGCGTCCTCCAAGTCTAGGGTAGCGAGGAAATCGCCCTTGCTCAGCCATGGAAAGACAAGTTGAAGGGAGGCCTCTAGAAAAAAGTGGGACTAGAATCCCTTCACACATTGCAGAGGTGGTACCCGCTCTATGGCGGCCTTTTGTAAAAGCTTGCAAGCTTCTACCCTTAGCTATTGCAGCCAGAAGATGTTTTCCTTTGCGGTGGGAGGGTGGTGGTCGCTGAAGTAAGTCCATTTGTATGTCCTCCTCTTATAACTTGAAGCACCCATGTGTCCGACATTATGGTGTATCAATGACTGAGGTGCAGCAAGTCATGTTCTCCCATTGGGGTGTGATGTAGAAGGTGCGCCAAGTACAAGTCTGTTCTTCTTGGTCTGGATGCTTCCCTGGCATGAACCCCTTTTGTCACTGTGGGGTGCATTTAAGGCCCTAAGCAGAAATCCCCTTCACCTAAAACCGCATTTAAACAGTTCCACCAAAATGAATGTGCTTTTGTCTTTCTGGCACATGTGTGGCAAGATAAACGGCCCTGCGTTTGCTTCATTTTCGTCTGCATAACTAGAAGTTGTGCCCTGCCTTCAGAACGGAGCTGCATGTGTTTTTCTCACATCTGGAGAACATAAAGTAAGCATGAAATCTGAAACAGCTTTGTTTTAGTGATGAATCACATGATGGGCAAGGGTTTCTACATTACAGCCTGACACGGCTTTTGTTTCCCTTAGATGTGAACCATTGTTCTCAAATTACTGAAAATGAAAGAAATAGCGTGGCCTTTTCTCTTTTCTTTGTCCAAATCAAAGAAAACCTGTGCAGTATCCCTCTGGATCATGAGAAACTGTACATGCAAACCCCCTCCAAAGGACTAATTGAAAGACAATTCTGTGACCTTCAGAACCGCATTTTGAAACTTTAAATGAAAGACCTGCACAAGTGTGAATCTGCTCTTTGGAAAATAAGGAAAAATATTGCTTAAAAGTCAACCTTGAATGACAGCTGTTTCTTGCACAGAAATGTCTGAATATGTGTGGGTGGAGGATTGGCTACCCAATGTACATTATATTTGTCACCCAAAGATATAGTTACATTGGAGAAGGCTCAGAAACCAGGAAAACTGGTTTTCGGCTCATGCACAGAATTCATTTGCAAGCCTTGCCTCCCACTGAAAATTCGTATGAATAAGTGAAACAGTCCACAACGGCATGTGAGGTGGCTGAGAGTGTGAGGATTCTCTGTTCTGCCAGACTAGCAGACATTACTGGAAGAGGGGACAACAGAAGCCAGTGTGGCTAGTGCGTGACCAAGAAGTGCGATTTCCTCCAGCACCCACTCTGAAAGAGGAACTGTCAAACTTCAAACGACATCATAAAAGTCCTTTGTTGCAAGCCGAGCCCGGAGGAGAACGTTTTTTTGTGGTGGTCTGCAGCACCGCCCCGATATGTGAGAAATCTGCTCCATTGACATTAAAGGACTTCTTCATTTTAACAGATTTTTCCCAGCACCTTGAATAAATAGTCATTTTGTATTATGCTAGTTTTCCATGCGATTATAAGATGACTGTAAAGAGACCAAGGGCATTTTTCTAGGACTTTGTGCACTGAAATGGCCAAGAAAGACACGTTTGTGGCTGAATTATAAATGGTATAAATATGAAATTAGGTGGAAAGATGGAAAATGTAATTATGAACATGTGTACTAATTGGCAGAATTTGAACTATTATGCATTTTATGAAAAGGGCAAAAATGTGCCAAAGGGCGATGCTACCTCGCACGGAGCCGGTGAACGGTTTGTCCAATTCCCTGTGACCCATTGAATCCGCATATCTACTTCTTATGGCAGTGGCTAGTATAAGTTTGAAGCTTTGATCCATAACTCATTGTTTGCTAAAAAGTGGATCTGAGAACAAAGAAATGTCATAAATGCAAACACACAAATGATGCCCTTTCCCCTGAACCAATCGGCCCAGTGGGAGGAGAGAGGACTGGCAAGCTGTCAGGATTGGCTCCCAGATGGCTCGCAAATGTTCTCTCCTGTTTACAACAGCAGGAAGGGTAACACGTCATCTAGACGGATCACACACACCTTGCGGGAGCTAGTGATATGGACACCCTGACCTGGTCTCCGTTCCCGTCCTTTCCATCCTCCTAGAGCACGCGGGTGCAGGTTGCCAGGTTATGCTGGAGGAGGCGGAGCTAAGTATTCCATGGCAACCTATTTAATACTTCCGGGTGGCCGTAAACGCTGCTCCTGATTTTGTTACAATCACGGCTCTTGCTCTTGAAGAACTTTGTTCTTGTCCCATTCTTGACCTGTATTTTACCCATTTCCCTCCTTTGCCTTGTACCCTCTTGCCTTTCTGAATTACCGGAATTGAAAATTGGAACGTTTACTCGACTCCTGCACGCCTGCCGATTCCAGCCTTGAAATTGCTCTAATGACGGCGAACCGGAACGTTACTCGGATACTCTTTTGGCTCAACGATTATAACCTCGATCCCTGCCGGCACAACGACAAACCCGGCCCGTTACCTGACAACTCCTCCGCTCATTCTTTTCTAACCGTACAATTCATTTCGCACTACAATTCAACGGTTCCATGTGATAATATCGCCGAAAAAATATCGCCATACAAAAATGTCGCCATATTTTTGCGGCAATATTACCCCATGGAACCTGCGGGGGACACCCCCGCAACCCCCATATATTTAAAAGGGAGCGGGGGACACCCCCGCAGCCCCCCCATCCATTTACCCCATAAATTATCCCCACCAAAAATATCGCCTATGGCCGTTTCCGACGACCATATGTACGGCAATATTTTTGGTGGGGATATTACCTGATACCAATTCAACTGGAAACGACACATGTGTACCATAATAAACATCTGGATTGCTTCGAGGCACTCGGGTACCAGCGCCACTCAGTCCGGACTCACCTTTACCCAGAAGAATAACCAGGTTACTCACCGTAGTGACCACCTTACTCCTAGTCCATAGTCCCCTTTCCTCCATACTTGTGGGACATTCCTCCGTCCTTTGGGACAGGACCGGAGCGCTTTGTAAAAGCATCCAAAAATTACAAAACATTTTTAGTCCTTCCTCTCTTTCTATGCGGGGCCCGGCACACGGCCATAACCCCGCCCATCCCGGCTCCGCCCTGCGTATCGCCCATCAGTCCTTTTCTATCGCCAGGTCAGAGACCTTTTAGCAATAACAGAGGAACCTAGTTAGAGGGGACCAAACTGAGCATCAGCTTTGGAACTAAGGTCTAGACAATTATGTTTACAAAAAGCCGATGGGGAGGCCCAAGTTGCTGCCCTTGCAATGGTCTCCAAGGGGACATATTTCTGAAAGGCAACTGCGGCTGCCTTGCCCCGCACCAGGTGTGCATGAATACCTTTAGGAGGCTTCAGCCCTTGAACGGTGTAAGACTCCGTAATCCAGGCCGCGATCCATCGGGAGATGGTCGCCTTAGAGGCCTGGATTACCAAAGGTGACGAACAGTTGAGAAGAGCTCCTAAGTTCAGAAGTTATGTCAAGATAGAACTTGAGAGCCCTTCTAACATCCAGACAGTGTAGAACCCTTTCCGCATCTGAAGCGAGGTTCGGGAAAAAGACCGGCAGGGAAAAAGACTGGTTTAGATGGAACTCAGAAACCACCTTCGGCAAGAAAGCAGGGTTTGTCCGTAGGACCACCTTATCCTTGTGAAAAGCCAAGAAGGGATGTTCCACCGACAAAGCTTGGAGCTCACTCACGCGCCTTGCCGAAGTGACGGCCACCAAAAAGGACACCTTCCATGACAGGTGCTTGAGGACCACCATGGCCATTGGTTCGAAAGGCTTATGGCACAACGCCGTCAGGACCACATTTAGATCCCACGCCGGGTGCGGACTACGAATCAGAGGATAAAGGTGTGTCAAGACTGCAAAATGTCTCTTAACCACTGGATTAGACAGAGAGTAAGAACATTTGTCCGTAGATAGGTATGCGGAAACCAACGAAAGATAAGTTCTACATGACAGAACCTGAACTCCTGACTCTGCTAAGTAGGATACAAAGGACAACACTGTATCAATCGTAGCCCGCCTTGGGTCCAACTGCTTGTTTAAACATCAATGGCAGAACCTAAGCCATTTGCTTCTGTACTGGAACCTAGTCGAAGGTTTTCTGGCTGCCTGGATAATACGCATGTTATCCGCAGACAGGCTAAGATGTTCTAAAGACCTGAACTCAGGCACCATGCCGCCAAGCTGAGTGATTGTGGGGAGGGGTGCCACAGTTGTTGTTCCCCCGGTGAAGAAGATCAGGGTCACCAGTAGCCTGATCGGCGGATACACTGACAGGTGTTGAAGTTCTGAGAACCAAAACCTGGCTGGCCACCTCGGGGCTATGAGCAGAAGAGAACAGTTCACTGAGTTCTTCAATTTGCAAATCATCCGATGAACTAAAGGCAGAGGCAGGAAGGCATAAGCCCTCCTATTGTGCCATGGAATTTTGAGAGCATCCCCCAGAGAGGAGGCTCCCAGTCTGTTTCTGGAGGCATACAGAGGAAGCTTCTTTTTTGCCACCGTAGCGAAGAGGTCCACTTCCGGAGTGCCCCAGTGCAGGAAAATCCATGAGAGGACCTCCGCCTTCAGTTCCCACTCGTAGCTGACTATAGTCCTCCAACTGAGGGCATCTGCCGTGACATTCAGCTGGCCCGGAATGTGTACTGCAAGTAGCCAGACACCATGCTGAACCACTCACTCCCAAATCTGGATGGACAGCTCCACGAGCGGGGGAGACTTGATGCCCCCTTGCTTGTTGATGTAAAACATCGACACCACATTGTCCGTGCAAATCCAGACCACCTTGTTGGCTATGATCGGTCTGAATGCCTTGAGCGCTAGGAAAATCGCCAGGAGCTCCAGATGATTTATGTGTAGGAGCTTGTCCTGAGGCGACCAAAGATCCGAGACCTGAAGAAGATCCAATGTCGCAGCCCGCCCCAGAAGGGAGGAGTCCGTTATGACCGTTATCGTCGGGCTGGGTCCTGAAACCCTGACCCCACCCACAGGTTGCTGAGAGACGGCCACCAGTCCAGGTCCGCACTCATGGAAGCCGGAATCGTTATCAACTTGGAGTCTGGATCCACAGCCTGAAGCCAAGAGCTCTGAAGAGCCATCTGAGTCTGCCTCATCTTGCGGCGAGCAAGAGGAAGCGCCAAAAGGCATGAGGCCATGAGGCCCAGAAGCCTCTGAAACCACCAGGCCGACACGCAAACATCTGACACGTGGCCAACAGATCTGCCATTCTTTCCCCGGTCAGGTACACTCTGCAGTCGATCACGTTCCAGCGAAAACCCAGGAAAATCAAGTCCTGAGAGACCGTCATGGAAGATTTCCGCCAGTTCACTGACAGCCCGAGGTGGAACAGGAGCTGGAGGAGAGACTGAAGATTGCAGGCAGCTTTCAGCGTACAAGGGCTGCACAAGAGCCAGTTGTCCAAATACGTATATACATGGATACACTGCAGACGAAGATAGGCCGCGATCACCGACATCATCTTCGTAAAGACACGCAGTGCCGAACCTAGGCCAAAAGGAAGCACTCGAAACTGAAAATGCTCCTCTCCCACAGAGAAACTGAGATATCTCCTGTGTGGACCCCAGATCAGGATATGCATGTAGGCATCCTGAAGGTACACCACGCTGAGCCAATCGCCCATATGCAGGGAAGACCGTATCTGGCCGGGCGTGATCATCTTGAATTTCTCTTGGGGTAGGAAAAGATTGAACTGGGAAAGGTCTAGGATGGTGCGAAAGGCCAGCCTGGTTGGTTTAGGCACCGTAAACAGCCGGGAGTAGAAGCCCTCCCCTCGCTCCCCAAGAGGAACAGGTTCCACAGCTCTGAGGTCCTGCAGTTTCTACACCTTGGCTTTTAGGGAGGGCGATCCTGACTGCTGGAAAGGAGGGTTGAAGGGTGGCGTAGGGGTAAGCAGAAGCCCGCCCGAGCGACTGACAAGACCCACCTGTCCTCGGCGATGGTCTGCCACACCTCCCAATGAGATGCAATGCTTCCTCCGACCGGGGTCTCGTGCGAGCGAGGAAAACCCTCATTGGGCAGGCTTTTTAGTGGTGTTACCACCCGACCTGAGGAGGAGGCTGAGGAGCGGGAGAAAAACTGAGTCTGTTGCTGCCTCCGGCGGTTATTACCCAAAGGATATTGATATTGATATTTTATTTCTATCGTGCTCATACACAAGCGTTTCAGAGCGCGACAAGGCAAGGGAAGGGGAACAGAGGAGAAACAAAAACAACGATCTTACTAGGCCCAGTGACATTGAGACGCGCAAGTGCATGGTAGAGGGGGAGAGGGAGAAGTGCATGGAAGGTGGAACAAAAGGAGAAAAAAACCCCATAAATAATAATAAATAAATTAATAAATAAAAAGTCAACAAACAGAGGGAGTGCAGCCAGCAAGTGGCAGTGCTGGGTTTAAGGCAGCAGGCTGGATAGGTCTGATAAGTGCAGGAAGACCAAAACAAAGGGGTGGGGCTGTATGGGCACAGATACAGACCGCAGTGCAAGGGAAATCCCGGAGGCAGTGCGTGTGGGTGGCAAGAGGAGCAGGTACCTGGGCCCAGAGGAAAGAGGGTGGCCAGGTGCATGGTGCCGAGGGAGAGTAGAGTCAGCAGGGGAGAGGGGGGGCAAAGGCAGAAGCAAAGAGTAAGGTCTTGAGGTGCTTCCGGAACCGGAGATGGTTCTCCTCAAGTTTTAGAGTGGCAGGGAGGCTGTTCCAGAGGGAGGCCCCAGCCGAAGACAGAGATCTACCCCCAGCTCGTTTCTTTGAGAAACGACTGATCCTGAGGGAGTTAGAGGTAGAGGAGCGGAGTGCCCGAGATAGGAGGTATTTGCGGAGGGATAGCTGAAGGTATGTTGGACCCAGGCCACAGAAAGCCTTGTGGACAATGCAGAAGGTTTTCAATTTAATCCTTGCATCAACTGGGAGCCAATGGAGAGATTTCAGAGCTGGAGAGATACGATCCCAGGGCTTGAGGCCAAGGACAAGTCTCGCAGTCCTGTTCTGGATAAGTTGCGAAGGGCGGAGAGTAGAGGTAGGTAGATTAAGAAAGAGGCTGTTGCAATAGTCCAACTTAGAGAGAAACAGAGCTTGGGAGACAGTGAGCTTCTGGGGGAATGAGAGGAAAGGAAGAGTACCTCTGAGGAGGTGCAGTAGGAAGTTTGACTTTTTTGATACAACAGCGATGTGGGCGGAGAAGGAGAGTGTGGAATCAAAGGTGACACCAAGGTTCTTGGCCTTGCAGGTAGGGATAGGAGGAGGGCCAAGGGAGGCCGGCCAGAGAGTGAGGGGAAAGGAAGGTGATGGTGTGCCAATGAGGAGGATCTCAGTCTTGCTGGCATTTAGACAGAGATTGTTGGCAGCACACCAATCTTGAATGGCAGTTAGGCAATCAGTGATGAGAGAGGTGGAGGAGGTGGCCGAGGGCAGCCTGAAAATGAGCTGAGTGTCATCTGCGTAGCACTGGAAGTTTGAGCAGAAAATGGCAATACAGCGGGCGAGAGTTGCTAGGTATTGGATGGAAATCCTCGGCGAGAGGTTAGACCCCTGGGGAACACCACACGTGGAGAGGAAGATAGATGATAGGAAGGACCCAAGTTGGACCTGGGAGGGTCGATCAGAGAGGAAAGAGGTCAGCCAGGCCAGAGCCTGATCGGTGATGCCCAGGTTATCACGGAGACGGTTGAGCAGGATGGTATGGTTGACCGTGTCGAAGGCAGAGGAGAGATCAAGTAGGATGAGGACTGAGAGAATGCTAGAGTCAAGGTTGGAAAGCAGATCTTGACGCATGTTCAGGAGAGCAGTTTCCGTGCTTCTGCCGGATCTAAAGCCAGACTGATGGTCATGGAGACAGCCAACAGAGTCAGAATGAAGGATTAGCTGAGAGATGGCCAGCTTTTCAAGGAGTTTGCCCAAGAAGGGGGTAATGGAAATTGGGTGATAGTTGGCCAGACAAGAGGGATCAGCTGTGGGTTTCTTGAGGAGAGGATGCACAAGGGAGTGCTTAAGAGGGGAGGGGAAGGATCCTGAGGCAAAGGAGTGGTTGCAGAAATCAGCAAGGGCCGGAGCAAGGGTATCAATGTGGTCCTTGATAGTTTTAGAGGAACAGGGATGAACCTGTTTTGATGAGGCTTTCATAGATTGGACTTGTCTAGCGACCTCATCAGGGGAGAAAAGAGGAACGGAAGAGAAGGAGGGAGGGGGGAAGGCTGGAGGAGGGTCAGTGAGTACAGAATGAGAGGGGAGAGGGGAGGGATTGGAAGAGAGGGTGGACAAGATGTCCTGGATTTTTGAGATAAAGTGAGAGGCCAGGGCATTGCAAAGAGCCCGGGACGCAAGGGGAGGGGTAGAGACTGCAGCAGGGTTGGCCAGCTCCTTGCAGATTTTAAAGAGTTCGTCCGAGCTGTTAGATGCCGCAGAGACACAGGCTTGAATGTGGACTTCTTGGTACGGACAGAGAGACGGTATTGCCTTTGGAGTAGGCCACAGGCCAGTTTGTCAGAGGATGAACAGGAATCCCTCAATTTTCTCTCAGCCGCCCTACACTTACGTTTAAGTGTAGCTAGGTCAGAGTCATACCAGGAATTGCACTTGGCTTTGGACTTCAGGCGGATCCTCATGACAGGGGCAAGAACATCAAGAGTATCAGAAATAGAGGAATAGAGAAGAGACAGGGCTGTGTCAGGGTGTGAGTCAGCCAGAGGATGTGGGGGGGAGGGAGTAGGTGGCAGCAAAAGCCTCGACTGACACACGCTTCATGGGCCAGATATCCAGGAAGGTAGGTGGCAGTGTTGGGATAGGCTTGGCTTGGGGGGAAGAGAGAGAGAGATAAGAGGAGAAGAGGTAGTAGTCACTCCAAGAGAGAGGAGTGGAGAAAGGGATAGAGAAGGGGAGGCTAGAGGAGATCAAGGCATCAAGTGTGTGCCCTGCAGAGTGCGTTGGGCCAGAGGGATGGAGGGAGAGGGAATCGCAGAGGTCGCGAAAGAGCAAAGTTGAGGGACAGGCAGAATCGAGGTGAATGTTGAGGTCACCAAGGAGGAGGAGTTGAGTGGTTGAGGCCAGAAGAGAGGAAGAGAGGTCAGCCCACTCATAGAGAAAAGAGGTGATCTGACCAGGGGGCCGGTAGAGAGTAGCAATAGTAAGAGAGTGGCTGGGAGAGATTGAGAGCCTGCAGACGAGGTATTCGAAAGAGGAGTAGATCTGAGTGGGAATGATAGTGGTAAGAATCCACTCTGGAAAGATCAAGGCTACACCCCCCTGCGGGCCGAGTGGACCTGGGTTCGGAGAAGATCTTGAAGCCAACAGGGAGGATAGTGTCAAAGCTTGTGACAGAGCTGCCCGTGAACCATGTCTCTGTAAGAGCAAGGACATCAAGGTCAAGTTCTTCAAGGAGGTGTCAGATGTCAGAGGAGTGTTTGACAGCAGAGCGAGAGTTGAGAGTGGCAAGATGGAGAAGGTTGCCAGCCTCGAAGACCTTCCGGGGAGGGGTACAAATCAGAGGTACGCCCTGCGGAGTTGTGGAGGTAGCCAGAAGAGGGGCAGAGGAGGGAAGAGTGGGCAAGGTAGCCAAGGAATGAGAGGAGGGAACAGCCGGAGAAGAAAGAAAGTTGATGAGGCGAGGGAACCGCCTATCAAAGAGGAGGAGATTGGCCTGGGGACCTTTGACCATGACAGTGCCATTTACGTAGACGTTAAGGATGACTCTAGAGGAGTCGAAAGAAGCCATGAGGACTTCCCAGCGTGTGCCACCATTTATGGGAGAGGAGGAGACAGGAGAAAGCACAGAGATCATATGGGGGGTCCATAGATCTGGCGATGGAACAACAAAGAGGATGTCAGTGAGGGTCTGTCTGGAAGAGGCACTGGTGTAGGTATCAGCAATAGGGAGACCAGGGTTGGTAGCTAAGATATCCTTTTTAAACTTCTTCTTTCCTGACTTAGTGAGTAGGGATGGATAGTTAATAGAGAAGCAGTTGGAATAGAGTGGAGAAACAGACAGCGCCATGAGTGTGAACAGAGGAGGTAGAGGGAGTAGTAAGCAAGCACAGCGGTAAATAACAGTCACTGGGATAGCAAGTTACAATCAATGGTCAAAAACTTAAATGCAAAAAACACCCAAGTTTGACTTTCAAGCAAATGCAAAAATACACCCAAGTTTGACTTTCAAGTTAAATGCAAAAAACACCCAAGTTTGATTTTCAAGTTAAATGCAAAATACACCCCCAAGATTGACTTTCAAGCTGAATGCAGAAAACAACCAAGTTTGACTTTCAAGTTAAATGCACAAATACACCCAAGATTGACCTTCAAGCTAAATGCAAAATGCACCCAATTTCGACTTTCAAGCTAATTGCAAAAATACACCCAAGTTTGACTTTCAAGCTAAATGCAAAATACACCCAAGTTTGACTTTCAAGCTAAATGCAGAAAACAACCAAGTTTGACTTTCAAGTTAAATGCAAAAATACACCCAAGATTGACTTTCAAGCTAAATGCAAAATACACCCAAGTTTGACTTTCAAGCTAAATGCAAAAATACACCCAAGATTGACTTTCAAGCTAAATGCAAAATACACTGAAGTTTGACTTTCAAGCTAAATGCAAAATACCTACCCAAGTTTGACTTTTAAGATACATAAGGCCCTGTAGTTAGGGAGTCAAGTGGGAGTCAGATGGTAAGGGTGAGTACACACATGATTACATTTTGAGAACATAACAAGGAGAGCTGAAAGAGTACCAGCAGAGGAGGTAGTACAAAGGAAGTCAGAAAGGAGGGACTAACCCATGCAGAATGTGTTAATAGAGTCATGGTAGTCCAATAGTCCAGGGGTAGCAGCCTCAGGGAGGGTTTGGCTGTGGCAGTACTTCCATATAGCAGCCAATGAAACATACAGGGAAGCTGACAGGAGCCTTTGTGTGGGCCTGGGTGCACTGAGCAGGCTCCCGCCTCCCCGTTGCTGCTATTGGTCTATGGCGACCTGGGCAACCAATGGAAGGGGGAGACCAGTGCAAGCACAGTGGAGCTTAGGCAAAGGAAAGGTGCAGCCATCTTGGAGACAGGCAGAGCACAATGGGCCCCAATGAGGGAGAGGCAGAAGAAAAGTAAGAACGTTTACTCGACTCCTGCACGCCTGCCGATTCCAGCCTTGAAAATGCTCTCACAACGACGAACCGGAACGTTACTCGGATACTCTTTTGGCTCAACGATTATAACCTCGATCCCTGCCAGCACAACGACAAACCCAGACCGTTACCTGACAACTCCTCCGCTCATTCTTTTCTAACCGTACAATTCATTTGGCACTACAATTCAATGGTTCCATGTGATAATATTGCCGAAAAAATATCGCCATACAAAAATGTCGCCATATTTTTGCGGCAATATTACCCCATGGAACCTGCGGGAGACACCCCCGCAACCCCCATATATTTAATAGGGAGCGCGGGACATCCCCGCAGCCCCCCCATCCATTTACCCCATAAATTATCCCCACCAAAAATATCGCCTATGGCCGTTCCCGACGACCATATGTACGGCAATATTTTTGGTGGGGATATTACCTGATACCAATTCAACTGGAAACGACACATGTGTACCATAATAAACATCTGGATTGCTTCGAGGCACTCGAGTACCAGCGCCACTCAGTCCGGACTCACCTTTACCCAGAAGAATAACCAGGTTACTCACCGTAGTGACCACCTTACTCCTAGTCCATAGTCCCCTTTCCTCCATACTTATGGGACATTCCTCCGTCCTTTGGGACGGGACCAGAGCGCTATGTAAAAGCATCCAAAAATTTCAAAACATTTTTAGTCCTTCCTCTCTTTCTATGCGGGGCCCGGCACACGGCCATAACCCCGCCCATCCCGGCTCCGCCCCGCGCATCGCCCGTCAGTCCTTTTCTATCGCCAGGTCAGAGACCTTTTAGCAATAACAGAGGAACCTAGTTAGAGGGGACGGCGGGCGGGCGTATGGAGGAAAGGGGACTATGGACTAGGAGTAAGGTGGTCACTACGGTGAGTAACCTGGTTATACTCCTACGTCCCGTCCCCTTTCCTCCATACTTATGGGAGATTCCCAAGCACTCCTTACAGGAACTATGGGTGGATGGAAAAAAAAAAACCTTACTGAGACAGGTTTTTCAGCACAGCCTGAACAAACTGAGCATCAGCTTTGGAACTAAGATCTAGACAATTAAGTTTACAAAAAGCCGATGGGGAGGCCCAAGTAGCTGCCCTTTGCGATGGTCTCCCAGGGAACATATTTCTGAAAGGCAAATGCGGCTGCCTTGCCCCGCACCAGGTGTGCATGAATACCTTAGAACGGTATAAGACTCCGTAATCCAGGCCGCGATCCATCGGGAGATGGTCGCCTTAGAGGCCTGCTTACCTTGTGGATTACCAAAGGTGACGAACAGTTGAGAAGAGCTCCTAAGTTCGGAAGTTCTGTCAAGATAGAACTTGAGAGCCCTTCTAACATCCAGACAGTGTAGAACCCTTTCCGCATCTGAAGCGGGGTTTGGGAAAAAGACCGGCAGGGAAAAAGACTGGTTTAGATGGAACTCAGAAACCACCTTCGGCAAGAAAGCAGGGTTTGTCCGTAGGACCACCTTATCCTTGTGAAAAGCCAAGAAGGGATGTTCCACCGACAAAGCTTGGAGCTCACTCACGCGCCTTGCCGAAGTGACGGCCACCAAAAAGGACACCTTCCATGACAGGTGCTTGAGGACCACCGTGGCCATTGGTTCGAAAGGCTTATGGCACAGCGCCGTCAGGACCACATTTAGATCCCACGCCGGGTGCGGACTGCGAATCAGAGGATAAAGGTGTGTCAAGACTGCAAAATGTCTCTTAACCACTGGATTAGACAGAGAGTAAGAACATTTGTCCGTAGATAGGTATGCGGAAACCGCCGAAAGATAAGTTCTACATGACAGAACTTGAACTCCCGACTCTGCTAAGTAGAATACAATGGACAACACTGTATCAATCGTAGCCCGCCTTGGGTCCAACTGCTTGTTTAAACATCAATGGCAGAACCTAAGCCATTTGCTTCTGTACTGGAACCTAGTCGAAGGTTTTCTGGCTGCCTGGATAAAACGCAAGTTATCAGCAGACAGGCTATGATGTTCTAAAGACCTGAGCTCAGGCACCATGCCGCCAAGCTGAGTGATTGTGGGGAGGGGTGCCACAGTTGTTGTTCCCCCCTGGTGAAGAAGATTGGGGTCACCAGTAGCCTGATCGGCGGATACACTGACAGGTGTTGAAGTTCTGAGAACCAAAACCTGGCTGGCCACCTCGGGGCTATGAGCAGAAAAGAACAGTTCACTGAGTTGTTCAATTTGCAAATCGTCCGATGAACTAAAGGCAGAGGCGGGAAGGCATAAGCCCTCCTATTGTGCCATGGAATTTTGAGAGCATCCCCCAGAGAGGAGGCTCCCAGTCTGTTTCTGGAGGCATACAGAGGAAGCTTCTTTTTTGCCGCCGCAACAAAGCGGTCCACTTCCGGAGTGCCCTAGCGCAGGAAAATCCATGAGAGGACCTCCGCCTTCAGTTCCCACTCGTAGCTGACTATAGTCCTCCAACTGAGGGCATCTGCCGTGACATTCAGCTGGCCCGGAATGTGTACTGCAAGTAGCCAGACACCATGCTGAACCACTCACTCCCAAATCTGGATGGACAGCTCCACGAGCGGGGGAGACCTGGTGCCCCCTTGCTTGTTGATGTAAAACATCGACACCACATTGTCCGTGCAAATCCAGACCATCTTGTTGGCTATGATCGGTCTGAATGCCTTGAGCGCTAGGAAAATCGCCAGGAGCTCCAGATGATTTATGTGTAGGAGCTTGTCCTGAGGCGACCAAAGATCCGAGACCTGAAGAAGATCCAACGTAGCACCCCGCCCCAGATGGGAGGAGTCCGTTATGACCGTTATCGTCGGGGATGGGTCCTGAAACCCTGACCCCACCCACAGGTTGCTGAGAGACGGCCACCAGTCCAGGTCCGCACTCATGGAAGCCGGAATCGTTATCAACTTGGAGTCTGGATCCACAGCCTGAAGCCAAGAGCTCTGAAGAGCCATCTGAGTCTGCCTCATCTTGCGGCGAGCAAGAGGAAGCGCCAAAAGGCATGAGGCCATGAGGCCCAGAAGCCTCTGAAACCACCAGGCCGACACGCTAACATCTGACACGTGGCCAACAGATCTGCCATTCTTTCCCCGGTCAGGTACACTCTGCAGTCGATCACGTTCCAGCGAAAACCCAGGAAAATCAAGTCCTGAGAGACCGTCATGGAAGATTTCCGCCAGTTCACTGACAGCCCGAGGTGGAACAGGAGCTGGAGGAGAGACTGAAGATTGCAGGCAGCTTTCAGCGTACAAGGGCTGCACAAGAGCCAGTTGTCCAAATACGTATATACATGGATACACTGCAGACGAAGATAGGCCGCGATCACCGACATCATCTTCGTAAAGACACGCAGTGCCGAACCTAGGCCAAAAGGAAGCACTCGAAACTGAAAATACTCCTCTCCCACAGAGAAACTGAGATATCTCCTGTGTGGACCCCAGATCAGGATATGCATGTAGGCATCCTGAAGGTACACCACGCTGAGCCAATCGCCCATCTGCAGGGAAGACCGTATCTGGCCGGGCGTGATCATCTTGAATTTCTCTTGGGATAGGAAAAGATTGAACTGGGAAAGGTCTAGGATGGTGCTTAGGCCAGCCTGGTTGGGTTTAGGCACCGTAAACAGCCGGGAGTAGAAGCCCTCCCCTCGCTCCCCAAGAGGAACACGTTCCACAGCTCTGAGGTCCTGCAGTTTCTGCACCTTGGCTTTTAGGGAGGGCGATCCTGACTGCTGGAAAGGAGGGTTGAAGGGTGGGGTAGGGCGTAGGGGTAAGCAGAAGCCCGCCCGAGCGACTGACAAGACCCACCTGTCCTCGGTGATGGTCTGCCACGCCTCCCAATGAGATGCAATGCGTCCTCACACCGGGGTCTCGTGCGAGCGAGGAAAACCCTCATTGGGCAGGCTTTTTAGTGGTGTTACCACCTGAACCTGAGGAGGAGGCTGAGGAGCGGGAGAAAAACCGAGTCTGTTGCTGCCTCCGGCGATTATTACCCAAAGGATATTGATATTGATATTTTATTTCTATCGCGCTCATACACAAGCGTTTCAGAGCGCGACAAGGCAAGGGAAGGGGAACAGAGGAGAAACAAAAACAACGATCTTACTAGGCCCAGTGACATTGAGAACGCGCAAGTGCATGGTAGAGGGGAAGAGGGAGAAGTGCATGGAAGGGGGAACAAAAGGAGGGAAAAAAACATAAATAATAATAAATAAATTAATAAATAAAAAGTCAACAAACAGAGGGAGTGCAGCCAGCAAGTGGAAGTGCTGGGTTTAAGGCAGCATGCTGGATAGGTCTGATAAGTGCAGGAAGACCAAATCAAAGGGGTGGGGCTGTATGGGCACAGATACAGACCGCAGTGCAAGGGAAATCCCGGAGGCAGTGCGTGCGGGTGGCAAGAGGAGCAGGTACCTGGGCCCAGAGGAAAGAGGGTGGCCAGGTGCATGGTGCCGAGGGAGAGTAGAGTCAGCAGGGGACAGGGGGGTCAAAGGCAGAAGCAAAGAGTAAGGTCTTGAGGTGCTTCCGGAACCAGAGATGGTTCTCCTCAAGTTTTAGAGTGGCAGGGAGGCTGTTCCAGAGGGAGGCCCCAGCCGAAGACAGAGATCTACACCCAGCTTGTTTCTTTGAGAAACGACTGATCCTGAGGGAGTTAGAGGTAGAGGAGCGGAGTGCCCGAGATGGGAGGTATTTGCGGAGGGATAGCTGAAGGTATGTTGGACCCAGGCCACAGAAAGCCTTGTGGACAATGCAGAGGGTTTTCAATTTAATCCTTGCATCAACTGGGAGCAAATGGAGAGATTTCAGAGCTGGAGAGATACGATCCCAGAGCTTGAGGCCAAGGACAAGTCTTGCAGTCCTGTTCTGGATAAGTTGCGAAGGGCGAGAGTAGAGGTAGGTAGATTAAGAAAGAGGCTGTTGCAATAGTCCAACTTAGAGAGAAACAGAGCTTGGGAGACAGTGAGCTTCTGGGGGAATGAGAGGAAAGGAAGAGTACCTCTGAGGAGGTGCAGTAGGAAGTTTGACTTTTTTGATACAACAGCGATGTGGGCGGAGGAGAGTGTGGAATCAAAGGTGACACCAAGGTTCTTGGCCTCGCAGGTAGGGATAGGAGGAGGACCAAGGGAGGCCGGCCAGAGAGTGAGGGGAAAGGAAGGTGATGGTGTGCCAATGAGGAGGATCTCAGTCTTGCTGGCATTCAGACAGAGATCGTTGGCAGCACACCAATCTTGAATGGCAGTTAGGCAATCAGTGATGAGAGAGGTGGAGGAGGTGGCCGAGGGCAGCCTGAAAATGAGCTGAGTGTCATCTGCGTAGCACTGGAAGTTTGAGCAGAAAATGGCAATACAGCGGGCGAGTGTTGCTAGGTATTGGTTGGAAAGCCTCGGCGAGAGGTTAGACCCCTGGGGAACACCACAGGTGGAGAGGAAGATAGATGATAGGAAGGACCCAAGTTGGACCTGGGAGGGTCGATCAGAGAGGAAAGAGGTCAGCCAGGCCAGAGCCTGATCGGTGATGCCCAGGTTATCACGGAGACGGTTGAGCAGGATGGTATGGTTGACCGTGTCGAAGGCAGAGGAGAGATCAAGTAGGATGAGGACTGAGAGAATGCTAGAGTCAAGGTTGGAAAGCAGATCTCCACGCATGTTCAGGAGAGCAGTTTCCGTGCTTCTGCCGGATCTAAAGCCAGACTGATGGTCATGGAGACAGCCAACAGAGTCAGAATGAAGGATTAGCTGAGAGATGGCCAGCTTTTCAAGGAGTTTGCCCAAGAAGGGGGTAATGGAAATTGGGCGATAGTTGGCCAGACAAGAGGGATCAGCTGTGGGTTTCTTGAGGAGAGGATGCACAAGGGAGTGCTTAAGAGGGGAGGGGAAGGATCCTGAGGCAAAGGAGTGGTTGCAGAAATCGGCAATGGCCGGAACGAGGGTATCAATGTGGTCCTTGATAGTTTTAGAGGAACAGGGATGAACCTGTTTTGATGAGGCTTTCATAGATTGGACTTGTCTAGCGACCTCATCAGGGGAGAAAAGAGGAAAGGAAGAGAAGGAGGGAGGGGGAAGGCTGGAGGAGGGTCAGTGAGTACAGACTGAGAGGGGAGAGGGGAGGGATTGGAAGAGAGGGTGGACAAGATGTCCTGGATTTTTGAGATAAAGTGAGAGGCCAGGGCATTGCAAAGAGCCTGAGACGCAAGGGGAGGGGTAGAGACTGCAGCAGGGTTGGCCAGCTCCTTGCAGATTTTAAAGAGTTCGTCCGAGCTGTTAGATGCCGCAGAGACACAGGCTTGAATGTGGACTTCTTGGTACGGACAGAGAGACGGTATTGCCTTTGGAGTAGGCCACAGGCCAGTTTGTCAGAGGATGAACAGGAATCCCTCCATTTTCTCTCAGCCGCCCTAAACTTACGTTTAAGTGTAGCTAGGTCAGAGTCATACCAGGAATTGCACTTGGCTTTGGACTTCAGGCGGATCCTCATGACAGGGGCAAGAACATCAAGAGTATCAGAAATAGAGGAATAGAGAAGAGACAGGGCTGTGTCAGGGTGTGAGTCAGCCAGAGGATGTGGGGGAGGGGGGGAGTAGGTGGCAGCAAAAGCCTTGACTGACACACGCTTCATGGGCCAGATATCCAGGAAGGTAGGTGGCAGTGTTGGGATAGGCTTGGCTTGGGGGGAAGAGAGAGAGAGATAAGAGGAGAAGAGGTAGTAGTCACTCCAAGAGAGAGGAGTGGAGAGAGGGATAGAGAAGGGGAGGCTAGAGGAGATCAAGGCATCAAGTGTGTGCCCTGCAGAGTGCTTTGGGCCAGAGGGATGGATAGAGAGGGAGAGGGAATCGCAGAGGTCGCGAAAGAGCAAAGTTGAGGGACAGGCAGAATCAAGGTGAATGTTGAGGTCACCAAGGAGGAGGAGTTGAGTGGTTGAGGCCAGAAGAGAGGAAGAGAGGTCAGCCCACTCAGAGAGAAAAGAGGTGATCTGACCAGGGGGCCGGTAGAGAGTAGCAACAGTAAGAGAGTGGCTGGGAGAGATTGAGAGCCTGCAGACGAGGTATTCGAAAGAGGAGTAGATCTGAGTGGGAATGATAGTGGTAAGAATCCACTCTGGAAAGATCAAGGCTACACCCCCCTGCGGGCCGAATGGACCTGGGTGCGGAGAAGATCTTGAAGCCAACAGGGAGGAGAGTGTCAAAGCTTGTGACAGAGCTGCCCGTGAACCATGTCTCTGTAAGAGCAAGGACATCAAGGTCAAGTTCTTCAAGGAGTTGTCAGATGTCAGAGGAGTGTTTGACAGCAGAGCGAGAGTTGAGAGTGGCAAGATGGAGAAGGTTGCCAGCCTTGAAGACCTTCCGGGGAGGGGTACAAATCAGAGGTACGCCCTACGGAGTTGTGGAGGTAGCCAGAAGAGGGGCAGAGGAGGGAAGAGTGGGCAAGGTAGCCAAGGAATGAGAGGAGGGAACAGCCGGAGAAGAAAGAAAGTTGATGAGGCGAGGGAACCGCCTATCAAAGAGGAGGAGATTGGCCTGGGGACCTTTGACCATGACAGTGCCATTTACGTAGACGTTAAGGATGACTCTAGAGGAGTCGAAAGAAGCCATGAGGACTTCCCAGCGCGTGCCACCATTTATGGGAGAGGAGGAGACAGGACAAAGCACAGAGATCATATGGGGGGTCCATAGATCTGGCGATGGAACAACAAAGAGGATATCAGTGAGGGTCTGTCTGGAAGAGGCACTGGTGTAGGTATCAGCAATAGGGAGACCAGGGTTGGTAGCCAAGATATCCTTTTTAAACTTCTTCTTTCCTGACTTAGTGAGTAGGGATGGATAGTTGATAGAGAAGCAGTTGGAATAGAGTGGAGAAACAGACAGCGCCATGAGTGTGAAGAGAGGAGGTAGAGGGAGGAGTAAGCAAGCACAGCGGTAAAGAACAGTCACTGGGCTAGCAAGTTACAATCAATGGTCAAAAATTAAATGCAAAAAACACCCAAGTTTGACTTTCAAGCAAATGCAAAAATACACCCAAGTTTGACTTTCAAGTTAAATGCACAAATACACCCAAGATTGACCTTCAAGCTAAATGCAAAATACACCCAATTTTGACTTTCAAGCTAATTGCAAAAATACACCCAAGTTTGACTTTCAAGCTAAATGCAAAATGCACCCAAGTTTGACTTTCAAGCTAAATGCAGAAAACAACCAAGTTTGACTTTCAAGTTAAATGCAAAAATACACCCAAGATTGACTTTCAAGCTAAATGCAAAATACACCCAAGTTTGACTTTTAAGCTAAATGCAAAAATACACCCAAGATTGACTTTCAAGCTAAATGCAAAATACACTGAAGTTTGACTTTCAAGCTAAATGCAAAAATACACCCAAGTTTGACTTTCAAGCTAAATGCAAAATACCTACCCATGTTTGACTTTTAAGATACATAAGGCCCTGTAGTTAAGGAGTCAAGTGGGAGTCAGATGGTAAGGGTGAGTATACACATGATTACATTTTGAGAACATAACAAGGAGAGCTGAAAGAGTACCAGCAGAGGAGGTAGTACAAAGGAAGTCAGAAAGGAGGGACTAACCCATGCAGAATGTGTTAATAGAGTCATGGTAGTCCAATAGTCCAGGGGTAGCAGCCTCAGGGAGGGTTTGGCTGTGGCAGTACTTCCATATAGCAGCCAATGAAACAGACAGGGAAGCTGACAGGAGCCTTGGTGTGGGCCTGGGTGCACTGAGCAGGCTCCCGCCTCCCCGTTGCTGCTATTGGTCTATGGTGACATGGGCAACCAATGGGAGGGGGAGAACAGTGCAAGCACAGTGGAGCTTAGGCAAAGGAAAAAGGTGCAGCCATCTTGGAGGCAGGCAGAGCACAATGGGCCCCAATGAGGGAGAGGCAGAAGAAAAGTAAGAACAATGGTATTTTGAATCAAATGAGCCAGCAGAGGGCTCCCCAGGCACTGAGTGCTCTGCCAGCAAGATACATTTCAATTTGCAGCAGAAAATGCTGAGCGTGCCACTTCAGGCGCATAAGACACCAAAAATGGAGTGCTTACCCTTTGTGGGGCGCTAGTTGTGCTGGAGTTGTTTGCAGGCAGCAGGAGGTCTTTAGGAGCAAAAACGAGGGCTCCAAATGTCCAGAGGATCTGAAGAGGAATGAATGCAGGGCCTCGTGAAGGAGTATCCACTCTGCGGGATTTCCAGTCTAGGAAGCCCCTGAAACCAGAGGAGGGCCAGCTTTGCGACAGCGGTCTCTGGGTCCTAAAAGGGGTTTTAACCAGGACTGACAAGGACTTAGCTGTCTGGGTGTTGTCCTTCATTTTGGTGAGCTCCACATCCGTTGTGGAATGAAAAAGCTCCTTACCGTCAAACGGCAGGTCCAACAACTTGTCCTGTACCTCCTTCGAGAACTGGGTGGCATCCAACCACGCCTGTCGAGAGGTGTCAACACCCAGAATAAGGCCCCCAGCCAATGTGTCGACGTGATGAGCCGCGGCCTCAAGCAGATCCTGGGCCAAGACTCTGTCGTCAGATAAACCCGCCTTAAAGTCTTCCAGCTCCTCGACCGGAATGAACTCCTCGAACTCTGACAGACCTTTCCACATCTTCATATTCGCCCCCGATAACACCAGTTCCGCGTTAGACTGCTGGAGCTGCAAGGCTGAGTTAGCGAAAATCTTCCTCCCAAGGGAGCCCAGAAGTTTGTCCTCTTTTCCCAGAACCTGAGTCACCGTCGTAGAAGAGGACACTGCAGGCCTGGACTGCAAAGTGACCGCAGCCACCACTGTAGAGGAGGGGGGCAGACAGGATAACAGGGCCACCTCTTCCGAAGAATGCAGCCTGTATCGAGCGTCAATTTTCTTATTGATGAAAAGTCCAGAGTGTGGCTTTTCCCAGACCCTGCGGACCTCAGCCAAAACCTCTTTCTGCAAGAACAGGCCGGTACGCTCCGAAGAAGACAAGGTGAACGCCCCAAAAGCACACCCTCCTGCGGAGCGGGTACCTCGGGCACTGGAACATCCAATAGGCACATCATGTCCAGTACCTGGTCGTGAAAAGCTCTCATAGAGCAGGGCTGGTCTTCTCTGTCCTGCTCGCCCTGCACATCATCCGACAGGTCAGGATCCTGCGGAACCGTGTCAGGCACCGCCTTGTCCACGGGGATAATGGGGGCAAGGGCGGAAGGGTCGGTGGAGGCACCATAGTCAAGGGCGGTGCCGGCGGAACCACTGGTGGAACGGGTGGAGCCCGAGGTGCAGGTGGGCAAATCTCCCTAAAAAGACAATTGAAATACTCTTTCATGGGGTCGGTACGCATGAGCGTCTGAAATTTGCCAAAAAAGGCGACTTGGAACTGCCGGAGAAGGCCTCTCAGGAGGAGGATAATTCCAGGGACGCAGAGGGGAGGGTTGCCACACAGGCCCATCCCCCGAAGTGTCCACAAAAATCAAAGGTGCCAAACCCACAGGCAACGAGACATTGTGCGGAAGGGGCATCCGGGGGTTCCAATCATAAACTGGATGAAACAGATGCGCACAAGGAATTTCATGTTCACCCGCGAAACCAACTCCTACACCTGAGGCTGATGGCGTAGCTGTTGGGGAAGCGCCCAAACTGGCCGCCGTGGTCGTGGCGGGAACGGCCACCATTTTGCCATCACCTGAGAGGAACTGCGGCACGTGTGGAAGTGAGGCAGGGGTCCCCGTCGGTGGATCAGGGGTCTTCATTTTAGCATTTACATAAGGAGCCTCGGCCGAGCCGGTACTATGAGGCCTGGAATGTTTCTGCGACATACCAATAGCCAAACTAGCCTTCACAGGAAGGACCTCGACACTGCCGGTAAAGGAAGAACTTTCACTCCTTGCCCCCTGAATAGTTCTGGTGTCGCCACAAGAGCGGGAACGGTGAGGAACAACTTTCACCGATAAGGCCTTGGCAGGCCTCTCAGAAATGTTGGTCACTTTAGCCTCTGCACGAGGGACCTCGGACCCATGTCTGGTAACAGCCTTACTAGCATGGGCCTCGAACATCCGTTCGATAACACCAAGCACCCCAGTACTTTTGAGGGAAGCCGATAATGAGGCCTCAGAGCGAGCTCCGGTACCCCACGACTCAGTAGAACAGGGTCTACAGGCAGCCCCCACAGGAGGGGCCTCGGAGCGTGCTCTGTTATCCACAGGCCCCTAACGGAGACCCCAGAAGTTTGTCCTCTTTTCCCAGAGCCTGAGTTACCGTCGTAGAAGAGGACACTGCAGGCCTGGACTGCAAAGTGTCCGCAGCCACCACTGTGGAGGAGGGGGGCGGACAGGATGACAGGGCCACCTCTTCCGAAGAATGCAGCCTGTATCGAGCGTCAATTTTCTTATTGATGAAAAGTCCAGAGTGTGGCTTTTCCCAGACCCTGCGGACCTCGGCCAAAACCTCTTTCTGCAAGAACAGGCCGGTACACTCCGAAGGAGACAAGGTGAACGCCCCCGAAAGCACACCCTCCTGCGGAGCGGGTACCTCGGGCACTGGAACATCCAATAGGCACACCATGTCCAGTACCTGGTCGTGAAAAGCTCTCATAGAGCAGGGCTGGTCTTCGCTGTCCTGCTCGCCCTGTGCATCATCCAACAGGTCAGGATCCTGCGGAACCGTGTCAGGCACCGCCTTGTCCACGGGGATAATGGGGGCAAGGGCGGAAGGGTCGGTGGAGGCACCATAGTCAAGGGCAGTGCTGGCGGAACCACTGGTGGAACGGGTGGAGCCGGAGGTGCAGGTGGGCAAATCTCCCTAAAAAGACCCTTGAAATACTCTTTCATGGGGTCGGTACGCATGAGCGTCTGAAATTTGCCAAAAAAGGCGTCTTGGAACTGCCAGAGAAGGCCTCTCAGGAGGAGGATAATTTCAGGGACGCAGAGGGGAGAGTTGCCACACAGGCCCATCCCCCGAAGTGTCCACAAAAATCAAAGGTGCCAAACCCACAGGAAACGAGACATTGTGCGGAAGGGGAATCTGGGGGTTCCAATCATAAACTGGATGAAACGGATGCGCACAAGGAATTTTATGTTCACCCGCGAAACCAACTCCTACACCTGAGGCCGATGGCCTAGCTGTTGGGGAAGCGCCCAAACTGGCCGCCGTGGTCGTGGCGGGAACGGCCACCATTTTGCCATCACCTGAGAGGAACTGCGGCACATGTGGAAGTGAGGCAGGGGTCCCCATCGGTGGATCAGGGGTCTTCATTTTAGCCTTTACATAAGGAGCCTCGGCCGAGCCGGTACTATGAGGCCTGGAATGTTTCTGCGACATACCAATAGCCAAACTAGCCTTCACAGGAAGGACCTCGGCACTGCCGGTAAAGGAAGAACTTTCACTCCTTGCCCCCTGAACAGTTCTGGTGTCGCCACAAGAGCGGGAACGGTGAGGAACAACTTTCACCGATAAGGCCTTGGCAGGACTCTCAGAAATGTTGGTCACTTTAGCCTCTGCACGAGGGACCTCGAACCCATGTCCGGTAACAGCCTTACTAGCATGGGCCTCAAACATCCGTTCGATAACATCAAGCACCCCGGTACTTTTGAGGGAAGCCGATAATGAGGCCTCAGAGCGAGCTCCGGTACCCCACGACTCAGTAGAACAGGGTCTACAGGCAGCCCCCACAGGAGGGGCCTCGGAGCGTGCTCTGGTATCCACAGGCCCCTAACGGAGACCCTCGGAAAAAACTCTGGTAGAATTGTTAGGCCCAGAAGGCACCTAGGGGGCAACCCCCAGTGACAGAGCGATCAACGCTCCACCTGGCTCGGGAAGAGCCCGGAAAGGTATCT
Organism: Ambystoma mexicanum; assembly: GCF_040938575.1. Classification (NCBI taxonomy): domain Eukaryota; kingdom Metazoa; phylum Chordata; class Amphibia; order Caudata; family Ambystomatidae; genus Ambystoma; species Ambystoma mexicanum. The sequence continues at coordinate 523,525,229 of NC_090940.1, forward strand.
CCCTGCCGGGGTGCTCTGAAAAGTAAAGAACTTACCGGGCGTTTCTTCTTTACGTCGATAAACGCCTGAAAATGCGAAGGAGGAGTACATCGAATCACCTCCTTCCACCGCTTCAACCGACGTTGAAGTGCCCGGACCGAGAGGGAGTCGCAATAAAAACAGGAGTCCCAACGGTGATCCAGACCCAAACACTTTAGACAAAGAGGATGGGGATCCGCCCTCACGAAGCGTCAGTGACACGATGAACAATCTGGAATGTCTAGTTTGAACGACATAGACAGACGAGTACACAATCGCTAGCGAGAGCCAGAGAGGAGGAAAAAAAGGGAAGAAGATCTTTCGAGGATGCAAGCGCGTCCAGTCCCGAACGAGCGTAGAAAAGGACTGATGGGCGATGCGCGGGGCGGAGCCGAGATGGGCGGGGTTATGTCCGCGTGCCGGGCCCTGAATAGCAAGAGAGGAAGGACTAAAAATGTTTTGAAATTTTTGGATGCTTTTACAAAGCGCCCGGTCCCGTCCCACTGGACGGAGGAATGTCTCATAAGTATGGAGGAAAGAGGACGGGACGTAGGAGTACAAGAGAAACAAACTCAGCCCTTGTGTATTCCCAAACCAGCGCACATAGACTTGAGACTTTTATTGCTGGCACTGAGGATGTTAGGCGTCCTCGTTCCGTCAGGACAGGATTGGGACTAGAGACTTCCTGTTTACCGTAAAGGCGTCCTCGTGCCGTCGTGGTTTAGGGTTAGACAAGGAATACAGAGGTGCTTCATTGGTTTCCATTCCTGCCTCCTGTCCATCTTGGTAACTTCTTTTCCCTGTTTGCGCTATACGATCTTGATATTTCACTCCTGTTCCTCAGTCTTTTCATTTCTTGTCTTGTGTCTTAGAACCTGTCACAAACCTCTTAACCTGCATACTATTGCACCAGATCCCAGTCTAGAGAAATACAAAAGAACCATTCCTCTGTCGGTTAGTCTTCCACCTCTTGTTTTTATTCTTTGTGTGTCGGAATCAATTAGTTGAGTAACCTTGCCTTGCTCTTCCCTTACAGTGTCAGGGTTTTCGTGTGGTGTTTCCATCTTTCGATTAACTGACTCCTCTGTACTTAGTTTGTTTTGTCCAGAGGGGTACATTGGTAGAAAGAACTCAATGGCTACACTTCGGGTTCAACTACCAAGGATTCTGACACAAGCTATCTGTCATGACCACTGTGAGGGGGCACAAGTTGTGCCACAAGCAGGCTCCCAGCAGAACCCTGAAGGCCTTAAAACCACTGCATAAGGGTTCCTGGAGCCAGTCCTGGCGCCTTTGGCACCAGGCTCATATGTAGGAAGGAAGGGCTGTTCAAACCAGGTCCCATTTATGTACATGGGCCTTTAAATCCAACAAGGAAGCACCCATACAGTCTAGTTCTAAGGACCAAGCCATGCGGTCTAATGTTTTGGGTGTGGCAGGCATGGAACTACTTTCCCTGGTACTACTTTACCTAGGCTATATAAACCACACCCTGACTGCAGAACATGCTTTGTGTTATCCTGCAACCAGCAGCGTGACACTCACCGTGTCCAGCTCCTGGTCTTCAGCATCTTCCTGTAATCCTGCAAGAACAAGAACAAGATTATTCTGTCATACCGGAGAAAACATCATCCAGCACTCAGCATCTCAACTGGGCTGCAATCTGTGGAAACCGACAGAAGAAACATCACTCACCTGTGAGTTCTAGTTTAAGGACTTCCGGCTAACCGCTACCACAGCTGCTGTTCGAACATTGTGACCTGCAATAACGAGAAAGGGAAAAACAATATTAGAATGTGCGCCTCCAAAACATGGAATTCCATCAGTCTTATCTGAATTCCATTGCGCTATGCCACGCTTCCACCCGGAGCACCACAGCAACATCTGCAAAGGAAAAGAGACATATTCAGGTTCGCTTTCAATATTAAACAACCACACAGCGCTGTACTACCTTAACAGATTCCGGGGGCCTGTTTTTCATCACGCTCTCATCCACTCGCAGCACCACAGCGGCCTGTGAGGAGAAGAAGAAGAAAACACAGGTTAGCTTTAAAAGACAATAAAGGCGCTGCGCTTTGCGCTTTCTCTTACCTAGAAACGTGCCTCTCCATCCAGCACGCCAGCATCAAGACCTTCGCACCCGAAAAGAAGAAGATAAAGACATTAACAAATTCCCACTATAAACAGAACAAAGACTTACAATTAAAAAAACTACCTGCCTACCAGCAGATTTGAAGTGAAGCAACTCGGGCAGCTCGCCAACAAACGTCAAGCGCCCCTGCCCAAGAAACGCAGGACGGATAGCTCACCCTACAAATAACTAAGATTCATTATTCAGCACTGGGCAACTACACATCCAGGGTTCCAGATCTCAGAGCCTTCCAGACGCCCCCGGGGATATCAGGTGAGCGTAACACTGTCCTAACCCAGGATAGGAGTAATTCCAGAGTACTTCCCCCCAGATTGTAAAATAGATGATGTCATCTGAGCTATATAAGAGGGACACAGAGAGACACAAGGGATCCTCCCCATCTACAGCAAGATACACAGATTCCAGATCCAGACACCTACAAGAATCCAGGGAGAAAGGAGATGAGGCAGCTGATGTCATCCAAGAGAGTACAGAGACCAGAACTTGCCTAGCTGACCACATCTAGGAGAGCACAGTGACCAGATACCTTGGCCTAGCTGTGCAGAGTGACCAGATCCCTTGGCCTAGCTGTGCAGAGTGTCCAGATCCCTTGGCCTCGCTGTCCAGAGTGAACAGAGACATCGCTGGCTTTCCAGAATCCCAAACTCAAGCTTACATTGTAATTAGCAAATAACCCCATTCCAAAACTGCATGCCCCTCTCTTTTGAATCTTGCAGTCGATAGAAAATCCCATTCAAAGTCCCAAATTGCCAGTATAATCCATTCACTTTTTCATAGACGAATCTGTATATGTGTATGTATGTTTATTTATTTATTTGCATTTGTATAGCGCACTTACAGTCCAAGGGCATCGAGGCGCTGTTACATGAAATCTTACATGAAAGTGTAATTGACTAGTTTACAGGTGACCGAGTAGGTCTCTTGGGTACAAGTGCATAAAAATCAGTGACTTAATACATGAAAGGTAGGTGAACTTGAAAACATAATCAAGTGGGCACGCAATCAGTAATACATCAGAGATAACATGGCAAAGGAGTAAGGAATACAGTTATACAAAAAGCTTGGTTTTGATGGCTTTACGGAAAGCTTGGTGGGACTCGATCATCCTTAGGTGAAAGGGAAGAGTGTTCCGGTGAGAGGCGGCCAGTGTGGGAAAGCTAGACCCCCCAGCGCGAACTTTGAGCGATTTAGGAGTGATGATATTGTTGGCATTCTGAGGGGCCTTGTGGAGGTGTGCTTAATGATTCTTTAGGAAAGGTAGGGTGGTGCCAGATCATGAAGGCATTTATGTGTAAGCGACAGAGTTTTAAAGATGATTCGCTCTTTGACTGGGAGCCAGTGAGCCTCTCTCCGTACTGCGGAGATGTGGTCTTTCCTTGATGTGCCCGTGGCCGCTCTGAAGGCGTTATTTTGCACCAGTTGGAGTTCAGCAAGGTTCTGGCAGGAGGTCCCTAGAAGGAGGGCATTGCAGTAATCCAACCTTGATCCAATTTTTGCTCTAGCGATGGTAAGACAATTCTGACGGGATAAGAAAGACCTGGCTGCATTGAGAACTTTAGAATAGTAGGCGGATGAGGAGGCCACGGCGCTAACCTGTCTTTCCATGGTCAGGTCCGAGTCAAGATAAACACCAAGCGTCTTAACATTATTGGATACCTTGATGGGGATGTTGACAATAGTTAAGGACATGTACTGCTGATCCAAATTGCCCAGAGTAGTTGGGGAGCCAATTAGGAGGATTTCCGTTTTCTCACTATTAAGGCAGAGCCAATTATCCACCAAACATGACTGGATTGTGGAGTATATGGTGGTGAGGGTGATCAGGTCCTCTTTGTAGTTGCCAGTGAGTGGAATAAGCATCTGTGTGTCATCCGCATAGTTGGTGTACGAGATGCAGAGAGAGTCCAGGATGCTGAATAGAGGCCTAGTGAAAAGGTTGTAGAGGGTGGGCGCAATCCAGGACCCTTGCGGTACTCCACATTTGATGATGCTGGGGGTGGCAGAGGCTGAGTCTGAGAAGACTTTCAAAGCCCTTTCTTGGAGAAAGGAGGTGATTCAGGCACAGGCTTTGGGGGAGAAGTTGGCTGCAGTTGCAAGATGGCAGCAAAGGGTGTCATGCTCTACCAAATCAAAGGCCGCTGATAAGTCAAGGAGCAGTAAGAGTGCAGGTTTGCCTGAGTCTCTATGATCGTCCATTTGATTCTTTAGGTATAGAAGGGCCGTTTCAGTGCCATGTCGTGGGCGGAAGCCAGATTGCCGCAGGCCTAGGAGACGGATGTCTTTGAGAAATTTCTGGACTTGCAGGTAGGTTGCTTTGTCAAGGATTTTTAGGAGGAAAGGGACAGTAGTAATGGGCCTATAGTTCCCTGGAACCGTTGGGTCTAGGGACGGATTTTTGAGGAGCGGGCGAACCCAGGCTTCCTTGTGGTCCTTGGGGACAAGGCCAGTTTTAAATGAGGAGTTGATAAAGGCTGTTATGACGGGGTCGAGAGGGGTGCAGAGTCTTTAATGAGTTGTGCCGGGCAGGCATCACTCTTACAATTGGAGGGTTTGATGGTTTTGAGCAAGGCAATGACTTCCAGTTCTGTCATTTCTTTGAAGTCAAATGGGGTGGATGTGTTAGAATTTGAGACTGCCGGCGTGTTGTCATGCAAGTCTGATATGAGAGGGCTAAGGGCTTTTTGATGGCCTCTGATTTTGGTTTGGAGGGTATTCAGCTTGTCCAGCATAGCTGACTGAATGTTGTTACACCAATTTTCATCCTTGAGGAGAGTGGGAGGAGGGGTGGAAGGCTTCTCAAGCTCACGGAAGATAGTGAATATTTCTTTGGATCCTGATTTGGCATTGTTGATCCTAGAGTTAAAAGAGGCAGCTTTAGCTTGGATAATGTAGGTTTTTCATTTTTTAGAGATGGCTTTAAAGGCACTCCTGGTGGCCTCCGAAGGGCTGGCTTTCCAAGCAGAGAGTGCTAGCCTTTTTTGGCTCGTTCGTCTAGTAAGTCCTTAGAGAACCAGGTATTAGAGTGTTTGGCTTTTTTTTTGGCTTTCTTGAGCCAGAGGGGGGCTATAGAGTCGACAGCTTGTGTGATGATGTCTTTGTAGGTGGTTGCGAGAGTGTCAGGGTTGTCAGAGAACGGGGCTTGGAGTGCGGGAACCGATAAGAAGGGTGCAATGTTTTCTGCAGTGAGCTGCCTTGAACTTCTAGCAAAGGCAGCTGGGCATGGAGTGGTAGGCTTCGAGGAGCCTTTTTTTGGAGAGGAGGTTGAATTGAATATAATGGTGGTCCGACCATGGGATGAGCGTGTTGGCAATTACTTGGATGGTGCAGTTATGCTGGGCAATCCAATCTATGGTGCTTCCTTTAATGTGTGTGGGTTCATGGATGATCTGGGAGAAGCCCAAGGTGGTCAAGGCTTTGTTCACTGTATTGGCATGGGAATCCTTGGGGTCGTTAAGCCCTAAGTTAAGATCGCCCAACTCCCTTTTAATGTTGTCAGACAATTAAAGGATAAGGTTTTCATGGAGGCAATGGGCCCTGGGGGGGGGCAATATATAATGTGCATAGAAAATGTGCAGTTGTGAGAGGCGTTAATTTTAAGAGGGAGGTAGTCGCAACTGAGACTGATTTGACCTAAAGCCTCCCTGATAGAGAGGGATTCCCTTGCAATAAGGGCGACACCACCACCTCTCTGGTGCGTATGGTCTTTTCTAAGTATTGTGTAGCCTGTGGGATGGCAAGAGCTAGAGCAGGACCAGAACTTTCGTTGAGCCAAGTCTCAGTGATTATTAATAGGTTAAGATTGTCTTTGATAATGAGGTCATTAATATCCAATGCATGGGCCGGTAATGAATGTGCATTGATGAGTGCACACTTGAGGGTATAGAGGGGAGGAGGGTGATGAGGAGCTGGCGTTGCAGTGCTGTGGTTAGTAGCACAGGTGGGTAATAGTAGGGGCCCAGTGTCATGATGCCTACTCCCGGGCATCTGGATCAAGCCCATCAGCCACGGGAGCAGGCATCCAGATATTTAATGAAACCCCAGCAGCCCCGGCTGGGGGCTGTCTGGGTTCAGTCCTGGTGCCTTAGGCGCCAGGCTCATAATAGAAATCAGTCCTAGCGCCATAGACGCCAGGCTCATAGACATTACTTACCTCATGCAAACCATGCTGCAAATGAATCCAAGCCAACGTGAGGCCCGGATGGGACTATTTTACTACAGGGACTATTGTTTACTCGGGTGTGGTTCAAGGTACTTCTTACCTGGAACTACTTTGGAGGCTATTCAAACCATGCCCGAACAGCAGCACATGCTTCGTGTTATTCTGCATCCAGCAGCGTAACGCTTACCGTGCCTGCAGTCAGCATCCAGTCTTCAGCCACGCCCGTCTCAAATCCAGAGCTCCTAGCAAAAGAGAAAAAGAAGAAGGAAAGGTTAGAACACAGATATTATTTCAATCCTTACCTGATTTCCGGATCCACCACGTCTTCGAACTTGAAAAGGACATTATTTCTACACGCGTCGCATCGCCAGCTGCAGCGCCGCGCCATACTCACCAGTCCTCACAGCATTTTTCGATCCGGCGCAGCCTCCATCATTTTCTTCGCCGAATTCCACCATCTAGGGGACAAAAAAAACATAAGGTGAGCCAAGAGAGCCAACAAATACAACCTCTCCACCATAGACTTACCTGATTTACAACCGGAGGCATTATTCTGTAACAAACCGCAACTTCTTACGCCGCACCTGTAAGGAGAGAGAAACCAGCAAGTTAAATACACGCATCTTTTACCGGACAGTGTTGGGTAATACAGACTCTTACCTGAACACCATCAGCTGCCACAAGACAATCTTCCCTTGGACCCAGCTGCAACACAAGAAAGGAATGTACAAGAGTGAACATCGGACATATTGAACTCCTTGAACTTTATACTTACGGGTTCTCGCCTGGAACCTCGGAGTCAATATTCATCCGGAACTCTTCCAACGCCTTCGAACCAGTGAAGTTACTGGTATCTACGCACCCCTGCATTCCACGCAGGATGGAGAGCACATCATTTAAAAACATAAGGTGAGCTTACTGAAAGTGAATATCGGAGTTGATTAGTGGGGAGAACAGTGGGATGCCATTACTAGAATCCACGGGTGGCTAAATCCCTTTCTCCACTTGCAGGAGAATACTTCTACGGGTCAAGCAGACGAGATTAGGCAGTCCAGTCCAGTCTGTCATCTCTGCACTACGCTTCACGTTGGAGGAGGTCGCAGCTGTCTGGGTCCGATCGACGCCCCTGTGGGAGCCAGGTGAGCGAACACCCAGGCAGATGTATTTCCTGGTGCGTGGGCATAGTATGGCTGGTGTTATTTTGAACCACAGGTAGTGCCGTGGGCAGGTGCATAGCATTAGCAATAGCATGTAGTGGAGTGGGCATCACATCAAGATCAACAGGTAGTGCCGTGGGCAGGTGCATAGCATTAGCAATAGCATGTGGTGGAGTGGGCATCACATCAACATCAACAGGTGGTGCCATGGGCAAGGGCATAGCATTAGCAATAGCATGAGGTGGAGTGGGCATCACATCAATATCAACAGGTAGTGCCGTGGGCAAGGGCATAACAACAGCAATAGCATGAAGTGGAGTGGGCATCACATCAACATCAACAGGTAGTGCTGTGGGCAAGGGCATAGTATTAGTAATAGCATGTGGTGGAGTGGGCATCACATCAACATCAATAGGTAGTGCCGTGGGTAAGGGCATAACAGCAATAGCATGAAGTGGAGTGGGCATCACATCAACATCAACAGGTAGTGCCGTGGGCAAGGGCATAGCATTAGCAATAGTATGAGGTGGAGTGGGCATCACATCAACATCAACAGGTAGTGCCGATGGTAAGGGCATAACAACAGCAATAGCAGGTAGTTTAATAATATTGGCCATAGCAGTGGGCGTCGGGGTACAGAATTGGCATGGTGCGTACGCATTACTGTGAACGTCAGATCCGGAGGCGAGTATGTGGGCACAGAGCAGCCCCCAACTGAGTGGGCAAGCGAACTAGTGTCATAGACATAGAGTCACAAGTGGGCGACAGGGCTTCTCCTGTATCTTCAGCGAGGTAAGTGTTGTTAGCGAGTCTGTGGCAAGAATCATGTGGCACGCGGCAGGACTTTATGGTAAACCTTAGGGATGATAGGCGTGGTTGATGGACCATGTGACTGGACACGTGTGGATCAGCGATGTATACGGCGCCGGCAGAGGCCGGGGGCTTAAGGAACGTGGTAAGTGCAGCGTTCCTCGTTCCGATATTGAGATGCACACGGGTAGGCGCGCTAGTGGGGAACCTGGCTCCAAGCCTGAGGTTGCGTGTTGGCACGCAAGGAGCGTGAGTGAGGGGTTGGGCAGGGCGCATGCGGAAGCGGAGTCACGAATTTCTTATGAAGCAGGGGAGGGCTGAGGGGGAGAGAGTGGTAGGCTTTCCCCAACCGGGAGCGTTGAAGCAAGCTACGTCGCCTTTGGCCTTACCTTCAGTATAACAGCATGCACCCTCGCAAACCGATTTCCGATTTTGACAGCAAAGCCCTTTCCGTGGCTACCTGTCATCACAAGTCCCGCGTAAAAACGAATTTCCATTCTGCTTTATGTTTTTCTTTTGCATTTGTTTTGTGTCCCAAAATCGATTTTATTACCTTGTGTCCATGTTGCCTTGGTGCTCTGCTTAGTAGTCTGTAAGCTTCCTTATCTTTCAAGTGTAGCAACATAAATTTCTTTTCCAGCTGTCCCACTGCGGTTGTAAGCTGCTGTGCGAGTAACAAGTCAAATCAGATTATGCCGTTTTGCTCATAAATTGGGTTTTCATTTTCTTTTCTGGCCTCCCATCTGGGGTGGTGGGCTGAATTCTAAATCTGATTTTTCCTTCTTTATCCTGACTCCTCACGACTGCCTTCCATCCAAAAAGAATTAAGTTAGCAGATGTTTGGGGGGGTGAGTGCTGCAGGGGGAGTGCTTAACCTTAGTACCATTATATGTTTTAAAAATAATTTTTCCTGTTTTGCCATTCTTGTGAATTGTGGGGATTTTGAACTGACTGTGTTGTAGGAATGTTTGCATTTGTATTGCCACAACTTTGGTGGCTGCAGCTCAATTGTTTGATTTTGCTGTTATTTTCATTGAACCATAACATTAATAAATATCATATTGATACACACTGGCCTGGTTCCTCGTCCACTGTGACACGGGGTGTTTGTGAAGGTTGGGTGCAAGACGGGTTGGGGACCTACTCAAATAAAAGAACCCATGGTTGATTAAAGATAGAAAGTGTTTCTATTGTGCGCCACATTCATTGTCAGGGGAAAGAGTCCCTAGCTGGAGTGTGCCGTGCTATAAATGACTACATCACGTTGGTTCTGGTACGTGGTGGAACCGTGTTTGTATCTATGCCCTGATTGGAAGGAGGTCAAAGAGGACGCTTGACCCTGGAACAATCTGCCGTATGACTTGTATTTGGAGCTGGTACCTTAAAAGGAATGAAAAAGGACGGCGTTCCTTGTCCCTTAACAAGATATTCGCCCTTACGCTGTCAGTGTCATCCTTGATGCCCTTCAAGTGGTCATCTATTTTCTTTCAAAATAGGTCTTGTCCATCGAAGGGCATTCAAGTGGTCATCTATTTTCTTTCCAAATAGGTCTTGTCCATGGAAGGGCATGTCTAGGATCGGCGCCTGTACCTCTGGCCTGAAACTTGTGGCCTTTATCCATGCTTGGCGCCTCAAGACTGTGCCGTGTGCCATCTAGCTGAAGCCGCAGTGCACAGTGTTCACAGATGTGTCGATCATGTGGTCAGAGAACACTTTGCTGTCTATGATAATGGCCTTGGCCTCTTTCTGAAACTCCTCCGGAAGGTGTTTAGTGAGACAGGAAATATGGAGCCATAATTCTCTATCCAGCCTTGCCATCATGGCCATGGCGTTGCTGGCTCGCACCGTCAATGATGCAGCCTTTGAAAACATGTGCCCCACCGTTTCTAGTTTACGCCCCCTCCTTATCCAGGGGAGCTGTCTGGGGAGCGACTGGGTTTTACAGTCTTTTCCTCTCAGCCACCGTAATGACGGAATCAGGTTTAGGATGGCCTCTGAGACACCACAGGGCAGAATCCGGTGCTTTGCATTTCTTCTCCGGTCTCGCCACCAGCGCCGAAGTGGACAGTGGTGTGGCTAGGATCTTTTCACCTGCGTCCCAAATGTTTTCTAATATTGGTATCGTGGTGATGGTGCGTCGTCTTCTGTCTCTGTGCTCATACAGAACTGATGCCTTCTCCTCTGTGAAGACTGATATTTTGAAGATCTCTGCCTACTTTGCCATGATGGAATGAAAAGATACGATATCATCCGGAGGTGAGGATGCCACGGTGTGTCACGTTTCTTCTGCTTCTCGATGACAATAGACTCCCAGTCATCTGGGTCTGTGTCTGGAGTGTCCTGAGGCAGTTCACCCTCTTCCGGCTCGTCGTCCTCACTGTCGGGTCAGATAATTCCCTAAATGTGTCAACAGGCTCCCCAGCATCGTCTACAATGTCTTCAGGATGTTCTGAGACTGTGATAATTGAAGGAACATTGCGCACGCTGGACCTTTGAGGTGAAGACCTTGGAAGAGATAGAGAGCGTCTTCTCTTAAGAGACCTGGGGGATCCGCCATAGCGTGAGTGTTGACCTTGTTGACTGCTAAATGATGAAGACCTCCTTTGAGGAGATGGAGAGTGTCTTCTTTTTTGAGACCTGGGTGATCCGCCATAACGTGAGACTTGTGTCGGCGGTGAAGGAAAGCTGGGTGATCCGCCGTAGCGTGGTGATGTGCTTCGTGAAGGTCCGCTTACAGGAACTGCGTGCATGACCAGGAGTCTTGCCCTTTGCTTCCTTTGGAACTCGTCCATAATTCTGTGCATGGACTGCAGTAGAGAAGGGTCAAAAGGATCTGCCACGTCTTCTATCACTGGTTGCCAGTGAGGACAGTGCTCTTTATGCTCTACTGGCCGTAGTTCCTCCCACTATGAGAAATCCTCCTGTAATATGATGTCAGGTAGTTCGTTCATCTCAGTTACAGGGGATAGAGGGGCAACGCCTTCTAACCGATTTAGTTGTGGTGTATGAGAGTCTAAAGCTTCCTCTGGCTGTTGAAAGGGCTTGTTGATCATGTCTGATGGTGTTGGGTAAACAGACTGTGTTATGTCCAGTTCTTGGGGGCTCGTTGACAGTTCTCCCATTGGCGGTTTCTCCGTAGACATCAAATGTTTGGAGTGCTTCGTCGACGAGGATGCCTTCATTGACGCATGCTTTTCGGTAGTGTCTTTCGTGGACGGGTGGTTCATCAACAGTTTTTTCATCGATGATGATGCCTTAGTAGACGAGGTGGTTGATTTGACGGTGGACGACGGCTTATCCGTCGACGAAGGGACAGTTTTAGTGAACGGCAAGGTCAGTTTAGCCGTGGACAGCCGTTTCATTGGAGGTGGAGAAGAGAAAGAGGAACTTTTACCTTTGTGTAGTTCTGCTTCCAGTAGACCTTTAGCTACAGATTCAGTTGAGGACTCCTCTTCGTGCCCTTGGATGGCAGAGAGTCTGCTCTATCCACTGAAGAGGCTCACCTCTTTGGAGCTTACTTCTCAGGGTGCCTGGAGGAAGTTGAGGGAGCAGTTTTGCTGGATTCCTCATCAGACAACATTTGTCTGCTCTCCATGTGGAGTAATGGTCTCCTATGCCTGTCCTCCAGAATCATCTTGGAGAAGGTCTGACATATTTTAAATGACTGGATGTCATTGGGTAAAGACAATAGAAGCAAAGTTTGTGGTGGTCTCTGATGAATATGACCTTCTTACCACACCTGGAGCAGTCCTTGACAAAGGAGTTCTTCTCCTTGACAGCTTGTACTTGATTCTCAGCCATAAGGTGAGAGTGAGCAGCCAACAAACTCAACGTTTTTAGATGGTATGGGGCGGAAAACTGTTCCCAAAGAGTTGTACCAGGAAGCCCCAGCGAAGATGAAGCTTAAAAAAGCTTAACGTATGACAAAAATGTCTAGAATTTGTCACGATCCGCTTCCTTCGCTCCCTTTCCCACCACTTGGGGGCATGATCTGGGGTTTATTCCCTACTGGACTTTCCTTCCGAACCTTATGCTACAGTGCTGTGATGAATTGGGAGCGCTAAATCCTTATTTGCCAAACTACTTGCCTTCCGGATCCATTCCAGGTTTTTGCCAGCCAGTATGCTGCTTTAATCAAATGACTATGCTTCCCAGAATGCCTGGCCCACTGCTTCATCTCCACCCTTGCAGGAAAAGGCTGGGTGGAGGATAGGCAACACCTGTGGCTGCAGGTGCAGCAAGCAGCACACCTGCGGCATGTGCTCGTTAAGCAGGTTTAAAAGCCTCAGTTTGCTTCAGTCCAGCGCTGGTCATTGTTGCAGTGTTCCTGTTGTGACTGGCCCCTTGTTCCTGGTTCTTAGCCTTGTGCCTAGTTCCAAATTTCCATTGCTTGTTCCTTATCCTTGGATTTTGAATTTATCTGCTTAATTGATTTCTGCTTGCCAGATTTCCCTTCTGTCTTCCCCTGTTTGCAGGCAGCATTTCTCAGTGCTTCCCTTTTGGTGCAGCCCAGTTTGCCTGTGTTCTATATTTCTCTGACTTGTCCTTTGCTGCTGTATACCTTGATGCCTTAGTCTTTTCTCCTTTTAGATTAGCTTTCTGCCTTTTTTCCTTGGACGGGTGAGGAAAGTTTGCCCTTGTAATTTCGTTTTCCCTGTTCCTGTTCCTTTACTTTCCTTGGAATCCATTCCATGTTTTCCCTTGCACCTCTGCATTTACTTTCCATTGATCATTAGGTGTGGTGTGCGGTTGTAGCTAACTCCTGTGTGAATGCCTATGTTTTCCTTACTATTCTGTAATCACTATTCCTACTTGCCCCTTGTCTTGAGTCTTATGTATTTAGTTATCCTCCCATTGCTGTTACAGCCTTTGGGGGTCCCTGTTTGATCAACAGGGTTTGGGGGCTCGCTGACATTCAAGTGGTATTTCTCGTCCTCGTGAGTACTGTTTTTAAGTTTCCTTATTTAATACCATCAAGAGTGTTAGATCACAGATCCTGTCGTTGCTTGCCCTCTACGTGGGCTTAGCGCTGTCAGTACCTGTAATAGCAATTGTGGGTAGGAGCTTGCCGACTTTCCTTACAGTCATAAGGAGTATCTAAGTGCTTACCCCACATCCCTTTTCATATATTTGTATTGTTGTCACACTTTGTTTGCACTCCTGGGTTTTAGCATACCTGAGTCTTGGTTCCTGTATGTATGTTGTTTGACTCAAACCATTCACTGTGTGATAGTGTGCACATTTCCCTTGCCATATTCACTGCCTTTGTCCTTACTTGACAGATTCCTGACAGAATGAGTATTGAAAAAACAAATTTGCTTAGAGAGTTGAAGGGGATTCCCCTAATCTGCAGACACAGTGAAAAATCTGAAGATGGCTGACTGGGGGGGGAGCCTAAGCCCTGCAAAAACAAGGGGGGTTCTGGGAGTTTCTCTACTACCGGCCTATATCACGGGTTAGAGTCTCAACTAGAGTCTTTAGCTCACCATCCTTTAACAGAAGAGACATTTCTACTACATATCAGTCTTTGTCCTTCCCAAGGGCAGTCCAGCACCGAAATGCCTGGCAATTCTCTTCTGAACAAGAGTTCCAACAGCAACCCCAGACACATGTTTCGGCCTGGTTGGGCCTCATCAGTGAGGTGGAGCTGTGCCTCTCTAAGAACAGTGAGCAAGGGTTCCATGTCTGGATTACCCTTGTGACTTAGGGTGAAAACCCAAAGCTACTTAATATGCAAAAACAATGAAGGTTCTGGGAGTTTCTCTATTACCGGCCTATATCCCAGGTTAGAGTCTCAACCAGAGTCTTTAGCTTACCATCCTTTCACAGAAGAGAAATTTCCACTACATACAAGTCTTTGTCCTGCCCAAGGGCAATGGAGCCTAACCCTGCCACCTCATTGGTTGGGGCCTAAAAGGACCAAAGGAGGTAGAGGGACACCACAAGTGAAGGGCTACACAGGCCATTTGGGTCTATATGGGTGTAGCTTTCTATTGTTGTAGCTTTTCTTCCTAAGGAAGACGTTTTATATTATTATTTATATTATTTAAATTACTGAGGATTCCCAGTCTAACAACAGGGAATATTCAAGCATGTGAATCGATGAAAGAGCCAATGCTGGAGAAGTACTTGTTTTTTAACTTTCATTTTTGCGGATCCTGAAAAATGTACACATTACCAAATCGGTTATATGCATTTGTGAATGCAATCAAAGGCTGTTAGTTAAAGAAGAACAAGTTACTTACCAACTGTAACGTTCTTTCGAGTGGATTTTCCTCCCACGTATTCCTCATCTTGTGATAATTTGTTTCGCCAGCTTCGCTGCATCGGAACATTTTTTTTCGGCAGAGGGCGCTGTACTCGATGTCATGGTGTCGAATGTCCCTCAACGGGCTCCATACCATGTCAACGTCACCGATGGTATAAATGGCTCGAGCCATGCTTCAGTTCTGTTTTTTCGAAGAAATACTCGTGGAACATCTAGGCGAATGCTGTGACTGATAGGCCCATCAAGAGAGGAAATTGTAAGAGAATGTAAACTATACTGTGGGGTAGGCTGGGAGGGTCGATGAGGAATACGTGGGGGGAACATCCAGTCGAAAGAACGTTACAGTTGGTAAGTAACTTGTTCTTCGAATGGATTGTGTCCTCCCACGTATTCCTCATCTTGTGATAGATTCCCATAGCAGTGACCAATTTGGAGGTGGGAGTGCTAGTTTTTGTTTTCATGTACAGAGTGAAGTACTGCTCTGGCAAAAAGTACCTCATTTGAGGATGAGGCATCTAAGCAGTAATGTTTGATGAAGGTATGCATTGATGCCCATGTTGCAGCTGAGCAAATATCTTTTGCAGGGACTCCCCTCTTCAAAGCCGCAGAAGTAGCCATTCCCCTTGTGGAGTGAGCACGTAACCAATCCGGTGGGTCTTTTCCTGCTAATCTGTAGCATTCCAATATAGCTAGAATAATCCAGCGGGATATGGTTTGCTTTGTGACCGCTTTGTGACCGCTAACCCCAATTTACAAACCTGTGTATCCCACAAAAAGTTGGTCGTCTTGACGTAATTTTGACATTCTTGCAATGTAAAAACTGAGAGCCCTCTTGGGGTCCAGCCTATGTAACCTCTCCTCTTCTTTTCCCAAATGAGGAGGTGGATATAATGTTGGTAAAACAATTTTCTGCGACAAATGGAAGTCGGAAACTACTTTCGGTAAGAAGAACAAGTTACTTCTTACCTTGTAACGTTCTTTCGACGGGATGTTCCTCCGACGTATTCCTCATCTTAGACATCTCCTTCCAGCTCTGCTGGCCTCGGAAAATTTTTTCTCTAGAGGGCGCTGCGCGTCAACGTCCTCCGAGTCGATGTCCTTCGACAGCCGCCGTATCGACGTCGACGTCATCCTGCCTATAAAGGCCGTGCGCAGCGTCCGTTGCTCAGTTCCGTTTTGTAGCCCACAATAATACTTTCTGGACTAACTAATCACCCTGAAGGGAGCGTAAGCTGCAACAACAAGGGAAGTAGAACTGCGGGGATGGATGGGAGGGTCGATGAGGAATACGTCGGAGGAACATCCCGTCGAAAGAACGTTACAAGGTAGGAAGTAACTTGTTCTTCGAAGGGATTGTTTCCTCCGACGTATTCCTCATCTTAGATAGGCTCCCATAGCAGTATTCTATTATCGGAGGAGGGAGTACTGACTTCACGCTGTCTTCTATTGATGAATAGAATGCAGTACAGCCCTTCCAAACCTAGTCTCTTAACTGGAGGAGGAATCCAGATTGTAAAAACGTGTAAAGGTATGGACAGACGACCATGTAGCGGCCGCACATATGTCTTTAACCGGCACGCCTCTTTTGAGGGCCGATGAAGCTGCAATACCTCTGGTCGAATGAGCCCTAAGGTTTTGAGGGGGCTCTTTCCCTGCCAGTTTATAACATTCCAGAATGGCTAGAATGATCCATCTGGAAATGGTCTGCTTAGTTATTGGTAACCCCAGCTTGTGACCTGTGTAACCTACAAACAGCTGGTCTGCCTGTCTTATCCTGGCTAGTCTACTAATGTAAAAACTTAAAGCCCTCCTAGGGTCTAGCCTCTGTAACCTCTCTTCCTCTTTCCCCGGGTGAGGAGGAGGATAGAAAGATGGTAGGGTAATCTTCTGAGTGATATGGAATTCAGAAACCACCTTTGGGAGGAAATTAGGCTTCACTTGCAGGACAACTTTGTCTTTGTGAAATATAGTATGAGGGGGTTTACAAGAAAGAGCTTGTAATTCGCTCACCCTTCTAGCACATGTAAGTGCTATTAATAAAACAGTTTTAAGGGTAAGGAATCTTAACGAACAAGAATGGAGAGGTTCGAAAGGTGTACCCATCAGGAAAGTTAGGACTAAGTTTAAATCCCATAGGGGAACTTGGAATGGTCTTGGGGGATAAACATTGGTTAACCCCTTTAGAAACTGTATTACCAAGGGTAATTTGAAATAGGATGGTTCTTCCGCAGTACACTTAAAGATGGATAGCGCTGCGAGATAGCCCTTAATGGTGCCAACTTGAAGGCCTGAATTTGCCAAATATAGTAGGAAGGACAAAACCATTGGTGTACCACATGAAAAAGGGTCGATATTCTGTTCTCTACACCAGCTGCAAAATCTGTTCCAACGGCAGCGGTATAAAGACTTTGTTGCTGGCCTCCTTGCCGAAAGCAACACCTCCATAACATCATCAGGGAGGTCCCAATCCTTGTACCTCAGCCTTTCAGAAGCCAAGCGTGAAGGTTGAGGGTTTTGATGTCTGGATGGAGAACCTGACCTCCCTTCTGTGAGAGTAGGTTCTCTCTGAGTGGAAGTCGAATTGGAGGGCAGATGGACAAGTCTAGAAGGTCCGGGTACCACGTTCTCCTGGCCCAATCTGGGGCAATTAGGATCATGGTTCGCCGGAATCTTCTCAACCTCCTGATCATTTGAGGAATGACAGGGACCGGTGGGAACGCGTACAGAAGCGGAAACTCCCAGTCCACTATGAACGCGTCTCCCAGAGCTCCTCTCGGGGGAAATTCCCTTGAGCAGAACAGGTCGCATTTCCTGTTTAGGCTGGTGGCGAACAGATCTACCTGAGGGGTTCCCCAAAGGGCGAAGATCTCTTGAAGGACTTCCTGAGCTAGCTCCCACTCGTGGGAAACTGTGTTCTGCCTGCTCAGAGCGTCCGCTGTCAAGTTCTTCTCTCCGGCTAGGTGAACTGCCGATAGAGAGATTCCCTCTTGGATTGCCCAAAACCAGAGCTGCATCGCCTCTCTGCACAGGGGTAGTGATCCTACGCCTCCTCTTTTGTTGAGGTAATGCATGGCCACCGTGTTGTCCGTCATTATCAGGATGTTCTTCCCTTGTACAGCTGGCAGGAACGCCTTCAGCGCAAGTCTGATGGCTCTCAGCTCTAACAGGTTGATGTGTAGTCTGGACTCCGATGGAGACCAACGACCGCTGATGGTCAAGTCGACTGTTCTCCTTTCAGAATGTTCTCCTGACAGGCCAACCACTGAAGGTCTCGAGCCACCCTGCCGGGAACCTGAAGAAGATCTGTCATTCTCCCTGAGAATTGTGACCACTGAGTCCTCAGTGCCCACTGGAGGGATCTCATTCTCAGGCGAGCCTCTGGCACTAGGAAAATGCAGGATGCCATGAGGCCTAGCAACCTTAAAAAGTCGAAGGCTGGGAGACGTTGGGCATGCTGGAACTTGGTAACCATCTGTAGAATATCTTGAGCCCTCACCTCTGGTGGCGAGGCTTTTCCCAGGGAAGTATCCAGGATCGCTCCTATGAACTGGAGTATCTGCGATGGTATCATTTGTGACTTCTTTAAATTGAGGGAGAAGCTCAGTCTGTGAAGGAAGTGGCACACGTGATTTAGCTGGATCTGAGCTTGTTCCGGAGAAACAGCCCTGATCAACCAATCGTCCAGGTAGGGGTAGATGTGAATCCCTTCCCTCCTTAGACTTGCAGCCACTACCGACATTAACTTGGTGAAGACCCTCGGGCGGAGGTCAGCCCAAATGGCAGCACTCGAAATTGATAGTGAGAGTTGCCAATTGCGAACCTCAGGTATTTCCTGTGTTTGAGATGGATAGGCACATGGAAATAAGCGTCCTGGAGGTCCAGAGATACCAACCAGTCCTGGAACTGAAGGGCCTGGAGGATCTGAGAAAGAGTGACCATCTTGAATTTGTCTTTTCTGAGGAATTTGTTCAATTCTTGCAAGTCCAAGATGGGTCTCAGTCCTCCGTCTTTCTTTGGAATGAGAAAGTAAGGGGAGTACCAGCCCTTGTTCCTCTCCGCTACAGGTACCGGTTCTATGGCACCTTTCTCTAGCAGGTCCCAAATTTCCTGCAAGATGAGCGGATCTGGAGCTTTCTGAGAGCTGATCCCCGGTGGATGACTCTGAGGTATCCGTAGGAAAGGCAGGCAGTAACCTTGGGCAACTGTTTCCAATGCCCAAGCATCTGACGTGATAGCCTGCCATACCGCCAGATGTTGAGTCAACCTGCCTCCTACAGGTGTCCTGTGAGGGAAGTCCTCAGAGTGGTTTTGGGGCGGCTGATGCAGATGCCGATGGTAAAGAGACACCTGCTGTTGCTGCGGCTTTTGAATATCTACCCCGTCCACCTCGGGTAGTTCTTCTTTGACCCCTTTGAGCCGGTCGTCCTCTACCTCTTCCGAATGCGGAGAAGAAGCGAAAGGACTTGCCCCTCGCAGAGGTTCCTGTGGGACGAAAAGGAGTCTGACGGATTGCAGCTCCTAGGGATTTTGCTGCTTCTTTTGAAGTTTGCAGTTTCTCTAAACTGTCATCCGCCTTTTTCCCGAACAAAGAAGAGCCATCGAATGGCATGTTCAAGAGCCTGGCTTGCACAGCTGGGGCAAAACCCGACTTTCTCAACCAAGCGAATCTCCTGGTTGATGTACTTGCCGCCATTGCTCTGCTGATACTGTCAGCCGAATCAATGCCCGTCTGGAGGGATTCGCACATAGCGTCTTTACCGTCCTGTATAATATTCAAGAACGCATCCCTTTCTTCTCCCTCGGGGATGCAGTCAGCCGCTGTAGAAGCACACTCCCAAAGTGTATGGCTGAACCTAGCAAGGGTGCAAGTAGCATTAACAGATTTTAACGCCATGCTACATGCTGAAAAGACTTTCTTTGCCATAGCATCATATTTTTTATCGTCCCTGTCATGTGGGACGGTAGGATAAGCCGTCTTGACATCGGTAGAGGATGCTGCCTGTACCACCAGACTTTCTGGGGATGGGTGTTTAGACAAAAACTCTGGGTCTGTAGAAGATACCCTGTACTTTGTAGACAGTTTTTTATTTACTGCTGGTACTACATCTGGGGTTTCCCAGTTTGTCATGATCTTTCTCTGAAGAGCTTTATGAAAATGCACCACAGGATCCTCCTGTGGGCTTTTGTCAAGAATATCCGTGAGGTCATCTTGTTGGAAAGATTGTGAAGGTGCAGACCACCCCATGAACTCTGTAATCCTGGCCATTAAGGCTCTGTAGGGGGTTTCAGCATGCTCCCCCGGGTCTGGCTTAGCAAACTCCACCTAAGGGGAAGTGTCTAACCCACTTGCCTCATGTAAAGAATCATGAAGATCCTTTAACCTGCGCTCTTCAGAGGAAAATTCCTCTCTAACTGGGGTTACAGGTCCCTGTAACTCAAATGTGTCTTCCTGTTCAGACAAATCACCCTCTTCTAAAATTGAGGATATAGTTCTCAATTGTTCTGAACTCATAAAGGGAGTAAATCCCATTTCCAAGGCAGAGGGTGCCGAACTTGTCATTATTGGCCTCGAAAACGTCGATGTCGTCGACGTCGAAGGCTTCGAGCGTGGCGTCGAAAACAGAGGCGGAGGCCTCGAAGACCTCGACAGAATTGGAATTCTACTCGACAATATCGAAGCCATCGACGTCGAGGGCCTGGGGATAGTCACTGGATGTGTGGTAACCGTGACTTTTCTTGGCGTCGACGCCGGTGTCGAAGCTGGTGTCGAGTCGACAGACCCGTGTGTCGAAGGTCCCTTCGACAACGGCGTTGAAGACATCGACCTCGACGGAACCTTCGTCGACGGTGTTGACGGAACCTTAGAGGAAGGTTTGGAGGTCATAGACCTGCTCGAGGGTTCGAGACGCGCTCGAGAGGTTTCTTTCGCCGGGTACTGCGACTCGCTGCGTTTTTGACCTTCGGGTCTTTCGACCAGAGCATCGCTCTCGGCAGTCTCTGAGGGGGTCGAGGCCGCTTTCTCGAAGACGCTCATCATATTTTTTCGGAATTCCTCCCATTCAGCCCGGGAACTATGTTTCGTGGGGCAAGGGATTCTTTTTGGCGAAACAGAGGAAGAGGAAGACGGAGAAGGGGATCTTCGACGTCTCCTCTTCGAGTGCTTCGATCTCGAGGAGTGATGAGACCCACTCCGAGACCTGGAGCGCGAATGGTGACGAGGAGACGAATGTCTCGCCTTCGTCGACGAAGAAGAAGCTTTAAAAGTCTTACCTTTCTCCAGCTTCCCCCTACGCTCCTTCAGGGCCTTAGCTGTCATGGACATACAGTCCTCGCACTCCGAACAATGGTGTTCAGCTCCCAAACACCACAGACAAATTCTGTGAGGATCGGTCAACGACATCTTTTTCCCACAATCTCGACATTTCTTGAAGCCGGATCGAGGAGTTGTCGGTTCCGACGAGGAAGCCATCGAGTACGGATCGAATAACTCGAGGTAAATAGGATTAATCTGACTAAGAACTGAGCAACAGTATTCCGGGGCACTGAGTAAGCGCGGAAAAACGGAACTGAACAACGGACGCTGCGCGCGGCCTTTATAGGCAGGATGACGTCGACACGGCGGCTGTCGAAGGACATCGACTCGGAGGACGTCGATGCACAGCGCCCTCTAGAGAAAAATTTTCCGAGGCCAGCAGAGCTGGAAGGAGATATCTAAGATGAGGAATACGTCGGAGGACACAATCCCTTCGAATGCAGAGTTTCAGATAGATCTCTTATTTTTGTATCAGGATTTATCAGTTCCTCTGGAACTTGTCTAGTTCCATATTTTACTCCAAAAGGGGTGATCTCCTCCTCATCTCATGAACCAGATTCCTCAAAAATCGAAGACATGGACTTAAAGAAGTCTGATCTTGGTAAAGGTGTAAACCTTCTCTCTTCTTCCTCATCATTTGTCGAAGGAATCAGTGTTTTCTTCGAGGGAGTCTTCGAGGGAGTCGAAGGAATCTTCGACACACTCGACGAAGCCTTTGACAAAGGTGTTGAAGATAAACTAGGCTTTGTCATCGGAGCAGTCGGCGCCGATGGCGTCGATGAAGTTGCACCCGACTTTGACAATTTTTGTTTCTTATGAGGGATCGGAGAGGCCAGAGTGCCATTTAGCAATGCTTAAGACATTCTGTTGGTGCTTTAATTACAATGCCCACGCCTTAGGTTGGAATGTGACATTGATGACATATCACACCTTTAACCTGTGATACTTAGATGTCCTTTGTGATATGTTTGTGGATGCATATATGAACATTCAAACAAGCCATATGCAACCATTGAAACTAAACGTGGCATGCATTATGGGATAAAGCACACACATACTGTACACTAGGAAATAAATGACTGACAATCTCTAAAACTATTTCTATCAACAATACTTGCAAAAAGCCAGTTTGCACAGACTGCAGAAACAACACGATTTGTGGAATGCTGCTACGCCTAAGAATTTAGGCATTGTTTCCAGAGCAATTGAAACTTTTATAGCAGTATTAAATAAGCTGTATAAATTATGTGTACATTGAGAGAGTGGGTATTCTTGCGGGTCTGAAGGATTTGGTTCATTTCTCCTGTGGGCACAATGCGCACATGGGTTTCATCAACATCTTCCACTACAATCGGAAATGTGTCTAGGCTAAGGACGCACGTTTTCACAGATTCAATTCGACTGCTGCAGTAGAGTAGCAAGTAAGTGTATGTACTCCTTCAAATTTGTCAACATGGCCTCTATTTCTTGGTTAAAAATCTTGGAGAATGTGGGCTGATATATGGACGTCCAGGGTTACTGTACCAAGTAGTGATCAGATAGCAATAAAATTAAGCACAGACAGCAACTTGAACTTCAACAGAGGTGGCACTGCAGTGTTAATATTTGTGCAAGTTTTCAGTTTGTTGTTAATTCGACACAGTACTTCGAGGATTGCTCCTTCATTTACACAGTATGGGGCAGATTCTCAAAAACAGGCTTATCTCAATAAGATGTGCAATGGTGCAATGGTGCACCTGCGCCATTACGCATCTAATTGGAGATGGCAAAGTCAAAAAGAAAACACCAAAAAAGGGCCAGTGTGCAAAGGTGCAAGAGTTATGGTGCAAAAGGGGCGCAGACAAGCGAGCATTTAATGGTGCATCCGAGTTGCATATATCCTTGGCGCAGTCAGATGCCCACTTTTTTATGTGAAATGCTGACATGAGCATCAATTTGCACCAAAAACATGGACATCACATCCGATACCCCAAAAAAGAGTGCATCATCCCAGAAAACACAAGCAAAGTATTTTGCACAATTTGTTTAATGTTAATTCTCTTGTTTTGTCTTATGTGCATAATAAATCTGAGAATAATACAATGCATATTTTTTAACTTCAGCTTTGTGGCGATTTTACTTTGTAAAGTGAATCACTTCCCATGGGTGTAAGTGCATGCCATTTAAATGTCTCAGGTGGTAGTTTTGCTACGTAATTCAGAAATGTCATAAAGCGATGTCGATGATTGTGTTGATGTAGAGTAGAATTATGCATATAATTGTGTAAAAACTGGCAGTGTGACTGCTATACAGCCACATAGAAATGATTATATATACTAATGTCCTCTCATACCTCCGCAAGTGCTCTATGGCTGCAGGGGTATGAGGGCCCCATGGGTGCAATAAATGGCAACACAAACACACAGTATGCAGCTATATCGTAAAATGCCTACACTAATCCTGCATTGGTAAATGTATAAGGAGGCATTCCAATATATAACTTGTCAGATATAAGGATCATGTTGAAGACCTTGTGAAGAATGACAGTGCATTGACTAGTGGTGGTATGGCATGGGCGGCGATGTGTGTGTTAAGGGCCCCCGCTCATTAACTCACCATCTCCAGCATGATATGGTGTGTGAAGCTGTACCTCTGGGTGACCAATTCATCAGCCAGTTGAAAAACAGTGACCCTTCCATGTATCATTTCCCTCCTCATCAGTCAGTGCAGCAGCATGATGCCTACTTTATTGACCAATTTGGGAATGTGAACGTGCATCCCTCTCCTGTGTTTTTATACTATGTTTTTGGTTGTAAATGAGGTGCACTGTGTGCTTCTTTGGTTAGATATGTCACTTGGACGTTTTTCTGGGCCACTTTCTCCACTTTTAAATGGAGTAAATGTTGAACAGCTTTTTTAGAGCAAATTCTGTGGTCTGGTTTTGCGAATCAGGATTTTGGTGCATCTTTGCTCACTTTCTGTGGTCATGTTTAGTTTGATGGGGTTGCAAGATTTCCACCCACGTTGTGCATCTTTTGCCCACATTTTTCACTCCTTTTATAAGCTGGGATTTGGAGCCTCTATTTCCTGCACATTTGAGGCGCATCTCAGATTTGCACACTTTTTGCTTTTGAGAATCTGGTTCTGGGCCTTCAAAATACGTTCAGAACTCACATGAAAAAGGCTTTTCTTGTACAATAAAAGCGTACATCTCCTTTTTATAGATACAGCTAAATTTGCCTCGCAAATTCATTTTTTTCTTAAGACTGAGAAGACAGCCACAATTATTACTGTGCTGTATTGTAAGCACGTATTGACAAATAGGAAACGGGCCTGTCCAGCACTGCACAGCACAGAGGGACTTGATGACAAGATGCAGCCATTTAAATGTACTAAGTAAAATCTAGTGGTGGATTTCAGATAAAGCAAAGCTAGTAGTGTGCCATAACACACACATGCACGATCACATTTTATAATTTAAAGAAGCAATGTTTTGATACTAGCATAAAGAACTGCGGATGTATATATATTTTTTTATTAAAGTGCATTGGTTTATTAAAAACCTCTAACAATTTTACAAAATTTTAAAAAACGAAAGCAAAAGAAAATAAATGATAAAAATGCAAAGAAATGGATACATACAACTTCATATGATATTAAGACATAATCAGAAAAAGAGAAAAAGGTAATCAATACTAGAAAACTATTTAAAAAGGAACAATCAATTAATAAAAACATAATAGTCTAACAGCTGCTATTGTCAATAAATTGTGATTGCCTGAAAGAAATCTAAGCCAGAACTGATGTGAAATCAGTAAAGTAGGACCATGCAGAAATGGTCTTAAATATGGAGATCTACGTTGAAATGTGCCTCTGCGATCACCAAATAGGTGTTTACAAGATTCGGCTGCTTAATACCTGAGCATAGCTCAATAGAATGTTTACACAAAATCTTAAAAAGTTGTCTCCCAAACTAGCACTAGGGAATGTGTACAGGTATGTAGGTAATTCACCCATTTTCTTAGGTTCTGTTACAAGGAGACAATAAGGCTTGTATTTCTATACAGATTCCATAGTATAAATCCAGTCTTTCTCCCAGAGCTTTTTCTTTACCAAAGTGGATTTATGTAAAAAAAAAAAAGTGTTGTGATCAGTACCTAATTGAATAAGTAGGCGATTGCATTTGTTAGCCAATTCCTTCATCAGTATACATGAAATAGTGTGCAAACAAGACTTTGTCTACAAACATTGTATTAGGAGGAGGTTGCACGATTTTGTAGTACAGTGAACAAATGTTCCATTGTATACGTGCCTTTAGAGAATTTAGACCAAATGTGTGTCTAATACCGATGCCCGGGACACAATTAAGCAATAACAGAACCTTTCTCTATAAAATGCCTTTGAGTAAGTTAAGGCCCTTGCAGTCATCTAAGTTCCAGAGTTTCAGGCGACAAGTAATAACTGGTATTACCATTCCGGTATAATATTTAACAAGAGGGACTAACAAATAAAGGCAAAATATTAAGTGCTACAATTGAGCAGTGCATACTGAAATTCTCTTCCTAAGAAAAATCAAAAGTAGAGCAGGATTTGATCTATTCTGAATTTTATATCCTAAGACAGTAAGATGGGTAAATAACTCTATTTTAGTACTGGAGAGGGCCTAATTAAACTCAGATTGTTTTTTCGGACATCTTAACTGAATTATTTTAGTTTTTGCAATATTTAAATCTAATTCAATCTAATTCACCTTGTGATGTTATATCCTTGAAAAAATGTTCATTTGATGTCGATTCATACAACCTTATAGACAAAAAACAATATTTTTTCATAAATAGACAAAGTGAGTCTTTTTTCTTTGATGCAGAGGGTGATAAGGGGCATGAGTGCTTTTTTAGCAAAATTTCTCTCTGGACCTATTCAATTTTAATTTTGTTTCGTAAACTATGAATACATCCAAATCAGAGGTTACAGGATTCCAATATAAATTAATTATGAACAGGTCAGGATTTAATTGACATTATTTAATTTTAAGCTTTATTAATAAACGCCAGGCAGGGATCAGCCCAAACATCTACATTACAAATGAAGGTGTTATTTACTGCAAAGAAGAGGCTTCCACATATGTCTCCAGTGCCACAAGTAGCTAGCTGTAACACATTAAAAAGAAACTGCCTAACAACGGAGGTTTCAGTCAGCCACACCTCCTGAAAAAGAGTTATTCCAAAAGAATTAAAGACTGGACATGTATCTGAAATAGATCCTTGTGACCTCTTGTGTTCCATGAAAGTAATTGCAAATCAGAAGTGTTAAAGAGGTTGTGTATGTTATGTTATGTTATG
Source organism: Ambystoma mexicanum (assembly GCF_040938575.1). NCBI lineage: Eukaryota > Metazoa > Chordata > Amphibia > Caudata > Ambystomatidae > Ambystoma > Ambystoma mexicanum. Next base: position 523,551,427 of record NC_090940.1, read on the forward strand.
TTATCTCCATTTGTAAAGCGCACGGTCGCCTGCAGGCATCATGACCTATCAAGTGAAGCTCAGTGTGTAAGGCTAAAGGTAGGCAGGACCAATCCAATTATTTGGACAAATTGAGCTTATCAAATAGGGCAACAGGCACGGTTCTCCAGTTTGGTTGATCATTACAGCAGGAGAAAAGTGTCTTTCTGCAATGGAAAATAAATCATAATCCAAAGTCAATAGATTTTGAGTTTCCTCCAGCAGCAGATAAGCTATCATTCTGGATTTAAAGTGAATGCAAACTCAACCCAGTGAATGTCCTTAGCGGCAACATTCCTTATTCTTGAAATATCATATTATGGTACAAGTCCAAAGAGTAAACATTTTATAAACTGACATTCAGATGATGCAACATTGGCAACAAATAAAAAAGCATATGCGTAAGATTAGAGAGATTATGATCAACCGCTTATGTTGGAAACAATAGGAAAGCCAAACAACAATTTTGTAATTGGGTAAAAATTTACAAACAACTGTTTGTAAATAAAGGAAAATGAAAAATTACTATTAAGCCTCCACAAAAAATCAACACATTTCTTGTGGAAATAGATCAATGGTGTAATTATATGCCCGGATAACATAATATCAAATATTATTCAGGAATCATGTTGGGTCGATCATTATAAACAAACATTTAGCCATACACCTATGACGAAATTACTCTTTAATTTTGACACCCTCCAATTATGGGTGGCAAATTTTCAGTGGACGACATAGAAATTAAATTTATTAATTGCAAAAGCTTGCGATCAATGGGTCCGGATGGCCTCCTTAATATGTTCTTAAAAGCAAATCCAGGTATGTGGTCACTTATACTGAAGAAGTAATTTGAAAATGTTACGAGGGACTGCTATATCCAGGTAATTACCGACTAATCGCATGACAAGATTCTACTGCAAAAATCTGTGCTGCCATGTTGCTGGGCGAATTAAATAAATGGGCTAACAAAATTGGTAAACCCACGAAATTCCAAGGGTTTAGAACACAAATTGGGACATTACGTAATGTTTTTTTAGTCATACTTTTATAGAAACAAGCATTGATATCGAAGAACAATGAATAATTTAGTGCATGTGTTCATATATCACTTGCCTTTGACTACATCAACCGAAACGGATTATGGAATAAACTTTGGTCTTGGGGCATACATAAAGGTTTTTTGCTATGTGAGCCGGCTGGCCCTGCAACGAAGGCCCTAAAGAAAGGCTGTCTCCTGTCTGTTTTTCTATTCAGCCTGCCCTCACTCCAAGAACAAAACCGGCACACGAGACGGTCTCTCCCATAAGGCAGGAATATGCTGCCTCGATGCCCTGCATATCAGTCCATGAGATCGGGCTTCGTGGTAAGATGCCTGCTGCCTCTTACTTCAAGGAGGCTTCAACCATTGTAGATGCGGCAGATGTCCCACCCTTGGCCCTTTCCGATTGGCGAGACTATTTGCCAAAAGAGCCAATGCAATGTGAGCCCGATGGCCCTGCTGGCTGGCCATGCAAGGAAGGCCCTAAAGAAAGGCTGCATTCTGTCCGTGCCTGTACGGACCTGGCAGGCTGTACGTACTACTGTAAACCATCGCTTAGGTACGCGCATTCTATTGTGCTGCAACCACCTCATTGTTCTGAGTATCATGACTACATATATATTACAAACACAATTTACTCCTGAATGCCTCAACATGGAATATCTCTCCTTGCATTACCGCTTACTCATTCCCCTGACTGCCTGCAAGCGCCACACACTCCACTGTGCACTCATGCAATTGTAGTAAGTAGGAGATTGTCCTGTCATACCACACTAGCTTGCCGCAATATGTTATTCTCATAATGTCCACAGCAAGTCACATTGCAATGCAATTATAGCCCCCTGCACCATGAGGAGAGATGCCTTCTGTTTGTGCATTCAATTTGTCATTAATGTTGCAAACTTTGCATGTCCTATGCTTGTCTACAGGCCTGAAGTAACCCCCCCCCAACACCATGAGGTGTGGTTTTGCCAGTTTGTAGGCATACACCTATGTTGTCTTTATGTTTGACTACAGGCCTGAAGTAGCCCCCCGCACCATGAAGTGGGACTTTGCTAGTCTGTGGGCACACACCTATTTTGTCTTTATGCTTTTCTACAGGCCTGAAGTAGCCCTCTGCACCATAAAGTGAGCCTTTGCCAGCCTGTAGGCACACAACTATCTTGACTTAAACCCATATGCGTTTTCTCACACTTTATGGTTTGTACTATGCACTTTCTGTAACTAGTGCCTAGATGCCTCTGGTTTTTGTGCGCTGATTTAAATGCAAAAATAAATAAATAAATGAATTGAAATTAATAATTAGTTTATATCTTCGTACCTCTGTGCATATTAGATTGGATATTGGAGCATATTTAAGCAAAGAGGTAACTACATTCAAAGGATTACGCCAAGGCTGTGTCCTGGAGCCTGCACTATTTAATCTAAATGTGTTTGATTTGAATAAAGTTCTAGATAATATTAATGAATTTTCTCTGAAATTGGGCCATCTGAGGATTCATGTGTCAATATTTGCCGATGATATCATGCTGTTTGATAAAGCACAAGTAGGACTACAGCGTGCTCTGTCTTCTTCCTTGGAAGTGTATATGAATTTAAACAATCTAAAAACAAATGCTACATAATCGGCTGTCTTAACAGGTCTAACAAGGAATGAAAAATTCACCCGGTATATAGAAGGGAAAAAGACTATGCAGTCAACAAAACTGCCCTACTTTCAATATGACATCCACGAGAAACATAGCCGCAAAGATACTATGACAAGAATAAAAAAAGGAAAATGGTACCGTTTTTGGCTCAAATGAGAAAAATCAAGTCAAAGTTTTGTGCTTTTACGTTGCTCCGTCTTAGAAAATATTATTGTGGGAAAGTGATACCTTTCTTAACTAATAGGCTGCAGGTATCCCCTCTGCCCATACTTAAGGCACTAGATCGAATGGAGGGGGTCCTTTGGGAAAAGATCTTGGGATTGCCCAATGCAATTCCACAAGCTTTAATTCGTTATGAATTGGGGCTTCAATCATAGACTTCTAGAATAAATCGAAATAAATTGAACCCGATTTTATAAGATCTTAAATCCAACAAAGAATTAATTATTCAATGATTTGAGTAAATTGCATCAGGAAAATGCACATACAGTTTTAACGAAGTATGTCCAGGAATGTTAGTTGGATTTGTCAGAATTGGACAGTAATCATCTAGCTTTGCTGGGGGCGTGGCTAATAGGCCATGGAGTGAGACGTGTCTCCATGTGAGCTCCTGCAGATTCGAGAAGATCCTGGGTGAAAAAATTGCGTCTACAATGAGCGTTTGTGCATAAAAAAATTAGTACAGGAGGATGAAATGGTGGAGCATGTCTGGGAAGAAACTAGTACACTAAGGACTTGAAGCTGGCTGCTGCAAGATTGTAACCAGTAGTGGAAGAAACAGAAACAAGATGGCCGGCAGCAAGGAACAAAGGACAGCTGTGAGGAGGGCGGATATATGAAAACCAGCGGCTGGAGCTTGCGCTTTTTCAACAAATGGCAGAGAGAAGTACCTGCCCGCTATAATGTTACATCGGAGGCTGACTGGCGGTCAGGATCAATGAGAAGGGCTGCCGATGCAGCTTCGTGAAACGTGGGAGAAGGAGCGGCTGCCTGAAAGGTGGGGGCGGAACGAACAAGAGGATTGGGAAGACAGGCCCCCAGGGGGAGAGCTGCTGGCAGACGGCACGGCGACTGCGGCCGGGTTTAATAACATATCCGCAGCTGCCTGCACGGGGGGGGGGTTGGACGCGACACTTAACGACAGACTGAGTGAGGCACACAGACCCTTGGAAAGAGAATGGAGGGCTCTGTTACTGTGATCAGCTGAGACGCGGCACACGCAGCTAATTAAGATACGCATTAAGGCTTTGCTGGCACCTGAAGCTATGATGCATTAGAGCATGGAGCATGCCTGAGAATATTTCGTAGAGGGCAGCCTGGAAGCGGACCTGCAAAAAAACAGGCACACCAGCCACACGAACATTGCCCCCAGCGTGCACAGGGTGCATAGCAATTAAAGCATGTTCAGTAAAAAACACTCTGAATTGTGGCTGTGCAGTAGTGCACCAGTGCCAGATGCCAAGTACAAGGCAAGGTGGAGGTGCTGCGGACAAAAACAAGTGCAGTAATCCTGGATTGAACTAGATGCCACAGACAGAGGCGATAAGAGCAAAGGGCACAAGGCTCTGCGGCAAACTTGAAGCCACCACAAGGTCACAGGCCATAAAACTGGTACCCATGCAGAACTGTAGGGCATACCAGCAGACAACGCTGGCAGAGGGTGGAAGCAAGGACTTCACAGTGGACTGACCAAGACTACGCAGCAGGCACCGGACTCACAGGTCAGCATGTAGGAGGATACCTGACCACCAGGCCTGGGAAAACTCCTAGACTGACCAACAAAGCACGGTGAGGAGGCAGCTGAGGAACCGACCTGGACTAAGACCTAGCAGAGTTGCCTAGGATGAATAAAAGCCCCCTACATTCATGAAGTCGCACGAAGACCAGCCAGAGCGAGCACAGCCCAGCACTAAGCAAGCATGAGAAGTGCACAGAACGACACCACGCAGTATATGTCCAAACAACAACCAATACTGTTAAGGAGGGATAACCCGCCGGATCAAGGAGGCGCAGGGGCCAATGCCAAGCTTGGGAAGCACAGTAAGAGTCCTCTGATTCAAGGCCCACAAAGCTAACCAGCGCACCTTATGGCGCACTAATATCTGTAGATGCACCCCACACCCCGCGGGCGATGCCGGCAACTCCCAAATTGAACCAAGCACTAGATTAGCCGGGGCAGGCTGAAGGGTCCGAGAGATTAGCCCCAACTACTGTGAACTGATACACTAGGTGGCACCAGGATGGTATCCAAGTTGCCCAAAACAAAAGGGAAACAACCAACAATGGAGGAATTCCCAAAAACACCTCAGTCAACGGAGGGAGCCAGGAATAGAGAAAGGAACCCGCAAAAAGATACTGCACCAGCGTGCAACGATCAGCAGATCCTGGACGCGATTGCAGACCTGAAAATTGCATGGGAAACCAAGCTGGAGGCCGCCGTGGCTGAACTCAAAACATCACTGGAGCTTAAAATTGGAGCGGTGCAAAAGGACGTCAATCTACTGAGACAAGACGTAAAGAAAATAGCCGAACGCAAAGGAAAACTGGAGAAGGAAGCGAACTCAAACACAGCTGCCTGCATGTCACATGCATCGGAGATCCACATACTGCGGCAACAAGTGAGCAACCTGGAAAACAGAGCAGAGGAAGCGGAAGGATGGGCCTGCTGAAACAACATACGCATGGTGGGGCTCCCGGAAGGAGAAGAAGGACCAAACACCAACGATTACATAGAGACCATGTTGCTGCAAGAAATCGCGGCAGAGCACTTACCCAGGGGTTTGCGGTGGAGAGAGCGCATAGAGCCCTGACAAAGAAACCACTGCCAGGAACCCCCCCACCCCGAGACCGATAATTGCCAATATCTTGAACTACCGAGACAGGGAGAAGATCCTGGAATTCTTCCGAAAAGGGGGTACAATACAAAGGGAATCCGCGACTATCACAGCGTACCCGGACTATACTCTCCTGGTGCAGAGAAGGCGACTAAACTATGGGACTGCGAGAGGTGGGCTTTAAGTATGTGTTGATGTACCCAGCGAAATAGAAAGTGTTTCACAGGAACAAGGCCCTTTTTTTTAAACCCCAGAGGATGCAACAGAGTGGCTGGATGGACAAAATTGCCAGTCGGGGACAGACACACAGAATGACGGAACGGAGAAGTGAAGCAGCGTTTCCAGAAATTGGGGTGCTGTATAAACTATGACACTGGGACTTGAATATAAGATAGAGCAAGCGTAAACTGGATACGAGTTAGGTTTTAAGTAGAAGAATACGGGCGCACATAATATAATATGGCATGATTGCGGGAGATACAGCTGACCCACTCTCACACCCCAATAGTTAGTTTAGATAGGTTACCGGTAGTGTGGTAAACTCCTGCTGAGGTCCTAGTACCGGCAAGCCGAGATAGGACTAAATGCGGGATTGCCTGAGATCCAGGGATGGAGCTGGGCAACAGTTGGGGACGGGAAGCGCGGGGGATGGAGGGGAGATGGGGGATTTGTAGTGTTATTTGTTAGGGAACGAGCTTCCACACACGCGCGGTGGTGCTTAAATCGGAAAATGAAGAGAGTCAGAGGTGGGGACTGGGTATGGTTGAAATATGGGGGACCTTAAGATATTAACCTGGAATGTCAGGGGGCTCAACAGTTACCTGAAGAGGAACAAGATAAGGATGAATTTAAGAAGGCAGAAAATAGATATAGCCCTAATACAAGAAACACATCTCACGAAAGAAAAACAAGAGATGATACAGAGGAAATAGAAGGGGACCATCATAGGTGAAACGTATTCGGCTTATGCCAGAGGGGTGATCACTTGGGTGGCACCACATGTCCCTTTCCAGATGCTACAGACCACAGTGGAGGCGGACGGGAGGTTGGTGGCAATACGGGAATTGATAGAAAACAGAGAAATACGCATTATCAACACATATGCCCCGAACCAAGACACAGTGGCTTATTTCAAGACCCTATATAGTAAGATGAGCCCGTACCTGGGGGTGTGGTTATATGGGGAGGGCACTTTAACTGCACATTGGACCCAAGAGTAGACAGGTTAGACAGGAAATTAGATAAACCCACCCCTCTGCCAAAACTCTAAAGACACTGTTGGGAGACCTTCGGCTGGAGGATATGTGGAGGCTACACCACCTACACGATAGACATTACTCGCATTACACTGCCCCACAAAACTTGTACACATGGTTAGACTATATGTTCGCCTCACAAGAGATGACGGGAGAAATAGTGTGATCAGAATACAAAGCGATGGTCCTCTTGGACCACTCGCCACTGGTTATAACATGGCAATATATGCCTCCAAGAGCTAGGATCCCAACGTGGTGACTCAGAGCCGAAGCATTGAGAGACACAGTGGGCCTGATTAGAACTAAGGTGGTAAGGGGTTAACGGTGCCGGTAAAGGTGCCAGCGCCGTTAACCCCATACAGCCTCATTACGACGTTCCCTCGCGGGACCCGCTCTGGACCTCTGGTCAGACCAGACGTTCTTTGCGGGTCCCGCGAGGGGACCAGCATGCTGTATTGCTCTCCCCAAAGTGCACGGAACAAACATAAATCACCAATGCAATTACAGAGCAAATACGTTGAACGTAGACAGATGCAATAACTAACAGCCACGCGTTCTTAGAAGATAATCAGCTCTTATACGGCTATTTATTCAAGGCTTAGAAGTACATAGAAATAACTCACAAAAATAATATGGACATAAATCACAGAAGAAGTAAAGAATTCAAAAGGAAATACATCACCGTGAGCGTAACAGAATTCCTCATCTCGCCCAGAAGCGGCTGGAAGACCCCGGGAACAGCCAGGCCGAGAGCACCACAGCTCACAGGAGGGCCGGACGTAAGCGTCCTTCTCCGGCTGAAGTCTCACCTGACCACCTCCGGGCTTCCGCATATGTACACACTCCACACAGGGGAGTCAATTCTCGAACCTTCTGGAAATTGCACTTGCGCAGTTGAGGAACAGCCGTCGGTTGCCAGCTGGGTCAATCGAGAGCTCCCCCCAAGAAGCGCAGTGCCTCCCTTCTCTAAAAACACGCTCCACGGAGAACAGTAGCAAACCATAACAAAGTTAGCTTTCCCAGCAGAAATGTCCTTGACCGCATACCAGGTTTGGAAAGCATGTTTTTCTCAGCATCGTGAATCTAACACTCAGCAAAATGTGTGCAACTTTTCACTGCAGCATGAAGTAAATATCCATCATGGCTCCGAGCGCTCCCAGAATGCATTGCGCACGTGCGCCATTTTAGTTCAAGCATAACAATTCCACCCTTGAATATTTACCTTCCATAGCCCAGTGGCACAGGAACCGGTCTCTGAAACCTACGAAATGTTAAAACTAAATTGGGAATACATTGAATGCAACAACAACAAACAATTATAATAGACAATATAATAAAAATGCAAGCAAAAGCGTAACGTAGTGTACCCCCAATATCAGGTATCCATGAAAATAACCAATCCCACCAATTTCCAGTACGATCTTGAGACACTTGAGAAATGAGATCCCTCAAACCTCGAATATGACTTTCAATAGATCGTGAATGGTCACTTAAATTGAAACAACACATACCTTCAAATGCGTTACACCCTAAATTATGTTTTAGCAATAGATAATCAACAGCAGCTCTGTTCTGCAAAGTTGCTTTTCTAATAACTTGACTATCAAGGTGTAATTCTTCTAATGCCTGCGAAGTATGATTAAGGCTTTTGACTACTAAACATGCTAATTTCATCAAAGATTTGTAACCTCCAGCAGCTAAACCCCAAACTCTCACTAATGAAAGGGTTAATGCTAGAACCTCAGCTTCTGATAATAAATGTACATGTGAATCACAGTCAGGAGATAGACCTACAGATTCGAAAGTTGTCCTTTTACCTCGAGTTATCGCTGGGTGTAAAGGAAACATCATTAGTCCTAATCGAGTTAAAGCACATGGACCTCCAGAAATGTTAGCTGGAATATAAGTGTATGTAATGTTACCACATGAAAAGAGCCATCCTGTTGGAAGTTTCACATGATTCAAATGACTGGCAGTTATCACTGTATGATTACAAGACATAGGGCCTCATTACGAGTTGCCCGGTAAAACCGGGTTCATTACCGGCATGCCAGAATGAGCGTGTCCGTGCACGTATGAACCCGCTAATTGCGGGTCATCACGAGTGCGCGAGCACGTGCGTTCCCCCATGCCGGTAGTGGCAAATTCCGCCATGCCGCTAAAGGGCCTCCAAGCCCCCTATACCAGCATCGCGGGCCCGCCCATTGCGCTACCGCCTCACACTAACCCGTAAATACCGGCACGGTAATACCGTCATGTTATTACCGTGTTCGCAAAAAACGGACCCGGAAATTACCTCATCGCGCAGGAACGGGAAATGGGCCGGCGGCCATCTTTAAAAACACAATCCATTGCCATCCTCCATTACTACCACTACACCTGTGTTGTTGAGTGCCAAAACACAACCAGGATGTCAGAGGCCACTGGGAAAAGCTCACAAAGGAAGAGGAAGCAGCACTTTTCAGATGCAGAATTGACAATGCTAGCGGACACCCTACAACAGCATGCTGACATAATCCGAAGCACGGACCTGAAGCATGCGGCCCAAACGCGTAAAAAACAGGTGTGGCAGGAGGTTGCGCAGAGGGTAACAGCAGTGGGGTGCACCCCAAGGAGTGTCTGGGATTGCAGAAAGCGCTGGGACGACCTCCGCCTCCGTTTCCGGAAGATCCTTGCTTAGAACCGGAGGGCCGCAATGGCGACAGGCGATGGCACACACTCCCCTGTTAAGCTCACCACATGGGAAGAGATTGCAAGTGGATTCATCGATCCAGAATCCATAGAGGGGATCGGAGAGCAGGAGTTCGGGGCAGCTACCACAACAGGCAACACTGTTTGTTGCGCACACGGGGACATTTGGGATCTGTGGGGTGTGTGAGGGAGTTTGTTTTGGGATTGTGGGAGGGGGGAGTGAGCACAGTTTTGCACTTTCATATAATACACAAGTTTTCTGGAGAACAATCCCTGGCTGGACATTGTAATTTTTGGTGTGCATCCATTTAATGTGTTACGGTGTTCAGTGTCCAAACTACAACATTCCCTTTGTGCATGTTCACATTGGCCCAGTGTCTGACTGACAAAAGTCATTCATGGTCCCTGTGTCTTAAAAGTATTCGTCAATTAGTGCTTGGCGTACAGCATGGCCGTCCTGTGCACCACGTACTGGCAGGGGGGCTCCTTCGCCTCCATCTCCATCCCCTTCATCCTCACCCGGGCCATGCATGTCAATGTCAGGTGGCAGTGGTACATTCCTTCGGACGCACATGTTGTGCAGCATGACACAGGCCATGGCGATCTTTGCCACCTTCTCAGGCCTATACAGGAGTGCCCCACCAGACCTGCTTAGGCAGCGGAACCGCGCCTTCAATAGGCCAAAGGTCTGCTTAATCACAACACGGGTTCGAGTGTGCACACGATTGTACTCCTCTTCATGGCTGTTCTGCGGGTTACGCACAGGGGTAAGTAGCCACGGCCTCAAGGGATATCCTCCATCACCTGCAAGCAGATACAAATAGGTGTGTGTCACTCTGAACTGACACCTTCAGGGAGCACGGTCATGGCAGCAGCTATTAGGTGTGAGCATGCACATGTCCCTGTACGTGTACCAAATAGTCACCTATATGGAATGTATACTGTAAAGAGGTGTGGAACACTGGATGGGGTTGAATAGATGATGCAGGGTGTAAGCATGCATGCTGAGGCAGGTGTGCTGTGGCAGTGCGACAATGTTTAGCCTCCAAATCATGCAGTATACTGTTTGCTATGCATGGTCACACTGGCCGCATTGGCACAGTTGCCATCCTATTCAGTCATGCATTGCTTGCCATCACCATGGTGGCCTGGTTGTGCCTCTTACTTGTTGTCATCCATTTACATCATTTGTGATATGTGCCCCAGTGATGTGTCATTTTCAGTTTGGCTGTGTCAGGTGAGGAGTTTAGCTCTGCATTCATTCTACACTCACTGGCTATTGCCACCCAGGTGTACTATCCCTCCCTTTCCCACCCAGGTGTACTATCCCCCCCCTTCTGCATCCGCACACATGAGTACCCCACAGCATGGCCATGGGCCTGTTGTGCAACTCACCGAGCAGCCAGGCACGTGGTCCAGCATGTCGCTCCATGTGACGGGGTAGCGTGGAGTTGCGCAGTACCATGGCATCATGTGTGGATCCAGGAAATCGGGCGCAGTAATGAGTGATGATCTTGCTGGAGTCACATACCATTTGCACATTGATGGAGTGGTATTGGTTGCGATTGCGTTACACCGCCTCTGTGGCATGGGGGACTACCAATTCCACATGGGTGCAGTCAATGGCACCGACACAATTGGGCATGTCTGCCAGTGCATGGAAGCCTACTTTGGTTTCGGCTATCTCCTGGGCAGTCCGTGGTAGGGATATGTGGGTGCTTGCGTGCTTCAGGAGGGCATCCAGCACTTGGTTCAGCATGCGTGAGAATAGTGGTTGTGAAATGCCATGCAGCTGGCCCACTGTGTGTTGGTAGGTGCCTGTGGCCCGGAAGTGTAGCACAGACACCACCTTCAGTAGTGGGGGGATGGCAGTGCGTATTTGTATGTGGCTGGCAATGTCGTTCTGTATCATGTCCACTATGGTGGTGATGGTGTCACGGTCCAACCGGTACAGGGTGTGGATCTGCTCAGGGGTTAGGTTGAATGGGCTGGGTCTGGTGCGAGGGATTAGTGGCTGCCTACGAGGCGCTGGTGGTAATTGCTGGGCCTGTCTCACCCTCCTTCTCCTCCTGCGTCTCCTCTGTGCTGCCTGTTCTTGCTGCTGTTGTTGTTGCTGTAGTTGTAGCAGTATAGGCATGTCCTCCTACGCCATGATTGCAAATGCTAGTGGTAGCATTTTGGTGTAGGAAGGGGTGTGGTGTGTGGGTGTGCTCCTTTTGTACTGGCCCACTCTGCATTGCCTACACCTGGGGGGGGGTTGTGGTGTGTGGGTGTGCTCAGTTCCTACTGGCGCAGCCTCCTTTGACTCCACCTGTGGGGATTGTGTGCACCTGTGGCAGCTGCCTTGTATCTTGGTTGCTGTTTGTGGGTGGTCCGCGATGCCTGTTTTTCCGGCATCATGCAGCCCGTTGTTACCGTGTTCGCGATGCCGGTATTTCCATGTTTGCGTGGGTTGTGATTACCCCCTATTACCGGCATGCCGGTATTTACTACCTGAAGAGGCACGTGTACGCGCCTATGCCGCTATTAGCGGCACCGTAAATAACATTGCCGTTCATACCGGGTTTGCGGGTCAGAATGCTACGGAACGTTAAATGATACCGGTATTTACATACCGGCATCATTTTTCCCTTACCGGCATGACTCGTAATGAGGCCCATAGTGTTATTTACACTGGTGCATTTGCGTGGCACTCGCGAACACAGTCTTCTCTCGAACATTGTATGATTGTGCTAATTGGTCAACTCTATTTGTCGGCATTTGCCAATTTCTTGTGCATTGCATGTCATAACGTAACATACATCACCTTGGGTTATATTATAAATAATAACACTTGTCAAATTTCTCCATTTACGGTAAGTCTCTTGGCAGAACCTACAGTATTCATAAACTGAAAAAGATTGCCTAATATTTGATTCTTGAACTGAAGAATCATTGTGTGTGACGCCGAAGATATGCTTTAAAACCGGAACAGGCGTCGGCGCCGCTACTAAACACGTAGTCAATAAAGCTTCAGCATTGGGCACATCAGTAAGACAAAAGTGTGATATGTTCAGTACTTGCTGTGCCAGATATATCCACATGTTCTCCGCTTGAGTAATCATAGGAGAATGTTTTTGCCTTCCTGAAAACGCATCCTGCAAGACTGGCATCAAGGTTGTTTTCACTTGCTCCTGATGTGTTTGTCGCATTTCACAAATCCATGTCTTCAGTCTGGCTGGCTTTTCGGCACTGGCATAAGGCTGCTTGGGGACAGCATTATTCATCACTATCACTATCCCCTTGATCACTGGCAGAGATGTGACATTTTTCGTTGGTAGCAGCAGACTGTTTAACTCTCCCAAATGGAGTCCATTTAGTGCCACAATTACACCAACCAGACACAGGATCTACAAGGCAAACCCAGAAAAGAGATATCAGTGTTGCACATCACTCTCTCAGGTAACATTTGTCTGCGGGTACATATTGCCATTTCTTTCTACCAAGCTCCATAACTAAAACTACTTGATCTCTGCCTGATGCAATGACATCTGCGGGCACTGGTGGGCCACTTGGCTTTTCCACCCACACCTTTGCACCCGGTACCATACTGTCTGAAGAGCCAAAGCCGCGATCCCCACGGGTAGTTAACACTGTAGGAGGCTCCCCCTTCTTAATCATGGACAACTTAATAGGAATGAATATTAATTGGGCCACTCGATCACCCTTGTGGATTGATAACAATTGATCCCCACTATTCATTAGGATGACTTTAATCTCGCCCTGGTAATTAGCATCAATTACCCCTCCCAACACGTGAACTCCCTTCAATGCTAGGCCAGATCTAGGGGCAATCCATCCCATAAGCTATGGGGGAATCTGTACTCCAATCCCTGTTTCAATCACAACTATTCCTCTTGGATCCCATCTGATTTCTTCATGGGAATGCAAGTCTATCCCTGCTGACTCTGGAGTTGCTCGATAGGGAGCTAAGGAACCTGGAGTAATTTCCCAGTACAATAGTGTTTCTCTGACTGAATTGGGTTGAACCTGTAAAGTAGGAGTCCTTAATCGCATCAAAGGAGTTTCATGTTCATACACAGGCCTATTGTTTACTGCTTGCACCGCATCAAACACACGATCACGCCAGCCTGCCAAACTGCTGTCTCCAAATTTGCGCAACTGTTCTTTCAATAACCCATTCATTCGTTGAATTAACCCTGAAGCAGCTGGGTGATATGGGATGTGGTACACCCACTCAATGCTCTTTTCCTGACAAAACTCCTGTATTAATTTGCCTTTGACATGTGACCCATTGTCACTTTGAATCTGCAAAGGCACTCCATAATGTAATATGATCTGATCTAACAACCTGATGGTGTTCAGTTGGGTTGCACGTTTGCACGGCAAAACCATCAAATATCCTTAGTATGTATCCACAATAGTACATGCATACTGACAACCTCTACTGATTGGCATGGGACCGATATAATCAATCTGCCAAATTTGACCTGGTAATTTTCCTCTTCTCAATGTGCCTCGAACAATTTGAGGGATAGGTCTATGCAATTGGTGTTGGCACATGGGACATTGCAAAATGATCGTTTTCACTACTTCTAAAGGAAGACTGATGCCTCGAGCTTGTGCCCACCTGAAAGTAGCCTTTTCTCCAAGGTGCCCACATTTCTGATGGGCCCATTTGGCCAAACCCTCCAAATCGTCTTTCTGAGCCTCTGCATCCACAGATGAAATCTTGGTGTGTTCGTCTGCAACAGAATTAAACCAACGTTCTAATGAGTCTGTGGCACAATGCGCGTCCACATGATATACAGTGACTTCACTTTGTAATAACATTTCTGCAATATCTTGCCACAGTTATTTTCCCCACAACGCTTTTGAATGAATCTTCCACCCATTCTTTTGCCAAGTTGGCAACCACACTGCCAATCCATTCGCCACTGACCATGAATCTGTGTACACATAACATTGACCAGCGGTCTCTTGTTTCAATGCTTGGTAAACTGCGTAAAGTTCTGCAAACTGATTGCTCTTCCCTTTCCCTGTCGTTGTCAACATCTTTTTTGTTTTGGGATTGTACGATACGGCTTTCCAGTACCGCTCAGTTCCCACATATTGAGCTGAACCATCCATGAACCAAGCATGCTCTGTTTGCTCCACGGTCAAATCGCTGTAAGGTACCCCCCATTTCACGGGAGACTCACGTTTTTCAGGCACTTCCGGTGGTTTGTAATCTGAGGGCGGCATGTACTTTTGCCACTCCACCCTTTCCTGATTTGGCTCTGTCTTGAATATACCATTTCCACTTAATTATGCTGGCTTCTTGAGCATGACCTATTCTATGCGTTTTAGGAGAGCTCAGTACCCATTGCATGATTGGTATTTCTGGTCTCATAAATACATCATGGCCCACCGTCATCTGCTCGGTATCAACAAGAGCCCAATAACATGCCAGCAATTGCTTCTCAAACGGAGTGTATGAGTCACCAGCGTCTGGTAACTCACGACTCCAAAACCCTAATGGCACACGTTTCCAGTCTTGTTTCTGCTACACACTCCAGTTAGCATAATTGTCTTGTACAGACACATTTAATTCCACTTCTCCTTCCTTCAAGGGCCATAAATCAAGCACCTGCTGCACGGTGTCTTTCGCCATCTCAAAGGCTTTCTGCTGCTCTTCCCCCCACTGAAACTCATATTTCTTTTGTGTCACCTTGTAGAGGGGGGCCAATATCTGCCCTAATTGAGGAATGTGCTGTCTCCAAAACACAAACAGTCCTATTAACTGCTGAGCTTGCTTTTTGTTCATTGGAGTGGTGAATTCAAGTATTTTCTGTCGGTTCTTTGGCACCATTTCTCCATGCCCATGATGCCACTGAATCCCTAGGAATATCACTGTTTCAGCTGGACCTTGAATTTTACTCGGATTAATCTCCCACCCTTCCTTTTTCAATCCTTCCATAAGGACATCTAACTGGCTTTGCACACTGTGCTCATCCTTGCCTTGGATCAAAATATCATCAATGTAATGAGAGATTTGTATGTCCGGTTTGCACAGTATCGTGTCTAAGTGCTCTGCCACCAGCCGGTGACAGATAGTCGGGCTGTGTCTGTACCCCATAGGTAGCCTCGTGAAAGTGTACTGACATCCACTCCATGAAAATGCAAACTGTTCTTGACACTCGTCAGCAATTGGCACGGAGAAAAATTCATTAGCTAAATCGATCACTGCATACCAAGTACCCTCAAACTTTTGGACATTTTCAATCAAGGTAACAGCATCTGGGACTGCGGGCTCTAAGGGAGGAGTGTGTTTATTCAACTCCCTGTAATCCACCGTCATCCTCCACGACCCCTCTCCCTTTTTAATAGGCCAGAGAGGATTGTTCCATGAGGTGGTAATAGGGCGTAATACACCTGCCTCCACGTACTCTTTGATGGTGTCTGAAATTTCCTTGTGCCCCCCAGGAATGCGTTATTGTTTCATTGCTACTCGCTTAGTTGCCACTGGCACTTCCACTGGGGCATCTTCAATTCGCCTGCGGTAATGGGTGTACAGATTAATGCACTCACCCCAAACTGGTACATTTTACCACCAAGTCCCAAGGTTAATCCTTCCAAAATGTCAAAGCCAATTATATATTCAGGTATCGGGACAATCAACACTTGATACTTCTGCCTATTCAAATTGCCTATTTTCATCTCCACTTTCGTTTGTACTGCGGGGGTCTCCTTTCCCCCTAGACCTGTAATAGTAAACTGTTTGCCTTTAAATCGTGTTGGATTACCATGAATCAAAGAGGCCTCCGCCCCGGTGTCTATCAATGCTCGCACCCCTTGTGTATTTCCTGGCCCTCAAAAAATCTTAACATCAACAAGAGGCCGCCTATCCACTTTTATGCGGGCAGACGCTGCCGGAGCTTGGCCGAAGCCCTAGTCAAACTTCGAATGAGTGTGACTCGACTCCGCCTCTAGCATTGCACTCACCACCTTTCTCAAATCAGCGTATGTTGGCTGGTACAGGGAAGGTGTCCCCATAGACCCTTCATCTTGTTCTTCCGCAGGGGGAGCAGAAGGTGAGGTGTCCCCCTGTGGCATGGTGACTACTTGTTTCTTAACCTGTTTATAGCGCTCTTTGGCTGCAAGTCCTCGTTTTTTGTATAATTCATACATTACTCTGGTTTCAATGCCATTGATTTCTTTGTGTGGCACACCATCTTTTAACAAAGCAAAAACATGTCTTTTCGGGACACTCGGGAGTCTCTGCTATCTTGCCGCCTGCCTTCGGTTCTTCTCTCACTATGCCCCTCTCTCCCGTGGCTTGTTATCGCTTTTATCCCACTCCCCCAAATCTGCAAGTTGCCGAATGGCATCTGCTACCTCATCAGTAGCCTTGCCCATCATACCTACGAGCAAAGTCATAATAACACTTTTGTATGCAGGTGGCGCAGTTCTAATCACCATGTTTCGAGTTGAAACTGAGAGCGGCACGGCTCCCATGTGATCAGGAGCATCTACGTGAATAGCCTCTTTCATAGCATGCTCCCGGACTTTTTGAATTGCTGCTCTCGACGTATACCACTTCGTTTCTTCACTGGGCCAATCTGTGGTAATAGGGTATTTACGGTTACATGCTTGGGCTACCAGGTGCAACAAAGACACCTGCGTATCTTGACCATTTGCATCAGGGGGCGGTCCTGCTCTTAAGACCTCCTGTACATTGGTGTCAATTGACAGGGGTAAAAAACGCGGTGAATCCGTAGAATCTACCAACAACCCTGCAGCACACCCATCTAGTAATCTCACCATCCATGTCAGTAAAGCTTCCCCTGATTTTTGCCTCAAACGGGTAATAATTTCCCCAAGCTCCTGTTGTGTGTAATCCTCCAGCGTGGTTAAATCCACCATTCCGCCAGCAGGATCCTGCGGGTGGGGTCCGGCTCGCCGTCTTCTAACGGGCTTAGCCACCACGGTTTTCTGTTTCACTTCCATTTTGGGGTCAGACTCATCTGCGGAACTACTTTCTAGACTGGTCGAATCAAAAATATCACCATCCCACTTATCCGGATCCCAGTCTACGCCAGCGATTACAGTTGCCACCTTTCTTTTGTTGAACCCTCCCCGTCTTTTCCTATACTTATACCGGGCCACTCTGACTGCTGCTCTCTCGGCCACCGCCTGATATGTGTCGGCCTTATCTTTAAACAGTTTCATTTGAATCTGCTGCATTAACACAGTCTGCCGTTCTGCAGCTAGCTCTCTTTCTAATCGCAAGACCTCATTTTTCATTTCCACCTTCATTTGCTGTATTTTCCTATAAGCATGCAAAAGAACCCAACCTCGTCTACCTAATGCCGCACATTCTTTACCACGTTCTACTGGAACTTGTTGCAAGCATGCCATTACATCAGCCGGATCGGCATCTCCCAATCCTTGATCCCATGTTTCAATTAGACCTGCACCACATGCCCACGGCTGAGCCAACTTATCATATGGACTCTTAGTCCAGCCTGGAATAACAACATCAGAACAGTCACCGCCAGCGGTAACGCTCTTCTTCCTGAACAAACTACTCATTATCGCAAACAAAACAAAACCTCGTTGAATCTATAAATTTTTTCTCTCCACGCTGCAATCACTCCCACAGGCACTCACACACTGACAAAAAGGGAAAAAAAACTTCACTATTCAAAAGCTTCACTTACAAGACAACCAAATCCTATCTACGTTTCAACAGATTCTTGAATACTCGGCACAACTCATCACAAGCATCCTGTTTGTGACGCCAAAAATGTATTGCTCTCCCTAAAGTGCACAGAACAAACATAAATCACCAATGCAATTACAGAGCAAATACATTGAACGTAGACAGACGCAATCACTCACAGCCACGCGTTCTTAGAAGATAATCAGCTCTTATACTGCTATTTACTCAAGGCTTCGAAGTACATAGAAATAACTCACAAAAAATAATATGGACATAAATCACAGAAGAAGTAAAGAATTCAAAAGGAAATACATCACCGTGAGCGTAACAGAATTCCTCAACTCGCCCAGAAGTGGCTGGAAGACCCCGGGAACAGCCAGGCCGAGAGCACCACAGCTCACAGGAGGGCCGGACGTAAGCGTCCTTCTCCGGCTGAAGTCTCACCTGACCACCTCCGGGCTTCCGCATATATACACACTCCACAAAGGGGAGTCAATTCTCGAACCTTCTGGAAATTGCACTTGCGCAGTTGAGGAACAGCCGTCGGTTGCCAGCTGGGTCAATTGAGAGCTCCCCCCAAGAAGCGCAGTGCCTCCCTTCTCTAAAAACACGCTCCACGGAGAACAGTAGCAAACCATAACAAAGTTATCTTTCCCAGCAGAAATGTCCTTGACCGCATACCAGGTTTGGAAAGCATGTTTTTCTCAGCATCGTGAATCTAACACTCAGCAAAGTGTGTGCAGCTTTTCACTGCGGCATGAAGTAAATATCCATCATGGCTCCGAGCGCTCCCAGAATGCATTGCGCACCTGCGCCATTTTAGTGCAAGCATAACACATGCTAACAACGGATCCGTTGTTAGAATGCTCCCCATTCCCATTGAGCCCTATAGGGGCTCAAATGAGAATGGGGATGGGCCATTCCGACTTTGGAGGGCCCAGTATTTCCCCATTCAGGGACCATGGACCCGGACCCGAGTTTGGAGGCAGCCAAGCCCTTATTAAGGGCATGGCTGCCTCCAAACTCGTAATGAGGCCAAGTGTTTAGGGAGGACCTGAGAGAAGAAATTGTAGAATACTTCAAAAATAACACTGGGAGTGTAGAATCGGCCAGCACCCTATGGGAAGCATTTAAGGTGGTGATGAGAGGATCAGCTATAGTCAAATCTAAAGGGTTGCAGGGAGGCATACTACGAGAGCTGCAGAAGGCAGAGGCAAAACTAGAGACAGTCTTGGGTAGAGGAGGTAACACCCGAGAAGAAGCTGAAACCATAAATCAATTGCAGCAGGAATGTGTAGGGCACTGGGAGAGATTATGTAATTTAAACTATAAGAAATACACAGAGAGGCAGCACGCTGGGGGAGACAAGCCGGGGAGATTGCTGGCATGGTTGTATAAAAGTGAGACCCCCAGACCAACAATCAGAGCAGTAACAGGGGAGAGTGGACAAATATTGGATACTCAAGAGGGCATGAACGGAGAGTTCCTTGAATTCTATAAACGATTGTACAGGGACGCAGGAGGGGGTGAAGGGAGCGAGACAGTGGATACACTAGAGGATATTGGCTTACGAAAATTAAGTGCTGAAGAGCAAGAGGACCTAGATGCCCCAATTACATTGGAAGAACTAGTAGCGGTGGTGGAGCAGCTACCCACCAGTAAAACCCTGAGAGCAGATGGACTCCCCAGTGAGTTCTACAAAATGTATAGGAAATAAGTGCTCCC
The DNA here is from genome assembly GCF_040938575.1 of Ambystoma mexicanum. Classification (NCBI taxonomy): domain Eukaryota; kingdom Metazoa; phylum Chordata; class Amphibia; order Caudata; family Ambystomatidae; genus Ambystoma; species Ambystoma mexicanum. The sequence continues at coordinate 523,571,343 of NC_090940.1, forward strand.
CCCGCTGCTGGCAATGTTAAATGAAGCATTCGAAACAGGGATACTGCAAGAATCCCTGAGAGAGGCGATCATTATCCCACTCCCCAAACCTAATAAGCCAAGCACGGACTGCGGGTCGTACAGACCGCTGTCTATGCTGAACCAGGGCAGTAAGATACTCACGGCTGTGTTGGCGAGTAGAATGAGACAGGTCATAAGCAGATTAATACATCCCGATCAGACCGGATATGTCCCGCACAGAAGCATATCCAACAACCTCAGACGGCTCCATCGGGTTATAGAGCACACAGAAGGTGACACGCGCGAGATTACAATTGTATCACTAGATGCAGTGAAGGCTTTTGACTCTGTCAAATGGCCTTGGTTGATGGCAGCCCTAAAAGAATATGGGATGGGACACGGGTACCTGAAGTGGGTGAAATTACTATACAGTTCTCCGTTAGCCAGAGTCAAGACAGGAGCAATCTTATCAGAGAGGTGGCAACTCAGTAGGGGCACCAGACAGGGATGCCCTTGGTCTCCAATGCTGTACATTCTAGCACTGGAACCCCTGGCGATATACCTGAGACAACAATACGAGGAAGTGGGGATCTACACAAAAGGGGGACCGCACTTGATTTCATTATACGCAGATGACATGTTGTTATACTTGAGGTAGCCTGAGGAAAATCTGCAATACATCCTAGAAGCAATGGAGCGATTTGCGTTGCTCTCTGGTATTGCAATTAATCCTAAGAAATCGTGTATATTCCTTTTGGGGAGGTATAATGGGGTCCCACAGGAACAACTGCCAGTTTTACAAATACCCTGGGAGACCAGTACTTTTAGATACTTGGGGATTGACATCTATCACACGGTGGAAGCAGAATATAAACATAACACTGTGAAAGCGGTAGCAAATATTGAGAATAACATGAGGTTCTGGACTAAGCTACCCTTGGCCATGATGGGGAGGGGGCGCTGCTGAAGATGGTCGTATTGCCTAGGCTAGTACATTTCTTTGGGAACATACCATACATGATACCCAAGCGTTTTTTTGTCAAACTCCAGAGCATATGGAGGGGCTTCATCTGGCATGGAACTAGGAACAGAATAGCCCTATGGAAATTACATAAAGCGTATGACAAGGGAAGTATAAAACTGCCTAACTTTGAGATCTATCATTTGGCCAGTCAATTGCAATACGTGGCTAACTGGTTAACGGAAGACTCAACATCAGAGTCCAGGCTGTTGAGATCTGAGTGTGCAACGTTTTTTTTGTTGTTGAAAGAATTGATATGGCTGCCCAAACCTGAGTTACAAGGGCACCCGGGGATGTTGGAATTGGGATGGAAGATATGGCGTAAGGCCTGCCAGGCCATGGAGAACCCAACCTTGTGTTCTCCGCAAGTGCCGTTAGTGGCATTGACCGGAGGAGACGTGCAACTGAGGAAGATGATTCGTAGGCATTGGGAACCTGTGGGAATCACAACAATGGGAGACATATGGCAAGAGGGGGAAGTAAAGGAATTTGAGGTGCTGGTAGAAGAAACAGGTTTACACTTATGGCAGTACACTACTTATACCAGATTGGTACGGCGGGTGAGAGAGACATGGTTTGAAATAATGTTGGAAGATCAAACTGACACGGCCATAGAAACGATGTATGATTTTGCAGATGGAGGGCATGAGATTTCCCGAATCTATGAGCTGCTGATGTCCAGGGTGGGAAACGAAGTGGCCCGGTTAAGATGGGATTGGGAAGAGGAAGCAGGGGAATTCATGGAGGACGGGTTATGGGAGATAATTCAAGGGTACCATAGGAAAGTGTCTAGGAATGCAAGGCTACAACAAATACAGCTATATGTAACCCACAGGGCATACATGACCTCCCAGAAGGATAGCTCAGTTCAAGAGCGCTGAACGGCCAAATGCGGGGAATAAAACACTGGGATGATACACATGTTTTGGGCATGTCCAGAAATTGGGAAGTTCTGGGGAGAAGTAGCCCACCGACTAAATGAGAAAGGGATCAATCTAAACGTTGAATCAGTGTGGGCATGCATGGCAGGGGGTTACCTAGACATCGGCAATTGAAACGTGTGCAAACTTAAGGACTTGGCTTATATACTTCCCAAGCGCAGAATTGCCATAGGGTGGAAAGCATGCAACAGACCGAAGGGAGAGGTTTGGTGGAATGATCTCCTAAAATGGACCGAAGCCGAAACGGCAGTATGGAATGAAAAAGTCAGTAGGGGAGGGGAGGGGAGTAGGAAGCAGAACGCTGATGGCTTGGAAACACTTAGTGGCCACACTGTCGGGATGCACCCAGGACTGCTCAAGCGATCACGAAACTGCTGAGATACTGATGGGGAGGTACCCTTAGAAAGTGGGGAAACGGTAGAGTGAGAGGTGGAGAAGGCTCGAGTAGGGGGGTGGGTAAGGGGTAAGCAGTAGATACTTAATAACATTTACATGATGCTAAACTATTATGACAAGTACTGCTGGTTTTGTTGAATGTTGATTGCTTGTTGAAAAAATTAATAACATTTTCTTTTTAAAAATCATCTAGCTTTGCTGGAAAATCCAGAAAAGATCTTGAGAAAGTTAAAAACATATGGTTTCAACTAATACAAAAATTAAGCAAACAAAAACTATTCAAAGAATATGTTAAGATGGTTAGATCAGTACACCTTTTACCAAAATATCTATTTAGCTATCCCAATAAACATCTGTAATGACTTCATGAGATTCAGCTTTAATTTATTAGGAGCCCTGGGGAAATGGGTACCAATTTGTGGCTTAGGCATTGAAAACTGTGCCATGCCACAACAATTTAAAACCTTGAAAAATCTGATTATAAACTGTGTGGCTATGCACAACTATAGAAGACTAATATTAGAAAAATATTTGTATAGCCCTAGCAGGTTCTTCAGTTCGGAACTCTGGTTGAGTCTAATGGTGGGGAATAAAATATCATTGACCGTAGCACTTTTTATATTTCTTAAGAACATACATGAACTTTTAGATGAGGATTTATAATATAAAATGTAATCAATTATGTGTAAATTTATAGGTTGAATTATTGATTTTATTAACTGATGCATGAACTAAGAATGACATTTTTAATGTTAATATATTATAATGTTGACAAAAAATTGTGAAAAGTTTAGTTAAACTGTTTCACAAATAAAAATAAATCATATAACAACGCCAAAATGTTCACCCCATTCAAGACAATCACTGATGCAGTAGGAAGAACAAATTACTTACCCCTGCTAATGTTCTTTCTACTGGATATTCCTCCCAGGGATTCCTCATCTTAAATATATCAATATCCTGCTTTGCAGTCTCTAAAAATTATTTCGACAGCAGAGGGCGCTGTGCGGCATGGAGTCAATGTCCCTCGACGTTTGCCATTCGCTCGCCCGGATGTGATTGATGATAGTATGAATAGCACTCTCTACACCCGTTACCTCAGTACCTAGTTTTTCCCTCTTTCTGACAGCCGACTTGAGGATTATAGAACCGGCATGGGCACTGAAAGAGAGAATTATATTTAAACAATCGCCCACAGCCAAAAGGATAGGCTGGGAGGTTGATGAGGAATCCAAGGGAGGAACATCCAGTAAAAACAACCATATCAGGGTTGTCATGTTTTCTTGCTTCTGCATCAATGATGGTCAATAATGGTCTTGCTGGTCATCAATCAGCATCTTAAAGTAAGAGCCTTATTCTGGCGTGCATTTAAAAATGGAAATCGCCGCAGGGTACCCTTTGACGGTAGCCAACTGCAGCCCCTCATCGGCTAGGTGCAGTAAAAATTAAAGCACTGCAGGTGTATTACAAGAGAAAAAATCTATATCTTTGGCTCTACAGCAGCTGCAAAATGTGTTCCAATGGCAGCAGCATAGTGCTTTTGTTGCTGGTCTTGTAGACAAAAGCAACACCTCCATTGCGTCTTCTGGGAGTTCCCAATCCTTATATCTCAACCTCTCTGAAACAAGGCATGAAGGTTCAGATTTCTGATTCCTGGGTGAAAAAGACTGCCTCCTTTTTGTGCGAGTAGGTCCACTCTCTGGGAAAGACGGAATGGAATGGCAGATGGACATGTCTAGAAGGGAGCACGTCCTCCTGGCCCAATCCGCAGCAATCAGGATCATGGAGTTCCCAAACTTCCTCAGTCTCCTGATGATATGAGGAATACCAGGGACTGTGGAAAAGCATGCAAGAGAGAAAATTCACTGGAGCAGAACAAGTCACACTTCCTGTTGGTACTGGACACAAACAGAAGCACTTGAGGGGTTCCCCAAAGGGTGATCTCTAGAAGGATTTCCTGAGCTAACTCCCACGCATGGGAGATCCTGAGCTGCCTGCTCAGAGCATCTACCGTTGTCTTCTCTTGTAGGTGAACAACTGACCGAGAGATCCCATTTTGTATCGCCCAAAACCAGAGCTGCACTGCCTCCCTGCACAGTGGTAGTGACCCTAGTCCTCCACTTGTATTAAGGTAATGCCTGGCTACTGTGGTGTCTGTCATCATCAGGACGTTCTCCCCCCATGTGGAAGGCAAAAAGGCCATCAGCGCCAGTCTGATCACCCTCAGCACTAACAGGTTTATGTGTAGTCTTGATTCTGATGGGGACTACAGTTCGCTGATTGTCAGATTGCTCATGTGAGCGCCCCGTCTCTTGAAAGAAGCATCTGTGACTGCAATTCTCTCCAGCCAGGATTGGCAAAAGGTTTCCCCTATTATAACATTCTCCTCGCAGGCCCACCACAGGAGATCCTGTGCGACCTTGCTTCAGGACCTGAATAAGGTTAGTCATCCCGCGAGAGAATCGTGACCATTGGGATCTGAGGGCCCACTGGAGGGCCCTAATCCTTAGGTGGGCTTCTGGCACCAGAAAATGCAGGATGCCATGAGGGCCAGCAACCTCAGAAAGTCGAAAGGTGGTAGATATTGGGTGTTTTGAAATCTCCTTACCATCTGCAAGATATGAAGAGCCCCCAACTCAGGAGGCAAAGCCTTCCCCAAGGAAGAGGCCAGGACTGCTCCAACAAATTTAAGCTTTTCAGAAGGTGTCACCTGGGATTTTTTACAGTTGAGGGAGAAGCCTAGTTTGTGAGTGGCAGGCGCACCCAGCAAGCAACTACATCAAGTACTGTTTACTGTGCCGGAGGACTTTGTGGGGCCTGCGCCGTGGTTTCGTTTGAACATTTCCCTTGGAGTTAGAAGCGTTCTGCTTCTGCCGTGTTGCAGTGTTGCTGTTTGTCCACAGGGAGGACGTACTTTACAGCAACACCGGATTGCCTGGACTACAGAAATAAAAAAAGGTGACTGACTGTGCACGTTGCTAACACGAGTTGTGTTGTTGTGTTGGGCACGTTGCCAACAACGGGTTGTGAGGGGGTGTTACAAGAACTTCAATTGACAGTGCGTAATACTTCCTTTTTCTTTGCTATTCAAAGGTCCTAACCCGCTGTCCCCGCCCCCATGGCGCGCACGCTACCAAAATAAAATCACCTGCATCAGCGCACCCGCGCGCGCACCCAGCAAGCAAGTACATCAAGTACTGTTTACTGTTCACGGTGCGCGGCGCGAGGTGCGGGGACTGTTAAAACATGTGTGCTACCAAAGGTCAGACCAATATTTGATGAGTGTGATGATGGAGGTATAAATTGCAAACTGCAAGTGTTAAGGTGTTTAAAACAGTGCTGATCTGCCCCATAAGTGGGAAATTGTATAAGGACATCGATGAGTGGCGGAGGGGAGATCAACACATGATACTTGTAGCACCATTGGAAAGCATTGTGTCTAATTGCTTGGGTGTGTATTTCGTAATATCTGTAATCAATAGGTACTTGTGTTTTGCGGTTGACCAGCATGGTTAAAAAGCTGCGAAACGGGAAAAGGTGTCTTAACGGGTCTCCCTCTGTGTTAAGCGAAGGAAACATGTCAGAGGATGAGTTATCTCAAGACACTATAAATCAAGTTTAAAAAAAAAGGGAGAAGTGCTAGCAAGGCATCAAGTGTTAAGGAACTAGTTTTAGTCTCTTTAAATATACAATGCCCAAACACAACATCGCTTGATTTGGCAAATTGCAATGACGCACCAAACAAAATAGATACATTGGCTCAAATTCACATGGAGAGTACTGATGGGCTCACATATCCACTAAATCCTATATGTAACATACCCATCACCGATAGCTCGTTGCTGGGTGCGGTAGGTGATGGATATAGTCTGCCTACTGATGATACTTCACTGGTAGCACCAGAGGTTCTTGCTGAACTACACAGCAGAACCCGTCTATCAAATGGTCCCTCGACCCCCGCAGCAAGCTCACGTAGTTTGAGAGAACAAGTACACTTTCATGCAGGAGAGAAAAAGACACAAAACAAAAAGCAAGCTCACCTGCCCATGACTTGGTGAGCAATCCATCTGAAATAATGTATGCGCACTCACCTGTTCTAGGGTCTGACCCACTTCTATCTAAACGACTCTCTGATACAATACGCCAACCAAATTCATCCCTTCCACTCTTCCCACTTGAAGACATGCTGGTTGATCTGAATCAACAAGAGCTACAAATTTTCCCTGTGCTGGCAAGGATTCTTAACTTGTTGGACAAAGGGCATGAATACACCCATGGAGCAATTGGTGCCCTTAGTACAACAACCTCTGATATTGCCTCTAGATTGAGTAGAATAGAAGGCTTCATGATGGCACAGGAAAAATGCCATACATTCTGGGCCGAACAACTTATCAGAGGCACTCCAAGAAACAACAACAAATTGTTGGAGCTGATAGGAGCGGAAAACAACGGTATTGAGCCTGTGACAAAATCACAATCTACCCAAACCAACTTTGGGGATATTTCTAATACTTTGGAAATATATACAGATTCTTGCTCACTTGATAAAAAAATAAACCAGTTGCCGCCTTATGCAGAAATTGCAAAACTGCAACACGAGAGAATTTTGGTATTGGAAAAAATTGTCATAGCTGCGAATCTAGTCCCTGTTGAGGTTCTCTGTGGAGAACAGGTTTCACACGGGGATAACCATGCTCCTTTGTCCCACCCCGGTCCTGATAGTCCTTCGGCTCTCACGGATCTGATTGACCTAAATGAAGGTGCTAATCTGAAAGTACATGATCCTATTAAAACCGCATCTGAAGACTCTAATGAAAACCAAACACCATTTTTTATGTCCCGCAAAGCAAAAAAACTTTATGCTAGAGCGAAAAAGAGACAAGCCCATACAGGAGCACAAAATGGTATAACACAAGTGGGGCTCAATTAAACAGAAAAAAATGGGAACAAAAAACAAAAAAAAATGTTGATGTTAGGAGAGACATTAAAAAAAAAAATGTAACTAAAATAAAGGATGAACCGATCATTGACTTAACCCAACTAAATATGGAAAGCCAGGTACTTTTGGAGGTCAATGAATGTAATGTTCAGGGGGAGTCTGCATCCGCATCAGCAAAGGGGTCCGATAAAACACCAGAACCGAGGTGTAGTGAAGACATCTCGGAAGTTGTTAAAGATGCTGGCAATATATCTACCCCTCTTCTTATACAAACACAGCTCCAATGCTTTTTTGAAAAGATGGATAAGAAAATAACATTTCTAACTCAACCATCTCATGGTACTGTGATCAACACTGAAGACACTGTTCTGACCACTAATGTAATGAATGTTAATGATACTAGTCACGCACAAAATGAGAAAAAAGAAATGGAGTCAGCTATGATGTCTGGGACTGGTAATAAACAGGCAATCACGGTAGGACTAGATGCCCACGACAAAAAGAAACCCATTAAAGATATTCCGACACATGATGGACATGGTCTAAATAGTATGAACAGTCACAAAGAAGTGTCATCTGAAATGAAATTGGTGATGGGTTGGACGGTAGACCCGTCAAAGATCGACAAACCAAACCTAAATTGGGCCTCTTGATGAAAGTGTTTCATCAAATTCCAGACCTGCGAAATCTGGTATCAAATGATATTGATTGGATTAGGCTCCCATATGTCCCCAATTGTAGGATGTTGTGTAAATATCAAAACATAATAATTGTTTGTCTAATATGGCAACATGTTAAAGACTTTGAAATGTTGGGTTATGAATTATCGATGTATTATTGAATGGAAGATGCAAGTAGTTTTGTTGAATATCACGCTCCATTGTGCCAAAATAAACCTAGTGCTGAGGTGAGAGAGAATGAACTTGTAAGCATGCACGAAAAAATAAGAGTACAATCAGAGGCAGTGGCTCAAATTGTGACAGGTCTTGCATGGCTTGAACCATTAATGAAAACTATAATTGGTGAGCTCCCAGGAAAGGTAAATCTATAAAATGATGCATTGTTTATAAATTCATGGAACTGCTTTGGCCTGAAGAACTTGAATGCATGGTTTCAGAAATTACAACATAGCAAATTACCTGCTATAATTATGGTTCAGGAAACCATGGCACTCCAGGATATTTACCTAGAAGGCTATACAGCATTTTGTGCACACGCCGTGAGGGGTGTATCTGGGCGTCCATCATGTGGACTTGCAATTTTTGTAAAACACATATATTCTGTCAAGGCACGGCAAGTGTTTACATCTATTGACATACTCGCAATAGAAATTACATCAAGCACTATAATGTATCCGCACATACTATTAATCACTCTATACTGGAATCCAACTGCAACCACTGTAGATACCATAATGGAAAAACTAACAGGCCGATTCATGGATTAATTAGCGCGGCGCAAGTGGGCAAAAACGTGCGAATCGCAGTGGAATAGCGAAAATCGCAGTGCAAGTGCGAAAATCGCACGAAAAGCAGCGTACATCGATTCATGGAAGTCCGTGCGCGAGAAAACCAGCGGATGTGCGATAAAAAAGTGCGTGGCGCACGTTGGCGCACAGGCCATCTAACAGCGTGCGCCAGGTCACAGCGAAAATCGCACAGGCCACAGCGAAATTCGCACATAGCGCGGCGCACGCAACAAAAGTAGGCGGAACACGGGCGTAACACTCGGAATGGGAACAACTTGCCAAAACGTGGGCGTCACGGGGGAAGTACAGAGCACAAGTGCGCGGAACGCTCACACGCTCGCCTACAACACGTATTCATGGAATAGAATAGGGCAAAAAAGCGCACGTTCAAACCAGCGCACAGGCACAAACACGACCGCCACAAGAAAGCAGGCGGTAGCGTCTCTGCGGCTGTAAGAAATGTGCGCCAAAAGGTGCGCCAACAAATAGCACCTATATACTGCCATGATGAATGTCCTATACTGTGGCCCCCCAGGACAAATGACGTGCAAAGGGGTACCCACAAAAACGGACACCCGCTGACAAAAAATACGTGTGCGTGTATACCGGGGTGCGCGGGAAGTCTCACACGCGATTTGGCCGGGTACGTGTATTTCAGGGGTGCGCGGGAAGTTCCACAGCGATTGGCCCAGTGCGAGCAAGGTATGTGTATTTCAGGGGTGCGCGGGAAGTTCCACACGCGATTGGCCCAGTGCGAGCAGGGTACGTGTATTTCAGGGGTGCGGGGGAAGTTCCACACGCGATTTCAGCAGGGTACGTGTATTTCAGGGGTGCGCGGGAAGTTCCACACGCGATTGGCCCAGTGCGAGCAAGGTATGTGTATTTCAGGCGTGCGCGGGAAGTTCCACACGCGATTGGCCCAGTGCGAGCAGGGTACGTGTATTTCAGGGGTGCGGGGGAAGTTCCACACGCGATTTCAGCAAGGTATGTGTATTTCAGGGGTGCGCGGGAAGTTCCACACGCGATTTCTGCAGGGTACGTGTATTTCAGGGGTGCGCGGGAAGTTCCACACGCGATTGGCCCAGTGCGAGCAGGGTACGTGTATTTCAGGGGTGCGCGGGAAGTTCCACACACGATTCCAGCAAGGTATGTGTATTTCAGGGGTGCGCGGGAAGTTCCACACGCGATTTCAGCAGGGTACGTGTATTACAGGGGTGCGCGGGAAGTTCCACACGCGATTGGCCCAGTGCGAGCAGGGTACGTGTATTTCAGGGGTGCGGGGGAAGTTCCACACGCGATTTCAGCAAGGTATGTGTATTTCAGGGGTGCGCGGGAAGTTCCACACGCGATTTCTGCAGGGTACGTGTATTTCAGGGGTGCGCGGGAAGTTCCACACGCGATTGGCCCAGCGCGAGCAGGGTACTTGTATTTCAGGGGTGCGTGGGAAGTTCCACACGCGATTCCAGCAAGGTATGTGTATTTCAGGGGTGCGCGGGAAGTTCCACACGCGATTTCAGCAGGGTACGTGTATTTCAGGGGTGCGCGGGAAGTTCCACACGCGATTGGCCCAGTGCGAGCAAGGTAGGTGTATTTCAGGGGTGCGCGGGAAGTTCCACACGCGATTGGCCCAGTGCGAGCAGGGTACGTGTATTTCAGGGGTGCGCGGGAAGTTCCACACGCGATTTCAGCAAGGTATGTGTATTTCAGGGATGCGCGGGAAGTTCCACACACGATTTCAGCAGGGTATGTGTATTTCAGGGGTTCTGGGGAGTACCACACGTGAATTGGCCGTGTGGGCCCTCCCAGGTGTACGCTCCACAACCTCCATGGACCCTGCAGGCAGCCCACACCACGGGGGACTACCCTGCACCCATGCTCATGTCCCGCAGGCAGCCCATCCACCATGGGCATGCCCCCCAGCCAACCCACATGTCACCTTGCACTACTCATCAACAATGCATGTCTACCACCACCCCCACCCCCCAGAAGTGCAGGGTCAGCCTCCACCAGGCCCCCACTCATGTCTCCCACCACCCCCACCCCCCTGCCACCATGGGCAGCCTCCACCAGGCCCCCACTCATGTCTCCCACCACCCCCACCCCCCAGCAGTGCAGGGGCAGCCTCCACCAGGCCCCCACTCATATCCCCCTGCACCCCCACCCCCCAGCCACCAGGGTCACCCTCCACCAGGCCCCCACTCATGTCTCCCACCACCCCCACCCCCCAGCCACCAGGGGCAGCCTCCACCAGGCCCCCACTCATGTCTCCCACCACCCCCACCCCCTGCCACCATGGGCAGCCTCCACCAGGCCCCCACTCATGTCTCCCACCACCCCCACCCCCCAGCCACCATGGGCAGCCTCCACCAGGCCCCCACTCATATCCCCCTGCACCCCCACCCCCCAGCATCCAGGGTCACCCTCCACCAGGCCCCCACTCATGTCTCCCACCACCCCCACCCCCCTGCCACCATGGGCAGCCTCCCCAGGCCCCCACTCATGTCTCCCACCACCCCCACCCACCAGCAGTGCAGGGGCAGCCTCCACCAGGCCCCCACTCATGTCTCCCACCACCCCCACCCCCCAGCCACCAGGGGCAGCCCCCACCAGGCCCCCACTCATGTCTCCCACCACCCCCACCCCCCAGCAGTGCAGGGGCAGCCTCCACCAGGCCCCCACTCATGTCTCCCACCCCCCCACCCCCCAGCAGTGCAGGGGCAGCCTCCACCAGGCCCCCACTCATGTCTCCCACCACCCCCACCCCCCAGCCACCAGGGGCAGCCTCCACCAGGCCCCCACCCATGTCTCCCACCCCCCCACCCCCCAGCAGTGCAGGGGCAGCCTCCACCAGGCCCCCACCCATGTCTCCCACCACCCCCACCCCCCAGCCACCAGGGGCAGCCCCCACCAGGCCCTACCAAGTAACCCATTCACCCACATGGAAATGGAAATCACATGTTACACCCCCAATGTTCATGAAGCTAATGAACCCATGTCCGTCACACACAATGGTTGCAATTGAATGGGAAAACACACAACATGACATGCATGAAACCAATGAGATGATACCACACAGTGAAGTATGGAAACAAAATTGTATTGAAAAAAATAAAGAATGCTAAAGAAAGAAAACAAACTACAATGTGAATGAGAAAAAAAAACCTGCATGTCCGTATAAAAACAAAAAACTGGAAATTAGAATCCAAAAAATATTTGGCCAAAGTTAAATGTTAAAAAATCTCCATGCAATAAAGAACTATGTACAAAAATTCCAAGGGTCCATGAGCCCAACTGAACAAAGGAAACCTACTAAAAAACCTACCTAAAAACCAACTATATACAAAAAGTGGAGCAGTGTCCGTCGACTCCAAATCATAATAAGAAAGAAAGGAAACCTAAAACTAAAGAACTATATACAAAGGCGGCGGGCAAGTCCAGCGGCTCACTCCGTGGTGTCCCGGACCAGGGCATCATCGAACTCCTGTTCGATGTCCCGGAGGCGGTCCAGTTCCATGGCCCCGAGGGTCTGCAGGGACGACGCCGTGTCCTCCTCCAACCCCCTGCGGATTGCCTCGAGGCACTCGGCCCGCCTCAGGGCCCTCCGCATGGAGTTCTCCGCCCTGACCATTGTGAGCCGCGCCTCTTCCGCCCGCCGCCGCTCCGCACCTATGGCGTGGCCCAACCGCTGGCACACGGAAGACACTCTCTGTCCTGGGTCCCCCTGCCCTCCGGCCGATGCCTGCCCCTCCGATGTCGAAAGCCCCGAGCCTTCATGTCTCCCACCATGTTGCTGCTGCTGCTGCTCTGCCTCTGCCCGTGCACTGCCTCCTGCTGCCTGCACATCCTCCGCTGGCTGGGGTGCACTTGTTGATGTGGCCACCCCTGCTGGACCTCCGACTCCCGACTGTGGCAGGGATGCCTCCTCCACCAGCCTGGCCGCACCGTCAGAGGCAGCTCCACAGGGCACCCAGATGACTGATGGGTGGGAAGATGGCACAGAGGACGACTGGCGCGTAGGGGGTCCAGTTGAGGAGGGGGTCGGAGCAAGCCCCATCAGACGGAGGAATCCGGCCTGGGTGACCTGTCCCAGCAGGCTGACGTGGTCAACGAGCCATTCGAGATGACGTGCAGTCTCTCCATGAAAAGACTGCAGGTCACCTCGCATGGCCCGTTGACGCAACGCCACACCAGCCAGGACAGGCTCAACCCGGACCTGGATGGCCACGTCCGCAGGCAGAGGAAGGCCAGTTGACGTCAGCTCATCCCCTGCCTGAAAACGGGTCTGGACGTAGGCATCCCTGCTGGTGCAAGATGATGCAGGGACAGGATCGGGGACAGGATTGCACACAGGCACCTCCGCGGCCGCCTGTGCTGCCTCCTGTCCCTGGTCCTGCACTGCAACACTAGCACCAGTGGGATCCCCACCTCCAGACCCCGTCTCTGGTGCTTGCTCGGCCCCCTCCTCCACCAAACCCCCCACCAACCTGGATGACTCCGTGCCATCTTCCCCTGTTGGGCCCTGTGGGGTCCCAGCTGCCCCTTCTGCTGCCGAGGAGTCCAACTGCAACCTCCGCCTCTTGGACCTCCCCCCGGCAGCTGCGGCCTGGGACGCGGCACCTGACTCCTCACTCCCCGACGAGATGACAACACGGGAGGGGAGCCGGGCCTTGCGTCTCCGGCTGGCGGTCGGATCCCCGCCGCTGTGCTCCACAGCACCTTCTCCGCCCTCTTCATCAGTTGACGCTGCAGACAGGGAGAAACAAAACACAGGCATCAGGGCACTGTACAATGGACACATACACGCATGACAGTTGCACATGAGTGGCATTGGCAAACCTCAGACATGTCATCACAATCCCCAACACACATGTCATTGCAACTGGCACACATGAGCCATACCACAGCCATATCGCAACTGCCACCACCATCCATACACATACAACAGCATCAGCAGCCAAAGGGGAGCCAGACATCACATGCAACACAGGAAGTGCACCACACATGTACATACACCACCACACTTGCATGCATGTCTACACCTCTGCCAAGTGTCGCACTGTTCAGACGGGCATCCATGCCACATCTGCCAATCAGGCTTCCACATACCGCTGTCACATGCATCCATGTTGCATCACTGTTGCACCCTTGACAAATACACACACATGCACATGTACACAGTGCTCATACATGCAGCCGAAAACAACATACATGCCTGACATCACGGACATGTCTACTTACACACACATTCATCCAAACATGTGTGCACGCACAACTGCATTTGCCATGCAAGCCCACACACACAAGCACCATCCATGTCTCACACATTACAGCCCTCGCATGTGTCAGCCCCACGGCCCTGTACACCCACACCCATACTCGACCCCATACAAACAGATGTGCAACCGGCACAATGCCGAATAATCACCACACGCACTGCTCACAATCAGGATGCATGTACACTCACCGCTCGACTCCAGACGGGTCTGCTTCTCTAGGACCTGGACGTGGAGCGCTGGGGATATGCGTTCCAGGACCCCCATCTGTTCTTCCGACAAGTGGCCCCAGCGCCCCTTGGCATCCGCTGCCTTCAAGAGGCGCCGGGCCTTGTTCAGGGTCCTGGACCTGAAGTCCTCCCAGCGCTTCCTGACATGTTGTAAGTCCCGGACTGCCACCCCCTCCGCGTTGATGGCAGTCACGATGTCAGTCCAGATCCGAGTCCGTCCTTCCTTGTCGGCGCGGGAACTTCCGAAGAGGGCATCATACTGCCCCAGGACTTGCTCCACCAGGACAGCAACTTCGGTGGCACTGAAGCTGGTGCCCCTCTGCCTCTCTGGCCGGGGGTTGTCAGTGGCCACAGATGGTGTTTGCCCCGACATGACAACCCCAGAGGCAGGAGTGGGTGGGCAACTGGGTCCTGGGGCTGGGCTGTGGAGCGATGGAATTCCAGTCGGGAGTCTTCGGTTCCAGCAGGGGTGGTCACAGCAACAGCACCCCTGGCTGATGTGCAGGCAGCAAATGGCAGTGCACGTGGGCAGCAGGCAGTCAGGCAGCAGCAGATGGCAGGTGGGAGCGTGCTCGGGGCTCTGGGGGGCAGTAGTTCGGCCTTCTGGGCAGGAGCGTGGTCTTCCGTGTGCTTACGCGTGGCCAGCTTGGTACGGAGTGATTTGGCACGTGAAAATCCTGCACGTCAGCGTGAAAACCGAGGAAAGGCCCTTAGCGCGTAAGCGCATCAGCACGCATACGCGATTCTATTGGACCAAAGGCCCTCAGCGCGTAAGCGCGTCTGTGACGTGACCCGCACGGGTGTTTCCCACACAGCACGTGATGACAGAGCACACGTGGAAAGACTGCACGTCAGAGTGTCATCGCATGTAATTGGACAGCACCTCAGAGTCTCATCGAGTGTAATTGGACAAAAGTGCGCGTACACGCGATTGGCCTATGTACGTGTAAATCAGGTGTGCGCGGACACTTACACACTCAAGTACGTCAGCGCACCTGTATCCCGGTGTGCGCGGCAATTTCCACACGCTATTGGACTGGGTACTGGATTTCAGGGGTGCGCGGGTCACACGCTCGCCTACAACACGTGCAACGCATTAATTTGCGCGATAACAAAATAACAAGCTCAGACCCAGGATGAACATACCGTTCCTAGCAGCAGTGGGCGTGGCCTACCAAAGGAGGAGGAGGAGGATAGTCAGGGCCAGAATATTCACACCCAGAACCAGCCTTTTCGGGATGCCTGATGACCAGGTGCATGGGAGGTACAGGTTTCCACCCCACATCATACTGGACCTGGTGAGTGAGTGGGAGGATGACCTCACATCACCCACCCTGTGCTCCCAAGCACTCAGCCCCCTGGAGAAGGTCCTCAATGTACTGCACTTCTTAGCCACTGGATCATTTCAGCGGACAAGTGCCATTGTGGGTGGTGTATCACAGGCCACCCAGTCACGCTGCCTACACCAGGTCTTGAATATCATCACTGCATGCCCATCAGTCCGCAGGCACATATACCTGCCCAGAACCCCTGCAGAAAGGCATGCTGCCGCCCTGGATTTTTACGCTGTGGCACGATTCCCCAAAGTGCTAGGTGCCATCGACTGCACCCATGTGGCTCTACGTCCCCCCAGGGCATCTGAGCACATCTATAGGAACCGCAAGCACTGGTAGTATGTAATGCCAAGGGAATCATCACCTCAGTATATGCCAACTATCCCGGGTCAACCCACGACAGCTTCATTTACCGAATGTCCACCCTAAGCCGGGACCTAGAAGCTGGCCGGCATGGCGATACATGGCTGCTTGGTGAGTATGAATGCCACTGCACATGCATGCATGTCAGATACTGAGCAAGGTCACAACCCCACCAATGATACCAATCACCACCTCCACAGGGGCAGTGCCTACCCTCTCAGCCCCCACATGATGACGCCAATTCGGAACCCCACCACGCCACCCCAGGTAAGATATAACGCAGCCCACATTACAACCCGGGGCATAGTGGAGCGCACATTCGGAGTGCTGAAGTCACGCTTTCGCTCCCTTGACCGTTCTGGCGGGCAGCTGTTGTACGCTCCCCCAGTAGTGTGCTGGATCATAGTGGCAGCATGTGTCCCGCACAACGTTGCAACACGGCGGGGCCTGGCAGTGGACATGGTGGTGCCCCCCATCCCCAACCACATGCACAGCCGCTGCGCATGGGAGGGGAAAGGGCACGGGGGGAGGCAGCCCGTACACAGCTAGTGGCTAATTACTTCACATAGAAATCACACCCCTGTGGAGTGCACACTGCCCTGGCACATTCCATCTGACAATCAATGATGACTCAACCTGACACTGATCCTGAATGTCTGGAGAAAGAACCGTGAAAACCATATCAGCCTGAGATTGTTCACCTGGAAGTGTCACAATGTGTGCATCCCTACCCACACTGACACCACCAATGCAGTTTTGTGAAGTTACACATTCAAGCAGCTAAAATGAATACCCACTTGCAAAATGCAACAAGAGGACAGTGCCATGTCAGCCAACCCAACCCCAGCACCGCCACCCGACACACCGTGCCATGTCATGCTATTTGCAGGTAAACAAAGTAATCCCCACAACATGACACTAGTGTCACAATGTACAGTGTCCCTATTAGAAACTTGCAACACCTGAAATGCTCACAGTAATGCCGGACCAACAACAAACTTGAGCACGTACTACCATTAACATGACATCACTAATGTTTAATATTAGTAGTCTCACCACCTGGAAATGCCTGCACTCCCACCACTACCAACTGTGCAGTGTTGGCGCCATGTAGAGTTGTAGGTGCACTGCTGCCAACATGGACCACATCTCCAGACTAGAGGTCCTTGTGTAGACATGAGGAAGGGACCTGCAAATTGGGAGGTAGACACAGAAGATGAGTTACACATCAATGCAACATGCAGTGTACAACACAACAGCAATATGCACTAGGAATGTATACACAGTATTGACTACAGACTGCCCACACAGCTCATGGGAGTCCAACGTCACTGTGTAATTCACTGTCACTTGGGCACACCCTTTGCAAGCCCATGGAAACGGGAAGCAGGAGGGGTGTGTGTGACTCAAACCCAAGCATCTGAACCAAATACATTACAAGCCTGCATGTGCCCAGCCACAATGCAGCGTATGCCCACAGGAACCACGGAAGCCAACAAATCGTCCCAAAAAAATTGGGAATAAAATAAATAAAAATAAAAATTAATATAAAAAAAAAATCAAAAATGGCCATTGAAGGGCCTGGGGGGGTTGGGGAGGCCACCCAGGAGGTCCGAGGACAGGATGCACACCAGAACCCACCTGCGTGGATCCTGGGGAAAAAAAACACCTCCATGGGCTCATGGCCCACACGGCTACCCTATTGTGGGAGTATCACTGCTATCGCTATTATCACCTGTGCAGCTGCATCCGGAGGTGGTTGCACTATGGGAGGCAGCCCACGCAAGGCCCTAGTCTGCTCCTCCATGGCTGCAAGCATGCGGGTGTGGTAGGTCTGGTTCTGGAGGATGAGTGTGCGGAGGTCCCCATGCAACAACTCACGAGATGCCTGGACCTCCGCCCTCGTTGCCTGCATCTCAGCTGAGAGCGTACGGGTGAGACGCTCCAGCTGCTGTTCTGTCCTTTGGTGTGTTGAAGCCTCAAGCTCAACAAGAGTCATCCTGAGGTGAAGGAGCTCCTGCCTCAGGGCTTCCCTGTGGCCCTGGGACTCAATGGAGATGGCCTCCTGCAGAGTCGCCAGTGCCGCCCGCCTGTCCCTGTTGGACCCCAACATGTCCTCCCTGTGTGACTGGCAGATGGAGTCGGTTGCCTGCTCTAGTCGCTCCATCAGCCTTTCAGGGGGGACAATGGAAGTGGCCACCCTATCCATGGCCTGAGCCATTATCTCGGATGATGCTGCCTGTTGGGTTGCCATACCGTAAATGGATTGCTCCCATGCAGTACTGCCAGGTGGCGTAGGGCCACCACGTCGGCGGGCACCACACCTGTCTGGGGCAAGGCGAACTGCGCCTTGCTGTGCCGGCACTGCCTGAGGCTGCAGGACTGCATTCCCCCTCTGATCTGCTGGCCCAGGAACAGGATCAGATGTTGCGGAGTGTGACCCTGCATCCGTAACCACCAAAGGCGTAGCTGCCAACACTGACATCCCCATTGAGGGTTCTGACCCTGGTGCAGGTGGGTGAGACAGAACAGAATCCCTCCCTGGAACACTCACCTGCGACGGCACGTAGGTCTCATCCAAATCAACACCTGAGTACAGCTCGGGGGAGGTGCAGCCAGAGACACCCCTTGAGAGCAGGACCTGCAGCACTTGTGGGTTCTCACCCACCACCACACCACGTCCCTCACTGGTGGTTGGTCGGCCCTCGGACCCCTCCTGGGTCTGCACCATCTCCACAACCCCAGCAGTATCAGGTGCGTCTTCCCCTGCAAAGACATAAAAACAAAGAAATGGAAACAGGCATTAGCACCATGGCACACAATGAGGGCTGAGAAGCAAGAGAACCAGTACTTGTTTGACACATGTCCCACATGACTAAAACCCTCCCATGCATGCACCCTCACTGCGTATGAAGGGCAGGCAAATGGCACACACTGATGACACCAAGATGGAAGATGAACACATTTTCTGCATGCTGCCTGGCAGTGGCATCACACATTGGCCTGTGATTGGCAGGTGAAACACACATGCCATCACACAGATGGCATGTACCATTGCTATTGAGTGAAGAGGGCAGCACCTATTCATTCAGTCCAGTTCCCGCATGTAATAGCTTTTCTAAATCAAACAGGTCAGATTCTTCACCTGGAGCTGCCAGTCCGAAATGGTGCAATTGCACAGGGACATGTTTGAACAAATGATATCCAGGTAACAAAGTCACTCCACTTTACCATAGCCATGTCAGACATGTGACTAGAGGACTGCGACATGCCTAGTAAAAGTGGTGGAATGCAAACAATCTGACTAAATGAACAGTGGAAAATTAAGCAACAATGTTGTGGCAAGGTGACACTTCAAGGGGAACTGGCGTGCAGTTGTGCTAGATGTCTACTGTTGGCAGAAGGGATACTGCTATGGCCAAATGCAGCTGCGCAGGATGTATTGCATGAAGCACATGGCTGACCCATACGACTCAGGTGCACACACTCTCACCTGTCACACAAACAGAAGCCCTCACACACACCATGCACATGGATGACACACACATGCATGTGCACTCACCGGACAATGCCTCGTAATCAGCCAAATCTCCCACGCCTTGGATCTGTTCCTCCGTGACATAGGTCCCAGCGACTGACTCATGTGGAGTGAGTTCCATGTCTACTACTGGAGACCCACCTCCAGTCACTAAAGTTGCGGCATGACTTGAGGCCAGCTTACTCTTTGCCCTGCGCTTTAGGTCATTCCAGCGCTTATAGCAATCATTGGCTGTGCGCCTCACGATTCCAAGGGCACTTACGATGTCCGCAACGGTCTGCCAGTGTGCCTGGCGTTGTGCAGGTGTGGTCTTGGATCCTGCAACAATGACCATCTCGTTGTCATGTGCGGACACATACTCGACAAGTGCATTCAGTTCGTCATCCGTGAAGCTGGGCTTCCTGGACGGGCCGGACTGTGTAGCCGTGTCTGGGGCATCAGCCTGTGCCGGACGAGCACTCTTCCTCTTCCGCTTGGAAGGTGGTGGTGATCCTGAGTGTCCTGCGCCGCTCTGGACACTAGGGGCAGGAGCCCTGGTGGACTCTGTATCAGGAGTGTGGGATTGCACACTCAGCATGGGAGTTGGTGCAGGCATTGGCTCTAGTGTGATGGTGTCAGGGGGAATGTCAGCAGCATGGACTAGGACCGACACTGTCCGGGCTGGGTGTGTGAAGGCTGGGGTGGATGGAGCCGCAGCTGCCCCTGCAGCCTCTCCGCCCTGCCTACTTGGTGCAGCAGATGACCTTGCTGCCCCAGATGCACGTGGCATGGTGACATCAACGTGCACCAGCGCACGTGTCATAGGCCTGCTGACCTGGAAGTCAGCCATGGAGTCAGCCAGGTCTGGTGCCACAATGGGCTGGTCCAACAAGGGCTGAGCATGGATGGTGTCAGCCACATCAGCCTCAACGGGAGAGAGGGGTGGGGGGATTATGGGTGCCCTTGACTGGTCCTCCACACATGGGGGGACAGGCTCACCCTGCAAGTAACGACCACGTCCCCTACCGGATCCACCACGGCCACCACTTGTGGCTCTTCCACCTTTGCCACCCTTTACGGAATCCTCGCCTCCCAGCCATGGCACTGATGTTAATGTGCGTATGGGAGTGGCTGTAAAATATTGTCCTGGGCAATTGGGTGTCAAAGGGGTTGGGTACCAGATGGTAATTGTACCCTAGTGCTCTTGCAAGGCTGATTGTAACCCCTGGGGAAAGATGACGGGTCACGCTACGCACAGGAGCCCCAAAAAAGGGAGATGACGTGCACGCAACCCCTCCTAGACCACGTGTGCAGAAAGAAAAACCTGCACTACGCTGTGGCACCCAGTAACACAAGAATGAACGTATGCGTGTCACACGCAGCCTAGAATGACCTCTGAAGGGGTAGGCTACACACAGGGCAAGCACAGATGTTAGATACGTGCGTGACTCACCGTCTGCCAGGTAAAAGAGCGTGAAAAAGGAGCGCGTTTGGTTGGCAACACACCCGCCAAAAGAAGATTTGTACGCTGTCTGAGGAGACAGGACAACAGTAGAAGGGAACACTGTTTGAGGGAACAGGCCCAGGTAAACCAGTAAAAGAGGAAAAAGAGAAAAATCTGTCAGAGGTAACAGGGAATACGAACTTGAAACGCCGTGAAGTAAATCGCGTGTGAACCGACAAGAAGTACAGAATTCACCCACTCGCTCTCCACGAAAAGCACGTACAAGGAAATGGTGTTCTACGCGTACCTTTTATACAGGCCCACACGTCCAGCGTCACTTACGCGGCGTGTACGCGCTAGGGCCATTTCCACCAATTACACGCTTTGTGACTTATGCGTGTAGGGCCATTTCCACCAATTACACGCTTTGTCACTTCTGCGTGTAGGGCCATTTCCACCAATCACACGCGATGACACTCTGACGTGCAGTCTTTCCACGTGTGCTCTGTCATCACGTGCTGTGTGGGAAACACCCGTGCGGGTCACGTCACAGACGCGCTTACGCGCTGAGGGCCTTTGGTCCAATAGAATCGCGTATGCGTGCTGACGCGCTTACGCGCTAAGGGCCTTTCCTCGGTTTTCACGCTGACGTGCAGGATTTTCACGTGCCAAATCACTCCATACCAAGCTGGCCACGCGTAAGCACACGGAAGACCACGCTCCTGCCCAGAAGGCCGAACTACTGCCCCCCAGAGCCCCGAGCACGCTCCCACCTGCCATCTGCTGCTGCCTGGCTGCCTACTGCCCACATGCACTGCCATTTGCTGCCTGCACATCAGCCAGGGGTGCTGTTGCTGTGACCACCCCTGCTGGAACCGAAGACTCCCGACTGGAATTCCATCGCTCCACAGCCCAGCCCCAGGACCCAGCTGCCCACCCACTCCTGCCTCTGGGGTTGTCATGTCGGGGCAAACACCATCTGTGACCACTGACAACCCCCGGCCAGAGAGGCAGAGGGGCACCAGCTTCAGTGCCACCGAAGTTGGTGTCCTGGTGGAGCAAGTCCTGGGGCAGTATGATGCCCTCTTCGGAAGTTCCCGCGCCGACAAGGAAGGACGGACTCGGATCTGGACTGACATCGTGACTGCCATCAACGCGGAGGGGGTGGCAGTCCGGGACTTACAACATGTCAGGAAGCGCTGGGAGGACTTCAGGTCCAGGACCCTGAACAAGGCCCGGCGCCTCTTGAAGGCAGCGGATGCCAAGGGGCGCCGGGGCCACTTGTCGGAAGAACAGATGGGGGTCCTGGAACGCATATCCCCAGCGCTCCACGTCCAGGTCCTAGAGAAGCAGACCCGTCTGGAGTCGAGCGGTGAGTGTACATGCATCCTGATTGTGAGCAGTGCGTGTGGTGATTATTCGGCATTGTGCCGGTTGCACATCTGTTTGTATGGGGTCGAGTATGGGTGGGGGTGTACAGGGCCGTGGGGCTGACACATGTGAGGGCTGTAATGTGTGAGACATGGATGGTGCTTGTGTGTGTGGACTTGCATGGCAAATGCAGTTGTGTGTGCACACATGTTTGGATGAATGTGTATGTAAGTAGACATGTCCGTGATGTCAGGCATGTATGTTGTTTTCGGCTGCATGTATGAGCACTGTGTACATGTGCATGTGTGTGTATTTGTCAAGGGTGCAACAGTGATGCAACATGGATGCATGTGACAGCGGTATGTGGAAGCCTGATTGGCAGATGTGACATGGATGCCCGTCTGAACAGTGCGACACTTGGCAGAGGTGTAGACATGCATGCAAGTGTGGTGGTGTGTGTACATGTGTGGTGCACTTCCTGTGTTGCATGTGATGTCTGGCTCCCCTTTGGCTGCTGATGCTGTTGTATGTGTATGGATGGTGGTGGCAGTTGCGATATGGCTGTGGTATGGCTCATGTGTGCCAGTTGCAATGACATGTGTGTTGGGGATTGTGATGACATGTCTGAGGTTTGCCAATGCCACTCATGTGCAACTGTCATGCGTGTATGTGTCCATTGTACAGTGCCCTGATGCCTGTGTTTTGTTTCTCCCTGTCTGCAGCGTCAACTGATGAAGAGGGCGGAGAAGGTGCTGTGGAGCACAGCGGCGGGGATCCGACCGCCAGCCGGAGACGCAAGGCCCGGCTCCCCTCCCGTGTTGTCATCTCGTCGGGGAGTGAGGAGTCCGGTGCCGCGTCCCAGGCCGCAGCTGCCGGGGGGAGGTCCAAGAGGCGGAGGTTGCAGTTGGACTCCTCGGCAGCAGAAGGGGCAGCTGGGACCCCACAGGGCCCAACAGGGGAAGATGGCACGGAGTCATCCAGGTTGGTGGGGGGTTTGGTGGAGGAGGGGGCCGCGCAAGCACCAGAGACGGGGTCTGGAGGTGGGGATCCCACTGGTGCTAGTGCTGCAGTGCAGGACCAGGGACAGGAGGCAGCACAGGCGGCCGCGGAGGTGCCTGTGTGCAATCCTGTCCCCGATCCTGTCCCTGCATCATCTTGCACCAGCAGGGATGCCTAAGTCCAGACCCGTTTTCAGGCAGGGGATGAGCTGACGTCAACTGGCCTTCCTCTGCCTGCGGACGTGGCCATCCAGGTCCGGGTTGAGCCTGTCCTGGCTGGTGTGGCGTTGCGTCAAGGGGCCATGCGAGGTGACCTGCAGTCTTTTCATGGAGAGACTGCACGTCATCTCGAATGGCTCGTTGACCACGTCAGCCAGCTGGGACAGGTCACCCAGGCCGGATTCCGCTGTCTGATGGGGCTTGCTTCGACCCCCTCCTCAACTGGACCCCCTACGCGCCAGTCGTCCTCTGGGCCATCTTCCCACCCATCAGTCACCTGGGTGCCCTGTGGAGCTGCCTCTGACGGTGCGGCCAGGCTGGTGGAGGAGGCATCCCTGCCACAGTCGGGAGTCGGAGGTCCAGCAGGGGTGGCCACATCAACAAGTGCACCCCAGCCGGCGGAGGATGTGCAGGCAGCAGGAGGCAGTGCACGGGCAGAGGCAGAGCAGCAGCAGCAGCAACATGGTGGGAGACATGAAGGCTCGGGGCTTTCGACATCGGAGGGGCAGGCATCGGCCGGAGGGCAGGGGGACCCAGGACAGAGAGTGTCTTCCGTGTGGCAGCGGTTGGGCCACGCCATAGGTGCGGAGCGGCGGCGGGCGGAAGAGGCGCGGCTCACAATGGTCAGGGCGGAGAACTCCATGCAGAGGGCCCTGAGGCGGGCCGAGTGCCTCGAGGCAATCCGCAGGGGGTTGGAGGAGGACACGGCGTCGTCCCTGCGAACCCTCGGGCCATGGAGCTGGACCGCCTCCGGGACATCGAACAGGAGTTCGATGATGCCCTGGCCCGGGACACCACGGAGTGAGCCGCTGGACTTGCCCGCCGCCTTTGTATATAGTTCTTTAGTTTTAGGTTTCCTTTCTTTCTTATTATGATTTGGAGTCGACAGACACTGCTCCACTTTTTGTATATAGTTGATTTTTAGGTAGGTTTTTTAGTAGGTTTCCTTTGTTCAGTTGGGCTCATGGACCCTTGGTATTTTTGTACATAGTTCTTTATTGCATGGAGATTTTTTTACATTTGACTTTGGACACATTTTTTTTGGATTCTGATTTCCAGGTTTTTTGTTTTTATACGGACATGCAGGTTTTTTTTTCTCATTCACATTGTAGTTTGTTTTCTTTCTTTAGCATTCTTTATTTTTTTCAATACAATTTTGTTTCCATACTTCACTGTGTGGTATCATCTCATTGGTTTCATGCATGTCATGTTGTGTGTTTTCCCATTCAATTGCAACCATTGTGTGTGACGGACATGGGTTCATTAGCTTCATGAACATTGGGGGTGTAACATGTGATTTCCATTTCCATGTGGGTGAATGGGTTACTTGGTAGGGCTTTTTGGCTGTGGAGGCTGACCATTACGCACATGATTGGGGATTGTGAGGACCTGGTGGGGGCTGCCCATGGTGGCAGGGGGGTGGGGGTGGTGGGAGACATGAGTGGGGGCCTGGTGGAGGGTGACCCTGGTGGCTGGGGGGTGGGGGTGCAGGGGGATATGAGTGGGGGCCTGGTGGAGGCTGCCCCTGCACTGCTGGGGGGTGGGGGTGGTGGGAGACATGAGTGGGGGCCTGGTGGAGGGTGACCCTGGATGCTGGGGGGTGGGGGTGCAGGGGGATATGAGTGGGGGCCTGGTGGAGGCTGCCCATGGTGGCTGGGGGGTGGGGGTGGTGGGAGACATGAGTGGGGGCCTGGTGGAGGCTGCCCATGGTGGCAGGGGGTGGGGGTGGTGGGAGACATGAGTGGGGGCCTGGTGGAGGCTGCCCATGGTGGCTGGGGGGTGGGGGTGGTGGGAGACATGAGTGGGGGCCTGGTGGAGGCTGCCCCTGGTGGCAGGGGGGTGGGGGTGGTGGGAGACATGAGTGGGGGCCTGGTGGAGGATGCCCATGGTGGCGTGGGGGTGGTGGGAGACATGAGTGGGGGCCTGGTGGAGGGTGACCCTGGATGCTGTGGGGTGGGGGTGGTGGGAGACATGAGTGGGGGCCTGGTGGAGGCTGCCCCTGCACTGCTGGTGGGTGGGGGTGGTGGGAGACATGGGTGGGGGCCTGGTGGGGGCTGCCCCTGGTGGCTGGAGGGTGGGGGTGGTGGGAGACATGAGTGGGGGCCTGGTGGAGGCTGCCCATGGTGGCAGGGGGGTGGGGGTGGTGGGAGACATGAGTGGGGGCCTGGTGGAGGGTGACCCTGGATGCTGGGGGGTGGGGGTGCAGGGGGATATGAGTGGGGGCCTGGTGGAGGCTGCCCCTGCACTGCTGGGGGGTGGGGGTGGTGGGAGACATGAGTGGGGGCCTGGTGGAGGCTGCCCCTGCACTGCTGGGGGGTGGGGTGGTGGAAGACATGAGTGGGGGCCTGGTGGAGGCTGCCCCTGCACTGCTGGGGGGTGGTGGGAGACATGAGTGGGGGCCTGGTGGAGGGTGACCCTGCACTGCTGGTGGGTGGGGGTGGTGGGAGACATGAGTGGGTGCCTGGTGGAGGGTGACCATGGTGGCAGGGGGGTGGGGGTGGTGGTTGACATGAGTGGGGGCCTGGTGGAGGCTGCCCCTGCACTGCTGGGGGGTGGGGGTGGTGGGAGACATGCATTGTTGATCAGTAGTGCAAGGTGACATGTAGGTTGGCTGGGGGGCATGCCCATGGTGGATGGGCTGCCTGCGGGACATGGGCAGGGGTGCAGGGTAGTCCCCCGTGGTGTGGGCTGCCTGCAGGGGCCGTGGAGGTTGTGGAGCGTACACCTGGGAGGACCCACACGGCCAAATCACGTGTAGTACTCCCCAGAACCCCTGAAATACACATTCCCTGCTGGTATCGCGTGTGCAACTTCCCGCGCACCCCTGAAATACACGTACCCTGCTCGCACTGGGCCAATCGCGTGTGGGACTTCCTGCGCACCCCTGAAATACACGTACCCTGCTCGCACTGGGACAATCGCGTGTGGGACTTCCCGCGCACCCCTGAAATACACGTACCCTGCTCGCACTGGGACAATCGCGTGTGGAACTTCCCGCGCACCCCTGAAATACACGTACCCTGCTTGCACTGGGACTATCGCGTGTGGAACTTCCCGCGCACCCCTGAAATACACGTACCCTGCTCACACTGGGCTAATCGCGTGTGTAACTTCCCGCGCACCCCTCAAATACACGTACCCTGATGAAATCGCGTGTGGAACTTCCCGCGCACCCATGGAATACACGTACCCTGCTCGCACTGGCCCGTTCGAATGTTTAACTTCCCGCGCACCCCTGAAATACACGTACCCTGATGGAATCGCGTGTGGAACTTCCCGCGCACCCCTGCAATACACGTTCCCCGCTTGGCGTTTGCTGTTTGCCAGCCCGGTGAACTGGTCCAGGGTTAGCGCAGCCCTTTGCGATGATTTAGCGATTTGGATGGCTTTTCCTTGCGCGAGGGCGTTCTTGGGGGCGTTACTGGCGCTGCTGCAGGGTCGCTGCGATTCTCTGCGCCACGGCTGGTTTGGAAGCCTGAAATCCATGAATACGCTGTGCGCGGAAATCGGTTTTAGCGCACGTGCCTAGCGCAGTCAAAACGCACGCGGACACTCTGCGCCAGCCGCTTGCGACACTTTTCTGCGAAATTCTATGAATTACCATGTTAATCACGTAATGACTGAAGTTGTAGAAGACTCTCCTAATGTTATGATCATTATAGGTGGTGACTTTGATTCTAATCTCAGTGCAAGTAGTGTGGTCCAAGCAACATCTAACTATGGATATACTACATCCTCTTTTGAAAGGGGACAATTATGGTCAAATTACTTTGATCAATGGGACATGCAAATAATACCATTTCCTGACAAGGATCTACTATTCACTTGGTCTTGTGGTCCTAAAAACTCTACTATTGACTATATTGTGATGTCTGGACCTATAGCTAATACTGCATCTGTGTGCAACATCATAAATTCCCACCTAAGTGATCACTGCATTTTGGAGTGTTCCTTCGAATGTACTCTTCCAGTATATAACGTTTTACCGGCCTTGTCTTTAATGGAAATTGATCAGCAAGCTTTATCCATACGTTGGAATACGAGACTGTATAGGAAACTGAATTTCTTGGTGAACAGGGACAATGTTAAAATGAATCCTCAGTTAATGACTATATCCGAGGTTAAGACCTACGAATCGGAAAATGCTAACATGACACGTAGGCACATTGAATAGCTGGCAGCACAAAAAGGAAATGAAACACAGGCAAATCAAAAGGGATTGTACAATGCTGAAATTGCCACTAATAAAAAGAAGAAGAACTTAGCACTGCGTAATCTGTCTAAATCCTATAATGGTACACTATCTTACCTCACAGAAAAAAAGGCTAATTTGATAACTTATAAATATGATATTAAACAACTAAAGCTTGCTAAATATCACAAGTCTAACCAGAGAATGATTTATAATCTCATCCAAAAAAACACAAGAGAAATCTGGGCAATGCTAAGAGATCCCCTAATGAAAGAAACACCATCTTTGTGCTCGGCTGTTAGTGGGGAAGTCTTGACAGACGTATATTGTAACAAATATGCACTGCCACCCAAATTCAGACACCAGCAGACTTTGGTTAATATGTTAGATCTGCCATCAAAATTCCCATGGGGAGTGTATGACATTGAAACGATAATAGGGAATTTGAAACCCTCAAAGGCTGCCGGTCCGGATGGCATCCCTCCCATTGTGTCTTAAAAGATGATCCTAAATTATGGGCTGGTATCATTCTGAGGAGCATAGAATGTGTGTTTCAAACCAAGAGAGTACCGGTGTCCTGGTTATCGGCTATTGTGATTCCTATACATAAAAAAGGTCCACTCAACGATCCATCAAACTTTAGACCGATAGCCCTCATAGATGCAACAGCAAAAGTATTTGCTGCCCTAATTTTAAAAGATCTTAATACATTTATTGTAAAACAGAAGATCCTTTCCCGATTCCAAACAGGTTTTAGGAAAGGAATGGGCACGCAACTAAATGCTATCATACTGGCTAATCTATTAAAGCTAACCAGGATGAAAGATCATGGCCCGATTAATATGGCTCTTCTGGATATATCTGGTGCATTCGACTCAGTAATAAGACAAATTCTCTGGGGAAGAATGCAAGAGCTTAAAATACCATCTCAAATTATAGCCATGAGTGTACTATTACATACTAACACGAACTACAGGATAAAAATGGACCAAAGTGGATCTCTTACCTCTCCAATCGACACATATGTAGGAGTTAAGCAGGGATGCAATCTTGCAGCTAACCTGTTCAACCTGTATTTAACAGAGATTGGTGTCCTATGGTCAAGATGTAATTCTTTCGCGGTCAAATTGGGGGTTCTGCGATTGGATTGGATGGCTTTGCGGACAATCTAATACTATTCGATCTTACCCCATTTGGACTGCAAAACAAATTGACATGTTTGGTTGAATTTTGTGACAATCACAACTTGAAATTAAATACAAAGAAATCGAATATCATGGTTTTTACCAACAAGAAAAAGCTAATACATTACCAATGGAACATCAAAGGGTTGTCTATTCCGCGGCCACTGGGCTTGTTATATTTAGGGTACAATTTAACAAATGCTGACTCACTTGCAAAATGGCAGCTGGAAATTATTACCAAAGCTTCTCCACTAATTTCCCAAATGAAACTAATACACATGAAGCTTTGTCAATTCTCACTAATACCACTGATTGAATATTATACGCTTCAAGTGGAACCGATAATTATCTATGGGCTAGACTTATGTTCTCTTGAAATTGGAAAAATTCTTAACAAAACGCAAGGTAAAATATGGAAGCAAGTTTTGCATTTACCCACATCACTTCCAAACTCCATAATTATTCACAAATTGGGACTTACCTCACTAGCTACGAAATACTTATGGTGTAAAATGGCCAGTTATGCAAAAATGCTAGATCCAGTTTCAAATTCCTTGTATGAAGACCTAGGACACATGTTAAAACAGGGTAGCCCAAAATCTGTATATGATGTTGGACAACAATGTGAAAAAACATTAGAAAAAATTGCAATGGATACAGATGATTTAATCAAACGGCCACAAATTGTGAAGCTGAAACTACAACAATATGATTGGGCACTTACAGCAGACACAATTGGGTCCTACATACTGTATAAGGAATATGCCAAATTTCGTCATAGTCAAAAACCTGTACTAGAATATATCAAGCAGGTACCCTGTCAAAAGATCCGCACATTATATATGCGATTTAAATTCAACCTATTCAGAACAACAGCACGGATTAAAAGTTGGCAGCATATTCCACGACTATCTGTAAAAGGTTGTAGATTTTGCAAAACACCTCTAAATGAGACTCTGAAACATCTGGTAGTGTACTGTCTCTACTTTGCAAAAGATAGGAAAATGCATCTAGGGAAATATGTGGGTGAAGCAGCTATCTATGATTTGGAATTCCTGTGGATAAAATGTATGTGGGGGACACAGGAAACCCTTGATTATTGACCTGTATCATTTTTTAACTATTCTTGAGAGAAAGCTGGAAAACAAATAATCATGGAATTATATAGAGGTTGATTTGAAGTGGCCACTAAAAGCTAACTTGTAACTGTGCGCAAATTGAGTTAATCGTGCTAAATATGCTTGCCTCTTGAATAAATGCTCTAAGGTTTGATCATGATATTGATAGACATGTTCTAACTATGATTCACTACTGTTTTGACACCTATTTTTATCTTTCTCTGCTATTTCTTTTTAGTATCATGTAATTATTATAACATCTGTAATTTGAGCAAGGAAAAGAAATAATAATATTGGTTTTATGTTGATTTTATAAAATGTGTTTTTTTTTCTTCTTTCTTTTTTTTTATACCGATGTTGTAAAGATATATTATCGAAAAACAGCAATAAAAAAATAAAAAAGTGGCAGGTGTTGGTGAGATGTTCCAGAGCATGTTCGGGAGAACGTGCTCTGAGCAGCCAATTGTCTAGGTAGGGAAAGATGTTAAGCCCTCCCCTCTTTAGATTTGCTGGCATCAACTTGGTGAAGATCCTCGGTTGGAGGTCAGTCGGAAAGGCAGCACTCAAAACTGATAGTGAGAACTGCTAATGGTGAACCCTAGGTACCTTTTGTGCTTGGGATGTAAAGGCATATTAAAGTAAGCATCCTGAAGATCAAGTGACGCCATCCAATCCTGGAGCTCAAGGGCCTGGAGTATCTGTGAAAGAGTGAGACTCTTGAATCTGTCTATACTGCGGAGGTTGTTAAAGTGTCTAAAGTCTAAGATGGGTTGCAGTCCTCTGTCTTTCTTGGGAACCAGAAAATAGGTGGAGTACGAACCATGGGATTCCAGTGCACCTTTCTCTAACAGGGAAATAATCTCCTGTAGAAGGAGTGGATCCAGAGAGATTGCTTGTCCAGGGGCGATCTGGAGGCCTTTTATAATGATATATTTTATTGTTTTTTTTGCATAGAAATTACAACAACAACTGACTCTATCTGGGTCAACAAAGAAACAAAACTACAAAAAGCATCATCAAAGGAGGGGGACATCGGGTTTGAGTCAATTGCTCCAGTCTCATACAATTTAGCAGTTTTGTTTTACACACTTGTATGACTCCTGGCACCATTTTTGGACAAGGGCTCACATTGCTTCCTCCCACCGTTGCCAGATTTTGCTGGCTTTTTCGGGGCATCCCCTTGCTCTATATACTCTCTGCTAGCGCATAATTGTACATCTGCAGCCCATTGTTCGATTGTCGGAACCTCTGTCACACCCCATAGTTTTGCAATGTTCCTCTTGGTTACTGCAGTGGCGGTTGACAGACACAGTTTTTCATATCGGGACAAATCCTCCATTCCCAACAACATCTCGGGATCCCTAGGGATCGTTTGGCCCAGGACCTTTGACAATATTTCACAGCATTGCTGCCAGTAGATTTGTATGCGTGGGCTGTCCTATAATATGTGAAAGAACGTGCCCTCCACATTACGACAACACAGACAGTTGGGTTCTGCTATCTTACCCCAGCGGTACAGTGCCACTCTCGGATAGTATACCCTGTGTAGTATCTTTAATTGAATTAAGCGTAGTCTGGCCGAAATGGCCACCTCACATGGACATATTAGGGCTTTGATCCAGTCTTCTGGCATAATAATTCCTACATCCCTTTCCCACTTGGTTTTCAGACTCAGTAGTTCAGGTGTGGCAAAGGAGGTGATGGCAGCGTATATGATCGTGGTAACTTTCGTGTCTATTCGTTCTATGACTACATTCCTTTCCACTGGGGTACACTCTGGCATGTTGGCCAGAGCAGGTAGGTGTTGCTGTAGGGCGTGTCTAAGTTGTGTGTAGTGGTATCTTTCGGTTGCTGGGAGGTTAAATGTCACCAGTAGATCCTCAAAGGGTTTGGGGGTCCCATTTGCTACTATATCCCCCACTTTCCGCACATCACACTCTACCCAGGCTGGCCATCGGGGCAGTTTAATTACTTCAGGGAGGTTGCTGCTCTCCCATAGTGGTTGTATCGGTGTGACCTTCTTTTCCCATCCAAGAGAAGTATGTATCTCTGGCCAAATTTTGGATGTCTGTGTCGACATATCTTTATGAAGTGGCGCTGTGGTTTTAAGTATAGTTTCAGTGGCGGGGCTGCACGTATGTGTGGTAGATTTACATCCGCATGCAGTGCATCATTAACCACCATCAGCTGGCTGGCCCAGTAATATGTCTGTAGTCGTGGGAGACTGATCCCACCCTCCCATATAGATCTCTGCAGCGTTCGGAGTGCTATTCTTGGGTGTCCACCACTCCATAGGAGTTTCCTTATTGTGCAGTCTATTATCTAGAAAGTCTTTGTGGGTATGTGAATTGGGGCATTTTGTAAGACATGAAGAAAGCGGGGGAGAGCCAACATCTTAAAGAGGGCTGCCCATCCTAAAAAAATTTCAGTGGAAGAGACATCCAGTGCTGTACGTCTCTTGCACACCTTTCCATGATGGGGTGCAGGTTATCAGCTGTGTAATTGTTAAGGTTGCACGTGATTTGGATCCCCAGATATCGAAAGTGGTCCCTTACGATCTTGTATGGGCAGGACTCAGGGAGTCTCCCTCCTGCATCGTTGATCGGGAATAGTGTTGACCTCTCCCAGTTAATCCTTAGTCCACTAAAGGCCCTTATTGTTCTAATATTCTTGTCACCGCTGAGCATGCTGAAGCCGGGTTTCTCAGGTATATCAGCAGGTCACCGCGTATAAGGAGACTCTGTCTTCCCAGCCCGATGGGCTTGGGAATCCCTTCCAGGCATGTGACAACCTCAGCAGTATAGCCAGCGGTTCCATTGCTAGTGCGAAGAGTAGTGCCGATAGGGGGCAGCCCTGTCTCGTCCCCTTGCCCAGCGCAAAGGGTCTAGACACCCACCCATTCACCTTGACCTCAGCTACTGGTGAAGCATACAGTAATTTGACCGAGCTAAAAAATTGAGCACCAAACCCCATCCGTCTCATGATGTCCCAGAGAGCATCCCAGTAGACAGAATCGAACGCTTTCTCGAAGTCTATCGCCTACAGTGCCAATGGGATCTCTATGGTCTGGGCCCGCTCGATTGCTAAGTGAAGTCTACGTATATTCATCCTCGTGGATCTGCAGGGCATGAAGCCACATTGATCTGGGTGGATCAGGGATGTTATAACTTTTTGTAGTCTCGTTGCCAAGACTTTGGCTAGGATTTTTGACTCGCTGTTAATCAGGGATATTGGTCTGTATGAGCTGCACTTTTCCGGTGGCTTGTCAGCTTTGGGTATTACTATTATTGTGGCCTTTCTGAGGTAGCCGGGAGGATGCCCAGTTCTCTGGCTTTCCGATGCATGTTCAGGAGATCAGGGGCAATCTCGTTGCCTCCTATTCTCTTCCAGGTTTCCACCGGGAAACCGGTTGGACCCGGTGTTTTAACAGCTTGGAGTTGTGTCATTCCCGATATCACTTCTACTTCCATGATATCTGCTTCCAGACTAGTGCTTTGTGGAGGGGTCAAGAGAGGAAGGGTGACCTCAACCAGCATGGAGGACGAGGGGCTGTCATTGGGGGCGTGATATAGATCTTCATATTATTGTGCAAACCCTTCCACTATCTCTGCATGTATTAGAAGTGGGTCGGCATTATCTGGGGTGATCATTCTTACCTGGCTATGGCCTTCATCTCATCACTCCAGCCGCGCTAACATTTTCCCCGCTTTGTCCCCTGTCTCATAGATCCTAACTTTCATTGCATTATGAGCCTGGCTGGCGTTATAAAGTGACACGTTTTGCAATTTCTTTTGGGCTAAGATTAAGGCTCTGTGCGTGTCTGCTGGTCCTGAGTAAGGTGAACTGTTTCAGCTTGTTTAAATTCTTCCTCTGCTTCTATTACTGCTTTCAGGTGTGTTTTTTTATGCGCTGTGGTCCAGGAGATGACCTCACCGCAGAGTACAGGCTTGTAGGCCTCCCCGAGTGTAATAGGACATTCCACCGAGTCTACATTTAGCTCAAAGTATGTTTTGCTGGCGCTTTTCATGTGTTCAGTCAGTTCCAGGAAGCCCAGATAGTATCCGTTCAGGCGCCATAGTGGTGGAGGTGATGGTTTAGAGGTTTCAATCATTATGAGCAATGGAGAGTGGTCTGAGATGCCCCTTGGTAGGAAGGTTGCCTGCGTAGCCATGTTTATCGTGGGTGTCGGTAGGAAGAAGTAGTCCAGCCGTGACATAGAAGTGTGTGTCCCAGAGTGGAATGAGTATACCCTATCGTTTGGGTGTAGGTCACGCCACATGTCTCGAAGTCCAAGAGCTTCAGAGAATGTTGCCAGTTTAGTACGTGTGTTGGGGTCTCTACCGCGTAGGTGTGCGCAGTCTTGAGTCACATCAAGAACCTCATTAAAGTCCCTTCCCAGGATTAGGATCTCAGATGTATCCTCAATCAACAAAGGTGATATGTCTTGTATCATTGTGGCTAGCAACGTGGGTGGGGAATAGATCGCCAGGAAGGAGACTTTTTTGTCCCATAGTGTGCCTGTAATGTACGTGAATCTACCACCCGTGTCTTGTGTCACCTTTTCTAGGGTAAATGGAAGTCTCTTGTGTCTGAGTCTTATCACCCCTCTCAAGACCATTGTAAAGCCTGCCTGTATCGCTGTCGGTAGTTAGTGCGTCCAAAGAGGTTGTTGTTCATGCCTGCCAGGTGGGTTTGTGTTAGGAAGACCACATCCGGGCTGGGTCTGTTTAGGAACTGTAACACCAGTCTCCTTTTTATGCTACTCCCCAGTCCGTTCAAGTTCCAGGTCATGACTTTAAGGGCCCGTTTTCCTGTGTTAGTTGTGGGCATTTGATAAGTTTAGATGTGAATATCTAATACAGTATGTAGGGTAGGTGCTGGTGGCCCCAGTCCCTATTGCGTGCCAATCTATGGTTGTTCTATGTGCGTTGAGTGCTAACCGGATCCAGGAGTGTTTGGGTACAACTCTCCTCCATCTTATTGGTCTTGCAACATATACTTGGAAATTAAAAACATTACCAACTTTCCTCTCTTTCATACCTTGCCCCAACCTGAAGCATCTGTCGCCCGAACAGTAGTCAGAGGACGGCAAACAGCACGCCTCCAGCTAGAATATTAACTTTAGTAACTCACAACAGGGGCCTCGGACCAGTGGTATGTAAACATTGAGAAGGAAGGGACAGAGGGAAAATTTCAAGCGGAGTAAGGGAGAGAGGGAGGATGGGGGGGGCTGTGCATCTACGTTGGCCGTTTCTTTTTAGGCACATCCGTGCTCTATGAGTTTGTGTGCAGCGCACACGATATATTAGTTTGGTTATCCATTTTCTGAGTTGTTGAGGGCTAGTTTGCTTCATAGGTGTATCTGTTGCAGTCCATTCCCTCCTGCTGTATTGGCTCTTGCGCTGGTGGCTGCGGGGCCGGCGGGTCTCTCTCTGGCGGCACCCGAGGGTTCCTATTTCTGTTTCTGGTGTTTCTCACTACTCTCCAGTCGCCTTCCATATGTTTCGTAGCCCAACTCCACGCCTCCTTAGGATCAGTGAAGTGCACTGTTCTTCCTGCATGATATATCTATCTTAAGTTGGGCCAGGAATATTAGGCCATAGTTCACGTTTAGGGTCTGAAGCTGTTTTTTCAGTTGGTCAAACGATTGCCTGGCCTTTTGCACTTCCCTCGTGTAGTTCGGAAAGAATGCAATTTTGGACCCATTATAGGTCAGTGTGCCCTTGGCATGTGCCATCTGGAGTAGCGCGTCTCTGTCCCTGTAGTTTAACAGTTTTGCTACCATGGTGCGCAGGGGCGCTCCAGGTATCGGTCTTCCAGGGGGCATCCGATACGTACATTCGACTGAAAAGAATTTTGAGAATGTTTTGGATTCGAACAAATCAGTGAGCCATTGTTCAAGGGACAGTTCCATGGAGGGGCCTTCAGTTCTTTCTGACAAGCCCAGGATACGAACATTATTTCGCCTTGATCTTCCATCACTTTCCTCTACTCTCTCCTCCATTGTTTTCAGGCATGTTATGACCCCGGCTAGCCTCAGTTCTAGATTGCCTAGTCCATCTTCAGTTCCAGAAATGTGCTGTTCCGCTTCTCCTGTACGGGATGTCAGTTTCTGTAAGTCGTGGTGGAGGAGTGAAACATCCATGCTGATGCCATCAATTTTTTGTTCCATGGTGGCCCTGGAGTCTGCAATTGCAGCCATGATATCTTTCAAGGATACAGTGTTTTCCGTTCTTGCCATGGCGTCTGGTTGATCGTGTCCCAGTTGGGAGCGTGACGTGGACGTGGTAAATTGGTCAATTTTGCTTTGATTGGTTAGCTTTTTCATCTTGTCCTTCCCCATCAAAGAAGCAGGTGTCGGCCAGTCATGTTTGACAGGTTCTATTACGGTGGTTAGCAGGCAGCACGTGGCAATTTGCACCAATTAGTCAGAGTCGGATTGCAGGGGGTGTTTTTAGTCCAGATTGTGTAACAACCACAATTATGGTGATTTCTGTTTCGCTGTGTAGTTTCACTCCATGTCCTTAGCTATGATTTGATTGGTTCTCGAGTCTGTGTACCAAACCTTGGCTGGAGCTGTATGGGGGGTGGGGGAGAAGCAGTTGACTTTTGTTATTTCTCTGGTCACCCAGAGGCTTGTATTGGCTTTACTGGTTTTCTTGTAGGACAACGTTCACACTATCCCTCTTGTGCCGATGTTTTGGAGTAAACTGCTGACAGGAGGTTGCTTTAATTTTGTTCTCTCCCCTTCTCCTGTGCGGCACCGGTCGGCAGTTGTGGCATTTCGGCTCGTGCAGGAATGTGTGGTGCGTGGCAGGTCTGTTGTCTGTTCCCTGTCATCCACTATTGGTCCCCTAAAACAAGGGCCGCTTTGGTTCGACCACCCTTCCACACAAAGGATATCTGTTTAAGAGTCGGGGTCTGCTCACAATTGGGGCTCTATGTTACTTGGAGGGGGCCCTCAATAACTCAGTGTAGTGCTGTTCAGAGGCGGGTGCGTCGCCTGGCGCTCTGCACAGTAGGGGACCTCGCCGGATTTGTGCAGGTTTTAGTGTGTTACAATTGCCCCTCACGCTGGTCTCTGATCTCTTGTTAGTATATTATGGGGGGGCCTGAGGACAATGCAGGCGGTGTATCTGTGTAGCTCTGCGTTGTGATCCCCCAGTGCACCTTCTTCAGCGCATTTTCTTATGCCTTGCCCAACCCATTGGTAATGTTCCCACTGCTTTCCAGCCTCGCTTGGTGCGCATATTCTATCCGGGTATTGGTTCCGGGTGTAGTCCAGCGGCTCACCGCACCTCTTCGGAGTGTTAACTGTTGGTCGGAGTGAGGCCCACATGCTTTGCACGGTGGTGTGTACTCACGTTTTGGCCTGTTATGTGGCGGCCGGGTGCTTATCCCCCTCGCACTTCGCTGTCATCTCTACTCCGTCTCCGCTGCCTCTATCATACGTGGGGCTCCTCCTCTGGAGCTCCCCGAGGATCTAGTAGCCGACTGTTAGGCCTCAGCTCGGGGCTCGGCAGACTCTGGCCCGATGGAGGCCTTTGTAGAAATGGGAGACAGTACCCTTGGGTCAATGTCTGTGTGCCCATCCATCTGAGGTTATGCAGTGCCATTCTTACCGATGCTGGGCCAACCTGATTTCCACAGGTTTTGGGGCTGTGGCTGTGCTAGAGGGCAGTGAGGAGGTAGCTGCCTGAGTAGCCTTACCTCTTCCGCCTTGACTAAAAGAGGAGAAGTAGCAAAAAGAACAAACTATCCAAGCCTGCATAGGTAGGCGTGGTTGTTGTGGCTTAAACGACAGCCATAGATGCTTTGGGATTTTCTACATCATTTTTCGCCTGCCTTTGGCCCAAACAGGTTGAACCCATTGAAGGGCATGTTCACAAGCCTTGATTGGACGTCAGGGGCAAACCCAAACTTGCGTAACCAGACAAATCTCCCAATTACTGCACCTGAACCCATACACTGGCAGGCGGAGTCTGATGCATCAAGGCCTGACTGAAGTGACTGGCAAGAAGCTTCCTTAACATCATTGATGAGGTTGTTAAAGCCATCTCTCATCTCCCCTTCGGTAATGTTTTCTACTGCTTGGGAAATGACATTCCATAGTGTGCAAATGTATTTTGCCAGAGAACAAGATGCATTGATGGCTTTCAATGCCATGAATCTTGCAGAGAATCCCCTCTTAGCCAGTGCGTCGTATTTCTTATCATCCCTATCTGGTAGGATGGTCTGATAAGTTGCAGATTTTGAGGTGTAAGTAGCCACCTGCACCGCCATACTTTCTAGTGAAAGTTTCCTGTAAAGGAAGTCATGGTCAACAGAGGAAGGTCTGTACATTTTTCACCAACTTCTTGTTCACAGCAGGAGTGGTCTGACCAGGTGTTAAGGACGGGACCCGTTAAGGGACCTGGGCGCAAATAACAGGCTTGGCATACGCCGGCCCATTATTTGCGCCCTGCCCATTCCCATTGAGCCCTATGGGGGCTCAAATGGGAATGCGGAATGGTTTGGTGAATGGGGACTTACCGGTCCCTCTAAGGTCGTAATGGACCGGTAAGTCCCCATTGTTAGGGAGAATTCTCATTCTATGGCTAATTTCCCTTACCTAGTGAGTCCCCCAGCAGCCTTGCTGGATTTCTGGAGTTTGTTTTTCCACTTAGTAAGAGTGTACACCTTTTTCCCACTCTTACTTGTGTTTTGCCATGTGTATTTCATCTGTTCTTGTGATTGTGGACTCTGGAGTACACCACTTCAGTAGCCCCTTTCTTTTGTGTGTTACATAGCACCTTCAGTGCAGTGACACAGGGTTGTCTTTTAGACTTCCCACCGATCCATTTCTGAGGCTGACTACTGTCCGCCAGAAAAGGGTAAAGTTGTCATTAACTTTACTTAGTCATTTAACCACAGATCCAGTACACCCCATCTTACATGAAGTACTGGAAAGGGTTAATCCTTAGCCCTTTTTATCTGTACCTCCTATAGCATTATTTCGCTCTTTTAACATTTAGACTTGGCTGGTGGCAGTGGTATCTACCCTAACTTTTCTACCACGATTATACTAGAGAAACGTGGTATTGTTTTAGGCTATTATATTAGCCTCGAACTTAAACCTGCTTGACCAAATACTTTTTCTTTTGGCTCCGGTCGGGTTTATTCGCCATTTCTTTTTGTTAAAGTCCTTCTTGTGTTTTACTTTGCGTGGAAAACCAGGTTTGCCTTCTTTGTTCACTGTCTTTTAGCAGGCTTCTGCCCAGAAGCCCTCCTCTAGGCGCCTGGGTGTCTAGGGGGGCTGAATGTGAGGGAGGGGTGTAGTCACCCCCTGCTCAGGGTATCCTAGGAAACCCAAGTCACACTTTGCCATGATTGGCTGAGGTGGTTGTCCGGGCCGGACAACCCCCCTGCTGCGTGATTGACAGCCAGGCTGTGTGAATGGGGGATTTTTGCATAAAAGGCAGGTCTCTTGGGCTTGAAGTCAGAGTCGCCACTGGAACTACAAGGAACCAAAGAGAAGCGGAGAAGAAGTCGACTGCTGGAACTCTCCCGTCCCGGTGAAGCCCTGCTGCAGTCCTGAGCTATCTACCCTTCGACGACCAGAGAAGATCCAGTCCGGAGTCTTCTTCCCTTGAGCTTGGTGGGGATAACCAGCTCATCATCTACAGCCAGAGGATCCTCTTCGTGGTCGAAATCACTGCACACTGCTGTAGTGGTCCGGATAGCCATCTGAAGAACCTCTCCTGTTTTTTTTAAGGAGTGCACCTTTTATTCACCGTCGCTGCTGCTGGCTTCAGCCCTGTGTGGTGCAGACCCCTCCAGACGTCCTCCTTCGGATCGAAGCTCCAGGAACTGTGGGTCTGCAGGAAACTTCCAGGAACAACTGCCGTTGCACCAGCTTCTTCATTGAATAAGGTACTGTGTTCTGCTCGAGGAATTAGGGTGAATCCCTTTTCTTTGCCTCCAAGGCTTGCCCTTGTCTTCCCTCCTTCTTATAACTTTTGCTTCCTCTGTTGACAATATCTAAGTACTCCTGGCTACGTTGAATCGTGAACTATCCGACTGTTTGATCCTCGACAACAGGAACCCAGTTCCACTTGACACTGGCTCCGGCCTATTGACTCTTGAATTTCTGTCTAAGAGTGTTCTCTGATTCTGTCTGCCTTGACAAAAGTATTGCCTATGATTTTTGACCCCAACTCTCTCTGGGTATCTCAGGTGCTAAGTGTGTTTTTGCCCCGGGAACATTTCTTGCTGCGGATACGCGTTTCTTTCGTAAGACCGAACTGTCATTACTGTCAAAAAGTGATCGCAAGTGTATTCCCGGTAACGTCTTTTGTTTCACAACACCGGTCTGCCCAAACACAGGGTACTTACCTTGAAGTTATACCGTACAAAGTGAATTGGTTAGTTGTAGTGTATTTTACGTGTGGTTTTTGAATTAATAGAAGTGTTGTGTTTATAACAAACGGTTTAAAAATAAATGTACTTATATTTTTTACCTGAAACCTTGAGTCAGTGGCCCTCATTACAACCTTGGCAGAGGACCATGGTGCTATTAGCACCATGGTCCATGCCGCTACTGTTACAATTCCGCCATGGTGGATGGCGGAATTACCGCCCCATTCCAAGGTGAGTGGGGCGGTAATTCCCCATTCACCATTTGCCCTTCCCCATTCCCATTTTTGCCCCCATAGGGCATAATGGGAATGGGGAAGGCGCTAATTACGGCACCGTAAATTACGGTGCCGTAATTAGCTCCAAAGTCCCTTTGCGGGTTGGATGTTTAACGCCTGCCAAAAGCAGACGTTAAACACCAACCCGCAAAAGGACACTTGTAATCAGGCGTTAAGGGTTAACGGCGCCAACGGCGCCGTTAAACCCTTAACGCCTGAGTTGTAATGAGGGCCAGTGTTTGCTTGAGTCACAGTAATTGTGGTCCCTTTGTGTAATCTCTGCTACTGCTCATATACTCTTGAGATAAGCCTGGCTGCTCTTCTACTGCTACCACTTTAACATAGTAGTACAGGCTTGTACCAAAGGTAAAACTTGTATTACCACCTGTAGTCTTAATTGTGTGTAGTGGTCCCTAAGGGCACTGCACGGGATTCTGCCTAACACCCATTGTACCAAACCAGAGTCGGTACCGGTATGGGAGGCAGTCATGGCGCAAATAGCGCCATGACTTCCACCATACTCGGAATGAGGGGCTATGATTAGTAAACAAATCCATTTGATTAGCAATGTTGTGCTAATACGTTTAAAGTAATTTAAAGTTATTTGTGCCCAAGACATAAAATGAGCAACAATACAGCAGTTTTGTATACTGCTGAAGTAAGACATTAGTGAGACGAGGGGCCTTGCAAATTCTTTAAAATTCCGCTAGACCTGCAGGTTGAGTAACTTACTTTACTTACTCAACCTAAGAGAAATGCACTCGATCCATGGCAACGGGTGACATGAAATTTAAATGAACTTTCTGTAAAATGGTGCATGTCACCACAAACCCACTTTATGTATGGCACACTTATGCCATCCAGAAGCCAGCCATGCACAGTGAAACCTTTATTTGACATTTACTGCAAGCAAAGTAAATGTTAAATAAAAGTTTCAAACATCCCCTGCAAATGGTACTCGACTATGCAAGAGGGCGAAAAGACAGGATGAATGTATGAAAAATGTAAAAATAAATAGATATGATAAAAAGGTTCTGAATACTGCTTTCTCCAGCAGGTGCATATATATGTATAATGCAATCATAATCATAGAGCACAGCAACCTCTGGAGGCTAATTAAAGTGTATGGTAGTGCAGTAGATCTTTAGGTGTACAGACTAGACGGAACTTTTGATCACTACTTTGCATAAACATATATGTAGCTTTGTGTATTTATTATGTAAGAGGAAAGAAAGTAAGAGAATAAGTAGAGTGGAGGCCTAGCAGGCAGAGAACTGATCAAACTTGGTGGAATATTGTAGTTTGCAGCCATCTTAATTTCAGGGTAGCTGGTATAAAGCAACAGGGTAATAAGATAGAAGAACTAGTTACTCTTACCTTGTAACGTTCTTTCGATGGGATGTTCCTCCGACGTATTCCTTATTTTAGATAGAAATCCTTCAGCTTTGCTGGCCTCGGAAAATTTTTTCGCCAGAGGGCGCTGCGCGTCGATGATCGCCGAGTCGATGACCCTCGACGGCCTCCGTGCCGACGTCGACGTCATCCTGCCTATAAAGGCCGCGCGCAGCGTCCGTTGCTCAGTTCCGTTTTGTAGTCCCCAGTAATGTTTTTGGATTAGACTAATCACCTTGAAGGAGCATAGGCTGCAAACCCACAGGAAGTCATACTGCGGGGATGGATGGGAGGGTCGATAAGGAATACGTCGGAGGAACATCCCATCGAAAGAACGTTACAAGGTAAGAGTAACTAGTTCTTCGAAGGGATTGTGTCCTCCGACGTATTCCTTATCTTAGATAGACTCCCATAGCAGTGGTATTGTGACTGGAGGCGGGAGTAATAAAAGTTATGTTACCCTTCCAGAATGGACAGAGTGTAACACAGCCTTGCCGAATCTAGTTTCTTGACTAGAGGAGGAATCCAGGCTATAGAATTTGGTAAATGTATGTGCGGACGACCATGTGGCAGCCGCACATATATCTCGAATTGGCACCCCTCTTTGAAGGGCTGAGGATGTTGCGATACCCCTGGTAGAATGAGCCCTTAGATTTTGAGGAGGCTCCTTTCCTGCCAATTTGTAGCACTCCAGAATGGCTAAAATAATCCATCTGGAGATGGTTTGTTTTGTTATTGGAAGGCCCAACTTATGTCCTGCATAACCTACAAAGAGTTGGTCTGCTTGTCTGATCTTAGCCAATCTGCTGATATAGAAGCTCAAGGCTCGCTTAGGGTCCAGCCTGTGCAGTCTCTCTTCCTCCTTCCCCGGATGAGGAGGAGGGTAGAAAGAAGGTAATATAATCTTCTGAGTGATGTGAAACTCCGAGACTACCTTCGGGAGGAAGTTAGGCTTCACCTGAAGAACAACTTTGTCCTTGTAAAAGATTGTATGTGGAGGTTTACACGATAAGGCTTGCAACTCGCTAACCCTTCTAGCAGATGTCAATGCTATTAGCAAAACAGTTTTGAGGGTGAGAAGCTTCAATGAACAAGAGTGTAGTGGTTCAAAAGGGGCACCCTTTAGGAAGTTTAAAATTAGGTTTAAATCCCATAAGGGAACTTGAAAAGGTTTCGGGGGATAAACATTAGTTAATCCTTTTAGGTATTGTATTACCAATGGAATTTTGAAGTATGAAGGCTCCTCTGCAGTGCGCTTAAAGATTGATAGCGCTGCGAGATAGCCCTTAATTGTGCCAACCTGTAGGCCTGAATTAGCCAGGTAAAGTAAGAATGACAACACCATAGGTGTACCACAAGAAAAGGGTTCAATATTCTTTTCT
The DNA here is from genome assembly GCF_040938575.1 of Ambystoma mexicanum. NCBI lineage: Eukaryota > Metazoa > Chordata > Amphibia > Caudata > Ambystomatidae > Ambystoma > Ambystoma mexicanum. The sequence continues at coordinate 523,614,798 of NC_090940.1, forward strand.
CTGCACCAGCTGCAAAATTTGTTCCAACGGCAGCGGTATAGAGTTTTAGTTGCCGGCCTTCTGGCCGAAAGCAACACCTCCATAACATCATCCGGAAGGTCCCAATCCTTGTACCTCAACCTTTCAGACACCAAGCGTGAAGGTTGAGGGTCTTGATGGCTGGATGGAGAACCTGACCTTCCTTCTGCGAGAGAAGATCCTCTCTGTATGGCAGTCGAATTGGAGGGCAGATGGACATGTCTAGAAGGTCCGGGTACCACGTTCTCCTGGCCCAATCCGGGGCAATTAGGATCATGGTCTTCCGAAACCTTCTCAACCTCCTGATCATTTGAGGAATGACAGGGACCGGAGGGAACGCGTACAGAAGTGGGAACTCCCAGTCCACTACGAACGCATCTCCTAGAGCTCCTCTCGGGGGAAATTCCCTTGAGCAAAATCTGTCGCACTTCCTGTTGATACTGGTGGCGAACAGATCCACTTGAGGGGTTCCCCAAAGGGCGAAGATCTCTTGAAGGACTTCCTGAGCTATCTCCCACTCGTGAGAGACTGTGCTCTGCCTGCTCAGAGCGTCCGCTGTCAAGTTCTTCTCTCCGGCTAGGTGAATTGCCGATAGAGAGATTCCTTCCTGAATTGCCCAAAACCAGAGCTGCATCGCCTCTTTGCACAGTGGTAGTGAGCCTACGCCTCCTCTTTTGTTGAGGTAGTGCATGGCCACTGTATTGTCCGTCATTATTAGGACGTTTCTTCCCCGTACAGACGGCAGAAAAGCCTTCAGCGCTAGTCTGATGGCTCTCAGCTCCAACAGGTTGATATGTAGTCTGGACTCCGATGGAGACCAACGACCGCTGATGGTCAAGTCGTTGGCGTGAGCTCCCCACCCCGTGAGTGAGGCATCCGTGACTACTGTTATCTCCGGCCATGGTTGCCAAAACATTTCTCCTTTCAGGATGTTCTCCCGACAGGCCCACCACTGAAGGTCTCGGGCTACTTTGACCGGGATCCGAAGGAGATCTGTCATCCTTCCTGAGAACTGTGACCACTGAGTTCTCAGTGCCCACTGGAGGGATCTCATTCTCAGGCGAGCCTCCGGCACGAGGAATATGCAGGATGCCATGAGGCCTAGCAACCTCAGAAAGTCGTAGGCTGGGAGATATTGGGCATTCTGAAATCTGATGACCATCTGCAGAATATCTCGAGCCCTCACCTCTGGTGGCAAGGCTTTTCCCAGGGAAGTGTCCAGGACTGCTCCAATGAATTGGAGTCTCTGTGATGGTATCATCTGTGACTTCTTTAAATTGAGGGAGAAGCCCAGCTTGTGAAGGAAGTGGCAAACATAATCTAGTTGTCTCTGAGCCTGTTCCGAAGATACAGCTCTGATCAACCAATCGTCTAGGTAAGGGTAGACATGAATCCCTTCCCTCCTTAGACTTGCAGCCACAACCGACATTAGCTTGGTAAAGACCCTCGGGGCGGAGGTTAGCCCAAATGGCAGAACTCGAAATTGATAATGAGAGCTGCCAATTGCGAACCTCAGGTATCTCCTGTGCCTGGGATGGATCGGCACATGGAAATAAGCGTCCTGGAGGTCTAGAGATACCAACCAGTCCTGAAGCTGGAGGGCCTGAAGGATCTGAGAGAGAGTCACCATCTTGAACTTGTCCTTTCGGAGGAATTTGTTCAATTCCCGTAAGTCTAAGATGGGTCTCAGTCCTCCGTCCTTCTTCGGTATTATGAAGTAGGGGGAGTACCAACCCTTGTTCCTTTCCGCTACAGGTACCAGTTCTATGGCACCTTTCTCTAGCAGGTCTAAAACCTCCTGCAAGAGGAGCGGATCTGGAAGCTTCAAAGGGTTGTTCCCCGGTGGATGACTCTGAGGGATATGTAGGAAGGGCAGGCAGTAACCTTGGGCCACTGTCTCCAGAGCCCAAGCATCTGACGTAATAGCCTGCCATTCCGTCAGATGGTGAGTTAACCTGCCCCCTACTGGTGTTCTGTGAGGGGAGACCTCAGAGTGGTTTTGAAGCGGCTGATGCAGTTGCCGAAGGTAAAGTGGCTCCTGCTCCTGCGGGTGCGGCTTTCTTTCCCCTACCCCGTCCACCACGGGTAAATCTTCCTTGGCCTCTTTGAGCCGGTCGTCCCCTGCCCCTTCCATATGAGGAATAGTAACGAAAGGACCGTCCTCTCCACGATGATCCCGAAGGACGAAAGGTATTCTGACGGATAGCAGCTCCCAATGACTTGGCTGCTGCCTTGGACGTTTGCAGTTTCTCCAAACTGTCATCCGCCTTCTTTCCAAAGAGGGTAGAACCGTCAAAGGGCATATTCAAAAGCCTGGTCTGCACGTCAGAGGCAAAACCAGACTTCCTCAACCACGCATGCCTGCGGATTGTGGTACTTGCCGCCATGGCCCTGCTGATACTGTCAGCAGAATCTAGGCCAGTTTGTAGGGTCTCGCACATCACATCTTTACCATCCCTGATGATGTTTAAAAATGCGTCCCTTTCCTCTCCTTCTTGGAGGCAGTCAGCCGCTGATGAAGCGCACTCCCAAAGGGTGTGGCTGAACCTAGCGAGCGTACAGGTCGCGTTAATAGACTTTAACGCCATGCTACAGGCAGAAAAAACCTTCTTAGCCATGGCATCATACTTTTTGTCATCCCTATCCTGCGGAGCAGTGGGGTATGCAGATGTGCTGCCTGATGAGGTTGCAGCCTGTACAACCAAGCTCTCAGGAGTAGGGTGTTTTGACAAATATTCAGGGTCAGAACTAGCCACCCTGTATTTTGTTGACAGTTTTTTATTTACTGCCGGGATAATTTCTGGCGTTTCCCAGTTTGTCAAAATCCTTCTCTGTAGAGCAGAGTGAAATGGAACCACAGGATCCTCCTGTGGGCCCTTGTCCAGTATGTCAGTGAGGTCATCCTGCTGAAAGGCAGGAGAAGGTGCAGACCAACCCATAAATTCTATGATTCTAGACATCAGAGCTCTATATGGAGTCTCCGCATGTTCTCCTGGGTCTGGTTTGATAAATTCTGCTTCAGGAGAAGTGTCCAAGCCACTAGCTTCCTGAAGTGCATCCTGAAGATTTTTTAATCTTCCTTCCTCAGAGGCGAAAGTCTCTGGCTCTGGTGATGTGGTCCTCTGTAAATCAATATCTTCTGAATTCCTCCCACTCAGCTTGCGAGCTGCGTTTTGTGGGGCAATGAACTCTCTCAGGAGAACTCGACGAAGATGACGAAGGGGATCTCCTACGTCTCTTCTTCGAGTGTCTCGATGTCGACGAGTGGTGGGAGCCACTTCGTGATCTAGATCGAGAGTGTTTTTTATGGTGAGGAGACGAACGTCTCGACTCTACCGAAGAAGCTTTCGAGGAAGTTAAAGTTGACCTACCTCTCTCGAGCTTCCCCCTACGCTCCTTCAAGGCTTTCGCCGTCATGGAAAGGCATTCCTCACACTCCGAACTCTGGTGCGTGATTCCCAGACACCACAAACAGACCCTGTGAGGGTCCGTCAACGACATTTTCTTCCCGCAGTCTCGGCACTTTTTGAAACCGGACCGAGGGGTCGTCGGGTCGGAGGAGGATGCCATCGATATCGAGGTAAATAGTAGTTATTATATACGTTATCTTGACGAGAACTGAGCAACGGTGTTCCGAGGCACAACGAAGCGCGGAAAAACGGAACTGAGCAACGGACGCTGCGCGCGGCCTTTATAGGCAGGATGACGTCGACGTCGGCACGGAGGCCGTCGAGGGTCATCGACTCGGCGATCATCGACGCGCAGCGCCCTCTGGCGAAAAAATTTTCCGAGGCCAGCAAAGCTGAAGGATTTCTATCTAAGATAAGGAATACGTCGGAGGACACAATCCCTTCGAATGTCAAGGACTATGGGATCAGCTCATGGGTTGAGCACCAGTTGCATAGATGTACACAACCAGCAGATTACGGAACTAGTTTTGCTATCAAAAGCATTTGGCCGTGTGATCATGTACATTTTCACTCATCAATATGATGCATCTTCCCCAACAAATTTAAATATAGTTGACACTGAGATTTAGATACACTAACCTAAACTTTACTGTAAAGCATGGACTTTTAGGAATGGAATTGCATGACTGTCTTTTAAAGAAAATAAAGTTAACACATACTGGTCTTTGGATAGGATATAGTTGACTGAATAAAAACATCATCCCGATTAAAACTGGTTTGCAATTATTTGAAGAAAAAAAAATAATTCTGGCCTAGCTCTCCCCCACAGGCCTTTGGCACTTAAAGATGAGGAGAGGATAAAAGCTGCACTCTCTCTCCATTATCCCCAGTGAACTTGCAATGAACAGAGAAAAAAGGGTTGCAAGAGCCCCGAGGACAAGTGTGGAATGCAGGGTGAGCTGTGCTTTCATTGAACAGAATAGCTTAAATAGCTAACGTTGTTAAACAAGTTTCAATTTAATTTGCAAACCTACAGAATTACATAGCAAATTGCTGTGCAACACTGCTTATTTTATGCCTTGATGTCCAGTAAAAAGATACCATAGCTGTCCCCTTCGCCTCACAATGCCTAACACACGCACACAATCAAAGTGATTGTGTGTTTATGCAAGGCGCTGGGGAGCCCATGGAGAATGCATGGTATTTTTTACCAGACATTAATCATAGATGTCCAGTAAAGAAATACCATCCCTGTCCACTGGGCCCCACAACACCTCAGAATGAGAGCTGATTTTGGCAGGTGGGTAGGGTAATTGTGCAACAAAGGCATTTTTAAAATCACTTGCCAAAATCAGATTCACAGACCAGCAACAAAAAAACACACACACACACACACACACACACAAACACTCACACACACACACACACACTCACACACACACACACACACACACGCACACACACACACGCACACACACACACACCAAGCACTCTATCATTCACAAAAGCACCCATCACCATACACTCATATAACACAAGCACACACAAATCCATACACATTTAAATAAAAAATAAATGAACATTAAGTTACCTTTTCCCATGGTCCTGAAGTTTCCTCCCCAGCGTTCAAGCTCATGCATCATGTACAGGAATCGGGAAGCAAGAGCTTCTTGGTTCCTGCACATGCATGCATGGGCATGAGCGTGGGTGCTGAAACACCCGCTCCAGCCTGCTCTCTCTGTAGGTGCGAGGAGGCACATACAGACATGCAGTTCCTCAGCCAGCATTTCCAATGAACTATGCAAGGCTGGCAAAACAAAACAACACCAGCCTTGCATGGCTCATTGAGCATGTGTGGCTTGGGAACTGAACTGTCAAAAGGAAACAGTGTTTGCCTTTGACAGTTCAGCCAGCCCAGGAGCGCTCCCTCGGCTGGAAAAAGCAGCTGAGGGAGTGCTCAGTGTTTCACTGGGCTGGCTCCTACATAATGGGTGAGGGGGCCACTGGGTCGACGCCCCCTCACCCATTATGGATGAGCCGCCCCTGCCCAGGGCTCCCCCACGCCCCACGTTTTCTTTCCTCAGTTTTTGTGAAAAATATTTTTTTACACGTTTCAGGTTGGAGTCCCGTGCCCCCCGCCGTCCCCAGGAATGAGGCTGCCCTTCAGTTTGAATATCTCTGCCTTAGGAGGACCTCTATCCAAAATGTGAGTACGGTCATTCTGTTTAATGTCCTTAGCAGGACATTGCCAACACAAATACTCAATCACACTATTCATGACTGTTCTATTGGTTGCATTCTGGAACATTGGGAGTCCCAAAACGTTCCTACCCACAGGGTACAACGCCATATACCTCAAAGATAGACCCAAAGGATATGAAGAAATCAGATTTTGATTTGGGTTTAAAACACAAATTTGTCGCTGAGGTTGATGTCAAAGGGCTCTTTGACTTGACTCCTTTGAGGAGGAAGTTAAAGAAGGTTTTTGCTTCGATGAAGTCTCAATGGTAAATGCAGTCATGCTATGTAAGAGGACATCCTTGCGGTCTTCAGACTGGGGCTCTTGATCACGGGGTTCGAAGCCTTGCTGGATTCCCTGCCGGTCTTGGAAGATGCAATGGGTTCAACAGCCTTTTTCGGCTCTTGAGGGACCAAGTGTCATGAATCCTCTCGGGTGGCGATGGTTGCCGTTGTTAAGGCTTCGCCGCCATAAAACCCTGCCACCACGTCCTCCACGCTTTCTCCGCTTAACGGTCTAGTGTTTTTCTTGTCCGTTCTTCTGGTCTATTTACTTCCTGTCACCCATGGCTCCCTGCGTTGCAACCGTCTCCTTTCGGTTTCACAGTGAGACGCTACCAGTGCTTTTCTCTCTCTCTGCTACCCTGTTTTTCCCTTGTTTTTTCTCCCGTTTTTTCCCCTTTTCCTTCGCTCTTCCCTCCGCGCTTTGCCATGCTCCACTTGCAGCATTTCTCTCTCCGCCGCTTCCCCCTCGCTTACGCTCCACGGCGTTTTGCCTGCCATTCATACAAACTCCCTTTCCTCTCTCACCCTGTTCACCCTGCTTGATTTTGGAGCTTCATATTTCGCATTGCATTTACGGGGATACTACGTCTGCTACTGCTACTACGTCTGCTACTGCTACGCATCCTGCCTCATCTACCATCCAGCAGTACTACAACAACACAGGGGTTTTTTCCGCCTTCGGGCTTTTTCCCCTGACCCTGCCTGCATCCGGGACCGGAGTCGAGGTGTGAACCAATTCAGAGTTTCACCACGGCTTTGCCCTGTGTCAGAGCTCTAACTTCAAGAAATAAAAAGGATTACTTAGCTCATCGACACAGAATCGGATCGTCAGACTCTGAAGACTCAGGTGAGGAGAGTGGTGCCTCGGGTGGGAAAGCAGAACATTCGGGGAATACCCCTACGGTGGCCTCAGGACTTGCACAGAGTTTTGACAGTTTGCAACGCCAGGAATTACAGATGGCTACTCCAGAGCAGCTGCAGGAACAGATGCAAGAGCTTTGGAAAGCTGTACAGAGCCTTTCCCAAGAGCTACAGACCGTCAAGGCGGAAAATGTAGTGTTAAAACAATTGGTTTCGGGTAGAGAACCTCCTCCTCCTCCAGAATTGCCACCGGTTGCTCTACCTTCAGGAAACTTTGACGGTTCTCCCAAGAAGCTTAAGGAGTTTTTGGAGGCTGCCACAGTACACTTCAGTTTCCGTCCCCGCATGTTTTCTTCTGACCAAGCTAAGGTTGGTTTCCTCATTTCGAATATGGTTGGCAATGCCCTCGTCTGGGCAACCCCTCTAGTGACTGGAGAGGACCCCGTTTTACAGAATTATGGGAATTTCAAGACTCTTCTCAGAGAGACTTTTGAAAGACATGAACTCACCTATACTGCTTGTGAGGATCTCCTGGATGTAAGACAGGGATCCTCGGATCTCCTCACTTACATCACTAAGTTCAAGACCTTGGCTGCAGGGGCCAGCTGGCCCGCACAGGCACAATATGCCATTTTTCGTAGAGGTCTTAAGGAAGAGTTAAAAGACGAATTAGCACGGTCTCCCCGACCTGCTTCCTTTTCGTATCTTTTATCCTCAGTCCTACAAATTGAACATCGACTGCAGGAGAGGCGCAACGAAAGAAGGCGTTACAGAGGAAGTCCCTCTAGTATCGATCCATCACCGAACACTCTTTCTCCATCTCCTATTTACAGTGAAGAGCCTATGCAGATAGGAATCACTCGGGCACCACTCTCCGTGGAAGAAAGGAGGAGGCGGAGAGAAAAAGGACTTTGCGCCTACTGCGGGTCTGACAAACATCTTCTCAAAGACTGTTCCGAACTGCCTCGGCGGCGTTCGGGAAACAAATCATCCCGGTTTTATAAAGGGACAGAAAGCTAGGGGTTACCAAACTCATCCAGTCCCTGGCTGTATCCACTAAGGAAACACAAGAGGATTCCAGACTTATGGTGATCAATATCAGCGTGAAGATCCAAGATCAACTGGTAGAGACTTTGGCACTCTTAGACTGCAGAGCAGCGGGGAACTTTGTTGATACCTTATGGGTAGACAAGGTGGGCCTCAAAAGGCTACCACGACTCGAGGACCAGAAGGTGGAGGGCTAGATGGTACTCCCTTGTCGTCAGGACCCATAACGCAGACTACAGAGGAGATAGAAGTCCGGATCTTTCAACATGTGGAGAGTCTACAATTTGATATCATTAAAGCTGCCCATTTTCGAGTCATCTTGGGAATCACTTGGCTCAGGAGACATAACCCGCAAATAGATTGGGTCTCTAATCTGTTACGTTTCGAGTCTGAGTTTTGCAAACAGCATTGCCTTCCTAAGCAACCGTACTTACAACTCCAGGTCACCCCAACTTCTTGTCAAGAATCCTCAACAGTCCATACTATGTCACACTTTAGTGAGACCTTCCGAGAGATCTTCGCCGAGGTCAAGCCAGCACCTCTGCCACCCCAACGCCCAGAGGATTGCTCTATAGACCTTGAGCCCAACGCCCTGGTTCCATTTGGCCGCATGTTTCCCCTGTCCCAATCCGAGAAGGAGGTCTTACGAGCTTACCTGGACGTCAATCTTCACAATGGCCTCATCCAACCGTCCAAATCTCCCGCCGGAGCCCCTTTGTTCTTCATTTCAAAGAGGGATTCTAAAGAATTACGACTGTGCATAGACTATAGAGGTCTCAACAAGGTCACTATCAGAGACCGCTACCCAATGCCACTTATCACAGACATACTTGAGGCGGTTCGAGGTGCACACATTTTCACAAAGTTGGACCTTCGCAATGCTTACCATTTATTGCGCATTGCAAAGGGGGATAAATGGAAGACTGCTTTTCGAACGCCATTCGGGTTGTTTGAATACAGAGTTATGATGATATTCTAGTGTTTTCGATCAACAAGGAAGAACACGAGCAGCATGTCCTGGTGGTACTTAATCGACTGAAGGAGAACTGTTTACTGGCCAAACCTGAGAAATGCCAGTTCGGAGTCTCCAGCATTCCATATTTGGGGTTAATTTTGTCTGATCGGAGTATCTCCATGGACCCTCGCAAAGTGTCTGCCATTTTGGAGTGGCCTTCTCCTTCTTCCGTTAAGGAGGTACAAAGATTCTTGGGTTTAACAAATTTCTATAGAAGATTTATACCCCGGTTCTCCGAGATGGTGTTACCCATTACATCCCTTCTCAAAAAATCATCCGGAACTTTTGTATGGTCCTCAGCGGCAGAATCTAGTTTCCGACATCTCAAGACTCTTTTTTGCTCAACGCCCATTTTGCTCCAGCCCGATCAATCCAAACAGTTTATTGTGGAAACAGATGCCTATTCAGCCGCCATTGGTGCTGCTTTACTCCAGGAGTCTGAAGGAATAGAACATCCTGTGGCCTACCTCTCTCGCACTCTGACGGCCAGTCAACTAAACGACTCTGTCCTTGAAAAAGAGTTATTAGCTATGAAACAGGCCTGTGAGGAATGGCGGCATCTGTTATTGGGTGCGAGCATTCCCTTCGTCATACGAACGGACCATAAGAACCTAAAAGTCCTGCAGTCCCTGCAATGTGCCAACTCTCGCCAAGCGCGGTGGGCTTATTATTTTTCTCAATACGATTTCACCATTACTTATTTACCAGGCTCTCAGAATGTTCTGGCCGACGCCTTATCCCGCAAGGAGTCGTTTACCGACTCGGGTCACCTCACACCTGAACTTATGTTTCCATCTAATCGTATTGTGGCACACATTCATACTTTCCTACAGGAGGTCAAAGAGGCTTCGGACTCTGAACTCTGCATAAAAGATAAATGACAGGCGCCTCAGTATCGTCTCAAGGACGGTCTCTGGTTTTACAAGGACCGGCTTTACATACCTTGAGGACATCTCCGTAAGAGGATTCTCAAGTGGTGCCATGACAGCTGGGTTGCAGGACATCGAGGTCAGTCGAACACCATTGAACTCATTAGACGCTCTTTTAACTGGCCCAACCTCCAAGAGGAGGTCCAGTCCTACATAAAGGCGTGCCCGGTTTGTGCCATGGCTAAGAACCCACAGGCAAACCGTTGGGTCTCCTTACTCAGCCAGACTTACCCCAGAGGCCATGGGGAAACTTGTCCACCGACTTCATAGTGGATTTACCCTTATCCGATTCCTGCTCTTGCATCATGGTAACGGTTGATTTGTTTACCAAGATGGCCCATTTCTCTCCTCTGGAGGGTTTACCTACGGCTGCCCGCATGGCTGAGGTTTTCATCCGGGATGTGTTTCGCCTTCATGGCTTGCCCGATAAGATTACTTCGGACCGAGGTAGCCAATATAATTCTAAGTTCTGGAAGGCACTATGTTCACGTTTAGGAATAGACAGGGCTCTTTCCTCGGGGTTTCATCCCCAGACAAATGGCCAGACGGAAAGACTCAATGCCACTCTTGAACAATATCTCAGGTGCTACACAAATAGACCCCAGGATAATTGGGTTCAACTTCTTCCCACGACGGAATTCGCTTACAATAACACTAAACATGCTGCCACAGGCATCACTCCTTTTTTCTGCAATTACGGGCTACATCCCAAGGCCATATGGACCTTTGCTCCTCATACCAGCAATTCTCCGGTGGCAGAATCTGCACTGTCTGACATTTCAGAAGCCCACAGGACTGCCAAGGACAGTTTAGCAAAGAGCCTCAAGGCCTATAAGACGCTTGCTGATCAACATTGCCAAGCTGCCCCTAATTGGACTAAGGGGACGAAGGTTTGGCTTTCTACCAAATACCTACCAAGGTGGATTCGTTCCTCCAAGTTGTCTCCCCGTTTCCTGGGTCTGTTTCCCATCTTAGAAAGGATCAACCCGGTAGCTTACAAGATACAACTACCATCCTACCTCCGCCGGGTACACCCGGTCTTTCATACCTCTCTTCTTAAGGAATCACAATCTGAACTGCACTTTAGGACAAGGTCCTGGCAAGACATACAACAAAGTAACACTCAAGAGGTCTACGAAGTATCTAAAATTCATGACTCCCGGTACTACCGGGGATGACTACAATACCTTATTTCCTGGAAGGGGTACCCCAGGTCTGAAGATTTCTGGGAACCCGTGCATTTTGTCAAAGTGCCCCGTCTAGTAGCTCGATTCCACCGTATGCATCCTGGCAAGCCTGGCGGAGTAGGCAGTAAGAAGGGGCATACTGTCATGAATCCTCTCGGGTGGCGATGGTTGCCATTGTTAAGGCTTTGCCGCCATTAAACCATGCCACCACGTCCTCCACGCTTTCTCCGCTTAACGGTTTAGTGTTTTTGTTTTCCGTTCTTCTGGTCTATTTACTTCCTGTCACCCATGGCTCCCTGCATTGCAACCGTCTCCTTTCGGTTTCACAATGAGACGCTACCAGTGCTTTTCTCTCTCTCCGCTACCCTGTTTTTCCCTTGTTTTTTCTCCTGTTTTTTCCCTTTTTCCTTCGCTCTTCCCTCCTTGCTTTGCCAGGCTCCACTTGCGACATTTATCTCCCCGCCGCTTCCCCCTCGCTTACGCTCCACAGCGTTTTGCCTGCCATTCATACAGACTCCCTTTCCTCTCTCACCCTGTTCACCCTGCTTGATTTTGGAGCTTCGTATTTCGCATTGCATTTACGGGGATACTACGTCTGCTACTGCTACTACGTCTGCTACTGCTACGCATCCTGCCTCATCTACCATCCAGCAGTCCTACAACAACACAGGGTTTTTTTCCACCTTCGGGCTTTTTCCCCTGACCCTGCCTGCATCCGGGACCGGAGTCGAGGTGTGAACCAATTCAGAGTTTCACCACGGCTTCGCCCCGTGTCAGAGCTCTAACTTCAAGAAATAAAAAGGATTACTTAGCTCATCGACATGGAATCGGATCGTCAGACTCTGAAGACTCAGGTGAGGAGAGTGGTGCCTCGGGTGGGAAAGCAGAGCATTCGGGGAATACCCCTACGGTGGCCTCAGGTCTTGTACAGAGTTTTGACACCAAGAGGGTCCACCTTCGAAAATACCTCCATCATCTTTTCTCTGAACCTTTCCCATTCAACCGCAGAAGCGGTCTTATCAAGAAAACTTGCCTGGCGCTTGTCAAGCGAGGAGTCAGAGGATGAGGAACAATGGTGCGGTTTCTTCAACTTCTTCTGTGACGATGAAGAGGAAGAGTGATGGGAATCGCTCCTGGATCTTGACCATTTGGAATGTCGAGATCGTTTCTTTGGCCTTTTTGAAGACTTGTCTCCAGTGGAGCTTCTACCTTCGGAAGACTTTCTCTTCATCAAGGCCTTGCTGGTCATCGACTGGCAGGACCCGTACTCAATGACTTCATGTTTTTTGCTGAGGCACAAGAGAAAAATCTTGTGGATCTGTGATCAACATCTTCGAATTACAGTCTTAAAGCCTGCCTTCTGCGTAGACATTGTGAAGATTTTACGCAAAAAGTAAAGACGTTAGTCGAGAGATTCGCTGAGGTTATTCAAACCTTTTCGAGAGCGTGCAGGCAGCGGGTGCAGTGTATGCTATTTATGTTATCATCGATGTCAAGTCCAGACGCGAGAATGGCAACCGTTAAGGGACATTGCCTTGATGCCACACAGCGCCCTCTGCTGTAGAAACATTTCAGAGACTGCAAAGCTGGATATGGATATATCTAAGATGAAAAATCCATAGGAGAACATAATCCCATAGTAATATAAATTATAGTGCCAGTTTATGAGGGGCTAGCTAGAGTGCTCTTTGGAGTGCAGCACTTCACGGATCTACTATGTTTGACTGCCAGAAAAACTTGCCAATGCTGGGACAAGACCACAAATATTGGTGTAATCGTCAAGTTCATTTACAAGAACTGAACTTTCAGAACAGAGTAACTTGACATCTTTTAAAGTCACATTCAAACAGACCTGTTTGGCCCCTTGAATGCTTCTGGTATTAATACTTTCAAAATATAAAAAACAGTTCTCACCAGAAGTAGTACTTCTTGGCCAACGCCTTATTTGTAGGTTTTTTTGTTCAGTTAACCTAGGTCATTTTTGGTGAATCGCACTTAGATTAACTGAATTGGGGAAGCATTCCTCATAAAAGATGCAGCCTATTAAAGAGTGAACCATGTGCTTTAATAAAAAGACATATGAAAGTTAATGTTTGGAAAAATAGTATCAACAAATAAACTGTTTTTGACTAAATTTTTAGTTATGTGGATTAGGATTCAAAAGAAACATAACAAAAGAATAAATATCAAGCTTGTGATATCAAGGGTGTGGATGTCTTGCCGACCTCTGCTGCTGTTTTCTGGTCCATGAGTGCCTCTGTTGCGGGAAAACTGTTTGGCCACGCCCCCTGCACATCAAGGGCACAGGTGTTTCGCTCCTGAAGGTTGTGTAAAGACTGTGGCCGGTGAGCCTACGCAGCTGAAGTATTGTGCAGGATAACTACTCAGGAACTACTTAAGAAGACATCCCAGAAAACTCTGAGAGGCCACACAAATATTTGATCAGGTGAGGGCAGAGGTGGGGCATCATATTTTCACTGCTCAAATCCACAGACACGCCACAAACGCGCTAATGGGTGAGCGCAAAGCTGAACTAACTGAATAAACTGAAATGCATTGAACCGAGCTGTGCAGTGGTTCCCAAAGACACAAAGGTGTATCCACCTGTCGCTTGGCTCCTGGCTCCTGGTTACCCCTGGTTACTGTTCCCACCATGTCAACACCCAGATGAAAAATCCTCAACTGTTAAAAGGAAAATGCCACGGGTACCCTTACCACCTTAACCATGCACTGCAATAACCTCACTAATTCTGTAAGACCTTCGGGGGAGTCATACATTCTGATAAGTGAAATCCATCGATTTGTTGGCTCATTTAGCATTTCCGGTAAGCTTGGACCCCATGGGGGACAAAAACAATGCACCCCTTCACGCCTGAAACTACATTTCCTAGCTTTCCTGTGCTTTTTCCCATAACATTTGGCGCTTGTGTGCTGGCGCTTCTGGTACAATCTGGTATTCGCTGGTAGTTAATTAGCTGACTTACACTCCCAAAGTTGATTCCCTTCTATTCAGGTCCGCAACGGCTAAACCTGTGCATTATTTACTAACAGCCTATAAGATCGTTAATTGCTGCATTTAATCTTGGAAAGAATTGTAACAGGTTTTTGTCATTTCAGAATTATTGTGTGTAAACTGTGTTAGGATCGATGGTTAGGCAGAGAGAAAAAGCACTCTCATAGAAACCAGTGTGTATCATTTTTGCTGAGTTTTGTAGTTCCAGATTTCGCCTGAAACTTCACTTTCCAGCTTATTTCCCATAACATCAGGCGCTTCTGCGCCGGTGCTTCTGGGACTTCTGGGACAAGCCGGTCTTCGACAGTCCAGATAGGACACGTCATACTTTGGCACACCAATATATCCTCTTTCTGTTTCCCCTAAGTTCTTGCCCCCTTCACTCCTTTCGTGCTGCTGCATCTTTCTCTTTCTTAGGTGACCTTTCTCTCCATCCTACTCCTATAAGCTGCCTGACAGCTTTGATTTATATACCACTACCACACGGACTCTACATAATACTGCCGATATCCGGGTGCTCTCCTCACCTTTCCAGATCTTACTTGGCCGTTTTTGAGAAACTCCCCTCTTTTACCCTGCCTTTCACTTGAGTTGTCTACAGAACGGACAGCCGTACGGCTATCAACAACAAATACCTCCTGACCCAATTGGAAATTGTTCCCTCCTCCTCACTGGAACCCCTTACACAAGCTGGACCGACCTATAGCTGTCCCACCCGGTAATCTACCAGTAGTACACAATATCAATGATGGCGTAGATGGTATAGAAACCATTTACAATGAGGGCTATATACCTCCCCTCACTGTGAACATCACACAACTCTCCAAACCCAGGCACCAAATGGAGTCCCCGCTTCCTATCAATAATCATCATCACGACAACAGTATCTTGTTAATTGTAAACTTAGATCCACAAGGCCATCAGCCATAAAAACACAAAATAGCAGACTACTCCCTGTAGAGATGACTATCTTGATGCCAAACTGCCTAACAGCTCCGACATCCAAACTCCAACCCTTAGGCTACTACCTACCAACATAGTAGAAGAGATAGGATCAATTAATACACCCCGTATCCTAAAAGCAAGCATTTTAAATTCTCCCAAACTAGTTTGATTGATAGTAATGACCTTAAAGCATACTTCTTAACACCAAATCACTAAGCAAGCACACTATTGACATACATGATTACATAATTGACAATGATCTTGACATTCTGTGTCTAACAGAGACCTAGCTCACGGAATCTAACAGCCCTATGATCAACCAGGCCAACTCCAAGGAATATACAATTTACTGTAGCTATGCTTGCAAAGAAAAAAATTCCACTTCTTTGAATCCATCAGTCATTGCAATCACTGTGAAATTCTTCCACTGAAATTTTATCCACATATTGCAGTTGCGTGAAAGTTCTTCTCCCGAAGATATGCCAAACTTTAACAAGGATACTGTACAACTCCTGAGATCATTGAATAAACCCAATTGTGCTACGCTGTTCTTGGGAGACCTAAACCGCTGGCGTAACAATACTACTAATAAAGACACGGTTTTTCTAGAACAATGCCTGAACAACATTGACCACTATGTCCACAACAGTGACCCCTCCTATAATAAAGGGAATGTGCTAGACTGGTTAGTCTCCAGAAATCTGGACACATGCACTAAAAGTATAAATCCTTGTATTTGTTCAGACCATTTCTTCATTGATTTTAACATCCTACTCCAAGACATTCCAGAGAAACAAGCTAATGCCCTCAAGAATGTCATCAGTCGTAACTATAAAAAGTTACAAACCTCTGATTTAGAGAAGTGCCTCAATGGAATCATGATCTCTACTTCTAACCTTGACTCCGCAGATCTGCTGGTGTCAACATAAGACTCCATCATGACTCGTATGTTAGACCAGGTAGCCCCATTAAGAAAAAAAACAGTCAAAGAAAACACTGTGCACAAAAAGTGGTTTACATCTGATCTCACAATTTGGAGCAAAGAAAAGAGATGAGTAGAGTGAAAATGTCTGAAAACCCCTTCTGGTGCACACAAAGAAACCTGAAAATAACTTGAATGCTCCTACAGGCTAGCCATATTTGAGACAAAAAAATAATGAAGTTACTCATTGTAGTGACTACCTTACTCCTAGTCCATAGTCCCCTTTCCTCCATACTTATAGGACATTCCTCCGTCCTGTGGGACGGGACCGGAGAACTTTGTAAAAAGCATCACATTTTTCAAAAACGTGTCCTTCTTCTCTTATTATGCACAGTACAGCACGCAGCCATTACCCCGCCCTCCTTAGCTCCGCCCAGCACATCGCCGATCAGTCCTTTTCTATCGCCAGGTCTATGACCTTTAAGCAATAACAGAGTAACCTTTTTAGAGGGAACGGCGGGTGGGCGTATGGAAGAAAGGGGATTATGGACTAGGAGTAAGGTAGTCACTACGGTGAGTAACTTAATTATACTCCTACGTCCATCCCCTTTCCTCCATACTTTTGGGAGATTACCAAGCACTCCTTACAGGATAAAGGGTGGATGGAACTCCTTTACTGAAAGAGGGTTTTAAGAACAGCTTGTCCAAACTGAGCATCAGCACTGCAGCTCAGGTCTAAGCAGTAATGCTTCACAAAAGCTTATGGGGAGAACATATGTTTGGAAGGCAATGTCAGCTGCCTTGCCCCGCACAAGATGGGCATGAATTCCCTTTGGAGGTTGAAGGCCCTGAACGGAATACACTTGAGAGATACAGGAAGCAATCCATCGGGAGATAGTTGCTTTCAAAGCTGGCTTTCCTTTTGGGTCTCCGAAGGTCACCAAGAGCTGGGAAGAGCTCAGAAGATTAGATGTTCTGTCCAAATAAAACTTAAGAGCTTGTCTTACATCCAAATTATGCAGAACCATCTTGGCATCTGAAGCCAGTTCTGGGAAGAAAACTGTAAGGAAATTGACTGGTTGAAATGAAAATCAGATACCACCTTTGAAAGGAAAGAGGGATTGGTCCGGAGGACAACCTTATCTTTATGAAAATTAAGGAATGGATGCTGAACCGACAAGGCCTGAAGCTCACTTACACGCTTTGCCGAAGTCACAGCAATCAAAAAGGACACTTTCCAGGAAAGGTACTTAAAATCGACAGTAGCCATGGGCTCAAAATGCTTATGACACAAGGCCGTAAGGACGACATTCAAATCTCACCTCGGATGCAGGTTACGGACAGGAGGATAAAGATGCATCAGGCCCGCAAAGTGTCTTTTAATGGCTGGATTAGACAGTGAAAAGGAACACTAGTCAGTGGAGAAATAAGCAGCAACAGCCGATAAATATATCCCGCAGGACAAAATGTGGATGCCAGACTCTGCCAGATGTGAGACAAAAGACAGGACCGTGTCAATAGTAGCCTCCCTAGGGTCTAGCTGCCTAGCCAAACACCAGTGACAGAAGCGTAGCCATTTACTTCTATACTGAGATCTTGTTGAGAGCTTCCTGGCTGCTTGAATAATGCGCATGTTATCCGCAGACAAATTGAAGCGCTCTAAAGATCTGAACTCAGGCACCAAGCCGCCAAGCTGAACGATTGTGGGGAGGGGTGCCACAGTTGTTGATCGCTCTGGTGAAGCAGGTCGGGAACCAGTAGAAGCTTGAGCGGCGGGCACACTGTTAGGTGCTGAAGCTCCAAAAAACAAAACCTGGCTGGCCACTTAGGGGTTATGAACAGCAGGTAGCAATTCACTGTGTTCCTCAGCTTTCAAAGCACCCGATGGATCAGAGGAGAGGCGGAAAAGCATAGGCCTTCATGTTGTGCCCTGGGATTTCGAGAGCATCCCAGAGTGAGGAGGCTCCGAGCCCCTTCCTGGAGGCATACAGGGGAAGCTTCTTGTTTGTAGTTGTCGCAACAGGTCCACTTCTGGAGTGTCGCAACAGCAGAAAATGTCTGAGGATCTCTGTGTTCAGTTCCCACTCGTAGCTGACAATTACTTGTCGCCTGAGGGCATCCACACTGACATTCAGCTGGCCCGGGATGTGAACTGCTACCAGCCAGATACCATGCTGAAAGGCCCATTCCCAGGTCTGGATGGCAAGATCCACAAGAGGAGGGGACCTGGTACCCCCCTGCTTGTTGATATAGAACATGGACACCGCATTGTCCGTGCGGACACGGACCACCTTGTTGACAATTCCTGGTTTGAACGCTTTCAGTTCCAGATAATTTATATGAAGCTGTCTGTCCTGTGGCGACCAGAGATCTAAAACTTGAAGATGATCCAGCGTCGCACCCCAACCCAGAAGGGAGGAGTTCGTTGGCGGGCAACAGTCCTAGAAGGGAGCGCCCACCGACAGATTGCTGAGAGACAACCACCACAAGAGGTCTGTCCTCATGAACGATGGAACCAGTATCATTTTGGAATCTGGATCCAGTGCTTGAAGCAATGAGCTCCGAAGAGCCATCTGCATCCGCCTCATCTTGAGAAGAGCAGGAGGAAGAGCAAGCACGCAAAAAGCCATGAAGAAGACACTGGAACAACCAGGCTGACATCCTCTCCGACTGCATTAACGCCTGACACGTGGCAAACAGATCCGCCATTCTGTCCCCAGTCAGGTGTACCTTGCAATCGATCGTGTTCCAAACGGAAACCCAGGAAAATCAAGTCCTGAGAGACCATCATGCAGGTTTTCCACCAGTTCACTGACAGCCCAGGGTGGAACAGGAGCTGGAGGAGAGACTGAGGTTGCTTGAGGCTTTCAGTGGACAGGGACTGCGCAGCAGCCAGTCGTTCAAATATGGATACACATGGATACCCTGAAGCCGAAAGTTGCGATGACCGACATCATCTTCGTAAAGACACAAAAGGGAGCACACAAAACTGGAAATGCTCCTCCCCCATGGAAAACCGTAGGTATTTCCAATGCAGGCTCCAAATGAGGATATGCATATAAGCATCCTGAAAGTCCACCACACTGAGCCAGTCGCCTTTCTGTACAGACAACTTTTTCTGGCCGGGGGTGATCATCTTGAATTTCTCTTGGGGAAGAGAAAGGTTGAACTGGGAAAGGTCTAGGATGGTGCGTAGGCCAGCCTCGGTGGGTTTGGGCACCGTGAACAGACGGGAGTAGAAGCCATCCTCTTGCTCCCCTAGGGGAACGGTTTCCACCTCCTTGAGTTCCAGAAGCTTATGGACTTCGGCTCTGTGGGAGGGCGTCCCCGACTGCTGGAAGGGAATATTGAAGGGTGGGGTAAGGGGAAGGGGCAAGCGGAAGCCTGCCCGAGCTACTGACAAGACCCACCGGTCCACAGTGATGGTCTGCCATGCCTCCCAGTGAGGCAATGCGCCCTCCAACCGGGGACTCGTGCGAGAGCCAAAAACCCTCATTTAGCGGGTTTCTCAGAGGCAGGACCCCCAGATCCTGAGGAGAAGGCCGAGGACCGAGAGAAAAACCGGCCTCGCTGCTGATGCCGGCGGGAATTTCCAGCTGGAGGATCGACTCTCTGTGTTTTCCGATCTAGAAACCCCCGAAAACCAGAGGAAGACTGAGGCTGCAAAGGTGTTCTCTAAGCCCTAAAAGGTGGTTTTATCAGAACAGACAAAGAATTTTTGCCGTCTGAGTGCTGTCCTTTGTTTTAGTCAGCTCTACGTCCATTGACGAATGGAACAGTTCTTTGCCGTCAATAGGAAGGTCCAGAACTTTATCCTGCACCTCTTTGGAAAACTTTGTGGCATGAAGTCAAGCCTGACAAGACGTGTCCACGTGAAGCATGAGGCCCCGAGCTGAGGTGTTGACATGATGCGCTGCAGCTTCAAGCATATCCTGCGCCAGGACTCTGGCATCTGACAAGCCAGTTTTAAAATCATCCAGCTTGTCCGCAGGAATAAAACTCCTCAAATTCCGACAGACCTTTCCACATTTTCATATTTGCCCCTGCTAAAATGAGCTCTGCGTTCGCTTGGCGCAACTGAAGAGCCGAATTAGCAAAGATCTTCTTCCCCAAAGAATCAAGCAACTTGTCCTCCTTGGCCAGTACCTGAGCCACCGCTGTAGATGACGCTGAAGAGGGTCTGGATTGAAGCATAGCGGGCGCCACCAGTGTGGAGGAAGGAAGCGGGCAAGACGCTAAGGCTATCTCCTCCGTAGTATGAAGCCTATAACGAGCATCAATCTTTTTATTAACATGCAGTCCAGAGTATGGCTTATCCCAGACTTTGCGGACCTCGGCCAAAACGTCCTTCTGAAAGAACAAGCCGGTGTGCTCCTGAGGAGACAAGGTGAATGCCCCCGAAAGCACCCCTTCTTGCAGAGACTTGTCTATAGGAGACAAGGGCGGCGGAGGCAGAAGGGCTGGAAGTGGGCCAACTGGTAGAGGTGGGACAGCTGCTGGAACAACCGGTGCTGTGACGGGAACCGTCGGAACGGAACCCGGCCCTGTAGGGCAGATTTCCTTAAAAAGCCCTCTGAAATATTCCTTCAAGGGGTCAGAGTGCATTAGCTTCTGAAATTTTCCGAAGAAGGCATCCTCCGCCGAAGGCTTAGACACTGTGGCAGGCCTCTCATGAGAGGAATAGCTCCAGGGCCGCAAAGAAGAGGGTTGCCAAGAGGGGCCCTCAACAGCCGGGTTGACGTAGATCAATGGCGCAGATGCTGCAGGGAGCGAGACCGAGTGCTGTAATTGCAACCAAGCGTCGCAGTCATAAACTGGACGAAACGGTGCACAAGGAAAATGCTGTTCACCCAAAAAAATGCTCCCAGCACCCAACGCCGATGGCTGAGCTGTAAGGGAAGAGTCCAAAATGGCCATCACAGTTCGCCCGTGAATGGGCGCCATTTTGTCAACGCCTGAGGAGAACTGCTTCACATGTGTGAGTGAGGCAGAGGTGACCAGAGACAGGTCAGGGGTCTTGACTTTAGCCTTGACACAAGGAACCTCGGCAGAGCCGGTACTGTGTGGCCTAGGATGTTTCTGAGACATACTAATAGCCAAATTAGCCTCTGAAAGAGGAACCTCAGCGACGCCGGTAACAGAAGAATTACAGTCAGCAACCTCACTCTGTGCCTCCTCAACAGAACCACTATCCCCACTAGAGCGGGACCGATGAGGAACCCACCTCACCGAAAAGACCTTAACAGGCCTCTCAGTTCTGTTGGTCACCTTAGGCTCCGATAGAGGAACCTCGGACCCAAGTCCGGTAACACCTCCCTCACGAGGGGCCTTGAACCTTGGTTCAGAACAGAAAACCTCAATAGAGGCCTCGGGGCACACCCCAGTGTCTGTATGGGAAGCGCCAGACAAGAAGACCTCGAAGCAAGCTCCGGTACCCACCGCCTCAGTAGAACAGGCCCGTTGACTAGCCCCCACAGGAGGGGCCTCGGATTGCAATTCGGTGTGAGTAGATCCCTTACGGAGGCCCTCAGAGAAAACTCTGGTACTTTTCTTAGGCCTAGAAGGCACCTCAGGGGAAACCCCAGTGACAGAGCTTTTAAAGCCCCTCCCGGAATGGGAAGACCCCGGGAAGGAGTCCCCCGATCGGGGTGCCCCAAAAACTAAAAAACTTACCAGGCGTCTCTTCTTCTCATCAATGAAACTCTGAAAATGCGGAGGAGGAACGCGCTGAAACACCTACTCCCACCGTTCTAGATGACGTTGAAGTGCCCGGACCGAAAGCGAATCACAGTAGAAGCACGAGTCCCACCAGTGGTCCGGAGCCAAACACTCTAAACAAAGAGGATGGGGATTCGCCCTAGCGGAACGTCGTTTGCAGGAAGAACAATTAGGAAAATCTAACCGAAACGGCATAGACGGACTACTACGCGACCGCTAAACCGGAGCAGGAGAGACGGACACTGGAAGGAAAAAATCTTCCGAAGATGCAAGTGCGTCAAGTCCCGAACCTGCGAAGAAAAAGACTGATGGGCGATGCGCTGGGCGGAGCTAAGGAGGGTGGGTTTACGGCCGCGTGCGGTACCCCGCATAAAGAGAGAAGAAGGACACATTTTTGAAATATTGCTCCTGTCCCGTCCCACAGGAATGAGGAATGTCCCATAAGTATGGAGGAAAGGGGACGGGATGTAGGAGTATAACTATTTTAATGAGCAAATCAGTGGGGCAAACAATAACACCAAAAGGTATTTTTAAAATACTAAAATACTAAAATTACTTGAAATTACTCACTAAGACTGTGCTAAGGTTCAGCTTCCCTTCGCTGATAAAATTATCATGGCACGTGACAAGATCAACAAAGACTTGGTAGCCAATGAACCCCTCAACCACATGCTACTGCGCCCAATCTACCAAACATCAATCATAAGTTACCACAAAAAAACTACTTAAACTTCAATTTCAAATCCATCACAATATCAGATATGGAGAAAAAAACATTGAGCATAATGCACCCCACCTTTTGCCCTGGAGACATTATTCCTTCAAAGTTCATCCTGCATAACATAGGGTTCTTTTACCCTTTTCTAGCTAGATTTGTGAACGCTTCCTTCCATCATAACCATATCCCAGAGATCATTAAGGAAGTCACTGTCCCCCCTCTAGTAAGGAAAGCGTGTCTGGACCCAAAAGACACTAAGAACCTAAGGCCTATCATCAACTCCACATTGTTCTGAAGATTGTAGATAATATAGCCACATCACGCAACTTCAGCATTACCTAGACTCCACATTAAAATTACACACTAGGCAGTCAGGTTTCCGTTTTGGGCATGATACAGAGACTGCTCTGCTTGGCCTCCAGACCCACATGCTTTAGATCACAGACAAGGGCAAAGCAGGACTGTTTGTCTTATCGGACCTATCAGCATTGTTCGATCTCTTAAATCACGAACGACTTCTCAACATTCTTGCCGATATAGGGAACTGCTCACAAGAAACAGTCAATTGGATCCAATCATTCTTATCCCATTGTAAGTCTATTATACACTGGGGAAACACAAACTCAGAGCCTGCTCCAATCCTATGTGGCGTACCTCGGGGGCTTGTCTAGCTCCCACATTGTTCAACATCTATATCCGACCACTCTGCTATCTCCTCGCTGAAAATTGGGTGTTTTTCACTAATTATGTGTACGAAACTCAGCTAATACTTGAGATCAATGGAGAGTAGCATACTGACACAGCCAACCTTCGACATGTATACAATTTGATTGAACACTGGATGACCACCAATTTGATGTGTCTTAACTGTGGGAAAACTGAGCTGTTGATCTTCGGATCTCTTCAGGCTCGCACTAAACTGGATGCCGGTTACTCCAGCTTTAACATCAAGGGCAGTAACTTCCCCACACTAGAGAAAGTTAAAACCTTGGGTACCTACCTAGAATCCTACGTCAGTGCAGAAGCACACGTCAACCAGACAACCAAAAATTGGCAATATGATTTCAGATTACTCAGGAACATAAAACCATTCATCCCCGAGGCCAAATGCCCAACGATAGAACGTGCAATCATACTACTGTAATGCCCTCTATCTGGTACAAACAAAGGATGCCTCAATGAACTCCAGGTTTTGTAAAATGACGCCAATACGTATCATAAAAGGGATCCCTCTGAGAGTGCACTTCTCCACAAGTAGGCAAAATATGCACTGGCTCCCAGTTACAGCCTGTATCCAACTTAAGATTGCCATGTTGGTCTACAGATGCCTCTCTGGTAATGCTGCAACCTATTTGAAGACCAGACTGGTCATCTATGAACCTAAGAGAACCTTACGCTGAGGTAATCAGGCCTCATTTGCTGCCCCAGATGTAAGCGAGCTAATGGCTTAGGCAGGTCCTTACCTGGAGCTTTTTACCAGTGGAACTACAACAGGAAACACACCTGCCCTCTCTCTGTAAATCCCTAAAAACCATGCCTTTCAGCTGAAGTGGCTTGAACATAAACCTGAGTCTTTTTTCCATCCTTGTCCTGTCATTAATGTTCGTACCATTGTGTTTTTGTGTGCCCTGATGCCTGCAGATTTTCCGTGTGTTGTGAATAAATAAATAAATAAGAGATCAAGGACACCAACGCTGTTAACAAGACCACATGTCCACCTCACAAAGGCCTTGACACCGGCAGGGGTGATGACTGGCCCAAGACTACTGATAATCTACTTCCCTTTGGGGGGGCCTATAACAATCAGTCCCGGACTACCGCTGGGCTACGTCAGTGTACAGCTATTCCAGCCTCTGCCTATGGGACGGCCCCATTGCCCGGATACCCCATAGACTGTTTGCCCAAGGGGGGTATAATTGTACCAATGACAGCCAGCACTGATATTTCCCAGATAATCAAGCGATCTCTCTTACCACAGGGCCATGGCATGATGCAGTTCGGAACAGTAAACTGTCAGATGAAAATAGGGGGAAAGGCGCCTCCAAGGATACAGGAGGCACCAGCAGGGGCAACTAGCGATATCCAGGTGGGAAGTGGCCGATTCGGCCCCATACCCCCTCCAAGCTAACTGTAAAGCGATCATCGGATCAGATTGGAGCCCAGCCATCAAGGAATGCAGAATGTGCCCAGCACCAAGGAATGCAGATGTAGCACTGTTCTGTCCAAACTCATGATACTCAAGAATGTGATCCTATTCCTGCTAGAAGTAATTGGGAAGGGAATGGACAAGGGGGTGGGGCACCAATTAGTCCAGGGGGGTGGAAAAAAAGCCTCAAATACATTGTGGACTGCCACACCCATCACTCCAAGATCCACAGAGGAATGAAGACAGTCTACCAGCGGAAATAGAGCAAGCACTAAAATACTGTGAGCCCTGGCTTGCAAAGGATCAACGCCTCCAACAAATGCAAGTGTTCGGGAACACACCTTGCATAGCCAATACCCAGTACAATCCCCACCATTGCAGACTCCTACCTCGATGTTGTTGGTGCATCCAGGGCAAAGGTGGTATTCGCCAAGATAGTAGGTAGGACTGACCACAAACCATCTATATCCACTGTCAAAACCGCCAAGGTGCCAGGCCAGAGTCTCACACAGGGGCGGGGGTCAATATATTTATTCAAAGTACCCATTTTGGCAACTAACCAGCATGGACCTAGGGTTTGCACTTTTAAATAAATGTACACACTAGCTCCAGGAAGTGAGGGGTTGCTTATTTGTTACCAGGGAACTGTAAATTGTACCCGAATATGCCACAAGGAGGGGAACAATTCCAACTTTATTAGAAATGCCCTTAGAGAGACAAAAATGGTGAAAGGCATACTGAGCTTTGGCAGGAGATTCTATCTCCCAGCGAACAGTGTAATCGAACTGAGTGCTCACCCCCCCAGCAGCACTGACAATATCCGGGAAAAAAACACAGTTGCACATTCTCTCGGCTGCAAATGCCATCCCTCCGGGGAAAAGGAAAATTACTGACTCTCCCTGGTCTAAACCAATGTAGTAAATGGCATCTGATGGCCAGCAGGCCTACCCAACCTAGGCTGAGAATCTCTATTCAGCGGGCAGAGCCCTGACCGGGATAGCACAGGGTCCCTGGGCACTGGTACTTAACCTAAGTGAAACTTAATCTCACTATGGAGGGAATGTGTAATGACTTATGTATGTGCAATGGTTTATGTGTCATGATGTACTTTTATGGCTTAACGCTGAAATCAAGTTATTGATTGATTGACAAATATCAAAAGAGCATTTAAGGAGGGCGCATTTCATTCCCTCACAAAGTCTAGGTAGGCCAGTTGTGATAACTGATTTAAAAAATGGTATCAATGTCATCAAGGAAACACTTTTCACTAGACAGAAACTGCTTTTCCAATGAAATTCTGAATTCATTAATTGTATATTGCGCCAACAGGGATTGCGCAATAGACAACCATCTTGCTTGGGTTCTCAATGCCGCCCCGCTATCCGACCATCTGCTATTAATAAAAATGGGCTGCATGAGGGTAACATTTTACCACTTGCTGATGATTCACTACTGTTATGCACGTTATAACAAAGTACAGTAGCTGGAAAGACATATTTTACCAAATGCATGACAAACTCTGAACTGGATTTGTCACAGAATCTGTACAATGAATCCAAACAAAACTGAAATAATAGTGGAGGGAGCACCCCACTTCCTGTGGTGGCATATTTATATCTGTCCAGAAATGCAGGAGAAAGTTCAAAGCCTAGCTCATGAGAAATTTCACAGTGTTTTCGAAATAGCACTTTGCACATGCAAACATGAATCATGATCACATTCTCCAATCAGAAACCCATAGAGAAATGGAAGAAGTGACAGTGAAAGGGATTGCACTTTCAGGAACAATTTGGAACCTGACTCTCCCTGCATCTAATGAGAAGACTCACCAACAGAAGAAGAAGTTGATAAGCCTGGCACTCAGGACATCAAGGAGACCGGTTTAGTGAGGAACCCAGATCACATTCTCCCTAAGACCCCAAGATATTAACAAGGATAAAACCATCTCTATCCATGAGACACTTAATCAACCTCTTTGGTGCTTCCACACAAGAAGGACAAGACACTGATGTACTGACAGACGATTTAGCAGGGCAGTTTTTGTAGACAAATATGTGCATAATGGAGGGGTTGGGTAGAAGAGCAGAAGATCACCTTGGTCTATGCTGACCCTAGTAAAAGCATCAAAGGAACTGATTTTGGGGCAGCTTAAGGTAAATGAGGAATTGAAGAATGATATGGCCCACTGTGAAGGTTCCCCATCTGGTAGGGGAAATCTCCCAGATTTTTGGAAGTTTTAGGCATGCTAATGAATAGTTTCTGGCAAGAAAGTCACATCTGCTAAAAAAGTGTCAATTTCGCAGGTTCCGGGCTTTCCTTGCCCTTTTCGGTGACCTTGCTCCAAGCGGTCACTTCCTGCTTGGAGCGTGGGTGTCTGTGCTCCTGGACACTGGTACCCCTCGCTTTTGGTGTTGGTGGCACTTCCTGCCTCAGTGACCCCTCTCTGGCTTGAGGTTCTGCCTTCGTAGAAGCTAAAGTGTTCCCCATGCTGTCTCTGGTTTCCACCCACCTGCTTCGTTCTTGGCTCCTCCTCTGCGCGGCTTTGCAAGCCGTCTTTTCTCGCTCCACAGCGAATGCTCTCCCGTTTGCTGCATGTTCGCTGGTCTTTCAGTTCTTCCCTGGAACGGAAGCGGAAACTTGATTGGTGTTGGTTTCCACGGATAGGTGAGGACGAATGAAGGTCAGAAACCGAGCCTTCCACATTAAAGGAGACCTGCACATATTTACTGTTCTCAATTCACATGTAACCAATAAACATGCCAGATTGTGGGAAGGGGAAAGTGGAGTGTTATTCTACTCAGGACATTTGTTATCCCCAAAGGGGGGAGTCATTCCCAGTAGGATCTCTCTTGTCCTGTCCACTTGGGAGGATGTTGCGTAGCAGGCTAACCTTCCTATTCCCAAAGTGGGTGGCTCCCAATTGGGGAGAAGGAATGAATTGCCACATAGGAAATAACTGGAGGCAGACAGAGGAAGAGGTGGTTAGAGTGGCTCTAGAGAGAATCGACCAGAAAGAAAAAGGTTCTGCCATCTTCGTACATTTCAGGCCAACACATTTCCTGTGTCCCCTGCCCTCTTCCTGCGGACAAGGCACCCTGGACGTGAGCTCACCAGGGAAAAGACTCGGCACAAAGCAGCCATGATTGAAGCCCTTACAAGAAGGCTAAAAGAGAACAAATAAGCTCCGGCAGGTAGCCAATGGAAGAGGGTGAGCCAACCAACATAGTAGATTAATCTTTGGACTTTGAGATTAAAAGCAGTCACCTGGAACGCAGTTGGGCATACAGTCTACTTCAAAGTAGTCCGGCACAGAGGTGAAGACAGATAGCTCAAAGCGAGAGGAAAGCTTTTCCCCTACCCATTTCAAAGGCACATTTGGGATCAACCTGCCATGTGGACAACGCCAACTGTAACTGAAGCACTGGTATATATGCAAAACAATATCATTCAATGGCTTTACAGCAGAACTGAACTTGTATACATTTCCTCCATAAACTAAGTATGAGATTAATAAAGTAAAGTTTATTAAACACAAACACATGGGAGGCTCAGTTACGAGCACTGTATCATCTAAGGCAAATGGTTTCCAACAGTAAGTTCATAGGTTATGCAAATGGTCTATGTGGATGTTGTGAAATCAATATCAATATTATATTTCAACTGCAAAAAGTAACAGATAAGATGCTTCTAATAGTGAACTGAGCTACCCAACCAACACATAAAAAAACAATGAAGTCATTGTGCATTCAAGGAAAATCATGACAGCTTTTAAAAAAAGAACTGTATTAATACAAATATTATGGGCGCTAAAATCTCTTGCTTGTGCTAATGAGCTAGGATTAGACTAATCTGAATAATATTGGTAGTTTTTTGGGAAGATCATTTTGCAAGAGGTCCTGCAGTAGTGAGAAAAATGCTGCAGATCTCCAGAAAGATTGACTCTGCATCATTACGTTGCTATAGCAGGCATTCATAGAAGGCAATCTTTGCTAGCTCAAGCATCCTGCCCTTGAATAGTGGCATGTCTTTTCAACCCCCATTTTCTGAGGAAATATAATTTAGCTACCATGTGTGTGTAGATCCTATCAGCCTATGGTTATCTTTTCTCAACCTTCCAAGTTCAATAAATCATGCAGTATGATTATTTTTGCTTCCAATGTAAAAACTGTCCTAGAACATAATTTGACCCAAAGTGTTCACCGGTAATGTTCTAATTTTGGGAAAGAACATAAAATGTGTTTGATATTAGTACTACAGGTGCATTGCCAAGGAACAAGTTACTTACCTGTAACTGTTGTTCTCCAGCATGGGTCTGGCATGGATTCACATGCTCATGAATATTCCCCGTCGTCAGGCTGGGAATCCTCGGTAAAGAAAAATCAGTATCAGTTTCATTTCTGATCTGTCTTTCGTAGTAGTAACCAATCACTGATCTCTGCGTCATACTGACCACAGCCAATGACTGCCATCTCCCTAAGCCCCGCCTCTTGCAGCCATCTTCAGATTTGGTAGCACGTGAAGAGGCAGTATGACCAAGTGAAGAGCCGCAGAGGGGTAGGCGGGAGGGTTCGCATGTGAATCCATGCCAGACCCATGCTGGAGAACAACAGTTACAGATAAGTAACTTGTTCCTTCTCCAGCATGGGGTCTGGCATGGATTCACATGCTCATGAATAAAAGAATACATAGCAGTACACACATGCACAACCACGGGAGGTGGCAAAGGCTCAACATTAAGCATTACATCAAAACTCAACATTAAGCAATTCTTATCTCCTCACTAGGCTCACCTTAGGCGAACAGGCTGCGCAGCACTGCTTGGCCGACCCTGGACTCCTCCCTGGAATCCCGATCGACGCAGCAGAATTTCGTGAAGGTGTGCGTCGACCTCCACGTAGCAGCCCTGCAGATGTCCAGCAAGGGCACACCAGATAGGAACGCCGTGGTAGCTGCGATCGCTCTGGTGGAATGGGCTCTCGGACGGCCAGGCAGCGGTCGGTTTGCCAACCGATGGCAGTACATGATACAGCCAGAGAGCCATCTGGAAATGGAAGCCTTCGAGAGAGCCTTCCCCTGATTGACAGGTCCAAAGCTCACAAAAAGTTGTGACGTCTTCCGAAAACACTTCGTGCAGTCCACGTAGAACTTCAGCGCTCTAGCCACATCCAGCGAGTGCAAAGTCCTTTCAGCCGGCGACAAAGGCGATGGGAAGAAAACAGGCAACACCAAGGGTTCGTTGAGGTGGAAGTCCGACGGCACCTTGGGCATGAAGGAGGGGTGCGTCCTGAGCACTACCCTCGTGTCGTGAAAAGTCAAGTACGGGGGCTTGCAGGAAAGGGCCTGGATCTCTCCCACCCGTCGTGCGGAGGTGATGGCCACAAGAAACGCTGTTTTCCACGACAAGAACTTCAACGAAGCCGAGTGCAGAGGCTCGAACGGAGGTCCCATGAGCTTGGTCAGCACCAGGTTGAGCTCCCACGCCGGGGCCGTGGCCTTCACCGGCGGGAACGGTCTGAACAGTCCCTTCATGAATTCTTTCACCAGACGATGAGACCACAAAGACGACCGTCCCGTGGTTCTGGTGTATCGGGAGATCGCAGCAAGATGAATCTTGATGGAAGCGTGCGCCAGTCCAGCCTTGGCCAGCGTCAGCAGGTACGGCAGTACTTGGGGAGCCGTAATCCGTAGAGGGTTAATCTTCTGTGCGTGGCACCAGACAGAGAACCTCTTCCATTTGTGTCTGTAGCATTTAAGAGTTGAGGACGCCCTGGCCTTTGCAAGAACCTCTCTGCAGTCGGCCGGTATGTCGTAACCTCCAAACTCTAACGCTGCAGGAGCCAGGCCTGCAAGTTCAGAGACTTCGGGTCGTGATGGAGGATGGCGCCTCCTTCCCTGGAGAGAAGATCCGCATCCACTGGCAGTTTGATTGACGGGGACGCTGATAAGTCCAGAAGGTCCGGGAACCATATCTGCCTCGGCCATGCAGGTGCGACAAGGATCATCCTGCACCGTGACCTCTTGAGCTGGTTGATGAGCCGGATCAGCAGCGGCAATGGAGGGAACGCATATAGGAACAGGCCCTCCCAGGGGAACGAGAAAGCATCGCCCATGCTCCTCGGCTGGGGAAACCTGCTGGCGAACCTCCGGCACTTGGAGTTCGTCGCCGTCGCGAACAGGTCGATCTGGGGTGTGCCGCTAGATCCTGTAGTAGTTCCCACTCGTGGCACGAGCACAGCTCTCTGCTGAGCGAGTCGGCGATGGTGTTTTTTATTCCTGCCAGGTGAAACGGCACCAGAAACATCCCTTGGGCGACGGCCCAATGCCACAGATCCTGTGCCTCCTTGGACAGGGCTGGGGATCTGGTACCGCCCTGCTTCCTGATGTAGAACATGGTGGTGGTGTTGTCGGTGAAGATCCTCACCACCTTGCCCTTGAGGGACGGAAGAAAGGACCAGAGGCCCCAAAACACTGCACGGAGTTCCAGGACGTTGATATGGAGGGACCTCTCCGCCGGCAGCCAAAGACCCCTCGCGTGCAGGTTTTCGGTGTGCGCTCCCCACCCCTCCAGGGAGGCATCCGTGGTCACTGTCTTCTGGTGGCCCGGGGTCTGGAAGTCCATGCCCGCCGTCAGATGCGCGCGGGTGCCCCACCACCGGATCGCTCGTCGGAAACTCTCGTCGAGTGTGATCCTCTCCTCGAAGCTGCCCGTCGTCTGGATCCAGCGCGCGTCCAGGAACTCCTGCAACGGGCGCATCCGGAGCCTGCACAGGCGGATGAGATAAATGCAAGAAGACATCATTCCGAGGAGGGACTTGATGGACCTCACCCTGGCCGCGTCCGCAACCAGCATCTGCTGCACCTTGCCCAAGATGGCCCTCGTCCTTTCCTCCGACGGAGAGGCCAGAAGCGACACTGTGTCGAGCTTCGCTCCCAGAAACAGTGCGTCTTGCACGGGCACCAGGTGGGACTTGGCGTAGTTTATGGAGAATCCCAGGTCTGTGAGTAGTTGGACGGTCCTTGCCGTGTGCTCCACGGCGAGCTCCTTCGTCTTTGCTCGGATGAGCCAGTCGTCCAGGTAGGGGTAGACGTGGATCCCCTCTAGGCACAGCCGCGCCGCCACCGGTGCGAGGCACTTGGTGAACACCCTGGGTGCCGACCTCAATCCGAAGGGAAGGGCTCTGAACTGGTAGTGACGCCCTTGGACCACGAATCTGAGAAACTTTCTGTGTCCCTTTAGGATGGGGATATGGAAGTAGGCATCCTCCAAATCCAACGACGACAGGAAATCGCCCTCCTCCAGTTGACCCAGGACGTTTTGGTGGGTGACCATCCGGAACTTCTGTGCCTTGATGAATTTGTTCAGTCGTCGTAGGTCCAGGATGGGACACCATCCTCCCGTCTTCTTCTTCACGAGGAAGTATCTTGAGTAAACTCCAGAGCCCCGAAGCCTCTTTGGGACGAGCTCGATGGCGCCCTTCCTGAGCATCGCCTTTACCTCCAAGAGAAGTTGAGGGACGTGATGTTCCTTCCTGGCCACAGGGGGGACGCGCGGGCACCTCTTTAGAAACTCGAGCGCGTGACCCTGAGCCAGGGCATCCAGCACCCAGTGGTCGGTGGAGATGGACTCCCACACGCTGACGAAGCTCGCCAGCCGGCCTCCCACCGGGGTGCTTCGGTGGGGGCTCGACCCCACGGGCGGTTCAGTCCTGCTTCGACGAGGCTTTGCCGCCTTG
The DNA here is from genome assembly GCF_040938575.1 of Ambystoma mexicanum. Lineage (NCBI taxonomy): Eukaryota > Metazoa > Chordata > Amphibia > Caudata > Ambystomatidae > Ambystoma > Ambystoma mexicanum. Next base: position 523,646,983 of record NC_090940.1, read on the forward strand.
TCCTCCTTGGCGACGACGGCGGGGTCCGCCCGACTTGCCTCGTCCCCTGTAGGCTTCCTGTGACGACAAACGGGCCGCTTGACGATAGGTGGAAAATCCGCCGCTGTAACCTTTGGAGGCACACTGTTTGCCTCCGCCGCTCCGAAAGGGTGGCCGTCGTTGCTGGAGAACACCAAGAGTCCGGGCCGTCTCCGTGTCCGCCTTGATGGCTTGTAGGGAATCGTCCACTGTTTTCCCAAACAGGTTGCTCCCGTCGAACGGCATGTCCAAGACTCTAGTCTGCACGTCCTGACGGAAGTCAGTAGCTTTGAGCCATCCACGCCGCCTAAGGCACACGCCGTTGCCCAACTGGCGAAATCCAGTGTCAGCGATGTCCATCGCTATCGTAATGGCGTGGTCCGACACCACTTCTCCTTCCTGCAAGATCTCTAGGGCATCCGCCCTCTTGTCGTCTGGTAGGAAGTCCAGCAGGGGGGCGAGTTTGTACCACAACTCCCTGTCGTAGCGGGCAACGATAGCCAAGGCGATGGCAGCCTTAATCGTCGTTGCTGCCGATGAGATGACTCTGCGTCCCATCGTGTCCAATTTCTTTCCCTCGCCGTCCGGCGTGGAGGTTGACGTAGAGGCCGCGCCCCCCCCGCTTTCTTCCTGGCCGCCGCGGAGACGACTGAGTTCGGGGTCGGCTGTGCCCGAAGGCACAAGGGGGCCGCGTCCGGGACCCGGTACTTCTTCTCGTACCGATCCCTTCTAGCCGGCGTTGTGGATGGGTTCTTGAGGAGGGAGAGACCCTCATCCCAGATATCATCCAGTAGAGGTACAGCGAGGACCGTCTTCCTCTTGGTCTCGCGCCGTTGATAAAGGAAACCTTCCTTCTTCTTCTCTTCCGGGCAGAGCTGGAAAAGCTTGGATGCCCTGGCGATCATGGCGTGAAACGATCCAATCTCGTCGGGCGGGGAAGCCCGGGTGGGAGGTGACGACGGGAGATCCTCATCGTAAACCTAGTCGTCTGTACCCGTCGCGGCCGTGTCAGTCCCCGTATCATCCCCACGTGTCGTGGACGGGGAGGAGGGCTGAGCAGGGCGCGATGGTTGAAAAGGAGGTGGAGGATGAATCCTTCTTCTCTCAAGAGGAGGGCTCCCAGAAGGGCCTGGCTCCGGGTCCCCCGTCGGGAGCGGTTCCTCCGTTGGTGGTAACAGCAGTCTCGTCCTTATCTCCGAGCATAAGGACTGTATAGCCAACAAAATGGCTGCCGAGTTGTCTTGCGGCACTGGTTGAGGGGGTTCCGATGGGCGATCAGGAGCCCCGTCGGCACCCTCGACGTTCTCGTCGTCTCCCACGTCGGGGTCCCTCCCGACAGGATGGTCTTCTTCCACGCCAGCGCCGTGGCCTAAGACTTCGATCAGCTCCTCCTCAGAGGTAGAGGCCGAAATCACGACGACCTCCTGCCCCCCCTTTTTCTTCTCCGTCGGAGGTTTCACGGGGTTCCTGTCGATGGGCATGAAAGAGGATTCCCTCTGCGGTGGCAGGGAGATTCTGGGCCCCGAGGTCGCCACCACTGGTGTAGCCTCCACAGGCTGAGCCAGGGCCGCCGCGACTGTCTCGATAGAGGCCTTGGCTGGATGGATCAAGGCTTTCACCACCTTAGGTGCGCTCACCGCCTTCTCCTTGGGGGGAGGGTCACCACCTCGCTCCCCCTCCGATGGGGCCTTCGAGCACGACCGGGGTCTCTCCAGGAGCTTTGCCGGGTGCTCGCCCTTCCTCTTACCCGAGCCAGAGCGTTGGCTCGTGGTTGATGGCGCCGGGGAGGATGCGCCCTGCCTGGCGCCCGTAGAGCCCGACCTTTCGGCGCTCCCGGTGCCAGCGGACTTGCGGTGCTTGGCCTTCTGTTGGACCCCCGTCGCCGGGGCGCCCTCAAAGGTCTTAGAAGACTGCTCTGACTTCTTCTTCTTCTTCTCGCCTGACGGGCTCTTACCTTCCAGCCAGTTGGCGAGACGCTGATGGCGGTCCTTCATGGTCCGCTCCGACATATTGCCGCAAAACGCACAGTCCTTCTCCACGTGCGTCTTGTCTTCATGTTAAAGACATTCTGAAGCTGGCATCCAGGGCAGACCCTGAACAGCTTTCCGGGCGTCAAGCTTCCCTTCTCCTGGGCCATGCTCGAGAAGGGCCTGAGAAACTTCTGGAGTCCTCCAAAAGCGTGGCTCGACGAAATCTTCACCCTTGAGGGGCGTAGAAGAATCCGACACGGGTCCCCGTTGATCGGATAAAGAAACGGTGGAGCTTGAGGCTCTTTTGACCGAAAAATAGAAAATTTTCCTAAGAAAAAGCACGAAAAAAGCACTAACGCTCGAGAGCAATAGCACGAGGATCCCAACACTTGAACGTGCGGTAAAAATCTTAAGATGGCTGCCAGAGGCGGGGCTTAGGGAGATGGTAGTCATTGGCTGTGGTCAGTATGACGCAGAGATCAGTGATTGGTTACTACTACGAAAGACAGATCAGAAACGAAACTGATACTGATTTTTCTTTACCGAGGATTCCCAGCCTGACGACAGGGAATATTCATGAGCATGTGAATCCATGCCAGACCCCATGCTGGAGAATGTGTGTCTTCTGTGATCCATCCTGAAGTATGCAGCCTATAGGGAGTCCAATGCCTGTAAGGTGAAATGTTTATATCCTTTTGAATTTAATCCTGCATTCCATAAAGTTAGTTGTATAGTTTTCACCTTCTTCAGGTATATCTACTCACTGCTCATCTGCAAACTGGCAGTGAATTTCAAATTCCCCAGCCAACTGTACTTTGTCAGAGTTAATGTCATGGTACACGTCCTGTATAAGTGTATGATTGCAAGCCAAAGTAATCCCTTCTGCATCCCCTTGTATAGCTAACTGATGAGCAACCAGTGACTTTGTAAGAGGGCAACAAATTGATTTTAAGGCCATATCGAATCAGCACGTGAGCTGACACGTGATGTAATCGTTTTTTTAATTGGAAGCCTTTTGCCGAGTGTAACATGGTAGTGCAGATGCTGTTTCTGAGTCCCACATAATGCACCTGGTACTCTTACAAAGCCAGTCCTCACAAAAAACGTAATCCCTACCATATTCAGTCGGCAGTTATGCCAGAGGGGCACCAAAAGGTGTAGAAAAGGGTCTGTTCTGAGCAATTATATGTCCCTGCTAAGCAGTGTGATTTCAGACAGCCGCCAATAGAGGTTGTAGGGCTAGTAGAAACAAAAGAAGAGGGACAATGGCATCCTAATTGTGTTCCTTGGGCTATGCCCATTACAAATGACTCTGGCAGTGAGATTAGTATGTAACTATTTGGTTTCAATATGGAAAGATTGCGTGGGAGTGTTGGTCGTGTTGAATCCCTGCTTCCTACTACTGTGACTTACCGAGCTCCTGAACTGCTGTATGGAGCTGCGAGGATTTCTTTTGTTTCCCAGTGAAGGCGGAGTCAGACGACTCAAATACTCAGCCTCCGACGTGGAGCATTGCGGAGTGAGTGGGAGTGTTGGTCGTGTTGAATCCCTGCTTTCTACTACTGTGATTTACCGAGTAACTGCTGTGTTGAGCTGCAATGATTTCTTTTATCTCCCTGTGAAATACCCAGCCTCCGACGCAGGGCATCGCGCAGTGTTGTTCGTGTTAATCGGGTTAGTGCAGGGTGAGGTATGCCACCTGCTCTTCAGCAAAAAAAAATCAGGAAGATGGAATCCTGATGGGTGAGCTTTGCAAGCCCCTGGCGCCTGTAACACTGCCTGGAATACTGCCTGGAACACACCCACTGACAAGACTTAAACAGCAACGTTATAAGTCTGCTTTGTCAGAGGAGCCAGGGGAGCCGACTTATGAATTTCCAGGAGCTGGGGGCGGGGGGCAAATACAGGAAGTGACATCACTGGCAGTTATAGGACCGCAAATTTGCATGTAGTCGCCAACTTGGTGCAACGGCGCGCAAAGGGGGTGGAGCCGCACACAGCGCAGAACAGTGGAAACATTGGCTAGCATGTACTGCATATACTAAAGTAAGAAGGAGATTTAAGCCTTCGAGTTGCATTCCAGTAGGCCATCACTGCCCCTACTCCACCCCTCTATAATCATCCAGGTTGTAGTAGCCCTCAAAAGGCAGAGTAACACAACTAGGATGGGAGAACGAAATGCCGCCCCATCCTGTGAGTGTGTCAAACGTCAGAGCAAAGACGGTGTGTGTGCCTCCTACCATGGAGCATAATCTCACTAATTTGGTGCAAATCTCGGTAGTGGGAGCATGGGAATCCCCTGCGTGTGTGTGTCGGCTGCAGACCCCGGATCACATGCTCACTTCTTCAGTGTGAAACTCTGGCCAAGGCTCTTTGGGCAAGCATTCAGGATGGGTCTCACACCTATAAACAGTGTGATATATTGAGTGGGAACCTCACTCCTTGGAGCATAGTATCAACCGTTGCTGGTAATCTCAAAACTGAATGTACAGTTTCACTCTTGGTCATCTCAGTGACCGCATGTATATTAATGGAGTCGGTCTCCCATCTGGGAAGACAATTATATTTCTGTTAAAACACTCTGAATTGTCACTCCAGTTTTCTCAATCTATAGATTCATACCATATTCATTCAATGTGTGTGCAGGGGTGATAACTTGTGTCTGAGAGAGCTCATTCTTTCATTCGGGAGAGATAAAGGGGTAACAACCCCCTGTATGTGGGATCAGGCTCATTTTGCCCCATTGCCCCTCCAGAAGGAGTGAGCAGGTTTTAAGACCCTGCTGATTCTGCTATCCGACAGGCTCGAGCCTTCTATCCCTTGCCCCATCACCGCTCCCAACATCCTGAGTGGCAGCTTATGGACAGCAGGCAGCTCCGGACATGCCTGTTGCCAATTGAATGTAGACAGATCTACTATTTAGACCCTGGGAAAGAGCCATGAATCCACATTGGTGGTGAATAAGCACTCAACATACAGAACACAATGGTATAGTGTTGCAGTCCTGCTGAGAAATGACAATTCTGAGCATGTGAGCAGTAGGCTGGATCAGTGCTGCCCCATAAAAGGTGTAGAAGCCTCTGTGAGAAGTGGCAGTACTGTCCCAACGGTGAGAAGTGTAGTATTTTCACATTAACTATGCTTAAGAACTTTGGGTTATTAAACAGTGCTGCTACATTCTGAGTAATTCCATCCCTTTAAATATATGAGCTCTTGTATAACCACAACAGTGTTGAGTTATTCTGATGATGACAGACTTGCTCAATAGTTCTGGTTCTGTATCATTAAATGTACTTCAGATCTTTAGAGTATCGGAAGGATAGCTCAGGGGCAACGGGCTTGCCTTGGAAGCAAGACGACACAGAGCAACACAGGTTCGATCCCGCGGTCAGGGCAACACAGGTTCGCTCCCTCGGTCCACGCAACACAGGTTCGTTCCCTCGGTGCGTGCAACACAGGTTCACTCCCTCAGTCCGCGCTTAGAAACCTCTGGGTAGTACACGCATTATAAATAACCAATTAAAATAAAAAGAAATACATCTGTTGAGAAGTGCTGGGGCCTTGTCAATAAGAGTGTAGCAGCTCAAACGATAAGTGCTGATGTTGCCCCATCAAAAGTATAGCAGCCCCACTAAGATGAGCTAGCACTGCCTCAACAAAAGCATAGTATTATTGCTGAGAAGATTCAACAATTATAGAAGCCCTGTTAAAGCAGTACTATCCCATCAAGAATATAACTGCCTCAACAAAAGCATAGTATTATTGCTGAGAAGATTCAACAATTATAGAAGCCCTGTTAAAGCAGTACTATCCCATCAAGAATATAGCGAGCTAACTGAGGAGTACCAGCATTGCCCCATTTCAAATATGGCAGCTCTACTAGAAAGTGCTGGCTCATAGGCCTCCGCTCACCACCCATAGCATTCACCCTCAACACGTGTACACCCAGAGACATGCAAACAGTCTCATTTGCCCTCTCCCTGCCCCTGCTCCCAGCCCCCTCTGTCGCTTTGCATCTGTGCCTCCATTTCTAAAAATCGTTTTGGGTTGGGTGTATCTCTACATCTGTGCACCCCTCTTGCCAACAGGGGTGCATAGATGTACAAATACACCCAACGATATGAGTTGGGGCTCTTATCAATCAACGCAAGAGTGGCATGGAATATGTTAGTGATGAATAGAATGATCATTGTGGATAATCACGTACCACAGTTTGACATTTTGTATGACCTAAGAAGTGGAGGTAAAGAGACAATTAGCCGACAATGGGTGCACACTTGTGAAAGTTGTCTCATGGATTTGAAAACAGACATCATGACTCTGAAGAACAACCCATATCTAGTAAAAAAAGAAACTGTGGGAACAAGATTTGGTGAACACGGTAGAGACAAGGAACCATTATGGGCTGAAGAAAAACGCAGCGCTAGAATCAAGGACATGGAATATATTACGACAATATATCGAGAAATCGCTAAATTCAAAACATAGAGCTACATGTATGAAATTTCACCAACTTATTTGAGACAAAAGAAAGTATATGTATGAGATATAGAGAGACACTCTTGAATCCCAAATGTAGGTTTTGTAACGACGCAGATGAATCTTTGAAACACTTGACCCTGTATTGTACAGCACTCAAGCAGTTAAGAACTCGGCATTTGGGTACTTTCGTAAACGAGAAACCATCATTATGTGGTGATGATTGGTGGGTGGTGTTGGCAGATCAAAGCAAAAAACTGTTTTAAGCCTTAACTGCTTACTTATATAAAATGGATAGTTTACTAATCAAAGTGGCTACAACTTAAGATAAAAGGTGGTAAATCAATGAAAGCATGTGTAACATGAGAGTTAAGATCAAAAGACATGATATGATGTGACGTGATTAGCATATGAAATTGTTCATTTTTATCTTGTTTTTAAAAGTTTATAATAAACTATATATAAAAAAGGAAGGATTCCTGCATGCCAAATCTGGAGAGTATATGTAACATGGCGAGTGTGGGTGGTGTCCTTCTCTTGCCAGATGATGTATAATATGTACCGGACGTTGTTCCAAAACATCCACCTAGGTAAGTCACCTGCGTAGGACATACAGGCCAATTGTGGGAGGTATCTTTGCAACCTGTTTGTCAGAATTTTTCCAAGAATGTTTATGTCTGCTTTAATTAAAGTTATTGGCCATATTTGTGCCACTTTGCATTGTCTCTGTCTTATGTATGACTGAAGGAGGTGAGTCAAATAAGAGCAGATGTCAGATTTGTTGTTACTTGTTGCATAGAGTGAACATACTGCCAGAATAGATTTAGTTGTAATTTGGCAAATGTCAACCTCACTTCTCCATCTGTCTAGGTCATTAAGATCTTACTCCTGAGAGATCTGTGCAGTAAAAGCCCCACCTCAAATCCGTTACCCTCTCCTTCAGGTCTGCAGCTGTTACTTATCTTTCCATCTGAGTCCCTGCTTAGTTGTCCGACTTCATCCATAACAAATTGTGTCATTTGAATGGGGCTATACCAGTTTTTTTTACATTTCAGGTATTGTTGAATGTTCTTATGTTTTACACAGCATTGATTTTGTTAACGTTAAATCCATTAACCCAGAGAGCTGTCATGCATCACAATTACATAGTGATTTCTGAATGGGTTTCTAATTTCCCTAAACGGCAGAAGTCGATCACATCAAATGTGTAAGTGTATTAGTCGGTGTGGAAAGGTGTGGAAAACTTAAAAAGCTGCAGCTCAATAAATGCATAAAAGGCCACATCTGAAACATAGCAAAACATGTTAACTGCAGTAAAGAGCAATAAACTAAACTGAGTGATGTCACAATCAGATCATAAAAAATAATAATGCATGTGAAAGTTATATATTTAACTTTTAGTCACAATGACCACTATAAGTCACTAAACCGGACCTGTAAATGGGGATGGAAAGTTTGAATCCCTGTTGCGTGTACCTGGAGCCAACAAAAAGTAGGGGGAAATTATGACATAAGTGCCATACAAGGTAATATTACTAAATCAAACGTAAGAAGTGTACATGCACATTAGGAACACGTGCATATGAGCACAACAAATGGGATACATGCCATACAAGTATATTAGTATCTGTGCTAAACCATTCAGTGAGAAACTGTTTTCGTGCCGCTTCTCGTAAGCAACAAAGCCAATATAGAATTATCAGTCTGAAGTATCTTTGTGTACCTGATTATTCATCACTTTTATCGTGATCCACAATGATCTCAGATATTCTCATCTGCAACAGTCTGTTCACTGGTATTGTTCTGTGGAAATAGAGGTGACCTTCTCTCATTGTGATTTGTAGGGAAATCTATCCCAGCAGTCTTCCCTATCTTTGATACTGTAGATGTTTCTTCTTAAGTCGACCGCAAAGTTTTACCCATTGATGACTTGCCCTTTGCTTCTTGGTCTTGCCTTGTAAGGTGAACCATGAAGTCTTCCGGTTCCAGAAATTCTTTTGTCATTACATCTTTGGTAACAATCATCCAGGCATGGTCCAAGAGAAATTTGAAATTTATTTTCAACACTTTCGCTTCCAAAATCCTTTTGTTGTAGAAAACATAAAAAACCATCCGATTAAATACATAATAAAGCCAGAATTAAAAAAAAACAACAGAGAAGGAAAAAGAAAGAACGAGGATACATTTTAACATGGCAGGAATTGCATATTAAAAAAACAGTGAATTATATACAGAAAACTACTAGAATTAAAAATGATGTTATTTTATTTGAGAGAATATGATGAAATGATAAAATGGACCAATTAAAAAGAACAAAAGCAAATATTTAATGTAAAGCTTCCATCATTACCAGTCCACTAGGCTAACTATTCTTCACAAAGTGTCACAGGTGGCACCAGAAATCATGCTGGTTCTGTGAGACAACACAAGGTTTATTTTTCCCAATATATATTTATTGAAAGCTTCAAAAAGAGGGTACATCAATTTTGCTTAGCCGTAGGCAGATCACCAGACCTTAGATCAAGCAGCCAGCCGCGCCAGAGGCACAAAACAAGGCATTTAAATGAAACATCTGTCACCAATTTGCAACACCACAACATTGCTATCAGAATTTTCACAGCATACAGTTCCCGAACAATAATGTCAGAATCCCCCTCCCACACCCCCCTGACCACCTGAAACGGTGTAAGAGTAGGGGCCAAACGTCACATTCAAGGGACAACCTCTGGATGATGGGACGAGAGAAAGAAAGGTCAATAGAAGAAAGGAAGGATGGATGGAGACGAACTGACAGTTGGCCGCCGAGTAATGTAGGTTGGGATTTGCCATAACCTGCTACTCCTGATTCCAAAAGCTTAGACCACTCGTGTGGGGGGAGAGGACATCTCATGCCTTTGCTGGAGCAGTGTGGACGGCACAGTGTTCTACGCCATCTATGTCCCTTACCCGTCCCAGGACGTCCCAGAACCTCCTTCCTGTAGGTTTTCACCAATGGGCATCCCCACCACATATGCCAATATGTACTGTCCTGCCCACAGTTTCTTCAACACAGGGAGCTAACATTAGGGTACATCCTCGAGAGCCGCATTGAGGTCAAGTGCCATCTAATCAATACCCTGGCTTTATGCATCTTGTAATGGATGGCTATCGAGGAAGACCGCACAGCCTTTTATATGCATCTCCATACATCCGTGTCCTCGGGGAGTTGCAGGTCCGCCGACCACTTTGCCGTGAAATAAGCCCTCTAAAGCCCATGTGTGTGTTAAGGATGTGTTAAAACTGGGTCAGGGGGTGTTTCAATGCTTCACCCCAACATGCATCTGTCATGACCCCCTTTAGCTGTAAATATAAAAAGGGAGCAATGGGTGACAAGTTCAGCGCGGTCTCGATGTCAGTTTTAGAAAGGAAACTTCCTTTTTTCCACAACTGTCCGGTCCGGACCTGTCCCGCCTCGTAGCAGATTTGAAATCTGGTGAGGTCCACTATCTTATCCAGAGGTGCCACACCACCGATTGGACCGGTTGTTCACTCCTTCAGGGGAGTCGTCACTGTGGAACCCACAGCCATTCTGCCCCCGTCATCGGATAAATAAAACGTTCTCTAAGGTGACCCATCGCCTTCCTTGTTTTCAATGACATGTTCCACCAGGATCCCGAGCTGTGCAGCACAACAATATTCATAAGTGTCTGGTAAACCCGTTCCGCCCTCCTCTTTAGGCAGAGTAAGGGTAGATTATGCTATCCACGGCCACTGACCTGCCCACAAAAAGCAGATTAGAGCCCTTTTGACATCAGTATGGAATGCCGGAAGTATAACGGGAAGGGCCTGAAACAAAAACAAGAGTCGTGGGAGGACATTCCTTTTTATGGCGGTCAGCCTGGCTACCCAGGTCAGCTTTAGCCCTGACCATCTTTGGAAGTCTTTAGCTATCACATCCCAAAGGGTGGCGGGGAGAATTAGTTTTATACAGGCCAACCAAATTTGCAGTGATATAAACCCCCAAATACTTGATCTTCATCTGTTGAATCTGTAAGCCTAGCTCTTTCATACTGTCGGATCGAGTGAGGTGATTTATTACGCAGAGGGAGGGCCACCGTTTTTGTGATATTTATCTTGAAGCCCAATAGCTGGCCGTAATCTGTTAAGGAGTTCAATAATGCGGCACCCGAGGTGCTTGGCGAGCTCAGGTATGCCACGATATCCTCGGCATATAACGCCAATTTATACTCTACTGCTCCCTTTTCAGGCCTTGAATAGATGCGTTAGAGCGTATCGACACTGCTAGCGGTTCCAAGGCTAGCACAAAGATAAGTGATGACAGGAGCAGCCCTGTCGTGGTCCCGCGGCTCAAGGGGAATTTGTTACAGGCCACACCATTTACCATCGCCCTGGCTCTCGCATGCTGATACAGACCCATTGCCCCCATGACCCATCTAATCCCTCAACCCCATCTTCACTAAGGCGGATCTCATACATTTCCATTCAACTCTGTTGAGTGCTTTCTCAGCATCTACAGACAGAAGTAAGGCATCCTCCCATCCAGCGCCTACGCCCGCAATAAAGCCGAGAGTTTAAAAAATGTTATCCATCCACTCTCTGTATCTGACAAAGCCAACCTGGTCGTTGTGATTAAAGGTAGGGAGACCCTGATTCAGCCTACTAGCCAGGACAGTAGCATAAATCTTTGCTTCTGTGTTGATGAGTGATATGGGACTGTACGCCCCACACTCCAATACATCCTTACCATGCTTGGGAATTACCACAATCCGGGCTTGTGTAAATGATGGCGGAGCTGTCCCTCCCTCCAGTCTGCTATTAAAATGTTTTGTCAGGAATGGAATCAGGAGGGAGCTGTGTCTCTTATAAAATGCTGGAATGTAGCCGTCCTGTCCCGGGGCCGACCCCACTCTCAATCTAGAGATTGCCACACAGACCTCCTCCCCTGAGATAGGGGCATCCACGATCCCCCGCTCTCCCACGTCCAGTTTCCACAGGGGAAAGGAGTCCAAGTATGCCCAAGCCTCCCCTTTACCCTTACAGTCCTCCGTAGTATATAAAAGTCTCTGGGGGTCATTCCGAGTAGGGCGGTAAGAGTTAACGGTCACCGTTAACGAGACCGGTGCCGTTAAACCCTTACCGCCCTATTCCGAGTTCCCTTTGCGGGTTGGTACTTAACGTCTGCTTTTTGCAGGCGTTAAAAAACCAACCCGCAAAGGGACCTAGGAGCTAATTACGGCACCATAATTTACAGTGCCGTAATTAGCGCCTTCCCCATTCCCATTGAGCCCTATGGGCCAAAAATGGGAATGGGGAAGGGCCCATGGTGAATGGGGAATTACCGCCCCCGCCAACCTTGGAATGGGGCGGTAATTACGCTATTCACCATGGCAGAGTTGGAAAAATACTGGCGTCAACCAAGGCGCTAATAGTGCCTTGGTTAACGCCAGGGTCGGAATGAGGCCCTCTGTATCTGGCTGCTATTGCTACAGGATCAGTTAGGAACTCACCCTTTGGACCCCTAATTTGGAAGATTGCTCTTTCCGACCTCTGGCGTCTCAGACGAGATGCTAATCGTGGTAGGGGTCTGTCCCCCTTAGCGAAGAACCGCTGCTTTATAAAGCGAAGGTGCGCTATTGCCTTCCCGTGACATATATCCCCCAACTCTCATCTCAATTACCTTATCTCCAGCATTAGGCTGTCCGACTGCGCCCCCATAGAACTCAACTCCTCCTCCCTCTCCCTTATCTAGTCCTTGAGCACCACCTTGCAGCGCTTCCTCTCCCTCTTTTTGTCCACACTTTCTAAAATAATAAAACCGTGAAAGGTGGCCTTAGCCGCCTCCAATACCCTATGAGGCGAAACATCCCTGGTATCGTTACACCAGAAAAAATCCTCCATTTCTACCCAGAAAGAGGCACTAAAGATGCTATCATGGAAAAGAGTGTCATTACAAACCTAGCGCCTGTCCATCGGTTCCCGCGGACCCACATCCATGGTAACTACACCAATGTCATGTTCAGACCACCCAACCACGTGGATATCTGCCCTGATCACAAGATACACCTGCAAGGCTGCCAGCAGCACATAATCAATTCTTGTGGAGGTCTTGTGGGGAGGTGAATAACAAGTGTAACCTCAAGTGTGGGGATGTGCTGTTACCAGGATATGTTCCTGCAGCAATGCTGACAAGGCCACATCCTCTTGCGACAAGGGAGGCTGCGTGCCGCTTCTGACAGATGGCTAGTCCATGGTTGGGTCTCTTATGAGGTTCAAATTCACCCCCACAAATCCACATCCCATACCCCCATGAGTCTGGCAGGGTCAGTGCCTCTGAACAGAACGCTAATTGACTTTAGTTGTGGGCATAAATCGAGCACAAGGTAAACTCCCTTTGACCGAGTGTGAAGTTCACTACCAACAAGTGTACCTCCATGCCCCTCTTCACCTGAGTTACCTCCAGGCCGAGGTCGCCCAGAACAAGGATGCCCACCCACGCTCATTTAACAGGGCCCAATTCCCACCATTATTTCCCCAGTCCCTTTCCCCTCAAAGCATACACTTTCTCCGTCTTGAATTTAGTCTCCTGTAGCAGCAGCACATCCAGCTTGGACTGTGTAAATTCCCTAATGACCATGGAGCACTTCTGGGGAGAATTCCAACCATTAACATTAAGCAATCCCACCCTAATGACTCGTCAAGTACCCGGCAACACCATCATAAAGTCAGCAAGTTAGATCTCAACCCGATGAGGTCCCCATCTTTAACCCTTGATAATCTTGCAACATAACTTAGTGTCCCATGTCTCTCCAATCGGTCTTCCGCCCCTCTTAAAGTCTCTGATGATTCCCCCCTCCACCGTTTCCCCATTCCCACAGGCGGTCCGCCCGCTCCCGCCCCCATGTTCACAAGAGCGAGAAAGACTCTGTTCGAACCTGGAGATGCCCCAAAGAGAAGGTAGAACAACGGGGCCGCCAAAGGAGAGAAACCCTCCCTCCCCAAGGGCCTGAGACCTACATCTCGCGCCATTCAACCTCCACCCGTTAGTAACTTCAAAATTACAATATGTCAACATAAACGCTTGATCCCCGCCATACCCGAGGGGTCGCCCAGCCCTCTCGATAGAATTTCCCAAAGGGGAGCCACTGAGCACTTCACAAACAACCAGAGTCAAAGAAAGAACTCTGTTTGTTGGCTGCCTAAATCACAGTGTGTTAAATCGCTGGTATTCCCTTGTGCCTGCCGCCCTGCCTCTCCTGGTTCAAGCTGTAAGTCCTCTACACTGGGCCATTGTTACTACTGGCCCACGATCATCCATTTTCAGGTGTTGTAGGACCCCCTCTGCCTCCTCCAGCGAGGTAACCCTATAGTCCTTTGCGCAATGTTGAAAAGAGAGGGCAAAGGGAAACCCCCATCTGTAACGTATATTCTTTTCTCGCAGCCATTGGGTCAATGGGTGGCAAAGATAGTGCTTATTCAGGGTCATTGCCAAGAGGTCCTGGAAAATCCACACTTCAGAGTCCGCAAATATAATCCGATCCTTCTCTCTGGCCCAACATAGGATGGCTGCGGTATTCTTGAAGTAGTAGCACTTGTCACCAGAATCGATATGGGACCCTGTGGGGGTCCTCCCGCCCGGTGAATCCTATCGAATACAATTTTAGGGGAGGGCACCTCCTCGAAGAGGCCATTTATCAGTGATCGCACACAGAGCTCCAGCATGAGGGCAGACTCCCCCCTGGGTCTCCTTCTTACCTAGGATTTTTCTTTCAAAATGTATATAGTGCCAAAAGCCTGCAGGCATTGGGGCCCTCCGAAAACATGAAGACATGGTCATAAGCTAGACAGGACAACGCAAAGGGAGAGAACAAGGAGGTGAGGAGGTGAAAGATGCTGGGGGATTAAGAGAAAAGCAAAGCTTTCAGCCCTGAGCGAAATATTGCAGGGTCTATTTGTTGTCTGAGGTCACAAGGAAGAGAATTTCAGAGGCTAGCTCCAGTAGCAGGGACATATCTACCCAGAACTTTTGTACTTAAGTAGTTTAATGGACAAATCAGGTGGAGGGAAGAGAACGCAAGGTTCTGGGGGCAAGCCGTATCCGATTTTTAAGATGGGTGGGGCAAGAGTCGTACAGGCATTTATGCACCAGGGTTGCAGTCTTAAACTGTACTCTTGCTGTGACAGGGAGCCAATGCACTGATTGACAGCATTCTGTTATGTGGTCCCTCCTTGTTTTCTTTTTAATGATGCGTACCGCATCATTCTGGACTAGCCAGAGTTTTTGTATGCTCTTTTTAGAGGCCCCCCCCTATGAGGGCCTTGCCATAATCAATCCTTGGGAGTATCACTGCGTATGCAAAGGATGCACTATTGGGTTCAGACAGAAATGGTCGGAAGAATATTTTTGGCGGAATGAGGTTTTCAGGGCTGGATGGCGTCTCACTCAGAGTCTCACTTATTGTTTCCTTTTCTCTTGTGGGAAGGGGGGGTACGTTTTCCAGATCGGTTTGAATCTTTGCCCTTGATGTTTTTATTTTGTTTTGAAATGCTATTTGGGCCATAGCACAATCTTGGCCAGAGTAATATTAGGGGGTGTTAAGGCAGCTGTTTTTTCCAGCATGTTAAAGACCTCAAATACATTTTTTGTGCTTTTTTCGGCTTCCACAATTTGGTCATTAAAGAAGGTGCCTTTGGCCTCAACCATATTTTCCCTGTAAATTGTTTTAAGACACTTTCCAATTGGCTTCATTAGTAGGGGAGGGGTGTTTGTGCCATTTTGCTGCGACCCTTCTCTTCTCCTTTCAGAGGGAGATTAGTTATTGAGTGAATCAGCTTCTTTGTAGCACATTATCTCTCATTTGTTTGGGGCGGATGGGTGCCACTCTGTTTAGCATGTCATTCAACTGGCTAGAGAGTTGATCAACAAGAATGGAAGGGGAGTCAAGGTCTAACGTTGGTGACATAACATGTGATAGATACTCCTGCAGATCTTTCCACTTACTTTTTTGAAATTTCGACTCATAATTCGTTTTACCGGGCTAATGATTTTAAGGGGTGGTGATGGAGCACATATTGTGAGGGTAATAGCAAGGGGATCGGACCACACGCAGGGGATTGTACTCATGATTCCTACTGTAAGATTTTTAGAGGCCACCCAATCAAGCATGTGACCCTTCTCCGTAGTGGGTTCTGAATTATGCACTATGATTTTTTGATTGGTGAGGGCCGATTTTGAGGTCAGAGGTCTCTTTATCTAGGATGTTGTTATGCCAAAGATTTAGATCGCAGACTAGAAGTGTTGAGCGGTTTGGTCCATTTATATCATTAAGGATATTGATAATTTCACTGTTAAAGCGGTAGACAAGCAGGAGGTTCAGCAGCAGCAGGCAGAATGGGTCATTTTTAGATTGAGTATTTCACAGCCTTCTCATTTGATGCTTTTTATAAAAAATGTAAGGTGTTTTTTTGCGATAACTGCAACACCTCCGGCTTTGCCTTGAATGCGGTTTTGACAGCAGATATAATACCCATCAGGGGTGGCTGTGTCTATCTGGGGTCCGCTAGCATCGCTAATCCAGGTTTCCGTGAGAAACGAGAGATCCAAATTGAGATTAACAATGTAGTTGTGGATGTCTATAGTGTGCTTGTTCGGAGATCTTGTATTAAGTAGGGCACATTTCAATAGGTTAGATAAGGAAGCTACAACATGCTTTTGTGGTTGTTATCTGTGGAAGGATGTGAATGTTCGTGCGCCTCTCACGGTTTTCCAAAACATTCACCTTTAGTTCGAGATCTCTCATTTTATGTTCATAATCCTGCATCCTGCCGTCCATTTTCATTTCTCTGAGGTACGCCGATAGCTGATTATTCTCTAGGGTACTCCAGGCCCGTCCAGAGCTCCCTCTCATGCAGGGTGCACTGTGTAGAGGCTCGGCTCTAGTTCCAGAGGTCCTCGTGAGGCAAGCGTGCACTCCCTTCTCCGCCCTAACTGCTCACCCACCCAGAGGAGCTGCGGCCACAGTCCTCGCCACCTTCCTTACTGTGGCTGGTTCACTGTCCCAGGGTTATGGGACCTCTGTACTGCTTCACTCTACTGTGGCTCAGCTCCCGATGTGGGTCCCTGCTTCACTGCCACCTTTATGCCGGTATGTAGTTACTCCAAACTGGGGTGGGCCCGCCAGTGGCCATGGCTCCTCCTGGCACCCAGAACGTTGGCCAGGTCACACCTACTCCCGCGCCAAGCAGATCGCTGTGGTGGCTCCTGGGGCTGGTCCTCGGGGGCTGCCAGCCCTCTGTATGGCAGCGCGCTGGCTACTCAGCGTTGTTGCCGCACACCTCTCTGACAGGATTTCCTTCTCTCAGCAGTCAGGACTCAGTTGCTGCGCTGTCGCCAAGATGGCACCTGGAACGCGATCCTCCAAAGCCAGGCTGTGGCTTTGGTAAAGATTATCTCAGTAAATCTGTCTATTCCCAGGACCAAATTCGGGCAGTGGACTCCAGGGATATTTAGGAGTCCACTCCTCCAGTTTCAGGGCTGAATGTCAAGCTTTCAAGCATTTATTTGGTCTCCCCAGCGCAAGGGTTTTTATGTGGGCCCTAGGGTTGTTCCCCTCTCTCTCGTCTCCCTCATAGGTATCCCCTATTGCCTAATAGCTGACTTCTTCTATGGTTGTATTCCCTAAGGCTGGCTAGCTATACTCCCTTCAAACTAACTCCAACTTCTCCTCCCACCAATACCCTATCCCTCAAATGTTCACTACCATAGTTCTTGCCTCCATCCTTTGATCATGCAACTCCTCCCACTCTCACTCTCCTCCTACCAGTCATGCTCTCCTCCTACCACTCCTACTCTCCTTGTACTATTACTCCCCTCTTATGACTCCTACTGTCCTCCTTCCACTCCTACACTCCCTTTCACACTACTACTCCCCTCCTTCCACCACTACTCCCTCCAAGCTGCTCACTCTCCTTCTCTACCAAACACTTCCCATTCACTCCTTACACTGACTTATCCTACTCAGTCCCCACACAAACACACACACACAGTCACACTGCAGCACTCTTATATTTACTAAACCAACACCTCACCTTTGGAGAAAAAGTCTCAACAACCCACTGCTTCCTCCTGCTTGTACCTTGGTCTACCTCCTACACCTTCCCTGACCTCACCAGGAAAACCCACACCTGCCCATTCCTGATGCTGGCTTAAAGGCATGGTCTAGTAAAAATTTTTATTGTCCCTACGGGTCGGCCATGTTTTTTTAAGCCTAAGTGGCTCGATTTTAGAAAACTTTCCTATGGACCTTACCCGAGTTTTCGTCCATTGAACGCACGCGAAAACAAGCACCAGGGAGCCGCCATTTTCTGATAATCCTATCTTTTCCCCGATCGCCCTGGCTGACCTGCTTTTGCGGCACTAAATCAATTCCCCCGCCCCTGAGCCTGTCATCAGCAGACTCGTACCGCCCATTTCCCAACGCCAAAGCACGTCTCGTGTCAACATTCGCTGCGCTTCAGCTAATGACGTGTCGCCATGGAAATGGCAGGACGCCTCTCTTCTCAATAAGTATAAACAGACCGTTTCACAACACACAGCAGCCGATTTTCGATTCCATTCCTCTCTCTGTGTTACTTTGAGTATTCTGTGACTCGTTTCAGTGCTCTGGTCAGCTACCTTCGCCGCTTGTAGCCCGTGTGAACAGATACCAGTACCACCGCTATAAATTATTTTAGTTTGTTTAACACACAATGGCTACAATAATGCCCCACATGTACGAGCCCGAGTATACCGAGGAGGAACTACTGGAAAGGGAAGCACGCAAAAACGATGGGGATTCGGACGGCAGTTGGCAGGACGAATCAACAGATGAAGAGCCTGGGCCTAGTCGAATGGACGGCGTCTCCACCTGGTGCACATGCAATCGGTGCGAGCTAATGCCAACCGAGGACGAGAACTGCTGCTGCCGAGAAAACTCGGGATGCCTGGCCTACATTTCGGAAGTCGAGCCACGACCACAATGAATCACCGAGCTGCCAGACTTCAGGACAGCCTGCCTCACACGGGCGTGTTGAGAATAATGATGGTGCTTATGCACGAACTTCGAGCAACTGTTCGTCCTCGTAATCCGAGTAACGAGTAAGTATACTCTGCTTGTCATGCCACTCCTATTTCATGGTCTTCTACTATATCCAAAATTACATCTACATATCATTGGAACGCATGTAAGTCGTTGAATAGTGTGCATTGTCTAGATAGCATTTGTCCGTGTAAAATGCCATTAGTTACAAGAATTGTCATTGACAACAAACGTTTATTAAACTTATCTTGGTAATTTAAAAACAGTTTGTTTCATTCCTTTTCACAGGTGGTACAGGCTGGTGGCCTATCGTTCCTTTACATGGTGGCTTCACGGGAGGCTTGGACAACGCGTTCGAAGAGTGATACCCGCCTGTGCCGTTCGTGCCAGTAGAGGAACGTTCCCGAGTGACAGCGGTCAGTACAGGGGATCTGTATAATCTTTAAAGTCTTGTATTTTTGTGTCATGAAAATAAGATACAAAATAAAACACCACATATATTTTAACAACGGTTGTCTCGATTTTTTAAATGAATCAAGTGTATCTCCATTCAAGGATGGACGTCAGACATCTGTGCTCCGAATGGGTGAAGGTCTGGTTGCTGTGAAGCAGGGTGGTCACTATCTATCTAAGCTAACATAACATATTCTCGATAATGCATGCACTAAAACACACTTGTTCAAAGTCTTTCAGTAGGTTATGTCTCTATAAAAGTCACACATATATCTATACTAACATTTACCATTGGATTATATAGTCTTGACCACTATAATACACCGGTTGAAGTGTGGGTCTGTGCTCACAAGAATCTCCGGTATGTGGCATTTGTTAATAATAAGCAACGATATACTGATGCTCGCTGGCACGGGGGGCTGTGACGGGCACGAACGGCCAAGGTGCAAAACTACATGTACACTTCAAAAGGTGTCCCACGCCAAGGGGCCATTGTTCACATGGTCTCCTCAGACCCCGTGTCTCCAGGCAGGCCTCCCCTGAGGCAGGCCGCCCCTATGCAATCCACATAAGTGTGTCTCCATTCAGCAGTCTTCCTGTGCCTTATCTGCACGCCCCAGGCCCATCCATCCGACCCTCCTCTATCAAAGGCGGTTCACACCCGGGGATGAGCGCTCGCATGGGGTGCTGTCAGGGGCGGGAAAGGCCAAGGTGCCAAACTGCATGTACACTTCAAAAGGTGTCCCACGCCAAGGGGCCATCGGTCACATGGCCTCCTCAGACCCTGTGTCTCCAGGCAGGCCTCCCCTGAGGCAGGCCGCCCCCCTGCAATCCACATAAGTGTGTCTCCATTCAGCAGTCTTCCTGTGCCTTATCTGCACGCCCCAGGCCCATCCATCCCACCCCCCTCTATCAAAGGCGGTTCACACCCGGGGATGAGCGCTGGCATGGGGGGCTGTCAGGGGCGCGAAAGGCCAAGGTGCCAAACTGCATGTACACTTCAAAAGGTGTCCCACGCCAAGGGGCCATCGGTCACATGGCCTCCTCAGAGCCCGTGTCTCCAGGCAAGCCTCCCCTTCAAGCAGGCCGCCCCCCTAATACCACGACATACATATGTCATTCATTCACAAACACACACCAGTTTCTAATACTTTAAAAACCACTCGATATGTCTCATGAGAAGATCTTTGTGCTTTGCAAGTCAACTTTCGAACGTGCTACCTGGGAACCACTGAGATCTATGCTAATCTGCTCGTCGTCGTGCTATCCGTGAACTTCTTTGACCGCTTCGAGCATACCCATCAGTGCGCTACCTGTGGCCATCCACCTATTCTCCCGCAACATACTGCTCTGCTTGCTGAATCCAACTGTTTGTTGGTCAAGGTAATGCCATGTATCCTGGTCACATTTCGCAGATTTTTAAATTTCTATCTATTTTCGAGTAGAGTACACAATAGTGCTATGTTCATTGGTCTCATTGGTATTGACTTGAGTTTCCATTGCTATGCTATCAATAGATCTATTTATTTTCATCTGTGACTATTGTGATTGAATTGCATCCTTCGGGGGTCCAGTCAATAATGTTAGCATGTTTCCTTCTCGTGCAAGAGAGAACATCCAAGGGACGAGTCACATGTTCAGATTTCAGTCACATCAATTATACATTTCTGCAACTTATGCAAATACTAAGCAGCACATAATGAACTGGTATAGTTCCTGCGACCAAAACAAACCTTGCATTGATCATTGTATGATTCATTTACTTTTGTATCAAATCTTTACTCTTAAAGATTGTATAATAATGTCGATATTTACTTTTCAGATTTATCAACAATGCCTGCCTGTTCGATTAGCGGTTGCCCTTCGAAGACCCATGCGAAATCTGAAGGAACTACAATGCATGTATTCCCGAAAACTGTTGATCGAATAAGAGAATGGGTCAGACATTGCGGATATCCACTGGATGAGCTGGAAAGTAGAGTCCAACAAGTCTTAGAGGACAAGAGGGGTGATCGATACCACATCTGCAGCCGGCACTTTTCCTTGGACATGTACACAACTTCTTGGGTAACAAAGAAGAATAAACGGCGAACGACACGGAAATTGCACGAAAACGCTATTCCCACTCTATCCGTCCACATTCCGCCACCGGTGAGTCAAGTGTCCGGATTTAGCTTTCGGCCTTGCGGTAGTGTGTAGCCGAATGGATTAATAGATATTGTAGGTGTTCTATCCCTTGTAATAATTTCGATATTGATATGAGTGTATAGTTTTTTGAATAATGACATTTATCAATATATTATTTTTTGATTTCATAACCCACAAACGCAATGTATATATATATGGGGACAGGGAACTGTGCTGTATTGAGCATTTTTCAAGTATTCTGTCGGCTTACATGGCTATTTTTAATATTGGCATTTCATTATCAATCATTAATTGACCTTTACAACTTCTTGACTATCCCTTGAATCTGAAGCAAGAACATTCTACATCCTTGACGTGGTCGCAGTTATCAACCACGTCTAGCGCGTATCAGGTAATCTTACTAGGCTAATCCGCTTCATACTTGTTTTATGCATGTCAAGTAATAGTTTTATTCTATTGTGTAATTATTTTACCGAATGTTTGGTTACTGCTTTCCAATTGATATACACCTTAGTTATCGTCCACTGGTGTTTTTTTTCAGTTATAATTAGTGTTATCCATACTAATGCAAGTACTGTCTTTCAGGGAGATGCTGAAGCGTCCGCCACATCTACAACTTTTCTAGATGTTTTTCAACATCAGGAGGTATGGATACTGACAGCTCCATCGAGCGTCATCATCAGAGCTGGAATTCTTGTCGTTTGATTGTTCTACACAATGTTTCATTCGTGGTTAGCCGTTGATATGTACCTGTGCTGTCGACCCCAGGTGTGTGTTATGTTTTCACAATTGTAATCCTCACTAATGCAAGTACTATGTTTCAGGCAGTTGATGGAGCGTCAACCCCTGCACTTGATGCAGAGCCTGACATTCAAGTATACGAATTGGCGCAACAGCTTTCGGAAGTGCGCACTACATTTGCAACATCCATAGATATTCTTCAGCAGCACGAGGTATGGATAATGACAGCTCCATCATGCGTGATCATATAACGTGATTCCATTTGCTATACTTTCTTCCCTATTAACGCAAGTGCTGTGTTTCAGGGAGACGACGAAGCTTCCACCACAATCACAACATCTCATTTAGATGATGCAGATGTAAAGGAATCGTTGAAATAAGTCGATGAAATGTGATCATATTTGGATTTTCCTTGATTCTTTTGGACAATGCATCTTTCGCGGTTATCTCTTTATATGTACCTGTGCGTTCGACCCTAAGTGTGTGTTATGTTTCCAGTATTGAAAACCATACTAATCCAAGTACTGTGTTTCAGGGAGACGACGGAGCTTCCACCACAATCACAACATCTCATTTAGATGATGGAGATGTAAAGGAATCGTTGAAATAAGTCGATGAAATGTGATCATATTTGGATTTTCCTTGATTCTTTTGGACAATGCATCATTTGCGGTTATCTCTTTATATGTACCTGTGCCGTCGACCCCAAGTGTGTGTTGTGTTTCCAATATTGAAAAGCATACTAATGCAAGTACTGTGTTTCAGGGAGATGCTGATGCCTCCTCTCCAATACAACAATTCATGGCAGTCCATGCAGAGCCAGAGGTATGGATACTGACAGTTCCATCGAAATAGATCATCACTGGTCGAATACTTGTCATTTGATTGTTGCACACAATGTTTAAATCGTATTTGGCTATTGAGATGTACCTATGTGTTCGTCCTCACGTGTGTTTTATGCTAACAATATTTTGATAGATAGTAATGAAAGTACTATGTTTCAGGGAGACGATGGAGCTTCATTCCGTGCTGTCTCTGCGGATACAGAAAATATAGTCGTTGCAGCGCAAGAGGAAGGGAGGACATGCGGAAACGAATCGGAGCTACAGCGTGCAGATGTTGAAGGTCCAGTCAAAAAAGTTGCAAAGAAAAAAAAACAAAAAAGGTTAGTTACAAACAGTTCATAACTTTAAAAAAATGTTTGTGCTGGGGACTATTTTATGTTTTTTTCCAGTCAATTCTACTACACTCCATCTTGTGTTTAAACTGAACATCCCTTTTCCAATCTCTCCTCCAGTTACCCGTGGGTGTCAGAACTATACACACACAGACAGTGAAGCGAATGAGAAATGTGGCTTGCCAGACCGTGTACACTATGGAGGAACTATTAATTGAGGCGAGGCGTGTTCAGGCTCGAGATGCTCATGTCCAATGGCCAGAACATGAATTAATTGTGTTTGGAGACTACAGCAAAGTTGCATTGGACCATAGCTACAGTGCGACCGCACCATCACAAGAAGATGTTATTGAATGTATTGAAGATAGCTCTGAAGTAGTTGCAGATCAATTTACATAATCTACACCCGCCAAAAATTTGCCACCAAAAAACCTGTCGACATTGTTGTGTTCTCCCATCAATGTCGAAGTAATAGATGTTGAAATGACAGAGAATGAACCAGCCGCAACATCCATAGACGCATCAGAACTTGATATCAGCGATATTACTTACCAATGTGTTGAAATCTCCACAACGTCAAAGGCCGACACAACATTGACGCAGGATGACAGTCTAATGAAAGAGAGCAAATACATTGTATTCGACAGTTGTTTGATGGAAATTATAAGTATGCTGAAATGTGTGCATTCCATTAGAGGGAAAGTATGTGGGAAGCCATTGATTAATGTGACTCGTCAAATAAAAGGCAGTAACGTCAAAATAAATGCCGCCTGTAGATTAAATCATAGGTTATCATGGTCTGCACAACCGATGCTGGGGAAACTGCCAGCAGGCAATCTACTGTGTGCAGCTGCATCACTTTTTAGTGGCTCCAGTTTTAGAAAGTTAGAGGCTTTCTTTCAGTTTGTGGGACTCCATTTCATTTCTAAAGCGCTGTACTACACATACCAACGTGATTATCTGTTTCCGGCCATTAGTGATGCTTGGAAAATTGTCTCTAGCAAGTACATTCGAAGGCAAACGATTCAGGCTAGCCGGCGATGGACAGTGCGACAGCCCTGGATTTTCTGCCAAGTACTGCACCTACCACTTTCAGGACATGGATAGTAAGAAAATTGTGAGTTTGGTGGTCGTTGCAGGTAACACAATGTACATCCTCAGTGGCCATGGAGAAACTAGGTTTTATAAAATCAGTGGAATATCTACAATCGAGGGGAATGCACATCGACCTCATAGCCACGGATAGACACGTTTCAATTGCCAAGACAATGAGAGAGCAGTTCCCACATATTAAACATCAATTTGACGTATGGCATCTTGCTAAATCAATCAATAAGAAAATCTCGGCTGCAGGGAAAAAAAAAGGTTTTGAAAGTATTTTGCAGTGGTCACATTCTATCACCAACCATCTTTGGTGTAGCTCAAAAACTTGTGAGGGGTCAGTGGAAATACTACTTGAAAAATGGCGGTCACTGATGCACCACTGTACCAACGTTCACCGCTGGACAGCAAATGAACATTTCCACCAATGTGAACATGGCCCTTTGTCCCCAGAGGAGGCACGGAAGAAGAAGTGGTTGATTCCATCTTCACCGACACACAAAGCCATTGAGAAGATTGTTTTCGACAAAACTCTATCAAGAGATTTGAGAGGACTGACAGAATTCTGTCACACAGGAGATTTGGAGGTGTTCCACAATATGTGCCTAAAGTACAGGCCAAAGCGCTTGCATTTTAGCTTTCGGGGCATGAAACATTGCACTCTACTAGTGGTCTTGGCCCATAACAGCAATGTCGGACGTGAACAATCTAGTACTAGGGGTAAAGTAAGGATGCCTCGCTACACTAAGGTGTTTTCAAAACGAAGTAAGCAATGGGTGATCAAACCAGTCCATGATGAAATGCAGTTCGACTTTGTGAAAGGCCTTATTGTTGCTGTGTTAGAGAAGCACAGATATGTAATTTTGGACGTTTCTGTGCAGAGCAGTGATCCATTGCCACCGAACATTGCGACTGTGCCATGCCCACCCGAAGCACTGCTGATTGTGAAGTACAAATCCCGGTTTAAATAATTGCAATACGATTGTCTTTTTGTAAATAAATGTTATTGTACAGGTACCTGTAACCCTAACCCCTACCTTCACCATCATGTGTGGCAAACAAGCTGGGTGTCATCTTTGAATTCTCTCTATTCACCTCATATATGTGTATGTATATATTTTTCTCATGTCTCATCTCATGTAAATGTAAATGCTGCACACTGTTAACGGAGTGGAGGCTTGCGTATTGCAAATAATAAAACAAACAAACAATAAATCTCACTTTTAACTCAACTCCTGTGGTACTTTATACTTTCCCTGACCTTCTGCCAAAAATTAAATGTCTCAATTTGGGCTGCAAAGCTCGCAGACAACGGGGACAAAATTGGGGCACTTAGAACGCGCCAGCCAAGCGGCCCGTGGCATTTGGGAGAAAAGCCAGTTCGCATTTGCACATTGAGGCGCACTACATAGACGGATTCTAAACTTCAAGTTCTCACAGATGCCTATACTACGTGATGTTGCAAATAAAGAATGCAAAGGACAGCGCCCAGATGAGGCCCACAAGTCGCACTGGAAGAATAAGGGTCTATTGTTTTTTGACCTTGAGACAGGGACCATGCCGAAAGAACTACATTTGAAGGGAGTGCGCAATAACGTAAGAGACGATAAGGCAGAAAATTCAGAAACTAGACCGAGTTTCAGTTTTAGGTCAGTATACGAAAATCATTGTCAAGAGCACGGTCCGTTTTACAGACTGCATTACGAAGAGACACAATGGAAATTTCAAATATAATGTAAGTAAATCTTTACACGCTTTTATACCGGAATGAAGATTTAATGAATGGATGTATGAATAAATGAATGAATGAAGAGCTAGGAAAAGCAAGTAAAACTGTTCGTAGTGGGCACATGGGCATGCAGGTCCACTGGTCTCACCGATCTCGGTCCTTGGCCCAGCCACTTTTCCCTGCACTACGGGACTGTCTCTGTATCCTTCAGCCACTTCTCCCGGCATTTACCTTGCACTTGCCACCAGCTGGCCCTATTATTTAATTTGTATTCAACTAACCATGTACAGCCCTTCCCCATGCGCGATCAGAAAGACACCTGGCCTAGTAGGATCGTTGTCTGTCTGCCCTTGTTCCCCACCTGCCTCGTCACGCCTAGAAACACTTGAGTATAGGCGCGTTACAAATGCCATATCATATATCATATCATTCCTCACGCATGTAGACTGTCGTTTATCATTGTGTGTTGGCCTCGATTTATCTTGTTACTTTTCGCATTGATTTTAGAGACGAACATACTCCATTGAACTATCCTTGCAAGCAAATAGTTTCTGATCGGCCATAATAAATAAAATGAGTAATATTAATGAAGTTCGGCTAGCGAGACTAATTATCATTTTTTTGTTTTCATAACAGGTATTTGATCCCTTTCTGCCACTGCCACCTGTTTGAGACACCGGCGGATGGATTCTTCAGCAGACACCTGCAGCTTTGTGTCAACAGCTGGAGCACGGTCACCATGTTATGGGACGATCTCCAAGGGCCCACATGCCCTTACGCTGTACTAGTGGCTAGAAGCAACATATCAACCTTTAGGCTGGACTAGTGCCTAGTTGATGGAACAGCCTTGCGGTTCACCGTGCTTCCAAAGTGATTCTTTTTACGAAAATGAACACCCTGTGTACCATAAAGGAACAGCGCGTGACTCAAGATGAAACGGAACAGTTATTGCGGATACAGATAAAAGAAAATAAATAGCTTCCGGAGTTCATATGTCAATTGCTGAATATTCTCTAAACATTTAATGTCAAATAAATGTACTTTACCAAAAGTACTGTGTTGCTGTTTCATTTTAAAGTACAGTTTCATATTCCGAATTGTGGCGCGCTGTGTTGTGAGTTGATCTGTGTTGGTTTCCGGGTTCTGTGTGGAGTCACGCAGAAGACGACAGGGCGCGTTTGCCTACACAGCACAGTAACGTCACGGGGAGAGGCGGGCAATATGAATGTTTTGATAATGTCAGGCTCAGGGGCGGGGGAATTGATTTAGTGCCGCAAAAGCAGGTCAGCCAGGGCGATCAGGGAAAAGATAGGATTATCAGAAAATGGCGGCTCCCTGGTGCTTGTTTTCGCGTGCGTTCAATGGACGAAAACTCGGGTAAGGTCCATAAGAAAGTTTTCTAAAATCGAGCCACTTAGGCTTAAAAAAACATGGCCGACCCGTAGGGACAATAAAACATTTTACTAGACCATGCCTTTAAGTTCCCCTCAGTCTGTGATGATTGGATAACTCCTCCTGGCCAATTTAGTTTTCTCTTCCCCTCCTGTGGCGTGTAAGTGCGAGGGAAAGTCATTAAGATGGGTTAAGCTGTCCCTGCTCTGCCCTGCTAGCGGCATCTCCAAAATGGTGGATTTCACATTTCCAGGCTCTTGCTCTGAGGTCAGGCCCAGTCCGGGTTGGGAACCAGAGTAATTTTATCAGGTGAGGTTGTGTGTGTGAAAGGGTTGGGTGTGGGGGGGAAGTTAGAACTCTCCTTTTATTCACTGGTCTATGGGAGTCCTGAGGGAGGGGTTAGAACTCTTTTTATTCTCTGGTGGTATATAGCAGTGTGGAGTTTAAGAGCCGGTAGGCCAACACTCTCACTCCGGCGGCTCAGCAGGGTTAGATATCTCTCATGGCAGGACATCTCTGCTGGGCAGCTGTGGTTTTCTCTGCTCTCTTCTTATTTGGTGGGTGGTTCGCAGGAGTTGTCTTTACTCGATCATCTGAAGGATCTCTCTGCTTCTCCTTTTAGACTGGAAAAAAACACTGGCCAGTGTGACAAAGGCACCCTGACCTTGTCAGTTACAGTGCTATCCAGGAGGAATATGGATATACCAGGGAAAGACCCAAGTTCGGTATACAGTCCCTATCTGAGTGAGTGCATGTGCAGACACATACCTCCAATCCTATCTAGAAATAGAAAGCAGCTAGGCTGCCACCAACCCTTGGGAGGACGGGAAGTCATAACCTTCACCCAAGGCTCCCATGCGAGAATCTGAGGCCCCATGCCCGCCAACAGAGGGAGATCGATGATGGCAGCAGGGAGAGGGTGCTGCAAAAAAGACAGATGGTTCACCACAGTAAGGGTGGCAGCAGCAACTTGCAGCTCCAACACCACACTACATATAATCAGATTGGCAATGACCATAAGAGTGACTGCCAAGCCCAAGCTTGCACTGCTGACCCACCAGGAGCCTGCAAGGATAAAGGGAACTGAACCAGAATCCCCTTACGAGTAATCCCTCCTTCACCTCCCAAATACTTGTCCCATTATGCAGCCATGTTCTCTGGATGAATGGATAAGTGGGACAAGAAGGCAAGACTTAGCCCCCTTTTTGAAACTTCTGAAAAAACACACACACACACACACACACACACACACACACACACACACACACACACACACACACACACACACACACACACACACACACACACACACACACACACACACACACACACACACACACACACACACACACACACACACACACACACACACACACACACACACACACACACACACACACACACACACACACACACACACACACACACACACACACACACACACACACACACACACCCCCCCCCCCCCCCCCCCCCCCCACCCCCCACCCCCAGAAACAAGGGGAGGATTTAAGGCAATGGCAGGAAGAACGGGCTGAGTGAGGTCAGTGGAGTTGGAGGTGGCTGTCCAAGAGACCAGCAGGAGGTGCAGCAGATTTTGGAGGCATTGTGTGAAAAAGCTGTGGCATTGGTTTTGTGAGAACAAGGGTACTGCTGTGTGAATGAGCGTGACTGGGAAATAAGTGCAGATAGATCATCTAGTGTAACGGGTGCATGGCATATGAGTGAAAGAGGGGTGTGGTGTAAAGGTGGTTGGAGGAGAGTAGTGGTGGCTGGGTGTAGTCATAGGGGCTGGATGGCAGTAGCAGTGTTTGGCAGGGTTCTACGTGATTATATTGCAAACATTTTCATTGGGGGGGGGTCCCCTTAACCACCCCATATACATTTTAAAAAACAATTCTGTATTTGCTGTAATTGTTTCTCTGAAAAATACCTCTCTGATTTTTCCCCGCTGAAATCACTGGAAACCGTTTGGGAGTAGTAGTGGTTGAGTAGTAGTAATGGTAGTTTGGAGGAGAGTAGTAGAACTAAGAGGAGTAATAGTTTGGGAGGAGAAGTGGCAAGGTGAAGGAGTAAGGAAAGAGGTAACATTGAAGGCCGGATGCAGGAGAAAGGCGTGGTGAAAAATCAGATAGAAAGCACACCGGTGGGGAGTAGCAAAGGCAGAAGAAGCAAGTATAGTAGCAGGGAAAGGTAGGGTTGGGCGTGATAGGCATACACTATTCCTACAGATCAACTGCAGGCACTGTTCCCGTTAGAAAATGCACCCATGGTAAAATAGGGCCAGTTAGAAAACAAAAACAGGGAGCCTAGATAGCTGGCACTTAGGAAACCATCGGTAAATAAAGCCAGCTCTTAGACAGTTGGGGGTAAAAGCCAGCTCTTAAACAGTAGGGGGTACCAATCAGTAGAACTACCTCCAATTTACAGACACCTGGGCTAGGGAGGGAACACAGAGGAGATGAGATAGAGTGGGACGGCCTTAGGGCCCATCAAGTAAAAAGATAAGAGTAATTGGACTGTTCTTGCATCTCCAGGGGTTGTTTGTGCCACTGAGACACCAGACTGAAGCAAGAGACAAGATTTGAGTCAAGGGTCTACAAACATACATGTTGGCATGGGAGAGGCTGGGGACAGGCTTGGGTATAATTGGTTTAACATTGTTCTCCTTCTCCCCCCTTTGACAAAACCAGGGCTTTTGAGTTTTTTCATGCATTTTTCAGATCCACCGAACTTCAATTAATTTGTTTCAAATGGTCCAACACACGGCAAAACATGTTTGAGGAGTAACTCACCCTTTAACAAGTGCTACAGGATAATCAAATCAAAACGGTCATGCCACTGAAAGGCCCTAGGAAATTTCTTTGATAAATATTTGTCATTTTTAAGAACTAGGTTCCCAAATTTGCATGTTGGAAATTAATCCTTTTTCTTGCTTTTTTAAAAACTTTGTTTTCAACATAATTTTGTGAGTGAGACAAGGGATTGATGGGTGTATTGTGCATAAGAGAGTAGGATGATGAGGAATGAGTACAATCATGGATAAATGGATGAGTGAGAGGATGAGTGTTGGATGGATAGATACATGCATTGATGGGTGAGGGATGGATGAACAGATTGATGAGTGACTGAATAAATGTTGCACTGACGGATTACTGAGAAAAAGGTGACTAGCAGGGTGAGAGATGGATGGATTGGTGCGTGTTGGTGAGTTTTGCATACATTGCTAAGTGAGTGAATGGGTGGTAGACTGAAGGATAGATGAATGGACTGGTAAGTGAGAGAGTAATTGATTCATTGCAGAGTGAGACTGTATGTGTTAAACAAGGGTGTGGGAGCCCCTCTACTGAGAGTTAACATGGGTCAAATTACCTGTTCTATCGAATGTTTTCCACTCGGGAGGGTCTGCAACCACGTTTTAGCTCACTGCTCTGTTCACAAAGGAGAAATACCCATTTGCTTAGCCGTCTGGAGGGCAGTACAGCACAGAAATGTTAAGGAATTCTCTGAACAAGAGTACCACCAACAACCCCAGACAAGTCTTTCAGTCTTGTTGGCTGGTCATTTCTGGACCCTTATCAAGGATGTCAGTTAGATCATCCTGCTCAAAGGGGAGGGTAGGCCTATCCATCTCAAGTAATCTACAACCTTAGACATCAACTGTCTATATGATACATCTGCATGTTCTTCAGATTCAGGTTTACCACATTCTAGGTGAAGTGTTCACTCCACTGGCTGTTTGTAAGTTGTCATAAAGATCTTTTAGCCTTGTCTCCTCTGATATAAAGCTTTCAGGGACATTTGGTGTACCATACTGTAGCCCTAATGGTGGATCGTTATCCGATGGCTCATTGTCCTCATAAATCGAGGTTAGTGATTTAAAATAATCCTTTCTAAGTAAAGGAGTATATGTTTTATCAGCTATGGGTGTCGAAGGCGATATTTTCAATGAAGTGGTTTTCGACTTCGATGGTGTCGAAGGCGACATTCGTGTCGATGGCGCAGCTGGCGTGAAGGCGCAGCTGGTCTCGATGGTGTCGACAACCTCAACTTATTCTTCGACTTGCGGCTCGAAGGATCCTTCGATTTCTCATTGCGTCAAGGCCTCAACGGCTCTCAGTGTGGATCTGGCCTTCATACCCGGCTAGAGGGTGTGCAGGATTAGGCTCAAGCCCTTTCCTTACCGGCTTTAGAAGGCGCATGGCTTATCAAGGGTTTATGATTTTCAAACATTGCTTGCATTTCTAACCTGAATGCTTCACATTCAGCAAGAGTGGAGGCCCTTGTAGGACAGGATATAGCTCTCTCAGGAGAGGAGTCAGATGAAGAAGTCGAAGTGGGCCACTTATGGTGCCTTTTCTTCGATGACGATGAGGAGTGATAGGAGTGATAGGAGCCAATCCTCGACCTAGACCTTTTCAACTTCTTCCTTTGAGGAGTCACCTCTTGCATCGCCCGAAGAAGGTTTTTTTTGACGGGGTGGTCAATGGGGATTTCTTGGGTTTTCTACCTACCGCCCATTTCCCCTTTCGCTCCTTCAGAGCTTTTCCGGTCATGAATTGGCATTTCGAGCAGGCCGAGGTCTTTTGCTCCACACGAGACACCACAAGCATACTCGAAGTGGATTGGTTATCGACATCTTGGAATCGCAGTCCTGACACTTCTTAAACCCGGTCTTTTGGGTAGTCGGTGTCGAAGATTAAGACATTTTATATTGCAAATGAAACTATTGAAGCGCGCCATAGTTCTCGAAGCGTAAGCTTACTCAGAAAAACGGAAACTGAAGCGAACAGGTGCTGCGCATGCTATATATACCTTCGATGACATCATCATCGAGATGGAGGCCCTCGAGGGACATCGAGTCAACTGTATCGACACACAGCACCCTCTGCCTTAAACATTTTTCTGAAGCAGCTGAAGCTGGATATTGAATATCAAAGATGAAGAATACGTGGGAGGACACAATCCATTCAAACTACCCATTTGCATATAGGTCTGGTCCCACCCACAAGGGTAGTTCAGCACAGAAATGCTAGGCAATTCTCCTCTGAACAAGAGTACCATCAGCATCCCCAGACACGTGTTTCGGCCTTGTTGAGCCTCCTCAGTAAGTTGAAGCTGAGCCTCTCTAAAGCACAGTGAGCAATGGGTCCACGTCTGGATTACCCTAGGTTACTCAGAGTTACTTACAAATTAAGCAAGGGTGTCAGAGCCTCTCTACTGAGAACTAACGTGGATCAAATACCCTGTTCTGTGGAAATTCTTCCACTAAGGAGGGTCTACAACCACGTTTGGCTGGGACCAGACTGATATACAAATGGATATTTCTCCTATGTGAAAGGTACAGTGAGCTAAAACTTCATCGTAGACCCTTCAGAGTGGGCACCTTCACATAGAACAGATTATTTGTTCGTGTTTGTTCTCTGTAGAGAGGCTCCCAGAACTCTTTGTAAGAATGTATGTGGTTGCAGATGTATGGATGGATTAATGCGTGCGGGAGTGGATGGCTGGATTTTTGAGAGTGAGTGAGAAGATGAATGATGGAGGGTGCTTGTTGGATAGATATATGGATTCATGGTAAAGTGAATAATGGGGTAAGGGACAGATGGATGTGTGATTGAGAGAGTGGGTGAAAGGCTGTGGGCCTCTTTCCTGGTCTGGTGGTCTGGAAATAAGGGTGTCGGTAGCAACGTACCGGCACCCTTTTCAGACCGCCAGACTGGGAGAATGCCTGCAGGGACCAGTGCTCCCGGGAGGTGTGACCTGGCGGGAGCACCAGCCCCTGCAGGCATGGTTTTCACTGAAGCACCGGCACCATTAGTCCCTATGGGACTCAACCCGAATGGGAATTCAGTTTCTGCCGCCTGACATCCCGGGACGCTGGGACTTGTAATATCCGGGAACTCAGGCGGTGGGGTCTCAGGTAGCATAACAGTGTTAAGAGGTCAGTGGCAACCCGCTGGTAGCACCAGCGGGTTACTGCCGACCTTGTAATGAGGCCCTGTGTGTTGGACGTAGAGGTGGACTTGAGAAAATTAGCATTGTATGGATGTGCGAAAGAATGAAAGGGTGAGTGCTGTGGCATCAGAGAGCCCACCTTTGCAGTCCTCCAGCCTGTGCTGAGAATACAGTCTTGAAATTCAAGCAATTCCCTCCATAACTTGAGGTTAGCATCCGCAAGTATCGCCTCTGTGTTTGCCTGGTGTAGCTGAAGCCCCGCGTTGGGAAATACTTTTTCCCCAACCCTGTGAAGGCTCTTGTCTTCCTTAGACAACACTTGTGCTGAAGCAATGTAATAAGCGGAAGTGGCCGCCACCACTGTAGACGAAGGGAGTGGGCATGAAACCAAAGGAATTTCTTTAGATGAATTAAGCTTGTAAAAACCATCAATTTTTTTGTTAATGCGATGCCCCGTATGAGGCTTTTCTGATATTTTGCAGGCCTCTGCCAGCACATCTTTCTGTAGAAAAAGACCTGAACGCTGCTGGGATTTCAACGTCAGGGTCCCCAATAATGTCCCCTCCGGAGATGGACTATCCAACAATGCCATTACATCCAGCACTCTGTCATGGAACGCCCTGATTGAAAAGGGCGGGTACTCACTGTCCTCACTCATTTCCTCCTTGTCCTTTTTGGCAGGAACTGAAGGTAGTTCCGAAACATGTGGCGGGTCAGACACGATCAGTTCTAGAAGCTGCACAACCAGAGACTGTGGTGGAGGAGGTGGAGGAGGCAATGCCGAAGGCTGATGAGGCAATTCAGACACACTTTGAGGCAGTGGCCGAGGAGTGGGTTGAGGTTTGAAAGGCGTTGGGCACAAATTCTTGAAGGGGTCCCTAAAATAAGCCTTAGGCTTAGGCGTGGGCAGTGGCTGATCCAACGGGCCATACCTCCACGACTCCATCGAAATTGGGTGCCACCCCTTACTTGATCAAAGTAGTATAGAGGGGCCGAATTTGGCTAGAGCGCCATAGTTTGCAGAAGAGAGATTCTAGTACTCCAGTCAGATGCCGGCCAAAAAGGATTCGGTTATCAAGCTCGGGCGACGAAAGATGGGGTCTGGCTGCTATACCGAGTCCTCCTGGCAAACTTGTTAAAATGGCACAGTTGGAAGGAGCAGACAAAATGGACAACTCTGACATGTAGGCTGTGACATCATCTTGTGACTCTCTGAAGAGACCTGCGTCATAGGCCTGTCTGAGGCCATCACTATGACAGGATTTGTAGGAGCCTTAGAACTGACTTTAGCCCTCTGTGAGGGATCCTCAGCTGAGCCGGTAATCGGAGACCTTGGGCATTTGCCCAACTTCTTCTCTCCCTCAGCACGACCCATATGGAGTTTAAACCCTTTGATGGGCACCCAGTGCCAAAAGCCCCATTGTGGGAACTCCCAGCCCTGCTGGCTTTTCTCTTAGCCCCTATTTGGGGATCCTCCGGAATGACCATGTATTTGTAGCCCCTGTCCAGGGAACCCCAGGAGAAACCCATGTACATTTCCCCTCTGAGTGGGGATCTACAGGGAAACCCCCAGTACTTTTAGCCCCTGTCCAGGGTACTGCAGGAATTACCTGGCTGGGGAACCTCGGGGTGACCCCGGTACATTTAGCCCCTTGAAGGGGATCATCAGAGGTGACTCCAGTATCCAGATTAGATCCTTTCAGGGATACCTCAGGGTGCACTGTGGTAAGGGTTGAGCTGTTGAGGCCACTCCTAGCACTAGATGACCCCGGGAAAGAGTCATCCAACTGGGGTGCCCTAAAAAGTAATGAACTTACCAGACGATTCCTCTTCTCATCGTCTTCCCACCTGACGATCCTACGCTGAAGTGCCCAGACGGATAGAGAGTCACAGTAAAGAAAGGAATCCCACTCTGGGCCCAAGCACTTCAAACAAAGAGAATGAGGATCTGCTCTTGCAAAGTGACATTTGCAAGATGAACAGGAAACGAAACCCTGTTGCTCTGGCATAGACGGAGATGAAGAAGACCACTGAACCGGAGCAGAAAGATTGAAGGTCAAGAGGAGAAAAACCAAAACCCCACGATGCCAGTGCATCTGACCCCGACCACGGGGGCTAAAAGGCAGTGCACTGGGCAGGGCTCAGGAAGGCGGGGCTACACCCACACTTGATGGCATCGCATAAATATAGAAGAAGGACAATAACATTTATGATGCTTCAAAAAGAGCTCCGGTCCCGTCATGAAGGAAGAATGTCCTAAAAGTATGGAGGAAAGGGGATGGGTCATAGGGGTATGTTATGCTGCTATATTGAATGGTTCGCCGAAGAAAAATAATAAACTGGAAGGATAGCATAATGGACTGAACCGGGCGATGAGACATACAAAACCAATAATTTGTAAATTCTTAAATGTATTGCAAAATGAAGAAGGAATACAAGAAAACAGTATAATTCAAACGTTAAGTGGAAAAAAGGTACAAAAAAAACAACAAAAAGTATCCAGAATATCTAAAAAATGAAGGAAATTTCAAGCATGGCATTTAATATTAATGTCATTGTTCTGTGAATAAGTGAGAAGGAAAAACATTGACAAAAACAATTGAAAGGAAAGACAATGAGACTGAAAAATGTATATGGGAAAAAAGAAAAAGATTAAAAAAAACAGATTATTTACAGTAGAGTCTAAATTCAAGTTCTGCAAAAAGTTAAAATTTAATACATTTTGAATTTTAAAATAGAAAATGAATGTACATTTCTGTGTTTTTTTGTTTCAAAACACAGCATATTGCTAATTGCTAAACAGAGATTTGGCATGAAAATTCTATGAGAAGGAGCAAAAAGGAACTAATTAGCGAGAGGTGAGGTTGTCCTATAGTGAGGACTTCCATTTTAAAGCCCCTTGGCGTGTGTAATTGTTCCTAAATTGTTTTAAATTGTAATTTTTCCAAGCAGTGCCCTACTGCTGTGCGCCAACTGTAAATGGTTCAATTACATCTTTAAATTAAACCCCAGTAGTACATTATTATTGAATGATTTATTGAATTTTCTTCATTGATTATTTTAACATTAATTTTTCTTCATGTGATCAAATTCATACATCTCATATGCACATATTTCTCTCTTCTCGCAACACGTGTTTCCCCATGGTCAATTTCCCATGGCTATCAGGAGAGAATTTAACAAGAAGTCTTAGTTACTTACCTGTAACTGTATTTCTCCAGCATTGGTATCTTTCATAGATTCACATGCTTGAATATTCCCCGTCGTCAGACTGGGAATCCTCGGTGATAAATTAAATAATAATAATAATTTTTTTTTAAATATATATATATATAAACATATATATATATATATATATATATATATATATATATATATACACTGCCACCTAGCAGTGCATGTACATAGCCCATTATAGCCTATGAGCCACTTCATTGTGTAGTCCCTCCACCTCACTTTGGTCCTTTATGGTCCCAGCCAATGTGGTGGCAGGGCTTAAGCTCCGCCCCCGGCAGCCATCTTCAGATTTTGAACCGTAGAGATTACAGTATGATGGATGCCGAGCATAGGAGCAGCCTCTCAGGGGAGGCGGGCGGGCGCATGTGAATCTATGAAAGATACCAATGCTGGAGAAATACAGTTACAGGTAAGTAACTAAGACTTCTCCAGCATTGGATCTTTCATAGATTCAGATGCTTGAATAGAATACCAAGCAGTTAAAACATGCCACCATTATAAACAGATATGCATAATTACAGAAAAACATATTTCTGATCAAACCTTTACCATGCAGCAACACAACGGTTACATACTTCGGGAAAGGTGGGAAAGGAGGCTGGTCCTACCTTATACAAAGAGATGGCGGAGCACTGCCTGTCCAACTGCAGTTTCTTTGTTGGTATCTTCAGTCAGGCAGTAGTGTTTCGCGAAAGTATGCAGAGTGCTCCACGTGGCAGCTCTGCATATGTCTTTCAAGGCCACCCCTGCGTGGAATGCTGTTGACGCCGCCCTTCCCCTGGTGGAGTGAGCAGACGGCGGTCTAGTTAAAGGGTCGCCTTTCAACTGATGACAGTGGGTGATGCAGGACGATACCCAGCGTGCCAGGCTTTGTTTGGATATATGTTGGCCCTTGGTACGGCCAGAGAAGGAAATGAATAGCCGGTTTGAGGAGCGGAACTCCTTGGTTCTTTGCAAGTAAAACTTCAACACCTTAGAAACGTCTAGAGAGTGTAATGTCCTTTCCGCTTCCGAAGCGTGATTCTGGAAGAAGGTTGGTAAAACAATGCGCTCAGTGAACGACATCTCCGAAAGTACCTTGGGGAGGAACTTAGGGTGAGGCCTTAAGATGACGCGGTCCTTCTGGAACAAGGTAAACGGAGGTTCCGAAGACAAAGCTTGCAACTCACTGATCCTTCTGGCCGATGTGATGGCTACCAGGAAGGATGTCTTCCAGGACAAGAATTTCATATCGCATCTATGTATGGGCTCGAAGGGAGGTTGCATGAGGGCTGTTAAGACGGTGTTGAGGCTCCAGTCCGGAACTGGTGTAGGTGTAGGCGGATGAGTACGCATCAGTCCTTTCAGGAAGATCTTGATCGCTGGTAAGGAGAGTAAGGCTTGCGTCTCCGCGGTTACTGTGTAGGCCGCTATGGCTGACAGATGGACCTTGATAGAGGACAGTGAGAGCCCTGATTTAGCCAGGTGCAACAAGTAAGGCAGAATTTGATCAACCGAGGCCGTGAGGGGATCGATCGCAGAGGTCTCGCACCATTTGGAAAACCTGGTCCATTTTCTGGTGTAGGTGAGTTGCGTGGATGGGGCTCTAGCGGCCCTGATGATATCCCAGCATTCTGGTGGTAACTTTAGGTGCATCAGTTTACGCTGCTCAGGAACCATGCTTTGAGGGACAGGCTCCTCGGGTCGTGGTGGAGGACCTTGCGGTTCTGTTGTGTCAGTAGATATTGATGTGATTTGAGACGAATCGGGGTTTTGCAGGATAGATGTCTCAGCATCGGGTACCAGACTTGCCGTGCCCAATCGGGTGCAATAAGAATCAAGGAACAATCCTGTTCTTTCACCCTGCGAAGTACCCTCGACATGAGGGGAATGGGTGGGAAGGCGTAGAGGAGCTTCCCCGACCAATTCACTGAGAACGCGTCTCCCAGCGATTGGTGCTCAGGGTATCTTGACGCAAATCTCTTGCATTTTTTGTTGTTCCTGGTGGCAAAAAGGTCGATCTGCGGATGGCCCCATAAGGCAAATATCCGTCGGGTTTCTCTGTCGTCCAACTCCCACTCGTGTGACGCTGTGTATTCTCTGCTTAATCTGTCCACTAGGACATTGTCTACTCCTGGAAGGTGCTCTGCCCTGATCTGTATCCCGTAGCGCAAGGCCCATGCCCATAGCTGTTGGGCTTCTTGCGACAGAATCTGAGACCTCGTGCCTCCCTGCTTGTTTGTATAGTGCATGGAGGTCGTGTTGTCTGTCTGGACCGTAAGAACTTGACCAGCTATAACCGGTAGGAAGGCTTTCAGCGCCAACCTTACGGCCCTGAGCCCCAACACGTTGATGTGGAGCTGGGACTCTTGTGCCGACCAAGATCCCTTGGTTTGGAGGTCCGCAAGATGAGCGCCCCAGCCTGATAAGGTTGCGTCCGTCCGCAGCAGGAGGGTCGATGGCGGTGCTTGAAACGGCATTCCCTGTAGAAGATTCCTCAGAGCGTTCCACCATCGAAGGGCCTTGTGCAACGTCGATGGAATCTGGACAATGTCTTCCCAGCATCCGAAAGCTTGTTTCCATTGGTGGTCCAGAGCTTCCTGAACCGGCCTCATGCGAAGCCTGCAGTTCGGTATGAGGAATATGCATGATGATGTCATGCCCAATAGGGATTTGTAAGAGCGTACAGATGTTGTCTCTTTCTGTAGGAAGTTCGAAGTTAAGCGTAGAATCGCTGCTATTCTCTCTGAGGATGGTCTCACTCTGGGAATGCTGGAGTCGAGCTCGGCTCCCAGGAAGAGAGCTACCTTGCTGGGAACGAGGCAGGACTTCGTCTGGTTGATGGAGAAACCTAACTCTTTTAGGAGGTTGACCGTCCTCGACACTGCCGAACGAGCCTTTGCAGCTGAACTTGCCTTTATCAGCCAATCGTCCAGGTATGGAAAAACGTCCGTTCCTGCTCTCCCGAGACTTGCCGCTACCGGTGCCAGGCATTTCGTGAAAACTCTTGGCGCCGATTTTAGACCGAACGGAAGCACTTGAAACTGAAAGTGGAGCCCTCCCACTGTGAACCTGAGGAACTGCCTGTGTGCTGGATGGATCGGAATGTGGAAGTATGCATCCTCCAAGTCTAAAGTGGCCAAGAAGTCGTGCTTGTTTAACCAAGGTAGCACCCCTTGTAGAGCTACCATCTTGAAAGTTATGCGCTTGATGAACTTGTTGAGAGCCCTCGGGTCCAAGATGGGCCTCCATTGACCGTTTTTCTTTCTGACGAGGAAGAATCGGGAGTAGAAACCTTTTCCCCTCTGGGAATAGGGTACTGGTTCTACTGCTGCCTTCTGGAGCAGTTTTTTCACTTCGGACATGACCTGTCCTAGCATATGCACTCTGCGGGGAGTTGGAGGCAGGGAAGGAGGTTGGTCCAGAAATTCCAAGGTGTGACCCTTTCGGATCACCTGTAACACCCATTTATCCGATGTAATTGACCGCCAGCGCTGGAAAAACTGGCTCACCCTTCCCCCCACCGGGGCGTGGCGAAGGGGGGGGGGAAATTGGTTGTCAGTTCTGCTTGCCTTGCGACTTCCCTTGGGCGGAGCCACGTCTGCCTCTATGGGCGTATCTGTTTGATGACTGATATTTATTGCCTTGGTACGTGCCGCCTTGTGCTTTTTGACCATAGGAGGAACGACTGTATCCCTTGAACTTGGAAGATGAACCTCTAAAGGGACGAAAAGACCGGTGATCCTTACTTTTGTCCTTTAAAGAACTGATGGCTCTGGCTGTGTCAGTGTCTGTCTTGATTGCCTTCAAATGGTCGTCTATCTTTTTCCCAAAGAGATCTTGGCCGTCAAATGGCATGTCTAGTATCTGCGCCTGAACTTCAGGTCTAAAGTTAGTAGCCTTCATCCAGGCCTGCCTTCTGAGCACTGTGCCGTGCGCCATCTGCCTGATTCGGCCACATCAACTGCTGCGTCGATCATGTGATCCGATGTTGCTTCACCATCCGCGATTATGGATTTTGCCTCCTCCTGGAGTTCCGGTGGTAATTGTTTTGCCAAGTTAGACATGCGGAGCCAAAGCTCGCGATCGAATCTTGCGGTCATGGCCAGTGCATTACCCGCTCTGATTGTAAGTGATGCAGAAGATGATACTTTCCTGCCCATGGCTTCCAATTTACGTCCGTCCTTATCCGGTGGTGCCAACAACGGTGAGGAGGGGTTGGCGAGTTTCTTTCTGGCCGCCACTGTAATAACTGAGTCCGGTTTTGTATGACCCCTTAAACAAAGCGGTGCTGAATCCGGAGCTTTATATTTCTTTTCTGGCCTGGACACCAACGCCGGAGTCGATAAGGGCGTAGATAGGATCTTGGATCCGGAATCCCAGATGGTATCGAGGAGGGGAATTGTGGTCACTGTCCTCCTTCGTTTGTCCCTGTGCTCATAGAGCACTGATTGCCTTTCCTCCGAAGAAACCTGAATTTTAAACAGTTCTGCGGCTTTACCTATTATGGTGTGGAAAGGGACGAGATCGTCCGGTGGTGAGGCCTTGCCCGGCGAGTCTCTCCTCCTGGGCTTCTCGACGACGTAGTCATCCCAATCACTGGGTGCGTCTGGCTCCTGAGTAATTTCTCCTTCTTCTGGTTCCGAAAATTCACCAAAAGGATCCTCCTGCCAGTCTGATACCGAGATGGTGGACGGTACCATGGTGGGATCTACGTCCGGAGATCGCGGTCTGTGCGATGACTGTGGTGACGGGACTCTTGTAGGTGAAGCACTGTGGGTGCTGCTCCTCGGTCTTCGAACAGGTGATCTCATCCGTTTTTGCGGTCTACTCCTGTAAGGAGAGCAACCCGATGTGCCTGGAATCGGGGATGACTCTCTAGGAATGGGATTAATCGGAATTTGCTTCTCCCTTTGCCGTTTGTAAAATTCTTCTACAATCCTCTGCACGGATAACATGAGCACCGGATCATGAGGATATTCGGATTCTCCCGTGGACGGGTGCCAAGGAGGGCTGTATTGTTTCGGTAAGGGACCGATGGACTCTTCCACCACTTCCACATCGGAGAATTCTTCCTGAAGAATTATATCCGGATGTTCTGCCATGTGCCCCAAAGGTGAAAATTGCTGCACCAGAGGTTCAGTTACAGTATTCTTCTCAATGATATTGCTTGTAATGACAGGAGCTTCAAGAGTGAGAGGCAGTAAATCCTCTGTAACTGCCGAAATTTGCGGTGCCTCTGAAGGCGTTATGGATGATGTTATCCTCGTCGACGACTGAGATTTTCCCGTCGACGAGGGCTTCGCCGCCGACTGAGATTTTCCCGTCGACGACTGAGATTGTCCCGTCAACGAAGGCTTCGCTGTCGACTGAGATTTTCCCGTCGACGACTGAGATTGTCCCGTCGACGAAGGCTTCGCTGTCGACTGAGATTTTCCCGTCGACGACTGAGATTTTCCCGTCGACGAGGGATTCGTCGTCGACGACTGACATTTCCCCGTCGACGAGGGCTTCGTTGACGAATGTGAAGTGTGTTCCGTGGACGACTCCGTCATGGACGAATGCTTCGTGGACGAGTGGTGTTTCTTGCTCGTCGACGATTGCTTCGCGGTCGACATGTCCGATGACGATGATCTAACTGTTGACGATGTCTTAAGCGTCGTCGTCGTCGATGCTGGTTTCGTCGACGGTATGGCCGATGACGGCCTTTACCTTTCCCTTCATTCGTGGGCGGTTTAACCGCCGACGACTGCCCCCCCCCCCATTTTTTGCAAACTCCTCCTTACCTCTGGAGGCAGATTTTGCTGACTTTTTCTGGCTTGACAGGTCAGCTGGAGGCAGAAAGGGTATCAATTCCAGCTTCCTCTTTTTGGATTTGGGAGAGGAACTCCTTTCCACTGAAGAGGCCCTTCTCTTTGAAGTTTGCCTCTCAGGTGGAGTGCTGGATTGGACAGGAGCTGTTCTGACAGACTCTTCGTCCGAGGATTGATCCCTGGATTCCAGGTATGAAAGGAGTCTTCTATGCCTGTCATGAAGGGTCTTGGTGGAAAAAGTTTTACAAATCTCTCATTTTTTAATGTCATGTGGGTACAGACAATAAATGCAATGCTCGTGGGGGTCCTTGTAGTAAACCAATTTCTTCTTGCACCTCGTGCAGTCCCTGAACAGGGAAGGCTTCCTGACAGCCTGAGGTGCCTCCATTTCTGAAGAGAAGTTCAGTCGACGATTTTGAGAGGAAAACCACAAGTTTTGCCACCAAGGTTAATTGGAAAGAAAGCCCCTAAGAAGGGGAACAAGATGGAATATATTTTACAAATATATTCCACACAAAAGTAGAAAGAATTTGAAAAAAGCTCAGAGAGTTTGAGGATTCCCTGTGTCTGATAGACTGCGGTGAAAAATCTGAAGATGGCTGCCGGGGGCAGAGCTTAAGCCCTGCCACCTCATTGGCTGGGACCATAAAGGACCAAAGTGAGGTGGAGGGAATACACAATGAAGTGGCTCATAGGCTATAATGGGCTATGTACATGCACTGCTAGGTGGCAGTGTATATAGGTATATATATATATATATATATATATATATATATATATATATATATATATATATATATATATATATATATGTTTATATATATATATTTTTTAAAAAAATTATTATTATTATTTAATTTATCACCAAGGATTCCCAGTCTGACGACGGGGAATATTCAAGCATCTGAATCTATGAAAGATCCAATGCTGGAGAAACAAAAAATCTAACAACCGATGTTTACAAAACCTTCCCGAATATGTCTTTTCAACTCTTGCGAGCTATTTGGCTAAGTACTCTGATGATCCTTCAATGAAACTTTTAGGCACTTACCCTAAATTTCGCTTAATTCTCCTCTTTCGTCCTTTCTAATTCAAATTTGTCTTCTCTGTTTTTTTCTGGCTGTTCTGTTACCGTAAAATTAATCAGTTACATAATTAGTTTCCATTTTCATAAAAATGCACTATGTTAAACTTATATCAGTTTTGTTCACCTTTACTGAAGCCAATCTACTTTAATTATTGCAGTCACA
This sequence comes from Ambystoma mexicanum, assembly GCF_040938575.1. Classification (NCBI taxonomy): domain Eukaryota; kingdom Metazoa; phylum Chordata; class Amphibia; order Caudata; family Ambystomatidae; genus Ambystoma; species Ambystoma mexicanum. The sequence continues at coordinate 523,690,502 of NC_090940.1, forward strand.
GTGAATGATCTAATATGATGTGGAATGCCACATTTTAAGCTTGGTTTTCCCACTTTTTTTTATTATACCCTGACCTATACTACTGAGTGAGCACGGTCTAAAAAAGGAAAGAGAGATGAAACGAAAAGTAAATTCCCCCTCCTTACCTGAACGAGCGATTCATGAGATACGATTGTCCATGCAGCGTCCATTCCGCGCTGTGTTTTTGCTCATTCTGAGCTTCTTAATATACTATAGAGGGACTGACATCATCTAGTTTCCTTGCGCGATGACATCAGCACGCTTGTGCTTCTCGCAGCCATTTTGAATGCTGCTTTGTTTTTATTGCTCCTCCCACTCAAATTTTAGCTTTACTCTTTGTTTTAACTATAGTTCCTTATAAGTATGCACTTACATTTGCTAACAATTGTCTCCTGCACACTGACATCTCATCTTAATTAGTCACTAGGATCCCTTGTCTTGCCTACAATTTTATTATCTAAGCTTATTTTAATCCTTTATTCCAAGATCTTAGTGTAGCTGTCATTCAATCTTATTTATTCTAATATTTCATTTTAATCCCGTATTTTACTATATTTTCACCCGAATGATTCAATGTTTACAGACCATGGAGAAGGCTACCAGGAACCTATCCATATTCAATTCTCTGTTTGCCTTGCCCTCTGGTGTTTGTACTTTTTGGCTTTTTCCTCATGAACCCGTTTAGTAATGGTTACACATACATTTTTAAAAAAACGGTTCATAATACAGACAAAAAACAATTTATAATACAGACAAAACATGTTCTCTTATCAATTCACTTTCTACTAATTTTCCAACTTTGGGCCTGAAGCCTAAAGGTCAGACAAGCCATGCTCATAACTCAAATGTCTTGAATGATCAACAGATAGTACGCCCAGTTTCTAATTTCATAGCCAGTAGACCATCTCATGCTCTGAATTCAGACCTGATATACAGGTGTCCATGAGAAAAACCCATTCTGATTCCTTACTTCTTAGTAAGAGTTCTCGGTTTCCTCCTCTCTCTGGGGCATTTACCTTTTCCAGCCCAGTAAATTTGATCTTGTCCATTTCTGTATCATGGTGCTAAGAACTGAAGTGGATAGAGAGCGGGTATCTTGAATCTCTATTTCTGATTGCTCTCATGTGTTCAAGAAGTCTTGTTTTCAGGGCCCTGATTGTGTTTCCAAAGTACATTTTCGGGCACACACATATGATGCCATAACCCACGAATTTGCTATTATGATTGATGAATTGTTTTATGTCTTTACTTTTTCCATTTGGTAGGATCTGATTCTTTACTTCATTTAGGATGAGGACAGAGTTTGCAATTCCCACATTTGAACATTCCTATTGGGGGAGGTATGTTTAAATAGCTACTGAGGTTTTTAAGTGACTCCTTTTTGAGTTTCCTTGGGCTGATCTGTTGTTTTATGGTGGGTGCTTTTCGAAAGATCATAGTTGGACTTTCATCTATATATTTTTTGATGCTGTTGTCTGCCTTCAAAATATTACAATGCTCCTTAAGAATACTTTTTGTGATGCCTACATCACTACTATACGTGGTGATGAAATTCCCTTTGGTCATTTCGTTTCTTGTTTTTTGTTTGTTCTTTAAACGATAGTCTCTAGAGATTTTCTCTGCATTTATTAGAGCTTTATTTAGAGATTCGGGCTGATAGCCTCTTGCATGATTTTGACTTTCAACTGTTTTACATGTCTATCAAAAGTTTCTCCTGTGCTACAGTTCCTTTTGACTCTAAGTATCTCCCCATAAGGAATATTCTTAATCATGTGTTTCGGTTGGTTGCTCTCTGCGTGCAAGATGCTATTCACTGCTGTTGGTTTGATTAATAGATTTGTTAGGATTTTGCCACCATCAATGTACAATTCAAGGTCCAAGAATTGCATCTTCTCTTTACTACTATTCATCATAAATTTGATGGTGTACTCATTTTCATTGAGGTAGTTAACATACTCCAAAAGTTCTCTTTTTCCTTCATTCCAGATCATAAGCACGTCGTCTATATATCGTCCCCAATATATGACGTTATTGTTTACATTGAAGGATCTATGTTGTCACGCATGATTTAATTTGTAATGTCCCATAAATAAGTTTGCATATGGTTTTCGCGCCCATAGCCGTCCCTTGTTGTTGCCGATAGATCACTGTGTCAAAAGTGAAGATATTATTCTCCAGTACAAATTATAACATTTTCAGTATCATTTCTTTTTTGGTTAGTATATGAAATTGACCTCATTTTCCAGCAAGGGCTTGAAAGGGCTGATTCGGCTGTGAACGCTGCTTGTGAGGACACTCAATTCTTTGCTGCTACTATTTCAACTTTGTGGACTTTATTGAACACTTGACTTTGAAAACTTGATCACATGCTCTTGTGACTCCTCCTCCACCTCCCAGAAGCCCATAACATGTATAGCGCACGTGCATTCGCGCGCGTGCATTCAAGCAAGGGCTTGTAAGGGCTGATACGGCTGTGAACGCTGCTTGTGAGGATGCTCAATTCTGTGCTGCTACTATTTCAACTTTGTGGACTTTATTGAACACTTAACTTTGGAAACTTGATCACATGCTCTCGTGACTCCTCCTCCAACTCCCAGAAGCCCATAACATCTAGAGAGCACGCTCATTTTTGCGTGCGCTTTCAAGCAAGGGCTTGTAAGGGCTGATACGGCTGATAGGGTTGGAGGGTGCAGAGGTAAAGCTAAACTGAGACCATTGTTTAATTAATTGTTGCTTGTGTATTTAATTTTTACTTTTTGTAATACCTTATTTTGCTTAAGCCGCATGGCTAAATTGTACACTTTGCTGACTGATATCCCCCCCTAAGGCTTTTACGGAAGCTCTGTTTTCAAGCCACATTACGCCAAGGAGTGCTCCTCAGGCTATTAGTCATAATAAACGAATTGTGCGCCACAGGTCAATGTCTCTAACAACTGACATCCAAACGTTTTATGCGGACAAAGTTCCCGGTAACTTAGTACTCCCAAGCGAACCAATGGAGATACCTGAGCAAACACCATTGCTTTCTGCCATTGTTGTCACAACTGCTGAAATTCAGGTGCCGCCTATAGATCTATGCACGCCGTCTGATTCCCTATTGGTGGCGTTTTCAGAGGCAAATCTTCTGGGCGATTTTGCTCTGCCGTCACAAACTCAGCCCATAACTAAGGTGGAAGTACTCCCTGCAGTTGCACCCTTTTCATTTTCCCCATGTACGGAAGCGAAGCATGGTTTTCATGAATCGAATGAGGAGCACGGCGCTTCTCAACACTGGGTAATAACGGTAGCATATCGCCAAAAACAAATGAACGAGATAATCTACCTGATTTTGAACACTTGTCACAATCACCGGTAATGTTAACGGAATCTCCACATGTATCTTCAATATCATCAGTTTCGAGTACTCAGCCTACTCCGAGACGAGTTATCCATGTATTTCCCCACAATAATGATTTAGCAACATACCCAATGGCTCTATGTGCAGAAACAAGACTGCAAGCTATGAATACAGCCTTGTTCTCACTGGCAAAATTGTACGAGTCTCTTGATAGACCAACATTTCTTATTGAAAGAACTGCTGGAATCAAGGCATATGCAGCTTCGACAATGACGCACTCAGTGTCTTCTAATAGCACGTTGGATTGTGTCATTGTCAACAAAACTATCCAACTAGGTGAACCTATTGTTCTGCCTAGGTCTTCAGGTGTCGATTCCAATCCCACGAGCTTAGTTATGCGTCCAGTAAACCAACCATCTGTAAATAACAAAAGCAATGGATGCATAATACGGCAGGCGAAAGATGAGGAAGTGATTAGAGCCGATAATAGAATCCCTTCAGCTGAGCACCAGGTGCTGGACTCTGCTATAGCAACATGCAAAAAGCTGGATAGTCCAGCATTTGGCATCTTTGCTGAGCAAGATAATAGCAAACCAAAAGAATCTACCACGACTCCAAAAATTGTTCCTGTTAAAAAAACTAAGAATGAAAAAATGTCCAAGTTGCAAAAGACTAGAAATTTTCGGCAATTTGTGAAGCTGTTATCACTTCCTGACAGAGGCATCAAAGAAAGAGGTGCTGCCATTGTTAGGAAGTATGCTGCTCTTTCTAAGCTCAAGATTGCCGCAAAACAATCAAATCAGGTGCCCCAAAATATTGATGAACCTTTGCCCCATGACTTGCAATATGCCCCCTTGGATAATCTGGTTGATGCAATTTCCAAAGCAAGTGTTGCACCTTCAATCTGGAAAAATGCACCTGCTTTGCAATTAAAATCAATGAACAACTCCTTTCAAACTTGCTTGGCGCCCCTAATCGAGGCTTCTCCCACATCTACCCTACAGATTAGGCGCAAAGAAATCCAGAAATCAATAGGGTTATTTATGTCACGTCCCTTTTGTACTTCGACAGCAAACACAAGTCTTAACTGATATGTCTTGCCAAGCAGCTCCTAGCAAGTTGGCGCAGACAATGACATTTCACCCCACCACTAAACCTATGGGCCCAAACCATCTGCAATCTCGTCAAAATGCTGTTGGACTGCTTGGTGACAAAAACCCTGAAGCTAAAAATCGCTCTAAAGGTAGACAAAACAATTGCAATTACAGCACGCATTTCAGCCTTATCCTACAATGTCGTGGTGGCGAGCACTGTTTTTTCGACCTTAATAGGTCGGCTGTCTTGAATATTCTAAATAACATTGCTTCCCTTCAAGATGTGTTATCTGCCAATATTGCTCAAATAGAGTTCATCAATGAATATGATAAGTCAGTGGTCAAAATATGGATGTTGTCAGCTCTGGTTCGAAACTCCATTTGGCAAGCCAGACAGGAAATTTATCAGATGGGATTTATATTGTTAAATCTAACCGAGGAGGCTTCTGGAGAAAAATCCCATTTGCAGAATTCAAGAGCTGCCCATATGCAACCTTGGTTGACTACCCCCATAACAATCTCTTATTCTGCAGGGGAGAATAATCATTCACGGTCTGTGGCTTTTCTTCGTGCTGATGCACAAGACAACTTTCAATAACAACCCGAGAACACTAAAAATCATACTTTTAAACTGGCCTTGTGGAATACGTGAGGACACAAGCATCTAAAGTAATCCTCGGTGAGCCTTCTAGCCCATTATGACATCATTCTATTGCAGGAAGTGTGGCTTACGAGTCTTCCCATATGGGAAAATCATCAAATTTTGTTAATTCCAGCCTCACATCCTTTGAGAGGGCGACCCATTCCGGGATTACTTATAGCTATTAAGTCTTCTGCTAACTTTTATTTAGAGTCCTGGGCTTTGCCCAACAGCTATATGCAACTAGTCAAGATCACTCACAATCACAAGTGTCTTGCTTGCCTGAATCTCTATTGGAACCATCAGGCGATCAAAGACAATTACGTTTTTGAGGGGTCTAGACATTTGTTTTGATCTCATCGACAAAGACCCCTCAATAGCCTATATGATTATAGCAGGGGATCTTAACATGAACTGCTTTAAAGGGAAATGAGGCAAGTTCAGTGAGTCCTCTAAACAATGGACTCTCCTTATGAAGGAAAGAGGGTTAATTATGGTGAATGGTTCAATGAAAGACGATGTTCCGTCCAATCACACATGGTAATGCAGTAATCATACGTCTTTGGTTGACTATATATATGTTGACAGTAACCTGTTTACTTTGTAAAAGTTCTTTAAAGTTATTTAACAGACATTGAGTGACCATACTATTCAGGAAATTATATGGGAATGGCCAGATAACACCAACCAAGACTTGCCTCAGCGTTATGCTGTTGATTTGATGCTGTCTTCTAAAGGAAACCGTTTTAGGTGGTCGCTGTCGATCTTGGATGATCTCCTTTTGGCTGAAACATATTCTTAAAGACATTTTAGGCCCTGATATTCTTTATCAAGAGGGGTCTTATGTTGTGCCGTTCAGTTTTTCACAGTAAAGAGTACTCAACAATCTACAACTAAGCAAAATCACATGCATGTGTATGATGAAGAAATCAGAACCCATAAAGCTAATCTGAAAAGAGAAATTCAGAACTTAACCTGTACTTCCCTTATGGAAAAAACAAAACAAATTAACAGTCTCAAAAACAAGTATAACAACTGGGTCAAACAACGCAAAGCTGCTATGCATCTCAATGATGCTAGGACCAAGTTACAGTCGCTAGCATCCAAGAGCTCCGCCATGGTGTGGGGTCTGATAAAAACAGTATACATGAATTCTCAATCTGTGACTCAGATTAATTCAATCTCGGAAGAAGTGTGGTCACAATATTACACTTCACTATATGCATGTTCGCAATGGGCTATTTATGTTCCTTCGTCAGCTTTTGACATGAACCCCCAGTTGACTATTAGTGAAATCGATATATTGGATAACATAAAAAAGCTAAGTGCTTCGAGAGCCCCGGGACCGGATGGGCTGTCAAACATAATGTTGAAAGCCCACCCTGAAGCCTTGCCCAGCATCTTAAGAGTTATATTCTCCCAGACCATCTACTCACAAAGAATTTCCCACTCATGGCAGAAATCGATTATTGTGCCTATATATAAGAAGGGAGACAGATTGAGTCCTCAGAATTATAGGCCTATTGCCTTATTGGATGCCCCTGGCAAGTGATTTGCATGATTAGTCCTGGATGATTTTAATAAATGGTCCAACTCGCTTAACATCAATGACCCGTTTCAAACTGGCTTCATACCGGGACAAGGCACATCCATTAATTTGCATGTTCTTCATGCCATCAAAGAACACAAGTTACAGATGAAGCAGCCTCTGTTGCGACTTTTATTGATTTTGCTACTGCTTTCGACTCTGTTTCTAGGCACCTTCTTTTCTCTAAATTAGCCACTAGTTCTTGTCCAATATATTTACAGCACTGGATACAGGAATTTCATACCAACACATCTATTCAAATAAGACAATCTATGGATGGTAGGCTTACACGCTTTATTAATACATACAAAGGTCTGAAGCAGGGTTGACAGTTGGCATCTTCTATATTTAACTACTTTACATTTGACATAGTGCATAGTTTTGCAGTGGCCACATCTGATTCACCTCGTCTGGGGGACTGTGCGATCCCCTGGCTGTTTTACGCTGACAACCTTGTGTTGCTGGTGAAAACTCCCAGGGGTCTGCAGACACTGCTGGACACTTTGGGTGACTATGTGGATAAGAACAACTTTATAGTCAACACAAACAAATAGAAGATCATGATGGTAGTGCCCTCGCATGCAAAAAAAAGGATTTATCGAGTCTGGTTCCTCCAACAGCATCCTCTTGAAGTTGCAGAGGAATATAAATATCTGTGACTAAACGTTAATACTATGATATCGGATGCGCCATACTGTAATGAAATTAAAGTAAAAATGAAGACTGCGTCCATGCAGGCCTCTATATTACATCACAAGTATGGCTCCTTTTCTCTGAAACCTCTACTGATATAGTATTGCCAGAAAGCGGTGCCAACAGTGATTTATGGTGCGGAGACTAGGACATGGCGAGATGAACAAGTTTCTTCTTACCTTGTAACGTTCTTTCGATGGGATGTTCCTCCGACGTATTCCTTATCTTTGATAATAGGTTTCCAGCTTGCTGGCCTCCGAAATTTTTTCTGTAGAGGGCGCTGCGCGTCGACGTCCGGCGAGTCGATGTCCCTCGACGGCCACCGTATCGGCGCCGACGTCACCATGCCAAGAAATAGCCACGCGCGGCATCCGTTGCTCAGTTCCATTTTGTAGCATAAGAAAAGTCATGCCTGAATTGGTATTGACCTTGAAGGAGCGTAAGCTGCAACCACAAGGGAAGTATTACTGCGGGGATGGATGGGAGGGGCGATAAGGAATACGTCAGAAGAACATCCCATCGAAAGAACGTTACAAGGTGAGAAGTAACTTGTTCTTCGAAGGGATTGTGTCCTCCGACGTATTCCTTATCTTTGATAGACTCCCATAGCAGTGGCATGTAATTGGAGATGGGAGTAAGAATGTCATGTATCCCTTTAGGGATGGACCGAATGTAATACGGCTTTGCCAAATCTGGTCTCTTGACTAGTGGAGGAATCCAGGTTGTAAAATTTTGTGAATGTATGTGCGGACGACCATGTGGCAGCCGCACATATGTCTCTGACCGGTACCCCTCTTTGGAGGGCCGAAGAGGCTGGATACCCCTGGTTGTATGAGCCCTAAGATTTTGGGGTGGCTCTTTCCCTGCCAGTTTGTAACATTCCAGAATAGCCAAAATATTCCACCTGGAAATGGTTTGTTTTGTTATGGGTAATCCCAACTTGTGACCTGAGTATCCTACAAACAGTTGGTCTGCTTGCCTGATCCTAGCCATTCTGCTGATGTAAAAGCTTAGAGCTCGCCTTTGGTCCAGCCTATGTAGCCTTTCTTCCTCTTTCCCCGGATCGGGAGGAGGGTAGAACGAAGGTAAAGTAATTTTCTGAGTAGGAACCAGTTACTTACCTGTAACTGTTGTTCTCCAGCATGGGTCTGGCATGGATTCACATGCTCATGAATATTCCCCATCGTCAGGCTGGGAATCCTCGGTAAAGAAAAATCAGTATCAGTTTCGTTTCTGATCTGTCTTTCGTAGTAGTAACAAATCACTGATCTCTGCGTCATACTGACCACAGCCAATGACTGCCATCTCCCTAAGCCCTGCCTCTGGCAGCCATCTTCAGATTTGGTAGCAGGTGAAGTCGCAGTATGACCAAGTGAAGAGCCGCAGAGGGGAAGGCGGGAGGTAAGTAACTTGTTCCTTCTCCAGCATGGGGTCTGGCATGGATTCACATGCTCATGAATAAAGAATACATAGCAGTACACACATGCACAACCACGGGAGGTGGCAACAGGCTCAACATTAAGCAATACAACAACTCAACAGTAAGCATCTCTTACCTTCTCACCAGGCTCACCTTAGGCGAACAGGCTGCGCAGCACTGCTTGGCCGACCCTGGACTCCTCCCTGGAATCCCGGTCGACGCAGTAGAATTTCGTGAAGGTGTGCGTCGACCTCCACGTAGCAGCCCTGCTGATGTCAGCAAGGGCACACCAGATAGGAACGCCGTGGTAGCTGCGATCACTCTGGTGGAATGGGCTCTCGGACGGCCGGGCAGCGGTCGGTTTGCCAACCGATGAAGTACATGATACAGCCGGAGAGCCATCTGGAAATGGAAGCCTTTGAGAGAGCCTTCCCCTGATTGACAGGTCCAAAGTTCACAAAAAGTTGTGACGTCTTCCGAAAACTCTTCGTGCGGTCCACGTAGAACTTCAGCACTCTAGCCACATCCAGCGAGTGCAAAGTCCTTTCAGCCGACGACGAAGGCGACGGGAAGAAAACAGGCAACACCAAGGGTTTGTTGAGGTGGAAGTCCGACGGCACCTTGGGCATGAAGGAGGGGTGCGTCCTGAGCACTACCCTTGTGTCGTGAAAAGTCAAGTACGGGGGCTTGCAGGAAAGGGCCTGGATCTCTCGCACTCGTCGTGCAGAGGTGATGGCCACAAGAAACGCTGTTTTCCACAACAGGAACTTCAACAGAGCTGAGTGCAGAGGCTCGAACGGAGGTCCCATGAGCTTGGTCAGCACCACGTTGAGCTCCCACGCCGGGGCCGGAGCCTTCACCGGCGGGAACGATCTGAACAGTCCCTTCATGAATTCTTTCACCAGACGATGAGACCACAAAGACGTCCATCCCGTGGTTCTGGTGTATCGGGAGATCGCAGCAAGATGGATCTTGATGGAAGCATGCGCCAGTCCAGCCTAGGCCAGCGTCAGTAAGTACAGCAGTACTTGAGGAGCCGTAATCCGTAGAGGGTTAATCTTCTGTGCATGGCACCAGACAGAGAACATCTTCCATTTGTGTCCGTAGCATTTAAGAGTTGAGGACGCCCTGGCCTTTGCAAGAACCTCTCTGCAGTCGGCCGGTATGTCATAGCCTCCAAACTCTAACGCTGCAGGAGCCAGGCCTGCAAGTTCAGCGACTTCGGTTCGGGATGGAGGATGGAGCCTCCTTCCCTGGAGAGAAGATCCGCGTCCACTGGCAGCTTGATTGACGGGGACGCTGACAAGTCCAGAAGGTCCGGGAACCATATCTGCCTCGGCCACGCAGGTGCGACGAGGATCATCCTGCACCGTGACCTCTTTAGCTGGTTGATGAGCCGGATCAGCAACGGCAATGGAGGGAACACGTAAAGAAACAGGCCCTCCCAGGGGAACGAGAAAGCATCGCCCATGCTCCTGGGCTGGGGAAACCTGCTGGCGAACCTCCGGCACTTGGAGTTCGTCGCCGTCGCAAACAGATCGATCTGGGGAGTGCCCCACCGTCGGAAGAGGCGGTCCATTAGATCCTGTCGCAGCTCTCTGCTGAGCGAGTCGGCGATGGTGTTTTTCATTCCTGCCAGATGAAACGGCACCAGAAACATCCCTTGGGTGACGGCCCAATGCCACAGATCCTGCGCCTCCTTGGACAGGGCTGGGGATCTGGTACCGCCCTGCTTCCTGATGTAGAACATGGTGGTGGTGTTGTCGGTGAAGATCCTCACCACCTTGCCCTTTAGGAATGGAAGAAAGGACCTGAGGGCCCAAAACACTGCCCTGAGCTCCAGGACGTTGATATGGAGGGACTTCTCCGTCGGGAGCCAAAGACCTCTCGCGTGCAGATTTTCAGTGTGCGCTCCCCACCCTTCCAGGGAGGCATCCGTGGTCACTGTCTTCTGGTGGCCCGGGGTCTGGAAGTCCATGCCCGCCGTCAGATGCGCGCGGGTGCCCCACCACCGGATCGCTCGTCGGAAGCTCTCGTCGAGTGTGATCCTGTCCTCGAAGTTGCCTGTCGTCTGAATCCAGCGCGCGTCCAGGAACTCCTGTAACGGGCGCATCCGAAGCCTGCACAGGCGGATGAGATAAATGCAAGAAGACATCATTCCGAGGAGGGATTTGATGGACCTCACCCTGGCCGCGTCCGCAACCAGCATCCGCTGCACCTTGCCCAAGATGGCCCTCGTCCTTTCCTCCGACGGAGAGGCCAGAAGCGCCACTGTGTCGAGTTTCGCTCCCAGAAACAGTGCGTCTTGCGCGGGCACCAGGTGGGACTTGGCGTAGTTTATGGAGAATCCCAGGTCCGTGAGTAGTTGGACGGTCCTCGCCGTGTGCTCCGCGGCGAGTTCCCTTGTCTTTGCTCGGATGAGCCAGTCGTCCAGGTAGGGGTAGACGTGGATCCCCTCCAGGCGCAGCCGCACCGCCACTGGTGCGAGGCACTTGGTGAACACCCTGGGTGCCGAACTCAATCCGAAAGGAAGGGCTCTGAACTGGTAGTGACGCCCTTGGACCACGAATCTGAGAAACTTTCGGTGTCCCTTTAGGATGGGATATGGAAGTAAGCATCCTCCAAATCCAACGACGACAGGAAATCGCCCTCCTCCAGCTGACCCAGGACGTGCTGGAGGGTGACCATCCGGAACTTCTATGCCTTGATGAATTTGTTCAGTCGTCGTAGGTCCAGGATGGAACGCCATCCTCCCGGCTTCTTCTTCACAAGGAAGTATCTTGAGTAAACTCCGGAGCCCCGAAGCCTCTTTGGGACGAGCTCGATGGCGCCTTTCTTGAACATCGCCTTTACCTCCAAGAGAAGTTGAGGGACGTGATGTTCCTTCCTGGCCACGGGGGGACGCGCAGGCATTTCTTTAGAAACTCGAGCGCATGACCCTGTGCCAGGGCGTCCAGCACCCAACGATCGGTGGAGATGGACTCCCACACGCTGACAAAGCTCGCCAGCCGGCCTCCCACCGGGTGCTTCGGTGGGGGCCCGACCCCATGGCCGGTTCAGTCCTGCTTCGACAAGGCTTTGCCGCCTTGTCCTCCCTGGCGACGACGGCGGGGTCCGCCCGACTTGCCTCGTCCCCTGTAGGCTTCCTGTGACGACCAACGGGCCGCTTGACGATAGGTGGAAAATCCGCCGCCGGAACCTTTGGAGGCACCCTGCTTGTCTCCGCCGCTCCGAAAGGGCGGCCGTCGTTGCTGGAGAACACCAAGAGCCCGGGCCGTCTCTGTGTCCGTCTTGATGGCTTGTAGGGAATCGTCCACTGTTTTCCCAAACAGGTTGCTCCCGTCGAACGGCATGTCCAAGACTCTGGTCTGCACGTTCTGCCGGAAGTCCGTTGCCTTGAGCCATCCACGCCGTCTAAGGCACACGCCGTTGCCCAACTGGTGAAATCCAGTGTCAGCGATGTCCGTCGCTATCGTAATGGCGTGGTCCGACGCCACTTCTCCTTCCTGCAAGATGTCTAGGGCCTCTGCCCTCTTGTCGTCTGGTAGGAAGTCCAGCAGGGGGGCGATTTTGTACCACAACTCCTTGTCGTAGCGGGCTACGATAGCCAAGGCGTTGGCAGCCTTAATCGTCGTCGCTGCTGATGAGATGACTCTGCGTCCCATCGTGTCCAATTTCTTTCCCTCGCCGTCCGGCGGGGAGGTTGACGTAGAGGCCGAGGCCCCCCCCCGCTTTCTTCCTGGCCGCCGCGGAGACGACCGAGTCTGGCTGTGCCCGAAGGCACAAGGGGGCCGCGTCTGGGACCCGGTACTTCTTCTCATACCGATCCCTTCGCGCAGGCGTTGTGGATGGGTTCTTGAGAAGGGCGAGACCCTCATCCCAGATATCGTCCAGTAGAGGTACAGCGAGGACCGTCTTCCTCTTGGTCTCGCGCCGTTGATAAAGGAAACCTTCCTTCTTCTTCTCTTCCGGGCAGAGCTGGAAAAGCTCGGATGCCCTGGCGATCATGGCATGAAACAATCCAATCTCGTCGGGCGGGGAAGCCCGGGGAGGAGGTGACGACGGGAAATCCTCGTCGTAAACCTCGTCGTCTGTACCCGTCGCGGCCGTGTCCGTCCCTGTATCATCCCCACAGGTCGTGGACGGGGAGGAGGGCTGAGAAGGGCGCGATGGTTGAAAAGGAGGTGGAGGATGAATCCTTCTTCTCTTAGGAGGAGGGCTCCCAGAAGGGCCTGGCTCCGGGTCCCCTATCGGGAGCGGTTCCTCCGTTGGTGGTAACGGCAATCTCGTCCTTATCTCCGAGCATAAGGACTGTATAGCCAACAAAATGGCCGCCGAGTTGTCTTGCGGCGCTGGTTGAGGGGATTCCGACGGGTGGTCAGGAGCCCCGTCGGCACCCTCGACGTTATCGTCGTCTCTGACGTCGGGGTCCCTCCCGATGGGCTGGTCTTCTTCCACACCAACGCCGTGGCTTAAGACTTCGATCAGCTCCTCTTCAGAGCTTGAGGCCGAATCCACAACGACCTCCTGCCCCCCCTTTTTCTTCTCCGTCGGAGGTTTCACGGTGGTCCTGTCGATGGGCATGAAAGAGGACTCCCTCCCCGGTGGCAGGGAGACTCCGGGCCCCGAGGTCGCCACCACTGGTGTAGCCTCCACAGGCTGAGCCAGGGCCGCCGCGACTGTCTCGATAGAGGCCTTGGCCGGGTGGATCAAGGCTTTCACCACCTTAGGTGCGCTCACCGCCTTCTCCTTGGGGGGAGGGTCACCGCCTCGCTCCCCCTCCGATGGGGCCTTCGAGCTCAACCAGGGTCTCTCCAGGAGCTTCGCCGGGTGCTCGGCCTTCCTCTTACCCGAGCCAGAGCGTTGGCTCGTGGTTGATGGCGCCGGGGAGGATGCGCCCTGCCTGGCACCCGTAGAACCCGACCGTTCGGCGCTCCCGGTGCCAGCGGACTCGCGGTGCTTGGCCTTCTGTTGGGCCCCCGTCGCCGGGACGCCCTCAAAGGTCTTAGAAGACCGCTCGGACTTCTTCTTCTTTTTCTCGCCTGACGGGCTCTTCCCTTACAGCCAGTTGGCGAGACGCAGATGGCGGTCCTTCATGGTCCGCTCCGACATATTGCCGCAAAACACACAGTCCTTCTCCACGTTCGTCTTGTCCTCATGCAGGCAGTAGAGTCAAAGGGAGTGTTCATCCTCCTTAAAGACATTCTGAAGCTGGCATCCAGGGCAGACCCTGAACAGCTTTCCGGGCGTCGAGCTTCCCTTCTCCTGGGCCATGTCCGAGATGGGCCTGAGAAACTTCTGGAGTCCTCCAAAAGCGTGGCTCGACGAAATCTTCACCCTTGAGGGGCGTAGAAGGATCCGACACGGGTCCCCGTTGATCGGATAAAGAAACGGTGGAGCTTGAGGCTCTTTTGACCGAAAAAGAGAAAATTTTCCTATGAAAAAAGCGCGAAAAAAGCACTAAAGCTCGAGAGCAATAGCACGAGGATCTCAACACTTGAACGTGCGGTAAAAATCTGAAGATGGCTGCCAGAGGCGGGGCTTAGGGAGATGGCAGTCATTGGCTGTGGTCAGTATGACACAGAGATCAGTGATTGGTTACTACTACGAAAGACAGATCAGAAACGAAACTGATACTGATTTTTCTTTACCGAGGATTCCCAGCCTGACGACGGGGAATATTCATGAGCATGTGAATCCATGCCAGACCCCATGCTGAAGAAATATGAAATTCAGAAACCACCTTTGGGAGGAAATTAGGCTTCACCTGTAGGACAATTTTGTCCTTGTGGAAAATTGTATGTGGGGGTTTACAGGAGAGAGCTTGTAGCTCGCTCACCCTCCTAGCAGATGTTAGTGCTACCAATAGGACAGTCTTAAGCGTGAGAAATCTCAGCAAACAAGAATGAAGTGGTTCGAATGGAGTGCCCATTAGGAAGTTTAAGACTAAATTTAAGTCCCATAAGGGAACTTGGAATGGTTTTGGAGGATAAACATTAGTTAATCCCTTGAGATATTGTATCATTAGAGGTAGTTTGAAATACGATGGTTCCTCCGCAGTGCGCTTGAAGATTGAAAGCGCTGCGAGATAGCCTTTCACAGTGCCAACTTGAAGGCCAGAGTTTGCCAAGTAGAGTAGAAACGATAACACCGTTGGTGTACCACATGAAAAAGGGTCGATATTCCCTTCTCTACACCAGCTGCAAAATTTGTTCCAGCGTTAGCGATATAAAGACTTTGTTGCTGGCCTTCTGGCCGAAAGCAACACCTCCATGACGTCATCAGGGAGATCCCAATCCTTGTACCTCACCCTTTCAGAAGCCAAGCGTGAAGGTTGAGGGTTCTGATGTCTGGATGGAGAACCTGACCTCCCTTCTGCGAGAGAAGATTCTCTTTGAGTGGAAGACGGATTGGAGGGCAGATGGACATATCTAGAAGGTCCGGGTACCACGTTCTCCTGGCCCAGTCCGGGTCAATTAGGATCATGGTTTTCCGGAATCTTCTCAACCTCCTGATCATTTGAGAAATAACAGGGACTGGTGGAAACGCGTAAAGGAGTGGAAACTCCCAGTCCACTACGATCGCGTCTCCTAGAGCTCCTCTCGGGGGAAATTCCCTTGAACAGCACAGGTCGCACTTCCTGTTGGTGCTTGTGGTGAACAGATCCACCTGAGGGGTTCCCCAAAGGGCGAAGATCTCTTGAAGGACTTCCTGAGCTATCTCCCACTCGTGGGAGACTGTGCTCTGCCTACTCAGAGTGTCTGCTGTCAAGTTCTTCTCTGCGGCTAGGAGGACTGCCGATAGAGAGATTCCGTCCTGAATTGCCCAAAACCAGAGCTGCATTGCCTCTCTGCACAGTGGCAGTGACCCTACGCCTCCTCTTTTGTTGAGGTAGTGCATGGCAACCGTGTTGTCCGTCATTATCAGGACATTTCTCCCCTGTACTGATGGCAGGAAAGCTTTCAGCGCTAGTCTGATCGCTCTTAGCTCCAATAGGTTAATGTGTAGTCTGGACTCTGCTGATGGTCAAGTCATTGGCATGGGCTCCCCACCCCGTGAGTGAGGCGTCTGTGACTACTGTTATCTCTGGCAATGGTTGCCAAAACAGTTCTCCTTTCAAGATGTTCTCTGGATAGGCCCACCATTGAAAGTCGTGGGCTACCTTGTCCGGAATCCGGAGGAGATCTGTCATTCTCCCTGAGAATTGCGACCACTGAGTTCTCAGTGCCCAATGAAGAGAACTCATTCTCAGGCGAGCCTCTGGCACAAGGAAGATGCAGGATGCCATGAGGCCTAGCAACCTCAAAAAGTCGAAGGCTGGGAGACGTTGGGCATTTTGAAACTTGTTGACCATCTGCAGAATATCTTGAGCCCTCACCTCTGGTGGCAAGGCTTTTCCCAGGGAAGTGTCCAGGACCGCTCCAATGAACTGGAGTCTCTGTGATGGTATCATCTGTGACTTCTTTAAATTGAGGGAGAAGCCCAGTTTGTGAAGGAAGTGGCAGACATAATCTAGCTGGGTCTGAGCTTGTTCCGAAGATACAGCCCTGATCAGCCAATCGTCTAGGTAAGGGTAGACGTGGATCCCTTCCCTCCTTAGACTCACAGCCACTACCGACATTAGCTTGGTGAAGACCCTCGGGGTGGAGGTCAGCCCAAATGGCAGCACTCGAAATTGATAATGAGAGTCGCCAATTGCGAACCTCAGGTATTTCCTGTGTTTGAGATGGATTGGCACATGGAAATAAGCATCCTAAAGGTCCAGAGATACCAGCCAGTCCTGGAGCTGGAGGGCCTGAAGGATCTGAGAGAGAGTTACCATCTTGAACTTGTCCTTCCTGAGGAACCTGTTCAATTCTCGTAAGTCCAGGATGGGTCTCAGTTCTCCATCCTTCTTTGGTATGAGAAAGTAGGGGGAGTACCAGCCCTTGTTCCTGTCCGCTACAGGTACCGGTTCTATGGCACCTTTCTCTAGCAGGTCTATAATTTCCTGCAAGAGGAGCGGATCTGGAACTTTTAGAGAGCTGTTCCCCGGTGGATGACTCTGAGGGATGTGTAGAAAGGGTAGGCAGTAACCCTGGGCAACTGTCTCCAATGCCCAATCATCTGATGTAATAGCCTGCCATTCCGTCAGATGGTGAGTTAACCTGCCCCCTACAGGTGTCTTGTGTGGAAAGACCTCAGAGTGGTTTGGGGGCGGCTGATGCAGATGCCGAGGGTAAAGAGGCACCTGCTGCTGCTGCGGCCTTAGTACTTTTGACCCGTCCACCTCGGGTGGATCTCCTTTGGCCTCTTTGAGCCGGCTGTCTTCTGCCTTTCCCGAATGCAGAATAATAGCGAAAGGACTTTCCTCTCCCAGAGGTTCCTGAGGGGCGAAAAGGAGTTTGGCGGATAGCAGCTCCTAAAGATCTTGCTGCTGCTTTAGATGTCTGCAACTTTTCCAGACTGTCATCAGCCTTTTTTCCGAATAATGAAGAGCCGTCAAAGGGCATATCCAAAAGTCTGGCCTGTACATCTGGAGCAAAGCCAGACTTTCACAACCACACATGCCTGCGGATTGTTGTACTTGCCGCCATGGCCCTGCTGATACTGTCAGCGGAATCGATGCCAGTTTGAAGTGACTCGCACATGGCATCTTTGCCATCTTTAATAATGTTAAGGAAGGCTTCCTTTTCCTCTCCTTCGGGTATGCAGTCAGCCGCTGATGAAGCACACTCCCAAAGTTTGTGACTGAACCTGGCGAGCGTACAGGTGGCGTTGATGGACTTCAACGCCATGCTACAAGCAGAAAAGACTTTCTTTACCATAGAATCGTATCTCTTGTCATCTCTATCCTGTGGGACAGTAGGGTAAGCGGTCCTGCTGCTTGATGAAGTTGCCGCTTGGACCACCAGGCTCTCTGGAGTCGGGTGTTTCGATAAGTATTCAGGGTCAGCTGCAGCTACCCTATACTTGGCTGATAATCTTTTATTGACAGCAGGGATAACTTCAGGAGTTTCCCAATTAGATGCAATCTTTCTTTGTAAGGCTGTATGGAAGGGGACCACAGGATCCTCCTGTGGACCTTTGTCTAATATGTCTGTCAGGTCATCCTGTTGAAAAACAGGCGAAGGCGCAGACCAACCCATGAATTCAATAATTCTTTTTTTTTTAACTTTTCTTTATTGGCATGGTGAGAGAACAGACAATCAACACAATGTACAGCATAGCAAGAGTAACAGATACACACATGGTAATGCAATACATGGGAATGCCAGACAGGTACAGATGGGGCCATTATTCGGATTCAAGCGGCACAGCAGTGGATTAGTTTACATCACCAGGAGGAGGGGAGGACAACAGTTCTAAGTCATCTTTGTTATTTAAATAGGTGCAAAATTCCGTCCACACATTCCTGGGACGTGAGATCAGCGGGAGGGTATTGATGTAGTCCTCCTCGCATGCTTGAGTCCAGGTGAGGGCCCTCATCCACATCTCAAACGAAGGGGGGGGATCGGCACTTCCAACATTGTAATATGCATTTTTTGGCTATTATAGTGGCAATGTTCAGAAACCTAGCCATTTTCCTCAACTCAGGGCTATCCCACAGGCCAAACAGTATAGCTAGGGGTTCTGAAGGGATACGGGACGCTGTGATATCTGAGAGAGCTTCAATTATGGCCTTCCAGTATGGGCCCAGCGCATCACAGGACCAGAACATATGAGTGTGATCTGCAGCAGGAGACCCGCACTTAGGGCAGGTGCGGGCCTGGGTGTGTGCAAACCTGTCCAGTCTTTGTGGCGTGTAATATAGTCTGTTAAGGAGCTTGTATTGCATGCACCTATGTCTGGCATTCAGAGAGGTGGTTCGAGTGTGTATGCACATTTTCCCCCACATTGCGTCAGTGATGGGGAGGCCCAGCTCCTCACTCCATGTATCCCGAGTCTTGACTGGCACGTCTGTGGGGTCGGCCATCAACAATTTGTACAGCGCGGACACTATCCCCCTAGCACTAGCCGAGTTGGATATGTAATGAATCTCAGGTGAGTCTGGGGGCTCATCTGGGTATGAGGGCCACCAGGTGTGGAACACCGCCCTCAGCCTGTAGTATTGTAGTAGTTCCAACACAGTACCCAGGTGTCCGGGGCGCCACGTCTGCGGAGTGATAAACTTCCCGTCGGGGTAAAAGTCGGTCAGGGCCCGGTAGCCCAGGTCATGCCAGTGTTTCATTAAGAGTTTATCATGTGTAGGGCTGAGGCCCCGGAACTGCCAGGCGGGCAGCCATTTGTAGTACGGGCGGCGGTCGGGTTGTGTCTGCAAGATATATTTCCAGGCCCTGACAGTGGCCGCTACAGGGTCTGCCGGGGCGTCGGCGTGATATGTGTGATGGAGAATGAGGGAGAGGGTGTTAACACTCTCGCTTGCTAGTTTCTCGAGCTTCACATGCGGGGGGGGTCGGAGAACGTGTACCAGTATGTGGTGTGTTGGGCCTGCGCGGCTGTCCAGTATTTAGCAAAATCGGGGGCCGTGAAACCCACGTTACCATAGGGAAGAGTCATGTGTTGCCATTTCTTATGAACCGTGCCCGAGTGCCATAGAAATTGTGCACATGCAGCGTGTAGGTTCCTGAAATATCACTTTCCGGGCCAGATCGCCACATTAGTGAAGACGTAGAGAAATGTAGGGACCATCATCATTTTGATTAGAGATAGTCTACCTGACAGAGAGAGTGGGAGACTGCGCCATTTCAACATTTGAGCCTCAGCAAGCTGCGCCACAGCCGCGTAGTTGTCAGCCAACAGTGAATCTTTAGTGAGGGACACCTGCACTCCAAGGTATCTGATGCCCCTCGGTGACCATCAGAGGGGGAATTCGCAGGGCGGTTGTGTAGTGGACGGGGTGAGCGGGAAGATTTCAGATTTGGAATAGTTTATGGTGAAGCCCAAGAAAGTGCCAATTTTGGTTATGTCTCTCAATAGGTGGACAGCCGGGTCTCTAATATATAGAAGCACGTCGTCGGCATATAGAGAAAGGATCAAGGGAGTAGCACGGTGACGTATACCTTTACGCGTATGTTTGTCCCTAACGTTATCAGCCATGGGCTCTATAGCGAGCGCGAAGAGTATCGGAGAGAACGGGCAGCCCTGGCGGGTACCTCTGTGGAGAGCAAAGGGGGCCGAGGCCCTGGAGTTGACTAGGACTCTGGCTGCGGGGCTTGTGTAGAGAAGTTTGATGTACGACCTCATGCGTGGGCCAATTCCCATTTTGTGGAGCACCGCCCACATGTATTGCCAGCACACCATATCAAATGCCTTCTGGGCATCGAGGGTGACCACCACGGCCTGTGCGTTGAGGTCAATTCTAGCCAGAACATTGAACAGGCGATGGATATTAAGGGCGGTGGATCTGCCGGGCACAAAGCCACTCTGGTCGGGGTGGACTAAGTGGGGCATAATGGGGAGAAACCTATTGGCAATGATCTTGGCAAATATTTTTGTGTCAGTGTTGATCAGGGAAAGGGGCCTATAGGACCCACATTCGTCCATACCTGGCTTGGGTAATACAGTTATAAGCGCCTTACGCATGGATTGGGGTAGGATGTTTAACTTTAAGGATTCGTTCCACACCTCCAGGAGTCTGGGTGCCAGAATGGCTACATGCTCCTAATAAAACTCAGAGGTGAGGTTGTCCGGGCCTGGTGCTTTGCCCCTAGGGCAGTTCGAGATGACCGTGGTTATCTCATCGAGGGTCATAGGGGCTTCAAGTAGGTCGCTGGTCGTGCGGGAGAGAAGGGTCATGGGGATTTGATCTCGCAGGGTGTCGGTGTCTTGCAGGCTGTGTTCTTGCTGGGGGCCATACAGGGTCGTGTAGAACGCGGTGAATGTCCTAAGGTTATCATAGTCAGACCAGCACATGGTGCCTCCTGTGTCTTTGACGCAATCAATGCAGCTCCTGCCCCCCTCAGTTCGGACCAGTCTGGACAGTGTCCTACCCGGCCTATCCCCCTCACCATACTTCCTGGCCGCCACGGGACGGGCGAAGTACCGAACTTCTCTTAGGGCATGAGATTCAAATGTTTCTAATTCCGCTCTGATCTGTGCCAGTGTGGTTGGGGAAGGGGCGGTGGCATATGCCCTCTCAAGCTCTTTTAATTTTGCTTCTGACTGTTGCAAGCTATTTTTCATGGCTTTAAGGACCCCAGCCTCTCTAGATATGCACATCCCTCTGATGAAGACCTTGAATGCCTCCCAGCGCACTCCATCGGAGGTGTCATTCCTGTTGTTGCACTCAAAGAAGGTGTTGATGTCAGCTAAGATATCAGCTTTAAAGACTAGGCCTCCGACTTAAATCTCCAAGAGAAGCGAGGGGGCTGGTCGTGTCCCAGTGTTATCTGAAGTGTTACCGGTGAGTGGTCCGATAGTGTGCACGGTAATATCTTGGTCACTGTGACCCTGCCCATCATGCAACTCGATATGAGGAAAAGGTCGATCCTGGAGAGGCTATCGTGTACCGATGAGTAAAATGTGTACTCTCTAACCTGTGCGTTGAGAGCTCTCCATACATCCCTGAGATCAAGTGTGTCTATGTAACCTATGGGCAGCGCGTGATGGGGCTTTGCGGGCCGTCCCAGACCTATCCAGGTCTTTATCTAGGATCAGATTCATGTCCCCGCCCCATATGATGGGAATACCAATATATTTCAGAAGCGTGGTGGTGATGGCATCAAAGAACTCAAGGGCATCAAAGTTAGGGGCATATATGTTCACTAGGAGGCATTCCATATTAGCGAGTGAGCAAAGGAGGATCACATATCTACCCTCAGGGTCAAAATGGCTGGAGCGCAGGGAAAACTGGACTGACTTATGGATTAAAGTTAGGACCCCCCTGGATTGGGTGGAGTACTTCGTATAGTATCTGTTGTTGCCCCACGTGGGGGCGAGACATGTTGCTAGGCGCCCAAGAGCATGGGTTTCTTGGAGAAAGAGGATTTTGGTGCCATGTCGCTGGGCATGGGCAGTTATCCTGCGGGCCTTAGTGAAATTGCTTAGACCTCGGATATTCCATGTGACATTGTTCAGAGCCATAGTGTCACATTATGGAACATCCCAGTGGTAGTATTTGTTAGGATTTTCCCTTATGCACTTGCCGTGTGCACAGTAGTGTTGAGTTGAAGTCATGTGTTTCTCAGTCATGTTTTTAACTGTTAACTCAACCCCAACTTCACCACCCCCCACCCTCACTGCCCAACCCCAACATGCAGTGCATACCTCCCACCCCAGAACACACATGGCCCCCCTTGGGCCTGCTCCGACCGGAAACCAAAGGTCAGAGGACCAGATCCAACATGGATAGGGCCACATCCTAGCCCAACGGGGGCCAGTCAATAAAAGGAACAAAATAAAAGTGAAAGCAAACATTGCAACTGCAACGGGGGGCGCTGGTGCCGTGCGGACGGCATTTGTGGCTTGATGTACGGCAGCAGATGCTGTCCCGAATGTGTTGCTGCGGTAAACAGGTATCACAGACAGCCTCTGAGACCAGAGAGTACCCTCTGGCAGGTTGACATCGCAGGAGAGAGTAAGGCACAGGGATAGCTCCAGGAACCAAGTGGGGGAGAAGGTAAAGTAAGCAGTTTAGGAGCTAGCTTCTGGCCCGCATACACATGACAAGAGGCTGCAGTTACTGAGTGGACACGGTGAGGTTGCCATCAACACATCGAAAGTCATGGATCCGTGGACATTTTTATAACATCGTGGGCTGTGCAGTCTATGGCGCGTGGTTGCCTCGTGGCCCAGGAAGAGGTATAAGTAATTCAATGAACTTCACCGCTTCGTCAGGGACAGTGAAGAAGAAGATCTTGCCATCATGGGTAATCTTTAGCCGTGCCGGGAACAGGATGGCGAAGGGAACGTTGCGCTCCCTGAGCAGCTTCTTGACGCCTAAGCACTGGCGCCTCTCCTGCTGCACCACCAGCGAGAGGTCCGGGAAGATTCTAACGATATGGGCCTCAAATCGCAGGTCTCCATTTTCCCGCGACAGGCAGAGGATGAGATCTCTGTCGCGGTAGTTGAGTATCTTGGCGATAATGGGTCTGGGGATGTCGCCAGGTATGGGGTGCGGTGACAGGGCCCGATGAGCCCACTCGACTGTGAAATACGGTGAGAGGGCAGGGTCATCCAGCAGGTCTTTGAGGAGTTTCTCCACTGCGTCCTCCATTGACCCTTAAGGGCATTCTTAGGAACCCCGATGATGCGCAGGTTGTTCCTACGGGAGCGCGACTCCAAATCATCACATTTCGCCTTGACACTTTTCATGTCACGCGTTAGGGAGGCCACAGTGTCCTGGAGTGCGTTAATGCCATCTTCGTTCACCGGGATCCTATTTTCACCCTCGGTGATCCTCGATCCCACCTGGTCTACTCGAGCCTTAAGCGAGGCGACATTAGCATTGATGTCGTCTAGTTTTTCATGGAAGGAGGCGAAGTTTTTAGCCATAGATTCCATTAGTAGTGTGAGGTCAGGGGCTCCGACCGCTCGGTGCTGGGTTAAGTCTGGCTCGTCCTGGGGCAATGATGTGCTGCTGGCTCATCTCGAGGGAACGCTTTAGCGTACTTGTCCATTGTACCTCCTTGGGCCGCCGCCTTGTGTCTGCTAGGCATTGTCGCTGTGGTGGGCCCGGTTGCAGTGAGGGCCCACTTATGAGTAGGATGGAGAACTGGGGACGGCAGGGGCCGGCAGGCTCAACCGTAGTGTCCTTCGGTGGCGGTAGGCGGTTGGGGGGCCACCTCAGATAGCAGAGAGTCAAGGGTGGAGCGGCAAAGCTGTGATGGGGAGCGTTCGCGGCCTCCTCATGTGTACAGGTTGCACGGGGGGGCCAGCGGGATCTTTCTCAGGAGGGCGCGGGCAGAGGCGGCGACAATGTCAGCGGGAAAGTGGGCAGACAGTATGGTGAGGGGGCGCTTCCTTATGACAGTACTGGCCCGCAAGGTCATACACAGCGGGCAGAGGTCTCGACGGCCACCGCTCCAGCCCCTGCTCACCTGGTCCGCCGCGGCAGCGGGGCGATAAAATCCTCTGTGTTGTCGGTGCCGGGGAGGCCGCGATGATCGCTGACGCAACAGGTAGCATTCACAGTGTGGCGGCGTCCGCAGCAGGACCTCCAGGCATCCGCCGCAATCCCACAGAGCGGCGGGAAACAGGAGCGGGGAGGGGACCCAGGAGTCAGGCAGGCCAGTCGGGAGGGCCGGATGTTAGGCAACCGCCGGGGCCGGGTGGAATACTAGGCCCAAATCCGACAGGGCTGCCAGCCAGGTCCCAGGTGGGCCGATCGGGTCCAAAATCGCAAAAAATGTCCAGTGCAGTGGCAGGAACAGCTCAGCCAGCCGATCGTCCTTCACAATGTCGGGAACCGCAGATGGGAGCAGATGAACGCCGAGGCCGCACGGAGCTGAAAGGCTAGGCAGCCATCTTGGGCTGCTCCACAGCGCCACTCAATTCAATAATTCTTGCCATCAGGGTTCTATAGGGTGTTTCGGCATGTTCCCCTGGGTCTGGCTTAACAAAATCCACTTCTGGGGAAGTGTCCAGCCCACTTGCCTCATGTAATGACTCTTGTAGGTCTTTCAACCTTCTTTCCTCAGAGGTGAAATCCTCTAAAACAGGTAGTGTGGTCCTCTGCAACCCGAAGGTTTCCTGGTGAGAATCTTCCCCTTCTTCATAAATTGAAGATAATCCAGGGTACTCTGACCTCTGAAATGGTATAAACCCCATTTCTAAGGCAGAAGGAGCCAAACTCGTCATTATTGGGCGAGAAAACGTCGATGTCGTCGACGCCGATGTGACAGGCTTTGAAGGCGCTGAGAACGGCGTCGAGAAAACTGGAAGAGGCCTCGAAGAACTCGAGAGGATCGGGATCCTACTCGAGGATGTCGACGACGGTCTCGGCGTCGTGCCGGAGGCTCTTGGAATCACCGTTGACTGTGGAGTAGCCGTGGTCTTCTCTTTCATCAGCGTCTTCTTACCCGATGGCCCGTGGCGCTCTCGGGTGGAATGTTTCGCCGGGTGCTGCGACTCGCGGCGTTTTGATTTTTTGGGTTTTTCACCTGGGGTATCACCCTCAGCTGTCTTCGAGGGGGTCGAGGCCGATTTCTCGAAGCCGCTTAACATTTTCTTCCTGAATTCTTCCCACTCAGCCTGAGAGCTGTGTTTTGTGGGGCAGGAGACCCTTTCTGGGGAAACAGAAGACGACGAGGAAGGGGATATTCGACGTCTCTTCTTTGAGTGTCTTGATCTCGACGAATGGTGGGAGCTACTTCGAGATCTAGAATGGGAATGTTTTCAACGGCGAGGAGACGAATGCCTCGACTCAGCCGAAGAAACTTTCGAGGAGGTTTTGACTGACTTACCTCTCTCGAGCTTCCCCTTGCGCTCCTTCAAGGCTTTTCGCCGTCATGGACATGCAGTCCTCACACTGCGAACAATGATGCTCGGCTCCCAAGCACCACAAGCAGATCCTGTGTGGATCCGTCATCGACATTTTTTTACCGCAGTCTCGACATTTTTTTAAGCCGGATCGCGGCGTTGTCGGTTCCGATTAAGATGCCATCGAGAACGATAGAAGATGTAGATTAGGTTATCTGACTGAACTGAGCAACGATGTTCCGAGGCCCCACGAAGCGCGCAAAAACGGAACTGAGCATCGGACGCCAGGCATGGCTATTTATGGGCATGGTGACATCGGCGCCGATACGGTGGCCGTCGAGGGACATGGACTCGGCGGACGTCGACGCACAGTGCCCTCTACAGAAAAAATTTCCGAGGCCAGCAAGCTGGAAACGTATTGTCAAAGATAAGGAATACGTCAGAGGACACAATCCCTTCAAAGAATATTTTGGTCAATTATTTAAGGTTCCTTTTGGAAATACCTGTTGAGACTACCGAAAGCTGTTTCTATATGTTTATTGAGATATGAACTTGGATTAACCTCTCTTTATACAATGAACATGTGGAAGCTGTGCAGTTTATATCGGAAGTGTATCATGACCTCCAAAGAGAATACCATTCTAAATGTATTATCTAAATACAAAAATGTAACCACTCATGTAACTATGTCAATTTGGCGCACAAAAGTTGTAGAGTTTTTGTTAGAGGCCGATGTTTCCAATGACCTACTGATATCTAATCCAAACAAAGCAAAAGATAAAATCATGTTGTGGGATTGGATCAATACACGCTCACAATGTTTAGAACGCAAGCACTCAACAATGTTCCCTACTGTAATCAAGAAATTAAGAGTTCCAGAATCTTATGTACTAATATTCCCTGGTTCTAAATACAGAGATGTATTAATCAGGTTTAGATTCAATGTGTGGCATACCAAGGATGTTCTCACTAAATGGAAATTAAAGCCTATTTCTGAGAATATCTGTCGCTTTTGTAAACATCCTAAAACGCCTGAAGCTCTGCCTCATCTAATAGCTGCTTGTCCTCCGCTTCTTCGAACTAGGATTGATCATTTTAAGCGTCATTTTGAAACTTATAAATTGTTGACAGCTATAGACTTTTGGATCATGGTATACAATAACGATATGAACAAAGTAAGAAATGTTGTTATCAACTTCTTGCTGTCACTTAATCTTAAAGATAACATCTCTGAACTGTAACAAGCTTGTTTTAAAGCATTAATAACATGTACAATTTTGTAAAATGCATAGGCAAGAAATGTCATTTATTTCTTTTTAATTTTTGGTTTTAACTTTATGGTGTAATGAAATATTTAGACTGTTTAGATTTTAAATGAGAATTGTCAATAATATTTTTCAGTTTTGATGTCAACAGTTAACATTGTATGTTTTTAAATATATTGAAAAGTTGATTTATCAAGTATAACAATAAAAAAAATAAAAAAGAAAGACCTAGTTTTCAAGAAGAATTCTGTACTTTCCAAGTCTTTCTTGTGTTCTATGCTCGTGTATAAAGAAACCACGTCCAAGGTGACAAATATAAAGTTGTTTTCCCAAGGAATCTGTTCTAGCTGTTGCATTACGTTCTTTGTGTCCCTGAGAAAAGATGCTTGACTTGTTGCCAAAGGTTGCAAGTGTATACCAATATGTTATGTTATGTTATTTTGCCAAATTGTCAAAAATATTTTTCTGTTTTGATGTCAACAGTTAACATTGTATGTTTTTAAATATATTGAAAACTGGATTTATCAAGTATAACAATTAAAAAAAAGAAAAAAAGAAAGACCTAGTTTTCAAGAAGAATTCTGTACTTTCCAAGTCTTTCTTGTGTTCTAAGCTCGTGTATAAAGAGACCACGCCCAAGGTGACAAAAATAAAGTTGTTTTCCCAAGGAATCTGTTCTAGCTGTTGTATTACGTTCTTTGTGTCCCTGAGAAAAGATTCTAGACTTGTTGCCAAAGGTTGCAAGTGTATACCAATATGTTATGTTATGTTATTTTGCATTATATATCGCCTTATGTACCATTGGTATGGTCTCAAGGTGCTGGTAGGTTGAACGCCCTCGGGAACCGAAGTTCGAGTCAGTAGAGAGAGTAGAGAGAGTGAAAGGTGCGCTGGTGTGGCATTCGTGTAATAGCTGCTTCATAGCGGTAGGTGTGGTGGTTGGGGGATCAAGAGTGTGTGTTCGTTCTGGTGGGTTTTAACCAGACCGGTTGTGGCTGCGTTAGGCCTGAGGAGAACGACAGGCTGGAGGGTGTGTAACCAGCAGTGTTTAGTTAGAGTGATATGGAGTATGTGGCAGATGTTGGTATGAGAACAGCTATACCGAATGGTGTCATAGTATCTCTGTGTTCTAGTTGAGTGATGGTGTAAAGAAGAGAGTGAGCGTGGTGATGTGATATTATGGTTTACATGCTCTTCAAACGATCTATGCACTCCAAACCATTCCAAGTATCTCGCGCACTTCTATGCGCTCCGGTCTGTTCCATGCACTCCAATCAGTTCCATACACTCCAGTCCGCCCATCGCACTCGCGTCCGCTCAATGCCCTCCGATCCCTTGCACGCGCTCCGATCCGCTTCACGCATTCCGATCCGTTACATGCACTCCAGTCCGTTTCATGCACTCAAATCAGTTCCATGCGCTTGAATCCGTTCCATGCACTTGAATCTGTTCCATGTACTCTGATCTTTCTGTGTATTCTAAGTTGTTTTATGCACTCTATCCCATAATTCGCACGTACCTTCCACATATTTCACCTGTAACTTTCATATATTACACCAGTACCTTCCACATATTTCATCCGTTCCATTCACATACTTCCCAGCTCCATCCACATCCATCACTCGTTCTATCCACATATGTCACCCATTCCACCCACCTATTTCACCTGATCCATTCGATTTATCCACTCATCCGCTCTACACGCTTGTACGCTTTACGCACTCGTCCGCTCGAGACACTCGTCCGCTCGAGGCATTCGTACGCTCGAGGGAATGCCACACCCTTGTCCGCTCTACGCCCTCACCCGCTCTACGCATTCACTCGTTCTACGCACTCACCCGCACTACGCAGTCACCCGTTCTACGCAGTCACCCCTTCTACGCACAGAGGCAAAGATTTCTTTGAGGGTTGTGGCCGGGCAAGGGTCTAGCGGAGAGCTGGATGGTTTGCAGGCAGACAGAAGTTTGAGAAATTGGTCGGGTGATATTGGACTAAAGGAGTCGAACATTGGTTGCGTAATGGTCGTAGGCGGTGGGTTAGCCGGTATGGGTGGAGGGTTGCCTGGTGGATGCAAGTGAGCCAGTTTGGTGGTTAGGGCGTTTGTTCTTTTGAGAGCCGTGGTGTAAAAGTGGAGAGAGAGTGAGTCGCATAGCGATTCTGAGGGGGTCCGGACGGTGGTAGTGCATGTTGGTTTGGTGAATTCGGTGGATGATTTTGTGAAGTTCTTTGCTGGGGTTTTTGCAGTTTCGGATTCAGGCGTTGTATT
Organism: Ambystoma mexicanum; assembly: GCF_040938575.1. Classification (NCBI taxonomy): domain Eukaryota; kingdom Metazoa; phylum Chordata; class Amphibia; order Caudata; family Ambystomatidae; genus Ambystoma; species Ambystoma mexicanum. The sequence continues at coordinate 523,719,227 of NC_090940.1, forward strand.
CGGCTTTTTTTGTTTTCCGGATTACGGCCTTGTACTGATGAAGGTGCCGGGCCAAGGTGGCTCTGCTCTCTTGGGTTTTGTCTTTCCGCCATTTGCATTCAAGGTATTTATATAGTTGTTTAGTGGTCTTCAAATCAGGTGTGAACCATCTAGGGAACAGGCCACAGTGGGCTGATAGTTTGCAAGAGGGTGTGAGCCGCATTAGTGAAGTGTTGAGCCATGAGTCAAAGGCGTCAGGGGTTAAATGATTATTGAGTTGGCAGGTAGGTGGAGGAGACTGGAGGAGTGCGTCGGCTAGGTCAGGAAGGATTATTAGTTTTTTCCAGCATTTGTGTAGATTCGGAGGTTCAGGTTCAAGTAGGGGAAGCGAGTAGGGTGAACAAATGGCGAAAGAGACAATGAAGTGGTCGGACAAGATGATAGGGGTGAGGGGGGTTTACATGTGTCCGGTTGTGGGAGCTGAAGATGGCATCAAGAGTGTGTCCTTTATAGTGAGTCGGGCCGTTTATGTGGGGTTGGAGGTTAATTGCATCTAGACCGTCAACCAGAGAGTGTGTCATAGGGTTGTTTTCCGGATTACGGCCTTGTACTGATGAAGGTGCCGGGCCAAGGTGGCTCTGCTCTCTTGGGTTTTGTCTTTCCGCCATTTGCATTCAAGGTATTTATATAGTTGTTTAGTGGTCTTCAAATCAGGTGTGAACCATCTAGGGAACAGGCCACGGTGGGCTGATAGTTTGCAAGAGGGTGTGAGCCGCATTAGTGAAGTGTTGAGCCATGAGTCAAAGGCGTCAGGGGTTAAATGATTATTGAGTTGGCAGGTAGGTGGAGGAGACTGGAGGAGTGCGTCGGCTAGGTCAGGAAGGATTATTAGTTTTTTCCAGCATTTGTGTAGATTCGGAGGTTCAGGTTCAAGTAGGGGAAGCGAGTAGGGTGAACAAATGGCGAAAGAGACAATGAAGTGGTCGGACAAGATGATAGGGGTGAGGGGGGTTTACATGTGTCCGGTTGTGGGAGCTGAAGATGGCATCAAGAGTGTGTCCTTTATAGTGAGTCGGGCCGTTTATGTGGGGTTGGAGGTTAATTGCATCTAGACCGTCAACCAGAGAGTGTGTCATAGGGTTGGTGGGGATGTCAAGCCATATGTTGAAGTCTCCTAGAAGGGTGAGGTTGGGATGGTTTAGTTGAAGGATGGCAATAGAGTCCCAGAGATTGTTTGAGAATTCTCTATCATAGCCAGGGGGTCTGTAGATTATTAGGAAGCTGTGTAAGGATGACGGGGAAAGGGATAGTTTAACGAGAAGTGATTTGCAGGAAGGAATGGAGGGTTGGTTGACGATGATTGAGGCGTGGAAGTGAGACTTGTAGACAAATGCTATTCCCCCTCCTCTAGAGGTACGGTTCATTGGGATGAGGGAGTAGTCGGGGGGAAGGCTTCATTGGCGATAGGGGCGAAGTTGTCAGAGAACCAAGTTTCGGTGATGAAAACCAGGTCTGGTTTGTTAGAGGTGAGGAGGTCAAAGATGCTGTGTCTGTTTTTTGCTACAGAGCAGGCATTAAATAGGATGCAATTTATTTTGGTAGCTGAGGTTGGTGTCAGAGCTGCAGCAATGGGGGTTGGGGGCGAGAGGGTGGAAACTGGAGAGCGAGTGGGGTGGGGAGGTTGCTGATCGATGGGAAAAGTGGGCGAGCAGAAAAGTTGGCAAGTTTTGGGTGGGAGAGGATGGATGCGTGTGTTCGGGTGATTGGGTTTGGCGTGGGGGATTTGAAGGTGGGGTGTGGGGGGTTAGGAGTTTCGGCTGCGGTCCGGGAGAAATCGAGGGAGAGGGGTTTCAGGAAGGGTGAAGCAAGGGGGGATAGAGGTGATTTGGGGGGGTGAGGTGGTGGGTCAAGACAGGGGAGGCGATGAGTGTTGAGAGAATGAGGGGGACCAGGTACATTTCCTCATTAGTGGTTTTGTTGCGATTGGTGTGAGTGAGAGGGTAGGGGGGTCAGAGGGGAAGAGGGATGATGCTTCTGTTCTTGCTAGGGCTAGGCATGCGATTTTTAGGGAGGTGAAAGGGTGTGGTCTGGGGGATGATGGTGGGGGTTAGTGGGAAAAGCGGGGGGTGCATGATTGCTGGGCAGGGTGTGCCTGGTATGTTAGTGAGGGAAGTGGGTATGATCAAGGTAGGCTGATTGGTGGGGGGGTTCAGGGGAGCAGTGGTCTTAGGGTGGTTGGCTCGCCATTGTGACCCTCTGGCTTGGTGTTTGGAAAGGGGATGGGTAGGGGATGAGGTGGAGGGTGGGATGGTTTGGGGAGGGTGGGGGCGGTCCACGTGGTCGTTTCCGGCAGACCTTGGTGGATTGGGGGCACTCATGGTTAGTACCTGCTATTAGGTATCCATTCAGAAGTTAGGGATCCCATGCCATTTATTATTGGACGACATGCTGGGAATGTGTCGTAATTTTTATGAATCTTAGATAAAAAATAGATGATAGACATCACTGGTTGTGTTACATCCTTATATGAACGAGAGAGTTGAAACAAAAAGTAATTTCCCCCTCCTTACCTGAACGAGCGATTCATGGGATGCGATTGTCCATGCAGCGTCCATTCCGTGCCTTGTTTTTGCTCCTTCTGAGCTTTTTAATATACTCTAGCGGGAATGACATCATCGCGTTTCCTTGCGTGATGACATCATCATGCTTGCGCGTCTCACGACCATTTTGAATGCTTTGTTTTTATTGTTCCTCCCGCTGCAATTTTAGCTTTACTCTTTGTTTTAACTATAGTTCCTTATAAGTATGCACTTACAATTGATAACAATTGTCTCCTGCACGCTGAAATCTCATCTTAATTAGTCACTAGGATTCCTTGTCTTGCCTACAATTTTATTATTTAAGCTTATTTTAATCCTTTATTGCATGATCTTAGTGTAGCTGTCTTTCAACCTAATATACAGGTGTCCCTGAGACAAATCCATTCTGATTCCTTTCTTCTTAGTAGGAGTTCTCTGTTTCCTCCTCTCTCTGGGGCATTTACCTTTTCCAGCCCCAAAAATGTGATCTTGTCCATTTCTGTATCTTGGTGTTCAGAACTGAAGTGGATAAAGAGCGGGTCTCTTGAATATCTATTTCTGATTGCTCTCATGTGTTCAAGAAGTCTTGTTTTCAGGGGCCTGATTGTGCTTCCAGTGTACATTTCCTGGCACACACATATGATGCCATAAACCACAAATTTTCTATTACAATTGATGAATTGTTTTATGTCTTTACTTTTTCCATTTGGTAGGATCTGATTCTTTACGCCATTTAGGATCTGAGGACAGACTTTGCAATTCCCACATTTGAACATTCCTATAGGTGGAGGTATGTTTAAACAGCTACTGAGGTTTTTAGGTTACTCATTTTTCAGGTTACTTGGGCTGCTCTGTTGTTTTATGGTGGGTTTCTTTTTCAAAAGATCATAGTTGGACTTTCATCTATATATTTTTTGATGCTGTCGTCTGTCTTCAAAATATTCCAATGCTTCTTAAGAATACTTTTTGTGATGCGTACATCACTACTATACGTGGTGATGAAATTCACTTTGGTCATTGTTTGTTTTTGTTTGTTCTTTAAAAGATAGTCTCTAGAGATTTTCTCTGCATTTATTAGAGCTTTATTTGGAGATTTGGGCTGATAGCCTCTTTGCTTGAATTTATCTTTCAATTGTTTTACATGTCTATCAAAAGTTTCTCCTGTGCTACAGTTCCTTTTGACTGTAACACCCTGATTCATGGATTATTTGCGCCAAAAAAAACGGGATTTGTGCGCCATTCGGCACGCAAATCCTCATTTGTTAAACAGGGATTTGCGGGCAGAATGGCACACAAATCCCTTTTTTTCAGCGCAAATAATCCATGAATCAGGGCCTAAGTATCTCCCCATATGCAATATTCTTAATAATGTGTTTCTGGTGCGTGCAAGATGCTATTGGTTTGATTAATAGATTTGTTAGGATTTTGCCACCATCAATGCACAATTTGTGAAAATAATGACGCCAGGCAGACAAGACTCCAACGGGAGTTTATTGATTACAGCAGGCACCTAACCGAGCGGCAGCTGCAACTGAACTGAGACTCCCGCACCGGTCCAGGCACATCAAATCCAAACATTCCTAGAACCCTATGACTCATGATAGAGTTGCTCTGTACGAAATACACACCACACAGTACTCTTGTGAATCAACATACAAGGATATGTGAATACATAATAGTGCTGTGTACTTTGCCCATCACAACACATCTCACCCCTTACATTTGGATCAGATTTATTTTACATAGTAGTCTTTAAACCAACTAGGTTTGTTCTTAACTCTTCCTGACCTTGTCTCTGTTCCAAATTTTGTTTGACTGTTATCATCAGACTCTCCATCCAACAGCTGATTGCTTCCCTTTTCACAAAACTCAGCAAGATTGTTGTTACCTTCATCACATTTACGGTGTTCGTTGCTTTCAACCCCAACTGGACATTTCGCTAAGAGGCACCTAACCAAGCGGCAGCTCCAACTGAACTGAGACTCCCGCACCGGTCCAGGCACATCAAATCCAAACATTCCTAGAACCCTAATAGAGTTTCTCTGTACGAAATACACACCACACAGTACTCTTGTGAATCAACATACAAGGATATGTGAATACATAATAGTGCTGTGCACTTTGCCCATCACAACACAATTCAAGGTTCAAGAATTGCACCTTCTCTTTACTGCTATTCATCGTAAAATTGATGTTGTACTCATTTTCATTTAGGTAGTTAACATACTCCAAAAGTTCTATTTTTCCTCCATTCCAGATCATAAGCATGTCGTCTATATATTGTCCCCAATATATGATGTTATTGTTTACATTGAAGGATCTATGTTGCCACGCATTATTTAATTCGTAATGTCCCATAAATAAGTTTGCATATGGTTTTCATGCCCATAGCCATCCCTTGTTGTTGCCGATAGATCACTGTGTCAAAAGTGAAGATATTATTCTCCAGTACAAATTATAACATTTTCAGTATCATTTCGATTTGGTTAGTATACGAAATTGACCTAGCTTTTAAGAAGAATTCTGTACTTTCCAAGCATTCCTTGTGTTCTATGATCTTGTATAAAGAGACCACGTCCAAGGTGACAAATATATAGTTGTTTTCCCAAGGAATCTGTTCTAGCTGTTGTATTACGTACTTTGTGTCCCTGAGAAAAAATGCTAGACTTTTTGCCAAAGGTTACAAGTTTATAGCAATATATTGAAAGCTCCTCTCTGATACGGATCATATGCCATTTATTATTGGGCGACATGCTGGAAATGTGCCGTAATTTTTATGAATCTTAGGTAAAAAATAGATGATAGACATCACCCGTTGTGTTACATCCTTATATGAAAGTTCCTCCTCATTTAGTTAACCTTCATTAAACCAATTTTTACTCATCTTTTTCCATTTCAATTGTAACTCTGATAATGGGTTATTAAGGAGTATTTCATATCAGTCTTTGTTATTGAGATGTTTGTTTCCAACATTTCCCCCTTTATCAGCCATCTTAGTGACTATGTCTGTATTCTTCCCTAATTTATCAATCGCTTGCTTTTCCTTGAGGGTTAGATTGTGATGTACGTTTGATCATTTGTTAGTTAACTAATTCTGCCTGACATCTTTGCTGAATGCTTTTGAAAGATGTCCACAACATTATTTTTTTTTTAAACCTTTATTTTTTGCTGATCGGTGTAACACATTTCACATAACCAATTGAATTGGTCTCAGTAGGTACATAACAATGAAGCACATGACATTTTATTATATAAATCGTACGTGATACAGTATTTTCAAACGATTATGAGGATTCCTCTGACCTGTTTTCTTGGCTTTCCTTAAGGTAGGCTCATAGCGGAGCCCAAATGTCTTTTGGTCTATTGGTAGGCATGACACTTCTATTGTAATGTTCTTCAGTACCCTGAACATATAATACATCTCGTAGCCATGCCTTCTGAGTGGAGGCTGCTTTGGATTTCCACAACTTTAGTATATTTCTTTGGGCCACTGCCCCTGCTATAGCAAAAACCTCTGAGTTTTAATTGAAGCCTTTCCTATATCATCCAGGAGATATTTATGTGGGACCGCCGGAATATGTATCCCTGCAATTTCACTAATATTTCTAGCTACGTCTTCCCAGAAGGTCTTTATGGGGGGACACTCCCAATACATATACAGTGAGTTCACATTGGGGGCACCACATTTGGGGCAGGCTACTTGGATGGTAGGGTTGAACATAGAGATCTTCTTCGGGGTTATATGTAGGTGATTTAATATTTTTAATTGAATTAACCTGAAGTTAGAGTTAATCGAGATGGCGTTGGTGTACTTGCATTATCTTGCCCATTTAGTATCTTCTATGGTGACGCCCAGATCTCTTTCCCATGTTTGCTTCATGGTGTTCCCTGATGGGGTGTGTTCTTGGACTGCTTTGTATAGTCTGGATACTGTTCCTGTAAAACCTTCCTGCGACATAACCGCAGATAGGAAATCATGTATTGGGATGGGGGGGCCTTGGGAAATGATGGCCATTTGTTTTTGCAGGCTGCTTTCATGCAATAGTATTGTAAAGTAGTGGTCAGGCCTGATCCCACTTTATTATGCACTGTTGCGAGTGTTGCAAACCTGCCCTCTGGGTATACGTCTCCTATCCTCATTTCTTTGTCTGGGTCCAATTTTCATTGCAGGGCAGTGTCAAATGTGGGTTCTAAGTCTGGATAGTGCCATAGAGGGGTAAACAGCCAGTACGGGATTGTGCATCCTACCCTTGTAAACAGTGCCAAGGCACTCACTGTGGAACTGACAGGATCTACTTCCCCAAGATTACCACTTTTCTTTGTGAATGGCATTGCTTGAATGTTAACTGGGGCTACTGCAAATTTCTCGGCCCTTACGTGTGCATGATTTTCCGCAGTGTCCCCACAGTACTTTGCAAAGTGTGCTTGTGCTGCATGAAAATATAATATGAAGTCTGGGGCTGCCATTCCACCTGTTTCATATCTTTCGCATAGCCTGGGCCGTTTAATTCCAAACGATTTCCCATACCAAGGTCACCGCTAGTCTCTGTAACCTCTGAAAAAAATCTCTGAACATATATAGAAACTTGGGCACTACCACCATTTTAAGCAGGGCAATTTGTCCATATATAGATATTGGTAGTTTTCCCCAAACAGCTAGTTTGTGTTCCAGGAGCTGAAGATATGGTTCGTAATTGATAGCGTATAGGGAATGCCTATCAGTAGCCATTATTATTCCCAGGTAACGTGCTGTTGTAGGGGACCATTTAAAATCTGATGTAGCTGGACATTGCCCAGTGGTCGGCGTCAGTGGTATAATCTCTGACTTTGTCTGGTTAATTTTGTAGCCAGAGTACATGGAAAATGTGTTTATCCCTTGCATTATCGGGGGTAGATGTGTTTCCGGACACCTGACATACACTATTGTGTCATCTGCATATAATGATAGTAGCTGGGGAACTCCTCTAATACGGATGCCCCTCCACGTGTGTTCATGTCTGACCTTGGCAGCCATGCCCTCTATCGTAAGCGCAAATATGAGGGGGACAGTGGGCAACCTTGCTGGGTACACCTACCTAACGTAAAGGGAGACAATAAAGTGTTGTTGGTTCTTACCATTGCTACCGGGTTCTTGTAAAGCAGGCAGATATATCTCATAAACATTGGCCCAAACCCTAACTTGCCCAACATTACATACATATAACTCCACGATAACTCCACGATACAGAGTCAAACGCTTTTTCGGCATCTAGAGTAATTGCCACTGCTTTAGCGTTCAGGTCCAATTGTGAAGTAATCGCAAAGAATCTCCGCAAATTCAGTGCCGTTGATCGGGTCGGGACGAATCCCGTCTGGTCCGTGTGGAATGAGTTGTTCATGTGCGGGATCAAACGATTTGCTATTGCCTTAGCATACATTTTTGCGTCCGAGTTAATCAGTGACAGTGGACGATAGTATGATGGGTCTTGGGAGGTTTATGAGATTTTAATAGAACTGTTATTGTTGCCTCTCTCATGGTGCTCGGTAACATTCCACTCTCGAGCGCCTCTTCCCAGATCTCCAACAATTTCAGGGCCATCTCTGATTTGTATACCTTGTACAGGTCAATCGGGATACCGTCCGATCCCGGAGCTTTACCGGCGTGCAGATCAGAGATCGCTTGTTCAATCTCCTCAGCCGTCAGTGGGATTTCCAGTAATGCCCTTTCCGTTTCGCCCAATTTGGGCAGTGGGAATGTATTCATGTAGGTTTGGAGTTCTTCTGGCGTCACTGTATCCGCATTTGTATACAATTTGGCATAACATGTTTTGAACTCTTCATTGATCGTTTTTTGATTGTCCCTGTTGAATCACGAATGCTGGTAATATGCCTCAGTCCCTGTTCTGTTCTAAGGGTTGCCATTGTCCTACTCGCCTTGTTTCCCTCTCCATATTTTCTTGCCCTCGCAGGTTGCGTTATATAATACAACTCTTTCCTCTGCCAATGTCTTACATTTTTCCAGTTGTTCTTGGATTTTTTGCATGCGCGTTTTGCCTGTGCTTGCTGGTTGCAATATCTCAAGGGCCCTTAGTTAACATTCTGTCCGGCCCAATTCCTTCCTGATTTCTCTTAGGGCTCCGTAGGCTGTCCCCATTAGCTGGCCTCTCAGCCACATTTTAAATGTCTCCCAAACCAGACTCTGGGTCAGCACTGTGCCTGCGTTGCGTGCAAAGAAGTCCTCTATTTCAAATCTGAGTGGTTCGATCACTGACTCATCCTTTAATAGTTCAGGGGGCATACGCCAGGTGCGGGTGGTACGCTCTGTATCTCTTAGTGTCAACCTCAGAAGAACCGGGGAGTGGTCCGACAACATTCGTGGGAGGATTGAGCTCTGTTCTATCTCTGCTATCAGCTCGGGGGAGCATAGCCAGTAGTCTATTTGTGAGCTAGATCCGTGTACCCCCGAGTAGAATGTGTAATCCCTCTCGAGGGGGTGCAGCTCTCTCCATATGTCTGCCAGTAGTAATGAAGCCATAGCTTGTTTCAGTTTAAGTGCCGCTTTAGTGTGCAGCCTGTGATTCTCCCTCGATCGGTCCAGCTCGGGATCTAAAATTAAGTTGAGGTCCCTTCCCATATCACGGCTGCTGTCCCCAAAGGCAATATTAATTACACTATCCGGAGATAGAACTATGGGCTATCTATGTTAGGGCTGTACGTGTTGACCAGTATGATGTCTTTGTTGTATAGACGTCCCCATATTATCACGTAGCGTCCATCTTCGTCTGTAAGTATTTTGGACACCTGACAGTTAACCCTCTTGTGTACAATTGTCATGACTCCTCTCGCCATTGAGGAGTAGTTTGTAGCTACTTTTGTGGGGCCCCAACATTCGTGCAAATCCATCTGTAACCTTCTGAACGGCGTGCGTCTCTTGCAGTAGTAGTACGTCAATCTTGTGTCGAGTTGCATGCGCAAGTATCTTCCTTGCTTTTATTGGGTGTGCCAGTCCCTGTATGTTCCAGGTGAGCAGCCTAATGTCTTGCATTTCCGGTAGCCTTAATATTAATGTCATGTGTATGTCGCAGCTTCCCATACAACTCTTGAAGTGCCATGTTTCGTGCGCCTTACATATCAGTGTTTTCATATATACCTTTCCATTTCCACTCCTGTTTACCTCCGATAACCATATCAGCCTGTATAATTCTGATCTTTATATTGTAAACTGTCTCTTCTACTTCAACCCATGGGCAACTGGCCCAACTCCCCACCCGCCCCCCCACCCTCACCACCCCCCCAACTGGACAGCGTATACCCCTCATTTAACTTCAACCTTTGAAAAAGTGGGCAGCTCTGCATGGCTATTCTGCCTTTTTTCCGTGTGCCAACCAGATCGCTTTATGAGCCGCTGCACCTGTAGCTTTGTGTATCCACGTGTATTAACTCATTTTGTATTCTCGAGTTCCCAGTATACTTTTATTTGCTTGGTCAGGGTACTTGGTCCTTGTCCTTTGTAGGTTGGGGCATATTTCGTTCAATGTACCCCATTGCCTCGTCCGGTGTTTCAAAAAAATGTGTTTTCCTAGCATATTGCAGCCTTAGTTTGGCGGGGAACATCATCGCATATGGAATAGATCGTGCCCTGAGTGCTCTCTTGATTTGATCGGAATTGCGCCGAGCCGCTTGCACCCCGTTTGAAAAGTCAGGGTAGATATGTACCGTGGTGGAGTCGTATGTCAGGGTGCCCTTCTCGGGACAGGCTTAGGATCATATCCCTGTCACAGTAATTAAGGAGGCGGGCTATGACCGTGCGCGGAGGTGCACCTGGTTTTGCAGGGGCCACCAGGGCTCGATGGGCTCTCTCAACCAGGAACTGCTGCGATAGCTGTGCGTCTGGGGGGACTGCCCAGATTACGTCTTCCACATACACCTCCATTGGGACGTTAATTTGTTTTTCTGTCAGTTCGACCACCCTTACATTGTTACAACGGGACCTGGATTCTAAATCCTTGCATGTCATGACTACGGGGTTCCCCCTAAAAAGAATTTCCAAAATTTCTTGGGTGGCCGCTTACAATTCCTGGTCTAAGGATAGGTAGGGTTGGGCTATTCTACCAGGGCTCTTCCTCATCAACCAACATGGCCGCCTCATGTTACAACTCCTAGATTGGGCAAGCGGCCTAGTTTTCTGTCACTCTGGAGTACTTAAGCCCCTCCCCTTTGTTCAACGGCGCTTCGCGTCTTCAGCTGTGTTCAGCGGACGCTTACCGCGGTTCATCCCTCTGACAGGAATTCCTCAGTTCCCTTGTAATTCATAGATACCCCCCTCTGTAGTGCCATGGTCATTGTTTTCCCGTGCCATTCCGCAACTTCTATTCTGTGACCTCTGTGTGGAGTTGGCGTTCGTCAGTGTGGAGTTGGCGGGAGACGCATTCCTTTTGGCTTTTCGTTTTGTGAGGAGTTTTCGAGGCACCCATTCCTGTTCTGTCTCCTTTCCACAGCAAGTATCATTTACCTCATTAGCTGTCTCCACTGATTATTTGTTCTTAAATGACGAGTGCTCTGCTTGCATTCGTTCTCCAAGGGCAAGTGTATGTTTAACCGCCAGTATTGTATTAGTATTACGGAGCTAGGGGTTTAGTGTGGAGATTTTGTTTCTAGGAACAGAGGTGTTCCGTTTTTTCTGTCACAGTTAGGTGCACTAATTCTACTCATTAAGGTGCCTAAAAGGTTAAATGTTGTGCACGTTCAGTTTTAGACACATTAGGGTGTTTCTTGCAAGGAGTCGTTAGCAATACTATTTCTGACTGGGAATTGTTAGGAATAGCACTTTTGAGGTATTTCCAGGAGCTCCGGAGAATAACCTTACCTCTCCAGTCACAGTTCAGTGGTAGGAATAGGTTGAATTTTTTCCCACCTCACCTTTAGGCATTTTATCTACACCCTACATTCCATATAGGGTTTTCCTTCTTCCCTAGTTTAGGCCCTTCTTCAGAACACGCACCCCTGCGCAGAAGCAGGATGGAGAGCTAACCAAATCACCAACTAAGGTAATTGAACAATACAGTTGCTGGAATTTTTGACCTATAATATTTTCCCCACATTAGGACGCATTCCAATTGTTCTCGTGTTGTAATTTGTTTTCTGTGGTATAGAAAGAGAGTCCAGGTGGGGTAGTGAACAACTGATAACTGCGCACCCTGAGAAGTTTCAGAATAACACGTGGTGTCCCCGAGGAGTCTAAGGTAAGCGTTACAGAACGCGAAGCCATCATAAAAAATACTCCGCTTGGGCATCATGGGAACTTCTGAGGTAGACCAGTTAGCTCAACTACTGGGAGAACTTAGAGCTGAAGTCCATGCAGCATGGACCGAAACCGGTGCTCTTAGAAGGGAACTGGGAATCAATAGGGAACGAACTGAAGAATTGGCTCGCCAGTTATTACAGAATCAGGCGGGACAGGTTCCCCTTCCCCAAGGTAATGCCCAAGCTTCCTCATCAACATCGCCCCCAGCTCCAGTCCAAGTGGTGATTCCAGGAAATATTCCCTTGGCTCCTCCCGAACGATTCACGGGGGACCCAAAAAAGTTTGCAGTGTTTTTAAATCAGTGTAGACTACATTTTTTGTGCAGACCTGGCGTGTTCTCCACTGACCAATCAAAGGTTGCCTTTGTGTTGTCTTATTTAGGTGGTCATGCAGCCGATTGGTCCATTCCTTTGGTTAATCGGGATGATCCCGTGTTACAGAACTTTTCAGAATTCCAACGAGAGTTAGAGAAACTGTTTGCTCGCCATTCACAAGGCCAGGCATTGGACAATGAGTTACTGTCACTCAAGCAGGGCAATCAGGAGCTGCTTGCCTATGTAGCCACTTTTAATCGATTAGTGGCAGAAACTAATTGGCCTACGGAAAAGAGAGTGACGTTGTTTTATCGTGGTCTGCGCAATGAGCTGAAGGATGTTCTTGCTCAAGTTGTCAATCCGCCTGAATGTATCACAGAATTCATAGATCTGACAATCCAGTTGGATCATCGCCTTCAGGATAGGAGAACGGATCGAGCTCGTCAGGACAATCGACCCTTTGTAGTCTGTTCAAGGGAACCAGTGTCGAAGTCAGGATTAGATGTTCACAATGAACCCAAGCAGTTGGGCGGAATTCGAGGCCCTATATCCCAAGCAGAGAGAGAGAAGAGACGACAACTGCAGTTGTGTTTGTATTGTGGCAAGGCCGGTCACTTTTTAAAGGATTGTCCAGTAAAACCTTCACGGAAGCCTTTAGGAGGAATTAATCCGGATAAAAAAGAACAGACGGCGGAAAACTCCAGTGCCCGACAAGTCTAGAGGTCCGCTTGTCGAGAATGGAAAAGGTTGCAGCGACCTCACACTTCGTGTGTCCTATAGTCCTTTTTTGCCAGAAGAACCCCACAGAGAGGCATGCATTAGTTGCATATATAGATTGTGGGGCCATTGGCAACTACATGGATCAACATCTGGCTATTAAATTGGGATTCCCTTTGAGGAATAAGTTAGAAGCTGAAAATGTTTCCGGGGTGGATGGCACACCTTTGGTGTCAGGCCCCGTAACCCAGTGCACTGACCCCCTTATGATGCTTTGCCAGGAAGGACACAGGGAGAGGATCTCTTTTGACCTGATTCAAGCTCCTCAATTCCAGATCATCTTGGGGATACCTTGGTTGGAGAAGCATAACCCTGTGATCGATTGGTGTTCCCGGACATTGACGTTTAACTCCAAATGCCAGAGTATGTGTTTTTCTGCAGAAGGTTCGAAAAACGTCAGGCAGTCTGAGATAAATAGCAGCACTACCTTAGGTCTCATAGGTTCGTTACCAGTGGAGTACAAAAAATTCCAGGATATTTTTCAAGAAGAACGACAGGCGGAAATATTGCCCCCACACAGACCTTATGACTGTCAAATCGATCTCATTCTAGGGGCTCAGCTTCCTTGCAGCAGAATTTATGCCCTCACTGAAAAAGAAAATGCTCATCTGAAGTCTTATCTGGATCAATACCTGGCCAATGGGTTTATCAGACCGTCCAAGTCACCGGTGGCATCTCCTCTTTTTTTTGTGCCCAAGAAGGAAGGGGATTTGCGAACCTGCATAGATTACAGAGCACTAAATCAAATCACCGTGACGAACCGCTATCCTCTTCCCCTTATTTCGACCTTGCTGGATCAGGTGAAGCAGGCACGAATATTCACCAAGCTTGATCTTAGAGGTGCCTATCATCTCATTCGCATTAAGAAAGGTGAGGAGTGGAAAACTGCTTTTGGAACCCGATTCGGGCTCTTCGAATATCAAGTCATGCCCTTCGGGCTTTGCAATGCTCCTGCTGCTTTTCAGTCCTTTATGAATTATATCTTTAGAGAACTACTGGACATCTGTGTGGTGGTCTATGTGGATGACATTTTAATTTTCTCTGCAAACCTGGCGGATCATGTTAAGCACGTGACATCAGTGCTTCAAAGGCTCAAAGAAAATTCTCTGTATGTGAAATTGGAGAAGTGTCATTTTCATGTCCCCGAAATTGAATTCTTGGGGTTCATTCTATCTTCAAGTGGAATCAAAATGTATAACAGAAAAGTTGATGCCATCCTGTCTTGGCCCGCTCCAACTTCTGTCAAAGGAATCCAGAGTTTTCTGGGATTTGCACATTTCTATAGGCGGTTTGTCTCTGATTTCTCTCGCCTAGTTCATCCTATCACCTCACTACTTAGAAAAAACAGGAAATTTGAATGGACCAATGAAGCGGATGAGGCATTTAAGAAACTAAAGGAGCAATTTACTGCAGCACCTGTTCTCCAACATCCGAGACCCGATCTTCATTTTGTAGTTGAGACTGATGCTTCAAATGTAGCTATGGGAGCTGTGTTGTCTCAGCGTGATCCTGACACCCAAGAATTGCACCCAGTAGCTTTTTGGTCAAAGAAGTTCTCTGCTGCAGAATTGAATTACACCATTACGGATAAGGAGTTTTTGGCTATAATTTGTGCCTTGAAGGAATGGAGGCATCACTTGCTGGGCGCACGACACACTGTGACCACCCTCACCGACCATCGGAACTTGCAATACCTACGCTCAGCGAAGGCACAATCTTCAAGACAGTTACGATGTGCTCTCTTTCTCGCTGAATATGACTTCGTTATTACCTTCAGACCAGGAGTGCGAAATGGAAAGGCTGATGCCTTGTCTCGAATTGGTAATAGGGAAGAAGCCTATGTGCCGGTGAATCCTGTGGAGATAATTTCTGGAGAAAAGATCCTAGGAGTAATGAACACAACAGACTATGCCTTTGAAGAATTAAGAAAGGAAATTCGAAACCACCTTACGCAGGACGAATTGTTGAACTGGGAATCCAGAGGAGAAGGTTTTACAGTGCAGGAGGGCCTTCCCTTTTATCAGGAACGGTTGTACTTGCCCACGCCCAAACTACAATAAAAAGTGATTACAAACTATCATGACGCTCTTTTGGAAGGTCACCCCGGAATCACAAAGACCATGGAGAAGGTTAAGAGGTCATATTGGTGGCCTACTGGGAGAAAAGATATCATTCAACATTTGAAAACTTGTGGTAACTGCGCTCAAAACAAGAATCAAAAAAGGAAACCTGCTGGCTTGCTTCTTCCGTTGAATGTGCCACCAACCCCCTGGCACACCATCTCTATGGACTTCATCACAGATTTGCCTCCTTGTGAAGGGTTTGACACGATCATGGTGGTGGTGGACTTGTTCTCCAAGATGGCACATTTTATAGCATTGAAAGGATTGCCGTCAGCCTCAGTGTTGGCAAAAACCTTTTTGGAGAATATTGTGAAGTTGCATGGCTTTCCTACGGTGATAATCTCTGATCGAGGAAGCCAATTTGTCTCTAAATTTTGGATAAAATGTTGCGAGTTGGCTAAAATCGATGTACGTTTGTCCACCAGTCATCATCCCCAAACTGACGGTCAAACTGAGCGAACCAACCAAACCTTGGAACAGTACCTTAGATGTATGTTACACCAACTAGAAGACACTTGGCTAAACGTTTTGTGGATAACTGAATATGCATATAACAATTCTGTCCATTCCTCCATTGGTTTGAGTCCTTTTTACACCTTGCATGTTCGACATCCACGTACTTCAGCTTACGATCCACCTGAACCGTTGGAAATGCCAGCAGTAAAATCTCTGCATGAAAAAATCACCACTGCCATAGCTCAAGCTCGAGAACAATTATCTGTGGCTAAAGAATCCCAGAAGAAATTTGCTGATGACAAAAGATGTGTTGCACCAGAGTATAAGGTGGGAAATTTGGTTTGGTTAGCCACTCGAAATCTGACCTTCAAGGGATCTAGAAAATTCCTTCCCCGCTTCCTGGGACCTTTTGCCATTGAAAAAATCATCAATCCCATGGCCATGAAGCTAAGCCTTCCTAAAACCATGAAAATCCATTCGGTATTTCATGTATCTCTTTTAAAGCCTGTCTATCCAAACACACAAATTTCCGAAGCACCAGCCCCTGTGGTTGTGGATAATGACCAACTAGAATATGAAGTCAGGGCCATCTTAGATTCCAAGATTGTGTGTAATAAGCTATTCTACTTAGTGGATTGGAAGGTTTACGGCCCTCAAGACAGAACTTGGGAACCCTGCGAGAATGTTCATGCCCCTAGGTTACTCAGAATCCTTTACCGCAGCCACCCGTCCAAACCAGGGAGGGGGAATTTCAGTTTAGGAGGGGCTTTGGGGGGGAATACTGTCATGACTACGGGGTTCCCCCTCAAAAGAATTTCCAACATTTCCTGGGTGGCCGCTTACAATTCCTGGTCTAAGGATAGGTAGGGTTGGGCTATTCTACCAGGGCTCTTCCTCATCAACCAACATGGCCGCCTGATGTTACAACCCCTAGATTGGGCAAGCGGTCTAGTTTTCTGTCACTCTGGAGTACTTAAGCCCCTCCCCTTTGTTCAACGGCGCTTCGCGTCTTCAGCTGTGTTCAGCGGGCGCTTACCGCGGTTCATCCCTCTGACAGGAATTCCTCAGTTCCCTTGTAATTCATAGATACCTCCCTCTGTAGTGCCATGGTCATTGTTTTCCCATGCCATTCCGCAACTTCTAATCTGTGAGCTCTGTGTGGAGTTGGCGTTCGTCAGTGTGGAGTTGGCTGAAGACGCATTCCTTTTGGCGTTTCGTTTTGTGAGGAGTTTTTCGAGGCACCCATTCCTGTTCTGTCTCCTTTCCACAGCAAGTATCATTTACCTCATTAGCTGTCTCCACTGATTATTTGTTCTTAAATGACGAGTGCTCTGCTTGCATTCGTTCTCCAAGGGCAAGTGTATGTTTAACCGCCAGTATTGTATTAGTATTACGGAGCTAGGGGTTTAGTGTGGAGATTTTGTTTCTAGGAACAGAGGTGTTCCGTTTTTTGTCACAGTTAGGAGCACTAATTCTACTCATTAAGGTGCCTAAAAGGTTAAATGTTGTGCACGTTCAGTTTTAGACACATTAGGGTGTTTCTTGCAAGGAGTCGTTAGCAATACTATTTCTGACTGGGAATTGTTAGGAATAGCACTTTTGAGGTATTTCCAGGAGCTCCGGAGAATAACCTTACCTCTCCAGTCACAGTTCAGTGGTAGGAATAGGTTGAATTTTTTCCCACCTCACCTTTAGGCATTTTATCTACACCCTACATTCCATATAGGGTTTTCCTTCTTCCCTAGTTTAGGCCCTTCTTCAGAACACGCACCCCTGCGAGAAGCAGGATGGAGAGCTAACCAAATCACCAACTAAGGTAATTGAACAATACAGTTGCTGGAATTTTTGACCTATAATATTTTCCCCACATTAGGACGCATTCCAATTGTTCTTGTGTTGTAATTTGTTTTCTGTGGTATAGAAAGAGAGTCCAGGTGGGGTAGTGAACAACTGATAACTGCGCACCCTGAGAAGTTTCAGAATATCACGTGGTGTCCCCGAGGAGTCTAAGGTAAGCGTTACATTGCACTTCATTTGGGTTAACTTCAGATTCCTTTTGATTGTCTCTATATCCTTGCCGTGGTTTACCACAGTGTCCTCGACATTGCTTATCCAGTTCTCTGTTTCCAGTACACGTGCATTCACCTGTTAGCGGTCCGCTTTAATGGATGAGATAGTGCTTCCTATTTCATCCAGTTTAGTATTAACTGCTGCAAATCCTGCTTGTAAAGCCACCATATAGGGATCTGGTGATTCACTTCTGGGACTGCACTGCTCCGGCGTGACCACCCGTGATGCTCCGGCATTGTGGTCCTCCGTGGGGACGCTTGTGAAAGCGTCCATGGATCCCTTTCTGTGTGCTTTATTGCCTCTGGGCATGCTGAGCGCAGGCTGTGTGCACACTTGGCCTCTACCCCCAAGCTGGGCTCTGGTGTGGTACGTTCAACTTGTGTTAGAGACTCTGTTTGGCTGCAATTTTTGTAGTCAGTGGTTCCAGTGGGGAGTGGTTTATGGCGCAGTTCCTCACTGTGGTGCAACTCGGTACCTCTCACATATGTTGTCCCACAGTCATCTGAGGGATATCGTGGGGCTCCCTACCCCACCCTTGGGGCTTCTCTCTGTGGCAGTTCTGTGTTCTCAATCCGTGGATTGTATAGGAGGGGGGGTGTCAGTGCACTGTGGGGTGAGCTGCACCACCTCCTATTACACTGCCCAGGCTCCCTTGGGATAACAACAAGGGCTCCCACCTAGCTTGATTTGTGTGGCTCTGCCTCACCCACGCACCTTCAGGATCTTGCTGCAAGAGCGAGAGCGGTGGGGGGGGCCTTGCTGCAAGAGCGGGAGCGGGCTGGTGTCATGACCACTGCTTCCAAGGAGTCAGGACCTACCCAACATCCTTGGAAGCAGGCTCATAACATATACTATCGGCACCAGCAAGTCCCAATAGGGACCTTTTGGACCTTGTCCTGGCACCGGTGGTGCCAGGCTCATAGCATGGACCCGTCCAGGCACAGGAAGCGCCGGGCTCATAACAAGTGTGAAAGTGCTTGGGTGGACCTACCTGCAGCAGACCATACTGCTTACTTACCAGCAAGATGATGTTTCACTCTCTTCTGGCAGGGACTACTTTTCCTTCTGGGTGGGGCAGGCACCACTCCCTGGATCATTGATGCTAGACCCCTTCTGGAAGCAGGAACTCTTTTGCCTGGGCGAGGCTGTGGAAGAAGACACCTAAGCACTCCTATGGACTATTTAAACCACACCCGATTGGTGCAAGGTGCTTCGCGTTATTCTGCATCTGCAGCAGGACGCTCACCGTGTCAGCTCCAGCGAATCTTCAGTTCCGGATCCTGTGAATACGAAAATTACCTGCTGGGAACCAATCCTCAGTCTTCAGCAGCTCCTGCAAAACAAAAGGCAAAGGTTAGGCAAAGGCAAAGTTAGCGGTTCAACTTACCCGATCCATCGGCAGCATTCAAGGCGTTTTTTCTGCATATCTCGTCCGGCATCGGGCCTGCAAAGACAAAGAACATTGGTTAGTAACGCTTAGTTACAAAACTGCTTACCTGTGTTACGCTCGCTCCAACTCTGCTCGCGCTGCATTCCGGCACCTGTAAAGACAAAAGAGACATTAAGGTGCATTCTACAGCCCTAGAGCAGCCTTTCTACTTACGTGCCTTCGTATGCACCATCTTCTTGTTACGCTCTCTGCCACGAACCTGGGGGGAGCATCTTCTTCGGCACCGACAGCATCTGAAAGGGAAAAGACATAGACATTAAGGAGATAAGACATTTGAAGAGAGCAATCTAAAGGGAACTTTAATACTTACAAGTCACGCTCGTGCAGCACACGGCGGCATCGCTCTCAACTTACCCTCTGCAATTAAGAGGCTGAACTCCAGTGAAGTAACTGGACCCAGCGCCCCTGCATGAGACGCAGGATGGAGAGCCCAGCATTCACCTATTTAAGGTGAGCACAACAATCGACCGAGTACCACGGGGAGAGAGGGAGAGAGGGGCTTGGAACTTCTCCCAATCTTCCAGCCACTAATACCTTGATTTTCCACTTGCAGACACCTCACCCTTCAGGTCAAACTTTCGGTGAGAAAGGGGCCAAATCCGGGAGCCAAACGAATCCTACGCCTGACATTGAAGACGGTTTCACCGCCCAGTCAAGACCCGCGCCTCCGAGGGAACCAGGTGAGCGTTACAGAACGCGAAGACTTACCACATATTTCCCGCCCAGGCGCAATGGAAACATCAGACACAGACCAATTGGCCCAGTTGCTCGGGGAGTTGAGAGCAGAAGTACACGCAGCGCGCCAGGAAACAAATGCCCTAAGGAGGGAGTTAGTGGTTTCTAAGGAACGAACAAACGATTTGGCTAGACAATTGTTGCAAGCCCAAGCGGGACAAACTCCTCTGCCTACCCCTGGGGGGAGCCATGCTCCAACGACTTCCTCTAATCCGGTGGAAATTAATCTACCAGGAAATGTACCTTTGGCCCCGCCCGAACGCTTTTCAGGTGATCCAAAAAGATATGCTGTGTTCATCAATCAGTGTCGTTTGCACTTTTTGTGTAGACCTGCCGCTTTTCCAACGGACCAGGCTAAGGTGGCCTTCGTGCTCTCATATCTTAGTGGCAGTGCCGCAGATTGGTCTATTCCTTTAGTGACTCAGGATAACCCAATTCTTTACAATTTCCAGGACTTCCAAGCTAGTATGGAAAGATTGTTCGCAAGACATTCTCAGGGACAGGCCCTGGACAATGAACTTCTTTCACTACGACAGGGCAAACAAGATCTTCTGGCCTACATTGCATCATTCAACAGACTAGTGGTTGAACCCGGATGGCCTGAGGATAAGAGGATCACCCTTTTCTACAGAGGCCTGCGTGGAGAACTCAAAGACGTTCTGGCTCACGTGGTGAATCCTCCACAAGACTGTTCCGAATACATCGATCTGGTGGTTCAATTGGATCATAGAATACAAAATCGAAAAGCTGATCGTTCCAGAATTGAGACTCGAACTTTTTCAAGACCACAGAGTTCCGCTAAAGGAAATGATATCGTGGAACCCATGCAGATTGGGGTTGTGAAAGGACCTCTAACCCAAAAGGAAAGGGAAAGGAGAAGACAACTGCAATTGTGCCTCTATTGCGGAAACTCAGGGCATTTCCTTCAAGATTGCTCAGTGAAACCAAGGAAGAAGATAGTAGGAGCTTCCGATAAAGGTGCCAAAGGTTCAGAGTCGGAAAACGACCTCGCCCGACAAGTGTAGAGGTCCGCTTGCCGAGCGTTAAAACCAGTTCTTTGACCTCGCATTTCATCATGCCCATGGTCCTCGTGTGCCCAGAACAACCCAATCGTATGCATGCCATTAAAGCATACATTGATAGTGGCGCAATCGGCAATTACGTGGACTGTGAATTGGCCGCCAGGATGAATCTATCTCTTTGTCCTAAGACGGTGAAAGACGTCATCACCACCGTGGACGGTACGGAAATAGCTTCCGGACCAGTAACTCACACCACCATGGAAGTGACGTTGGTAAGCCAAGATGGACATCAAGAGAGGATCGTGTTTGATGTGATCAAGGCTCCGCAGTTTCAAGTTATCCTGGGAATCCCTTGGTTGGAGAAACACAATCCCCAAATTGATTGGCGAGCAAAGGCAATCCGGTTTCCAGAATGCGCTCCTACCTGTTATCCTCAGCCTACCACTAAGCTAGTAGCAACTACTTCTGAGAGTCATCACCTGCCTCCTGAATACCGGGAATTTCAGGATGTCTTTCGGAAAGATCAAGCTAATTCGCTGCCTCCTCACAGATCATACGACTGCCAGATAGACTTTGTTCCGGGATCCACTCCTCCGTGCAGTCGAATTTATGCCCTCACAGAACCTGAAAATCTTCACCTGAGGCAGTATTTGGACCAGTACCTGGCTAATGGATTTATCCGTCCTTCGAAGTCCCCAGCCTCTTCAGCTTTGTTCTTCGTTCCAAAAAAAGGAGACCTGAGAACATGTATAGATTACCGTGCCCTGAACCAGATTACGATTAAGAACAGATATCCGTTACCATTGATCCCTGAACTTCTTGACCAAGTTAAAAGTGCCTGTATCTACACAAAGCTGGACCTCAGAGGAGTTTACCATTTAGTACGAATAAAAGAGGGCGACGAATGGAAGACGGCCTTTCGTACTAAATATGGACTGTTCGAGTATCAAGTAATGCCCTTTGGGTTATGCAAAGCACCGGCTGCTTTTCAGTATTTTATGAATGACGTCCTCAGAGAGCTCATCGACGTATGTGTAGTTGTCTATATTGATGACATTCTGGTCTACTCGTCCTCTGAGACGGATCATCGAAAACACGTCACAGCAGTACTGGAGAGGCTCCGAAAACACAGACTTTTTGCAAAACTGGAGAAATGCGTTTTTCATGTCACGGAGGTCGAATTTTTGGGATTTATTTTGTCACCTAATGGAGTCCACATGGACTCAAGAAAAGTGGACGCTATCATTAAGTGGCCCTCACCAACGTCTGTGAAAGGAGTTCAAAGCATGTTGGGCTTCGCCAACTTTTATCGTAGATTTATTCCTGATTTTTCTCAAGTAGTCCAACCCATTACTGCCCTTCTCAGAAAGAATAAATGTTTTGAGTGGTCTACGGAGGCTGAACAAGCCTTTCAGGAACTAAAAACAAAATTCACCTCGGCTCCAGTTTTAAAACATCCTCGCCCGGAACTTCCCTATATCGTGGAGACTGATGCTTCCAGTCTCGCAATGGGAGCAGTGCTCTCGCAAAGAGACCCAGAAACAAACCAGTTACACCCAGTAGAATTTTGGTCCCGCAAATTTTCGGCTCCCAAAATCAACTATACCATTACAGATAAGGAACTTTTGGCTATTAAGTCCGCCTTTAAAGCCTGACGGCATTATCTCCTGGGAGCCCGACACACAGTCACCGTTATCACGGATCATCGTAATTTACAGTACCTTAAATCAGCCAAAGCTCAATCCTCTAGACAACTTCGCTGGGCATTATTTTTTGCCGAATTCGACTTTGTGATAACTTACCGACCAGGCAACAAGAATGGTAAAGCAGATGCTCTCTCCCGAATTGGAGTAGATGAACTCACGACCAATCCTGAACCAGTACCCATAATTCCGGAACAGAGAATCCTGGGTTTGATAAGTGCACAAACCATTGAAAACCTTGAAGCTAAAGTTAAAGAACTTCTGACTCCAGCAGAAGTGCAAGACTGGCAACTCAAGGGAAAAGATTTCACAATGGATAAGAACTTACTATACTTTCGAGGAAGATTATATCTACCATGTACCGATTTACAAAGACAAGTGATCTCTTGTTACCATGACTCCTTAATGGAAGGACATCCCGGCATTGCCAAAACATCGGAAAAGATAAAAAGACATTTCTGGTGGCCATCTTGGAGAAAGGACATTAAGGATTTCATAAATTCCTGTGGTGTGTGCACTCAAAGCAAAAGCCAGAAGGAGAAGCCAGCAGGTCTCTTACATCCAATAGACATTCCTCCACACCCATGGCATACTCTCTCCATGGACTTCATCACGGATTTACCACCATGCTCCGGATTTAATACAATTTTAGTGATTGTGGACCTATTCTCGAAGATGGATCATTTTATCCCATTGAAAGGGTTACCTACAGCTTCAATTCTGGCCCGAGAGTTCCTCGAAAACATCGTTCGGTTGCACGGCTTTCCTTCAGTTTTAATCTCAGATAGAGGAAGTCAATTTATTTCTCACTTCTGGCGGAGTTGTTGTCGCCTAGCCCAAATTGACGTAAGGCTTTCAACCAGCCATCATCCCCAGACCGACGGGCAGACCGAGAGGACCAACCAAACCCTGGAACATTATCTGCGCTGCATGTTACAACAGTCGGAGGGCACTTGGAAAGACATTCTCTGGATTGGGGAGTACGCTTATAATAATTCAGTCCATGCCGGAACCGGAAAAACTCCTTTTTTTCTTTTATATGGACTCCACCCTCGCACTTCAAATCTTGATCCACCTCAAAATCTTGGGACACCCGCTGTAGATCATCTGCATTCTACAATCACTCAAGCCTTTAAAGAGGCCACGTCTCACCTTAAGCGGGCCAAGGATCAATACAAGAAGTGTGCGGACATACATCGAAAGGAAGCTCCTCAATATCTTGTGGGAGATCAAGTCTGGCTATCCACCAAACATTTACCTCTAAAAGGACCACGTAATTTCAATCCGCGATACCTGGGACCTTACCCAATCACTGCCATAATTAATCCAGTGGCAGTTAAATTGGGCCTACCTGCCCATATGAAAATACATCCAGTTTTCCACGTTTCTCTACTAAAACCCTTGCAACCTGGAACCCGTTTGACGAAATCTCCAGACCCTATTCTTGTGGACGGAGAACTGGAATTCGAAATACAAGACATCTTAGACTCCAAGATTTCCAAATCAAAATTATACTATCTGATTGACTGGAAAGGTTATGGCCCCCAGGAACGATCTTGGGAACCGTCGGAACATGTTCATGTACCCCGTCTGGTTAAGAAGTTTCATCGAACTTTTCCTGATAAACCGAAACCCCCGGAGAAGACGAATTTGGGAGGGGCCTTGAGGGGGGGGTGCTGTCATGACCACTGCTTCCAAGGAGTCAGGACCTACCCAACATCCTTGGAAGCAGGCTCATAACATATACTATCGGCACCAGCAAGTCCCAATAGGGACCTTTTGGACCTTGTCCTGGCACCGGTGGTGCCAGGCTCATAGCATGGACCCGTCCCGGCACAGGAAGCGCCGGGCTCATAACAAGTGTGAAAGTGCTTGGGTGGACCTACCTGCAGCAGACCATACTGCTTACTTACCAGCAAGATGATGTTTCACTCTCTTCTGGCAGGGACTACTTTTCCTTCTGGGTGGGGCAGGCACCACTCCCTGGATCATTGATGCTAGACCCCTTCTGGAAGCAGGAACTCTTTTGCCTGGGCGAGGCTGTGGAAGAAGACACCTAAGCACTCCTATGGACTATTTAAACCACACCCGATTGTTGCAAGGTGCTTCGCGTTATTCTGCATCTGCAGCAGGACGCTCACCGTGTCAGCTCCAGCGAATCTTCAGTTCCGGATCCTGTGAATACGAAAATTACCTGCTGGGAACCAATCCTCAGTCTTCAGCAGCTCCTGCAAAACAAAAGGCACAGGTTAGGCAAAGGCAAAGTTAGCGGTTCAACTTACCCGATCCATCGGCAGCATTCAAGGTGTTTTTTCTGCATATCTCGTCCGGCATCGGGCCTGCAAAGACAAAGAACATTGGTTAGTAACACTTAGTTACAAAACTGCTTACCTGTGTTACGCTCGCTCCAACTCTGCTCGCGCTGCATTCCGGCACCTGTAAAGACAAAAGAGACATTAAGGTGCATTCTACAGCCCTAGAGCAGCCTTTCTACTTACGTGCCTTCGTATGCACCATCTTCTTGTTACGCTCTCTGCCACGAACCTGGGGGGAGCATCTTCTTCGGCACCGACAGCATCTGAAAGGGAAAAGACATAGACATTAAGGAGATAAGACATTTGAAGAGAGCAATCTAAAGGGAACTTTAATACTTACAAGTCACGCTCGTGCAGCACACGGCGGCATCGCTCTCAACTTACCCTCTGCAATTAAGAGGCTGAACTCATATCCAGTGAAGTAACTGGACCCAGCGCCCCTGCATGAGACGCAGGATGGAGAGCCCAGCATTCACCTATTTAAGGTGAGCACAACAATCGACCGATTACCACGGGGAGAGAGGGAGAGAGGGGCTTGGAACTTCTCCCAATCTTCCAGCCACTAATACCTTGATTTCCCACTTGCAGACACCTCACCCTTCAGGTCAAACTTTCGGTGAGAAAGGGGCCAAATCCGGGAGCCAAACGAATCCTACGCCTGACATTGAAGACGGTTTCACCGCCCAGTCAAGACCCGCGCCTCCGAGGGAACCAGGTGAGCGTTACAGCTGGACAGCCGCTCGCACACAGCGCACATGGCGGCCACCGGGGAGGGGATGCCCGCCCGCACCGCCACCCACGGAGACTCAGGAGCTTACGCGCACTCTGAGCTCACGGCCTGCTCCAGTGTTCACTCTGTCTCAGTGTTCTGGCACCGTTTCCGCTGTTTTGCTGTCCCTCACTTCTATACCTGCGGCTCTTCTCTGGGTCGCATTCACTTTCTCTGCCTGTTCCAGATGATAGCAGCCATGTCGCGGGTGGAGGGAGGTGCAGCAGGCCTTGCACGCCCTTCACACTCTGGCGGCCCGCCGGTTCTTCACCACGGGTTTACTCAGTGCTTGCTGGGTAGTTTTACGCCCCAGGGGTAACCATGCTCTGGCACCTCAGCTTACTCTCCCACCGTGGCACTCTAATAAACTTTCTCTGGATACACAGGATATTCAGGAGGATATGTTTCACTCAGCGCAGCTACTCTTTCAGGCGGCCATTTTCATTGGCATCTGACAGCGCCCCTTCACAACATTGTTTTCTGACAATATCGGCATGAATTTAGATTGAGGTTTAAGAGATGTTTCCTCTGCTGATAAGTGTCTATTGCCTGCTCTTCTATAAATCTTGGAGTTGTAAAGCTTCCTTCATTTTCATTAAAATTCAACAGGTTTACTGTTTTTTTCCACCAATTCAACAGATAGACCTGACATTTCTTGCACTTCCTGTTGTTCATTTAGCTTAAAAGCTGTTTCCTCAAAGTATTATTTTAACTTTCTGCAAAATTTAAATGTGTCCACCTGCCTGTGGAAATAGTCAGTTTTATTTGTTTGGCTAAATGACAGTCCTTTATTCAATGCTGTGGTTGGTACTGAGTCAATTGGATAGTCTGAGAGGTTAAGTACCAGATCTATCTGTTCACTTGTCTTTGGGAGAAAGTTTGCATTCCTCTTTGCTTTCCTCCTTTGTTTCTTTGATCCTCCCCTATTGTATCGGTCACAATAAAGGTGTCATGACATGCAAACAGCTGGGAACAATTAAATTAAAAGTAGAGGAGTCGCCCAGGGAAAAGACCTAATTATTGACCGAAAACAATGTTTTAAATTGTGTTTTACTATTGACTACATCTCCGACCTATTAATTGATGGTGCTGTGCCTACTATGATCACTTATTTTCCGTGACACATTGTAATCACTTTGTAACTTATTGCTACTGATTGCCGTTCTTGCGGCTTGTCTTTTTTCTTTGCTTACTATCGGCGCCCTCACGCCTCATTCCTGCCTCATTCCCGCTAACTCCCCGGCATTTATGTGCCGGAGAGATTGCCTGCAGTCCTAGCGAGAGGTGAGGTTGTCTGCTAGTGAGGACATCCATTTTAAAGCCCCTCGGCGTGTGTAATTGTTCTTAAATTGTTTTAAATTGTGTTTTACTATTGACTACATCTCCGACCCATTAATTGATGGTATTGTGCCTACTATGATCACAGTCACTTATTTTCTGTGACACATTGTAATAACTTTGTAACTTATTGCTATTGATTGCCGTCCTTGCGGCTTGTCCTCTTTCTTTGCTTATGATCGGCGCCCCCGCGCCTCGTTCCCGCACCATTGCCGCCATTTATGTGCTGGACAGAATGCCCGCGCAGCGGACGGGCGCAGCGTACAAGCCCGTCTGTGCACGTCTGTGCCCAGGCTGGGCCTTGGCGGCTACCATATGCTAGTCCATCTGTCTGTATACATTGGTCACGGTCTGATCTTCTTGCTTTAGCCCCAGCAGCCACTGTTCTTCCTAGCAACTTTAACAACCATGCTCTCCCTGGGGTCCTTTTGACTAACCCTAACACGCCCAATCTGAATGGCCTTTTAGTGAACACTCGCTCGCTGACGGCTCATGCCCAGCATTGTAAGGATTTGTTGGAAGACCACCACCCTGACTTTGTTTTCATTTCTGAAACTTGGTTAACTCTCCATTTTGAACCTGTCATTGCTCAAATCATCCCCTCCATTTATGACACGTTGCGCTGTGACTGCAGCCCTCCTCGTGTTGGTGGGGGAGTTGCTGTCGTTTTGAAAACTGCTTTTAAAGTTCGCCTCATTCAGTTAGACCCTGATCTCAATATGGATGGGATCCTGGTTGGGATTCCTCTGTCTGCCACTAACATTATTTATGTTCTTCTGATCTATCATCCCCTGGGATGTGATCAAACGTTTTGTGATGATTTCCCTGGCCTGGTTGATACAATTCGACAGAAATTCTCCAACATGGCCACTGTGGAGATTTTAATCTTCTTCTTACTAAGGCCAACTGTTGCTTGGCTAAACAACTTACAGCCTCCATGTCTGATTTGGGTCTTTCCCAGCTGGTCACGGATCCGACCCACCAACTGGAGAATACGCTTGACCTTATCTTTGCCCAACCGGCAGTTTTGTTGGTCTTCCCAGCATTTACCATAATTTGGTCAGATCATTTGGTGGTTCCCTTTTCTTTGACGACAACAGCTTTTCTCCCCCTAGCCCCAACAGTTTGTTCTGAAGCGAGGTTGGCACACTGTTTCTCTGCCTAATCTTGCCACTTTGATCCTTGAGGACTGTAGTAAAGTGCTCCAGTGTACACTTGAGACAGTCTTTCAGACATTTACATCTGTGGATGATGCTCTTGCTCCCCACAAGCGCTGCCTGACGAAGACCCGTTGGTCTGAACCTTGGTTCACTGCTGAACTAAAAGATTTCAGACTTCGCTGTAGGCAGGCGGAAAGGAAATGGTGGTTGGCGTACCTGTTGGGCGACTGTGCCTTATAATGGCTTGCTACTCTCGATTATCATAAAGCCATTATGGTTGCTAAACAGACTTACTTTAGCACTAAAATTGAACAAGTCATAAATCAACCCAGAGCATTAGTATTGGTTGTTCAGTCTCTATCAGTGCAGGCTAAGTCCCAGCCTGGTATTCTTCCATCTCAGGATCTCTGTGACACCTTGTCCGTGTTCTTCGACGAGAATATAATTACCATCCGTAAAGCTATTGATAGGGTTCGATCCCAGGAGATGCAACCTACACCGTCTCCTTGTTCCACCTGCCCTGTGCCTGTTTTGACCGCACAGTGGTCTTGTTTGCCGATAGGGAAGTTCTGGGAGCTCTTAACAGTCTCAGGTCAGCATCACCCAGTGATTCCATCATGCTCTCTGTACTAAAGAGTATTTCTGACGTCATTGTTCTGAGACTCACTGAGGCTGTAATTGACTCTTTCTCTTCTGGAGTCATTCCAGTTAATCTTAAACATGCCCTAGTTATCTCATTGCTGAAAATGCCTGGTCTGGAGCCCGCAGTTTTATCAAAATTTCCCTGCTGCCTTGCCTTATGAAGTTGTTGGAATCCCTGGTGTCCCCTCTTCTCAGTGCTTTTCTGGAGTAGTCAGGTTACTTTGACCCGTTCCAGTGAGGCTTTTGGCCCGGTCGGGGCATGGAGTCAGTGCTAGTCTCTGTTATAGATGACCTGACTCGTTTGGTTGCTCAGGGTGGGGTGGGAGCCCTGATTTTGCTTGATTCATCAGCAGCGTTTGACACCATTGACCATCCTACCCTTATCGCCCGTATGTCCTCGGCTGGCCAAGTTCTGGCGTGGTTCTCATCTTTATTGATGGGTCACTCCCAGTCGGTGTCTCTTCCCCCTTTCTAGTCTCAGGCTATTTCTTTGCTCTGTGGAGTTCCTCAGGGCTCCTCACTGCCTCCAGTGCTATTCAATCTCTATATCCAACCACTCTTGAGTATAATCCATGCCTTCAACTGTTTATGCTATTCCTATGCCGATGATACTCAAATTATTGTGCAGTTGGATTTAACCATACCTGAGACGGCAGGTAGATTGAAGAAGTGTTTTCAGGCCATTGGTGACTGGGTGGCCTCCAAATGGCTTAAGTTGAACAGAGACAAAACAGAGATGTTAGTCGTTGGCACGGCACTGCACTCTCTGTTTTGGACCACTGATTTTTGGCCTGAGAGTCTTGGCCCGTTTGCTCAGCCGGTACCTTCCATGAAAGATCTGAACATAAAAATATCTGCTCTTCTCTCTATGGTCGACCACGTTTCCTAGGTCTGCCAGAAAGCTAATTTCAAATTTTGAACTCTTCGCAAAGTTATTTCTTGCATTCCTCGAAAATTTCACACACCAGTGGTTTCTTCCCTGGTTATCAGCAATATTGACTTTTACAATGCTCTGTATCTTGCTCTTTCACAATATCTGCTTCAGCACCTCGAACTTATGCAGAATGCGGCAGCCAGGGCTGTTCTTCATCCTCCCTTTGGCGCCGGGATGACTCTGCCTTTGCATCAACTTCACTGGCTTCCCGTGGAGCAGCGTATTCAATTTAAATAGCTATGCTTGCCGCATAAATCTGTCCACAAATTAGGAGCAGAGTTTCTTCAGGCAAAGTTCAGTATTTATAAACCTGCCAGGCTGCTTTGCTCGCTAGCACTGACGACCATCTAGCCCCGAGGGTCAGGCTTGTTCGAGTGGGAGGTTGTGCTTTCTCAGTGGCGGCAGCAAAGTCTTGGAATCTTCTCTCGCTTTCTTTACATAACATTGAGTCTCATTTGGCACTGAAGACCTTTTTTATTTTGTCTTCCTGGTTTTGGTTGACCTCACTTCCTAGCTTACTGCCAAGATGCGTTCGGGCCTATGTTGCGCTCTACAAATGCGATTAGGATAAGATCAGTGCAAGCATGTTATCCACGCAAAACAGGTAAGACAAGCATAAGTTAAGGTAAGTGAAACCGAGTGATTTAAAAAAAGCTGTTAATAAGCATACACAGGAATCAGACTAATTGGCGACTTCATAAGAAAAACTAAAGTGAAAAAATGAGGCATGCCGTCATGAAGTAAATAATAGGCACGATTAAAACAAAGAAATGCACATTGCAGATGGGTAAAGTGAACGATTAAGTGCATTTTGAGTGGGAATGAAAAATAATAAGCACAAAAAATGCAAGTACTAATTATAGTGGGCATTAACATGGAGGTACACATTTAAGATTAAAGGCACAGGAAAGCAGGTGAGCGCAACATGGAAGATTAAAGGCCCTGCACGGGGAAAGTAGTGAAAATAAGAGCCAGTTGCCGAGTCAGTGAACCAGCGGTAGCTCGCACGGAACGAGGGGGGAAAGTCAGAGGCAGGTTAGCAAGCAGGCAATCGAGGTAGTTGCGAGTAGGTAAACAAATTAGAACTCGCACAGAAAGAGAGGAAACGCGAGTTGACAAGCACCGAATACAAGTGACAGTATGGTATAATTGTTCGAAATTTTAGTACAGACGAAATTTGAACAATTATACCATCATTCTTTTTTTTCGAAATGTTTGAGTGAAACGTTTCTTTATGTATTTGATGTTTAAATGCGAGGGTCAGATATCCTATGTTAGAGTGTTTCCTTTAGTTTTGAAGGGCAATCCTCGTCAGAGTAGGAACAGAGAGGCATTTGATAACATTTATGATTTAATAAAATTTTATATTTTGAGAAATCATCCAAAAGTGGTCCGCCTCACATTTCTGACCCCTCACACTACCTACAAACTAAAGCTAAGGATATGTCTGCACAGGGTGTCAGTTATTAAAGAAAGTTGTCCTAATATGACCCTCACACTAAAACAGAACAATAGCAGCTAGGAAATGTCTCTTTCTTGATGTTGGCAAAAAGTGTTCAAAACCAAAAGTTTAATGATACCTCCAACTAAAATGTTTTCCAAAGTGTAGGTTCTTGAATCCAGAGGATGGTCCCCTTCCCCTGGATTCTTAATCAGGATAGCGAAGATGAACAAGTTACATCTTACCTTGTAACGTTCTTTCGATGGGATGTTCCACCGACGTATTCCTTATCTTAATAGATTACATCCAGCTTGCTGGCCTCAGAATATATTTTCAGTAGAAGGCGCTGCGCTTCGCCGTCCCTCGAGTTGATGTCCCTGGACAGCCTCTGTATCGGCGCCAACGTCATTGTGCGTATAAATAGACTTGCGCAGCGTCTGTTGCTCAGTTCCGTTTTGAAGCTTAAGGGTAGCTGTGCATGAATTGGTTATTGACCTTGAAGGAGCGTAAGCTGCAACTACAAGGGAAGTTTTACTGAGGGGATGGATGGGAGGGGCGATAGGTAATACGTCGGAGGAAGTTCCCATTGAAAGAACGTTACAAGGTAAGAAGTAACTTGTTCATTCGAAGGGATTGTGTCCTTCGACGTATTCCTTATCTTGATAGACTCCCATAGCAGTGGTGTGTAAATGGAGGTGGGAGTAAAATTGGAATATTTCCCTTTAAGAATGAACAGAGTGTAACACAGCTTTGCCAAATCTTGTCTCCTGGCTAGAGGAGGAATCCAGATTGTAGAATTTTGTAAAGGTATGTGCGGACGACCATGTGGCAGCCGCTCATATGTCTAGAATCGGTACCACTCTTTGCAGGGCCGAAGAGGCTGCAATACGCCTGGTTGAATGAGACCATAGGTGTTGAGGGGGCTCTTTCCCTGCCAATTGGTAGCATACTAGAATGGCTAAAATAATCCATCTGTAAATGGTTTGTTTTGTGATTGGCAATCGTAATTTGTGTCCGGCATAACTTATAAACAGTTGGTCTGCTTGCCTAATCCTAGCAAGTCTGCTGATATAAAAACTCAAGGCTCGCCTTGGATCCAGCCTATGTAGCCTCTCTTCCTCTTTTCCAGGATATGGAGGTGGATAGAACAAAGGTAAGGCTATCTTCTGAGTGATGTGGAATTCAGAGACTATCTTTGGGAGGAAATTAGGCTTCACTTGTAGGACAACTTTGTCTTTGTGAAAAATTGTATGAGGAGTTTTGCAAAATAGAGCTTGTAATTCGCTCACTCTTCTGGCAGATGTCAAAGCCACTAGTAAGACTGTTTTAAGGGTGAGAAATCTTAATGAACAAGAATGGAGTGGTTCAAAGGGAGTACCCATCAGGAAATTTAAGACTAGATTTAAGTCCCTTGGAACGGATTTGGGGGATAAATATTAGTCAACCCCTTCAGAAATTGCTTTACTAGGGGTAATTCGAAATATGATGGCTCCTCCGCAGTGCGCTTGAAGATCGACAGCGCTGTGAGGTAGCCCTTGATCGTACCAACTTGAAGACCTGAATTCGCCAAATAGAGCAAAAAAGATAACACCATTGGTGTACCGCATGAAAAGGATTCAATATTCTTTTCTCTGCACCAGCTGCAAAACTTGTTCCAACGGTAGCGGTATAAAGTCTTTGTTGCTGGCCTTCTAGCCGAAAGCAACACCTCCATGATGTCATCTGGGAGGTCCCAATCCTTGTTTCTCAACCTTTCAGAAACTAAGCGTGAAGGTTGAGGGTTCTGATGTCTGGATGGAGAACCTGACCTCCCTTCTGCGAGAGAAGAACCTCCCTGTGTGGAAGACGAATCGGAGGGCAGATGGACATGTCCTGAATATCCGGGTACCACGTTCTCCTGGCCCAGTCTGGGGCAATTAGGATCATAGTCTTCCGGAATCTTCTCAACCTCCTGATCATCTGAGGAATGACAGGGGCTGGAGGAAACGCGTACAGAAGTGAAAACTCCCAGTCCACTACAAACGCGTCCCCTAGAGCTCCTCTCGGGGGAAATTCCCTTGAACAAAACTGATTGCACTTCCTGTTGATACTGGTGGCGAACAGATCCACTTGAGGGGTTCCCCAAAGGGTGAAGATCTCTTGAAGGACTTCCTGAGCTATCTACCACTCATGGGAGACTGTGCTCTGCCTGCTCAGAGCGTCCACTGTCAAGTTCTTCTCTCCGGCTAAGTGAACTGCTGATAGAGAGATTCCTTCTTGAATTGCCCAAAACCAGAGCTGCATCCCCTCTCTGCACAGTGGCAGTGATACTATGACTCTTCTTTTTTTGAGGTAGTGCATGGCCACTGTGTTGTCCGTCATTATTAGGACATTTTTCCCTTGTACAGAAGGCAGAAAAGCTTTCAGCGCTAGTCTGACAGCTCTCAGCTCCAACAGGTTGATATGTAGTCTGGACTCCGATGGAGACCAACGACCGCTGATGGTCAAGTCGTTGGCATGGGCTCCCCGCCTCGTGAGTGAGGCATCCGTGACTACTGTTATCTCCTGCCATGGTTGCCAAAACAGTTCTCCTTTCAAAATGTTCTCCCGACAGGCCCACCACTGAAGGTCTCGAGCCACTTTGTCCGGGACCTGAAGGAGATCTGTCATACCTCCTGAGAATTGCGACCACTGGGTTCTTAGTGCCCACTGGAGAGATCTCATTCTCAGGCGAGCCTCTGGCACAAGGAAGATGCAGCATGCCATGAGGCCTAGCAACCTCAAAATGTCAAAGGCTGGGAGACGTTGGGTATTTTGAAACTTGGTGACCATCTGCAGAATATCTTGAGCCCTCACCTATGGTGGCAAGGCTTTCCCCAGGGAAGTGTCCAGGACCGCTCTGATAAACTGGAGTCTCTGTGATGGTATCATCTGTGACTTCTTTAAATTGAGGGAGAAGCCCAGTTTGTGAAGGAAGTGGCAGACATAATCTAGTTGGATCTGAGCTTGTTCCGAAGATGCTGCTCTGATCAATCAATCGTCTAGGTAGGGGTAGACGTGGATCCCTTCCCTCCTTAGACTTGCAGCCACTACCGACATTAGCTTGGTGAAGACCCTCGGGGCGGAGGTCAGTCCAAATGGCAGAACTCGAAATTGATAGTGAGAGTTGCCAATTGCGAACCTCAAGCATTTCCTGTGTTTGAGATGGATTGGCACATGGAAATAAGCATCCGGAAGGTCTAGAGATAACAGCCAGTCCTGAAGCTGGAGGGCCTGAAGGATCTGAGAGAGAGTCACCCCCTTGAACTTGTCCTTCCTGAGGAATGTTTTCAATTCTCGTAAGTCCAAGATGGGTCTCAGTCCTCCATCCTTCTTCGGTACTAGAAAATAGGGGGAATACCAATCCTTGTTCCTCTCTGCTACAGGTACCGGTTCTATGGCACCTTTCTCTAGCAGGTCTAGAATCTCCTGCGAAAGGATCGGATCTGGAAACTTCAAAGAGTTGTTCCCCGGTGGATGACTCTGAGGGGTGCATAGAAAAGGAAGGCAGTAACCTTGGGCAACTGTCTCCAATGCCCAAGCATCTGACGTAATAGCCTGCCATTCCGTCAGATGTTGAGTTAACCTGCCCCCTAGTGGTGTCTTGTGAGAAGAGACCTCAGAGTGGTTTAGAGGCGGCTGACACAGATGCCGAGGGCAAGGAGGCACTTGCTGCGGCTTTTGTACTTTTAACCCATCCACCGCGGATTGTAGTACTTGCCGCCATGGCCCTGCTGATACTGTCAGCAGAATCAATGCCAGTTTAAAGGGACTCACACATTGCGCCTTTAACATCTTTAATGATGTTCAGAAATGCTTCCCTTTCCTCTCCTTCCGGGAGACAGTCAGCCGCAGATGAAGCACAATCCCAAAGTGTATGGCTGAATCTTGCGAGCGTGCAAGTAGCATCAATGGATTTAAGCGCCATGCTACATGCCGAGAAGACCTTTTTTGACATAGCGTCAAACCTTTTATCATCCCTGTCTTGTGGAATAGTAGGGTATGCAGATCTACTGTTCGATGAAGTTGCTGCTTGTACAACCAAACTCTCTGGGGTTGGATGTTTGCTCAAATATTCAGGGTCAGAAGCAGATACCCTATATTTGGCAGATAGTTTTTTGTTAACTGCCGGGATAACCTCAGGGGTTTCCCAGTTGACAGATATTTTTCTCTGCAATGCAGTATGAAAGGGAACCACAGGATCTTCCTGTGGGCCTTTAAGTAAAATGTCTGTAAGATCATCCTGTTGAAAAGAAGGTGAAGGTGTAGACCACCCCATGAACTCTATTATTCTGGCTATCAAGACCCTATATGTGGTCTCAGCATGTTCCCCTGGGTCTGATTTAGCGAATTCTACTTCTGGAGAAGTATCTAAACCACTTGCCTCATGCAAAGAGTCTTAAAGGTCCTTCAATATATTCTCTTCAGAGATAAATTCCTCTGGTATAGGTGTAGTGGTCCTCTGTAACTCAAAGGGTCTTTCATGGTCAGAATCCTCCCCTTCCTCATATATAGAGGACAAAGCTCTGAAATAATCTGACCTTGGGTATGGTTTAAAACCCATTTCTAAAGCAGAAGGGGCCAAGCTTGTACTCACCTGTTGAGAAAACGTTGATGTTGTCGACGCAGAAGTCAAAGGCTTCGATGAAAACGAAAAAGGCGTCGAAAAAGTATGAAAAGGCCTCGAAGAACTCGAGAGGATCGGAATCCTACTCGCAGTCGTCGAGGTTATCAACGACATCATTGAGGTCATGGTCGAAGCACTCGGTACGTCTACTGACTGAGATGTAGTAACAGCAGTAGGTCTGTCCTTTATCGGTGTCGACAGCGGCATCGAAGACGGCGTTGATTCGACCGATTTGTGTGTCGACGGACCTTTCAAAAAAGACGTCCATGACGCAGATTTATGAGACGAAGGAACCTTTGACGACGGCGTCGATGACACGGTCTTACTGCCTTTGCTCGAGGGTTCATGACGCTCTCGGGCAGTTTCTTTCGTGGGTGCAACGACTCGCAGCGTTTCGATTTTTCGGGTCTTTCACCCAGGGTGTCACCTTTAGCCATCTCCGAGGGGATCGAGGCCGGTTTCTCGAAGACGCTAAGCATTTTTTTACGGAATTCCTCCCACTTAGCTGGAGAGCTGTGCTTCGTGGGGCAGGTGACCCTTTCCGGGGAAGTAGAAGAAGACGAAGAAGAGGGAGATCTACGACGCCTCTTTTTCGAGTGTTTAGATCTCGAAGACTGATGGGAACCGCTTCGAGACCTTGAGCGAGAATGTTTCCTGTGACGGCGAGGAGATGAATGTCTCGACTCTGCCGAGGAAACTTTCGAAGAAGTTGAAGTTTTAAGAGTCTTACCTCTTTCTAGCTTCCCCTTATGCTCCTTCAAGGCTTTCGCCATCATGGACATACAGTCCTCGCATTCCGAACAGTGATGCTCCGATCCCAGGAACCACAAACAGATCCTGTGAGGGTCCGTCAACGACATTTTCTTCCCACAATCTCGACACTTTTTGAAACCAGACCGTGGGGTCGACGGTTCAGAAGAGGAAACCATCGAATGAAGAAGATATCTTCAAGGAATAATAAGAAATACTTGAAGGAAGAACTGAGCAACGTGATTCCGAGGCCCACAAAGCACGGAAAAACGGAACTGAGCAACGGACGCTGCGTGAGTCTATTTATACGCACGATGATGTTTGGCGCCGATACGGAGTCTATCGAGGGACACCAACTCGATTGATGTCGACGCGCGCCCTCTACTGAAAAAATGTTCACAGGCCAGCATGTTGGAAGTGATCTATTAAGATAAGGAATACATCAGAGGACACAATCCCTTCGAAGTACCTTTATCTAATAGTTCCTTCGTCTCTTCACTGGCCTCACAAAGTTCTTGTTCAAATCAAAAACGTTCTGTGATATTCTTTCTGTAGAATCTCTTTTAACTTTGCAGATCAGCTGATATACTTCCTGCCAGGAATCCTCACACAAATTCACTGTCTGGTGTACTTGCCTGCCAAGACTTCTCTAATACACTTTCAGATGCCGTGGTGTACTCCCCTGCCAGAAATCTTGACTCAATTTCAGCTGCATGCTGTACTCGCCTGCCAGATCTTCTCTTGCGTTTTTCACCATTCTTTATCACAGTTCTTTGGTTACACCATCAAACTCCTCCCCACACTGGAATCATGTGCATCTATACTAGATTTGGGGTTTGCCTTTATACTTTGTCTTGGCTGCATTCACACATTCTTCTTATCGGGTATTGATTTTTTCCTGCGTGCATTCAAACAAACTTACCTTTTATACTTTGTCTTGTCTGCAATAAAAAATTCTTCATATTGGGTATTGATATGGTACTATGGATTGACTGCATTCGAACAAACTTTGTGTATTTTCTGCTTTGTCAATCTTGTCCCACTCCCACTTTTGTTGGTGTGCTTGTCGGAACGCCCCGGGTTCCCCAACCGCTTTGGGCAGACTCAACAGTGTCTTCCAGTGTTTCCGATGTTGCTCTCGCCTCTGCGGTATGATCCCTTCATGCGCAGTCCAGTTCAGAGTGTGCTGACATTCAATTAGCATCCTGTGGGTTGGAGAATGCTGTCACATCGAGCGGTCAAACCTCAAAGCGCTCCTCTGCAGCTCTTGTTGCTTGCACGCACTGCTTCCCCTCTTCTCCCAGGAGTCTCTGGTTCACCAGCTCTGTTGGTGTGCCTCAAGTTAGGAGCCCTAGCATGGACTGCAACTTCTCCTTTTGCACTGCTCGACTCAACTGTTCGGTAACCATCTTTAAATGTCCCACGCACTCCAGGTTTGGAAAAACAACTAGCCTGCATGTTGTAATTTGAGGACCTGTCATTTTACACAAACTCCTTCATTCTCCTCCTCGTCTCAGTACCTGACTCAGTACCTGAGTGATTTTGGGAGTTGAAGTCCATGGCTGTCATTGGACGTTTAACTCTAAAAAAAAAAAATTCTGAGGGATTTTAGATAAAGGTACTTTAGCAACAGAAGAAGCTATAGGTGAGTTGTGGATTTTTGGTTTAAAGGTGGAAGCCTGACTAGAATGAGAATACCCCATTAGGAACACAGGTGTCATACAATCTTCCTCATGAAAAAGTGGGGCATAGCACGTCTTCTCCAATGAAGTCACCACATCTCCTCCTATGTGATTCTCCCTCATAAAAGCGCCCCCAAGGTCAGGGTCAGGTAGTGGCTGCCGTCCCCTAGCCACATGGGAAGAGTCCACTGCCGGGGAATTTGTAATGACTCCATTGGAATCATCACAGACCATAACCGGAAGAGAAGGGAAGTCTTTTGGACAGCCACAGGAACCGAGAAGCAGCACCAGCGGGGCTCGAACATGGAGAAGAGCTCAGCAGCAGAGCGGAAGCCGCAAAGGATGTAAAAGGCGATATGCAAAACCGGTGAGCCCCTCAAGCAGAGACAGGATGCTGAAGCGTTGTTTCAGGATTACCGCGAGAGGACCGGAGAACGTCATAAAAGATCAGTGAGTTCTGGGAAGGGAAACAGGGACACCAGGGCACTTCGTCAACGCTATCAAACTGAGATAAGAGTCAGTGAAGTGAATGAAAAGGGATTTGAAACCCAATATGTCAAAAGGAATAGTAACAGAAGTCAAGCTTGCAAGTTTATAAAGTGAACTGTATGAGAAAGTCCTGGCAGGAGAGTATACAAGGCAAAGTCAAGTTTGCAAGTTTATAAAGTGAATTGAATGAGAAAGTCCTGGCAGGAGAATATACCAGGGAAAGTCAGGTTTGCAAGTGTGCAAAGTGAACCACATGAGAAAAGACTGGCAGGAACGTACACCAGGCAAAGACAAGCTTGTGCATCAAATTGCACTGAATGTGGAAAATTACATGGTAAGGGAGTATACCAGGTGTCCTGCAAGGCTCTCAAATGTTTGACAGTTATGCTAGCCCTTCTTCCTTACGTGAAGACCCTTGGTCAGTCTTTTCTAGTGGCGTCTTGCTAGATGACTTCTTCTTTTTCTTTTTGCGCTCACGTAGCCTTTCATGGAAAAGGTAAAGACGTTCCTCTCCAGCCGCCAGAGTGATTTCTGGTGAGCCTCATAAACGGCACCCTGGTGAACTGGAGGAGCGCCATTAAGAACAGGGAAAAAGCCCAGAGGCTAAAAATGAAAACACCAGTTGGAGTTGCAAGAAGGTAGCTGTAGTGGAATTAGGAATGCCATGCTGATGTAAATAGGCAGTAGAGAAGGATCGCCCGCAGAATCTTCAAAAGAAAGGATGAGAAAAAAGCAGTAAGGAAGGAAGGTAAGTAAAGCAAGGCAGGGTAGCGAGAGACAC
The DNA here is from genome assembly GCF_040938575.1 of Ambystoma mexicanum. Classification (NCBI taxonomy): domain Eukaryota; kingdom Metazoa; phylum Chordata; class Amphibia; order Caudata; family Ambystomatidae; genus Ambystoma; species Ambystoma mexicanum. Next base: position 523,758,664 of record NC_090940.1, read on the forward strand.
CGCAGGGAAAATTACAAAGAAGTGTTCTAGTGGGTTACAATGTGGCGAGCCCTTGCCGCGTTGTGAATAAGAACGGTGTGGGATGCCATCTTGGAAACAGCAATTAGACGGGCACTGAGAATAACACAAGGGAACGAGGTGGCTAGTGCTGCTTCCACCATCAGTGCCATAGAGACCAACGAGTTGTCGTAATAGTATGACCCCCTCTCCCCTGTTCTGGCAGTGGCTTTCATGGGTTGTTTCTATGGAACCGACAGAGATGGATTGGAGCGTGGATATGTGAAGCTCGTTTCCTAGTGCGTTCCTGGGAGGTATATCCCTTCCAGTGCACAAGATACTGCAGACTCCCTCTGTAGTATCTGGAATCAATCAACTTCATACTCCTCCAGAGTGGCGTTTTCTTCGGATAGCAAGGTAGTGCTCTTGGGTTGAAATCGAGTGTTGGGATCCGGATGATTGGTCTTCAGAAGAGAGGAGTGAAAACCGGCTGTATGCGCTTCCAAGCCTTTGGCAACTGTGATTTATAGGCTACAGGATTGATCCGTGAAGAAATAACAAAGGGCCCCTGAAATAGGGGTGGCAACTTGGATGGGCGGATCCAGTGTGGTAAGTACTTAGTGGATAAAGACCCTTTCTCCAATCTACCACTCAGGATTCTCACCTCGTAGTTTATCAGCGTAATGTTTGTATCGCTCCTTGGTTTTATGAAGACATGTTCTGGCAATCTGGTGGTTGTATGAGATCTGTTTCAAAAGTACATCGAGAGATGGCAAATTAGTAACAGGAAGCACTGAAGTAGGTAGCGCCTGAGGATGGTCACCAGAAGAACAAAAAAAAGGACTCATCTTGGTAGCCGTATGCCATGAATTGTTGTACACAAATTCGGCTAGAGCTAGCATATCCGACCGGTTGTCTTGTGTGTGTGTTAAATAATACCTCCAATATTGTTCCATTGTGCGGTTAACCCGTTCAGTTTGTTCATTTGTCTACGGGTGGTATCCAGAGGACAATAATATTTCAATGCCAAAGACCATAGTCATACCTGGGGCAGAATGAAAACCAAGTAGGGGGGAGAAATTAACTGTTTTGGTAAATGAGTCCACTGTGGCCATGGTGGTCGTATGACCTTTTGAAGGAGGTAAGTCCACTACAAAATCAGTAAAGAGGTATGTCCATGGTCCGATGGGAACGGGCGACCGAGTGGGTTTTCCCACTGGTTTCTGAAAACTGTTTTTGTTCTTGGCACAACCCAATCAGGAAGAGACATTGTATTGAACATCGGTCTTCATCATGGGCCAGCAGAAAGAGCGGGAAAGGTGGACGTGACCCCCTTATGTCCCGCGGGTGGGATATCATGGCCTTGGGCTAAAGCTTTTCACTGCAGTTGAACCGAAGGGGCAACTAAGCGGCTTTTATAGAAAATAAATCCTTATCTTTCGTGTAGATGGTTCTTGTTCCTTGGCGGTAAATGTACCCGAAAGTGGTCATACTTGGACTTGACTTCATCAAGAAAGGGTTGAATAAGATGTATGACTTGCTTGTTTTGGAAGATCTTTTCCTTCTTCCCTGAACCGTCTTCTTCTTCAGCCATAGTATGGCGGGACAGGGCATCCGTCTCCAGGTTTTGGCTTCCCAGTAAACAGGTAATGTGGAAATCATATTGGGAGAAGAAGTAGGCCCATTGGGCCTGTCTGCTATTATTACATTCAAGTTGTTGTAGGACTTGGAGTTTCTAATGATGTGTATGATCTTCAAAAGAATGCTCAGTACCTAGCAGATGTCACCACTTTATGCAGCCGCACGTATGGCTAGTAACTCTTCCTCGATCACCGAATAGTTTTGTTCACTTGGTATCAAAGTTCGAGAATAGAAAGCCACAGGATGTTCCTCTTGGTTGTTTCCTTCCTGTTTGAGTACTGCACCAATTGTTCCATGTGAGGCGTCGGTCTCTACAATAAATGGGTTTGTCTGAACAGCTTGTTGGAGGACTACTGCAGAACAAAACCTTTCATTGAGTGTCTGAAATGTGTATTCTGTGGCCTCCGTCCAGAGAAAGGGTACTACCTTTTTTAATAAGTGAGTAATAGGTAGTACTATTCATGAGAAGTCAGGTATAAATCTCTGATAGAAATTGGCTACCCCCAAATACCTTTGTATATCTTTGATGGATTTGGGAGTAGGCCAAGAGTTAATAGCTTGCACCTTGCAGGCATCCATTTGACTGCCTTGATGGGACAGGAAGAACCCTAAATAAGACACAGAACGTACCTCGAACATGCATTATCGGGTTTAGCTAGCCATTGGTTTTCTTGGAGGCAATGTAACACTCCAGAGAGATGACTTTGATGTTCCTTCAGATTGTGAAAACAGACGAGGCACAGGGAATACCGCGAGAGAACCTGATGGCTAGCGCTGCTTCTGCAATCAGTGCCATAGAGACCAACGAGTGGACGTGACAGAGGCTGAGACCCACATACAAGTTGTTTTTGCATTCAAGTTGTTTTGTTGAAAAATGAAAAGCAAGAAAGACTCATGCTCTTAGGATTTTGAAAAGTTTGAACTGACCTGGGGAAGGGAGACACTTCCCTAGGAGCAGAGTACAACACCAAGAGGAGGGAGATGTCCTCTTGGCCTACAAAGAATGTTGCCACATTTTCTTGTTGAACAAAGCATCCCAAGGAAGATTCATGCCCTTAAGATTTTGAATTGTGTGAACAGACCTGGGAAAAGGAGACATTTCCCTAGGAGTGGAGTGCAACACCAAGAGGAGTGAGTTATCCTATAGGGCTATAAAGAACCTTGATTGTCTTATTGAACTGTTATATTGATGAAGAGAAACCAGGGCAATGGAGCCATCCCCTGGAACCATGAACACTATCCATTGGGAACGTTTGTGTTGGAGTTGCACCTTTCATTTTAACTTGAACGTTTGTGCACTTTTAAGCCCAAAGACATTACCCTTAGCACCTTATAGTTACTTGTAGAATGTGAGGGTTAGGATAGGATTTCAGACACAGGACATTTTGCTTTGGACAGCTTGACACAAGACAGAACCTTAGTTTTGGTTGATGTAGGGAAATACCTCCTAGAGTAGGGACAGTGAGGCATTTTCCAATCCCTTTATTATTTTGAATACATCTTTGTGAGCACAATCATACGGTCGCTGTGTCTGTGTCTCATTCCTGGCTCCTCACAAACCAATACAAACATTGCAATTAATAGGTTTCATTTTTACACAGGGAAACAGGAATACAATTAAACAATAGAAGAATATGTAGGCACACTGCACAATCTGGCAGTACCTTGCAAACTTAACGTGGGAATGGGTACTGATGAACTCATCAGAAACCAAACCATAATACAAACAAACAAACAAACAAAAAATTGTGGATGTGTGGCAACCCCACGCTAGAGGAGCCTATATCAATAGCAAAGAAAGTGGAAACATACTCCGGTGTGTTAAAAAAATAACCAGGTTACTCACCGTAGTGACCACCTTACTCCTAGTCCATAGTCCCCTTTCCTCCATACTTATGGGACATTCCTCCGTCCTTTTCAACATTTTTAGCCCTTCCTTTCTTTCTACGCGACGCCCGGCACGCGGCCGTAACCCCACCCATCTCGGCTCCTCCCCGCGCATCACCCATCAGTCCTTTTCTATCGCCAGGTCAGAGACCTTATAGCAATAACAGAGGAACCTTACTAGAGGGGACGGTGGGTGGGCGTATGGAGGAAAGGGGACTATGGACTAGGAGTAAAGTGGTCACTACGATGAATAACCTGGTTATACTCCTACGTCCCGTCCCCTTTCCTCCATACTTATGGGAGATTCCCAAGCACACCTTATAGGAACTATGGGTGGATGGAAAAAAACCCTTACTGGAACAGGCTCTTCAGCACAGCCTGATAAAACTGCGCATCAGATCTTGAGCTCAGGTCTAGACAATAATGCTTACAAAAAGCTGATGGGGAGGCCCACCGCCTTTGCGATGGTCTCCCAGGGGACATATTTTTGAAAGGCAACTGCGGCTGCCTTGCCCCGCACCAGGTGTGCATGAATACCTTTAGGAGACTTCAGCCCTTGGACAGTGTAAGACTCCATAATGCAGGCAGCGATCCATCGGGAGATAGTCGCCTTAGAGGCCTGCTAACCTTGTGGATTACCAAAGGTCACGAACAGTTGAGAAGAGCTCCTAAATTTGGATGTTCTGTCCAGATAGAACTTAAGAGCCCTTCTAACATCCAGGCAATGCAGAACCCTTTCCGCCTCTGAAGCGGGGTTTGGAAAAAAGACCGGCAGGGATATCGACTGATTCAGATGGAATTCCGTTACCACCTTCGGCAGGAAAGCAGGATTTGTCCGTAGGACTACCTTATCCTTGTGAAAGACAAAAAAGGGATGCTCCACCGACAAGGCCTGGAGCTCACTGACCCGCCTCGCTGACGTAATGGCAACCAAAAAGGACAGTTTCCAGGATAGGTACTTGAGGTCCACCGTGGCCATTGGTTCAAAAGGCTTGTGGCACAACGCAGTCAGGACTACATTTAGATCCCACGGCGGGTGCGGACTACGAATTGGAGGGTAGAGGCGTGTCAAGCCTGCAAAATGCCTCTTAACCACTGGATTACCCAGAATAATAACATTGGTCCGTAGAAAGATAAGTGGAGACCGCAGAAAGGTAAGTTCTGCATGACAGAACGTGAACACCCGACTCTGCTAGGAAGGATACAAAGGACAGCACCTTGTCAATCGTAGCCCCCCTTGGGTCCAACTGTTTCTCCAAACACCAATGACAGAACCTGAGCCATTTACTTCTGTATTGGTATCTAGTAGAGGGTTTCCTGGCTGCCTGGATAATATGCATGTTATTCGCAGACAAGTTAAGATGTTCTAAGGACTTGAACTCAGGTACCATGCCGTCAAGCTGAGCGATTGTGGGGAGGGGTGCCACATCTGCTGTTCCCCCTGATAAAGAAGATCGGGGGTCACTGGTAACTTGATCGGCGTATACACTGACAGTTGTGTAAGTTCTGAGAACCAAAACCTGGCCGGCCACCACAGAGCTATTAGCAGAAGGGAACAGTTCACCGAGTTCTTCAGATTCCAAATTGCTCGATGGACTAGAGGCAGAGGCGGGAAGGCGTAAGCTCTCATGTTGTGCCATGGAATCCCGAGTGCATCCCCCAGAGAGGAGGCTCCCAGCCCCCCTCCTCCAGGCATACTGAGGAAGCTTCTTGTTTACCGCTGTAGCAAAGAGGTCCACCTCCGGTGTGCCCCAATGCAAGAAAATCCATGAGAGGACCTCCGCCTTCAACTGCCACTCGTAGCTGACCACTGTTCGCCGGCTGAGGGCATCCGCTGTGACATTCAGCTGGCCCGGGATGTGCACTGCCAGCAGCCAAAAACCATGAAGCACAGCCCACTCCCAAATCTGCATGGACAGGTCCACGAGAGGAGGAGACTTGGTGCCCTCTTGTTTGTTGAAGTAATACATCGACACCACATTGTCCGTGCGTATGCAGACCACCTTGTTGGCTATGATAGGTCTGAACGCCCTGAGCGCTAGGAAGATCGCCAGAAGCTCTAAATGATTTATGTGGAGGAGCTTGTCCTGAGGCGACCAGAGATCAGAGACCTGAAGAGGATCTAACGTCGCACCCCACCCCAGGAGGGAGGAATCCGTCGTGATTGTCACCGTAGGGAATGGGTTCTGAAACCCTGCACCCACCGACAGGTTGCTGAGAGATGACCACCAATCCAGGTCCACTCTCGTGGAAGCCGGAATCATTATCAGCTTGGCATCCGGGTCCACAGCCTGACGCCAAGAACTCCATAGAGTCATCTGGGTCTGCCTAATCTTGAGACGAGCAAGAGGAAGAGCCAACAAGCACAAGGCCATGAGGCCCAGAAGCCTATGGAACCACCAGGCCGACATGCTCTCCGACTGTGCAAACATCTGACACGTGGCTAACAGATCTGCCATCCTGTCCCCGGTCAGGTACACTCTGCAGTTGATCGTGTTCCAGCGAAAACCCAGGAAGATTTCCACCAGTTCACCGACAGCCCAAGAAGACACGCAGTGCCGAATTGAGGCCAAAAGGAAGCACTTGAAACTGGAAGTGCTCCTTTCCCACAGAGAAGCGGAGATATCTCCTGTGTGGATTCCAAATCAGAATATGCATGTACGCATCCTGAAAATCCACCACACTGAGCCAATCGTCCATCTGCAAGGAGGACCGTATCTGGCTGGGCGTGATCATCTTGAATTTCTCTTGGGGTAGGAAAAGATTGAACTGGGAAAGCTCTAGGATGGTGCGCAGGCCCGCCTGGTTGGGTTTGGGCACCGTAAACAGCCGGGAATTGAAGCCCTCCCCTTGTTCCCCGCAGGGAATGGGTTCCACAACTCTGAGGTCCAGAAGTTTCTGAACCTCGGCTTTGAGGGAGGGCGAGCCCGACAGCTGAAAAGGAGAGTTGAAGGGTGGGGTAGGGGATAGGGGTAAGCGGAAGCCCACCCGAGTGACTGACAAGACCCATCTGTCTTCGGTGATGGTCTGCCACGCCTCCCTATGAGACGCGATGCGTCCTCCCACCGGGGTCTTGTGTGAGCGCATAAAACCCTCATTTTGCAGGTTTTTCGGTGGTGTTGCCACTTGAACCTGAAGAGGGGGCTGAGGAGCGGGAGAAAAACCGAGTCTGTTGCTGCCTGCGGCAGTTATTCCCTGACGGGGTATCCAATCTGTGAGATTTCCGGTCAAGGAAGCCCCTAAAGCCAGAGGAGGGTCGGCTTTGCGACAGCGGTCTCTGGGTTTTGAAGGGGGTCTTAACAAGGACCGACAAGGACTTAGCCATTTGAGTGCTATCCTTCGTCTTGGTGAGCTCTACGTCTGTTGAGGAATGAAAGAGCTCCTTACCGTCGAACGGAAGGTCCAACACCTTGTCCTGTACCTCTTTTGAGAATTTAGTGGCATGTAGCCACGCCTGCCATGAGGTATTAACCCCCAGCATAAGGCCCCGAGCCGAGGTGTCGACGTGATGAGCCGCAGCCTCCAGGAGATCCTGGGCCAGGACCCTGGCATCGGCCAATCCCCCCTTAAAATCTTCCAGTTTCTCGACCGGGATGAACTCCTCAAAATCCGACAGACCTTTCCACATCCGCATATTAGCCCCCGCTAACACCAGTTCGGCATTACCCTGCCTGAGCTGCAAGGCCGAGTTGGCGAAAATCTTCCTTCCAAGGGAGTCAAGGAGCTTATCCTCCTTTCCCAGAACCTGAGTAGCCGTCGTGGAAGAGGATGCTGCAGGCCTGGACTGCAAAGTGGCCGCATCCACCACTGTGGAGGAGGGGGCGGACAAGACGACAGGGCCACCTCTTCCGAAGAATGCAGCCTGTATCGCGTGTCAATTTTCTTATTGACGAAAAGTCCAGAGTGTGGCTTCTCCCAGACACTACGGACCTCGGCCAGAATGTCCTTCTGCAAGAACAGGCCAGTACGCTCCAAGGGAGACAGGGTGAACACCCCAGTAAGCACAACCTCCTGCGGAGCGGGTGCCTCGGGTACCGGAACATTTAAGAAAGCCATCATGTCCAGTACCCGGTCATGGAAAGCTCTAATAGAGCGGGGCAAATCCTCGTTGTCATGATTGCCTTGCGCATCATCCGACAGGTCCGGATCTTGCTGAGCCGCGTCGGGCGCTGCCTTGTCCACGGGGGACGTAGGGGGCAAAGGCGGAAGAGTCGGGGAAGGCACCATGGGCAAGGGAGGCGCCGGCGGAACCACCGAAGGAACGGGTGGAGCCAGAGGCACGGGCAGACATATCTCCCTAAAAAGCCCTTTGAAATATTCCCTCATGGGGTCAGTACGCATGAGCGTTTGAAATTTACTGAAAAAGGCTTCCTCCGGGGACTGCTTTGGAACCTGAGGCGGCCTCTCATGAGGAGGATAATTCCAGGTACGTAACGGGGAAGGGTTCCACACCGGCCCCTCCGTCGACATATCCACATAAATCAACGGCCCCGACCCCAGAGGCAACGAAACAGAGTGCGGAAGGGGCATCCGGGCGTTCCAATCATAAACTGGCCGATAAGAATGCGCACAAGGGACTCTGTGTTCACCCACGGAACCAAGCCCTACACCTGAGGCCGATGGCGTAGTTGTAGGGCCATCATCCAAAATGGCCGGGAACGGGCGCCATTTTGTCATCACCTGAGGGGAACTGCGGCTTGTGAAGAAGTGAGGCAGGGGTCCCCATCGATGGATCAGGAGTCTTAACTTTAGCCTTAACATAAGGGACCTTGGCAGAGCTGGTACTGTGAGGACTGGAATGTTTCTTTGACATACCAACTGCCAAATTAGCCTTTGAAGGAAGGACCTCGGCACTGCCGGTAAAAGAAGAACTTTGCTTCTTTGCCCCCTCAACAGGTGTGGTGTCGCCGCAAGAGCGGGAACGGTGAGAAACAGCTTTCACCGACAAGGACTTACCAGGCCTCTCAGAACTGTTGGTAGCTTTAGCCTCTGTATGTGGGACCTCGGACCCTGGTCGGGTAACAGCCTTATCTGCGGTGCCTCGAACATCCGTTCGGTGACAGCAAGCCCACCCAAGGCCTCGGGGCACACCCCGGTCTTATTTTTGAGGGAAGCCGACAGAGAGGCCTCAGAGCGAGCTCCGGTACCCAACGACTCAGTAGAACTGGGTCCACAAACAGCCCCCACAGGAGGGGCCTCAGAGCGTGCTCCGGTATCCACAGGCCCCTTACGGAGAAAACTCTGGTACAATTATTAGGCCCAATGGGCACCTTAGGGCAATCCCCGGTAACAGAGCGATCAACGCCTCTCCCGGTCCGGGAGGAACCCAGCAAGGTATCCCCCGGCCGGGGTGCACTGAAAAGTAAAGAACTTACAGGGCGTTTCTTCTTTTCATCGATGAACGCCTGAAAATGAGAAGGAGTTCGCCGGAACACCTCCTCCCACCGCTCCAACCGACGTTGAAGTTCCCGGACCGAGAGGGAGTCGCAGTAAAAACAGGCGTCCCAATGGTGATCCGGACCCAAACACTCTAGACAAAGAGGATGGGGATCCGCCCTCGCGAAGCGTCGATGACACGTAGAGCAATCTGGAAAGTCTAGTTTGAACGACATAGACAGACTAGTAAACGATTGCTTGCGAGAGCCAGAGAGGAAAAAAGCGAAGAATATCTTCCGAGGATGCAAGTGCGTCCAGTCCCGAACGAGCGCAGAAAAGGACTGATGGGCAATGCGCGAGGCGGAGCCAAGGTGGGCAGGGTTATGGCCGCGTGCCCGGCCCCGCACAAGAAAGAGAGCAAGGACACATTTTTGAAAAAATATTTTGGATGCTTTTTACAAAGTGCTCCGGTCCCGTCCCACAGGACAGAGAGATGTCCCATAAGTATGGAGTAACCGGGACGGGACGCGGAGTAAAACAAAACATGATCAAAGGTTATATGTAGCATTGAGTGAGTGACAAAAGAAGGAATTAAATGCAAGTTTAGGGTGAAGGAAGAAGAATACCTTGGGAAAGTGATCAGTGGAAAAGGATATAGGCCAAGAGAGGACACAATGTGAGTTATTAAAGAGGCACCAAAACTAACCAGTAAGGTCAAAGTATAAGCATTCTTAGTGATGGTAGAATTCTACAACAAATTTATCAAGATTTTTTCAGTGAGAGGTCATCCCACCCCTAGACTATTTAAACAAAATGTAGAGTTTGCTTGGGATGATGAATGCGAAAAAGCAGCAAATGAAATCAAAGAAGGAATATTAAGAGCCGAGAATCTAGAGGGATATGATGTAGAGAAGCAATCAGTTATGGTAGATGCGAGCATGAAAGCGTTAGGGACCTCATCGGCAGTAAATCCACAGAAATACCACCAAACAGATTTACTATTAATGCCACTTGTTGTGGCGGAATTAGCACAGGATTACAAGTGTCAGTATGGCAGTGTTAGTCCCCATCTATGCAGTCCATAGGACTCCATGTAAATTTCAGCAGAATTACCATCAGTGGTAATTCCACCAATATTGCCTCTTTTTGACGGTAAAATGTCAGAATTAGTTCCAGCATTTTGTTGGAGATTTTTCCTCCACACCACTGCCCCAATCATAGTTATGCTGTACCGCTGCATTGCCCCAGGTTTTAGCCACACTGCCCAACTTTTAATAAGGCCTAAGGTGCCATACTATCACAAGACAATGGGGGAAAGGAGAAAAATATCTGCAATGATTTAAGAGCAATAGCAGAGTTTGAAAGTAAATACTTGTAATAGAAAGAGAATTATAAGCATGTGTTTGGGATGTGGAGTACTTCAGAAAATATGTATGGGGATGGCAAGTCATAGCACGTACTTATCACAGGCCTTTGTTAGCAGTTCTTATGGTGCAAGGTATGTTAAAAGTCACACATATGATATAGTAAGTCATTTGATATGATATGATGAATAATTTATAACGTGCCTGTACACAAGTGTTTCTAATTGCTAGATTAAGTCTTTGCTTGCAAAAATAAGATTTATGGGTAGAATATGTTTCAGGGGCGCAGAAGAGTTTGCAGATTTCCTGTCTAGTTTACCAATAAAGAATGGAAAAAAGGACCTCTATGAAGAGGAAGACTTCATAGCAAACATTACAGACACATTTACTGATCAACACAGTCTGCTCATATTCAGAGAGGCATGGGAAAGAGAATTGTGAGCCCACGAAGGGCAATGTCGTCGGTCAGAAGGAGGAGACAAACCAATATTTACCATTTTCTACAAATCCACGAAACCCAGAAGGGGATTCCTGGCAGGGGAGTACACCAGGTAATCCATTTAAAGTATATGAAAGAAAAAAACATTGTGAAAAGATACCTGGCAGGAGATTATACAAGGTGATCTAAATAATATACTGAAGGATTCCTTGCAGGGGAGTATACCAGGAAGCCATTCTTAAGACGTTGTTGATTAAAAGAGACATGTTTGCCCACCTTAGAAAGTTATTGTATGGAAGAGACATTACTACCATCCTTAAGGAAACATTGTTTGAAAAAGACAAGTTTGCCATCCTTCCTGAAATATTCCAGTGGAAGGGAAACACCTTCTGAATCCAAAGACTCCTCCTTGGAGGAGACTATTTTGTTGGATTCATCTATTTGCTTTACATGTGAACACTTTTTGCTAAACCTAGATCAGAGAAATTTTTCTTTGAACTTCTTAGTTGTTCATTTCAAGTGTGAGGGTCAGATATGTTTTGTACACAAGGACAGTTTACATAATTTTAACAATGAGACACAGACTGATCTTTAATTTCAGTTTCCTTGGCAGGGACACTTTCTTTAGGATAGGGACAGAAAGGTATTTATCCAGCCCTTTTACTTTAATAAAAGTTACAAAAGTTAAAAGTTACAACTTTGTATCCACCTCTCATTTCTGACCCCTCACTTAGGGTGTCAGTGGTGGGATCGGATTCAGTTGGCACAAACTGGGGGGCCCTTAAGTTTGAGAAATTTTGTAAGAGAACCTACCATTGCCACTGGACATTCTATAGGATTTGACTTATAAAGTCGTAAGGAGGAATTGCTGGAGACCGAGGTTTGATACCCAGTGACATGGTCATTATAAACCCTCCTGGTACTGACATTAGACTGGCCTCTAAGACAGGTTTGGCCTGGCAATATGGTTTATATGTATGAGATATGTATGAGATGGTGTCATAGACCCTGATTATCGAGGAGATGTAAAAGTGATGCTACAAAATAATGGAAAAGAAAAAACCCTACCAAATTAAATCAGGGGAGAGAATAGACCAAGGAATTTTGGAGAAGGCTCTTTTTCCTAAACCCCAAGAAATCAAGGGTTTTGTCGAAACTGGGAGAGGGACTAAAGGTCTTGGAGAAGCAGACATAGACCACCATTTAGACCAACAATAAAACATGTCCCTATGGGAGAAGAAGAATCTGAGGTTATTCCTGACCTAGCCTTTGCCCAAAGAAATTATCCCTTACTGGCCGAGCCCTTTCTTCAGGTATTACCTCAGGAGGAAGGAAAGGAAAAGGGTAGCCCATTTTACTTCTTAAAATCGGGGTTGTTATATAGGGGAGATGGTGGACCTGATGGTATTTCTAGGTTGCAAATAGTGGTACCTAAAAGTCTTAAAACAATTCTTTTAGAAATTGCTCATTCTCATCTGGGCATCTAGGAACAGCTATATCACAAGCCCAAATACTGAACTGATTCTATTGGCCAGGAATATATGCTGATATAAAAAATGGTGTCAGTACTTGTGCACATTGTCAGAAAACGAGTGCCCAGATACCTGCCCAGCTCCCTTACAGACCTTACCTATTATAAACAAAACTTTTACACATATAGGTATGGATATGGTTAGACCCCCAGAACCATCAAAGTTGGCAAACCAATACATATTGGTGATAATGGATTATGCAACTCATTATCCTGAAGGTTTTCCCTTGCGGAATAACACCTCACAACAGATTCTAAAACATTGAATTCCCTTTTTCTCAAGAGTTGTTTTTCCGAAGGAGATCATGACTGATCAAGGGTCTGCCTTTAGGAGTAAACTCATGTCTGAGGTGAAAGAGATTCTTCTGATTAAAACTTTGCGTACTTCTATCATCCCCAAATTGATGGTTTTGTTGAGTGATTCAAAACAACCTTAAAACACATTCGAAATAAATTAGTAGAAGTGGGTGGAAATAATTGGGATGTTATGACACTATGGGCTCTTTTTGCTATTAAAAAACACCACAGTCGTCCACAGGATTCCCCCCATTTGAGCTATTACATGGTAGAGAACCAAGAGATGTTTTAGATATGTTTTGTGAAAAATGGCAAGAACGAGAAAATACTTCTCTACTGTTATCTCAAACTGCCCAGCAGTTGAAAGAACATATGACAGTGGTTTGATCCAAAGTACAGACTAATATGACTAGAGCCCAGCACTAACAAAAAGAGTAACATGATCAGAAAGATGTATTAAGATCCTTTTCTGGGGGTCAGAAGGTCTTAGTCCTCCGTCCTTCTCCAGATAATAAAATGCCCTCTAGGTGACATGGTCCATATGGGATTATATAACAGACAGGACCTTTTAACTATTGAGTTTCACAACCAGATGGAAAAATGAAGGCTCACATCTATCATGTAAATCTTCTTAAAGAATGGAAAGACAATCCTGTCGAAGACACTTCAGTGATGTTAACTAGTCTATTATCTGATGAGACCCCTACAACTACGCCATCGGCCTCAGGTGTAGGACTTGGTTCCGTGAACCAAAACCAAAAACAAGATTTTATCTCTTGGAACATTTCCCTGATGTTTATAGAACAGCACCAGGAAGAGTGAAAGGCGTATATCATTATATCCATACCCCTCAGAAAAGGTTATTCATTTAAAACTGTATTGAATACCTCAGAGTAGAAAGAATATCATTCAAGAAGAGTTGGGAACCATGTTAAAGGTGGATATTATAGAACCTTCTCAAAGCAGATAGTCTTCCCCTATTGTGTTGGTCACTAAACCAGATCAATTATGGAGATTTTGAATTGATTTTAGAAAAGTCAATGAGGTTTCTCAATTTGACAGTTATCCCATGCCAAGGAATGATGATCTTATTGAGAGGTTGGGAACTGCAGTATATCTCTCCACGACTGGTCTGACTAAGGCATACTGGCAAGTTCCAGTTAATCCCAAAGATAAACCAGCTTTTCCACCCCCTAGGTTGTTTTTCAATGTAAGGACCTGCCTTTTGGTTTACAAGGGTCCCCAGCCACCTTTCAAAGGTTAATGGATAAAATTATTTGACCCTATGCTTCCTTTTGCAGGGCATATATTGATGATATCATCATCCATAGCAAATCTTGGAAAGAACATATGCACATCTATATTTAGTTACTAGATCCCTGAGAAAAGCAGGATTTACAGCAAACCCAAAGAAGTGTCTTCTCGCATGGTCTGCAGTAAATTATCTTGGGTTCTTTGTGGGGAATGGACTAGTTCAACCCCAGACTGAAAAGGTCAGAGCAGTAAAAGAAACTCCTTCTCCCAAAACCAAGAAAGAGGTAAGCACCTTTTTAGGTTTGGTTGTATATTATAGACGGTTTATTCCTAATTTCTCATCTATAACCTCTCCTCTTACAGATAAACTCCGAAATGCAGAACCTAAGAAACTCAAATTGCGACAGAGGCGTAGAGAGGGTAAGGGCTGAGGGGCAAGGACCACCCAAAATCTGTAAATGCCAGCTCGGCAGCACTTTGTGGGCATTTACAGATATTTTTGTCAGTGTAGTGGGCCCAATTACATTAGCTTCAGGCCCCATTTGCTAGACAGTCCTGGCTACGCCTCTGAATGGCGATCAATTATGTTTTGTATACACTGGAGGGTAAATCCCCTACTCTGTGGGGATCTGGGGAAAAGATTCAACAAAGAACAACAAATAATGACCCCCCAGGGTGTAAGATATAGGTGATACGGTGTACCAATTACCGGTACTCACCTCACTTTTTCTAACCTCAATAAGCAACTACTAATGTACAACACTGTAGCATACAGAAAAATTGCCACAGACTAATCAACAAGTAAGGTTTCCCTTGAAGTATCACTCTCAATTGGACCTGCTATTATCAAGTTCCAAAGAGTGTCCTAAATGACTCTGGCTCTATGTATTTTATCTCTGGTTAGCAAGTGGTCATATCATCATTGCTATAAATTTAACACTTGAATATTGACCAGAGTCTCGGCTTTAATTCTCATTATTTTAATAGAAAACATAAAACAACTTTTGGTGCAAGAGCCTCCGTGACATTTCACACAAAAATTATTATTTTTCAAAAAGATACATTAGTTTGAATATAATCTTTTGATCAAAGTGTCAGCATTTGAATTAATCATGCACGATAGAAAGCAAAATCAGTTAAGTACAAGTAAAACAAAAAGACCATACAAACATTTTTTTTGCAAAAAAACCAATAAGACAAAGTTTTCATTTGGACAAAACTATGAATAACACGAAAAATAAGAAATAAATAATAAATTCTATTCCTGTAGCAGAGGGATTTTATAACATTGCTTAGTTTTCACCCTATTTTGGTTTGACATTGCTTAGTTTTCAACCTTATTTTGGTTCTGAAAATCCACATATGTGTTCACCAAGAAACCCCAGACAAAGGGAAACAAAAGGCCAATTATTGTTCCTTATGGGGTTTAAGAATAAATGACTAGTGTCAACTTGACTTATGTGTTCACACTAGACTACTGCTTCTTACAGTACTGCACAGGTCTACGTAACTGGCCTAGCTGATGTAAGTCCAGTGATCAACATTGTCAGCCAAAGAAGGTCAGGCAGATGTAGATGAAATACGTTTCGGCGTAGAGATCTGGTCAGAAAACGCCTTCCTCAGGACCAAAAGTCAGATGTGCAAGAATTATAGCCCCTATAAAAACAAGCAGAAACAAAGAGAGCAAGAAGGTGGAAAAAAGTAACATTAAAAAGAGTTTGGGAAGATTAAAAAGTCCAACCGAACACGACTGCTAAAAGACTAGGGGCGTGCCAATTTCTATTCAAATAATACATATGAGGGGAAAGGACCAGACATGAAAAGAAAGAAGAGAACACCCAAGCCCATCACAGGGTGAAGAGACAAATAATAAACAGGGTTGTTCATGGCAAGATACAATATGTGTGCATAGTCCAACACCGTGAGGAAATATTGCAATGTGTAAATAATAAATCAGGCAAGAAACAATCGTGTGCCAGAGTCGTCCGAGGTAATAAATAAATATGGGGGTGCGCCATTGTTGTGATGGTGGCCATAAATATGAGTATTAAAACCAAAAAGTTGTGAGTAGAGTCAGATATGGGAACATTTTTATGGAACCCACTGGTGAAAAGTCACCCCTGAGTTAGAATCTTGTGCTCAGTATCAAGGGGGTATCTTTACCTCAACTGTGGCGGTAGAACAAGATCAGAAGCCACATGCAGTGTTGCCAGATTGAATAATATCTGTATTCTGGAAGGTATTGATAACCGGAGGAGCCAGTAACATATATGCGCACTTCACTTATCTAGAGGAAAACACAAATCCATGTCACATAAAATTGGTGTCTCTCTGAGGTCCGTGTCCAGAGATCCAAATAGTGAAAAATGTACTTAAGATACATAGCAGAAGTGAAAGAATAAAGGTCTGTACCTGAAGTCATGCGCTTATCTGGGCACTGGAATCCGCACATATCAAAGTCAGCGTTCCTGCCGTTAGATAGCTGAATACTCGTCTGAGCTATGTGTCTCTGAAATAGGAGAAACACAAAGGCAAAAGGAGGCGTGTTAAGACGCCATGTGCGCTGTATGAGACCAGCGATTGTAGTATAGAGCTAAGATAGCTCGCAGTGATGGAAATAAAAGAAAGCATGTACTCACCCGATTCCCTTGGGTATATAGGACGAGGGAACTCAGGTCTTCTCTGCAGGGCGGGCATTTGGTTCAAATAGAAACAGGGAACGGCAAATGCCGTCTTCGTCACCGCTGGAGGTCTGCTGAGTTCGTTTGCGTCCGGCGAGCGGCTCTCTCGGTAGTACTCGCCTCACTGGAGGGGCGCAGCCTCTATCGGGCAGAAGATATCCTAGTTATATTTGAGTGGCTAAAGAGCCAACGAGTGTGGAGACGTGCAGCTTGAGCAGCCACGTTAGATCCGTAACCCGGAACTTGGAATACTGTCCGGGTCACCGGGGGTGCGCCATTGTTGTGATGGTGGCCATAAAGGGGAATGACACTCAGCTTGATACTAAAACGCAAAAAAGTCTCAACAGAAAATAGAAAAGGTGTCAATGTCCATATTCAAGTCCAATGGGTTGAAGCAGAAATTAAAAAGGGACTGAGTTATATGAAGGTATGTGCTACCTGTGGGGACAATTGACAGTGGCTTGTCCAATATGTGTAGCTTTAGAGATTCCAACTGTAGATCCATCTGTGTGTGGAATGTGGAAAAGGGGAATTTCTAGGGCCACAGAAGGGCAAATGGAGAGCCAAAGGCTGTCTGAACAGCAGAATCCCGGCATATGAGTGGCTAGAGCCAAGAGAGGTAGGGAGGAAAAAGTGAAGCTGTGCTCCAAAATGGTCTACAGCAAACATCATGTATAACCCTGGGGGTCCCCAAGGTCAGTGTAGAAATTGACATGGCGGAATTTCCTCATTTAGACCTCTCCGTTTATCTAAAGTTTGTAAGCGATGGATCCATCTAGATTCCTTATCATTCAGTGCTCTCTTTGGATTGGAACTGTTTTTGACAGTATCCAAAACCCACCAGTGCAAGTCCTCAGAGCTATGGCCAAAAGCTACATAGTGTGACACCATTGGTGCTTGATGATTCTTGCACTTAATCCTGGATCGATGTTCATTGATCCTTATATGAACTGGTCTTGTGGTTTGGCCCACATATCTCAGTCCACACGGACATTGGATGCAATAAATTGCATTTGTTGTTTTGCAGTTGGACAAGAAACGTATGTCCCATATTCTCTCCTCAATTTTAAAGTGGGACGTTTTCTTTGTGCATTTGCATGCACGGCAGTTTCCACACGGAAAATGACCCACCAGGGGTCTAAGAATTATATGACTTATGTTGGGTTTGCCGTGGCTAGTAGAGTGCACCAATTTATCTCTCAGGTTTCTCGATCTTTTAAATGCAAACAGAGGTTTGCCTTTGTCTTGAAGACAGTTACTGACCATTGGCCAATACTTCAAAAGGGTTTTCTTAATAACAAATGATTGTGTACTGTAGGTCGTAACGCAAGTTATGCGGTCCTTATTTTGTGTTTTCGGGTTGGTTTCCAATAGATTTTCACGGGGCGTAAATCTTGCTCTTTTTAATGCATGGGATACCAGTTTCTGGGGGTATCCTCGTTCCTTTAGTTCACCGGCCAATTTATTAGCATGTGTATAGTAGTCAGCAACCTCAGTACAATTTCTTCGGAGCCTAAGAAATTGACTGAAGGGCAAATTCTCTTTGAGAGGTCTAGGGTGAAAACTCTTAAAGTGTAGAAAAGTATTTCTGTCTGTGATCTTTTTGTGTAAATTACAGGCCAAATGTCCAACTTTCACATTGATGCATAGATCCAAAAAATTGATAGTCAATTTGGAATATTGCATCGTGAATTTGATAGTATTATGTTGGCAATTCAAATAGGCAAAAAATTCCTGTAGAGTCTCAACCTTTTCTATTTTCTGTTGAGACTTTTTTGCGTTTTAGTATCAAGCTGAGTGTCATTCCCCTTTATGGCCACCATCACAACAATGGCGCACCCCCGGTGACCCGGACAGTATTCCAAGTTCCGGGTTACGGATCTAACGTGGCTGCTCAAGCTGCACGTCTCCACACTCTTTGGCTCTTTAGCCACTCAAATATAACTAGGATATCTTCTGCCCGATAGAGGCTGCGCCCCTCTAGTGAGGCGAGTACTACCGAGAGAGCCGCTCGCCGGTCGCAAACGAACTCAGCAGACCTCCAGCGGTGACGAAGGCGGCATTTGCCGTTCCCTGTTTCTATTTGAACCAAATGCCCGCCCTGCAGAGAAGACCTGAGTTCCCTCGTCCTATATACCCAAGGGAATCGGGTGAGTACATGCTTTCTTTTATTTCCATCACTGCGAGCTATCTTAGCTCTATACTACAACCGCTGGTCTCATACAGCGCACATGGCGTCTTAACACGCCTCCTTTTGCCTTTGTGTTTCTCCTATTTCAGAGACACATAGCTCAGACGAGTATTCAGCTATCTAACGGCAGGAACGCTGATTTCGATATGTGCGGATTCCAGTGCCCAGATAAGCGCATGACTTCAGGTACAGACCTTTATTCTTTCACTTCTGCTATGTATCTTAAGTACATTTTTCACTATTTGGATCTCTGGACACGGACCTCAGAGAGACACCAATTTTATGTGACATGGATTTGTGTTTTCCTCTAGATAAGTGAAGTGCGCATATATGTTACTGGCTCCTCCGGTTATCAATACCTTCCAGAATACAGATATTATTCAATCTGGCAACACTGCATGTGGCTTCTGATCTTGTTCTACCGCCACAGTTGAGGTAAAGATACCCCCTTGATACTGAGCACAAGATTCTAACTCAGGGGTGACTTTTCACCAGTGGGTTCCATAAAAATGTTCCCATATCTGACTCTACTCACAACTTTTTGGTTTTAATACTCATATTTATTTATTACCTCGGACGACTCTGGCACACGATTGTTTCTTGCCTGATTTATTATTTACACATTGCAATATTTCCTCACGGTGTTGGACTATGCACACATATTGTATCTTGCCATGAACAACCCTGTTTATTATTTGTCTCTTCACCCTGTGATGGGCTTGGGTGTTCTCTTCTTTCTTTTCATGTCTGGTCCTTTCCCCTCATATGTATTATTTGAATAGAAATTGGCACGCCCCTAGTCTTTTAGCAGTCGTGTTCGGTTGGACTTTTTAATCTTCCCAAACTCTTTTTAATGTTACTTTTTTCCACCTTCTTGCTCTCTTTGTTTCTGCTTGTTTTTGTAGGGGCTATAATTCTTGCACATCTGACTTTTGGTCCTGAGGAAGGCGTTTTCTGACCAGATCTCTACGCCGAAACGTATTTCATCTACATCTGCCTGACCTTCTTTGGCTGACAATGTTGATCACTGGACTTACATCAGCTAGGCCAGTTACGTAGACCTGTGCAGTACTGTAAGAAGCAGTAGTCTAGTGTGAACACATAAGTCAAGTTGACACTAGTCATTTATTCTTAAACCCCATAAGGAACAATAATTGGCCTTTTGTTTCCCTTTGTCTGGGGTTTCTTGGTGAACACATATGTGGATTTTCAGAACCAAACTAAGGTTGAAAACTAAGCAATGTCAAACCAAAATAGGGTGAAAACTAAGCAATGTTATAATATCCCTCTGCTACAGGAATAGAATTTATTATTTATTTCTTATTTTTCGTGTTATTCATAGTTTTGTCCAAATGAAAACTTTGTCTTATTGTTTTTTTTGCAAAAAAAATGTTTGTATGGTCTTTTTGTTTTACTTGTACTTAACTGATTTTGCTTTCTATCGTGCATGATTAATTCAAATGCTGACACTTTGATCAAAAGATTATATTCAAACTAATGTATCTTTTTGAAAAATAATAATTTATGTGTAAAATGTCACGGAGGCTCTTGCACCAAAAGTTGTTTTATGTTTTCTATTAAAATAATGAGAATTATAGCCGAGACTCTGGTCAATATTCAAGTGTTAAATTTATAGCAATGATGATATGACCACTTGCTAATCAGAGATAAAATACATAGAGCCAGAGTCATTTAGGACACTCTTTGGAACTTGATAATAGCAGGTCCAATTGAGAGTGATACTTCAAGGGAAACCTTGTGTTAGACTTGTTGATTAGTCTGTAGCAATTTTTCTGTATGCTACAGTGTTGTACATTAGTAGTTGCTTATTGAGGTTAGAAAAAGTGAGGTGAGTACCGGTAATTGGTACACCGTATCACCTATATCTTACACCCTGGGGGGTCATTATTTGTTGTTCTTTGTTGGATCAATTATGTTTTGACAGGCGGAAATATATCTTGTGCAGTGAATCTGTATTGAGGGTAGCAGACTTCAATAGGGAATTCATCCTACAAATTGATGTCTTGCATAATAGTTTAGATGCAGTTCTTTCACAAAGTCATGATGGTATAGAACATCCTGTCCTCTATATAAGCAGGAGATTATTTCCCCAAGCGAAAAATGATGAGACTCTAGAACTTGAAGCCCTGGCCATTAAGTGGGCCCTAACCTACCTTAAATATTATCTGACTGGTAGAAGGTTACGAATTGTCACAGGCCATGCCATTTCAGGCCATGCCAAGTAGTGATGAGAGGAGGTGAGAAAGATTGCAGTATTGGCGGAGGTCGAGTAAAAGAAATGTGTTGAGACTTAGACAAGTACAAGAAGCCCTACCAAGTTTAAAGGTTGGTTACTGTGCTGTGTGCAGAATTATTGAAGTAGGTCCAATATCGTGCAGCTGTTGTGCATAGGTTGCCAGTGACACACTACTTTGTGAATGGAAAAAGGTTTCTGCAGCCATCTATTACTGCGCCACAGTGGTGCAGTAATAGATGGGTGCAGAAACCTTTTTCCACTTTTAACAAACGAAGTGGGGGAACTCTGTGTCTTCGTTTCCTGCACACACCATTGCGACACTGTAATACTGTTATGTTGCATCAAGTCGCGGAGGTCCAAGAGTGACTGTACACAAAATTTTTCCTACTGCCAAGATGCTTTTCTCATGTATACCCCAGAGAATAGTGTGGAAGTATTCCAAGGATTCCTGTCGCCAGCCAGAGGTCAGAAGGGGTCTCATCAACAGAAGCATGTGTGACTTTGTGAGTGCTGCTGGGATGTTCTCTTGTCAAATGAGAACATTGGTTCGCGATACATACACCTTTTCAAGGCAAATGGCATGTCTTTGTCGCAGTGGCAATAAAATGTTGTCTCACAATCTACACACTGCAGTGAAGACCCTATTATAAGAATGTCAACTGACGTTCAAAACACACATTTACGTATGAAGACCGCAAAAAACCTGTTTCTACATAAGCACATTTACACAAAAAAAATCAAAAACCAAAAAAAAAAAAAAGAAGGTTCTTTTAAGAGCCACCACACCTAACGACGTCCGCTCCCCTGGATGAAAGTTATTCCCCCACTCCCACGCTCGCCCAGCAGAAAAGGTCAGCAAATATTGCAATAGCTGCACGGTGGCACGTGTTACATACGCCCCTTTTGCAGATGACGGCCATAGAAATGGGCCTGCAGAGGCTACGTGATTGGGCAATAACGTTTGTGGGTGTGGTGTGTACAGACAGACTGTGGAACACAGTGTATTTGTCGACAGAAACACAGAGGGTGCGGTTATGGCTGTGTGTTTCACAAGGCACAGCATGCAGGTTTTAGGGGATTCCGACATATATTGAATGAAAGTGAATGGAAAACACTGTGCAGTGGCTACTCATTTTGCAATCTGTCATGTGCATGTGTAGTGCTATGGAGTAGCTAGAAGGAAGTGCCAGATTTTGGTTTCTCTGTGTGACACTTTGGTAACAAGCAATCATGCCGATATTATTGATGTTCATTGCTCAGGGAAAATAGCGAAGCATGTTACACAATCTTAAGTGCCGTTTGCGATGAAGGAGGCACTTGCCCAGTTCATGCGTTTGTTTCATGTCTCTTGCAGACGTTTGTAGCGCCTTATGCAGCCACTGATGTAGCAGCGTAATTTCCTATTTGGTCAGCAAATGCAGACAGAGTGCATTGCAAAGAAGAGTATTTGTGGCTTTGATGGGCATGTGCCAATGGCATCCTTCGCCCATGGGACTATGACTTTTCACAGCATGAATACTCTTCCCCACCTATAAAGTTTTTCTTAATATTCCAGCCATCCGGATTTTTGCACACCCCATCTAAATTGGCTTGGTGCCCTTCTTGAAAGTAGTGACTTTTTTTGTACTTCGTGTTGCACTGTGGCTCTCTTGAAAATGCTCTGGAACACCTACAAAAACCTCTTTGTACATCGACCCACTTTGTAACCAATTGAACTACAGTGTTTACCACACTGCCACGCCTCCTGCCTTGCATGCGTACATTGGCAAATATTTTGTTGATCTGTGAAAGGTGCTTTCTTCATTTACCTTTTTCCCTTTTACAGTTCTTTTTATTTATTATGGTGTTCTCACACACGCCACAGAAGGAATGGCAGGAAAGGTCTGGTACAGAAGGGGCAGCATCTGTCTGGATACTATAGGGGACGTGCCGGGAGACGGAATTATTGGGTGGTCCTCACCTACATAGGCGGCAGTCATTGTAATGCTCCCGTAAGGACTGTTACAACGCCCTTCCAAGTACCTTCCCTTTGTAAAGTAGCGCTTTGCAATACATGCACAATACAATGCCCTTTGCCGGGTAAAAGTCTGTAGCGCAGCATATGGTTTGTAAAAGCTATTTTACAGCTCCGCTGGCCTACAGGAGTGCCCCTCTTGTTGCCCCCAGCAGATGTGAAAAATGCTGTACATGGAAGTATCGCACGTAATTGCTGAAAGGGCGGTAGCTGGAATTGTGCTTTGTTTTCAATTGTTGTCATATGCCGTAGAAACTGTTTATTTTATGCCATTACTGTTAGGGGTAGCATTCACGGATATAAATACATTGTGGAATACAGGAATGTTTACAAGGACGGGAAACACAGCTTCATTACGTGCAACAGGAAGCCATTTATTCTGTGCGACCCAACCCATGCTTTTGTAACCGGCACTAAGGTTGTTTGCGCTCTGCATATTTTGCTGTTTCCTTACTTGCCTTTACATGCACTAGTATGGAAGGTGCAGCAGCTTTTCCAGTTTACAGACTAAGTACAAACTGTCCCACCTGCACTTACATATTTTCTTCAAATGTACGACCGGCAGGTGACCTCTTGATACTTTCTGTCACACCGCTGATTGCAGACACAATGGCCCTCATTACGACCCTGGCGGAAAGTGACTGACCGGAGCGCCACAGCGTAAATTGCGTTTCCGCCATTGCACGAAGGAGCAAAGTGCGGCCCATTCCGACCCATCGGGCACGAGCACCACGCCACGGCGGAAGTGCAAAGTCCGCGATGGCGGAAATGACCCCAAAACGGCCCACACCGCCGCCGTACGGCGCCCTAGGTGCAATACCGCCACCCCTCTTAGCGGTCACCGCAGTGTGCGCCTACCGGAAAGTACGGTGACCGGAAATATACGGAAACGGAAGTTAAAACATGGGCCCGGAACGGGAAACATCCCGGCGTACACCTATAAAAACACTAAAACCACACAACCACTAAAATCACTACCCTGAAACACACCCCAACCCGTCACCCACCCTAGCGAAACCAAGAAAAATGGGAAAAGTAGCGAAGAAAGCGTGCGACCGCAAGCGGCAGGTCCACTTCTCCCGTGAGGAACTCACCGTGCTAACAGAGACCCTCCAGGAGAATGCTGCCGTCGTCTTCTCCACGCAAATGACCAGAACGGCACTTGCAAACAAGAAGACCATATGGGCTCTTGTGGCACAGCGGGTAAGTGCGGTGGGGACCACACCCCGCACCCCACAGCAATGCCGCAAGCGATGGGACGACCTGCGGATACGCGTCCGCAGCATACTGTCTGCCAACCGCAACATTGCCACAGCCACCGGGGGAGGTCCTGAATCACCCATCAAGTTGACCCCCTGGGAAGAAATCTGTGCCTCCACCATCGGAATGGAGAGCATAGAGGGAGTCGGAGGGATGGAGAAAGGAGTGCAGACATCCGAAGATTCAGGTAGGTGGCCCAGATAAAACAATGCCAAATCCACACAGTCCATCCATGTGAAGTACCATGCGTCCACATAGTGCAACAGAAACACATGTCCAGGAGAACGTCCACACACATCGGCCTGATAGCGCACGTTAAAACCCACAATAAATACATAAATAATTAAAAACCCCTAATACACGCACTACACGTGCAGCAGGCACACCCAAACTGCAGGCTGCCAAACAACTGCACCCTCACTCCACACACAAATGAAAGCACCTCCAAGGCCCCGACCCAAATCACCCTCAGGTACCACCCCAAAGCATGTGATACAATGCCATTCCAATTCCTACAGACCCATCAATAACCCTCGCCCTCCTTTACTCCACCACAGGGTCCGATCCAAACGACGAGCTACAGGACACCCCTACCAGCACACCTGCAAAGAGGGCCAAGACCAACGGCCAGAGACCCTCCACCTCAGCTGCACGCATCAAGACACGGCAGCAGCACAAATCAGGTGGCAGCACAGAGGAGGGAACATCAACAGGCACCCCAGCAGCCAGCATGGCCACAACACCACCACCACAGGTCCCCCCAATGGATGCCACAGAAGGCACTGCCTCTGGTGGCAGCAGCACCATAGGTGACACCCCATTGATGGCAGCATGCTCGGACACAGAAAACGGGGATGTCGAGGTCAGATCCATCCATGACCTGTCCCAATCCCCCTGTCTGTCCCATCCCGTACAACATGAGGATACCACGCAGGTGCAGCCACAAGACGACGACTGGCCATCCCCCACAAGCCCTGTGGCAAGGCAACATGAGGACAACAGCCCCTCTGTGACACCCCCGCAAATGGCCATGGCCCAGCAGAGGCAACAGTCCCTCGACAAGTTAATCGTCCAACAGCAGCAAATGGCCACACTCCTCAAGGACCATGCCGATGAATGTGGGGGCACTAAGGCAGACATAGAAACATCAACTGAGACACTTAGGGCAGAAATGGAGAGAGGTACAGAGACGCTAAGGGCACAAATGGAGAGTAGCACCGAGAGCCTGAGAGTCCAAATGGAGAGTAGCACCGAGAGCCTGAGAGTCCAAATGGAGAGTAGCACCGAGAGCCTGAGAGTCCAAATGGAGAGAAGCACCGAGAGCCTGAGGGGGGAACTGCATGCGACGTCCAAAGACGTATGTGCCGAACTTGCCGCAGTGCGCCGTGTGCTCACTGAGCTCTCGCAAACCCTTAGGGACATGCATGGACGTGAGCAGGCAGACACATCATCCGTTGCAAGTTCCGTCCAGGGCAGCCCCCAACGTAGATCTGGAAGGAACCTGCGCTCCACAGGCAGGGGTGCCCCTGATACCCGCAGAGGGGGCTTGCAATAGCGACAGCCCACTGACAATGAGCATCTTTGGACACTGGTGTTCGGGGGGGAGGTAGGAGGGTGGAGGGGGTGTGTTGGGCTCACTTGGGTGGCGGGTCGATAGGGTGTTCAACATGATATCACATATGCCATAAAAAGTGCACGATCAACCAATGAGATGTGTGGACATTGATCTTTGTGTACTAGGCCATCATAGGCGTACAGTCCATATTGTGCATGTCCCAGACACACGCAGTGCCACGAGTCCCGTGTCCATGTATCAGCCACCAGGCGTGAGTGCTAGAAGCATACATCAATGAGATGCTGACGAATGTCACGGGCCTCCGGTGCCTCGCAGACTCCATGAGGTGCTGCCACATCCCCACCCTCATCATGACCATCATCAGGTGCTTGCAGTTCTGCGTCAGGGGGCATGGGCACATTTCTACGTACGCACATGTTGTGGAGCATGACACATGCCATCACCATCTTTGCAACCTTCTCATGGCGGTACAGGAGTGCCCCGCCAGACCTGCTGAGGCAGCGGAAACGAGTCTTCAGTAGGCCGAATGCCTGTTCTATGACTACACGGGTACGTGAGTGGGCATGGTTGTAGTCCTCCTCATGCTGGTCCCGTGGGTTCCGGACTGGTGTGAGGAGCCATCTCTTCAGTGGATATCCAGCATCACCTGTATGTGGACGAGAAACGTATGATGTGGAATGCCATTGATACGTACGCACACCCCCCCCCCTTCCTGCCAGGTCATTGCCAATTCACATACCCCACATCATCATGCATGTAATGAGACTCACCGAGTAGCCATGATCTGTTCCCTGCGTGTCGCTCCATGTAGCGTGGTATTGTAGAGTTCCTCAAGACCATAGAATCATGGGTTGATCCAGGGAATCGGGCACAACAATGTGTAATGATCCTGTTGGAGTCACACACCATTTGTACATTCAGGGAATGAAATTGTTTCCGGTTGCGGTACTGGGCCTCCATGGTATGTGGGACGACCAATTCAACATGGGTGCAGTCGATGGCACCAATGCAACCCGGTATGCCGGCTAGTGCATGGAATCCCACTTTTGTGTTGGTAATTTCCTGCTCCGAGCGTGGTAGAGAGATGTAGTCGTCTGCGTGCTGCAGGAGGGCATCGAGCACTTGCAATAGTGTCCGTGAGAACAGTGGCTGAGAAATGCCGTGCAACTGTCCGACTGTGTGCTGGTAGGTGCCTGTGGCCAGGAAGTGGAGTACAGACACCACCTTCAGTAGGGGTGGGATGGCGGTTGGGCTATCAATCATGCTGACAAGGTCAGCCTGTGTCATGTCCACAATGGCGGCTATGGTGTCCCGGTCCAAACGGTAGAGGGTGTGGATCTGCTCATCAGTGAGGTTGAATGGATGTGCTCGGAGGCGTGGGATTGCGGGCTGCCTGCGTGGTGGTAGTGGCTGTGCTGGCGGCCCTTGCTGGCCCTGCCTTGGCCTCCTCCTCCTCCTGCGTCTCCTCCGTGCGGCTGGTTGTAGATGGTGTTCGTCTTCTTCTTGGAGTCGGAGCACTTGCAGTGCTATCAGGTCCCCCAGGGCCAACATCGCGAGTCCTGCCGGTAGCATTTCGGTGTGGTTGTGGGAGGAGGCTGGCTGTGCAATTTATGTGTATTCAGGCTGTATGGCCTCCACCTGTGGTGATTAATTCCACCTGTGCAAACTGCTCTCCCCTTTGGCCGAGCACGTCCCGCGCACAACGCTGCAATTCGGGAAATGGTATCTTGCTATTGCAATCATGTATTTGTACCCGATGGCCGTGTAAGATTGGTTGATATGTTCATTCTGCTGTGGTCCCATTGTTTCCCATACTATCTGTGCAGTCGCGAACAGACTTGTGAAGGGTCAGTGGAACGTAGTACTCGAGTAACGGTGGGCCCTCATGCATCACTGTACCGAGTTGCAACGACGGGCGGGGCGTCCCATTTGTGGGTGAAGGCAGTTGCCATTTTCACACACAGCCGCACTCGATTGAATAATTAGTGATTTCAAACGGCCACAGATGCCTTTTCGACGTGATGTTGCAAATGAGGAATTCGAAGGGCGGCGCTTTCGGTTTCCAGCTAGCGGCGAGGAGATGCCCACAGGTCTGACTGCAAATATAACGTTCTATTGTTCAGTGTCCTTGAGACAGGGCCCATGGCGAGGGAGCAATGATTGATATGAATAGTTTGGGATGCGCAATAGCTACGTGGGCGATGAGGCCGGCCGTTCCCAGATACATGTTACTTCACAACACTGGAATTACGGCCTGGGGCACTGTGGATTTAGCAGGCTGCATAACGCACAGACTCAATGGATGTTTCTAATGTCATGTGAGTAAATAATCAGGCGTTTTGGTCCCGGGATGGGGGAATGATGAATGGATGCATGGGCAGGTGATTTGATACAGAGTTTGCCATGTACAGGGCTTCTTGGGATCTTTCCGCCTCCCCTACGCTATGTGATGCAGGGCTGCCTTAGTGGGACCATCGTCTATCTGGCCTTGTTGAGCCCTCCCTGTCTCGAGGCGCACTCAGACACTTGTGTCCATGCACGTTGACATTCCCATCTGATGGAATCTGTTTTGACAGACGCATGCACAGGTACACTCGTTTGTGATGGTGTTTGCACCTCGATATAGATGGTTATGAGTCGCAAGTGGTTTTGGGGTGGTGATGATCCTTTTGAGTGGGCTAGCATGCATATGGCTGTGGATTTCGTGTGATCATTGAAGTGAGTTGTTTGAATGTAGTTCTGATGGCCATTCTGTTCTTTTTCTGTTCTTTTGGTTGACAGGTATCTCCTCCCCTTTTGCCACTGCCATCTGTATGCCACTCCTGCAGATGGGGTTTACTCCCGACACCTGCTGCTTCATGTTAATCAGTGGAGCAGCATTACGATCTTATGGGACGATCGCCAATGGCCCACATGCCCTTACGCAGTACTGGTGGCTCGGAGCAACATTTCGGCCTTTCAGCTGGACTAGTGCCTCCCCATTGGGACGGCCCTGCGGTTCTGTGCGCTTCCATGTTGCCTTTTCGTACGTGAATGTGGCTCTGTGTACCATGGGGGAACAGGGCGACACACAGGTAGTGGCTGGTCATTTCTTGCGGATGCAGCCCACGATGGTGATTAGTGTTTTGGAGTTCATGGCCTGATGGCTGTATGGGCTTGGTGACTTTGATGTGCATTAAATTTCTATTCTGATTTGGCCCGTGTAGCGTTTTTCTTTGCAAGTGATGTGGCATATGCCGATTTGGGGGGCGATGTGTTGTGAGGAGATCTGCATTGGGTTCCAACTTCGGGATTTAGTTGCGTGGTACTGTGCTGGGCGCGTTTGCCTACGAAGCCCAGTGAGGTCAGGGATGGGGGCTGCCAATATGACTGTTTGAATGTTGTCATGCTCAGGGGCGGGGGATTGGGTTTTGTGTAACAGATGCCGGTCAGCCAGGTGGACTGGTGGAATGATGTGATTTTCGGGATATTGCTGGTCTCAGGTGCCTGTGTTAGCATGCGTTTCTTGGTGGGGGACTGTGGTCATGTCCATTGGGATGGCTTCTGTATTCGTGCCATCTGTGCCCTGCAGCTCCCATTGGCCCCTCGTGTTTCTTTTGTTCGTTGCCATGCATGGGTGACTTGTACATTTCAATGGTTGCATTGTGACTTCATTGCACCTACGGGGAGTTGTACTTTGTGGGCAGGGAGCGGTGTACAGGCACTCAGTGGGGCCGTTTACGGTTGATTCGCGATGCCGTACTTCTCGCCATGGCGGAATGGTACATTACGCCATGCCTGATGGCGTTAGGTACATGTCCGCTAGGGTCGGAATTGGCGTACCCTTGCGCCATGGTGGTGTTTGCGGTTTGGCATGGCGCGCGCGCGCGTGCTTGGTGCAGTTAGCGTTGGCGTTCACTACGGTGTCGCTAATGGCTTCGTACTTTGCGGTGACGGGTCATAGTCGCACCGAGCGCTATTCGATGGCGGTATTGCATTTCCGCCATCGTTTTTCGATTTCCGCAAGGGTCGTAATGAGGGCCAATGTATTTGTTTCACGGTCATGGAAAGGAAAGCAGCAGATAAATGAAAGTAATGCAACATTTAACACGGCCACGTGACAATGCAGGTTGCTGGTCCTTGTTTAACAGTGGTCGTTATACAGTTAAGTGTACTGAAGCCACACATTGGTAGGTTTGCACAGTCCCCCATGATGTGGTAGCTTTCTGCATGATTCCATAGGGCTGACGGCAGGGGCGTTTTTACCAGCATACAGTGGATGACCTATGCATTGGTCTAGGTGTGGAACGGAAAAACGTGCGCTTTCACAACTACTTAAAAGTGCATTCCAAGATGCGGCCATGCGGCCACTAATGGAGTCCTACGGATACTTGCAGTGTGATTGCACATATGCCAACCAGGTGCAGTGTCCCTAGCCAATGTTCATATTGCTCATTTGTACTCATCTCGGCCACTACTGTGCGGCAAAGATGTATCATGCCCTGTTAACACAAAAAAGAGAGCCTACTGCCACACTACACAACATTTACTATGTACATGTATAATTGGTACCATACGCCAACACTATTCGGAAAAGTAAGGGGTAGCGCAAATGGATACATACACCAGACAATGTGCACTTTCCACACTTTTATCCTGAGGGCAGCCAAGGAATTAGTAACAAACTGTTGTTAACGGGACGTTATGGTTATGTTGCCGTACGAAATACCTATCCTCTTTACAGAAAACGCTACGCTAAAGCAACGTTCTGCTTACAGTGCCCTACTAAAGAAATATGAAATTCACTAACAAAAACATTGTTAAAGGGACCTTATGATTAATTTGCACTAGCAAAAACCTATGAAATTCTATGTAAAAACGTTGTTAGAGGGACAGTATGGTTACAGGTAAAACCAAAAAAAAGACATTCAACAGCAATGGTAAGCTAAGCAACCATAACTCGCGCTACCACCTTGCACTCCTAAGACTAACACCCATAACATCAAAGATTCGGTTTTACCTGTAACTATAATGTCCCTGTAACAATGTTTTTTCATAGAATTTCATAGGTTTTTGCTAGTGCAATTTAAGCATAACGTCCCTTTAACAATGTTTTTGTTAGTGAATATATATATATGTGTGTGTGTGTTTTCCGTAGAAGGTTTTCTATATTACTCATAGGACATTTCAACATTGCTATTTTATATTCTATATTATATTTCTTTTGTTTCTGAGGGGAAAGGTTGATAGCATTTCTGAATGTCATAGAAGCCTGGAATGTGGAACAAAGAATGGGGAGAGGATGGGAGTGGGGAGCTGAGGTTATGGAGTGATTCGCCAGGCCTCTGTAAAGTAGGAATAATCTTCATCTTGAATGAAGAACCTTTCATGTGTGGTCAATACACACCACAATTTCTCCTTCACTGTCTGGTTTTAAACAACCTCTACCCTTTGGCACATTTCAAAGTCCTCCATTTTTAGACCTGTGGGAAGTTTCACTCGCCTTCTCAATTTGTAGTTGTTTTTCTCTTTCCTCAACACTGTGTGTAATTTTCTTCTCCCAGGTGCTCCCAATTAGCTTTCTTGCTTTAAAAGGCAGTTTCAAAGACAATTGCTTTCTGGGAACCCTCCATTAACCAATCCCTTATCTCCATGTGTCTATTTCCAGAGATGGAGGCCCCCATCGCTGTGGCAGCACCTTTGACATAATTGAATGTTAGGCCTGATAACATCTCCAGTTATTCCCAATCTCTCCCAATATTGGAGCATAGTCTGTTCCATCCTAAATGGCCTTATTAAATGTTTTTTTTAACCCACTAAGCATTATCTCAGACGTGTAAAACCTGTATGTATTTGCTCACCGTGCAAAATGGGCACTAAAATATGACCTCTTCTGTGATGTGTGAACTTTCCTTTCCACAGGATCTCTACAGCCACCTCTTCGCTGCCATTGATTATCTGCCCCCTATGCTGGACAGGATATAGTTGAATGCCACCAATTCCAGGAGTGCTGACTCTTCTATTTTGCAAGGGTATAATTTGGAGATGGAGCGTAGCATTGTAATATACTCTGGGTATTTGCACTCCTACAGTATCTTGTCCCTGATATTCAAAATCATTTGTAGACCTGTTATTCGGGAATGCATATACTGTTGTGTCTTTTGGTCTGCAGATAGCCCTAAATTAAGTTGGTACACAAATCCCATTGTTTCTGTTACCGGTCTCCAGATCTTCTTGACTTCTTCATGATTATGCTCCCTCGCCAGGTGTCCCTGCCTTCTTTCAAAATTGAAAGTGCTGAAGATGACAAAGAGGAGTAATCAATTGAGGAGGATGAAGATGAGGTTCAAGATAGAGACTTCTTCCTATACTTCTTCATTCGCTTACTTTCATCCAATTCCTCCTCTAAAGCTTACTTTACAGTTTTCCTTGCTTCCCTGATGACAGGGCACGATTCTTAGGATCGGCACATAAAAGACGCAAAGGGCGCACACCGAGAAGGAGCCTACGCTAGCGGTGGCACAGAGAAATCTTTGTGTGGCACGCGTTTTCATGGATTCCCAGAGGCATCAGTAGCCGTTGCGCAATAAACAGCAAGCTGTGCAAGTAACGCCACCAACACGTCCCCATGCACAGTAAAAAGCAAGTGAAATGCCCAACACAGCGCAAGTCTCCACGCCATCCCTGAGCCAACTCACAGCCCCCCCAGGCATATCACACGAAAACACCCTGCAATCCCCGTCCGCACCCCAGCGTAATCACGCAAAACACCCTGCAATCCTCATTCGCACTGCAGCGTATTCGTGCAAAAGCACCCTGCAATCCCCGTAAACACCCCAGCATAATCGCACGAAAACAGCTCACAATCCCCAGATGCATCGCAGCGTAATCGCGTGAAAACACCCTACGATCCCTGTCTGCACCCCAGCATAATCACACAAAACAGCTTGCAATCCCTGTCCGCACCCCAGCATAATCACGCGAAAACACCCCATGATCCCAGTCCGCACCCCAGCGTAATCGCGTGAAAACAGCTCGCAATCCCCGGACGCACCCCAGCGTAATCGTGCAGAAACACAGCGTGTCCCCCGCCTGCACCCAAGCGTAGTCGTGAGAAAAGAGCTTGCAATCCCCAGATGCACCCCAGCGTACTTGCGTGAAAACACCCTGCGATTCCCATCTGCACCCCAGCTTAATCGTGCGAAAACAGCTCGCAATCCCCGAATGCACACCAGCATAATCACGCGAAAACACCCCGCGATCCCCGTCCGCACCCCAGCGTAATCACATGAAAACAGTTCGCAATCCCCAGACGCACCCCAGCGTAATCGCGCGAAAACACCCGCGATCCCCGTCCTCACCCCAGTCTAATCGCATGAAAACAGCTCGCAATCCCCGGACGCACCCTGTGTACCCTGTGCGCCCCCCCATAGAAAACGCACACCCTCCCACGCAAGGCCTGGCCCACCACCAGCCAAATGGCACCCCAACACCTTGCAATCCACGGCATTCAGTCCCCTCCAGACGGGACAACCCCATCCCAACCCCCATTACCCGTGACCCCACCCTGCAGGCAGCCCCTCCACATGGGATACCCCAGCCGCCATCATCCATGACTCCACCCTGCAGGCAGCCCCCTCCACATGGGATACCCTGGCCCCATCACCTGTGACCCCACCCTGCAGGCAGCCCCATCTACATGGTAGAACCCAGCTCTATCACCCATGACCCCACCCTGCAGGCAGCCCCCTCCACATGGGATACTCCAGCCCCCATGCCCCCTGACCCCACCCTGCACGCAGCCCCATCCACATGGGATACCCCCACCCCAACCCCCATTACCCGTGACCCCACTCTGCAGGCAGCCCCATCCACATGCGATACCCACATCCCATCACCCATGACCCCACCCTGCATGCAGCCCCCTTCACATGGGATACCCCCCACCCCAACCCCCATCACCGGTGACCCCACCCTGCAGGCAGCCTCCTCCACATGCGATACCCCAGTGCCCATTACCCGTGACCCCACCCTGCAGGCAGCCACCTTCATATGGGATACCCCCACCCGAACCCCCATCATCCGTGGCCCTACCCTGCAGGCAGCCCCCTCCACATGGGATACCCAAGCCCCCATCACCCATAATCCCACTCTGCAGGCAGCCACCTCCACATGGGATACCCCAGCCCCCATCACCCGTGACCCCACTGTGCAGGCAGCTCCCTCCACATGGGATACCCCCACCCGATCACCCGCAACCCCACCCTGCAGGCAGCCCCCTCCACATGGGATATCCCTACCCCATCACCCTTGACCCCACCCTGCATGCAGCCTCCTCTACATGGGACATCACCTACATGATGTACCCTGACATAGTGACACATCATCACTCCATCGATTTTGTGTCGTGCACCTTGACTGCCGTGTTGTGACACCAGCCAGAATATCCACCGGGACATGTATCCTGCAAACCAAAATGAATGCATTCACCCAGGCCCCATCCATGAGTGAGGCAGCTGGCCAAACAGAATTGCTGTCCACAACCATCTCCCAACATACACATGTAACACGTTAATGTAAAAGTGAGGCCATGCTGGCCATGTAACAATGTCATGGCATCAATCCCCAGGGACAAATCGTTCACCAATGACAGAATCAAAAGCACCCTCAATGTGTGTCACATGAACAAACACTGGCCATGTGTCTCACAGCCTAAGCCTCATTGAGCTGCTATTCCTAGAAGAGAATCCCCAATAAATACATCACTGGTTCACCCATGTGTGAAGGACATGGCAATCAGAAAGTGCACCACGCACAGAGACAGCTAAATTGGGCAGCCAATGTGTAAATACAAAGAAATGCCAACAGTGTATCCCAGTGCAAGAGGTTGACCCACACCAGAGATGATGATAACTGTACAAACACATGCTGGTGAAGAGGAAAGCACCACCTGTGTATTACACAGCATCAAGCAAATCATGTGCAAATGTCCTGAACATTTAACACTCCCAAAGATACCCCACCCACCTCACTCACAAACACAGTGAGGGCAAATACATAGTGATGCTGCACATGGGAAAGGAAATGCCATTTGCCCGTGCACACACAAAATCCCACTTCACACACCACCAATGGTCCGCCCCATGTGTATACTCAACCCGCAAATAAACCCCCATAAATAACACATGCAAGTAAGCAACCACACACATGACTAACATTGGGCAAGATCATGGCTACTAAATAGACTACCAAACAGGCACACTGCAAAAATAACTGTGACCGACAATGACTGTGAGAGTAAAAAATAAATATATTCAACAGTTGTATTTCCATATATATACTTTAAATAAAATCATAAAAGTTTTCCATGTAAAAATAGAAAAATTAAAATGTCCATGTGTATAAATATATTTACACTAAAAAATGTGGAAAAGTACAAATTAAACATGGTTACCAGGAGCCCTTCAACACACAAAAAACCATGTACAAGAAAACATGGAGGATAGTCCAGAGTCCACTCCAAATAAAAACACAGATAAAAGGAAACTTACACCTACATAACTATGCACACAAAAATTGAGTAATGTCCATAATCAAAGCTCCAAATAATAAGGAAAAATGAAAGGAAACTTATATCTACAAAACTATGTACACAGGCAGTGGGCTAGTCCTCCTCATCACCAATGCTACTCAATGTCTGGACCAGGGTATCATCGAACATTGCATCCACTTCCCCGAGGCGGGCCTCAGTTCTCTCCTTGAGGGCTTGCATGGACAACAGCATGGACCTATCCATCCCCTCCCACTCCTTGCAAGTATCCTCGAGGATGGCAGCCCGCCTCCTTGTCCGACGCAGTGCAATCTCCGCCTGGCCATGGTGACTCTCGCGTCCAGAGCCCGCTGCCTCTCTGCCCCGATTTGCTACTCGTATCGCACGAACACGGAAGACATCCTCCATCTGAGGTCCACATTTGCATCCAGCCTGACGCCAGATACCTGCCCCCTTGGGATGGTATGCCCTGAGTACATAAGCCTCCTCCTCGACCCGGGGGGTCTGACCCGTGCTCTGCTCCTGAAGGCCTGCTCTCCCCCCATTGCCATTGCTCCTGTCATCACCTGGATCGGCATGGTGGCCACCTCAGCTGATCCACTGTCGACTCCCAACTCATACAGGGATGTTGACTCCACCAGATGGGCCAACATGGGTGGGACTGGTGCACAGGGGGCCGTGGTGGTATCTGGGCCGGATGGTTCTCGGGAGTACGACTTGCACACAGAGAAGCAAGACGAGGAGGGGTTTGCATTAGTGCCTAGGCCACACAGCACATTCGAGACCAGGAATGCTACTAGCTAGTTCAGGAGATACCAGACATCATTGTGATGATGTGCAGGCACGCGAGTGCAAGCATGCACATCATCGCGAATGACGCTGGTACACTTCCAGATACCGACTAGTAGGGATACCACTCTGTCCCCAATGGCAATATCCGCAGGCATTGGGGTGTCGGTCTGGGTGGAAACAACTGACACCTGTGGATGGGTCCGGCCTGGGGCATGCCGGCAGGTGCATACTGCTGCAGGTGCTGACCCAGAGACAGGATTTGCACAGGCCCCTCCACGGTGACCTGCACAGCCTCATGTCAGAGGGTCAGGACTGCAGAAGTCACACCCACCTCACCACCCCCGCCGTACCCCATGGACTGGGTTACTACGGCCTCCTCCTCCTCCACCAACCTGGATGCTTCCCGAGCGTCTTCCGCAGTGGATGGCCACTGTGTCTGCTCACCTGTCCCCCCTGCTGCCGAGGAGTCCACGTCCACCTTCACCCTCTTGGACTTCCCCTCAGCAGCTTCGGCCGATGGTCCAGGCGCGACACCATCCTCCTCGCTCCCTGAAGATGTTGATTCCCGGGACCGTGGCTGGGCCTTAGGCCTTTGCCTGGTGGAGGCATCCCTACTGCCTTGCTCCACAGCACCATCGCCACCCTCTTCTTCCAACGCAACTGCAGATAAGGAGACACAGAACACAGATATCAGGGTACTGCACCGATGTGTGCTTGGCAACAAACATTTTCGCATGAAGTACACTGCCAAAGAGTACAACCATCATCACCCTCCACAACACACAGGTACATGCAATGTACATACATACACATACATGTCTGTCGTTCACAACTGACAAACACATCCAGGGACATGGCACTGTCAAAACCTATCAATTGTGCATGCTACGCACACATGCATCAGGGGCTCATACACATATCATGCCCACACATCACCTGACAGTCCTCAAGCAGTGCACTGAGCAATCACATCGGAGTCCCCTCAACAGAAATCACGCTACATGACTAGGTCACACAATGGAATCCCCTGTTACATCCATCCAGGAGTGATGGCCAGTCACACAGTCACATCTTAGACACATGAACACCATGCATGCACATGAGGTTGCCGACACCACCTCATCTGTCACACTCCTCACACGGGCACATCTTAGACACATGTAACAAACCATGTGCACGTTGTGAAATGCTGCAGTACAACACACAATGCAAATTTAAGACCATTGAAATCACACAGGGTTCACTGAACACATGTAGAGCACTGTCTGTGACATTCACACAGACATCCGTACAAGAGGCATACTTGCTGTAAACCCAAGGTGCACACTCCCACAATACATTAAAATGAACATGCATTGTGGAGCCCAGCAACACACAGACACTCACCTGAGGACTCCAGATGTTGCAGCATATCGTTGACCTGGGTGTTCAGCGCCAGGTAGAATTTCTCCAGGACCTGTATGTCAGTGTTGTTCAAATGGCCCCTGCGCCCCCTTGGTTGGCACCAGCCTGGAGGAAGCGCAGGGCCTTGTTGTGGGTCCTGGATTTCAGGTGCTCCCAGCACTTGTGCATATGGTGGTGGTCACGGGATGCCACCCCCTCCACGTTGATGGCATCCACGATCCAATCCCAGATCAGCTTCCGTCCTTCGTTGCCGACTTGCTTTGGGGCATAGAAGAGGACATCATAATGCCCCAGGATATGCTCCACCAGGATTTCAACTTCCCTGGCAGTGAAGTTGACAGCCCTCTGCCTCGCTGCCATGGGGTTGCCACTTACCTCTGAAGATGTTGGTTGAGACATGGAAACCCCCAAGGCAGGTGTGGGTGGGCAAAGTGGTCCTGGGGCTGGGCTTTGGAGCAGTGGAGATGTTCTGGCACGTTGGGATTCTTCAGAATCAGCTGAGATGGTCACAGGGCCAAGGACAAGAGCACTGACAATGGCTGGACAGCAGACACACAAACTGCAGGACAGGTGGGCAGCAGGCACACACAGTGGGCAAGCAGCAGCAGATGGCTCGTAGGAGGCAGGTCAGGGCAGTAGGAGGAAGGTAAAAAGGCTTATAGGCAGGAGCGTGTGTCTTCCGTGTCTCTCCCATGGGCAGCCAGAAACAGAGTGACGAGTACTGTGCGCGTTAGAAGTTGGCACGTACACGTGAAATCTGAGGAAAGGGCTGAATCGCGTAAGTTACGTGGCACGTGCTGGGCATTGGCGTTCAGATCGGGTATAAAGGAGTGTGTAGGACAAAATTAAACCGCACGTGTGAATTGGAGCAGACGGACGAGTGGACTTCAGTTATTTTTGGGGTGCCACGCAATTTGTTCACTACTGTGACAGTGCGAGCTTCTTATTTTGGTGGGGAATATGCCTCGTGTCCTTTTCTTTTTTCTGAGACTAACGGTGAGTCACTTACGCATTAGTCATACTTTGGGTGTCCCTGTGTATCATGTACTCTCATTATTAACATTACAGTTGCTTTCGTGGGCTTCGCGTAAGCATTTTTTGTGTTGCCACAGAGTATCACTTAATGCTTTTTCTTTTCACGGGAGCTACCGAGGTGTTGCGTACACGTATTTTTGATTTTTGGGGTGCCTGTGCATTACAGGTCCCGTTCATTTTTTCACCAGGGGGAATATTGAGCCTTGCTGGACCACAATAGTACATTTTACATCACATACTCTGCCTCCTCACTCGTAATGCCCAGGATAATTGCTTGTTGTGCCTCCCATTGTACAAATCCATCTGTACCATGAGTAGGAAGGCCCCAAGAGGGAGAGGTGGCTGAGGTAGCTGGGGACGTGCAAAGAGAGCTGTGCCCCGCCCCCAACAGTGTCAGAGAGCTGCAGGTGATGCTGCTGTCCCCTGCACCCAGGGTCAGGGATCGCAGGTGATGCTGCTCTCATCACCACCTATGGTCAGGGAGCTGCAGGGGCAGCTCCTGTCCCCAACAACCAGGGTCAGGGAGCTGCAGCAGTAGCTGTTGCCCCCCACAGGTACACGGACCCGCAGGAGCAGCTGATGTCCATGCATCCAAGGGGAAGGGATGTACAGTCAAAGGACCTGGCCCCAGCGCCCAGGTACGGGGACCTGCACGGCCAACTACTGTCCCAGCATCAGTAGGTGATGTCATGGCCCAGGCCACAAGTGGTCCAGCCCCTACTGCCCTGAGTGGGACCAGCCACACAGGGTGTGCACCACCTTCCAAGAGGCAAAAGCATGCAGAACAGGGAAAGGCTCTATCCCAAAGCACGTCAAAGGACACCGCCATGTGGAGGAAAAGGAGCTTCAATGATGAAGAACTCCAGATCCTCATGGACTACGTGCACGACCACCACTATGACATGTGCACGCAGCCAGTGACCACACATACGCCTGCTCAACGTATGGTACAATTGGAGCGAGTCAAGGATGGCATCAATGCCTTGGGGAATGAGAGGTGCACCGCTCGTGAGGTCATGAAATGGTGGAATGACCTCCACTGTCGAAGCAAATCGAAGCTGGGTGCCAACCTCGCTTCTGCTCCGGTGACTGGAGGTGGGTCACCACAGGAGTAGGAGCTCACGCCACATGAAGAAGCCATGAGCCAGTTGATAGAAGCCATGAGCCAGTTGATTCATGTGGATCAGCTGCAAGTCGTGGGAGGCCTGCCAGATTACGAAGAAACGTCCATTGAGGGATGAAATATGTGCATCCTGAATATGTGTATGTAGATTAAATAAATATGTATGATTGTGTAGCACATCCGCCTGCATTTGTATGACTGCCATGGGTGAACCATGTCATGGTGTACTGACTTGTGCTTAGTGTACTGCAGAGTGCATACAGCCCATGTGGTGCACATCGGTTGAACATGGCTTTGGGACAGTAGTCGTCAACAGCCATCAAAATACTAAAAGACATGTTCGGCATGCCAACACAACGTGGCATCTCGGTATTTACATCAGTGATGTCAGTGACTCAGCTATGCCAGTCAAGTGCTTTTGTCTGAAGCACATGCTATACAACATGCACTGCATGTAGTAGAAAGTCCATCCACACATGTCCATAGGTTGGTTAATGCTATCCATACCTTACATGAACACTGGCAGTAGGCGGGACACATTGTGCCATGAGTGACATGGCATTTTACTACACTGTTCAAGTGCCAGCTGCAGCTATGGCACTGACCCCCTTGTAAAATATGTCTGGAGTCATCCATTTTCACCTGCCACACTCAACACACCCCCCAAGGGTGCATGGCCCTGTCCCTCTTGTGTGTCACTGTCCCTCTTCCTATCCCCCAGCAGATGTCATCACCCTCTCCACATCACACACCTGGGACAACACACTCGGGGCATTTCCACATTGTGTGCACTCCCTATGCCAGTGGTACACTGGTGTAAGATGTAATTGTAGTGGACTTGGCTGTGATTATGTGTGGACATGTTCTCATGTACCCTAATGGCATGTTGCACATGCTTTTTTTTGTCAGAATTAGCATATTTCAGTCTACTGGTTGCTTTGCTATGGGGCAGGATTTGCATACACAGATACATGTGTGTTGGCAATGGGTGCAATGCTTACATGTTCAGGGACATGGGATGTAGTGGCAAGTCTGCATACGCCATGATCTGTGAGCTTTTTGTACATAGCGTGTGTATGCAAATGATGGCATGGTAACATGCATGGCAATGTGTTGCAGGACAGCATTGTGATACCTATGTATTTAGGTGTTGGAATTTACATGATTCTTCATGTCTTTATATGTCTATGTGCAGGTGATGAGCCACCAATGCAGGGGAGGAGGTTGAGGAGGAACAGGAGCCTGAGCCCCAACAGAGCATCAGTGGAGGATGTGTTGTGGCAGCCCATGAGAACCCACTGGTGCTACAGGCCATCCGGGGCATGACTCAGTATGAGTCCGACTCCAATGTAACCAGTACCTCTGGTAGTGAACCGGATGTCGATTCCTCTTTGCTGTCGTAGGTGAGTGCATCAAGTGTTAGAGATGTTGTAGCCTGTGCGTCTGCAGGAGGTCACGTCCCCTTACAGGGCTAGTCAGTGTTGTCACGTCCGTCTCTGGTGGTTATGGCTGCAGGGTCACGCTCCACACTATTGGTTTCTGGTCCTGGGACAGATGACCAAGGAGGGATGCAGTCCTGCAGCCACAGACAGCGGCATCATATCAATGGCCATGCTCCCTTGGGACTGGCAGGAGTGGGGCCTGCACATGTGGTGGACGTGTTGCGGCTGGGGAGACAGTGTGGGAGCAGTCCATGTATAGTATTGCACAACAACAGGGTGCTTCCTATGAGTTAATGGCTCAGGGCATGGATAGGGTGACCAATTCCATGATCCCCCTAGCAACACAAGTAGAGCACCAGCTGCAGACATTGCGGTCCACATGCCGCTCGCACAGACTGCACATGGAGACCAGCAACAGGAGCTGATGGGCCAAACTGAGGTCTCTGCAGGCATCCCTGCTTGCAGAGGGTTGAGCCCGCAGGCAAGAGTTTCTGGCCCTCAGAACTTCAATAGAAGTTCTAGAGGCAGCCGGCAGTACACAGTACCAAGAGCAGATGCAACTGTTGAGTCATACCATCTCGGAGGAACTCTGTGCATCCCGTGAGGTGTTGCATGCAGACCTCCGAGGCTTCATGTTGCAGATGTATTCATCAGAGTCCCGCCTGGCCGCTGCCATGGAGGACCAGACCAGGGCTCTACCTGGTCTCACTACCACCTTCAGATTATACACAGGAAGGTGGTGACAGCAGCGACATCCCTCCCAATCATGAACCCATGGAGGGAATTGTTTTTTCAACATCCACCTGTTAGGGAGAATTCTCATAAACAGCTGATTTCCCTTACCTAAAGAGTCCCCCAGCAGCTTTTCTGGATTTCTAGGATTTATTTCTTACACCTGGTAGGAGTGTGAACATTTTTCCCACTCTTACATGTGTTTTGCTGTGTGTGATTTCACTGTTTTTGTGATCTTGGGCACTGGAGCCTCACCTACTCCATGTGCACCACTTTTTGTGTGTGTTACACAGCACCTTCAGTGCAGTGACACAGGGTTGTCTTTGAGACTTCCCACTGACTCCATTTTTCTGGGGCTGACTCTTGTCCCCCAGAAACATGTAAAGTTGCCGTTAACTGTATATAGTCACTTTAAACCAAAGACCCAGTACACCCCATCTTACATGGAGTATTGGAAAGGGTTAGCTCTTTTCCCTTTTTGTCTGTGCCTCTTGAAGCCTTGTTTCGCTTTCTTAACACTAAGACTTGACTGGTGGCAGTGGTAACTACCCTAACTTTTCTACCGCGATTATCTTATATAAACATGGTAATGTTTTAGGCTATTATAGTAGACTCTTGTCTGATTGGCTAAGGGCACTGGCCTTGCCAGGCCAGCCACCCTGCTGTGTGATTGAAAGCCAGGCTGTATGAATGGGGGAAAACTGCATAAAAAGCAGGTCTCTGGGACTGGGAGAGCAGAGTCGCCACTGGAACGAAAGAACCAATGAGGAACTGGAAAAAGAGGACCCCTACCATGACTGAACCGCCCGGTGAAGCCCTGCTGCAGGTCCGAATCTCCAAATCCGGCGACAGAGAAGATCATCCAGGAAACTTCTTCCCTTGAGCAGGTGGGACCAACCAGTT
This sequence comes from Ambystoma mexicanum, assembly GCF_040938575.1. Lineage (NCBI taxonomy): Eukaryota > Metazoa > Chordata > Amphibia > Caudata > Ambystomatidae > Ambystoma > Ambystoma mexicanum. The sequence continues at coordinate 523,801,389 of NC_090940.1, forward strand.
TGCCCAAACTACAAGCCAGGACCCCTCCTCTAGTCAAAATCGCTGTACAGAGCTACAGTTGGCCGGATAGCCAGGAAGGTCGGACCCTGCTTAGGTTTTAAGGAGCGCACCTTTTGTTGATTTGTTCTGCTGCTGGTTTCTTCCCTGGGTGGCGCAGGACCCTCCAGTCTTCCTACCTCGTGTCAGTCCGACAGTCGCTTCAGGAACCGTGAGCCTGCAGGAACCACCAGGAATGTCTGTCTCAGCTACAGCTCCCTCTCTGTTTCAAGGTATTGTGCAAATCCGGTTGTCCGTTTCGGTCAGCCGCGGTGAAAGTGTTTGAAATCTTTCTCCAAACCAAGGGCTTGTCCTTCTCCTCTCTTTGAACTAACTTTTCTACCAACCAACCTCGTCCGGAATCTGTGCCACGAACTTTACCGCGAACTACATAACTTATTATCTTGCGCAAAAGACTTTTGAACCATTGACTTTGGCCCTAAGCCTTTTCTATCTGATTTTAACCTTGTAGTCTCTCTTGTTCTACTGCCTTGATTACTTACCTGTTGGTGTTGCCTAATTTCCAATAACTTTGTCTTTCCCTCCCTTTTAAATTGCTGGAGTGCCATTTTGCTCCCACTTCATTTGTGAGCTTAACTTATCTGGAATTTAAGGGAATTGGTGTGGTGTATTTGTGATTTTTGACTTGCTTAGACTAGTGAAATGTTAAACAACTGTTGAGTAAATAAATATATATTCATTTACTTAGAAACCTTGAGTCAGTGTTTGCCTGAACCATAGTAATTGCTGTCCCTTTGTGTAACTCCTTGTACTTCTCACTTACTCTTGATATAAGTCTGGCTGCTTCGCTACTGCTACCACTATAACTGTGTAGTACAGGTGTCACGACCCGTGACCCAGAACCCCCCTGGCATGGTCACATGCCAGGTAGGGTTAGGACTTGGGGTTCATTTGGGGCCCCAAGGGCCTTACATTATCACCAGGGACTCTCCTGGAGTCAGTCCTAGCGCCAGGCTCATATTTGGAATGGGACTTGAGGGGACTACTTTTTGTGTGTAAGCCTGCAGCCAACATGGAGGCACCCACACAGTCTAGTCCCTAAGAACCAGACTGTGTGGTGCAGTGTTTTAGGGTGTGGTAGCCCGGACTACTTTACCTGGACTACTTTACAGGGGAAGGCTATATAAACCACACCCAAGCTACAGAACGTGCTTCATGTTATTCTGCAGCCAGCAGCGTGACGCTCATCGTGTCCAGAGACCAGCACCCGGCGTTCCTGGAATAGCGGACCTGCAGAGGAGACAAAAGAACATCATTAGCAATCCCTGCTTACCTGCAGTTTACCATCCTTCGATCCCGGCTGCTCGCGGTCTTCCATTGCGTTGGCAGCATCTTCAGGACATCACGCACGCACCGGAACGAAGCACCTGGAGGGAGAGAGAAAAAAGGACAACGTTAAACAGGTTACTCACGGCAATTACAGCAGTAACCATAACATCCTCACCTGGATGGGCATATCTTGGCCGGTTCTGCTCCGGAAATCTCTGCACGCCCAGAAATTGTGACCTGAAAAGGAATAAAGAATACAGGTTAGCCCAAAAAGACATTAGCGCGCCGCACTTCACGCTGAACCTACCATTCTTCATACGCTCCGCGTCCATAATCAGGAGCCTGATCCAAGCAGCGCACCCAGAGAACCTCCGAACACCTAAGGGGGAAAGAATCAGGGAAAGACATTAATAGCACGAAAGAAAAGCAAAGGCCTTCAGAGACTGCTATAACCAGACTTACCTCCTTAAAGACACTTGAATGGGTTGGCACCAGTGAAGTTAACTCAGTTGCTTCAACCCGCAGAAAACTACGCGCCCCTACGCGCAAAGCAGGACGGAGAGCACGCCAGACATCATAACAAGGTGAGGAGGGGGCCATCAGGTCGAGTTCAAGGGGCTGGTGGGAGGAAACGAAATCTGTGCCTAAGTCCAGTCCTCCTGTGTTTTCAGGCCCACCTGCCATAGAAGACATGATCCCGAATTGGGCACATCCGGGGGGAATCCGGCAACCAGGGCATACGGGCGTCCCCGTGGATACCAGGTGAGCGTAACAGTATGCGAAGCCTCATAACAAAATCCACCTGGGCGCCATGGAGACTTCAGAAATTGACCAACTGGCCCAGTTATTAGGACATTACGCGGCGAAGTGCATTCGGCTAGGCAAGAGACTAATACCCTGCGAAGGGATCTTGTTGTCACCAAGGATCGCAATGAAGAAATCAGCAGGCAACTACTGCAATCACAGGCCAGGCAAGCTCCATTACCCGGAACAACTTCGCCGGAACAGGCAACCACGTCGTCTACCGCTCCAGTGGGAATCAATTTACCCGGAACAATACCGTTAGCACCGCAAGAAAGGTTTTCAGGAGATCCAAGAAAGTATGCAGCATTCATGAATCAATGTCGTCCTTCATTTTCTCTGCAGACCGGGTGCATTCCCTAACGATCAGGCACGAGTAGCATTTATTTTGTCATATCTAAGTGGTAGTGCAGCAGATTGGTCAGCGCCGCTTGTGAGCTATGATGATCCGTTACTACGCGACTTTGGGGGCTTCCAAAGGGAAATGGAAAAGCTCTTTGCCCCACACACCCATGAACAAGCTGTAGACAATGAACTCTTATCAGTCCGACAAGGGAATCAGGACTTACTTACATATATAGCAACCTTCAATAGGTTAGTGGCCGAAACCAGGTGGCCTGAAGACAAGAGAACCACATTGTTTCAGCGAGGCCTTCGAGGGGAATTAAAGGACGTCTTGGCCCAGGTAGTTTATCCACCTAGAGATTGCAGTGAATTTATCAATCTGGTGGTGCAATTAGATCATCGACTACAAGATCGGAAAGCGGATCGGTACAAATCCGACACACGGGCCGTGTATCTACGAACCAAGGATGCTACTCGGGGCACGTCAGAAAATACCACAGAGCCAATGCAAATTGGAGGCATACGACCACCGTTAACAAAAGCCGAAAGAGACAAGAGAAGGCAACAGCAGTTATGTTTGTACTGCGGACAATCGGGGCACTTCTTAAAAGACTGTCCAATAAAACTCCCCAAGCGAATTGTGGGAGCTACAGAAAAGGATGCGGGTAAGGAGTCGGAAAACTGCCTAGCTTGACAAAAGTAGAGGTCAGTTTGTCAAGTGAGAAGAATGAGTCACCGACCTCACATTTTGCAATACCAGTGATCCTAATCAATCACCAACAACCTTCAAGGATGCATTCCGTTGAAGCTAACATAGACAGCGGAGCAGTTGAGAATTATATTGATCAAGATCTGGCCGCACGGATGTGGCTTCCCTTAGGTTTTAAGTCGAACACAGAAAAGGTGACCACAGTAGATGGGACTGAAATTGCTTCCGGACCAGTGACCCAATGCCAATGTACAGCAGGAATAACCCTGCTATGCCAGGATGGACACCGGGAGTCGATTTCCTTTGATCTCATCAAGGTGCCTCAGTTTCAGCTAATATTAGGGATGCCATGGTTAGTTGCTCATAACCCTCGGATAGATTGGCGTGCAAGAAAACTGACTTTTCCTCATGATTGCGCCTCCACCTGTTATCTCCAAGAAAACAAGTCCAGTTTCAAGGTTTCTATGAGTCCTAGAATCGGCATATCTACACTTGGCGCAACCAGTACTCTCCCTGAAGAATATCAAGATTTCCAGGATGCGTTCAAGAAGGAACAAGCTAATACCCTACCACTGCACAGGTCCTATGACTGTCAGATTGACCCCATACCTGGTGCACAGATCCCTTGCGGCAGAATCTATGCGCTCCCTGAATCAGAAAACTAGCATCTAAAGTCCTATCTGGACCAGTACTTGGAAATGGGTTCATTCGCCCATCCAAATCACCTGCAGCCAGTCCCCTATTCTTTGTACCAAAAAGGGAAGGGGACTTGAGAACCTGTATTGACTATCGCGCCCTGAACCAGATCACTGTGAAAAACCGTTACCCACTGCCCCTTATTCCCGAGATGCTAGATCAAGTCAAAGATGCCCAGATTTATACTAAGTTAGACCTCAGAGGACCGTACCACCTGGTCCGAGTTAAAAAGGGAGATGAATGGAAAACGGCCTTTCGTACTAAGTATGGGTTGTTTGAGTACCAGGTAATGCCTTTCGGGCTTTGCAATGCCCCGGCGGCGTTCCAATATTTTATGAACGACATCCTAAGGGAGCTGATTGATGTTTGCGCCCTAGTCTACATAGATGACATCCTAGTGTATTCAACCTCAGAACAAGACCATGTCAAGCATGTCCGCGCTGTCCTTGCCAAACTGCGCCAACATCGACTATACGCAAAACTTGAAAAATGTTTTTTCCACGTAACCGAAGTTGAATTTTCTTGGTGTTGTTCTTACTCCGAAAGGCATTCGAATGGTTGCACACAAGGTGGATGCCATTCTTAAATGGCCCTCCCCGACCTCAGTAAAAGGGGTCCAGAGCATGCTGGGTTTTGCAAATTTCTACCGTCGATTCATCCCAGACTTTTCTCAGATTGTGCATCCGATCACGTTACTTCTACGAAAAAACAATAGAAAATGTATGTGGTCAGAAGATGCCAAAAAGGCCTTCCAAGAACTAAAGGAAAGGTTCACCTCAGCCCCGATTTTACGACACCCTCATCCATATCTTCCTTACATCGTGGAAACAGAGCTTCCTGTATGGCTATGGGGGCGGTTCTTTCTCAAAAAGACCAAGAAACGGGCCAATTGCATCCTGTGGCCTTCTGGTCGTGAAAATTCACATCTCCTGATCTCAATTATGCCATCACCGATAAGGAACTGCTTGCTATAAAATCTGCCTTCAAGGCATGACAGCATTATCTCTTAGGGGCCAGGCATACAGTCACTGTATTTACAGACCATCGGAACTTACAATATTTAAAAACAGCAAAGGCCCAATCCTTGCGCCAATTACGATGGGCCCTTTTCTTCGCTGAGTATGACTACGTAATCACTTATCGACCAGGCGTAAGAAATGGGAAAGCTGACGCACTATCTCGCATGGGCATCGATGAAAGAGAATATGCAACTCCAGATCCAGTGGCCATTATACCTGGGGACAAGCTTTTAGGCCTCACCACAGCTTTAACACAAACTGAACTTAGAAATGTGATTGAACGGGAAATAACCCCAAGCGAGTTACTGGAATGGCATACCAAAGGAAAACAATACACTGTCAAAAATCAACCGCCATATTTTGACGAACGCCTGTACATGCCTAAAACCGAGCTAAAACAACAAATCATTTCAGACTATCACGACTCTTTGATGGAGGGTCATTCCGGAATTGCCAAAACTCTAGCCAAACTAAAATGCAATTATTGGTGGCCCACTTGGCGTCAAGACGTTATCCAATATGTTCAGTCATGTGGAGTGTGTGCACAAAATAAGTCATTGAAGCAAATACCAGCTGGAATCATGCAACCATTAGAAATACTTCCGGCACCATGGCACACACTCTCTCTCGACTTCATTACTGATTTACCTCCCAGCAAAGGGTTCAACACCATTTTAGTTGTAGTGGACCTTATTTCTAAAATGGCACACTTTATCCCTTTCAAAGGCCTTCCAGATGCATCCCAGCTAGCAAAGGTGTTTTTGGAAAACTTTATCAAGCTGCATGGATTCCCTTCAGTCCTGGTCTCTGATCGAGGGAGCCAATTCGTATCGAACTTCTGGAAAAAGTGCTGCGCTATGGCTCACATCGACAAACGGCTATCCACCAGCCATCACCTCCAAAAGGATAGTCAAACAGAGAGGACCAACCAGACCCTCGAACAATTCCTACGATGCATGCTGCACCAAGTCGAAGGAACCCGGAGAGATCTATTATGGATAGCCGAATATGCTTACAACAATTCAGTACATTCTAGTACTGGGCAAACACCTTTTTACACCCCCCTACGGCAGACATCCACATACTTCCGAACTAGACAGCCCTCCCAGCCTTGAAATGCTGGCTGTAAAGACTCTTCATGCAAACATCACTCAAGCCTTTAAAAAGGCAACAGAGCAGTTAATCCAAGCCAAAAGTAAGCAAAAAAGGTTTGCAGACCAACATCGGAAAAAGGCTCCTGACTATCAGATAGGAACTGAGTTTGGCTAGAAACAAAATACATACCACTAAAGGGAACCCAGACTTTTCGCCCTCGCTATTTGGGACCTTATCCTGTTCAAGCCATCATCAACCCGGCACCAGTTAAACTAACATTGCCAGCTAACATGCAAATTCATCCAGTGTTCCACGTCTCACTGCTAAAACCAGTACAACCCGGTACACAAGTTAAACCACCACCTCAACCCATCATGATCGGTGGAGAACCCGAATACGAAGTGAAAGATATCCTGCATTCCAAATACACCAGATCCAAACTATACTATCTAGTCGATTGGAAGGGTTATGGCCCTCAAGGCAGATCTTGGGAACCTAGTGAGAACATTCATGCACCGCGTTTCATTGGAACGTTTCATCGAAACTTTCCAGACAAGCCTGGACCAGGCAGAAGAATTACCTTAGGAGGGGCCTTGGGGGGGAGTGCTGTCACGACCCGTGACCCAGAACCCCCCTGGCATGGTCACATGCCAGGTAGGGTTAGGACTCAGGGTTCATTTGGGGCCCCAAGGGCCTCACATTATCACCGGGGACTCTCCTGGAGTCAGTCCTGGTGCCTTTGGCGCCAGCCTCATATTTGGAATGGGACTTGAGGGGACTACTTTTTGTGTATAAGCCTGCAGCCAACATGGAGGCACCCACACAGTCTAGTCCCTAAGAACCAGACTGTGCTGTGCAGTGTTTTAGGGTGTGGTAGCCCGGACTACTTTACCTGGACTACTTTACAGGGGAATGCTATATAAACCACACCCAAGCTACAGAACGTGCTTCGCGTTCATCTGCAGCCAGCAGCGTGACGCTCATCGTGTTCACAGACCAGAACCTGGAATAGCAGACCTGCAGAGGAGACAAAAGAACATCATTAGCAGTCCCTGCTTACCTGCAGCTTACCATCCTTCGATCCCGGCTGCTCACAGTCTTCCATCCCGTTGGCAGCATCTTCAGGACATCACGCACGCACCGGAACAAAGCACCTGGAGGAAGAGAGAAAAAAGGACAACGTTAAAAAAGTTACTCAGGCAATCACAGCAGTAACCATAACCTCCTCACCTGGCTGGGCATATCTTGGCCGGTTCCACTCCGGAAATCTCCGCACACCCAGAAAGACCATCGCAACCTGAAAAGGAATAAAGAATACAGGTTAGCCTAAAAAGACATTAGCGCGCCGCACTTCGCGCTGAACCTACCATTCTTCATACGCTCTGCGTCCATAATCCTCGCAGGAGACTGATCCAAGCAGGGTACCCAGCGAACCTCCGAACACCCAGGGGGGAAACAATCAGGGAAAGACATTAATAGCATGAAAGAAAAGCAAAGACCTTCAGAGACTGCTATAACCGGACTTACCTACTTAAAGACACTTGAATGGGTTGGCACCAGTGAAGTTAACTCGGTCGCTTCAACCCGCAGAAAACTACACGCCTCTGCACAGAAAGCAGGACGGAGAGCACGCCAGATATAACAAGATAAGGAGGGGGCCATCAGGTCGAGTTCAAGGGGCTGGTGGGAGGAAATGAAATCTGTGCGTTAGTCCAGTCCTCCTGTGTTTTCAGGCCCACCTGCCATAGAAGACATCATCCCGAATTGGGCACATCAGAGTGGAATCCGGCAACCTGGGCATACGGGCGTCCCCGTAAATACCAGGTGAGCGTAACAACAGGCTTGTACCAAAGGTGAAATTGTACTGTCACTTGTAGTCTTAATTGTGTGTAGTGTTCCCAAAGGGTACTGCATATAATTCTGCCTAACACTGGTGGCAGCGGTGGGATAAAAGTATAGTGGTTACACTTGGAGTGCTGCTATTACCTTGGATCAACTAACCACAAGGCTAACATCACTAAAAAGCAAAATTAATCATGTCTTATATGGAAAGCCACAGTCAGGAGACCCTCCTGAGTTACACTGCTGATTACTTAAGAAACATGTGTAAAGAAAGGAAACTCTCTGCCAAAGGCAAAAAGATTGAATTAGTTGAAAAGTTGTTAAAGAACCCAAGTCTAGGGAGTGGGTCTGAAATGCCGGACTCCTTAGCAAATGTGGAAAGTATTGAGGATGATGCTATGTCTGTTAATGATGAGTTTGGAAGAAGTAGATGTGTCTCCTAATGTAGGTCTTTCTGCTCCCTTGCCTGCTCAGCAACCTCAATCCTTGTCCACTGGGAACCCCACAGGTCCTACAATCAGTCCTGAAATCATTGAACTACAGAAAATGAGGTTTGAACTGGAATTCAAACATCAAAAACTGAAACTCAGAGAAATGGAGTTGAATCATGAGCTTGAAATGAAAAGATTGTCTCTTGAAAATGCTTCTCTCCCAGAGTCTTCTAGGTCTTCCAGTCCTAAGAGACCCAGTATGCCTAAAGAAATTGTGGGTATGCATGATGTTAAGCTTGATATTTTTGATTGGTTGGCAATGTTTGAATATAACCATGGTATTCAAGGTCTCACAGGGAATCACTTGCTTCCCTGGCTCTTCTCTAGGCTACCCCGTTGCATCTGATGTTGTAATGGAGTTGGGGGATGTGGATAGGATGGATTATGAGTGTGTGAAGCTAGCTTTAATTGCTAGATTTGGGAAGACCCCTTCCCAGTACCTTAAGAGGTTTAGGACCCTCAGAAAACATGATGGTATCCCTTGGGCTACCTGGGTATGTTAGTGTTTGAAAAACTTAGATGGTTGGATTAAGGGTTACAGAGTAAACACTTATGAAGGAATGAGAAATCTTGTAATGTTGGAGTCTATTTTGATGTCTGCTCTCCTGAGCTCAGACAGCACTTGGCTGATTCTAAGGAGATAGATCCAAAGAAGTTAGCTAAGCTGCTGACTTGTGGGTTGCCAACAGGGCTAATCACAAGGATTCTGGGGCTACTCAGAAAAAGGATGAGGGGAAACAGCCAAAGAAAGTCAACGACGAGAATTCTAATGCCTCCAATCCAAAAGAGGGCCACAAACAGGAACATAAGGGTAAACCACTGAGGAAACCAAATAAGGCTAGTGCACCATCTGGACCCAAACCAGATGGAGGTCAGAACAAACCCCCATTCATCAAAACATTTGGGAAATGTTATGTTTGTGGGTCAATTGACCATGTGAAAGGGTATCCCAGCTGTAAGGGTAAACCTTCAGGGGTCCACACTGTCTCCTTAGCCTTCCCCCCAGAGGAAGAAGTACCAATGGCAAGTGGAAACTTTCACCTACTGGCTGTAGAACCCATGAGAGTCTCAGCTAGTGTTTCTTTAGTGTCGCTGGGCTTGTGGGAACAGCAGAACTTAGATGTCTATAATTCCATCCCAGATAATACTAAAGAGTATTATAAAGATAGTGTTCTCGTGAATGGTCAGGAAACTCCTGCCATCAGAGACACTGGAAACAGCATAACTGTGGTGGACAAATCATTTTCTAAGGTGGAGGATGTTGCTAAGGCACCCAAACACCTCAACAAGTTAGCTGGAGGCCCTGTGCAAATGCTTACCCAGTTACCAGCTCTCATCCAGTGTAATGATATGACTGTCAAGATACCTGTTAGTGTGCAGAGTGAAATACCTGGGAGAGTCCTGTTGGGTAATGACCTTAAAACTCTTGGAGTTGTGTCAAGCACCCCCAGGCCTCCCGGTAAAAGGAAACAGGAGCTCACAAGGTCTGCAAGGGAGAGAACCTTGAGAGCTCTCCAGAGGAGATGATGGAAGAAAATATCACTCCCACTCCACAGGAGTTGCTCACTGCTATTTCTAGAAAGACTAATGCAGAGGGGAAACCCAAGACCTACAGGAAAAAGTCAGACAGCACGCCTATGCTACCAACAAGGACATCACCAAGATTGTCCAAGGTCACTCCTGTGACTACTCCACCTGCTGAGGCAGAGTGTGAGGTGCAACCCTGTGTGGTTGAACCAATATCTGAAGAGTCAGATATAGAAAAAGACACTGTCTTAGTTGGAGATCTTGGCCCTGTTGAACATCCTGAGTTGCAGTCTTTACTGGCAGAAGGTGGACCCAACAGGGCAGACTTTAGCAAAGGACAGAGAGAGTGTCCTACTCTTTAACGTCTTTTCGACAACAGGCTGCTAACCAACTTGATGGGAAAAAGTTAGAAAGCACAGGTTAAGCTGGGAAGATGGCCTCTTCTACAGTGAACCAACTGAGTCAACCCCTGGGGACTGCAAAAGAATTGTAGTGCCCCTTGCTAACAGTCTCCAGTTCCTACAGTTAGCCCATGAGATACCTTTGGCTGGTCACTTGAGTTTCAAAAAGACCAAGGAAAGGCTCTCTCTCTACTTCTACTGGCCTAAGATAGATAGGTTCAGAAGTTGACAAGTGGAGTCAAGAATGTGGCACCCCTGGTGCCTCTCCCAGTGGTGGGAGTTCTTTTGAGAGGGTGAGCATTGACATTGTCGATCCCCTTGACACTCTCACATCTTCAGGGAACAGGTTTATCCTGGTTGTAGTAGATCATGCTACAAGATACCCAGAAGCCATACCTATGAGAACTGTTACGGCTCAGGCTGTGGCTAAGGCTCTACTTGGTATTTTTACCAGAGTAGGGTTTCCTAAGGAAGTGATATCCGACAGGATATCCAACTTTATGTCCCACTACATGCAAGCCATGTGGAAAAACTGTGCTGTCACTTACAAGTTCTCTACAGCCTACCATCCACAGACAAATGGACTGGTAGAGAGGTATAATCGTACTATGAAGAGCATTATAGGTGCTTTAGAGGAACCCCGTAAGAAAAAGTGGGACCCTCTACTGCCATGCCTTCTCTTTGCATATAGAGAAGTCCCTCAGGAGGGAGTTGGATACAGTCCCTTTGAACTTCTCTATGGCCATCCAGTCAGAGGTCCATTGGCCCTGACCAAGGAGGGGTTGGAGAGTGTTCACACATGATGGCAGAAGCAAGTGATAACTCGAAAGCAGGTCAGGCTCTGGTCAAAAATTGGCATGACCAACATGGGTGAGATCTCTCAAGACCAGCTTGTACTAGTTATGGTTCCCTACAAGGCAGAGGGCCTTGCAGGACAAATCGATAGGACCCTTCAAGGTTGTGGGCAAACTTGGAGAGGTGGCCTATTTGGTGGATTTAGGCAGTCCTAAGGAGGCTAAGGAGACACCAATCGTTTAAAGGCTCATGTCTCGAGACCAGAAGTGGGAGCTCTGCTTCTAGCTTCAGCTCAAGAGGAAGAGGAGAGTGAGCCTCTACCTGACCTCCTCAGAGGCCAAACTTTAGATGAACAAATAGGAGTTAATCTCTCTTCTCAGCTGACTTCTGAACAACAGGAGAAGTGCAAAGTTCTGTTGAATCAGTTTTCCTCCCTGTTTTCACTATCACCAGGCTTGACCCCTTGGGGCCAGCATGATATCCTCACTGGTGCCTGTTTACCTGTCAAAAGCAGGGGGTACAGAATGTCAGAACATGTGATATCCCACAATAAAGCAGAGGTCAACAAGATGCTTGATCTCGGAGTTATAGAGCCCTCTACAAGTCCATGGTCTAGTCCAGTTGATCTAGTACCAAAGGCAGGATCCAAGGAGTTGAGATTCTGTGTGGACTATAGAGCTCTAAATGCCGTCACTAAGACTGATGCCCATCCTTTGCCAAGGACAGATGAACTGGTGGATAGACTTGGATCAGCCAATTACCTCAGTACATTTGACCTAACCTCAGGCTATTGGCAAATAGCACTAACAGACAATGCCAAGGAGAAAACTGCATTTTCTACCCCAGCAGGCCTCTACCAGTTTAAGGTAATGCCTTTTGGACTAAAAGATGCACCTGCTACATTTCAAAGGATGGTTAATCAAGTTCTGAATTGCAGTGTTCAGTCCTACATGGAAAGAACATATTGATCACCTGGGATATGTTTTGCAGGCTCTCGAGCAGGCCCATATCACCATAAAGGCAAACAAATGTCAATTTGGACAGAGTAAAGTAGTCTACCTTGGTCATGAGGTAGGAGGAGGTGAGATAAGGCTATTGCTCAGCAAAGTACAAGCTGTGCAAAACTGGGCCACCTCTACTACTCAAACCCAAGTGAGAGCTTTCCTAAGCCTCACTGGGTACTACAGGAATTTCACTGAGAACTATGGGACCATAGCTTCTCCCTTGAATGTGATCTCCTCTCCAAAATTTCCTAAAATAGCTAGATGGAATGAGGAGTGCACTCATGCCTTTGAAAGCCTGAAGAAAGCCCTTTGTCAAGCTCCTGGCCTAAGAGCTCCTGATTATCACCAACCCTTCATTGTGCAGACAGATGCCTCCAATATAGGTATAGGTGCAGTCCTTAGTCAACTGGATGAGAAAGGTAGGGAGAACCCCATTTGCTTCAACAGTAGGAAATTGAAGGAACCAGAAACAAGGTGGGCAACCATAGAGCGTGAATGCATTGCCATTGTGTGGAGTTTGAAGAAGTTTAGACCATACTTGTATGGATCTACTTTTGTGATTCAAACTGACCACCAGCCCTTGAGATGGCTAATGCAAATGAAAGGGGAAAACCCAAAACTTCTGAGATGGTCAATCTGCCTGCAAGGGTTTGATTTTACCATTGAGCACAGAGCAGGATGTCACCACCAAAATGCTGATGGTCTCTCTAGGATGTTTTTAACCAACTAGAGGTAAAGATTCATCCAGGATTGGATTAAATTCTCCTGTCCCTTAGTCTGGGGGGGGGGGCGAGTGCTAGGGATAATTCTCATAAATGGCTGATTTCTCTTACCTAAAGAGTCCCCCAGCAGCTTTGCTGGATTTCTAGGATTTATGTCTTCCACCTGGTAAGAGTGTGAACCTTTTTCCCACTCTTACATGTGTTTTGCTGTGTGTATTTTCACTGTTTGTGTGATCTTGGGTACTGGAGCCTCACCTTCTCCATGTGCACCACTTTTTGTGTGTGTTACACAGCACCTTCAGTGCAGTGACACAGGGTTGTCTTTGAGACTTCCCACTGACTTCATTTTTCTGGGGCTGACTCCTGTCCCCCAGAAACATGTAAAGATGACATTAACTTTATATAGTCACTTTAAACCACAGACCCAGTACACCCCATTTTACATGGAGTATTGGAAAGGGTTAGCACTTATACCTTTTTGTCTGTGCCTCTTGGAGCCTTGTTTTGCTCCCTTAACACTAAGACTTGGCTGGTGGCAGTGGTAACTACCCTACCTTTTCTACCGCGATTATCTTATATAAATGTTGTAATGTTTTAGGCTATTATAGTAGCCTCGAACATAAACCCGCTTGACCAAATACATTTTATTTTGGCTCCGGTTGGGTTTAGTCGCCATTTCTTTTTGTTAAAGTCTTTCTCTTGTTTTACTCTGCGCGCAAAACCAGGGATGATTCCTTTGTTCGCTGTCTTTTCGCTGGCTTCTGCACAAAAGCCCTCCTTAAGGTGCCTGATAGTCTAGGTAGGCAGGATGTGAGGGAGGGATCTTCGGAACCCTGCTATGGGTTGCCTTAGTAACCCAAGTCGCACTCTTGTCTGATTGGCTAAGGGGACTAGCCTTGCCAGGCCAGCCACCCTGCTGTGTGATTGACAGCCAGGCTGTATTAATGGGGGAAAACTGCATAAAAAGCAGGTCTCTGGGACTGGAAGAGCAGAGTCGCCACTGGAACGAAAGAACCAACGAGGAACTGGAAGAAGAGGACCCCTACCACGACTGAACCGCCCGGTCCGAATCTCCATATCCGACGACAGAGAAGATCCTCCTGGAAACTTCTTCCCTTGAGCTGGTGGGACCAACCAGTTCGCCCAAACTACAAGCCAGGCCCCTCCTCTGGTAGCATTTGCTGTGCAGAGCTACAGTGGGCCGGATAGCCAGGAAGGTCGGACCCTGCTTTGGGTTTTAAGGAGCGCACCTTTTATTTGTTGATTTGTTCTGCCGCTGGTTTCTTCCGAGGGTGGTGCAGGACCCTCCAGTCTTCTTACTTCGTGTCAGTCCGACAGTCGCTTCAGGAACCGTGAGACTGCAGGAACCACCAGGAACATCCACCTCAGCTACAGCTCCCTCTCCGTTTTAAGGTACTGTGCAAATCCGGTTGTCTGTTTCGGTCAGCCGCAGTGAAAGTGTTTGAAATCTTTCTCCAATCCGAGGGCTTGTCCTTCTCTTCTCTTTGAACTAACTTTTCTACCAACCAACCTCGTCCGGAATCTGTGCCACAAACTTTACCGCGAACTACATTGAACCTATCATCTTACCCCACCCACAGGAGTGGTAATACTTTAGATTACATTTTTGCTCCCTCTTCCTATGTTGATAGGGCTAGTCTTATACCGCTTATTTGGTCGGACCATTTTCTGGTGCCTTTTTCCATTCTTTTATCAACCTCTCCAACTGCCGTAGTAAAGCCTGCGATTCGCAAGCGTAGCTGGAAAGCTGTCCCCAAACCTAAACTTATTGACATGCTTCAGTCTCTCTGCAACTCCGTGGAGTGTTGCTCCCTAACCACATTACAGGAGGCTTTCACTGCCATGGCAGGGTGCTTTAGCACCCTATAAACTATGTCAACAGCGCAGTTGTCCACCAGAGCCTTGGTTTTCGCAAAAACGCAAGGACAGCAAACTCCAGTGTAGGCAGACAGAAATAAAGTGGCGCAGGAGTTACTCCCTCAACTCTAAAATGTGTTTTCGTAACACATTTGCTGCTTATCACAGAGAAGTGATCAATGCTAAAAAAGCATATTTCGCCCACACGGTGGAAGAGGCCATTAACAAACCTAAGGCGTTATCCCAAGAGCTTTGTGATTCCATTTCCACCTTCTTTCTCTCTAAAATAACTGCTATCCGAGACAATATTAAGATTGAGGCTGCAGCCATTGTGGCTGCCCCAGCTTTTGTGAAGCCTCCTCCTACTAAAGGCTGTTGGTCGTTCTTCCCCCTTTTTTCCAATACTGAAGTTTTATCTGCGATCCATAAACTTAAATCTGCAACTCCTACAGATGCTATACCACTAGTTCTTTTACAAGAAACATCCACTGACCTGATTGACCATATTACCTCAGCTGTCAATGGGCCTCATTATGAGTCTGGCGGTAACCTGACGTTTTTTCCGGCTCGGTTACCGCCGGACTCGTATTACCATTCCACCTCCGTGATTCCCGGAATTACCAGGGCATTACAACCCCGGTGACCCGGGAATTCTGGAGGCAGAAATCGGTAAATCCCGATTCCCATTGAGTCCCATAGGATTCAATGGGAATGGGGACCATGGAAACACCGGCACCTTCTCGTGATGGTACCGTTGTATCCACGTCCGCCTGCAGGTGGGCGGTGTTAAACCCGCCTGGTCAGACCTGGCGGGAATGACACCTCCACCTGCAGGACTCGAGATCACCCGGTATGGAAACAACGGTGGCGGCGGGTTTAACGCCACCGTTATTTCCATACCGGATGACTCGTAATGAGGCCCAATGATTCATTTACCACAGGAACCATTCCGGATTCCCTTAAACATGCATTGGTAATTCCCTTGCTCAAGAAGCTTTCGCTGGATCCTGAAGTGCTGGCTAACTATCGCCCGATTTCCCTCCTGCCTCTTTTGATGAAGGTTTTGGAGGCGCTGGTATCCCCTCTGCTTTTTACTTTCTTGGAATCCACTCAGTTCCTTAACTCGTGATGGATGACCTTATGTGTCTTGTTGACCAGGGCGGTGTCGGAGCAGTCCTGCTTTTAGATCTGTCGGCTGCTTTCGACACTGTCGATCACTCACTTCTGATCTCCCGCCTCTTTGAAGCCGGTATCTCTGGCCAGGTTCTGGAATGGTTCACAACCTTTCTGACTGGTCGCTCTCAGTCAGTGTCGCTTCCTCCTTTCTGCTCTGCCCAGGTCTCTCTATCCTGTGGTGTTCCTCAGGGATCGGCACTTTCCCCCATCTTGTTCAATATCTACATAAGACACTTACTGTTTCTGATTGAATCTCATGGGTTTCGCTTTTACTCTTACGCGGATGACACCCAGATATTGGTCCGTTTGGTCCTGACAAAACCAGAAACAGCCAAGCGGCTAAAAATGTGCCTGGAAGAGCTGGGTATCTGGATGACGATGAACTGGGTTAAATTAAATGGTTCCAAAACCGAAGTTCTGGTTGTGGGTACATCTACCCCTCAATTGTTTTGGACGGCCGACTTTTGGCCCTCCGCATTAGGCCCCCTCCCGATACCGGTTTTATCTGTCAGGAATCTGGGAGTACGTTCCTCAGCTACCCTGACTATGGAAGAACAGGTGGGAGCAGTTTGTAAATCGGCCACTTTAAACTTAGGGTCCTTTGGAAAGTCCTCCCCTTCATTCCTACGGCAAGTCAGGCACCTGTACTTGGAGCTTTGGTCCTCAGCATTCTGGACTACTGCAACTCACTATATCTGGCCCAACCCAGTTATCTCATCGGGCGCCTGCAGCTACTCAAAAATGCCGCTGCTCGCTCCATTATCCGTCCTCCTTTTGGAGCTCATATGACACCTATATTGAGACAACTCCTGGCTACCTGTTACCCAACGGATCCTGTTCAAGTCTATGTGCATGGTCCACCGAGCATTCTATAGAAAGGGGACAGAATATTTGCAAAGCAAATTCACTCCCTATCAACGCACGCGCACCCTCCGTTCTCTCACCGCCCGCCGGCTGACTGTTCCTCAGTACAGGTTAGCCCATAGGGGTGGCCGTGCCTTCTCTGTTGCCGCTGCTGAAGTATGGAATCGCCTTCCTATCTCATTACGAGATATCTCTGATCATCTGGGCTTTCGGCGAAGATTGAAAACTCTGCTTTTTTAGTGGCCCTTTAAGCTCCTTGCTTCACCTTTCCTCAGCGCCAAGATGCCTTCGGGTGTATGTGCGCTTACATAAATGCTTTTAACATAACATAACATTGAGCAAAAGACTTTTGAACCATTGACTTTGGCCCTAAGCCTTTTCTATCTGATTTTAACCTTGTAGTCTCTCTTGTTCTACTGCCTTGATTACTTACTTGTTGGTGTTGCCTAATTTCTAATAACTTTGTCTTTCCCTCCCTTTAAATTGCTGAAGTGCCATTTTGCTCCCACTTCATTTGTGAGCTTAACTTGTCTGGAATTTAAGGGACGTGGTGTGGTGTATTTGTGATTGTGATTGTGATTTTTGACTTGCTTAGACTAGTGAAATGTTAAACTGTTGAGTAAATAAATATATATTCTTTTACTTAGAAACCTTGAGGCAGTGTTTGCCTGAACCATAGTAATTGCTGTCCCTTTGTGTAACTCCTTGTACTGCTCACTTACTCTTGAGATAAGTCTGGCTGCTCCGCTACTGCTACTGCTACTGCTACCACTATAACTTTGTAGTACAGGCTTGTACCAAAGGTGAAATTGTACTGTCACTTGTAGTCTTAATTGTCTGTAGTGTTCCCAAAGGGTACTGCATATAATTCTGCCTAACACCACCAATGTGGGTGTTGACATGCATCCTGTCCCTCCCCCCTTTTCCCTCGTGGGTGGACCCCCCAGTCCAAGACGGACATTCTTTTTCTCCCTCCCGCCCCCGGCCAGATGTTGGCATGTCATATTTTGTTTTGCCCTTTGCTGGTTTTTACTAGAGCACTACTACTCTGAGCACCATCTAGCATTAATAAAGAGATAGAATACATAATTCCACAACTATGCTTTAAACACTGTCCTAAATTTCAGGTGCTCTGGATTCTTAGGTAATTTAGTTGGCACGGAGTTCCAGCAAAACACTGCTGCACCTGAAAAATACCTTTTCTTGGAAAACACACAGCTACATTTGAAAACTTCTAGTCGAAAAGAATCAAGATGTTATGTTATGTTATCTAGACTTGTAGAGCGCACGGTTGCCCAAGGGCATCATGGCGCTAGAGAGGGGACCTACTCACGGAAGGGCGGGCCAAAGAGAATGGAGACCTAAAACAAATTGGTCTTAAGGGCTCTTTTGAAAACAAGGTGGTTGGAAGCACTTCTTAGTGCCAATGGAAGATTGTTCTAGAGTTTAGCAGCTGCGATGGAGAAGGCCCTACCGCTGACCCTTTCACTGTTAAACCTTGGGACAACAAGGAGATTAGTGGTGGAGGAGCGTAAACTCAGCTCCTTGGCCGTGGACCGCCCGGTGGACAATACACAGCGACTTAAAATGGACACGCTGGCCCACCGGAAGCCAGTGAAGTCGGCGGAGCACTGGAGAGATGTGGGCTCCATAGGGAGTGCTAGTGGCTAGCTTGGCCGCAAGGTTCTGCATGCGCTGAAGCCGCTGTATTAGGCCCATCGGCTGCGACAGGTATTAAGAGTTACAATAGTCCAACCGCGGGAGGACTAACGTAGATACCACAGGGGGGCGAATGGCTTCCGGTATCATGGGTAGAACCCTCTTAAGGACCCCGATCAGATGGTGGGCAGCTCGGCACACAGCAGTCACTTGGTTGGACATAGAGAGAGAGGCAGAGAGAATGACACCGAGGTTTTTCACTTTACTAATTGGACTAGGAAGAGGACCTAGAGAGGTGGTCCAGAAAGCAGAGGTCCACAGTGAGGAATCTGGAGGACAACCCACCACCAATACCTCTGTTTTGTCACCATTAAGTTTGAGCCAGTTCTGGTCCATCCAGCCACCGACGGCTCTCAAACAGTCATGCAGGCATGACGACACCTCAGCCTGATCTTGATCTAGTCGGATCAGGATTTGAGTGTCGTCAGCATAAGAGTAACAGTTGAGGCCGTAGGAGTGGATGAGGCAGACCAACGCCCAAATATAGATATTGAACAGAATCGGGGAAAGGGAGGATCCCTGTGGGACACCGCAGGTGAGGGAGCAAGAAGAAGAAAGAAAAGGGGGCATAGCAAGAGTTTGTGTATGGTCTGAGAGAAAGGAGGTGAACCACGCAAGAACTGTAACTTTGTAACTTGTCCTAAGCGCCCATTTACCCCTGGGTCTGGAGCGCTATACTAAATAAAATAAACAAACAAACAAACAAACAAACGCAAGAACTGGGCCAGATATCCCGATCTGAGCCAGGCGTGAGAGCAGGATGGGGTGATCAACCATGTCAAACGCGGCTGACAGATCTAACAGAAGCAAAGCACCGACTCCACCCGCGTCAACTAGCCTGCACATGTCGTCTTGTACTGGAAACAGCACACTTTCAGTACCTCTCCCAGGCCTAAAACCAGCCTGAGCAGGGTTGAAGATTTTAGAAGATTCCAGAAAAGAGAACAGAAGGGGAGTGATAAGAGATTCCAGAAGTTTGGACAAGAAAGGAAGCAGAGAGATAGAGCGGAAGTTGGCGGGGACTGTGGGGTCAAGTGTGGGCTTCTTGAGAAGGGGATAACCCTCGCAGATTTCAGCTCAGAAGGAACCAGTCCTGACAGGCAAGAGTCATTTATAGCTGAAGTAATATCTGGTAGTAGGTTTGGGGCGATCTTCTTCATAATGGTGGCGGGAATAGCATCCTCGAAAGAGGATGATTTAATTTTCAAGATAGCCGCTAGGACCTCTGCCTCGGTAAAAAGTGGGAAGGTAGACCAATTGGCTGAGGGATCAATAGGGGGTGCAGGTAATGACATGGCGGCATCTGGAGTCATTATCGCAAGAGGTTTCGCAATATTAGAGCGGATCACTTCAATTTTAGTGTTAAAAAATAAGACAAGGTCGTCGCACAGCTTTTGAGGGCTTAACCTTAGAAGTAAGGGCCTCAGAAGAGGCTAGTGAGTGAACAATAGAGAACAAGTTTTGGGTTGACATAACGCATTTTCGATTTTCTGGGAGAGAAAAGTGGCTTTAGCCATTTTAACACTGACGAGATAAGTAGAGAGACCAAGTTTGTAGGTTTCTCTGAGCGCAGGGTTGTAGCTTTTTCACCATTTGCGCTCCATTTGTCTAAGTTTCAGGGGAGCAGATTTAAGCTGATCCGTAAACCAGGGTTGGAAGGGTAGTCTGCGACCTTGAGTCAATTTTAGTGGGGCGCAAAAATCTGCGGCGGCCACGAGGGTTTGGGAAAGTGATTTTAGAGATAGTGGCCTCAGAGAGGCACAGTTGATGGCTATTTGGGCACTAAGTGCCTTAGTATCGACCGAGCGCCAAGAGCGTAGTAGGGTTTTAGGAGGGAGGAGTTTACAAGGTGGATTCGCTAGTATAAGTGTGCAGGATACCAGATGGTGGTTGGAACATACCACTGGTTCAATGGGGCCAGGACATAGCAAGGAGTCCTTGGCAAATACTAAGTCAAGCGTGTTGCCATGAGAGTGAGTGGGGGCTTGGATCAGTTGATGTAGGTTCAAAACAGATAGACTATCGAAGAAATAATTCATCTCAATAGGTCTTGGCAGATTGAAATGCAGGTTAAAGTCACCTAATATCACTAGATTGGTATATTGTAGATTCAGGTCAGCTACGAGGTCGGCTAGACCTTTCCTGAAAGACCCTATGGGCCCAGGAGGACGATATATGAGCAAGAAATGAATAATACAGGAAGGCACAATGGCACATCTAAGAAGTAGGGCTTCCATATTAAGTGCGTGGGGGCATAGCAAGTGGGTGACAGCATTCTTGTCCCTAAAAATAACCGAAACCCCTCCCCCACGTTTGGGGTGTGGGCGGTCGTGGTGAATGATGAGGTAGGCAGGGGGAATAGCTTGGACTAAAGCTGGCGCCGAGCTTGGTGTTAGCCAGGTTTCTGTCAGGCACAAAAAATCTGGTTGCCTACTAGATAATAGGTCCCAAATTTCACCAGTGTGAGCTGGGAGAGACCTGGTATTCAATAAAAAATAGTGTTGGAGTTTCCATAATGGGCTCCATGCTGCTGATAATGGTTGCAGGAATGGGAGTCATAGTGGGCGAATGGTGACTCCAGCCAGCTGGCCAGATGGTGTGTGATGGGGCAAGGGAGAGCAGAAAGCTTCTGTCAAGCAGTCCCTCCCGTCCCCTCCCGGCACGGACGGGCACAGACGGGCTTGACTAAAGCGCGCCTTTGGAGCGCTGGCGGCGCGCACGCTGCGCTGATGGTCGATCCTGCACATATGTGCAAGGATCGTGCCGAGAATGCGGCAGAGGGCTGGAGCAAAAGGACTACAAGTTAGTACTAGCCCATTGTACACAACCCTAAACTGCTGAGATCGTATTGCCAAATGTCCACGTTGCAATAATAAAAACAAATAACTTTTTCTTCTTTCACTCCACTTCAGCCACACACAAAATGAACTGTCAAGTAAGTTCTAATGAAATTTAAATCTAAAAGCAGGTAAAATACAGTGCGGTGCAGATAAATTCAACAGCTGTCCACTAACGGAGCAGATTACTTCTAGCTGCGTGGGCGGTCGATCCTGCACATATGTGCAAGGATCGGGCCGAGAACGAGGCAGAGGGCTGGAACAAAGGGCGTAGAAAGAGGACTACGAGTTAGTCCTAGCCCAATGTACACACCCCTAAGCTGCCGAGATCGTATTGCCAATTGGCCACGTTGCAATAATAAAAACAAATAACTTTTTCTTCGTTCACTCCACTTCAGCCACACACAAAATGAACTGTCAAGTAAGTTCTAATGAAATTTGAATCTAAAAGCAGGTAAAATACAGTGCGGTGCAGATAAATTCAACAGCTGTCCACTAACGGAGCAGTTTATGTCCTGGAAATCTTCTGGTTGCTCGCCAGATAAGAAGGGGTATGCAGATCAATTGCATTTGTAGACAATGCATAATAATTTAGAAGTAATCCTATCATCTAATGGCAGCCAATGAAGAGATTTTGAAATAGGGGTTACATGATAGAATTTCTGTGCTCCAAAAAACAATCAGGTAGCTGCATAAACAGCTTTTAATTGAGCCAAAGAAGATTGAGGAATACCTATTTAAATGGAGTTGGCAAAATCAATCTGAGTGAAAACCATAGATTGAACTAATAAATTAAAATGTGATGTAGATAAATGATTTCACAGATCTAAAAACAAATGAAAATTAGCAGATTTAACCATATCATTGACATGTTTTGGTGAACACAATCTGCAACCAAAGTGAATCCCAACTATTTTGCAGTGTGGGAACACTCTGGGGCAGCCCCTGTAATTTTAGCATTAATAAAGAACTGGAAAAAAGTAGATTGACAAGAAGAAGAATAAAATAAAACCTGTGTTTTGGAATGTTTCAATTTAAAAGAAATGAGAGGACATCCATGCCTCAAATATCCAATAGGCAATCACCAAGACGTAGCATGTCTTTCCAACGGGATTCTGAGATACAACTGTTTATCATCAGCATATTAATGCATTTCAACTCTATGCTTAGCAGCCAGATCACCCAAGATTTCCATATATAAATTAGACAGCAGTGGTGAAAGAATGTAACCCTTGGGAACTCCAAAAGTTACTTAAATTGGTTCAGTCAGAGCGGGTCTTACCCAAGGCTATTCTTAGAGGTACTGTGATTATATGCCAGGGATCGCCACTTCTCCCCAAACAGGAGTCCTTTCCCATGAGGCTAGGGAGGTGCGGCCACTACCCAATAGTCCCCTTATGGGTGGTTTCATATGCGAGGACCTCATGGGTAGGTACTCCCCTTTTGTGGACAAAGATGATCACCTATGGTACAGCCTGTTGACCGTCACACCCCAACATTCCCCAACCCCCCTACATTCCAAACCATTTCCTTGAGAGTAGATCAATGTATTATTGTAGTGGCTGCACTATGGACTCAGGCTTAGCCCTCTCCCCTCAGATAAACAATGTATCAAAATCCTGTCACTGCCACCTTAAGCTCCTAATATGCATTTTCCCTTACCTCAACTACCCCAACCGACCCTCCCCTATTATGTCCACTGTTATGTCGAGACTGGACTATGCCAGCTCCCATGTATCTGGGTACACCAGCATACCAACTTAACAAACTGCAAAGAGCTCAAAACGCTGCAGCCAGACTCCTTCTTGAACATGGAACACATCTCTATCGGTCTCTGCACCCTTCACTGGCTCCCTGTTGGACGAAGGGCCACTTTCTAAATCCTATGCATTATCCACCAAGCAGTGAAAAAGACCGGCCCAGCATACCTACAAGAGAAGATCACACCCCTGTGACTCATCACGTACCCTAAGGTCAAGAACTTCCCTCTTACTTGTGATTCCATACTCCAATTCAACCAGGGTTGGAGGGTTCGCCTACTCAACCTTTGCTCCAACCTGTGGAATTGAAGTCCTCCTCACATTCGAAAAACCCAAAACTACATGGCCTTCCGTAAAGCTCTAAAACCCTGGCTCTTTACGTAAAGCATCATTAGGACCGTCTAAGGCCGCCGAAACTCATCCTAATATCTAGAACCATGAGTTTCAATGACATTAAATTGGATTAGGACTGTCTAAGGCTGCTGAAACTCATCCAAATTCCTTGAATCATGAGGTTCAATGACATTAAACTGGAAAGTAATTACAACCGGCCAAAGAGTGTTCCTAGGGATACCGAGGGAAGAGACCACAGAAATCGAACAATAAGACATCAAGGCGAATTAGGAACTGTTAGGCCACAGTTGGCAGCCTCAGTGTCCTGCAAGCTCTAGGATATGCGTCTGCTGACTCTCCGCTTCCCGTTTCTACTACACAGGCCTAACAACCCCCTGCAATCATGTTGATGAAAACCCACTCACGCCCGACTACATACCTAAGATACGAACCATCCCACGGCACTAGAACAACCGGATTCTACAATGCCACAGGCCAGCCTGTCCTTTAGCACCACTACCTCGGTACAACCGCATTGCGACAAGATATATCCTGACCTATAACCAGTATCCTGCCAAGACCTACCCTATATTCGATCATAAACCACAACTAGGGATCCAGAAAATGAGCTCTCTGGCACATAGTACTGAGCCCAAGAATAATGACCCTCTGCCGTGCAAATCTTAACTTAGCGGGTCCAAACTGTAAATATACCTCGGAGTACTAATACCACGAAACACGAGAACAATCACTACCAGCTCAACCAGACCCAGAAAGTAACCAGGAAGAGTAGGCTCCTAAGAGTAAATCATCCAGACACTCACCTCTCCTACCACTACGCTCACTCTCCTCTTTACACCAACATACAATAGAGCGCAGCTATACCCCTCAATCAATTTTGGCCTAGCTGCAAACATACAAACAACTCTCCATGAACACCTCAACAACCTGTTAGAATGCAATACTACCCCATGAAAAATATTGGCCTAGCTGCACACATAAACATCATAAACAGGCGTAATACCACCTGAATGCAGTCTTGGTGACCAACCACCTGACTGCACACATTCAACTAATCTCTCATTACCACTGCACCTCATGTTAGGATGCAGCCTCCATCAAAGAAAGCATACTGGCTGCACACATACTGAGTGCACCCAAGCACTGTATCCTACCCTACTCTCTCGATTAAACTGGACTACAGTCCCCAAGGGCGTTCAACCCACAAGCGCCTTGAGATCATACCAATGATATATAGGGCGCTATATAAATGCAAAATAACAATAACAATACATGGGATACAGCCAAAACAGAGAGTACTAGGATGAAGAAGAGCACAGAAGACATGAAGATTACTGACTATGTTAGTACTGGTACAAGGTGGCCCGGAGGAGGCATCAAGGTGTCAAATGAAACAAAGGACTTGGCCAATCTGCCAGGGCGGGACTGGCAACAATGTATAAGAAGAGTCGATGGACTAAAGCACTTGTCAAGCCTTGGCAGGAGAGGCAACAGGTGTGGTATTCATCCAGAGCAGGAGTTTCAAATCCTGTCAGCTGACCGGGGATGCCGAAAAGCGGGGGTTGCCAGCGAATCACTGAGGAAGTTCTCTGTGGGTCCAGCTGGAGCGAATCCGAGCACAGAGCAGGAAAAGGGGACCGAGCAGTACAGCAGAAGGCTGATCCGCAACAATGCTGCAGAAACGGAGGAGAGAAGCCTGAAGAGCCGGAGACACGGACCCCAGTCGCAAGTCCTGGTGGCAAAACAAAGTCCCAAAGAAGGTAACGGGAAATACAAGAGACACGAGGTGGTAGTGAGGCAGACCCAGTAGTAACAACCAAACTATTGGGAATAATGGCAGCAATAAGCCCACTGACCACCGGATAGTGGTCTGGGATCCCAACACAAGTGAATCAAGCATCCAAGGAGAACTTCCTCATCCCAGTGGCAGCAATAAGCCCACTGACCACCGGAGAAGAGTCTGGGATCCCATCACAAGCAAATCAAGCATCTGTGATGAATTAGTAGTGATTCCCACTTCTCATGTGGCCAGAGAAAGGAAGACACATTCTGATCCTGACCCTGGGGGAGTGGTGTTCTGCTGGAGGATCACATGCAGGGATGCAGGTCAGGAGCAATGGGAAACCCCTTTGTCCCTTTGTTCAACTTTCCCCAAAGCCCCACTCTTCTAATGGTTTATTGTAAAACAACAGAAATAAGAAAACCTAATTTTGCCATATTTCCCTAAGTAGTGGGACAAAGAAGAGGGCTGAAAAGGTACAATGTGGCTGGAGTGGCCAGCTGATTCATGCGATGACCCATGGATGAGGGAGACAGAGAGTCTTAAAAGGCCCACTCAGGGCCGGAGAGAAAGACCTGTGGGGTGAAATATAGCCTCTGGATGCCAGAAATAAAGAGGCCACAGTGAATTGTAAATGCCCATAGAAGCATAAGGTCAGCACAGAAATGGTGATGTCAGACATGAGGCCTATTTAACCACAAACAGGCCTAAAATCTAAAGGAAAGAAAGTGGGCCTTAATCAAAAGTGCGAAGATATGCGCCATACATTTCAGCAAGGAAAAGAAAGACATATGGCTGACAGTCCATGGAGAGCTGTACTTTCATTTAAAGAGACAGATGTGTGCAAATGATCTTCAATGTAATACCAGATTGTGCTCCAGTCATCTAAAGTGAAACGGACCTCATTGCATTTACAAGAATAATAACGTTACTCACCGTAGTGACCACCTTACTCCTAGTCCATAGACCCCTTTCCTCCATACTTATGGGACATTCCTCAGTCCTGTGGGACGGGACCGGAGCACTTTGTAAAAGCATCAAAATTTCGCAAAGATATTGGGCCTCATTACACGGATGGCGTTAGGGATTTACCGGTACCGGTAAAATACCGGTACCGGTAAATCCCTACCGCCTTACTACGAGGTCCCTTTGCGGGTTGGGGATTTAACGCCTGCTTTTAGCAGGCGTTAAAATCCAACCCGCTAAGGGACCTCGGAGCTAATTACGGCACCGCAAAATTGCGGTGCCGTAATTAGCGCCTTCCCCATTGCCATAGAGCCCTATGGGGCAGAAATGGGAATGGGGAAGGGCAATGGCAGAAAGGGGATTTACCACCCCCCCAACCTTGGAATGGGGCGGTAAATCCCCTTTCCCCAAGGGCGGTGCCGGTATTTTACCGACATGAGCCATGGCGCTAATAGCGCCATGGCTCACCGCCTACCGGGTAATGAGGCCCATTGTCCTTCCTCTCTTTCTACGCGGGGTACCGCACGCGGCCGTAACCTCGCCCACCTTAGCTCTGCCCAGCGCATCGCCCATCAGTCCTTTTCTATCGCCAGGTCAGAGACATTTAAGCAATAATAGAGGAACCTTATTAGAGGGGACGGCAGGCGGGCGTATGGAGTAAAGGGGACTATGGACTAGGAGTAAGGTGGTCACTACGGTGAATAACCTTATGATACTCCTATGTCCCGTCCCCTTTCCTCCATACTTATGGGAGATTCCAAAGCACTCCTCACAGGAACTACGGGTGGATGGAAGCCCCCTACTGAAAAAGGTTCTTCAGCACAGCCTGGCCAAACTGAGCATCGGATCTGGAGCTCAGGTCCAAACAGTAGTGTTTACAAAAAGCCGATGGGGAGGCCCAAGTAGCCGCTTTCGCGATGGTCTCCCAGGGGACATATTTTTAAAAATATGTCCCCTGCCTTGCCCGTACCAGGTGTGCATGAATCCCTTTAGGAGGCTGGAGACCCTGAACAGTGTAAGACTCCGTAATACAGGCAGCGATCCATCTGGAGATAGTCACTTTAGAGGCCTGTTTACCTTGTGGATTAACAAAGGTCACCAATAGTTGAGAAGAACTCCTAAATTCTGTCCAGATAGAACTTAAAAGCTCTTCTAACATCCAAGCAATGCAAAACCCTCTCCGCTTCTGAAGCTGGGTTTGGAAAGAAGACAGGCATGGAGATTGACTGATTCAGATGGAAATCAGATACCCCTTTGGTAGGAAAGAAGGATTTGTCCTTAGGACCACCTAGACCAAGAAGGGATGCTTCACCGACAGAGCTTGAAGCTCACTCACACGCCTTGCCGAAGTAACGGCGACCAAAAAAGAAACCTTCCACGAAAGGTGCTTAAGATCTACTGTGGCCATTGGTTGGAACGGCTTATGGCACAACGCCGTAAGGACCACATTCAGATCCCACGTCAGGTGCGGCTTGCGAACCGGAGGGTAGAGACGCGTTAGACCTGTGAAGTGTCTCTTAACCACTGGATTTGACAATGAATAAGAGCACTGATCCGTGGATAGATAGGCGGCCACAGCCGAAAGATAAGTTCTGCATGACAGAACATGAATGCCCGACTCTGCTAGGTGAGAAACGAAAGACAGCACAGTGTCAATCGTAGCCACCCTGGGGTCCAGCTGTTTTGCTAAGCACCAGTGACAGAACCAAAGCCATTTGCTTTTGTACTGAGACCTTGTCGAGGGCTTCCTGGTTGCCTGGATAATGCGCATGTTGTCAGCAAACAGATTGAGATGCTCTAAAGATCTGAACTCAGGCACCATGCCGCCAAGCTGAACGATTGTGGGGAGGGGTGCCACAGCTGCCGACCCCTCTGGTGAAGCAGATCGGGAACCAACAGGAGCCTGATCGGTGCCCACACCGACAGATGTTGAAGCTCTGAAAATCAGAACCTGGTCGACCACCACGGAGCTATGAGCAGAAGAGAACAGTTCACCATGTTCCTCAGCTTGCAAATTGCCCAATGAATCAGAGGCAGAGGCGGGAAAGCATAGGCCCTCATGTTGTGCCAAGGAATCTCGAGAGCATCCCCCAGAGAGGAGGCTCCCAGCCCATTTCTGGAGGCATACAGAGGAAGTTTCTTGTTTGCTGATGTTGCGAAGAGGTCCACTTCCGGTGTGCCCCAACACAGGAATATCTATGAGAAGACCTCCACTTTCAATTCCCACTCGTAGCTGACCATTGTCCGTCGACTGAGGGCATCTGCTGTGACATTCAGCTGGCCAGGGATGTGTACTGCTACCAGCCAGAGGCCATGCTGAACCGCCCACTCCCAAATCTGAATGGCCAGATCCACAAGAGGAGGAGACTTGGTGCCCCCTGCTTGTTGATGTAAAACACTGACACCACATTGTCCGTGCGGACATGAACCACTTTGTTGGCAATGACCGGCCTGAACGCCTGGAGCGCCAGGAAAATCGCCAGAAGCTCCAGATGATTTATGTGATGGAACTTGTCTTGGGGCGACCAGAGGTCGGAGACCTAAAGAAGATCCAATGTCGCACCCCACCCCGGAAGGGAGGAGTCTGTCGTGATCGTCACCATCGGCGCGGGGTCTTGAAAACCCACACCCACTGACAGGTTGCTGAGAGACGACCACCACACCAGGTCCACTCTCATGAAAGCCGGAATCGTTTTCATCTTGGAGTCCAGATCCACAGCCTGATGCCAAGAATTTTGAAGAGTCATTTGCGTCCACCTCATCTTGAGCCGAGCAAGAGGAAGAGCCAATACGCACAAGGCCATGAGACTCAGAAGCCTCTGGAACCACCAGACCAACATGCTCTCTGACTGCGCAAACATCTGACACGTGGCCAACAGATCCGTCATTCTGTCCCCGGTCAGGTAAACTCTGCAGTTGATCGCGTTCCAACAAAAACCCAGGAAAGTCAAGACCTGAGAGAAAGTCATGGAAGATTTCCGCCATTTCACTGACAGCCCAAGGTGGAACAGGAGCTGGAGGAGAGACTGAAGATTGTTCGAGGCTTTCAGCAGGCAAGGGCTGCGCAACAGCCAATCGTCCAAATACGGATACACATGGATACTCTGAAGCCGAAGATAAGCTGCGATAACAGACATCATCTTCGTAAAGACACGCGGTGCCGAGCTGAGGCCAACAGGGAGCACTCGGAACTGGAAGTACTCCTCCCCCACAGAAAACCGTAGGTATCTCCGGTGTGGATTCCAGATCAGGATATGCATATATGCATCCTGAAGGTCCCCCATGCTGAGCCAATCGCCTTTCTGTAAAGAGGACTTTATCTGACAAGACGTGATCATCTTGAATTTCTCTTGGGGTAGAAAAAGATTGAACTGGGAAAGGTCTAGGATGGTGCGCAGGCCAGCCTTGTTGGATTTGGGCACCGTAAACAGTCGGGAGTAGAAGCCCTCCCCCAGCTCCCCAAGGGGAATGGGTTCCACCCCTCTGAGACCCAGTAATTTCTGAATCTCAGCTCTGAGGGAGGGTGACCCAGACTGCTGTAAGGGAGGATTGATGGGTGGGGTAGGGAGAAGGGAGAAGGGGGAAGCGGAAGCTCACCCGAGCGACTGACAAGACCCACAGGTCCTTGGTGATGGTCTGCCACGCCTCCCAATGAGACGCAATGCGTCCTTCCACGGGGCCTCGTGCGAGCATAGAAAACCCTCATTTAGCTGGTTTCTTGGTGGCGGCACCACCTGAACCTGGGAGGACGCCGAGGAGCGGGAGAAAAAACGACTTTGTTGCTGCCTTCGGCGGGAATTTCCCATAGGGGTGTCAACCCTGCGGGATTTTCGATCTAGAAAACCCCTGAAACCAGAGGAAGGCCGAGGCTGCGACAATGGTCTCTTTGTCCTAAAAGGTAGTTTTACCAGGACAGGCAAGGACTTGGCAGTCTGAGTGCTGTCCTTCGTTTTGGTCAGCTCCAAGTCTGTTGTAGCATGAAAGAGCTCCTTGCCATCAAAGGGCAGGTCCAAAACCTTATCCTGCACCTCCTTAGAGAACTTGGTGGCGTGCAGCCAAGCCTGACGAGAGGTATCCACGCCGAGCATAAGGCCCCGGGCCGAAGTGTCGACATGATGCGCCGCAGCCTCCAGCAGATCCTGTGCCAGGACCTTGGCATCTGACAATCCCAGCCTAAAATCCTCAAGCTTTTCAGTGGGAATAAACTCCTCAAACTCCGACAGAGCTTTCCACATTTTCATATTCGCCCCCGCTAACACCAGTTCTGCATTGGCTTGGAGCAGCTGCAGGGCTGAATTAGCGAAAATCTTCCTCCCAAGGTAGTCAATAAGCTTATCCTCCTTGCCCAGAACTTGTGTAGCCGTCGTAGAAGAGGATGCTGCAGGCCTGGATTGCAAAGTGGCCGCAGCCACTACCATGAAGGAGGGGGGCAGACATGACGCTAAGGCCACCTCTTCCGAAGAATGGAGCCTGTGGCGCGCATCAATTTTCTTGTTGACAAACAGTCCAGAGTGTGGTTTCTCCCAGACTCTACAGACCTCAGCCAAAACGTCCTTCTGCAAGAACAAGCCGGTACGCTCCGAAGGAGACAAGGTGAACGCCCCCAAAAGCACACCCTCCTGCGGAGCGGGTGCCTCGGTTACTGGAATATCCAACAGACACATCATGTCCAGCACCCGGTCGTGAAAGGCTCTGATAGAGCGGGGCTGGTCTTCGCTGTCCTGATCGCCCTGTGCGTCGTCCGACAGGTCCGGCTCAGTCGCATCGGGCACCACAATGGCCTTGTCCACTGGGGATAACGGAGGCAGGGGTGGAAGAGTCGGGGGAGGCCCAGCAGGCAAAGGCGGTAGCGGCTGAACCACAGGAATCGCAGCTGGAACCGACGGTGCAGGCGGGCATATCTCCCTAAACAAGCCTTGAAAGTAGTCCTTCATGGGGTTGGAACGCATAAGTTTTTGAAACTTGCCGAAAAAGGCTTCCGGGAGGCCTCTCATGAGGGGAGTAATTCCAGGGATGCAAGGGAAAGGGTTGCCAAGAGGGCCTTTCCCTAGTGGTGTCCACATAAATGAAGGGCGCCGATGCTGCAGGCAGCGAGACATTGTGTGGTAATGGCATCCGAGCGGTCCACTCATAAACTGGACGAAATGGATGTGCACAAGGAAACCGATGTTCACCCACAGAACCACCCCCTGCACCTAGGGCCGATGGCGTAGTCGTAAGGGGTGTATCCAAAATGGCCGCCGTGGTCTTGGCGGGAACGGCCGCCATTTTGTCAACACCTGAGGAGAACTGCGACACGTGTGGAAGTGAGGCAGGGTTCCCCCCAGGCGGGTCAGGGGTCTTCATTTTAGCCTTAACACAAGGAACCTCGGCCGAGTCGGTACTGTGTGGCCTAGGATGTTTCTGTGACATGCTAATAGCCAAACTAGCCTTCACAGGAAGGACCTGGGCACTGCCGGTAAAGGAGGAATTACAGTTCAAAACCTCACTCCTTACCCCTCAACAGATCTGGAGTCACCGCAAGAGCGGGAACGATGAGGAACACACCTCACCGACAAGACCTTAACAGGCCTCTCAGAACTGTTGGTACCTTATCCTCTAAACGAGGGACCTCGGACCAGAGTGCGGTAAAAGCCTCTTCACGTCAGGCCTCGAACTTCCGTTTGGTATCAACAACCTCAACAGAGGCCTCAGTGCGTACCGCAGTGTTTTTATGGGAAGCTCCAATCAAGGAGGCCTCGGAGGGGCCTGGGAATGTAATCCGGTGTCAGTAGGCCCCTTACGGAGACCCTCGGCGAAAACTCCAGTATACTTTTTAGGCCTAGACGGCACCTCAGGGCAAGACCCGGTAACAGAGCTTTTGACGCTCCTCCCAGACTAGGAAGACCACGGGAAGGAGTCCCCCGGCCGGGGTGTCCTAAAAAGTAAAGAACTCACTGGGCGTTTCTTCTTCTCGTCGATGAAGGATTGAAAATGCTTAGGGGGAGTGCGCTGAAACACCTCCTCCCACTGCTCTAAACGGCATTGAAGCGCCGGGACCGAAAGGGAATCGCAATAAAAACATGAGTGCCACCGGTGGTCAGGACCCAAACACTCTAAACAAAGAGGATGGGGATCCGCCCTAGCAAAGCGTCGCTGACAGGAATAACAATTCGGAAAGTCTAGCTGAAATGGCATAGACGCGATCGCTAGCAGGAGCCAGAGAGGAAGAAACTGGAAGAAAAAGTCTTCCGCTGATGCAAGTGCGTCCAGTCTCGAACGAGCGGAGAAAAGGACTGATGGGCGATGCGATGGGCAGAGCTAAGGTGGGCAGGGTTTTGGCCGCATGCAGTGCACCATGTAAAAAGAGAGGAAGGACAACATTTTTGCAAAATGTTGATGCTTTTACAAAGTGCTCCGGTCCCGTCCCACAGGACGGAGGAATGTCCCATAAGTATGGAGGAAAGGGGACAGGAAGTAGGAGTAATAAAAGAATTTCATTTTTATTTTTCCCTTATCCAAATGACAGTATGCTAAGAGAAATGCTCACTAGACTTTCAAAGTTTGAACATGGATTCCTTATGTAACTGCACTATACATATGGACAATGCAGAAGTTATATTCATGTATTTTGAAACTGTGAAATTAAAATATTACATGTGATTAAGGCCCAGGTGCCTTATAAGATGCCGTGTGAAATGAAATTGTATGTGAGTTTAAAAGCCATTTGCTTGCAGGGTACATTAGCCGGTCATTTCTTAACCTCCAATACCTTTCCTCTGCTGCCCTGAAGACAGGGGTCTGGTTGTCAACTATCAATCAAGGCCATTACTTAAATATATAGAAAGAAATACACTGCTTAGATCGAAACCACGGTGGGGACTGATAAGGCCATGCCTGTTCTTGCAGCAGAAGTGACTTTGAGGTCACAATTCCCATACAAAGTCCATTAGAGTTGCTATTAGGGCCTCACAGGCCTTGAAGAGGAATAGGCTAAGATAAACATGAGCCAGCCTCTGCCTAGTGACATGTTTAAGGAAAAATGAAACTTAGAGGAACAAGGGTGGGGGCTAGAGTGAGCAAGGCCTG
This sequence comes from Ambystoma mexicanum, assembly GCF_040938575.1. Lineage (NCBI taxonomy): Eukaryota > Metazoa > Chordata > Amphibia > Caudata > Ambystomatidae > Ambystoma > Ambystoma mexicanum. The sequence goes on from NC_090940.1 coordinate 523,834,564, forward strand.
TAAAGGCTGCAGGTGAATTAGTAGGAAAATACATATTATTGCATAAAAGGGGCAGCGTAGATACCACAACCGTCGTTCTAGACTTTTATTAAAGGTGACAGTCACCCCCTTTGAACCATGCTAAAACGTTTTTTGTGTGATAAACATAACTAAATTTATTAATGAAAATTTCATTTGGGCCTTCCCTTGATTCCGAGAGATTTGAAAGATGGTGTGGGGGTGAAGGAAATAATTAACATGAAAATTATGAAGTGGCATATTTTTCACTGATACAGCTCCTGAGTAAATAAAGAAAAATGGTATCTCTGCATAGGATGGGTGTGCCGGTTTCAGACAAGCCTCATCTGATTTGCCTTAAAATATAGTTCTTAAAAATATATTTATGCATGTAAAGATTTGAAAATTTAGGGTACTTGCCATGTTGATAGATTTTTTTTAGTTTTAAACATGCCAAGCCCCCTGTCAAATTGGGATGACAAAGCTTTCTCCTACCACAGCTGTCCTGACTCACTCCCCCCATCTCCTTGTCCTATTAGCACACAGGTGGGAGGTGGGTAAAGACAATCAACCAATCCCTTTCGCGGGAAATATTGACAAGTGTTTGATGTCATTTGCCTTATAAGTAGAAGAGTTTGCATTACAACTGGGCTTTTTGTCACTTAATCCGGAAGGCAACCTGCTGCTGAACTCTTGCGAGAAACATCCCAGCAGAGAGGCCTAAATCTTGCAGTGGAGACAGAAACCAGGAGACATAAGCTGACTAGGACCCTTTAGAGGATTCAGAGGAGACAATCCTTGACGGACCCCCTTGCTGTCCCAGCGGTGCCCTGCTGTTCCTTGATGCCCATTTCAAGGACTCTCCTGTAAGTAAAACTATCCCCAAAGCCATAGATTGTGTAGGCCCTGCATTTTTCAAGTGTTGTTCTAGTTATTTCCCCATAGCAAAATATCCTGTTTATTTGTGTACATCCTTAGCATATTTAATTAAAGTAAATCAATTAATTCCCCTATTGAAATCCCGGAAGGTGTTTTGTTGGCATACAAAACCAACAAGCTCTTCCCAGTGTGTTGTGAACCGGTATAGACATAAAGATCTGCCAAAAGAATGAATCCCAAAACACTGTTTCTACGTAATTCTGCAGGGTGTAAAACTAAATTCCCCATTGATCCCCTTAATTTTAAATCAAAGGTGTGAAGCCTGGTAGTGCCTTTGCATGTGCGGGGTGCAAAACAAAATTGCCCCCTTGAATCCATTGTGCTCTGACCTCTGACCTAAACCACAAAGCCCTGCCTGTTATTTGTAGGTGTGGTAAAACTAAATTAAAATCCCCCCAAAACAATTCCCATTGTGTTCCCACTCTCTGCCACTGGCCTTCAATTCAGAAGGGTCAGGTCTAATTGATGTTTGGAGGGTGTGGGTTGCTGGGAGAAAAGTATCATAACCAAATCAGCAATCAGTGTGTGTCTTGAATTGTACTTTTTCTGTATTTGTGGGTGATTTAAAAAGAAATAATTTAGCTTCGGCCCGACTTTCTGGAAAATGATCCTCGTGAACTACAAGGCCCCTAGGACTAGGCTGAGAATTAACGGTCGCTTAGCGGACTCGATCTCCCTCACATGCGGAACGAGACAGGGATGTCCTTTGTCCCCATTGCTCTTTGCTTTGGCCACGGAGCCGCTGGCTCAACGAGTTCGGAAAAAACCCTGAATCAGTGGCCTGAGGACCGGCTCTGCGCAACATAAAGTGGCCCTCTATGCGGACGACATTCTGTTCACCATTACAAACATTGAGGGATCCATGAGGGCGGCTCCCTGACTGAAATCCACAGCTTCGGGATGTCATCGGGATTCGCGATTAACTTCCAAAAGTCAGCGGCGTTGGGAGTGGGCTTGACCCCGGCCGAACGGGAGTCCTTAGAGGAGAGAGGTCCCTTTCAGTGGAGCATCAAATCGATCCCCTACCCGGGGGTCCAGATCCCGCACATCCAACGAATGTTTATCAGGCTAACTTTCCGTCACTCTTTGAGGAACTAGAAAAGGATTTGACCCGCTGGCAATATCAAGAGATCTCCCACCTAGGCCGCATCGAGACATGCAAAATGAACTTACTTCCTCGCTTCCTCTATGCCTGTGCTGCCCTCCCGATCACCATTCCGCTTCCCCCCCTACAGCGGCTCCAAAAGAAAGATGGTGGACTTCATCTGGAGGAGGAAGAAAGCACGCATCCCACGAAGATTAATGATGGCCAGCATGAGACTGGGAGGCCTGGGGGTGCCCGACCTCCGTAAATACCAAATGGCGGCGCAGCTGGCCCATCTCCAAGCATGGGGGCTCGCTACAGGACGGCCGAAATGGGTGGAGATTGAACAATCCTGCCTCTCCCTCCCCCTTCGCTTCCTCCCATTCTTACCCACTGCCTTACGACGAAGCTGGCCGGGAACACTAACAGCCACAAAACAAATGATAAAGGCTTGGGAGTGGGCCCGCAGACACTGGGGCGTTCCAGGAGGCCTGAGCGCGCTCTCTCCAATCTTCCTCAACCTAGCTTTTTCCCCAGAGCCCATCCCAAAAACTTTAGGAACTGGGTCACAGGAGGCCTTGCCACTCTGGGGTAACTTTTCGAGGGGGACTCCCCCCTAACCTTCGAACGCTGTAAGAGGACTTCCCAGTTAGCGGAGACGGATATGTATACCTATGCCCAACTTAAGCACTGGTGCTCCAACCCCCATATCCGTGCGGCGGCCACAAGACCCTCACCTCACTAGAGCTGATGGTGAACGCCCTACCGGCCCGGGGAAAGATTTCAGCCCTCTATAGACTGCTGCAGGATGACCCCCTCCAGTCCAGGCCCTCCTATATGTCTCAATGGGAAACAGACCTCGGGCACACCATTGAGGATCACATGTGGGTGGACATCTGGACAACAACGCGTACAGCATCCCGCTGTATCACCAACTGGGAGTGTGCCCATAAGCTACTCCTGCGCTGGTATTACCATTACCCCCCTCTACGCCTCCACCACTTCCAACCGGCACTAGACCCCCACTGCTGGCGTCTCTGCGGCCTTCCAGGATCCTACTTCCATATGTGGTGGACCTGCCCCCGAGTGAAGGAGTTCTGGACTCACTGCTTAGCTTCTATAAAGGATGTCATCCAGGTGACCATTCCGCTCACGCCCGAACAAGTCCTTCTAGGGATCCCACTGCCAGGCTCATACCCGAGGTCAGAGAGAAGAGCAGCCCTGGTGTCCCAGTTCTTGTTAGCGGCCAAATTCATGGTGGCCCGCACTTGGAAGTCTGCGGATGGACCCTTGATGGCCCTCTATTGGGTCAAACTCTGGGATATTCTGATAGCCGAGAAGGTCACGGCAGCCAAAGCGGGATTGCTTCACCGATACCGAGACATTTGGGCGCCAGTACTGGACTATGACCTGAACTATCCGGCCCTGACCCACAAACCGCGCCTGATTGCGAAAGCCCTTCACTCTATGGACGACCCGCTACCGCCACCAAACCAGACCGACTGAGGCCCGAGAACTATGCCCGCCGAGGAACGCATGGGGTGGGAGAAGGGGACTCTGTGTCTTTACGATCTGAGAAGCTACATGCAATGTGATTGTATCATTTCTCCTGTGTGTTGATTTATAAATAAACAAATTAAAAAATTTAAAAAAAGAAATAATTGTGACTGCATATCTCAGTGTTATCTCTGTGTTGGTGCCTTTACGGAAGTCATTTTTGTTCTTGTGTTGCCACAGCACTGGTGGCTGATGCTAGTCTGTTTCTCAAATTTGGTTTAAACAAGTTAATAAATCTATACTCTTAATACACATCGGACTGGTTCCTAGCTCATTGTGGCACCGGGTATTTGTCAGGGTTGGGTGCGAGACAGATTGGAGGCCTAACCAAACTGACCCTTAACTAAACTAATAGTTCTTTATTGCGCGCAACATTCATTGGGGGAAAGGAACTCTCTGAGTTGAGTGTGACCGCGTAATAAACAGTGACAGACACCAGTACCAGGAAGTTCTGGTTGCATAACGAAGTCCCAAAGAAGGTAACAGGAAGTACGAGAGACCCGGAGGGGACACAGGGTCGTAGAGATGCGGGCCCAGTAATAACAGTCAAACTATTGGGACGAGTGGCAGCAATAAACCCACTGACCACCAGAGAAGGGTCTGGGATCACAACACAAGTGAATCAAGCATCCGACGAGTACTAGGACAAAGAGGGCTGAAAAGGTACAATGTTGTAGGAGTGGTCAGCTCATTAATGCGGATGACCCGAACATGAGGGAGACAGTGAGGCTTAAAAGATCCCTTCATGTGCAGGCCATGGAGCTGTCGTTGTTGGAGAAGAACAGAGGAAGCAAGAAGCAGAATCAGCGTGGTCGGTGCTGGCAGGCCAAGCAGAAACTGGAGGAAAGAGAAGACACCGGGACCACTTCATGGCAGATATCAGCTGCCGCTCCTGAGAAGGTCTATGTCCCCAGAAATCTGAAGTACGGAGGTGCGACCCGGCAAACTGCTTCTGCTTGCCTACCTTCGCTCGCGCCATCCATAAGTGGAGCTCCTCTTGCTCCTGCGGCTATCTGGTGCATGCCAGCCACAGCAGCAGAAGTCCTGTGAGAGGTGAGGGGAATTCGAGGCGCGCATGTTACCTGGTGAGTTCACCAGCGAGCAGCGACACTGGAATGCCCGTTTCCCGCTCACATGCCAGAATCAGATGTTCAGCGGGTAAGCAAATGTTGTGTAGAAGTGAAAGTAATTCAGAGAAATGTTGTGAATGTCAAATTATTGTGAAGCAGCAGAAGCAGCAGTAGCAGCACTCGCGTATGGGTGAAAGTGATACCCCAGCCAATTTCGAATACTGAACTATTGTGAAACAGCAAAAGCAGCACTCACATGAGTGAGACCGATTCCCAAGTTCTTTGTGAAAACCGAACTACAGACAAGCAGCAAACCTTATTATAGCAAAGTCAAATGACTTTAACATTAGATGTGTAAGGCTGTGGAAGACCCAGCCATTTGAGGGAGCAACTTTGTTGAGGGTTAACCGTCGCCTGCGTCCATTCTGGACTTCGTGGTGCCTGACCCATAGAGGACTGAATGCAGTAATCCTCCCAACATGGCCGCCTGATACGGAACGCAGCCTGCCAGTCTTTGCACTCCACGCTTTGCACACTACTAAACAGACACGCCCCGTGGCACTGCGCGTCTCAACGCTACCCCTCGCTGTAGTTGGACGTGTGTTGCCGGAGTTCGCTCGGGGCTTTTTCCTCACTCCTGTTTTCCAGTTCCTTGAATCCCCCTCCTTCCTTCCTTCCCTCTAACTTACCTCCGAACTTCCTGGATTTTCGCCCACTCTCGAGTCACGGCGTTCCGTGCCTCCGAGCCCGGACACTATTCCTTCCTGGTTCCGTCCTGGACTTCTGAACGTATCCTGGAATTGAAACATCTTTCTCACGCTGGAATCCGAAGACCAGCACACAGGCTTATATAAATCCCGGACCGTGCGAAAGAAGTCACCGAAGAAGGTCACAAGCAAACAAGAAAAACAGGTGAGAAGGGGAGAGCATAACCCAAGCCAAGAGAGACTGAGACCAAGGCAAATACAATCTAGCCAATATTGTCAACAGAAGAAGGGGGTTAATTCAAGGTCTGTAAACTCTGAAACGTGTTGCCTATACTTTGTAGAACATATGCTAGAAGCTGGGATACATACACCTCTCTCCAGCGAGACTGCCCTCCGCAGGAGCTGTCCGAGAAACAGGAATAAAAGGGCACATCCTACACAAAAGGACCAGTCCCACGCCAGGGTGATGCATATATTACAGGGCCTGGGGGCACGCCCTGCCATGGGAGTGGGGGGACCTGACCCTGAACATCCCAGCAGGTGCTGGAGTGTGTGTGGGCATGCCCCCTACCAACCCCTCTTTACCTGCAGGAATGGCGGTGCCGGTGTGTAGAGTAGTCGCCGGGGCTGCAGCAGGTCCCGCTACTGCCCAGAAGATGACGTTGCACCAGGACGCGAAGACGCCGGACCACGCAAGCTAGCCCGGCCATATGATCCTACCGCGGGATGCGGTGGCCGGCACTAGACCGAAAGCTGAGCAGTAAGGGGACAAGACAGCACTTGCTCAACTGTCGGGACACGGCAGCGAACACAGTGCAATAGCTGGAGCAGTGGGCAGCTCAAACGGCAGCCACTAGCCCACCAGAGAGTTTGGTTTTATTACATAAAGGCGTCAATGGTGGTCATTATGACCCACTAGCCCACAAGGGATAATTGGGAACAACTTGGCCAGTAAAAAGGCCTTAAAGAGCAGGCGTATTTGGGTTCCAGCAGGGCTTAGGCTGGAAATACAACAGGAACCAGGAAGGGGTGGGGCTTACAAGCCCTTTTGGAACCTTTCTAAGCCCTGCCCCTGTCACACCTCTTCAAAGAAGATAAGTGATTGTTAAGCTAAGTTGGCCAATCCTGGGAGGGGTATGTAAGAAAGAGTCTGTGAATGCTTGAGTGTGGGTTTGTTGGATGAGGACTGGAGGTGCTGGAGGACACCCAAGAAACCACAGGAGTTGAGAGCAACGGAGCGTGGAATCTATTGGAGAGAGAGTGGGCCTGTGGAGTGTTTGGGTGTCAGAGCAAGGGGTGTACAGAGTAGAAATAGAATAGAAGGTAGTGGTAGGTTGGAGTGGAGGTAGTGGTGGTCAGCATAGCAGAGTAGTGGGTGAGAGGTAATAGAGTGGTACTTGGTAGTAGTGGGCGTTAGTGAGCATTTGTGAGTGGTAGTAGCAGTGGAGTGGGAGCAGTGGTAGTGAGAAATAGTAGTGCTGAGAGGGGGAGTAGCAGAGTAAAGAGGACTGGTAAGAAAGGAGAGACAATAGTCATAGCCAAGGACTTGTGGAGGCAAGGGGGTAGAGCAGGAGGGAAGGAAGGTGGAAAGGATAACAACTGAGGTAGCTGGAGGTAGCGACATAAGTATGTGAAAGAGTTGAGAAGCAAGAGGAGAATTAAAGACTAACGGGTGGAGGTGAAAAGGCAGAGTGAGGGATTTGAGGGATAGCAACATGGTGGGAGGAAAACATCTAGGACCCAGTGTGGTGAAGGGTCAGGTAAGAATGTGTGTGAGAGAAGAGAGAGAGTGACACTGGGTGGAAGAAGGCACCATCCCTAACTCCCTAGAACACTAAGTTGGTTATGTCAGGGAAAGACTATAAAAGGAGTTAGTCATCCGTCGTCTTAGGGAAAACTCCAACAGAGAAGCCAGCAAAGTGACAGGCAGGTGTTACCATTGGCATGCACTAACATCTCTGCTAAGGATGTCTGGGCTGGGGAGGGTGCAACCTGGTGGGAAACAGAGAGGGACGGTGTCGTGACTTGCCACGTAGTGAAGAGAGTATGGACCTCCGTTCCCAAGTTCCCCACAGAGAGGTAGAATGAACTCCCTGTGCGAGCCTTGGAACCACAGGTGGTTGGTGTTTCACAGGATCCGCAGTGTCGAGAACCCCAAAGCTGTTGGAAGGAAGGCAAGGTTAACACAAGCAATAAAAATACCTTGAGTCAGTGATAAGTACTAGAATAAGGCTTACCTAAACTCAAAGTCAAGGGCTGTGGTGTTCAAAGCTGTGGTGCGAAGGAACGCCAGCGATCCTGAAAGCCAGATGAAGAAACACTGACTCTGGAGGAATCACCTGAGAGACTAGAGTCTTTCGTAGTACTGTGACAAAACGTAGTTCAAGGAATCCAAAAGCAGTAAGCAAAAAAAAATGCTCCGAAGATCAAGATCCAGGTTGAACAAATCAGAAAGGGAAGATCCAAAACCAGTCCGTTTCCGTTTAGCCAAAGTCCAAGTATCAAAGTTCGAGCAAATCCAAGGAAAGGTTTGAGGAGCAAGAAAGCCAGTCCGAGTGACGTGAGCCGAGGTCTTGAACAAGAATATCCGTAACGCAAACGCCTAACAGTGTAGAAAACAGCTGTGAAGCGAGGAGCGTTTGAATCGCCCGGCTTTTACCTCCGTCGACATCCGATCACGTGATTTAGTTTCGTGACACGTGATCGGGATGCCGACGCGAAACCAGGAAGCGGGCACGATTGGCTGCCCCAGCCCGTTCGTATCCTCCATGGCAGCTGCCAGCGAAAACGAGGAAAACGAGGAAACGAACTAAGCCGCTTCCTGTGGCTGACACTAGACCACGGAGGCTGATGTTTCCTACGCACCACAGGTAACAGGGCATAATGAGGAGGCGATTGTGTAGAGGGAATTTGGGCTATGCTAGGTGTCTGGGCGTCCCTATGTGTCTGGGCGTCCCTATCTCCAGAAGGGGCATGCAAAGCTATGAGTGAGGAAGGATTCTTCCCGGAGTGTATGACAGAGCCCCTCCTCAATGGCCCACGACCACGTGGGCAGGTGGGATGGTCCCGATGAAATCGAGAAACGAGCCTCGGGGCATGGACATCCTCCGCAGGGACCCAGCTCCGCTCCTCCGGACCAAAACCCACCCAATCCACGAGGTACTGGAGACCCCCCCTGACCAAACGTGAACCCAAGATGTCAGAAACCTCGTATTCAATGGAATCACCCACAGAAACGGGCCCAGGGGCAGAACGGAGGCGGGTAGAAGGAGGGCAAGGCTTCAGGAGAGAGGTATGGAACACCGGATGGATGCGCCAAGACACAGGGACTGAGAGGCAATAGGCCACCAGGTTAATGACTCCAGAAATCCTATAGGGGCCCACAAAAGGGGGAAGCAGTTTACGACAACCCGGCAGCCGGAGATGGCGAGTAGAAAGCCAGACCCTGTCACCTGTCACATAAGATGGTGCCACGCTTCTCTGTCGATCAGCCGCTGCTTTAGCAGATATATGGGCCTCACGAAGGTGAGTGAGTGTTTGAGCATGAACTGCCGACAAATCACGTGCACAGGAGGCCGCTTCTGGGTTGTCAGAAAGCGTGATATCAGGAATAGGAAGGGTTCGAGGGTGCTGACCATACAAGACATAAAATGGAGAAAAGCCTGTGGAAGCATGGACTGTTTTGTTGTATGCGAACTCAGCAAGGTGTAAGACCTTTAACCATGTTTGTTGGTGCTGTAAAATGAGACAACGCAAGTATTGCTCCATGGCCTGGTTCACCCTTTCCGTTTGGCCATCCGTCTCCGGATGGTAAGCAGAAGAAAAACGGGAATCAATGTCCAAGAGTTTTGTGAGTGCTCGCCAGAAACGAGAAGTGAACTGCGATCCCCTGATCCCCTGTCCGAAATGATAATCGTGGGTAACCCAAATAGACAAAAGACTGACTTGAAGAAGAGGCTGGCCAAAGCAGGGGCCGAGGGGATGCCAGAACATGGGATGAATCGGGCTACTTTAGAGAAGGAATCGACCACCACCCACACGGTGTTGAATCCTCCGGTCTGGGGTAAATCCGTCACGAAATCCATGGAGTTCGTGTGCCAAGGGCGAGGTGGAATAGGCAAGGGCTGAAAAAGACCCACGGGGCGTCCCCAACGATGTTTACTTTGGGCACATATTGCACACGAGTTAACATATCCTTCCACATCCCATTTCATAGAGGGCCACCAACACCAGCGCCTTAGAATGTCAAAAGTGCGTCCTTGCCCGGGATGTCCATTGATAGCATTGTCGTGGGACCATTCCAAGGTAAGATTGCGGGCTTTCATTGTCGGTAACCACAACCTATTCTGGATGAACAGTAAGCCGTTATGAAATACCAGACTCCAATCGGAGACCTGCTCGGGATGTAAGGAAACCCACGTCCTTATAGATTGTACTAGTGACATAGGGGGCGTACAAAGGCAGATGACATGTTGGTCCAACAATCTTTCAGGGTAGACAGGCAAGGAGATCCCACCAGGAGAACGAGATAAGGCATCTGCCTTTCCATGAGAAAGGCCTGACCGGTGTTTTATCTGGAAGTCGAAGGCAGAAAAGAACAAATGCCAAAAACCTGACGACTGTTTAAACACTTAAGCGAAGCCAAATCTTGAATGTTACGATGATCAGTGTATACTGTGATTGTGTGTTTGGCCACCAAAACGTGGTGCCGCCAGGTCTGAAAAGCAACCTTGATGGCCAATAACTCCTTTTCAGTGACTGTGTAATGGTTTTCAACGGAAGAGAACTTTCGTGAATGGAATGCCACCGGATGTAGGTGGCCTGTAAACGGACAGTTTTGGGACAACACTGCCCCGAGAGCAAAAGAAGAAGCATCTGCTTCCGCGATGAAAGGAAGTTCGGGATCGGGATGTTTTAATACTGGAGCAGTGGTAAATGCTGTTTTTAAGGCGTCAAAAGCATCCTGGTGAGTATCTGACCACAAAAAGGGTACTTTGGGACTGGTCAAGGCGGTAAGTGGAGCTACTAGGGATGAAAAATCCTGAATAAACCGCCTATAAAAATTGGCGAACCCAAGAAACGATTGTAATGATTTGAGATTACTGGGTTCTGGCCAATCCAACACTGCGCGGACTTTGGACTGATTCATGGTTAGTCCGCCTGGAGATATGTGGAAACCCAGGAATTCAACATTGTCGGTGTGGAACTCACACTTTTCAGGTTTGGCGAAGAGTGAATACCGTTGGAGACGGGACAAAACCTCACGGACGTGTAACACATGCTCTTTAATATTACGGGAGAAGACCAGAATATCATCGAGATAGACCGCTACACACACGTCCAGTAAATCATGGAAAATATCATTCATAAAACGTTGGAACGTGGCTGGGGCGTTACAAAGCCCAAAAGGCATGACCATGTATTCAAATAATCCGGACCGTGTACAAAAAGCTGTCTTCCATTCGTCTCCGGGGCGGATTCTTACTAGGTTATAAGCCCCACGGAGATCGAGTTTAGTATAGATGGAGGCATGACTCAACCTATCCAACAACGGGGTTATCAAGGGAATCGGATACCGGTTCTTTACGGTAATGGCGTTCAAACGGCGATAGTCAACGCAAGGTCGCAAATCGCCTTCTTTTTTCGGGACAAAAAAAATAGGACTGGCCGCCGGAGAGGTGGAAGGGCGTATGTGGCCAATCCTAAGAGCCTTCTGAATGTAATGCTTTAATGCCTGTTCTTCTGAGGGTGACAATGAATAAATGCGCCCTGAAGGAATGACAGAATCAGGTATTAAATCAATGGGGCAGTCGGGGGGGCGCTGTTGCGCACGTAGAAAATGGCTGCCTAAACCCGTGGCTCCCGCGCTGCCACTACATCCTGAGCCTATAAATCCGCATTCCGGCTGACTGATTTGCTGCAACTTGGTTGATCTCCTTCTGCCGGGGTCCTGCACGGTCTGTGGAAGTTTGAGCCGGGAAAAGTGCTTCATCTCCGAGATTTGCCCCCGCGAAGTTACTCCGACACGAGCGGCGCTCCCTGGCCGGCTCCCGGCTCCAGAGGAATCTACCCGAGTGCCGCGGCGGCTGGTTGGTGTGGCCTGATCTGGGCGGGGCTTCCCCTCCTTCGCGCCTAATCCTGGCATAGGTGCCGCTGGCGCCGCTCCCTCTTGAGACCTGGTCCCGCTAACGGACGTGCGGCCCCCCCTTGCTTTTTCCGCCTGCTCCCCGCTTGGCCCCCGGCCGGGTTGAGCGCGGAGCCCACACTCCCGCTCCTGAAGGCGACGTTCCTCGGGACCGGCTGAGCTGCTGAACGCTGAGGCCCCTGCGTGCGGCCACTTCCAGCCGGGCTGGACGCCAGAGACATCTGGAATATCCTGCTAGGTGAGGGGGCTTCCGACCCGGGGGAGATCGGGGGTTTATCTCCAGAACTCCTGATTCTGAGCGACGGGCCTCCCGCTTTTAATAGCCTCTCTAGACCCTCTGTTTATCTGTCTATCGGGCCGCAATCCACCCTACGCTCTCCTGTGACCGATCCCTGCTCGTTGTGACTAATACCAGTACTTCGCTGCACTAGATACGCGGCCGATCTGCTGCCTTCTGGTGTCTACCTCTGGAGGCCGGTATACTGGATATCCTGCGGGTGTGCTTGACATCATTGGCACGAGAAGTGGTGGTTTCTTCCCTGCAGATAACCGGTTCCAGATACAATATATAAATAGAGTTACTGCGATCATGGGGGAACCTGGCAGATCCAACAGGGCCCCTAAGACCCCTAGGAAGAAGGGCCCTATGGACACATTCACCACTGCGGTCAGTCAATCTGAGCCAACTGACACCCAGCAGAGCGAGGACGAGCAGGGCGGACATGTGACGCTGGACAGAGAGGATAAATTGGCCATGCTAGTTCAAAACGGATTTCTGGCTGTAAATACCAAACTGGATGAGATAGTTGCTACCATAGGTTCCTTGAAGGCCAGAATCGATAAGGAAAGTGCGCGTGTCACTGAGGCTGAGGGCAGGATAGGTGCCACCGAGGATACTGTTGGTCAACACAGTCGTGATATAGCTCATATCCAAGACAATATGTACAAGCTCCAGAGTAAGTGCGAGGATCTTGAATCTAGATCCAGAAGGAACAATGTCCGAGTGGTGGGTGTGGCCGAATCCTTCGGCAAGGGCCAAATGGAGAAGCAATTGGAAGAACTTTTTAAATCCTTATTTGGGCCCGACACATTGTCCGAACACTTCCTTGTTGAGAGAGCACACCGCACCTTAGCGCCGGTTCCCAAACCTGGGGCGCCACCACGAACTATAATCGCTCGTCTACTAAATTATAGAGACAGAGACACAATCCTCCGTTTGGCCAGAGAGATGGGCACGCTGCACTACGAGGGCAATCGCATACACATCTATCCTGATTTCTCCGCCTCTGTCCAGGCTAGCAGACGCTCGTATGAGCAGGTCAAGAAGCTCCTCAGAGAACGACAGATCAAATATGCCTTAATGTTCCCGGCCAAAATGAGAATCCAACACGCAGGGAGGTCGCACTTCTTTGAAAACCCATCCGAGGCCCTTTCATATATTGAATCCTCTATACCTCTCCCTCCAAGGGGAGAGCGACCGGCTCCGAGCAATAGACCTCGACCAGCAGACTAGGAAGTGCGTGCTTTCATATTCGACATTAAGAGTTTTTAGGCCCCATGCCACGGGCCCTTTTGTTCAGTGATTACAGTCAGCCATCTTCTGTGAGTGGCAGCGTTGGAGGCCTGGGATGGCGGTCATGTGAGGCAACATGGCTACCCCGGGAGTATTCCACAAGTTTGGGGTCGCACACTGTCGAGTTGGGGGAGACGGTGCGGGTGGCGGGTGGGTTGGAGGGGGGGAAGGCTGGGAATGTTTGTTTCGAGTCCCATGCTGCAAAATGAGTATGCTCCCCCTCTACACGGGTCTCTGCCCTGAGAAGGTTCTTTGGGGAAGTTCTAGTTGGTTACTGTTTGTACTTGTGGTCTTGAGTGCACTTACACGGTCTGAAAGACATGATATTTTCTCTGGGAATCGTCCGTTACTACCCATACAATCCTTTTGTAAGGCCCTCTTCGCATCCTGGTTATTACCCGTATACTATATTTCAGGTAAAGCTCTGCTCATGCTCTGAGGGTTAAACTTATCTCATGGAATGTGAGAGGGCTGAACAATCGCTCGAAAGCCAAAAAAGTGGGTAATTACATTGTCAGACATGGTGCCCAAATCGTTATGCTACAGGAAACCCATACTATGGGAAATGATAATGAGGTCATCATGTCCGGCTGGGGCAAGTCCAGGTTCTACACCAACTATTCATCCCAATCCAGGGGGGTTGCCATTCTTATACACCCGAACCTCGGGCTCCGGCTCGATGGCCATAAACTGGACCTTCTGGGCAGATACGCACTTGTCTGGGGCTCGATATTGGGACAGCAGATACTGTTGGTCAACACATATGGGCCTAATATTGATGACCCCACTTTCTATGCTGATGTATATCAATTGATCGCTACTGTCAACATCCACACCATAATTTGGGGAGGAGATTTCAATATTGTTATGGACCCGGTGTTTGACAGATCCAGCATAACTGTAAGAGCACCTAGTAGGGCCTCTCTTGCTATGCAAAATGTTCTGTCTCAGCTTGTCCTCGAGGATGCCTGGCGAGCTCTCCACCCAACTACGAGGAGTTACACCTACTACTCTTCGGTACATGATTCCGAGTCCAGGATCGACTATTGGTTTATCTCCCCCTCTTTAATTGCTGGTGTAGAGACATGTGAAATACTAGCCCGCACTTTATCTGATCATTCCCCAATAACACTTGAAGTCACTGTTCACAATTGCCCTAGACCCCCTAGAAGATGGAGGATGCCTGGGGGGTTGCTCCGGGACCCCGGGACGGTGGAGGGGCTCCACACTGAGATTGCTGAGTTCCTTGAAATCAACATAGACTCAGTCGATAAATACTCCACGGTATGGGAATCCTTTAAGGTCTGGGTCAGGGGTGCGCTACTGTCTAAATCTGTTGGTCTTCTTAAGGGAGTCAGGGCGGAACTGTCCCTGACTGAAGGCAAGCTGAAATTACTGGAGGACACTTATTCTCGCAGCCATGACAGGAACATATTGGCGGACATACAGTCACATCTTCAGGAGTTCAGCAAACTGGCCTCTAGAGAGGTGCAGTACATGGCATCCCCGATCCGTGCACGCAGATATGGCGAGGGCAATAAAGCGAGCAGGTCCCTTGCCAACTTGCTCAAACAGGACAGACACCCAAATCGTATTACCAGCATACAGACACCTGGGGGTACGGTTATAGTGAATGAGGACGAAATAAATTCGGAGTTTGCGGGGTTCTATGAACGATTGTATAGTAATAGAGACACTAAATCACCCACCGAGATAGGGACATACCTTTCGGCACTGAAAATGCCAAAACTCCACGATGAGACCCGCCTCGCACTGGACCAGCCTCTTACTACAGATGAGATTGCTGCGGCGATTAAAGATTTAACGTCAAGTAAAGCTCCAGGATTAGATGGCCTTGGTGCTGAATTCTACAACGAATTTAGTTCGGAGCTTGTTCCATTGTTGTTGCGGGTCTGGGAGGAATCCCTTCAGTGTAACATACTACCCCCTTCCATGAGAGAGGCGTTAATAACTGTTCTCCCTAAACCACGCCGCCCTCCCCAGGATATGTCGTCCTACAGGCCACTGTCTCTTATTAATACAGATGCTAAAATATTCGCCAAAGTACTGGCCAACAGGCTATTGCCGGCGGTCCCAACACTGGTCCACCCTGACCAGAATGGGTTTGTCCCTGCTAGATCCACGGCACTTAACCTACGCAGGCTCTTTGGAATACTGGCCCAGGTTGACCCTGTCAGGAACGCTGTGGCCGTATCATTAGATGCCGAGAAGGCCTTCGACTCCGTCTCTTGGGCCTACTTGCTGGCAGTGTTGGAGTCATTTGGGATTGGCCCGAACTTTATCAGGTATGTGCAATTGCTTTACTCGAAACCTGGAGCCCGGGTGCTAACAAATCAAACAATCTCGGATATGTTTCTGTTGGGACGAGGCACTAGGCAGGGCTGCCCATTTTCGCCTATACTATTTGCCCTGACAATAGAACCAATGGCAATTGCGATAAGACTTCGACACTTCAATAGGGGCATCAACTTGAGGGGAGCCACACAACTAATATCCCTATACGCGGATGATACACTCTTGTATATTCGTGAACCGGAGGATAACCTACCCCCCATAATGGCAGAGATTCAAGAATTCACTGCATACTCTGGGTACACCATAAACAAGAATAAGTCAGAGGTTTTTCCACTTACACCGGCAACAGACTGCCCCATTTCTCTGGGCGGGATGAGATGGTCCAGCGAGTCCATCAGATATTTGGGTATACTCGTCTCACGTGGGAAAAATAGATTATACGCTGACAATCACGATGCCACGTTACAGGCCTTGAAGACCAAACTGTTATTGTGGGACCGCCTTCCGTTGTCACTGCATGGCAGAGTAGCAGTCCTTAAAATGGTAGTCCTTCCCAAGCTACTTTACCTATTTGTAAACATTCCAATTTGGCCGGGAAGGCTCTTTTTCACTAAACTTAGGTCCATGGCCACGGCCTTCCTTTGGCACGGACAGACTCCAAGAATAAGCTGGGAAGGGATAACTAAACCATACTCTTCGGGTGGGCTGGCGGCCCCTGACTTTGAACTTTATTATCATGTATCCCAGGCCCAGTTCTCTAAATATTGGTATTCCAGGGATGGAGCCCCCCCACATGTTGATGTAGAAGAACTTACCACTACACCCACGAACATACAGTCTGTCATTTTTGATGACCACTACAGAGACACATGTGATTTCAACCCTGTCAGTAGAACGGTCGCTTCCTGGCGGGCAATATTTAAGAAGCTGAGGCTTTCGTGCTTGTATAATCCGGAGGTCTCCCTCTGGAGATACCCTGGTATCCCCCCGACACATGATGCCTGCTTGCGATCTGCCTGGGACCCTGATGACGAGATGTGCCTGGGGGATATGTTTATCGATGCAAGGTTTGCGACCCTCCAGCAGACAACCGGGGCTTTGGGCAGGGGCCCACTTAGGGTTCTGCAATACTACCGTATGAGATCGGCCTTCCAGAAACACTGGGCGTCTTTCCCTGATGAACCCCCTACACACCCTTGCGTTCAGATGATCACTGCCGGAGACCGCTTGAGTGTTTCCAGTCTATATGCCATGGTACAAGCACACTCCCCCACGCCTGGTCTTAGCAGAGATAAATAAGAAAAAGATCTCCAGATTCCTATTGATGATAAGACTTGGGATAGATACTGTTCATTAACTAAAAAGGTTTCCCTTAATGCTGGGCTACGTGTGATCCAATTTAAAATTCTCAATAGACTGCACTACACCCCGGCCAAGATAGCCAAGTTTGTCTCCAACGCTCCGAGTCAATGCCCAAAGTGCAAAGCAGACTACGCTGGCTCGTTTCACATGTACTGGAGCTGCCCGGTGGTGGCTGGGTTCTGGAGGGAGGTGGCAGATATACTGGATGAGACAAATCCCCCCGACGCTGTCCCCACAGAAATACCTATTCGGTGACACCGGAAAATGTTCTGAAAAGACCAGAAGACTGTTTAATGTCACATGTGCAGTGGCCAAAAAATGCATTCTGTTACATTGGAAAAATCCGTCGCCACCCACTGTGCAGCAGTTCCTCCGAGAGCTGGTCTATGTGAATGAGGCTGAGGAGCAGTTTGTTCTCACACGCCCCTCGGCCTGCAGACCTAAGGATATTTGGGGTCCCCTTAGAATGTTTCTTTGTGATATGATCTCCGACGGTGACAGCGATACTTAGACCCATTGCTCCGTGAAAATGTATATTATATGTACTATGTTCCTCTGCTTTACCTTGCCATGATGTTTGTGATCTGTATGATGAAACTCTAACTGTGTTTTGTGTTTCTCTCGACCACCAATAAAAAGAGTTTTAAAAAAAAAAAAAAATCAATGGGGCAGTCAAAGGGACGATGTGGTGGGAGTGTTTCAGCCGGCCCTTTATCAAAGACATCATGAAAGTCCTGATACTCCGCAGGTACTCTGATTGAGACCACTCCCACTACGTGAGACCCAAGGGGGAGGTAGATTCCTCCTGCAATGTGAGTTGTGCAACGGCTCCTAATGCTCGTGAAGGAGATGCATTGTCGTCCGGTGCGATGAGGCAAAAGTTCTGACAAACTTCAGATTCAAACTGAACCTGCCCCGACTTCCAGTCAATTAAGGGGTTATGCTGTTTCAACCAGGGAAGACCCAGTATGAAACCAAATTGAGGCATAGAGATTAGATCAAAAGATATCACCTCCTGATGTATGTCTTGTATGGTTAGAGTGAGTGGGGCCGTTTGGTGTCGGATAGGACCAGAAACCAGTGGCCTGCCATCCACTGCTTGCACCGGTTCACGATGATGTTTGGTCACCAGTGGTAAATTCAAAGATTCTGCCAGCTTAATATCAACATAATTCCCTGTGGCCCCAGAGTCTATAACAATTGATACAGTATGGACAATGTCCGAAGTGGGTTTTAAGGTAGCCTGAACCAAGACACGTCTGACCCTCCAAAAAGAGGGTACTGAGTTGAGGGAGAAGAAGAACTGCTCGATCCCGCCCCCGGGTCTAGAATTGGGCATTCCGAAAAACCGAGTTTTTTAACTTAGGACGTCGGGGACACTTCTTTACAAAATGGCCATTCAACCCACAGTAGTAGCAGGCGTTGTCGGTTCTTTGGCATTCTCTCTCCATTTGGGAAATCGGACTACGAATTCCACCTATTTGCATGAGCTCTCCTCCGGTATCTGTAGGTGGGGGGTTCAAACCTGTGCTAGTAAACCCTGCTTCGTTCTTACGTTCAGAACGCCTAGCATCAATTTGGAGGGCAAGATCTACTAAGTCCCTGTATGTCGTGGGTAAGGAAGGGATGACTGCCATGGCATCCTTCATGGGATTATTAAGGCCCTTATAGAATACTACTACCATCTTTGTTTCGGGCCAGGCTGTTTGGGCCGCTAATTGATTAAACCGGGCTATGTAGTCCAAGAGACACCCTTTCCCTTGAGTTAGACCTAATAACTCGAGATCCCGAGATTGGGTCTTGTAACGGGTGTCAAACACATGAGACATTTCAGTAACTAACAAATCAAAATCATAGAGAACAGGACTATTGTTTTCTAGTAGGGGGTTGGCCCAGGCAGCGGCAGTGCCAGCTAAATGAGACAGAGTAAAAGCCGCCTTGGTGGTAGAGTCTGGGAAAGCCTGGGGTTTGCAGAGGAAATGCAATTTACAATGATTTATGAATGTCCGGAATTTCTTAGGGTCTCCATGGAATCTCTCAGGAGTGGCCAAAGTAAGGGGCGTAGGCAGAAACACTAGAACCTGAGGAGACAGAGCAGGTTGTGCTATGGGAGGTGGTGCAGGGACATCACCTAACTCAGCATCAGCGGGTAGAGGATGTTGGGTGCTTTGGATAAGGTCTAAGCGCTGATGTATGGCAGAATTGGCAGCTGTCATATCGGCCCTAAGTATTGTTATTGCCTGTACCAATGCAGCCATGGGGTCATCGGGTACGCCCTCCATACTCTCTGTAATGCAAATGCTTCACAGTCTGTCGTGACTTGCCACGTAGTGAAGAGAGTATGGACCTCTGTTCCCAAGTTCCCCACAGAGAGGTAGAATGAACTCCCTGTGCGAGCCTTGGAACCACAGGTGGATGGTGTTTCACAGGATATGCAGCGTCGAGAACCCCAAAGCTGTTGGAAGGAAGGCAAGGTTAACACAAGCAATAACAATACCTTGAGTCAGTGATAAGTACTAGAATAAGGCTTACCTAAACTCAAAGTCAAGGGCTGTGGTGTTCAAAGCTGTGGTGTGAGGGAACGCCAGCGATCCTGAAAGCCAGATGAAGAAACACCGACTCTGGAGGAATCACCTGAGAGACTAGAGTCTTTCGTAGTACTGTGACAAAACGTAGTTCAAGGAATCCAAAAGCAGTAAGCAAAAACAATGCTCCGAAGATCAAGATCCAAGTTTAACAAATCAGAAAGGGAAAATCCAAAACCAGTCTGTTTCCGTTTAGCCAAAGTCCAAGTATCAAAGTTGGAGCAAATCCAAGGAAAAGTTCGAGGAGCAAGAAAGCCAGTCCGAGTGTCGTGAGCCGAGGTCTTGAACAAGAATATCCGTAACGCAAACGCCTAACAGTGTAGAAAACAGCCGTGAAGCGAGGAGCGTTTGAATCGCCCGGCTTTTATGTCCGTCGACATCCGATCACGTGATTTGGTTTCGTGACACGTGATCGGGATGCCGACGCAAAACCAGGAAGCGGGCGCGATTGGCTGCCCCAGCCCGTTCGTATCCTCCATGGCAGCTGCCAGCGAAAACTAGGAAACAAACTAAGCTGCTTCCTGTGGCTGACACTAGACCACGGAGGCTGATGTTTCCTACGCACCACAGGTAACAGGGCATAATGAGGAGGCGATTGTGTAGAGGGCATTTGGGCTATGCTAGGTGTCTGGGCGTCCCTATGTGTCTGGGCGTCCCTATCTCCAGAAGGGGCATGCAAAGCTATGAGTGAGGAAGGATTCTTCCCGGAGTGTATGACAGACGGCCCTAGTGCCAACTTCCCCAAAGAACCCAATCAGCCCTAAAGACCTATTTTGGCACTGACAGCCACTTGGACTGTTGTAAAGTCAATAAACACCCTTTGACTATCAGACGGTGTGTGCATGGTTTTTTGTGACAAACGCTCCATCACACATACCAAAGGGACTTTGATGCTATGGGGGCAGAGTTAGAGTGGCCAAAGGGAACTCAGCACAAGTGGTGAAGGGTTCCAGAATCTTGTATCTCTCTATACCTTTCTCTGTTTCTGGTCTCCTCCACTTTCTTTTGCACAAAGCACTTTCAGTATAATGCAAGCAGGCAATGCCCACTTGTCAAAGGAACAGGGATTGGGACCCTTAAAGCAGATTTGCTTTTGTCCAGGCACCTATGAACTTTTGCCTATAAAAGAATGGGCCTCCCACTCCTTTGATTCACTTTTGGACCATCCAGAACATAAGGAAGAATGTGTTTGGATCTCTGCTGGGAATGTTGACTGTTCCAAAGCCCCAGCCACTGAGGTGGAGGAGTACTACAAGGCAGAGAGAAGTTCTGCCCCCTACTCACTCCCAGAGCACATGGGTGGTGACTTCTGCTGAGAACCGGGAACTACCATACGCCACCAAACCTCCCTAGGCTTGGAAAGCAGAACCAGAAAGGAGTCATACTGTCCTAGGGCCCCTGAAGTGGGTCTCACAGTATCTGGATGGTCAATTCAGCGAGGATCCATGTTCTACTGCATTGAACCACATTCGCACTCGAACCAGAGGGACCGCCAGTGCTGCATTTCGCACTTCATCGAACCTTCAAACAACCACTGCTTTGCATCAGCTGAACCGGCTAGTCAGAACTGAGCATTTCATGCAGTAATAGTTAATCATTTTTATTGGGAAACAGTCCCATCAAATATACAGACATATTTCAAACATAAGCTTTAAATACCATAAAATTCAACTAACATCCAAATCCCAAAATAGATAAAGTTCATCATAAAAAATTATAACATTTCAAAAAACTCTTAATTAACTCTGTGCTACACAATTCGCAGGCTTAGTCAACAAAAATAATGCCAATCGGTCTTCTTTTTAATATGTTTACAGACAGCCAAACTATGTTGGTAGTAGCCCTTAATGCATACTAGCTGTCCCGCCCCTGGCCTTTTTTTTCTCTCATTCTTAGTATTTTAGAAAGATTGTTAGTTATGTCAAAAGTGATGAACTAAATTCATTGGGATGACATATTAAGTGCTTAAGAACCTTTTCTTATGTTTTGGACAGAAAAAAAACCAATTTCAAGCAGTTTTCCTGATTTTTATTTAGTGTGCACAAATGAGTAAAAAAACGTGTTAAGTCATCTTTACTTGCTGAACAAGGGGTACATGACACACAGTTGGAATTGTTCTTAGGCCATTCGGAAGTGAAGCTGGTTGGCGGCAGCATGCCCCAATCTCATGTTATTGTAATGGGTCCTAGTGAAAAAAGGTTCAATGTCATCAAGCTAGTGTTCAGCACACACATTATTCTTCACTTCATTGTAGCTGCCAAGCATCCTACTTGTCTGGTAACCGCCGAATTTATGAGGCAAACCAGTCGTTATGGATTTCTTTGTGTACCGTTTTCTTTTTTTATTAGGGTTTTGAGGGTACGACATTACATGAGGTAAAATTTGATCATAGTGACACAAATCGAGAAATACTACAACCCCGATCCAACAACGCTATAACAATCCCTAAAATTATACATAGATTACAGCTAATATTTTTGGCGGTGAGAGAGAAATAAAGATGTGAGGGCGAGGGGAGAGTAGCAGGGATAGCAGACAGAAGGAACAATAAGGGCAGGGAGGGGAGGGGCTAGAAGGAAAGTTGTTGTTATGTAGTCACTGAATCACAATTTCTGTGCTTATGTTTTCAATCCTGGATATACCTATAAAGGGTGGATATTCAACTCATAAGCCATTTGCTTAATATTACTCAACCAAGAATAGCTTGAGTACCTGTGAGATTCAAACAAATCACATATAGCCCCTCTATAAAGGGACATCGGAGGAGAATATCAGAACTTGTCCAGTATAGCAGAGCCCACAGAACAGCCTCTAATTTAACTGCCCTGGTGCCCAGCTTTAACGTGAATGGGACACTACGGGTGCTCATGAGCGGATAAAAGAGGGGACTAAGGGTCTGATTTTCTACTCGTCAAGTAAATTCCTAAAGCCCCCGACCTCTGTTCAGTATAGGACGGCTGGTAAAGTCTGTGCTTAACAGATCTCTATTGTTAGTGTAACTGCTCGATGCGTGAATCTTTTAAAGAAGGTTTGAATGACTCCACCACGTGTGGATCAGATTAGAGTTTTTAGTCACCTGAGAATGGCACCTGCCAGTACTGTTTAAACAGACATCCACATAGTCAAAGTGTTCTAATTTCTCGAGTCGCTCGCCTAATAAGTCGATGTATAGTTTAGGCTTTTTCCTCGCTTTACAGGAATTGGATTTGCTTTGAGAGAGAATGGTCAAATTCTAAAGTTTACATATAGGCTGAAAGAAACCTAGCAGTTTAAGACACCGGATGGGGTCTTAGAAATTAAGAGTTAAGTAATCTGTGACACCTCTGCCTGAAAGCAAGGTTTCACGACCTACATCAATCTGCAGAGAAAGAGCACCAGGACGGTGATAACCTTTCTGGGGAAAGTGTCGGGACGTGAGCTGGAGTTGGCTACTGCTGTAGCATTGTGTACCGATAGTTTATGAAAGGTCAGTTATCGAGTAGATGCGCCGTGTTAATAACAATACAAAATAACGATATTGCTATCGATTAATAAGTAGAAGTAATACATTGCATTGAACAGCGTCTACCCTGGTAATCATACTGAATAATTGTTCCGTTCTACTAATGGACAATGCGCATTTGCCATTTTCACTAAGGGTTTTGGTCAAAATGAAATGTCTCAGGGGCCATTAGAAAGTAATACGTTTCTTCTTGCCATGCATATTTATCATAAGTCTATTTAATTGTCGTTGCATTTCTCTTGGCCACCTCCAACACTGCCCCGGTGCATGACCGTTCAGAAAATACATGTGAACAGATAGAGAGATGGGAAAGTGCTCGTGCACATGCGTGATAATCCTGGCATTACATGCACCGTTTTCATTGTCAGCAACGTGAATAGGCTTCCTATGCACGGCGTAAAACCGTGCATGTTGTGCCATGTCATCAAATCCGGTGTCGTTACATTCAGAGTACGTCTCCTCCAAAACATGCCTTATCCTACTTTAGTTTCAGAAGTGGAAAACGCCATGCCGTCTCCAAAGCATGGCAAGATCACACTGCACAGGAGTACAATTAGGGAGAGTGGCCAGTAGACAGAATTGAGATGGTTTCGCCGAAAAACGTGTAATACCATATAACATTACCTTCGTTTTTAATGTAGAAAATACATGCATGAACGAGGTAGCTCAGCTTCACTCGTCCGAGGGTCATCATTCTTAAAGGGCCCTCACCTGCGCCCTTGTCTTTCGGATCTGCCAGAGCACTAGGGGACCACTCTGGTGGTTATAGTGCGCGGTACAAATATCCTTTAACAAATATCATTTAACATTAACATTAACTTTCAGTTCCTTTACTTCAAATGTGGAGGGTGGTTTGATTAAAAACGCTACCTGAAATAGAAGCTTGGAGTAAATTCTGTATTCTCATTTTACCGGACATCAGCAGAGAGGTCTGATGACCAGAGACCGACATATTAAGGTATTAAGCCCCCCCAATCGGATTTTAGACACCAATTAACTGGCAGTGTACAGAGCAAACAAAAGCGCGCCCACATCATTTGCAGACACAACGCATTTATGACATACGGGAACACGGACAAGAAACAATTCGTTTCCTTGTAATGTATGTTGTAATTATTCCGTAAAAAAAACATATATATATATATATATATACATATATATATATATATATTTCCCATTCATTTTTATGGGCTATCGTTTTTCAAGTCTATTTTTTTAAACATCAACGGAGGCTATTTTAGGTAAATCGTTCTTAAAAAATAAATCGGATTAGAGGGAAAAAACGTAAAAAAAGAACTGATTTCTATTGAAGAGGAATGCACTTTCCTAAAAACACATATGAAAGTTAATGTTCTGAAAAATTGTGTCAGCAAATTAACCGGTTTTTCTAATTCGGTGGTAGCTACGTTGGCTTCGATTCGAAAGAAACAACACGACACAATAATTATCAAAATGATAATTATGGGGTTGTATTTTCACAGTGCTGACAAATACTTATCTACATCGGGGTTATGGGTTTGGCTCAGATACACAGTCACATAGTTTCTTCCTCCAACTTTGAAAGATCCTCAATTGTTTTTGTCAATTTAAAAGACATTTTCGAATCAAGTAGTGCGAACACAAGCTCTCTGTGTGAGTTACTTTCTCCTGAGAGACAAGAATATTTGATTTGCTATTTGGTCTGCCTAGCAATCTCGAGTTTTACTTCATAATGCCGATAAGCTTTTCGTGGTTAAGTGTATTTCATCCCATGGCTGTGGTTAATTTTATGTCTGCCTGGAAACGTGGATGGCAGCCATTGAAGTTTCTACGGTGTGTGTGGAGAAACAAAATCTCTTATGTCGTCCCAGTTAACAGTTAATATTTTGGATGCTTAACATGCAGTACGAGGACGGTTCGGAGGGTTTGCATCGAAGTGAAACATGACCTAGTCTACTAGACGCAATTATTAATATTAATCTTACCATCTCCCTGTAGGTTGCTTGCATTCATATTTCCACCAATTTAAACAGCGATGGTACCCTGGGCAACCAATCAGATAATGCAGATATAAATCAAAACCCTATTCATTTTAAGTTGAATCGGCGCTTTTACGTCATGGAAATGTAACTTTTAGGGATGTATTTTAACCAAAGCCACAGTCTCTGTTAATGAATATTTATGGACGTGAAATATTGTTATTCACCGTGACCCTTTGGTAGCTGGCGAGTGTGTTGAATCAAAATGTGCGCCATTGTATGCCCATAAAATACCCTAACATGACTGGGTAGGATTCAATAATTCTATGTATACGGGAAGCAGGGTTCTAAAACGGGCGTGACTCTTCCTTTGTTGAAATGTTAACATGAGTTGGCAGCTCATAAACTAGAAAACGTTTGTTTCTTTGTAATTTCATCCTTGTTAAGCAGAATCATAATCGAAAAATGCCAATAGAATATTGTCAAAATTATAAACAAATACCATGTTAGTAGTTCCATATTTTCTACCCTTTGTAAACTTATATTATATATTATTTCTGCCATAAGTAAAAAAATAGCGTGCATACGGGTAAAACCATAAACATGTTTATGGGATAAAGAAATGCACACACCGATAGTCCACCGTTTATTTGAAGTGATACAATTAACACTAATAACATCGTTCGCTTGAATTTTATTTTTTGCATAAAGCAAAAAGCACATTTGCAAATTAATGTGCGGTCTGATGGAAAACAGAGGGGGAGCTAAAAAGCTACTTCGGTCAGATGCAGCCACTGTTATACAAAGCATTGAAACAAAACGGATGAAATGAAAAGAAATCGGAAACTATTAAAACGTGCCCGATAGCACGAAACCCCGACCAAGCAGTATTCGCTGCGTCTCGATTCCAAGTTTGCCGTGGCAAGCAGGGTGGTTCCGGCCGGATCTTACAACCTCGCTGTGAATGAACATCTTAAAGCTGTGTTTGTGATGGTAAAGTTTGTGTTCACTCTTGCAGTGAGATCCCGCATTTACATCTATAATGTTGATACACGATGCCCGTTTTTGTGCTGTATTCCCCTGAATATATCAAGCTTTCAAAGTTCGATGTCAAATGACTTAACGGATAATGAATGTGGTCCTTGCCATTCAGAAGGAGTGACCTTGGGATTCTGTCGGTGCTGCGGCTCGACTACCACAGGGTTTGTGAAACTCGGGCTTTCAGGCAGCAAGCAGGGAGGGCTACTCCAACACAGCTCGGGAATGTATAAATAAATATTGAAATGAGCTCCCATCAGAAGGCGCCAGCGTGAAGAGCTGGGGAAGCTGCGCGGCCGGCAGTGTCACTTGAGGATACGCTTGGCTAATTTCTCAGCCCTGGAGATGGGAGGGTGGCTCAGTCCGCGACGGAGATTCTCAGCCAGTCAGTCCTCTGCTACTGCAGAGAGTAACGAGCATTGGCAATGCCAACAGTTTGGACTTTAGTGTCTATCTGTACTCCAACGCAAACTCTGTGTTCCTCCTCATATGTCATTCCATTTATCGGAACTCCAATGCAATAGTTTCAGCTTATATTTGTCGCAAGCAGTACCCAATAGCCCAAACTAAAAAACAGAGATTATATAAACCAAACAAGAGTTGGACTGGTTTCTGGATTATGCAACCACACAGATCCCTCTTATGAGGGCATTCCGGCTGAGATGACAGGGGTCTCGGCTAAAAGAAAGGCTTATTTCCCAATGCTATATTTTTTTAGACACCGAAATAGGAGCAAACAAGAAGGTCAACATGGATGAGTGGAGGAGAGAAGAGGTGCTAATTTAGGGATAGAATCAAACAGGGCAGCAAGGGGACATCTGGAAAAGGGTGCTCTGCCTGGTGGTGGTTAAAAGCAGCCACTGTTGCACTTTCCAGGAAGGGGTAGTATAGCAAAAAGGAATGAAAAATTCAATGAAGGAGCAGGAATAGGAGCGAATAAGGGCAGCACAGATGAGTGGAGGAGAAAAGAGGTGCCAAATGAGGGATGGAATCTGGAAAATCCATTTGTTAGGCACATCTTTAGGGGTATTAACTGACCATGGTAGCAGGTGCAAAATGGTGCAAGTACCTGGGCCTCTAATAGCAATGCCTGGCAAATGCCTAACACTTATACACAACACAGAACTGTTGGCTTTGCCAATGTTTGTTGTCAACAGTACTTCAGTGAAGCACACGTAGAGTGCTTACATGTCTAGTGGCTGATAAATTCATGTGCAGTGCCTGCAAAAATGGGAAGTTCTCAAAGCCTGCTAACATTTGTACATCATACAACTAGTGTCAAAATAGGACAAAACCAGTCTTTGATTTATCAGCGTCTTTGAGGGATTGTTACATTAGGCTGAGAGAATCAAATTTAAAGTTGATGACTTATTTCTGGGACATCCCATCCAGGTCCAACTCGCTGACATCAAACCTAACTGTGTTTGCTACCTATTTTTCCCGCTGAGCATGGTACATTGCACACCAAGGAGGTTACTGTCACAGCCGCGACTCCTGTGTCTTAAGAAGGCAAGAAAAGTTTAAAATGAACAGTTGCTCTATTGGCACAGCAGAGCCGAATGTCATCACAGGAGCACATGGACACAGGATCTTCAGTACTCCACCCAGGGACTATAAAATAACCTATATATACCAATTGCCCGCTCCCCAAAAAAGAAAATGCAGATTAGGTGCAGGGGGCTCTAAACAGAGATTCTCCCACAAGAAAACAGTGTGTGGGTAAGGCTTGAAACTTGTGGATACGGACGGCCTGCAATTCGATAAAAATCCAAAAGGTGGAAAATGCATGAAAAGAACCTACCTGACGATACAAGGATTAAAATACATAAATAACAAATGGCAAGAAACAACAGTAAGCTGCATGGCAGAGGGTCTGATGGGATACGAAGCAGAAGTTTTGGCACAAGTGGATGCAGTATGTGCACCGTTCTGGACTGAACATATCACAAAACTAACATGGACTGAGGCAATGGAGAAATCAGTGAAAGTGCACAGAGAATATGAACTTTGCTTTTACAGTGCTGGAAAAGTATCAAAGAACATTGAAATAAGACTTTGCTCAGCACAGCGGCAGGGATGGATTACTACTGGGTGTGCAGCCAACAAGCATACTTGCACCTCCCACCATCATGTACGCCACGCTGCACTCAGCTCTGCTTGTAATCCCAGAAGTACATTTGCAAGGGGGGCCGACAGACACTTTTGCCCCTACCACCGTCCCAATTTCTGAAGAAGAAACAAGAAACCCATTGCCAGCACCCGAGTTCCACATCTTTCCCGGGAAACTAAAGGGCATAATGCTGCGAAGGAAGAAAAGAGTGAATGATCTATCCAAGGACTCATCAAACCTGCTCGAGGAAATACCAGACGAATACCAGCTCTTCAACCAAGCAGACACTTTATTTGCCTCACTGCTACAGCCTAGTGTGCAAGCTGCGGCCACTGCTGAATGGCTGCAGTTTGTTCGCTGGGAACTAATACAGCTGGCTAATAACACAGAGCAAGGATTCAACGTCATAAAGATGGTACTCCGCGCCCTGAGGCTAATGACAATGCAGAACCGCTACGCCCTTGATATGCTGACGGCCATGGAGGGAGGCGTGTGCAAGAAAATCGGGGAATCATGCTGCACATTCTTGCCCCCAAAGTTGGCAAGAATAGCTCTCTGTCACACATAATCAAAGCTGTGCACACCCTGGGAGTGCGCATGAAGAAAGAAGCTGGAATAAAAGTTGAAAACTGGTTTGATCTAACTTTTTCTTGGGCTTCATTCTGGTTGGGGGCGATTGTATAGATGTTGGTACCCATCATCGTCTTTATTTTGGTCATTTTTTGCACGTGCCAAATGGGACTCTGATGTTGTGCCAGAGCAGTGCCCAGAAGCGCAACAATGATGGTCTCAATTGGGGGAGCACCCAAGCACTTCACGGTACCAGAGAATAGTACCAAACAGATGACCCAAACAAAGCCTGCATGATAGAGGTCTAACGCCCCTTACACACCTGTGGCACAGTTACCACACGCCCACCTGACCCCAAAAATTACACAGAGCACTGAGTAGATTTAGCAGGAGATGGGATTTGTATTTACATGACATATACCCCAGAGGAAAATGCCCAATCTGGAGAAAGTTTACAAGATGTTTGCAGGGCATGGGTTCCAAAGGACGGATCACCACTACACCTGAAAGCTGAAAGGTTAGATAGAGTGAACGGGGGAAGAGAACGTGTATTGGAAATTAGTTGCCAATGACACTGCCAGGGAGTTTGTTAATTTAGGATTAACAAAATGGGGGAATGTTGGGAAGGAGAGAGGGTCTTCTCACCTTCCTAGGCGATACTGAATGAGAAATAAATGCTGAGAGAGTAAATTTAGAGAGCAGGGGGT
Source organism: Ambystoma mexicanum (assembly GCF_040938575.1). NCBI lineage: Eukaryota > Metazoa > Chordata > Amphibia > Caudata > Ambystomatidae > Ambystoma > Ambystoma mexicanum. The sequence goes on from NC_090940.1 coordinate 523,863,784, forward strand.
GCACAAAAAAGGGGCACACGATCACCTTAGTGCATGCATTATAGGCCATATGGTAGATGTTGGTGTGAATGCCATCTTGGCAAGCAGAAGCTATTTTAGAAGTTAGGCCAAAGCACAACAAACAGTATTTTGTGTGCTAGTATTAGGCCCCTTGCATGAACGCAAACACCACCCCCACCCTGGCCAGGTCTGAGAGATCCACAACCTCCTCCATTGTTCAGAAAGTTACAGGCCCTCACGCCCTGGGAAGATTGTGCCTTGCAAGGCCATAAGAAGGGAGCAGAGCACCTCTTGGCAGTACCATCCTACGGAGCAGACTGCAAGGCCCTCCTGCCCCTAACGATCCCCACATGAGAAATACAGCTTTTACACCCCTTGATCGATCACTAAGTTCAGAAGGCAAGGCTATCGCGCCTTCAGGAATGGGTCACATGATTTGTGCAGTGAGTTACAGGTTGGCATTGAATTATAGCCCAAAACTAAGGTGGAGGACCTTGGGAGTTGCTGATCTGTCTAGGAGCGAGTGAAGTGTGTGTGAGTTAGCGTGACGTCAGTTCTCCCTCAAGCCCATCCCTTTATCTGCCAGGTGCATTGTTACAATGTAGCTAGTTCACTGGTAGGTCAGCTCACCACAGATGACAAGCCCAGCAGCCCTCACATGAACAAAGATGGACAGATGAAAATGGACCAAAGGCCTAGCATCCCATATGGAGTAGGCCCTATGTCAATAGGCCACCTCCAATCCTTGTTGTAAAATTGTACTATATATGATTACATCGTTAGTGACACTGTTTGTGCTTATAATGTACTGCACATACCCACGTACCTCAGTATGTTCGGCGGCAGCAGAGATCTTTGCTGATGCATTTCTAATTTTGTAGAAATAAATCATTGTTATCTTTGCAAGAGTGTCCTCGGCCTTTTTCCCTAGTGGGCTGTATTTTGTCTTGTGTGAGCATGCAGGGGTGTGCCTTCATGGGGTGGATGAAAGTGCCAAGCTGACTTATTTCATGACGTGGCCAGTGATGGAGTGTGGCACTTTTGATTCTATCTGCACTGGCAGTGCCATGTCAATCCATTCTTTAATGTGCTGTCATGGGTGGTTGAGAGGAAGTTGTCAGGACTTTTTCTAGGTAGTGGGGAAGTGCTCTCGATCAAGTAGCTAGGCGCTGTGTAATGCTAAATGTGTGGTTGGGAGCGGTATGGGTACGCAACCTAAGGCGTTAATTTCTATGCGCAAGAGGTAGTGCAGTGGAAGAGTAGACTGACAGCTGTGCCGCATGTGTAAATTGACTGGTTTGTCTAAGCGGGTCGTAGTGAGGTTGAGTAATATCCGGTGTGCAGCTGTTGGGCCTAGTAGGGGCATGCATGTGAGCAGGGCCTCAGGGAAACATAGCTGGTACAGTGTGCAGTGCAGCAGGAGATGAGAGCATAATCAGGGTAACAGATTGGGGGTCAAGGAGAACAACTTACATCGTGATTGACATAATAGTGCTGGTCGATTGAATGAGTTCCGTTAGGGGAGTTTTCATAAATCCATTGAGGTAAGGCTTCATAAAACTATCCAAGCTTGTACTTCTCAAGGAACCTTGGCAGAGTGGCAGAGCAGTCAGACTAATCATAGGATGAAGCTGTGAGTTGTACAGGGCTGTCACATAGTGTGGTGAGGCCCGGGGCAAAAAACGTTTGGTGAGGCCCCCTTATAATTTTTTGCACTGGATCAGTGGCGCTGCCGCCATAAACAGGAGACAAGAGAAATCTCCCATTGAGTTTGTGTGGAGGAACCCAAATATGGTTCATTATTATGACAGCAAATCAACTACAGCAAAGTGATGTTTCTGTACTGAAGACAAGTTCACTCCAGACTAACAGTTTTGTCATATGCATAAATATAAGATGGCGTGACGACGTGGTGTGCAGGACGCCAGTTTTAGGAAGCGCCCTGCCCCTTTTTGCACATTAAAAAACACATCATACATAGTGACACATAGATGATGTTGAGTGGTGGCTGATACATTTTATAACTGGAGAGGCTTAAATGTTTGCACCAATTATGTGGGATTGACAGAGCACAGTGAAGGAGCCCAAACCAAACAAGGGATGCTTGAGATGGTTTCTCGCCCCAAAATTGTTTTGAAACCAATGAAAATGGTGCATTTGACAGCACTTTCTTGAAAAATTAGGTTAAAAAGCCATAGAGTTTGCAATTGGTTTTGTATGGTAGCACATGAAAAAAAACATTAGATGCAAGTCAGGAACCGTGCACAGGAGCACAAAATATGCCTGTATTGTATGAATTGTTTTTCATGTTGGCTGTTCCCATACATGTCCATGCAGGCTGCACCAATATATACCAGTATTACATATAAGGACTCACAGCCGGTAAAAAACACCCTGCCACGAAAAGTATATCCAGACTGGCTGTGCCACATAAGTGTTATTACTGGCTAAACTGGGCAATATTCAATGTAGGCCAGACTAGCCACCTGATAACACTTATCTTTTCTTTACCTAGGCCTGGCTGAAGATGAGTTGGGGCCCATTTCAATATAACGGTTGGGGGTCCCCAATTTCTTAGAACGAAAAGGTGCATACATTATAATGGAGACAAAGAAATACAGCCAGGAGTTAATAGACACTGATTATCACAAGGTGGCCAGTCAGTAGGGAGCTGAAACACTAAATGCCCACTGAAATTCTTTAAATCGCCTTTGCCAGAAGTTGGATGATGTGGAGGAACCAGTGTTAAAAGGCAACTAGGTGATAACATTTCTGTATATCCCAGGGAAGTGACATCTGAAAGGGCTCCAGCAAACACAGCTGTAAGGCAAGTATTTCAAAGTGCTCATTTTAAGCCCCATAACGAAAGCAATATATAAAGAGAAATATATTGCTGTGTGACAAGACTGATGACTGGCACCATGGAGGCATTTGCTGGTGTCCCCCAGAGCCACTTTCAACTGAAAGAGCTGAAAGGCCCCGGCGAGACAGCTAGCTAGCAGGGAGCTGAAAGACCAAACGCCCACTGAACATCTTTAAATCCTCCTTTGTCAGTAAGTTACGCTCACTCCACTGGCTACCGGTCAGCCAGGGTATCTGCTTCAGGCCTTGTGCATAGTTCACTGGGCTATCCACGGTCAAGGGGCCGAGTTTTTGCAGGCCAAATTCTCCCGCTACCATCCTGAGCGAGATCTACGCTCCTCCACCGCGGATCTCCTTGTAGTCCAAAGATATCATCGTTCCAGGTTTGGCGGCCGGGCTTTCTCCGTGGCTGCGGCCAACCACTGGAACGATCTCCCTCCGGCCATGAGGAAAATCCCCAATCATCTTGCCTTTAGAAGAGCTCTTAAGACCACTCTCTTCTAGCGCCCGCCTTTGTAGCCTGCCCTAAGCGGTTCAGTCCTTCCTCTTCAGCGCCCAGATGCCTTTGGGCGACCGTGCGCTCTACAAGTGAAGATAACATAACATAACATAATGATGTGGAGGAACCGAGGTCAAAAGGAAACAAGGTGATAATACTTATGTGTACCCCTGGGAAGTGACGGCTGGAAGGGCTTCATCAATCGCAGCCTGTAAGGCGAGCATTTGAAAGCGCTCATTTCAAGCCCCAGAACAAAGGGAATATAAAAAGGAATATATTGCTGCGTTACAAGACTGATGACTGGCAACATGGGGGCATTTGCTGTGGTTCCCCGAAGACCCTTTCAACTGAAAAGTCTGAAAGGCCCTGACACTGTCCCTAGCTATACTCTTATGTTTGCTTTATCCCTGATGCATGGTTCCATGCATCCTAGGCAAATCCGCCCAACAGCCCCCTCCCTTTAATTAGGGGTGGGGACTGGCAAATACAACACTTTCATCCACCAGTCACACTACTCCTCACTAGGGGAGGGGATGAAGCATAACAATTATAAAATCGCCCTAACAAGGATGTACCTTGGAAGGTGTAGGTGGGGGTGCCTGTCCCTACTGCCTGGGCCTACTGAGAGGCCCAGGCAGGAATGTGCCTTTCCTGTCGGCCATGCCTGGAGGACGCTGGCTTTGCCCGCCAGATTTTAGCATCCACAATTATGGAGTTAGTGTAATCGGGCTGCAGCCAATCAGAGGCTGTTAGAGGCACCATTGTGGCCTCTACAGAGCGGTGAACGTCGCAGGGGCAATCTTCCCTGATGCGAGCTCAGTGCTCTGATGTCGATGTTGTCGGCCACATTGGTAAAGGCCTCCGGCCGTATTCCAAGACATGGATGTTCTGTAGAGAGCATTGTGAGGGCGGTGGATGGGTCACAAGCATGGCCCCTATGCAATGGAACTTTGGTGCAGATAAGGGGGTCACTGGGCCAGACAGGCATTTTCCTTTCCTGTCTGCCTTCCCTGGAGGATGCCGGCTTTGCCTGCCGGTTGTTAGCACCAATGTGTTAAAGAAAAGCGTGCTCTCTTCTTGAAATCTCCTTCATCATGTTAAATAAATGAAGCTGGCTCGATCCTGGCGTTAGTAAAGCTTGAACTGAATTCATGTTTGGAGTAAAGGTTGAGCCTTATTCATGTTAATGTGTCGATTACTTACTGATAATCATAATTACTTTCTAGTCCTACCTTTCCTTTTTAAAGTACTTTATTTTGAGGCACCAGACTCAATGACAGGAACTCTTTTCCCACTCATTTTCAACTAAACCCCACCCTTTCCTCCTACTGGAGTAGAAGTACCTTATATTCCCATGATTCGCTAGTTCCCTTTTCCAAGCACCACATGGGCCCATATCGAATCTCTGGGAGGGAGAAGTGGGCTGGAAATAATGTGGTGTGGAAGAGTCAGACTAGGAGTAATGAAGATTACCAGCAAGCAATCCCCACATTACCTCCACATCCCTCTTTACCCTGCCTAAATGTGCTTATGTGCCGAAAATAACCACCCATCGGCCTTTTGATACCACACTCCACCACCAATTTATTCACCACGTCAAACTTCATTCCTTGCACTCAGTACTACTATGCTGAAGGTTGTTCAACTCTGACCTACAATGTTCATACATGTATCAGGATCAGCCAGGTGGCTGTTTTACAGATTTCCTATATCGGGGCACCCAGTGTTTTGGTCCAAGATGCCGACATTCCCCTTGTTGATCTGCTCTAAATCACAGCAGGGCTTTGTTTCGCAGAGGCTACATATATGCCCCTTCTACCGGCTGGTTAGATCAGGGGAAACATGTTGGTCTTAGAAGCAACAAAGCAGAGAAACATAGGTTGAAATCCCGGGCCTCTGCTTAGAGATTGGTGTCCAGTGATAAGTGTGTAATAAAATATTAATTAACTAATTCCACAGCCCACTTCATTCATCTGCTTATCGTTGGGTCTACTTGGCTTTCTACCAGGTCAATTCCCCCGAAAACAGGCTGTCAGATTTCCTAAATGACTGAGTTATATACAAGTATGTCAATACCACCCTTTTTACATTCTACATCTGTCAGATTATTTCTTTCAGAGATGCTGGTTTCTGAAAAAATGCTGGGAAGTCCACCTCCTGAGATTCGTGAACTTTGGACACCACCTTAGGCAAAACATATGGATCACATCTGTATACCCAGGAGCCTGGACAAAACTGCAGGTACATGCATGTATAATAAAGGCCCTAATCTCACATAGTCATCTATCTGAGGTGACTGCAACCAGAAACGCAACATTCATAGACAGAAATACTTTTAAAACGAATCGAATTAAGAGGTTTCAAAGGGGGGACTTGGAGAGGTTTACTATGAAGGGAATATCCCATGCTGGAAAGCCCGCTGGTACAACAGCCTGGCCTATAAATACCTTGGACATCAAATGTCGATTGCTCTGAGCCTGTGAGTTGGGATTCTAATAATGGCATGGAGGCATGTATTATGCATCAAACTCTTCTTTATTCACTCCACAGCAGTAAGAAAACAAACGTAACAAATTGGAGGACCACAATCCCTAAGTGACATCATAATAGACACTGGTATGGAGTACTCCTCCTCAAGCAGCCCTTCCTCTTTTCGCAACTGTGACCTCTCAGCCATCCACCAGCGATCCTTGTGGGAGAAACAGGACTAACGACAACACTGATCCATCACTGCCATGCAAACCCTCCAGACTGCAAGTCAGTAGAATGATTGCCCGGGGAAGAAACCATCTGACAGAAAAATGGAAACAGAAACAAATGAGGGTGGTGAAAATCCTAGTGTGGGATAATACTCGCTTCTGTGCCAATGAATAGAATCCCGATTCACCATCACAGGCTAGGAGGAATGATCATTCTATGGCAAGGCATGGAGGCTTCCTATTAGGCATGTTCAAAGTCTCACTGGAGGACATATCTCGAAGCAAGCAAAATACTTTGCAATTGAATTTATCAAACATGCTCTAATTGGACCAATCACCTGACCACAGAATGTCCTTCAGTAATACCTCAGACCACAACGCTGCCGAAGCAATAGCCCTACGTGCCGAATGAGCCTCAAACTGAGTGATGGCCAGCTCGCCCTCTCCATCGCTTAACAAACCCATCTAGCCAGAGTAGGAGAGAAGACAGGACGAAATGGATTATGAAAGAACAGAAAGAGCTAGTCCGAAGAGCCACTGATGGAAGCCGCAGCATAACCAATTTAGACGAGAGCTCCTGAAGAGACAAGAACACTATTTCCCAGCCATACCTGAAACAATGAGAACACCAAGTTCACATCCCATAAACATGAGTACCCTGGAAGCCAGAGGGGGGTCTGGATACCCCACTGCCCTTCGACAGTCTACAAACAAAAGGGTGCTCCACCACAAGAAAGCCCTCCACCAAAAATATGGGAGGAAGAGATGGCAGAATGCTATGTATTGATGATATGATAAGACAAAAAATGGGACAAGCTGGCAAGGAAATCCACCCCCTGAATGACCCATGCATTCTCTGAGATGAGCCAAGCCACCAACTGAAGGGATCGCTGTAGGACTAACAGGTGAGAGCAGAGGGCCGGATCCAGTAAGAGGTCCTGGGATGCTGGCAGTCGTAGTGGAGGGGCCATGGCCATGTGCAATAGAAGAGGGAACAAAGGCTTGTGGCGCCAAAGAGCAGTGACCACCACCAAGATCGTGCCCTGCAACTGGGCCTGCAGAAGCATGCGCGCAATCCTCCAAAATGTAGGGAAGACATAATGCCTCCCTCATCCCCAATGTTAGAAAAGAATATTGGTTGCACCGGTGAACGGATCCGGTTGCCAACTGAAGTATCCCGGGAGCTGCGAGTTGAGCTGGGATCCAAAATAGATCCAAACTGAACAAACCCCAAAGACACTGAAAGACCAGAAATAATTGGGATTGCAGCCTCCATGCATTGACAGGAGCACCAGACTGCTGACAGATTGAGTGCTTCTGGAATCTACTCGGCCTGAACTTTTATCCAAGACCAGAGGCAAAACTTCCAAAAAACCCTTGCCAGTTCCACCCCCACATCTTGTTGATGTCCCAAACCGCTGATACATTGTCCATTATCATATGCTTGAACAATAGATCCCTACTCTCCTGGCTCACTAAAGAATGGGCAGGCCTTGACATGAATATCAATATCCTGGGATGGTGCTTTGCAGGAGACCCAACAAATTCCAACCAAAACCCTCTGATGGTATCAAGAACACAAGTGTCTTGAGAAACGAGACCTATGACTATTAATCATCCCCCCATCTACATTTGTTTCTAGAGGGGATAGAAGATTCTCGGTGTATGGTCCCAGACTTTGGAACAGTCTACCCAGGGAAATACGGAATTCAGACACCCTGCTTAATTTCCGGAAGGCCTTAAAGACCTTCCTGTTCAAATAAAATGTGCCCACTGGATAATAATTAGATCTTTTCTTGCTCTCAAATATACTTAGGAATATACTTTGTCCTAGCCTTCCTGAGTTATTAAGTTATTAATACGATCTGCGCCATTATACGGTTAGGTCGGTTTACAGCGCGTTACAAATCCCTCAAATGAAATCAAATGACTGGGTCACCCTTCTTGGCTGGCATTACAACTGCATTATTTGCTGCGGTTTTATGGTCACATAATTGTGATATATGTTAAAGCATAACTAGGATATGCACAAGATTAAAGTCACTGGAGGTGAAGGTTACACACAAGTATCACTGCACTATCCGATTATTTTTGTTGTTACAATGTTTTCATGTTACTAAAAAAAGTTTTTTGTTTTTGTATTGTGCTAAATTTATAATCCACAAAAAAGACAAATGAGAAAAAAGCAATAGCAACAGCAAAATAATAAATGCTGTATGTGTTCAAATTCGTAAATGTGTTTTGCCATTGATTATTAAAGTTGCATTCTACACAGATTTATTTAATGTGTGAGATACATAACAAAGTGAATTATGTTTGCATAAAAGAGATGTAAACTCCAAATTTTGGACGGCGGGACGCCCCGTGTTTCAATCTTGAGAAACGAGCAAGCAGTGATTAATTTTCATTATATAAAAAATGCAACTACCCCACCATCCCCCGTTTGGTGGTCCACCCCTCGGGTCTGTCAAATCAAACCTGAGTAAAGACTACTCTGCCTCTTCCATCTCTGAAACCATGGCCGTAGCTCCCTGGGCCCTCTGGGGGTAGAAAGACTGTTGCTGTCGTTGAGGGGTCATCACAGGCTCTGGCTGGCAAGCTGAGGGAGGGACTAATGAACGTGGCTTGTGGCTGGCCGCTTAGCTCCTGTGGCTGACCGTGGAAGAGACCTGCTGAGAAAACATCGTCCTAAGGGAAGACTTGACTTTCTCCAAGGAGGTAAAAGTCCCCACATATTTGCAGAGCTCCTTAAGAAATGTGTTCCCAAACAAACAGAAGTTGGCCTAAGGACTTGGCCCTCTTGTGTCTGCTATACCCCACAGTTGGAGCTGAGTTTAAGACATTAAGACATATACTCTTTCTCCTTTCTTGCAGGATAGAGGCGTTCACATCTCCCAGAAGACATATTGCCCACTGGGCCCATCTGCTAAACTCCATCTGGTCCACTGATTAACCCCCTGCCTTTGCACTCTCAGCCAGATCAAGAATCTTCAGGAAGGGGCTAGAAACATTCAATAGCTTATCTGGGAAGGACTTCCAGGTTCTATCCATCGCCTGAACATAATAATCTTGGGGTCCAAGACACCAGTGGATGCAATGTTCAAAGGAAGGGAAGGGCAAGGGCATACCGCCCTCATCTTGCTTCTAGCAGATGAATCCAATTTATGGTGTAGCAAAGAAGAGGCATACTCCACGAATACCTGAGAAGGAGTCCACTCTCTGGAGTTAGGGTGAAACAAAACATCAGGACAAAACATAGGGTTACCCGTAACATCCTAACGGCTGGAAGGGCTCTCTCCAGGGTCCAGTGAATCACCATCCACACCCCTGGGATCAACACCCAGTGTACCCATGTTAATATCAAGGGCTGGACCTACAGCAGGGTCCAAGGGCGATGGGTGTAGAGCTGTAGTAATCGTGGCTCTCTTAGCCTGATTATGTACATCCTCTAGGCCTGGGGGTCTACTGAGAGCCTGAAGCATCTCTGTCGTGGATGGTGTCGTCACCGTCCTGGCCCTGTGGTCACCGGGCAAAGGAAAAGCACCATGGGCAGCCTCCTGCTCCTGATGCTTCCTTGGGCCTTGGTTGGCTGTAACCCACGTTGCCTTGCCCCAGGAAGTGAAGATGACAAACAGGGATCCTCCAAAGCCAAAGCCTCAGTCACAGAGGACTGGATGGTCTGAGCAAGAGCCAACATCTTCTGTTCAAAGGCTTTGTCAACTGCCTGAGGGAGAGGGGTAGGAACAAAAGAAATAAAATGGTCCCGTCCTACAACCTTCTCCAGAGGAGCTTCTGTTTCTCCTCAGAAAGGAGGTCTAAAATAGGTAAACCCGCCAGCCCTTCTCCTCAGTCATGCTTGAATACAAGGAAGGGTAATTTGCCCTCCCGCCTTAAGAATGTACCCGGCCTGGAAAGGAAGCATGCTAATGAGACGCCTCTGGGTCCTTTGCTGTAACCCATGTCAGCACAGCCTTAACGAAGCTGGTCTGTGCTGCCAGTGAATTACACCTGAATGCTGCAAACATTCCCACCCCTCCCCGACTATGGCGAGTGCAGAGACGAATGAGGGAATGGCTTGCCCCCAAAAAAAGGTACAGAAAGAAAACACCAAGGACTACATGAAGAATCACTGTAAACAAACCAAAACAAGGTAAGTCTTTCACTCTCACCCCACATGCAGAGCAGTAATAAAAAAGGAAGAGCTGCTTGTGGTGGAGGACTTTATACCAGTCTCTATTATGATGTCATAAAAGGATTGTAGGAGATGTGGTCGACCAATTTGTTCATTTGTTTCTTACTGCTGTGGAGTGAATAAAGAAGAACTTGATGTATAATAGGAAGCCTCTGTGCCATGCCATAGATTTCTCTGCCTCTGAAGACTGACTCCAGGAATCTCTAAATGCCAACACCTCTGCCCACTGTGCTGGAGATGTTGCTGCTGTTATTGTGAGATAAGAATTTGATGGGCATCAGCACTAATGGAAATTTGAACACTGGAGCGGTGGCCAGCTCTATGAGGAGAGACTACTAACAGGACCACAGAGACAGAGTCCAGAATCTTTTGCAGAGGTTTGGGGAGTAGAGGAAGGCAAGCATATAGGAGGCACTCCTGATGTATTGTTTGCCCTTGCTAAGGCCACATTATTCCTGCTCTGAACTACAAATGTCTTGAGGACTCTGATTATCGCAGTAAGATCTCTCGAATTGGAGGAACTGTGTGCCTACTGCTGACTCCACTCTTTTCCAAGAGTGGCTCCCCACACCAGGTCACTGGTGTTGACAACAAGAATGCTATCTGTGGGGGATGAAAGAGGAAATGACCTAAGGACATTTTAGGGAATCGTTCAACTCCTGCTGGATGGTAATCTTCCTCTCAGAGTTCCCTGAAGCTGTATCCCAATGAGTGAGAAGAGTTTAAAGGCAGCAAAAAAAGACTAACTTTATTGAAGGTCAGTCTTTTGCCTACCACTTCCCTGCCCCTATCAACCCCCTGCAAATGCATCTAGCCACACTCCGCCACCCCCACCTCACTTGCCTCGTCCGGCTCTTCTGAGAATATTCCAGCTTCCCTCCAGGCCGCTCCCCCTACAAAAAGATTTATGAGACGCAGCCGTTTGTACGCGGTCTGTAAGGGGCATGTTCTAAAGACAGCAATCAGATTTATGAGAGGCCCCATAAGGAGCCTGGCTCAGGGAAGCACAAACACACATGCTGCCATCTGACCCTGCAACTGTAGAATCTTTCTGGCTGTGGTCCAGTCCTCCTGTAGCATTCCCTTTTGAAGACTCTGCAATCTCAATGCTCTCTCTTCTGGAAGAAGGGGTTCCATGTCTTAAAATCGCGGCAAAAATGGCAGCGTATATAAAATATCACGACAAAAATGCTGTGGTTTTGCCGCCACAATCATGTAAAGGATGCAGGGGAAACCCCCGGACCCATTATAACATTTAAGGTGAGCGGGGGACACCCCCACAACCCCCGCGCCCCTTAAATGGTATAATGGGGTACACCTTTACCGGGTCAAAAACACAGCATTTTTGCAGCAATTTTTTTTACCAGCAACATTTTTGCCACGATTTTATTACCTGATACAGAAGAAGGACCCAATTTCTTGCCATCAGAATCTGGCGCCAATATATATTGAATGACAGTGGCAAAAAGCGATTTCTATTGATTTATCAGTGGACCCAAGGATCTCAGGAATCAGAAAATGTCCTCTTTGTGGGTCCTCAAGCATTTGTCTGTTAAGGCTCTGTTGATCGGGTTTTCCGGGTATGCGAATGCGTAAATTCCTCTCAAGTGAGTGCTGTCACCAGGTGACCTAAGACCTTGGTAAAGATACAGGGTACTGTTTTGAGTCCCCACTCCCTAGTAATGCCTCTGGCTCAACCCTTTCGTCCTCCTTGTCCTGACAGTTCTGATTGTATTGGAAATCCTATTCTGTAACCAAAGTGGATGGTGTTGTTCACCCATTTGTCAGATGGCAGTCTTTACCACTTTTCTGAGACCCAGTGGATTCCTGCCCCCACAGGCCTAGTGTCAAGACTTTTGGTCGGGAAGCTGGGCAGATGATTTTCCTGGCTGGTGTGACATCTCCCACCTGATTATCTGAAGCTGATTCACAGATGCTTTCTCTGAGTGAAGACATCTGGAAAACCCTTTTCAATGGGCCCTCACAGATGACTTTCTAGATGTATGCCTACTTTGCTTATTGGCATGCTTATCTGCTATGAATACTCTGTGGACTGTATCCTTCAGAGAATCGCCAAAGAACATGTTGTCTTTGATGGGCATTTCAAGGCATCTGCCTTCTGACAACTGTCAGTTTGTCAATCTCTCAGGTGAAGCTGGCCCCTGCCTGCCACCACTACCCCTAGAGTTAGGGCTGAAGATTGTACTCCACCATACAGCAGATCTGAAAGGAGTTATACCTGGATCTGAAAATTTGACAGGGTGGGTGCACAGTCCATTCCCTCCTCTGTAGTTTTCACCAGTTATGACAAAAATCAACCCATTGCTGCTTTTGCTGTATAGGACACACATGAACAAGCCCTGAGACCAAAGTGGTGTGCCCTTGTATATGCTTTTTTAAGCTTCAAGACTGCCTTCCTATCGGCTGCATCTTTTACTGACTCATCTGAAGCAATAGATCTTCCAACCAGACTCATTGGTTTCTCACTTACACGTACTGTCTGTGCAGGCAAGATTCTTCTCCCTGTAGTGGGTATAGTTTCATCATAAATCTGTAAACACTGACTTTATTGGGTTCTGCCTATTTACACAGGATTACCACTTTTATTTCAGATTAAGGAAATCCTGTTTTCAATGACAGTTGAGGACACATTCCCTGTTTTTTTGAAAATGTAGTCATCCCTTATTGGAAACCTATGAATCCAGCCACCAGGAATAATACTTTTCACAGGATTGGCCATATAGGCATTTGCCCTTTTTCCTTTTTGTCTTTCACCTCTTCTATATCTGTGGTAGAGGATGCAGAGGAGGAAGGAGAGTCCCTCCTAGATTTCTTCTTCCTCTTTCTTGATTCTTCCCTTATCACCCTTTTAAAAAATATTCTGCAAATCCTTGTCCTTCTCTGTGATTGGTTTCTTCTTCCTCTCTTCCTGCTTGAGTCTGAGGAGGAAGAGGATGCAGATGAAGACTCAATGTCCTCTAAATGCCTCCACTTGCATGTTTTTGCCACTTATGATTGCTCCCTTCACCCACTACAACCCTTCTGGTTTTCTTTAGGCTTTTTATACTTACTGAAGCACATGCTCCCTTTGGTCCAAACATTCTCCGATCCAATATGGCTGCCTCCCTGCTGGGGCAACGCATCCTCTCTTTTATTTGGTGTGCATGTAAAAAGACACGCCTGCAGAAACATGGCAAGCATGACCGGAACACCATTCCCTTCTGATATGGAACTTTTCCGTGCCTCAGCCAGTGGATGCACCCTCTGGCATGATGCCTCTGCAAACTGAGTGGTAAGACCATGAGGTATATTCGTTATGCTGCCTGCCCCTTACGCAACTAGCTTTCAACAGCTCTCAATCTATTCCCAGCTGTCATGCTAGGATTTTCGTAGTTGGTGCTCTCCTGCCGCTTAACTCTGGAGAGCAGGCTGTGATTTTAAATGCCACATATAGGTGTGGATTTGGTCCTTATGTATGTTCACAGTACCCTCCACCACGGGGGAATCTTTCATCATTGTGCTAAACTACATCCCCTTACCCCACAGGGAATCCAGGAGACATCTCAACCTGAGAGGCAGTCAATTGCCCAACAAACTGACCCTCAGTCAGTGAGCTACACAGGTTGCCCCTCAGATGCCCAGAGCAAGAGGATGTTTGTGACATTTTACTGATTTGCAGCATACTAAAGTCACTATCAGAAAGAAGGATAACTTTTAACTGATGCATCATGGGAACAGGAGGTAGTTATAGTCCAGAAGTGGGCAGAGGTAGGGGGAAAAAGAGCGAGAAAAGGGTTCCTGTCATGGAGGCTGACACCTCACAATCTTTTACTCCGGATGACATCATAGCAGCTACTACTAGACTTAATTCGGCTTCGCCACTGGGCTATATTCTGCTAGGCATTCTTAAAGAAAATGCACCCAGCATAGCCCCCAGGATGGCACAGGCAATAAATTTTTCATTCGTGTGCCTCGGGTATTATCCCTAGGAAATTGAAGCAGGCATTGGTCAGTCTGCTTTTAAAGAAACCCTCCCTTGACCCCGCAGTTCTGGCTAACCTTTGTCCTATCTAACTCCTTCCTGTCCTGATGAAGCTTCTTGAGTCTCTTATGTCCCCTCTGCTAAACTCATTTCTTGAGAGGTCTCATTTCCTCAACCCTGTTCAGTCAGGTTTCCGACAGGGCCATGGAACGGAGAGTGTCTTGGTTTCAGTCAAGGATGACTTTGTAAGACTCTGCAATCAGGGAGGAACGGGTGCTCTTATCCTTCTTGACCTATCAGTAGCATTCGATACAGTTGATCATACCCGTTGGTTGGATCACCTGACCCGGGACGGCCTCTCTGACCCGGTCCTTGCATGATTTTCCTCCTTCCTGACTGACAGGGGTCCAATTCTCTCTCTTTCCCTGTTTCGCTCTTCTCCCACTTCGCTTTCCTGTGGGGTGCACCAGGGCTCGGCCTTGTCCCCTACTTAATTCAATGTGTATATTCAGCCTTTAATTGGGCTTGTCAACTCCCACGGCCTCTGCTGCTATTTCTACGCTGATGACACACAGATCCTTGTATGGCTTGATCTTGCTAGTTCTGACACCTCATCTCAGCTGAGGCGTTGAGTGGAGGCTGTGGGAATTTGGTTGAGTAACAATTACCTCAAATTGAATTGGGACAAGACGGCGGTCCTGGTAGTGGGCACCCCAGCTGCGTCCTCTGTTTGGACCTCTTCTTTATGGCCTTCTGCTCTGCCCCCTCCTAAGCAAGTACTGATGATCAAGGATCTGGGTGTAAAAATCGCTGCTTCTCCTTCTAGCTCAGCCTGAATATCTTATCCATCGCCTGCAATGTTTTCAAAATCTGGCAGCCAGAGTTGCATCTGGCTTGCCTTACGGTCTAGATACTTCTCCAGTGCTTTGTTGTGTGCACTGTATCCCAGTCTCTTAACGCCTCACGTTCAAATCGATATGTTTGGTTCATTGTGACTTTATGGCCAGGGGCTGAATACTTGCAGTTTAAATTTCGCCTCAATGCCCTGGACGCTCACTTTGATCTCAGGATGCCTGTCTTGTTCCTGTAGCCCATTTTAGGCTTTCTAGGATTGAAGGCTGGGCCTTTTCTATTGCCACAGCTAAAATTTGAAACACCATGCCTTTTTCGTTGAGGGTGATGGAGAATCACCTTTGATTCACGAGTGCTGTTAGAACTCTTTTATTCTAGGCTCAGCTTTTTTTGTGGGCCTGTCTGTTGGGGTTGCTCCCAGCGCCAAGATACCTCTGACGTACGTGCACTTTATAAGTAGCCTTAACATAGCATAACATAACAAGTAACTAGTGGGAAGAGGAAAAGGGGCGTGGATCTAATGATATTACAGTATAGTTTGGCCCCTCCTCGGGTTAATGCAAAGTTTAGCATGCCACCTATTATGGTAAAACGTGGGTTCTCTTTGTACGAAAGTAAAGAATGGCCCCTCCTCACGTTAAAATAAAGCTTAGGATACTCTTCAAATTGATGTAAAGTTTAAAACGTGACTATCTGAAAGTAATGATTGGTCTGTCTTCGGGTTAACTTAATCGTTAACAACATCCTTCCTCATCTTAATGTAAAGCTTACCACCTCCACACAGGAAAGTAAATCCTGACCCCTCATCTCATGCAAAAGGAAAAATATGTTTGTTTTTGGTCAGCATTTTTCAAGTTCATGGAGTGCAAAAACAGCCATAATAAGTGTTATGCCTTCTGTAACACCTTTTTATACTGTCGCAAATTACCACCACAGCAGTTTTTCAGAAAGCCTAGGCTTGTCTGTAGAGTGGCGGACTGTGTCTCTGCCAGGGGTATCCAAAACCAAGTCTGCTGGAGTTAAAATTAGTGAAGCGAAGATAACACAATGGAAAGTGAGAATTAGATGCTACAAGCGCAAGAAGGGAGGGATGCAGTGAAAGAAAAATATTTTGTGATAGCATGGATGCACGTCAGCCCTGTTTGGTAGTCCATACTTCCTTTAAAGGGAGACGTTGAATATGTCCTTGAGTGTTGTGGTACTTGGGTTCTGTTTTCAAGGCAGATTTTGAGAATTGTAATTTATTTGCACTGTAATGTTGGATGCATGAGGGGCTCAAGGAATTGCTACGGCACTCCTGGAATTTCGGTGGCATATTTTCCTGGCCTCTCTACGCGTTGTACACCAGGTAAAACTACATAATATTAATTCTGTGACTGCTATGCCTGAGTCAAGAGTGACACAGTCAATACAGTGTATAAATGTGAGGACTGGGAGCATAGCTCAAGGGCAATGCATAGTCTGGGAAACAAGACAGCACCAAACAATCTGGCATGAAGCGCGATATTAAAAAAAAGAGATTACTTTTTTTTTTTTTTTTTTTTTTATTATTGAACTTTACACAGTAACAACTGCGTTTTGTCAACGAGAGCATTGGTAAAAGAGATTAAAAGGGGGGGACTCTTCAGAACTCAGCAGGAGGGAATAGAAGAAAGAGGAGGAAGACAGAAAAGGGAGACAGCTTCTTGGTTGTCATTCCGCCATAGTTGGAGCCAATGGGGAAGTAATTTCAGCAAAGTCATTGTCATCGGTCTGCTTGATTTTTGTAAACACTACCTCGATCAATTTCGACAATGCCTGAGACCATTTGGTGTTCTCTCCGGAAATTAGACTATTCCATATATCGACTTTCTGCCAGAGCCATAGGGTCTCCGAGAGAGGGAGTAGATAGGCGTTTCTTATGTCATTGATGGCAGTGCAGTCCATTATCAAGTGTTTTAGTGTTTCAATTGTGTTACGGTTCTTGCAGAGACGACAAAATCTTACCGAGCCCTGGTTTCTGAGCGTTAATATCTCTCTGGTTGGTAGCAGGTTAAAACGGGCTCTCATGATCACGTTTCTCAGTTTTTTTTCCGGAAATTTTGCACAGTAATTTAAAGGTTTTTTCAACTTATTAAAAGAGGGTGGTAGATGGTTCAATGATTTGTAGTTTGCAACTTGCTCTATTGTGGTGATCCAGTCCATGTCTTCCATTTTTGTTTTGATACGGTCAGGATTGTTCTTGAGGTCCGTCGGGGAACATTTGATCATTTCTAGATCTTCATGTCTCCTGGTCACCCAGTTTTTTAGTGCGAGACAGTTACCGGTGGAAGTTTCCCTGTGAATGATGTTCAGGATCGGTAGTGTGTCAGCTGAGATGATTTTTCTATATAAGCGCATTGCGCTTTGGTTTACTAGAGATGTTAGAGAAACCAATCCTAACTCTCTTCTGATGGCGGCTATTGCGGTAGACTTGGGGAGGCCCAGGAGTGTTTTCCACACATATCCCTCTAGTTTAGGCCAGATGTGCGGCGGGAGATATAACGAGGCTTCTGCTCCATAAGTCAGGGATGGCACTAGTTTCGTTTTATAGAACAGAATCGCTGGGAGCAAGGAGAACTTTCCAAATTTACAGTCAATCGCCCTTATTTGAGCTGTTAGGCATTTTACTTTTGCCCAGAGTTGAGTTTGGAAACTGAGGTCCGTTTTGGATGTATCAAGTTGTATCCCCAGGTATTTAAAGTTGGTGACCACTTCGATAAGCTCATTGTCCAAGTAGATGTTGGGCTTGGAAATGTTCTTTACCTTCATTTTCTCCAGAACCAAGATTTTTGTTTTGGATTTGTTTATTTCTAACCTGTTGTCCTCCATGTAGGTTTGTAGGTTAGATAGTTTACGTTGGAGACCCACTTTGGTTTGATCCATGATAGTAATATCGTCTGCGTATAGTAGACGGGGGATCTTGACTTTCCCAATTTTTGGAGGGAATGCTCGGATCTTTACTTCCGAGTGCTGATAGTCGCCTAAAAAGGTGATAAACAGTGCTGGCGCAAACGGGCAGCCCTGCTTGACTCCTCTTTGTACAGGTATTTCTTCTGACGAATCACCTTGTTGGTTAAGTCTTACTCTCATCTTTGTGTCCGTGTTAAGTGCCATAATGGGTTCCAATAGTTTCCTCGGGCAGTTCCAGCTTTGAAGCTTTGCCCATAACCTGGCTCTATCGATCTTGTCAAAGGCTTTCGAAAGGTCCACGAAAGCCAAGTGGAGTTTGGGTGCCCCTTCTTTCACTTTGGCTTTTAGAATATTCAAGATGAAGAGGTTAATCGTCGTGGAGCCATGTTTCTGAAAGCCCGTTTGGAAATGATCGTTGGCCTCGCTGTTTTTCTCCCAGATCCGGAAATGAGCCAGGAGGCGAGTAGCATATAGTTTGCTCAGGATATCTAGTAACGCTATTGGTCTATAGCTCGCCGGGTCCTGTCTTGGTCCTTTTTTGTAGATTGGTATAATGACGGTTCTTTGCCAGGATTCTGGGATCTTCTTCCTTCTGCCACAGATCTTAAAGATGTCACTGATTACCGCCGCCCATTTAGGGGGGGAGATCTTTAAATCTACATTAGTCAGACCATCGGGACCCGGGGCTCTCGAGGTTTTTAGTTTTCTGATAGCCTCTTCGATGTCTTCTGGGTTAGATAGATCAACCCAAACAGTGTCTGGGGATGGTATGACCTCGATCGAGTTATCTTGAGGCCTTTTGAATTGGATCGTGTAGTATTGAATCCAGGATTCTTCTGAGACTGCATTTGTAAAAGTCGAACTCTTCGTGGAGTTGATGTCTTTTATCAGAGACCAGAGTTGACTAGATTTTTTTGCTTGTATTGCGGACATCATCTGTTCGGCATCATTTTGATAGCGACTGGCCCTGTTGTGTTTGAGCCAGGTTTTATAGTTTTTTACTTCCAGTTGCCAGTTAGTCCAGTCTTCAGTGTTATTTGTTTTCTTCGCAGATCTTAGTGCTCTGCGCACAGTCTGTCTTTTTTTTACCAGTTCTTTATTGTATGTGTGCAAATTATTTGTCATCTCCTTAGTTCCATGAGCATTTTTCTTGTGGAAAGGGAGTAATAGCGGCAAGTAGTTAGGTCGTTCTTCAGAATCTTTATTGCCGATTTTGTTTTATTTATTCTCCCAGGAATTTTTAATTTTGTCGATGTCACGTTCCGTCAATCTGAGCCGAGTTTGTTGAGTGTTGACTTCCGAACCCCAGTCATATGTTTTAGGTTTTGTCTTGGGAACGACCCAGTCCGCTCTCAGTAGGTTATGGTCACTGTTCACCGTTTTCTGAACTTGGAAACTTTTTAGGTCTTGGACGAGGCCGGGCGACACAAAAATGTGGTCTAACGTTGCTTGAGAGCCCAAGCGTTCCCATGTTGGCATGTTGTTTTGTGAGGGAAAGAGCGTCGCCACGTTTTGAATGTGTCGCAATGCCATAACCTTGTTCCATGCCTTACCTCTTTTGGAGGCGGCATCTTCCCGCTCTCGGGGCGAATTTGGGCAAACTTGGTCGTTTGATAGTAGGATGCATTTGGCATTGAAGTCGCCACAGATTATAATTTCAATTTTGTCGAATTCTGCATAGAGGTGATCCATCGCCGTAGTCATGTTGTCGCAGAAAATTTTAATGGACATTCTTTGGGGATTCCAGTAGCAGTTGAATATTGCTAAAGTCTTTTGAAAAACGTTTTCCGTCTTGACCTTTCTATTGGTGTGAGAAGTCAGCGTTACGAGCATTTCATATGATTTTTTCCAAATTTTGGGTTCTGTTAAGCCTGAGCTGGATTTTATGGCAGTTAGCAAGCCAGATGACGGTCGGCCGAATAGGCCTTTTACTGCCGGGGAAATTGCAACCGCATAACCGTCCAAACTTGGTTGTGTAGAGAGCCATGTTTCTTGCAGACATAGTATGTCAAATTGATTCAGATTGACATCTCCTACCCTTGTTAAGTGCCTATGGCCTCTCGTATTCCAGGAGGCTAAAGATAAAGAGGTCGCTATTGGGTGGTCGTTTGTAGAATCTTTATCGCAAACCACCACCTTTGATGATTGCTATTTTGTTTGTTTTTTAGTCCATCTTGAGGAGATCCAATTCCACGGTCCCATTCTTTGCGTTTCTAGCTCTCCTTTTTCTTGGGGGGTATGGGAGATGTATATGTCCTCCCCCGAGGAATTCTTGTTATGATTACTACGCAGCGTGGTGGAAGCCTCTTGTTCTTTTAACCTTCTTTTAGATTGTCCGGAGTGCGCCATATAATCTTGTATACTCTTATGACTTGTTAGGTGAGTCTTGGTTCTTTCTATCATAGGTGATTGATCTCTTCGCTCTCTATCTAAAAATGTTCGATACTCAGGATGTTCTCGAGAGCTTTGGGGGCAGAGAGTTCTCTGAGCCCAATGTTGGTTTGTCACTCGGGATCTGAAGTGATAGTGACAGTTTTGTGTTTGTCTCTTGCCCTCCTCGATGTCTAGGTTGTAGGCGCTGCTTTTTATTTCCCACAGGTGAAACCCCATTTGATGCAGATCCTGGTATGCAGATTCGTGAATGTATGTGACGGTCTCTGCTTTTAGGTGAATAAAGGCTTTTGCTTTTTTATCCTTGTGGTAGGGTTCCACTAATATCAGATCCTCCGTAGTAATTCTTTTGAGCGTTTTGACTTTCTTTATGATTTGTAGTATTGTCGGTCTGTTTAAGGTGACTGAATATCTCTCTGGTCGAATTTGTTCCAGTTTAAAAACTCGAATCGTCTTTCTTGGTTTTGTAGACGTGTTTTCCCGGACATTAAGTTCATCGTAATCAATTTGTCGATTTGGAGTTGTCTGCGTGTCCTCTTTACTCTTTCTCGAAGTCTGTGGGCTGGATCGTAATCTAAGCGCCCGACTATATGTCATTGGTTCATTTGTTCTTTGGACCTGGGTCTCAGGGGATAGTCTGGACTCAGTTTTGTTGAGACCCCCCTGCGTCGCTTTCACATTGCGACAGAAGGTATCTGGCTTGATTGATCGTAACTTTGTTTGGACCTCTTTTATCGGTGATTCCGATATTATATTTATGCTATCCTCCGAGTAGGTAGAGAGGTTCATTACCTCTGGACATTGTAGGAACTCTTCAACTGATTTCAGCGATCTTGAGGGGCCCAGTGTGGAATTTCGGTTGTTGGTCTCTTGTTGTAGTTTAGTGAGTCTTTTTGTCGGCGAGTCGGTGATCCTTTCACCCGAAGTCGGTATTAGTGTTCCGGTCTTTTGTGGGTTAGGTTTCATAGATCTCCGCTCTTTATCAGGTATCAGCGCATTTACTGACTTAGCTCCATTGGTCCCTTGTTTCTGATTTTTTGAGTTTAAGACCAACGTAATGGGATCGTGGTTTTTGGGGAGATCTTCCCTTTGATCCGGGGCTGCCACCGTAGTCGGTGATGGAGTCTTAGGATGTTTGTTTAACATTTCAAGCTTTTCGATCTTTCTTTCTAGGGCTTCCATTTTTTTCTCCCAATATATTTTTAGGATCTCAACGTCTTGTGCAGCTCCTAGGTTGGTTCCTTTTTTTGGGAACAAGGTAGATGCGGGTTCGCTTGATGGTGGTCTTGCGTTCGATTTAGTGTCTGAGGTATTACTCAAATTGGATATTTTTTGATTTGTCGGCAGGAGGCGAGTCTCTATGAGGGTGAGTTTATCCATCACTTTCGATAGAATTGCTGTGTTATTTTGGACATTTTCTTTGATTGCTTCATATAGTTTGCAAAAGGGAGCTAACACTACCGTCATAGCTGCCATATTCGCAATCATGTCCGGTTTCTTATTTGGCGAGTCGTTTTGTAATGATGCTGCGATTTCACTAAGGCGTCTCTTTTTTGGTGGAGTGAGCAACTTGTCAACTCTTTTTGGTGAAGTACAGAGATCCGGTGTGGGATTTAATCCACTGACCCCCATCGGAGTATCCGGAGTTCGCCCTTTTCTAAGAGGCCTCTTGTCACGCTCCGTGAATTTAATATCCAAATCCTGCCGCACTTGTTTTGCTTTTGGGTAGTCCTTTTCTTGGATCTTTGTTAGATGGGACTTAGACCATGCCCATCTGTCTTCTTTGTATAGGGAATCCATCCGTATTACGTCCATTGATTTGTTCGGGGATTTCACTTCACTAACTTCCTCCTCCCGTTCTTCATCTTGGATTATAATTTCTTCAGTGGTCGCGGTTTGACTGTCTGGCGGACTTATGCAGTGTGCGTCGTCCAAACTGGTAATGTTTGGGACACTAGTGATCCTGACTTGGTTCTTTGGGGTAGTTGTTAGAGTTAGATTGTCAAATTCCGGACCGGCTACTTTTCTTACAGGAAGGGCCCTGTGAAGTTGAGATTGTTCCGCAAGTTCGGTCTTGTCTATTGGCCTTATGTCCGGCTCCGTCCTTCCTTGTTTGTGCGCTGGATGAGAGTCAGCGGCAATTTCGAGCATTTCTGCATCCGAGATCTCGGTCTCTATACTCGGTTTTCTTTTCGCTTGCTGAGTCAGAAAAGCTTTGAATAGGTGGGACGAAGATGGATTGTAGTGGCCTCGTGGCCGTCTTCCTGGTTTTTTGCACTCTTTCCTTGCTGTCAGTTGCCCCTGTAGGGTCAGCTTAGTTTGTTTCTCATCTCCCCTTTTTTTCTGGTTTTGGAGACCTGGGTTAGAAGTGGTGTTCGCTTTAGATCTCTCTTTTGTTTTCCCTGTTCCTCCAGTTGTTTTTTCATATTCCGCGTCAGTTTCTTTATTGGAGCCCTCCGACTCTTCTTCCGTTGCGATGTCACTATCGAGATCCTCTTTTTCAGATTCCAAGTCTTTTTCTATATTTTGAGGATTTAGCAAACCTTCTTGTTCGGTTTGTATCTCGGTAAAATCAGCGGTGTTAGCATTGTCCACCAATTTGGGGCTGTTAGTACTTCTTTGTGGATCCTCATGGCACATCGCTTGGATACGTATGGTGTTAATTGCGCCCAAGGTCGTGTCAGAGGTTATTGGGTTGGGTGAAGTTACCCCCCCCTTCTCCTACTCCGGGGCATAAGACGTCTTTTTGATTTGCAACAGTGAGTGGGGAAGTGTCTATTCGTGCCACCCAGGGCCCCTGTTCCTGTGATAGTTCTGGGTGCCTTTGCCCTGGGGACTGTTGCCCCCCCATTCCACGATCTTGCACGTTGTGGGGCTGTAGGTCCTGTAGGTCCTGGGACTGCGCTGTTGCCGGGGGGTGAGCCCGGCCAGCTAGGGTTGGTAGAGTTGAAATTGCTACCGACTCGAGTGTGTCGAGTGTCTCTAATCGGGCAAGTAAGTCTTTCTCCCCCTTCGATAGCAATGGCGCAGGTTTGGCGCGAGACACGGCCTGGTTGGCATTAGGGGAGAGGTAGTCCCTGATGGAATGCATCCCCCCCCAGACCTTTCGCTAAGGAGGTTGACTTACTTCTCCTGCGTGTTGCGGCGTCTGAGTCGATGGGTACGGTAGATGCCGTCGTAGTTTGTAGTCTCCTTCTCCCCTCCTTGTCGGGGTTTGACGGACGAACCTCCGGCTCCATAAGAATGCGCTTGCTGCGGGTTTGCTGCGGACTGCGGCAGACTGCCACACACCTAGGCACACAGCTCCGCTACACCGCTCCGCGGTAGGATGAGAAAGAAATGCTACTTCCTGTAGCACAACGATGTGGACAGCTTAGCTCTGGGACTGCCACACACCTCAGCACACAACTCCGCTACACCGCTTCGCGGTAGGATGAGAAAGAAATGCTACTTCCTGTAGCACAACGATGTGGACAGCTTAGCTCTGGGACTGCCACACACCTCAGCACACAGCTCCGCTACACCGCTCCGCGGTAGGATGAGAAAGAAATGCTACTTCCTGTAGCACAACGATGTGGACAGCTTAGCTCTGGGACTGCCACACACCTCAGCACACAGCTCCGCTACACCGCTCCGCGGTAGGATGAGAAAGAAATGCTACTTCCTGTAGCACAACGATGTGGACAGCTTAGCTCTGGGACTGCCACACACCTCAGCACACAGCTCCGCTACACCGATTACATTTTCTTGTTTTTTTAATTTTGTTTTTATTGAGCATTAATAATAATAATAATCAATGTCCATCGTGTGAGGACATTGGACATCAGCTAGCGGGCGACTAGGAACCAGTTCTCTATAGGCTTCCAGGAATGGAGCCCATTCCATTTCCATGCCAGGTGAAATGCCATGTAGGAGGCCAGTGATGTTTTTCCTTTCGTAAAGGTCCATGGCTTTACTTGCGCAGGCTTCTTCCGACGGGAGGGCCGGCGCCTTTCAGCCCATAGTGATGCAGGTCCTAGCAGCGAGCAGCAAGAAGTGGGTCATGTGGGGAAATCTCTTCAAACACTCGCCCTGTTGCTCCAGGCCAAAAAGGACCAGTCCCGGATCCAAGGCCCGGGGAATCCCCTCTATCTTCCTGATCCATGCCAGGACCTCCTTCCAGTATGCTTGTGACTTGGGACAGGCCCACCACATATGCCAGTAGTCGGCATGATTTCCACAGCCTCTCCAGCACATGGGACTTGTCTGGGCATCCATCTTTGAGAGTCTCAGGGGGTCGAACTGCCACCTGTGTACTAGTTTTAGACCATGGAGATTGTACTGTGCCGAGATTGACGTTTTATGAGCTGATGTGCACATCCTGGTCCACATGGCGTCCGTCATCATCGGGCCCATGTCTTTTTCCCATCTTTTCCGCAGTCCTTCTGTGTTGGGCCCTCTTGTGTTGAGGATTGCAGCATATTGGTGCGAAATGAGTCTTTTAGCACAGGCTGACTCACTCATGATTTTCTTAACGGGGGTCAGCTCTCTCACCAGTTTCTCCTTCCATTTTGCTGCGTTTAGGGTTCCTTTTAGCTGGAGAAATTTCAACACCTCTAAGGACCCTATTTGGAGGCCCGTATCCAGATCCTGGATCTTCATGCAATCCTCTGGCTTTGTGAACTGGCCCACTCTTTCGAGGCCTACTTCATACCATCCCTGAAACCTTTGCGGATCTATGATGCTGTTTCGAATCGGCAAGTCCCAGATGCAGCTCATGGGGGATGGCCAGGTTGTGAGACCCTTCATTTCGCCCCTGTTCCACCACAGACGCAATAGAGACCCTGTGGCAAAATGCTTAATAAGACTTTTCGGGAAAACTTTCCTTGGGGCCCATAGCCATTCTCCTTGGGTCACCAGCCTCAATCTGTAGTTTTTAAATGGCCACCCACTGTTTTGGTTTATCTCCACGTAGGTGCGGGATTGTGGCCCTGAGCTGCGCTGCACGGTAGTAAGGATAGATGTCCAGGAGTCCCGTGCCACCCATTTCTTTTGGTTGAGTCAATGTGGAGTATGCTATCCTCTGTTTCTTGCCCTGCCACAGGAACTTGAGGACCATTACCTTTATTTCCCTGAAGTGGGAACCCGGGATCACGATGGGCAACATTTGGTATTGATATAGCAGCTTGGGGAGCACCACCATTTTAATCGCGTTCAAATGACCTAGCCATGAGATAACCAGTTTGGCCCATTTCTCCAGGTCTTCAGCTATTTCCGTGAGCGAGGGGGGTACGTTAGATTCATAAAGTCTGTCCATGGACCTTGCGATGTTCACCCCCAGGTCTAAGGGATTGGTACACAATTGGGATACCGCACATGGTCGTGACTCCCTGGACCTGATGTTGCAGAGCTTTGTAACGGAAGAGGGTGGACTTGTTCGCATTCACTTTTAGCCCATCGCAATGGCCAAATTCTCAGATCATTTGCAGGATTTTGGGTACATCAGACTGTGGGCTTGCTAGATACAGAAGAATATCATCAGCAAACATTGCCAATTTGTACTCCGTCTCTCCTATGGTTATGCCTCCGATTGACCTCTCTCTCCTGATATTGTTGCCAAGTGGTTCAATAGAAAGAACGTATAGAAAGGGTGAGAGAGGACACCCCTGCCCAGTTCCCCTGGTCAGGAGTATCTCCCTGGAGATTCAGTTGTTGACAACCACCCTTCCCATTGGATTTCTATACAGGGCCCGTATCCCTCTTATGAGAGTCTCTCCGAAACCCATGTTCCTCAGCACGGCCCAGACAAATTCCCACTCCACTCTGTCAAAGGCTTTTTCGGAGTCCATGCTGAGGTGTGCATGGTCTTCGTCGAGTCCTCCGGTGTGCTCTATTATGTCCAGGGTCTTCCTCATTGCATCTGCTCCCTGTCTCTCCTTTATGAAGCCCACCTGATCATGATGTACCAAGCGAGGCATAATGTCTTCCAAGCGGGTAGGTAGAACTCTAGTATATACTTTTGTGTCTGTGTTTAGGAGCGATATTGGTCTGTATGATTTACAAATCGTGGGGTCCCTTCCTGCTTTTGGAATCACTACAATGTGTGATGATGAAAATGATGGCGGAGCGTGGCCTGACTCTCTTATGTGGTTGAACAGAGCTGCTATATGAGGGGAAAGGATGCCTGAAAACTGCTTGTAGAAGCCCATGGTAAATCCATCCTCCCCCAGGGTGCCTCCTGGCAGCAGCCTCTTTACTGCCACTTCAAACTCCTCTGGGGTGATGTCCGCCTCTAGGTGCGCACGCTCTGCATCTTTGAGACTCATCAAGCCCGCTGCCTCTACATAGTACTCCATCTCTTTACTAGCCCTGATCCCCTCGGTGGTGTAGAGGACCCCGTAAAAGTCTGCAAATTGTTCCGCTATCTCTGTGGCTGATCGCACATTCGCCCCCTCATCTGTTTGGATCTCTTCTACTGATCTGTCCGCTCTCTGGGCCCTAAGCATGGCGGCTAACATTCTGCCCGCCTTGTCCCCCTTTTCATAGAAGGTCTGCTTCAAGAACTTCAGCTTTCTAACGACCTCTCCTTTCCCCATGGCTCTCAGATCCTCCCGTTTACTCTTGATGGTAGCAAGATGATCCACCTTGCACACCTGTGGGCATGTAATCTCCCTTCTAGCTCAGCGATTTGCCCCCTAAGTTTTTCTTCAAGACGTTTACGCCCTCTCATGCGTCTCACCCCTTCCCTCATGATATGGCCCCCTCCACACCACCTTAGCCACCTCCCACACCATATTACCATCCACCGTTCCATTGTCGTTGATTTGGAAGAACTCCTCTATTACAGATCGCAGCTCCTGTTCATACAATTGGTCCCGCCATAGAGTCATTCCATCTCCACCTGGCTTCTCTACGACCCATTCCCTCCAATTGCAGGGTCGTAATAACCATATTGTGGTCAGACCATGCTTCTGGACGTATTATACAGTCCTGTACCCTGTATTCGCTCTCCCTGTCAATTAGCAGATAATCAATCCTTGTGAAAGTATCGTGGACCTCTCATCTAAAGGTGTAACCCAATTTTCCCGGGTTGCAAGACTTCCATACATGTATCAAACCCTCCTTCTCTAAAGTAGCCACAAATCTACTGGCCTCCTCCTTAGGGGCACTTCTGCTCGTTACCCTTGCCTGCTGCCTATCCAGTTGGGTATCTGTCGAGGTGTTGAAATCTCCTACCACCATTACCAAGTATTCTCCCTTGCCCCTGAGTGAAGCCAGTGCCATCTCACTGAATGTACCTTGCTCTTGATTCGGCATATATACGGCTATTAGAGCGATGCATGCAGCGTTCCATTCGCCCCGGATTACTAGACGTTGGCCTTCCAGAGAAGGCTTAATTGCCAGGTTCTCAAACCTGAGCCGTTTACTTAGGAGGACTCCCACTTCATCCTTATTTCGTTCCCCAGAAGCCCAAAATGTCTGTCTCACCGTTCTCCCCCTCAAAGGTCTTTCTTCTCCGCCTTAAGTCTGGTCTCCTGTATAAAGAGGATATCTAATTCTGCCCTCTCGAATTCCCTTACCAGAAGGGACGTCTTGGTGGGCGAATTGAGCCCCTTCACGTTAAGTGTCCCAACCCTTAACCCCAGCCTCCTCAACTGTGCCTTTGTGTGCCCTGTTACCTCTACATTGGATCCCATACCCGTCGGTAGAGCTCACAGCTCCCCCGCTGATAATGACGCCTTCCTGTCCTCCCCATCTCGCCTTTAGATTTCCTGTCCCGTTTGATTCCCCCTTCCCCCACCCCGAAACTATAACAGTAACTAACCCCATAATGGGGACCAGCCAAAACGGTGGGCTCAGGTCCTTTGGTGTGGGACGCCCTCCTAAAATCGAGGGCCACCCGGGTTCAACCCCCAAATCGCTGTGGTGTGTCAGTTATCATACCCTTAATCATTACCACATCTAGACGTGTTTATGCCCCTATGTGATTGCGTAGTGTTTCGGGAGTCCGAGTATCAATGTCTTTCGTATTCCCATGTCCCATACCTTCTCATGGCGGTTTCATTGGAAAACGGGATTCGGTTTGAAATAATTCCTTCCCATTTTGGCCCTTCTTTGCTTGCAGGACATACTTTCTTGCTCCTCCGGCTGGGAAGGAGGGGCCACGTGTGGGCCCGCCGGACCTCTGGCGTTCGCCTGGTCCATTAGACTGTTTAGGACTTGTTTGGCTTCCTCTGGTGTGGTGACCCTGTAGTCCTCCCCTTTATGTTCAAATGTTAGGTCGAAGGGAAAGCCCCATTTTTAGTGAATTGCCTCCTTCGTGAGCCATATCATGAGGGGCGGACACACCCTTCTCCTCGCCAGTGTGAAACCCGAAAGGTCCTGAAATATTTTTAGTTTGGAGCCTTGGAATTCAAGGACCTGCCTCTGCTTAGCCCTGATGAGGATTTCTGATTTCTCTTTGTACTTCAGGAATTTGACCACAATCGAATGCGGGCCTCCTCTGAAAGCTCTGCCCCCTCTGTGGGCTCTTTCAATTGTCACCTCTTTTCCCCCCTCGTCCTCAAAGAGGAGGTCTATTATTTCCTGTACTTTCCTTTCCACCTGCTGTGGAGTCTCACCGTCCTGCTCCGCAAGTCCCAGAATTCGCAGGTTAGACATCCTCTCCCTGTTTTCCATATCATCCATCTTGCATGTCATTTCCTCATCCCTCAGTTCAATGTTGGTCATTCTGGCTCCAAGAGTTCAAAATTCAGCTGATTGTTCTTGAGGTTCTCCACCTTTCCTTCTATTCGGTCCACTTTCCCTCATATTTCAGTGATTGAGGTCTGGATGTCTGACCGGAGTGCCTTAATTTCAGCCGTAATCCCCGCAATGTCTTCCTTGGTGGCTGCCGTTGCCATCCTTGACTTGTCGCACTGTGCTGACTCCTGTTCCTCTTGGTACACTCTTCTGTAGTGCTGTAGTCTATCAATGGCCCCCTCTGCCTGGGAGCCCCCTCTGTATTTCACCTCCTCCTGGGCCGCTATTATCACAGAGTTTCACCCAGAACTTAGGGGTCTCTTCGTCAGTCCCAGGCAACCCTACTTCCTCGGAGCAGGCTCCCCCTCCTTTCTGGATGTTTCTATGTTCAGCTTCAATGTACGTGTGCGCCTCGGGAGGGGCTGTGGCCCTACTGGCCGTTAGGTATCGCGCCTGTTGGGTGCTAGGGAGCCAGTATGTTCTGCTAGATCGGGGACCTGCGTCAACCCGCTGGGAAATTCTCTGGTGTGGTTTGTTGTGCACCTCAGCCTCTCCCCACCTTTACCAATCAGGCTCACTCCCCGCTAGCCACGTGGATTCCCAACGTGTCTGGAGTGCCTGGATCGAAAGTCTGAAGCTCCCTGTTGCCCCTCGTCTTGCAGTCTCAGTTTATCTGGCCCCTTTGGGGGTTCCCGGGTTCCGCCCCCGTGTCTTGTGCTTCTTCTCCACGCCACTGCCTCCCGCACGGGTGTGGCCTTGACTGTGGGTTGGCGCAGTGTGTGTCACTTTTCTCCCTCTGTGCTATATCCGGGCCTCTCTCATATGTGGTCCATTCTGGTGCTTGGGCCCCATGATCCGTTGTCCCCACACCCTGGGGGACCCTCTGCTCCCTTTGCACTACCCCTTGCTCCACAGCTTGTGCCGTACTCTCTCC
Source organism: Ambystoma mexicanum (assembly GCF_040938575.1). NCBI lineage: Eukaryota > Metazoa > Chordata > Amphibia > Caudata > Ambystomatidae > Ambystoma > Ambystoma mexicanum. Next base: position 523,893,847 of record NC_090940.1, read on the forward strand.
TCGGGAGCGAAGCCTTGTTGGGGTCCGCTAGCCTGATCCGAGGAACCAATGCACTGTGCTTATAATGTTAAGTAATGTTAGGTGGTCTTTTCACAGGATCTCAGCCCTTCAGTTTCATTGGCATCACTCCTTACCGCACTTAGTTATGTCTGCCCATTCCTGGTATCCGTATTCCCACTTGGCTTCCTTCCCCTGTGGGCTCTGCGGCTTGCCGTTCATTTGTCTGATCCCTCTCACTAGGTATCCTCAGGGCGCCGTGCTTCTCGTGTCCGTACCCCGCTGGGCGGGCTCATCGACTCGGTGACTGGGTCTCTTCTGTCCTACGCGGAGCTCTCTCTGGATGGAAGACTCCTTCCGTGTCCCTTTCAAGGTCCGCTTTTCGCCTCCGCTACGGTAGTTCTCCCTCCCGGAGTCGCCGCTTTCTCCTTCAGCGCAGCGGGCTCCTGTCGCTCGCTGACTCTTGCTCCCCAGTAACGGGTACGTTTGCAGATTCGGAGAGCAGCTAATGGCTCCGGTTGCTAATCCACTGGGCACATCGCAGCCCGGCGCTCTTGGTTGCTTTGCCTTCTGCCATTTCCGGGGGCCTGTTGGGGGATGGGCCGATCACCGGTTCTCGGTCTTCTGCTGAGTTTACGGCGCCCGGATCGACAGCTACTTGATCCCCCACAATTTCGATACACGTAGTTGGTTTTAATGCTTCATTTCTCATTCAGGTATTGCTCTAAATCATCTCTTATTATCCCACGAGGCCCAAAGCAGTGCGTTAGGCAGCCAGCAGGTAAGCATGCACCAACATGTGTTTACACCCTCTGTCCCAACAGGCCATCCCCACCCTTTCTGGTCCCCCCGTGTTGTTCCCTTGTGCACCCCCCCTTCCTGCACACAGGAGTCAGTCCTGATACATTCTGGTTTCACCATCACCGTCTTGTGGCCAATGCTGGATTTTACTTATATGGACTTCATTGATTCACGGTGCGTCACCTTTTTTCAACTCTCATGCTGGACTTCCTTTGCATCTTGTACTCATTGTGGCCCTGAATCATGCTGTTCCATCTTCATCTTGTATCCTGGCTTGCAACATTATGTGTTACTACTGACTTCTGCAATTGTATTCGCTCTCCTCTCTTGCTTCTCCACTCTTTTTGATTGCTTACTCTCTGTTCTCTCCTCCCCTCCCCTATCCCTTTTCCCATCTCCTCCCCTCCTCCCCTTAATTTCTTCTATGCACTTACTCTATCAGAATTGTCCCTGGACCTACTATGATAGAAACCTCGTCTGTCGCTCCCTATCCCCTTACTTTTGCCCCCCCCTCCCTCCAGCACTATCTGAAACATTGTCAGGCCTAGCACTATAGTCACTTGTTTTGTTCCTCCCCTCCCTTTCTGCACCCCTCTCCCTCACCTTTTGTTTTCTTCCGGCTCTACCAGAAATGTCGTCAGGCCTAGTACGGTAGTCGCCTGTCTGTTTCCATTTCCTTCCCACTCTCCCCCTCCCTTCCTTATCTATGTTTTAGCACTTGCACTATCTGAAATGTCGTCAGGCCGAGTACGATAGTTAACTTCCCATCCTTACTGGTCATGGCCTGTAAGAATGTTGTTGTATTTTCCCTTGTTCCCTTCCTTGCCTTGAAGCGCTTTGAAACACATTGTGTACAGGCGCTATATAAATAAACTATCATATCATTTCATATCATTGCTGTCTGCGCCCCCTAGTGGTCTCAATGATTACATTTTTAATGTAAGGTTGTTGGTAGCAGAAGTTAATGCAATTGAGTGGTCAAACTAGCACAGCAAAAGTGAAAACGCATTGCACCTTGATGCCAAAAAAGGTGTTAGTAACAGTTTTTATGTGTCATGTCATGCTGGGCTTTATTTTAGTTCACAGTAAGTGATTTTAGTTCAGAGTGATGCCTTACTTCAGAGTGGGCTATAAGAGTACTGCAATACATAGCCATCCACACTGAGAAAATATAACCTGACATCCGTAAGCAGGCTGTGTTCATTAGATCCTGTGAGAGATCGAGGTGGATGCGCATAGTGGAATTCATTTCAATATTTTGCAACCTGAAAAAGGAAATATTGCAGTACAAATCAGCAAATTTGGTGGGGTGTATGCATAATGAAAAAAAATGGAACTGTGGATTCTATAATGACAGAATTCCATTGCTTAGGTCCGTATCGTGCCACATGATTGAAAACAAGTTCTTACAGAGGTGGTTCTTTGACTTAAATGATTTTTTTGGTTTGGAACAAAAGCTCGGTGAGAATCAAATATCAGAATTTGATACATTTGTTTTTGATATGAATGAAAATGTGTGAAATACTACATTTTTTACTTTTTTAGCTTTCACATTAGCTGGACAGTCTGAAAACCAATCGATTTCTGTGGAATCTTGCATGTTCAAGCACCAAAAGAATCCATTCATTTTGGTGGGGGGCTCGGAAGGATTGGTGAGGGCTGCTTGACAGAAAGCACGTAGATCCAAAGTGAGGCCTTGTTCCATCTCATTTAGTTTAATTACATTTATTTATAAAGCGCCGGCGGGCGCAAAGTCATAAGGGTGCTATCCCAGAAAGGGTATAGACAAAACACAACCTATTCCTAACAAGACGTAAAGGGCCCGATTGATGGAATTACTTGCACAGGAAATAGGGAACTTGCATGCCAAACTGCGTGAAAAATCCTGTTCGTCGGTTTATGGAGTCGAATGAACTGTACTTTTCCAGGACTTGCGTGGAGTTCGGGGAGGCTCCACACGTCTCTGAGAGAAGTTGAGCGCCTTGTGCGAGATACTAAGCAGAGCGTAGGGGGCATGGCTTGCGCAAAGGTGTAGGAAGGGGGCGGAACACAGAAAATGTGGAAGAACATGTGAAAGTGGGTGTTACGAGGGACATCCCGCAGGCAGTCCCTCGCATGCCCACTATTGCGACAAATAACATGTATTCATGGAACCACCCGCGCAGCCTCTCTGCAGAGAAATGGCTATGCAAATCCCTCGATCTCTACGTCAGCCAAAGGCAGGTGTAAAGGCACTTGCACATAGGAATCACAGCGCGGAGGTGGGTTTGCATGTTGAATTAAGGGGTGCGTGCACTCAACCGGGGTTCCGTGTGTGTACGCAGTGTAGCGGGGTGCAGGAATGGTTTACGGGGGTTTGCACGCAATTCTCAAAGTTTTACCCGAGTTACGAAGTATCATACGCATGTAGTATGGTTGTCGCCAAGAGTTACGGGGGACTCTGTGCAGGGTCCCCGAGATGCAGGCCTGCGTGCGGTGGACCCCACACACTGTTTGAAGGGTGCACACTTTTCCATGAATCGGGCCCAATGTCTTCAAGTTGCGTTTGAAGGCATGGATTCCATACTTCTCAACTGCTGGCAGGGCATTTCATGCCCTGGGTGCTGCCGCAAAGAAGGGTTGTCCATGATTACATTGAATACGAAATGTCCTAGGGAGAAAAAAACTGATGTTAATTTCTAAAGAAAATAACTTTCAGCTTTGTCTCCCCCGGACATTTCTTGCAACCCACTCCCACCATCCCCCTTACCCACGGAAGAGTGCTGCTGCCTCCATTATTTTTTTCACTGCCGTATTCAGCATTTTCTACCATTCAGGTTTTTTTCTACGTTTTCTATGGATTCTGCAAAGAAGGCACATCTCCCCACTGCGATTTATTTGATTCTGGGCACAGAGAGCACACTCGTTAATATATCTCAGTGCTCTCTGGACGGCCCTTTTTGGTTAGACTCTGCCAGATATGCTGGGTACTAACCTGATAGGCATGTGTGTGTTATTGTGAGTAATTGGTTCGAGATTCTCGCTTCCATAGGCAGCCAGTGTAATTTCTTTCTCGCATGAGAGACATGATCTCTCCTGGTCAATCCTTCTACCACTCTTACCATGCTATTCTGGATTACCCAAAGTTTAGCTATATCACCCTTGTTGAGGCTTATCAAGAAGCTACTACAATAATCCATCTTTGAGCCGATATTCACCAGTGCCATGTTAATGCAATTTAACTTTGACACGAATGGACAAAGAGTCGTCAGTAATTTGATGTAGTAGACTGACCTAGGGACTATGCTATTCACCTGGGGCTTCAGACTCAAATCTGATCCAGATAGACCCCCAGGGTCTTGATCTTCACTTGAGTGTTGATCTTACAGTATGTGACCATAAAATGCTGATATTCGGGACTCAAGCTACGTAGTCTGGCCCCGGTACCCATAATCATGTTAAAGTAAAATTCGGTCCTTTTTTGTGTTAATGTAAAGTCTGCATTTGGTCCTGCGTATTACAGTAGCACTTTATCACTCTTTTTTAACACAGCATTTTAGTCTTTCTTCCTGGTCTCTCCACTTTTCAAGTAAAGCTTCCTCTTTCAACTTTTTTAAAGTGAAGCTTTGTCTACCTTTATGTAAAAAAAAAGGGTTAGTACCCCTCAAATTAGAGTAACGCTTGGTTACTTCTTGTGCTAAAATATAGATGGATCCTGCTTAGTGTTAAAACGAAACGAAAATAGACTCCCAATTGACCCCTCCAAGGAATGCACGATTCCTCATCACATTAACATAAAACTTGATTCCTCCAAGATTTATAATAAAGCATTATAAATGCAGATCCAACAGTTAATAGGGCACCACCCCATGCATGTCTGAGTTATGTCACCTTAAGAAACTTCTTAAGCCCCAACCCAAATAGTTGTATGACTCATTAGGACCCTAGAACTTAGACTCTTGGTGCAATTTAAGGGGGGCGGGAGTATGTACCCTTCAACTTTGGTGGCACAGCAGATTGTCGCCTAATGTTTCAGTACTTAGCATTTTTAAATGAAGCATTATTACACTTCAAGTTGCAATCATAAAAATGCTTCATTCTCTCAAACTGTTAAACTTGATAACCTGCACAGTCTGCATGCACCTCCCTTCAACCTGGTATCCCCTGGTAAGGTTGAATATGCATCCCCACTGAGCAAGCCGTGAGAGAAGCTGTAAATGACTAGCCAGAACAAAGACATGCATGGAGAACACAGGGGTTGGGGAGGGGGGGGGGAATGTTGAACACGGTGTGAAAGGGCTAAAGGTTTTTTTCGTCCCAATATGTTGGGATGGGGAGGGGAAAGGTGTACCCCTCCTCTGTGGCCCTCTGTATCCTACCCCCTGCTGTATATCTCTTCTGTTGTTATTTCTGAAAAGTGCTCCTTTGTGCATCTGTACTGTTGTAGACGTCGGTAAAACGCTCCGTTGTGTATCTAATAATAATTGCCACCTCCAGGGGTACTTTGTGCCACCAATTTAAAGGGAAGATATTCATTATTGAAGGTTCATTTGTCTGAACAAGTCAAGGATCCATTGTGGGAACTTCAGAAAGCTGCAAGTGTCAAAGGGCCCAAGAACTGAAGGAGGCCTGCGGACAGGGCACCAGGTTAGATAATGACTGCTGCATATTGAGGGAATTCTGGTGTGAGAAAGTCGAAGACGAGGGCGCGTCAAACTCAGCTATCCATTTACCCCTTTTCTTTTACCAGTCAGATAGGCTAGTCTCAGGATTGCTGGTAATAGTAGTACACAAGACAATGCATTATTAGTGATGGCATGATGTACTAGTTCTGTTGCTCACAGGAGCACGTGAGACACTTTTATATTTTCTGTATAATATTAGTGTTCTTACAACTTAAGAGTGTGACGAAAAAAATATTTTTGTCTATATGGTTGACCTTTTTAAGTGTTTGTAATGGAAATGTTTCCATGTGCGGTACAATAAATTGCTATAGCGTTCTAGCTTCTCACACAAGACTGCAGCTCTTCATACTGTCCGACTACCAGCTCCTCCTACTGTCCACGAGTGGAGGCACCACATACTTCCACTAGTGACAGCTCCTTACACCACTTATCAGTGAGCCAGTGCCAACTCTTCGCAAGGCACAACACTGCCAGCTGCACACACTGTCCTCCACTGCCAGATCCTCATGTTATCTACGGCTGACGCCCATACCCGGGGCCTGCATGTTATATACAATCGCTGCATGAGGTGCTCAACCCACTGAGCTGTCTTATTATACCAAAGATTATTGTATGTCTAATACAACCACTGGCAACAGAAAGACCTTGACCTGAAAATGCACTACTTTAAACACTTTATTCTACAATTTCCTGTGTGGAATTCTCCATTCTATGTCTGACTCTCTTCCTTCAACCAGCCCCTTTCTTCATCTGTCTCGCCCCTTTCATATCCCACATCTTTTTCAGCAAAATAGCTCCTCTGCTTAGATCAGATGCCTAACATTGTAAGGATGCCTTTTAAAAACTCACTTTCCTTTAGGGTGCATTTTGATTTTCGTCTAAGTGTCAAAATATTCTAATTACTTACATGTAATCTTCATTCTACAAACATGTGAAAGCACAAAAGATATAAATGTTGAAGAAAGAAAAAAGTTAGGTGATTGTTTATCCAGGGGATTTATATTGCTTATACATGCATCATATCCGATGTGAGAATCTAAATATGTTTTGCCAATATTGAAAACTGATGAGTGTTTGGGAAAACCGTTTCTGGTTTGGTAACATATAACTCAAATTTTTTTTTTTAAGTTTAGTTTAGTTTAGTTTCTTTATTTATACCGCGCGCCGAACCTTGAGGTAACTGGGCGCCGGAGACTTAGAGGCGGTTACAGCAGATTAAATACATACAGGCAGAATATAGACATACAAGATAATGACAATAAGTGCAGATGACCGGGTTACATGGTGGTCGGTAGGCAGACGCAGGATAAGAGTACATTACTTGGTACGTCAGACAGAGGTGGCGTTCTTGTTGGAGAGCCAGGCCTTCGCTTTTGCTCTGAAGGTCCAGAAGGAGGGTTCTGCTTTAAGGTTCAGTGGTATAGCATTGCATTGTTTGGCGGCTAGGACTGGGAAGCTGGAGCCGCCTGCTTTTTTTAGTAAGAATGTAAGGATGGAAAGACAGTGAGAGTACACTGTTCTGGTTGAGGTGTGTTTGTTGAACTTGACTGCCAGATATGTGGGGGCTTCGTTAGATAGTCATTTGTGGACAATGACAAGGGATCAAAGGGTGATTCTGTCTCGTACCGGGAGCCAATGGGCATCTTGTCTGAGGCTGGAAATGTGTGAGTGCCTCGGGATGCTCAGAGCCGCTCTGAGGGCATTGTTCTGCAGGACCTGCAGTTTGTTTAAGTTACGTTCTTATGTGCCAAGAAAGAGGGTATTACAGTAGTCAATTTTTGAGAGCACTAGTGCTCTGGCTAGTGTAATGCAGCTGAAAGGTGAAAGGAAGGGTTTGCAGGCATTAATGAGCTTATTTGTGTAAGCTGTGGAGGAGGCTGTAGCGTTCGCCTGTTTTTTGAGTGAGAGTGTGGAATCTAGATAGACCCCTAGGGTTTTCATTTCTTTGGCTCTAGTGATTTGGTTACCGTCTATGTTGATAGACGTGTAACGGGGGTCCAGTTTAGTTACCCGTAGTTGGGAGCTCAGTTTTCTCGTCGTCGAGGCATAAGCCATGTTCTGCCATCCAGGCTTGGATCTCCAGGTAGAGGTTGTTGATCCGTATGACATCCTCTTCGTAGCAGCCTCATAGGGTGATGAGAACCTGGGTATCATCAGCATAGCTGGTGTATGTGACACCCAGGTTATCAAGGCAGTCGAGCAATAGCTTTGTGAAGATATTGTATAAGGTCGGCGAGACGCACAACCCTTGTGGTACGGCACAGAGGATGGGGATGGGGTGGGCTGAAGCCCCTGGTGAAAAAACCCGGGTGGTTTGGTCGGCTAGGAAGGATTGGACCCAGGCGGACACCTGGCAGCTGAGGCCGTCAAATGTTCCGTGAGGATTTGATGGTCGACGAGGTCAAAGGCTGCCGAGAGGTCAAGCAGCAGGAGAATGGCTAGGTTGCCCTTATCCTTTGCCTCGTCCATCTGGATTTTTAAGTCCAGGATGGCTGTCTCTGTTCCATGCTTTGGTCTGAACCAGACGGTTTAAGGCCCAGGAGGTTGTTCTCTTCAAAATTATTCTGGATTTGCAGGTAGGCCACTCTGTCTAAAATCTTTAGGATGTAAGGGATAGTAGTAACTGACCTGTAGTTGGTTGGGATGTTAGGGTCTAGGTTAGGTTTTTTTAGCAGGGCCATGACCCAGGCCTCCTTGAGACTGCTCGGGACTGAGCTTGTTTTGAAGGATGCATTGATTAGGGTTGTTATGAAGCGGGCCAAGTCGCTGGCGCCTTCCTGGATGATGGGAACTGGGCAAGAGTCCCCTTGGCATCTGGATGGCTTGAGGCCTTTGATGATGCCTTCCACATCTTTTGTGGATATCGGGGTGAAAGAGAAGGGGGGGCAAGATGGAATTTTAGAGGTGGGTGGTAGAGGAGCGTTTGCTTTTTTGGCGAGGCTGAGCTTTTTCATTTCAATTTTCGATTGTAGCACGGCGATTTTGTCTGCCAGGGCTTTTTGGATCCGCTCACACTAGTCTGCATCTTTCACGCAGGTTTCTGAGGGTGGGCAGGGGGACTTCAGTTCCCTGAGGATGGTGAAGAGCTCTTTTGTTCTAGATTTGGCGTTCTCAATTCTGTTATCATAGGTCTCTTTCTTGGCCCTGAGGATCGAGGTTTTGTAGATAGTGGCCGCTAACGTGAATAGTGTTTTGTTGGCCTGGTTGGGTGATTTTCTCCAAGTTGCTTCTGCCGCTCGTTTGGCGTTCCGCAGGATTTTAAGCTCTGGGGTGAACCATTTGTTCAAGTGGACTGTTGGTTTAGCTTTAGTGAGTTTGATAGGAGCGATGATATCTACTGCAGATTCAAGTGTTTTATTATAGAGTTCTGCAAGTTTATCCACATTTAGTTTGGAATAGTTTGCTGGATCAAGAATGTATATCTTCCCCTTAAAACAATCAGGGTGTAGACACCGGACTAAGACTCATTTTATCAGGTCAACTTGGCATAAGTAGCATTAACCATCTGACTGATGGAATCAGTACTCTTAATCACCAATCTCTCTGGAAATACTGATCAGCACTCTAAACTCTTGACTTGGTATTAATTTCGTCTTGATAGTGGCACCACCAGTTCCAAAATTACCTGAACAGATTTCCGATGGTAAGACAATGTGCCTGCCTTTTGATGAACACCAGTTAATGGGTTACTATGGATGCTTTGCTTTTCAAATATTAATTTTCCTCCAATTCACATTTAAATCCAGGATTCCCTCATTTGGCTCAGAGGTGGAATTACTTCAGACAGAAATGGTCCTTTAATATACACTTTTCAAAATCTATCTTTTGAAATGTCTGGGGTAAGCACGGAGACATTGATTGCATCCTTTGGTAACCTTTAAATTCTTCTGCATTCATCACCACATCACTAACGATGGTAAGGGTAGATGTCTGCCAGAATAAGGGACTGGGTGGCCATCAGAACTGGTCTCTTGACCTGTAAACATAGAACCAGTTTGCTTTTCTTTTCCACTGGCTGGAATTGTCCTTTCCTGGCTGGTCTATAACAGGCGGCTGGATTAAATGAATTGAAAGGGTCACCAATCGAGTGTGACTTGACCAGAATCGGGGGCCTAAAAAGATTACAGTCTTCATATGTGGAAAGCAAGGAGAGCTTCACTAGTTTGACTGAAAGTAATAGTGTGTTTATTCTGGGAGTAGTTATAAAGAACAGTGCTGTCTTAAGCTAGCTATATACCTACCACAAAATGCCACATTATGCAGATTTCCAGAAAAGTAACATTTACAATTTAGGAGTGTGGGCTTGATATACTTGCGATGGCCGGGCATTTGGAGTTCCTAATGAAGAGCACGGAAGAAAATCATTGAATTTTGTGGTCTGCATGACTCCTGCCGTGTTGGGGAATGCTTTTTAACGTGTACCCAACAAACCGAGAATAATCCTCAAAAAGGGAGATGTTTTATCGTTTTGAGGGCCATTTTCCATCATTTCGATGGATTTAATGCTTTGGGGCACTAGAGAAAACACACTGACATGACATACATGTTTCTACCATAAAAGTGCAGAGTTTACCACATGACCTGCCTTTAACCATATATCTCCTGTTATAAAAAGGGGTCGTTTTCCTATTGAATCTTCATTTTGGTATTGGGACATTTGAATGCTTCATTTGAGGACTTTTTGAACTTTTTCAGCAATCAAATCCTACCAAAATATTCATAGAGATCTTCGTTGATTTGAATGACAGATTTCAAGCATTCGAAGTAATATTTTAAACTTTTGGTGGTCATTTTTTTTAAACACTGGACGTCTCCATGAGTTAATCCCTTTGCCCAAATTGGGATCGCGGTTCTAATTACATTTCAGTCTCTGACTTGAAAAATGGAAGGAAGGATGTAGTGGTCATGAAAGCCGTGTTATCTCAACATGTTAAGATAATTTAATGAATTACGAGTTTGTTTAGGCTTTTGGGGGAGGTCGAGAAACTTTATGACTTCCTCTCCCAAAAAGTTAAATGAAGTGCTGGCCATTTCCATACCAGTAAATTATACCAACAGCTTGTTCGCGTTAACCGTACGCTAAAATATGACTCATACACGCAAACTCTCCTAATTTAGGAACTGTTTTTCATATTTTCTTTTACGTTCCCCCTTTAATTTGCTGCTTGCAAGCCAAAGAACAAATTATCCTCCATTTTAAGGAGTTCCAAAAGGTTGCCTTCTAAGATACTTAACATCTGAGGTGACACATATGATAATTGTTCAATACACGAGTGGCAGTGAGCAGTCGGTGTATAACTCCTCCCTCACGCGAGGTCCGGCTGCTGCGCACTTCGCTGTCATACTCTGGGTCCCTCGGGTGGCAGTAGGGTGGCTGGACCTGTGTCGTCTATATCATGCATGTGAGTGTGTTTAGTGTTTTATTGATCTTTGGGGGTATGTTTTAGATGGTTCCTGTCCAGTGCGCCGACAGCGACCACTAAGCTGACCAAAAAGGGAGCCATCAGCCCCCCGACCCCAAATACACCCCCATCATCCCGATTCATCCCCTGACGTCATAGCTACAGAATGCCTCGTCTGATTTGTGAACTGTGGTTGGGGGTGGGGCGTGGAGTTGAGGGTGGCGTCACAGCAACCCCCCTTCCGATTACCTAAAGCCGTTGTTTCTCCCGTTCGGTCAAACTGCCAATGCGATGTGAGGGATTTTTTCCTCCAGAACTTTCCTCACAGAGATAAACAGCGCAGCGCCTTCCCCGCCCCCCGCCCCCCAGCGCCGCCGCGCACAAAACACTTGACAATTGCTTTTCTTTTTTTATGAGGTTGTCATATTTTCCTTACCTGTTCAGCGGAACAGGACACCTGCCCCCAGCTGGTGACCTGCCTGTCGTGTGGTCACTGTCACGTGTGCGTGTTTGTTTGTGTGGGTGTGAATGTGTCTGAGTCTGCCTGTCTCAATCCGCAGCTTTTCGCCGTGCCTCAGGAGGCCAGCTGGTTCTCGCGCGCGCTCGCTCGCTCGCTCGCTCTCTCTCTCGTAAGCACACACATACTCTGAATCCTTGGCAGCCGCGCCGGGTTCAGGCGAGGACAGAGCGCGCGCCGCTGCGGCAGACGAGAAAGGAGGGCCGCGAGCCAAAGCATCGCTCTGCGGAAGGTGGGAGATGACTCGGCAAAGAGCCTCGAGCTCGGCGGGTGAGGGGGAGGCGCGGCGGACACAGCTGACAGGACCGCACAGCCAAGGCCAGGCTCTTCCTACGCAGCGCTCTTTTTTTTGCCGCGCGGCTGTTGAGCGCGAGACAAGTGTAAAAGCGAATATGCCCACATTTTATGGGATACATTTTAAATTTTATCTCGTGGTACAAAGTCACAACACAATCGCATCTCCGTTGGGTGGGCGCCCTGTTCATTATAACGTTCATAAACACGGCCTGCATGTGCCACAGCTGCGAATACCAAATGTATAGAAAAAGCAACAGGAGTTGTGGGGAACGTCACAAATACAAACTTTGGTTTTATTGTGGAGGGGCATAAGAGGGCTATACTATTCACAAAAGTAGTGGTAAGTCACCCTCCAAGGGGCAGTTAAGGGTAAGCCAGAGGTACCAGTTAGATAAGAATTGGGGTAGTCACATGGTGTGAGACTACACAAGACTTAGCAGCTTGGTATTAGGTAACCCACCTTTTGGTTATAGATCTGTACTACACACGTTGGTAGTGTGACTGAGCAGCCAGGCCTGTCTCAAGAGAGGTAAATGTGAGATGTACAGCTGTACAAATCAGTAAATACAAGTAGCCAAATAACACTCAAGGTTTCAGTTATATAAAGTGGTGGAAATGGAAAAAATGTGGTGGGGTATCCCACAACACAAGGGCTGGAGTGGGGGAGGAGTTGAGGGGGTGCGGTGCCTGAGGGGGCGTGGTCGAGAGGGGGCGGGGCTGGTAGTGGACATCCAGCACTGCTGGAATACGTAAACAAAAAAAACAAAAAACGCCCGCGACGGCAGCATTTTGCTTGACACACCAGTGCCAAAGCATCGGTAAAAGGCAATGCTGCTGTCGCGTGCGCTTTTCTTTTTATTTTGTATATATATTTTTTGTTTTTTTTACTGTTCCAGCACGGTTCATGGTTTTGGGCGGCTGACTCAGGCCGGATCCTGAGATCCGGCTCCATATCTGGTGCCGGATCTCGGACCCGCCAAGAGCCGGCCCAATGACCAGCACTGGTTATATATATATATATGTCAGTTTTAAATAAGCATACTTAAAAAAGGCAAGAGATTGTAACAATACAAATTCTCTTTTAAATAATATTTCAGAATCAAACAAGCCAGTGAATAATCTTTCGATATGCTTCATACACTTCTCCTTGCATTATATTATATATCACACTAGCATACTTTGCAGATTCGGAGTTGCAGAAAGGAGCGGTTAAGGGAAACAAAAAGGTTAGAACAGATAGATTCTCAGAAACTGTGAGGACAACTGAATCCTCCAATGAAGTCTAGATCAGCCTTTCCCAGCAGTAACCGTGTTAACCAGCCACAACATATGAGGGACAAGCAATATCAAAGTCAATGGATTTAAGAAGAGTGCCTTTAGGGAGCCAGGACAGCCAAAGTCATTTGAGCACAGTCTATGGATCTGATGCACTTCTTGGAGAAAAGTTTTGCACAAAGTTAGAGTTCAGAAAAATCAGTAATTAGGTGCAAGTCGGCACGACTTAAGGCAAGAAGGTAAGTACCCCCAAACCCGACAGCACCTCTGGTTAGAGGACAATGTGGTCCAGATGGATTCCGTCTTGCGACAGCCAAGCAGACCCTGGTTCCTGAGCCTCAGTCGTAGGGACAAGAGGGAGGGGGCCTGGAGTGCTCCTGCAGCAGTACTCAGGAAGGTCGTCGGCAACTATGGGCTCTTTTCTTTTCAGCGGCACTTCGCGGTTTCAGCGCTTAGCAAACAGCACTGATGCGGATCGTTGGACACCGGTTGGACTCTCCATGCTCCCTCAGTCCTGCACTCTGGTGAGGGACGTCCTGCTTCTGGAGGGTTATTAGGAGGCTCCTGGAGCTTTTAGCCGGATTTGTTCCACAGCAGATGTTGCACTCAGTGTTGGTTCCTCGACCCCAGGTATTGGGCTTCTGCAGCAACAGAGAGACATAACAAGTCGGGAGGGGAGCCAAGTGGAGTTCGTCTCAGGGTTAGTTCGTCCCACTAGCCCTAGTGGAGAAGTCGTTCCTGAGGATCTTTTCTACCGAGGTGGAAAAGGAGGTCAGCACAGCAGCAGGGCTGCACTGGGCAATTAAAGGTCCAGGAGGTTGCAGCAAGCTTTGTTCACGGTTTCTTCTTTGGATGTTCTTCCAGTGGCCAACTCTGCCTTTAGTTCAAAAACCGTCTAATTTTATGCAGGTTTCTCCCATTTTTGCACAGCCAAGGTTGTCAATCACACAGCAAGTGGACAGACAGCCAGTCAATCAGGACTAGTTTCATTCAGGCATTCCTAGAGACAAAGGACAGGGGAGTTTTGGGACCCTCCCTCATATTCTGTCCTTTGACACACACTGGAGCCAGGGGCAGGCTTCAGGGCTGAAGCCCGCCAAAGGCAAGACAAACAGAGGGCTAAAACCTGTCTCAAAGCACAGAGTAAAAGCCATGAAAGACCTCACAAACAGAAAATGGTGAAAAAAAGATGGAGACCATTTTGACAAAATGGTCACCCATGGGTGCTGTACTGGGTTCAGCCTGCGGTAGAAAAGCACATTGGTAGGAACAATTAAACCACTGCCACCAGCCATTTAATGTGGGGAGGTTAACATAAACATGTTACATGAGAAAGTAGGATACTACCTCCCCATGCCACCCAGACACTCCACATAAGATGGTGTGTGCTGGACTTACAAAGAGAAAAGGTAAGTAAAGTCAATTTCACTTTACTATTCTTGGGAACTGTAGTTCACTCAAGAAAAGGTAATTAAACCTTCTAGGATAGCCAAGGGGTTTCTCAGTGACACTGCACTGACCATGTTGTGTGTCACTATGCAAAAAGCAGATGCCTATCGAGTTTGTCAGACTCCAAAAACAGTGAAAACACAACATCCAAATCAGGTAAAACCACATGAGAGAGGGAGAAAAAGGTCCCACTAACCTAGGAGTTAAAATTAAAAAGTCCTAAGTCCAGCAAAAGAGCTGGGGGTCTCTAAGGTGGGAGGATTTTTGCACAGAAATCAAAATTCTCCCTAACAGTTCCAAGTGTCACTTTTTGTTCATTTGGCACCACTGTTTTTTTCAGTAAAATAGTTGGAGCTAATGCATCCCCTATTGGGCTTCCAATAAAATGAGATGCCTGGACTACATTCCTCTTATGCCACCTTGTCACGGTAGTTATGAGTTATTATTCACCACACACACATGTTGCAATTCCGACAGTACCGTTAATATCCCATAACACTTTACACACGAAAATGGCAAAAGTTCCTCCAACTTGTGTTCTCGTCAATGAAAGTTAGCCACATTTGGCATAAATCTGACCACGTTGGTCTGATTTGGCCACAGATCTGGCCAAATTTGGGCACTCATGCAAAGTTTCCTCAAAGTTTTCATACCCAAAATATTTATTGAAAAAAACGTTTTTTGCATTGTTATTTAGGTAGGGCCTGGGACATTATGCTTATACACATATCTTCAAGTTTTGATTTTCAAAATCTTTGGTACATACTTAGCCCATATGCTGTAGTCGTTCATGCACGGATCAGTCAAAGTCGAGGTATTCACTTTTTTAAAATACATTTTTCATTTAAAAAACATATTTGCTATGCCTTAATACTTTACACATACATATAGGGTGTGGTGCTTACAAGTTAGAAACATTCAACTATTCAACCCTGCAAATAACCACTCCCAACCCTTTATAGGTTGACAATCCACTCCTCAATGCCAGTTACTGCATACCTCCCACAAAGTTTTGATGTGGCATGCACCGGCTTCAAAGGTTGATTTACCCGCCAACATGGCACATAACCCCATCCCCATCCTCAGTTTAGGCACCCTCCCAGGACCATAGTAAATTATCCATAGTGCAGACAAACGTCCACATCCTCCCATAGTTAAAATGTTCGATTTCAATTTCCTCCCCTCAATTCTTCAAAGAGCAATGAGGTATGTCCAGAGATCAATAGAATGCAGGAACATATGTCAAATCGTGATAACTTGTTCATCACTAGCCTCTGGACTGCTCCAGCACTCACTCAGCTGTTGCCCTTTTCAGGACGTCCCGTATTCACAATTCCTTGGACAGGCTGCGTCCTTCCAGATATAGTGATTTGCTGCTTGGCTAATTTCAAAATTAGTGAAATAAAAGTGTTGGGATATTTGCTTTTTACTTTTTAAGTAATGCTCCCAGCAAATATATCTTAAAGGAAGCTCAAAGTGTTTACATGGGAGCATCCATTTTGTCATTTCAAGCAGCCTCCTCTGTTCATGTTAAGCTCTGCCCTGGTGGCACTAATCAAGCAGCAAAAGCCCCCTACAGATGCCATTTTAGAATCGAGTTCTGGCAAAAAAACCAACCGGTGAATTAATATTAAATAAATAAACCGGCGGTATGTTTGAGGCTATAAGAATTAAATAATTAAAGTCGGTAGCCTCGAACAATGGGAAAATCCCATAGAGATATATTTGCGGTGGAATATAAAAAGTAGTATCCACTGCCACCAGCCAAAACTCGATCAGGGCGGATGGAGACGTGTCCCCTCGAACAACAGACCCCAAGGCAATTGAATTGCCCCGACCAGTACATCCACAATATGATGGTTTGTACTGGTTTCTGTTAATAATTTGGGACTAGCAAAGCCAATGGTGACTTTACATGCCCTGGGAGACAGTAGTCAGTACCAGGGTATGGAGTCTATGTTGGGGGGTCGCTACGACACCCCTGGGTTACGGCACAGAGGGTGCTGTGTAACCCACATCAAAAAAACACATGAGACCCTATGGAGTAAAAGACCCCATAGTCCATAAAACACATGGAGGGTTAAAGGAACACCTCAAATCATGTCTAAGAGTGGGAGCACAAGAATCTCACTCTTAGCAGGAGAGAAAAAAATAACCCCCAAAAATCCAGCAAAGCTGCTGGGGGACTCCCTAGGTTTGGGAAATTAGCCTTACAGAGAATTCTCCCTAACATGAGGTCCTCAAGTTTATCTCTATCTCATGTTAAGTGGCATAAAACTAACTTGTAGTCTAGATGGACTCACATATTCCAATGGTCTGTATGGATGAGTGTGATGCTGGCAATGAATTGGAGGGACAGGGCCTCCCTGTCTTTGTCCTGTACTCCTTGTTCATGTGTGTTCTGTGTTGTTTACGGCACACCTGTCCATTTGGGACTCCTGGTAGTGCAGCTCTTCCTCTTTTTGGTTGTGGTGAACTGACCCTTGGGATACCCTTATGGCACCCATGGGTGGGGGTAGAACCCTGTGCCCCTAGTGTATGTTTTTGGGCACCTGTGTGTGGCCCACAGAGCAGAGTATGGGCTGGTAGCAGCTCCATGCTGAATTTGACGGGTGCTTTGAGTATTCTCCATTTTGGGATACCCAGGCCTTTCCATAGTAATCAGTAGATTCCTGATAAGAGACACGATGGCCCCTGTGGCCTCTTGCTTTCTATTGCCTGTTACCTTGTTTTCGCAAAGTCCTGGGAAGCCCTGACTATGTCCCTTTTCTTGACTGGCTGTTGGGTGGACATTTCATGTATGATATTGTGGGGAAGTCCAGGCCAGACTGGCTGGAGCTGGCAGGATTCGCCCTTGGAAGGTATGGCATGCTTGGAAACACTAGTTCTATCGGGGGAACTGAAGTTGCTGTCTAGTCTTCAAGCAAGATGGCCGCTGTGGGTATATATCCAAGCCACGCCCACAGCACAGCACGTTGTATCTGTCGCTTAGACTCCAGCACTGCTGTTTCGTACGCTGCCTTTGATCTAGCCTTCCTTGTGATTTTTCCCTTATCCTTGCCCTGCTCGAGACCTCAGTCTGTCGGCATTTCTCTGCCATTCCTCCCGTAAGCTTGCTTCGTTCTGTTGCCTTTGGCGGTTCCTCCTTTCCTTTTCCTACTTGTCTGTCTCTATTTTCTCTTGCGCACCTCCCTCTTTTTCTAGTCTTGTTCTTTCTTCTCTTTCCTATTGCCAAACCGGTATTCCTTCGGATCGGCAATATTTCCCTGTTAGTTTCTGTTGAGCTGACTATCGGAGCATTTCATTGGTCTCTGCAAATCATGCTACAAAGCATTATTGTGGCTTACCTGCAGCTTTCTCTCTCCAGTCTTAACATCCACGGCTCGCCTTATCAGTGACTAGAACTCCCTATCTCTTTTGAGCCTATACAAACTGGCAACATCTGTTTATTCAAGAGATCTACTATCCTCCTTACTTACCAAAGACTTTAAAAGACATTGTATTAAAAGAACAATTGGACCACCAGGGTTTTTTTGCTTTTTCCCTGGTTTTGGGGTTTGGCTCCTCGGGGTTCCCCGAAGGCAGGTACCAATTCCTGTCAAGGTGGCCTCCGAGGGAGCCAGACCCTACTTGCACGACAAAAAAGGACAGAAATCCTAAGGATAAGAAGGCGCAGGACACCAGAAAACCATGCAAGAAGACAACATCGAACCCCAAGGACAGCTCATCCGAAGGACCAGGTGAGGAGGAGGCTTGGGAGGGTAAGCATCAGCCTGACAGAATACAATGCCCAGAGATCCCAATGGCGTCCTTGGAGGGATACCAAAGTTGAGGTACAAGCCCTAAGAGCAGAGAATGTGGCACTCTGACAACAAGTTGTGTTGCGTGGAGAAGATCGTGGTGACTAACGCCCTATGACCTTATCGTATAGGAAGTATGATGGCAACCCAAGAGGTCTTAAGGATTTCTTGGACGCATGTCAAGTTTATTTCACCTTTAGATCTCATGCTTATGAGACAGCCCGACCCTGGGTGGGTTTCATTATTGCAAACTTAACCCCTTAGTGCCAAGGACGAGATATCTCGTCCTTGGGATTACCTCCCCAGTGCCAAGGACGAGATAGGTCGTCCTTGGCACTTAAGGGGTTAATGAAGAAGAAAATGTTAGCAGGCTTTGCTTGGTGAAATACCGAAATCAGCAAAAAAGGCCTTGGCACTGGGGGGGGAAAACCCATGGCAGTTAAAAGGTTAATAGGCAATGCACTAGCCTGTGCCACACCGCTAGTGACCAATAATGACAATCTGGCACTTAATGACTTTGACGGCTTTCTAGGACTATTCCGAGAGCGTTTTCATAGCCCTGAAGTGCTCTACACCTCTTTTGAAGCCATGTTGGATGTTCGGCAAGGAACCACCGATGTACAGTCCTATGTCTCACATTTCCAGAGGTTGGCAGCTAAGGCGGACTGGCCGGACTCTGCCCAACAGACCATCTTTAGGCAAGTTTTACACCAGGATAATAAGGATGAGTTATCCGGCATAGCACGACCTGCATCCTTTCAAGAATTGGTGACACTGTCTTTACAGATTGAGTATCGATTATTTGAACGACGCCAGGAGAAAAGAAGGCCTTGTTCTTACCCTCCTTCTAGCCCTTACCTCCAGCCTCCCAAGGAAGCTCAAGCCGCAGAAGAACTGATGCAGATTGGAACGATACGTGGACTGTTGACCCCGGAGGAGCACAAGAGACGCAGGGATACTGGTCTTTGCATGTACTGTGGCTCCTCCAGGCGTCTACTCAGGAATTGTCCTGAAGTCCCTCCTGAACGGAAGGAAAACGCCAGCTCCCCGGTCTTATGCAAGGGAAGTATCGGGGGTGCAGCTTACAAACCTTGCTTCTACACTAGACCAATGGAGGAGAGAGAATACAACCGCCTAATGGTGTTCCATGTACATTTATGGGTAACCGGTCCTGAACCCATTCCCCCCACTAGTTCTATCGGGGGAACTGAAGTTGCTGTCTAGTCCTCAACCAAGATGGCTGCTGTGGGTATATATATCCAAGCCATGCCCATAGCACAGTGCGTTGGCGCTGTGGGTATATATATATCCAAGCCACGCCCATAGCACAGTGCGTTGTATCTGTCCCTTGGACTCCAGCGCTGCTGTTTCGTACACCGCCTTTCATCTAGCCTTCCTTGTGATTTTTCCCTTGTCCTTGCCCTGCTCGAGACCTCAGTCTGTCAGCATTTCTCTGCCGTTCCTCCCGTAAGCTTGCTTCGTTCTGTTGCCTTTGACTGTTTCTTCGCGGGCTCTAGCACGGTTCCTCCTTTCCTTTTCCTACTTATCTGTCTCTATTTTCTTCCGCATTCTATCACCTCCCTCTTTTTCTAGTCTTGTATTTTCTTCTCTTTCCTATTGCCAAACCGATATTCCTTCGGAACGGCAATATTTCTCTGTTAGTTTCTGTTGAGCTGACTATCGGAGCATTTCATTGGTCTCTGCAAATCATGCTACAAAGCATTATTGTGGCTTACCTGCAGCTTTCTCTCTCCTGTCTTAACATCCATGGATCGCCTTATCAGAGGGAGTATCTTCCTGTGACTAGAACTCCCTATCTCTTTTGAGCCTATATGAACTGGCAACATCTGTTCATTGAAGAGATCTACTATCCTCCATACTTACCAAAGACTTTAAAAGACATTGTACCAGAAGAACAAATGGACCACCAGGGTTTTTTGTTGCCAACCAGATTTTTCCCTGGTTTTGGGGTTTGGCTCCTCAGGGTTCCCCTAAGGCAGGTACCAATTCCTGTCAAGGTGGCCTCCGAGGGAGCCAAACCCTACTTGCACGACAAAAAGGACAGAAAACCTAAGGATAAGAAGGCGCAGGACACCAGGGAACCACGCAAAAAGACGACATTGAACCCCAAGGACAGCTCATCCGAGCGACCAGGTGAGGAGGAGGCTTGGGAGGGTAAGCATCAGCCTGACAGGAGCCTTCCCAATGACTGTATATTGTGGGTACACCCTTGTTGTGGGGCCTGGGTGAATGGAGTGTGTGGCCAATATACATTGCATGTTATGTGTGTCTGGTTTCTGGTGTGTGACGCAATGAATGAGACAACGCTGCCCGAAACCGGTATGAATGCAGTGTGGTGTGCTGAAAGGCTGGGTGCTTGCTCCAATCCACATTCCTTGTTGTGAGTGTCTAGATGGAGAAGAATGGCCTGAATGCGCAGTGAGCTGATTGGCTGCCTTCCTGCTGAATGCCCTTCTGAATGATTGGCTGCCTGAGCATGGCTCAGGAGTGTGATTGAGAGCCAGAACAGTATATCAGGGGACCTCTCATTTACTGGAATTGTTCAGAAGCTGAAATCGAAACTTGGTGCTTAACCTCAAAGCCGAGCCGGAAGAAGAAGAATTGCTGCTGCTTTCCTTCGATGAAATCGGAAAGCTGTCGTGTCTTCAAGGACTGATCCAAGAGTGGACCTGGCTAGGAGACCTCTTCCCGAGCTATGTGGTAGTATCATGCACCAGCTAATCTTGGTGTCAAGTCAAAGGGTTGAATGAAAAAGGGTCGAATACAATACGCTCGACTCAAAAGGATCGAAAAAAAGGATTGAATGCCTTTTTTGAAATGTATTCATTGCCTAAGACACTTTGAAATCAAGGACTCCCTTGCTCATCAGAGTAGACCGTTTTGTCCCGCTGGAGAAAGTTGAGGTCGTTGACGAACCGAGGAGAGTCCGCCAGTGGGTTTCCCGCCACTTGAAGTCCACAAAGACACTGACGAAGATCCGAAAGCCTGCCGTGGTCAAGTCCCGATCATCAACGTCAACACTGACGACCCAACGCCCTTACTGGGCCTACGTTCTTCATTTCTTACTCTTCATGGCAACAAACTCTCGTCATCAAGGTGCACCGAACGCCACTTCTTCGCAGGACATCCACGATCGATCGTCGATGAGCACCGCCAAGGCCGAAGCTGCCGCCTCAATGACATTGTTCTCCCTTTCATCGAGGAATCTCGACAACTCGTGGCGCATGCCTCTAAGGGAGTCCACTCAAGAAGGATCCGTCAACAACCCGTCAATGAACTCTGCTAAACCAGGCATATTGGGGTAGTAGAACTTTTTTTTAGAAGGAACCAAGACTATTTTAAACAATATATGGACTGGGCTTGTTGACACACTTTATTTACAGGTTGCCCAGGTGGAGGGATCCTCACACAGAACTGTGTCTAGTGGTAGGGACCCAGTAGTCTGCCCTTTATTTAACCCAACTTGTCTTCATTCTCATGTCTATTGTTGATTCACTTTTCTATTTCATTTGTATGCCATTGAGACTGCCAGCAGTTGGTATATTTTTAAAGGAGTCAAAAGTTAACTGTGGTACCACATAGACATTGTACATATTAATCATTTTAGTAATGCCAAAGCACAACGTGTGTTATTGATTGTGTATATATATTGAACCTTATTTATATAAAGACATTTCTTATCACCTAAAATAGTGTGTGGACATTCCTTTGTGGGGTCTTGGGGACTACACTGTACTTAAGAACCAGCCTGCATCACCTCCTGAGAGCTTAACCCTTGATTGCTCGTCCATTGCTGCCAACAATAGAGATTCTTGGCTGGGTGGCTCTGTGCTTCTACTCTGCCATATAGAGGGCAGGAATACACATTACTGCCCTCCAATCTTTACAATGACTCCAGTCTCTGTTCCTGTAAAGTGAAATGGGAGTATTCACTCAAAGGGAACTAGAGGGGCATCAAATCATAAAATTAACTCCTCATATTCATAATAGGCTCATAACATACCTTAATTCTCTCATTTAGCAGTATTTCTTTGCAAATCGCGGATGGGAAAAGCAGCAATCAAGCGGCCTCAGTCCCGCGAGCCCCATTTATTATGTAAGTCACGTGACAAGCGTATGTGGCATGCCGCTCCAGTCACGTGATCGCGTGCAGTTGTAAAATGCGTACAAAAATAGTACAAGTAGACCGCTGTCACTAACTTGTTTTTATTCTATATATTTGTTCAGTAGTTCGATCTACTTCATGTTGAGAATGTTGTCATTTAGGTATAAATCTGACCAGTGGCACATATGTAATGACGTGCAAGCACCTCCCTCTTTTTCTAGTCTTATACTTTCTTATCTTTCCTATTGCCAAACCGGTATTCCTTCGGAACGGCAATATTTCCCTGTTAGTTTCTGTTGAGCTGACTATCGGAGCATTTCATTGGTCTCTGCAAATCATGCTACAAAGCATTATTGCGGCTTACCTGCAGCTTTCTCTCTCCAGTCTTAACATCCATGGCTCACCTTATCAGAGGGAGTATCTTCCTGTGACTAGAACTCCCTATCTCCTTTGAGCCTATACGAACTGGCAACATCTGTTCATTGAAGAGATCTACTATCCTCCATACTTACCAAAGACTTTAAAAGACATTGTACCAGAAGAACAATTGGACCACCAGGGTTTTTTGTTGCCAACCAGATTTTTCCCTGGTTTTGGGGTTTGGCTCCTCAGGGTTCCCCGAAGGCAGGTACCAATTCCTGTCAAGGTGGCCTCCGAGGGAGCCAGATCCTACATGCACGACAAAAAGGACAGAAAACCTAAGGATAAGAAGGCGCAGTGGCGCAGTGGCACATACGTAATGACGTGCAACCCTGTAGTCACATGATCATTTGTGGTTACCAATGTCAACAAATATTCTTAAAGTGATGTAGTCATCATATGTAAACCCTATGTCTGCGCGTCTGCGTTCTAACTGCAACGTCTTCTAGTCAAAGCATATATACATTTTACCACGTATTATTGTCATGCCATTCTCAATGCTTTACATAAATAGAAGTCAAAGCATATATACATTTTACCACGTATTATTGTCATGCCATTCTCAATGCTTTACATAAATAGAAACAACTCAAAATCACAAGAGAGAAGACTCCCTCTCTATTCTGTGTTTTCATTATTACTGAGTAATTTCCATGATCTGTGATTCGTCATATCATATAGGGAATTACACACATAATTATAAAAGTAACAGTTCTTCAATTCATCCTTAATATTCCATTGTTGTATCACATCACAGGCTTATTGTCAACATGTACACATCTTGAACATACCATATTATAATGCCATTCACAATGATTCACAAAAGTGGAAGCACCCTAATTCAATATGTTTACATAATAGCAATAACAGTCCAAGGAGATAATTAACTCTGTGCGTTGCACATGGGTACATAACTTATATGATATTGTGCTTCATCAAGTTATTTACAGAATGTTTTCCTAAAAATCTCAAAAGTACCATTACCTTTTAAGCTAATGTTCAATGAAGTTTCAAAGGTCCCCATGCATTGAAACCAATAGATGTTAGTCACTTACTGGCAATATCATTCAAGTTCGTTAGGCTATGAAGTTATCTTTTAAATAAATCTTATAACATGACCTTTCAGCTACATGGTACAATCTGAAAGTTGTCCTAACTGTCAACTATTCACTAACACCATTATGGGAATAGTATAATTCAGGTAAATTCCAACCAGACTTCATTGATCTCCTACTCAAGTGAAGTATAGTTCATGATAGTTTAGTGCAAACTACACAATGGACAATATCTAGAACAAAGTGTACATTTCTACAAATCCACAAAGTGTGTTAAAGAAAACAGGTTAAGTCATATTCCGTTTTCATTCCTCTTGGTGTTAGAGTTTCCAGGCGGTCAATCCAGGCAATTTCTTTCTGGTGTAGTACTTTAACTAAATCTCCTCCCCTACGTGGTTGGCCAGCGGCGTCGTGCTTTCGAGCATTAATATTGCATACTATTCTGCTCATACACCTTTGGAAGTACTGCTCTAACATGTAGTTAGTCTGACCCTCCAAAGTATGAACATTCATCCAAACGTTCTAGCTAATACTTTATTAGGCAAAGAAAAGCCTTTGGACAGGACAGCCAAAGACTGTTGTGGATTGAGAAATGGTGAGTGGACATAAAAAGTGATAGGACACCATTAATGTAATTATACAATTTAGCAAGCGCAGCAAGCAAGTCTGAACTTGACCAGCGGAGTACTGGGTGGAGGAGGGTTCTCCCCCGTGAGAAAACCTTTTGAAAAAAACCAGTAAAAATCACATATTTCAGTACAATTTTTCCAAAATAACAATAAAAGTGCATATATATATATATATATATATATATATATATATATATATATATATATATATATATATATATATATGTTTCTTTGTGATTTAAAGGGCTACCGAATACTGTACGCTAATAAGCTGCAGACAGCGGTAAGCAGGCAGGATACTAATACCCAATATAACATAACGAACAAATGAAAAGCATTTCCAATTCCAACATCGTTTTCTAAACAATGACATTTGTGGTTTGATCCATTACCGTGTGAGTTGCATTTAGTAGAAATGCAGTATGGACAGAAAGTACTGCAGTATAAATGAAAGACGCATATCCTCGGGAGGATAGCTCAGCGGCAACGTGTTCGCCTTGGAAGCAAGACAACACGGAACAACATAGGTTCGATCCCCAGGTCCGCGCTTATAAACCTCTGGGTATTAAGCGTGATATAAATAACCTATCATATCATTTCCATTTCCAACATAGATTAGCCAGACAAAAGGTAGTGTGACACTTTCCTCAGAAGTGTCCAGCTAGAAATTACCTCACATGTGAAAGGAATGTTTTCACCTGTCAGCATGAATCTCATTAAAGGGAAAAGGAAAGATAATAGCTTAACGTGAGTGGGAATTCACCATGTTGGAAACATTCCTTATAATGCAATGGTTCCTGCAGAGTAGTGTTGAGCTGTTTGGATGCCTGTCTTTTGATATGATGTACCTTTTTCAGAGGGTAAATGGGGCCATCTTTGGCTAGAAACTCTTGATCCTCTAGAGTAGCAGGGGCTATGTTTTTTCCTGTACAAATGAAAATGGGCAGCAGTTCTTCTTCCAGCACTGGTTTACTAATACTCTACAATTGAAGACAAGAATAGAACTCTACTCTTGATCTGTGACAGAATACCATCTGGTGAGAGCAGGCTAGCCCAAGCTTTTTTGTATCTGTATTAACATAACATTATGTGGCTGGTTCTGATTTTGAAAGGGGAGGTCCTTTAATCAGACCCACCTTTAATAAATGCTTCATGCCAAAATATAATGCATACATGTACCTTTGCTGAGCATGCCTCCTGGTGCCATCAGAAACAGTCCTTCAGTGGCACAGAGCCGGTTCAAAGGTCACATGTGCATTGCTGAATTTCTGCTAAAACATGTTTCTGCAGGTAGAGGTGGCTTTTAATCTGGTTGTGGCATGCGGACTACCAGGAACACACAATTGTATAGCCACAGCAATTTCACATCACACGAGTGTCAGTGCTGTGAGCAGGACTGCAGCTCTGTCAGGAATGATGTGTATTAGTGTCTTGTTAGACTGTCTCCACTGGAGCCATGTAGAACAATGGCCAGGATGCTACCTACCCCTTTGATTTTCTTGCAGGAAGAATAACACCTATCCATAGGATACAGGAACCTGCCCCAGGAGGACTCATGGGAAACAGTGCTTCAAAGGCAGCACCGAAATAACAAAGCTACTCTCACACCAGGGTGCATGTCCACTGGAATCCCTTTCAAGTCAGCAGGCATGGAAAGGGTGGGGTTAGAATAGCCAGAAAGGAGAAGTTGACTTGGTTTCTGTTAGCACTATGTTCCATTTTTGCCTTTATAAGAAGAGGGACACCTCCTCATTCTTTGATTCATCTTTGTACTTGTACATGGACCAGAAGGGTTCACTGGTCGTTTGTTGGATGTACTGGCTACTTGTTATGTTATGTTTGTTAAAAGTATTTGTAAAGCGCTCGTACGGCGAGAGGCATCATGGCGCTGAGGGGGCAAAGGTGCGGTGGCAGAGAAACGGGCCTAGAATAATAAAGTATTCAGGGTGCGGCGGAAGATAACGTGGTCACCAGTGGCACGCTTTCGTGGCCAACACAGAAAGCGCGGCCACCTATGCGTGATAGTCTAATGCGGGGGACAGACAGCAGAAGGGCAGATTGCGATCGAAGTGGGCGGGTATTGAGGTACTGTGTAAACTTTTCTTGGAGGTATAACGCTCCCATTTTGTAGAAAACCCGATGCACAATGCACATGGACTTAAAGTGGATTTGCTTTTCAATGAGAAGCCAGTGAAGTTGGCTGAGAAGCAGGACATGTACGCTCGGAAAGGGGGATGCAGGACAGCTCTAGCAACGGCATTTTGGTGCATCTGAAGCCGATTAGTAAGATAGCGTGGCTGTCCAAAATACAACAAACTGCAATAGTCAGTTATGCTGAGAACTAGTGCTGCCACCACAGGGGCCTGCAACTTGTCAGGAACAAAAGGGAGCACTTTCTCTAGGATGCGTAGTTTGAAGTGTTCAGATTTACACACATCCGCCACCTGCTCCGACATAGATAAAGAGGAAGATATTTTTACCCCCAGGTTTTTCACTGCTGGGGAGGGCAGGGGCATGAGCAGAAAGTGGTGGGCTTGAAGTCGCCGTCCAGAAGGAGAGAGGACTGGAGGTACCCACCACAAGCACCTCAGTCTTGTTGCTATTCAGTTTTAGCCAATTGGCTGCCATCCAGACACCCAAGTCCTCCAGACATCTCTTGAGCCGCGCCCCAATATCTGGCCACGTGTGATCCAGAGGCACCAGAATCTGCATGTCGTCAGCATATGAATAATATGAATAATATCTACTTCAAAGTCCAAGTCCTCTGCAATAGGACAGAAGACAGAAGGGATAACATGGAACAGTGGGGGTGACTGCTGTTGGACCAAGGCCTCACTCCCAGCTGCAATGGAACCAATACCCTTTTTACTGGAGTTGAAGGATCCACTGTAGGTTCCATCCAAGCTCTCTGGAGTGGGGGTGCAGTACAAAAGGACTAAAACTGTCCTTGGAAACCCTGGACTGGGTCTTCCAGCAACCACAGAACCAAGGAAGTGACCCCTGGCTCTTCCTGCATCTCTAAACAACCTCATCATTTGTTTTGGCACCTTAAATGCTGTCCAAGCTGCTGCAAAGGAACAAGAGGGGACATCCATGACTAAACTCTCAACAGCCTTCAGATCTCAAAGTTTGCTCTACTATCTCCACTTCTGATAGCCACTGAGTCTTCTAGTGTCCCCAACACGATACATCTGCCCTGATCACAGCTTCTTCAAGGTCCCAACTGACACTGCTGCAGTGCCCCAGCACTGTGTTGAGGCAACCAAGTCCGCTCACTGCCAAAGGCAAGTCTCTGCTTCTCCATCCCCAAGGCGACTGAGTCTTCCAGCACCACTGACCCCACACAAAGTCTGCCATTTCTAGCATCTTCAAAGTGCAAGCCAACGCATTTACCAAACAGTGCTTCATTATTGGAACCTGCCGCCACCACTTTGCAACTCGATCTTGGCCAGGTGCCAAAAGCACTCGGACTCCTGGTCTAATGCCAAAAAGCTGTCTCAATGCTGGTGAGTCCTAAATTCAAGAAGTAAGGCACTGGGAAGAGGCCCTGTCTGCCAGGTCCACTTTTTGGGACCATAGTGACTTTTATGCCCCCTTCTCTACTGTTTGACAAGAGCACATCCTTGAACATTGATATTGTTGCTCAATCTTGTTGCATCAACACCCTGGCCTATCACCTAGATTTCCCTTTCACATAAATCTGCATTCTTTGTGTAATCTAATTTCGTTGTTTGGATTTTACTGTCTGATTAAAAGTATACATTTTATAGAAACTTGATTGGACTTTTTTATTTTGAACCATTGTATCAAAGTTGTTTGCGTTGCTACTGTGTCTCAGCTCACATCCTTCTTCAAGAAATAGCCTGCTCTTTGCCCTCAATACCACAAAAGGTAAAAGAGGTATACTATCAGGCTGTGCCAGTTTCACTTTATGAGTGGGATAACTGCTGGTGTAGCAGTGGTGTGGAGGCTAAGTAGGCTATTTAGCCCCTATTCATCCCTGTATTCCTGAAGAGCGTTAACCATTTTGTTACATGGCCAAATAAACCCAAGGAGGCACCACTGCCTTCATACTCCCTAGAGTTCAATTGGGTCCATCATATAAATTGATGGTCTCATGAGAAGTGTTCTGATTCCTGAGATGTCCATGTAGGTACCTTTCAATATAAGTGTTTTCTCATGGCACTACCACGTAGTGCCATCCTTTAAAGGACCCCTTCAAGAACGGAGAGTCTGCAATCCTCCCTTCTGCAAATACCCATCCGCAGGAGGACCCATATTCACATATTGTTTTGGGCTTGAAGTCCTTCTGTAGCATCTTAAGGATAAAGTCTCTCACCCTGCCTGCTGTCTCATGCGTGTTCTTGCAGACCCACCCGCATCGGATGACATACTTGGGATGAAAACTCTCAGTGCTTTGTTGCATGACTCTGTTCAGCAGGCGATGATTCTGTGCTATTCAGTACCTGGTGCTGTCCTGACATGTATAGCATGCCCATCTATTCCTTACAGCCCCCACAATGACTGAGGCAGTGTGACACACCTAATTGTATTTCAAATGGGTGCTATGGCTCTGATAACTTTCTATGTCCTGAGAACAGTGCACTCATAAGGCCTTGTGAACGAGCCTTGTGCAGATCCCCTGTTTGGATATAATTTTGAACCCATTACCTAAAGTTTGCAGTAGTATCATGGGAAATCCACTGTGTGTGTAAAACACTTGTTTTAGCATTGACAGTCAATGTGTAAACCTTGAAACCTCACCCTGTCTAGCTCAGTACTGAATGGGCATACCATGTAAGCCACTGAACCTGGACTCAAAACTATTTTAGCCTCCTGTACAGTTAGCAGCTAGTCAGTGACACATCAGTTACTCAGTAGGTCCAGGGGAAGACCTTCTCATTTCAACACCAATATCTATTATGATTGGTTGTTTGGTAGCTTGGCTAAAGGATACTTGTGTGATACCTTTTCTGTGAGCAAAGGGTTACATTTTATAATAACCTGATAAGACATGGTAGATTTATATATATTGCATTTCTTTGCGGTGCTACATTTTGTCATCCATCTTCTATAGATGACTGAGTCTTGTTAGCAAGATGTGAGCCACGTGTTCTTGTGTACCCCAGTTTTGAGTTGACGTTAAAGGTTTTGTAAACCAGTGCACCATGAATCTTAAGAAGCACCAATTTTGATCCATCGGTCCTCTCTATAGCTCTCTGGCTTTTAAAGTCCAGCTCTTGGTGTGACATTAGCAGCAACCCTAACAGATAATTAACCTAGAAATTAGGCTGGTGAGAGGAAAGGCAGCATGAAGGTGATAGGAGAGAACAGTAATTGGAAAGAATGGTAATTGGAAAACAGGGAGAGAAGGTTTGACAGTGTTAGGAGAGGCAACCGATAACAGAAGAGAATGATGCCAGAGGAGGGGTAAGGGTAATGGGAGCAGAGAGTGATGACAGAGGACTATAATGACAGTAGAGGGTTGAGGGGAACGGAGAGCATTGTCAGCGGAGTATAGTGCCAGTGGAGGGGTGAGGGGAGCAGAGAGCGATGCCAGAGGCATATAATGCCAGTCGAGGGGTGAAGGTGATGGGAGCAGAGAGCGATGACAGAGAGCATATAGGCAGTGGAGGAATGAGGGTGATGAGAGCAGAGAGTGATGACAGAGGAGAATAATGCTAGCGTGGGGGGTGCGGGTAATGGGATTAGAGAGTGAAGACTGAGGAGTATAATGCCAGCAGAGGGGTGATGGGAGAGGAGAGTGATCACAGAGGAGTTGATGGCACAGAAGGAGTGAGGTAATGACAGAGGAGGAGAGAGGAAGTGTGATGAAGATAGGTGAATGGTGACAGAGGAGTATAATTGCTGAGAATGGGTTAAGGTGATGGCAGAGGTGTACGGGTGAAACCAGAGGAGTGAAAGTGATGGAGGACGGTTGAAGGCGTATGGTAGTGGATAGGTGAGGGATAATGGGAGTGGAGACTGATGACAAAGGAGTAAAATGCACAGGAAGAGTAGGGGTGATGAGCGAGGAGTGATTGAAGAGGAGAGGGGAGGCAGAGTGATGATAGAGTGATGATAGAGGATTATGAGGGCCGAGAAGTGTTTAAAGGATAGTTCCGGGACTTTTTTTTTATTGTCCCTACGGGTCGGCCATGTGTTTGTAAGCATAAATCGGTAGATCGTAGGAAACTTTCCTATGGACCTTACCCGACTTTTCGCCCATTATCGCACTCGAAATCAGCCTCCATTTTGTGATAATCCTATCATTCCGCCGCATCGACCTGGCTCACCTGCCTTTGCGGCACTAAATCAAATCCCCCGCCCCTGAAACAGACTTTATCAAAACATTCATATTCCCCGCCTCTATCCGTGACGTGACTGAGCTGCGTAGGCAAACGCGCCCAGGCGTCTTCTACGCGACTCCACACAGACCCCGGAAATCAACACAGATCAGCTCACAATACAGCGCACCACAATTCGGAATATGAAACTGTACTTTGAAATCAAACCGCAAGATTGTAAATGTGGTAAAGTACATTTATTTGACATCAAATGTTTAGAGAATATTCAGCGATTTGCATTTTTATTTGCTCATGTTCCAAAAAGTTCGTATTGAGGAACGCGATGGTCCTTTGCTGTACACAGGGTCTTAGAGCATCTCACAATACAGCGCCACAATTCGGAATGTGAAACCGTGGTTTAAAAGCAAACGGCAAGATTGTACATTTGGCAAAGTACGTTTATTGGACATCAAATGTTTAGAGAATATTCAGCGATTTGCATTTTTCTTTGCTCTCGATCCAAATTAGTTCGTCTTGAGGGAAGCGATGTTCGTGTGCAGTACACAGGGTGTTGGTTTACGATAAAAATAAGCTCTTCGGTCGCACTGATAATCGCATGGCTGTTCCAACAACGAGGCACTAGGCCACCACAACGGTAGGTATGTTGCATCTAACCGTTAGTACCGCGTAAGGGCATACTTGTACTTGGCGATCGTCCCATAAAATGGTCAGGGTGGTAACGTTGTTCACGCGGAGAAGCAACTGGCGGCTGTAGAAGCCGTCCGCCGGTGTCCGGTACTCGTGACACAGACAGTAGTGAATGATGTACCTAAAAACATAAAAAATGAAATTAGTCTCACCATCAGATCCTTATTAAAATCATAGCGAGGACAGCGCTACTGGGTGTACACAAGTGTTTAAAGGCGTGGCGAGGCAGGGAGGGGGGGAGTGGAGTACAAGGTAAGTAGCATAAAATAATAAATAAATAGGGCCAGCTGGTGGCAAGTGCAAGGTAAGTGCAGAACAAGTGCTGGGAAGGGGGGGCTGTAGGATACTGAGACAGTCCCCCAGTGCAGGGGTTGACAGGGAGGCAGTGCAGGTGGAGAGTGGAAGGGCCCAGGACCGAGGTCGCAGACAGTGGACCAGTTGTAGCAGGGGAGAGGGAGAGAGAAAGCAGAAGCAAAGAGGAAGGTTTTGAGGTGCTTCAGTAAAAGCAGATGTTTCTCCTCAAGATAGTGCGCGGTAGAAAACAATATGCCACATAGAACGAACAAGTACAACTGAACCCGTCTTTAAAGCCACTGTATAGTAATGAAATTGCGGTATAAACTCATCAAAAGTTACTTACATTATATTTGCATTTTCCATTGTGTCTCTGTGTAGGGCAGACCCGAAACACCACTCCTTCTTTGCCGACGTTACTTCTTCTAATGAACGTGGCTCATCGTTTCGTTTCTGAAATTTTATTCATAATCTTTTCTTAGTCTTTCAGGATGGTCCCGGCCTGTCAAGGTCAAATCACAATAGAACCTTATACTGGGTCGTGGGCCGTTCCGCCACCCGAGCAAAACATCAAAGCAGCTGACCTTCACTTTGAGCGAGCACACATTTCTAGTTAGCTCCAGTTAGTGTAAGGGCATCTTGTCTGCGTGCCTTTTTTTTTATTGTCCCTATGGGTCGGCCATGTGTTTGTAATACGGAAACATTCTATAATTTTTGTAAAAATGATTTATATTACTGTTTGGTTTAATTGCAATGGGCCTGCAACATGAGGAGACTCGAGAGAACAGACAATCAAATTACAATCATTTAAACCGTGATGTGTATTTCTCAATGAGCTCTGCTTTAGGTGGACATGGAACAGAGGCAATGTTGGGTGGCAATGCAGTTGTCCCCTGCATAGGTTCGTTCACCACTCCATGTATGTGCCTATCGAGGACATCTACGATAAGTCTCTCAATAAACTCATATTGCATATCCTCAAACACTGGTTTGATCACCCATTGTTTACTTCTTTTAGTGAAGGCCTTATTGTAGCGAAGCGTCCCTAAAGTTCCGGTCGTCCTACTTTGTTGACGGCCAACATTATGGTTATGTGCCAAGACCGCTAGAAGAGTCCGATTTATCATGCCTTCCATGCCAAAATGCAATCTTTTGGGCCTGTACTTTAGGCACATATTGTGGAACACCTCCAAATCTCCTGTGTGGCAGAATTCCGTGAGTCCCCTCAAATCTCTTGTTATAGTTTTATCAAATACAATCTTTTCAATGGCCTTGTGAGTGGGTGATGAAGGAATCAACCACTTCTTCTTCCGTGCCTCCTCTGTGGACAAATGGCCATGTTCACATTTGTGGAAATGCTCATTTGTCGACCATCGATGTACGTTGCTACAGTGCAACATTACTGACCGCCATTTTTCCAGTAGAATTTCCAACGACCCTTCACATGTTTTTGAGCTCCACCAAAGATGGTTGCTGATTGACTTGGACCACTGTGAAATACCTTGCATATCTTTTTTTTTTCCTGCAGCCGACAATTTTTTATTGATTGTTTTTGCAAGATGCCATACGTCAAATTGGTGATTTATATTTTTGTACTCTTCTCTCATTGTCTTGGCAATTGAAACGTGTCTGTCCGTGGCTATCAGGTCGATCACCATTCCCCGCGATTGTAGTTCTTGCAATGATGCTACAAAGCCAACTTTCTCCATGGCCACTGAGGATGTACTTTGTGACACCTGCACGACCACCGAACTCACAATTTTCTTACTTTCCATGTCCTGAAAGTGGTAGGTGCAGTACTTGGCTGAAAATCCTGGGCTGTCGCACTGTCCATCACCGGCTAGCCTGAAGCGTTTGCCCGCGAATGTACTTTCCATTGACATTTTTTCCATTCTCCAAGCTTCGCTGATGGCTGGAAATAGATAATCGGTTTGGTATTTGTAGAACTGACTTTTCGCAATGAAATGGATTCCCACAAACTGAAAGAAATACTGTAACTTTTTAAAACTTGAACCACTAAAAAGTGCGGCTGCTGCACAAAGTAGATTGCCTGCTGGCAGTTGCCCCAGCATGGGTTGTGCAGACCATGCGAACGGATGATATTGTGTACAGGTGGCATGTATTTTAAGGTTAGTGCCTCGAATTGCACGAGTCACATTAATCAATGGCTCCCCACATACTTCCCCACCAACCCAATGCCCACATTTCATCATCATAATAATATCCATCAAACAGCTATCGAATACAATGAATTTGGCCTCTTTCCTTATACTGTCACTCTGCATCCCAGCTGGTTCGGCCTGTAACGTTGAGGACATGTCACTCGCATGAAAGGTACAATCTCTGATATCGTCTTCCGCTATGCTGAGTGATATTGATGGTGTTTCATTGTCGTCCACTTCATTCTCTTCCATTGCAACATCTGTTCCTTGTCCGGAGATGGGAGAAAAAAACAATGTCTTCAACTTTCGCGCGCTCTTATTTTTTGCGGGTGTGGATTCTGTGAATTGATCTCCGACTGCATCCAAACTACCAGGAGGACATTCACTATCAATGGCTGGTGGTGGTATAGCTCCGTTGACAATCACTTCATATTCTTCCCATTGGCACGATGCATCTCCAGTCTCAAGTCCCTGCCAAAAGGTTTGACAAGCAACATCTCTCGTTCGCTTCACTGTCTGTGTAGATCTAGTTCGTACACCCACTCGCAACTAGAGGACAGATTAGAAAAGGGATGTTCAGTTTAAACACAACTTACAGTATTGAACTATTGACAGTGAAAGACAACATAATATAGTGACCGGGACACTAACCTTCTTTTGCTTTCTTTTCTTTGAAACTTTCTTGCCTCGAACTTCAACATCTGGACGCTGTTGCTCCGACTCGTGTGTGCATGTCTCCACTTCCTCTCGCGCTGCAACGACTATATTTTCATGATAAGCACATCCATCACTCACTGAGGCTCCATCGACTCCCTGAAACATAGAACTTTCATTAGTATGTATAATAATATTGAAAACACAAAATGTACTTGGGGACCAATACCCATACGTACATCTCAATAGCAAAACACGAATGAACGCATTGTGTAGAACATTCAAACGACAATAGTTCACGCATTGTTAATCTAGTTAGATGGAACTGTCAAGATCCATACCTCGGGCTCCGCATAGACTTCCATTGATGATATTATTGAAGATGACGCTTCAGCAACTCCCTGAAACACAGTAATTGCATTAGTATGGTTTTCTATTTTGTTTAAAAGAACATAAACTTTCTGCAGGCGTCAACGGCTCATCTAAATAGACCTGCACAAATGATCAGTTGTCTAAAATAAATAATGGATATCTAAATATGATTCGATTTGCTCCATCGTTGGAAGTGTCACCACCCAGAGATCTGCATCAACTACTAGGGGTGATGTTCTTGTTGAAGAAGCTCCGTCAGCTCCCTGAAACATAGTACTTGCGTTAATAAAGAAGGAAGTATAGCGGATGTAATCACGTCATTTGATCTCGCATGATTGATCTGTCAGTATCCATACCTCGAAATGCATAAGAACATCAAGGGACGCTGTAACTGCGGTGCACACTTCTGCAAGCTGTTGCGCCGACCCGTAACTGCATGCTCCCCCTTCTTCTTGGACTAATGCTCCATCGACTCCCTGAAACATAGGACTTTCATTAGTAATGAACACAATATTGAAAAAAGAAGACACATAGGAGGGCGACGACAGAAGGACATACCAATGGCTAAAAACGAAAGAAACATTGTGTGTAACAATCACGCTACAAGAATGCAAGATCTGATGATCTCCATCGATGGAACTGTCCGGAAACGTACCTCGAGCATCTGAGTGACATCTACGGTTGTCGTCAATGCGTTGGACTCCTCAGCATCTCCCTGAAAGACAGTACTTGCATTATTTTGGATAACAATAATTATAACTGAAAACAAAGACTAGAGGACGAGTACTGTGGTGTACCATTAGGTAAAATGATTACACGATCAATTAAAACTATTGATTTACATGCCTAAAACAAGTCAGTGTCAGAATAGCTAAGTAAGATTACCCGATAGGCGCTTGAAGTGGCTGATGACTGCAATAACGACACGGATGGAGAATCTTCCGCCTTCATATTGAGTGGATACATAAATGGGGAAATTATTGTTAGCTAATGCTACACACTACCGCAAGGCCGAGAGACAAATACGTAAACTTGACTCACCAGTGGAGGGATGTGGACGAATAGAGTGGGAATAGCGGTTGAGAGCAATTTTCGCCTCGCTCGCGGTGTTTTCTTCTTTATTAGCAATGATGTGGAGTACATGTCTGGGCTAAAGTGCCTGCTGCAGATGCGGTATCGATCACCCCTCTTGTCCGCAAAGACTTCAAGGACTCTACTTCCTAGCTCAGAGGCTGGATATCCGCAATATCGGACCCATTCTCTTATCTGATCTATTGTCTTAGGGAAAACATGCATTATAGTATCTTCAGATTTGTTATGGGTCTTCGAAGGGCAACCGCCAATGGAACAGGCAGGCATTATGGAAAGTTCTGAAAAGTAAAGATCAACAATTCTCTATGAATACCAATGTGTTAAAACATTAAATGACACATAAAAGGTTCAATGCAAGGTCCGTTTTGGTTCTTGGAACTATACACGTTATTCACATGCGGATAAGTATTTCAATAACTTTCAAAAAATAGAAAAAGTAATTTGACTAAACTCAGAACATGTGACTAGTTCCTTGCATGTACTGTCGTGAACGAAAAGAAAACATGGATGCAATTTGATGACTACTAGCAAATAGATATAAATTAAAAAATTGGACGCAAAATGATTATGGTACATGGACTTACCTTGACGAACAAACAGTTAGATGCAGGGATCAGAGTAGTTTCTTGTCGTAGAACAGGGAGCAGTTCACAGGTTGCAAACTGACGAGTTTGCTCAAAGTGGTCACGGAAGTTCACAGAGACGAAGAGCAGATAACCAGCACATTCACGGGTTGACTAGCAAAGCGCAAAGAAGTTCTCATTAGAAATATGAAGTGGGTTATAAAGAATTCGAAACAGGGGTGTGTTTGTGAATGAATGACGTGTATATGTCGTGGCATTATGCGGATTGCAGGGGGGCGTCCAGCGTGAGGGGGGATGCTTGGCAGGAGACACGGGGTCTGGAGGTAGACATGGGAACAACAACCCATGCTCTATAGACCACTTTGAAGTGTACATGGTCTTTGGCACCTCTTGGCCTTTATCGCTCCCTGACAGCTCCACTTGCCAGCAGCGCAAGTACCCTGGTGCGAACTGCCTTTGATAGGGCGGGGGGTGGATCGGGGCGGTGGTCGTGCAGACAAGACACAGGAAGACTCGTGAATGGAGACACACTTATGTGGATTGCAGGGGGGCGTCCAGCGTGAGGGGGGATGCTTGGCAGGAGATACGGGGTCTGGAGGTAGACATGGGAACAACAACCCATGCTCTATAGACCACTTTGAAGTGTACATGGTCTTTGGCACCTCTTGGCCTTTATCGCTCCCTGACAGCTCCACTTGCCAGCAGCGCAAGTACCCTGGTGCGAACTGACTTTGATAGGGCGGGGGGTGGATCGGGGCGGTGGTCGTGCAGACAAGACACAGGAAGACTCGTGAATGGAGACACACTTATGTGGATTGCAGGGGGGCGTCCAGCGTGAGGGGGGATGCTTGGCAGGAGACACGGGGTCTGGAGGTAGACATGGGAACAACAACCCATGCTCTATAGACCACTTTGAAGTGTACATGGTCTTTGGCACCTCTTGGCCTTTATCGCTCCCTGACAGCTCCACTTGCCAGCAGCGCAAGTACCCTGGTGCGAACTGCCTTTGATAGGGCGGGGGGTGGATCGGGGCGGTGGTCGTGCAGACAAGACCCGTTTGCCGCAGGGCCTCACCAAGGAGAGGCCATCTAACTGAATGTAAGAGGATGGCTGCAGGATCTACTACATGGAAGGCAGGGGGGTGAGTTTATAAATACCTCACCCTCCCAGGAGAATATATGGGGGTCATCTCTGTACCCGGTGCCCAAAAAGAGGATTTATTATGATCAACCATATTTATTATTTACCTATAACCATGTTTTGTATCAATAAAATCCAACAGCTTTTTATTGCCAACGCTTGATGCCAACCCACAAAATAATATATGTATGACTGCTGCATATATGGGTTCAACGGTTATGTGGATTGAAGGTGTGCGGCCAGCGTGAGGGAGGATGCTGGCCGGAGACATGTGGTGTGACAAGACAAGGCACTGGAAGGCTATTCAACGGAGACACACTAGATTCATTTAAAAAATCAAAACAACCATTGTTAAAATATATGTTGGGCTTTATTTTAGATTTTAATTAAACATAAATAATAAACATTACACATTGTAAAGTTGAGGTTGCAGCACATCGAGGGAAAATCCGCGGTATTGTCCACTGTCACTGGGGAAATGTTGTCTAATGGCAAGTACCGCACAGGCAGGTATTACTCTCCGAACGCGGTGTCCGAGCCTCCCGTGAAGCCACCAAGTGAAGCAACGATAGGCCACCAGCCTGTACCACCTGTGAAAAAAAAAGATGCAAACTGTATTAAACTGACCAAACTTTCTTATCAATGTCGATTCAGGTAACACATGTCATTTTTCTTAGAAAAAAATTATATCTAGAAAATGCACTATATGGAACCAATTTACATGCGTTCGAATGATATGTAAATGTAATTTTATATGTGGGAGACGACCATGAAATAGTGGTGGCATCACTGACATCACAAACAGAGTATACTTACTCGTTACTCGGATTACGCGGACGAACAGTGCCACGAAGTTCGTGCATAAGCACCATCATCATCCTCAACACTGTCCGTGAGAGGCAGGCTTCCCTGAACTCTGGCAGCTCGGTGATGCATTGCGGACTTTGCTCGCCTTCCTGCAGACTTTGCTCGCTTTCCGAAATGTAGGCCAAGCACCCGGAATTTTCACGGCAGCAGCAGTTCTCCTCCTCAGTTGGCATTAGCTCGCACCGATTGCACGTGCACCAGGTGGAGACGCCGTCCATGCGACATGGTCCAGGCTCTTCATCCGTTGACTGGTCCTCCCAACTGCCGTCCGAATCCCCATCGTTTTCGCGTGCTTGCCTTTCCAGTAGTTCCTCCTCGGTGTACTCGGGCTCGTACATATACGGCATTATTGTGGCCATTGTGCGGTAAAGATAGTAAAATAATTTACAGAGATGGTACAGGTGTTCACATGGGCTACAAGCGGCGAAGGTAGCTGACCAGAGCACTGAAACGAGTCACAGAATACTCAAAGTAACACAGAGAGAGGAATGGAATCGAAAATCTGCTGCTGTATGTTGTGAAACGGTCTGTTTATACTTATTGGGGAAAGAGGCGTCCTGCCATTTCCATGGCAACACGTCAATAGCTGAGGCGCAGCGATTGTTGACACGAGACGTGCTTGAAATGGGCAGTACGCGTCTGCTGATGTCAGGCTCAGGGGCGGGGGATTTGATTTAGTGCCGCAAAGGCAGGTGAGCCAGGTCGATGCGGCGGAATGATAGGATTATCACAAAATGGAGGCTGATTTCGAGTGCGATAATGGGCGAAAAGTCGGGTAAGGTCCATAGGAAAGTTTCCTACGATCTACCGATTTATGCTTACAAACACATGGCCGACCCGTAGGGACAATAAAAAAAAAGTCCCGGAACTATCCTTTAAGGTGATGTCAGCGGAGGGGTGCAGGTGATGGCAGAGGAGAGTGGATGGAGAGGGAGGGAGGAGTGGCAGGCGCTCATCCGAAGTGCTCACAAGTGTGGCTGTTTGGCTGGAAGCTGGAAACCCTGCAAGCAGACTGTTTTTTGCCATGCTGTGTGTCCTCGCCATCGGCAAGCAGATGTTTTTGGACTACGTAATTAAAGTAATTATTGACTTTCTTCTCTTCGAACATTATCAATCACTGAGCTCTAAGTGTGCGGGCTCCCCGCATTGGTTGCTACTGTGCTCTGTAAAATCACTTCCTTGTTTAAAGCAACACATCCTTCTGTTTTTCCAGCTCCACCTACTTCGCCACCCACAGCCTGCCGTCACCTGTTGTAACTCCATATTAGCACCGGTACACGCGCATCTCACGCGCGCATCCGAAGTGCTTACAAGTCTGGCTGTTCGGCTGGGCGTGTTGGCGCTGGCTCTCTGGGCTTGCACAGGCACCTTGTTGTGAGGAGAAGTTTTCCTCTGCCCGTGATTAATCTGCCGTGAGGTTAGAAAGTTGCCTGGCAACAGCTGCCTGAATCAATTGTTAATGCACTGTAGTCTGTGTATGGGGCTACTCTATTAGACTGTGGTAGAACAGCAACGTAACACATGCCTCTAACGCTATACAATGAGAAATAAAAAATAAAAAAATACATTGGAATCGCCTAAATCTAATTCCGCCCAAAAGAACGGTTAAAAATCGAAAGTGCGAAAAGGTGTTTGAACGGGTCTCCCAACACAATGAGTGAGGGGAATATGTCGGATGAGGATTTGTCACAAAAAACTGTAAATCAGACCAAAAAAAAGGGGAGGTGTGCGCGAAAGGTCACAGGATGTATTAAACCCTCTGGCCCCATCTCCCTGATTCCAAGCATGGCGGTGCCTTCAACCTCTTCCACGTCTGATAACCAGGTTGTAGAACCAAATAATATACAAGCTGACAGCATAAAGAATAACAGTCTAGACGGTAATGATGGCCAATTTTATCCGTCCAATCCGATCTGCAATGTACCTATTAATAACAACTCTCTCCTGGGTGCGGTAGGTGACGCATCCATTCTCCCTCCCTCAGACACTTCATTACTGGCTCCTGTTGTTTTGGCTGCGCTACATAGCAGAACACACCTGTCAAACGGCCCTTCAACCCCAGCCTCCAGCTCTCGTGGGTATAGAGAACAGGTTCATTTTCATGCAGCAATTGCTGTGAATCTGAACCAGTTAAAACAAAAAGGGAAGAAGAACATGAGTTTGGCAGAAAAAGGGAGGAAACAAAAAGCTAGTTCTCCTGCGCCTGAGCTAGTGGGTAATCCCGGAGACATACTATAACTGCATTCTCCTGTCCTAGGAGTTGACCTACCCCAAAATAAAGGCATATCCGACCCTCCGTGGCTGCCCAACTCATCGCTATCACTATACGCACTTGAGGATACATTAGTGGACCTTAACCAACAAGAACTCCAAAATATTCCAGTACTGACGAGGATTCTGAACTTGCTCGACAAAGGGCACAAATACACCCATGGTGCTATTGGTGCTCTAAGCTCTTCAACTTCAGAAATCTCAAATAGACTAAGTAGAATGGAAGGGTTCTTAATGGCTCACGAGAAATGCCACACATTCTGGGTGGACCAAATCCTTATTGGGAAGCATAATGTACAAAATCAACAGTTGGCTTCTGCATGTACCACACGGGCTCAAGCCACACAGACAGCTCCAACATGTGTACCAGAGCTTCTATCATTAAAAACATGTGCCCATACCACGCAGCAACAAGTCTTTACTGTTGAAGAGCACAGTAAAGGCTTTATTCCTCCCTATCTAGAAATTGCCAAACTTCAGCATGAACGAATACTGGTCATAGAAAACATCTTGGTGGCCGCCAATTTGGTGGTTTCCCCTGAGATATTGCGAGATGAAAAGTTTGGTAGTCCTGAAACAAAGACCATTTCCTCAAATGCCATGCCGGACAGCCCTTCAGCCCTCACTCATTTGATTGACCTGAATGTGGTTACTCACTTGGGTTCTCAGCCGGTCATTGAAGCCTTGTCAGAACAATGTGAGACTCAGCAATCCACGTTCTTTATGACACGTAAAGCCAAAAACCTTCACGCAAGAGCATTGAAAAGGCAGGCAAAGACAAACGCACAAAATGCAAGTACTCAATTGGGTGCTTCCACGATAAACAAAAAAAAAAAAAGAAAATTCACTCCAGATCCCGAAAGATACTGGTTCGAATTTGTGCACCAATAACACTGCCATAACATCCAAAGACGAAATGATTATTGACCTTACACAATTGAATACGGAAAGCCAAGTACATTTGGAGATAAACAAGTGTCAGCAGAAGGAAGGCTTACCATCGTTATCCCCCATTAAGTTTCCAAATGTGAAATTACAGGAGGTGTCAGAGGGGGCTCACGATCCCGATAAGGATGTTGGCGCCCAAAGTTCTCCCTTTCTAATCCAAACACATCTCCAAAGGTTCTTTGAGAAAATGGATAAGAAAATTAAATCGTTGACTCACCCCACACCAAGCATTGTAAACAATGCTGAGGGAATTGTCAAAAATGATAGCGAGATCAACGATGTTGGTATGGGTCCGAGGGATTTAGTTACATCTAATAAACTAAAGCAAGAAGCAATGGCGGCTAAAGTAAATGGGCCACCCCAAGTGTTCTTAGGGTTAAACCCAAAGATGGTCGTGTCTGGCCCTGACCACATAAAAAATAATCAAGCCACAAATGATAGAACTGACATTGATGGTCACGGTGCGGACATGCAGCCAGCATATAAGGATGTTCCACCTGAGATGAATTGGTGATGGGGTGGATGGCAGACCCGACAAAGATTGATGAACCTAATTTTAAACCGTGCTTCTCTGATGAAAGTCTTTCATCAGATGGACTTCCCCATGCACCTAATTTTCGAATGATCTGTAAATTTCAAACTAATTTGGAATCATCAGAAAGACTTTGAGATGCTAGGTTATACATTATCTGCATGTTACTCAATGGAAGAAGCTACAAGGTTTATTAAGTATCAAGCCCCAGTGCTCTCACATGATTTGATGGCTGACTCAAGGGACTCTCAGTTGGCAAGCTTCAATGAAAAAATAAGAGTTCAATCGGAGTCAGTAGCTCAAATTGTATCATGTCTTTCATGGTTGGAACCTTTTGATGAAATCAATACTTAATGATAGACCAGTGAAGGTTAACTTATAAAACAATGTCTTTGTGATAAACTCATGGAACTGTTGTGGATTTAAAAATCTTTGTTTATGGTTTAGCAAGCTGCCTCAGAATAAACAGCCCACAAGAATTTTGGTACAAGAAACTGTCAATGCAGAATATTCACTTTGAAGGGTATTGTTCTTTTTTTACCCACGCAGAGAGGCGCACTTGGATGTCCTCCGGGCAGTCTTGCTATCCTTGTGAAGAATGTATATTGTGTTAAAGTGCGGCAAGTGTACTCTTCACCTGAGATGCTTGCGATTGAAGTTGCACCATGCACTCTGGTGAGTGCTCATTTATTAATCATCTCCTTATATTGGAATCCATTCACTATACATATGGAAGGCATAATTGACAGACTAAATCATCTGTTGATGGATGTGGTTGTTGAAACACCAAATGTGCAAATTATGCTAGGTGGTGATTTCAGTTCTACTCTAATGACAAGTAATCTCGGGTATGAAACACCTAATTATGTATATGCCTTGTCCTCTTTTGAGAGAGGTCAATTATGGGTTAATTCTTTTGAAGAATGGGATATGCAAATAGTACCCTTTGT
This sequence comes from Ambystoma mexicanum, assembly GCF_040938575.1. Classification (NCBI taxonomy): domain Eukaryota; kingdom Metazoa; phylum Chordata; class Amphibia; order Caudata; family Ambystomatidae; genus Ambystoma; species Ambystoma mexicanum. The sequence goes on from NC_090940.1 coordinate 523,937,140, forward strand.
CTGTAAAGATCCATTATTCACATGGTCTTGGGGACCCAAATACTCGGCAATCAATTATATTGTGTTCTCAAGTAGCCTAGCCAACATGGCTTCCTTGTGTAGTATCTTTAACCCCAACCTGAGTGATCATTGCCTATTGGAGTGTTCTATCGAGATCATGTTTCCTGTGTACAAAGCTGTTAAATCATTCTCATTACATGGAGTTGACAGGCATGCTCTATCTATCAGGTGGAATCCAGGTCTATGCTGGCAACTGAACTTTTTAGTTAATCGAGACATTGTAAAAATCAACCCTAGCTTGATGTCTGCAGGGGAATGTAAGTCATGCGACCTGGTGAATGAAATCATGATTCGTGGGCATCTTGAGCATCTTGCAGCTCAAAAAATCAATGAGAAACATATCGATTGCCCTGGAATATATATTGCATCAATTGCAAGAAGAAAAAAGCAGAAAAACATTGCAATTCGTACAATGTTAAGGAACTCTATGAACAGAAGTGCAAATGCAACGGGAAAAAAGGCAATCCTGACAAAGTACCAAAATGATATTAAAATTATAAGATTTGATAACTACATTTAAAACAATCAAAAAATGATTGCTGACCTTATATACAAAAATACCCGGGAAGTCTGGGCGACATTAAGAGATCCCCTAATGAAAGCCCCTCCCCCTACACCATGCTCTGCTGTTAGTGGGGAGGTCTGGGTAGACTTTTTTCATAATAACTATGCTTTGCCACGGAAATGTATGATTAGTCAAACGCAAGTCATAACGACAGACCTACCAACATGTTGCCCCTGGGGAATAGATGACATTGGGATAATAATAAGGAACCTGAAAGCTTCGAAACTGCCGGTCCAGATGGTATCCCGCCCTGTGTCTTAAAAGACGATCCAAAGCTGTGGGCAGCCTGCCTGAAACGTCGCTTTGACTACTTGTTTCAAACAAGAACTCCACCATCTTCTTGGCTATCTGCGACCGTGATTCCCTTGCACAAAAAGGGTTCGCTTAGCGACCCAGTCAACTTTAGACCCATTGCACTTGTAGATGTATCTGCGAAGATTTTCGCTGCATTAAGCCTTAGAGAACTCAATGAATTTATTTCATCACAACACATCCTTTCATGGTTCCAGACAGGATTCAGGAAAGGAATGGGCGCTCAACTGAATGCTACCATTCTAGTGCTTCTACTGCAGGTCTCGCGGCAGAAGGAGCATGGTCCAATCTACACGGCCTTTTTAGATCTCTCCTCGGCCTTTGACAGCATTATTAGAAAAATTCTATGGCAAAGAATGCAGTCTCTTCACATCCCAGCGCATCATATAGCTATGATAGCCCGCTTGCATAGCAACACAAATTACAGGGTAAGAATAGACCAAACTGGGCTATTAACAGACCCTATTCCTACTTTTATAGGAGTTAAACAAGGATTTAATCTAGCGGCTATATTATTTAATTTGTACCTGACTGAGATTGACAATTTATGGCCCAATTGTAATTCCTTTCCGGTCAAACTAGGAGTCCTTTGGATTAATTGGTTAGCTTTTGCGGACAATCTGATCCTGTTTGACCGGTCGCCGTTTGGCCTTCAAAATAAATTGGTGTGCCTTGCTGATTTTTGTGACACACATAACTTGAAGTTAAATGCAGCAAAATCAAACATTCTTGTGTTTACGAACCAAAGAAAATTCATCCCTAATCAATGGCACATTAAGGGGATGGCAATCCCACGGGCGCTAGGGATGTTATATTTGGGCTATAACCTGACCAATACTGAGTCGATAGCGAAATGGCAGTTAGCAATTTCCATCAAAACTACTCCATTGATTGCACAAATGAAGCTACTCTACTTGAAGGTCTGCAGATTCTCCTTAATTCCCCTTATTGAGTTTTATACACTCAAGGTGGAAGCAATTATTCTCTACGGCTTAGATTTATGCACCTTGGATATTGGGCCAGTCTTGAACATAATTCAAGGTATGATATGCAAAAAGGTTTTGCACTTTCCAAATTCATTGCCTAATTTTGTTATCATCCATGAATTAGGGCTTTCATCACTCGCATCAAAATGTTTATGGCGCAGACCGTCCAATTATGCTAAAATGATAAATCCAATATGCAACTCATTATATGAAGATCTGGCCATCATGTTAAAGAATGGCATACCAAAATCATTGCACACAGCGGGCCAATTGTGCCAACAGAGTCTTGGATTGATTGCAATGGAGACAGATGACTTGGTCAACTGGTCCCAAATTGTGAAAATGAAATTGTATCAATATGATTGGGCAAGCACGGCTGATATGATTGGGAACTATACAGCGTATACGGAATACGCGAAGTTCTGTCATAAACAGAAACCCTATTTGCCATATATCAGGCAGGTTCCAGGCCAAAAGGTGCGTACAATATATATGCGCTTTAATTTCAATCTTCTGGCAACTAGAGCCTGCATGATACATTGGCAAAGGGCTAGTGACACATTAGTTGACGATAGTTGTAGATTCTGCAAACACTCTGTAAGGGAAACTTTGAAACACCTCGTGTTACACTGTGTTTTCTTTGCCAATGATAGGCAAAAATACATGGGAATGTATGTGAATCTTGCAGTTGCCTATAACCTAGAATTGCTATGGATACAATGTATGTGGGGCTGTAGGCAATCTTTGATAATTGCGCTATATCATCTTTTGGCAATCATAGATAGCAACTTGGAAAAAATGAAGATATAGAGCGCTCAGAATATAGGAATGGAGCCTTGTTGTCTAAAATTGTGAAATGGTGGAAAATTGACTTGTATGTTGAGATCTTGATTGGAACTAGACGATGTATATAACAACTGTACGGATAAGACGTTTGTCATTCAACGAGTCCCATGAAGTGGGGTATAGAGCACGGAGCAAGCCAGATATTTGCAGGGAATGTGTAAATAAACAGGGAACAGTATGCATTAACTAAGACATGAGATCTAATGAAGTGGATTTTAAATGAAAATCGCAAATGCACCAGCTACTGGATGCTGGCTAATTGAGACCTGTTGATTTTGTTTGGTGCTGTAAATAATTGCATCGACTTTAAGGATGAATTGTTATTTTAAGAATTTGTAAATTTTTAACATAAATGTTGTAAAGATGTTTACATCAAAAACAACAATAAAAAATAAAAAAATAAAAAAGTGGCAGGATGTCAGAGGCCTGTCAGGAGACGTCTGCTTGCCTGGATCATGGGCATCCGTGCATCTGCTGGCATGCCTGAAACAGACAGATGACAGAGGGAAGCTAGCAGCAAATCCATTTACTCTCAGTGGTTATGGCTCCTGCACTCCCCGCTCTCCGTTAACTCTCCTGAAATCTCATTTAGTGCAAAACCAGCATCCCGGTTCTGCCCCCAGAGCAGAGGTGCACATGGAGGTGCATGTGGGTGCTCTGATGGGAGGAGCAGGGGATACAGGTTTGAAAGGCAGGCGATTAGAATAGAGAAGAGAGAACAGAGACTAGGAGCTGGGTATGAGCGACAGCAGGGGTGCGCCAAGCACCAGAAAGATTACAGGTGTTGAGCAGAGGGCGCAGAGCTGGGTTTAGGTATCGTAACGTGGGAGTGCCCTGGGAAAATGGACAAGAACAACTTGGTTGTAGCCCCTGACCTTCTATCCTGGGCTACAACCAAAAGACCCGGGGCTAAAGCCCTCCCGATCCCTCTAGCGACGGCCCTGTCGTCAGCAACTCGCCACTGTGGGCAAGGAGCAATTTGGAAAAAGCACCCCTCCAGTTTCAGAGGACAGCCAGGTGTCAGCAAAAGCAGAACAAGAAGGTTTCAGAATTTTTATTAAATTGGAAAGAATATAGGCAGCGCAGAGCTTCGGTTGTCGGCTGTTCTCAGATCACCATCCTTTGTTGTTTTTGTTAAGCAGAGTTGGGGCATAGACAGACATTTACATGCCTGCCTGCCCCATACGTTCCACCTGCCTAAAAGCAATGCATTAATGCCAACATTTGATTTGATACTTGGGTCCATGTTAAATGCCTCCCTCTGTGTAAAAATTGAGGTAAGCATTTATATGTCTTTGCTCTAGGAAGTGCAACAAATGCATGTAAACCAAGTCTGCCTGTGACAGATTGCCATTTGCCATGGGTGTGCAAGTGCTTGTTTTTCTTATTTATTTTAAATTAATAAAAGGATACCGGTAATGTCATCTCTGGAAGGGTAATCTGCCAATCAAATTCCCCTTTCATAAGCTCCATTCCAAAAGCATAGTGAGTGCCTGTGCCGTGCTACATCGTTAACCTGATCTGCAGCGCCTGGTCCACCACTGGCACAGAGCAGGTCTGAGGACACAAGTACCCATTTGACAACTGGAGCGACAGACAAGTCTATGCAACAAGTGGTTGCATTTAAGACATGAACGCCTGTACCCAAACCGTATATTTATGGGTTTGCTATCCTGCTGGCAGACATATCTTTGAAAATAAGCCATACCTGAGATATAATATGGTGGATGGTATTTCTCATAATTATTAAAGCCACAGCAATTTGATATCACACATGTGTCAGCCATGTGAGCCCAGCTGAGCTGTGAAAGGATTATGTGTATTCTCCCCAGACAGGCTGTCCTTGCTACTCCTAGCCGTAATGTAGTTTGTTCCCCAGAGAGACAGCCGCTACACAGGAAGCTGTCCTGGGAACAGGGATCAAGCGACATAACCATTCACAACAGGAGTAGTCTTACACCAGGGTGCTGCATATCTAAAGGCCTTTGATTCTTTTGAGAAGGGGTGGGGCTGGTGTAGGCAGGGTGCTCTTTACAGCTGTAGGAAGGTTACACCATATTGTTTCTCTCTTCCTCCATCTTTCTTTCATGTTCCCTCCACTCCCTTTAGCACATACCACTCTGGGTGTGATGTCAGAAAGCAAAATCCATTTGTTCTAAGAACAGGGATTGAGCCCCTTAAGCAAGCTAGCTTTAGCCCAGTCACCCGTGGGCTTTAGCCTTTGAAAGCAGTTGTTTCCCACTCCTTCTTGTATTCACTCTTGAACAAAAATTAGAGGAAGAATTAATTGTACCTTTGTTGGGATAGTTGATCTCTCCAAAGTCCTCCACCAGTGAGGTGAAGACTGAGTGTCCAAGGCAAAGCTGAGCTCTGTCCCCTAACCATCCCTAGGGACCATTGGGGGTGAATCCTTGGGACAAGAGCTGCCTCTCTGCCAGCCACAATGGTACCCAGGTGTGAGCCAGCCTCTCTTGTGTGTGGGATCCTGAGAATAAGGACTAAAATGTACCCTTTAGCCCCTGGAATGGGACTCACTTAAAACTAAGTGCCAAGACATGCAGAATTCCTGTGTTTACACCATCAAACCCTTTCAACTGTATCAAACCATTAGGGCCTTCTGGAGCTGCCTTTGGCTTTCACCTGCTCCTTTGAACCGCAAACTGCGCATTTGAACCCTTTCAACTGCATTGAGCCATCATGTCCCCCCAGAGCTGCCTTTGGCTGTCACCTGCTCTTCGAACCACTGAACTCCGGATTCTAATCTGCTACCATGGCCACTGGACAAGGGGCCAGTCCTTCCTCATCCTCAGGGTCCAATTGGACCCAGTCCTGGCGCCTCTGGCGCCAGGCTCATGTAAAAGTGTGCCTTGCACACTCTGTGCCAGTGGCAGGTGCAGCTGGGCCGGGTGTGGTCGTAGAACAGCATTGGAAGGCACGTGCCAGAGTCCCTGGGAAGGGCAAGTTGGAGTCAGTAGGCGGGGCTAAAGGGAGGGGCTTGAGCCAGCCTATATAAGGCCAACCCATCCACGTGCCTTTGCTTCGCATTATTCTGCTTTCAGCAGCGTAACACTCTCCGCTGTGCTTACCTGTGCATCACTGGATTCCTGCAGCTCCATTCCTGAAGACTTCTCTGAGGACACTCCTTACCTGCTGCCAGCCGCTACATCGCTGTGTGCGCATCTTACCTGGATTCCATCACTGCCGGAGCCGGAGTCTTCATCTTACCTAATCCGGGCGCCCAGTAACCCGTAGCTCCCCTTCTCTCCATTTTCACCGGGGTATCTTCATCCTGCAACTGCAAATCTTCATCGAGCATCCGGACGCCATTCTTCGCCGTCGGCCTGCACCTGCGAGGGAAGAAAGACCACAACAGGTTAGAACTCATACGAATAATGAACGCTTGGCCGCGCCATACAAGAGACTACAGTTTCCTTATAAATACCAACTCACCTGTCACTGTTGAAACTCCATTAGTCTCTAGGGACTATCCGGACCCTCCTCGTCTCCGATTACTTCTTCGTAGCTATGGGAATGGAATGAGACATTGCAAGAATTATTATGGACAAAATACAGACAGTCTAATTGAACAACAGTCTTAACTAAAAGACTTACCTTCTAAGTGGTTTGGTCGCAGCTGGTCTGGATCAACACTTCCACGGACCAGTGAAGCAACTCGGTCCGTTCTACATGCCCCTGCTAGGCTAAGCAGGATGGATAACTCAACATTACAAAACAAAAGGTGATCTCGTTTGGGAAGGCGCTTGCACACTGTGTTTTGACACAAAAGGGTTGGAGGAAGTTACGATATCCCTGCTCCATTTTCATTGCCTCTCGTCTTCACACAGGGGCAACACCAGTATCTCGAGCAGCAGGCCCAGCAGCAACCTGAAGGGGGAGACAATTCAGAGTAGTCAAGTCAAGGGAGGGCTCCAGCCGTGCCCCAACACCTCCGCAGAGACCAGGTGAGTGCAACAGAACGCAAAGCCTCTCCAAATCTCTGGCCGGGCATTATGGAAACGTTTGCAACCGACCAGTTAGCCCAATTATTGGGGGAGTTAAGGGCCGAGGTGTATGCCTCAAGACAAGAGACTAATTCCCTGAGGAGAGACCTTTTTGTAGCCCTAGAACGAACAGATGATCTGGCAAATCAAATGCTCCAGGCACCCGCAGGAGAAGTCCTGTTACTCGCGATTACACCAACTCCTTTGCCGCACCTCTCACCAACAGTGCAGGTGGTACTCCCAGGGGTGGTTCCACTTGCTCCACCCGAGCGTTTCTTTGGCGACCCGAACAAATACGCTTTGTTCATGAACCAGTGCCGCCTCCACTTTATTTGCCGACCAGGAACCTTCCCTAACAACAGTGCAAGGGTGGCCTTTGTGCTTTCTTATTTGGGAGGCTGTGCAGCTGATTGGTCTATACCACTAGTGGCCCAGGATGATCCAAAACTCCAGAACTTTCCAGAATTCCAAAGGGATTTGGAAAAACTGTTTGCAAGGCACACCCAAGGACAAGCATTAGACAACAATCTACTATCCCTGAGACAAGGGTATCATGATTTAATGACTTCTATTGCCACCTTCAAGTGCCCCGTAGCGCAGACCAACTGGCCGGAGGAGAAACGGACCACACATTTTTACCGGGGGCTTCGTGGTGAATTAAAGGACGTACTAGCTCAAATTGTTAATCCACCCGAATGCTGTGCAGACTATATCAATCTAACTGTGCAATTGGACCACCGATTACAAGACTGAAAAATGGATCGCACGAGGGCGGAAGGGAAATCAGTCTACACAAGGCATCGGGACACTCAAGCTAGGAGTCATGAAATCTCTGAACCTATGCAATTAGGGGGATTACGGGCTCCCATTTCTAAGGCTGAAAGAGAAAAAAGGAGGAACACCGGCTTTGTTTATATTGCGTAAAGGCTGGACATTTCTTACGAGATTGCCCTACTATACCCCCCAAGAAGGTGGTAGGTGCCACAGACAATGACAACGAAGACAAGGAAAAGAAGCCGGAAAACTCGGACGCCCAGCAAGTGTAGAGGTCCACTTGTCGAGTGGAATCAAGAAAGTTGTAACAACCTCACACCTGGTCATTCCGATATGAATAGCCCATCACCAACAACCATCAAGAGCACATGCTCTAGAAGCCTACATTTATAGTGGTGCAGTGGGAAATAACATCGATCATGGGTTGGCTGCATGGATAGGCCACCCACTTCAGCAAAAACCACACTCGGAAAACGTCACTGCCGTGGATGGTTCTCAGCTGTCTTCTAAGCCAGTAACTCAACACACCGATGAGGTAATGCTGACATGTCAGGATGGTCATCGGGAAGCATTTCGTTTGATCTCATAGGGTCCCCCCAGTTCCAAATGCCATGGCTTGAAACCCATAACCAAGGATCGACTGGCGCACAAGAAAGCTGACCTTCCCCCGAGAATGTGCCAAGAGCTGCTACCTTAAGGATATGAGGAAACTGCAACACAATGAGAAGCCCATCCTGGGAATGTCGGGTTCATTGCCTTCCGAATATCAAGACTTTGAGGACGTGTTCCAAAAGGAACAAGCCAACACCCTGCCACAACACAGAATCAGAATTTACGATTGCCAAATTGATCTAGTCCCAGTTTCCTGCAGCAGAATCTATCTGACTGAGCAAGAAAATCAGCATCTACAAACATATCTCGATCAGTACCTAGCTAATGGGTTCATAAACCTATCCAAGTCTCCAGCCTCCTCAGCTCTCTTGTTCGTGCCAAAGAAGGAAGGGGACCTCAGAACCTGTATAGATTATAGGGCGTTAAACCAGATTTCCGTGAAAAATAGATATCATCTGCCACTCATACCTGAGCTACTCGACCAAGTAAAGAATGCTCAAATCTGTACAAAGTTAGATCTGCGAGGAGCTTACCATCTGGTCAGAGTGAAAAAAGGCGACGAATGGAAGCATTCCGAACCAAATATGGGTTTTTCGAGTATCAGGTCATGCCCTTTGGGCTATGCAAAGGACCAGCCGCATTCCAGTTCTTTATAAACGACATAATCCACAAACTGCTAGACGTCTGTGTCCTTGTTTATATCGACGATATCCTCATCTATTCGGCATCCAAGGAGGAGCAAGTGGGCCATGTTAGAGCCGTTTTGGAAAAATTCTGTAAGAACCGGTTATACGCCAACTGGAAAAATGTTTTTTCCACGTTACAGAAGTCGAGTTCTTGGGCTTTATGCTTACCCCACGAGAGGTACACATGGCCATCCCCAACATCAACCAAAGGAGTGCAGAGTGTTCTTGGGTTTGCCAATATATACCGGCGATTCATCCCAGGATTTTCTTAAATCGTCTACCATATCACCTCTTTGCTAAAAAAGAATAAACAGTTTTCTTGGACCCCCGACGCTGAAAAGGCATTCCAGGAACTGAAATCAGCTTTCACTTCAGCCCCTGTTCTCCGGCATCCACGACCCAACCTACCTTACGTGGTTGAGACCGACACCTCCAGCGTGGCTAAGGGGGCAGTGTTATCACAGAGAGACCCAGACACCGGACAGTTACATCCTATAGCATTTTGATCCCGTAAGTTTACAGCACCAGAAAAGAACTATGCCATAACCGACAAAGAACTGTTGGCGATCAAAGGAGCCCTTAAAAACTGGAGACACTACCTCCTGGGGGCTAGGTATACTGTCACCGTTATCACTGATCATTGCAATTTGCAGTATTTAAAAACAGCCAAAGCCCAATCTTCTCGTCAGCTGCGCTGGGCTCTCTTCTTCGCGGAGTATGATTTCATAATCACGTACCGATCAGGAGTGCGGAACAGAAAAGTTGACGCTCTGTCACGAATGGACGATAACAAAGACGCATTTATACCCTCAGAAACAGTACCCATTATTCCGGAGGAACGAATTCAAAACCAGATCGCAGTAACCGCCTGTTGGGAAGAATTGAAGGTCAGCCTCCAATCTCAAATGGATCAAACCGCCCAACAAGAATGGTGAAATAAGGAAAAACAGTACTCCGTCACGGACAACTTACCCTATTTTCAGGGGAGACTATACATTAGGGATAAAGAAACTCGAGATAAGATTATAGCCAACTACCACGAATCATTAGTGGAGGGACACCCCGGGATTACTAAAACATGGGCCAAGATCAGGAATAATTATTGGTGGCCAACTTTGAGAAAGGATGTGGCCCAATTTATTGCGACCTGCGGAATTGTGCACAGCAGTAATCCCAAAAGGCCAGCACTGCAGGATTATTACGTCCCCTAAGCATACCACCGGTCCCTTGGCATACATTATCCATGGACTTCAGTACAGACTTGCCTCCCTGTGACGGCTTCAACACCATCTTAGTGGTGGTGGATTTATTCTCTAAAATGGCACACTTTATTCCACTAAAAGGACTTGCTACCGCTGGAACCCTGGCCAACGTATTCCTAGAGCAAATAGTCAAATTACATGGCTTCCCTTCAGTACTGATCTCTGATCGGGGGACACAATTCGTCACAGCCTTCTGGAGGAGTTGTTGCAAGATAGCGCAAATTGATCTTTGCCTCTCTATGTCAAGATTAGTCAGGCGAGTACAAAGGCAGCGAATATGGCAAGGGAAATGTGCACCCAGGAACTACGACTCAGGTATGGTAGAACCCAGGAGTGCAAATAGAGTGTGACATCAAAACCAATATATGAAAAGGGATGTGGGGTAAGCACCTGACCGCGAGGAAAGTCGGCAAGCGCCTTACCCCCAATTGCTGTTACAGGTACTGACAGCGCTAAACCCACGTGGAGGGCAAGCAATGACAGGATCTGTGTACTAACACTCTTGATGGTATTACATAAGGGAACTTAAGATCAGTACTCACGAGGACGAGATAAACCTCTTGAATGTCAGCTAGCCCACGAATCCTGTTGAAGAAACTGGGACCCCGAAAGGCTAGAACAGCAATGGAAGGAAAACTAAATACCTAAGTGGGAATAGTGTTTACAAAATAGTGAGGAAAACATAAGCATTCACACAGGAGCTAGCTACTACCGCACACCACACCTAATAATCAAAGGGAAAATAAATGCAGACGTGCAGTGGAAAACATGGAATGGATCCTCTAGAAAGTAAGGATCAGGAGCAGGGAAAAACGAAATAACCTATGCAAACTTCTCCCTACCCCTCCAAGGAAAAGACAGGAAACTAAACTAAGAGGAAGGCTAAGGCAAATGGGTAACAGCAGCAAAGGACAGAGTCAAAGAAATATAGAACACAGACAAACTGGGCTGCATCTAAAAGGGGAAAGCACTGAGAATTGCTGCCTGCAAACAGAGGAAGACAAAAAGGGAAATCAAGGGAGCAGAAATCAATTAGCGCATGAATCCGAAATTCAGGGCGGAGGAAACAAGAAAACAGGAACAAGGAAGTAGGTACAAAGGCAAGGAACCAGGAACCAGGGACTAGTCAAAAACAGGAACACTGCAAACGATGACCAGCGCTGGACTGAAGTAAGACTGAGGCTTTTAAAGCTGCTTAACGAGCACACGCCTCGGGTGTGCTGATTGCTGCACCTGCCGCCACAGCTGTTACCTATCCTCCACCCAACCTTGTGTTGCAAGGGTGGAGGTGGAGCAGTGGGCCAGGCATTCTGGGAAGCATAGTCAATTGGTTAAAGAAGCATGCTGGCTGCCAAAAACCTGGAATGGATCCGGAAGGGAAGTAGCTGGGAAAATAGGGATTTAGCGCTCCCAAATCATCACAGCACTGTAGCATAAAGTTCGGAGGAAAAGTCCAGTAGGGAATAAACCCCAAATCATGCCCCCAAATGGTGGGAACGGGAGCGAAGGGAGCGAGTCGTGACACTCTACCAGTCACCACCCCCAGACCGATGGTCAAACTGAAAGGACTAATCAGACGCTAGAGCAGTACCTGAGATGCATGCTGCAGCAGACTGAAGGATCCTGGAAGGATGTTCTTTGGTTAACTGAATTTGCTTACAATAACTCTATCCACAGTCGTACGGGACAGACCCCATTCTATAGCATGAATGGTCGGCACCCTCGGACATCTTCCTTTGACCCGCTTGATGAGCTAGAAATGCCGGCAATCACCTCCCTACATAAGACTATTACCCAAACCCTCAAGGAAGAAACTAAGAGCTTAACTAAAGCCAAAGAACAGCAAAAGAAGTTCGCTGACAGGCATAGAAGGGAAGCTCCACATTACCAAATCGGAGATAAAGTATGGTTGGCTGCCAGAAATATACCACTAAAAAGGCCTCGGGTCTTCCACCCTAGATATCTTGGGCCTTATCCCATTAAAGCCATCATCAACCCAGCCGCAGTGAAGCTAGATCTACCCGACAATATGCAAATTCATCCAGTGTTTCACGTTTCCCTCTTAAAGCCTGTGAAGCCTGAGACTAGGATCAAGAAACCACCAGAACCTGAAATTATCGAAGGAGAACCCTAAAATGGTACGGTCAAAACTGTACTACTTAATCGACTGGAAGGGTTATGGACCTCAAGACTGCACTTGGGAGCCTGTGGAATTTGTCCATGCACCTCGACTAATCAGGCAGTTTCATCGTAACAATCCCACCAAGCCTGGACCAGGAAGAGGATCCCCTGTGAGAGGGGCCTTGCGGGGGAGTGCTGTCATGGCCACTGGACAACGGGCCAGTCCTTCCTCATCCTCAGGATCCAATTGGACCTAGTCCTGGCGCCACTGGCGCCAGGTTCATGTAAAAGTGTGCCTTGCACACTCTGTGCCATTGGCAGGTGCAGCTGGACCAGGCGTTGCCGTAGAACAGAATTGGAAGGCGCGTGCCAGAGACCCTGGGAAGGGCAAGGTGGAGTCAGTAGGCGGGGCTAAAGGGAAGGGCCTGAGCCAGCCTATATAAGGCCAACCCATCCACGTGCCTTCACTTCGCGTTATTCTGCTTTCAGCAGCGTAACGCTATACGCTGTGCTTACCTGTGCATCACTGGATTCCTGCAGCTCCATTCCTGAAGACATCTCTGAGGACGCTCCTTAGCTGCTGCCTGCCGCTACATCGCTGTGATCGCCTCTTACCTGATCCAGCTACTCCATCGCTGAGGGCCCTCCTTACCTGCTGCCAGCCGCTACATCGCTGTGCGCACATCTTGCCTGCATTCCATCACTGCCGGAGCCGGAGTCTTCATCTTACCTGCATTCCATCACTGCCCGAGACGGAGTCTTCATCTTACCTACGCCGGGCGCCCAGTTACCCGGAGCTCCTCTTCTCTCCATTTTCACCGCAGTATCTTCATCCTGCAACTGCGAATCTTCATCGACATCCGGACACCATTCTTTGCCGTCGGCCTGCACCTGCGAGGTAAGAAAGAACACAACAGGTTAGAACTCCTACGAATAGTGAACGCTTGGCCGCACCATACAAAAGAATAGAGTTTCCTTATAAAGACCAACTCACCTGTCACTGTTGAAACTCCATCAGTCTCTAAGGACTTCCCGGACCCTCCTCGGCTCTGATTACTTCTTCGTACCTATGGGGATGGAATGAGACATTGCAAGAATTATTATGGACAAAATACAGACAGTCTAATCGAGCAATAGTCATTACTAAAAGACTTACCTTCTAAGTGGATTGGTTGCAGCTGGTCTGGATCAACACTTCCACGGACCAGTGAAGCAACTCGGTCTGTTCTACGTGCCCCTGCTAGGATAAGCAGGACAGATAGCTCAACATTACAAAACAACAGGTGAGCTCGTTTGGGAAGGCACTTGCACACTGTATTTTGGCACAAAAGGGTTGAGGGAATTCACGATATCCCCGCCCCATTTTCATTGCCTCTCGTCTTCACTCAGGGGCAACAACAGTATCTCAAGCAGCAGGCCGAGGAGTCAAGTCAAGGGAGGGCTCCAGCCGTGCCCCAAAACCCCCCGTGGAGACCAGGTGAGCGTAACATCTATTTGCAGCCGAGCCCAACCCCCATCATGTTGCTGTCCCGGCTAGAAATTGAAGCTCATGATTGCACCCGCCGACTTCAAACCGCCTCTTGGAGCCATCTGTAGGTTTGCTGCTGATTGACATTTTACCAGACCATGGGGGATCCATTGAACTGCAACCTTTGAATGGCGCACTGAAGACATTTGATTCGAACTGCGCATCCAGCCACTAGCCTTTTCACCGTCAAACCGACCATGAAGGCCCTCACGATTCACACTGCTCTGAGCATTGCCTTTGAACCATGCAAGCTCCTGTTAGATCTCTGCTCGACATCCGCTCTCCATCTAGAACAACGCAACTGCTGTACCCAAGCCACTGAACTTCACGTTCGAACCTGTTCGCCACTGCACCATGCTAACTGAGCGCAACGTTGCCTCGGCTCAAATTACGAGCTCTTTATTGCATCTGCTCCTTTCAAACCACCTCTTTGAAACTCCAGCATCTTCGTTGCTGATCTTCGAGAGTCGACCAGACCCTAGGCGATCCTTTGAACCGCAACCGCCAAACGCCACACTGGAGCCACTTGACTTGAGCTGCACAACATTCACCAGACTCATCGCTATTGAACCAACTGTCGAACCGATCCTGGTGGACCTCACAATCCACCAAGCCTGGACCAGCGAGAGGATCGCCTGTGAGAGGGGCCTTGCAGGGCAGTACTGTCATGGCCACTGGACAAGGGGCCAGTCCTTCCTCATCCTCAGGGTCCAATTGGACCCAGTCCTGGCGCCTCTGGCGCCAGGTTCATGTAAAAGTGTGCCTTGCACACTCTGTGCCAATGGCAGGTGCAGCTGGACCAGGCGTGGCCGTAGAACAGAATTGGAAGGCACGTGCAAGAGACCCTGGGAAGGGCAAGGTGGAGTCAATAGGCGGGGCTAAAGGGAGGGGCCTGAGCCAGCTATAAGGCCAACCCATCCACGTACCTTCGCTTCATGTTATTCTGCTTTCAGCAGCGTAACTCTGTACGCTGTGCTTACCTGTGCATCACTGGATTCCTGCAGCTCCATTCCTGAAGACATCTCTGAGGACGCTCCTTACCTGCTGCCAGCCGCTACATCGCTTTGCGCGCCATCTTACCTGCATTCCATCACTGCCGCAGCCGGAGTCTTCATCTTACCTGCATTCCATCACTGGCCGAGACGGAGTCTTCATCTTACCTAAGCTGGGCGCCCAGTTACCCGGAGCTCCTCTTCTCTCCATTTTCACCACAGTGTCTTAATCCTGCAACCGCAAATCTTCATCGAAGATCCGGACGCCATTCTTCGCCGTCGGCCTGCACCTGCGAGGGAAGAAAGAACACAAAGGGGTTAGAACTCTTACGAATAATGAACGGTTGGCCGAGCCATACAAGAGACTAGAGTTTCCTTATAAAGACCAACTCACCTGTCACTGTTGAAACTCCATCAGTCTCTAGGGACGACTTCCCGGACCCTCCTCGGCTCTGATTACTTCTTCGTACCTATGGGGATGGAGCATTGCGAGAATTATTATGGACAAAATACAGACAGTTTAATCGAACAATAGTCATAACTAAAAGACTTACCTTCTAAGTGGATTGGTCGCAGCTGGTCTGGATCAACACTTCCACGGACCAGTGAAGCAACTCGGTCTGTTCTACGTGCCCCTGCTAGGATAAGCAGGATGGATAGCTCAACATTACAAAACAACAGGTGAGCTTGTTTGGGAAGGCGCTTGCACACTGTATTTTGGCACAAAAGGGTTGGGGGAAGTCACGATATCCCGCTCCATTTTCATTGCCTCTCGTCTTCACTCAGGGGCAACACCAGTATCTCAAGCAGCAGGCAGATGAGTCAAGTCAAGGGAAGGCTCCAGCCGTGCCCCAACACCCCCGTGGAGATCAGATGAGCATAACATCTATTTGCAGCCGAGCCCAACCCCAGCATGTTGCTGTCCCGGCTAGAAATTGAAGCTCATCATTGCACCCGCCGACTTCAAACCGCCTCTTGGAGCCATCTGTAGGTTTGCTGCTGATTGACATTTTACCAGACAATGGGGGATCCTTCGAACTGCAACCTTTGAATGGCGCACTGAAGACACTTGATTCAAACTGCACATCCAGCCACCAGCCTTTTCACCGTCAAACCGACCATGAAGGCCCTCACGATTCACACTGCTCTGAGCATTGCCTTTGAACCATGCAAGCTCCTGTTGGATCTCTGCTCGACATCCGCTCTCCATCTAGAACAACGCAACTGCTGTACCCAAGCCACTGAACTTCACGTTCGAACCTGTTTGCCACTGCACCATGCTAACTGAGCGCAACGTTGCCTCGGCTCAAATTACGAGCTCTTTATTGCATCTGCTGCTTTCAAACCACCTCTGTGAAACTCCAGCATCTTCTTTGCTGATCTTCGACAGTCGACCAGACCCTAGGCGATCCTTTGAACCGCAACCGCCAAACGCCACACTGGAGCCACTCGACTTGAGCTGCACAACATTCACCAGACTCATCGCTATTGAACCAACTGTCGAACCGATCCTGGTGGCCCTCACAATCCACACTTCTCCAAGCATCACCTTCAAACCACACAAGCTCCTGTTCGACTTCTGCTCAACATCCACTCCCCACCTAGAGCATTGCAAAGGACTGCACATCCCGTCTCCAGCCTCTGAATCGTCGAATCAGCCGTTGAATCGACCCATGTGGCCATCACGATCAGCAACCCCTCGAGCACTTTATCGAACAACCCCAGTGCATCCACACACCAGCATCTTTGCAGTCGGACCAACTGTAAAACCGACCCAGGTAGCCCTCACAATCTGCACTTCTTCAAGCATTGCCTATTGCCTTTGAAATGCAGCAAGCTTCTATTCGACCCCTGCTCAACACTGTTCCCCATCTAGAACAATGTGACCACTGCACTGAAGTGAAATCTATGCAAAAGAAAGTTATAGCTGTGTCTAAACATCTTAGTTGTAAAACTGCCAAAGTTAATGATTTTAAATAGGGGTTGTGAGGTATCTCTTCCCCTTGGGTGTTCGGAATAGCTTTGCATTGTGACACTCCAAGCCATTTTATATCTGCCTTTAAAAATGCATTTTATCTGCTACGTCATATTATTATTCTTTTTTATGAATCAATGATGAATTTGTATGTAATGTATACTTGTTTTTCACTTTATGGCTAATGCTGAATAAAGTATTATGATGATGATGATGATGATGATGATTAAATCTATGCAAAAGAAAAGGATGTAAAACGTTATTTGTAAAAATCAAAATGTGAGCTGCTGCCGGCGCAAGGCATCTGAAAAGACACGTTAGGACATTTGCAATGTTAGCAGCCCATCTACAACAAGGATATTTATCCAAAGTATATCACAAGGCACACAAAGAAATGTCTTCAGTTACATAGAAGAATCCAACAATCCTTTGTTAATGGGAGAACAGTTCCTTTTGTTTTCTAAAAGCACAACATTTTATAGGAAAATACAAAGCCAAATTGGGCCCTGTATTGTGTCGGTTTTCCTTTACAAGACTGAGAATCAGATTTGCATAAATAAACATGAAGAGATATGAAATCTGTCAGTCTTTTGACTGTAAAGAAATGTATAATTTTGACCTGTTTTGTGGAAATTTAAATGCATTGGGGAGCATGAAATGACTTTCAAAGGCTGCCTTTGAGAATAACTTCATAAACATGGCATGAACAGTCACATTGCATTCCTTTCACACCAGCCATAGCAACAGGAGGGGGGATGGCTTGCTTTCTGAAGAGAAAAGTATGATGAGTGGCTTTGAAGCTATCAATAAAATATTGCTCTGCATTTACAACTTCCATCTGTCTCAGCTTAGGCTAAACACTGTTAAATGTACAATAAGCGGCCCCTCTAAATTTTCTAATCTGCTCATTAGCGAGGAGATGTAAATTCAAACATTTGGAGACTTGATGTCTGATACAAGGGACAGGCAGATGCTGTAATTAGGAAAAAGGCTGGGACTGGATCATAAACGGCCCTTGCCAGCAGCCTAACTTCAGAGAACTTACTCCATGACATATAGCATTCTAAGTAGTCATTAATGACCAGCGCTCAGCTTCAAATGAAACAACAGTATATGATACTATATGTTCTGTTAGACAACAGAGTAACTGGAGATGCCATTTAATATGTTGTTAAAGTAGAAAAAACTGCCTTTTGAAGTTGACATATGGAATCATACATCTGTTAATAACGTTCAAACAAAATGCTGTAGAAAGTACACAGACTTTGGCCAATTAGATTAGAGAGATGATACACACCTCTAAAGGGAGCGGTTTCTGATCTATAAAAGGTCAAACCCATAGATTTTGGAGAGACACACTTGCTCACTCACTGTCTTAGATGGACTGACAGACTGACAGAAGAAGAAAAATTAGAATTGACAACAGAAAGGAGAAGGGAATCGAGATATTTTCCTTTTGGACCAGTTTTGTATTAACGGTAGTACAATGTAAGAGAGGCCTACTTAGAGTTAATGCCCATTCCTTCTTCAGTGGAGAAGATAACAGACTGACCCAATGCAGAAAGAGGGAAACAGGCTGTAGAGGGAAGCAGACACCATCATGGCCACCTGTACTCAAAGGGGGAGAATTGAACCAGTCCTTAAGAGGGTGCCCAACTGTCTGCGACACAGCCAAAAAAATCATGGGGAAATAATTCTGAGGGGAGCAATAAAGTAAAGGGGATTCAATTAAATCCCAGTCCTTTTTATTAGTGAAAGTACTTAGTGGGTGGTGAATATAACTTGACTATACATCCTGAGAAATTAACACATCTTTCAGAAATGTATGCGCTTCTGGAATTATAGATTTGAAAGAATAGATCCTATATTGTGTATACTGGGAGATCTCCCGCCTCCTTCTCTGTATATAATGATCAGGAACGGAAGAAGTATTCTGGAAGTCAAAGGAATATTGGCTAAATGGAAAATTCCTGCGGGACTTTCAAATTGTTAATTAGGTTGCACCAAAATTCTAATATCCAGGGAAGGTTTCATTTCGATAGTAACATATCTAGAAAAATGTACACTAATTCAGGTTTGAGGCAGGGATGCATTTTAGTTCCCTGCCTGTTTAATCCTTATGTGTCCGATATAGCCAACTGTTAGGGGAAAACAGCTTTTGGGTCACCCAAACTATGGGAATTTAAATATAGTTGGCTAGCCTACGCTAATGATTTCTTGTTGTTCGACTGTAAACATATCGGTCGACAAAGATTCCTTGACGCATTTGCAATATACTCATATGAGAATGGTTTGAGAATTAACCCAGCTAAAACACAATAATGCAATTATTTTATTGCAACCAAGTGGGTTGGTAATTTCAAATGCAAATTAAATGGCACAATGTTGGATACAGTGGATAGCCTAAGTTACCAGGTATTTCCAATAATGAGCAAGAGTCACATCATGGAGTTTTTGAAGCATAATGCCGAAACCCTTGTAGCGCAGATGAGCAAAATAAGGAAGAAAAAAAATTCTCATGAATTCCTCTGATCAAATTCTACGAGGCAAAGGTGGTTCCAAAGTTGATCTGTGGGGCGGACATAATGCAGCCTTGGGTCCTGGATGAAAGAGCTACAGGTGCTTATTTGGGGAAAGGTTTTGTGACTTCCTAACTGCTTAGCGGTGGTAGTGATTCGTTATGAGTTAGGTTTGAATTCTCTGTCAGTTAGTTAGAGCTAGATGCAAATACTTATTGCTTTTACAACAAATGTTGGATCCCCCTCAACAGTCACCATATGGCGACATGATCGTTTTATTTGAGCAGAAAAAGGGCAATGCATTGAGGCAATTTAGGGATTCCTGTTTTAAGTTTTTGAAGGAAGTGGGCCTGGAGAGAGGGGCTCATAACCAATCGGGGATGCATTAAGTTGGCTTCATATCGGCCTGATTGGTGTCTTACCCTTAAAACTCTAGACAAATATAGGTCCCTCGAACATTTGAGATCCGAGCATAAGAAACTGGGTGTTCTGGCTTCCCATTTGTAGTCCTTTCCTAATAAATATGTATGTGATACTTTCATGAGATTCAGGTTGGACCTTCTCCCAACTAGAAAAATGTTAACCAGAAGAGATTTGCTGCCCAAATATGTTACATATTGTCACTTTTGCGGGGATGTAAATGAGAGCGAAACTTTGAAACGTGGTGATATTCTGTATTGCACTTATTTATAATCACACTTTGATGTGCTGTTGGCAGCTTCAGTTCGAAGAAACCGGTCAATGAGCATAGATGTGCGCTGTGTGTTTCTCTGTTTGCAGAGCCTATTCCGGAGTCTTTCTACACAGTCTTCAAAAGCCCTAATCTATGCAGAGTGTGCAATGTGCATTTCCGTGTTTGCATAGCCATCAGAGCCTATTCTGGAGTCTTTCTACACTCTCTATTGCCAGGAGGCAGTTTTAAAAGCCGTAATCTATGCGGAGTTCACACTGTGTGTGTCCGTGTTTGCAGAGCCACCAGAGCCTATTCCAGTCTTTCTACACTCTCTATTGCCAGGGGGCAGTCTTTAAAAGCCCTAATCTAAGAGGAGCGTGCAGTGGGCGCTGTGTGTTTCCATGTTTGCAGAGTCATCCTTGCCTATTCTGGAGTCTTTCACTCTCTATTGCCAGGAGGCAGTCTTTAAAAGCCCTAATCTATGCGGATCACCCAGTGTGCGCTGTGTGTTTCGGTGTTCCTGTGGGCCAGTGGGCCTTGAATGGCTGGCTGATTCCTGACTTAAGGCCCGAAGGTCATTGGTACTCCAGCTCCTGCTTCTTTGAATCCCCATCATTCGTCGTGAAGGTACAGCTTTCTTTACTCGTCTACCAAGACTCTTTTTTCCTTTAATCATGAACGGCTTGTGAAGTGGGAAACGTATGGGTCATAATGCAGTCTCGTCAGGGGTGCCCGAGGAAGAAAGTGTTGCCCAGAGCACTGTTCCCCTTAGCTCTCCGAAAATTGGTGTCACGTTTGGCACGGTTGACTCTGAAGGGCCAGGACAAACCCCTGCTACTCGGCATGCACAACCATTCCAAACAATAGACAAGGGCCTTGGTGGAATATTTACTGCTTTGTCACCTGGTAAAGTCCTTGTGCAGAACTCTTGTGAGGTATCTTGTTCTCTTAGTCACGTGGACCCTATGACCTACTGAACTGTGAAGATTCGAACTTTGTATCTGACGTCTCTATTATGGCACTGTTATAACTTTATACTAACAAAGCACTTGAAGCAAATTATCTCTCGGCAAATGAGAATGACACCTACCTCCGTGATGGTCAGCTCTCTTTGAAATAGAAGCAGGAGGGAATTACCTGAAAACCCCTCTCAAACCCAGCCAAAGGCTAGATTGAAGTGAAGTCTCCAGGGGAAACCCCGAAGGGAAAAAAACTCCGTGAGGTGCTGCTGGGGAGCGTGGATTCCTGCAGCGGCTGGTGGAGGGTCACACTGGTTGGGCTGTGAACCGGAATCTTGTCAGGGAGGATTCTGATAGAAACAGAATAGAATTTCAGATAAGTAAAGATACCGAATCTCTAATAGTAGAGTGGTAGGGATAAGAAAGGCAGCTTACCCTGACAAGCCTATGCCCTTCTAAGCTTTTCTTTTTCAATCGGATGTGAAAAGTTGGCAATGCGCCTATATGATATTAAAGAGGTTAGGATATGTCCAAAAGTAAAGACACAAAGATGCAAAGAATGTTGTAGGAATTGGAGTCTTACCAACAGGTGATAGCCCAAGGGAGGAATTGTAATGAGCAGGATAGAGGGCTTGAGCTCGAGGGGACTGAAGACTGAATAGGAGGTCTGAAGTTGAAATCTAATGTTGACGTAATAGATAAGCAAGATTAGAGGGAGAAAACCCTGTGAGAGACACGGAAACACAAAAAGCTAGACAGAACAAAACACTACCAGAGAGAACAGTCGGGAACACAGCGAGGTGACTTCCTGTTGATCCGCTGGGCTCGGAAGGAAATCGAGATCTCTAAGTTTCAGGAAACGGAAAAGTAAGGAGAAAAGGGATTGAAGCTACAAGGAACGATCTACTGAAAAGCAGCAGAAGAATAACTTCAGATAAGAAGGTAGCGAACTTACGATGCGCAGCGCGACTCTGAATAGAGAAGCAACGCGTAGTGCTGAAGTTCCTGTTGCCGGAAATACCATTCCGGAAGTTGGGGGCGGAGCTAATCCCGCGGTCCGGGGAGCGGGAACAACTAGAGCACGGCTTACAGTCTCTGGATCCTCCATGTTGAGAGTCCCGATTCCGGGTTGAACCGTGGGTGTCACGGGTATCGATTCCTGGAAGTGTGCAGCAGTGCGATTCCACAGGACAGTTGTAACAGTATGCCCCCTCTTAAAGTCGTTACCCCCTGGTTTACCGAGGTGTCTCTTGTGAAACCTTTTAATTAGCCGCGGAGCATGGATACTGGATTCTGATTCCCAAGTCCGATCAGAAGGGGCGTAGCCCTTCCAGTCCACCAAATACTGAAGTCTTCCACGGTGAATAAGTGAGTCACATAACTCTGAGATTTCGTACTCCGCATCAGTATGGTGCAGAACAGGTGGTGGACGAGAACAAACCATAGGATGGAAAGTACTTCGAATGTCTTGTTTCAGATGAGAAACATGAAAAAGCGGATGTATCCGAGCCCATGTCTTGGGTAACTTCAGCTTGATGGCTGCTGCCCCTATGGCCGAAATCACCCGAAAAGGGCCCATGAATTTAGGAGAAAATTTGGAAGGCCTAAAGTGTCTAGGTAGGAATCGGGAAGATAACCAAACCAGATCTCCAGGTCGTATTACGGGAGCTTTAGATCGGAGGCGATCTGCCATCTTCTTTGTTCTTTCCTGAGTAGATTTAAGAGCCTGAGAGGCTGCGTGTTGACCCGATGTATCTTTTCCAGGAGAGACTTCACGTCCGGACATTTGTCATCCAAAGATCTTTTGTCAGGGAAAGAAGCAGGATGGAATCCATAGGAACAAAAGAAAGGAGAGGTCTTAATTGCGGAATGATACGCATTGTTATAAGTGTATTCAGCGATTGGTAGTAAACTTAGCCAGTTATCTTGAGCTGCTGAGATGTAGCTCCGTAGGTATCCTTCCAGGGTCTGATTTAATCTTTCAGTCTGACCGTTGGTTTGTGGATGATACCCAGAGCTCAAAGCCCGGGTGATACCCAAAATTTGACAGACCTGTTTCCAATATTTTGATGTGTATTGACAGCCTCTATCGGAGATGATAGTCTCAGGTATACCATGAAGCCAAAAAATTTGGGAAATGAAAGTTCGTGCCATTTGAGCCGCCGAAGGGAGACCAGAGAAGGGGAGAAAGTGAGTCAGTTTGGTAAATGAATCAATTACAACCATAATAGTCGAACATCCTTCGGAAATTGGAAGATCCACAATAAAGTCTGTCGAAATAATCTCCCAAGGTCGAGTGGGTATTGGCATTCTGACCAGAGTTCCGAAGGGAGAATGTCTAGGACTCTTATTTTGCAGGCAGACAGGGCAAGACTAGACATATGTTAAAATGTCATTTCGCATTAAAGGCCACCAAAAATATCGGGAGGCCAATTCACAGGTATTGACATCCCCTCTATGTCCTGCAGATTTAGAGTCGTGGCACATATTTAGAACTTCCTTCTGTAAGGATTTAGTGGGTACAAAAACCTGTTCACCACGGAAATAACACCCTTCCTTTTTGGACAAGAGGCTCAACTCTTTCCTAGTTAACCTCTTCAAAATGGAGGGCACAGAGCTTTGTTCCAGACGTTTGAGAAAATCTGTAGATTTGTAATTCCTTTTGATGTTCAGAACACAACGGGGAAAAATCGGTTCTAGTTTGACCGATAATTGATGAGTGATCTCTTTACGCGATAAGGCATCAGCTTGTAAATTACTTCTCCCAGGTATGAATGAAAATATGATCCTGAAAGGGGAGAAAAAATGAGCCCATCTAGCCTGTCGGCTGTTGCATGTCTGAGCATATTGAAGGATCCTTAAGTTTTGATGGTCAGTACGGACTTCCACTGGAAACTGAGCTTCCAATAGCAAGTGTCTCCACTCCTCAAAAGCCCTCTTGATCGCCAATAGCTCTTTCTCAAGAACAGTGTAGTTTAATTCTGCCGGAGAGAGAGAGTCTTGGATAAATATGCGATGGGGCGTTCCAAACCTTGATCATCCTCTTGAAGGAGAACAGCACCCAAGGCATATTGGGAGGCATCTGTTTCGAGAATGAAACGGCGAGATTGATCTGGAGTCATGAGAATGGGCGCTGAAGTGAACCTCTTCTTCAAAGTATCGAAAGCTTTTTGCGTCTCCTCATTCCAGACATATGGAACTCCTTTTTTTAAAAGGTTGGTTAAAGGCTGAGTAAGAGCCGAGAAGTTGGGGATAAACCGACGATACAAAATAGAGAATCCAACAAAACGTTGAATTTCTTTGATTGATCGAGGTTTAGCCCAGTTCTGAACCGCCATAACCTTGTCTGGATCCATTGCGATACCTTGTGCCGAAAGAATATAACCCAGGTATGTCACCTGGGGCTGATGAAAGAAACATTTCTCCAGATTGCAAAATAAATGATTGTTCTGGAGTCTATGTAATACCTCTCTGACCTGGGATTGATGTTCAGAAATGTCCTTTGAAAAGATCAGAATATCATCTAGATAAACAATAACAGAATGTAATAGTAAATCCGAAAATAGATGATGCATGAATCGCTGGAAAATGGCCGGGGCATTGGACAACCCAAATGGCATGACTTGGTATTGAAAATGGCCAAAAGGTGTGCGGAAGGCCGTTTTCCATTCATCTCCCTTTCTGATCCTGATAAGGTGGTAAGCACCCTTTAAGTCCAGCTTTGTATAAATGAGGGCTCCCTTGACGGCCTCTAAAATATCTGGAATGAAAGGCATCGGGTATCGGTCTGGAATGGTGATCTTGTTCAACCCTCTGAAGTCTATGCAGGGTCGAAGTTCCGAAGAATTCTTCTTGGGCACGAAGAATAGTGAGGCTGCCGCTGGAGATGTAGATTCGGTAATAAGTCCATTCCTTAGATTGAGATCTAGGTATTCCCTTAGGGCGACCTTCTCAGATGAAGAGAGGATGTACATCCTTCTGAAGGGTAACGGCTGGTCTGGAATAAGATCGATAACACAATCATCTCTGCGATGAGGGGGAAGCAGTGAGTATTCCGAGGAGGAAAAAACCTCAGCAAACTCACGGTACTCAGAAGGAAGGCCGATGACAGACCCAACATAGTGACTTGTCTGTTCTCCTCTTGTCTTGGATGAAAAACCCTGCTAGTTTTCCCCAAACAATTATTGAGGCAAAACTCTGATCCCAGGAAGAGTGAACCTGCCGCCCAATTTATGTAGGGATTATGCATTCGTAGCCAAGGTAGTCCTAAAATGACAGGGAATTAAGCGCTTTGTATAACATCCAAGGTAATGACTTCCTCGTGTGTAAGAATTGACATGATTAATGGACAGGTTTGATTAATAATTGGCCCTGATGTTAAAGGGCTACCATCTACACTCTCAACAGGGATGGCTTCACCTTTAGAAAACAAAGGTAGATGATGTTGTTTAGCCCAAATTTCATCAATGAAATTTCCGGTGGCGCCATTGTCCACTAGTGCCGGAATCTCGGTCATCTTCTGGTTATCAGATTTGAGGGTGATATGTAATACAAACATTAGAGTGTGAGAATGCTGGTTTCCTTGTGAGGCCGGCATATTTAGAGAGGAACCTAAAGACACTTTAGAATCCCGTTACGCGGTTCCTCCTACGACCGGGAGCTGGCGTTTCCCGATCGTCTCAGGGGAGTGATGGGGCACTCCTGGACAGTGTGAGTATTTGAGCCACAATACATGCACAATCCCTGAGTCCTTCTGCGTGATCTCTTCTCAGGGGATAAAGGCCCTCGATTAGCTGATCCTAACTGCATAGGTTCCTCATTTGAGTTACCTCTGTGTGTTACAGGAGTAGTGGAATATGTACGAGTAGTGAGTTTCCCTTTGCACCTTTCACTGCTCCTTTCTTTTATCCTATAGTCAACTTGCATGACTAAAGCGATGAATTCTGTCAATGACGTGGGACGTGGGACCCTATATACTTCATCTTTAAGATCTTCAGACAGGCCTCTCCGGAATAGAGTAACCTGTGCATCATCTGACCAAGTAGATTCACTGGCAATCTGTTTGAATCTAGTAATATAGGTCAGGATGTCTTGATTGCCCTGTGTAAGGTCTAGTAGTTGTTCCTGGGCCGCTATCCGAATCTCCTGCCTACCGAACATTGATCTAATGCTATTGCAGAAGGCAGAATGGGAATCTAATATAGCATTATTGGTTGTGACCAAGGGAGTAGCCCGGGCTAGGGCAGGTCCCACCATCTGTGAAATCATATACCCTACTTTGTCACGATCAGTGTGGAAGAAGGCTGCCTTAAAGGCAAATTGTACTGCGCAAGCATCAAGGAATTCCTTTATCTTATGTGGATTGCCATCGAACTGACCCCCTGGTAAGGGACCAGGAGGAACTTCTGAGCAATGCGGAACCCTGCTAGCTGCTGCCTGTTGGGAAACCAACTGGGCAGTTTGTTGCTGAGACTGATGCTGAGCCTGTCGAAGATTAGCATTTTCTTGTTTCAGACTTTGCACCTCTGAAGTCAGAGATTGTACCACAGCTATGAGCTGCTGAATCTGTTGATCCATCACAGAAGTCGTCCTTCACAAATGCCGAAGATAAGAGAATTCTCTAGGTCAACCGGGCGTTGCTTACTGTTATAACTTTATACTAACAAAGCACTTGAAGCAAATTATCTCTCGGTAAATGAGAATGACACCCAATGGCTGCAACCGGGAGGCGGGAGCCGGCCACACTGTCGAAGGCTCACTACGAGGCCCTCCCTCCATCCACCCTTCTCACTTTCCTTTCTCCGACCTGGATGAGCCCCTTCCCTCTGCTCCCCATTACCCTCCACCTGCGCTGGACTGCCAATACTCATGCGCTTCAATGGTGGTAAGGAATCTGCAAATTGGAAATTTCATTCGTGATGCGACGAGCGACGCTGCAAATTGTGACAAAATGCACCTTTCCATCGTGCGTGCATACTTTGCTTTGTTTGTTGTGCATTTCCGCACTCCTTGCATTACCCACTTGGGTAGACATTATTAGAGCAATTGACTTGCCTGTTACCATCATTCCTTCCAAGAAGGCCGTTTTTCTGTTTCATTGTGAATGTTGCTTCCATCTTCTGGGCCAGCTCCTGCCTCCCTCTCCCATTGGTTGCCTTGGCCCCCTTTAGCCAATGGCTGCAACCGGGAGGCGGGAGCCGGCCACACTGTCGAAGGCCCACAACAAAGGCCCTGTCTACCGCTGTCCACCGCGGTACGCCGGATCGCCTACCCCCCATGAGCGTCTGTGTGCCCCCCCTGTCCCCCGTGAGTGTCTGTGTGCCCCCCACCCACGCCGTGAGTGTCTGTGTGCCCCCCTGCCCCCCGTGAGTGTCTGTGTGCCCCCTCCCCCGCCGTGAGTGTCTGTGTGCCCCCCTGTGAGTGTCTGTGTGCCCCCCTCCCCCGCCGTGAGTGTCTGTTTGCCCTCCTCCCCCGCCGACAGTGTCTGTGTGCCCCCCTCCCCCGCCGTGAGTGTCTGTGTGCCACCCCTACCCCCCGTGAGTGTCTGTGTGCCCCCCTGCCCCCGTGAGTGTCTGTGTGCTCTCCCTGCCCCCCGTGAGTATCTGTGTGCCATCCCTGCTCCCTGTGAGTGTCTTTGTGCCCCCCTCCCCCGCCGTGAGTGTCTGTGTGCCCCCCTCCCCCTCCGTGAGTGTCTGTGTGCCCCCCCTGCCCCCTGTGAGTGTCTGCGTGCCCCCCTCCCCCGCCGTGAGTGTCTGTGTGCCCGTCTGCCCCCCGTGAGTGTCTGTGTGCCCCCCTGCCCCGCCGTGAGTGTCTGTGTGCCCCCCCTGCCCCCTGTGAGTGTCTGTGTGCCCCCCTGCCCCCCGTGAGTGTCTGTGTGCGCCCCTGCCCCCCCGTGAGTGTCTG
This sequence comes from Ambystoma mexicanum, assembly GCF_040938575.1. Lineage (NCBI taxonomy): Eukaryota > Metazoa > Chordata > Amphibia > Caudata > Ambystomatidae > Ambystoma > Ambystoma mexicanum. The sequence continues at coordinate 523,964,914 of NC_090940.1, forward strand.
TGTGCCCCCCTCCCCCGCCGTGAGTGTCTGTGTGCCCCCCCTGCCCCGCCGTGAGTGTCTGTGTGCCCCCCTGCCCCGCCGTGAGTGTCTGTGTGTCCCCCTGCCCCCCGTGAGTGTCTGTTTGCCCCCCTCCCCGGCCGTGAGTGTCTGTGTGCCCCCCTCCCCCGCCGTGAGTGTCTGTGTGCCCCCCTGCCCCCCCGTGAGTGTCTGTGTGCCCCCCATGCCCCGTCGTGAGTGTCTGTGTGCCCCCCCTTCTCCCCGTGAGTGTCTGTGTGCCCCCCTGCCCCGCCGTGAGTGTCTGTGTGCCCCCTCTGCTTGCTCCCCCCCTTTTTGCTCTGCGTTTCACCCCCCCCTTCCTGCCTCCTTCCCTTCCCCCCCTCCTTCACTTCCATCCTCTTCCACTACCTTCCTACTCCCCTCCCCATCTTCTTTCTCCCTCCTCTCTGTCTTCACCCTCCTAGCACTTACTCCTATCATCGGTTCCTTGACTCTTGATAGCAGCTTGTCGGTCTCCCCTCCTCCCCCCCGTGTTCTCCCCTTCTACCCCTCCCCTGCTCTTCAAATCTGTCACCGACATTTTTGCTTAGCAGCGTGCCTTGTTCTCCCTTCCCCTCCTTCCCCTGCCCCCCCCTCCCACCCTGCCTCTTGTTTACCACCTGCACTGCGTAAATTGTCGTCAGACATAGTAATGTTACTGCTTGCTTTGTTCTCCTTCCTATCCATTACCTCCTGCCTTACTTGTTCTATGCACTTGCACTATCAGAAATGACGACAGGCCTATTATGATAGTTATTTTCACATTCTGTATTGCTTCAAGGACTTTGCTGAATGTAACTGTATTCTCCTATGTCCCCTCCCTCCTTGAAGCGCTTTGAAACACATTGTGTATAGGCGCTATATAAATAAACTATCATATCATATCATATCATACCTCCGTGATGGTCAGCTCTCTTTGAAATAGAAGCAGGAGGGAATTACCTGAAAACCCCTCTCAAACCCAGCCAAAGGCTAGATTGAAGTGAAGTCTCCAGGGGAAACCCCGAAGGGAAAAAACCCTGTGAGGTGCTGCTGGGGAGCGTGGATTCCTGCAGCGGCTGGTGGAGGGTCACACTGGTTGGGCTGTGAACCAGAATCTTGTCAGGGAGGATTCTGATAGAAACAGAATAGAATTTCAGATAAGTAAAGATACCGAATCTCTAATAGTAGAGTGGTAGGGATAAGAAAGGCAGCTTACCCTGACAAGCCTATTCCCTTTTAAGCTTTTCTTTTTCAATCGGATGTGAAAAGTTGGCAATGCGCCTATATGATATTAAAGAGGTTAGGATATGTCCAAAAGTAAAGACACGAAGATGCAAAGAATGTTGTAGGAATTGGAGTCTTACCAACAGGTGATAGCCCAAGGGAGGAATTGTAATGAGCAGGATAGAGGGCTTGAGCTTGAGGGGACTGAAGACTGAATAGGAGGTCTGAAGTTGAAATCTAATGTTGACGTAATAGATAAGCAAGATTAGAGGGAGAGACACGGAAACACAAATAGATAGACAGAACAAAACACTACCAGAGAGAACAGTCGGGAACACAGGGAGGTGACTTCCTGTTGATCCGCTGGGCTCGGAAAGAAATCGAGATCTCTAAGTTTCAGGAAACGGAAAATTAAGGAGAAAAGGGATTGAAGCTACAAGGAACGATCTACTGAAAAGCAGCAGAAGAATAACTTCAGATAAGAAGGTAGCGAACTTACGATGCGCAGCGCGACTCTGAATAGAGAAGCAACGCGTAGTGCTGAAGTTCCTGTTGCCGGAAATACCATTCCGAAAGTTGGGGGCGGAGCTAATCCCGCGGTCCGGGGAGCGGGAACAACTAGAGCGCGGCTTACAGTCTCTGGATCCTCCATGTTGAGAGTCCCTATTCCGGGTTGAACCGTGGGTGTCACGGGTATCGATTCCTGGAAGTGTGCAGCAGTGCGATTCCACAGGACAGTTGTAACAGGCACCTGCTAAAAGGGTCCGCTTATCCTTGGGCATTCGATCGCAACTTTATGCTGGCAGTCCTAGTAATTCGGGGCGAGTATTGGAGGAGGTTTATTTGTACAAACCCATTTGTAACCTAACGCCAGTACCCTTTTCTCAGGGCAAAGTCTTTGTTTCCGACTTCCAAGGCTCGCCGAACCAAGTAGAAGCACTAACGTTTTTTGATCAGCCGGGTCCAAATTCTTCACGGTCTTCATCTTCCCACTCACCATCAACAAGAACAAACCTCTGCCTTAAACTTTAACCATGTCCCTCACGTTCACCAGGAAGATACTGTTGTAGATGCATTCTCTTTTCCGGTCCTTTCGAGGATCTTGGACACTATGTACACTATGGACAGAGGCCATGATCACACCCCTTTGCTCAGTTTTAAAAAACATTTGTGTTAAAGTTAATTTTATTGAAGGTTCATTACTGCTTTGGGAACATCTCAAGTAAATTGAGATAAATGTGGTGGTGGGTATATTCATACTATTGTAACTTTGGCACCCGCTGCTTCTCAAACATCACCTCTAGTCCTGTGTACTGGACTTGGGGAAGGGGCTGACTTGAAAGTTCTATCTGAAGTAATTTTACCAATGGTCCAAGTGGGGTACAGTTATTATCATCAGATGGTAAGAACTCCCCCAACGTCGAGAGTAACTGTGACGCTTTGCCTACAATTGTGAATTCAGTTGTGGCTGAGGCCAGTACTGCACTGGTATCGGCAGGGGACCATTGCCCCCTTAAGAACCTAGGGCTAAAAGAAAAAAAATCTAAAAATGCCCAAAAAGTAAACACGCTGTTTGGTCAGAACAAAAAAATGTCCTTAAAATTCTTACATTCGATCAAATTCCAGACAGACGTTTTTCCAGAGGATTGCAATGCATCAGGTATGACCGCTGTTCCAGAAAATTTCCCTGCCATGTCACAAAAATTGAAGGTGGTAGGCAAGCATAAGAAGGTAATGGTACTGATTGCTCTCTTGCAACTGGCCCTATGCAGAGTCTTTTAATTAACCCTGCAAGTAAGAGCAAGTCACTAATTACGGCCTATTTAAAACCTAAATTTAAAACTACTACCGTAGAGTCTTTGGATTTATCTTTGCTCTCTACTTATTCAGCAGGGTTTAATGAAGATGACTTAGACTCTACCTCTGAGGCAACACCTGAACTTTCAGTTGCTGTCCCTGTGGTTGCGAGAGGGCATGAGAGGCTTCCATGTAACCCCTCCACCTCAGCAAGCTCCTCAGACTCAGCGGCCTTGCAGCCCACATCCCCCACTTTTGTTCCATCCAAATCTCACATGTGGCAGTGGGAGAATCATTACATGTTCGTATTATGGAAGAAAGGAGGTTGGCTGTATTAAGGCCTCCTCGCCCATTAAGCCCGGTAATTAATCATTCACGGGCTCCTAAGGGCCCAAATATGGCCTCTTTGTTTAAGTTACCTTTGAAGGAGGTGGTGCACTAAGAAGATGACGACTTATTTTATGTATGCCTTAAATGTACCTTTAAGGTTAAGGAGTTTTACCCTCTAAACCGTCAATATATTCTTGCATTGTTTAGAGAAATTCCAACCTTAAAACTACTAACATCTGAAGACATTGCTTGAATATTTTTTCTTGACTTTTGACAGGTAGACATGGTAAAAGTGGGTTTTTATTACCAGTTAATTAAAAACCTTGTTGTGGTCGAATCAGCATGTTTGTTAAACGTAGGTTACTTGTTGACCCAAGAGTGGGTGGGTGCAATTTCGAACAAATCTGTTGTAGGTGGAGGTGGTGGACCGGACCGTAGCCCACGTGAACCCCTGCGTGTTAATGTAACATTAGATACCACAAATATAAAGGGCTCAGGTTTCCACCGTTCCGTTCAGTGGCTTTTGATTGATCACACATTATTAATTCCTTGCATGAGAATAATTTGATTCCTAGGGGCTCCAAGTGAAATAACCCCATCAGATTCTTTTTGTGGAATGCACGCAGGTTCACCCGCCTCCGTATTAATGAGGATATATGGAAATTGGTGGATTTGATTGGCTTGCAAGAAACTTTTATGTTAGATACCCCACTTGTAGATGGCTTTTCTATTTTGTAAGAGCCTGCAAGGAAAGGGCTAAGAGCGAGGCCCAGTGGGGGTCTAATTTGTGCCTGGCGGGTGTTTCCTGGTTCAAATGTGACAATTTGTTTTTAGGCTGCCCTGATATCCCTGGTATCAAAATAACATGGTGGGACTTGGTTGAATGAGCTTGGAGGTCTTTGATAGTTTTGAATGTTTACTATAATCCTGCTGTGACATCTTTGGTAGATTTTTTCTTAGCTATTACCAAGGTGATTGAATCTCAGTATGTATCCAGAAATATGTGCATTGTTATCATGGGGATTTTAATTCAGAGTGTCTGGATGGTGACTGGTACGATTTAGGTTCTATTCAACATTATTCCCGGATAGCTAGAGACAGAGGGCTACTGTTTCATTCTTTCCTGGATAGATGTGACCTGAAACGTCTTAATGGAAATATTAAGGGGGATACGCCACCAAACTACACATGCTCTAATGGAGTCCATAATACCACCCTGGATGATATATTTTCGTTAAGTCATTTTACTTCTAGTTTTGACTTTTTAGAGATAATAGATAGCACATGTAGTGATTACTTTCAGTTGATGTCACTCTTGGGAGGGGCCTGTATATTTGGACCTAAGTCACCGGTATTGAGTCCAATTGAAGTTAGGCCTGGAGAACATGCTATATCAAGGCCTCCGAAGCTTGCATTACGCTTTAATGATAAGGTTCTCCAGAATTTATCTCAGGGTGCATTTCGTGAAATGTCTCCTCAGTCTTTTGGTACTCACTTGCAGGACTAACTTCTAGGGTTAATACCATTGAAAAGCTGAAGTAGGGACTTCAGTGGCACGAATTCTACTAATACATTTGATAAATGTGTGAGTGTGAAGAAGAAAAATCTGAGAAGAGACATTAGAAATGCCAGAAAAATTAGAATCTATAGCAAATATAACTATAAGAAAGCTAAAACAAGCTTATAGAAACTGGTTAAAAGGGTATAGGCATTTATTCTTTCAAAAGGATGCGGAACGTATGTTGATCACACTTGGTTTTAGAGATTCATCAAATTTCTGGGAATTAATAAGAGGGGGGTGTGTTCAAACATCACCACAACTGCAGCCAATATCTGGCTCCCTATGAGAGACTTATTTTAGAAACTTGTATGCTTCCCCATCTTTGGCAGTGGCTTCTTCCATGGGCTGCAGACTGGTAACTAAGGATATTCAATCTTGGCAGATTTTAGACATAGATATTGAGGGGATTCTTTCTGCTATTAAAAGGGTGAAATCCTCCTGATGGGCTAACAAACGTAACTTTAAAATCAGCTTCGCAATTATGGTCGGAGGTGCTGTTACAATTGTTCCAGACCATCTTAGTAAGTCATCAGTTTCATCAGACTTGGAAGGAGGCCATAATTGTTGTGATTTTTAAAAAGGGAGCTAGATCGGATCCTGTGAAACTACCACCCTATCTCCCTTTTGGATGCCTCCTATAAGATTTGTTCATGATTCATACTGAAGGATCTTGAACGTTGGGTTGAAGACTCTGGCAAATTGGACTGAAATCAGTCATGTTTTAGAAAAGGTACAAGTACTTCCTTGAACTGCTTGTTAATTCAGCTTTTGTCTAATCAGGCTGTCCGGTCCAAACGTAGTTTATATCTGGCCTTTTTAGTTATTTCTAAGGCCTTCGATTGTGTTGATCACTTGCGGTTTTGGGAGATGTTAAGGTTGTGGGGCTGCCCAGACTCTTTGGTTGGTATTCTGGAGCACTTGCATTCAGATATTAGACGGAAAGTTAGGTTGGACCAATGGGGCACGTTCTCTGGTTGGATGTATGCTGAACGCGGACTACGCCATGGTTGCGTGCCAACTCCTTTCTTATTTAATCTTGATATTCTCAGCATAGGGGCAGCTTTAGCTGGTATTGTTGTTAATCCCCCTAGATTGGGTTATCTGAAGCTGCATAACCTCTTATACGCTGATGTCCTTGTGTTGATGGAATAAATCACTACATGCCCCCAGAGATTGCAAAAAATAGTAGATGACTACTTCAAGGACCTTAGCTTGTACATAAATGTGCCTAAGTTGAAGGTCCTGGTGGTAAATCGATGTAGGATCCTTTCTGGTATGTCTAATTTTGGTTGGTATATCAATGACCAGAGAATGGAGGGGGTACGCGTATTTAGATATCTTGGGGTTTTGCTTAATGCCAAAAGATCATTGGCTGTGGCGAACCAGGCACTTAAATTTGAAGCGATTACGCAACTTCAGGTACTCAACAGAAAATATGGGCGTTTCTCTTTACTCCCGGCCTTGAAAATGTATAATCAAATCTGGTCACTAAGTTGATTTACGGGGCTGAGTTACATGAAGAGGGCCTGACCTGGTCTAAACTGGAGTCTTTTATTTGGAAGTGACTTCTGTCCCTCCCTATGGGCATCACCGTTTGCAGCTTTTTGACATATTATGGGTCTTGTATCCTTATTTATTTATTTGAATTTACAAAGCACATTAGCAGCCCAGAGGCATCGAGGTGCTGGTCCAGAGGAGAAATAGTAAATACAGGGTATGGCTACTGGTTACAAGAGGGTGTAGCATAGGGTGAATAAAGAGAAAAAACAGTGTTGACAGTAAATATAGGCGTTTGGTAGTAGAAGAAAGAGAAAAAAATAATAATGGTTACAGGTGAAGCTACTGGTTACAAGAGGGCGTAGCTTGGGGGTGAATACAGCAAAGACAGTGTTAACAGTAGGTAACAGAGTTCTGTGCTAGAGTGTCAGTAGACAGATGGGGTAGGTGGATCATCAGTTTATGTGAAGAGAAGGGTCTTGATTGCTTTCCAGAAGGCCAGGTGTGCAGTTATCCCTCTAAGATTAGGTGGTAGAGCATTCCAATGCGCGATAAATGGAAAGCTGGATCCTCCTGTGCGTGACCTTAGGGACAGTGATTCTGCTGGTGTAAGGGGTTCTGTTCGGTTTTGTCGAGAGCGGTCTGGAGATTCTGTCTGATAGGTAGAGAGGGGCTATGTTATGCAGGTATTTGTGAGTGATGCTAAGCGTTTTGAAGATTACCCTTTCTTTGATAGGGAGCCAGTGAACTTGTTGTCGGGTGGATGTTGTATGGTTACATTTGGGTTTGCCGATGGCAGCTCTGAGGGCGTTGTTCGGGACAACCTGTAGTTTTTCAATGTTTTTTGTGGAGGTGCCGACTAGGAGGGCGTTACAGTAGTCCAGATGGGAACCAGTTATGGCTCACGCTATGGTTAAGCATTTTTCTTTGTAGAGGAAGGGTCTAGCCGTTGTGATAAGCTTGGTATGGTAGGCTGCTGCGGACGAGATTGCGTTAACCTTAGAGGTAAAGGTTACCTGGCAAAGAGTTTTATTACTGAGAAGTATTATTTTTCCTCCTGCTTTTACCCTTTTTGAACAATTGAATGTCCTATTTAAGCAAGGAGATTGTGGGTCTCTGAATCTATAGATGAATAGTGTGTTAAATACCTTGGAGGAAAATGCTGTATTGGATTTAGCTCACTCCTGCCAAGGTTAAGAAGAAAATATATGAAAAAGATTGGATTGCAAATAGACACTGCCTTTAGTCTTATAAGATCTTTGAGCACTTTTCCTTGGATATAAAGCCTTATAATTCTATGCAGATATTTATGATAAAACATCTGTCAAAACAATTAAGAGAGTTTTGGCTACTGGTAAAATTAAACCTGCTGCCAACTAATGATGTCATAGGTACAAGGAACAGAGCTCCTAAGTAAGGAAGATTGTCTCTGTTGCTTCTGTAAGACCTCAAAGGAAACTATAAAAAACATAAATGTTGAATGTTGAGCACTTTACAATCTTCGTGTAGAAATATTTGAGTTAGATTTTTAAAAAAGACCATTGTTTTCAAGGGAAATGCTGTGGTGGAACTTACTTTTAGACCCCAGTGATCAATTGGCTATAGCGACGACCAATTGTGTAAATATATTTTTAACAGAGACAGACTATTTTAATGTAACTTTGTTATGAAGTTTTATGAGATTGTATCTGTGTATGTGTGTAAAGTTTTACTTGCTGAAATTATGTCACACAATAAAGAATTGAATTGAATTGAATAACCGCACTTTGTATTTTAGAAAGCACATTTTTAGCTTAGATTTTATCGATAACGCATATTTGTGGCAGCGCTTGTTGGGAGGTTATCCTACCTCTGTAGCAGTAGTTGTGTGGGCTTTATTAACAGCTTAAAGATCTTTACCTCTTCTAGATAAAGGGCACAACTAGAATCATTATCATTTAAAAATTGGGCCTCGATCTATTAAACACTTGTGGCCTCACCTCAGTTTTAATTGTCGGATTTTGTTGGAAAGAATGTTCATATGAATTGTTATGAATTATTGTTGTTTATGATGAAGTCTATTGTAATATTGCTCTTTCCCTTTTTTTATCTCTTTGGTGTTTAGTGTTTTAAGATTAACGATATACAATAAAAAAAGGGATATTTCTCTGTACATATGCCTAGAAAAATAAGGTAATTTAAGTCTTTTCTTGGTTATACCACCAACCAGAATCATGCTATTACTGCTGAACCTCTCAATACAAAATGGAAAGTGTTAACTGCCCATTTTCCCGCCTTGAAGTTGCCCATTGAAAATGAAAAATGTACACTTTTACACAGTACTGAAAAAGAAACACAATTGAGCGGAATCTAGCAAACATCCATTTTCATTTGGCAAGTGGTTTACATGCGGGAATGTTAAGGAGCTTGTCTTTCAATTGAGTTTTCTAGAACTTTAAAAAAAATCTGACATGTCCATTGAGTGGGTGACGGTAATTATTTTCAAAGAATTTGAAGTACAGAGATTTAAATAGGCAGGAATGTTCTGAGTTCATTTGGTTTTTATCAGATGAAAGCTTTATCCTGGACTCTCATTCATTTGAATGTCCGCTAAGGGTAAATCAGGTGTATATATTGTAATGTGTGTGTTATAAAAGTCTCTATTCCTTTAAACGTAGCATAGAAAAGTTATACGGCCAGTGTATTGATCCTTCTTCATTGTAGTTACCATTGATATTGTAATTTCATAGGTGTATAATTGGTTCACATTTAAATTGATTAACTTTTTAATAAATAGACCTTCTCGGCAACCCTGTGTGTTTCTTGTCTTGAAAGAGGAGGGTAGTTGCACAGTGTCAATATTGTTAACTTGGGGGGCTCCCAGTCCATAAAAAGAACTTTATTAAATGAACGTAAATTGTGTATGCCTGTTTTTAAATAGGTGGGAAATTCCACGTAATGAGATGTTGCCTGATTAAAACATCCTACAGCACTTGAACCTTGTTGAACCAAACAAACAGCCCCAAGTACCCTGGTTTCGACACAGTCGAACCATCAAGAACTGCAGTGGGTCTTATTGATTGCTTACTGCCTCCTTGGTCCATCCTTTGGCCCTATAGACTGTTTTGGTCACCTTTTAATCTCTTTTGCACCCAAACATATCCTTTTACAAACATTGTGGGGCCCCTGACCCAGGTTTCTCTTGCTCCTCAGCTTGACCAAATTGGCTCCCTCTCTTGTACTGTCATGAGGATGATACCTTGTCTTTACATGTGGGTCCAAGATCCTGCTTTCCCTTCCGTTTCGTTCTGGCTAACTTGGCTCCCATCTCGTCAAATACTATCATGAGGAAGATACCTTGTTTTTGTATGTGGGTCCAAGACCCTGCTTTCTCTTTCATTTAATTCAGACCACCTTGGCTCCCTCTCTCTCGCCAAGTACTGTCACGGTGAAGATACCTAATTTTTGATGTGCATACCAGACCCTGCTTTCTCTTTCTGTTTCGTTTTGACCAACTTGGGTCCCTCTTTCGCCAAGTAGTGTCACAAGAAAGATACCTTGTTTTTCTATGTGGGTC